>NW_026294458.1:14319524-16792024 GCF_007827085.1 Peromyscus californicus insignis | reverse complement strand
CTATCACCACTGTTCATCACTGAAGAAGTCAGTTCAGGAACTCAAACAGGGCAGGAACCTGGAGGCAGGAGCTGATGCAGAGGCCACGGAGGGGCGCTGCTCACTGGCTTGCTCCCCATGGCTTGCTCAACCTGCTTTCTTATAGAACCCAGGACCTCCAGCCCAGGGATGGCCCCGCCCACCATGGGCTGGGCCCTCCCCCATTGATCACTAATTGAGAAAATGCCCTACAGCTGGAGCTCATGGAGGCCTTTCCTCAGCTGAGGCCCCTTCCTCTCTGATGACTCTAGCTTGTGTCGAGTTGGCACACACACAACCAGCCAGTGCACTACTTAACCAGAACCTGCCAGTTTCTGCTCTCTTCATTCATGTCGGTTGTCATTGCCTCCGCAGACTATGTGGGTTCTGTGTGGGCAGGCCCTGTCTCGTCTGTGTTGCTCAGGGCTCTTGAATTGAAGTGTCTGAGAACTAGGTGGCCCCAGACAAGAGACAGTTACTCTCTCACGGTTTTTGAGGCTTGAGGTCAGAAATCAGAGTGGCTGTAGAGCCTCGCTGTCGTCCCTGAAAGTCTCAAGAGAAGATTTCGTTTCTCAAAGTAGTCCAAGGCCTGGCCTTTTCACATGGCAGCCTCTCTCTCTCTCTCTCTCTCTCTCTCTCTCTCTCTCTCTCTCTCTCTCTTCCCATCCCTCCCTCCCTCCCTTTCCCCTCTCTCCCCCCTCCTTCTCTTACCCCCACCTCTCTCTGTGTATCTATCTCTCTAGGCCAGGCCTCCATGCATTGAGTTACATCTCTTTTCTTCTTGCGCATGGTCCTGGGGATTGAACTCAGGGCCTCATGCATAGTAGACAAATGCTTTACTACTGAGCCGCATCCCCAGGCCCCTTCTTCTAAGGAAAAACAATCATGCAACAATAGAGTCCCCCCCATTCCAGTGTGACCTCATCTTAACTTGATTTCATTTGCAAAGACCTTACTTCCTACCAAGGAAGAAAATAAAAATGGAGTAGCGTTGGTTCAGAGCATCTAAAACAGAGACCAGAGGCCATGGCTGGCTCAGGCTTGGGGTATAACTCTATGAGAGCTGACCTTTGAACTGGACTCAATTTCTAGTTCCCTACAGACTGCTTTTTAATCTTCTGCATTAGGAAACCCTTCTCCTAAGCTACCCAGAGACCAAGATTATATTCAGTCCCTTTCTTAAAAGACAGCTCAGATGTAGCCACTGTCAATCAGAATTCCCGAATAACACACAACATAACTACCAACCCTTGTGCAATTTTAGAGGGGCTTAAAAATTTCTGCTGCAGTTTTTAGGGATTTTAAAATGTATTTATTCTTCTCCAATTTCATACATACACATGCACTTTAGCCCTTCTCCCCCTCTTTACCCCCTTTCATCCCCCTCCTACCAAACGCCGCCTTCTGCCCAGCAGCTCTCCCTCCTGGTTATGTATGTTTTGGTTTTCTGTACCCAGTTACATTTAATTGGGGTTGCTTCCCTGAGCATGGGTCGGGGTTGTTTACTTGAGCAAGGACAACTGACCAGTGTCTACACCACTGAGGACTATGACTCCCTCTCTTCCAGCAACCACTAACTACCTGAGGTTCTTCAGGTAGAGGTGGGGCCTAATGAGCCCTTACCCCCACTCATGATGGAATACTGATGAGGCCCACCAGGCAGGATGAAGTGTGCCGATGCCGTCCTTGTGGCTTGCCTCCGGCTCCTCTGAGAGGAGCAGCGTGTGTGTGTGTGTGTGTGTGTGTGTGTGTGTGTGTGTGTGTGTGTGTGTGTGTACAGTAAGCTGGAAATCAGCAGCAGCTCCGGGAGTGGCCGGGCCAGTGTGACTCCTCGGCCACTGTCAGGGCCTGGTCAAGGTCTGTCACACATGATGCTTGTGTGAGTCCCATGGTCAACACTCAATTAAGATGGGAACGAATATGCCAAGTGTGGCAATTCATGCTTGAAATCCCAGAATTCAAGAGGCTAAGGCAGGAGGATTGCCAATGGCTGATTCCTGCTAGGGCTACATTGTAATACCCTGTCAAAAAAACAAAACAACAACAACAACAACAACAACCTAACAAAACAAAAACCAAGAAGATGAGGACAAGATAGGAACACTTTTGTTTTGCTTTGTCCAAGGACAAATATCACAATGTAACAATCTTAATTGGCTTTATTTTCAATTTTAGAATCTAGCAATATTTTGATCGCATGAAACAGAATCAAGTATTCCAATAAGCCAAACTGAAGGAGTTGGTTTTATAGACACAAAATCGCTGAAGAAAACAAAACCAAAATATAGATCGGTCATTTTCCAAGTTGCTTTTTTTATACAGTGAGGACAGGTAGACTGAGAAATATAAAAACAATTGATTGGCAAGTGGCTCTTTAGCGATCCGTGGAAGGATTAAGGTAGAAGAGCTTAATTCCTCTGCACTTCCAACTGGCACATTCAGGAAATTTGAGCGCAGTGTGTCCAATCTTGATGTCTCAGGTCAGATAGAAAGCTCAGTGGACTTCATCACTGGATGAGTCCATTTTGAGTGTTAGCCTGCTCTGTTGAGGCTATGAAGGAGACAGCCCAGAGCAACTGCTCCTATCATTTTAAACAGCTCTACCGTACGTAATCTAGCCAGGGCTTGAGGACTGTAGTACTGAGGCTGATTCCACAGGGCGATCCCATTAACAAAGCTGAGGTAGTACTGCCTCAGGAGACAGAGGCTGGAGGACTGAATTCAAAGCCAGGCCGGGCTACATAGCCAGATTTGTTTCGAATACGCACACGTACGTGCGTGCTACCCGGGATGACAATTTTGAATGATGCTTTTTGAAGCGTACATCAGAGTTGGAAGATCTGCTTTCAGTTCTGTGGCCTCTTAAGGAGGGCTGGCCTTTGGGGGCGGGACTAAGGCAAAGCAGAGCATCCTGACTCTCCCCAGCAGATCTGAGGGGACTCAAATGTAAGGTCTCCCTGGCTGGGATCCAGAGAGCTCCCTGGGGAGAGGAGACACTTTGACCTAGGTCTCGAAGTTCACAGGTGGAAATGCTTTCTGAAAGGAGGGACCAGCTTGAGAAAGGCCGAAGAAATGGCAGGATGGGGTTCGAAAGCAGAAAGGAAGTGGGGAGGTGCATGCTCTAAAGATGACCTGGGAAGTTCAACCCGTTCTTGATAAGGGACCATGATGGGAATACACTGATTACATTGGTTGTGGCCCCAGCTTCTGCTCAGGTACCCGATCTCCACGTGGCCTCTCCCTGGGCCTCTGGGCCCGTTTCCTCATCAATAAATAAAGGGTTTCTCTGAAGACCCTGCCATGACTTGAATATCCCCAAGTCATGTTGATCAGAGGAGGCCTGAGCTAGGCCACTGCAGTAGCCAGGTGATCCCTGTACTATCTTGGGAATTCTGTAGACTCCCCATCAACTCCCCATCACAAGAAGATTCTTAACAGATGTGGCCTCAAGTCTCCAAGACTGTTGGAAATAAATTCATAAATTACCCGGTCATTGTAGAAATTATCTAAGAAAAAATAAGCAAGGTTTTGGGTTCTCTGCACCAAGCTGCTTGGTAAGACTTGATCTTCTCTGTTTTACTTAGGGCTGGGATTGAACCCAGGGCCTAGCATATGCCCAGCAAGTATTCTACCACTGAGCTACTGACTGAGCCAGAGTCGAACTTAAGAATGGTCTTAAAATGTTTAAAAGCCACTGATCATCTCAATAAATGATTCCTCTCCAAGTGTGTCTTTGTGCTGCAAGTATGAGAGCCTCTGATTCGTTATTCAGATGAAGCATGACCCATTAGGATCTACCAAGTTGCTGTGCATTGCCTACACCATATTAAGTCTCTTAACCTATGTCCAATGGAAAAGTCATTTTCATTTCTAGCCTTAGGAGAGAGCACCTGGTGTGGTCTGAAAGAGTCCTGGGAACCACATCAGCAAATCTGACTAGATACCACCTATAAATACATAGGAATCAATATTTGTTCAATAAATGTTAACTAGCAACATCATGGAACATGACTCCTGCCGCTCTGGTCATGCTTGCCTGGCCTGCTCCACAGCATTTTTGTGAGGATCAAGTGAGAATATACAGTCAAAAAGTCTTTGGCAAACTGTAAAATACGGCAAATGGGTAAATGGTGCTGGGGGAGCAGAGCGTAACAGAGCAGCTGTGCCGGGTGATTGTGGAGGGGTGCTGCAGGAGAGAGATAACACACACGTCCATTCACCCCAGATAGGAAACCCGTAACAGAACAAAGTACAGATACCACCAGAGTCCACCTTAGTGAACCCATGAGCATTACTGGGGTTACCTACAGGAATATGGGTGAGGGGTCACTTACAGGAGCAGAAATGACTCAAAGACAGTTGCATCCCCAAAGCCCAGCATGAATGACAGCTCACAGACACTGGGAATCTGGAGCACACTGCACAGCCTACAGGCAGCTCAACAGGTGGAAGAGTGTCCTTTCCAGGTGCCTCGGTTGGTCTAAACCTCTTCCAGTCAGCTCTGCAGGTCTTAGTTTCTTCTAGGCAGTGTGGCTGGTCCCTTCTTCATCTTTGCAGCTTAGCTTGTCTGGGAGTGACTCTCAGCAGTCTTTACTGTTTACTCTAGGGGAGGGAGGGGCCTAGTGAATCTGGTCAGTTTCAGGAACTTCCTTAGGCTATTATGAGTTGTTCTCTTCCTGTCTTAATGAAACTTTCCCGCAGGGTGGAGTGTTTCACTTCCCCCTAGAACATTCTGTTGTTTTACCTCCTTCTAAAATATTTCATCCCCAAATATCCCCCTCTCCTGCTTTTTATTTATTTATTTATTTATTTTACTTTCCCTTTACATCCTGTGTCTCAAGAAGCTTTTCTTCAGGACGGAAGGTTTTAACCCTGGAGGAAACTGCTATACAATGAAGGGTGGTTTGACTATCATCAGGGAGCGGCTTTTCTCTTAAAAGCATTTCTTACCTTGGTTGTATGGGGGGGGTGGGGTTAATAACTAAGTAATGAACAAGCGAGTGTATATGCTGTCCATCTTAGATGTTTCATGTCATCCCAAGCCCGAGCTAGCCATGTCAGCCACAAAGCCATTGAGAGGAAAATTTGTCATGAGACCCAGCAAAGGCCTGGTAGAAAGAGTCCTAACCAAGACAGAGCCAGAGAAGACAGTCAGAAAGCCGTGTTAGCTTCTAATGTTGGTCAGCTCTCTAAAGTGTCTGTGAGGAAAGAACAGGCTTTTTCTTCAAGTTACCAAAGTCATACCACTAGGCCAATGCATAAATGACCAGAAGTCCAGCAAGCATAAATGTCTTCACTGACAGTCCATGCAGCTACTAAATCTTTACCTCCTTAGACCAAACCACAGTCCCTAATGGTTTTCTGGGTCCTATTGTAGGGTAAAAAGTCCAAACTCAATTCCAGGACTTGAAATCCCACCAATCCCCACCCTGGAAATCTCTACCCTGGAAAAGTCCACCCCCCAGAAAACATAAATAAAACATGCCTCTTGCTCAGTTCTCTGCTGCTTCTCTCCCAAGCAGAGGCAGCCACCTCCCTGTATCTTTCCCAATAAATCTCTTGTGTGAGGTTTGTTGTGTGGTGTGACTTTGTGGTATTCCTTGGATCCCGACCACCAGGATACCTTTCCTGCTTTGCTGGAGATAACATCTCAAGTGATTCAAACCTAGTTTTCTCACTGAAGGGATTATAACACCAGGAGATGTTTGCTCTGGCTGGACTGCCAGATTGAAATGCCAGACTGAAGCATGCCTTTGCCCAGACACACCCAGGGCTCCTGGGAATCTCCAGACTGGCCTAGAACTAGTAGACAAGCCCTGAGCTTGGGAGAGGAGGCATCTCAATTCTTATGTCTCTGGTCCCAATAGCAAATGAGCTTGAGATAATCCTTTGAGTTCTTTGTACCTCAGTTTCCCCGCTTCTCCATTATGGGAAATGAATTAGTATTGCTCCACTGCTCCAGCCATTTTGGAGATTAGGGTGGGGATGACACTTGGGTAAGAGGGATGTGATAGTTTTTGTCACAAACTAGAGTTCCTTAGGAAGAGGGAACCTCAGTTGAGGAACTGCCTCCATTGTATCGGCCTGTGTGCATGTCTGTGGGGGCATTTTCTTCATTAAGGATTGATGTAGGAAGGCCCCACTGACTGTGGACAGTGCCATCCTGGGCAGGTGGTCCTGGGTTGTATAAGACAACAAGCTGAGAAGGCTGTAGGGGAGGAAGCCAGTAGGCAGCATCCTTCCGTGATCTCTGCTTCAGGAACCTATAGGTTCCTGACTTCACTCAGTGATGGACTGTGACATAGACATGTGAGCCTTTCCCGTTGCTCACAAAGTTGCTTTTGGTCGTGGTGTTTCTCCCTGCAGTAGAAAGCAAAGCAAACTAGGAAACAGCTGAGAGGACACGGTAGCTCTGTCTAGCAGGTTTGTGTAATCTAACATGGTCTCTAACGGTGATTCGTTCTCCTGATTACAAAACAAACCTTGAGCTGGGTATGGTGGCGCGCACCTTTAATTCCAGGACTCAGGGAGGCAGAGGCAGGAAGATCTCTGTGAGTTCGAGGCCAGCCTGGGCTACAGAGCAAATTTCAGGACAGCCAGGACTACACAGAGAAACTCTGTCTCAGAAACAAAACAAAACAAAGAACAAACCTTGATCACCACTGACTTTAACCTGTGACTCTGAGACAACAATGTTCTGCCCGTCTGTCTTGGTGTGGAGTCCTTTGTGAGCTTGTCCTGATCACTCCAAACCCTCATCCCAGTATGGAATGCTCAGGTCCTTAGCTCCTCTAAGAGGCCAGCGAGTGTGTGAATAAAGATTTGTGAGCATGCCTGTGGAGGCTGTGGAGTGAGGCCCGACTCTACACAACCACTGTTTTGACCTTGGCAAGTCTCCTCTCTCTCCATGCCTCCCTTCCCTCCTTCCTGAACATCCATTAAGCATCTTCCATGGGCTACCCAGGCTCCATGCTCAGGTGGGCCTGAGACCATGGCTGCCTGAGTGTTCTCTGCCATGCCTCTCAAATGTGCCTAACTTCCCAAGAAGGTCATAAAACTCTCGGGGTGTGAGCAAGGAGTGGATCCAGCAGCACCCCTGGGACAGAAGACACAGTGTCTGGATGTTGGAGAAGGTCACATCACCGATAGGGCTTTGAGGCCGAGAAGAGGGTCACATGCCACTCTGATCCCCAGCCATCCTTAAAGTGAAGGGCAGCGATGGATTCCCAAGGCTGGCGGAATGTGGAGTTGGGGGGCCTGAGACAATAAAAAATAGTTCAGCTGGACTCAGTTCCCTTAATAGTCCCCACCTCACTCTCCAATCCCCATAGGTCAGGGGTGAGGCTATTGCCACCCTGTAGAATCTACAGGTGAGCTCTGTTGCCTTGGTGACTTGCTAAACTCACCACTGCTGTGTCTCATGAGCAGCCCAGATCCTGCATCTAATCTTTCTCTGCCTCTGACAGTGTCTGAGCTGGAGCAGGCCCCCTCTGCTCTCTCTCAGCCTGTTTCTCAGGCCCTGCCTTGTTGATTTTCCAAGGATCCTACCGATTCACATGGGTGCCTTGCTGGATAGTCCGTTAAGTTCCATTCTGCGTGTGTCCTATGGAAACTTACACTCAACTCTCCTAGACTCTTCTCTCTGGGAGTGGAGGTGATGTCTTATTCCTGAGTCCTATTCAAACACAAACCCTAGCCTAAATGGGTACCCTGCCACAGCCCCTTAGCAAGGATGTAAGCCAAATACCTTCTTGGCTTCCCTGATGCTGTTCAGATGGACCAGGGAGCCACCCAAGTGCTGTCCCAGTATTCTATTGATGATGCTTTCGGGTCTGATGGTGTCAGTAATGTTTTCTGGACAACAGGTCATGACCTCCTGAGAGCACTGACCACAGTGAGCAACAGTGAGAGGCACAGGGGTCGGCACTCTGGGGAGAGGCGGTGGGGTGAGGTCTATACAGTCACAGGAGTGAGCTTAGCACATTCTCCTCCCTTCATACCCCTCTTCCCTCCTTTCTCAAACATCGCTGAGCATCTTCCTTGGGCCATGTATTCTGCTAAGCCTTGGAGTTCAGAAATAATCACTGGGCTGAGAGATTTGTGTTGAAACACCTGCCCTGCGAGTATAAGACCCTGAGTTTGGATCCGAGAACCCATGTAGAAGCCAGGTAGCCACTGCCGCCCACCGGTAATTCGAGCCTTAGGAGGTGGGCATGGGGGACCAACAGGGCAAGCCATAGGGGCCAGCTCTGGTTTGACTGACAGACCCTGCCTTAGTGAATGAGATGGGAGAGCAATCAAAGATGATTCCCAACATCAGCCTTGGCCCTCCGCATTCTGTGCACACACGTGTGCCCCCACACATGTGAACATGTACACATGCACGTGAAAGTGGAGGAGGGGAAAAGCCAGCGGGGAAGCGGAGCGTGAACCAGAAGCAGTGGTTTCTTCCTGCCTGGTTTCAGCTTCCTTATCGGTAAAATCAGGGCGTTCTAGTCCTAACGCTGTGGCTGCTCTGAGGTCGTCTTATCATCTTGGGCCATCTGTCCCCACTGGCTTGGCGTTGGGATAGGCCACCGTCGGCAGGTGACCTGCAGGGAAGAGCTGGTGAGAAATGATGAGTTGCACTGAGGGCAGTCTGTGCCGTGGCTGCGAGGACTCCAAATTCCCATGCCTTCAGGAACCCGGGCCGGCAAACCACCCCGAAACTGTCCGTTTATTTCCAGTGTGGCCAAGCGGTCCAAGAGGACCAGATGGAAGACAGATTATGCTCTCTTTCACTTGAGCTGAGCTGGTGTGAAACTCCAGCCCCTCCGATGGGTGGTCCACGCCGTCTGTAGGACCATCTAGCGCCTTCCTTCACTGGACATTAGGACTGTGGGACACACGAGGACACGCGACTGTGTGAGGACAGCTGCCCAGCTCAATCTGGTGCGAGGATTCCTACGGACCTTGCATTAGGAGATGCTCACACCTGGCTGGTGACAAATCTCAGATGTTATTTGAGAATTACACACACACATACACACACACACACACACACACACACACACACACACACACACACTGCTTTCTGCTTCCCTCCATCCCTCCCTCCCTCCCCCCCCTCCCTCCCTCCCTTCTTTCCTTCCTTGTTGCAAGGGATGGAATCTTCCAGCATGTTAGGCAAGGACTCTACCACTGATCTATACCCATCTTATTTTTTTTTTTTAATAATTAACTGCAGACCTTCCATTTTTTCTACTCACACAGCTCCCACCCCAGTCATCCTCCTCTGTGTATCTGCTTGAAACCCAGCGAAGGACACAGAAGATGCCTACGCTATTGGACGTATCCAAGATGTCTTCATAATGCAGTGAAGGGCTTTCGGCCTGAGCAAGAACCAGCAGCTTTCAGCGCCCTCTCGGAACCATCACGGTTCCCTCCGTGTCTTGGTCAACGTTTTCTTTCTCTGCTTAAAAATTCCTTTTTTTCCTCCAGTGTTTGGCTCTTTCCTCGACTACCACTTTTTGCTTTCTTTCAAAATTTGGCTTTTAAGGTCCTTGCCTTCCATATGCAAAATCTGCAGTTGGTCTTGGCCGGTCTAAGCTCCCATGAGCTAGTATTTCTAGTTCCCTGTCCAAGAAAGGCACTTTCCGGGTACAGAGGCTGCCAGAATGCTCACAAAATTGTTCAGCTGGAGCATGGCAAGCCAGAGAGGCAGCACCATGACCAGCAAGCCTCCGGAAGGGCTGTGGAACCACCAGAGTCTTCCAGTGAAAACCAGATCTAGAGACTCCCCTCACTGAATGTCACTGCTGCCCACACTCTACTGGCCTTCTCCAGGGAGCTTCCAGGTGAGAGACGGACCATGGAAACAGGCAGGATGGAACTGTCTTTACCCTGACAACTGGTTACATATCTTCAGCTCAGCGACCACAAGAGGCCATGGGGCTGTCTTTGATAGTCTGATGCTGGTGTGAATAACAGGTTTCAGGCTGTTTGTCTGCTTGCCTTCAGCTTTGAAAGCAGCTCTCTCCTAGCTACCATGGCTGTAGGACAGCTTTGGAGTAGGCCCAGACGACATCAGGCAGTTTCCTCCTGTAGCTGCTGGCTGGACAGAGACGTGGGGTGATATGTTATCCTGAGACATGTGGAAATGCTACAGGAGGCGTGGCTTCTCCGGGGGGGGGGGGGGGCTGCTCACACTGAAGGCCCAGGCCTGCCCGGAAGGCAGGAGGGGCGGCTTAGGAGTGATGGGCCCCAGGCCATGACAGACAGCAGATGGGATGAGGCCCACAGAGACGTTGTGTCATTCTGGAGGTGACCTAAAAAGTGCCAAATGCGGACAGAACTGCCAGGAGGAGTGCTGGTCTCTCATCTGGTGACTTTGCAAATGTGTTCCTTTACCATTTTCTTAAAAGAAACCTCTTCTGTTTACTTAGCCGAAATCCAGCCAAGTTTCTGTTTTAAAAAAATAGGATGCATTACATCGTTATTGAATTATCAAGCTCTCTCAACATCAACATCAGGACATTATCAAAATACAATCCAGGTGTTCAGCTGAGCGGATCCTTACATGAAGCAATTTAAATGAATAAACACATTTCCTCTTCATCTTTGGGAAATCAGCTGAGAAGCAAAGCCCAGAACTCCTGTGGGTGAGGTATGAAAGGCTGCACACATACATATCATGTTTGCGAAACCTGGCACACAGCAGCGTGAAGCAGTAAAAGGGGAAGGGGCCCAATCCATACTCACTCCTGAGCGCAGTTGACGGTGCTGATGCTGGTCACTTGGGGCCTGTAGGATGGGAAGAGAGAATTCAGGGGCTAGAGAGAGAGGGCTTGCTGACTAAGCATGAGAACCTATGTGTCCCAGCACCCACATAAAAGCAAAGTGTGATGGTGCACACTTAAAGTCCAAGCTCTGAGGAGGCGGAAACAAGCCTCCTGGGACTTACTAGCCAGCAGCCTGCCAGCCTAATCGATGACTCCAGGTCCAAGTGAGAGGCCCTGTCTCAAAAACAGTGTGGGAGGTTCCTGAGGTTGACATCTGGGGCGCACACACACACCCGCACACACTCTCTCTCTCACACACACAGAAACACACACACACACACACACACACACACACACACACACACATTCTCTCTCTCTCTCTCTCTCTCTCTCTCTCTCTCTCTCTCTCTCTCTCTCTCGTACATACACAGAAACACACACACACACTCTCTCACACACAGAAACACAGACACACACACACTCTCTCTCTCGTACATACACAGAAACACACACACACTCTCTCACACACAGAAACACAGACACACACACACTCTCTCTCTCGTACATACACAGAAACACACACACACTCTCTCACACACAGAAACACACAAACAGACACACACATATACACACACTCTCTTGTACATACACAGAAACACAAACACACACACTCTCTCACACACACATACACACATACTCTCTCATGCATATATAGAAACACACACACACACACACACACACACACACACACACACAGTGATTTCAGTTCATGATTTTTGTACAAAGTGTCTCAGCCCAGGAGCCTTTGGATGCAGAGACTGTGTCTTTTCATTTTAAATCTGTATTGTTTAACTCAGGGTCTGTCAGGCAGGCAGGTAGCGGGTTATAATAACCACTGTTTTGTTGCTATTTTGATCTCTGCTGTGGGGATCCAAGGTGTCACCCACCGACTCCCCAGCATGTGAGACTGTCATAATGAGACTTAAGAAGCTCACGGACATCTTCAACTTGTGGGAAGTGTACCATATCATTGTTCTGGAACTTTTCTTCCTCAGAATTCTATAAGCTGGAATAGCGACTAAGGAACATTATTTCTAATGTTCTAATGATCATGGCTGGCTCAATGAAGTATGTATTTTAAAAAGAACTGAAATGAAGTATTCTGATCCATTAAGTATAGGGACAGGGTAGAGTGGGATTTCATAGCCCTGTGTGTTAGTTACTTTTCTTTCGCTGTGATTAAACATCATAACTGAAAGCAACTTACAAAAGAAAACGTTTAACTGGCACATGGCAGCAGGAACAGCTGAGAGCTCACATCTTGATCCACAAGAAAGAGGCAGAAAGCACACTGGGAATGGTGTGGGATTTTGAAACCTCAAAGCCCAGCCCCCAACAAAGCCACACCTGCTAATCCTTCCCAAACAGTTCCACCAATTGGAGATAAACATTCAAATGAGCATATAATGAGGCTGTGTGGGGTACACTTGTTCAAAATACCATACCCCACGATCCCTACTTCATCCTTCTGCCTTTTTAAAACAAACCAAAGGTAGGCCAACTCAACGGGGAAGGAAGGAATATTCTATAAGTATGTCAACGAACAAGGGCCTCAGAGAGAGGCCACTGGGTAAGCTAGCCTTATAACACCCTATGCCTGACCACCCCAAACAACCTCTAGTCAGTTTAAGGCAGAATATGAGGCAGCCAAATAAGTGCTTGACCTATCTTGAGCACAACCTAGGAATGGGAGCAGTGTTGTGAGAATGGGCGGGGGGGGGGGGGGGGGGGGGGGCAGGAGTTGGGCGTGTAGAAGGGGCAGAGGGAGAAAGGGTCAAATCAGAGGGAACTCCAGGCCTTGACTCACATGATCAAAGCTGAAGAGAGCCCAGGGATTCCTCCATTGGCGTAGAAGAGTCAATCACAACCCCTAGCCTTCAATGCTCTGGCTGCTTTAAGAATACAAGTCAAATTGTCGTAAGCTGGCATTGGGGAAGAGGGTAAGAGTGTTGGCTGTGCAAGCATGGAGATCTAAGTTCAGATCCCCAGCACCCACATAAAAAGCTGGGTGTAACTAGGGCACAACCTTAACTCCCAAGCTGTGGAGGGCAGAGACATGAAGATGGGTCAGCCACTCTAGCTGATGGATGGATGGATGGATGGATGGATGGATGGATGGATGGAAGGATGGGTGGGTGGATGGGTGGGTGAATGAGTGGATGGGTGGATGGATGAGTGGGTGGGTGGATGGACAGAAGGATGGATGGATGGATGGATGGATGGATGGGTGGATGGATGAGTGGGATGGATAGATGGATGGATGGATGGATGGATGGATGGATGGATGGATGGATGGATGGATAGATGAGTGAATGGGTGAATGGGTAGACAGTGAATACAAGGTTCAGGAGAAACCTCGTCAACAGAGTCATAGAGCAGGATACCTGAAATCCTCCGCTGGCCTCCACATGTGTGCCAATGAGTGTACACTACACACACACACATACACCACAAAAATCACTGTGAACATCCTTCTGGTCTCTGGTGTGTGGATATGTTCAAACAAAAATCAGTTGCTACAATAGAAACCACGCCTCTGCTTGCTCTTCAGGGGCCATTCTGGATTTACTCTGTAAGCATTTTTCTTTCTTCCTTTAAAATAGAAGGAATCACGTAGCCACCAGTGATTGGTCCCCCAATCCCTCTGCTTTTCCGTGTCTGAGGGCTAGTGAATAACAAAGACCATCCAGGGACTGTCATGCAGGGGGCGAAGCCACCCTGCTGGGTAGGAAGGGGCCATTGTTCCCTTCCTGCTTCCCATTAGAAAGCTAGGAACCTTCATGTTGCACAGTGCCCTGCCTCTCACAGGAGGACCAGAGCAGGTCCTGCAGCCTCAGGAGTAGTCTGTGCTCGGCCTAGGGCCGCTCTCCCTGCACCTTTCATGGGGATGCCTCAGACAGAATCTTGACTAGATTTCACATGTTGTGAAAAACTCCAGGAGCATGCTCCCATACAAAGTAGCACTAGAACTTCAGGACCCCAGGTTCACCTCTCCCTAACAGGTAGCCTTGCCCCAGTCATAGAACCTACTTCCCAATCTATAAAATGGGAACAATAAAAGTGCGTTTCCCAATAGGTACCACGAACATGAGATGTCTCGGTACAGCAAAGGACATGTTACAGACCCAATCATGGCCACTACTGAGTTACCTACCCCTACATGGGTGTAGGTTCACCACCTCTCCCTCTGCTCAGATTTGGAAGCCCAGGTTGACCAACCAAAGTGAAGTAAAGTTTTAGAGATTTTTACTTTGCTGTAGTTAATGCCCTTGTTAGGTTTGGGGCTAGGGGCTAACAAGGCTGCACACACCTGCAGCGGCCCGTTTCCTAAAGCTGCTGCCGAGGAAGTGACAGGAAGTGCTCCCCTGGCTCCCCACAAGAGCCCCTATGTGAATCTGGACACTTCTGCAGATCCCCCTAGGGCCTAGACTCCAGGACAGCAGTGGACCCCTAATTCTCAATTTCCCCAAGGAAGTTTGCACACGCCCAGTCCATCAGATTCTAAGACATCAGAAAGCTACCAACGCTACCACATCCTCTGCCTGGACACAGGGTACACTACGTGTGGCCCTCCTCTTTCATTCCCCCACACCCTCTCAGTCACACTCACCAAGGTTCCTTCTCTTATCCTGGCAACACAAGACCCCCCTCCCCCTCCCCTGCCAGCTGGGAAGCGACGTCCCATTACTTAGTAATCACATGATCGAGGAGATCACTAGAGGATGGTTTCCTATGTCACACTGCTGCCTCCACACACAGGAGCACCCACAGGAGAGTGCTCACACTGATGTGAGCTCCGGAGCACTCATCAACCGTGTGGCATGGAAGCGTCCCTGTCTCTAAGACCTCTAAGGAAGCACAACCACTCTGCCACATGGGCCTGAGCTCTCCCCAGCGTCCCCACATGCTGTCTGTCCCCGGCATCTCTCTTTTCTTGGAATTAATGGCTTTCTCGGTAAATCTTGTATCTCAGAGGACAATCCTCCTCAGTGTCCCACCCCCACACCTTGGGCCCTAAACCCTAAACCTTTCAGGCCCCAGGACAATAGCTTGTCACTTAACTCATTCCAAATCTGAGGGACCTTTGGTGAAGCAAGCGTCTTTACCCTCAGAACTGTCTTTGCCAGTCTGAGCTATTCCTTCTCTGTTTTCCTCTTTCCTTTCCATGTGTGTGGTGTGTAGGGTGTGTGTGTGTGTGGTGTGTGTGGTATGTGTATGGTGTGTGTGTGGTGTGTGTAGTGTGTGTGTGGTGTATGTGTGTGGTGTGTGGTGTGTGTGTGTGTGTGTGTGGTGTGTGTGTGGTATGCATGTGTGGTGTGTGTGTGTGTGTGGCGTGTGGGGTGTGTGTGTGTGTATGTGTGGTGTGTGTGTGTGTGTGGCGTGTGGGGTGTGTGTGTGTGTGTGTGTGTGTGTGTGGTGTATGTGTGGTATGTGTGTAGTGTGTGTATGGTGTATGTGTAGTGTGTGTATATGTGTGTAGTGTGTGTAGTGTGGTGTGTGTCGTGTATGTGTGGTATGTGTGTAGTGTGTGTGTGGTGTGTGTGGTGTGTGTGTGTGGTGTGTATGTGGTGTGGGTGTGTATGGTGTGTGTGTGGTGTGCATGTGTGTGGTGTGTGTGATGTGTGTGTGGTATGTGTGATATGTGTGTGAGGTGTGTGTGATATGTGTGTGTGATGTGTATGAGGTGTGTGTGTGTGATGTTCGTGTGTGTGATGTGTGTATATGTGGTGTATATGTGTGTGGTATGTATATGTGTCATGTGGGTGTGAGGTATGTGGTGTGTGTGAGAGGTGTGTGTGATGTGTGTGTGTATATGTGTATATGTGTGTGTGTGTGTGTGAGCCCACTTCTGTGGGTGCTCCTGTATGTGGAGGCACAAGTGTGACATAGGAAACCTTTATCCTCCATTGATCTCCAGCCTCAATCATGTGAATTACTAACTTAATGGGACATTCAAGCCAAAGATAAAAAAAATCTAAACTGTCTAGGAGAGGGGTCCAAAGTTAAAATTCACAATCTCACCCCCAAAACCATCTTTGTCAAATGTCCCCTCTAGATTTGGGGTGATCAGGAGGTGGCACCTCCTTTCCATTTCCAGCCAAGCCATAGTTTGAGGCTGGTTGGCCAGACATGCTCTTCTGCAGTGTTGAACTTCTCTGCCCGCAGACTACAAGCCTCCCTCTCAGGGCGGCCAGGCCCCAGTACGCTCTCTGTCATCACATCAGCCTGCAGCAAGTAGGCAGGGGTGAAGAGAGGACCCAGAGCCACACCAGCCCAACCCTCCTCCCCAGCATACTAACAATATGAAGAGCCAGGGGACAGAGCTCAGGGGTGTTACTTAATAAGAGTCCCTCAGTGGGGAAACGTAAGGAGTAGGCATTGAGAGTTCCTCTAATTCCGTCCACGTGGCTGCCCAAGGGACAAACCTCGATCATCTCAGATGTTGTTTCCCCTCATTCTCAAATTCTGCTCATCACTGAGTACTGCCAATTTCACTTCCTAAATAGATTTTGAATCTGCTTTATTGGATCCACTATATGGCTGCTGGTTATTAGTCTGAGAAAGTATTATCATCTCTCGCTTGGGCTCCACATTAGCCCTCATCTCCCTGCAGGCTTCAACTCCTCACAGTGTTGTTGTTAACAGTTACAACCTGTGGTGTGGGCCCAGTACTCAGCACATGCAGCCCATGTCTCTCTCCCCAGCACAGTGCCCTTGAAATGGGTGTCAGAAACCACAGCCACTGCCTTCCTCCATTTCTTAGAGGAAATAGCTTCGCCTGCCTCAGAACTGCGTACTGTTGCATCTCCCCAGAATCCATCTTCCCTCCCTCCCTCCCTCCCTCCCCCTCCCTCCTTCTTGATTGCCATTATTTCGCCTTCCTTCCTTCCTTCCTTCCTTCCTTCCTTCCTTCCTTCCTTCCTTCCTTCCTTCCTTCCTTCCTTCTCCTCCCTCCCATTTACTCTTGCTCATATTTCATGTTTTAACCTAAACACCAACTTTCCAAGGAGTCCACTCAGACCCCATCAGGTCCCTCTACTAAAGTGTTCAGGAGTTTTTTCACATTTTCCTTCATAGTATCGACCACAGTTAGTGAGGAGACAGTTGGATCCTTCTTTGACTGGCCCTGTGTTCTGCACCACACTCTAAGCTCCGGGAAGGTGTTTTTCTATCCCTCGGCACCCGGCACACTAACTGGTACATGGTGGTGGACAGCTGGTGAATAATTTGTCAACTGAATGAGGGAGAAGAGTATCCAGAGAACAAAATACATTTCCAGCGGATAGTTTGAATGCCAAGTGACCCTTTTCTGGGAAAGCAGAATGGACTGAGGGAGTACGGGCCAGAGCGTCAGTGGGTGAGCAGATGAGGGGTGCAGAGAGGAGAGGGTGGGTCTGGGATCGGGGCAGGAGCTAGCAGATCCAGTGGCTGAGTGTGGAAAGCACAATGGTAGCATTAGATGAATAGTGTGTGGAACAGAGAGAGGGTCTCAGATGGGACACACATGCGATTGGAACGACTATAGAGGAGCAGGAAAACGCAGCTCCTGGCATCCACCATCCCAGAATTGGCCAACATTTGTCTGGGATGTAGATTCTCTCTGGCTGCTTTATCTATATGAGTAGATATTTATCATTTTGTGAGATCCAAAATGAGGCTTTAGTTTAGTCTGAGGCTTTAACTTTGGGGAACCTCCATGACATGGAGGTGTCCAGAACTGCCTCTAACTTGTCTTCCAAGCCTCGTTCTCTAACCATTAGTCCTACCACCACCCAATTCTCTCAATAAATTCCTTCCTTCTCTGCTTAAGTCGGCCGGAATTGGTTTCCGCTGTTTACAGCCAAAGACCGGCTTAATTTGGAGTCAGCACACTCCATGTGACCAAGCAGGTGAGTATCGGGCATGTGGGTGCCAGCTGTAGGGGTGCTGAGCATACAAATACCCAAGAGCCAACAAGACCACTCTGGACTCCTGGAAGTTAAGGTCTCCTTTGAGATGAGAAAGGAAGGTGACGGTTTTGGAGCTGGAGTTTGCAGATACGTGTGGGTGGAGGCTCCACTAGAGATAAAGCATCCTTTGGTTGGGATGTCATGGAGTCAGAGGCCACTGGATTCCCCCCAGCTGAGGGCCTGGGAAAGAGCTGTCACGGGGAAGTCCGAGTAGGTTCAAGGCCTCGTGCCTCCTGGTCCTTGCGCTTTTCCTAAAGCATTTACACACTGGTGATCTGTCTGAGAGCTCTCCCACATCTAGGAGTGTACACAAGAGGAAACCACGGGAGTCAGAGTGTGCCCGCCATGCTTCCTGATGCCTCAGTGCGGACGTCAGAGCAAGAAAGACACTCGGGCCACCTTCTCTCCTGTCCTGTGGTCTCCGACACCGATGAGCCACAGGGAAAAACTTAACAGTGTGTTCTCAACCCCCAGAGCTGATCCCTGGGCACATTTGTGCACATTCTCAGGTGATCTGAATAGGGGATGTTCAAGAATAGTGACTTTTCATCCTTCATCACATCTCACTGAAGAGGAAAGCGAGACTTCAAGAGAAATATTCTCCTAACTGAGGACTCCCCTGCCCTGCTCCACCCTCAGCAGAGAAGCAGTTGCCTGACCAGACACGAATTCAGGCTTCTTGGGTGCCTGCTTCTCTTGAATGTCTGGGGCTCATGGGGGCACAGGGGATCTTTCTTTCTCAAGCCATAATGTGACTTTTTATATCTGTGCTGCTTTTTAAAAATTTTTTACTTTTTGTTAACTTGACACAAGCTGGAGTCATCTGGAAAGAAACTCAATTGAGAAATTGCCTCAACCAGACTGGCATGTGGGCACATGCCTACGGTGCATTTATTTTTTTTAAAGTTAATGATTGATATGGGAGGGCCCAGCCCACTATGAACAGTCCCATCCCTTGGCAATTGGTCCAGGGTGATATAAGAAAGCAGGCTGAGCGTGGTGTATGGTGCACACCTTTATTCCCAGCACTCAGGAGACAGAGGCAGGTGGATCTCTGTGCGTTCGAGGCCAGCCTGGTCTACAGTGAGAGTTCCAGGACAGCCAGAGCTACATAGTAAGACCCTGTCTTGAAAAAAGAAAAGAAAAGAAGAAAGGAAAAGCAGGCTGAGCAAGGCACAAGGAACAAGCCAGTAAACAGTGTTCCTCCATGGCCTCTGCTTCAGTTCCAGCTTCCAGCTTCCTGCCTTTAGTTCCTGCCTGGGCTTCCTTCAGTGATGGACTGTGATGGGGAGGTGGAAGCAAATGAGCCCTTTTCTTCCCAGGTTGCTCTCGGTCATGGTGTTTATTGCATCAACACAAAGCAAACAAACAGGACCAACACCTTAACAGGACATTCCTTTCCTGGATCGCAAGAAGGCAGCTGGCTGTGGAGAATACTAGAACAAAGGATGGATATGCCGCTCTTGGCTTGGCCACAGAGGTTGCCATGGCCTTAGCTGGGTATTCGAAGGCAAGGATTCTTGCATCACTCTGTTCAAAACCTGTGTTCTCACCCGGCTCAAGCCCCTTCATTGTTTTGAGCATGTTCTCTCATCTGTAAAGTGGGGAGAATATTCTGTGCAGGTCAGCCACGTTGGACGAGTAGGTGCAGGAGTCGGGGGCTTGTTACCCTTGCAAGTGCCTTAAGGAGTTTTCATGGGTGTCAGGACATGGGAGGCCTGTAAAGGCGAGGGGAGAAAATGGCAGAAATGGTTCTAACTCCAGGAGGCGGGAGAGCTCTGAGGAAGGACTTACCCACTGACAGGTCTGTTACAAGGGAGATGCCTCACCTTATGATGCCCTGTCTCCCTCCCTCAGGTGCAGACTGAGGAGAGAAACCTAACAATGAGCTTTTAGTCGGAATTCTGACAGAGTTGTGAAGTCATCTGGGCTGGTGGTTTTTAAACAGCTCCTCCTCCTTTTCCTCCTCCCCCTCCCCCCCTCCTCTCCTCCCCCCCTTCTTCTCTCTCCCCTCCCCCCTTCTTTTTAAAGCAGGACCCTTTCTTTAACAAGACCTCAGTATAAATGAATTCCTTACCAGGCCTTTCTGAGCAATCACAGAAGAGCCACTGATTTATTGTGTGTACCGGCAAACAAAGGTCAAAGAGGAGACAGATGGACCAAGACCAAAGTCACACAATAAATCAGTGGTTAAGACAAATGGGAAAATGCACTTCAAAGCAGACCAGTCCCTCCACACCAGGGCACAAAACACTCTGCTTCAGAGACGGGGGTGGTTGCTTCATTTACGGTGCATTTACACATCCTAAGGACAGGCTCCCTGTGGGGTACAGGTAGGAAATGGGGACAGTCTGTGACATCGTTGAATCTCAGCAGGCTTCATTGGAAAAGAGATGTCAGGAGGAAATGACTGGGTATTTTCTAGGCACGAACCCCTCGCTGAAAAACAGAGTAAGTGAAATCAAAGCTCTGGAAGTTCCTCCTGGCTGTCGAGACCTGACGCCTCCTCCATGGCTCCCCAGAGCACTGTGAGCCAGATGGTGGTAGCCGCCAAATGAGAGACTGTCCATCCTCACAGAGGGCTCCAGGTGCTTCCCACCCGTGGGCACAGACACTTGCATGAACTAAGGCAGAGACTTTTGAGGTTTCTGAGTGAGCTTTCTGCCGGGTACCTGAACGTTTTTGCAGTATACGCAAGAGCCGAGATGGACCGAAGCCTTTCTCTTTTTCATCACGGTGCTGGCTAGTTTTCTATCAATGCGACACAAGCTAAAGCCATCTGAGAGTAGGGAACTTCAGTTAAGAACATGCCTCCATGGCAGAGGCAGGTGGATCTCTGTGAGTTTGAGACCAGCCTGGTCTACAAAGCGAGATCCAGGACAGGCTCCAAAGCTACAGAGAAACCCTGTCTCAGAAAAAGAAAGAAAGAAAGAAAGAAAGAAAGAAAGAAAGAAAGAAAGAAAGAAAGAAAGAAGGAAGGAAGGAAGGAAGGAAGGAAGGAAGGAAGGAAGGAAGGAAGGAAGGAAGGAAAGAAAGAAAGAAAAGTGCCTCCATAAAATGAGGCTGTAAGCAAGCCCACAGAAAATTAAGCATTTTCTTAATTAGTGATTGATGTGGGAGGGCCCAGACTGTTGTGGGTGGGGCTATCCTAGGTTGGTGGTCCTGGGTTCTATAGGAAAGCAAGCTGAGCAAGCCATTGGGGGCAAGCCAGTAAGCAGACCCCTCCGCGGCCTCTGTATCAGTTTCTGCCTCCAGGATGCTGCCCTGTTTGAGTTCCTGTCCTGACTTCCTTCAGCGATGGACTACAATGTGAAAGTGTAAGCCTAATAAACCCTGTCCTCCCAACGTGCTTTTTGGTCATGGCGTTTCATCACAGCAAGAGAAACCCTAGCTCTTCTGAGGCAGTCACCTCAGCAACCAAGGTCTCACATCAGCAAACGCAGGACAAGCTGAGGGGACAAGTTTGCCTCCAGTTTGTCAGGGACAGCCCCTCAGAGTAGGCCTCTGTGGGCTCCCCTGGCTCCTGACCTCAGTTAGCTGCTGTGGAGCCGCTGGGTGGCTAAGCTTTGGCCAGGACAGAGGGCAGGAAGCCCTAAGAGCAAAATACTCTATGCCCCTAATCTCCTTGTCTGTTTTGTTGTTGCTGTTCACCTAGGAAGTTTTTTCACCTAGAAAACACGCAGGATTATTTTGGCCAGTCAGTTGTGGTTCTCACAGAGCCCTTAATTTCAAACCCGGGTGGCAGATGACAAGGAACCACCTTCCTTCTGCTCAGAGATGTGAAGGTTTGAGTGAGGATGGCTCCCATGGGCTCATAGATTTGAATGATTGGCCCTAGTCAGTGGACCTGTTTGGGAAGGATTCAGAGGTGTGGCTTTGTTGGAGGAAGAGTGTCCCGAGAGGTGGGCTCTGACATTTCAAACACCAGGCCCAGTGTCTCCCTCTATGCCTGTGGAGGGGTTAAACTCTCCCACCTGTAGCATGACTCTTAAATGGTCTTATTAATGAGAACAAACCCGGGGCCAGGTATTGGGGTGAATGCTGGAAGATCAGAGAAGCAGAACAAGCCACACCCACCTCACCTTGCCAATTCCTCAGCTGATCCTGTTTCCTCAGACTGGAAGTTTCTGAGTCTTCATCCAGACGGATCTAAACTGAACTGTTGCTCAAAAGCCTAAAAGCTTAAAAAGGCTCTAGTTCCTCGTCCTCACGCCTTATATACCTTTCTGCCTCCTGCCATTACTTCTTGTAAGTCGTCATGCTTGGCTGTTTCCAGTGTGGTCTTGAACTCACAGAGATCCAGGCGGATCTCTGCCTCTGGAATGCTAGAATTAAAGGCATGTGCTACCACTGCCTAACCTCTATGTTTAATATTGTGACTGTTCTGTTCTCTGACCCCAGATAAGTTTATTAGAGTGCACAATATTTTGGGGAACACAATACCACCACACCCACCCTCACAACTGAATTTAGGTTTCAGTTCTCTGAGAAGGGCAAAACATGTCTTTTCCACAAAGGGCCATTTATCCACAATGCCCTTGCGTTCAGGGGCGAAGCCTGAGCCGGCCTCACAATGTCTCAAGGACACATCCAGCAGCCCCCTTCTGAGTCCCGTCCAAACTTGACCGAGCTTGTGCAAGTGTGTCCAAAAATGGAAAGACTGAACCTCAGCCAATTAAAAGTACACTAATGGAACTACTGTTTGTTTAACCAATCATATTTAAGATAGCCTAAGTGTCCCTAAAACTCCCCTTAACTGTGCTTAAAAGAAGCCTACAGGGGCTGGGAGAGATGGCTCAGCGGTTAAGAGCGCTGCCTGCTCTTCCAGAGGACCCAGGTTCAATTCCCAGCACCCACATGGCAGCTCACAACTGTCTGTAACCCCAGTTTTAGGGGACTCTCACACAGACATACACGTAGACAAGACACC
This sequence comes from Peromyscus californicus insignis, assembly GCF_007827085.1. NCBI lineage: Eukaryota > Metazoa > Chordata > Mammalia > Rodentia > Cricetidae > Peromyscus > Peromyscus californicus. The sequence goes on along the minus strand of NW_026294458.1, from coordinate 16,769,306 downwards.
AATGCACATAAAATAAAAATAAATAAATTATTTTTTTTAAAAAAAAAAAGAAGCAGCAGCCTACCCGCCCCTCTCAGGGTTGTCGCCATTTTGTAGAGGTGAACGACCCCCACATGCATGCTGGACTATTAAATGCTTTCTGTTCTCGTGCACTGCTCGAGTCTGGGGTCTTCCTTCAGCATTTCCTCGGACCCTACACCTGATGCCATCAGACCAGGTTATAAGGCTCTCAGCTACTATTCCAGTGCTGTGCCTCTCTGCTTCCCACCATAATGACCGTGGAGGAGCCCTCTAAAACTGTGAGAAAGCCTTCAATTAAATGCTTTCTTTGTGGAAGAGTGGCTTTGGTCATGGTGTCTCTTCTCAGCAATAAAACAGTGACTAAGATAAGAGCCCACACCCCGTCCCTGCCCTGCCAAACTCCAGGGACTCCGAGGGAGTCTCAGAATGGTCTAGAGTATAGGCACTGAGCGTTGTACGGCTTTTGGGCTGCTGTAGAGCATGAGGTTTCCAGAGCGCAAAGGGTGGAGCAAGGGTTGGGTTTGAATGTCACCTCCATCCCACCCAAACACACTGCTTGGATCTTTTTTGGTTTTGGCTTCGAGACAGGGTTTCTCTGTGTAGCCCTGGCTGACCTGGAACTCACTCTGTAGACCAGGCTGGCCTCGAACTCACAGAGATCCGCCTGCCTCTGCCTCCCGAGTGCTGGGACTAACGGCGTGCGCCACCACCGCCCGGCTGCACTGCTCAGTCTCCATGGCAGCAACCATTACAGCATCTCTTCTTGTCTCCAATCTTCTGTTTTCTAGCTGCACTTTGGAGTCACCTTGAAGAACTAAGGTCCTGGGCCCACACTACGTACTGACTCTAGGTGTTGGCTTATTTCTTTGTGTCTTGGGGTGCTGGGGTGATATCCAGGGTCTCCTGTATGCTAGACAAGTGCTCGACCACTGGGCCACATTGCCCAGCCCTGCCTCTGTTATTTTTTTCCCCCTCTTTGTTATTTGAACCAGTTTCCCAGGAGATTCGTATGTAGTTAGTCTTGGAACCAGGGACTGGATGGCTTTAGAGATCCTACTTCAACTAAACTGCCTTTGGATATCTCATCCCATTTCCTCCACCTATTCCTGGTGTTGCAATTCAAGACTCCCAGGAAGCACCGGCTTCCCTTTTAAAGATGCTGTCTCCCCAAGTTCCAGCACTTGAGCTGCCAGGCTGGGCCTCTGGAAACCCAGCCTCCCCTAGGGAGCACCTGCAGCTCCATTCGCCCTTCCCCTTCCCAGGTACTTCCACACACTTGGCTGGCTTGTAGCACTAGGGGTCCTGAGCATCCCATAGTTCTGAAAGTGGTGCAGCCTGTCCACTCCATCCCCCACCACATCGGCCCATGTGGCTACCAACGCCTCAGGCTGGGAATAACACCTCACCCTAGATCTCCTGCGGTCTGATGACAGGGAGCTCTTAGCTCTAGCCCCTTCACCGTGAGGACTGAAGAGGCGGGGTGGGGCTTGCTCCTTCACCCCTTCCCATGAGGATGCCCTCACAGCTCCACACATTTCCTGTTTTCTCACTTAGCCTCACGCTTGCTCTTGGTTTTGCTTTTCTTCTCTTGGGGGTCTTGCTCGCTTGCTCTTGGTTTTGCTTTTCTTCTCTTGGGGGTCTTGCTCGGTGGCCCAGGCTGGCCTTGAACTCCTGATTACCTTTCTGCTGGGATGGCAGATACACCGCACGGAGCCTGGTTCTCCATCTTTGTGTTCCTCCTGAGTACGAACAGTCTGACTCAGCTTAGCTTCCGAGACCAGGCGAGATTGGGCATGTTCAGGGTGGGATGGTTGTAGGTCTCTCTTTGTTTCTTCTGGTGGGTCCGGTACCACTTTGGCACCACTTTGGCCCGACATCCTGAACCAAAGCTTTTTGGCAGAACACAAATAGAGGAGGAAAGAGGCAGCCGTAGAACCAGCCATCCCTTGAGTGCTGGCCAGAGCTGACGCTGGGAAAGGCAGCCGGTCTGCTGAACTTCTGAGGAGCCCAGTGCGGTTGCTCCAGGAGCTGTAATTAAGCTCACTTCTAATTTGATAAGCGAGACTAGCCTGACATGGGAGAGAGTAATTAAGTCTCACCGAGAGCAGGACAAAGCATCTCTGGAATTCTCATTCACATTCTCTCTCTCTCCCCCTCCCTCCATCCTTCTGATACATGTCCAAGATGTGAAGGCAGATGGCCCCGAGCCCCGCCTTAGAATCATTCCGGTCCCCACTCTCTGCCCCCTCACATCAAGGGCATGGTCATCTGACAATACACTGGACATGGCAGATGAATGTGCCACAAGACTGAGAAGGCTGGGCCTCCCTTCCCTCTGCCTTCTGCAAACTGTGGGCTGGGGAGATGGTTGGCTTGAACGCTTCCGCCTGGCCCACCGTTCTGCCACTGAGTTAAGTCTAGCCCGATCTAGGGTCCCAGGGGAGACTAGGGGGGTAGGAAGGAGTCCTGGAGACAGACACTAGAATGCTGCGTTTGCCTTGGCACTTTTTCTGGTTATGACCTCCCATAAGTCATATCACCTCCCCGAGGCTCTGGTTTCTTATCTGCGAAATGGGCATAATGTTTCCTCATCAGTAGTGACCTGCTTCCTGTGGAAGGAGATGAGGGACCACAGTTGTGAGGGCATGTGCAAGTGAGCAGGTGTGAGCACCTCACCAGAGGTGAAAAGTTCTTGGCCGCCTGAAGGGAACTCAGACAGCCCAGAATGTGTCATCTGGGTACATGAGGGATGGGGTAATCAGGGCTGAAATCTCCTGTTCAGATAGCAAGGTGTGTGGAAGTCTTGTCAAAAGTGGGACCTGGGCTCTTGAACTTGACTTAGCCACTTCAGAATACCAAGAGGTGCCGGGCGGTGGTGGCGCACGCCTTTAATCCCAGCACTCGGGAGGCAGAGCCAGGCGGATCTCTGTGAGTTCAAGGTCAGCCTGGGCTACCAAGTGAGTTCCAGGAAAGGCGCAAAGCTACACAGAGAAACCCTGTCTCGAAAAACCAAAAAAAAAAAAAAAAAAAAAAAAAAAAAAAAAAAAAAAAAAAAAAAAAACAAAACAAAACAGAATACCAAGAGAACTGAGATTTAGGTTGTTCTGTGGAGGTCTGGGTCAGAGGCAGGTGCCAATGGCGTGAAGTTCGACAGAGGAGGCAGGGTTAGCTCAGTCTCGGGATAAACCTTTCTGAACCAAGGAAAGACTTTCCCAGGTCACGAGCACCCGGCCACTAGCAGAGTTCAAGCTCTGAGGCAGCCTCTTTTAGCCCTTGTCCAAACTATGGTCCCCAGTGGCCAGCCTCGGATACTCACACTGTGCCTCTGAAGCTGTCACTCATGAGTCACCATCCTCTAATGACTGTGCACACCAGAAAGCCTTTTTACGCCTGAGGCTGGCTGGGTGATCTCTACCAGAGTCCCAGAGCCCCCATCTCTCTTGGTTCGAGCTCCTGAAGCAAAACCAACCCTATCTGTCCCGAGCTCCGTGCCCACGCCTCTCAAGTCCCTGGAGGTGTGGGCTCAAGGCTTTCTAGATTCTGTCCTCTGAGATGCCCACTGGGCACAGTATCCGCTCTACAAAAGCACACTGCCTGTAGCAAGGTGGTTGGAGGAGTCCTCCAGCCCTCACCCCGGGAGCCACGCTCAGAATGCCAAGGGAGTGGGGGGGGTGGGGGAGCTGGTTTGTGTGGCCGCGCTCTGCGATTACTGTGCATGAGCCTAAAGATTCCTCTCACTGTTACATAATTGAGGTATTTTTTTTTCCCATCCTTATTTTAGATCCTGGTACCATCTGCCCCGCTTTTCACGCATCGCTGGCTCTGGGCTGGAGGTGAGCTCAGGCTTGGCCAGTCAGCTCTGTCCCTCACGTGATGAGGGACTTGGGAAAGCCTGCTCCCTTATCTGTAAAATGAGATCTTGACCCCACCCCTGCCTACCTGCCAGGGCAGCTGGGAGGATCAGGTGAGAGTAGGTCTAACTGGCTGGGTAAGTACGTCTGGCGCTGTACACTGGAGTCCGCTTGTTAACCTGGTTCCCCAGGCTTGCTCACCTGTCCCAGGAGAAGGCTCACAGCTTTGCAAAGCAGGGTGGAAATACAGGAAGTGGACAGACCTCACCGCGGGAGGCTCAGGACTTCCTGCCATAGCAGCTTGGGACAGGCAGGGCCAGGCTGTCTTGTCACCTGCTCACACGGCCTCTTGGCCTTGGGGTGGAATGTGAAGCTCAGCACATGTTGACTTACCAGACAGAAAAGTCTTGCAAAATCCTTGTCCACTTCCAGCCATCGAAGGCGGGTTCCTGCTGCGAGCTGCTGCAGGCCCGGGGTCCCAGCTCAAGTCCTAGGGACAGGCTAAGCCCAGCCTGAGTTGCCATCCCTACTACCCCCCTACACCCCACCCCACCCCAGCCCACCCCCGCCACGCACAGGCTCAAGGGTTTGTTCAAAATGCTTTTCTCCATCTCCACGGAGTCTATTTGATGGTCAAAGGAATGTATTTGAGGGTTAACTCACAACGGGAATAAAGGAGTTGGTCGTGGAATCCTGGAGGGGTGGGGCACGGTCCAACTCAGTTCTCTGGGGAGCTCGGCCTTGATCCGCACTAGCATCCAAGACCACGAGGGTAGCCAAGAGAGGGGCGCACATACGCGCATGGTGGCCACGCCCACGCATGGTGGCCACGCCCACGCATGGTGGCCACGCCCAGGGGCAGGTACCTCAGCGACCTGTGGCCTCACTAGGGGCGGTGCTTCAGGGCAGGGCCCAGACAACCACCCTCTACACCCGTGGCACTAACTGAAGTTCAAGGGCACAGTCAAAGGTTTGGCAGATGGGAGCCAGCACACACTGCTGGACCCTCTCCCTGCCTTAAAGGGCACGGGAGAAGGTGATGAGACAGAGAATGCTAGGCTCCTGGCTATGCTGGTCAGCTTGGCGGTTACACAAACATGCCATCGACTGAGGATTAAACAAGATACATGTTCACATAACTCTGGAGGCTGGACATTCTGTCCCCACCCACTGATGCTGGGTGAGTCACTTTCCCCTTTGGGGCCTCAGTTATGTGACCTATAAAATGGGAACAACCTGTGATCTGCCCACCTCACCTGTCTAGTAAAGATCAAAGGTAGTTCCTGTGTCCAAGCAGGCTGCTGGTTCCAACAAGTGAAGCTGAACTGGGAGGTTTGAATCACCATGGGGATTATTTGGAGGAAAGGTACACTGGATTTTTTCTTTCCTGAGACAGGGTCTCACTGTGAAATCCAGGCTGGCTTGGAACTCACTACATAGACCAAGCTTATCTTGAACTCACAGAGCTCCGCTTGCTTCTGCCTACCAAGTGCTGGGCTTTAAAGAGTGTGCCACCATGTCTGGTAGCCTGGGGCTTTTCAGTTACTATACTAAAGATTAAAACTCAGGGCCAGCAAGATATTCAGCATATTCATAAGTAAAATAAAATAAGAGCCTGACCAGGAAGTCCTCTTTTTGAGGCTTAAGATCCTGGTGTCGACTCTCTGGCATCCAGTTTAGTGCTGCTCAGAACTCAGTGTGTCACCTCCAATTCCCTTCCAGTTCCCAGTGATGGATGGACGCCCGAGTGTAAGTCCAAGCCACTCTCCAAGTGTTACAACCAATCTCTTTATTAAGCACGAAAACAGATTCTCCCAAGATGTAAATATGCCATCTGAAAAGCTCCAGCTGGAGGCAGGCTCTGCAGGACAAAAGCATCTCCATGTTAGGGACGCTCCAGTCATCAGGGGTCCCTCTCTGGGCCCTGAGGCCTTGCCTTCCTCTTTCCTTCCCTCCCAGGCCCTATCTGCCTTGCCTGAAGACAGAGGCTGGAACAGAGCACCCCGGGATCTGCTTGACCAGAGGGGTCAAAAAGCCCAAAAGGCAGGCTGAATTCGCTCTCTGTGGGACACTCTGCCTCTCAGCACAGCTGTTCTAGCTGCCCAGGTTCCTTCACTCTCTCTTGGCACTGGGCTCCAGGTTCAGGCCAGACAGCTGCTTAGGAGTGTAGGATCACTGTTTCCCAAGGGGCTTTGCTTCTTTCTTTGTTCCCAAGCAGGGTCCAAGTAGGTGGTCAAACCCTGTTGGAAAGAGCCCAAGCTTGTGTGAAAGAAAATGCCTGTGCAGGCTCTAGCTGAGGAGGCATGGCTCCCTCTAGTGGCAGGTGTGGACTTTGCAACACAAGGCACAAATGATGGTTTAGATGTGTAAGGCTGGCACTGGAGACCCTGCCCAAGGCTCGACGCTCCAAATACCTAGACCCTGGACAACTGCAGGGACAAGCAGCCTTCAAATTCAAACCTTCCTTGATTGGTAACACAGACTGCCTAGCAGTGTCTCAGCTTAATTAAAAAGAAGTTCGCAGTAGGAAGGAGAGGTGGACCACCCTGAAGTCCTGTGGAGCATGTGTGTGTGTGTGTGTGTGTGTGTGTGTGTGTGTGTGTGTGTGTGTGTGTGTGTGTGTGTGTGTGTGTGTGTGTGTGGCTGGGGAGGTGACTCGGGGCCCAGCCTTGGCACCACTAATCTGTCTAACTGCCCCAAGGATAGCACCAATCCTGTCCAAGGCGAAACCAAACCGCACTCTTTGGCAAAGAGCACCTCCACCCAGATCTAACCCGAGTCTTCAAAGAGGGTGGAGAAATCTCAGCTGGCAGTCTCTAGAGCCTCACCCTCGGCCAGCTGAGAGTCAGCGGCGGCTGGCCCCCAGTCACACAGTGCCGTGGACATGCAGAGAACACACAGGGGCACCTGGTGTGACCGTCTCGGAAGACACACTGCTGGTCAGAGGATTCAAGGACTGATGGGTCCAAAGTGTCCTTGGAACCCAAATATGATGAGTTTTTACAGCCACGCCAGAACACAAGTAGGATGCACTTTGGGCACAACGGAAGGGGTATTTTGTATGCAGATCACAGGATCTGCAAATTTTTCATGCACACAAGGGAAAAAAAATCTGTTCTTTTTACTCGTGAGACTTGCTTAAGGATCAGATGGGATAAATATTTTGAATGGATGTTTTGGCTTAAAAATGATTTTGGATTCTATTCTAATAATCTGTTTTTAATACAAAGGCATTTCCCACAAATCTTTGTATAAAATCAACTTGCAGAGAGAGACAGAAGCACCATGTTGGCCCTGAGGCTTAGGGCCACCCACCTGTGCCCCACATCTGTGAAGGCCCAAAACCATTCACCACGTGAACAAGTAAGGTTAGTGATAAACTAGGTCTTCCTAAGACAGCGGGTAACCCACCCCGGGGAATCCAAAGGTAACTGCACCAACTCCCTCCCCTCAGCCTTCTCCCCTCCCACCAGATTCCCTGGCGGAGGTCACAGGGACTTCCTCAGCTCTTCAGTGTATGTAGATGGCGTCCGAGATGGCTCCTGGGAAGTGGGTCATGATCTGCATCCGCAGCCACCAGTAGTAGTCCATGGGATGGTAGCGGGTGTAGGGGGTGGCGGCTGTCAGGGCGTGTGTGACGGCGTTGATGACAGAGGACGTGTCTGTGGAACCGCTGTTGCAGTAGGTCTCCATCTTGGCGATCTTCTCGTCGAAGTACTTCCGGCCGTAGTCCTGGCGGACGACCTCGGGAAGCTCATCCCACATCTTCTTGGCAATGGCCTGGATCCTCTCGGGGCTATAGAGGCTGGTGGCGGCAATGAAATTGCCAGGCTCCACCACACTGACCTTCACGCCCAGAGGGTGCATCTCATAGCGTAGGCAATCAGAGAAAGCCTCTACCCCAAACTTGGTGATGCAGTACGGCGAGCGGGCTGGGTTGGCCATGCGGCCCAGCATGCTGCTGATGTTAACCACACGGCCTGCAGAAGACGAAGACAGCAAAATCTGCTCAGGGGGCATTGCCCTGTGACATGGTGCCCTGGCAGGGACAGCGTTAGAAACCACGCAGAGGCAGGGGGCTTCTTGGACCACCCAGCTAGTCGGTATTCCCAATCTTCCTCAAGGGCTCTGCTGTGTCAGGTGGGACTAGGGAAGGGGTGGACCAGGAGGGCGCAGGGGGATAGCCAACACACAGCTAACTGATAACTAGCCAACGACTGCCTGATGATAACACCGTGGGGTGAAAACACACCGGGCGCATGTGAGAAATGGAATGGCTAGGTCTGTCTGGACCTGTGCGTCCACTCTAAGCAAGGTCGGATGCTGGTCAGGGGAGAACGCAAACAAAAGCATCCTTCCCCTCAGGGAGCTCCGGCTCAGCTTCCCTCAGTTAGATGTGCCGAAAAGCGATGTGGAGAGTCCAGATGGGTACTGACTGCGGGCACGGCCAGGGGTGGGGATAGAACACAGAAGCCGGAGTGCCCAGGATGAGGATGGCAAAATCGAGCCTCGAACACCCCAGAAGAGAGGAAGACCGGCATTGGCCGGCTTTTCCCAGCACCAGAGCCAGAAAGGAGTGGGTCGGGAGGAGCAGGGTCCGGGTTTCCAAAGCTGATTTCAAGGCTGGACATGAAGCGGCACGGCCTGACTCAGGCATAGGGAGAATGGTGACTTCGGAAGCATTGTCACAGGCCCAGCCTGGCAATGTAGGGACCCATCACAACTTCTCCCATCCCGGTAGGACTCGGGTAGATTCCACTCAACCCAGGCTGACCTGGGTCAGTTGCCTAGGGAGTGCTCCCAGGAACATACACCCCCTAAGCGTGAAGTCACTGAAAGGTTGAGCCCTCTCTTAAAGACTATAGGCTGCACCCCATTCATTCCTATGCTGCCAAGAGCTTGGGACAGATCTGGGGATCTGGTACCTTCTGTCACAACGGTTTGCTGTTCTAGGGAGAAAAGTCAGACCGCCTGACTTCATAGATGGCTTTGCTCACATTTGGCTATTTTATATGCTTTGGGCATTGTGTCTGTTCTCCAAGTTTCTAGTCTTGTTTGAACTGAATAACACAGTGTCTCATTTTTTTAGCTATGGAGCATGCATGCTAACATTTGCTTTATATTACACTGTGATATAACAGCATGTAGACACAGCTGGTGCACGTGTGGTTACTTCTCCAGAATCGGTTCTTAGAGGGCAAGCCGCTATGATCCGTAAGCCCTGAACGCACAGACCACTGAACTACCTTTCTTATGTGTTTGAGACAGGGTCTCATTATGTATCCCAGCCTGACCTTAACCTCAAGATCTTCCTGCCTTAGTCTCCCGAGTGCTGGGTTTACAGATGTCCACCACCATCCCAGGTCATCTGCTCCACTTCTGAAGGCCACAGACCCCTCCCCCCTACCTGGCCATGCACTTCTGCCCATCACCATTCCCAAGCCCAGCACCACTCTGAGACTCATGAATTCAGCCCCTTGCTATTATGGATGTTAGCTCTGGCAGGTCTGCTGTTCCCAATCTGAACAAGAATGAAAAGGTTGGGCAGGTACAGGGAGGGGCAGGCAGGAGGAATCTGTCTTCCCAACTCACCTTTGGCTCTTCGGAGAAGGGGGAGGAAGGATTTTGTTGTGCGCACGGTGCCCCAGAGGTTCACTTCCGCCACCTCCTTATATGTCTCCATGCTGGTGAACTCCACCTCCCCAAATGTTGAGATGCCCGCATTGTTAACCAGGCCCCACATTCCTGGACAAAAGAGGACACAGCCAGTCACCACGTGTGCTCAAATGCCAACACTAGCCAGCTGCTGTCTACTTTGATCCCTTTCTCCCATGACTCCCAGCCTCTTGCCCAAGGCTCTCAGGAAACACTTCTAGAGTTGGCCAAGAATGAAATGGGGGAGAGAGACCCAGCATCTTGGCTGAACAGAATGTCCCTGTGGTAGAACGTCCAGGCTTCATGGCACTGCTGGCTGAATCAATTCTAGCCCTTCATGACTGAGCCTTGAAGGACCTTTGCCTGCGTCTTGCTTCACTCCAACACTGTACTGGTTGTTTTTTGTCAGCTTGACACAACCCTAAACATATCTGGGAAGAGGTAATAGTAACTGAAAAGATGCCTCCATAAGATGGCTTGTAGGCAGACCTATAGGGCGTTTTCTTGATTTGGAGGGGCCCAGCCCCCTGCAGGTGATACAATGCCTTGCCAGGTGGTGTGTAAAAAAAGCAAGTTGAGCAACCCAGGTAGAGCAAGCTGGTAAGCGGCCCTCCTCCACGGCTTCTGCTTCTGTTCTTGCCTCCAGGCTCCTGCTTTGAGTTCCTGCACTGACTTCCTTCACAGTGACCAACTGTGATGTGGAAGTTTCTATGCCAAATAAACCCTTTCCCAGTGTGCTTTTGGTCATGGTGTTTACCACAGCAACAGAAAAGTAATGAAGCCAGGCACTTCCTTCTCCTGCATATGACCGCAAGTCTCCACCCTGCACCTATTCATTCAACCAGGCTATTGTTTCTAGCGACCCTCTTGCCAGCAGCCAGGGAAACCTCAGGAATTTTCCAAGCCCAGCTCATAGAAGGACACAAAACTTCAAGGTCACCCATGGGTTCTGCTGCCAAGCCTTGTTCATGGTCAGGCCCCACCCCTCTCCACCTTGGGACTCAACAATTCTCTAGTCTCTCATGCTCCTGCTCTGAGCATGCCGTGATTTGCTGGTGGTCACATATTAAGGGACCTTGGCTCAGTAGCCTTTTTACCAGGGTGTCTCTTCCTGCCGTCTCCCGAGACTGTGTTTTGATGCAGCCTCTGAGAAGATGCCTACTCTCACAGCCTGCTGCAGCTGACTGTTTCGTACAAGAGCAGCTACGGGACAGCTGGCTTTTGGAGACTCAGACAATGTTGGTTCTGGAGTGTTCCTGGAGTTTATTTTGTCGTTAACTATTTTTGCAGCAAGGGAAACCAAAGCCGTCAAGGGAAAAGACAGATTTAAGTCTCATCATTAAGTCGGAGGCAGAGTTGAACCTGAGCCAAGGGAACATAGCCTGTTTTCCAGGGCTTGTTTGGGGTTCAGTGTTTTGGGGGTGTAAGAAGTGGATGGGTTGGAGTCCCAGCGCAGAGCAGGGTTCTTCCTCTTTGTTGTGGAGATCCTCAGGGTTTGGTCTCCATATGGCTTAAGCTCCTGGCACTAAAAGCTCTGTGCTCCTTGTAGGGACTTCAGCAGACATGATGCCTGCACACCGCCTGTGAGGACGAGACTCACTCTCCCAGTGCATCATGGGAATGAGTTTGTGTAAATGACAGAGTAATTGGTCTCCAATTGCTTTCCTTCCGTCTTGCCCAAATTAAAGCTTGGTCAGCTGACCTCTGGTGCCTTCTCCTTCAATTACTGGGAATTAAGGGCATTTATTAAGGAGAGGAAATTGCTGGTTAACTAAGTGTCCAAAGAGCTCTCTCCCGCCCCAGCTGCCGGCTAGGGCTTCTTACCCTCAGCTCTCAGGCTGAAATTGGGACCTTGAGTTAAACTTACACAATCGGAGGCATCCCAGAAACCCTACAGCTCCGAGGTCTGTCCTCTGACTCCTGAGGCTTCCCTCCTGGAGCCCAAAGCCTCTCTAGCAGCCATGGCTAACCCTTAGGCCCATGCCCGTGCCCCTCTCCACCCACCATGCCAATCCTTCCCTTCCTTGTAGACCTCTCCCTTGCCCCAGCAGCCATCCTTCAGCTCAGTCTCCATTAGGAACTCAATACATGTGCGTTGGCCGATGAATGTCTACAAACACTACATCCCCACATCCTGAAGAGCCTTCTTTAACCATGCCACCCGATCTTCCTTTCTTCTGCAGCCAGACTTCTGAGAACATCCAACCTCTCCATCCCGTCACACCACTCTGGACTCCAGCCTCCATCTACGGCTCACCATGTTCTCCTTTGGCCTCCAAGAGGCTACCAACTAAGCCCCGCCCCTATCCTCTTCTTAGATACCATCTACTAATGGCCCGGACACCAGCTTTCCCCTGGTGTTAGTGCCACCAAGCACACCAGCTTTTCTTCTACCTGCCTCCACCCCTCACAGGCACACCCAGTGTCTCATGCTCAGCCCAACTCTCCTGAATGTTGACACAGTCTCCTCTTCTACTACACATTTGTAGAACTTTCCAGAGGCTTTTCTGATTCCGATGCGACAGTATCACAGAACCTAAAATGTATGCGTGTATGCTCAACCTAAAAGGAAAACAATTATATCTGGCGCTACAGTCCGTTAAAGATGAATTAAACTTGACTGTGAAAGTGCCCTGAGGGACAGGCCGGCCAAGTTGGCAAGCAGCAGTCGACCTTGTAGCTCTCCAGAGTCCTCAGCCAGGCAGTGTTCTAAACCAACTCCAACCGCACCCCTGCCAGCCCAGAAGGCAGCTGCTTCCCCGGAACGGCCTCAACATTACCTCCATGTCCAGACAAGTCCCATGCACCCTTAGGAGGAACGGATGGGATCCACAACTCCTCCTTACGGTCCCTTCCATCTGAGCTGCATGGTCCTAACTCGCCCTGACCACAAGTAACATGCTGAGTCTATTCTGTTAGAGTTACCATGTTCACTCCCCCAACTCCTTCACTTCTCCCCATCCAATGTGTCACCCAGGGCTGAAAAGATGACCAATGGTCAGAGTGACAGGCACCAGGTCTGGAGTGGCACTTGTTGATGTCACCACACCCTCATAACTAAGCCGTACAGTAGACGCTAAACCAGCCCATAGCTGAGTGAGGCTCACAGAGGCGAAGTCTTTGCTCAGTGTGACCAGGGACCAGGTGAGGGAGATACAGTGTGGACCCAGGACCGAGGACAAGCCTTCACGTCTGTGGACCCAGGACCGAGGACAAGCCTTCACGTCTGTGGACCCAGGACCGAGGACAAGCTTTCACGTCTGTGGACCCAGGACCGAGGACAAGCCTTCACGTCTGTGGACCCAGGACCGAGGACAAGCCTTCACGTCTGTGGACCCAGGATCGAGGACAAGCCTTCACGTCTGGCCCCACATAGTTGCTGGTCTCCTTTGCTGTGACAGGAGTCAGTTCTGTTTCAGTCTGCATTAACTCAGGTCCTGGTTCGCCTCTCTTCTGTGCTGTCAGTGAAGACCCCTCCAGGTCTCCCTGCCTCCATCTATATCCCCCATCTCTACCCAGGACTCGTAGCCAGGCTAATCGCTCTCCTTCCAGACCCTCCCATTCCTGTGGCTCTCAAATCTGCAATGCAGCACACAAGGCCTTTGCAGACTTCTCCCTGCCCCCACATACTCCACCTCTCTCAGTATGAACAGCTCGCTTGCTCCTTTAGAAAGCTTGTCCCTTGCCTCCACAGGGGTGAGGTCTAGACTAGGCAAGGGACGGCTAGAAGTACTTCACCACTTCACAGAAGAGCAAGCTGAGGCCCATACGGGACCCGCATCACACTCAAGTCACACTTCTCTGGAGAGGTGAAGACCCTGGAGAGTCCAGTCCTCCCCTTCCCAGACCAAAGGATGTGTCCGATGTAAACTATTCCCTGCCCACAGCATAAGGCCTGGGTGGTTTAACTGCTTCTCAGAGGTTTGTCCTGAGGCCACTAGGTCGATGTCCAGTTCCAGGCTCCTCCTGCCAGATCGGAGCCCTCCAGGCACCAAGGATAGTCCCAAACACACAGCAGGGACTCAGTAAATGCTTACTCATTGGTAAGTAATGACTCCAGGGTCAGGCCACACCCACAGCCTGTCAATACATGTGTGTGCACGCTTTCCTGGGGTTGGGAGGGCTGGTCACGGCTCCAGATGTCCAGTCCCTCGGAGTCCTACAAAGCAGGGGAGGCGGAGCCAGTGGATGATGGCTGGACACTATAAGCAGAGAGTCCCCTTCACCTCAGCACCTGAGGTGGCTTCTCAGACTTTGGTAGTGACACTCCCATGGAGCCAGAGTGAAAACCAGCATCAAAATGTGCCCTTATCCTGTGGAGGTGGGATGTTATACATGACTGCTGAGACGCTCCGTGAGGGCGCCACCTGGAGGTCAGAGCCAGAAGTGGGAGATGTTCCTGATTTACCAGGAAAAGGACCAAAGGACCAGGGCTAGAAGGCAGAGCAGTGGGGATGGGAGGCGGGGTGAGTAACTGCCAGGGAAGAGGTAGATGGGGAGGATGGGAAAGAGTGGGGGGAGAGCCAGCATGCAAATGCTATCTCACAAGTTTTATTTTCTGGTTTTTGAACCCGAAAATTCCAACTCATTTCCCCAAACTGCAGTATGGTTAATAAGGTAGGTTACAGAGAATGGCAGAGCATGGCTGTGGATCCCAATTCTGTCAAGTCGCAAGTCCCACAAGCTGTGATCCCAGGCTGCATGGTGCTATAGCCTTCTCACTTCCTAGTCTGTGAAGGCAACGCCCCAGCTGCCCAGGGAGGCTGTGTGGACAAAGGACGGCAGGCTATGTGGCTGGTAATCATCCCACCGGGACCCAGTCTGCCTTCTCTTAATGGGCCAGGGACACCAACTATCGCTGTTAATTATTAAACAGATGCTCAGTGAGTCCACAACACACAGGCTGCTCCTGGAGAACACAGGGCCCCAGAATGGCCTCTAGGAGGGTAGGGTGGCAGCCCCGAGCTGCTGAGGTGACCCTAGTGATGGCGGCATTTTTCAGCCTGGCAGTTCTGGTCAGCCACACAGCTCAGGTGCAGGTCACCCGACCCCTGCACGGGACCCCACGCCCAGCCGCTGTGCAGCGGGGACCTAACGGAGGCAGCCCCCCTTTTCCTGGCCTGCCAAGGGGCTCTAAGACCAACAGCACAGACTGGCTTTTCCACAGGACCTGCTGTATGGCCCAGCTCCATGCTTCTGAGGTCCACTTGAATGGCTCACACACACACACCCGCCGAGCTGGAGAGCAGACCCCCTCAAACTAAGGTCCTCCACACAGGCTGATCTGGGAGGACACGAGATGCTCAGGGAGCCTCTGCAACATCCGATCCTTTGACCACTGACTCTCCAAACTTTTTACCCCTTCAGCATTGAGGCACTCCATCCAACCTCTGTGACATCTGTCTCCTCCTCCCTGGGTCCTAACTGCTTGTGTCCCCTCTGGACACTCCCCCAGAGTGTTGCATGGGCACCTCCGTGCCTTCTCGCCCCTCATCTTGCTCTTGTAGCTGGGGACACCGGCTCTGTAGGAGAGACACCTCTTGTCCCTTCTTCATCCCCATACTCAAGTCAAGTCTGCTAGCTTTGTTCTCTCAGGACCACTAGCAAGCTCCAGTACTGCCAGCAAGCTCCACCGACCACCACACTCAGGGCTGTACCACCCATACCCCCCTTTAACCCACTCTTCCCCAGGCTAATACAGGCTTCCGAGGGACCTCAAGACAGTCCCCGCACTCTCCAACACCTTCCGAAAAGCAGCCAGTCCCCCCCCCACCTCATTTGCTGCCGCCTCCAGTCTCAACCTTACGATGGGACCATGTGCCACACCCCATCACACCGTGGGCTGCTTCCCATCACTGTTCATGCTCCGCCCTCCTTCTGGCATACCCTCCCTGGCTCTCTACCACACAACCCATCCCCATCATACCCCCGGCACTGGGTCCAGCCCCCTTTTGCCATGCAGCTCTGCCTCTGTCCATGTCCTGCTCCCTGATGGTGACATCAGTCCACTCACTGAACTGTAAGGTCCTCAGGGACAGAGTGTCCCCCACTCAGCCCCATGCCTGGCCCAGAGTGGGCGTTAAAAGAGCATTGGATGAACCGGCCTGAACTGGTATGTCAATCTGTCACTGTACAGGTTGTAAACTTGCCTCCAGCCATATTTTAGTGCCCTGTTGCAAAGGTATGTTTAATTGAATCCATTTCCTTAGACTGAGCAGGAGGAAGGGTTTAACCAAAGGGAGAGGAGCCTCTTTCCAGGAGGCCAGCAAATGGAGGGCAGCGTTGGGCAGGATCCCTAGAATAGCGCCACGTACCAACCCCGAGTCTCAGGGCGCCCTTACCCTTCTCAGGGTCCTTCAGGCCGGAGCGGATGGTCTCCACTGCTTTCTCTATTTCCTCACCGTTGCAGACATTGAGCTGGATGGTTCTCAGTCGGTCACTGTTCAAGCTGTCCAGCTCCTTAACCCCAGCATCACCTTTGTCCTGGGGGAGAGAGGGCTGCGGTCACCTCTGGCCTTCCTACCCTGGGCAGGCTCTGGACTTAGGACCCAGCCTAGCGGGGGACTGACTCTAATCCCCTGCAAAGCCTGAGGCTTACACTGACACATGTATGTGAATGTTCACAGTAACGTTATTCAAGATAGCCAAAAGCCAAGCCAATGTTTATAAATATCCTGAATGCATGTTTATTTTTATTTTTATGGAAGTTTTAACAATGCAGTTTGGGGGCTGGAAAGATGGCTCAGATGTTAAGAGTCCTTGCTGCTCTTACAGAGGACCTGGGTTCAGTTCCCAGCACCTACATAGTGGTTCACAACCATCTATAACTCCAGTTCCAGGGGATCTGACACCCTCTTCTGGCCTCTGGGGGCACCAGGCACACAATATACATGCAGGTAAAACATCCATACACATAAAAAAAATCTCTAAAGATTTCATCTGGTTTATCTAGAGTACAAACGAGCAAAGCACTGTAGTATATCCATATAACCAAGTAATATTCTGCAGAAAAATATGAACTATGACACATGCTACAATATAGATAGCTCTCAAAAACATGTTAAGGCTAGGTGTGTTGGGGCACGCCTTTAACCCCAGCACTTGGAAGGCGGAGACAAATGGATCTTTGTGAGTTCCTGGCCAGCCAGAGCTGCACAGTGAGACTCTGTCTAAAAACAAACAAACAAAACATTGTGCTATGCGAGAGACGCATAGTAAAAAGACCCAGTAACTTTGGGTCTAATGTGAGAAACATCCAGAGAAGGCAAGTCTAGGGGGATGGAAATCAGTGGCTGCCCAGGGCTTGAGGGGTGTGGGGCAGGGAAGGGGAGGTTTAACTGAAAAGAATCTAAAGGGAGAATATTGAGGCAGGGAAATGTTCTAAAAGTGAACTGTGGAGGTTGCGTAACTCTCTAAACTGGGGGACAGTCCCCTCGTTACATCTGTAGTCTCATGTCCTAGTACTTGCCTTCATGTTCCCTAAATGCTGCTTCATGTCCCACAGCAGCTAGTTCTACACTTCCAAGACTGCTTGGGCTGTCCCCTCTGCCTGTCAGGTCATCCCCCCCCCCCCCCCCCCCCCCCCCCCCCCCCCCCCGTCTCCAAAGAGGACAGCACTCTTTATTCCCCGCAGCCCTGAACAAATGCCACCTCCCCTGTCAAGTGAGAGCCCATCTCTTTCTTCTCCACAGCGCCCCCACCTGAGCATTCTTGAAAGTGCTAGAGAATGTTTTCGTTGCAGTTCTTCAGCTGTGTCTGTGGACGGAGAGCTCCCTGGCTAGTTTTGTGTTAGCTTGACCCAAGCTAGAGTCATCTTGAGAGGAGGGAATGCCAACTGAGAAAATGCCTCCAAAAGATCAAGCAAGCCCAGAGGCCATTTTCTTAACTAGTGATAAATGTGGGAGGGCCCAGGCCATTGTGGGTGATATCACTCCTGGGCTGGTGGTCCTGGGTTCTATAAAAAAGCAGGTTGAGCAAGGCACGAGGAGCAAGCCAGTAGCAGCACCCCTCCATGGCCTCTGCATCAGCTCCTGCCTCTAGGTCCCTGCCCTGTTTGAGTTCCAGCCCTCACTGCCTTCCACAAAGAAGTGTGATGTGGAAGTGTAGGCAAAATCAACCCTTCCCTCCCCAGCTTGCTTTTGGTCATGGTGTTTATCACAGCAAGAGTCGCCCTAACTAAGACACTGGATCTTATTCCAAGGCATCTAGCAAAGTGGCAGGCCCATCATCACCATTTGACAAGTGAATAAATGCCAAAGCAATGGATGGATGGACAGATGCATGGATATATGCATACGCCCATGCAAAAAGGTATGTAGAAAAAAAATGAGACTAAAGTGGAAAAGGTGTTGGCTATTTTAGTAACACCTGTTATAAAAGCATGTGCATGCAAGCATGCACACACATACACAGACAGACAGACAGACACACACACACAAACACAGAGTAACTGCTTGGACAATGGTAAATGGCCCAGTCTTACCTTCATTAAGCAGCCAGCAAATACAAGGAAACCTTTTGAGTGTAGATGTTTGGCCAAAGAGAACCCGAATCCCGAGTCACAGCCCGTGATGAGGACAGCTTTGCCGCTAGCCTGCTTTAGAGGATTAGACCTACGTTAGAATCCAGGACCCTGCAGTAGAGCAATCAGCCCTCCCCCAGCCCTGTGTGCAATAATATTAATGCATGCTGGATGGCCGAGCCTCATCCTCCTAGCTGGCTCTCGCTGTCTGGAGAACTACAAGCACCTGGGACTGGGACTCGGAATCAGGAGACCAAGCTCCAGCCTGGACTCTGCCAGCAACAGTACTGCCTGGGGTGACTCCTGCCTTCAGGATCTGTAATCACTGTGATGCTCACTGCCTTGTTATCTTCATCGAAGCCAGGCTCACCCAGTGCTTCCTGAGTGCAGGGCACTGGGCATATACTCTATTCACGTCACCCCCCCCCCACCCCCAACCATAACCCCATAGACCAGCGGTTCTCAACCTTCCTAAAGCTGCGACCCTTTAATACAGTGCCTCCTGCTGTGGTGATCCCCAACCATAAAATTATTTTTGTTGCCACTTCAAAACTGTAGTTTTGCTGCTGTTACAAACTGTAATGTAAATATCTGTGTTTTCCACTGGTCTTAGGCGACCCCTGGGAAAGGATGGCTTGACCCCAATCCCCCCCCCAGGGGTCATGACCCACAGGTTGAGAACTGCTGCCATAGAGTAAGTGTGATTATTCCATGTCACCAGTGAGGAAACAGAGTCACTTTCAAAATGCCCGATGCAGTTAACGATAGGTCTGTAACACAGACGGGGCTGAGAGACCCCAGAGCCTCACTCTGAACCCCAGCTCTTTGCTTCTCGGCAGGCCTCCCACAAGCTCCCTGGCTGGGAGAGGTGGAGTGCGTCATTACTGCTGCCATACGCATGGGGAGAGGGGCTCCCTACTGACGGAGGCCCTCAGAGAAGGGTTAAGTGACAATGCGGTTCAGAACATCCTGACAACCATTCAGAGGGTAACTAGAGGCCTAGGGTCCCCAAAGGGCCCTCCCGAACCCAAGGGCTCCCAGGGAGCTGGCTGCCACTCACTGAATTTGCCTCACTGGCATAAGTCCGACGGGTGGGTGTGGTGAAGGAGGCTGGGTAAAACCAGAGCGTGTGTCTGTGAAAAAACAGCAAGCCATGAATTCAAGGTACAAGTCCTCTCCAGATCCCACTCCTGGGCAGAAGAACCTTGCAACACCCCAGCCACCATCTAGGCTAAGGTAGCACTGATTTTCTCCCCACCTCAGGCTCTGGGGACAGCGCTACTACTGCTTAGAGATCCCCTCCCCACCAGGAGCCAGGCAGGCGGGCAGGGCACCAGCCTTTACAGCAGCCATCTTGGCTACTGGACAAGAGATGCTTCCTGAGAAGAAAGCCAGCCCAAAGGCTACTTTTCTTAGGAGGCCATGCCAACACTTGACTGGCCCTTGGCCTACTCCAGTAGTACTCATTTTCTGCTTTCCAGGACGACATGGATGGCGAGCGCTCCAGAGTAATCAGGGTGTACATATGCTTTCAGAATGCCTTCGGCAGGCTGGTGAGATGCCTTAGTGGGTAAAGGTCATTGCTGCCAACCCTGGCAGCCTGAGATTCATCACCAGAGCCCACACGATGCTAGGAGAGAGGACTGATTGCTGCAAGTCGTCCTCTGACCTCCACATGCGTGCACACGCACACACACACACACACACACACGCGCACACACACAAACACAGAGTAAAAGTAAAGCCTTCTTTAATTTCAGTGTTTTAACTTTCCATAAGCTCAATGCTGCTTTCCTGATCATTGTTTTTAAACTTTTTATTTGGAGATATTTACAGATATACACACTGTTTAGAAACAGTGCGTAGAGCTGGGCTTGGTGGAGGCAGGGAAGATAAAGCAGGAGGATCTAGGGTCAAGGCCACCCTGGGCAACTTGGTGAGACCCTACCTTATCATAAAAGATAGAAACAGGGCTGTGGATACAGTTCGGTGGCAGAGTGCTTTTCTTTTTCTTTCTTTCTTTTTTTTAAGATTGATGTATTTATTATGTATATAGTGCTCTGTCTGCCTATATTTCTGCACACCAGAAGAGTGCACCAGATCTCATTATAAATGGTTGTGAGCCACCATGTATGCCTACATGCCAGAAGAGGGCACCAGATCTCATTACAGATGGTGGTGAGCCACCCTGTGGTTGCTGGGAATTGAACTCAGGACCTCTAGAAGAGCTGCTGATACTCTTAAACCCTGAGCCATCTCTCCAACCCAGGCAGAGTGCTTTTCTATCACATGCAAAACCCTAGATTTAATCCCCAGTACTAGGGGAAGAGAGGGATGGGGGAGAGGGAGGAGAGAGGAAGAGAGAGGAGAGGGGGAAGGATGGGGAGAGGGAAGAGAAAAGGAAAGAAAAGTAAGCGGAGAGATGATGGGTACCCCTTGTCCAACGTCCACTAATGGTAGCATTTCACAACTGTGTTATGTCACAGCCAGGACACTGACGAAGATACAGTGACAATGCGGAACATCCCCATCACATCTTGCATCTCTCTTTACCCTTTCCAGAGCCACACCTACCCCGCCCCCCGCCCTCTTCAATCTGTTCTCTATCATATCAACAACGGTAAGCCAGGCATGGTGGCTTAACCTGTGATCCCAACACTCAAGGGGGCGGATACAGGAAGACTTCTGGGAGCTCCAGGCCAGCCCGGACCACAAAGCACAATTCTGTCTCAAAAACACAAAACAGTAACAACAAAGAGAACGTGATAAAATGGATTCTACAGCACACAGCCTTCTGGGTCTGGCTTTCTGCACTCAGTGTCGCCCTCTGGAAACTCATCCAGATTGTTGGAAACAAGCTTCTCCTTTTGTGTCTGAGTCCCTCTCTAACACGGGTGACTGTGTAACTATTTACTGTCTGAAGGTCATCTGGATTGCTTCCTGATTGGATTTTTTATGAATAAAGCTGCTATGAAGATTCCTGGGCAGGGTTTTGTATAAAATATTTCTCTTGGATAATCTCCCAGGAGTGTAACCGCTGGGTCATATGGTAGGTGTGTACTTTGTTTTTATAGAAACGGGGAACTGTTTACAGCTCTAGAACAGTGAGGTATGCTGCATTCCCAGCAGAAATGGATGAGGACCCAGTTTTCCCACACACTTCCAAGAATTTGATAATATCACTCTTTTTTTAAAAAAAATTTATTTATTTGTTATTGTTGGTTTTTGAGACAGGGTCTCATGTAGGCCAGGCTAGTATGGAACTTGTAGACTAGACTGATTCAAACTGGCGAGCATCCTCCTGTCTCAGCATCAGCATCCCAAGTACTAAGATTACATAGGATATCATGCCTGGCCACTGTTTTTTATTTTAGCCATGTTCAAAACCATACATGATTATCTCACTGTGGTTTTTTTTTTTTTTTTTTTTTTTTGGTTTTTCGAGACAGGGTTTCTCTGTGTAGCTTTGCGCCTCTCCTGGAACTCACTTGGTAGCCCAGGCTGGCCTCGAACTCACAGAGATCCGCCTGGCTCTGCCTCCCGAGTGCTGGGATTAAAGGCGTGCGCCCACCACCGCCCGGCCCTCACTGTGGTTTTAATTTGCATTTCTCTAATAGCTAATGATGTTGACCATCTCTTCTACGTTTATCTCTTCCCTGTCTCAGGTCAGACAGCTAATAAAAAACTACAGCATGGGTGACTTACAAACAAGTGGATTGTAAGGGGTTAAAACGGAACAGTTTTGAAAGCTGGGGAGCTCAAGTCAAGGTGTTGGAAGACGTAAGGGGCCACTTCCTAGATTTTTTACTGTGACTTTACTTGGCAGAAGGGGATGGGGGGGGTCTTAGACCTCTGTCACAAAGGCATTAGCCCACTGATGAAGGCTTCGCTTCCACGACTCAACACCTCCTAAGGCCCGGCCCTCTCCATAGCAGCTGCCATGGTCCCTTTTAACTGTCAACTTGACAGGATTTGGAAACAACCTAGGAGACACAAGTCCTGTCTGTGAGGAATTCCAAAGAGGATTTACTCTGGGTAGGAGAGCTACCCTCAGAGTGGGCTGCAACTTCCAATGGAGGGCTCATATGCACTGAAGTCTGCGGGGGAAGCAGTTTTTGCCGGCCTGTGTTCACCTCTTCCTGACGTGTGCACTTTACTGCTCTATCTGACCCCAGCTTCTTCTGCCTTCCAAGGCAGACTGAAAACCACTGATGATCAAAGGAACTCCCGGCCTCAGCACTGGCGTGAGTCTGCCGGGGCATCTGGCTTAATGGTCTGAGCAGTTACTGGGCTCTCGGGCTCTCCGGTGTGTACACAGGCATTGTTGAGACTGGCCGGCATCTGCTGTGCAAGCCAACCTACACACCCCTTTTGTATTCCTCTAGAGAAGCACGTTATACCAGCAGTACGGGGAGTAGCACTTCGGCATATGCATTTGCGGGCACGCAAGCGTTCAGACCGTAGTCTGGCATACACATCCTGTGTTTGGTCACATTCTAGGTGGACTCTTTCTTCTTTCACTGCTGAATTTTGAACATAGATGCTCTAGATGCCTTTGCTGCCCACAAAAAAACTTCTCTCCTAATCTATACATCCTCCTCTTAGTGTTTGAGACAGAGTCTCACTAGGTAGCCTTACGTGGCTGGGAACTTGCTATGCAAATAAGGCTAGCCTTAAACTCAGAGATCAGCCCGCTTCTTCCTCCCAAGTGGGGATTAAAAGTGAGCACTACCATGCCTGGCCCCCCTGTTCTCCTCTTCACAGGGGCGACTTCGAGGGAATGTGTTTCATTTCATTTTGATGACGTCTGATCAATCCACTTTTCCTCTGATGGGGCATCTGTGACTCGTTACCTAAACTTAACTTCCTATTTTTTTTCTAAAAGTTTTCCATTAAAGCTCATGATTCTTTCTGGGTTTATTCTGGCATGAGACAATGTTTAGGTCAAAGGATTTGGTTTTGCTTATGACTTTCCAGTGGCCCAGCAGCTCTGTTTGAAATGCTGTCTTCTGAATCACTGTGCCAAAAACCAGTCAAGCAAATCGTGTGGCCTATTTCTGGATGCTCTTATCTGTTTCATTGGCCTATGTACCTTTACCTTAGTTCTCTTCTTGAAAAAGAAATTATTATTCTATTTCTTTTGCCTTTCCATGTAAATTTTAGAATAATTTCTATACTACAACATGAATGGAACTTGATGAATGATATCTGAGGTTGTCCTCTGGGCTCCACTGCACCCACACATTCATATCCACCTATAGCCACTTAAACATAGGTATATGCACATATGCACACATACATAACACACACACACACACATACATGTAAAGCAAACAAGGAAAGTAAATAAAGAACTATCCTTACATCCCTGGAACAAATACATCTTTTTATATTTTATACTTTAAAAAGATATTGTTGAATTCTACCTGCTAATAACTTAAGAGTATTCATAAAGGATATTGGTCTGGCCAGGCGGTGGTGGCAGATGCCTTTAATCCCAGCACTTGGGAGGCAGAGACAGGCAAATCTCTAGGTTTGAGACTAGCTTGGTCTACAGAGCAAGTTCCAGAACAGCCAGGGCTACACACACACACACACACACACACACACACACACACACGGGATATTAGTCTGTAGTTCCCCCTCCCCACTTTTTTAGTACTGTCTTTGTCTGGAGATTAGGCTAATATTAGCTTCATAAATACACCAGGTAGATGTGACTGCCCGGTGTCGTGAGACACTCAGCCCAGCTCCAGGCCTCCACTGCTACTTCCCTGGCTGGGAGAGGTTGGTGTCTCATTACTGCTTTGCACACATGTAGGGACGAATGGCCTCATTACTGATGGGGATGGATAGAGTCTCCCAGCAACCTCCCATGACTCTTCTCCATCCTCCAAAGCAGACAAGGGTACCTGAGATGACAGTCCTGGTCTCTACTTGGCTTTCTCTGACTCACTAGGATCCCCACCTCCCTGACACACCCTGCCTGTGAGGATGAAGTCTAGACTCTCTGCTGTCTGCTGACCCTTGCTGGCATACATAGGCTGAGGCCACAGATGTGAGTAGAGCAATCACTGTCTAGCGGCTTTTTGCCTTGCTAGGCTGGTCCTGCAGCCGGAGAAAGTGACTTTGGTTGGGATATTCTGTGTCTGGCTCACTGGTGTTTCCAGGCTGCCAGCTTCGTCAGCTCTAAGTGTGGGATACACAAAACAAATAGAAGCCTCAAGACTGTCATTCCTTTGACCTGAGGTTCTCGCCTCATCTGCCTTCTCTCCACCCAAATGGTCTAAGATTGCTTTATAGTATATCCAGAGATTTTCACTGTGCTCAGCAGGGGACATGGGTAGGGGAAAAAAAAAACCACATCTACTCCATCTTTTCAGAAGTGGAAGTTCGCCGGGCGGTGGTGGCGCACGCCTTTAATCCCAGCACTCAGGAGGCAGAGCCAGGCGGATCTCTGTGAGTTCGAGGCCAGCCTGGGCTACCAAGTGAGTTCCAGGAGAGGCGCAAAGCTACACGGAGAAACCCTGTCTCGAAAAACCAAAAAAAAAAAAACAAGTGGAAGTTCTGCTTTAAAGTGACTATTGAACCAGCAATGATAAGAAGAGGCCAGCCTGGTCTACAGAGCAAGATCCAGGACAGCCAAGGCCGCACAGAGAAACCCTGTCTCAAAAAAAAAAAAAAGAGGAGGAGGCCAGTGCAGATAAGCGACTATTTTCTGCATTTGAACTTTGGTACCGTAAGCATATATTACCTATTTAAACTGAAGCAGTAAAATGTATTACCCAGTGATAGCTTGCTTGTCCAAGATGCTTCAGGCCCTAGTACCTAAACCTAGAAAAGGTGTATTCACCATTCTCAAGACAGCAGTTCACGAGATAGAAACAAGGTCCACTCGGAAAATCTGCTCTGGTGATGCTCTGTGCTTTATTGAGTTAAGTTCTCATGTACGGATGGTCTCAGGTGAGAATGGCAGGGTCAGTCTAACCAAAGCCAGCTCAAATGACGTCCCCCAAAGAGTAGCACCATGTGCCCATGATCCCCAGCGTGACTCTACAAAAACAAACAAAAGAACCAGAAAGGTGCTTCTGGAGGTACTGAACTGTTTATCTTCTTAAGGGTCCTTGGTACTGCATGACATTTCTAAATATGTGACATTTTATTGTATTTATTAATTATTAGTATTAGTAGTGTGTGAGTGTGTGTGTGTGTGTGTGTGTGTGTGTGTGTGTGTGTGTGTGCGCCTGTGAATGTCATGGCACAATCAGTTCTCCCCTACCTTAACGTGGGTTTCAGGGGTCAAACTGAGATCATCAGGCTACCATGGCAAGTACTTTACCCATGGACCCACCTCACTGGCCCATATGTGACATCTTAAAAAGTAACAGAAAAAGACAAAGGCTTATGTCAGGAATCTGCTGCCAGATTTGTCTGTAACTTCTGTCCCATTCTCACATATATCCAGATGGAAACATGATCATGGCTGAGAAGTAGGAGACACTGGGCTCCACCACTCACACCCAACTGTCGGTGGCACGTTTTTTACGTGTTTTCTTCACAGCCCCAAACCCTCTGCACCCAGCCCTGAAAGGCAGAACCCTACAGAGCAGTGATTCAGCCTCTGTCCAGCATGGGACAGCTCCGGCTGGCATGAGTGTCCTCTGGGCTCTGCCAGGCTCTCAGTCACCTGCTTTCACCACTGCCAGCCAGGCCTCATCTACTCTGACTTCAGTTCTCTCAGGCCTTCCAGGCTTCTACACCCGTGTGGCTGCTTCTCACTGTGGAAGGGCTTTTGCTCACGACCCATTAAAGTGGAAAATCCCCAGGGTGAGGCAGACGGAAACACAGCCACTCCATGCCAAGGGCCTGTGGTAGACACTGCTGCTCACCGGAACACCGGCATCCAGAAACTCCGGGCCGCATAGAAGAGACTCTTCAGAGCAGCCGAGGTACCCGTTCTGGCTCTCGCCCTTTCTTACTGGTCAGAGTTCCTAACTGCGCTGTTGCTCCTGTCGTGAACCAGCACTGGTAACCAGTAACTCAGCTGTCCTCCGAGGGAGCCGCAAGTCAGGGTAGCGGGCTGAATCTAGTAAGATTAGGTTCAGAAGGCAGGGGGCCCCAAGTACGGTCTCACAATGGCCTCTGGAGGGAAAAATTCATTCAGGAGTCTCCAGGGTCCCACAGTTGCCTAAAGTGGGTATGTAAACCCAGGGAGGATTTAAAGACCCAGGTGAAACCAGCAGCCACTTCTACACCGTTGGATCGGAGCTACAGGCTGTTAACTTTCCTACCCTCCTGGGGCGGATCATTAGCACAGGGAATATGTGCCAGTGTCCTGGGAGGAGCACATCAATCAGCAAGCAATCTGCCGGAGGTCCGTACCAGTGTCTTCTGGCAGAGCCAGATACTCCTAAAATCAAAGGCTAGTGGGGCCGTTAAGTGGAGTAGATTGTCAGGTGTCACGGCAGGGGCCATAACCAGCCACTCCTTGGGAAGTTTGCACTTGAACGTGTCCTGTGAGATTCTTGCTGAGGCCTAATGACCAATACTGGCTGTGCTGCCTGGGCATCACACTTTAAGAAAGGAACACAGGCCAAGGAAAGACCGCTCAGGAGGGAGCCATAGAGACGGAATAAAAGACGACAAGCAGCTGGGCAGTGGTGGCGCACACCTTTAATCCCAGCACTCGGGAGGCAGAGCCAGGCGGATCTCTGTGAGTTCGAGGCCAGCCTGGTCTACAGAGCGAGATCCAGGACAGACACCAAAACAAAACTACACAGAGAAATCCTGTCTTGGAAAAAAAAAAAAAAGGTGACAAGCAGATGGGTACTGGATGGCATGGTGTCCCAAGAGGGATGTGACAGTGTGAATACAGAGGTGGACCCAGGAACAAAGGGTGGCATTTACAGGAGAGAGCATTTCCACTCACTATAAAGAAGGACTGTATATAAAGCTGTCCAAAGACACAAGGCTTGCTGTGGGAGGTAACGACCTTCCCATCAATGGACACATTCAAATGCATCAAGGCTAGAAGGTCACACATCAAGGATACTAGATCACAGGATTCACCCTCAGGGATGACTGGAACATGAAACCCTTGGCAACTGAGACTTAAGCAAACTAGTCAGGTCAATGACTTTTCCCTACCGACCTTGTGCCTGATCCTTAGCACAGTGTCTGTCTCCCTTTGCATGTGCTGTGCCTCTGGGCCTCTACTGATACCCCATCCTGTGGACATGTAATTCATTAATTCATTCTGATTCCGCTCCCCCACCACCATCCCCGCCACACACACACTGTGCCCTTTGAAATACCAGGTAACTCTTCATTTACCCACATATCAAAAATGTCCCTGTAGTAGGGATTTTTTCCTCCTCAAATGAACCAGAAGGCAACTAATGCCCCACTTCCCTTTAAAGACAAATCTTTGATAGAAGTAGTTTAATTTCCTTTGGGGTTGTTTTTGATATAAGACAATTTCAGAAATCTCTGAATGCCTCGTTGGAGACAGGTTTTTCTATATTTCATTTTATGGGCATGAGTGTTTTGTCTACACATATGCATGTGTACCGTGTGTGTAGTGCCTGCTGAGGCCAGAAGAGGGCGTCAGATCCCCTCCAGCTGGAGCTAGACTGTCATAAGCACCATGTGGCTGCTCCCCCAGGAACATCTGGGTCCTTTGGAAGAGCAGCTAATCCTCTTAATCATTGAGCCAGCTCTCCAGGCCCAGGTTTTTCTATTTTTATGAATCACTTGCTTTAAAAAATAGAGGCTGGCAAATGACTGGGCAGTTTCACTCTCCCTCAATAAGGCACTAGTATGGCCTGGAGACTCTGCTGTCCAGTCATTTCTATTGATTCCAGAGGGAAATGGACAGGAGGGAGGAGCCACAGGACTAAGGGTGCTGGGTCCCTGATGCCTGGAGAATGGGGGTGTCCTGGTCTGCTGGGAAGAAGGCATTTAAGAGACAAGAATGTCTAGAAGCCTGTGGTACAAGCCATTTTCCCTGGCAGCAGGCATGGTCTGCAGAGGGAACTCGGTTCTTCCTAAATGTGCAGTGCTTATGCCAGAGACGAAGGTGAATTGCGCTTATGTGCAACAAAGCAGAAGCCACGCAGAGTCCGGACTGCAAACTGGATGGAAGCAGTCATGTAAGACAGGCCATTTGTGCCCGTGCAAACAGTGGCCTGGCTCCTGCCAGATTCCCAGGCAACTTCCTGCTTAAGCCATTGGTCACGGAATTTCTGATGTTGTAACATTCAAGGATTTGAACAAATAAGAAGAATGGAGTAAAAAAAAAGGCAGAAAGACACTTTCTCTCTAAAACCTTTCAACAGTCAGGATCCATGTCCCCTTTGACTCTGCATGAAGGCGCGTGTTAAGTCCGTCACACATGGAGAGCTGAAGTCCTCTTTGTACCTGAGCCTCTGGCTCTGGAACCCACACACATGGGTTTTAGCAAATGCTGAGAAAATTCTCAGTGTCTGTTCTACCTTTCTTTCTTTCTTTCTTTCTTTCTTTCTTTCTTTTTCTTTCTTCCTTCCTCCCTCCCTCCCTCCCTTCCTTAAGGTTTATTTATTATGTACAGAGTGTTCTGCCTGCAGGCCAGAAGAGGGCACCAGAGCTCATTACAGATGGCTGTGAACCACTACTGGGAATTGAACTCAGGACCTCTGGAAGAGCTGCCGGTGTTCTTAACCACTGAGCCATCTCTCCAGCCCTCAATGTCTGTTGGAAAGAAAAATACTAGCACAGAAGAGACCAAGCGTCTTGCTGCAGGGACTTAGCATTTAACTCGACAATCATTCCGCTTCCCTCAAATATAACCAGGGGAAGTTGATCTTGTTTTGTAGCAGCAGAGCCCACGGATTCCCCAGGGAACAGGCAAGATCTGCTGAGTGTGGCCACACACACCTAGACCCAGCACTCACAGGCTACAGTGGGAGGACCCTTGAAGCAAGGAGTTGGAAACCAGCCTGTGCAACATGGTATGATGGTGTCTCCCAAATACCAAAGATCTGCTTGTTTAGTCTGTGCCTGTTTAATAATTCTTCTATGTCACACAAGCAGCTCAGGGATGTCCAGTTCCTTAAAGTGTAAATGTAAAAAGACAAAAAAAAAAAAAAAGAGTCACAAGGACACTGGTGGTGTGCTAAGGAGGGCACACCTCGCTTCTGCAAGCTCCCAACCAAACATACTAATCTGTATTTAACCACGATACACACACACACACACACACACACACACACACACACACACACACACGACCCAACACTGGGAGAGACATTCTTCAGACGAGCTGGCGAGTGGTCTTCCAGGGTCAAGATCATGACTAAGGTGATGAAGGATTGGGGCTGATGGGACTAAGGAGATATATCAACTAAATGCAGTGGTGGTGGCAGGCGCTAATCATGTACTGTATAAAAGACCCATCAGTGGGCCATTCGGTGAAGGCTGGACCAGATCTGTACCTTGGTTATCAGCATCATCTCCATGGCAGCACTGATGCTTATCCCTACACTACGACTCTATATGATGTGAATGGCTAAGGAGGCTGAGTGCGGATCTGGGTGTCCTTTCCTTTTGCAACTTTTATGTAATTCTAAAAGTATTTCAAACAAAGGGTGTATGTCTTTATTTTTTGCAGCCATTAGGGATCATATGGACACCAGGCAAGTGCTCTACCCCTGAGCTACACCCCCAGTACAATCAAAGGGGGTTTACAAAACAGGAAGCTGTTCCTCTTTGCCCTGTGTGCCCTGGGAAGGCCTGACTGCCGAGCACTCCATGCTGCGGTCCTGGGGCTGGCAGGTACTGAGGACAGTCAGGAGCCACCTGTGAAAAGTGTGGTCCTCAAGGCCACCTCTTCCTTTACTTGCTTACCTTGTCCCATTCTCTCGATCACAGACACTTAGAGTTCTTCCTGGGAGCTGCGACAAGGGTCTGGAGAGACGAGCCGCCAGCATCATGTCAGCAAGTTGTAGGACGAGCTGCTTCCTTCTGGTGGTTCTGAAACACAAAATGCATGCTCAGCCTCTTGCGCTTGGAAGTTTAGTCAGGAATGGCCATTTTCTTCAGGTTACTGAAGTTAACCAACAAGGCTCTTCTTAAACCAAAGCCTCATGAGATGGAAAATCGGGAGCCAGGCTGTACCAACAGCTCCCAGGACAAGCATGGATGAGCGGTCACCTATGCATGACAGACAGCATTGATGTAGACCAGCGATACTCCAGGCAGGCTGCAAAGTAACTCCTGGGGTAACTGACTTGGGGACATGACCAGGGGAAGGAATGGATAACCGTGTGACATGGTAAGATGGCGTCATCTGTAAAGTTCAGGCTCAAGAACTGCGCAACTGAGTTTTGTTGTTACTGTTGCTGTTTTTCGAGACAGGATCTCTCTCTGTATAGTCCTGGCTGTCCTGGAACTCACAGAGATCCGCCTGCCTCTGCCTCCTGAGTTCTGGATTAAAGATGTACGCCACTATTGCCCATGAGTTTTAACAGTCACACACAAAAAATATGTTTTAAGTGAGTTTATAACTTTGTGTTGGCCCACATTCATAGCTGTCCTCGGCTGTGTGTCACCTGCAGGCCACAGCTCTGACACACCTGTTGGGGAGTCCTCTGGGAGAGCAGCAAGTACTCTTAACCACTGAGCCACCCAGCAAGAGCAGGTCTAACTCAGCTAGGCCTGTTCCCTTGTCCAGGTTTCTGAAGCTGGCAAAACATCCATCTGTGGTGATCAGGACACCAGCCTTCACTCACAGTGTGTCCCCATCCTCTGAGGGTGGCTTTTGCGGCCCCACACCACGAATCACTTGGCTCGGTACTCCACCTCCCTCTACCTCAGCAAACTAGAGGCTCTGGGACTGAATTAAGCAGTAACCCCTAGACCCTAGGGCCTAGAGCATGGAGTCTGGAGCTACAAAATGAGAGGCAAGACTCTTCACATTAAAACACACACACACATGGGCTGGAGAGATGGCTCAGCGGTTAAGAGCACTGGCTACTCTTACAGAGGTCCTGAGTTCGATTCCCAGCAACCACATGGTGGCTCACAACCACCTGTAGTGAGATCTGGTACCCTCTTCTGGCCTGCAGGCATACATGCAGGCAGAACACTGTACACATAAACAAATCTAAACACACACACACACACAATCCAGGCAGGTTAGTACATGCCTATAATCCTAGCACTTGGGAGGCTGAGGCAGGAGAATTGCAAGTTGGAAGTCAGCCTAGACTGTACAGCAAGTTCCCCACCAGCCTGGTCTATAAGACTCTGCAATAAACAAACAAACATCAACAACTAAACCTGCACACAGAGCAAACAAAAGACCACACATATACCCATTTAAGGTTAAATCAAACTGCTGCATCTAGGTCATATGTCACATGGTGTCACCTGAGGCCTGCCCAGCACCATGATGATTAAATGGCACATATACAAACCAGACCCAGATCAGGCTGGCACAAAGACGGCTGACTAATCAGCCAAAGCAATGCTCCTCACAGGGGGCAGCTGTGGGTATTTAGCTCCTTCAAACTTCAGAAAAGGAAGAGAAGCAGACGCCTCCTCAGCTAACATTGTTTCCATCAGTAACTGTTGCTCAGCATGTGTGTTAGCGCCTTCCTGTTCTGGGTAACAGTGACAGCTTCTGGCCAAAGGGCCAGGAGGGGAAGCTGAGAGGACCCATGAGGCTGGAGCCCAGGGGATCTGCTTTTTTCCTGGCCTCTCCTTTGTGTAACTTGTTAGAATTCCTAGCCACTACTCAGCTACATGACCACATGTGCGCTGGCAAGATGCTTAGCCTTCCTAGGGCCTTGTGTCCTATGTAATCCATGTGCTGTGTGATCATGTCATCTGTGCACATGTGTGGCGTAGCTATGTGCATGTATGGGGGGATCTATTAAAGCAGTTTCCACTTATCCCTTCCCTCTCTTCCTGCACAGTCATTCCATAGGCCTGTGCACATCTTTCCTATTCCCTTCCCCTAATAAACTCTTATAGTGGATTTTGTTGTACCTCGTGGCTTTTCTCAAATGGTAAGCAGCACCACGTAATAAATAACATTGGTGCCAAGATGAAGCAGGACCTTGCACTGAGGTTCACTCTATCTACGACTGCCCACTTTTCCATTTTCCCGGCCACTGGACTGCTTCGCACAACACTGGCTGCTTCCATTGGTGAGTTTTTCCTTTCCAGCCAGCATAAACAGTCCCCTGGACCCATGGGAACGACCGTAGATTGTCCAGTGTCCTTCTGGTGTCCCCAGGATTGGGGAAACCCCATCCACGGCCTTCATCAGCTACGGTTGGCCCCTATTGCAGGCTTCAATCTCTAGCCATTTCCCATGACTGGGTCTGAGATATCATTCTCACTGTCAGACCCTCGTCCTCGGGCTGTGTCCTCAGGCTGCATACACCCCACCCACATTCTCTCGCTTGATGAAGCATTAAATGACGTGTGCCAATCGCCAATCCTCACTTGATCTCGGGACGCCTGAGATTATAGTCTTGGATCACATTGTTTTTTTATTTTTTTATTTTTTATTCTCTCTGCCAGGGTCATGGGAAATTAGGCTTCCTCCTCTTAGTCCCACTCCCCCTCTGAGAAATGCCTTAAATATCCCTTAGATAGCAATAAAAAATGGCCATCTAATGGCTCCTTGGACCCCGATAAATTATGGGAATTATCTAACTTGTCAGCAAATGGAAAGAGTTACCTTATATCCAAGCTTTTTTTTAACCTCAGCTCCAACCCCTCCCTTCTTGATTCCTTCTCTCCTGCCCACGTGCTCTGATACTTGCTAATAACCTACTCCCCAAGGAGCGCAGATGAGTTTGGGAGCAGGCTAGGATACATGCGGATGAGGTTCATCAAACAATGCTGCCCATCCACCTGGGGCTGAGACGGTTCCGATCAGGACCCACGCTGGGATCATAATACCCCAGGTGGCTCTCTAGCTACGGATCACTTTATAACCTACCTCCTGGCAGGTCTTCCTAAGGCTGCCCTCAAACCAGTAAACTATGAAAAGCTAAAAACATATAATTCAAGATAAGGAGGAAAATCCATCTCATTTTTTAGAACGGCTTACAAAGGCTCTCTTACAATATATTAGCCTAGATCCTGAGAGCCCAGAGAGCAGACAGCTCCTTATGACCCACTTTGTCTCCCAGAGCTTCCCCAACATCAGGGCTAAACTTAAGCATCTGGAGAGAGGGCCCCTGACCCCACGGGCAGAAGTCTTAGCAGTGACATTTAAAGTGTACCATGGGAGAGATGAGAAAGCCTGTAAACAGAGCTGCCAAATGCTGGCACATGCTATCTGACCAGTTACCTGAAGGCTTCCAGGTCCCTGTTTGAAGTGTGGTAGAGAAGGCCACTGGGCTCGTGCCTGCTCTGCCCCACACGGGCCACCGTCTGGGCCTTGTCCAAAGTGCCACCAAGAGGGACACTGGTCAGCTGACTGCCCCCATGCACCTCGTGTGGCATGGGGACATCAAGTGAAGACCACCTTCCAGCCGATCTCCTACACTTGGCGATGGATGATTGAAGGTGCCATCTCTCACAGGGAACCCAGGGTAGCCATTACAGTATTGGGGTGATCCATTTCCTTCCTTTTGGACACTGGAGCCACTTACTCAGTCCTGAGGGAGTTTTGGGGTCCCACCTCTCTTGTTGTTTTGTCAGGGTAGGGGGACAGCCTTACCTACCTCACCAGACCCCACCACTTAACTGTATTTTCAGGGGTACCCCTCTCACCCACACATTTTTAGTTGTGCCAACCTGCCCTGTGCCCCTAATGGGAAGAGATTTTCTAGCTAAGGTACGAGCTTTTATTTTGTTTGCTCCCCACATTTGCCTTACTCCAGACTCGTCAGCTTCAAGACACCCTCCTGTCTGTGCTGACCATATTCTGCTACATCAGCTTTCCTCTGTGTCTCTGATAACATATTCAAATCTCTAATTACCTACTCAGCAAATTGTTACAGGATCACCATAGAGCCGAAGGCCAAGGACCATCAAGCATACCCAGGCAGTAAGGAGCAGTAACAGTCCAGAGGTATTTACACCCCCAGACTCAAAAGAAAACATGTACCTTGAAGTTTGTCTCAGATAAGGCTTATCTCAGGTGAAAACTAAAAGCATGTTCCAAATTTCTCTCTCTCCTCTCTCTCTCTCTCTCTCTCTCTCTCTCTCTCTCTCTCTCGTGTGCGCACACGCTAACACCAACCAATAAAATTCTGATAGTTGAGTACTAAACATAATATCATGGCTACCAGCTCAAGATTTTAAATTCCCTGTGGCTGCTTCTTAATATGTTTAAAAATTCTTCCAAGCTCCAGAGCCAGCTTGAATCCACCAGGACAGCACCTTGTCAGACCCAGTCACAGAGCCCAAAGCAGCGGAAGGCAATGGATGATTCCCAAAGCAGCAGAGGACAATC
The DNA here is from genome assembly GCF_007827085.1 of Peromyscus californicus insignis. Classification (NCBI taxonomy): domain Eukaryota; kingdom Metazoa; phylum Chordata; class Mammalia; order Rodentia; family Cricetidae; genus Peromyscus; species Peromyscus californicus. Next base: position 16,734,802 of record NW_026294458.1, on the reverse strand, counting down.
CACTACCTCAGGACATCTGGCTACCCCAAAAGCCCCCCAAGTCAATCAGACTAATATCTGACTGTCACTGTGGCAGTGATGCATGGGGTACTTAGGAACTGGACACAGCGGAAGGAGGATCACCTTCAGAAAACTCAAGCCCCAAAAGTTAACTGACACCCACCGAGTCAGCTGGAAGTAGTTTCTTCACCCGCCATTTTATATAAAGAACAAAGAGTCTGAAATGTTAGAATTCCTAGCCACTCTCCCAGTTACATGACCACGTGCGTGTACTGGCAAGATGCTTAGTCATCCCAGGGCCTTACGTCCTACGTAATCCTGCGCTTCATGATCACGTAATCTATGCACATGCGTGGCGTAGCTACGTAAACCCATATGTGCATGTGGGGGGGGAGGACGCGGGAGGACCCTATAAAAGTGGGTTCCATGCATCCCTCCCTCTTCCGGCACGATCATTCCATAGGCCGATGCACATCTTTCCTATTCCCTTCCCTTTTATAGTGGGTTTTGTTGTACCTCGTGGCTTTTCTCAAACAGTAAGCAGCACCACTTAATGAATAACACTGCGCTGCTGCCTAATAACTAACATAATTGGCTGTAGCTTGTCACATCTTGTTAATGATAAGATCTCAGCAGGGAGAAATCTCTCTCTATCCCACCCAAACATAACTGACAATCAGCCATGAAGCCAGTGTATTAGTCAATTTTCTATGACTATTAATAAGTACCTGATACTGGGTAACTTTATAAAGAAAACATGTAAGCCAAGTGGTGGTGTCCCACGCCTTTAATCCCAGCACTTGGGAGGCAGAGGCAGGTGGATCTCTGTGAGTTCGAGGCCAGCCTGGTCTACAGAGTGAGTTCCAGGAAAGGTGTAAAGCTACACAGAGAAACCCTGTCTCAAAAAACCAAAAAAAGAAAAAAGAAAAGAAAGGAAGGAAGGAAGGAAGGAAGGAAGGAAGGAAGGAAAGAAAGAAAAAGAAAAAAAGAAAAAGAAAGAAAGAAAGAGAGAAAGAAAGAAAGAAAACATGACTTTCGGTCTACATTTTATTCCAAAGTTACAGACACACATCTAGCTACAAACTTCCATCTGGCAGAGTTCCAAGTTGTTATAAGACATGAGACATTGTAAGTCTGAAGTCAGTAGCAGGAATTACCCACCTTCCCTCCCTCCCTCCCTCCCTCCCTCCCTCCCTCCCTTCCTTCCTTCCTTCCTTCCTTCCTTCCTTCTTTCCTTCCTTTATAAAGCTGAATGAATGGAGATAATTAACCAAGGAGCACCTTGGGGGTAGAAAGGCACCATGTGGCCCATACTGAAGTTCCCAGGCAGGCCCCTGCAAGCGGCAGATGAGCAGAGCCCAACTTGGCCCCCTGTGGAAGACCCAGGCCAGAACTGGTCTCATTCTTTACAGGATACCATGTGCTGAACACACACATCTCCACCTCCTCCCACCACAACTGAAGCCGGGTCACTGTTCCTGGGTGACTTCAAATATAGTCTGTAATTAAAGACCTTCCCCAGCCCTGGGCTCAATGCCCATGAAAGAAAATGTCTCTAATATGGTCTCCAAATAGAGGATTGCTTTCAACTTAGTTTTCCTTAGAGTCAGCAAAATGTCAAATGTTACAGTCAAAATAGTTTAAAGCGCATACAAACTCAGGCCTTTGAATTACGCCTGTTTACAATATGGTCTCTTATACAGAGTGGTAGACATTTACACCTGAAGGCAGGGCCTCATACTAAGCAGGTGCTTTGTCACTGAGCTGCCCCCTCCCCCCCCAGCCTGGACCAGGCTTATGGAGCACAGTGCTATCGTGGCATACCTAAGGACTTCTTCCAGTGGCTGTTGCTATCTTAATGACTCTGGCTGGATTTCACTCTCTGTAAAAGAACAGGAAGCTCTCTCTCAGATCGGCCTTTAGGTTTGAGAACAGAAATGGTTACAGGAAGTAGGTGGGGCCAGAAAAAGGAAGATCTCCTAAGGGCTGGGGGTTCCGCTGGCCTTGAAACTCAAGTGCCACAGTAAAAGGGCACAAGGGTCTGACCGGGAGGGACCAAATCCATAGCATGCTGTCACAAAATAAAGATGCTAGGAAAACTTGGGTCTCCTCTCAAGAGCAGCCCCCGTGGCAATCAATGCATAATCCATGGGAAGCCCAAGATGAACCCCATTTCTCCTCCCATTTCAAAGGAGTCCAAATCAGGAGCCAGGTATGGTAGCACCTTTAATCCAAGCACTCGGGGGAAGCAGAGGCAAGAGGATCTCTGTGAGTTCGAGGCCAGCCTGGTCTACAGAGCAAGTTCCAGACAGCCAAGGCTACACAAAGAAACTCTGACTCAAAAAACAAACAAACAAAAACAAACAAACAAACAAACCAGAAGAAGAAGAAGAAGAGGAGGAAGAGGAGGAGGAGGAGGAGGAGGGGTACAAACCAGCCTCAAGGGGTGGTGACCTGTGACATGGCCATGAGGAGGGCAGCTAAGCAAGAACTGGCTCTGAAACATATGCATGCATCCTTGTCAGGCTACTGGGCTAGCCATGTTGCACTGGAAAGCAGGTGTCTCGAAGAGGCCATAGCCCACCTGCTTTCCAGTGGGTCAGTAGCTAGGTCTCCCCTTCACCCCACCAGGGTAAGTCATTCTCAGAAGAGGAGGGGCATCTGCAGGGCCAGGAATACTGGAGGCAGACATTCGGCAGGAAAGGACTCAATGTTCTGGGTAGGATGTGTAGACGGGTCTTCGGCACCGCAACACGGGAGAGGAGAGCCCTGCCCCACAGAGGAGGGTAAGCTGCATCCTCTGCAGGCACCCCACACTGAAGTACCCAAGACAGCAAACACTGGCAGCCCACTGGTAAATTTGGCCCCCAAGAGCTTTAACTTGCCTTACATTTTTTGTTATTAGTCCCTTCAGTGAAGTGGTTTGCTCTGTCTTGTTTCATTTTGTTTGGGGTACTAGAGACTGAAGCCAGAGCCCCACACACACTATGCACATGCTCTGTCACTGAGCCCAGTTTAACATTTTAAAAGTTAACATAATGAGGTAGGGGAGCTATGCTTGGACCCAATAAGAACATTTTGCAAGTTCTGTCTTAACACTACCAATGTGCTTTTTTTTTTGGCCTGGATACTACAGGAGTTTGAATTATAAGATCTGGAACCAGAAAGACATAAATATGTTCTGGACATTTTCCTTCTAATTATTTATTAGTTTTGTTTGGTCTGGCCACAGGTAATGAGAGTTTCCCAGAAGTCATGCCAAAGGAGCAGGCAGAGGGAGGCAGATCTCTATGAGTTCAAGGCCAGCCTGGTCTACAGGGAGAGTTCCAGGACAGCCAGGGCAACGCAGAGAAACCCTGTCTCGAAAAACCAAAAAATAAAGAAGTAAAAACCTTTGTTCAAAGAGACGCCTACCAGTCCTTTGAGAGAGAATCTGGACAGGAACGTCAGATGATACACACACATTCTCACCATACTTCTGGCACAAATGCAGGCACAACTCATAGCAAATCTCAATGGAGTCAATAAAGCCAAGGATTTAGCTGCACAGCCCTGTCTGCAGAGACACACTTAACGCTGGAACCCCAATCTGCCCAGGAGATGAACTACCGAATGGCAGTCACTGCAGTGTGTCTAGTCTGTCAATCCCCTCTTGTTACACTTGCTCCAGTCCACAGGATTCAGTCTCCACAGCTGGAGCTGCACAGGAGATGGCCCGTCCCTTGACCCTGATAACTTAGATGACCCCTACGAAAGAATGAACTGGAGACGTAAGACCTGCTAAGGGTAGGTAGCCAAAGGTAGATTCTGCTGAAAGATCATTAATTCTTCATCTGCTTTACATTCAGAGAATGCCTCACGGTTGACCTTATAATGACAAAGTGACATATGCCTTCCTTGCTCCATCACCCATCTGTGCTTCCCCAAGAGAAAATGTTACAAGAGATGTCAAAGTCACTATAACGATAATAGCCAGACTAAGAGAATATTTCTATGCCCAGGAGAACAAGGCTTGCCTGTCAAGGGCAGGACCAACTACTGAGGCTATCCCAGGACTCCATTCCCCGTGTTATTACTGTATGGTGAGATTTCATAGCTGTGTTATTTACATACTATCAGCACACTAAGGTTTATTTCCAGCTCAGCCTTTGCCCCCAACTCCAGCCTCAGGTATACAGCTGTCCCTTTGAAGGTTTTACTGGGTATGCCAAGTTCAACTTGTCCCAAGTGTGCGTGTGTCTCGATTTCCTGCACATTCCACAGCAATTTCTCTGTCCCCTTCCCTGCTTCCATTTTTTGCTTTCCTTCTTGGTATCACACTACGACCTTCTACACATTGTTTTTATTATCTTACCTGCTTCTGTGAGTCTTATTCAACCGCAAGCTCTTGGAGTAAGGGGATTCCTAAGCAGTGACCTGCACACCAGAGACTTATAGCTCAGCGAATCAAGAGAGTGTTAAGCCAGGCATGGTGGCCCATGCCTTTAATCCCAGCACAAGGGAGGCATACTAGACCTCTTCTCAGATCCATACCTTTTGGCTTTGTTCTGTGACCCACCTAGTTTAACCAGGGCGGTCTGACTGACCACTGCATTGGAACTGTCCATGGGAGCCTGGTGGGGTCATCGGTGAACACACAATTTTAGCCAATGACTCCCCGTCTCCCTGAACCAATAGCAAATAGTTCAGCTGTGAGGGGTGGGGCCCGAGCCCCTCCTCCATCCAGGCCTGACTTGGGAGGAGCTGATTTTGTAGCCTACCTGTGTAGCTATCCACCGCATCTGTGTTCTTACCAGCTCTTACGAAATCATTTGCTATAGCATCGCTCTTAATTTCTGTGCCTCACTTATCCTAGACCTACTTCACACCTAACTGGTACAAATAACACCTCCTCCAAGCTACCCTTTCTAATTGCCTATAGCAAAAATCAGTCTCCCAACAGGGACTGTAACCCCAGCTACTCAGGGAGCTGAGACAGGGGGTCAAGGCCTTCCTGGGCTATATGAAGTCCAAGGTCAGCCTAGGTAACTTAGTGGGACATCATCTCAAAATAACAAAAATCAGGTTGAGGATATAGCTGGGTGGTAAACACTTACCATATCATGCGTTAAGCTCTCGCTTCAACCCTCCTCACAGGAAAAAGCCAGCCAACCAACCAACCAACCAACCAACCAAACCTCTCCCTCTCTTTCCCCAGTCTCCCTCTGGACTTCTGTAATTGCAGTGACCCCGTGGGGATATATTGGAGAGATTTCTGTTCATGACTACTCACAAGCCCTAGCTAACTAACCATCGGTCCCACCTGCACTGTGAGCACCCCACGAACAGGATTCAGGTGGTGAATCACTGACTTCCAGGTTTCCTCTATAAGGATGTGTTGTTTAGAAATCATGAACGACACATGAATGTCTCCGTTCAGCTTCCTTGCCTGCTTAGGGTGTGCATGCCTAGTGCTTCAGGACGAATCTGATGTCGAAAGAAAGGCGTCTGCGGCTGCGTCACAAAGGATCCTGGCAAGAGGAAGCCCTCTGCAACTCTTCCAAGTGGGAACCTCTGGGCTAGACCGTGACTCTGCACCTGCTGACTATGGGCCGACTTTGGCTCACGGGCTGGAAAAACATGCGATGGGTGTTATGCTGCCTCCTCCTCCTCCTCCTGGAAGGGGCAGCCACAGGGGTAAGGCGTCGGAGCCCCACCCAGATGCGCGGGCCCACGCAATCTCGGCGCCCTCCAGCGTGCAATGGGTACGGTGGAGTCGCGCAGGCGCCTCCTCCTCCACGCCGCACCCGACGTCGCTGTGGCCCTCACAGCCAATCCCAGAGCCGCGGTCCCTTCCAGCCGGCAAGAGGGCGGGGACCAAGGGGGCTCGGCCAAAGCCGCGCTCCCATTGGCTGAGGCGGCACCACCTAGACAAAAGCCGCACTGTCCTCCAGACGCTGAGCTGGGGTGGCTTCGGGCCTGGCCCTGCCAGGGCCCCCGCCGCTCTGCCATGCCCAGCCGACCCCCGCGGCGCCGCCACCTTGCCTGGACCCCCTCCTCCCCCTGCACCGAGGCCCATCCGCTCTCTGCTAACCCCTGCTCCGCTCGCGCTCGAGCGGCCTCACCGCTGTCCAGCATCCTTTCGGGGCGCAGCAGGCATGGAGGAGGCGCTGCCAAAACCCCGAGAACAGAGCCTAGTGGAGGCCACAGGATGACCGGGGTGGACGTAGGGCAAGGTCGGGAGATGGTTCGGGACCGCGCAGTGCCTACAGCTGAGGCTGGAAGGCTGGATGAGTGGCTTCGATCCAGGCTCGGTCTTAGACTACGCGAAGTGACCTTGGGCCAGTTCCTTCCATTCCTGGGGCCTCGGTTCCCTTCTGTGAAATTGCGCGGGTAGTGAATGATGAGTGCCAAGGGTTTCACCTAGGGGCCACGAGGCCGCGTGATCAACCCTGGGCCTCCCGTTGCGATAATAAGGGACCTTGTTCCTGGAGGCGCGCACGCAGGAAGAGGGAAGCCAGCAGAGGGTGGCGGGTGCAGACCACGGGGGGCCGAGACAGGGAGATCAATCGTTCCATCTCTGATTCCTCTTTGGCCGAAGGGTTGTCTAGAGGACACGATGTCCCTTCCCCACCCGCATTCCAAGGACCCGGCTCAGGGGCCGCGCCGGGCCAACCCAAACCGAGCAAATGGCGCTGGCGTGCAGCACCCCTGTGGCGGCGATGGAGACCCTCCCTCTTACCCCAAAGCGACCCGGCAGGGGGCTCCGCAGCGAGGGTTGGGCTGGTGGGCTCGTCTCAATCCGGTGCTGTGCAGGTGCTCAGCTTCTGGCTTGGAGTTGGCACCCTGCCCCAGTTTCTCAGGACACTCTCCCGACCCCTAAAAACCGCGGCCTCCTGCTTCTGACACCCGGATGTGCCTTACACACTCCGGTGCGTGCGTTAGAGCTGCGCCGGGCGGGGCCCGACGGCAGACAGCGCGGAGGCGGGGAGAGCTCGGGCGCAGCCTCCTTAGCCCTCCTTAGCCCGGGCTGGCTCTGCTCCAGTCCAGGGTGCCCCTAGTCTCTAGGCACCCCAGAGATAAACTTGCTCTCACCCGTCCATCCCAACCCAAGCCTGGTACAGATCCCTACAGCCATCTGATTCCTTCCTGGACCCTGGGTGGAGCGGGGAGGCAGAAGGTGCGAGAAGGTTTTCAGCCCCCACCCCACCCCCAAACCAGGGGAGAAAGTGCCGCTCCAGGAAGTGAAGAACCCCCCGCAGAGGACAAGACTAGGTCCTTCACGTGTTTGCTGTCTTTAAAGCTCACCGGAGCTGGTGGTTATTTGGTTGACTTTTAAATGCCATTTAACCAAATGACATTGAATTTTTTTTCTCTCCTCCTGAGGTTCTTTAACGTAGTATCGCAGCTTCCCAAGGTTTCACCAATAGGACCCATCTGCGTGTGGTCGGCAGGGATAGATGAACTCTACACACACACACACACACACACACACACACACACCCGCGACCACGAGACACCCGTTTCCAGGATGAGAAACAAGCCGATGGAGCTATGTTTAGATAAGTTACATAAGGACTGAATGCAAAGGGACTAGGAAGGTGAACACCCCAGGGAAGTACCCTGGAGACGGTGGGGGGGGGGGGGGAGTGGAGGGGGCACGAGGCTTTGAGGAAACCTGCTAGCTCCATCCCTGGATCTTGAGGGCTGGGGCTGTGTTCCCTTTTTATGCACCCCCCCACCCCCACCCCCTTGACACTCAGAGCACTGAAGACTGGGTGAATCCTGAAAAAGAGAACGCCTTGGTCTGCTGTGCCCGTTTCACAGACTCAAACCAGAGCGCTTATTTCAGCGACTCCAAAAGGTGCTCAGTAGATGGTGCATAACTCATAACAACAAATCCCTATACTATAAATCAGGCGTGGTTGTCCACGCCTTTAATCCCAGCACTCAGGAGAGAGGGGCAGATCCATAGAGTGAGTTACAGGACAGCCAGGGCTACAACACAGGGAAACGAAACGTAAAAAGAAGGAATAATCATTATAAAATTCTATAATCATTATAGTATAATGTGTCACCAAGTTACACTTTGAGTGTTATGGCATGCTGGAAGAGAGTTAATTTTCCCATCTAGGAGAACCATAGATCTTAACTTGGGGACTTGGGACTCAGAATTATGTATAAAGATTTATAGAAGACTCGATAGAGACCTCTTTGTTGTTACCTCTTTGATGTTACCTCCGACACCCCTAGCAGCTGGTTTCGAAATTTTTCCAGTTTTTTTTTTTTTTTTTTTTTGCTGGTGTAACCCCTGAAGCCCCTGCCTCAGCTGTACTGACCTCCTGGCTTCAGTGTGTCCCTGTCACGGCACTCTGGGACTCCTGCGGCAACCCACTGCTCTCTGACACTGGGAAAGCCTGCACTGTGGAAGAGCCAACACCTTCTGGGTCGTGTCTCTGATCAGTCTTACCCCTCGAGACACAGTCTGCCCCTCATTATCCCCTCAGCAGTACTGAAGCGAGTCTAGTGTACTTCCTGAAATAATGACAATGCCCATGGGGTCAGTGGTAGTGAGCGCCGTGACCGACTCAATAGCACATCCTTTCTCGCTCCATCCTCCCCATTTGACTAAACCAGCCGCACCTGTTCCTGGAGATTCATTAGGGAGCTTTGGAATGATCCCCGTGGTTGACTAGGTGAGTGTCCTGTTTTGCTGTGGTAATGACATGCAAAGCAATCCTCTTCCCAGAGGGAATGCTCTGCCACAGATTCTCAGACCACACGCATGAGTTACTGACCTCAAGAGCCCCCAAGTATTGTTGGTACCCATGGACAGATCACCAGCACAAGGCTACTCTGAGAAGCCTCATCCACCAGGACACTGTCATCTAGTAAGCAGGGCCATCCTGTGCCATCTCTCCTAAGAACTTATAGAAAGGTATGCCTTGAGTTCTTGTTAGACTTCGTGTGCGCAGAGGCCACCTCCATCCCAAGGAAACTGCTTGACTCTCAAAGCTGGGATTTAAAGTAAACAGAAACACAGTGTGGTTCATCTATCTTGTCTATGGAGTGTATTTCCTGTGAGATTTTCTTCTCCCAACTTTATGTATATGTATATATAATATATATATATATATATATATATATATTATATATACATATATGACGGGGTCTCATTGTGTGGTCCTGCCTGACATGGAACGCTCTTTGTAGACCAGACTGGCCTCGAACTCACAGAGATCTGTCTGCCTCTGTCTCCCGAGTGCTGGGATTAAAGGAGCGCACCACCACACCTGGCTCTTCTCCCCTTTTTTTTTTTTTTTTTTTTTTTTTTGGATTTTTCGAGACAGGGTTTCTCTGTGTAGCTTTGCGCCTTTCCTGGAACTCACTTGGTAGTCCAGGCTGGCCTCGAACTCATAGAGATCCTCCTGGCTCTGCCTCCCGAGTGCTGGGATTAAAGGCGTGCGCCACCACCGCCGGGCTTTCTCCCCCTTTTTAAACATTGTTAAAAAAAAAAAAAAAAAAAAAAAAAAAAAAACGGGCTGGAGGGATGGCTCAGTGGTTAAGAGCACCGACCGCTCTTCCAGAGGTCCTGAGTTCAATTCCCAGCAACCACATGGTGGCTCACGACCACTTATAATGAGATCTGGTGCCCTCTTCTGCCCTGCAAGGACACATGCAGGTAAAATACTGTATACACAATATAAATATAAATAAATAAATAAATTAGTAAATCTTTAAAAAACAAACAAACAAAAAAAATACATAGCAGTAAGCCATGTGATTAGTGAAAACATTCTTTCATCACCCCGTTAACCATATAAAGGAAATTCGCTCCCCAAATAAGCTGTCTGTATACACATCCTCTTCACGTTCTGCTTGGGGTGGGGTTTGGGGGTGGGGAGCCAGGTGAAGAAAATGGTAGCTCCGAAGAGGCATTCCAGCCCTTTTCAGGCCTCTTTCAACAGACCGTTCCCAAGCCTGCTAATGAAGAACTGGTTTGCTGGGTTTGAGATTTCATGCCTTCATTTCCCAAATGCCTTGCCCTCGAGGGCATCACTAACAACTCAGAGACAGGCAGGAAATGGTGACTCCCAGGAGAAAGCCGTTGAGTCCGCGAGAGTCAGAAAAAACGGACCGGACCGTGAGCCCCATCTCAGATCACTCTCTCCCCACTACAGTTCTGTCTTCCAGTTTGGGAACTGGAGAAAAGGCTTGGCTGTGAGTCCCAACACATGAAACAGAAACTGTGGGAACCAGGTCACTCTAGACAAGACATGTGCCAAGATTCCATCTCGGTCCTGCACCTCACTGCCCAGACGCAGGGCCTGGGGCCCCGGCTCTTTAGCAGCTGTGCATTTCACCTGAACCCCCAGAGGGCGCTGTTGCAAATAACCAACATAGGTTTGGGAGGGGGGAAAATCTTCGCCATTTAGGGGTTATGAGATGCGTGCATGAGCTGAGTCGTCAGGAGTTCAGCTGTAAGTCGTCTGAAAGAGGGACAGAGACATGCAGTGAGTGTGGAGTGTGGTGCTTAGGAGAAGTTTCACGGAAGAATAAGCTTCCTGAAAAATTCAGAAAAACTGCGACACCTAAGTCCCCTGCTGAATCGGGATCTCATCATCTGGAAAGTCACACTTTGTCCCATGCTGGCCCTTAGTTAATATCCCATGTAGAGACCCACAGGGGTTTCCTAGTGAGAACTTGCTCAGGGTCAGAGAATCTGAGCTTGCTTTACCCAGCACGGTTGCATAAGGGGATGATTTGACCACAGGTGTGGTTACCAGGTGTTTGGAAGGGTCTGCACTTGGCTGTGCGACTTGCTTTGATCTAGCAAGGGGGAGGTCTTTTGCCCCGACCCTTGGCATTGTTATAAAAAGTCCTTTTGAAGAGGCAGAAGGGGCCGTTGGGTTTTGATCTGGGTCCTCCCGAAGCTATCCTGTGTTTCTGTCTTTCTCCTCTTCACTGTCTTTCTGTCTAATATATTCTTATCCCTCTCTCCTCCTCATAGGAACCCTGGGAAAGGTGGGAGCTGGCCTCCCACAATCCCTCCCCTTTCTGGACCCTGACCTACTGCAGACTACACCTGGCCCTGCGTGCCCCTGCTCCCTGCTGGTAGTGGAGAGTGCAGCATCTGGTTGGTGTAGACTAAACCCTGTCCTCAGGCCCCTCCAAGTCCTGCACAGTGTCTGCGATGAGATCTGATGGGGCCAGACAACATGGGTGCCATCTGCTACCCCAGACCTCCCAGACTTACTGTTTTGATGCAATTGGGTTTTTCTTTTAAACTGAAGGCCTGGGAAGAAGGCACCAGAGGACAAAGGCCAAAGCCATGGGAACATGAGTTCAACCCCCCCCGCCCCCCAACCCACATAAAAAGTCAGATGTGGTTGCACATCTGTAATCCCAGCACTCTATCAAGATGGATGACAGAGCCAGGAGAATTTTCCAGAAGCTCATGGACCAGCTAGGCAGAAATATGCTGCTCAGAAACAGAAATGAAACAGTGACCGTGCCTCATGGAGGAGGGCAAGATGCCTGAAAGTTGACCTCTGACCTCTATGCAAGTTAGAAGTATTCAAATGCCTGGACACAGAGAGAGAGAGAGAGAGAGAGAGAGAGAGAGAGAGAGAGAGAGAGAGAGAGAGAGAGAGATTAATTAAAAACAACAACAACAAAAAAACCCCCTTGGCCGGGCAGTGGTGGTGCACTCCTTTAATCCCAGCACTTGTGAGGCAGAGGCAGGCGGATCTCTGTGAGTTCGGGGCCAGCCTGGGCTACAGAGTGAGTTCCAGGACAGACTCCAAAATTACGCAGAGAAACCCTGTCTTGAAAAACCAAAAAAATAAAAAGACCCTTAATCTAAGGAATTTTGTGAGTATCAAGTAGCTTGTTGTACAATTGGTAGTGAAGACAAAAAGCCCGATGAGTCTGTTTCTGAATCAAGGTGTGGGATTCAGCAGGTGGGGTGTTGGGGAGCGACCTTGACAGTTGATCCTTATGTGGCTGTTATCAAAGAGAGCTGGAGGGGACTTCCCATCCCAAGTGAGAGCAAACAGTGTGTGGCTGATGGGTGGTGATTGGGGGCGGGGAGGAGAGAAGGTAGAGTCACGCAAGGTACACACACATCCGCCTCTTTTCTGTCTCAGGTTTGGGTAGCTGGGCTTTTAAAAGGATTTCAGTTGTGGGAATTGAGCCCAAGGCCTTGTGCACATAAGGCATTGATTGCTCTCCCACTGAGATACACCCCCAGTCCTTTCCTGTCTCCTGACAGGCGTTTTGTGGAGTTGGGGGTGAACAGTCTTTAAATCTAAGCAACGACTCTTTTGGAGTCGTTGAATTTTTTTTCTTTCTTTTTTTTTTTTTTAAAGATTTATTTATTTATTATGTATACAGAAGAGGGCACCAGATCTCATTACAGATGATTGTGAGCCACCATGTGGGTGCTGAGAATTGAACTCAGGACCTCTGGAAGAGCAGTCGGTGCTCTTAAGTCTGAGCCATCTCTCCAGCCCCCCCCCCCTTTTTTTTTTTTCCTTGAGTGCTAACTCCAGAGCCCAGGCTGGCCTCGAACCAGCGTTCCTTTGGTCTTAGTCTTGTGAGTGCTGGGGTGACAGGTGTGTGCCATCATGCCGGGCTTTATTGGAATCTTTGAAAAGGCACACGTACAAGCAGATAATACAAACAGTTCCACATCCGAGCCCCTCCAACCACACCCCAAAGAAGCAAACCGTAAAATTCCTTCAGCTCGCAGACACTGAGCTCTTAAGCCCTCAGAATTGTGCAGTTTTTGAAATTCGATAAACCAGTGAGGAGAGCCCGCTTTCAAGGCTACTTAGCATTTTCAATCAACAATAGCAGTTAGTGGTTTCTCGCGGTCCAGCCACTGGGCCAGACCCCTCCTGTGCATCTCACCCCTCCCTGCCACCATCCCGAAAGCAATCTGAAGTCCTTCCTGTTTTACAGCTGGAAGGAGGATGCTGGGTAATGAACTCAGGGCCTTGTACATGCTGAGCACATCCGACTGCTGACCCCCACCTCAACCCTATAATCCCCATTTATGAGGCATTTGGAAGAGAGACTCCTTTCTATAGCAAGTTCAGGCGAGTCTCTGAGGTTGCTTGGTTACATGGAAATGCCTGACGGTGATTCTGATAAAGTAGCCAACTTTGGTACTAACTCAGCATGTTACCTTTTTTCTTCTTCTGAGACAAAATCTCACTGTATAATACAGGCTGCCCTTGAACTCACGATCTTCCTGCTTCAGCCTCTGATTTCAGGAACTACAGGTATATACCACCGTAGCTGGCCCATAGAAACCTTAAATTATAGGACACAGGACATGATTCTCGGTGCTTAAACCTGATTTAATTTTCTGTACGTCTGCGTCTGTTTTTAAAAAGAATATTGAATAGACTACAGTAAAATTTAAAAGCAAATACAAATTTATATGTTTATTTCAGTTATTTTTTTTTTTTTCTAAATGAGTGCACATTCCTCTCCTTTCTGCTGTTGGCACACGAGTTAGAACCTGGTTTTTCCATCTATCAAACTGCAAAGCCCTCGAGCTTTTCTCTTGGAGCTCTAGGACCTCTTTCTAAAAGCCTGTTTATCGTCCCAAACCTTGTTCCCCTCCTCTCCACAGCCCTGAAGGCTCGGGGGCATTTCTCTTACCTTAGCCAGTGGCCAGGCGTCTGCAGCACTACCAGGACCCGGAGCCCTCTCCAGACAGTGAACAAGTGGATGCCCCCAGACTCCCCTAACTTGCCAGCAGGGTCTAATAACCACCCAGGAAAATCTCTTCCAGGCGTAATGTGTTGCCTTCTGATGCTTTACCTGGGAAGGAAAGTTCCCACCCAAGTGTGACAGGAAAGTCACCTACTGATAAAATGCAGTAAGCTTCTGAGTCTGCCTGCTTTTCATCGGATGGGCAAAGTTCAGCTCTGGTGCTGTTTGTTTTAAGCTTAAACTGTCTGTGAATTTCACCCTCTGGCAAGCAGAGGATCAAGGGTAGATACTGCCGCTAAGGCATATACTTAAAAAAAAAAAATATGGCAAAGGACATCTCTGAAACTCACCCTTCCAGACAGGCATCCGTGGACACAAGTTAGCACAGGAGCTAGCCTGAACAGAATGGAAACCAGCCAGGATACCCTGAGCATGACCAGGAAACACAGCCTGAGGAAGAGTTTTAAATGTCTCAGGAGCCTTGCACAGCCTGCCTGGAATTCTGAGAATCCCTTGGTTAAACTCAGTGGGAAATGAAGGTGGATTAAATTAGTGACCCGGGTTGGTCTCTTCAGAAAAAGAAGGTTTGGTCACCTCCCCTGGAGAGACCTGAGACAGAGGACAAGCTTCCCGAGGTCAGAGGGAAGACAGGGCTGGTAGCAGATGATGGTCATTAATGTGACCAGTTGCTGTCTGTAGTTGTCATGAGCATTTACTCCTTGTCTCCTCACAACTGTGTTGTGTGTGTATAGCAATGCCTGGGTTCCCTTCATCCTTTGTCATACTGTAGCATCCGGTGCGTGGACTTGAGTCAACATGTTCTAAGAGTGCATAGCGCTCTTGCAGGGGACCAGAGTTTCGTTCCCAGCATGCATGTCAGGTAACTCACAATGGTCTGTAATGTCAATTTCGGAGGATCTGATGCCCTCTTCCAGCCTCTGAGGGCACTCCCACTTATGTGCCACCCCACTACCTGCCTCTCCCCTACAATTCAAAATAAAAAATAGATCCCGTTGTGGGGGTACACACATTTAATCCCAACACTCAGAAGGCAGAGGCAAGTGGATCTCCGTGAGTTCCAGACCAGCCTGGTCTATATAGTGAGACCGTGTCTCAAAACACCAAAATTTAAATAAATAGCAAGTAAAATCTTAGAAAAGTCTGTGTTGATTTTAGTCCCCTATTAGTTAAGGACTGTTACCAGCTGGCCTCCTCTACAGAGAGGACCTGTTGAGATGTCGCAGGCACGTGATCCAATCCGTAAAATTTCTCCACTGGACTGAGGGTGTAGCTCAGAGGGAGAGGGCTCACCCAGAACATCTGGGGGTGTAGCTCAGAGGGAGAGGGCTCACCCAGAACATCTGGGGGTGTAGCTCAGAGGGAGAGGGCTCACCCAGAACATCTGGGGGTGTAGCTCAGAGGGAGAGGGCTCACCCAGAACATCTGGGGGTGTAGCACAGTGGGAGAGGGCTCACCCAGAACATCTGGGAGTTGAGTTCAGTCTCCAGCAATGGAAAAAAATAAATAAATAAAGCTTCTTGGGCCCAGTGAGATGGCTCAGCAGGTAAGGGCACTTGCCACCAAACATAGCAGGCTGAGCTCAGTCCCTGGGATTCACATAGTGAAAGGAGAGAACTGATTCTCGTAAGCTGTTCTGACCTCAAACATGTACATGAGTGCACACACACACACATACATACACGCACACAAATAAATATATAAATAGCAAATGTTTTCAGTTTCTCCCCTGTATGGGCCATTTCACATTCAAACCATAATATTGGGGCGGGGGGCGGGGGGGGGGGGGGGCGTGGCAGGTACATGGGAAGGCCGTTCTTTTTGTTTGTTTGTTTGTCTGTTTTTGTTTTTCAAGACAGGGTTTCTCTGTGTAGCTTTGCACCTTTCCTGGAACTCACTCTGTAGCCCAGGCTGGCCTTGAACTCACAGAGATCCTCCTGCCTCTGCCTCCCGAGTGCTGGGATTAAAGGGGGGCGTGGCAGGTACATGGGAAGGCCGTTCTTTTTGTTTGTTTGTTTGTCTGTTTTTGTTTTTCAAGACAGGGTTTCTCTGTGTAGCTTTGCACCTTTCCTGGAACTCACTCTGTAGCCCAGGCTGGCCCCGAACTCACAGAGATCCACCTGTCTCTTAATACTGGTAGTTTGATGAGTTTTGTTGTATCATGTGTGTACACATAGTACCTATTTTACATGTTTGGACAACCCTATTAAAATACCCACTCGAAGTGACCTGACTCCCCGACTGGACCCTGAGGCAAATGTGAAAAAGGTTCTTCTCTGGAACTGTCACTCTTTTGGAGAGTGGCGGTGAAGGACCTTATCCCGGGGCCTGAAAGAGGGGCCAAAGGTAGGAGTGCTGGCCTCAGGCCAAGCCCGGATGTGGCAGTGCTTACTTTCCACGCTGCCGTCTGTGCCCTGAAGTCTCTGCGGTCACTGCCCTCCAGGGTCTCACTGCCGTGGAGGGACAAACGCAAGGCCTCGCTGTCGGGCCTGCGTGCTTCCTGTGTGCTGACTCCAAAACGTAACTTTCCCTCTTTCCCTCTTTTCCATCTCCCCTTTCCGGACACTGCTAAAACTCTAAGCCTGCTTGTCCCAACACCCTGGGTTTTCTCTCCCTCCTTCCCCCCTCCCCCTCCCGTTCCTGTCCCTCTCTTTCCTGTCTACCCCCATGAAGCTGCTCACAGGCAGCTCATGTACATGTTTGAGGTCAGAACAGCTTGTGGGAGTCGGTTCTCTCCTTTTACTACGTGGGTCCCAGGGACTGAACTCAGCCTGCTATTTGGTGGCAAGCGCCCTTACCTGCTGAGCCATTTCACTGGGTCCAAGAAATTGATTTTTTTTTCCATAGCTAGAGATTGAACTCAACCCTCCCAACCTCACCCCTGTCTTTGCTTCTCACTCAGAAGGCCTAAGCTCTCTACCTCTTCCCCTGCTGTTTCCACTGTCAAACACCAATAGTGTTGGCCTTGAACTTCCTGCTGAGTCCATCTGAAAATTCTTTCATCTGCAAGATCTCTTTTGTTTTAAAGAGATTTATTTATTATGTATGTATAGTGTTCTGCCTGCAGGCCAGAAGGGGACACCAGATTTCATTATAGATGGTTGTGAGCCACCACCATGTGGGTGCTGGGAATTGAACTCAGGACCTCTGGAAGAACAGCCAATGCTCTTAACCTCTGAGCCATCTCCCCAGCACCTCATCTGCAAGATCTTTCATCTGCAGGAGAGTCTTGTGTCCTCAGTAGCAGGGCAATGGAGAGGGAGCTATCTTCAGGTTGAGGCCAAGGAGTGCCCTCAGCAGAAACAGGTCGCCTTAGAGCCCAAATGCGGAGATGACAGGTCACCTCGTGATCTTGAAAAGAAGTTGAGGTGAGTGATAGAGCTCTGTGGTAGAGCACGTGCTTAGCATGCACTTAAAGTTGTTTGCGTGTGCATGAGAGTGCATGAGTGTGTGTGTGTGTGTGTGTGCGTGCGTGCGTGTGTGTGTGTGTGTGTGTGTGTGTGTGTGTGTACCAGAGTACAACCTTAGGTATTGTTCCTCAGGAACTTTCTACCTTGTGTTTTGAGACAGAGTCTCTCATTGGCCTGGAACTCATCAAGCGGGCTAGACAGGCTGTCCCGTGGTTCCCCAGGTATCCACCTGTCTCTACCTCCCCATTGCTGAGACAAGTGTGCACCGCCCCCATTCAGCTTTTTCACATGGTAGCTGGGGTTCTCTCAGGGCACGGAAAGCACCTTACTGACTGAGCTGTCTCCCCAGACCCCCTCAAAGTTCACATTTACATAAAAGACGAGAGAGGAGCATAATGAAGCCTCAAGCACCTATAACCAAGTCACCAGTCATTAATAATTTGCCACACTTACTTTAGACACATTCAGAGTATATGTGTGTGCATGTATGGAGATAGATGCATATTGCTGAATCGGTTGAAGCTAGTTGCAGAAATGACGCATCATTCTCTCCAGATTCCACTCCGTGAGCATGACTTGCACTTAGTTGGCGTGATTCTTCTGTTTCCTCAGTCTAGACTAACGAGTGTGCCGCTGTATTAGTTTCATTTCTCGTCATTGACAACATACCTTACGGAAGCAACTTCAGACAGGTGGGATCCGCTTTGGCACACAGTTTAGGGGATTTCAGTCCGTCGTGGTGGAGAAGGCCAAGTGGGATTGGCACAGTGGAGTTCGTAGAGGTAGGAACATGGCGCATCCTCCTGTCTTTGTGGGTCAGAAGCAGGGACCTGGGGCTAGAATATTGCCAGGTGTAACAATGCCTAAGGCTGACTCCCCAGGAGCTCCCTTCCTCCAGCCAGGATCCACCTCTTGAAGGTCCCACAGCCTCCCAAAACAGTGCCATGGGCATGTGATGCCCTGAAGTGCATGCTGGCAAAACAAAATGATTCTGTTTTTGAAGCCCCCAAATCTAGGTTTGTCTGATCAGTTCCTCCTGACTGAATATCCAGGTTAGATATGTTGTCTAGGAATACCACCTGCACGGTTCTGAGGTGGAATTGAGCCTGAAGTGGGAGGAAATCTGTGTATCTTTGCTTGGATTTCCCCGCCTGGATATAACCTGTCTTGCCATAGGCCAAGGCAGCTTCTTTATTAACCAGTGGTAGCAACACATATTCACAGCGTACGGAAAGACCATCCCACAACAGACTCCGATATATTTTTAGCTAGCATAAAGAGGGAAAGACAATCTCAAATAAAAAGAATGATTGTGTCCCCTCCCTTTTCTTCAGTCAGCTCTGCATGAGCCATTTTACTCAGAAATCCTTTCCCGCCCTCTCCTCCTGCTCACCAGATGACCTCCCCTTGACTCCAGGCATCCAGCTGCCTGGTCCAGCCCTCAGGAACCAGCACAGCCAGGGATCACAGGGAGGCAGGCAAGGACCAGGTCACCAGGTGGTGGCTGTTGGGACCATCCTCTTGGGCAGCTCAGAAGGGGGCCTTGGGACATAGAGGCAGTCTCTTGAAAAGGTCCCAACTCAGGAGGAGGGTGTCAGCTGTGAGCTGGAAGTGGGCCAGAGCCCAGGCTAGCGGGCAAATTACAAGGAGGGGTTAGTAGAGACACAAGAGTCTGAAGAGAAGCTGGGGACCGCTGTCCTGAATTTTATGTGCCTGTGATGGCATCTGTCTCACTCAAAGCCATGGCAGCTTGACTAGGTGATGGGTGTGTTCCGTTTGTGTGTGTTTGTTTTGAGACAGGATTTCACGTCGCCCATGCTGGATGCAAACTCACTATGTAGCCCAGATGACTTTGGACTTCTGTTTTTCCTGATTTTACCCCTCAACTGCTGGATTATGGTGTGTGCCGTCATGCTCAGCTAAGTGCGTCCTCAAGATGACAAAACCACACCAACAACATGTATCTTTGCAGAGGTCCGCCCAGCCAAACCACCTCTGGGTTACCCCATTTAATACAGTGGCTGGTCACTTCCTGAGGCAGAATGAAGGTTCTAGGAAGCTCTCCTTGCTTTTTTTTTTTTAAATTTATTATTACTTATGTGCACATGCATGTATATGTCTGTATATGTGCACATATCTAAGGTTAGGGCCATCCCCCGGATGCTGGAGTTACAATTGCTTATAACTCCTGATGTGCGTGCTGGGAATTGAACTCAGGTCCTCGGCAAGAACAATGCAAGTTCTTAACCACTGAGCCATCTCTCCGGCCCCCTCTCCTTGCTCCTTTATCCCTACTGTTTCACCAGGTGCAGCAGTCTGTCTTCAGAGCAGGAGGAATGTGGCTAACCTCTCTCAATGTCTTATCCCCTCTCTCTAGTCTCTCGGTCGGATCTGTGCAAGCTGAGATCTTAGCAGGTCAGTTAGGCAAGGGCCAAGGAAAGTGAGAGGCCCTGGGGGTAGTGATCTGGAAACGGAAGAGTACTGGGTTGACTAGCCCAGTCTTCAAGCAGTGGCAGAGCCAGGAGGGCAGTGTGGGAAGATGTAGGCTGTGATGGTCTCAGACGTTTGCTGACACTCAGGGCATGTCAGGTCATCCCCAGAGGGGTTTCCTGGAATCACTGTCTGTTTGCCTCATGATGGGAGACTGAAGGGCATGAGAAATTTGAAAGCTACACTTGAAGAAGACCATATTCTGGCAAGTAGAGGCAGCCTCGAGAGATCACTGCCCTGAATCCCCACAAAATGGCAAAGCTACACCCATGATCAAGAGGCATCCAGCTGGAAGGCAGAGTCAAGTCGCGTCCCAGAGGGTACCAAAGAGAAAGATCACCTCCAGACACTACAGTGATTAGGCCCAAGTCAAGGGAAAAAGTATTAATAAGTCAAAATAACCCTTATAATAGGTCTTTCATTAGTAACCTAGAATATTTGTGATAATTAGCATCAAACTATTAAAATAATCATGGAGTTCAGTAAGTTGGTTGACTGCAAGACAACATTAAAAGCTTTTAAAACACAATGGTAAAGAAATCATACTACAACGGTGGCAAAATGATGAAGGATCTGGAGGTGGAAAACAGGCTTTGCAGAAGGCTCTGTCCCCTGCAGCCATGTGCTGTCAGCCATGGTCAACCCCACTGTGTTCCTCGACATTGCAGGGTTTCCCTCCTGATGCCTGCAGAGTTCCAAAGAGAGCAGAAGCTTTCTGCACTGAGCTCTGGAGACAAAGGATTTGGTTATAAGAGTTCCTCCTTTCAAAGAATTATTCCAGATTTTTCTGCCAGGGTGGTAACTTCGCACACCGTGGGCACTGGTGCCAAGTCCATCTATGGGAGGAGTATAAGGATGGGAACTTCATCCTGAAGCATCCAGGTCCTGGTGTCTTGGCTATGGAAAATGCTGAACCCAACATAAATGGTTCCTAGTTTTTTCGTCTACACTGCCAAGCCTGAGTGGTTGGATGGCAAGCCTGGGCCTTTGGGGAAATGAACCAGGGCAGGAGCATTATGGAAGCCATGAAGCACTTTGGGTCCAGGAACAGCAAGACCAGAAAGAAGGTCACCATTGCTGACCATGGACAGGTCTAATATTTCTGACATGTGTGTGTCTCAACCAGCAGACCATTCCTTCAGGAGAGTACCCTCCACCCCATTTGCTCCCAATACCCCATAACCTCTGACCTCTCATGGCATTTCTTTAGGGTCCGTATTTCCCTCCAAGTCTATCTGGATTGCAGAGTTAAGTTATGATTATACATAAAAACTAAATGAAAAAGAAAACATAGAGTTATTATAATGGAAACTATCTTTATTGAAAGACATGATAGATGGCTTGAAGAATAAGGTGGTATACAGCCCTAGAAAGGAAGCCAACATTATAATAGTTTTTTTTTCCCACCCAATTTATCTAGAATTCAGTGCAACTTGGAGAGATGAGGAAGAGAAACTTGACCAGTTGATTCCAAAGGAAAAAACAAGCAAAATTAAGCAGGGGTGGAAGAAGAAACAGAGTCTGAGAGCCTCGTGGGGAAATGGTGCACTTCAGGCTCAGTGAGAGACCCTGCCTCAAGGGAATACACTGGGGAGTATTAAGGGAGGAGGATACCCAACATCCTCCTCTGAGCTCCACTGATACACACTCCCTATACATCCAAGTGTGCACACATGCATACCACTCGTACATAACACACAGCACACACACACACACACACACACACACACACACACACACTAAACTAGAGAATAATAGAGTGAGATAATCAATATCAACATCTGGCCTACACAGGTACATACATGGGTATACACACACACACACACACACACACGCACACGCACACGCACATGGAGGCCCCAGATTTGATCCACAGAACCACACACATGCACATTTTAAACTTTTATATCAAATCATTGACTAGGGGAAAACATTTGCAATATGTATAAAAGATAAGGGATAAAAATCCACAGAATTCAAAGTTCCTACATAGGAGTGATGAAAAGAAAAGGCATCTTATTGAAAACAGTTACACAGGGCTTAGGGAAATCACAAAAAAAAGAAAACAAAATGAGTGGCTAAGAAATATAAGAAAAATATGCTCAATTACCATGATGAAACATTTAAAAAACACAAACCAACGTCTTTTTTCAACCAGATCATTGAAAATTAAAGACCACCGGAGAGAAAACGAAGCGGTGGCGCCCTCCCCTCACACAGCTGGCAAGAGTGAACGCTGTAATCACCTTGTAAACTCGGCAGCAAGCACAGTTCTTGTGGGCTCAGCAACTGCGTTCTAGGACTCCAGCCTACCAAACATTAACTCTTTAACAATGGTGTGTACAGGTGGCTGTGTGAGGCAACACAATTTAAGAGTAAAGGGCTGAAAGTCACCCAATACTGCAATGATTAAGTTAGGTATGGTCCATGCATACCCCAAACACCGCCCTGCCCAGCACAGACCCTTTTCTGGGGCCAGCTTACATGTAGCCCCCAACCCTCTTTGTATGACTCTTGTCGGAAGCCTGCCTTCCTGGCCCACAGCTGGTGGATTCAGTGTGTCCACTGGTCCCACGGCAGGCCACCTCAGAGCCTTTCTAAAAGTTGGGCAACTAGAATTGAGATAGAGAGCTGTGATGATTTGAAGGAAAATGGCCCCGAAAGAGAGTGGCACTATTGGTAGGTCTGGCTTTGTTGGAGGAGGTGTGGTCTTGTTGGAGGAAATATGTCACTGTGGAGGCAAGCTTTGAGGTCTCATATATGCTCAAGCCGTGCCCGGTGTCTGAGACCACTTCCTGTTGCCTGTGAGTCAAGATGGAAGAACTCTCAGCTACCTCTCCAGCACCATGGCTGCCTGCATGCTGCCTTGCTTCCTGCCATGATGATAATGGACTGAACCTCTGAACGGTAAGTGAGTAGCCACAGTTAAATATCTTCCTTTATAAGAGTTGCCAATGGTCATAGTGTCTCTTCACAGCAATAGAAGCCCTAAGGCAAGAGCCAATCTAAACATGTGATGTAGGCCCAGAGGCCACGATTCCTGCCCTGTGGACTCAAACAAACACAGCTGACTGAGCTGCAGGGAGAGCTGGCAGTGGCAGAGGCCGAGAGGCACAGAAGACCTGAAGATAGAGAACATGGGAATCAGTCGTCCCCCCCGCCCCCCCCCCCCCCGGCCCAACCCCCTGCCTTCCCCACTCATCTTTATGCTCAGGTCCCCTTCTTGCCTGAACTTGATCAAGTTAGCATTCGGTCTCAAACAAGTACAGGCTAATAAGACATCCACTGTGGGACACTGGGCAGCCATTGCAGACTGATGTCAGACGTGTGTAGGAAAGTCATCGGAGATACCCTTGGTGTGGAAACATATCAAGCTACAGAACAACGGATGAGGAGTGGCACCACACTGTGATTATGAAAATTGTACTCTTTCATTTTTATGTTTAAAATATTTTCTTTTATTTTGGCAGTGTTGGGGATCAAACCCAGAGGCCTCATCTCTGCCAGGCAAGTGTTCGCCCACTAATGTATACCTCTACTTCCAATTTTATTTTCAGTTTTAAGAAAAAAATGGGGGAAGTGGGAGGAGGGATGAGAGGGGGAATCTGTGTTTGGTATGTAAAACGAATAAAAAAATTTCTTAAAAATTTTTTTAAGATGGTATAATATTCAAAATTATAAGCTTTTAAACATGAAAAGGATGAGTAATACTAGGTAACCAAGCTCCCAGAAGCTAATATTTCTGAATAGGGTGACAGAATATATTATATCGTTTATACTTTAAAAAGTATTTTTGGGGCCGGACGGTGGTGGCGCACGCCTTTAATCCCCAGCACTCGGGAGGCAGAGGGCAGGCAGATCTCTGTGAGTTCGAGGCCAGCCTGGTTCTACAGAGCAAGATCCAGGGAAGGCACAAAGCTACACAGAGAAACCCTGTCTCGAAAAACCAAAAAAAAAAAAAAAGTATTTTTGGGGCTTGGCCTCAGACATACTAAGCATGTGACCGGCTGCTGAAATGAACCACTGGCTCCTCTTTTATTCTTTCAATAAGCTTTTAGTTTGATAGAATTTTATATTTGTAGGAAATTTGCAGAGATAGGGGTTGGGGTGTGACCCAGTTGGTAGAGTGCTTGCCTAGCATGCATGACGGCCAGCTTCCTGTCCCCAAGGCTGCACAAAACCTGGTGTGGTGGCATACACCTGACACCTGCAGGTGAACGGGAGAGAATGAGAAGTTCAGGGCTAGCCTTGGCTGCGTAGCAACTTTGAGACCAGCCTGTAACACAGGAGACACTCCCCCATCCCCCCCCCCTTTTTTTTTTTTTTTTTCGAGACAGAGTTTCTCTGTGTAGTTTTGGTGCCTGTCCTGGATCTCGCTCTGTAGACCCGGCTGGCCTTGAACTCACAGAGATCTGCCTGTGCTGGGATTAAAGGCGTGCACCACCGCTGCCCAGTCAGGAGACCCTATCTTAACAAACAACCAACCTTAGGAAGGAGGAAAGGAAAGGTGGGGGAGAGAAAAGGCAGAAGGTGGCAGAGACGAGTCCCCGTGTGCTCCTCACTCAGCTTCTCCTCATGGTGACATTCTGTATAACCATTCTGTACCTGTCAAAGGCAGGACGCGTACTCTGGCCCGCCACTGGTAACGGAATTCCGGGCTCCATTTAGACTCCATCAGTTTCTCACTGATAGCCCTGTCCTGTCCCAGGATCCACCACAGGATACCACACTGCCTTTAGTCACCCTGCCTGTCAGAGTCCTCTCTCTGAGGCAGTTCCACCACAGGATACCACACTGCCTTTAGTCACCCTGCCTGTCAGAGTCCTCTCTCTGAGGCAGTTCCTCGGGCTTGCTTTGAATAACATCAAGTATTCTGTGACTGTCCCTCAATTGGCTCTTCTGATGTCCTCACGACCAAACTGCAACGTCTTCTCTCTCTCTCTCTCTCTCTCTCTCTCTCTCTCTCTCTCTCTCTCTCTCTCTCTCTCTCTCTCTCTCTCTCTCTCTCTCTTTCTCTTTCTCTGACCATTTGCTTAAGGGCGCATCTGCCAGGTGTAGGCACTGGGAAGCCCCTCCTCTTTCCTCTCTTCCTCCCTTCTTCCCCCCCCCCCCCACCTTCTTTTCAGGGCTGAGGATACAATTCCAGCCCTTGAACATGGGAAAGAACTCTGCTGCTAACCCATATCCCAGCCCAGAAGTTTCTGTTTGAAACACTCCTGTTCTGTTCATTGGAAGCAAGTCAGTGTCCAGCCACTTCCAAAGACAGGGGAGGGACCTAGGCTCTGCTTCTTGGCGGATTACCTTTTAATTAAAAATCGATTTGAGGGCTGGTGAGATGGCTGAGTGGGCAAGGGTGCTTGCCTCCAAGCCTAGTGACCTGAGTTTGATCCCTGGAACCCATGAAGTGGAAGGAAAAAACCTGCCAGCTATCCTCTGACCTCCATAGTAGAGCTGTGGCACACATGCGCACACGCGCGTGCACACACACTAAAGTAATTAAAAAGAGATTTGAAGGGCTTTTGAAGGCAGGGCTATTGCTCAATACATTTTAAAACCCTAACATTTACATATGCATTCTTTCAACAAATCTGTATTGAGTACCTTGGTGGGGGGGTTCTCAGGTGCAGAAAACAGAAAAAAAATTTATATTTATGAAACAGACTGTCACCAGCATTGAATACATAGCAGACTGAAAAAGCCACAGACAAACCAAAGCCCTCAAGCCCATAGTTCTAAAGAGCTAAGAAACGGAACCTGAAGTGGAAGTGAGGTGAGCAGGACACAGTTCCCAAGCAGAAGGAGGGCCCGAAGCAGAGAGCAGAGGAATCTGCAGATGTGGCCAGGGCCTCCCCAGTTGGTTTTGGGCTCCTGCCTGAACAGGCAGGCTGGAATTATAGGAAGGGCATGAGAGCCAACCAGATGGCATCTGAGAAGACAGTCTTAGCAACCCGGGCACAGCAGGCACTTTTGTGGATATTTGTTAAATACATCTATGAAATCATGACTACACTGAGTAGATCTGCAGCCCCTGCCCTTCAGCACCCTACCATCCTCCATGAGGCAGGGCATGGACAAGTTTACCACTGGGGGTTAAGACTTCCCTTGGACACTGCTCTGTCCCTGCTGACACCCTCAGGCTCCATTACACTCCCAACAAGACACTGTGTTGGTTTGAAAAAAAAATAGCTCCCCAAGGAAGTGGCCCTATTAGGAGTTGTGGCCTTGTTGGAGAAAGGGTGTCACTGTGGGGGCAGGTTTTAAGAGGGGTTTTTTGCTCAAGCTTGTCTCACACTTTTTTTGCTCACACTTTTGTCTCAGTGTGACAGCCAGTTGACTTCCTGTTGCCTCTGAGTCAAGATATAGGACTCTCAGCTCCACACCAAGTCTGCCTGCATGCTACCATGTTCTCTGCCATGATGATAATGGGCTGAACTTCTAAAACTATAAGCAAGCCCCTTCAATTAAATGTTTTCCTTTATAAGAGTTGTCATGGTCATGATGTCTCTTCACAGCAATGAAAACCCAAACTAAGACAGGTGCACTTTACCCTTAATTTGAATGGAATATAACAGGGCAAAGTTGTCCTGTGAACAAACCAAAGTATCTGCCCAGGTCTTAGCCAAAGCCAGAGATGATTAAAGGGATTTTTCACCCAGGAGCCAACAGCTTGTGGCCACCCAAGGAACATAATTGATCCTGTGAGTGCTTAGGGTCAAAGCCAGGGCCCAAATAAGCTACACTCAGCTACCTGCTCCCAATGAGCCAGTTACAGAGACAAATAATAGTGACAAGTGTAGTGGGCAGCCATTCCAGCTTTGATCTGGAAGTTCCAACCCCCATTGAGGCTTCGGTAACTGTCACACCTACAAGGAGGGGCCAAGAGAGGACCCTGAAGACCTGAGATCCGGATGTGCCGGCTCTCTTGGTTCCTGGACCCTGGACGCTGGAGGTAGACCAAGCAGAGTTCTCCAGAGAACACCGCCAGACTGCGCTACACCTTTCCCAGACCCTGTTACCTATCCCTTCACTTGTAAGTCACCCCACAAAATAAACCTCCCCTTTAACTACGTGGAGTGGCCTTAATAATTTTACCAATAGACAAGCAGGGAAAAATCTATTCAGCTTGACCACATTGGGAAGGACAAATGAAGATCCAGTGATGCCCTTGTACAAGTCTGCCATCTTTGGGTATTGACTTGAGGTATAGCTTGAAATAGAGAGCAAGGGATAAACATAATTAAGCAGTTCTGAACGAGGTGAGGTCTGTACACATCACTGACCATTGCTGTGCTTCCAAACTGTCTTGTAAGGTGCTCTGACAAGTTGACAGAACGGTGTGAAACCTCTTCTCAGGAAATGTTCCTTAACAACACAGTGGCTTCACATCTTGGTGGGTCACAACGGAAGTAAACACAGCCAAGACACACAAGAGTGGAGAAAACAGCCGGCAAGGAGAACATGGAAGGCATTTCCAACTCAGTACTCTCTCAGAAGAAATGAAGTGTGGGGATTTTATTTGGGGGGCCCTCTGCATATTCACGTGGGATGAGACAATGTCAAGAGTACATTCCTGAGCATGCTCAGTTTGTACCCTAAAGTTTTAGCTGAGAATAAAGGGGTTTTAAGGTGTATCAGCTCAGGAAGGTGTCCCTGAAAGTTCCTGTCTTGTTTCATTACTGTGAGTAAGAATGGCCTCCATATTTGAATGCTTAGTCATCAGGGAGTGGCACTGTTTGAAAGGATTAAAAGAGTTAGGAGGCGTGGCCTTGTTGGAGGAAGTGTGTCACTGGGGGCAGGCTCTGGGGTTTCAAAAGCCCACGCCAGGCCCAGTGTCTCTCTCTTCTTACAGATTAGGATGTAGTTCTCAGCGACTTCTCCAGCATCTGTCTGCATGCCACCATGCTTCCTGTCATGATGATCATGGACTAAACCTCTGAAACTATCAGCAAGCCCCCAATTAAATGCTTTCTTTTATAAGAGTTGCCTTGGTCATGGTGTCTCTTCACAGCAATAGAAGAGTGACCATGACAGTCACTAATAGTTCCTTCTCTGCCTGGCACCAAAATTTTATCCTTCCCTTCTTCCAGCATGAGATTTCTATGGGGACTTTTGACTCTTTGAGGACCATTGTTTCTGTAGTCTTAATAGCATAAGTAACTGGCTTTAAAATGTCTTTTCTCACTTGATGGTAGGACCCTCTTGCTGAAGACACCACATACTGATCACAGAACATTGAGAAATTAAGTTGGCACTAACCATGAAGCTTCCTCCCTGTTGACTACATTCATAGTAGTGAAAGGTGCCCTGCAAGCTGCTTGGAGTGGGGGAGTCATCAGCAGTATTACAGCTGTGACTACAGTGAGCTACAATAATGATTGGAACGACAAGACTTACCCATGGACACAACAGTAGAACTAACATTATCGGAGTCACCAGCTGCTTTCTGATAAGATTTAAAGCCTGCTGCACAGCAGGAAACACATGCTTCATACTGTAAACCTAGCCAAGAACAAGTGATTGAGGAGTTCATAGTCCTCCACCTCAAAGGCAAACCTACTACTATTATTTTGCTGAATGGGCATAGTATCAAAGTGCTGTCTGGATTTTTATCTCTATACCCATAGATTAGTGTAGCTCTCAGACTTCTTCAGAGATGTTTCTTCCACTTGGACGGCAGCTAACACAGAAGCTCTCAATCGATCAAAGTGCAGGGATAGGGGCTGGAGAGATGGCTCAGAGGTTAAGAGCACCGACTGCTCTTCCAGAGGTCCTGAGTTCAATTCCCAGCAACCACATGGCGGCTCACAACCATCTGTAATGAGATCTGGCGCCCTCTTCTGTATACATAATAAATAAATAAATCTTTAAAAAAAAAAAGTGTAGGGATAAGAGTCTGTGGAGTACGGCCACACATGGAGCATCTTAACCACATTCCTTCTGCGCAAGGCTCAGGGACCATTTTAGAAGAGGAGGAAGAAAGATCGTAAGAGCCAGAGGACATGAAGTGGGAGGGAGGGACTGAAGCTGGAGAAGTAGAGGAGGAATGAGAGAGGTGAGTATGCTCAAAATACACTGTGTGTATGTATAAAATTCTCAAAGAATAAACAGGAGTTTCATGTGAAAGCTACCTTCTCTCTGCCTGAGGATGCAGCTCGGTTGGTAGAGTTGGTGCCTAGTATTCACAAACTCCCTTGACCAGTACTGCATAAAACCAGGTGTGGTAGCTGGGCAGTGGTGGCTCACGCCTTTAATCCCAGCACTCGGGAGGCAGAGCCAGGTGGATCTCTGTGAGTTCGAGGCCAGCCTGGTCTACAGAGTGAGATCCAGGAAAGGCACAAAGCTACACAGAGAAACCCTGTCTTGGGGGAAAAAAAACAACAAACAAAAAACAAAACAAAATAAAACAAATAAACAAACAAAAAAAACCAGGTGTGGTGGTACATGCCTGTAATCCCAGCTCGAGAGGTGGAAGCAAGATTAGAAATTCAAGGTCATCCTCAGCTGTATAGTAAGTTTGAGACCAACCTGTGTTACTCCATGAGACTGTGTCTCAAAAACTAATTGAGTAAGTAAAACATCTTCCCTCCTGCTACAACAGTCATGCTACGATAGGTCCCTGGGGAGAGCCGCTTCGAGAGACATCCAGGTGCTCAATCTTTTGAGTTCTTCCCAGTGTTTCTTCTTCTTGAGGTAAACGGGATAAAAGCCTATGTTCCTTTGTTGGACCCCAAAGGTTTCGGGTCTCAAGTGGGCGCCCCGAGAACCCAGACTCCAGTCCAGTTGATGCAATAGCAAGAGGTTTATTAGCAACTGTATAGACGGGCAAACTCTGCTCCTAAGAGCAAGAGCCGCATCTTACTGCAGCCCCATGGGGGCTTTTAAAGGAAAACCCCACAAAAGCCATAAGATTACAATTCCCATACAATTTCATTTCACAAGATCATGGTCTGATCACAGAGTGGGTACAGTCACGTCAACAGGTACATTCTTCCTGAAACCTCAAGGGGGGTATCAGGGCGGGAGTGGAGTTTACACAAAGGTCACAGTGGTCCTTCCTGGAACACCTGCAGCTATCCCAGTCACAGTTGAGCACATCTCTTAACAGAAATCTTTTTACATTGTTACATTGTTACAGGGGAGGTTGAGTAATGATTGAGTCAGGTGGCCCTTGGAACTAGTTTTCTTTGTAGTTCCTTATTTCCTGGGGCTTGGGGGGTGTAAGCCTGAAGGGCTAGGGTCTTTCACCTTCTCGCCCTTAGTCCTAAGGGCATGGGTGTGGAGTGGGGAGAGGGGGGACTGTGGATCCCAGTCTTCCCATTCTCTTCCACACTGCTCTTAAGTTCTCTGAGGGAAATGATTTACCCCCTGCACCTACATCAGAGGGACAAGACCCTGAGGATCTCCATCCTCCTCCTTGGGTGCAGGTGACCTGACCTTCCCAGGGTCAAGGAAGACAGCACCCAGTGGTGTGAGGATCTTACCCTAACTCTTTCCCCTGTACTTCCATACTGGTGACAGAGGACCACATGGTAGACATGAGTAATACTGAATTGTAATACTGTAAATGCTTACAGTTATGATTCTCTCTCTCTCTCTCTCTCTCTCTCTCTCTCTCTCTCTCTCTCTCTCTCTCTCTCTCTCTCTCTCTCACCCAGTCTGGTGCCTCTTCAGGTTCTCAAGATCTGCATACCCAGGGTCTGTTGACAGCAGAGTCTGGAAGGAGCCCAGCATCCCTTCCCAGAAGGTTCCCACACTCCAGAGAAACTGCAATGAACTAAACTGGCCAGAGGGTGGAGCGCTCCATTAACTGAGAAATAATGAGGTTACATACCAAGCTAATAGCCTAATTAAATATCAGTGTATGCTGAACATTTTAGACAAATAACGTATGTTGTTTGGGGGGGGGGTTACTCTTTTGGGGGGCCTGCCACCCAGCTCCCAAATAAATTAACACATGGAGGCCTATTATTATTTATGAATGCCTGGTCTTTGCTTGGCTTAGTTTCTAGCCAGCTTTCCTTAACTTAAATTATCCTGTCTACCTTTTGCCTCTGAACTTTTCCCATTCTCTTACTTCTGTATCTTACCCTTATTCCATGGCTTGCTGTGTAGCTGGGTGGCTGGCCCTGATGTCTTCCTCCTTCTTTGGCTCCTAGACTTTTCCTTCTCTCTCTTCCCAGATTTCTTCTTCTATTTATTCTCTCTGCCTGCCTACCCTTTCTCCTGCCTCACTATTGGCCATTCAGTTCTTATTAGAGCATCAGGTGTTTTAGACAGGCACAGTAACACAGCTTCACAGAGTTAAACAAATGCAACATAAACAAAAGTAACACACCTTAAAATATTCTACTACAAATATATCCTCAAGTATCAGTAGTCACGACATCTATAGTGAACTTCCAGGGGAGCACTCACGATCACCTTGCCACTCTTCTAGGAGAAATGAATCTGAGTGTAGCAACTTTGTTTGGATCTGAAACAGTAAGATAACTCCATTTCTAGGGGATCCAATTCCCTCTCCTGACCTCTGTATGTACCAGGTACGCACAGGGGGAACATACATCCAGGCAAACACTCATATACATTTTTTTAAAGATAGAAGTGTGTACTTCTGTCGCAAAGGACCTAAGTCTGGTTCCTAAAGAACATAGAGGCCAGAAAGGAGCATCAGCTCATCTGGAATTGCAGTTACAGATGATGATGAGCTACTGTGTGGGTCTAGGGATTGAACCTGGATCGTCTGCAAGAACAGCATGAACTCATAATCAGTGAGTCAGGTCTCCAGTCCCTCCAAGCTAAGTTTTAAAAATCTTTGAGTGGTTCAGTTGGTAGAGTGCTTGCCTAGCATGCAGAGGGCCCTGAGTTCAACCCCCAGTACCCCACAAACTAGGCATGTAGTGCACGCCTGTAATCCCATTACTCAAGCCTTCATGGAGGTGAGGCAGGAGGATAAGAAATTCAGCTATGTTGTGAGTTTGAGGCAACCTAAGCTAGAGATCTTGTCAAAAAAGAAAAAAAAGCAAAAAGAAAGAAAACAGAAGAGCAGGCCTGGAGCTAAGAGGCAAGAGCACGTTCATGTGACTATCATTAGATAGCAAGGAGAACTGATGGTAAAGAAATGCTCACACACACACACACACACACACACACACCACAGACAAACATCTACATGTGTGTACACCCACACACCACAGGCAAACACACATGTGTGCACACACATACACATATCTACACACACACACACACACACACGTGCACACACACATACACACCACAGACAAACATCCACATATGTGTACACCCACACACCACAGTCAAACACACATGTGTGCACACACACATACACATATCTACACACACACACACGTGCACACACACATACACATATGTACACACACGCACACACACATACACACCACAGACAAACATCCACATATGTGTGTGTACACCCACACACCACAGGCAAACACACATATGTTGCACACACATACACATATGTACACACACGTACATGTACGCATACACATGTACACATACACATGCACATACAGCCCTTTAAAGTCTTTGAGATACAGGCCAAAAGAATGCTCTGGAAAGGCAGGGAAACTTAAAGTTTCAGGTCAGCTGATGACCGCAGGTCTTGTTGGCAGGGCCAGTTGGTAGGAGACTCGGGCCTTTACAGCCCCTTCAGTGAGACATATCTACACCTCGACTTGTCGCCAAGCCACCTGGTCCCTAGAACCATGCAGTCTGTACCGTTTACCAATGAGCTCTGAGTGCCCTCGAACACGGCTTGTGGCACTGTCTAGAGTGATACACCTGTCTATCTGTTTGTTTTGAGTTGTCTGGAGTGGGTCTCCTATGTAGCCCAGGCTGGCCCTGAACTCCTGGGCTCAAGTGACTCTCTGCCTCTCCCTTCCAGGTAGCAAGAATTATAGGTATGAGCCGGGTGATGGTGGCGCACGCCTTTAATCCCAGCACTTGTCAGGCAGAGGCAGGCGGATCTCTGTGAGTTCGAGCCCAGCCTGGTCTATAGAGTGAGTTCCAGGAAAGGCACCAAAGCTACACAGAGAAACTCTGTCTTGGAAAACAAAACAAACAACAAACAAACAAACAAAAGAATTACAGGTATGAACCACTATGCTCAGTAGATCATAAATCTTGGTGCAATTGGAAGTCAACTCTGATCTCCTCTGCAATTCCCAGTTCCTGCCTTTCTCCGCGTGCTATTTGGTGGAATCTAGCCCATGCTTTAAAGCCAATGCTTAGTGATCTTAGCTGCCCATTTCTGGGTATCCATGCTCTACCAGCAGGACGTGCTCTTGGCCAAAGCTAACCGTGGACTTGCCAGCTTATGCTAGGAGCCCTTGGTGAATGCACGACCACCTGCTCTATCTGTTTCTGCTATCTTGGTCTCTAACCATCCTGCTGTCCTTTTGGGTTCTACAAATACAAATTCTCTTATTTCATCCAAAAATGGAGCTTCACCCAGTCCACAGCAATTCATCGCTCACTTGCCAATTTGCCGGCATGACTTCAGATGCTGATGATACAGCGGGAGGGAACACTCAAAGCCCCTGCCCCCTGCAACCAAAACTCCAGTGAGGGAGACAGAAATAAACACAATAAACAGAGAAGGAAAGTGCCACAGCAAATTCCTTACAATTATCAATTCTGCTGGGCATCGTGGCGCCCGCCTTCAGTACCAGCACTCAGGAGGCAGAGGCAGGTGAATCTCTGTGAGTTCGAGGCCAGCCTGGTCTACAGAGTGAGTTCCAGGACAGCCAGGGCTACACAGAGAAACTAAGGGAAGAAAGGTGAGAAAATTGCCAACGATGAAAGGATGGTGGCGCAGTTTTAGATAAAGACTGGACAGAGAAGGAGCAGAGGGCCACGCCTACACCTGGAGAACAGAAGTAGGTTCGCTATCTAGTGTTAAGACATTCTTTAGCAAGAAAATATGAAAGTCCCAATGCAAATGAGGTACAGGTCCTTGGAGAGGGATCATAGAAGTGAATGGAGGAAGCTCCCTTCCATCACCTTCTGGATAACTCTGCCTCGCCCGCACAGAGAGCATCTCATGGAGACAGAACAGCTGGAGGTCGGGATGGCGGGAGCATGTGCATGAGTTAGAGGCCCACAAGAAGCCCCAACTAGGGCAGAGGGAGTGAGGGGAGAAAGGAGTCAGAGGCAGACAGGGCAAAGTGACTTGGGATGCTGGGATGCGGCTTTACTGCTCTGATGGGAGTCGCTGGAGGCTCTTGAGTAGACAAGCACAGTGATCTGACTTCAATGGGGGAAAGACGTGCTGTTTTGAGAGCAGATGAGGCAGGCCAAAGCTGGGGTGCTTTAGGACACTGCTGACGGCGTCATAGCTGTCGATTTTAAGGGCTGTAGTAGAGTTCAGTTTGAACATGTTCGTTTGAAATACTAACACATCCACAGGGAGAAGTCTAGAGTTCTATCTGGAGGGGATCTGGTGGGAAGAGATAGTGTTTTAAAACTGGCTTACATTACCGAGTGAGGGACTAAAGATCTCCGTGAGGTGGAGGCTAGCCTGGCCTACATAACAAGTTCCGGGCCAACTGAGGCTACATAGTGAGACTCTATCTCAAAAAACACATACAAAGTTAAAATTAAAATGATCTGTAATTTACTGGGGGGAGGGTAAATGCAGCAGCACAGACACACCCCATTTCACCTCTCGGTAAATACACAAGTTGAGATGTCTTAGACGCCTCAGACTTCTGCATCAGATCTTGGTAGGGCTTGAAGACACAGTTCCCAGCCAAAGCTTACACCTGTCTTTGCCTCTTCTGAGCATACAACCCACCACGGCCAAGCCATCTAGTTACCCCTTGGCTGCCGGGGGCCTATGAGTGAGTGTGCCAGCCGTATACACTCAGGAAGATGAATCTGGGAAGAGGCACAGGTAGAAGCAGACTTGTGGCATTTCTGGAAAAAAAAATTCCATGGGGCTGGAGAGATGGCTCAGATGTTAAGAGCATTGACTGCTCTTCCAGAGGTCCTGAGTTCAATTCCCAGCAACCACATGGTGGCTCACAACCATCTGAAATGAGATCTGGCACCCTCTTCTGTGTACATAATAAATAAATAAATCTTAAAAAAAATTAAGAAAAAAATTCCAGAGTGCCAAACACCTAGGGCATGGCTGAGAGGTGGTGTGGTGCAGGCTCTGGATCTCACGGAGCCCCCCTCACCTCACAGAGCCCCTTCCCTGTCGGAAGGACACATCCAGCCAGAGGAGTTACAAATGTGCTTCCCGAAGCCTGGATCCTTATCCCAAGGGAGCTCCTAGATATAAGCAAACCTGCATGTTTATGTGCTAGCAGTTTCAGATAAATGGAAGGAGGTGTATAGCAATTTGGCTGCAACTCCCAAAATTAAGCCTGGTAGATCCACTTTTAGAAATTCGTCATCTGATTTACTTGTAGAAGTGCCCAGTGCCGGGTGTATAATTATGTTCACTACAACATAGTATTATCAAAAAAAAAAAAAAAAGGCAGACAATATAAATAGCTACCAAATGACGAACGGGTAATTAACTAAATTATAGTACACTCGTGCGGTGAAATATATCTTTGCAGTCATTACACAGGCTGATGGGAAGGATCTGTAATGGACACTTTTAAATAAGACAAGAAAATTAAAGATCTGATATGTGATATGACCAATTGTGTGTCTATATAACCATATGCATCTGTATACATAAGTACTGATGCTCAGATTTGCTAAGAATTTTCTAGAAGTAATCAAAAGAAACCTTTGTGTTATTACTTCTGGTTGATAAGAGGAGACCCTGAGGGGCAGGGTTTTTTTTTGTGTTTGTTTGTTTGTTTTTTTACTTTATGCTTCTGTTGGGATTTGTGGTCAAAGTATTTATCATTTTTATAATTAAAATAACCAGGGCCGGGCGGTGGTGGCGCACGCCTTTAATCCCAGCACTCGGGAGGCAGAGCCAGGTGGATCTCTGTGAGTTCGAGGCCAGCCTGGTCTACAAAGTGAGTTCCAGGAAAGGCGCAAAGCTACACAGAGAAACCCTGTCTCGAAAAAAAACAAAAAAAAAAAAAACAAAAAAAAAAAAAAACCAAAAAAGAGTGCTCTAATAACATCAAGTACATCTGATAACAACCTACCTTCAGGCTGGAGGGATGCTCAGAGGTTAAGTGCATGTACTGCTCTTCCACAGGAACCAAGTTCAATTCCCAGAACCGACATCAAGGCAGCTCTTACCCAATTATCACTTCAACTCTAGGGGCTCCAACACATCTGGCCTCTGTGAGAGCACACACACACACACACACACACACACACACACACACACACACACACACACACACAATTTAAAGAAATTAATGGAGTTGGAGAGATGGCTCAGTTAATTAAGAGTACTTACTGCTCCTCTGGAGGACTGGCGTTCAATTCCCAGCACCACATGGTGGCTCACAAATGTCTGTAACTCCAATTCCAGGGGATCTAACGCGCCTTTCTGGCTTCTATGGGCTACCAGGCACTCACATGATATACAGACATGTAAGCAAAACACCCATGCACATCAAATAAATTTAAATTTTTTAATTAATTAAAAAAATAAACTGGGAATGATGGTGCTAGTGTACAACTTTAATTACAGCACATTGGAGGCAAAGGCAGGAGGATCTCTGTGAGTTCAAGGCCAGCCTGGGCTATGCAGACAGACCCTGTTTCAAAAACAAAAAACAAAACAAACTTTGTTTTGTTTCATTTAAAAATAAATAAAAGGAGCCGGGCGGTGGTGGCGCACGCCTTTAATCCCAGCACTCGGGAGGCAGAGGCAGGCGGATCTCTGTGAGTTCGAGGCCAGCCTGGTCTCCAAAGCGAGTTCCAGGAAAGGCGCAAAGCTACACAGAGAAACCCTGTCTCGAAAAACCAAAAAAAAATAAAAAAAATAAAAATAAAAATAAAAATAAATAAAAGGAACTCAGGATTACAATGTGTCATGTACTGAAGTACATTTTCTTCATGGCTAGTTTGAGGAGGCTACCAACTGGACAGTGGAGCATCAGTCCTCCAGACAGCTGGACTCCCACTGGACCGACCCAGGCCTGCGGTCTTTGGGTGGTAGCAGCCCCGTGCAGTCCTGGCCCATCCTAGTCTTGTGGATATAGGCAGTAGATCAGAGGATTTTTCTCTCACTAGGGAAACAACTCAAAGGTCAGGGCTACCCAACCCTGAGTAAATATCAACATCCCCAATTTCGAGAGCATCCAGAGATGACCTGTGTCCTAGTTCACAGTCTACTACCGCAGCTGGCTCTCGCCTGTCGGTCTGGCAGCTCGCAGACCTCAGGGACCAGACGGGGTTAGTTTCTGTGTTCCCTGGTGCTTGGCACAGCTCCTTGCACATAGGTGATGCTGTGCAAACACCTGTTGGGGTGACTTCAGAGTCTTCACTCCCCGGCCACGGCTCTTGTTGGCTTTTCCCTTTTGAATTTCGAACACTCCACTTTCTGAAGGGTGGTTCACCCTCCTGCAGAACCTGCACTCTGCATCCAGGGAAACCGACCGGAAATAGGAATCTCTCCAGATGCTTCCTTTTATTTATTATTTATTTTTATTCTTGAGTTTTTCTTTTCCTCTCCCTCTCCCTCTCCCCCTCTCTCTCTCTCTCTCTCTCCTCACCCCCCCTTTCTCTCTCTCTCTCTTCCTCCCTCTCTCCCTCTCCCTCTCCCTCTCGCCTCTCTCTCTCTCTCTCTCTCTCTCTCCTCTCTCTCCTCTCTCTCTCTCTCTCTCTCTCTCTCCCCCATCTTTCTCTCTCTCTCTGAATACAGGGTTTCTCTGTGTAAGCCCTAGCTATCTTCGAGCTTACTCTGTAGACCAGGCTGGCCTTGAACTCAGAGATCCACCTGCCTCTGCCTCCCAAGTACTGGGACTAAAGGTGGTGCACCAACCACTGCCCAGCTGTGTTGCTTTGCTTAAAGTAGGATTTTTATTCTAGAAAAATTTAGAAAAATCAAGCTTGCTAATAAAAAAACACATGTTATGGGTTTGATTATCAGCTGTCCCTCACAAGCTCGTGTTTTGAACACTTGGTCTCTGTTTTAGGAGGCTTGTGGGAACTTTGGAAGGTGGGTATAGCTTAAGAGGAATGTCACTAGGGATGTGCCTTTTTTTTCTTTTTTTTGTTTTGTTTTGTTTGTTTGTTTGTTTTGTTTTTCGAGGACAAGGGTTTCTCTGTGTTGCTTTGTGCCTTTCCTGGAACTCGCTTTGGAGGACCAGGCTGGCCTCGAACTCACAGAGATCCGCCTGCCTCTGCCTCCTGAGTGCTGGGATCAAAGGCGTGCGCCCACCACCGCCCAGCCTGGGGATGTGTCTTTGAAAGTCACACAGGGTCACCAGTGTGCTCTTCTCCTCTGTTTCCTGTCCATCGCATTGTGAGCTTCCCTTTAACTCCTTCCTTGCCGTGATGGATTGAAGCCTCTGAAACCATGAACCAAAACAAACCTTTTCTCCGTTCAGTTTTAAATTCTGTATTTTGCCTCAGTGATGCAAAAGTAACTAATTCAGAAAATTTGTATCAGGAGTGAGGCTTTGCCAAAAGAAAATGAAGATGCAGCTTAGAGAAGGCCTAGAATGTTCTAAGCAGAGCTTACTGGGTAATTCTGGTAGGAGCTTGGGAAAACCAGGGTGACAATTAAAATGTGAACAAGAGGTGTAGGCAGAAGTTTCTGTTCCGCCCATCAATTACCAAATAACTGACACAGAGACTCGATATTACTTACAAATGCTCAGCCAATAGCTCAGGCTTATTACTAGCTAGCTCTTACAACTTAAACCCATTTATATTACTCTATGTGCTGCCATGTGGCTTGAGGCCTTACCTATCCTCCAGCATGTCTTGCCCCCTCTGAGTCTCTTGGCAACTCTACTGACTCCGCCCTTCCTCCTCCTAGCATTCTCAGTTTGGGATGTCCCTTCTGATAAAGCTGGAAGCAGAGAGCAGGAGTGTCAATGTTCTTTCCTGCTTTTTATTCCATACTCTGGATGTGTCTTCCCTCCATGTGTCAGGTCTCTCTGAAAACATTCCCACAGGACACACACAGAGGTGTGTCTCCCCAGGTGAGCTCCTAATCCAGGCACTTTAACTCTGAAGATTAACCCATAGTGATTTTCCGCTTATTGTGTGCCTGAGAACTCGGAGCTCTGTCATCTCCACAACGCTTGTGGTCAAGCCTCCTTGGCTGAACTCTGCTAGTCATCTTGCTAGTCATTATCAGCTGGCAAGTAAGTGCCACCCCTGGCTTTAGTTACTGGTATAGGGCATCATCACCATGGGTATTGCCAGAGTAAAAATTTACAACAGTTAGAGACCTTAATTGAGCTTATTTTCAGTCCTAGAATTGGGCAATGCTTACTCTCATAAAAAGAATAAGGGCTCTGAGGGGCTGGGCTGAAGCGGGCTTCACAGACAGAGGGGGCTCTAAAAAACACAAACAAAAAGCAAAAATCACACTGGGCATTTCAAAGTCGCTTTTCACAGGGACAGGGATATAGAGCAATAAAATGCCCAACTGATCGTCATCAGGCCACATGCAGGCTGATAGAGGTCAAACCCTGGGCCTGGCACATGCTCCACAAATGCTCTGCCCTGTACCCCAGGTAACCTTAGGCTCCCCTGCTTCTGAAGGGGTCTGGGCTAAGGGAACTTTATTATGGCTCCCCTTGAAAGTGGCCTGTTCCGGACCCTTGGATGCTATCTCTAATCCTGCTTTCTTGGGAGGCCAGAGAGGCATCTTGGGGATGTAGAACTCTGGCATATGACCCATTTTCATTTTTGCCTGGTCTGTGCATGAGCTCAGTCTAAATAAACGGCCTCCCATATTCGCCAATATTAATAAGCCCCCATCTGTGACCATTTCCCCTGCTTAGAAATATGACTGCTACTCTCTCCTAAACATTCCTGAGGGCCTTCAAAAATCACACGTCCTCTGGGCCCACCTCTCACACATGCTTCCTGGTTTCTGCTGGTCCCATATTGAGTGTCTACTCTGTCGTGCCCAATTTCCCGACCTTTTCATTTCTTCCCTAACAACTGCCTGGGCCATGCGGGCGCTTCCATTTCAGGACCAGGCGCTGGCTGCCACTTTTGTTAATCAGAAATTACAGGATGGCCCCTGATTCTAACGGAGCTTCTAAACAGATCTGGCTAAATCAAAACGGAGTGGCCCATGCTAACACTGATACCACCACCCTGAGACTAACCGAGCTTCGAATCCGATCTTCCTCACAACCAAGATGACTGCAGAGATAACAGCCAGTTTCAGTCACACCGGTGTAGCGAATGTTCTTCGTCTAATTCCTTATGCGAAAGAGGGAACTTGAAACAACCGGACCAGTTGCCTGTTTTGTCTCTGTCCCGGTTTCTTAAACGGAAAGTAACTTTGAAGTGGCTAGCCTGCCGTTTGGGTTTGATTCCGGTTTGTTTGTTCTCAGCCTTTCTCTCTATTAAACCATCCTCTTGGAACTAGAGCCTGCAAGATGGCTCAGTGAGTAAAGGTACGTGTGCAAACCTGAGCTTCTGAGTTCGAACCCTGAAACCCACATAAAAGTGGAAGGAGAGAACCAACCCCAAAGAGGTGTCCTCTAGCTTCCATACGTGTTCTGTGGCAGTGCATGCGTGTACACACACACACACACACACACACACACACACACACACACACACACTATTTTCTAAATAAAAAAAAATGGTTTCTTCTGTTTCAGCCCATGCCTTACTCTCTTTTATGGAAGGAGGTGCCATCTATATCCAGGATTGAACAATAAAAGTCAATTAAGATCCCTAAACCCAGGGGCTGGAGGTTGGCTCAACTGTTAAGAGCACTTGTTGATCTTCCTGAGGGGCCTCAGTTTGGTTCCTCAGCCCCACCAGATGGCTCACAACAATCCATAACTTCAATTCTAGAGGATTCAATGCCTTCTAACTTCCACGGGCACCAGACACACACTCGGTACACATACAATACATACATAAAATAAGATAAATCTAAAAATCCATTTTTTTTTTTACTGAAGCAATTGTTAACATTTATTTAATTGAATCTTTTTATATTAAAGTAGTTTTTTTCATATAAAAATGATTTCCTAAACTCAGTAGCTGCAATTTTGGCCTTTGACACTGTCTCCGGGCTTCTAAATCCCACTACAGAGCTGACTTCACCTTCTTGAGGTCTCTGCCGGGGTGCTAGAGCCGTCAACCCTGAGGAAGTCCCTCTCAGCCAAGTCTTCACTATGCAGGCCTTACCCCCAGCCTCCTTGATCTAAGCCACTGGTTGCGTTTGCCGAAGAAGCTCCAGGCTGCACGGTAAGGCAAGGCCTGGTGTTTTCTTTACCACGTGGTCTCCATTTTATTCTCGCTCTTACTTTCTGAGAACTTAACCCATCACCCCAGATTTAACAAGCAAGCTTTGTCTCAGGCAGTTGCCTGGGAGTCCTGGGGTGTGGCCTGAGATCCAGCGACAGAGCTGTGTTCCTGACTCTTGCACTGACTGGTGTGTGCTGGGAACAAATCCATCTAGCGTAGAGATGAAAACAGAAAACCAACCTTTGTGGAAAGATATATAGCAAAGGGTTATGAAAGATAACATAAAAGCTAAACAGACATTTAGTGGGTTCAAAACCAAACACCCCTCCTCCTCCCAAATGACACACATTTTCATTGAAAACAGGTTGGGGACAGAGCTAGGGAAGCATCTCCAGGCAGCAGAGGAGAATTAAGGGGACACCAAATACTTATTTGATTCAAAATCTATGGTCCACTTTTGCTTATCTCACAGTCCATAGTGTTCCAGATTCTGCCAAGAGTGGAGGGCAGGGCAGCTGACAAACTGGTTCTGAACCACTGAACCGGCTTTAGAATTCAGAACCATACTGAA
Source organism: Peromyscus californicus insignis (assembly GCF_007827085.1). Classification (NCBI taxonomy): domain Eukaryota; kingdom Metazoa; phylum Chordata; class Mammalia; order Rodentia; family Cricetidae; genus Peromyscus; species Peromyscus californicus. The sequence goes on along the minus strand of NW_026294458.1, from coordinate 16,693,243 downwards.
GGGAAAGAAGAAACCCCAGGCAAAGCGTACTGGCTACCACATCCAGACTTCTCAAAAGTTCCAAATCAATGGCTTTCTTCGCACACAAATTCAGTTCCACATCCTTCTAAAAATGGTTTGTCACTAAGGAAGGAGGGGCCTTGTCCTGGCGTAACTGAATATAAAGGGCTCACAATAAACACAACCAAGAAACAGAGTGGAGAAATGTTTATGACTGGGGCGAGTAACGAACACACTGGAAACACCTCTGTGAGCAGCAGGATCGAAGGGCTTTTGTTGAGGGAACTGTCACATTGTGCCTATAGAAAATCTGGTCACCATATGTAAAGGTGGGCATATCTCTGAACATGCTTTGTTCCAAGTAACACATTACCCCTCCCCCCCCCAAAAAAAGAAACAACCAACCAACAAACCAGAAAGGGGACAATAGGAACTCCTGTGCATAGGGAATCTGGTATAACAAGAAACAAAATGTATTCTAGGTCACCTAAAAAGAATGTCACAATGACCCAGAAGTTTTTGGTTCCTTGAAGGTTTCTCGGGGGGGGGGGGGGGGGGGGGGGGGGACTTAAATGGAAGGTAGGCAACTCTGAAGGAACATTGGCAATTTTAAATTCAAAGGGGCAGAAGGCCCCTCCCGACACCGGGAGACCCAGGCAGTTATCCCTAAAAGTGCCGGCATAACCACAGGGGCGAAAGCATGATCCCCGTTCCAGGAGGGGAGGAGGCAGGTCCTGTGATCACAGTGTGTGAAACATTTTTTCAAGTCTTAGTCTGTTCTAGCAAACACTGGAAAACTTGAGTTTATGACGAGGGGTTTGAATATCATTATCTCTCCCACCTTATAAGACTTTCGTGCAGTTTTAAATATCCTCCTCGTCCAATAAAACTTTTGTTTACACGAAGACCCTGCTGCCTTCTCAGAACTGAAGTGACGTAAGTGGCCCACCTCTTCCTCCTTTCCTTCAATTCCTCTGTGCTGATTCTTTTAGAACTAGTCAACTGAGAAAGACCAACAGTCATTTAAAGTGTGGCAACTTGGGCAGGCAAGGTGACTCAGTAGTTAAAGACACTTGCCACCAAACCTGGTAAGTACACACACACACACACACACACACACACACACACACACGCACGCACACGCACACGCACGCACGCACGGGCACACATTAAATTTTTTCTTTTAAGTGTGGCTTAGAGCAGGGGTGGGGTGGGGTGGGGGGTATGGAATTTGCCTCCTTGACTAAGGAAAGATGCTCAGGACAGGTGTGTGGTAGGGGTGTCCCTGCATGGAGCCCCAGTGTGAAGCTGTGAAGGTGAGGCCTGGATTGCCTTGGAGACCCCAAGATGCTGGAGACGCCAGAGCTGTGGGATACCTGCCAAGGAGAGCTGCTAGCAGGGAGTGGAATCAGCCCAAGAGAAAGAGTGTGTTGCAGTCAACAAAGCTGAAAGGAGTTGGAGATCTGAAGAGTGTTTTGTCATCAGACATGGAGATGCGGAGTTTGGAGTTTGCCTAGCTGGCTTTTGGTCTTGCTTTGGTCCAGTATTTCCTCACTATCCTCTCTTCCCTCCATTTTGAAATAGTAATGTATATCCTGTGCCATTATAGGTTGGAATTATGTGATCTGGTTTTTTAATTTTAATTTTATTCAGTTTACAGTTAAGCGCTTGCATGAATCTCAGTAGAGACTTTGAACTTTGGACTTTTAAACGTTGTTGAGACTGTGGTAGAGTATGGGGATTTTTTTTTTGTTTTTTTGTTTTTTTGTTTTTTTGTTTTTTCGAGACAGGGTTTCTCTGTGTAGCTTTGCGCCTTTCCTGGAACTCACTTGGTAGTCCAGGCTGGCCTCGAACTCACAGAGATCCGCCTGGCTCTGCCTCCCGAGTGCTGGGATTAAAGGCGTGCGCCACCACCGCCCGGCGAGTATGGGGATTTTTGAAGTTGGACTAAATGCCTTTTGCATTATGCTATGGCTACAAGCCCGGTACTTCCCAATCCTCCTGCCTCTGCCTCTCAAGCGCAGAGACCGCAGGGTCGCACCAAGGTTTTTGACTATTTTTGGTGGGTTTTAAGGAAATGCAAGTCCAACAGCCACACCTGGAAGGAAGGCAGAGGCACACCTGGAACGAAGGCGAAGCCAGGAGAACCGAGTCCTGAGTTTGCTTCTTCCTTCCAGGCCAGGCAGGGCCCTGAAAACAGCCAGAAACTGGGGTCTCACACCCGCAGAATGATAGACTCACTCTGGCAGGTAGGGCATTTGAATATCTAAGAAGTTTCTGGGCCAGGCAGTGGTGGTACAGGCCTTTAATCCAAGCACTCAGGAGGCAGAGGCAGGTGGATCTCAAGGAGTTCGAGGCCAGCCTGGTCTACAAAGCGAGTTCCAGGACAGTCCGGAGAAACCCTGTCTCGGAAAAAAACAAAACAAAACAAAACAACAACAACAAAAGAAGTTTCTGGATGAGGCTGAGGCTGTTGGCCAGTCCCCACCCTTTAAGATCCCAGGGCCTGCAGAAAAAAAAGCTGCCTTTGGTGTTGGAACTCAACTAGCCCGAAGGCCTGTGTCCCTGGAAACAGACTGGGACCAAACACAGGTGCCCTGTTCTTTCCAGTCAGGAGTGACTCCAACATCAAAGAGGCTTTGTGTTTTGCTGAAGTAAAACTATGCTAATGACTCTTGATGTCGATAACTTCAAATAACCACGTTCCTGAGCCATCTGTAAGTACCCTCACTTACTTACCAGGCCAAGGTCACCCGATATGGCCAAGGGGAGTGAAACCAGGCTCGGGTTGGAGGCTGTGACATTTTTATTGAGAGCAATTAGACTTTTTAATACCTTTATCAGAAACAGATCATAATGGTAATTGCCAGGATCAATAGAGTGGGAGTTGCCAGGATCCAGTGCAGTTTGCAGGGTACACAAGATTATTGTCTAAGACCAATTATTCTGTCAAGCTTCCATGCCCCTTACTACTGAGGGAACATACAAAGAGACACAAAGTGGCCTGAACGATTCCCTGCCTGAGGGAGTGCATTGGTTTCTCAGGAACTGGAAGGCACATTATGCCCCAGAAGCCACAGACGCTAACCTGAAAAAAACCTATGATGCATGCCTCTCAAGGCAGCTAGTCCAGGCCAACCCCATGTTTTCCTGCAAGTCCCCTTTTTAATTTTTTTTTTTAATTTAGGGTATGCAAGGCAATCTTTAAAGCAGACATGGAGCAGCAAATCAATCTTAAGGCTATAATGCATCCCAGTATAACTATCAAAAAGCTTCCCAATGACGTTCCTGTGGATAGTTTAGAAGCCCAATTGGAGACAGAAAATAATGACCAAAAAATCTTTGTCAAGTTTTGTGCAGTAATAGAAGAGGGTAATTCATCTAACTTGGAATGATGAATGGTTACTATTTAATTATGCAAGACTTGAACATCAATACTCAAACTGTCATGTGGCCATCTTCACTGTGAGGGACAGGATGATTAGCACTCAAGATGTCCGAGTCATTGACATAAGCAGGAATGTTACTCCCTTGGCAGTTAGCAAAGTGAGGTACAGGTTGGTCAGGTACAGCAGCCCCACCATGTTGCTGCAGTAACAGATGCATTCTACAGTGACAGACAGCAGAGCAAGGCACGGTCACTCCCTCCCCTGAGATTCCACCCCGTCTTTCCCTTATGGTGATACTTTATTTGCGCTGAAATGTGATTGTATTTGTATGTTAATAAATAAAGTTGCTGGGAGATCAGAGGTCAAAGCGAGCCATTTAGCAGAAGTCTGGCGATGGTAGCACATGCCCTTAATCTGATCACATGGCAGACAGAGTCGAGGAAATCATGTGGTTGGGTTAGGAGCCAATGAGAAGGCAGAACAGAAAGGCAATAAAAAGACAAGTCAGAAAGACACTCTCTGGGGAAGCGACAGCGAGAGGTGGTAAGATAAGGTAGTCAGGACTCTCTGATCTCTTTGGCTATTTACCTCTGTATTTGGCTCTATGTTTCTTATTTAATAAGACTGTTTAGAATTTCATCTACATTCCCCCAAGTCACTTCATCTGAGTCATGGTTGGTAGGCAGACTCTGCTCTTCATAGTTCGACAACTCCGTCACCCCATACCTTCCTTTTCTTCAGGTGTAGCCTCTGGAGACACTTTGGAAGCCCTTTGTCCATCTTCCACAGGTTGAGTCAGTCTTTCTGGTGTCCAAAATGGCTTTTCAGCGCCCTGAGGGAAATCACAAACACAGTCTTGGCTCCAGTGAATCCCAGGATCCGGCTGTTCCATTGACCTGAATAACATCTCTCCAAAGGACCATGACCTTGAACTTTTCCAGAGGGGCCTAAAAAAACATTCTGCAACAGTGAGGCCATCCTTACCCAAAATCTGAAAATTTAGAGTATATATAATACAAGATAAAATATTGTGAGGAGTAATCATACTACCTCACAAAAAACTGGCTGAAGGTTATATGGAATGCCTGTGATGTGGGTTATATCAGACTGTTGGCAAAATTCCTGAAAAGGCTTAGCAATGTATGTAGGAGCATTAATTTTTTAAAAAAAAAATATTTTACAGGGGCATAAAATAGTAAAAGCCAGTGAGTGCTAAGTCATCCGAAATATTTAACGAAAATTTTAATATTTTTTCTCACAAGGACTACACATTTAAATGATTAGTCCAATTTTTATTTTTGTAAACAAATTTTCTAGCACTTTATTGTTTTTAGCAGAATATCATCCATATATTGTATTAATAAAAGCAAGAGGAAATAGCTCTTTAGCTCTTTTTAAAGCAGTAGCGACACACTTTTGACACAAAGTTGGACTATTAGTCATTATTTATTCCTTTTTCCTTGTTGAATGACTGCCAATAGTTGAGGCATTGTGTGCCCTCGGAGGGCCATAGCCAGGGCTGACCCTTGAGTATATCAGCACAGAGGCAGATGTAACCATTAATGTCTCTTTTCTTTCGAAAGGAATGGATAGCAGTCTGGCATGTGGCATTAGCATTCTCATAGGCCAGTTGTTTAACCGTAACCATTTCTACCTCTTATCAATCATCAGGCAATTGACCACCTGCAAATAATGGGGAACAAAATCTTGATATGGCTTGTCAGGCCCCTGTCCAATTTTAGAAAGCTCCTCTGTCTCTTTTCCAGAATCTGATAACTTATGCTATGCCTAAAAGCCAAAGCACTGATTTGTGCATAAGCCTCAGGAGGATGTGTGATCTGTTGTTGAGCATTACTGTACATGCCTTCTACTTGTTAATGTTATCATTTCAAAAGTTATGGGCACATTATTTTGTTGCTTTCAATAGCTTGGTCCTGACAGCTTTCTGAATAACCAGTCTTTCACAGTAAATGTTCACCCCAGTAAGACAAGCCTTGGAGAAGATCCTTTAGTCAGAGGGAAGAAAAGCTTCCCCAGAAGTAGCATCAAGGAGAGACAGTGGGAAGGAGCAGTTGGTCCAGTACTGAGCACAAGCCTGCTGAAAAACCTTAAGTCTTGCTGGGCAGTGGTGGCACACGCCTTTAACCCCAGCACTCAGGAGGCTGAGGCAAAAAGTGAGTTCCAGGCCAGCCTGGGCTATAGAGTGAGTTTCGCGACGATCTCCAAAGCTACAGAAAAGCTCTGTCTCGAAAACAAACAAACAAACAAAAAGAATCTTAAGTCTTCAGTGAAAGGGGTATATAATTCCTAACTCTTTTGTCCCAGCTTATTAGGATCAGAGGGTTCACTCATCGGGGGAAAAAAGAATATCATCTCAGATCTTCTCCCGTCTCCTGGCACCATGCACAGCCCACAGCCCCTTACATCGGAGACCTGTACCCTGACTTAGAAAGAGTTAATTCTCTTATGGAGTGGGGGAGGATGAGAGATAACCTCAGTGAGAGATGAAGTAAAGCAGTGAAAAAAAAGGTGTCATGCTGTTAGCATTCAGACCCGCCCCTTGGGGACCCACCTGGCATCCTGACGTCATCTTACGTAAAGTCCCCTTTAAGAGAAAAAAACAAAACCAAAAACAACCCTCCCTTCTTCCTCCTTCCATCCTCCTTTTTCACACCATGAGGTAGTGCACAGCTCCACTTTCTCTCTCTCTCTCTCTCTCTCTCTCTCTCTCTCTCTCTCTCTCTCTCTCTCTCTCCTTCTCTCGATTCCCTCCCTATAGCGAGAAATCCAAGGGAGTCTGCTTAAGGGGTATAGAGAGTTTATTCGAACATAAATCGGAGAAAACAACTCACTAAACGGAAGAGGCAAATAGTTGCAGGGTCCCGGAAGGCTGAGGTCCTGTCCCACGCTGCTCCTGCCGCCTGAGTCCATCTGCACCATCCAAACCACGAGGGAGAGAGGGGCCGGGTGTGTGTGTGTGCCCCTCAGCCCCTCGGGGCTGGCACTTCAAGGTCATAGGTGGAGCAGGTACCCACTACACTTTCCCCTCCCCCTTTAATAATAAAACTTGCCGGGCGGTGGTGGCGCACGCCTTTAATCCCAGCACTCGGGAGGCAGAGCCAGGTGGATCTCTGTGAGTTCGAGGCCAGCCTGGACTACAGAGTGAGATCCAGGAAAGGCGCAAAGCTGCACAGAGAAACCCTGTCTCGAAAAACAAAAAAAAAAAAAAAAAAAAAAAAAAAAAACAAAAACTTTCCACAAGGATGCCGCATCTGCATGGCGTCTGTCCGTGGGGCACCTTGGATCAAGCCACCAAGGCCTCTTGAGCGCTGCTTTACAAAACATGCTGTCAGGAACTGCACTTGATGGGTAGGTTTTTAAGAGCTGAGGAGATTGGAACTGGGGGAGTGGGGACACGACAAGGAGGGAAACCCTCAACCCCATCACAGAGAGAGGAGACACTAGATCATATCTCTTCAGGTTCTGATTTTTCTTCTGTTCCCAGTGTTAGTTCTGATTTTTCCTGATCACTTTCATTTTTAATTTCGACTGTGCCATTTTTTTTTTATCTATTACTGTTTTTATTTCTTTCCAAAGACCAATTGTCCCATCAAGCGTCCATGTTTCCTTGACTACTAAGGGAACAGACAGAGGAACACCAAGTGGCCTGAATGCTTCGCTGCCTGAGGGTGTACATTGGTCTTCCAGGAACTGGAGGGGACTTTGTGCCCCAGGAGCCATGGAGTCTAACCTGCAAAACCTATGATGCGTGCCTCTCAAGGCAGCTAGGCCAGGCCAACCCCGTGGTTCCCTGGATAGCCCCCAAATCTGTCACCATGCCTGCTATGGTCCGAAGCACAGGCCTCTGGATTTTTTCTGCCTCAGCTTCCCACCTCCTTCCAGCTTTTCCGGCACCACCAGTGCCCACAGCAGGTCTCTGCAGGCAGCAATGGGAGTTCATTAACATTAAGAATTATACAGAGGTGCCCTGCCCCCCCCCCCCCCCCCCCCCACCAGCTGCGACAGAACCCAGGGCCTTACACAGAGGCAATATCTGAAGCTGAGCTTCTGGACTAAGCCCTCAGCAAGCATCTTGTGGCGTCTTTTGTAAGTAGCTGGCTGTTCCACACCCTCCCTGTCTCTCGGCTTCCTCATCAGTAAATGAGAGGTCTGAACAAGATGAGATGAGGGAAAATGATGACTGACATGTTGAGTTTTACACGTTTCTTGTCACCTGTACATGTATTATTTCTGTTAGTCCCCGTGAAATAATTTTGACTCAATCATCATTTTTTCACAGGGAAAAAGGAATGGAAAAATCAGTCACTATATATATATATATATATATATATATATATATATATATATATATATATATGTCACATAGAAGAAATTAGGAGATAACTCAATAGAATGATTGACTCACAGGCACAAGGTTTTGATCCCCAGAACCCCAGAATCTATGTAAAATGTCAGCTCTATGGTGCCCTTGAAAGCTTAGCACCAGAGAGACAGAGACAGACAGATTCCAGGGCTTGCTGACCAGCCAGCCTAGCATAATTCGTGAGCTACAGGCCAACGAGAGACCCTGTCTCAAAGGAGATGGACAGCATGCCTGAGGATACCAGAGCTTGCCCTCTGGCCTCCACACACATGCACCAGCACACACATGAACATGTGCACACACAAACATGCATATACACAAATATATACACATATGCACATACACACACACACACACAACTTTTTTTAACGGTCACTCAGAAACTTCCACAGAAACTATGGCCAGGGACACGCTCTCTTATGTTACTTAGTGTCCCTTATGTGATAGATTAAGTGAAAAATTCCTCCTAAAAGTCAGTGCCTGGTAACTGTCCCCTCAGAAGCTATAATATACGCCATTATACGAGGCAGAACTAAGTTTCCAACTCTTTACTTTTGTCCTGACTCCCAGGAACCTTGCAGCTAATTACAAGCTTATAAAAGACATTTGACACCCAGCAGTGATGGTGCAGGCCTTTAGTCCCAACACTCAGGAAGCAGAGGTAGGTGGATCTCTGTGAGTTCGAGGCTAGTCTGGTCTACAGAGCAAGTTCTGGAACAACCAGGACTACATAGAGAAACTCTGTCTTGAAAAAACAAAAAGCAAATAAATAAAAAAGAACTAGGTGGTGGTGACGCACACCTTTGATCCCAGCACTCGGGAGGCAGAGGCTGGTGGATCTCTGTGAGTTCGAGGCCAGCATGGTCTACAGAGTGAGTTCCAGGACAGCCAGGGCTACACACAGAGAAACCCTGTCTAGGACGACACGCCTACCCACCCATCCCCACTCCCATCCCCCCAAAAGAAAAGACACCTGGGCTCTTGACAGCATTCTGTTTAACCTGTGGCCCCTAAGCTTGTAGAGAGTCCTCTGAACAGAGAGACTGTGCCACCCACACTGAGTGGGACCCCTTTCGGAGGATAACGCCTTAAAGACATCAAGGTGGCAGGTGCCAACTGGGACCGTCCCAGACAAACCCTGCCTGGGACTGAAACAGGTGGCTGAGGCTGTCTCCAAGCAGCATTTGAGTAGGCCCTGTTGCTGCAGCCTTTTGGAGGGCGCATTAAACGCAGTGACTGCACAGAGTTGGAGCAAGACTGAAATTCCCAGAAAACAGTCGCTGCAAAGAATCTCCACAGTATCTGCAGACCTGGAGAAGGCAAGGGCAAAGCCTCTCCTGTCCTGCATCCGGAACCGCTTCATTTCCCAAAGACCTCATGGTCAGCAGCATTGATGCCACGTCTGGTGGCCAGGTCCCTTATAGGAGGAGGGGTCAAACAACCTTTTAAGAAAGGCATTGGTCCATAATCTCAGCACTCAGAGGTCGAGGCAGGGTGTGTGCATGTGCGTGTGCGTGCGTGTGCGTGCGTGCGTGCGTGTGTGTGTGTGTGTGTGTGTGTGTGTGCGCATGCGCATCATAAATTCTAGTCCTGTTGTGCTACATGGCAAGACCCTGACTCAAAGCGGGTGGGAGGTGGCTCAGTTGAGTTCCCAGCACCCACACTGGGAGGATCGCAGACATCTTTAACTCCAGCTCCACAGGATCCGAGGTGCTCTTCCGGCTACCTCGGACACTTCAACTCACGTGTACATAGTCAGCACAGACAGATGCTTAAGAATTAAATCTTAAGACAAAAACGGTGGTGGTGAGACAGCGTTGGCTCACACTCCGCTAAGCTCCGCCCCCAACCTGCAGAACGACTTTCTCACTTCTCCCTAGCCACGACCAGCTGAGCCGCTTCGCTCCCACTTTCTGGCAGGACAGATCTCAGAGGACCTCACAGAAGCAGGAAGAGGGGACCACGCTTCTCCCAAGAACCGACACTAGAGGTCGCCCTTCCCCAATATTAGACGAAAGGCAGCCTGGGAGGTGAGCCCTTGGCCCTTCAAAGGTGACGGGTGGGAAGTGTTGCTGTGGGTTAGATAAGGCGACCGAGTTGTCCAAGTTCCAAGGACGTTCTAAGATTGCTGACGAGTGGCAGCGATGGGCAGGACACAGAGATGGGTCAGTCCTGTCTCTCCTCAACCCCCCTGCCCCTTTCTCCTATACAGCCAGCCACCTCCGTGGAGAGCATGGGGTGCTGTGGTGTGGGGCAGGGTAGAAAAGACATCCTTTCCGTAGTGATGAGCTGGAAGGAACAAAGGCAGGCTCTTTAGAGCACACACTTGTGTGTGCAAAACTGGAGGGCGCGGTGCAGACAGCTGGACCTGCACCCATTTCTCACTAGCCTGATCGTCTCTGCAGACACAGACACTGTGTTAACGACGCTTAGGGGTCTCATGAGAGCCCCAGAGGCTGATGGAACCTGGCTTGTGTGCCAGTTTCTCTCCATTGTGCTGTTCTTGGCCAAACTTTTCTTGTGGAGGCCTGCTTGGCTGTGTAAACACAAGAGTGCTTCTAGAAGATAATACTGTAATCTTTCGTTCTCTAGCCAGATGCTATTGTCTGCTGGAAGCCGGTAGGTCTTGGTCTAGCTGAGGGTTACAGGTTAAATGCCCAGTTCAAGTCACTAGGCCTTGTAGAGTAGGAGTCAGGCTGTTCACCCTCAGCAGTGATGCCCAGCTCACATAGGAGAGCTACCTGCTTCCCTCAGCAAACCATTCGGGTTTGGAAAGAAAACTGTCACTGGCGGGTAGGGATGCAACCAGGCACGGGCCCGGCTGCCGTTTGGGTACTCAGTGTCCTTTAGAGACTGGTGGATAAAGGTGAGGTCGCTACCATGACACTGCTGAGGACTGTTGGGTGGTGTCTTGTGGAAGGTCTCAGGTCATTGTGGGTGTGCCTACCAAAGGGATTGTGGTCCCTTCTTCTGCTCCCTGGCACATGAAGTGAGCAGTTAGTTTCTCTCAGCCACACCACATGCCCAACTGATTACAGACTGATACCTTAAAAAAAAGTGAGCTAAACTAAGCCTTCCCTCATTTTCAGTTTCAAGCCTGTGGTAGTTTGAAAACGTTCCTTACAGGCTCCTATGCTTGCATGCTTGGTCCTCAGCTAGTGGAACTGTTTGGGGAGGATTAGGAGGCGTGGTCTTATTGGAGGTGGTGTGTCGCTGGGAATGATGGGATTTGGGGTTTCAGAAGCTCATGCCATGCCCAATCTCTGTCTCTGTCTCTCTCTTTCTGCCCACTGCCTGTGGATCAGAATGTAAAACTCTCAGCTACTGCTCATGTACCATGCCTATCTGTTTCCTGCCATGATGATCATGGACTAACCCTCTAAAACCGTAAGCAAGCCCCCAATTAAATGCTTTCTCTTGTAAGAGTGGCCATGGTGTCTCTTCACAGTAACAGAACAGTGACTAGGACAATACCTCGGGTATTTTGTTATAGAAACGGAAACGTGACTGGCACAGTCCAACAAAGGGAAGCATTGCTTCTGGTTGTGCGAGCCATCTCCTGGTCTCTCGGGCAGAGGTACCCACTAGCCCTTTTGCCTCGGCCTTTGGGAAGAGAACAGCACCCTGACCCTTAACACTCCGAAACTTTCAGATGTCAGGTCTCGGTGGGGCTGGTCACACCCTGGTGCTGGGTGTGACCCAAGTGTAGTGCAGTCATTTGTATCTTCAGCAGAAGGTAGAGTTTTGTCTCCATGGAAAGCCCGAGGTAGCCAGCTTGCCATGTGCTGATTCTTCTTCCCACTGGAAGGAAACAGTGCAGGAGCCGTTCCTCAGCAGACCATGAAAGCCAGACACCCCCAGGTACTGAAGGGCACAGTGGGAGCATAGATCATAAAAGCACAGCATGTCACATGTGGCCAAGTATCAGTGCTGGAAGTACTCACCCAGCTGTGCACTAGCTCTTACTGTGGCTAGAAAGACCTGGGGCAGGGGCAGGACTGTAGCCGGCCCCTCCCAGGACCCCTGTGTGGTGGTTTGAAAGAAAATGGCCCCTGAAGGGAGTGGCACTATTAGGAGGTGTGGTCTTGCTGGAGGAAGTGTGTCACTGTGGAGGAGGGTTTTGAGGTCTCATATAAACTCAAACCATGCCCAGTGAGACAGACACTTTCTGCTGCCTGCATATCAAGATGTAAAACTCTCAGCTCCTTCTCCAGCACCATGTCTGCCTGCGTGCCGACATGTCCCACCATGATGATAATGGACTGAACCTCTGAAATGGAAGCCACCCTAATTAGATGTTTTCCTTTATTAGAGTTGCTGTGGTCATGGTGTCTCTTCACAGCAATAGAAACCTTCAGATACCCACCCCAAGCCCAGGTAAGAGAGTGGTGGATGCCCTAGGAAAAGATCTGCCCATCTTACTCTCGAAGATTGACCTCTCCACTGAGCTGAGTTTAGCCATGGCGTGTTCTCTGGAACACAGGGAGGAGCCTTAGATAGTGCAAGTGGACATTTTGAAACATATTAAAGACATCTGTTTAATTCTTTGAAGGCAACTGATGCAAAGTAGGACCTTCCCCAGCAGGACCGTCTTCCCAGGAGCCCATGGTATCATCATCCTTCTTGGTTCTTACTCAAGAATGATAGCATTTTTCTAAAGGGAGTTCCTGCCTTCCATAGTGTTCTGTACCTTGGGAGGCTGGAGAGGGGGGTATAACAATGTGAGCAAGCTGGCATTGTGCTCTCCTTGACCTTGAAGACAGTCTTTAGTTTCAGGAATAAGACAAAATATTCCTGAGATGTCCATGAAGTGCCCTTGCTGGAGGATGTACGCCAGATTCCTTTTATTATCAAAATGTCCCTGAGCCCCAGTCTGCAGCTTAAGGAAGGTTCTGACCACACAGACACACATTATTTTTGGTCACCCTATTCCTACCTGCTGCTGATTCAGGATCTTGGTGTCCCCACCCGATGGCTCCCCCGACTCTGCTTGTTTCTGGGACTCCCCAAAGCATCGTAGACATGCTCTGTGTCCACTCCCTTGGCCTTCTCTCCATTCTACCACACCAAGGCAGGCCTGCACTGGAGGAAAAGGATATTTAAAATTCTCACCCCAACCTTGGCTTTTCTTTTGCTCTCTATTAGAAGTTTCTCGGGCCGGGTGGAGTTCTCCATTGTCCCCCAGGACCTCTGTTTTCTGGGAGGTTCATTTGACGGCCACATGGTAACAGCTTTGCTCGTGGCTCTTATTTCCTTGAGAGCACCTTGCTTGGGGTCACTTCCGGCATCCCGGGACCACTTAACACTGATCACTGCTACTTTTCAAAAACTCTCTTGCTGCCTTCACAATTATTTTAAAGACGTGTATATCAAGCTGAAGGATATGTGACAATTAAGCCTGCAGAGAGAGTTTAGACTTGGGATGGTTGCTGGGAGAAGCACAGCTCACCCCTGTTATTTCCACCCACTGGTCCCAAAAGGGGTGTGGTATCTCCGGGGTGGGCATGCAGGGATGGGGGTGGTCAATGTTAACCTAATCTCCCTCCTCACACACCCACCCAGGAATCCTTATATCGGGGACTAAGGGGGTCCAGCCCCTCGATAGTCCCCTCCCAGGGTCCGGGAAAAATCTACAACCAGCTGATAATTAATCTTTGATGAGGAGAAATGAATCTATGTACACGAAACTCCTTAGTCCATACACTTTATTATTCTGTGTCAGTTACAAGCTTATATTCTGCGCTCATATTTAGGTCTTCTCTTGCCTGATTTCTCTCTACACTTGTCCGCGGTCCCCTCTGGGTTCTATCTTAATTCCTTCATCTTGTTCTGCCCCTTCTAGGTTCTCATCCATCTTGTTCCTTCCCATATCATCTTTTCTCCCATCTCCTTCTCTCTCCTCATCTCGTTCTTCCTCATCTTGTTGTTCCCCATCTGGCTCTTCCTCATCTTGTTCTTCCCCATCTGGCTCTTCCTCATCTTCCATCTCATTCCTCTAGTACTCTCTTCTAGCCCTTCAATCTAGTTCTTCCCCATCTCAGTTTGTTCCTCTCAAGTTCTTACCCGTCTAGTTCTTCCATTCTCTTTTCTCTTCTCTCTTCCCCTGTGCCCTGGAAGTCCTCGTATACATACACTTACAAGCAGTATTCCCTTAGCAGTGCAAAACTAGGCTTCCAGGGTCAAATGGAAGGGTGATAAGAATCACATAGGGAGGCAATAACCGTTAATTATCATTTGCAACCCCAAAGGGAAGTGACCAATGGGGAAATGAATTAACTAAAGGCTGAATTCAGGTAATATCTAAGAAGAGGGCTCTTATGTGCTCAACTATAATCTTAAACGTGACTGGTAGAAAATGTTAAGAATCTATAAGTTGCTAGGTCAATGGGAGAAAGTAAAACTGTCTTCTTTTTTCCTGTGGCTCCTATCTGTTCAAGCTATCTGCCGTTTTTCTGCAGGGTGGGGGAAAGTGTGCTCAGTCGCTAGGCAACCTGTGTACAGCTGGATGCCTCTGGTGATAGTTAAAGGGAGATCTGGAACTGGAGGTAAGATTTGGGAAAGGAGGAAGTAACGCTTAATTGGCACATCCGCCAGGCCTTCTCAAACAGGTAGCCTGGATGGTTAAGTCTGTTCTTAGAGAATACAGAGGTATCTCTGATAAAGTACTCTCCTCCATCTGGGGATGGACCTGGCCGGATGCTGCTAATGATGATAATTACAGGGAGGCTTGAACTGGGGTTCTGGCTGAGCATAGCTGTCAGGGCAGGAGGTTATCTAAATATTCCTAGAAGTGGTTAGGTGAGGAGTTAGCGGTCTATAAAGTTAGTAAGGCTGTAAGAAAGAGGGGTCTGAGCTGAATTGTGTAAAGCTATTACTTAACGTCCACCTGACCTAGGTGGTGTCTCCTTGTGGAATTTACCTTAAATCAGGAGACTTGCATGTGGACTGTTATTACTGCTAGTCCTTGAAAGTGGCCAAGGGAGATATCTGATTCCAGAGAAAGCCTTTCCTGAGGCTGTTCTCCAAATACCTGGAATGTGAATGTCCAGAGAGTGATCAGTCTACACTGTTAGCCCTTCTTAGGGGAAAGTCAATTGGGAAAACTATGAAGGCACACATGATTTTCATAACAGAAGACAGCTGATATATAACAAGCAAAGTAACACCAAAAACTCCTTGGGATTTGGCTTCCTCTGGAGGAATTCCCTGATTCCTCCAGGTAGTGACTTTGCCATAACCAGCTGAGTTCTTATGATATATTCCTGTGGCCTGCAGCATCCTTATCTGTTGTCACAGATTGCTCAACCAAGAGACGGCTATCTCTGGTGGTATTTCTCTTCCCCAGAGTAAAAGAGGATGTGTGTGCTGTTCCAGCCGGTGTCTGAGTAGCCCCATTTTGGGGATGTAAGAGGCTTCCCTGGTGGCCTTCTGTTCTTTCTTGCTCTCAGACTGGTTGCAAACTTTCATAAGGCCGGATATGGTAGTGCACGTCTGTAACCAGTGCTCCTGTGGTGAGATGGGACCACATAGTAAAATGGACCTTGTCTTCCTCATCATTCTGACTCAAAGACTGATCCCAAGTAGCACATTCTAAGCCCCAGTGGTGGAGGCAGTAGTCATAGTGACCAGGTAACCATTTAGGAGCTGCCCCTGTGAAGGGTTTCCCCATTGTTATCAGCAAACTCTCCCCCAGCTCGTGGACTACAGTTTTCAGAGGCACCCAGAGAGCCAAGTGACTGATGGGCTCTCGGACACTCTCAAACCCTGGGCGGGACAGAGGAAAGACATTGGGCACTCAGCACCTACTGTGTGCTATAGCAAACTTTCTTGAACTGCCAGCCCCCAAATCACGACTTGGAGACTTATTATTAGTTATGAATGCTCGGCCTTAGCTTAGGCTTGTTTCTAGCTAGCTTTTTTTTTAACTTAAATTAACCCATTTCTATTAATCTATGTGCTGCCCCGAGGTTTGTTTACTTCATCTATGTACTGTCCATCCTGCTTTCCTGCTTCCTCTGTGTCTGTTTGTCTGGCCCCTGCTGGCTAGTCACCGGCTAGCTGGCTGCCCACCAGCCCTGCCTACCCCTCCTCTGTCTATTGGTCGTTCAGCTTTGTGCCTTAGGCAGGCAAGGTAAAACGGCAACACATCTTTAAATAGTTCAACAAATGAAGCATAAACAAATGCAACACATCTTTACATAGTGAAACAAATATTCTATTCCACAACAGTGTGCTTAGTGTTTAAATACAATTCAACCATTCTGGAAACACTGAGAAGTAAGTCCATGGTCATACAGTCCACCACTAGAGCCACAGAGGTCTCCAAGTAGGCAGCTAGTGGTAGGTTGGGAAAGCCCTGGCTGGAGCTGGAGCTTGGGCTCTTCTAGCCTTACATGATACAATGCTTTCCAGTCCTCTGAGCCTTGGCTCCTTCATTCCAGCAGTGGGGAGGATGACCAAGACGCTCCTCCTTGGCTCCCACGGAAGATTGTATAAAAATCGATCAGCGGCTGGGTAGAGGGCTTAGTCACAAAGTACCTGTTGGGCAAGCAAGAGGACCTGAGTCCTAGCACTGAGTGAGAAGACAGGAGTGTCCCTGGAGCTTATCAGACAGACAGCCTAGCCGAATAGATGGACTCCAGGTTCAGTGAGAGGGCCCTTCCAAAAAACCGTGACAGATCAACTGGAGACACCTGATGTCAACATCTGGTCTCCACAGGCAAGCACACACACATGTGCACTTGCACCAGCACCTGCACGCACACACACAAACAAATGCATATACCACTTATAAGAGACAGCAAGAGCGCTGGGCGGTGGTGGCCCGTGCCTTTAATCCCAGCACTGGGAAGCAGAGGCAGGCAGATCTCTGTGAGTTCGAGGCCAGCCTGATCTACAGAGTTCCAGGACAGGCACCAAAACTACATAGAGAAAGAAACCCTGTCTCAAAAACCCCCTAAATAAATAAATAAATAGATAGATAGATAGATAGATAGATAGATAGATAAATAGATAAATAAACAAATAAAATAAAGAGAGAGCAAGAGCAATGGAGAGGGAGGGAGAGGGGGGCGCACATATTCAAGTCAGGTAACGTGCGTGTGAACATTTTCTCAGTTATACACACAGGTATAAATAATGCCCAGGCTGAAGGAGGTGATCCCTGAAGGGAAGATGCTGTCTTGCCTGTAGTATACAGCCTTTTCATGTCCCACGTCCTGCTTCCTTTCCCAAGTAGCAGGGCAAGCGTCCCATGTGGGGTATTGATAAGTCACTATGGAGGATCAGCATGGACACTTATTCCCATTCTTTACCCCACCCTTCATTTGCCTTCAATCTTTACAGTCCCTCAAAGGTAAAGGACCTTTTACCTTTTTCTCTCCGGCCATGGTGCCTGGAGCCATTCCATAAGAACATACTGGCGTTTTAGAGACAGAGCCCCCTGGGGAGACCTCGTTTAAGATGGGTAGGGTAACATGAGATGATCACAGACTTTGCACGAGCCAGATTGAGATGTAAACATGCGGAGAAGACGCACCCGCTTAGGCATTGCCTGAATAGCTACTGCCCCTAGAGCAGCGGTTCTCAACCTTCCGAACGCTGTGACCCTTTAATACAGTTCCTCAGGTTGTGGTGGAGGGGGAAGTGTGGAGCATGCAGGGAGTGTGAGGGGGCTGGGGAGGAGAAGGGGGACCCTCAACTGTAACAGTTTCATTTTCTTTCAAACCTGTGGACAAATGTGGAGTCATGGCTGACTGTGCGAGCAGAGTGGATTCTTAGGGAATCATTTCACTCAGTGCGTGGTACATATTTGATGTTTCCACAAGTTTCAAAGCTCTTTCTTAACAAGGAGAAAACACCGGGCGGGGGTGGCGCACGCCTTTAATCCCAGCACTCGGGAGGCAGAGCCAGGCGGATCTCTGTGAGTTCGAGGCCAGCCTGGGCTACCGAGTGAGTCCCAGGAAAGGCGCAAAGCTACACAGAGAAACCCTGTCTCGAAAAACCAAAAAAAAAAAAAAAAGGAGAAAACATTCTCTGGAGATATGGCTAACCCGACTCAAAAATAAAATTAAATAAAATAAAAAGAATTAGAAAGCGGCATAGGAAAGCGGAGTCCTGAGAAGCCGTGACCACGATTCTGCCACGTGGTGGCGCCACATACCGCAGGGAGCCCATGGGTGGAGCAGGCGAACCGCTGGAGAGCTCTTGCCGCAGGAAGTTGGAAGAGCTTTCAGAGGGGCAAGTGAGAACATCCTTGGGACATCTAAAGTAGGGTAGTGTGGTGCCTGATAAGGAGGTGGGAGCGAGAGCAGCTGATCCAAACGCGATCATAGACCAGCTGCTCAGCACGTCTTCCAGAGAACTGAACCCGGGTCCTCTGGAAAGAGCAGCCAGTGCTCTTAACTGCTGAGCCATCTCTCCAGGCCCCTCTTTTCATTTTCTTAGTAACAATTTTAAACAGTAATTTTTTTTTAATTTGATGAGATAAAACTGATAACTTCTCTTTTATATTTTCTGATTTTTTTTTTGTATGTGTCACAAAGATTTTCTTAAAGGTGTCCTTCTAGACCTTTTAGATCTTGTATTCAGACTTCAAGTGAATTTTTATATGTGGCTTGAGATTGGGATAAAAGTTCATTATTTTCCGAGTGGATACTGATAACTTGTTAAGACTGGTAACAGCTGAGAGTGGTATAGCACAGGCTTGCAATCCCAGAATTTAGGGGACCGAGACAGGAGGATTACGAGTTGAAGACCAGCTTGGGAACATAACCTGATCCTGGTAAGAAGAGGAGGAGGAGGAGGAGGGGGAGGAGGGGGAGGAGGGGGAGGAGGAGGAGGAGGAGGAGGAGGGAGAGGAGGAGGAGGAGGAGGAGGAGGAGGAGGAGGAGGAGGAGGAGGATCATTGACTATCCTTCCCCCGTAGAGTTACCTTAGCACTTTAGTCAAAACTCATCCAGCCACGTACACATGTTTATTTTTTCCCTGATCTGCACAGCTATCCTTCATGCTACTAGCATGACTGTGGTAGCCCTAAGTATACCTGGAAGTCAGTATTAATTTTTTATAATTAAAAAAAACAAGCTAAAATACAACCTGCAACCTTTGCATTTTAATTAGTGTTTAGACGATTTATACTTAATATAATTTTCAGTAGAATAAGCCAATACAATGGAACTTTAGGAACTATTTTATCTAAAAGAAGACGCTAAGAACTCAGGCATGGGGACACACATGTCATCCCAGCATTCAGTTGACCAAGGTGGGGGAATCATGAGTTTAAGGCTAGCCCGTGCTACCTAGTAGTGAGTCGCAGGCTGGCTTAGCTACACAGTCAGGTCCTGTCTCAAAAACAAATAAATATATAAATAATAAAAAATGTAAAGATGCAATACAACAAAAAAGTAAGAAATCAGAAAGAGAGAGCAGGAGTGAGAATAGATAAGAAACAAGCGATTAGAAGATTTAAATAGAAATTAAACCTAGACATACATTTTGAAATATTATCAGTGGGTAAATAATTGTGGTTGAAAGATTTTTTTTTTCTTTAATTACAAACGTTAAAGGTTCAGCTTCCTTGTTTCTGGGCTGCAACATCCCTGATGAGAAACCTGTTGTCAACGCTACGTTTCCTCTTCTGTATTTGCTATGGTTTTTTTTCCCTGAACATACGTCTTTATATCTTTAATTTTTATTGGATTATGATGTTCCAAGAAAGTGATTCTTGCTTGTATTAATTCTTCTTCTTCTTCTTCTGGTATTGTTTTTCAGCTTGCTAAATTCTCAGGGGTTATCTCTTCAAATATTTCTTCTTCCCATTTTATGCCTCATATTCTTGGGGGGCTGGTGACATGCTGAACACTGGTCCTGTCCTAATGCTCCTGAGGAGATTTCTGTCCCCCTTCCTTCTCTTTGTGCTTCCGTTACATAACTTCTCTTCATCAACCTGTACACTCAGTGACTGTTCTCTGTGGCCCTGGCTGTCCCGGAACTCACTCTGTAGACCAGGCTGGCCTCGAACTTAGAGATATGCCTGTCCCTGCCTCCCAAGTGCTGGGATTAAAGGTGTGTGCCACCACTGCCAGGCATATTCTTATCTGTCTGTCTATCTGTCTATCTATCTATCTATCTATCTATCTATCTATCTATCTATCCATCATCTATTATCTTGGTGTTTTGTCTGCATGTATGTCTGTGTGAGGGTGCCGGATTCCCTGGAACTGGAGTTACAGACAGTTGTGAGCTGTCACGTGGGTGCTGGGAATTGAACCCAGGTCCTCTGGAAGAGCAGCCAGTGCTCTTAACTGCTGAGCCATCTCTCCAGTCCAAAATAATTCTGAATTTCTGATATTGTTTTCCATATGAAACATTTCTGATTGAATAACTTCAGCAGTTTATTTCTTTGTTTAAATTTTTCTATGCTGTACATTTTCTAATGTTTGCTTTAAACTAGTAATTATAGTAACATATTAGCTTCCTGTTGCCATTACAACAAATCACTAAAAGCTTTAATGGTTTGAAACAGCGTAAAGTCATTATCTTACAGTCCTGGTGATCAGTAAGCGGAAATAGGTCTTATGGGGCTAACACTGAAGTGTCTGCAGGGTTAGGGCCCTTTCAATTCGGGGAATAGTTGCCAGTGGTCTCTAGGAGTTCTCCTCTTCATTTACATATTCCCTTTAATCCGAATTCCAACTCTTGTTCCTGTTTCTTCCCCCATGTAAGTAATCATTCTAATGTGGTGGGGGTTTTTTGTTGTTTTTTTTTCAAGACAGGGTTTCTCTGTGTAGCTTTGCGCCTCTCCTGGAACTCACTTGGTAGCCCAGGCTGGCCTCGAACTCACAGAGATCTGCCTGGCTCTGCCTCCCGAGTGCTGGGATTAAAGGCGTGCGCCACCACCGCCCAGCTCTAATGTGTTTTATGTGATCGTTTTTGTGTTTTTTTTTTTTTTCAAATGTCTTTTGTTGCTTGACATGACACGTACTTTAACCAGATGAAGAGTATTATGGGTTATATGTCACTCATTTTCCTTCTCCTTTAA
Source organism: Peromyscus californicus insignis (assembly GCF_007827085.1). Classification (NCBI taxonomy): domain Eukaryota; kingdom Metazoa; phylum Chordata; class Mammalia; order Rodentia; family Cricetidae; genus Peromyscus; species Peromyscus californicus. Next base: position 16,672,428 of record NW_026294458.1, on the reverse strand, counting down.
CTCAGCACTGGGAGCTGAAGGGCACTTGCTGCTCTTGCAAAGCAAGAGGTTCAGTTCCCAGCATTCCACAGCTGCCTCTAACTCCAACTCCAGGGGATCGGAAACCCTCTTCGGGTCTCTGAGGACACTACCAGCCATGCATATGGAACACATATATACATGCAGGCACTCGCTCATACACACAAACTGAAAATAAACAAAGCTTGCAAAAACCAAAAACCATTTGAACTCAGCACTGTGTTTTAAAGGTCCATCCATGCCATTGTTGTTACAACTGATCTCTTGCTTCTGACTGCTACATAGCCCTTCAAGATGTGTGCCTACTGTAACTCCTCCTTTGTCCTCCAGTAATAGATGGCCTGATTACCTCCAATACCAGCAAGAATGCTGCCATGAATTCCCTGTGGATGGCCCCTCTGGGGCCTCTGTAAAATGTGCATTGAGACATACGAGGACAGAAATCACTGGATCATATGGTGTACATAATCTCACTAAATCCTTCTTCTCTCCAGAATTGCCACAACAAAACTCCATCGTACCACAGTGCAGGGCGTTTCCTGGGTCCCACAGCCCACATTTAGCATCATTTTGCTTTCTGCCCCTGCCTGCCAAACTGGTGAGCTCTTTGCCCTTTTACTGTGCGCTGCTTAATGACTGGTCCAGTCACTTCGCCTTTTATCTGGCTTTTTCCATCTACAATGTCCTTGGTTGAAAACTGTCCCCAGGCCTCCCTCGGATCTTCCCACAGGTATCATTTGTCCGTCATTGTCACTGATCCCAATCACTGGCGACTAAGGGTAACTGTTTCCTCCCTGGCCTGCATGGTGCTGTGAGCATAAAGGACCCTGAATTTTAAACAAAAACTGCTCTCAGCAAGACTTCTGGTACCATATGTTTGTTTAATTTTTAATTTCAGTCACAAATAAAACTTGGATATCCCTCTCCTTGGGACCCAGTACTCAAGGTGTGTGGGGGCGGGGGTCCATTCTCCCCTCTAGGTATTCGGAGTCTTCAAAGTTGCTGTCATCCTGTCTTTCTTGGGGAGATAAGATGGATGCAACTCGTGAATGGTCTGTGTCAGTGTGGCTGTGACTATGAACCTGTATGAAATCTGGTCGGACCTGGGCTATGGAAATCACTGGCCCCAAAGTGGAATCTGGAAAACAAAACCTCATTCAAATTCTCTCTCTCTCTCTCTCTCTCTCTCTCTCTCTCTCTCTCTCTCTCTCTCTCTCTCTCTCTCTCTCAGTAACAAACCAAAGACAAATGGCACAGCTTTCTTCTGTGACCTTTAACCTTTCTATACCAGCTGACTGCACGAGGTGAGCAGGGTCAGGATTGAGCTGCACAGCACGAGAGTGAGTTTTTCTAAGACCAGGTGTGGGATTGCGGTCTGCTTCATGCCTCCCAGTACTTTTCACACCAAGTCCCCAAAACTGTCTTTGCAAGTATGAGTCATCCCTTCCTCCAGGCTTCGGTCAAGTGCGCTTCCGTCCTGTGTTTCCTGGATTCCGCCTCCCACGGTGCAGTTCGGTCTTCTGTACAACAGGTTGTCTTTGCTGCACCGTGAGGTCCATTGGAAGGACCCTCCCCTCCCCCACCGCCACCAGTACCTCAGTTGTACATGTGCCAGAGAAGAGAGGGCTGTCCTGATTTTAGAGGAAGGAAGGGAGGGAGGGAGGGAGGGAGGGAGGGAGGAAGGGGGAGGGAGGGAGAAAAGGAAGGAAGGAAAGAAGGAAGGGAGGGAGGGAGGGAAGGAGGGAGGGAGGGAGGGAGAAAAGGAAGGAAGGAAAGAAGGAAGGAAAGAAGGAAGGAGGAAGGAAGGAAGAGAAGAGGGAAGCAGAGAGCGGGGAAGTAATGAAAAAGAGGAAAGGGAATCAGGACAGCTGTCTGGGATAAAGCACAGAGACCAAAAACAGCATGAGGAGGAAAGGGCTTATTTGGCTTCCACGTCCTGATCACAGTCCTCTATGGGGGGGAGTCAGGGCAGGAACATGGAGGCAGGAACGTAGAGGCAGGAATGTGGGTGGAGGCAGGAACTCAAGCAGAAACCATGGAGGAGTGCTGCTTATGAGCTTGCTTCCCATAGTTTCTCAGCCTGCTTCCTTATACCACTCAGGACCACTGTCCAGGGGTGGCACCACCCACAGTGGGCTGGTCCCTTCCACGTTCATTATTAATCAAGAAAATGTCCCACAGGCTTGTCCACAGGACAACCGGATGGGGGCAATTTCTCCGTTAATGTTCCCTCTTCCCTAGTGACACTAGCTTGTGTCAAGTTGACCAAATGAACCAATACACTGTCCAGCTTAAAAAAAAAAATTATACAGAACCTAACTATGTAATTGGCCTGAAACTCTCTATGTAGACCAGGCTGGCCTTGAATTCAGAGACCAACCTGCCTCTACCTCCCAAACTCTGAGATTAAAGGTGTGCACCACAAGCTGAGTGGTGGTGGCACACGCCTTTAATCCCAGCACTCGGGAGGCAGAGGCAGGCGGATCTTTGTGAGTTCGAGGCCAGCCTGGTCTACAGATCCAGGACAGGCACCAAAACTACACAGAGAAACCTTGTCTCGAAAACAAAAACAAAAACAAAAAACAACAACAAAAAACGGTGTGCACCACAATGCCTGGCTCCAGCCAAAATATTTTAACCCTTATGCCAGAGTCTAAAAATTCAGTCATAAAAATGTCAAGGGCCCTGTGCCCAGTGACCCTGTCATCTCTCCAGCCGACAGGCCAGGCACCAGCTGTAACCCATGAGCAGAAGGCGGAAGCTCTCTGTAAAACAAGCAGCTCTGGAGGGAGGAGAGGACTGAGGCCTGGGCTCTGAGGTGGGTACAGGGCAGGGAGGGAACTGCTGAGGTGTACAATGAAGAAGAATGTCCCAGCAGGGTGGGGATGCTTGGGGGAGGGGTAGTGCGCTGGAGGTGAGGACGCATGTGGGCAGCGGAAGGCAAAGACCCCGGTGAAAGGGACCGCTATGACCCTCCCGCATCCCCAGGGCAGGTTCAGACCTTGACACTGTTTCATACCGCACGCCTGAAGGATGCCGGGAGTAGCCTGTGTAACGTTTACTCACCTCTTTCAAATTCTGCTCTGTGTCATCTTCTCAGGCAGGCCCTGCTCCTTCGGGTGGGATGCTCGCACCCCCTCCCAGGTACTTATTGATGCCTAATCCCCAGTGGGACGGTTTCAAGAGGCAAGGCCTTTAGGAAGTGACCTGACCATGAGAAAAGACGGATTGCCTTAGAGAAGAGCTTAAGGAAAGCAGCTAGACCCTCTGTCTTGCCCTCTGTCCCCTCTGCCATAAGGGCACAGTGGTTGTCCCTCAGGCACCGTTTTGGAGGCAGAGAGGCAGTCCCTGGACCATACCTGCCAGCACCATGATCTTGGGCTTCTTCACCTACAGGTCTGGGAGGAATAAGCCGCCATTCTTTATCGACTACCCAGCCTCAGATGTTTTGTTACAGTAGCACGAGATAGACTAAAACACCTGTCCTGCTCACCTGCTAGGAAAATGAAAACTGGGGATGTAGCTGAGTGGTAGCCTGGTATTCGTAAAGCCCTGGGTTCGAATCCAGAAACAGCAAAAAAAAAAAAAAAAAAAAAAAAAAAAAAAGGGCAAAATTTTAACCCACTTCCTTGGCATTTTCCCCCAGGGTTGCTCACCTTGAACGTGAGTTTCTACTATAGCGTTTGGTGATCGAGTGTGGACGAATGGGTACAAAGATGACTTGAAGGGTAGGTGATTAGATGGACAGATGGATGAATGACAGATGAAGAATGACTGTGTGGTAGGCAGATGGAAAGGAGACAGAAAAAGAGATAGAATGTGGTAGTAAAAATGAGAGCAGAGCACCTAGACAGCACGTCTGTGGCTATCCGGGGTGTGGGGGCTGCAGTCGTGGCTCCCAGGAAGTGGGAAGGTAGAAGGGGAGTGACAGGTCTGCTCACAGCCGTCTGCCTTATTCCTGGAACTGTATGTAGGTTGGTGCCTTTCCATGACGGCACTAACATCCATTAAGGGGGCCAGGGAAAGCCATCTCTCTTTCCCTGCACTTCCATTTCCTCCTTAGGAAATGAGAGTGGAAGGAGTCACGTGGGAAATCTAAATGGCCCATCCCGGCAGCCTCCGAGGCCTCCGCAGAGCTGGAGTGATTGCTAAGAGGTCAACTGAAGCATAAAAGCCTTCTCCTGTAATCCCTCCAAGTCTCCAAGGATTTAGGTAACCAAGAATGATTAAGGTCCATCGTGCAATGAACCTTGAGCTCCAGGCTAAACTGCCCTCAACTCCTGTTGTACGGAGGAGCCAGGTACAGCAGTCAGGTAGCTCCTGGCCATGACCTGAGTCCACAGGAGAGTCCAGATTATGGGTTTACCTCAGTGCTGGAGACATGATCTCCAGTGGGTGTTCTGTACTGGGAATGTGGGAAGACTCATCATGTTTCCACCCAGGAAAGCCATGGGAGTGAAGATTCGACCATGCCTCCAGCTGAGAACTTTACTGCGTGATCCCAGGTTAAGCCTCCACACATACACATACACACATACACACACACACACACACACACACACACACACACACACGCATACGCACACGCACACGCACACGCACACACACCTGTTTCTCTTTTGTTTGAACCTCTGTTACTTCTGTTGTCTTCCAACCCCTAACAGGCAACTTCTTTTTTTTTTTTTTTTTTTTTTTTTAATCAGTTAAAGGCCACTAATAGCCAAAATGAATAAATTGTAACATGGTCACACCGGAGGCCGTGGCATTTCAGTCTTCACTGACTGTGACCTGATAGAAGAGTCCAGGAACGCCACTGTTAAAGACTGTGCCTTTTGCCTGGGGTCATGTGTGTGAAATCCTTCATATTTAGAAGCTATGAAATCTTGGGTACCTAGTCTCCTGTGACCATAAAAACTCTGAGCATGCTCATGCAAGGAGGGAGGGGCCCCAGGCAGCCATAATCTTTCAAAATTTCAAACTTGGATTTCTCTTCCTGTGGTTGCTTTACAACCTGTCAGCACAACAGTACGTAGCTAAGTGGACTTAAAGAAACCCGAGAAGCCAGGCGTCAATGGCGCACACCTTTAATCCCAGCACTCGGGAGGCAGAGCCAGGAGGATCTCTGTGAGTTCGAGGCCAGCCTGGTCTACAAAGTGAGATCTAGGAGAGGGCACCAAAACTACACAGAGAAACCCTGTCTTGAAAAACAAACAAACAAACAAAACAAAACAAAACAAAACAAACAAACAAAAACAAAAAAGAAACCTGAGAAGGTGATGGACACAGAGACTAAGAATCAACAATTTATGCAGGGCCAGCACCTCTCAGGAGAGAGGCTGAGATGTGTGGCTAATGTCAGACCCTAGAATGGACTTGAAGTCACTGGACCTTTTTATTTTCTCCTCTACTGAAGGTGGCCACGTTGAATAAATGTCCCCTTTCTGCTTTACCCATTACTTGACTCTTTAATTGACATGGGGATGAGTAGCTGGATCCAGCCTAAGGAGACTAACCCTGGCTTTTGCCTTTAAAACTCTGGTAACAGGGCTGGGGAGATGATTCAGTAAGGAAAGCTCTTGCTTTGCAAGCTGAGGACCTGAGTTCAGTCCCCAGGATCCACATGAAAAAGTTGCGCGTGGGGCTGGGGAGATGGCTTAATGGGCCAGAGCACTTGCTCCCTAGCGCTCATGGGAAAAAAGCCAGGCAGTCATGACTGTGATGTAACCCCAGAGCTGTAGGGAGAGAGGGAGGAAATGGTGGAAACAGGAAGGCGGGGCTTCCTGGGCAGTCAGTCCAGCCCAAACCTATGAGCTTCGGGATCATTGAGAGACTTTGTATCAGTAAGGCCGAGTATCACAGAGCAGGACACCTGACATCCTCCTCTGGCCGCTGCATCTGCTCACACACGTGCTCTCACACACACACACACACACACACACACACACGCTTACACAGCTGAGCAGAGTGGCATGTGCTTGTTTGTAAACCCGGCACTGGGGAGGTGGGGACGGACAGCTCCTTAGGGTTTGCTCGCCAATCTTGCCTACTCTGTGAGTTCCAGGTCAGTGAGAGACCCTGACTCAACAAATAAATAAATAAATAAATAAATAAATAAATAAATAAATAAATAAATAAATAAATAAATAAATAAATAAATAAATAAGATGAATGGTGCCTGAGGAACAACTCCCAAGGTTCACCTCTGGCCTCCACACTCACGTACACTCGCTCGCATGCATGCATGCATGCATGCACGCACGCACGCACGCACGCACGCACGCACGCACATAGAGCGACGCTCTTCCGGTAACACCACCAAGGTCCACTGGGAAACTCACCCTTTCACTGGCCACCTGACTCCTGCCTTAACTGAAAGGTTTCGATGGTGTTCCCTGGGGCTCCCTCTCAGATAACTCCCTCCTTTCGGTAAGAGCCAAACTGGTGATTTCTATACATTCCCTTTCAACACCAGAACAAAGCATGTCCCGGTTCTCACTGAGTGGCTGGCCCTCAGTTCCCTGGGCACAAGCACTCCTCCAGTCTCAGCCTCCTGAGGCTATGAGATTACAGGCCTGTGCCCTGGCCCACTTTGCAGAGCCGTGTCTAATTGACTCCTTTCCCCCTGAGTCCAGATCTCTCAGACTGCTAGCTTCCACCTCCTCTCGTATCTTCTTTGAAGAGATTCCCCAGGGTGCTCTCCAAAGAGAGGAACATTTCTTTGGAAAACATTACTTCTTAATGGGTCCATTAGATATTCTAATAATTAAGAATGCATGTGGAGAAGAAGGCCTCGCCTGACCAGCTACCACTCTCCACCCTTGTGGAGAGAAAATTCACTAGAATTTTCTCATGGCTCCCCTTGTCTGTTTGTTCTTTATTATTTTAAGGTGTGCATGCGTATGTGCATGCATGCGTGTGTGTGTTTGTGTGAGCACACGTGTGCTCGTGGAGGCCAGACGTGTCAGATCCCCCTGGAGCTGGAGTTTCAGATGGGTTGGTCATAAGCTGCTCGGTATGGGTGCTGGTAACTGAACTGGGAGATCCCCAGCAGGAACAGTGTGTGGCCTTAACCAGTGAGCACAATCCCCATTTGCGTTTTAAAATCTGCTTTTTATTTCTGTGTTTATCCACCTGCAGGCTTCTTTTTGGTTTCCACCTGTTCTACCCCTTCAGACTGTGAGCTCCATTTATGGAGAAAGCATGCCTACTGTGTTTTCCACGGTGGCCCCCAGCGCATAGCAGAGCTCCTGCCCCAGAGAGGCATTGTTAAACCCGTCATTGAGTGGGTGGATACAGTAGAATATTCGTGATAAGTGATGTACCGTGGTGGCCTTGGCTAGTATTAACTGAAAGGCATGGTGCAGCAGGGTGGGGCAGGTGATGCTGGACACACGACACCTGGGTTCTGGGGAGCAGAACAGAGTGGGAAGAAGCCAATGGGCATAAAAAGCATCCTTTATGATAGAAATGGTTGCCCACAGCTGGCCGGCGTGGTCTGCATCCAGAGCGGGCAGAGCAGCTTCAGGCTACTGGTTCGTGCTAACAAAGCAGACCAGCAGGCTGACGACAATGCCCGCCTTGTCCATGGGGACACCTGGCAAAGCCACTACAGCCGGCATCCACTACGGCTTAAAGAATGCATGCATGGATACGCTGGACCAACTGCAAGGATCACCTAGTCATCCAACCCCTTAAGATGGAAGGAAGCTCCATGAGTGTTGTCTGAGTTTTTGCTGGATTCCCAAGATGAAGGGTGCCTGGTGCCAAGTAGGTGTTTAATATGACTTTCATGGAATAAATACTGAGGACTCTTGTCCAAAGTCAGGAAAACCTATATGAGATAATTGGAAGATGGAGTAAAAAAGTTTCTTTTGTGCAGTGTCTGGGAAATGAAGTTAGGAGCGATTTTATACATTTAGCACAAAGGGGCTCTGCTGGTTAATCTTGATTATCAGTTAACTGGACTCAGAATGCCTAGGAGATCAGTAAGCACACCTCCAGTGCCTCTGTGAGGGCATTAGACCATGATGGTTCTAGCCTAGTGAAAGGTTTGATCCACGAATGGAGCCTAAATTTGAATATACTATTAGGAGGGGACAGAACTGTGGGAGGTGGGGCGTGGCTGAAGGAAGTAGGTCTCCAAAAGAGCCTCGGAGGACCACATCTTGCCCTGGCTCTTTCCAGTGGTTTCTCTGTATCTGGTTTGTTGTGATATGAGATGTCCCACCACCCCCTCCCAACCATTTTAAACCTCTGAAACCATGATTGAGACATATCGTTCCACGCGACAGTTGTTTCTGTAACATCCTGGGCCATAGCTATGATATGACGACGAACACAGGGCTATAAAATGGAACAAAAGCAAAACATAATTCTTTTTCTCATAATATTCCCCCCTGGCTATGGAGAGCAGTGTTTTTAGACTTGTAACTTCTAGCTGAGGGAGTAAGAGGAGAGGTCAAGGTTCAAGTTGGAAACCACAAAATGAGGTAAATCTTTAGAGGGGCGTTGACTCCTGGGACAGCTGGACAGACAAATTACTCCCGACCAGATAACCACTAGAGCCAGACTGTGTGGTTAGAAGGTCCATGTCCTGGAACTCAGTCTCTAGGCTTAGCTAGCTCAGTTGTCCCATGTCTCATCGTGTTTCTTGCAGGCACATGAAGAAACAGCTGTAGCATTTCTTGCTCATGCTGTTTACCTAGCTCTCCATAGTTTTAGGAATAGCTACTGGATTTCTCTAAATTTAGTGGTGAATTTTGGTAAATTTAATACAGTCACTCAATTTGGGACAGTTGTGGGGAGAAGGACACATAGGGAAAGTTTGATTGAAGGGTACAAAGTTGAAGTTAGGAGGAATAGGCTTACACAATCCAGCAGAGAAGTGATGACAATAAGTAATAATGTGGTTTATATTTCAAAATTGCCAAAAGGTCACATTTTAAATGTTTTATCCCAAAATTACAATTACATGGGGATAATAGATTTGGTTACTAGCTAATTTAGTTATCTCATATTGTAAACATATATCAAAATACTTTGTTGTACGCCACAAATACATTCGATTATTAGTTAACTTACCATAAACTTCTGAAGACTTGAATTTGTCTGATTAAGAAGAACCCATTTCAGCCTACTCTTTCTTGGCTACACCCCAATCTCTAACCACAATTAAATGGACTAAAGGAAAAGGTTCTTTTTCAAGATATGATTGGATTTTACATGCTTTGGTCCCAGGTCGTAGAGAATTGGGTTGGGTTAGGGTTAGGGTTAGGGTTAGGGCTATGGTTAGGGTAGGGTTAGGGTTAAGGTGGTTAGGATTAGGTTTAGACTTAGGCTCAGGGTTAGGTTTAGGGGGTTGGGTTTTGGTTAGGATTAGGGGTTAGGGTTAAGTGATAGGAGTTAGTGTTAGTGTTAGGGGTTAGTGTTAGAGTTAGGGATTAGGGCTAGCAGTTACGAATAGTGTTAATCTCATCAGACCAATCAGAATACTTGTATCTGATAATTACTTCATTCAATAAAATCATTGGATTTTTTTTGTTATCAAATGGTCAGCTGGGCTATGTGCCAGGCAAGCCCTTGAGAACAGACCCTGGAAACAACACACATTTGAAATTCTTTTGTATCAAAACAAGCTGTGAGGACAGGATGCAGTTGGAGGTCACTCTCTCTCCTCTGCCTGGACCCGGGTTACTATAGTTCACCAGGAAATAGTTTGGACCCTGAAAAAGCTCCAAGTCCTGCTTCAGGGAGCTCATGCCTCTTGGCTTCCTTGCTGCTCCTTTGTGACCAGAAGATGGCTGCACAACCACATGCTGGGCCACACTGCTCCTATTGTTCCCCTCAGAGCACAGGAGAACCCATGCTCACTGGTTCCTGATTCAGGATGAACAGCCTCCTGTGAAGACAGCCCCAGATGCCTGGCCTCCAGGGTGTGGTCCCTCTGCATCCTGAGGCTGAGGACCCGTGGAGACAGCTGCATGCAGAAGCCCCTTTCCCATGCCCTTCCTCATGCACACGCTGCCTCTCAGTCTCTCCATGTGTGGTGAGGACACCCATGGAGAAGAAGTGACAACCTGTGAGTCCTGCTGCTTTCCAGGAGTCCCCAGGGCCTGGTAGTGTGGGAGGTAAGGAGGAGTCAGGGGTCTCCTGACACTGACAGATGCCAGCTGCTGTGTGGGACCAAAGGTTTTTAATGGTGCCCAGTGTGGTTTGACCCTCCCCTCGCTTCCTTTATCATTTCTTCTGTGCTTTGGGATGTACTTGTTAATCAAGGGTTGATTCTGAAAACAGGCAGGTTGGAGGGGAGGCCAGGAGAAATCTCAGGGGAACCTTAGAAAGTCTCAAAATCATTGGCTCATCAGAGAAAGTCACTATCTAAGACTCAGGTTCCAATTCCATCCCAACCACGGCTTTGACACATAGTACCAATGTAGTGACAGTGGCAGCTGCCCAGTTCATACCCAGTGAGATGATGGTCTGACCTAAGGCATCGCCACTAGGAAAGAGTGAATGAGTAGTAATTTAGGAGCCTCAATATTTGGAGGTAGATTCTGACGATTTTCTTACGTTGAAGGAAGATGAAGAGAAAGTGGGCATATGGAGGGACCACACCTTCATCACAGGGATGCTTTAAGAAGTAAGTAGCATAGATCCCTGCTAGGTTCTTTTTTTTTTTTTTTTTAAGATTTATTTGTTTATTATCTATACAGTGTTCTGCTTGCTTGCATGTACCTGAACATCAGAAGAGGGCACCAGATCTCCTTACAGATGGTTGTGAGCCACCTTGTGCTTGCTGGGAATTGAACTCAGGACCTCTGGAAGAGCAGCCAGTGCTCTTAACCTCTGAGCCATCTCTCCAGCGCGCCCCCCCCCCCCCAACTAGGTTCTTAAAGCTCCTGTCCCCTCTCATTTTCTTTAAAGGCAGGGTAGTTCCGGCTCTACCTGCCCCACCCCATCTTTCTATGACTGACTTAGCTGTAGTGTGGCCAGGCTCCCCTAGTCCCCACAGAATAGCTGGAAATAAACATGGCCTCTCTAGTACTGCTTAGGGAAAATCCTGAAAGCCATTATCTCGTGGACAGAGTGTTTCCTTCTTCCTCTGACACAAAACTGAGAACTCTTTGGGAAATGGAAAAGACAGCCTAAATTACAGCTGAGCAGCTGCTATGGGAGAGAGACTGTCTGCAGTGGCAGCCAGGGCTGTGGCGGCTGAGTCTTCAAGTCCTTGTGGTTCTGACTGTGACAGCATGTGAGAGATCTCTTTTTTTCTAAAACACAGCGAATGAATGGACCTGCAAATGTCTGCTTCACGAGCAACCTCGTCTCTCCTCAGAAACACACAGACTGAGATTTTCCGGGATTGTTCTGAGGTCTGGAGGAGCTGGCAGGAACTAATTGTGGCCTTGTTTCTGATTCTTCGACCTGAACATATCTTCTGTGAGAATTCCTAGCCACTCCCCCAGCTCCATGACCTCCGGTGTGCTGGCAAGATGCTTAGCCATCCTAGGGCCTTGTGTCCTACGTAATCCGTGTGCTGCGTGATCTTGTAATTTGCAAACAACGTGATCACGTAATCCGTGTGCATGTGTGCTGTAGCTAGGTAAGCCGTATGTGCATGTGCGGGAGCAGGGAATCTATAAAAGCAGGTTCCACTTGTTCCTTCCCTCTCTTCCTGCATAGTCGTTCCATAGGCCGATGCACATCTTTCCTATTCCCTTCCCTTAATAAACTCTTATAGTGGGTTTTGTTGTACCTCGTGGCTTTTCTCTCACGGTAAACAGTGCCGCTTAATGAATAACACTGCGCCTCATAATAAATAACATCTTCACGCCCTTGTTTATTCCACAAACACTTACTGAGCTCCTTCGCTGTGCAAGGCCCTGTGTTGGAAGTCCCGGGGAGGGAGCAGAAAGGACATCTCAGGGCAAGTGAAACCCACTGTGTCATGGTGGGCAAGGCAGCCAACATCTGTGAGCCTGTCCTCTTGTCCACAGCTGCAGGTCGTAACCTACCTCACATCGCCCCCACCAGGCCAACATAGGTAATGCATGGGAAGTGCATCCCTAAGTAGCGTCCAGTGCCCAGCAGCTGGCTGGTCGGTCGGAGACACTGTAACCAGAGTTTTAGGGTAAAAGCCCTGGCTGCTGCAGCTCTAACAGGCTGAGACAGAGAAAACATGATGAGAACAAGAAAGGGGGTTCAGTCAGCGTGCATTTGTAAGAGGAACAGATGAAGGCTTCCCACACTCATCTTCAGGATGCCGATGTGCACGGTAGATTTAAATAGAGGAAGCACTGGGGTAGGGAACCCTAAAAGGTGTGATCCCACTCCTCTTTGTTATGGCTTTGGTGCCACAAGGTGGTCCCATCTGTCAATTCCTTTATCACACAAAGAGACCCATCTGGTCAGGAAGTTGGTTTTTATTCTAACACGATCAGATTCCTACAAGATGATCTGCTCCAGGGTGAAGTGTCTCCATCACAGAGGAAGTAGACTGTCCTGCCTGGGAGGCTTTGTTGTTTCTTGGGGATCCAGGGACAAGTCCATGCTTTTGGACAAAGGCAAGTTCTAAATGCCTGCTCAATGCATTCAGAACTCCTCCGGGTTTTTTCTAACTTCACATTTCACTGTCTGAAACTGTATCCACGTATAGAAATGCCCGAAGGACAGTCATGTAAGTCACCATCTCCACCCCCACCCTCAAGCCCTCTCACCTCCCCCCTTCTTCTCCCCATGCTCATCTCTCCTTCCCCCTCCCTTCTCAGACTCCTGCTGCCCTTCTCTCCTTCTCTGTCTCCTCTCTCTCAAGGAAGGGCACAGCTTCCAGACATCTCAGGCTGTGGGTTACTCCCACCCCTCAGGAGAGATCCCCAAATCCACAAATAAACATGAGCATGCCACAGTCTCTCTACCCAGATGGTGATAAATTCGAGACCTGAGAACCTGGGTCTCTCCTTCCACGGTCTGGGGCCACAGACCAATAGCCAAGGCTCTATCACCTTCCAGCATTGAGAAACTTCCCTTAACTCCTCCACACTCAGAGGACTTGTGTAAAAAAAAAAAAAGTTGAGGTTCTAGGGTGTGATGGAGTGAAAAGTCATAGATTGTCAGTCAAGTCAACTCTAGGACCCTAAAGATCCTCTGGCAGAGTTCCCACCCTTTCTGTACCAGGGACTTGTTTGGCATCGATGATGATGTTGATGATGATGATGATGATGATGATGATACAGGATCAAAACTATAGCTCTACCTATCTTCCTGTGGGGATCATGGGTTCCAGATTATAAATCCAAAATAACAAAACCTTTTGTAGAAATCTTAAGAGCATCTCTCAGGTCCTCCCATGTAAGTAAAAGCCAGAACAAGTCATCTCCCTATTCTTGGACAATCAGGAACTAGTTGGTTTATTATTTTAGGAAGTTTAGAAAAACAAAACTCATCTTACTGCTCCTACACTGCAAAAGCCTTCACTGGTTTCCACATGGGAAGGTGTGGAGTTACCCGGCTGGCCCTTTATGTATATACATGAGGCTGACCTTGCTTCTTGAAGGATTGCAAAACCAGACAAGTGTTATTTCCCATAAAACATCTGGAAAAGCTCCCAGCCACTCTAACTGAACTGAGGATTCAGCCAGCACACCGAAAACCAGCTGCAGGAGTCTCGGTTCTTGGAGCTGGATGGAGGGCAGGGTTGAAGAACTGAATGGACAGGTTCAAGTCTGCTGTCAAGTAAGTGACCTTTGTCAGGAAGTCTGGAACACTGGTTTCTCAGTCTGTCCCAGACAACTCAGCCTGAACGGTGAAGGGCCTGGGTATATAGCTCAGTGGTAGAGCACTTACCTAGCTTGTTGGAAGTCCTGGCTTCCATTGAAGAAGGGGTCAGGGAGGCCCAGGGAGCTATTGATGTCATCCTTACTCTGCTACAGGAGGAACAGAAAGTCTGACAGAACTCCAGCATGGAGACAGGGGGTGGGCTCAAGCTCCCACCACTAGCTGAGGAACTGTTGGCATTCGGGAGAGGTCGAGTCAGTTTTCTTTAACGATGTGACCTCTGCTAGGTCGACCACATGCCAGGGCAGGCCCCACTTCCGAGAGTAGTTGGGTGGTACAAACTGGACTCGGTGTTGAGGGGAGGGCTCAAAGTTGGGTGGGTGGGATTGTGAGGGTGGAGAAGGTGGATTTGGGAAGAACTGGGGTGATGGGGGTGATCCAAATGCATTGTAAGAAACTCTCGCCGGGCGGTGGTGGCACACGCCTTTAATCCCAGCACTCGGGAGGCAGAGCCAGGCGGATCTCTGTGAGTTCGAGGCCAGCCTGTGCTACCAAGTGAGTCCCAGGAAAGGCGCAAAGCTACACAGAGAAACCCTGTCTCGAAAAACCAAAAAAAAAAAAAAAAAAGAAAAGAAACTCTCAAAGAATTAAAATATTTAGAAAAAAAGAAACTGAGCAAATACATAACCTGAGGGCAATGACTTCCGAGCAGCTGACCTGGCCTTTCTTTCCATGCTGGGGTCACAGAACATGGCTAGATAGAGGAGTTTGGAGCAAGTTTTAGATTCTCACTTCATGACTTTAGAAAAGTGCTGTGGGATGTTCTGTATGTCAAATGTGTTGCTGATTAGTCAATAATTAAAACACTGATTGGCCATTGGCTAGGCAGGAAGTGTAGGCGGGACAAGGAGGAGAATAAAGCTGGCAAGTGGAAGGCTGAGTCAGAGAGACACTGCCAACCACCACGATGAGAAACAGCATGTGAAGATGCCGGTAAGCCACGAGCCATGTGGCAAGGTATAGATTTATAAAAATGGATTAATTTAAGCTGAAAGAACAGTTAGCAAGAAGCCTGCCATGGCCATACAGTTTGAAACCAATACAAGTCTCTGTGTTTACTTGGTCGGGTCTGACGGCTGTGGGACTGGCAGGTGAGAGAGATTTGCCCTGACTGTGGGCCAGGCAGGAAAACTCAAGCTACAAATGGCGCCCAACGTGGGGCAAGAGTTTCCACCTAAAAACTGAGAAAAAAAGATTCTAAAACGGAGCTAAAAACAGCTTCCTAATTGTCTCTCTCAAATGAGCGGCAGCTGCCGGTTTGAGCTACTTGTGGGTTTCTGTTGTGCGTGCTCGACCTGCAGTTTGGCGGGAATGAGGCCTCTGCAAGTGGCACATTAAGCTGCATGGTGGATTTAGCCTTTGCAGGTACAAAACAAAAAAAAGAGGTTTCTGGGCTACACGCTGCTTGGATAAAAGCATAGAGACCCACGATAGCTCCCAGAGCTGGTGGAAAATGCCATGTTGGGAAGCTAAGGTGGGTGGAGCCAGCAGCCACAGCTGCTGCAGTTTAAGGCAATAGATTCACAATAAGACAGATTCAGATGTAATAGTTTACAATATGTGTAAAATATACGTAGGCTTAAA
Organism: Peromyscus californicus insignis; assembly: GCF_007827085.1. NCBI lineage: Eukaryota > Metazoa > Chordata > Mammalia > Rodentia > Cricetidae > Peromyscus > Peromyscus californicus. The sequence goes on along the minus strand of NW_026294458.1, from coordinate 16,656,993 downwards.
AGAGACAAAAAAGGTGATATATAGAGTTATAGAAACAAATACATAGTTTTAAAAAATAAAGTCTTTAAAGAGACAGGAAAGGTAGTATAAAATATAAGCCATGTAAAAATGGATATTACACAGAGAATCTGCATTGTGTTGTCTTTGGGACTTGTAACTGCAGAAAAACATTTGATTGTAAAAGCTGTTGAGTTATGCCAAAATGTATATTTTAAAGGTATCTTGACTTCAAAATTTGAATATAAGGATATGTTACTTTGGAAAGGAGACTCTGCTTTTGTTCCCACAGAAAGCCAGAGGCTATGGATTTGTTCAAGATTAAGATACATCAGGTTTGACCAGCCAAGACCCCCTGAAAGGTCTCCGATGATACCATGGCCCAGATGATCCAACATCCAGAATGGTTTCAAGGCAACTGGCTCAGACGATACAGCCTCACGGACTACTCCATGATCCTAAAATTTTCTTTGTTTCCCCATAAGATACAGCGCCCCCCTCCAGCAGGAAGTAGTAAGAGAAGCTACGCCCAAATTCCCAAATTATATGTAATTTTACTTTGTTAAGGTTAAAACCTTCCTTTTTTAAAAAAAAAGGGGGGGAAGTGCTGTGGGATGTTCTGTATGTCAAATGTGTTGCTGATTAGTCAATAATTAAAACACTGATTGGCCATTGGCTAGGCAGGAAGTGTAGGCGGGACAAGGAGGAGAATAAAGCTGGCAAGTGGAAGGCTGAGTCAGAGAGACACTGCCAGCTGCCACGATGAGAAACAGCATGTGAAGATGCCGGTAAGCCACGAGCCATGTGGCAAGGTATAGATTTATAAAAATGGATTAATTTAAGCTGAAAGAACAGTTAGCAAGAAGCCTGCCATGGCCATACAGTTTGAAACCAATACAAGTCTCTGTGTTTACTTGGTCGGGTCTGACGGCTGTGGGACTGGCAGGTGAGAGAGATTTGCCCTGACTGTGGGCCAGGCAAGAAAACTCTAGCTACAGAAAAGTCACGTGAGCAAGCCCCCTGGCCTGCTTCTCCATTGTTCACCCCTCTCAGGGGGTAGTAGTCACACCTGCTTTCAGGATGTGACATGCTTAGAGACAACACTCAGAAGGCACTGACCCAGCACCTGGAATGCAGCGTCCTGTAGTCAAGGGCTATTACTCGAATTAGTTCAAGCCTCCTGGGGCATGTGTGCGGGCAGGTGGAATCAGCCAAGTGGAGGTGTTCAAAGCAGCCATCTATCATGAGCTGCGTAGACAAAATACCCCGCAGAAGCCATGGAGGGAAGGTTTGTTTTCTTTCATAGTTCTAGAAGCTTCAGTCCATTGAGTTGGGAAGGCTTGGTGGAGGAGCTCCATCTACAGCTCTGGGAACATAGTAGTCAGGGTTCTCTCAAGAACTTGACAGAATGAATAAGTTATTAGACTGGATCATTGCGTGGTAGTCTGGGAGTCTAGCAATGGCTGTCTTGGGACAGAAAAGCCAAGAATTCATTAATTGTTGGGTCTCCGAGACTGGACTTATTCTGGAGCCATTTTGAGTGACCATGGCCCCTGGACCACAGCCTTAGGTCATTGTAAATTCCATGTTCCAATGCGGAAGCAGCTCCAATGACGTTTTTATGGTGTCACAGGACAAAGAAAGTCATCAATCAAGGCACGTCGTTGTTTCTTTACTCTTTTGGGGGCCCTGACACCCAGCTCCCAAATAAATCACACAAGGGAGGCTTATTCTTACTTATGAATGCCCAGCCTTAGCTTGGCTTATTTCTAGCCAGCTTTTTTTTTTAACTTAAATTGTCCCATCTACCTTTTGCCTCTGGGCTTTTACCTTTTTCTGTATATCTTTCTTTCCTTCTTACTCCATGGCTCGCTGTGTAGCTGGGTGGCTGGCCCCTGATGCCCTCCTCTCTTCTTTTCTTGCTCCTTGATCTCATCTCCCAGAGTTCGCCTATTTATCCTCTCTGCCTGCCAGCCCCGCCTGTTTCTCTCTCCTGCCTCGCTATTGGCCGTTCAGCTCTTTATTAGACCATCAGGTGTTTTAGACAGGCACAGTAACACAGCTTCACAGAGTTAAACAAATGCAACATAAAAAGAATGCAACACATCTTTGCATCATTAAACAAATGTCCCACAGCATAAACAAATGTAACACATCTTAAAATATGTTCTACAACAAAGGCAAGTATAAAATACATTGGTGGGTACATACACTGAGAGGAGGGGAACTTTTCAATAGGCCCAAGTTGCTATCTGATGATGGGTTGGTGGAAGCTAGTAGTCTGCTAAGTTAGTAGGACCCAAAAGGTTTCTATTAGTCATAGGACATTAGTTCAGATACTGAGGTCAGCAAGGAACGGCAGTTCTAAGGGCTGGAACTGGCCCAATGTAAGATAATAAATAACCTCTGGACCTGCAACTGTCCAACCTCTTCACAGCACTGAGATTCTTTATATAAAATTTATTTTTATTTTATGTGCATTGGTGTTTTACCTGTGTGTACGTCTGTGTAAGGGTGCTGGGTCCCCTGGAACTGAAGTTACAGACAGTTGTGAGCTGCCATGTGGGTGCTGGGGAATTGAACCCAGGTCCTCTGGAAGAGCAGTCAGGGCTCTTAACCCCTGAGCCATCTCTCCAGCCCTCAGCACTGAGATTCTAATCATTCTGCAGACACAGCTTCTAAGACCTTTTTTGTTCCCAGTGTCATTGACGCCAAACTGATCTCAGCTCTTTGCCGTAAGAGAAATGACCACAAGGGGTTGGGAGAGGAAAGAGGCATCTGAACAAATCATGAAGTGTATGATGTTATCTAAAGAAAGCATACAGACGGGCGGTGGTGGCGCACGCCTTTAATCCCAGCACTCGGGAGGCAGAGCCAGGCGGATCTCTGTGAGTTCGAGGCCAGCCTGGGCTACCAAGTGAGTCCCAGGAAAGGCGCAAAGCTACACAGAGAAACCCTGTCTCGAAAAACCAAAAAAAAAAAAAAAAGAAAGCATACTACCAAACACAAGATTGACACCATCAAATGATGTAACACGCATCTGGGAGGCAGAGAACTACGATTTGAATTCACTGAGTCAGGGCAGCCCTGACAGTGAACTACCTTGAGCGTGGCAAACACTGGGGCGGATTTTGTAGGACATTCACACAGTGGTTGTTTTGGAGGCAGATCATTGGCTGTGAAGAAATCCTAAATTGTAAACCTGTTTTTATTACTGTATTCATAATTATAATCGATGGAGTAGAGAAACTATGGAACCAGACCTCTGTGTGGGCAGAAAGATTTATTGGGGACCAAACTGCACAGGGCACCTCTTGGGGGAGGGGGTATTGTGCAGAGAGAAGAGCAAAAAGGCATAAAAAAAAAAAAAAAAAAAAAAAACCCAAGGGGATTTTATATGCCAGTCAGCAGGGTGGGGGTGTGAGTGGACACAGGCTATCTAGGTTGAACTGGAACTAGGTGCCCTTGCCAGAGGTATTGACATCTGGGGGGAGGTTAAGAGGGGTTCCTGGGTGATAAAGGGGGTTTCCTGGCACACAGAAACCACCTTAGAGGTCTACTTTTCCAGTAACCAGAAATCCTAAGGCTTGATCACTCCATGCCAAGCCTTCAATGTCCCCGGCCAGACATTGGACAATGTCACCAGCTGCCATTTTGGGGGAAGAGGGGCCTTGGACCTGGCAGTAATGACACCCCAGTCAAGAGATGCTGAAGCAGAGGACACTCACTGGCTTTAACTGTCTGTGAAAGTGTACTGGAACATTCTTCAGTTTAACCATTAACAGGTATGAGCATCATCTTCCAACTTTCCAACTTCCCTTGGAAAGACTTGGCCATTATATCTTCTTTTTCTTCCTCTCCTCCTCCCCCATCTCCCTCTTCTTTTTAAGACCAGACTATATTTCTCATGCCAATCTTGAACTCTGGGATCCAAGGGATCCTCCCGCCTCAGCTTCCTGAGTAGCTAGATGTATATCATCATATCTGGCTTGTTCATTTTCTTTCCTAAAAACAAGCCCAACAAGTACTGAGAATTATGTCTTTTTAACAAAATCTCAATTGCTTGATTTTACCAAAAAAAAGGAGTCAGGAGCCAGATGCTGGGGTGAAAGCCTGCTAGCTCAGAGAGGCAGAGAAAGCACCCAACTGACCTTCCTCCTCCTCTGATGTCCCAGAAAAAGACCTTTCTCCTATGCTGTCTCAAAAAAACAAAAACAAAAACAAAAACAAAAAACCAACTCTTTTCAAACTCCTCCCTTCTCCTTCCTGTGCGGCTCTCTCTCCATCCTCCGGACTCCCTCTTACTCTCTATGGTTTGTTCTTGTTCATTTCCAGTCAACTGGTTGCTTACTCCACCTCTTGACCTATGGTTGACCTTATTTAATCCTGTTCACAGTAGTCAAGCAGAAAGCTCTTGGACTAAAGATGTACGCTAGGACTGAGCCACATCACAACTAGAAACAGGTTTTTCCAGTAAATAACGCAATCTCGGGGTTCACAGTGTGATTAAATATCCCACAACAGAATTTAAGCGTTCCATTACTTATTTTATTGTCTATGCAGTAACACTTAGTATACACTGTGCATATGCCAGGTGCCCCCGTTTGAGGGACAGGACGCACTTTAGGGGCCAGAGGGTGATGCCTGACATGGTGTGAGGGCACAGTAAGATGTGCTTCGGAAACACAAAGCAGAAAGTGACACTGTGTGGGGCGGGCTGGGATCCAGAAAGACAAAACAACCTCTCAGACTGGTTTTCACACGAACAGTGCCACTATGCCTTCCCTTTAACCGAGGAAAGAACAGTCAGTGTAGCAGGACAAACAGGGAGACTCTGGGGATCGAGAGAACAACTTACCTACTTTTTTTGTTTGTTTGTTTTGTTTTTCGAGACAGGGTTTCTCTGTGTAGCTTTGCGCCTTTCCTGGATCTCGCTCTGTAGACCAGGCTGGCCTCGAACTCACAGAAATCTGCCTGCCTCTGCCTCCCGAGTGCTGGGATCAAAGGCGTGCGCCACCACCGCCCGGTGATTTATCCACTTATTAAGAAACGGAGATATTTTCAGTTGGGAGACAATCTTTTCGAGAGAGAAGATAGTTCTTTGTTTCTTGCCACAAAGCGTTCACGGACCGCAATTTCATCTTCGCTGTGGGTTTTGTAGTGGAAGCACTCAGGCAGTCACCTGTGAGATGAAAGATCACCCAGTCCGAGAAATTCTCCTTTAAAACCACAGTCTGGCCGGGCGGTGGTGGCGCACGCCTTTAATCCCAGCACTCGGGAGGCAGAGGCAGGCGGATCTCTGTGAGTTCGAGGCCAGCCTGGTCTACAGCGCGAGATCCAGGAAAGGCGCAAAGCTACACAGAGAAACCCTGTCTCGAAAAACCAAAAAAAAAAAAAAAAAAAAAAAAAAAAAAAAAAAAAAAAAAAAAACCACAGTCTGTGTCTGTAAAGAAATGTGCTGGGGCGGGAAACCAGCAGGTGAGTGAGGCAGATCTTCATGCGTTAATGGAGAGATGTGCTGTGACCTTAACAAAGTGCGTTTCCGAACACCAGGTAGCGTGGGTCTGGACAGTAGGCTTTACACAGGTCGGCCTAGAAGAATAAATGATCACATAGCAATGCTCAGGTCCTAGCTGTGGGGTTAGGAGGCACTTAGGAGGGACTGTGAGTTAGATTCCCTGCCACGCAGACAGATAGGGAAGAGGGCCCTGACTAGGTAATAGAGATGGCTGGATTCTCCCTCAGCCTCCTGACCAGAGACAAAAGCCTGGTGTCTAACATCTCCCATGGCATACTTGCCCAGCCCAAATTGAAGGTGTTGGAGGTTTTAGCCACTGTGAGTCAGATGAAGTCATCTCTAATCCCTAAAACAAACAAACAAACAAACAAACAAACACAAACATAAAAGCTTATTCATTACCAAAGCCAGCACAGAACACAGAACAATGATGATATTTGTAGCCAAGCTAGCAGAGGTTTGTCCATTCACTGTTCAATGAAATTACTCCCCAAACCAGTTTATTCTGGTTTCCTCAGGGTTTCAAAAGAAAGCATTCTTCAAGACCGAGACTGATGACATTTCACCTCGGGCTGGCGAGGGACAAGGCTCAGGAAGCCCCCACCCATCCCTGGGGAGCTCTAGGCAGTTGATGGTGACGGGGAGAATGAGTGTCCTTTAGTGGTGTAGCCGATGGAAAGTTGCCCTCATTCAAGTGAATGACCTCCCGGCCATGCTCATGCAGGCAGCCCTGATTAAACTTAGAGGAAGAAGGCGGTCAGGAGGGAGAGGGCAGGCAGGAAGGTCTGGTGGGAGTCGGAAGTGGGAAAGGGAGGATAATGCAGGGAGAATATGACCAAAGTACATTACATATTATATATATATATGGAATTGTGAATTAATATATCTATTATATATATGGAATCGCGAATGAATATATCTACTATATATATGGAATTGTGAGTGAATATATATATTATATATATGGAATTGTGAATGAATTTATATATTATTTATATGGAATTGTGAATGAATGCATTTAAAATTTTTAAATATATATCAAAAAGAATGTGTCTTTTGGCTCTAAAATGTTTAACTATTGGGGGAGAATGGCTCGAGACTGTGTACAGGAGAAAATATTCATTGTGATGACTCAGTTACTTTAGACTAGTATCTTTACCTCCCTTGTTACTGACCCAATGCTCAGGGATAAAGTGGAGAGATACATTGACGATCAACTTACACATTTAGAAAGTTCAGCAGAATTGCTTTGTTGGAAACTTCCAGGTTATCAAAATAAGATTTATGGCTTAGACTGAGCTTCTGCATGAGGCCGGACAAGCTAAACCAAGATGGAGTCACTTGTGGTCAGATTCCAGGCACCAAGACAAACTAAGCTGCTTATCTGAAGTTCCTAACTTTCCCAGGAGAACCAGAGCCAGGGCAAGAGAGCCTTGGAGAGCGAGAATTAGAGTGAAACAGAATTCCCCTCCCCCTGCCCCCCACCCCATAGAGCCAGTTTTACTTGAGGATATCCCTCAGCTTCAGCTTTGAGGGAAAGTGCCACAGCAGCAGGAGATGCAATTCTGAGCTGTTAACTGTGTACCCTGAAGCATCTCTTGCCTACTCAGGTGAAGCTGTGTTCTTATCACAGAGGAAAGAACTTCAGGATGTCAGTACAAAGCAAAGTTAGAATTTATTAAGCAAGGGGCAGACTTACAGAGACAGGGTGGGTGGAAAGCAAGACGTGCACCCAGCAGCAGCTACACGTGTGATTTGTAGCTTCTGAAATTGTAATATTCTAAGGGCGTCACTTATAACTAAGTTTAAGGATCAAGCCAAGTTTTAAAGTTAAGTGAAGAATTATCTGGCTTGCTTATTTCTCTTTTTAGAGAATTCCCTTTTGTGAATTTCAAGGTGGTCAATGAGAGCACCTTGTTCAGATTTGTAGATGAGAAAGTGCTAGCAAGACCCAAAGGTCAAAGGTCATGAGGTTAAAACACACCCCTTGACCTCAAGCATGGCCTATCAGCTGTTTGAATACTTTTTCAAGGGATATTTCTCAGAGAATGGAGTAGACTTCTTTGCAGGCAGTCGCGCAATGGTTTGGTCAAGTGTGTTGAAACTTTTTGACTCTCAGCCAGTGAGAGACCTAAACTGGACTCTTTCTCATGTCTGCTTAATTTCCCCTGTGTTTTTAATTTCCCCTCAGAAAGTGGCTTTGAAACCGCATCTTTGTGGTATGTTTCTGCTTCTCTCCACTATTCTGTGAAGAAAGCTGGCCTCTCTCCCGCCCAGCGTCCTGAAACCTTTTCCTATACGGTAGAATTGCAACTAAAACCCAGCTGAGGTCTCTGGGCCTGATACAGTTTTGAGTTGAAGGAAGTATTCTTTCTGTGAGGTTGAAGAGAAGCTAATTATTTCAATGACCAGCAATTCCTAGAAAAAAAATAAGATTTCGATGAAAAAGATACAGACTGAGAGGTCAGTGCTTTTCTAGCAAATTAATTCCAACAGAAGCTTCTAGAATATTACCTCTAGCTCTTTGCTTTATATCTTTGAATACCCATTAAAGTCTAGGAATAGTATCCATTCAATCAAGTTCTTATGAGCCCCTCACTATGTGCTGAGTAGTCATGGGAAGCAGAGCAGAGGCCCGTCAGACATTTGCCATATACTTGCAAAGCCCACGTATTCTCAGAGAAACACGATAAGCAAGAAAAAATGAGTGTGGTTACAGTGTGAGGTGAGGATTTAGTAAGGCCAGTGGCCTGAGTGTGCTATTTGAAAGATCAGGACGGCATTTCAAAGAAAAGTGGCCTCTGAGCAAGGGCATGGAGGGAGGGAAGGGACGGGGACATCGTGACAGGGGTGTTGCAGGAGAAGGCCCTGAGCAAGAAAGAGAATGCCTCATTGTTCCGAGAAAAAAACAAAAAAGATCTCTCAGCCTCTGGTCCGTGTTAAGATTCCCTGCGGTTCTGGGGCAGTTCCACTGTTTATATAAAGTGTCATGTTATCAGTTTCACTCTTTTGGTGGCAAGTTGGGCTTTTATTTAGGACTCTGAGTCTACTATGGAGGTACTACCTCGTCTGTAAGGATGGAGGATGGTCCACCAGCCACAGGAATGAAGAGGTTGTTATGACGGGAAGCAGGAAGGAAGGGACGTGGAGTAAGAGGCATGTTCACGTCTGTTCCCCATTACAGCCCTGGCTTTCCTCTGCCTGTCTATTCCAGGCTGTTTTCCTCATTTATCTTTTTTTAGTTCAGCTGCTTTAGCCAGCGAAGCCTACCTTCCTTACCCTACCTGTGATGGAGGAGACTCCGTGTGGGGACCGTTCCCTCACTGCCCTCTCATTCTGCGTATCCAGGCAACAGTGGGACAGCCTTGTGGAGGAGAGAGAGGTGACAGAGGAAGTTGGGAAGGGAACAAGGGCTGCCCGGACACAGGAGGACATAAAGCACCAATATTCTGCCAGGAAAGAGTTCCCTAGCCATTGTGGACAATATCTGAGTCCTGAGTCTGCCTTGAGCTTCAAGGAAAGGCTCATCCTCTTAACACACTAAGCAGCCTGCCCAGAATCACCAGGCCCTTCTCTCTTCCTTCTTCTAACTGGCTCAGGACTTGAATTTTACTGAAATTCAAGGCTACTCTGACCAAGTCACTAAAAACTCATTACAGCCAGGTGGTGGTGGCGCATGCCTTTAATCCCAGCACTCGGGAGGCAGAGCCAGGCAGATCTCTGTGAGTTCAAGCCCAGCCTGGGCTACCAAGTGAGTTCCAGGAAAGGTGCAAAGCTACACAGAGAAACCCTGTCTCGAAAGAAAAACAAACAAACAAACAAACAAAAACCTCATTACAAAAGGATGATGCTTCTCTTCTGAAGCTTAGAGGTTTCAGCTCTCAGCTGACCAATAGGGGCCTCTCCAACACACACACACACAAACACACACACACACACACTGATGCACACACAGACACAGAGAGGCACAGACACACACACACACACACAGGCATACACACGAGAGCGGGGAGGAGAAGGGGGAGAGAGAGGGGAAATGGGGAAAGAGAGAGGAGACAGAGAGAGAGAGAGAGAGAGAGAGAGAGAGAGAGAGAGAGAGAGAGAGAGAGAGAGAGAGAGAGAGAGAGAGAGAGAGAGAGAGAGCGCAAATGCAGTAAGGCAGTTTGTTGGAAGACTCAACAGACAGCTTGAATCGGGCAATTAAACTGCCATGGAAAACTCCCCAACGTTCTTTTCTAAACTGGTAACCTGACGCTGGGAGACAGCTTTCCTAGTTACTAAGTGTCCACTAGGTTGAGCCCTGGGCAAGCCCTTGAGAACAGACCCTGGAAACAACAACACACATTTGAAATTCTTTTGTATCAAAACAAGCTGTGAGGACAGGATGCAGTTGGAGGTCACTCTCTCTCCTCTGCCTGGACCCGGGTTACTATAGTTCACCAGGAAATAGTTTGGACCCTGAAAAAGCTCCAAGTCCTGCTTCGGGGAGCTCATGCTTCTTGGCTTCCTTGCTGCTCCTTTGTGACCAGAAGATGGCTGCACAACCACATGCTGGGCCACACTGCTTCTATTGTTCCCCTCAGAGCACAGGAGAACCCATGCTCACTGGTTCCTGATTCAGGATGAACAGCCTCCTGTGAAGACAGCCCCAGATGCCTGGCCTCCAGGGTGTGGTCCCTCTGCATCCTGAGGCTGAGGACCCGTGGAGACAGCTGCATGCAGAAGCCCCTTTCCCATGCCCTTTCTCATGCACACGCTGCCTCTCAGTCTCTCCATGTGTGGTGAGGACACCCATGGAGAAGAAGTGACAACCTGTGAGTCCTGCTGCTTTCCAGGAGTCCCCAGGGCCTGGTAATGTGGAAGGTAAGGAGGAGTCAGGGGTCTTCTGACACTGACAGATGCCAGCTGCTGTGTGGGACCCCAGGGATTTAATGGTGCCCAAAGTGGTATGACCCTCCCCTAGCTTAATCATTTCCATCTTGCTGGGTCCTGTCTTTTCCTTCAGTAGGAGGAACCCTGTCGTGACCACAGGATGCTAACACGGAAGGAGAGTGCAGCTGGGACCAGGTGCAGGAAGAGCATTGTGAGGGGCGGTGGCAAGGTGGTCACAACGCTTGGCCTGGACCCCCTTGTCTTGGTTCACAGCCCTGTGCTCTTTCACGGATGCCAAGCTTCACTCCTTAGTGGCACAGATTCAGTCCCCAGATGTGACTAGTAATGACCTCTCAACACCAGAGATTGGACATGTCCTGCTTAGATGTGACATCATAGGAACCACTATGAGGTCTTAGGTGGTCCGGACAGCGTGTAGGAACCTGTGGATTTGTCCAGTCCCTGAAGCTCTTCCTTCTACTATCCACCCTCACCATCTACAGTAAGATGTGTCTCTAGCACCCTTTGGCTGAAAAGTATTATAAAATTATAGATATGCAGGACAGAAAGGTCCTTACAGAGCAGGCAGTCCCCATCAACACTATACATTAAAAGCAGAGGCCGGGTTGAGTCAGCCTCCATAGCTCTGTCCACAGACCACTTGGAAGCCTGAAGATCTGAGTAGTGAATTTGAATAGTTAGCAGTTAAACTGTATAGTTTAAGCTGGAATGTTCAGCGTGCCTCTTCATTCACTCTCCACCCTGCAGAGGCTTGATTAGAAACTACTCTCCATTCACCAAGTTTCCAAGTCTGTAGCCATCTGGGTGTATCTGGTTTGTGGCAGGCCCTAATGTGACTGAACCAAAAGATCCCGTTTAAAGCATACCCCACTCTCCAGCTCTAAGGCATGCAAGGGAGGTGGGTGTGTTGTAAAGGGTGCAGAGAGAGGGGCTACAGAAGAGACATTGATGCTCTCAATTTTGAGCCCACCAGGTATAGATTGACAGGTCCCTTACATGTCCATTTCTAGTGAAGACCATACTGTCTTTCTCAGCCTCACAATGGAGAAACCGGCACTCACTGCAGTAGGGGTCCACCCTGGGACCTCACTGCAAGCCAACTCAGATCCTCAACCCTGGCCCTGGTACCTGAGTCACATTCCTGGCCAGGACTACATGGGATGCAGTATTCCTGTATTTCAGGAAATGAAATCGTTGATTTTTCATTTACACAAAAATGAAAAATAAATACCAGATGTTTGGAAACAGTATAAACTCATCTTGCTGGAACTTACAAGGGCATTTGGACCGAAAAGATGTCAAGTTAGAAAATCCACAAAGCAAAACAGATGTTTTGAATGAAAATGCACTCTCTCTCACTCTCTCTCTCTCTCTCTCTCTCTCTCTCTCTCTCTCTCTCTCTCTCACACACACACACACACACACACACACACACACACACACACATACATACACACACAAACAGTATCTCATTGTTTCTTCCTCAGGGAGCAGCTGTGAAGGAAATTAAGGAGGCGACAGACACAGCATCCCATCTTTGTGCCTCATACAGAGCTCAGCTTTGAGGCCAGCCTTCCTGAGCTTTGGGGGTGTGGCATGCATGACCCTCAAAGGGCAATGGCCTGATGGGGAGCTTATAAAGTGACTTGGGAGAAGCCAGGCACCAAAACAGGCACCTCACTTGGAGGCTTCTGTGTGGAAACTATCATCTTAATAAGAAAAGGTAAGTGCGGAGTTGTAACTTTCACTAGGATAAATGAGTTCAAGATAGAGAATGAATGCCTTGACTTCCCATTGCCCCCTTTCAGCTCTCCCGGTAAGTATGGACGGAGGGCTTTCACACTAGCTCTGCAGGAGCCATCTCCTCTTCCTTAAGCAAACTTGTAAGGTAGGTACTATTGGTACGTTTTCTGGTGACAGGTCGGAGGGGTAGGTAAGCCTGCGCTTGCCCTGATGGCTTCTCTTATTCCCCACCCTCCCCCTACCCAAAGGAGACCATGGGAAAATTGCCTGTGTGCCAAGACGGCACCAGTAGAATTCCCTAGAGCGATTCAACTGCACCTGATGGTAAGATCAACTGAAAACTGGCATTGATTGTGTGAACAGAGTATGGTACATTTGAACACAAAAACGTTTTGTTTAGATATGTGATTTGCTGGGTGTAGTGGTGTAACCTTTAGCCCTCACACTAGGAAATCAGGCATCACAAACTGTAGGACGGCCTGAGTTACAGAGGACAGCCTGGACTATGTAGAAAAAAAAAATAGAAAAGAAAAGGAAAGGGGGAAAAACGCAATTCTTGTTCGATTTGAAGGCTACATGGGTTTGTTTGTTTTTAAGGACTATTTACCCATGGAAATATTTTATTGTAACATGTGAAATCTCAGAATCTATTTCTAGAAGTAAACTCACCAAGACGATCTTCCTGTGATACTAGACAATGAGAAAATATGCACCGTAAATCATGCAACTTTTATCCAGAGCTATACATGCATGCCAATAGCATGACCTCTCTATCAGTGTTAAGTGAATCCAAACAGAAGGGACATGGAAAAATCAGCCTCTCCCCTCTCAAGGACTTTTGGCTGTAGGAAGAAAACTCAAACAACCAGACGCCATCGGCACCTCTGGAAACCATGTAGTCAATGGGAGTTAGCCTTGTTCTGAATCCTCCCACAGAACCGAAGGGTATGTTTCAGCCCACGTGAGAACATCTTGTAATAAGACATTTGTCAGAGTTAGACATGGGGGGGCTCACTTGTTATTGCTGTTGCATGGTGACGCAGGCCTCCTCGGGTCTCACAGGCAGGCATTCATTGAAAGGCACAAAGTTGGACGCAGAAGGGAACATGGCCTAGAGGCTATGGTTGGAGAGCTGGCCCTGTCATAGTCCTATTTCCTTCCCAGCCTCAGTTTCCCCATCTGCACACCTGGCCGGGGTAAGGGGGAGCTGGGTAGGTATCCTCTAAGGTCCTATCCAATTGGAAACACAGTAGAGTGTACATACTATGTGCCACATGCAAAGCCTAGTCCTTGGGAAAGCTCATTGACTTAGGCCTGTTGGGTAGAGCTACAAAGATTCCAAGAGCCCCTGAGAAAGGCTGCAAAGTTTTCTGAGTTTAGGTTGGACTTTTAAAACACAGCTGTAGTTTATATAGCAATGAGAAAGGGGGCCTGTAGGACTAAAGATGGTGGTCCCTCCACCGATTTGCTCAAGAGAACTTCAGCAGCCGCCCCCTCCCCAGCCCGCCCCAGCTGGCAGCTCCCACTCCTTACATAACTGTTCTTTTGAAAACCAGGCAACAAAACCTTCAGAAGAAAAAGCTATTGATTATTAAAGTTATTTGGAGGTTCAAAGACTCGTAATGAAGTGGTTATAATTATTCCTGTTATGACACATCCTTTTCAATGCTTGGAGCTGAGAACATTTGGTGTGCATTGACTCAGTCACCTTCATCTCGGAGAGAAAAGGCAGCGAGCTGGAAATAGCTCATGTGCGGGGAGAGGCAAGGAGTCACAGAACGGGAACAGAGGGAAGGCAAGTCAGGGGAAAGGGGCAGAGAGGAGCCCAAAGTGTCCGTCCATAGCCTGCACGGACGGCCATCACACTCCCCCGTCTATCCATGGTCCCTCCCCAGAGCCCGTTGTGACCACCAGAGGCCTTCCGTATGGAACTGACGTTGCTCTCTTCCGTATCAGCTGACCGGCCTTCTCTGGTTGAACGCACATCCTCTACAAAAACCACTCCAGTGGTCAGTGCAAACACTTGGGAAATACAATCCTGTTTCTGCCTTTCATAATAACAGTGCTAGTATTTAACTGGGCAAGGCGACACATGTCTTTAATTCCCAGCACTCACAAGGCAGAGGCAGGAAGATCTCTGTGAGTTCCAGACCAGCCCGGTCTACAAAGCAAGTTCCAGTTTAGCCAGGGCTAATAGTGAGATGCTGACTCAAAAATAAATAAGTAAATAAATTTTTAAAAAGCTAGTATTTACTGAGCACCTGCTTGGTGTCAGACACTACTATGAATATTCATATTCTCTCTCTCTCTCTCTCCCTTTCCAGGGGGTGTGTCTTTTCATGTCATTGGAGCTGGTCTTGAATTGGTGGACTCCAGAGTTGTCCCACCTAAGTCTCTCTAGTAGCCCCCTTTACCACCACACCTGGCTTTATTTCATCCCATTTTATTTTTGCAAAGATTCATGAGCTAGGCCTGACTGTTAGTCTTACTTTATTATTTTTATTTATTTATTTTTTTTTTTGGTTTTTCGAGACAGGGTTTCTCTGTGTAGCTTTGCACCTTTCCTGGAACTCACTTGGTAGCCCAGGCTGGCCTCGAACTCACAGAGATCCGTCGGCCTCTGCCTCCCGAGTGCCGGGATTAAAGGCGTACGCCACCACCGCCCGGCATAGTCTCACTTTATAAACCAAGAAACAAAGGCCTAACTTGCACAGTTACACTCAGTAGGTTGCAGAGGCAGAATTGGAACCCCATCTGAGTAACGCTGGGTTCCCCACATGCTGCTCTTGGTCAAGGTTCCTGGACCAAGCTTGGGTTGATAGGACAGCCCAGCAAGACGTTGGCAAAGATGAAGTGTGGGGGTCTGAGGGAGCATTCCCTTATGAATCTCACAGGACACTTGATGCCATACATGATTTGGATTTGAGCTTGATTTCTTCATTTACAGACCCTTGGACCTTTCGGAGCACTTCTTTGTCTAGCCCCTGTATACATATTATTTTTGTTCCAGAAACAAACCTCCGAACCTGACATTTCCAAGATTCTGGGAGTGTTCTGAGGAGAACTGGACAGGCGCCCACCCTAGGGAAATATTCAGTGAAGTGTGGGAGGGTGTGGGTTCACAGAGGAGGCTAATCCAGCAAGAGATGCTCTAAAAGAGGTGCTCAGTGCTCTGGGGTGATGGACTCACTGTGGCTGGATGGCCAGGCTGGCAGCAGCTGCGAGATGCAGCTCCTCAGTGCTGAGGAGAATGCCAGCTGAGGGACCAGGGCTGCCCACAAGGACTCTCCATCACTGTGTGTCCTAGGAGATCCAGACACCTCCAGCTGCATTATTTCTCCCTAGGCCTCTCCTGAAGCCACCCAGACCCAAGATGGTGACCATGCTGTTGCTCCTGGGCACACTGGCAGGCCTCTTCACTGCAGCCGAGGGACAAAGTTTCCATCTTGGGAAATGCCCAACTCCTTCAGTGCAAGAGAATTTTGACGTGCTAAAGGTGTGGTAACTCAAACCTCCCGTTTGTTTTGAGCATGCTGAGAGGTTCATTGTATTCTTTAATCTCCAAAGCAAGTCTTGGGGAAGTGTGGAGGTCTCTGCAGACACAGGCCAGCAGAGTAACAATCCATGTGAGGCAAGAAGGAAATTCGGTTCAACACGACTTAGCAGCCGGTGTTGATTCAAACTTCTAAAGTCTGACACCGGGCAGTTTATTTTAGTCATATTGAAGTACAGAGCAACTTGGAAACATTTTTTTCTTGGTGTAACACAATCCTGAGTGCACAAAGATGCATAACTACATTGAAACTTGCTCAAAGCACATGTCAGGTCTTCTATGAAGATGGGCTCTGTACATAGGCTACATGTATTATCTTAAGGGACTAGAGGAGGATCTGGTGTGGTCTCCATCATACAGATAGCACAGAAATCATCTAGTCTATTAGCCGCCTCTGGTTCTGGTTATGGGAACTTGCAGGGAGACTCTGGTCACACAGATAGTGCAAAGGTTATCTAGACTACTCATCATCTCTGGTCCTGGTTGAGGGATCTTAGGGGAGTGAGGTATGGCTTGGTCCTACAGACAGCACAGGGGTTACCTAGGCTATCAGCCACCTCCATCCCCAGCCTTCTGGGTGGAAAACAGGTTATACCTCTTTTCCTTGAAGAGTCAACCCTGTGTGTTTAACATTCCTGGCTTCTCTAGTGCTATCTGTACTCATAAGGACCTTTGTGCTCCCAACAGGCAAGGCACTTACCTTAATTTTGGGGTTTCCCTGAAGCAGTCTCTGAGGCCAGAAAGGGGACAGGGGGAGTCTTTGGTACCTCAGCTTGCCCCCTAGATGGATGCCAACAGGCTCTAGGCGCTCCCATGGCCCTGGCTGGGGAGAGCAGGGGGTGGCAAGCATGAGCTGTCAGTGTATGGGAATTGTCCCCCACCACTATGGGGAGGTGGGGGTGAGGGTATAGTGTGAACAGGGGCACTGACTATGGCTATTTCACTACTATTGTCCTACAGAGAGAGAAGCTGAGTGTCCTTCTCAAGTGACACAGGTAGTTAGTTCATGCCCATAGGGCTCAAAACTAGGCTTCCTGTCTTATAACTCGAGACAGGACCTAGGAAAGGCCAGCAGTCCCCCAGGGTCTTTTCTTGTTACCTACAAGACAACTAGCTCCCCATAAATGCTTCTTCTTCCTGGAATGAGGCAGAGGGAGCAGCCGAAAGGAGCAGCTATTAGATGACAGAATTCAGCGGCTCCCACGACTGTGGACGGCCTGAGTTCTAACCGTAAGGCCCTTCTCCTTAAAAGGTTTTGGTTGCTTTTAGGGAGCAGCACACTTGGTTTGAGAAACACTGAGATTATCAGTCACTGGAACTTTGGGGTGAGTGCTGGGAATGTTAGAGGGGGGGCTGGACAGAGCTGGGACGAAAGAGCTTAGTCATTCGAAGGGCGGAATAAGACGGCAGAGAATGCCCACGGTAAGAAAGGAAAAGCCACACGCTAAGGTCTGCACTGATGTTCTCCATTAAGATTTTAAGGATTCCCTTTAATTGAGTCAACCTGGAAAACCACACACACACACACACAACCTTTGTGATAATATCCAGGGAATTTGAGTCAGATTTTAGTCTGGGAGTAAAAATTCCAAAATATCCTGGAAATTATAGCTGATATCTTCACTTACAGAAGTCCTTTGAGAACTGAAGCGAAATGTTTTTAAAAGATTTAAAAAAAAAAATGTATGTGTATGTGTGTGCATCTGTGTGTGAATGTGCGTAAGTGTGCAGGTGCCCGTGGAGAGAGTGTTGGATCCCCTGGAGCTGGAGTTACAGGCAGTTGTGAGCTGTCCAATGTGTATGCTGGGACTTGAACTCCAGTCCTCTTTAAGAGCAGCAAGCGCTCTTAACTGCAGAGCCCCAAAGCAGAATTATTTTAAGGCAAAAATTGTATTAAGATTGGTTTATATCGCATATTACTGGCTTGTTCAAAAAGGTTTTTATTTCAAGGATTTTTAATACATTCGCTGTTATGCAACCATCATTAAATCAATTTTAGAACACTTTCATTATCCTAAGAAGAAAGCACAAACCCCCTGACAGTCTCTCTAGCTGGATTACTTAGACTTTTCATCTCCCTGACAAATACCTGAGAGAAACAACTTGAGAGAGGGAAGATCTCTTGTGGCTCCTGGTTTCAGTGTTTTCAGGCCATGGTTCATGTGGCCCACAGGCTTATGGTGAGGCAGAACATCATCGGATGCATAGGCAGAAGGCTGCTTAGCTTACGGTGGCCAGTAAGCAGAGAGAGCAAACAAGAGCCATCTCTCCCAGGCATGAACTCAGTAACCTGCTTCGCCTAACTAGATCCCTCCCACTTACCACCTACCAAGATTGCAAATCCATCAAGGGACTAATCCATTGATTAGGTCGGAGCTCTCAGCATCCAGTCACTTCCTCAAAAGTCCCACCGCTGAGCTCTGCTCACATCAGGACCAAACCTCCTAATGCTCGACCCTGAGGAGAAGCTTTACATCCAAACCAGAACAATCCTTTTCTTCCCAGCGCTGCCATAGCCACATGACCAATGCTTTCCTTTCTGTCAATATGAATTTGTCTACGGAATATACAAGGCTAGCTTTTTGTGACTGAAGGAGATGTTTTCAAGGTTCACCTGTGTCGCAGCTGCGCATCAATACTTCATTCCTTTTGTTGCCAAATGATGTGTGGGGTGATGCTACAGTGTATTTATCCTTATGGCTTGAGTTGTTTTACTTTTTTGTTTGTTTGGTTTGGTTTGGTTTGGTATATTCCAAGACAGGGTTTCTCTGTGTAGTTCTGGAGCCTGTTCCAAGACAGGGTTTCTCTGTGTAGCTCTGGAGCCTGTCCTGGATCTTACTCTATAGATCAGGCTGGCCTTGAACTCACAGAGATCTGCCTGGTTCTGCCTCCTGAGGGCTGAGATTAAAGGCGTGAGCCACTGCCCCCCTTTTACTTTTTTGTTGTTGTTGTTATAGAAATGCTGCTGCTGTGGACATTCAGGCTTGGGGACTTTTTGGAAGAGAGGGGCCTATGTTTTCAGTTCTTTGGGGTATACATGAAGTCGAATTGCTGACGTGGTAATCCGTGTTTGGCTTTTTGACAAGCTGATGGATTGTTTTAGAAGAGTTGCACCATTGTACATTCTTACAAACAGCCTCTAGCACTGATTCCCTTACCTCTTCGCCAGCAGTTGTACCAATGCCCTCTTTTCTTATAGGTGCTGTGGGGGTATTAAGCTGTATCATCTCCGTTTCCTAAGGCCTAATGGTGTTGGGTATCTTTTCATGTACTTATGAGCCATGTGGAAATCTTCCATCCGAATCTTTTGCCCTTAAAAAAAAAAAAAAAGGTAGGGGGTAAAAAAAAGCTGGGCATGGTGGTGCACTTGGGAGGCAGAGACAGGCGGATCTCTGAGTTTGAGGCCAGCCTGGTCTACAGAGTGAGTTCCAGGACAGACACAGAGAAACGCTGTCTTGAAACGCGCCCCCCAAAAGTCTTTTAATTCTTGATACTCAAATGCTCTTCCTCTATGCTAGATGAAAATCTCTTCTGAGATATGTTAAAATAGTTTATCCCATTTGATGGAACATTTCCCTTTATCGATATGCCCTTTGAAGCATGAGGTTTTTTTTATACCGGTAAAGTCCAATTTGTTCATGGGTTTTTTTTTTTGTTGTGTTTTGTTTTGTTTTTGTTGTTGTTGTTGCTTGTACTTGTGGGGTCAGACCTACAAACTTAAGTACCTAATTAGTAAGCATCTCATTAGTTCAATAGGTAGCACTAGGTCCCTAGAGAAGCCTTGCCCAATCCAAGGCTGTAAAGATTTACCCTTGTATGTTCTTCTCAGGGTTTTGAAGTTTAAGCCCTTGCATTTAAGCCTTTGACCCATTTTAAGTTACATTTGTGTCATAGAAGTATCCAATTCCATCTGCGTGTCTTTCCAGTATTTGTTAAAAAGACCAATTCTCCATTGGTAGTCTTGATATCCATAGTGAAAATCAGTTGACTGTGGATATGAAGTTTTATTTTCAAAACCTCAATTCTATTCTAGCTATGTCTATACTTACTCCAATTTTAATTACTACAGATTTGTCATAAGTTTCTAATCAAAATACAGGAGTCCTTCAACTTTATTCTTCTAACTATTCTTTGTCCCTTGTTTTTCCATGAGTTTTATGATCAGCTTGTCAATTTTTGCAGAGAATATAAAGAAGAGTATAGATAGAGTATTGCCATCCTAACACTCTCAGTTTATGAGCATAAGCTATCTTTCTATTTATAATTTTTTGTTTTTTTTGTGTTTTTGTTTTTGTTTTTCTAGACAAGATTTTTCTGTGTAGCCCTGGCTGTCCTGGAACTCACTCTGTAGACCAGGCTGGCCTCGAACTCAAAGATCCACCTGCCTCCCAAGTGCTGGGATTAAAGGTGTGTGCCACCACTGCCCGGCATCTATTTACCTTTTTGTCTTACCAATATTTTGCAGTTTTCAAAATACAAGTTCCTACATTTCTTTAGTTAAATTTATTTCTAAATATTTTCATTCTTTTTATGTTATTATAAATGGAGTTTTTTAAATTTCATCGGCAGATTTTTCATCACGTGTAGAAACACTTTTGTATATTGATCTTGCATTTTTGTTGGTTTGTTTGTTTGGTTGTTTTTCTGAGGCAAACTTTCTCTATCAGTCCTGGCTATCCTGGAACTTGCTCTGTACCAGGCTGGCCTCGAACGCACAGAGATCCGCCTGCCTCTGCCTCTGGAGTGCTGGGATTAAAGGCGTGTGCCACCACCACCTGACAATCTTGCATCTTTTAAATTTGCAGAACTCATTCTTTCAATAGTGTGTGCCTGTGGATTTTTTATTGTTGTTTGTTTGTATTTAAGACTTCTTAGGGAGGCTGGAAATATAGCTCAGTTGCACAAAATCAAGTCTGACTACCATTACCAAGTAAATTAAGCTTGGTCACACACATCCATAGATGAAGGCAAGAGGAACATTCAAAATCACTCAAAAGC
This sequence comes from Peromyscus californicus insignis, assembly GCF_007827085.1. NCBI lineage: Eukaryota > Metazoa > Chordata > Mammalia > Rodentia > Cricetidae > Peromyscus > Peromyscus californicus. The sequence continues at coordinate 16,636,291 of NW_026294458.1, read as the reverse complement.
AGTTCCCCTGGACTTTGTGTACACAGTAATAGATCATCTACAAAGAAAGGTGATTTTGCATCTTTTCCAGTTTTCTTTTTTAGACATCAAATTGTCCTCATATAGAAACTGCAATGAGAAAAATTTACAGAGGAATACAGGATCATGAGGGAACATGACATGACAATCTCTCACCTCTGAGTTTCCTTGTTTCTGGAAAGTCATATTTCCTTGCTCTTAACTGTAGATCACTCAAGTCACTTGAGTAGTTAAGAACTGTTAAAGGTATCATAAGATGGAAATTTTTCTGAGGGTGCTTATGAAACCCCTCGCCTCATTTTTTTGGTACTCCCAATGAAGGTCAACTTCAATGGGGTGGTTTTGTTTCGTTAGGTTTCTGTTGTTGCGGTTTGTGTGTTTGTTTGAGACAGGCTGGCCTTGAACTCTCCATGTATCTATCTGGTGCTGACCTTGGATTCCTAATTTCCCACTCGGTGTACCTCCCAGGTTCTGGGATTAGAGGCCTCTGCTAAATTTCAATGCTTTTAACTGACTGTTGGGGCTTACTAAAGGAGTTCGAAAAGTAGGGTCGAAGATGTGGGTGTGCCCTTGTGCAGAGCCACGTGACTGAAGCCTTGTGTCACGTGACTGAAACCATGTCAGTCGTTCTAAGGACGCTTCTGAATGTTTGAAGGTGAATGCATGCTCAACTTGCTCTGTTGAGTGACAGATTTTTAAATTTGCAGAACGATCATAATTAGTATTTTTTTTTTTTTTTTTTTGGTTTTTCGAGACAGGGTTTCTCTGTGTAGCTTTGCGCCTTTCCTGGAACTCGCTTTGGAGACCAGGCTGGCCTCGAACTCACAGAGATCCGCCTGGCTCTGCCTCCCGAGTGCTGGGATTAAAGGCGTGCGCCACCACCGCCCGGCTCATAATTAGTATTTTGACTAGGCAAATATGCTCAAGTAGTTCGAAATGCTGAATGTGCAAAAGGGAGCCGGGCTCATAGCTCAGTGACAGTATATCTGGCTAGTATAAAGTCTATGTTTTGTTCCGTCCCCAGAAGCACGGAGGGCTGGGGTGCGGAGGACACAACCAACCCAGACCCCAAAGGTCCAAAGGAGCATTCGATGAAGTTCCCCTTAGTTTCCTCAGTTTCCCCACCCGCCAAGGAGCAACCAGTAAAGCCAGCCTAATGTGTACCTTTTTTTAGACAATGTGTACATATACAAGCGAATATGTATAAGACTGTGGTAGCCAAAATAACAGCTTCCAGAAGTCCTTGGCCTGTTTTCTAACCTGTGAACACCCTACCTCCCATGGAATAAAGGGGTTCTACCGAGGTGACCTGAGATGGCCAGATTGGTTATCCAGGTGGACTCAACTTAATCACATAAATTATTAGAAGCAGAACACCCTTCCTAGCTGTGTTAGAGAGGTTTGATGAAGAAGTGAGATCTCGTCAGGGAAGCACAGTGAAGGTCGGCTGAACTTGAATATGGGGGACTTCCAGGTCCAGAAAACAGGCAGCCTATGTAACATGGAGAAAGCAAAGACTCCCACTCTCTCTCTCAGAGCCTCCGGGAGGGGAGGAAGCCCACATCTCAATTTTAGCCTAGTGAGGTTAGGATCAGAGTCTGGCTTACAGAACCACAAGTCAATAAATCTTTGCTGGTTAGAGTTTGTAGCTCGTCACCACCAAAATAGAACCCCTTACGATAAGCTTTTATTGTTATACGAAAGGCCGTTTAAATACACCCCACCTCAAACCTGGCTCTTTGCTCCTTCTTCTTTGGATACCTTCAAGATAATTGCATAGACCTTTTTAAAAGGGGGGTGTTTAAAGTGTCATCAGATAGATGCACCATCTGTTATTTCCCCAGCCCCTCACTGGACTGTTTCCTGCCTTTTACTGTGACAGACAGAGATACAACAGATAACCTTATACACACACATCATTTTTTTTTTTACAGCAGGAGATACAGTCCCAGAAGTTCAATTGCTAGGCTGCAGAGCATGTGCTTTTAGTTTTGCTCAATAGTACCAAGCTGCCCTCTGCAGAGGTTTCAGTAAACCAACACCAAGCGGTTGCTACAGCCAGCATGTCTGAGTTACACCCAATTCAAAGATGCCTTGTAGAATTATCAGCTGTTGGAGGTGGAAGGTGTTTTCCAGCCACCAGATAATCCCTTCCTTTCACAGAGGCTGGAATTTCACACAGGTTTTGACTGAAGAGACTCTGAGGACATATCTAAATAAAGAGCCCCTTGAGGAATAGAATGTGGCATACAACCAGTACCCGCATACCCATTCACTTCTTCTCATTTGAAACACTAGCTTGCCCAGCTGGCTGGGAATGATGCAGCCCATTTGGCCCGGTTTCCCCTGGAAAGGGCTCTGCTTCTAAGAGGACAATGGGAGAGAGCCAGCAGGTCCCCAGAGAGCCCCTGGGTTTTGCCCTGCTTCTTCTTCTTGTCTGTGCAGTATCTTGGAAGGTGGTATGAAATCGAGAAGATCCCATCGAGCTTTGAGAGAGGGGACTGCAATCAAGCCAACTACTTGCTGATGGAGAATGGCAACATCAAAATGGTAAACCAGGAGAGGAGGTGAGTGAGCGACCGCGTGTCCTCCTGGGACGGCCTTGTTCTGTGCTCAGGGGCGGGGAGAGGGCGCGTGTGTGTTACTCAGGCTAGGCAGGGTGGTCGGGACTGGAGTGCCTGTGTTCTCTGCTTTAACCGCTCCTGAGCACCTGCCGAATACCAGATGCTGAGAGAGACAGCGGGGAGTCAACAGTAATTCAGCCAGCACCCCTGACGTCATCGCCAAACGGGGACTCTGGTAGCAGAGGACGTTAGGCTGCCTTGTCTGGCCTCCAAACCAAGAGAGAGGCCCTTTCTGTCCATTTACTCACTGAGGCCATCAAGTTTTGTTGAACACTTCTGGGAACTTGCGGCTCATTTTATCCCATGGCCGTTTATCCCACTTCCAGTCCGCTTCCCTGCTAGGGACCTCCCCACCCTTTGCTCTCAGTTTTCTCTCTTTCCTTCTTTTGAGTCAGGATCTTATGTAGCCCAGGCTGGTCTCCAACTCACTGTGTAGCCGAGGATGTTCCGGAATTTCTGATCCTTCTTAGCGCTGGGATTACAAGTGTGCTCCGCCAAGCCTTGTTGGTGCAGTGCTAATGTTCACCCAGGGCCTTTTGTATGCTAAGAAGCACCCTACTGAATGAGACGCATCTCCAGTCCCAGGCACCTCCTTTTCTTGCTAAGCCAGCATCAGATACATGTACTCTCTAGCTGATGTCAACAGGATGCCTTTTAGAAGTATGGACTTCTATCACTAAGTGCACTGGACATGGATATTCAATCTAAAACTTTTCGCTCTGGAGAGCAGACATGAAGAGACCCAGGATGAGGTCCTTCTTGCTTACCCTCCACCAACAAACGTTACATCACCAACAAATACATTTAAGTATTTCCTGTATGCAAGGCACTCCCTCTGCCCCTGAAAATATATTTATTTAATCCCCATGACATAGCAAAAATAGATACTGTTACAAACCTCACGGATGAGACAATTTAGGTCCAGAGAAGTTAAGCACCTTGTTCAGGGATCATACAACTGACACATGATGAAGCTTAGGTTTGGACCCAGGAGACGGGACCCAAGAGACCAAGTGTAAAAAGGCTGGTGGGTGAAGGGGTGTTCTTTCTGTTCCATACAAGATCTGAGGACGGTATTCAACTCCAAAAAAACAACCACCCACAGCCCTCAAGTCACTGGGTCCACAGAGGCTCTCTGTGTCCCCCATACCATCCACTCAATTCCCTGTGGGCCAGAGCCCAGCCAGTGACTCCCATCCTGCGGAAACCAGAGGGAGGAGGGAAGGAAGGAAGGAAGGGAAGAAGGCAGGCAGGCAGGCAGGCAGGCAGGCGCTTGAGGGCCTCTGACAGAACTCCAGCTCCTTTTGGAGCCCCAGGGGAGGGCTGCATGAAGGGTTGACTGCAGGGATTGAAATGCCTTTGCTGGGAATCTCCCAGGAATTTTACAGGCCCTGTATTAGTAAGTGCCTTCTCCTCACAGTGGAATTCCAGAGAAAAGGGTTATTTGGGCCATCGTTCAGGAGGTTCCATCTGGAACCAAGGAGCCTTATTCCTTGAGCTTCTGGTGAAGTGGGCACAGCATGGTGGGAACATGGGGTAGAAAAAAAACAATTCACCCCAGGAGGGAGGAAAGAGAAACAGGGTCCCACAATCCTCTTTGAAGGCACACCCCCAGGGATGTAAGGATCTCTTCCCAGTCTCAACTCCACCGTAACAGCACCACCCTGGGGACCAAATCTTTACCCGGTCCTTTGGGGGGACATATATCCAGACTATAGCAGGCAGGAGAGTTCTAATGACCTCTTTTCTTTGTATTTTATTTTGGTTTTTTAAGACAGGGTTTCTCAGTGTAGCCCTGGCTGTACTGGAACTCACTCTGTAGACCTGGCTGGCCTCAGACTCAGACTCAGAGATCCACCTGCCTCTGCCTGCTGAGTGCTGAGATGAAAGGTGTGTGCCACCTCCACCTGGCAGTGAAATATCATGTCCCATTAGGTACCAAACCCATGAAGTCCACACATAGGGAGCTGGGATTCTCAGCCCGTGTTCAAGGACTTGGGGCCCAGAAGAGCTGGCCTTGTGCTGGAAGAGTGAAGGGATAAGGCCTTGCCACTTGGCTGCCTGGTTCTAGGTTAGCTAGTCTGTAGCCAGCAGCAACAGAAGAACCATCCCTGAGGCTGTCCGGGCATCAAAGGAGGTAAAAGGTGTAAAGCTGTTACAGCAGTGTTTGGCATGTGGCAATCATCGAATAAGCATGACCTTTCAATGGCTGAACTCCCGCCACTTGAAAACGCAGATTGGAGCCGGTGGGATGCCTCAGTAGGCAAAGGCGCCTGCCGCCAAGCCGGGTCCCCCGAGTACCCTCTGACCTACACACTAGTGTCATGATAGAAGTATGCGCCACAGACACTAAACAAATGGAACAAAAATAATATTTTAAAGAAAATACAAATGCATTTTTCCCATGAGCACGTTGCGCCTTTATGATCAGAGACTGGCGTTCAGAGAACTATTCTGGAACAAGACACAAGTGATGGTGGAGAGGAGAAGAGCCTGGTTTGTTGCTAAGTTACCATTTGCAGATGGAAGCAAACCGTCTTCTAGGGGAGGCGGCAGGGCATGGTGCCTGGCCCTGCATGGTGACAGCCGATGCAGTCAGGAATAGGAGAGCACCTTTTCCAACCTCCCTTACCTGCAGCTTTGGCTCTGGTTTCAGAGCAGCACCCCTGTAAGAGGATTTTCCTGTCCCTCCTGCCAGCTCCCAAATCACGACATAGATGGAGACTTACTATTATCAAAGCTCGGCCGATAGCTTAGGCTTGTTTTTAACTAGCTCTTATAACTTAAATTAACCCGTGTTTTTAGTAACCTACATTCTACCATGTGACTTTTACCTCTCCCCCATTTTGGGTGTCTGACCAGTTCAGCCTCTGGCTGGCTTCTCCGCCCTTCTTCTTCTTCCTGGCGTTCTCTGTGCCTGGAAATCCTGCATAGCTATTGGCTCTTTGGCTTTTTGTTAAACCAGTCTGAGTGATACATATTCACACTGTACAAAAAGATTATCCCACAACACGTCCCTCACTGCTAACTATAGCGCTAACCTGCTGACTTCCTCACACATACTTAGCTCTCACGGTTGCCCTTCTTGAGGACTGACAGGCAGGCAGCCACTTTGCCCTCTCCTGAAGAGGAACAGTCATGTCTAGGCACCCCCCCCCTTCTCTGGCCTCTTCCTCAAGGCTTTGCCCTGGCCTCTGGGTTCCTGAGGTCATTGGGAGTTAGTCCGAAATGGGCCAGGTCCTTGGGAAGGGTCTGAGTACTTCCTTGGTTCTGAGACCAGCACATTTAAGATATGCCACCATTTTATATACCACTAAGAGAGAACGGCTCTGCCACCACTAAGTGTTGGGGGACCAATTATAAGATGTGTGTTTTTCCACAATAATGTCTCTGAGAACGGGACTTGTCTCGGAAGCACAATGGCCAGGTCTCCTCCTGGCCTCTGTGACAACCGGCTCAGTTTCAAAATCTCCCACGCTCACTTGGACACTAGCTGAACTGGAGGGGTTTTCAGACCTCAGGCCCCTCGATGGGACAAATCGGAAGATGTTGCTACATTTGTCCCTGCAACAAAGGGGTGATGGGAAGTGCCTCCAGACCCCTTCCCCGCTTTGCATTATTTTCAGTGATCTAGTTCCTCCTTCCTCCATTTCTTCGTCATCCTCTCCTCTGTAAAGAGATGAGTCTCGTAGGGGGTTGTTTTCTCTAATTTCTCATCCCCCTTTATGCCCTCTCTTTGAAGCCTGGGAGCAGGAAGTGCCTGAAAGGCAAACAGCAAACATAAAAAACCAGTGTGGAATTGCAAGGGCCTAGCGTAGAACCCAAACCCTAGGCATTGTCAAAGTGGCTTCTCGTTCACAAACGCTGCCGCCGTCTTCCTCCACTGAATCTCAGACAGTCACAGAGGGAAGGGCAGGGTCTGGAACCAGGTCTGGCCGGCCTTTCAAGAGCCTCTTAGACCAGACGCCACTGCCACCCCGCTGGCGGTCAGAGCCCTTTGGGCACAAAGCTTGACTTTCATTGGTTTGGAGTTTTCAATGAGTTGTTTTTCCTTCCTTTCCCATATCTGTTTTCCTTTCCTTGTTTCTTTTCTCTCTCTCTCTCTTTTTTTTTCCCTCTCACTTTAGACCCGACGGAACCATGAACCAAGTCGAAGGGGAAGCCAAACACACCAACCTCTCCGAGCCAGCCAAGCTCCTAGTCAAGTTTTTTGAGTGTAAGTATCCACTTCCCTCTGGAGATGTGTAGCTAGAAAGCCGGAGCCCTGTGTTCACACGCCTCTGAGTGCTGTCATCCGGGTTCAAGTCAATGCACAATTATTCAGTGCACACCTACTATGTTCCCTGGGCTAGGCACCGGGATGCACAGGGGTGCGGTGATGGGCAAGACAGAGCTGGCCCCGTCCTTCCAGGCTGGCATCCCAGGTGGACCCTGAGGCGGTGCCAGGAAACTCCCTCGGCGTTCCAGGGGGCGAGGCCCGCAGAGAGACATACAAGGCATGAGTAGGAGGCGGGATCCAGTCTGATCTCATGGGAAACAGAAGCCCCCAAATCACCAGATGTTAGGAGAACAATCCACCTGTGCAGAAGCTCGCAGGCAGGAGGCGACAAGCGAGAGGAAGGCAAGCCGGACTCTGCAGCTCTCCGGTCTCTCTGTTCTGCCCTCTGAGTTCCGGTCTAACTTAGCAAGGTGCACGCACGGCAGCCGAGAGAGAGAGAGGAGTTCGTTTGGTTGTCTCTGTAGATGCACTGGAGAACTCAGCTCAGACCTCTGAGGTTTTCTCATGCTGGAAACGCTTGGGAGGCCCCTCTCCCTACCAGTAGGGCAGATGCTGACAGTCACTCCCCCCTCCCCTCTCCCCTCTCTCCCACCCCCATCCTCCTCCCTGCCACATCCCCCTCCACCTCCCACCCCATCCCCCAGTCCCACAACCAGTCAAGTCCCTAAAGTGGGTCAGAGAGGAAGTTCTTCGTAGCCCTGACTGTTCTAGAACTAGCTATGTAGACCAAGGTGGCCTCGAACTCACAAAGACCTGCCTGCCTCTGCCTCTCGAGTACAGGTTTAAAGACGTGCGCCACCGCCACCACCACCACCACTGGGCACCATGTCACATTCTTAAAGCTGAAGGTTTTGTTAAGATTATCCAGGAAGGAAAACCCAAACACATTCGCCTCTGCTTCTTCACTCGGGGTGGTGGACTTGAACCTTGGGCCCTCGCCATGCATTCCTGACCCTCCTTGCTAAATGCATCTCCATGCGTCAGCGTCACCTAAGGAGGCTGTCTGAATCCCCAGTCATCCTGTGTGCCTTTTCCATGATGCTGTCAGAGCGGGGAGGACATAATAATGGTTCCTGACTATGGCCACACACTAGAGTCACTGGGGAATTTTGTTGGTGTTCTTTTTAAATACCAAGCATGGTGGTACATTCCTATAATCCCAGCACCGAGGAGGCCAAGGAAGGAGGAATACTAGTTATAGGTCAGCCTGAGCTTTATGATTAGAGTCTATCTCAAGATTAAGAGGTGGCCGGTGACATGGCTCGGTGGATAAAGCGTTTGCCGTTGGAGCCTGAGGATCTGAGTTGGATCCCTGGAACCCACCTAAAGCTAGAGAGAACTAACTCCACAAATGTCCTCTGACCTCCACATGTAAGTCATGACATGTGCCCCCTGTCCCCATCACACACACACACACACACACACACACACACACACACACACACACACACTAAAAATAATTTTTTTTAAAGAAGTCCAGCCACTTGAAGGTCCGAAGCTGGAGAAGGGTGGGCTTAATAGCTCTCACAACCCCCATGTTTCCCATGTGAAGCACCAACTCAGTGGGTCCCCAGAGCCCCAGAGAGGACGCTTCCCTTGCCCTGGTCCTTCCTCATGCTCTGCCTCTGGTTCTCAGTGACGCCAGCCACACCGTACTGGATCCTGATCACTGATTATGTGAACTACGCTCTTGTGTACTCCTGTACCACCATCATCTGGCTCTTCCACGTGGATTATATTTGGATCCTGGGAAGAAACCCTTATCTTCCTCCAGAAACAGTAACCTACCTGAAAGATATCCTTATTTCTAACGGTATCGACACCCAAAAAATGATAAGCACTGATCAAACGAACTGCCCTGAATTCCCGTAAAGGGAGGGACAGGCACTCTGGGTTACTTCTATGCTTTGCGTCCCCTGGCTCCACCCCAGCTCCTCATGAAGACAAACCAAGCAACTGTGACAAGTACCAGAGGGAAAGTTTGGCTATAGAAGCCAGTGGAGGGGCCTCAGGGGAAGTTGATCCAAACCCAGCCAGATCTCAAACTGTCACCCCGCCACCGCTAGCCCAGTAATAAACATTTTGCTGATCAGCTGTGTTCACAGTGGATTCTGAGTTAGGGTTATTGTGGGAGATTCATTAGAAGCAGATGGTGGGAAACCCTTCAGCAGCTGTGTTTAGGAAAACAGTTCTGAACTGTCCTAATTTAAAGGTAGGAGAACGCTGATGGCAAAGTCAGAGTCTGCTGACCGACTCAGGGTCCCACTGCACAGCAGATACCCCTCTGGAGGGAATCCTGGGAGGCTTTCATTTCTGTCTGGAGGCTTCCTTGAAGTTACTTTCTCATGGGGAAGTCTTCGGAGTGGAGCTGAAGAATGAGAGTCCTGGGAGGGTCTATGAGACGAGGAGACTCTGTGAGGGGAAGACAAAGAGATTTTAAAAACGATGCAAAATTTTCTCTTTCATTCCGTTGGTGTTTACTGAGGTCCAATTGCATTCCAGTCACTGAAAAATCCAGATTTCCCTGCCCCTCCACCCCAGAAGCTTCAGACCTGTGAGACAGACATCACGACAGAGGGCACCATGGGAAATCTGAGAACATCCCACCCCCTTCAAGACACAGGGTCAAGCTTACACAGTCTGTCTAAAAGCCTCGAGGGCATTCCCATGCCCTGGCTCCACTAGGAAGTCAGGAACCACCTGGTGGTGTGTGTTCTGACCACGTGACTTTTAAAATCAACTGACCTCAGATTTATCACTCTGCAAGTTCACTTAGTTCTTGTGTAGAATAGATATTGTATATGTTAATATATACAATTCTCGTTTAATTAAGGAAAAATAAACTCAAAATGTAGCTTCCAATTCACAATTCAAAAAGCCTGAAAACCACTGGGCAAAAAGATAATAAGGGGGTTGAGTGTAGTCAGCTGCTTTTCCTCCAGCACTGCCTGCGGTGTCCTGGGTATGGCACCGCACTGTGCGCCCAAGGCACTCGGCTACTCTTCTAGAATACAGTGATTCCTCAGAGGGCTAAGCTTGCGGTCACCTGCTATCTCATCATAAAAACTAGATTGTGTAGCCAGTGAGATGGCTCAGCTGGCCAAGGCACCCGCCACCAAGCCCACGGACCTGAGTGTGATCCCTGGGACCCACTTGGTAGAAGGAAAGCACCAACTCCAGCAAGTTGCCCTCTGACCACACACCCGTTGAGGAATGCACGTGCCTACATACAAACAGACACACACATAATAAATAAATGAGAATGTCAAAAGCAGCTGTGATTTTTTTTCTTCTTAGAAGTGCCCTGGCAGTATCTGCCTGAGCGGGGGGGGGGGGGGGGGGGGGGGGGGGGGGGGGGGGGGGGAGGAGGCCTGTAAGAAACACAGAGCAAAATAAAGACGACAGTACACACACTAAGCCCAGCACAGCCATCATTAGCTCTAACCTTCGTCAAGGTATCACCAGTCTAGTTCAGACTCAGTTCAGAGATGATTCTATGACACATTATCCCCCCCCCCCCTCCACCCTGGAGTGTTTATAAAGCAAACCCCAGTTATCACAGCTCATCACTTGGCCTAAAACTACCTACGCGTACATCTCTGGTGGATATATGCACGTGTAAAACAAAAATATTGCAAGTATGGCTTATGGCCTGGAGGTATTCCGAGAATGTAATCTCTACGTAGTCTTAAGAATATTTGACATACTTTAGGTGAAAGGGAAGATGTGTGAACAGAAATGTTCATGGTTTTATTTGTGTCAGCCCCAGATGGAAAGCGATGATACTAAGACAGCAAGGGATCCTGGGTTATAGAACAGCTGTTCGATATCAGCCACATGTTCGTGAAAATGTGAGAACTACATAGTCACACGGGGAGTTGCTGCTCTATGTGTGGGGATTTGGGAGGTCCCTGCTGGTGGCCTTGCAGCTGTGCAGGCACAGAGCAAGTGACTCTACCTCAGTAGCCACAGCCAGCTGAGCCGAGGGGTGTCTACCTGAGCTAGGGGCCACCAGTCTACAGTCTGCTCAGCCTAGCTAACTGCATGGAAGAGACATGAAGAGATCTGGAGGCAGAGCTCAGTGGTACAGTGTAAGGACCTGGATTCAGTTCTCAGCTTCTGAAAATAAATAAAGAAAAGCCCGAGAGGTTTGGAATGCTGGAGAGCTGTAAGATCTCATAGTTGGCAGGGATGGTTACTGGTGATAGGCAGTGGAAGTTGTGAGAGTACAGAGCACAGACACGGCTGTCAGAGGAGACCTTCCGCTCACCCAGGCTCCTCACAGCAGCTTCAGTTGCCCGTGGTTTTCCACGTCCCAGCCCAATTCCTGTGAAGCTTGGCTGACTTAGTTCCTTACTTCCTGCCCTTGGATTTCTGCAGGATTAGGCATGTCTGCACACACACACACACACACACACACACACACACACACACACACACACACACGGTGAGACAGAGCACATACTTACACACATAGCACACACACATACACACACATACACACACACACGGCTGGGGGTGAGGGGGGGGTAGAGCACATGCACACAGCACACAGACACACACACACACACACACACACACACACACACACACACACACAGACACACACACACACACACACACACTGCCTTACCTTTTTATTCTGAGATAATTTGACTTGACTGAGTAAATGTTCCCTGCAACCAAAATAGCCTCAAGACAAAAGAGTTAATAATATAATGTTGCGTGGAAAAAAGAAAGCAGCAGTTTAACTATGTAGTATTTATAGCCACATGGAATAATGTCATTAAATCAAGTACTAAGAGTGAACAAAGAAAATGAAAGCAATTAAGTGTTAGGATGGTAGAATTATGGGTAGTTCTTATTTTTTGTGGCTGCTATTTGTAGCATAAGCTCTAAGATACATACAAACCCTAAGACTTTGTTTTAGTCTAACCCGATCCTCTGGAAAGTATAATGTCAAAGCCCCAAATGAGCCTCCCCTTCCCAGAACTGCCTCAGATGCGAAGGCCTTCCAGAACTATACTCATGTTCGAAGGTAAGGGCATCATTTGTAAATATAAGGTATGTTATATTTAAAATTTTTCACTTACTAAAGCAATTACTATTTACTAACAGTGAGGACCCTTACTCATTTCCAGAAGACATAAAGGGAGATATCAAGTAATTTAGACAGTTTTTATTTCCACTAATTAGCTAAACACTGTTTTCTTTTATGACAGACTTTCCCCCAAAGAAACCATCTTAGCTTGATAATTATAAGTAACTGGAGGCTTCCAGTATTCGTTAAATATGGTCAGTTTTTGTGCTAAAATTCAATATTTCACTGAGTTATGACAGTAAAGTAGATTCAAGAGCTACGTAATGTTTTCCCACAGGAAAGGTGATGTGAGCTCATTAGAAATGGCCAGGAGCAGGGAGACGGGAAGCCCGGGGTGGGTGGGATGGGGGCTAGCCTTGACTCCTCGGTCCAGCAGATTCGCTCAGGATTCTTCTACAGTATTATGGTGTTGGACAATAAGCAAATTGTTGCTGAGAGAGTACCTCTATTTTTTTTGGGGAAAAGAATCCCAATGTATTTATAAAATGACTGCCAGGCATATGCCTATAATCCCAGCACTGAGTAGGCTGAGGCAGGTGGATCAGAATATTCAAGGCTAGCCTAGGCTACATAGTGAGAACTTGTATTGGAAAGCAACATCAAACAACTAAAAGACTAAACTTTTGCATTGCTTTGCATTGTCTTCAAGGCCTTATCCACATATATGGTTTACCAAATCATTGTGCAGTGTGCTGATGTATGTATTTCTTATAGGAGTAAATAACTTTATTCCTGCTACATGTTATATTCTATAGACTGCAAACTTTGCATTGTTCTCTTCCAAGGTTTCTTAGTCTGTTAACAGTAAGTGAAGTATAAAAATGTAAGCCTTCAGCCAACTCTTTTTATTTTGTTTCGTTTTGTTTTTTTGAAACATGGTCTCTCCATGTAGCTTTGGCTGTCCTGGAACTTGCCTTGTAGACCAAGGCTAGCCCTGAATTCACAGGGATCTGCCTGCCTCTGCCAACCAAATACTTGGATTAAAAATGTGTGCCACCACACCTGGCTAAACCAATTCTTTTTTAAATGCTTATTTATTTGTGTGTGTGTGTGTGTGTGTGTGTGTGTGTGTGTGTGTGTGTGTGTGTGTGTGGTCTGTGTGCACATGTGTGTGCCTGTGAGTACACATGGGGGCCAGAAGAGGGTATTGGGTGCCCTCCTCTAGTATTCCCCACTTTATTCCTTTGAGGCAGGGTCTCTCCCTGTGACTGACACTCACAGTTTTTGGCTAGGCTGGCAGTCTGCAGCCATCCTCTTGTCTCCATCATCCCCGGTACTGGGTTTGCAGTGTGTACATGAGACCAGTAATTGCGTGGGTGACAGGATCTGAACTCAAGTCCTCACGATTGCACGGGAAAGACACTTGACAACTGAGCAGTCTTCTCCTCTCTAAGCCCCATCAACCCAATTCTTTAGCATCTTCAGTATACCCGGAAACTCAGAGATAGCAATGGCGCACACCTTCAATCCCAGGAGGCAGAGGCCATCGGATCTCTGTGAGTTCAAGGCCAGCCTGGTCTACAAAGTGAGTTCCAGGACAGCCAGTGCTCCACAGAGAAATCCTGTCTCAAAGAAAAAGGCAGGCCAGGCGGTGGTGGTGCACGCCTTTAATCCCAGCACTCGGGAGGCAGAGGCAGGCGGATCTTTGTGAGTTCAAGGCCAGCCTGGTCTACAGAGCGAGATCCAGGAAAGGTGCAAAGCTACACAGAGAAACCCTGTCTGGAAAAACCAAAAGAAAAAAAAGAAGAAAAAGAAAAAAGAAAAAGGCAGGGAGGGCGGAAGGGACTTGAGATAAGAGCTGCCAGATGCTGGAGTTCAATGATGTGGTGTAGTCAAGAATGGAAACTTTATCCACAAATATCTTAGGTCAAAAGAAGGGGAACCAGGGAGGTGGTGACCCAACAGTACACCATCAACATTCGTCAAGATATGCATGCAGTGGGCTTCAAGAAGCATGCCCCTGGGAACATTTCCACAAATACCTAGGGTATCCAGATGTATGCAAACATACCAGGCTCAATAGAGCTAGCTGGGCTAAAAGGAATAAAAAAAATGTCCCATACTATATTCATGTGTGCTTGTCCAGAAAACATAATAAGGATGAAGATTCTCCAAGCAGGCACTATGCATTGATTACATAGCTATCTGAGACCGTTCAAAAGAAGTAACCCATTTGTCTATGTCAGCATTAACTGTCAATTTGGCACAGCCTAGAGTCCTCTGAGAGGACACTCTCAATTAAAGAACTCCTTAGAGCAGATTGGGCTGTGGGTATGTGCGGGGGAGTGTGTCTTGATTATTAATTGGTACAGAAGGACTCAGCGCTCTCGGGGCACCACAGTTCCCCAGGGAGGCCGTCCCAGACTGTATAAGAGTACTAGCTAAGCGTGACCCTTGGAGTAACCTAGCAAGCCACAAGCCTCCATTGTTTCTGCTTCAGGTTTCTTTGGAGTTCCTGCCCTGACTTCCTCCATGATGGATGGTGACCTGGAACTGTATGCCAAATAAAATCTTTCCTCCCCTAAGACGCTTTGGGTCATAGTGTTTGTCAAAGCAAGAGAGTGAAACTAGAACACCACTGATTATTGAATAGCTATTAAATTATGTGTGTGCATGTACGTGTGCATATGCACACACACACACACACACACACACACGAGAGAGAGAGAGAGAGAGAGAGAGAGAGAGAAGAGAGAGAGAGAGAGAGAGAGAGAGAGAGCGTTTTACACTTCTGTTGTACTGTCTTACATCCTTTTGGATGTGGGGCATTTCTATAAGGTTCGGTCCAAGCCTGACTCTCGCTATTTTAAAGTTCCTGTGAGTAGTTTGTTTGTTTTGTTTTGATTTGATTTGATTTATTTTTGAGACAGGGTCCCACTCTCTAGTCTAGGCTGGTGTAGAACTCACTATGTACCCATGCTGACCTCGAACTTACAGAAATCCTCCTGTCCTATCCACCCAAGCGCTAGGGCTGAAGGTGCCACCACACCCAGCTTGTGAGTCTGTTTTTGGACTATATATAAAATATATAATAATAGTTACAGTGTTAAATGAGTGGTCTCTTCCAAAACTGTACACTAATGGAAGACCAAAGTGCCCACCCCCATCAAAAAGAAAACACAGAAGGAATTTAAAGACCACATGATTGGATGCTAACTTCTAGCAGCTCCCAGCATTGTGAACTCGTCAGTAGGGAAAAATTCCAAACATCTTACGCAGCCAGTCACCAGCTCCACCTGCTTGCCATCCAAGTCTTCTGCTTCCCACCCCTCCCAGGTCAAAGTCACTGCCAGTGGTCTGAGTCAGCTCCATCTCCACGAGGTGACAGGTGGGCTCAAGCTCCCTGGCCAGCTTGAGCAGAACTGGAAGAAGCAGGCGGCTACTCCTTTGCCAGGGCGTTATAGCTGTGACTAAGTGGGTGTTTCTTCCTTGCCTGCAGCCTGGTCTCAGTGTACAAACCACAGAGTCAGGGAACTTGCCTGCATCCTCTCTCCAAATTGAGGGAGTGGTTGGTAATGCCCAGGACCAAGCCATTGCCAGATGCTGTGGGAATCTACCAAGCTGAGGCTGACATAATGCATTTTTCTGAGAGGCGTTTTGTCAACAGATGGTAATATGCACTGGAGGGCACCTAGCTGAGTCATTTTTGCACCTACAAATTACTAATAATTACCTTGGTAGGCTGGAAGCTGCGTTGTTGGCATTTTGTTAAGTCTCAGCTTGGATGACAGACACCTCAGGAAGCATCTACCTAAAAGTGGTTGCCCTAGGAACTTTCTAGCACTTCCTCCTTTTGATTTCTTTATCACTTCTCATAAGCCTTAGTTATCAAATTACTATTTGCTTATATAGTTATTGTTCATGTCGTCTACTAGAACGCAGCTTCCCAAAGCAGCAACCCTACTTTTCTGTGCTCTTATAATCTCAGAGCCTTGGACTGAGACACTCGATAAATGTTTATGGAATGAATAAATGAATGAATGAATGAATGAGAGAACAAATGGATGAGTAAATGCAGAGGCTTAAGACATGTCCCATGCCGGGCGGTGGTGGCGCACGCCTTTAATCCCAGCACTCGGGAGGCAGAGCCAGGCGGATCTCTGTGAGTTCGAGGCCAGCCTGGGCTACCAAGTGAGTCCCAGGAAAGGCGCAAAGCTACACAGAGAAACCCTGTCTCGAAAAAACCAAAAAAAAAAAAAAAAAAAAAAAAAAAAAAGACATGTCCCATGACCCAGAAAAAAAAAAAATCCATGACAGGAGTGAAAACAGAGCCTACATATAAAACGGCTATGTCCATGTGCCCAAGCACATTCGGCTGAGATAGCTGCCCTGTTACTATTCCTGGTCTGTTCTCACAACCGAGCACTGGAAAATCACCAGCTCCCTCCCATGCATTCCCTTTCTGAAAGTTCAGCCAAATGCAGTGACTTGAACCAAACTATGTTGCTCGTCGTAGTTTACAACTTGAACTTGGAGCCTGGCTTCTGCTAAGGAAGTGTTTTCCTCGTAGGATGATATTAATTTTCTTTTATAAAAAGTAATCGTTCTGGCCGGGCGGTGGTGGCGCACGCCTTTAATCCCAGCACTCGGGAGGCAGAGCCAGGTGGATCTCTGTGAGTTTGAGGCCAGCCTGGGCTACCAAGTGAGTTCCAGGAAAAGGCGCAAAGCTACACAGAGAAACCCTGTCTCGAAAAACCAAAAAAAAAAAAAAAAAAAAAAAAAAAAGTAATCGTTCTGGCCGGGCAGTGGTGGCGCATGCCTTTAATCCCAGCACTCGGAAGGCAGAGCCAGGCGGATCTCTGTGAGTTCGAGGCCAACCTGGGCTACAGAGTGAGTTCCAGGAAAGGCTCCAAAGCTACATAGAGAAACCCTGTCTCAAAAAAAAAAAAAAATTACTCCACAAACAAAACAAAATGTAAAATATAATTAAAAGTGATTTGTCTTCATGAGACAAAAACCAACCCTATAGTATAAGGTCAGTGTTATACTTGACAACTCAGGGATCACGACACAGTTTGTTCAAGGAATAACTGCTGAAGAGTGGTTGGTAATGCCCAGGACCAACCATTGCCAGATGCTATGGGAATCTACAGAACTGAGGCTGACGTAATGCATTTTTCTGAGAGGCGTTTTGTCAACAGATGATAATATGAACTGGAAGCATATTATCTCAAGGTCTCTATTGCTGTGATAGATCACCTTGACCAAAAGCAACTTCTGAAACCTGTTTTGAAATCTAAGAGAGAGTCGAACGAGGTGGCACATGTGTTTACTGACCGCATTAATCCCAGGGAGGCAGAGGCAGGTCGATCTCTGAGTTTGAGGCCAGCCTGGTCTACAGAGAGAGTTCCAGGACAGCCAGAGCTGCATAGACATACTTATATATGAGAAAGGGTGTGGTTCATTGGTGAAAGAAGAAAACTTTTTTTCCCCGTTTCTAACAAATAAAAACTGCAAAGTATCGTTTTTTGTCATAATTAATTTCACTGCCTTCTGAGAGGGAAATTGGTGATGGATCATGACCTCATTCTATGAGATGAATGAGTGATCACAAACAAGGCTATCTCAGGGACTTGTCCCAGACCTCCAACAAGCCTTTTCACCATTCCATATCATTCATTTACTGTAGCTGCAGCCACTATTACAGCATGTTAAAGATAGTAAATCCCCAGAGTGAGTGCTACTGCTCACACAGTATAATCCTAGCACTCAGGGGCTGAGGCGAGGGAATGGGGAATTCTGGGCTGTTCAGGAAGACCTCATCTCAAAACAAAAAAACAACCAAACCAAACCAAACCAAACAAAAACACCAACCAAACAAGAACCTAAAACAAGACACAGACTCAACCACTAGGAGGCACCCTAAGAGGTGTGTCAACACAACAATGGCATTACCAAAGCGTTAAAAGCCAAACAGAGCCGGGCGGTGGTGGCGCACGCCTTTAATCCCAGCACTCGGGAGGCAGAGGCAGGCGGATCTCTGTGAGTTCGAGGCCAGCCTGGGCTACCAAGTGAGTCCCAGGAAAGGCGCAAAGCTACACAGAGAAACCCTGTCTCGAAAAACCAAAAAAAAAAAAAAAAGTCAAACAGAAGAAATCACAGGGGAAATCAATTAGAATGAAGAATGATGATCATGTACGGATAACACACACACAAAAAAAAGCAAAGGAAACTAACACAACTTTCTAAAAACAGAATCTATAGTGCAGTCCAGAAAACACCGCATTAAACTTCTCGGTTCAACACAATCAAATGTGAGGTTTTCTGCCTAAGGGACGATGGTTTTAGTTTTCTGCTCTGAGACTCGGTTTGACTCATGTTGTCTACAAACCCTGATGCCCATGTTAAGTTGGCAGGAAGGCAGGTGGTTCTTGTTTTTAGAATTATGATGTCCAAAAATAAATCCACGTGTGTGCAGTCAATGCCAAGTTATTTACCTAAATTAGCTAGGGATGTAGCTCAGTGGTAGAGTGCTTTTGTAGCACACACAAGGCCTGAGGTTGGATCTCCAGCACTGGGAGGGGATGTCACTTTGGGCCGGGGACATAAATTAATGGTAGAGTGTAGCTAGAGTTTTCCTGCCTGGCCCACAGTCAGGACAAATCTCTGACACCTGCCAGTCCCACAGCCATTCAGACCCAACCAAATAAACACAGAGACTTATATTGGTTACAAACTGTATGGCCGTGGCAGGCCTCTTGCTAACTGTTCTTACAGCTTAAATTAATCCATTTCTATTAATCTATACCTTGCCATGTGGCTTGTGGCTTACCAGTACTTTACATCTTCCTTGTCCTGATGGCGGTTGGCAGTGTCTCTCTGACTCAGCCTTCCACTTCCCAGCTCTATTCTCCTCCTTGTCCCGCCTATACTTCCTGCCTGGCCATGGGCCAATCAGTGATTTATTTATTGACCAATCAGCAACACATTTGACATACAGACCATCCCACAGCACTTCCCCTTTTATTTTCTTAAAAAGGAAGGTTTTAACCTTTACACATCTCCAAAGTCAGCTTGGTATATTTGGGAATTTGGGCATAGCTTATCTTACTACTTCCTGCTGGAGGGGGGCACTGTATCTTATGGGGACACAAAGAATATTTTAGGATTATGGAGTAGTCCATGAGGGTGTATCGTCTGAGCCAGTTGCTTTGAAACGGTTCTGGATGTTGGATCATCTGGGCCATGGTGTCATCGGAGACCTTTCAGGGGGTCTTGGCTGGTCAAACCTGATGTATTTTAATCTGGAACAAATCCATAGCCTCTGGCTTTCTGTGGAAACAAAAGCAGAGCCTCCTTTCCAAAGCAACATATCCTTACATCCAAATTTTGAAGTCAAGGTACCTTTAAAATATACATTTTGGCATAACTCAACAGCTTTTGTAATCAAATGTTTTTTTTCAGTTACGAATATCAAAGAGAACATAATCCAGATTCTCTGTGTGGAGTGCTTTTGTAGCACACACAAGGCCCGAGGTTGGATCTCCAGCACTGGGAGGGGATGTCACTTTGGGCCGGGGACATAAATTAATGGTAGAGGACTTACTTGCCCACAGTGTGTGAGGCCTGGATTCCTTTACCTCAAATGACTTATCTCCTTGATTCTTTTTTGAATAATAATAGATGTTTTCATACAAATTTGATCTATATGCTTAAGGCTTTTTTTCCCAGTAAAGATGGAGCTTCTTGAGTGTCTTGGCTTTTGGAGATGTATTCAGATACCATGCTAATATTTTTAACTTGGGGACTTTTGGGAGAAAAAATAAAATTTATTTCAGTATCTCGTTTCTAAGTGAAATAATTTATATTTTCTTATTTCCAATTTTGTTATTGTTTTTGACAATTTCACACATGCACATAATACTTTTTTTGTTTTGTTTTGTTTTGTTTTTGTTTTTCAAGACAGGGTTTCTCTGTGTAGTTTTGGTGCCTGTCCCAGATCTCACTCTGTAGCCCAGGCTGGCCTCGAACTCACAGAGCTCCACCTGCCTCTGCCTCCCGAGTGCTTGGATTAAAGGCGAGTGCCAACGCCGCCCGGCCGCACATAATACATTCTATTCACTATCACTGTCTTCCGTTTCCCTATCACCCCTGTCTCCCCTCCCTCTCTTCTCTACAAATCCCTTTCTTACATACACATTTAGGTAGCAGTTAGACCTATGTTAACCAAGAGCAGGAAGTCTCTCCACACACCACTGGGCTTACAACCTCCCCCGGCATGGATTGTTAAACAGGCTTACAGTACCCAGGAAGCCAGCTTCAAACTCCATCAAAGGATGGTTGGCTGTCCCACGACCGTCATGGCAGTATTGTACAGGCAGCACAACTTCCTCTCTAGGTTGATTTTGTAGTTTGTAGGGTTCACAGTTGGGTAAAACCATCGTTGTCTTTACTCCCCCGGCAGCCTTCACAGCACCTTCAAACATTTTGAAAGCTAATCAGCAAGGAAGAAGTTTCCAGTTCACTCAGTCAGTATGCTCTTTACCTTGAAACAGAGGTGCGTGGTATCTTCAGCAACAGGGTCTTACCGTCTAGTTCTGGTAGAAAAGCAAGAGGACCAACAAGAGTCTAGATTGTTTTTTTTTTTGTTTTTTTTTTTTTTTTTGGTTTTTCGAGACAGGGTTTCTCTGTGTAGCTTTGCGCCTTTCCTGGGACTCACTTGGTAGTCCAGGCTGGCCTCGAACTCACAGAGATCCGCCTGACTCTGCCTCCCGAGTGCTGGGATTAAAGGCGTGCGCCACCACCGCCCGGCTGAGTTTGGATTGTTTTGAGGACCCCTGGAGCCTCCTGGGCTAACTCCTACAGAGGTAGCCTATTCCTGTGACTAGACTTAATTCAGTAGCCTATTGCTTCTAGAAGAGGCGTTGTCTATCCATGGAGAGTAACTCCCTTCAATCTCTCTTTTGTGGGTTTTGTTTCTTCTTCTTCTTCTTTTTTTTTTTCAAGACAGGGTTTCTCTGTGTAACAGCCTTGGCTGTTCTGGAACTCACTCTGTAGACCAGGCCTGGAACTCACAGAGATCCACCTGTCTCTGCTTCCCAAGTGCTGGGATTAAAGGCATGCGCCACGATCACCAAGCATCTCTTTTGTGTTTTTCATTTGGGCTACAAGATAGTCGATTTCTATATAACTTTTTCATATACTCTTTATTTCTGATTAATCCTCCACCCCCTTTTAATCCCTAGCTCCTTGATTAAAAAAAAAAAGATTTACTTGTTACTTATTTGTGTATATGTATGTGTGACTTCTATGCAGGTGTCTGTGGAGGCCAGCAAGGGGCATCCAAGTCCCTGGATCTTTTGTGAGTTGCCCAACATGGTGCTGGGAATCAAACTCTGGTCCTTTGCAAGAACAGCAAGTGCACTTACTGCTGAGCCTCTCCAGCTCCATCTCAGTTCTTAACTGCAGACATGGCGGCCTGTTTCTCTTGCTCCATAATATTAAGGCAGGGATTCTGAGACATCTTCGGATGTCTTGCTTCTAGTTCAAAGGACTGGAGTTAACACACCGTTAGACATGGAACCTCTCCTAAATGTCAATCATTTTACCAGGTGTGGTGGTACATGCCCTTAACCCCAGCATCTGGTAAGCAGAGGCAGGAAGATCTCTGTGAGTTCAAGGCCAGCCTGGTCTTCATAGTGAATTTCAGGTCAGTCAGAGCTGCATGGTAAGAATCTGTCTAAAAAAAAAAAAAAAAAATTAGTGTTTTTTTAAAATGTTCTTTTGTTGTTGCCGTCTTTAATCTTTTTTGGCATTTTAAGTAAGGACTTTAAAAAAATATTGTGATGCAAAACATCTTGTGTCAAAGGTCTATTTCAAATGAATTCAGAAGAGATTTGTAACATTTTATGAATGATAGAATTTTTTCATTCTAGTAGCTATTATTTTTCTGTTCTTTGTTACTAATCAAATCTCAGGCCAGGTGTGCTGACCCACAGCTATAATCCTGGAGAGGCAGTCAAGGAAACTGAGTTTGAGGCTAATCCAGGCTGTATAGTAAAACCTGGGTCCAAGAAACAAACTTAGAACCACAAAACCACATGCTGCAATATAATTTATCAGGAGAATATAATTAAAAGTTTAATAATTAGCTCATCAGTGGTGGCACATACCTTTAATCCCAGCACTCGGGAGGCAGAGGCCAGTGGATCTGTGAGTTTGAGGCCAGCCTGGGCTACAGAGTGAGTTCGAGGACAGCCAGAGCTACACACACACACACACACACACACACACACACACACACACACACACACACACACACAAAGTATAATAATTAGTGTTTTTAGCCGGGCGGTGGTGGCAGACGCACACCTCTAATCTCAGCACTCGGGAGGCAGAGCCAGGCGGATCTCTGTGAGTTGGAGACCAGCCTGGTCTACAGAGCAAGATCCAGAACAGGCACCAAACTACACAGAGAAACCCTGTGTTGAAAAACCAAAAAAAAAACCTGTAAATGCTATAAAATGTAATACTAATTGTACCAGGTATTATGGGGAACTGAAAGTTATTTCAATCATTTTCAGCTGAGAACCACCCACAGCAATACTTTTCAGTCTCCAATTAATGTTAATATTTCATCCACAGCGACACTCTCCGCTGCCAGCTAAGTGTTCCTTTCCTACCTCAGCATCTAGCGTGGACAACTGTAAACATGCATTGTTCTTTTTAAAGAGACAGGCGTGCAAAATGTTCATGTCTAATGTCTGTGGAGATCCAGCAATTTTGTCCAGAAAGCAAAATACAAATGCCCCAAATTAATAAAGTAAAGGGGGGAAAAGGGAGAGCTGGAAGGAGGAAGGAAAGAGGAAGGAAGGGAAGGAGAGAGAGAGGAAGAGAAAGCTTGAATACCACGTAGATGCTAAAAACAGCAGTGTTTCTGATATACTGCTTTTAGTAGAACTGATCTGGACCTGGCTGGATTTGTTCATTATCTAAAGGAAAAGGCAAACAAGAAAACCAGTGTTGGAGAATCTTCTTTTAAGGTGTGTTACTTTTGTTTATGTTGCATTTGTTTAACTCTGTGAAGCTGTGTTACTGTGCCTGTCTAAAACACCTAATGGTCTAATAAAGAACTGCACAGCCAATGGCGAGACTGGAGAAAGGATAGGCAGGGCTAGCAGGCAGAAAAAATTAATAGAAGGAGAGATACTGGGGAGAAAGAAGTAGCCAGAGAAGGAGGAGGACATCAGGGGCCAGCCACCCAGCTACACAATAAGCCATGGAGTAAGAAATAATGAAAGGCAAAAGAAATAAAGAAGGGTAAAAGCCCAAAGGCAAAAGCTAGATGGGATAATTTAAAGTTAAGTAAAGCTGGCTAGCAACAAGCCAAGCTAAGGCTGGGCATTTATAAGTAAGAATAAGCCTCTGTGTGTGATTTGTTTGGGAGCTGGGTGGCAGGCCCCCCAAAAGAGAAAAAAAAAACCAACAACAAACCAACCATTACAATTTAGGATTTGGAAATCACATATGATTAGAAGGCTGTAATCAGGGCAGAACAGGGCATGTGGGATGAGGTGGGCAAGGCTTCATCCAGAAATAGATCCCAAACTGTATTTAGAAGAGCAGGGAAAAGATTGCCCCAGGAAAGGACTCAAGTGTGTGGGAGACAAAGGGAAAGCAGGTGGCCAAGGGTCAGATTGTGAACAGACAGACAGATGGATGTATAGGTAGATAGATGATAGGTAGATAGATAGATAGATAGATAGATAGATAGATAGATAGATAGATAGATAGACGATAGATAGGTAGGTGAGATGTAGGTAGATAGATAGATAGATAGATAGATAGATAGATAGATAGATAGATGATAGGTAGGCAGATTGATAGATAGAGATGGATGGATGGATAGATAGGCAGACAGATATGCTGGGGGATGTCTTTCTGTAAGCTGTGAATGTATGTTGTTCCCTTGGTTAATAAATAAGCTGCTTTTGCCTATGTCAAGGCAGCTTAGAGCCAGACAAGAAATCCAAGGAGAGAGAAAGGAAGGAGAAAGGTGGAGTCTGGGGAGACATCAGCACCGCCAGAGATGTGAAGCAAGATGTGAAAGTACCAGTAAGCCACGGCCACGTGACAACATATAGATTAGTAGAAATGGGTTGAGTTAAGTTATCAGAGCTAGCTAGCAAGAAGCCTGATCCATAGGCCATACAGTTTATAAGTAATATAAACCTCTGTGCGTTTACTTTGGTCCAAGCGGCTGTAGGACATGAGTGGGAGAGACTGGTCCTGACTGTGGGGCCGGGCAGGACCAGAGAAACTTCCGGCTACACAGATAGAATCACCACAGACCACATCGAGGAGCTCAGGTTTCAATCTGAAGGTAGAGAGTGGTTAAAGGATTTAAATCTTGGGGGAAAAAATTAACTAGGATTTAAAAACTTGAAATACTAATTTATGAATTCACATTGAAAAATTTAAAAAAAAAATCTATTCCTACTCAGCAAGTCAAGAGTCTAGTGTCCTCTGGGAAGCAAACACTTGCCCTCAGGGATGGATGCTTTGAAGAGGAAAGGCTGTTTGGTGCTCAGCAGACCAAGAAGCCACCTCATTCGTCACACACTGAGGAGCCACTCACCACTTGGCCAGACGTCTCCCCCGGGGAAGACAGTTCTGAACGGATAACATTGAGCGACCGCAGCAGAAAGGGATGCAGGAGGGACGGGAAACGATGGGACGTAAAGCTGGGAGGACTCGAGAGGAGGCCAGGACACTGATGTGCTACAGTGCGGAGCAGAAAAAGCGAAGGCGGGAGCTAGGAGATGTTCGGGAGACAGAGCTATGTGGATTTAGTGATGGGGATCAGGAGTCTAAAATGACCACTTGGGCGCTCAAGAATGAGATTCCAAGGAATGCAGGCATTTGTGTGGGGAGGTGGCTAGCTTAGGACCTGGCTCTGGACATGGTTTATTGCTGTTGAACATAGATCCTGTATACCCACCAAGCTGAGACGCCACCATCTCAGTCATCACTAATTCAGCTGCATGTGTGACTCTAGATGACATGGCTCCTCGATATACACCATGGTTTCCATTTGCCTGCTCTTCACATCCTAGCCAACTGTTAGGGGATGAACAGTGTCTTCCTAAAAGGTATATTGCAGCCCTCATCCCAGGCGCCTGTGAATGTGACCTTCCTGGGGTCTTGGTACACTGAATCAGGTTGAGATGAGGCTATTAGAACAGGCCCTAACTTAGTCTTACTGATGTCCTCACCAAAGGGGAAACACCACACGAAGGCAGAAACACACAGGGAGAATTTTACACAACGATAAAGGCAGAGATCACAACAAGGCAGAAGTGACGGGGATCTGTGGTCACCCCCAGGAGAAGCTGGGAAGAAACAACAAAGAACTATACCCAGCCAGTCACGGTGACACCCATCCCAGCACTTGAGGCAGAAAGATTTCCAAAGGTTCAAGGCCAACCTGATCTATGTAGTGAGTTCCAGACCAGCTAGGGCTATACAGTAAGACCCCTTTTCAAAAACCAAAAATAAAACAAAATAATAATAATAATAAACCATCCAGGAGTGTGGCCCACCTGCACTGTTGTGGAATAACTGTTTTGTACACTGTGATGGGAGCTGGCTGGCAGGACAGAGTATTCTGCCTACACTACAACCTTGATTTCAGGAAAGCCTTCAGAATTATGAGGGATGGTGTTTATGTTTTTAAAATAACATTTGCATTTTTATATCATTTATATCATTTCCCCTTTCTCTTTCCTTCCCCGCAAAGCCTCCCATGTACCCTATCTTGCTCTCTTTCAAATTCATGGCTTCTTTTGCTTTGTGTGTGTGTGTGTGCGTGCGTGCTCAGGGCTGAGCATTTGCTAGTGAACAACCAGCTGACGTGGTCTTCTGCTCTCAGCCTTCCTTAGTTGCCTGCAGTTCTTTGTATAAGGTTGAGGCCTTTTGAGCCCCTCCCATCCTTTAGCACGTCTGTCACTGTCCTTGTTTAGCTCATGTTTAGACATCCATGTTGCTGAGACTTCACAGGTATAGCTTCTGATTTTTTTTAATCAGAACGTGTGCATCTTTTTTTTTTTAAAGATTTTATTTATTATGTACACAGAAGAGGATGCCAGATCTCGTTACAGATGGTTGTGAGCCACCATGTGGGTGCTGGGAATTGAACTCAGGACCTCTGAAAGAGCAGTTGGTGCTCTTAACCTCTGAGCCATCTCTCCAGCCCAGAACGTGTGCTTCTTAACCTGTAATAAAGTTTGTTAGCTGTTACTGCCTGTTGTGCCTGAGATCTTTCCTGTCTTTTAAATCTTTAATTGTTGGAGAAAGCAGACTGGGTCAAGACCCCTAGACAAAAACAATACCTCACACATCTTGTAGGAAATCACTGGACACAGTGGATAGTCATAAGTGTTTCTTAAAAGGGGGAAAATAAAACAAAACAAAACAAAAACAAAAACCTGAACCAAAGTTCTTTTGGGGCACTGGAGGGTTGAGACAGGGTTTCTTTGTGCAGTCCTGGCTGTCCTGGAACTCAACTCTGTAGACCAGGCTGGCCTCTGTGTATGTGTGTGTGTGTGTGTGTGTGTGTGTGTGTGTGTGTGTGTGTGTGTGTCTGTCTGTCTGTCTGCCTGTCTGTCTGTGTCTGAGTGCGAATGGACATATGCATGTAGGTGCCAGAGGAGGCTAGAAGATGGCATCAGATCCTCTGGAGTTGAAGTTATATGCTATTGCGAGCCACCTAATGAGGGGCTGGGAACTGGATTCTGGTCCTCTGGAAGAGCAGCAAGTGCTCTTAGCAACTGAGCCGTCTCTCCAGCCCTGGAATTCACTCTTCTGCTGCCTTCTAAATGTTCTCCATCATTCAACCACCCCAGGATCTCCCAGAAAATCCCCCCAAATAAAAGACTAATACTCGGTACAGACCTACATGAATCGCACAACCCCATATTTATACAATGGCTACTCTCTGATTGGTTGGTGCCAGCCCATACCACATTTATTACCATGTATTCTGCACAGTGTCCCCGTAGAAGTAGTCTAGTGTCGAGGAATGGAGCCAGAATGTGCAGCAGAAAGGGCAGAGGAACATGGAGATGCCTGAGGATAATGGTAAGGACAGAGGCTGCAGTCCAAGGTGGGCTGGGGGTGACAGGATGGGATGTCTAGTAAGTGAATCCTGCTTTAGGAGTGAAAGGACTTCTCTGCCACATCACCTGACTCCTAAGAGCTAGCCAGGCTGGTCTAATCGCTCCCCAAGGCAGTTGTCTTAGGAAGTGCTTGGCTGGGTCCCAGAGCCTGGAAAGATTGAAAGAAGAGTTCAGTGAGTGTGGTGGGGGCGCCAGAAACACTTGTGGTTACACTCTGCCTCAAGCTCTCACAGCATTGATTTAATTGAATTATATTCTAATTCATCAAGAAATGTAATTTCACACTTAAGGATGCTAACTCGATCCTCGGTTCTTCTGAACCATGCATGGCCAATGGAATTGCCACTAACCAGCACAGCTGAACAGTGTGTCAAGAATTCAGAACAGAGGCATGTTAGCAAAGTGTCTTCTACACGAGTATGAGGACCTGAGTTTGGATCCCCAGTATCCACGTAATTCTGTAACCCAGTGTTCAGGTGGTGAGCAAAGACGGGCAGATTCCAGGAGCTCATTGGCCAGGCAGCCTAGCACAATCAACGAGCTCCAGGATCAGTGAGCGGCCATGTCCTAGTTAGGGTTACTATTAGTAACTATTAGGTAACTATTAGTTAGGGTTACTATTGCTATGATGAAGCACCACGACCAAAAACCACTTGGGGAGGAAAAGGTTTATTTAGCTCACATATCCCAAGTCACACAGTTTGTTCAGGGAAGCCAAGGCAGGGATCATGGATGCAGAGCCATGGAGGGGTGCTGCTTACTGCCTTGTTCCTCATGGCTTGCTCAACCTGCTTTCTTATAGAACCCAGGACCACCAGCCCAGGGTGGCACCACCCATGATGGGCTGAGCCCTCCCAAGTCAATCATTAATTAAGAAAATGCCCTGCAGGCTTGCCTACAAATCTGATCTTATGGAGGCATTTTCTCAGTTGAGATTCCCTCCTCTTGGGGGACTTCAGATTGAATCAAGTTGACATAACACTAGCCAGGACAGACCTTGTCTCCAAAGATAAGGTAGAGAGTGATTGAGGAAGACAACCAGTGTCAACCTCTGGCCTCTACAGGCATCATACGTATGTGTACTTACATGTTCATACATACTGACATGAGCAGGTACTATACCATATACCTACACACACATGCACACAAAAAGTTTGCCAGAGTATTAGGGGTGTGGTAGACTTTCACAAAGTTAAGGCAAAATTAATGTTGACTACAGGTCTATCTTGGACAGAGTTAGGCTCCCAAGTAGGGAATCTGTTAATGACAGGAGGAATAATCTGATTGCCTCTGAGACGGTAGTACAGGTGCCACGTTATTTCACATGGGTTTCTTTTTCAGGGAAGGTACTGGATATTAAACCCGGAGCCTTGTGCATGCTGAGCATGCATTCTACTACCAGGACACACCCTCAGTCTCCTTTGGCCTCAGTTTTCATTCAAGACACCGGAAAACTTCCAAGTATGAGAGACAGAAAGGTCAGTTCTTCTGTGCCCTGGAATGTTCTGGAGATATGAAAAAGATGTATTGGAAGCCATTATGGAGAGGGGCTGTTGAGATAATTTATTCATTTATTCCCCCAATTCCCTAATACTTATTGAGAACTTCTGTGGCAGACATCACGTTCATGAAGTTTGTCTGTTGGAGAATAATGGAAGACAAAAAGGCCACTGTGAGAGAAATGGACTCCAACAGAACGCTAACAAGAAAGACGGAGAAATGCAGATAGTTCCTGGGGATCTCATGGAGGCAGAACCAACCTGGCTCCTGTGGAGTCAGAAGGAAGTGACCCTTGAATGGAGTAACCCTAAGGTGGGAGCTGGGGACACTAATTCATATAAACTAACAAGTGTGCTCCTTCACGGAGGAGGTGATGGACAGGGGGCTTCCGTTCTCTTCCTTTTAGGTTCGGAACCCTCTCTATAAGGGCACATTTGACAGACAGCACAGACCACTCACTTTTGTGTATCTCTCCTACCTTTGTTTACTACGTTTACAAGTGTCTTTTCTCATGTCAGCCAGGTGGGGGCTTTGTTCTGTGTTCTTTGTTTTGAGAAGTGAGGTCTTACTATGTAAGTCAGGCTGGCCTTGCACTCCCTGGATTAAGCGGTCCTAATACCTCGGTTTCCCTCCTGCTTAGGCCTGTAAGCGTACACTATCACATCTGGCTCAGTCAGGCGTTACTGAGATTGTTACGTGCTCTATACTGGATTCAAGACCTTCTGTGTTTTGGGGGACACTGGCACCTTTTGAAGGAGAGCACACCAGTGCAGAGAACACAGGGAAAGGAAGTGTGCACTGAAAGAAAAGAGTCTGGGATGGTTAAAAACAAAGGAGAGAGAAAGAGGGGAAAAAAAACCCCAGGAAGTTGGGAGGGTCGGGAGGTGGGGGTGGATCTGGAAGGAGTCGGGGGAGAGAGGGAGGGATGAATATGCTCAAAATACATTGCATAACATTCTCAAAAATTAATAAAACTATTGTTTTAGAGAAGAAGAGAGGAGCCTGGAGAAACGCATGAGGCCGGGTTGGGGGGGCCCATGGAGTTTTGACTTTAGCCCATGTGATGAGCAGCCGCTAGAAGCCTGGTCCTTGAGCAAACAGAGGAGAGAGGCACTGGTCGCCCTGACCTTTAACATGTGTATGGGGAAGCAGTTAATTTATAAAAATCCTTTTGTAACCCAGTTTCTTGAAAAAATACGAGAGTAGCATAGACACAAATGAACCAAAAGGCGGAGTGTCCGGACCTCACAAATGATCAAATAAAAGAATAAAATTACATATTTGAGAAATTTCAAAGCAGGACAAATGCAAGCAGCGTAGCTTTCCTTCTAGAAACAATGACCACATGGACTTCAAAGCATTTAATGTTCTCCCTGAATCCTTTAGACCCACATCCCATGGATTCTGGGGGTTGCTGGTGTTAATTTGATTGTGTGTGCACACGTGTGCTCTCGTGCACACACACATGTATGTCATAGCACGCATGCGGAGGTCCGAGAACAGCCGGTGGGAGTCAGTTCTCTCCTTCCACCATGTGGGTCTCTGGAGTCAACTCAGGCTTGGTGGCAAGTGTCGTAACTCACCGGGCCCCTCACCCAGCCCTGTGACTTTCATGTGAGGAGGCGGGAAGGGTGCCGGGGATGTGTTCAGAACACGCCCCCCCCCCCCCCCAGAAACACCCCAGCCTCTGTGTTTGGAGTCAGAGTCTACTCCTTATCCCATCATGAGTTGATAGAATGATAAAATGCAACTGGATCTGGCCAAATTGACGCAAAGAAACTTTGCTTACTTTTTTCAGGAATTTACAAATCAAACCAGTGAACAAGTATGGAAAATTTTCAATTACAGAAAAACAAAATCAAGCCAAAAAGAAACAAAACAAAACAAAACAAAAAACCAGACCGGAGTGATTTCCAGCCAGCACAAGATAAATTCAGTGTTGCCAAAGCAAAGATTCCCATCTCTTGCTAACCACTCCCCAAGTCGCCGTGGCTTGTTCTTCCTCTTCCAGTTTTACTCTCATGGGCCTTGAAAAAGACTGCTTGTCCCGATTCTGGGGACTTGGCTCCTTTTTGAAGGGTCAGGAAGCACCTAGAGATTCCTGAAAGCTGTGTCCTGAAAAGGCCGTGTGCTGTGTCCTGGCCACTCCCAAGCTTCTGCGGCATTCTGTCTTTGAAGGGCAGCAAGCAGGGTCTCACAGAAGCGCACCAAAGCTATTCTTCAGGCAGAGAGTAATTAATCTTTGTTCTTGGCACCCTTTGGGACTCTGTCTCCCTTTCTAATACTTTTTGTATTTTGATCAGATAATGTTGCCCCTGCAAAATCTGTGATCTTCCAGCCCAGGGAGGAATTACCTGAAGAGAAAAAGGACACTATGCTGTTCCTGGCAAAGAGCCACTACTGATTCAGTGGTCATTAAGTCATAACCTCTGGTATTTTTCAGAGGCTGGGGTGGGGCACTCTCGTGGACCTGGGGTAGATGGCTTAGGCTGTCAGGATGGAACCAGCAGCCACTGAGCCATTTCCAGCTTTGGATTTTAGGATTTAGGATTCTGCTCTCCATGGCAACTCCAGTGCTGTTGACCTTAGCAGTCCATTCCAAGACAGAAAGCCGACCGACTCAGCCACGTGCTAAGGGGGTTATTAAAGTTAGAGCTCTTCCCCTCCCATGAACTACCTCGGGTCAAGCAACCACCATAAAATCTTCAAACAAGAGCAAAAATGACGGGCAGACAATCCTGTCCAATGTTTATTTTTTAAATTACATTTCATTGTGTGTGTGTGTGTGTGTGTGTGTGTGTGTAGGTCAGAGGACAATTTGTAGGAGTTGGTTCTCTCTTTACCATGTGGGTCCTTGGGGATCAAGCTCAGGTCAGGTTTGGCAGCAGGCACCTTACTGGCTGAACTGGCCCTATTTTTTTCTAAAATGGTGTTTGTGATTTGCCTTGAGCTTAAAACAAGAAACAGAATCCAAACTGGGAGATTCCATCTCGTGGCCATCCGGCAGGAAATGGAACACAGCTACTATCAAATGTGGCACTTGTGTTGTTTGGTCCAGGTGACCTCCTCCAGGATCCACCTCCACAGGAGGGGCAGGGAGGGAGATCTTTTGGCTACATTGAGGAATAAACTCAGTCAACTGAAGAACCAAAGCACCCCCATTTCAAGCAAGCCCCTCATCCCACCTTGAAACAGGCCTGAGTTTCAAGATTCTCAGAGCGGCTGACATAAGTCCCAGGACAAAGTCAGGATGTTTGAAGAGCCATCTGGTAGCAACTGACTAACCATAGAATGCCCCAATGCCGGAGATGGTCAAAAGTACCAAGTCAGGATGTTTGAGAGACTATCTGGTAACAATTGAATAACCACAGAATGCATCGATGCCAGAGGTAGTCTACAAAGTTTGACAAACAACCGGTTAAAACTGCAAAGTAAGATAACACAGAAATTCTGAAAAGCCCCTAAAACTTGAGCCAATCAGAATTGTACCTGTACTCGTACCCCTAAATGATGTAGCCTTGTGGTTTTTGCCTTTAAAAACTGAGCTTGCAGAGGGGCTGGCACCTCCTCAAGCCTCCACTGTGTCAGAGTGCTTGACCGAGGTCCCTGCTGAGGCTTGAATTGAGGTAAACCTTGCTTTTGCATTTCGGTGAGTTTGTGTCTCTGGTGGTCTCTTTGGGGGTCTTGCGCCCAGGGCACAACATCAACCATTCTAAAATACAAAGAAAATATGCACGGGTGCTCATCATCTTGTAGCCAAGTTTCCATGCTGTTTTCCGGTTAAGGAACTTTCATCTGTATTCACTTTCGGTGGAATCAAGCATAGAACAGAATAAAGCAAAAGTCTAACTTTGATGAGGGGAGGATTTTCCAAGACTCCACAGAGAACTCGCCTTCCAGTTCAGTGGCTTTTAGCTTACTGTAATAAAACGCATTATGTCTAGCTGTGGTAGCCCTGTTCATTAAAGGGCTTCCTTTCTCCAAGCCAGGCAATGCTTAATTATGAGCCCAGTCAGTTCAGTTTGGTCAAGCAGGAACAAAGCGAATGACCCAATAATTATGAACACGAAGAAAAGTTTTGTGTCTTCTCTTGAAAACAAGATCATCAGTGCTGAGCTAGGCTCTGACAGACAGGAGGGGCCATGAAAGAGCCAGAAGGGGAAGACACAGTATGCTGCCTCCCAGGCTGGAAACACTCTTGCTCCTCCCTGGTTTAGACCCAGCTGGCAGGCTCTAACACGAGATCTACTGGGCGATCTCAGTCTAGGAGGGAGGAGGGAAGCAGGAACCATTGGACTGGGAACAGAGGTGGGCCCCAAGCCAAGGACTGCCACCATAGCTTTGCCTCAGAAACCCCAGGACACACTCAGCTCTGTGACCAGCAAAGCCACTTCCCTCCTGACCTGCCTGCACACTTCCCTTCCATTATCTCCATCTGCATCCCTTCCTTTACTGAGGCCTTCCCCTGGCAGGAACTCAGCTGGGGCCAGCCTGGAAAATCTGAACCATTTCAGGAAACCTGACCCTGTTGTCAGGAACAGAGTCCCAGAGACAGCAAGCTGAGTATTGTCTCCCGGACGCCAAAGCTGGTCTCATTCTGACATTATTACTTAAAGTAGAACCCTGCCTCTCCCTCCTCAGCAGACAGAAGTTTCAGGAATCCCCTCTGTCTAGGCTTCCTGAGTCAGAGTTGGGGGCAGGGAGAGAGTTCTGGCTTCTCCAGTGGCTGGATAACCATGTCATGGTATGGGCATCCCCGTGACAAAGTCCCTACAAGACACCTCGTAGTCTCTGAAGGTCCCATGGGGTGGGGTGAACCTGATGAGGTGGCACTTCCATGTGCCTGGGTCTGCTCTGGCCTGTCACAGGTCAAGGTCTGATCAGCAGAGAGTAGGTGAAAAACAGCTGGATGGTGATGGAGGTGGAGAGTGGAGGAGGTGGGACAATGTGTCACCCTGAGAAGCTTTTAGTAACAGCTGTGTACTGGGGGCCTGAATTCCCAAACTAAGTGCAGGAGACTGGGGTCCCTGAGGACACTGAGAGTTTGAATCTGGGGCAAATGGCTCCTCTGACTTCTGGCACCCTGTTGCTCCTTGTCTTCCATTACCCTTCTTGTGTTCTTCATGTCCTACAGACAGGCTGTGTGGAAGCGGCAGTGTTTATTTCTTCTCTCTGTCCATCAGCTTCTCCAATGGTAGAGAGGGGTCAGGTCATTCCAATGTAGGCGTTCTATGATGCCTTAAAAGTGACTATTCTGGCCGGGCGGTGGTGGCGCACGCCTTTAATCCCAGCACTCGGGAGGCAGAGCCAGGCGGATCTCTGTGAGTTCGAGGCCAGCCTGGGCTACCAAGTGAGTCCCAGGAAAGGCACAAAGCTGCACAGAGAAACCCTGTCTCGAAAAACAAACAAACAAACAAAAAAAAAAGTGACTATTCTGTGGTTTCATAATAGGTCTCTGAGGACCATTCCAATACTGATATTCCATGATTTTATAATACGGAGTTGAATTATTATGAAGAACTGGGTGTGGTGGCACAGGTCTTTAGCACTCAGGAGACAGAGAGAGAGAGAGGCAGGTGGATCTCTATAGGTTCGAGACCTGCCTGGTCTACATAGAAAGACCCTGTCTCCTTAAAAGAAAAAAAAGAAAAAGGAAAAGAAAAGAAAGTATTACGAAGGTTAAACATAAATGGGAGCTACATCGTTCACAGTCAGCTAACGACTCTTATCTTTGGGGAGTGAGTCAGCGTTGAGTCTCAGTTTTCTGGCATAAAACAGAAATAGCAACAAGGCCTCATTCGGCGATGGCGATGGGAGAGAGTGCCTGACCGCCCTGCAAATCTGTGCAGCAGCCAGTGGGACGCTTTGCTGAGGATTTACACACTCGCTGTGCACTGTGTGCTGGCAACCGAGCCCAGCGAGCACAGAGGAGCGGCGGGGCGGGGCGGGGCGGGGCGAGAAGGGGCGGGGCCGGGGGGCTGGCTTTGTTCTCGCCCCGCCCCGCTCTAGATATCGCGAGAGGGCCGGCCGAGCTCGGCTTGGGCGTCCGCGTCGCTGCCGCGCTGGGGCACTCGTCCGGCCTCGTCCGCCGGCCGCGGTCTGCTGTGCCGGCGGCTGAGGGCCGCCCGCCGCGCGGCGTCGGCTGTGGCGTTGCGGTCATTGTGTCGTGACGGTGACGCCCGGTAGTGGTTTTCCGCGACAGCGGGTGGCGGCTGCTTTAGCCCGGCCTGGGCTCCGCGGCCGCCTGGAGGGTCTCTGCAGCGCCCACCCCCTTCTCCTCCAGGACCCCACGCCAGCAGCGACCCTGAGCCAACAGCCGGAGCGACCGGCAATGGCGGCCTCTTCGGCCTCGCACCGGCCCATCAAGGGAATCCTGAAGAACAAGACCTCTGCGGCTTCCCCGGTGGTGGCCTCGGCCGAACAGCCCCGCCGGACCGTCGAAGAGGAGCTGAGGTGAGAGCCGGGAGCCGGTCTCGGCCCTGCCCCTCGGGCCGCGGGGTGGCGGGGGAGAGGCCGGAGCCGGCAGAGGCTCGGTCGGCGGAGGTGGCGTTTGTCGTGTTTTTATTTGTTAAGTACATGGGCACGTTGTAAACCTGGCTTTTGAACTTTGTGCCCCTGGGGACACTAAAGAAGCAAATTGAAGTTTCAGAGCGTTAGCTGTTAAGCTTTTATGATTCGGTACCCTAAGCCCAAGGGAGCTAAAATTCTGCGGCAGAGGAGTTACTTTCTTGACCCTAAATTTCAGTCTAGTGAGGCTAATGTGCTCAAAACAAAATTAAAAAAAAAAAAAACAAACAAACCATAAACACAAACCCCACTAAGCATCTTCTCGCATTCGACTTCCCAGTTCCTGGTTTATAATCTCCGCACTAAGTGAAACCAAAAATTTAAAAGTCACTGATGTAGATTTAATGGAAAGTTATTACTGCGAAGGATTTTTGTACCTGAAGTTAGAGTTTTGGTGCTAGATTCTAGTTTTGGGTCCAGTCCGGCGTGTCTAAACTCTGAACTGTTTCGGAGAGAAGCAACTTAGGATGTTGACGGAAAGCATTGTGTGTTATAGTAAATACCTGGAAACCACCCAAGGTCCATTAGTGAGAACTGGTGAAATATTAATTATGGTACATTTGTATAATGAAACAATATACCAGCCTGAAAAAAGGTGTTTTGGCTACAGAGGAAACTACCCAGGCTTCAGTGCTCAATGAAAATACTGTTAGAGTACAGTGTCTAGGTATAACTATACCCCTGGGGTCAGCCGGTAAGGGGACTTGGATAGTATGTATGAGTTACTAAAAATGTAAGTAAGAACTCTTGCATTCGGAAATAAAGTTTTAGAAAAGTTACTGAAATTTGTAGTAGTAGCGTCCTAAAATGAGGATGCTGATGAAATCTTAAGTCTATTAGAACTAGGGCATTTCTGTAATAAGGATCTAATTTAGACTCTTAAGAGTGAGTAGCTGGGAACAGATTTTAGAAGTTCAGTTTAGGATTGTGGCCTGCAGAAACTAGGAAGGGCCTCTGCCTTGCCCGGCAACGCCCCCACCTCCGTTCTTGTGGTTTGACTCTTAACTTTCTTTCACGTGCAACTCCCAACCTCTGCTTGGAGTAAGCTGCTTTAACGGGATTTGACAGTGGTTGTAGGTCATTGGAGAAACAGAATGCCCGAAACATAACAATAGCAAGAAGATCAAGATGTTTAAAAATAGCCACAGCTTGAATATTAAGCAGGAGGAATGGGGTTCTCCTTGACTTTCATATTATCCAGGTGAGCTTTTTTCCAACTACCAAGTATCTTTTTTTTCTGCCCACTTGACTTCCATGCATTCTTAAATGTGATGTATTGTAATCTAGAGCACCGTGCTATAGATTAGCCTCCCCTGACTCCCATGGTTGCCCGGGATTTGCATTCAGATCCCCCCCCCCCATTCCACTAAATGAGACTGATTCCATTAGATAAATTGCTTCTGCTGAAAGAGTTCCTGGCAAGGCAGGATCACTTAAAAAGGATTTTATAAGCTAGTTGATTGCCTTGACTGTAGTTGTAGCCATATCTTCAGCAGGCGCTATCAAACTCTAATTCATTGAAGTTTATGGTATATGGTTCCAGCTGGTAAAAGATAAGCCTTTTAATAAGCACTGTTGGAAGATTGTAAAGCAAAAAAAAAAACAAACAAATTATAGAATTGTGTTATTGTCATAATTCATGCAAGCAATATTAATAGAGCCTCTTAACAGAAATAATACTATAATTTGAAACAAACTTTTTATGTTTATGCTTAATTTAGTTAAAATCAATACCCCCAGTCTGATATTTAAAAAGAATTACAACAAGTGGCTCTTGCAATTGTGATATACTTAGAATCAAGAAACATAAAGGTAGCATATCAGTCTAACTGGAAATGTTAGAGCAGTGTATAACACAGATGGCCATCATATTAATGTGGAAATAGCCAGAGATCTAAGTTGATTGCTGTTACTCTAGTAATTTGTATTGTCCCACAGATGCTAAGCATTGTTGCAAGCATTGAGTCTTTGATCCTAAGGAAAATAAGGGATTATGTTCTCTCAAGCCTCTGGTCATAAATTGTCATCATCTGATCATTACTTAACCTTGTTTTATGTGTTTCTACCTAAAGACACCTTATTTAATATATAGTGTTTCTTAGCTTTGAATTCATGGCCAGTAGCACCCATGCCCAGATGAAGTTTATCCATTGTAAGTGACAGCATGGCCTTCTTGCACTTAGGGACACTGGGCAACACTTCACATTTGGGAGCCACTCACCAGCAGAAACAGTGAAGTTTATAGTACTAGGTAGACCACAAAATGCATACTTGTGGATAGGATGTAGCTCAGTGGTAGAGTGTGCCTCACATATGCAAGACTCTAGGTTTGAGCCCCAACATGGAAAGAGAAGGGAAAAGAAGATACACACTTGGATGAAGTATGAGCAAAGCATGTGATATACGTGTATCCAAAGGTCAGTGAAACCCATCCTTTTGTACAGGGAGTTGAGGAATGTATGTTAGTAATTAAAAAAGCAAATAACACTTACAGAATGAGAACTGACAGCAGCAAGCAGAGCCTTTCCATATTTGGCCACAGCTGGCAACATGTTCTTTGGACAATTCAAGTTTTTCCTACTCTGCCGATGTCTGTGAGCATCCAGGAAACCACCTTCAGTATTGTTCAGATTATATATAGATGGGTTCCAGTAAGGAAATTCCCAATTAGAGAGCCTGCAAGTAAGAGGGAAGCCTGCCTTTTGACATGCTTGTATCATGTAAAATGCAATTGCTTCATGAGTATCCCTCTCACCTGCCCCCAGTTACTGAAGGATATTATTTTATATAGCAGTTAATTATTGAGAGCATAATTCATACTCACATGCATACTATTATAATTCTTAAAATGAATATAGGGGTTGAGGAAGATGGCTTAGTGGGTAAAGCATTTGCTGTGCCAGTGTGAGGACCTGACTTTGAATCCCCAGCACCCATGTAAGAGCAGACAGGAGAGCATGCTCATTTGTAATCCCAGTGCTTATGTAGGGAGATGGGAAGCAGAGGAAGGAGAACCCTGGGGTCCCTAGAAGCTTGAGTTTCAGCCAGCCTGGCGTACTCTGGGAAAAAAGGGTGCCATCTCAAACAAGGAAGGCCAGGACTGACACCCTGGTTGTCTTCTGACCTTCACACACAAACACACCACCCATACTCAACAGCTACAAAGTTTTGTTAAAAGGACAATGTATAAGTAAAGTGAGGTTTGTAAATTTTACATTGGGATTTCAGAAATTTGGCAAATTCAACTTTTAAAATAGTCTTTAGTATTTTGATTGTTTTTATTCAGTTCTTTTCAAGACTGATCAAATCATTATTTGGAAATTTGTTTGTTTTTAAATGATTTATTGCATTGTTTTTAAAATAAGATCTCACTATATAAACCCCAGGCTACCCTTGGAATTGCAGTTCTCCTGCCTTAACCCCCAGAGATATAGGATAACAGGTACACATCAACATATCTGACAGGTGTTTTTATTTTCTAATTAATTAATAACTTCTTTCCTGTGAGTGGTGACATTTGTCAAGTATTAGTTAATTAAAAATGGATGCACTCTACAGTTCCACATATTTAGGCAAGTTAAGTACAAGCACATTGCAACATGGCACCACACTGCTCAACTGTTTTGAAAGCCGCTGTCCTCTCCTATGATTGTGGAGTTCCCATAGTTGTTTCAGGATACTTACAATGTAGTGCACAAAGGCCTAACCTAACATCTAGAGCAAATGTATATGCAGTTCATTGAAAACATTGCCCCATTGAGTCCAAGAAACTATCACCAGGAAAAGAAAAAAGTCTCTAACTGTGATTATAAGATGCTATTCATTGTAAGGTATATTTTTCAGATATGAGTGAAAATGTTTGTTCATAGTTATTAAAAGTGTGTTAAATGTTACTATATCCTGTCTTAGGGAGAAATTGTAGTTTTATGCCTAATCTGAATCCTGTCTGCTACTATTCATTGATTTTATTAGTTCTGGCTATCAATGAATTACACATTTTATCTGTACATTAGTATAAGTCTTAAATTAGTTAAAATACTGAGCCCAGGACCTTAGTCCTGTCTTATTATAGAAATGTAGAATCTGATTTTTCATGCCTTTTGGGTTCTTTTACATAGTCTGCTTCAGAGTTTGCTAGCCAGCTCAATCCAGACTCTATTGTAGATCTGGTAAATTCAACTTTTCAAAATTGTGCTTGAGGGAGGGATAATGACCCATACACATAATCTCAGTACTTGGTGGGGGGTGTGAAGAATGAGAGTTCAGGGTCATCCTTAGCTACATATCCATTCAAGGCCAGTCTAGGCTATGTGAACCCCCTACTCCCCAAGGTACTGGAATTCCATTGCTGTAATTTAAGATACAATTATGTCCTGACATTGTCTTTCTGTCTATTCAAGTATGTGGAGTGTTAAAGTCAAAGCTTAAAATTAAAAGGTTGTTTCCTAAAAGTTACCTTTTGTTTGCTTCTGCTTGCTTTATTGTTAAGTCCTAGTATAATTTCAGTTGTGATATCAGGCTTCAAAATCTTGAATCTTTTCTAAAAACACCACCAGCAAAATCAAACAAACAAAAACCTGTTTATTAAAATTTGAAATTAAAGTTTAATACTTTGAAGCAAAACCTGGCTTGCCACTCTGAGCAGAGCCAAAAGTATCCAACAATCGAGCAGAAACAAGGAGTTCTGGGAGGCCTTTGAGATGGCAACATTTGAAGTAACAAAGGAAAGAAGTGGCTGTTCCAGGATAAGATTTCAACAGTCTGCAAACTGGTCACCCAAGGGGAAGGGCACGGAAACCAGCAAGTTTAGCTACCACAGCAGATCTGCCATGGCCTGGTACCCCGGTTTTTATCTGGAATTTCTGACAGAAAGTGTCCTATAGTTGAGGATGATATTTTACCTGAATCCAGGTTTGCTCCTTAGGTTTTTATATTCTGCCACTAACATTAATTCCACTGAAACCTTAGTAATGCTAATTTCCATGCCCATTGTCTCTATTGACAGTTTCTTCTCTTCATTTGCTTTCTACCTAAGAATTCTTAGCAATTTTGAGCTTGTTTTACAGTCTTAATTTTAGTGTGCCCCCCCCCCCCCTTTAATTTCAAGATAGGCTTTCTTGGACTTGAATTTGAGCATTTAAGATTTTTTCCTCCTAATTTTGTACTGAGGAAATAAAGATGAGTACAGCTTTAAATATATAAGACTTTCAATTCCTTTTGCAATAGAACATGATAAATGGAGACAGATAAGAAAAAGTTGGGATTCAGATTTATTATAATTGTAGGTCAGGTAAATTCAACTTTCATGTGTAATGTGCTTTTGTTAATGTGAAGAACTTGGAGTTGCTGTACAAAGGATGTAAACAATTCATACAAGTAAAGTAAGCATTTGTTGTTAGATAATAAGTGATAAGTACAAAACAGCTTTTTTTTTTTTTTTTTTTTTTTTTTTTTTTTTTTTTTTTTTTTTTGGTTTTTCGAGACAGGGTCTCTCTGTGTAGCTTTGCGCCTTTCCTGGAACTCACTTGGTAGTCCAGGCTGGCCTCGAACTCACAGAGATCCGCCTGGCTCTGCCTCCCGAGTGCTGGGATCAAAGGCGTGCGCCACCACTGCCCGGCCCAAAACAGCTTTTAAATACTACTTTTTTGGTTTTTCGAGACAGGGTTTTTCAGTGTAGTTTTGGTGCCTGTCCTGGATCTCATTCTGTAGACCAGGTTGGCCTCAAACTCACAGAGATCCGCCTGGCTCTGCCTCGAGAGTGCTGGGATTAAAGGGGTACTCCATCACTGCCTGTCTAAACACTACTTTATACTCAGTAAAGTTAGAAAAGTACAAATACCCAGTCTTCGAAATGTTTTGGTAATGATTGGTGACATCATAAATGGTTGGGTTTTTTTATTTGTTGGTTGATTTTGGGTTTTTTTTTGGGGGGGGTTGTTTTGTTTTGTTTTGAGACAGGGTTTCTCTGTGTAGCTCTGGCTCTCCTGGAACTCTTTGTAGACCAGGCTGGCCTTGAACTCAGATCCACCTGCCACTCCCTCCCAAGTGCTGGGATTAAAGGCATATACTGCCACAACCTGACATAAGTGATCTTAAAAAAAAATTTTTTTTAACTTTTTTAGATGCCAAATACAATGGCTCATACCTAGAATTGTGACTATTTAGAAGGCTGACATAGGAGGGTCACTTGAATCTGTCAGTTTAAGACTAATGTGGATAGCACAGTAAGAACCCATGTAAGAGCCGGGCGGTGGTGGCACACGCCTTTAATCCCAGCACTGAAGGCAGAGCCAGGCGGATCTCCATGAGTTTGAGGCCAGCCTGGTCTACAGAGCGACATCCAGGACAGGCTCCAAAGCTATTCAGAGAAACCCTGTCTACAGAAACAAAAACAAAACAAACAAACAAAAAGAACCCATCTAAAGAGAAAAAGACTATTTTAAATCATCAGCAAGTAGAATGTATGAAAATATATCTGTTTTTGTCTGTTTTAAATAAGAAAGTGTTAGATTACATCTAAATACCTAACAGCTAGCTTACATCAAATATTACTCAGTTATTAAAGGCAAAAAATTAGCTTATTATAACACAATATATATAGTTTATATATTAGTATATATGTGTTTTTAAATATATATTATACTAATTTGTATTTATATATTATTTAATATATAGAATGGCAAGAAAATGCAAAAATCCAAATTATTAATGGCTTAGGGTACTGAGATTATACTTACTAATTTTATTCTAAAATTTAAATATAATTTCTTCTTGTATTCTATATTTTTCTTTATATCATCATACAAAACAAATTTACAGGGTGTTGGTATCTCTTCCCTTAGATTAGATACACCCTTTAAATGCCAAATATCCATCTAAGTTGTATCTTCCTTTAAAAAAAAAATGTGTGAGAGTATTTGTGTGTGTTTGTGAGAAAGAGAGAGAGAATGCATACCCACGCTTGAGCATGCATGTGCAAATATCACAGTTTGCAGGGGTTCATTCTTGCCTTCCACCTTTTTGAAGTGCAGGGTCAGTTGCTCTTGCTTCTACAGGCTCGTTTAGGAGATTCTCCTGTCTACATCCCTTCTTGTCTTAACGTAATGCTGGGATTACAGATACCTGCCACTGTCTCTTTTTACATAGTTCCAGCATTGAATTCAGGTAGCTAGGCTCCAGAGGGCTAGTGTTTTACCTACAGAACCATTTCCTTGCCTCCTTTCTCTTTCTCCCCATGTAAGATGACGTTATATTTAGTTCAGCATTGTTAACATCATTTAGGAATACCTTGTTTTGTTTTGAGATTAGAAAGCACCCAGCTAAATTGTTAATGTTTTGTAAAAATACTTTTTAAATATATTTAATCATAATTCACATCCAGAAAACTGTATTAAATGTAAACTTAGAGCTTAAGAAAGTACTGTACATACTGGCAGTAATCACACAGGCCTTTGATTCCAGCACTCAGGAGTCAGAAGCAGGCGGATCTTGTGAGTTTGAGGCCAGCCTGGTCCACAGAACTAGTTCCAGGACAGCTCCCATGAAAAGGACAGAGTAGTTAGTATGTGTCTGTTTTCATGGTGTTGAAGTGGAGGCGGAATGGATCCCTTGAGCTTGCTCTTCAAGTGTAACTCAATTATTTTTCATTATTAGTAATCAGGAGCTACTCAATTGTTTTTCTGTCTTAAATCTTTTTAATTAAATTTATTTTAGATTTATTTTTGTTTTTCAAGTGTATGGGTGTTTTGCCTGAGTGTTTATCTGTGCCATGTGTATGCCTGATGTCTTTGGAGGTCAGAAGAGGGGATTGGATTCCCTGAAACTGGAGTTACAGTTGAGCTACCATGCTAGGAATAGAACCTGGGCCCTCTGGAAGAGCAGAAAGTCATCTCTCCAGTCCCTCTGTGTAGCAGGCTTTGTTGGACTGCCAACCACCTCCCAAATAAGACATGGGGACTTATTATCAATTATGAATGCTCAGCCTTATCTTATGCTTGTCCCACTAGCTCTTTTAACTTAATTTAACCTGTTTCTCTTCATCTGCATTTTGCCTCAGGGTTTTTTACCTTTCCTTCTGTATGTCCTACTTTTTTACTGCTTCCTCTGAGACTGGCTGACTGGCCCGGGCATCTCTCTTTCTCCCTCCTTCTCTCTCTCCTGAGCCTATATTCCTCTTCCTACTTATTCTCTCTGTCCACCAACCCTGCCTATCCCTCTACTGCCTAGCTATTGGCTGGCTGTACAGCTTTTTTTTTTTTTTTTTTTTTTTTTTTTTTTTTTTTTTGGTTTTTTGAGACAGGGTTTCTCTGTGTAGCTTTGCGCCTCTCCTGGAACTCGCTTTGGAGACCAGGCTGGCCTCGAACTCACAGAGATCCGCCTGGCTCTGCCTCCCGAGTGCTGGGATTAAAGGCGTGCGCCACCACCGCCCGGCTTTTTTTTTTTTTTGGTCAGCTTTTTATTAGACCGATGAGGTGCCTTAGGCAGGCAAGGTGAAACAAATGCAACACATCTTTACATAATTATCAAATACAGCGTAAACAAATTTAACACACCTGTACATAGTTAAAGTAATATTCCACAACTCTGTCTTAATTCTTTAAAAATATGTTTCTTTTCACTGTGAGCTTCCTTGGAATGTGTCCATGAACAGACTGGATTATTTGCTTCCTAAGCAAATAATATTTAATGATTTCTAAACAGAAATTTGTAGGTGGTAGATCTATTTAGCAAAATAAAATTTCTGGAAATGCAGATTTACCTAGAAATAGAAAGCCAGTGCAATTGCTTCAAAAGTATTTATTCTTGAACTGGAGATGGCTCAGAGTGAAAGCAGTTGCCATGCAACCCTGACAGCCCGAGTTTCCCAAGTTTCATCCCTTAAGCCCACATAAAAGATGGAAGGAGAGGACTGACTTCTTCAGCTTGTCCTCTGACCCCTCACTTTGCCCCCCCCCATTACATATGCACACAGTAATAATAATACAGTTCTTTTTGTTGTTCTTGTTGTTGTTTTCAAGACAGGGTTTCTCTGTGTAGCTCTGACTGTCCTGGAAATCCCTCTGTAGACCAGGCTGGTCTCAAACTCAGAAGATCCTCCTGCCTCTGCCTCCTGAGTGCTGGGATTAAACGCGTGTGCCAGATACTCAGCTCCAGCCAAATATTTTTGAAAATTGAGTCCTGTTATAGGACAAGAGTGGATGAAACTGAGCATGAACACAATTGACACTTCCTTTCTAAACTCATTCTCTACTATCTTGTTTTAGAATTCTCAACCAAAGATTTTAGATTTTAAAATCATAAACATTGTTTTTATTTTCTGTGTGTGTTTGCTTCCATGTATGTGTACTGCATGCATGCCCTTGGAGGTTTTCTTTATTTGTTAAAAATTTTAGGGGTTGGGGATTTAGCTCAGTAGCCCTGGGTTCAGTCCTCAGCTCTGGGGGGGAAAAAAAAAAAAAGACAAAAAATTTTAGCCAGGCAGTAGTGGTGCATGCCTTTAATCCCTGCACTTGGGGGGCAGAGGCAGGTAGATCTCTGTGAGTTCGAGGCCAGCCTGGTCTACAGAGCGAGATCCAGGACAGGCTCCAAAGTTACACAGAGAAACCCTGTCTTGAAAAACAACAACATCAACAAAAAAAAAAAAAAAAAGAAAGAAAAAAATTTTTATAGCAGGGTAT
The DNA here is from genome assembly GCF_007827085.1 of Peromyscus californicus insignis. Classification (NCBI taxonomy): domain Eukaryota; kingdom Metazoa; phylum Chordata; class Mammalia; order Rodentia; family Cricetidae; genus Peromyscus; species Peromyscus californicus. The sequence goes on along the minus strand of NW_026294458.1, from coordinate 16,591,409 downwards.
AGTGTCATAAGTCTCTTATTCCAGCAGAGGCAGACAGCTCTCTGTGAGTTGAAGGCCAAACTGCTATACATAGCAAGTCCCAGGAACACTCCTACATAATTAGACCTTGTATCCAAACGCACATACACTCATGTGTATATGTGTATGGTGTATGTATATAAGCACTTAACTACTAAGATAGGACAGTGAGGAGGCTTTTATTTCAGTTGTTACTTTTTATTTCTATAGGCCAGTTAAAGACTAAGTATGCCATAGTATAATAGTATTTGGAGTGCCTGATATAAATTATGAAACTTATTTTTAATATGGACACTAAATGCTTTTTTTCCTTTTTAATTTCAGTAAAAAGTCCCAGAAGTGGGATGAAATGAACATCCTGGCAACATATCACCCAGCTGACAAAGACTATGGTTTGATGAAAATAGATGAGCCAAACACTCCTTACCACAAGTAATGTGACATAGACATCCTTTCTTTCGTGGCTTGTTTCCAGTTTGCCTTGATACAATTTCTAAATAACAGAAACTGTAAATCTGTTTTAGTTGTTGCCAGAGTGCTAGCTAACGGTCTACCTGAATACATTTTTGTTAATAATGTGTAACTGCACACTATTGTAGTAGTGAATATTATTGCACCTGGATGGTGGTTAGCTGCTAACACACACACACATTAGTGAGTTTTTTTTTTTTTTTTTTTTTTTTTTTTTTTTTTTTTTTTTGGTTTTTCGAGACAGGGTTTCTCTGTGTAGCTTTGCGCCTTTCCTGGAACTCGCTTTGGAGACAAGGCTGGCCTCGAACTCACAGAGATCCGCCTGGCTCTGCCTCCCGAGTGCTGGGATTAAAGGCGTGCGCCACCACCGCCCGGCCACATTAGTGAGTTTTGAGTTCTCTTTTCATTACTGTTATTTATGTGGACCTGGAGCTGGAGTAGAGGTGGTGTGAGCAACTTGATATGAGTACTGAGACTTAATCTCAGGTCCTGGTGAGCAGCAGATGCTTTTGACTGCTGACCCATCTCCAGCTCCAAAGTTTGTCCTCTTTGAAAGGAAGATGAGATTTGAGGGTTTTTTGCTCCCCAAGTCGAAATCAGAGGTTTTCTTTGCAAAAAGGGGAAAACTACATAGACAGATAGTTTTGTATAAGTCTCAGAATTTTTATTTTTTATATATTTCAGGCTGGCCTGGAATTTACCATATATCTCAAGCTGGCCTTGAAGTCAGAATAGTCCTCCTGCATCAGCCTCTTGAATGCTGAGATTACAGGGGGTGAACCACCAGGTCTAGTTAGAATTGTAAACTACAATTGTAAAGTGATGTTGTATATCAATATCCAAAAAGAGACAAAAATAATGTAACCTAGAATTTTCTGTTGAACATTGCTATAAGTCAACAAAGTATATTTCTTTATCCTACTCTACTTAAATCCTAAATGTTCATGGGTTTATTTTACGTTTCCTTGGATAAATATATAAGCCAGCAGGTTTTTATTAATAGGTCTTTAGGGTCTGCATAAGTTTGCTTTCTCTTTGCTGTGACCAAGTACCTGGTAGAAAAAAACTTGAGAGGAAGGATTTCCATTTCTCTTGATTCATGGTTTCAAAGGGTCATAGTGTCTGTCCATGGTTGCTTGACCCTATGCACTCTGGCCAGAACATCATCACAGAGAGAATGTGTGGTAGAGAATTTTAAAAATGTTACTTCGGTTTTTGAGAATTCCTTATGATGTATTTCGATCATATTCTTTTCCCTCCTTAATTTCTCCCACTTCCCTACTCACCAACTTCATATTCTTTCTTAAAAAAAAAAAAGAACAATGAAATCCAGTGACCTTTTTCCTCAACTAGGTCCTGCCTCCTGCCTTGCACAGATTTCTAATAATGCCATCCTGAATCTTTCAAGGGACTAATCTGTCATTTGATCAGAGCCTTCATGATCTGATATTCTCTGGGAATGTAATCACAAACATACCTAGAGCTGTGCTTTCCTAATTCCCTGGGCATTTTGTTTGTTTTTCTCCCATAGATCGTTCGTGTATCAGCTATTCAGTGAGACAGTTGAAGGGATAGGAACAAGCTACAGATGAGCCCACTAAAAATCTCAAAGTAGAAGCTTGTGTGCACTGGGCACTCTTGATTCTGTCACACTGTACAAGAGGGATAAATCCTGCATCCTGCTCTGGAAGCTCTTTGGGAGCCTTTCCACAAAGGAGAGGCCACTTGGCTCTGTTTCTGTGCATTTCTTAATCCAGTGAAGTAGGCAGTCAGAATTAGCCACCAACAGGAACTGTTTATTTTTCCTAGTCTTATGTCTGTGTAGACCATTTCTTCCTTAATGGTGAGATATAAACACAAATTCTAAAACGAGCTCAGCATTTTCAGTGCCTAATTGTAATTCCAGTAATCACAAATTTAAGACCAGCTGGGCTACACTGCAAAAAAGTTCCCTCTCAAAATACTAAAACCAACAAGTGGGTTATTTTGCATTATTTGTCCATCTGCCTCATTGGATAGAAAAATTGACCTTTTTTTTAGGGTTCCCCCTTCCCCGATAATTTGAGTTTTTAGTATTTTATGGTTGCTTTGTTCTTTTCTTGTTAAGCTTACTTTATCATCTTTTATTTCTGAGAATTGAACTAGGGCCTTATACATGTCTGGCAAAGACTACCACTGAGTTACAGTCCCAGCCCAGTGCTCTGTGTATGTATGTCTCTAACTACATGTATTGAGTAGAAACTATTTTAAAGGTAAATTTCAAAGATGACAACAAAAATAAGTTATTATTTTAATTAAATAATAAAATTGTGTTTTCAGTCTCGGTTTTCTAGCTATACAATTTTATTTCATGTGTCAGTTTTAATAATGTGCTTATTAATAGAAACGTGCTTGTCATCCTAGTATGGTAGGTGATGATGAAGATGCCTTTAGTGATTCGGAAGGCAACGAAGTTATGACTCCAGATATCTTAGCTAAGAAGTAAGTACTAAAGCATTTCCTACAGGGAGTTTTAACTGTGCTGAGTCAAAGACATTTGCTGTGTCCTGCTTGTATATTTGTAAATGAAAGGCTATGCTTACCTATGTTTGGGGGTTTATTGACAGTTGAACCCAGGACTAAGTGTTAAATACTTGCTGAGTAAGATTCCTGGCCCCTAACTAGATTTGTATAGCAATTATTACATTCTTGTTTCTTAATTAATATCAATCTAAGCAGGAGGTGGCAAGGTTAGAATGCCTGAACCTGGGGATACTTCTGTCTGTTTTTCTCTTGTGGTGATGTTTTTAAACACCCTGACACCCACATGGTAAAGATGTGAGAAAGGCAAAAATAAGTTCCTGTGTGCACTGATTTCTAACAGCCACGCTGCTGTCCTTGTTGCTTACCGGTCTCTACATCCATCCTACATTCTCTTGTTTTCTTTATCACTTACAGCTAGAATATTCGTTGATTATTTTGGGTTGTTTTCATGACTCAAGTTGAATGAGACGTTTAAATAGTACAAGTACGTCACAGTTACTAATTTCTTCTCTTTATAAATATGGTGTAGATTAGCTGCTGCTGAAGGCTCGGAGCCAAAGTACCGGGCTCGGGAACAAGAAAGCAGTGGAGAGGAGGATGAGGACCTCTCCCCTGAAGAGCGAGGTAGGCTCTTCCTTCAGCACGGCGCTCATCATTTTTATTTATTTATTTTTATTTTATTGTGGTTTTTGAGACAGAGTTTATCGGTGTAGCCTTGACTGTCCTGGAACTCACTCTGTAGACCAGGCTGGCCTCGAATTCACAGAGATCCACCTGCCTCTGCCTCCGAGTGCTGGGATTAAAGGTGTGCGCCACCACTGCTCATCAATGCTAATAAGTTTTGTTAAAATAAACCTGTTTGAAAGGTTGGAAGATTACTTTCATATTTGGGAAGTGGTGGGCGGGGAATAGAAAGCAATAGAAAAAGAATCTAATTCAGATTCTACATATGTGAGTTTTTCATATAATAGTTTTCCCCCCTGATTAGAAGAAGTTGGAAGAAATACTACAATTTTTCAAATACTTGCAAATATTCCTTTCTTTGAATAAAAAGAAGGTATTTATTAACTACTTATGAAACTAATGCTTTTAGTGTCATTGAGTATTTGAATGATCTTCAGGTGGATAGATTGATTGCCTTGTTGTTTGTGCCTTTTTTGTTTTAAGACAGTAATGCAGGGCTGGGGACATAGTTCAGTTGGGAGAGTGCACGGAGTCCTGAGTGTGAGCCCCGGCATCAAATAAACTATGTTGTCTGTAATCACAATACTAGAGAGATAAAGGCAGGAAGATTAAAAAAAAAAGACAGTGAAATTGGTGCAGAAAACGAAGATGATAAACTATAGAATGAAAATCTGTATAGGTCTCGTGAAGCACAGAGTAGTGATGTCTTAGAAGAGAAGCTGGAGAAGCACTCATTGCAGGATGGAAGAGGTTCTTGTGCTCCAGACAGAACATGCCTAGTTAAGGCATTACTGCCTTTGTGTGTTTTTGTTTGCATGCAACACTGGTCAGATAAGAATATGTTTTATCTTGCTGTTTTTTATACTTTTTGAGCCATATGAATGTATCCTCTTTTCAAGATAAAATTGGGCTGGAGAGATGGCTCAGTGTTAAGAGTGTACTGCTTTTCCAGGGGACCCGAGTTCAGATCCCAGCACCCATGTCACATGGGTTACAACTGCTGTTAACTCCATCCTTGGGCACACAAACCCAATTTAAAAAATAAATCTTTTTAGTTTTTCAAGACAGGGTTTCTTTGTATAGCTCTGGCTGTCCTGAAACTCACTCTGTAGACCAGACTGGCCTCAGACTCAGAGATCCTCCTGCCTGTTAACTGGGATTAAAGGTGTGTGCCACCAACACCCAGCTAAAATATAAATATTTAAAATAATATAATATACCCAGTTGGCCATTGGTGCTGCAGGTTCAACACCTGCAGATTTAACCAACGATGATTCAGAAACATTTGAGGGAAGAAAAATGAGCCCATATTGAACAAGGATAGACATGTCTTTCTTGTCATTATTCCCTAACAGTATAGCACAGCAACTATTTACATAGCATTTAACCTAGAAATGACTGAACATAGAAAGTATGTGTGAAGGTTATATGCAAATATTACACCATTGTACAGGAAGCATTTGAACATCCATAGATTCTGGTGTCCTTAGTGTCCAGGATCCAATCCTTCAGGTACTGAGGAACAACTTATACATAGTTGTCCCATTCTCTCTCTTTTGGAGGGTTGGGGGGTTCTAGACAGGATTTTTCACCCTGACTATCCTGGAACTCACTTGTAGACCAGGCTGGTCTAGTGTGCCACCATCGCCCTGTGTGTCCTCTTCTCTTTGAAAAGAAAATAATCAAAAGCTGGGGCTGTAGTTCGGTGGTAGAGCCCTTGGGTAGCACTAGTGAAGCCTGTTTGGCGGACTCTCAGCCCAAGCCCATTATCAACATTAATGCAAGTCTGACAATAAATAGCACCATGGGCCCTTGAAGAGATTTCAAATAAAAATTGTTTTTAGGTTTTTCCATATTATTCTCCCAAAACTTTTATCTATTAAGGGTGGGGGTTCTATTAACCTACATTATCAGTCTCATTTAGAGTAATTATCCATCAGTTTGTAATTCCCTGAGTCAACCTGCAGGGGGTACCATTTGACCTATTAATATAATTTTATTAAGTGATTTCCTACTGGTAGAATTATTAAATTATAGATGTTTTTCACTTTAAATAATTACATGTCTGAAAAATATTTTGAATTTATAGATCTTTTTGTTTGTTTTCTGAGACAAGGTCTTACACAGTAGCATAGTCTGGCCTTGAACTTAAAGTAATCCTCTGCCTGGGCCTCTCCAGTACTGGGCTTATAGCAGACAATAAACACTACTTTTTACACACATATTTGCTATTTATGTGTATGTGTGGGCACTTGAGCCAGCACATGGGAATGTCAGAAGACAGCTAATAGGAATCAGTTCTCCATCATGTGGGATCTGGGGCTTGAATTCAGGTCATTAGGCTTGGCAGCAAGCACCTTCACCTGCTGAGCTATTTAACCAGCCCAGATATTCTTTTTTATTGTTGTTGTTTTGTTTTGTTTTTAAGGCAGGATCTCACTAGGTAGCACTGGCTGTCCTGTAGACCAGGCTGACCTCAAACTCACAGAGATCTGCCTGCCTCTGCCTCCTGAGTGATGGGATCAAAGTGCGCCACTACACTTGACTAGCCCAGATAGTCTTAAGATAAATAAATCATTAATGTATAACACAGTAATTCAGATTATTAGCTGTGGAGTCTGAGAAATACAGTTTTATGCTCCAAGTCTGATACTGTTTAAGTTGCCTAATTTCCCAGAGCCTCTAGTTTTTATTTCCTAAATTGGGAAATATTAAAAAAAATTTTTTTGTTTTTAGTTCTGTGTTTGGCAGTATACGCCTATGGTACTAGAGACTCAAGAGGCTAGGGCATGATGATCTGTTGAGCCCTCAAGTTCAGGACCAACTTGGGAAATTTAGTAAGACACCCCTCCCTCCTTGCCCATTTCAAACAAACAAACTTTAAGCTGTTAGTGATTCTTAAATGAAGTATTTAATGGACTTAGCACTGGTCATTTTGTATTCTAATTGGTCAGTAAATAATAACTCTTAATAAAGTGAAATACACAAGATAGTCATAAAAGTAGATATAAAAACAATAATAGCCTTGTTGAGTTCATATAGTTCATAAGACCTAAATGTGCTTTTATTTTTTGTATTGTATTGCTTTGCCTTATAGAATTGCAAAACTAATATTAATAATCAAATGAGAATTAAGGGATTCAGTCCCCAGTACTGCATAAACTGGCCGTGGTGGCACAGGCCTGTAATGCCCAGCTCTAGGGAGGTAGAGGAAAGAGTATCAGAAGCTCAAGGTCATTTTTGCTTCCTCATGTATTTGAGGCCAGTCTGTCAAATAAAGAAGAAAAAAAAGGATTGAGACCACTTATTGTTAACTTTCTGTGAAATGAGATTTTATAGATTGTGTGTGCATATGGGTGTCTGGGGAGAATGTCACTCTTCAGGAGCTACCCACCTTATTTTTTGAGAGGATTTCTTACTGGGACTGGAACTCACTAATTAGGCTGAGCCATATGACCAGATTCTGCCTATCATAGCCGCCCAGAAGTGGGTTACGAATGTACAACACCATGCCTAGTTTACTTGGGTGCTGGGGATCAGACTCCTGCTTCTCTGGTGAACAGTTTACCTATTCACGTGACTTCTCAGTTCCTATTTTACAGAGGTCTTTGTTTGTTTTTCATGTGCTTTGCCTATATTTATGTATGTGCACCATGTAGAAGGCATTAGATGCACTGGAAATGGATTACAGACAGTTATGAGCCACCGTGTGGGCTCTGCAAGAATAGTAAAATGCTAAAAACCAAGATATCTCTCCAGCCCCTGTACAGATTTTTAAATTACATAACTTAGAATAACAAATTTCTTTGACTGTATATAGTTCACAAATAAAATACTACAATATTCGCCTAGGAATAACAACCTAGGAATTAAACATATAAGCATTATGGAAGCTGAGCGTGGTGGTGAACCTTTAATTCACAGGATTAGGGATAATCCCCAACACTTGGGAGGCAAAAGCAGACTGATCACTGTAAGTTCAAGGCCATGCTGGTCCAAATGGCGTTCTAGGCCTGCCAGGGCCACATAATGTGAGACTTTGTCTCAAAAAAAACAGACCAAGCAAAATACCATTATGAAACGTTCTCTTCCTGGTCACTCACTGTTAAGACTGTTTGCCTGATGTACTTGAGCCCAGAAGTCAATCCCCAGTACTACAGAGGTGGGGGAGGATAATTTTATTTTTAGTGTGAATATGAAAAAGTAGGCTACTCATATTCTCTGGATGGTCTGAGAACTGTTTCAGGCATTTAAACGTATTACCAGGGCCTACTTAGTATATATGTACATAAAATTACAAAAGTAAAAATATCACAACACATTACTTGCCTTTAATGTTTGATGATCATTATAACTTATACTATGTATTTCATCTTTTTAAATATTTTGTGTCTTATAAAGAGTAATATGCATTTGTAAAACATAAATTCTATTATTGAAAAAATAATAGAATACACAAAAACTATATATAAATTAAATCATAAAAAAGTTGACAAGATAGTGAGAAATCAGAAACCTTTGGCTCAGAGTAGATAATTATATCTCACTACCTTGAAACTAAATTTTTTACAAAGTTGAAATGATCACTGAGTCTGTCCTGGATGAACTTGGATATATGATCATGTTAACAACATAGGAAGTGCAGAAACAAGCTTACTTTAAATGCGATTCAGTTTTGCAAAAATATATTTTAAAAAAAGTCTAGCTAAAAAATGTTAGTAATCTCTGGCTGTCTTGCTTTGTTTTATTGTGGTCTGAGGATTAGATTAATGAGTACTAGGCAAGAAACCTTGCTACCTCTGTCTCCCATTTTTGAATGAGAAAATTGGAGGTAATTTTCTTTTAAAATTTCTGAGTATGTATTACTTTGATGAGTAAAGGTGTGGGTGAGTATTAGCGTTGTCTTCACATCATCTGGATAGTTAAAGATGTCTAACTGCTCTGGTAAATGCCTGCATACCTAACTACTAAGAAAGCTGAGATAGGACCAGTGGGCCTACGGTTTCCAGATCAGTCTGAGCAATATGGGGAGATGACCCCCATCTCAAAAGTGGTTTGTTGCCGGGTGGTGGGGGCGCACGCCTTTAATCCCAGCACTGGGAGGCAGAGCCAGGCAGATCTCTGTGAGTTCGAGGCCAGCCTGGTCTACAGAGTGAGATCCAGGAAAGGCGCAAAGCTACACAGAGAAACCCTGTCTCAAAAAACCGGATTTTAAAAAAAAAAGTGGTTTGTTGGTTTTGGGGTTTTTTTTGGGGGGGGGGGGGTTGGGTTTTTTTTTTTTTTTTTTTGCTGTTGTTGTTGTTTTTGAGATAGGATTTCTTTGTGTAGCCCTGGCTGTCCTGAAACTATTCACTCTGTAGCTCAAACTAGCCTTGAACTCAGATCTGTCTGCCTCTGCCTCCCGAGTCCTGGGATTAAAGGTGTTATGCCACCACCACCTGGCTCAGAAGTATTTTATAAGTAGAGAAAAAGAACTAATGATGTGACAAGATCTTGGTAATAACACTTGGAGGAATTGAATCATAAGAATTTTGAATGTTCTTATTCTGGTGATAGCTGTGCCATTTTGAGATTAAAATTGTTAAAGCAAGGATGATGGAATTTTAAGTCTTTTCATTAACAGCTTTATTAATTCATTTTAAAGTTACTTTTACATGTATGAGTATTTGCCTACATTTTATATGTGTACTACATGTGTGTCTGGTGCCCAAAGAGGCCAGGAGAGGGCACTGGCTCCCCTGGAACTGTGAAGTTACTGCTGGTGTGAGCGCACATGGTGGGTGCTGGGGACTGAACCTGTCCTCTGTAAGAGGGAGCAAATGCTTCTAACCATGGAGCCATCTCTCCAGCCCCTTTAGCTATTTTTTATATTTGTGTTTCAGTGTAAATTTATGCATGTGCCTACTTAAAGATGTTTGACTTTTTATATGGGTGCTTTAGTTCAAATCTTCTTATTTCTTTTTTTCTTCATGAACAGTTCAGTGAAATTCTGTTAGTAAAATGTGGCAGTTGTGTTGAATTGCCACTAATTATGTTTCTAAAGTCATAGGAGTTTTTTAAACAGATAAGGACTTATAAAAGGATTTTTTTTCTTAGTGAAAGTAGAAGTCATAATCAGGTATGGTGTGTGCCTATTTTGTTTGTATTGGTTTGTTTACACATTTTATTTCTTCTGTGCTCAAGTGTGTGCTTGCTCAAGTGGAGGGCAGAGGACAACTCCCTTTGCCATGTGGACCAGATGTGCTGCTGTCTCTCCAGCCCTGGTGCAGGCCTATAATAATAGCATTTGGGAGGCAGAAGAATTAGGAGATGTAGGGCATCCTGGGCTGAATAGAGAAACCTGGGGGTTTGTGCATTCTTTGTACTTGGGATTATAGTTTGCCTTTTGCCTCCCATTCACCTATTGCTACAGAGTTTTCTTATGTCTTTAAATTTTCTTCACAGAATTTCTAATGACTTTTCCATTCCTATTCATCAATTGAGGTGTATACTTGAATCATAAAGTAAATATTTTAGATTTTGTGGGCTGTATAGTCTTAGTACAGACTGCCTGACTCTGCCCTTGAGCACACAATTTAAGTGAATATAACTTAAGTTATATTGGGTCTTGCAATAAGACCCATTGACACAACAGGCCTGGACCAGTCCCAAAGTCGAGACCTTCTAAGCTCACAGAGCACTTTCAAATCTTTTCTAGAAAAGAAACGACAGTTTGAAATGAAAAGGAAGCTTCACTACAACGAAGGACTGAATATTAAATTAGCTAGACAGTTAATTTCAAGAGACCTGCATGATGATGAGGACGAAGATGAAGAAATGTCAGAGACTGCAGATGGAGACAGCATGACTATTGAAGAGCCAAATCAAGGTCAGATGCCTTAAACGTGTCACTCTCACTGGAACTGCTTCTCTGGGCCTAAGATAGTGAGTGGGCTTCATTTGTCGAAACTTCTGGAAAATTCTTCAGAACATTTTGCTGATTTACTTTATAATGTCAGTGTTTCTACAATTTCAATCCTTGGACCAATTTCAAAATAAATTTTATGCATAAAATTAATTTGATAAAACCATATATTTTTTTTTCTTATTTACTTGGCTTTAAGTAAGGATATTTTGCTTGACTGTATGAAGTCATGTTTAGTTTAACAAGAAAATCTCAATTAAAGCTTAAAACTTCTTACCTGTTTTTGTTGTTTTGTTTTATGGTGTTGAGAATTGAATCCAGAGCCTCACACACACTTTTAGAACTCATTTAAAGAAAGCAGTTTTTGTTTTGTTTTGTTTTCTGTTGAGTGCTGTTTATGGGTATTTTATGTGGGTTTTGGAGTTTTGCTTTGGGTGAGATGGTCTTGTCCTGTGACACAGGCTGGCCTTGAAATCACGGCAGTCTTCCTGTCTCAGTCCCCGAGTCCTGGCTGACAGGACTTTTGTTTCCCCTTAAGTTTAAATTGAGATAGAGCCAAGAGCTGTGAAGCCCACAAGAACTCCACTCCACCTCCCTTGGCCCCCAAGCACTGGGTCCAGGTGTCCACCATCACATCCAACTTTTCCTTTTTTCTCTCTTTTTCTTAAGTCTTAGACTACTTTCTGCAACCTAGCAATAACAGTCATAGGAAATATATTTTATTTCATTTGTCTTTGAGGTATAGGATCAAACCCAGGGTCTTGTGTATATCTACCACTGAAGTATCCCCAGGCCCTAGTTCTCATCAGCTATTCTATGGACAAAGGAGAGCCCGGTATGGCAGTGCACATGTGTAATCCAGCACTGACATTGGCTCCAGGATTGCTGAGAGTTCAGGCCAGCCTGGATTATAGAGCGTGGCTGGTCTCAAAAGTGCAGTGACTCTTCTACCCCATTACTGAAGATATTATGTGTATTCACTTCCTTTTCTTCGTACTGAGAAGCTGGTGAGTTTTTTGTGGCAAAATAGGAGTAATTCTGTGATAAGAGATGGTAAGTCATTGTCTCGTTATAGTGTCAGGATTGCAGTATTTAACTTGAACAAACTTTATCCTAGTAACTGTTAAATTTTTCTATTATCTATTTTTAATTGAGCAAATAATAGGGGCTAGGGTGTACTTCAGTGGTAGAGCACTTACAAGCATATGATGTCTCCTAATTGCCATAAAGTCTTTGTTTCCTGCCCAGTCCATCAAGTACTCTGGTAACTTCTCATCGACTTCATTCAGACATTCACTTTTGCTGTCAGCTCTCAGTGTGTGGTCACAAGTTAGGAATACTCATTTGCTGCTGAAATTCTCTACCCAACTCAACACAGTAAAGACAAGTCAATCTCAATCTCTCTCTCTCTCTCTCTCTCTCTCTCTCTCTCTCTCTCTCTCTCTCTCTCTCCCTCTCTCCCTCTCTCTCTCTCTCTCTTTCTCCTTCTCCCTCTCTCCATAGCTTTTTTTCTTCAGAAACATTTTTAATTTATTCTTTGAGAATTTTACATGTATTTTGGTCACATCAGCTCCCCAAGTCTTCTAACTCCTCCCAGACTACCTCCAGCCACATCCCCTCCCAACTTAATGTCCTCTCAACCCACTGAACCCAGTTAGTGCTGCCTACGTGTGCATAAGTGTAGGGTCATCTCTTGGAACATGGACAACGTGTGAGATCCCACATCTCTGAAGAAAACTGACTCCCCCAGCAGCCATCAACTGCCAGTTACTCCTCTGTTGGGGTGGGGGGGTCTTATGACCCTCCTCCATCCACACTGGAATGTTGACTGGCTTGATATTGCGCAGACATCCACAGCCGCTCGAGTGCCTAAGTCTGATGGCCCTGTCAAGTCCAGAAGAGACTATTCACAGCAGTCCTCCTCAGCTTTTAGTTCTGGCCAGTCTTCTGTGTTCCCTGAGCCTTGAGGCAACAAGATGTCCCTTTTAGGACTGAGCACTCCGTGGTCACTTACTCTGTGTACTTGTACAGTTGTGAGTCTTTGTATTGAGCACTCTCTCCTACATAAGGAGGCTTCTCTGATGAGGGTTGAGGGCTGCAATAACCTGTCTAATGGCTTTGAGAATTAACTGCTCTTTTGTTTATCTCTGCTTAGAAGACATTAAACTTCATAGGTTATATATGTAGATTATTTTCCCAGGTAAGTATACCAGAATATAAAGTTTTGTGTTGGTTCCTGAGTTTTCTGAAGTAGTAACTAAAGTACCCTCACATGGGAGTGTAACTTTATGGCATCGTAGAAGTACACAAGGATGGGGAAAACTGTAGTAAGGCTCAGTGAGACAAGGTTCTTCTCTTCTCCTCTTTGGCTCTTAACGCTTCTTAACCAACCGTTAGAGCCTCCATGTTCTGTAAAAGGTACTCCTTTTTAAACGTGGGCAGCTGCCTTCATCTTCCCCTCCCTCCTCCTTTTCCCTCTTCTTCCTTTTTGCTTTGTCCCTCCATTTATGTTTCCATAAAGAGAGAACTGTGTCGACTCTGACGTTACTAGTTTATAGTTAGCAGGTTATGTGAATTTTTTTAGTATCAGGTAGTTAGTTGGAGCTATAAAACTTAACTTTCTTCCTGTGATTACACACCAGTGTCCGTTCTGAAGCCTATCTGTCCTGCCTCCACATATATTCCTACTTTTATAATATTTAATGGTATGTTTAGATTCTTCCAGATCAGTCTCATTTAGCCTACATGAAACACACCTTACTGAGCTGTTAAAGTTTTTATATTTGCGCAAGGTGGCAGTGGTGGTGCACACCTTCAATCCCAGCACTCGGGAGGTAGAGCCAGGTGGATCTCTATGAGATCCAGGACAGGCACCAAAACTACACGGAGAAACCCTGTCTCGAACAACAAAAATAAAAATAAAGTTTTTATCCTTGTTTATTACCCATGCCAGGGGAAGAGTTTCAAATCGGGTAGTTAATTTCAGAATTTGTCATAGTTTTTCTTTGCTTTGATAAAAACCTGAGGAAACAGCCTAAGAGGATTGCAGGGAGGGGCCCACAGTCTGCGTTTTCAGTGCATGGGAGGAGACTGTCCCATGGGCCTCTGGTGAGGCAGAGCGCATCACGGTGACCAGGAGCAAGGCGGGCCAGGGCACAATGTAGCTACTGGGATAGTGTCCTGCTCCTCTAGCTTAAGCTCGGCCTCCTTTCTAGTCCCTCTCAAAGTAGACTCGATCCTTCAGCACATGAGCCTGTAGACAGTTCATTTTCAAACCATAATAGCAAATTATACTGATTTTTTTTCTCCTTTTATCTTTGCAGGATCTACCACAAGTGACCATCTGCAAAACAAATCACAAAGTTCATAAAAGAAATGTGTTCAGCAATGCAGTCGTTTGTCCAATACAAACCTTGTTACTATACTACACTGCTTCTTGTTCTCTACAATTCATAACTTATGTACCAAAATACACACCAGTTACATATTGCCAAGAATTAAGTGATAACCATAGAGACTGATTAGATGGAAAATGCCTAATTAATGCATATATTCTTGTGCCTCATACTTCACCAGAAATACAGTGTAATGTCATTAGTCCAAAACTGCTTTACTTTTGTAAGAACACTGGTTAATTTGTATATGATATTATATAGCTTTTTATGCTTTAGAGATTAAATAATGTCATTGGGGGAAGCTAATTTATTTTTGTCACTTCTAGATGAAGGTACCTCTTATAAAATGTTTGAAGGTTAGTTTGATGTTTTTTCTTCTTTCAATCAAAAGCCTATTGGTACAGTGGGATATATTGGTAGATAAATATTTAGGCAGAAAGATATTTTTTGACATTTATCTTTAGCTTGTTTTGGCTAATTGAGAAGGAGTCTTAAGAGTTACTGTTCATTTTCTGATTGATGACCTTTAAAATTCCTGTTGATTTTCTTTGTTCTCCAAAGCAATGAACTTCTTTTCATCCAAACTGGTTTCCCCCACTCCCAACCTCACTCAAATAAATGACCAGGTTCAAGTTGCACTGACATCTGCTCTGCTTGTTTGGGTGCGCTGGGCAGACTTCAGATGAGGTTTTTATACCATGTGCTATCCTAGCCGTCCCTTTATGTATAGACCTGTCTTAACCTGCTCTTGTTCCCTACGCCCTTCTGCCTGTGCACAGACAGTTGTAAAGATTGTATTCTGGGATGGCAAAGGCTGTTGGACATGAGAAACTCTTCTCTCACATAGTCTGTCATTGGCTGCAATAATGAAGTCTCACTTGGACACCTGCTAGTTCTAAACATGAAGGAATAGATGAAGTAGCCATACCATGGCAGGAAGGACAGCTAAGCAGCCTGGTCTCTCTGGACCTCTCTGACAGCTTGGTCAGGAAATTGTTAATATTAGTTCATTTGACTTTAGACCTTAGAAAACAATTAACTGAGGCTCTTTTGCACGATGAAAGAATTATATGTAATCAGAATATGATTGTTCCTGAATGTACAAACAGAATTATGCCTGAACGTTTTTAAATTTAAAGGTTCTGGGAAGTCCCTGCTTTAAGGGACTACGATAATGCACACTGACAGATGAACTTGGTTCCTCTAACATGGTAGAAATTATTTGGATTTTTTTTCCCCTGAAAGGATAAGTGTAGTTCCTGTGTGTCTTGGTTTAGTGATGATTTCCTTTGTAGTCATTTATTTGTATCGCGAGTTTTGGTAGCACCAAATGAATCTGTTGTATGACAGACTTTTAAAATAACTTCTGTATATTATATATATGAAATGGCTTTTATTGAACAGCTATCTTCCATTTTAAATTTATGGAACTATCATGACGTCAAAATTAAAAAGTGGGAAGAGTCTTTGCTGTTAGAAGATATGCTTATTTGGAATGTCTTTTTTCTTTTTTTAATGGAATCGAACAAGAGTAGCTCTGAAATGTTAGTACAATATTCTGACCTCACATTTTAGCTAGTAAACTACTGATGTACACACTAAGAAATGTATACCTCTTCTTTGTAAATTAAGCCTGTTTGTGGGGTGTGGAAATTCAGTCTGTATATATGTATGTGAATATGTTCATGTACCCAGACCTCTGCTTTTAGTTTGATCTTTTTGTGTTCCTTTCAGCTTGTTTTTATTATTGGGGGGGAGGGGCTGTGCCTACAATGTAAGTCTGTGCACCACTTGCAGTCAGTGCCTCTGGGAGCCAAAGGAAGGTGTCTGTCAGATCCCCTGTCACTGGAGTTAGAGACAGTTATGATCTCTCAGATGGGTGCAGGGAATTGAACCCGGGTCCTCTGGAAGAGCAACCAGTGTTCTTGATTGCTGAGCCATCCCTCCAGCCTCTCCCTCTTATTGTGCACTTAGAAAGTATCCACCTACTCTTTATATCTGTAGAAATGGCCTATTGCACAGTGAAGAAAAGGTGAGAAGGCTTAAACATCTGATTCTTCGTGTTTTCTTAACTTAAAGTTTTTTCCGTAACTTAAAGTAAGATTTCTGGTTTCCAAAGATAATTACTCAGAGGAGTATGATAGGCCTAATAGCATGTCTGTAAGATTTTAGGTAGTCAAATGCAACTAAATAAAAAATGTTTCTCCAGGAAATTAGAGAGATGGATCACTCAGAGTGCTTGGACCTGAGTTTGGATTCCCCAGCACCCAAAAAGCTGCATATGGTCGTACATGTCTAATTCCAGAGCTAGGGAGGCGGAGATTGCTTCATCCCTGGAGCATGCTAGCCAGCCAGCCTAGCTGACTTAGAGAGCTCCAGTTTCAGTAAGAGACCCTGTCTCAGAAGATAGGATTGAGGGTGATTGAAGGGACACCTAGAATCCATCTGTGGACTCCATGAGCATGAACACAAGAGCATGCAGACACACACCACAGAATACTTAAATCAGGTCATTAGTTCTAGTTGACACTGTGCTGGACTGCTGAAAACATGAGTTTTCATAGGCTAAAGGTAGTGCTGAAGGGGTGAGTATCTGCCCAGTGTGTTTAAAGTCATGGCTTTGATTCCCCATCACCAGTGCAGTGGGGGTAGGGGCCGGCCTGTAAGATAGTTTCAGTGGGTCAGAAAGCTTGCACATAAGCCAGATAACCTGAGTTTTATCCCCAGAGCCATGGTTGGAGGAGAGAACCAACTCCCAAAAATTGTCCTCTGACTTCTACACATGTGCCCATGTGCCATGGCATGCAGCCTGCTTGCTGGGTCACAAAGAGTGCACATACATGTACTCACTTGCTACTGGGTGTGTAGTTTCGTAAATTTTTTTAAACTTTATTTTTACTTCCTCTGCTTAACACTTTTTTAAATCACCTCAGTGTAATTGTTAACCCATCACAAAATCAGTTGGGACAATAGTTTAAAACATGAGCCATAGTAGTGTAAATGGATTGTTAATTTAAGAGTAACTCTTAAGTTGAAGGTATAGCAAAATGCTATTTCCCCCTAAACTTTCATTTTTAAATATTTCCTCTTTGTTGGAATGCACTATACATATTTTAATGGCAATAATATGAGACTGGCCTGTGTGTAGATTTTTTTGTTTTTGATGCAGGGTTTCTCTGTGTAGCCCTGGCTGTCCTGGAACTTACTCTGTAGACCAGGCTGGCCTCTAATTCTCAGATCTGCCTGCCCAGTGCTGGCATTAAAGGCATGTACCACCACCACCACCGGCACCCACCCTGACTAGATTTTCTTTTCTTTTTAGCCAGCTATCTTGATATCATAGTCCCTTAACCAAGTTTAGTAGATACGAGGGTAGATCTTGGATAGTGGTGTAGTTGAGTTTGTTCAGTTGTAGAAATACCAGGAGTTGGGTATGGCGTTACTCCCAGCTACTTGGGAGGTTGAGGTGGAGGATCACAAGTTCAAGCATAACCTGGGCAACACAGACTATGTCTCATGAAGAAAAAAAGTTTGAAATTTTTTAAGAACTACCAATTATATGAGAACCTGTTTACTCTTGCCCACCATTGCATTAGGCCCCTTATTTCTTTTCTTTTTTTTTTTTTTTTGGTTTTTCAAGATAGGGTTTTTCTGTATAGCCCTGGCTGTACTTGAACTCACAGAAATCTGCCTGCCTCTGCCTCCTGAGTGCTGGGATTAAAGGCATGTGCCACTACTGCCTGGCTAGGCCCCTTATTTCTAATCCTCAAAACCACAGGATGCAGGCATTCTACCCTTTGCAAGTGAGGACAATGTTCTCATTAAAACTATTCAGTTTCTGACTCTTGTCCCTGCCAAATGGCAGGTATCAAATCCAGAGCTAACCAAATTTTATGATCTCTGGGATTGCTTGCGCCTTACAAATAACCTTAGGTCATTGGTGCAAGCTGTCTCCTTTGGGAGGAATGTTTCTCAAGTAGTTTTGAGTGTCTGTTTTTGTTTGGGTGGGTGAGTATATGTTCCTGTGAGTCTAGATGCTTGTTCACTTGGGCATGTGTGCGTGTAGAGACCAGAGGTCAGTTATGAGTGCCATTCTTCAGGAGCCATCCAGGTTACTGAACTGGATCTCACAGAGTAGGTGTCTTGGCCAGTGAGCCCCAGGGGATTTGCAGGCTCTCTGTTAGTGCTGGGCTTAAATAGTGTATGCCTAGCACTTGGGCTCTCTCTCGCTCTCTCTGCTTCCCTCCCTAATAATGGGTTCTATAGCTCAAACTCAGGTTCTTGTGATTGCAAGTTAAGTATTTCACCCACTGAGCTATCTCCCTGATGGTTTTTTAAATCTGAAAAATAGAAAATTTCTTTAGTAGGTGTATATATAGGAATATTTAGGACAATTGGAAGCATGTATGTGTGATGGCTGACATGCCTGAAATGCACTTACTGTTGTTGTAGTCCACATACTTTTTAACCATCCTGTTTCAGATCACTCAGAACCATGACTTCTTTTTCCATAGAACCAGTATTTTAAATTCAGGTACCATGTTGGCTTACAAAAATTAGCATACAGGGCTGGAGAGATGGCTCAGAGGTTAAGAGCACTGGCTTTTTTTCCAGAGGTCCTGAGTTCAATTCCCAGCAGCCACATGGTGGCTCACAGCCATCTGTAATAAGATCTGGTGCCCTCTTCTGGCCTGCGGGGATACATGGAGACAACACTGTACACATAATAAATCTTTTTTAAAAATTAATGTAGTGCTTTTCAAGTGTATTTTACAAAAGCCATATCCTGCCTTGTCTATCAGGTAACATCCCAAGCAAAGGGCTGGGCTCTGCTGGGCTTCATAGAAGATGAAGTGAACTTCAGAGGGAGGGTGGTTGGCTTACATGTGGTTTGCCAAATGTAAGACTTTCATTTTCTGTAACTTAGGCAAGAAACTGTAAAGTGAGTTTCTAGGAAGGAAGGGTGGTCACGGGCTGGTTACAGCCATTGTAGTTTAGTGCTGGGGGACTATGTGCTGCTCGCTGGGAGATCATGAAATGGCCAGGTTCGCTGCGGGTGATACTCCTAAGCCTGGTTAGTTGGACTTTCAGCTCCCATATTTTAAAATTGGGTTTGACTCATCTTGGTTTTTATTTGAGGCATTATTGGGGGAGGTAATGATGAGACTAGGTAAGTGAGGGTGGATTTGGCAACTGTTCAGGCATGATTTTATTACAGCTGCCCAACCTGAGATTATTTTCAGTGTGAGTCTGCCAAGCATTTCAGTTGTTAGCAATGGGAGTTACTGAAATTAGAAAGAGGACTTCAGTAAATTATTATTCCCCTATTTAAGTCTTTCTGGATTGATGACAGTGTTGACTAGAAATAGATTGTGCACGCTGATTTCTTTTTTTGTATCTTTATGTCACTTGACCTCATCTTTAAGAAAAAAAAATATCAAAAGCTTTGCGGTATGTTCTATTTAAATAAAATAGTTCAATGAGAAGTGTGTTACTAGGAAAGAACTAACAAACATGAAAGCAAGTTGCCTTCATTACACTCTGAAGTATTCCTTGCATAAGCAATTACATAAAGTATTCTCGTGTCTCTATGTAGAAGGGACACTGAGTTGAAAGCTAAGCACTTTTCCTGTTGTGGTGCACCGTGTCAAGCTAAGTGGAGAACTCGTGTTTAAGAGTCGTCTTAAAGGTTCTCAAGCTTAAATGTGCATCCCTGGCAAAGGGAGGTGTGAGCGCTTGCTCACTCTTGCAGCCTTTTCAGGCTGCTTTTCCGACTTGGTCGTCACTGTTTGGGGTTTTCTGTTGTTGTTTTGTTAAGACAGTCTCTTAGCCTTAGCTGCCCTAGAGCTTGCTATGTAGACCAAGTTAGTCTCACTCATTGAGATCCCCCTGCCTCTGCATTCTGAGTGCTAGGATTAAAGGCCTGTGCCGCCACACTCCAGCAAGATGGGTATTTTATAATTAGCAAGACTGCTACTTAGCAGGTTTTCATGCAGATTTCCTTAAAACTAAATTAAGATATCTTTAGTCACCTACCACAAAATTGTTACTAAGCAAAAGAGAACATTACCATAAAAATCAAAAATTGCAAGTCATTTGTTAGTACCACTGCCTTATGTAAAATGTTAGATCTCAGCAGTTAAAGTACATTTTGGATTGTTGCCCATAAATTTTCTGTCTGTCTAATCTCTAGGTTGGGTTATTGAGGGCCAGGAGGCTAAGAAAGGGGGGGGGGGGGGTCTTGGTCAGGGCCACAACATGGAAGTCCATTCTAGTTTAGAACAAACTTTTCTAAGATAATTTGGAGAGGGCTGGAGAGATGGCTCAGAGGTTAAGAGCACTGGCTGCTCTTCCAGAGGTCCTGAGTTCAATTCCCAGCAACCACATGGTGGCTCACAACCATCTATAATGAGATCTGGTGCCCTCTTCTGGTGTATAGGGATACATGCAGACAGAACACTGTATACATAATAAATAAATAAATCTTTAAAAAAAAAAAAGATAATTTGGAGAAACAGTACCACTCCCCAATGAAATGACTGTTTTTCCTGGCAAATTGTAATGTCTGTAATCAAGTATCAGAAGTTGTCATCCTGCTTTTTCTTCTTGTTTTTCTTTCCCCTTCCTGAGATAGGATTTCTCTGTGTAGCTCTGGCTGTCCTGGAACTCGCTCTGTAGACTAGGCTGTCCTCGAACTCAGAGATCCACCTGCCTCTGAGATTAAAGGTGTGCACTACTACACTGGCTTGTTATCCTACTTTTAATGTAAAAGTATCCAGGGGTGGTGGGGGTGACAGGTGACTGAATTGTAGCGTGAATGGATCTAAAGTAGTACGTACAGGTTTTTATTTTTAGTCATGTGTCTGTGTGTGTGCCAGTGAGTGCAAGTATGTGCCCTTGGAGGACGAAGGAGTCTCCTGGAGCTGGAGTTAACAGGCAGTTGTGAGCAGCCCACAGGTGCTGGGAACTGAACTGGGGTCCTCTGCAAGAACAATACAAGCTCCTAACCACTGAGCTGTCTGTCCAGCCTCATTTTTATTCTAAACTTTAAACTTAGAGCTAAACCAGAGTTATGTAGAAATTTATGTTTTGAAATAACGACACAGGCATAAAGCTCTGAAGAGAAAGGATTTTAGTTTGGTTTTTCCCTTTTGCTACATTTATTTGGAGGCAGACATCCAGTGCATTGTGAAGATCAGGGAACAGTTTGGTTCTCTCCTTTCCACCATATGGGCCCTGGGTATCAAACTCAGGTAAGCAGGATTTGGTGGCATACACTTTAGCTGCTAGGTCATTGCACCCAACCCCATTTTGTTCATTTTTGAACAGTCACTGTATATAAGTCAGGCTGGCCTCAGACTCACTTTCCCACCTTAGCACCCTGAAATAATACATGTGAGCCACCATGCCCAACTAGGAAGTTTGTTTTTGAGAACATTTAAAAATGTTTATTGAAGTACAGAATATGTGCTGGGAATTTTACTAGGCTGTGTGTGTACCGTGGTTTAAAAAAGCAAAAAGTTGGTTCTTAGAAAAACATACACACACACACATACATACATAAACACATAATTACTGTGAGCAAAGGCAAAGTACTACATAAAGTACACTATAGATAGTATATATACAGTGTGTATACTATAAAAGGCTATATAGGATGGAGGGCTAGGGTAGCTGTTGCTTCCATAAGTCATTCACTCCCATCACCGGCACCAGGTCTCAAAATAAGCTTTCAAATTATTGACTGCCTTGTCCTTCTGTACCATTGTCCCAAAATTAGTAACTTGGCACTACTAATTAATATTCTCAGCCTTGACTCATTTTCCCTCAAATATGCAAGTGAAATTCATGAGTAAGCCTTAGTAATTCTCCTGCCATCATATATCCAGGTTTCTCCTCCCATCTGCCGTGGAGTTTTCAGTCAAGCTGCCGTCATACTTGTCTCCATTCCCATGATAACTTTCTGATTCCCCCCGCTTTCTATTCCTCTAGTCCACAGAGCAGGTGTTGCCAAACTTAATCCCTTCATAACTGGTGGAGACTTAAGACAACAAACTACCACCCCCTCTTAGGTGTTCAAGACTCCTGTCCTACTTAGTAATGATTTCTGCTTTTTGTCGTTAGTTTCTCCAGGTCCCCAAGCTTTCACTGTTTCAGGACCTTTTAAGGTCCCTTGCCTGAAATAGTCTCTATTTCCTCCTTAATACTTCCTGAGGTTTAAATATAACTTTCCCAGAGGGGGACATGCCCTATTACCCACCTCCCACCTAGAAATATCTTTCCTACTGATCTGCTTGGTTGTTGCCTGTCTTCCTTACCAGTTAGAAAGTCCCCCAAAAGCAAGGATTTTGGTTGTTTGATTTGGGAAATGACTGATCAGATTCCCTGACCCTTTACAGGCGGCACCTCAGGTAAAAGGCCTACCCTGCTGGTTGCTGGCAGAAGAGAGACTGGAATCCAGGCACCCAGACTCAGATATTGAGCCACTGCGGCCCTGTCCATGCTTGTTGGTTCTATTTTATTCAGATGAGAGAATTAGCAATAATTGCGTGTACCTGAAATTCTAGTACTCTAGAAGTAGAAGATCAGAAGTTCAAGGCCAACCTGGATGACATCACACAGCCCTATTTCAGTAAGAATTGACTCATTCAAGCTAATTCCACCCAGGGAAAATTTCTCAGAACAACTGAGACCTAGAACTAAAACTTGATCGTCAGACGTGAGAGAGCGGCGTTTCTCAGTGTCTGCAAGCCGAAGGCCTGCAGACACGGCTTTTCTTGTCGACTCTGGTTTATTCTGAAGAGCACTATTTTCTATATGAGATGCAGACTTGATCTCAAGAGCCCGTGGAAGAGATTTCTCAGATGCAAGTGCTGAGGATACTCACTGGTTTCTATCTGTGGGCTTTGTGAATATTTTTCTTGGTGCCAAGAGGCTTTTCTTCCATTTCTTTTGTTTCTGGCTCTTAAAATTGCCAAACCTCACACGTGTGAAAGATTGTTACGCACATGTAGCATCCCTTGAATTTTGTTCAGTCTACCTGTCTTTGGAAGGCCCTTAGCACTTTTTAAAATTTGTGTGTGTGATGTGTGTATGAGTTTGGGTGTATCACACGTGCTGCAGCTGCACATGCACACATATGCACATCCTTGTGGAGACCAGAGATCTGTGCCAGATGTCTTCCTCAGTTGCTCTCTACCTTTTTATTTTATTTTGAGACCAGGTCTCTCACTGAGCCTGGCACTTACCAGTTCAGCTCATCTGACTAGCCAGTGAGCTCCAAGGTGCTTGTCTCCACACCCACCATAGTACTGTAGTTATAGCTGCCCAGCTTTTACATGGGTACTCAGGGAAAATACTAAGTACTATATAGTCCCAATAGAGCATTCTAGGAAAAACAAAATTAGGCAAGCAGTTAAAGGTTGGTGGTCGCAAGGATTCAGGGGAGGATGAGTTAGTGGTGTGTAGAGGATTTCTAGGGCCGTGAGATCATGCTGTGTGATTCTGTGGTGGTAGATACATGTTGTTTTGTGTTCCTCCGAAGACCATTGTTTTGTCTATTCAAGTTTGCTGTGGGGCTAACGTCTATTCAAATCATAAATGCCCCCCGCCCCATACTCACTGGTACTCTGGACCACAGAGCTAGAAACTGGTCTTTTCTAAAAAAATGCTAGGGGCTATTGGATGCTCGTTTCTTAGTGTGTGCTGTGTGCCTGTCTTTCATGGCATGGTAGCTCACTTCTTTTCAGTGCTGAATATTTCATTGGATGATGGACCAGAGTTTATTAATTTATCTGCTAATGGCATCTTGGCTGCTTCCAGGTTTAGATGCTTAGGAGTGAAGCTGCTCATAAGCATCTCTGTACAGGGTTGTGTGGCATTTAGGTTTTGAACTCCTTTGGGTCAGTGCCAAGGGGCAGTTACTGGATCTCCCCACCAGCCTTGCATGGTCATTACAGTGGCCCCACGTCCTTGCCAGGTTTGGTGTTGGCAGTGTTCTGGATTTTGACTGTTCTGTGGATGTATAGTGATGTTTCGTAGTTTGTGTTTCTGTGATGACATCCTGTGGACCATCTTGTTATATTTGGTTTTGTTTTTAAGCATGAAGATTCCATATAGGAATTGTTGGTGAGATGAGTGTCTTCATGTTTTGGGCCAATCTTTAAAATCAGATTTTCTTATTGATAAATTTTAAGAATTCTTTATAGATTTTGAGTAACTTGTTTTCCAGATAGGTCTTTTTCCAGATGTATTCTCCTAGTCCACAGTTAGTCTTTAATTCCTCTTGAATGAACTTTGAGAACCATTAGCACAAACACTGGCTTTCTCTTTTGCCCAGTACCTGAACATAGATAGCATCACATGTATTCATGATTCTGCAGAAACAGTAAAGACAGGAGGTAACGTGTTGAGGTGATGCAAAGAAATGGAACTATGTACAAACTGTTGGTGGGAGTGCAAATCAGCATAGCCATTATGGAAAACACTAGTTTCTTTCAGAATTTAAAAAGTACTGCCATGTAATTCAATGGTTCTATATATCCAAAGGGAATGGAATCTGTGTGGTGAAGAAAAATGTGCCTCTGGGCCAGCGAAATGGCTCAGTAGGTAAAGGGGCTTGCTGCCAGGCCTAACATCCTAGGTTTGAGCCCCAAGACCCATATGATGGAAGGAGAGGACCAACTCCCCCACCTTGTCCTCTGACCTCCACTGGTTTAAGTGGAGGTGCATGCCTACACACACACAAAAGAATAAATGTAAATTAAAAATTAAAAGAGAACCTGCCCTCTGGTGTTCATGATAGCATTTTTCACAATAGTCAAGATATGGAATCAACCCACGAGTCCATGTACAGAAGAATAGATAAAGTGGTGTGTGTATAAAATGGAATACTAAGCCGGGCGGTGGTGGCGCACGCCTTTAATCCCAGCACTTGGGAGGCAGAGCCAGGCGGATCTCTGTGAGTTCGAGGCCAGCCTGGGCTACCAAGTGAGTTCCAGGAGAGGCGCAAAGCTACACAGAGAAACCCTGCCTCGAAAAACCAAAAAAAAAAAAAAAAAAAAAAAATGGAATACTATTCATTCAGCCTTTTAAAAGAGATATAGAACTGGGAGTGTAGCTGGAAGTAAAGTATGGGGTCCTGAGTTCTGTCTCCACTGCTGGGGTTGGTGGGGGCAACACCATGAATTAACCTGAAGTGTGCTAAGTGAAATAAGCCAAGACAGACAAATAATAGGTGATCTCATGTCTATAAAAATGTCAAAGAGAGAGTAGGTAGAATGGTAGTTACAAGAACCAAAGAATACAATGGAATCTTCACCTCCTTCTTCCTTTCCCTCTTTAAAGGTTTTTTGGTACTTTTTTTTTTAAGATCCATATATACAGTTCTGCATGTATGTATGCCTGCATGCCAAAAGAGGGCACCAGATCTCATTATAGATGATTGTGTGCCACCATGTGGGTGCTGGGAATTTAACTCAGGACCTCTGGAAGAGCAGGCAGTGTTCTTAACCCTTGAGCCATCTCTCCAGCCCCTTTTGGTACTTTTATTCTACATGTGTGCATATGTGTACACCACAGACATGTGTGGAGGTCGGAGGACAACTTAGGGCCATTAGTTCTCCCTATCCATTGTATGGGTTCTTGGGGCTTGAACTTAGGTCATCAGGCTCAGTCACAAGCACCTCTACCTGCTAAGCCACCTTGTCACCTCCACCCCACCCCCGTTTAGAACAGGTTCTGGCTGTTTTCCCAGGGTTCCTGGAACAGCAGTTGCATCCCATTCCACCTGGCTTTCATACAGATTTTAATTAGATGGAGGAATATGTTCAGGGGATCTATTGTACAACATAGCTAACATTAATAATATTTTGTATGCTTGAAATTGCCAAGAGATTATAGCAGTGTTCTCAGTGCACACACGGACACACACACACACACACACACACACAAGATACATGCAGTAATGGCTATATCAATCAGCTTGATTTCACTCCACACTGTATACATATATAAAAATCATGTATATCATAATCATAAATACATATGGTTTTCTTAAAGAACATTTTACTCATTCTTTTAGATTGTCTTCTGGATTTGTTACGTGAAAGCAAAGGAATAATAAAAAACACATTGGCTTTGCAATTACTTTAAATAAGATCCTTTGGCAGCACTCGGGAGGCAGAGGCAGTGAGTTCGAGGCCAGCCTGGGCTACAGAGCGAGTTCCAGGACAGGCACCAAAACTACACAGAGAAACCCTGTCTCGAAAAACCAAAAACAAACAAACAAAGATCCTTTGGTGGATTTCTAGCCAGAGGATGTACTTAGGCCAACGAAAGATGTAAATTGGGAACATAGCTCAGACATCCGGAGTCTTTGCTGAGTGTTGGGTAAAGCAGGTTAACTGCCCTAACAATAGGGCCACCGAAAGTCCTCAGCACCCTTGGGATGACCCAGGCCGCCTGTGACCTTGCTGAGAAGGACTTCACTGGCATTGAAAGTAAAAAAGCCAAATTGCAGGACAAGAGGAAGCATGTAGAATGTGAACACAAAGATTGCAAGGGTGGACAGCTTTTCAAGAAATTCAGTTATAAAAGCCAAGATGGGAACAGTAGATGGGGGGGGGGGGTTGTACATTTTTAATTATATTTTAGAATACCCTTGGGAAGTGGCTCCTCTACTTTTGTATGACTACTTATGTAGTTATAAGATAGTGTTTAAATATTAATCACCAATAATAAGCATTTGAAAGGAGACCTATGGAAGTGCCTAATCAATAATCCAGCCCTCCCATCCTTTGAAGTAGCTACTTAGTGAATATCTCATTGAGGCATCGATCATTTAAGCATATTCTTCCATCTAAATTCAGTACCTAAAACATCATTGTTTTCTATAGAGTGGGCTTATGAGATTTATATTAATATTTTCCATTATTTCCATGTTATTTACCTTCAAAAGATCATCTATTTTTAAACCTTTAATTAGTCTCCAGGCAGATGGCACAATGGCTAAGAAATCTCTCTCAGTCACAGGCTTTGGTGTGTATTATGTTCTTTGTTCACACATCTTAACAAGTTCCTGCATTCTAATTTTAGTTGCAATACAAATTAAAATGTCTACTGTTGTCAAAAAAAAAAAGCTTTTTAGAAAAACATTCAAAATTACCCCCCTTTTTGTTAAGTTTTGGACAGTAAGATGGCAAGGCTCACAGAAAGTGGGTATCCCAGGGCTGCCTCACGGAACATTTGAGCACAGAACTAGACAGCTCAGGCCTAATTTTGGAGCACAGCAGTCAAAGCAAACTCGTTCAAAGGCTGTCTGAGAAAAAGCAGGTCTCGAGTTCACATTCTTCTGTTTACCAGTGTGTCCAAAACTCCAGCTTTCCACACCAAACAGTGCCACCATCCCGTAGAAGAGTGACTCCCTGACTCCCTGCCAGCATGCTGCATAACATGTCCTTGATGCTCTCCCTTGACCCCTCTGCTTACAGCCCCTGATAAACTGTCAGTCCCCTTCAAAATCTCACCCCAGAGCCCAGCAAAATGCCCGTGAAGTAAAGATGCCTGCTGCCAAGCTAGCGGCCCTCTCACCTCCACGTGCGTACTTTCGCACATCACACACACACACACACACACACACACACACACACACACACACAGTTTTTATTTTAGAGTCTCTCGAATCTCCTTGTATGGCTTCTCTGTAGCTCCCCTCCCTCCAAGCCTTCCACCTTCCATTACTCTATCCCTCCATCTCTCCTCTGCTAATCTTTACCATCTATTCCTGGATGGTAATGACCCTGTTAGAGCAGATACGATCATACAGTCAAACATTCCCAGGTTCAAAGCTCCTGGCTCCCTTAGCCGGCAGAGTACAATAGAAGTCCCTGGCTCTGGTCCATCTTTCTAGTCCCTTTTTTCTCCTCTCTGTGTGTCCTCTGAGTTGGAGAAAGCTCAGCTGTTCTTCTTTTCTCTAGCATAGCCCAAGCCTTCTGTGTCTGAACATCAACCCTCTAACATTCTGGTCTTGTAAGTCAGATTCCACCTCCTACATTCAGCCTTTCCATATGTGAATCTTGGTTCCTTTCAGTTCCTGCTACATTATGCTTGCTTCTCCCATTTCATGTCGTTCTGTGCTGCTTGTGTTCCTGCCGTCTCTTTCCTGAGTCTGTCTTATACTTTTAACACATGGAAAGGTAGACAGGGAGTGTTGATATTCTCAAGTTGAGGTATATTCATGATTAAAGCATTAATAAGTGGTTCTGATCTATAAATGATGGAGCCTCGTTAGCGGTTTACAACTGCATGTAGAGGGTCAAGAAAAAATTTTGCCAAGATTATTGTGCCTTAGACCTATTTCTGGACTACATGTAAGAAGACATTCTAGGGGCTGGAAAGATTGCTCAGTGGTTAAGGGCACTGGCTGCTCTTACAAAGGACCCAGGGTGCAGAGTACCAAGTACCCATGTATCAGTTCACAACCATCTGTAACTCCAGTTCCAGAAGATCTGATACCCCTCTTCTGGCCTCTGTGGGCACTAGACATGCACATGGTGCACATACATGCATTCAGGCAAAAATACCCATACACATAAAAATATTTGGAGGAAAAAAAAGAAGACAATATTGTTCTTCTTTCTCTAGTCTCTAGAGCTGGGCACCAGGCAAAATTGATGTATTGTCGAGCTATGCCAAGCTGCTTCAGATCCAACAGAAGCACCCATTCAGTTCTATTCCAGCTGAGTTTTTCCTCCTGGGGCAAGGCCTTACAGTATTCAGAGGAGGACAGGGCCTAGTGATGCATGGCTCTTCGCTCAAGGAGGACTGGAGTAGGTTTGGCTTGAAGAGCTGACTGCTTCCAAATGCTGGTCAGCAAAAACACAATGGTATTTTTCTGTTGCTCAGTGACATGTGGGCCCATGGAGATGAAAATGTTCATTTCAGTAGATGTGTGGAGTTTTCAGAAAGAAAGGTGTCAGAACACTGTATCTTCACTCAAAATAGCTTTCTGGAGGCACTGAGTGCCTGAATTTAGAAAGGTTAAAAATAAAAAAACAAAACATTTTTACATCTTTTCAAACAGTGGTTAAAATAGACTACGCTTTGGGGCTTGGCACAGTAGCTCAGGCCTATATTCTCAGAGTTGGGGAGGCAGAGGCAAGAAGATTACCTACAAGATCCAGGCCAGCCAGAGCTACAGAGTGAGACCCTGCCAAAGAGAGACCCTGCTTGTCACGAGGACTTGGCACACTGTTCGAGATAGTTTCTTTGTAACCCAGAACATCAGTGTGTCTTGTCCTCCGTTTGCATAAATTCCTGGGAATTTTTCACCTCCCTTTCTCGATTGATTGATTGATTGATATTGGAAGGCTTATTCAGCAGTATTTTGTTATCCACATGCATCTTGAGCTGGTTCTGAAGAGAATTTGGTTTTGGCTGGTATTCAAAGAGAAAAGGCTGGGATGTGGGGCACACGCCTGTAATCCCATCACTCGGAAAGCAGAGGCAGGCAGATCTCCAAGTTCAAGGCCAGCCTGGTCTACAGAGTGAGTTCTAGGACAGCCAGGGCTACACAGAGAAATGTGTGTCAAAAAAGCCCAAAAGAAAACAAACTAACAAAAAAATTCTAAGAAGAAATAAGAAAGAAAGGTGAGTGAGTGTCCAGGCTTTAGAAGGGCTTTGTTCTGCTCTGTTTCCTGCTCTTTTTGAACAATTTTATTTATTTCACGTGCATTGGTGTTTTGTCTGCATGCACGTCTACAGTTGTGAGCTGCCATGCGGATGCCGGGAATTGAACCCAGGTCCTCTGGAAGAGCAGCCAGTACTCTTAACCGCTGAGCCATCTCCCTAACCCTGGTTCTTGCTCTTACACATTAATTTCCTTATTATATTCAAATAGCAACAATAATGCTCTGCTAGCTAATGTGAGAGAGAAAACATCAGCATACGGAATGGAGTGGATGGCAGGGATGTACTCACTTGTGAAGACAGTGGTAACAAGTGGGGCCACCATGTTACCACATGAAACAGGCTCCAGTGCTGAAATCATCTTCCATGAAAACTAGCACAGTAAAAGTGAAATATGCACAGGCCCTTTCGAGGAAGCCAATAGGCATGGAACCCCCCCCCCCTTCACTTCTTACCCAAACTCCATGAATTAAGAGTGAAAGGGAGGAACTTCGTCCCTAGGGAAGAGAAGAGGGGCAGTTCACTCACTTTCCATGTGAGCACCTTGGTGTCTGAAACTCTGGGGAGGCTGTGTTTACTATTTGAATTCCACGACATGACGTAAAACTATTCCTTAGCCTTTCCGTTTAAAGAGCATTGCTCTGGGCCAGGCATGGTGGCACACACCTTTATTCCCAGTACTCCAGAGGGAGAGGCAGGTGAAGTTCTTAAGTCTGCGGCGGTGAGCCAAAGCGACATAGTGCTAACTGAGGAGGGCTGGAGAGATGTTTCAGTGATCCTAGGAGCACTTACTCTTCCGAGGGCCTCGGCTCAGTTCCCATCACCCACATGGCAGCTCACAAGTGTCCCTAAGTCCAGTCCCAGGGGATCTGATGCTCTCTTCTGACTTCCGTGGGCACCAGACCCACACATGGTGCACAGACATACATCCTAGCAAAACACTCTTATACATGAAGTAAATATAAACAAATAAGGGCCCCGCGCGATGGCTCAGTTGGTAGGAGCACTGGCTGCTCTTCCAGGGAATCTGGGTTCAGTTCTCAGCACCCACATGGCAGCTGAAAGAGATAAATAAAAACATTGTTCTTTTCTTTATATTGCTATATAAATTTTACATTTAAAAGTGAATTGCATGCTCTGAAATAAGCCCACATTAATGAATTCAGTTCACTGAACAGTTACTAATAGTAAATGGCTAACACTAAGCACTTTTTTTTTTTTTGGTTTTTCGAGACAGGGTTTCTCTGTGTAGCTTTGCGCCTTTCCTGGAACTCACTTGGTAGCCCAGGCTGGCCTCGAACTCACAGAGATCCGCCTGGCTCTGCCTCCCAAGTGCTGGGATTAAAGGTGTGCACCACCACCGCCCTGGCTAACACTGAGCACTTTTGTTCCAGAATTTGTCCTAAAGGAGATCACACACACACACACACACACACACACACACACACACACACACTCATGCTCCAAAATAACCGGAATAGAGTAGGTTCTATTATCACCACTATTTTACAAACAGGGAAGCTGAAAATGTATAAATAACCTGTCAAGGCCACGCACGGTAAGTAGCATATCCACTGCTCCAGCCCAGAGAGTGTTCCGGGGGCTGTGATCTTGGCACAGGTGGACCATATTACTGCCCAAGGCATCACCGTTACAGCCGCCCATTCTCCATGGCTGCCTGTGTTTGTTCCCACTGTGTTCTCACAGAGAGCACACGCCACCCCTCTGCTTGATATGCCCACCAGCGGCATCTGCTGGTGCTGCCACCCACCATGCTTTCTTCTGCTCACTTCCTCTTCTCCTCCTCCTCCTCCTCCTCAGATATCCCAAGCTCATCCCCTCCTCGGCAGTAGAAACACCCCATCTGGGCTGCCCTTTTCTCCAGTTACTGTCTAATCTGCTCCCTCATTCACTGTTACCTCCTTTGTCGCTTAATCTCATGCCTCCTGCTTTATTTTCCTATGTAGTATATTATTATTATTATTATTATTATTATTATTATTTTATTATTTTATTATTATTTTGAGGAAGGGCTTCATGTAGCCTCAGTTGGTCTTGAACTCATCATGTAGCCAAGGCTGAGCTTGAACTTAGGGATCCGTGTCCAGTTTCTGCAGCGCTGAGGATCAAAGGCCAGCGCTCTACCAGCCAAGCTGTATCCTATTCTTGAAATGACTTACTGTTTGTTTTTGCCACTTTCTGCGAGAAGGCAAACCAGGCAGGTGTGTGGAGCGGGGGTTGGAGGGGAGGGTGGGGGGGTGGGGGGGTGTGGGGGGGTGTTCCTCATGTGACTAGAGCTAAAAGCAGCTCACAGATGTCAATCAGATGAATAAATTTTGCTTTTTTTTTTTTTTTTAGGAATCCAGAAGTAGACAAAACAGTGTTGTATACTTTTTATAGTTGAGCTAGTCTCTGAAAGATGAAATCAATACCTCAAATGTATTGACTGATAGATGGTTGGGACTAAAAGGGAAGCGCAAGCCCCTCCCCCTCAGCCCCAGGCCTGGCCTGGCTTGCCTGATGTCATCTGTTTATTTCTTCCTTGCCTTCGGGGTGGTTACAGACTCTCTCTGAAACTGCCCTCTGCTTCAGTCTAGCAGCCAAGCCACAGTGACGCTGGATCTTAGAGTTTGGAATTTTTAGATTAGTGTGGCTCTAACTTTTTTGTTGTTTCAGAGCCCAACATGTTCTTATCTATGGCTAAAACCTTGAAATATACAAGCCCGTCATTTTCTCATTCCCTGTGTGCCTAGAATATTTAGCTAAACCCAAATGTTCATTTCATCTGAATGAATTCATTTTTCAGTATGGGATGGAGTTCTGAACGAGTTCATCTTTCTGGGCCTCGGCTTCCTGATTTTGTGAGGATACTAATAGTCACTACTTTAGAAGACCGTTCTGATGGGTGAATGAGATTGTGGAAGCACCTGATACATACAGAAGACGCAACACAGTGCCTCTGAGCTGACTGTCTCTCCACTTGTGCCGACACCGGGTCAAGGCCTTGACCCACTCCCACCCGGGGCTACCCTTATCTCTAAACTGGTCTCCCCATGAATACCGCTTATTCCCCACAAAGGAGCAATAGTAGACCCCTTAAAACTTAAGTCAGGGAGCTGTGGTCTCAGGTACTGTTAAGCCAGGATGCTGAAGTGGGAGAATCTCAAGTTTGAGGCTAGCCTGGGCTACATAGCTTTTAGCTCAGAAACAAAGATCATTCCTCCTGGTTACAGGCAAAGGATTTGAACCCGGATCCCAAAGGTGCCATGCCCTAATCTCTGGAAGCTACAAATGTATTATTATCAGTGTATACTAGACATCACTTGACCACTGAGCGTTATCCCGGCCTCTGAGAGTATAACCTCATATAACAGAAGCACTTTACAGATGTGAATGAGAGTCGTGGGGTAGGGAGACTATTGCAGTTCATTCAAGAGGTTCTTCTAAGTGGATGAGCCTTCCTGACCATGGTTAGGAGGAGCTGTAACCGAGCTCCACTGTGACTACCTCTAAAGATGGAGGGAGGGGACCCCTGGAAGCTGAAAAAGCAAGGAGGCAGATCTTCCCCTTGGAGTCCAGAAGAAACATGGCCCTGTCAATGTGCTGATTTTATCTCCGTTAACTTCTGACCTCTAGAATTGGAGAATAAGTCTGTGCTGTTTTAATTCACTAAATCTGTGCTAACAGCAGGAACAAACACCTCATGTCCCTGTCTCCTTCAGAGTCCTCCGATGGCTTGCCGGATCACATCGGCTTTTAAAACTGTAACCTACAGTGCCCCAAGTCCCTGGCTTCATTTTCACCGGGGCATCCTTGTTTCCTCTGCTCCAGCCACACTGGCCCCTGGCTGCTCTCTTAGAGGTTTCCACTCGGGCTCTGTGCACTGGCTTCCTCTTCCTGGACTGATTCAGCCCTGGGAATCCCAATGCTTCCCTTGATTCCTGCTGGAATGTCACTTCTATGAGCCTGTTCCCTGCCTTACAATACAAAGTAGCCACTTGTGCCTTGTTCTGTGACGTGTCCTGCTCACCGCCCCCCTTGTGACCGCGCCATCATTTAGTTCTCTCCGCCTCCCCCTGTACAGTCCCCAAGCTTTTCGAAGCAGAGATCTTGTTTCCTGTGCTACTCTATCGCCTTGTATCCTAAGTGCTCAGTAAATAATTTATTAAGGGGATTGAATGGGTGGATGAGAGAGACAGGAAGAAAGGGAAGAGCATTGTGGGAACACAGGACAGCTTGAGGGAGGGGTGAGAGACCCAGGAGGAAGACCAAAAGAGCCCAAGTGGGACTTAGCTGAGTGAAATGAAGACAGTAACACCCCAGACAGAGGGAACTGCGTGTGTGAGGCCATTTCAGTGTCCAGAAGGCCGGAGTACACAGGGAGCAGTATGATGAGGCTGTGACACTATTTTTAAAAGCTGGAGTATGGATGGAAGAGTGACTTCCTGGCCACCAGGGCAGGCTGTGGATCTGGACCGCTGCTTGGGCTCAACCCTGTCCCTGCCCCTTCCATGCTGTGGGGCCTTCAGTACTTACCTGCCATCTCCGTCAGGTGGGGATGCTGGTGACCCTGAATGAGTAACGCATGAAGTCTTAGGTGCATGCTGAGAGAGTGCTATAGTGTGAATTTACCATCATGGTTATTGGCAACAGAGATGTTGATGAAGTTAATGGTTAGGGTGACCTGATAGGACCTAAGGGGTTGATTTTGTTTCTTGTTTGTGTTGTTTTGTTTTTCGAGACAGGGTTACTTTGTGTAGCCCTGGCTGTCCTGAAACGAGGTAGACCAGGCTGGCCTCAAACTCACAGAGATCCGCCTGCCTCTGCCTCCCGAGTGCTGGGATGAAAGGCGTGTGCCACCACCTCTGGTGTTTTTGTTTCTGGTGTGTATGTATCTATGTGTCTGTATATCTGTGTGTGTGTCTGTATGTGTGTGTATGGTTTTTGTTTGTTGTTGTTGCTGCTACACAGCCCAGGCTGACTTCACACTCACAATCCTGCCTCCAGATCCAAAGTGCTGAGACTCCAGTTTTAAAGGCTTAATAGAGCTTCAGAATGGGGAATGGCAAGGGGGGGAACGTAATTGGCGTCTGAAAAGAGCTTTGCGAGGACTATGAGTTCATCTTTGAATAAAGAATGATGAGTTCCGTTTTCAGAAAGTCTCCCTACAGAGCTGGAGGTTTGATGGTGCCGTGTGAAAGAGGACCCGAGCCTTTCTGATGTGGATGGTGCTTGAAAACCACAGGTTGTGACTCAGTAATGGGCCACAGACCAACTCGATGGGTCAAAAGCAGCTTGGCAAGAGCAATAACAGAAAACAGAGCATGGGGTTTGGAAAGAAAGTCCTGTGTCTGGCATCTCTCTGTCCATCTGCATGCCTGCATTTCTCCTTATGTATGCATATATTGCACCTGCTCTCGTGGGTCACCGGGATGTGCATTTCTGGCCAGAAGCCGAGGTTTCACAAGTGTGAGAAACACTGCTCAAGGGAACCTGTTCTGCTTCTTGTCCTGCAAGCTGGCTGCGTCACCAGAGTCTTTTCCGGGATCTCTGACATTCTTGCCATTCTGTGAAATGACGGTGGAGCTGCAGGAAATCTTCCCTCCTTGGGCCAGATGTCTTGCCAGGGCCACAGTGAGTTAAGAGACAGAAACCAATCGCTCCTCGAGGGTTGGCCGTGGGGACGCACCAGCAGAGCACAAGCCTCACAGCACAGCAGCTGAGGGAGGCAACTCCAGATTCCAAAGTACTCTGTGTTTCCAGAGCAGGGAGTAGGAGGAAGGATGGGGAGGTGTGAATCGCTTATCTCCATAGTGCCACCCACCCCACTGCCTTGGAGAGTCACGCAGTTGACAAGCTGCCCACCACTCGTTGGCAATGTCCCTGTCTACCTTGCCCCGCTTCAGCTGCCAAGCATGGAATCACCTGGGATGGAAAGCCTGGGAAGGAGTTGCAAGGTCCATCAGAGAGGGGAGTTCCCCACATACTGTAGTCACCTCTGTGGAACTTCCCTTCCTGAACCCAGCATGGAGGGAGGGGTGACTCTGCCTAGTCCTTTGAAGCGCAGTCCCAGTGCCTCCCACACCTGTTTATTTAGGAAAACACACCACTGGCACTACCTCGCCTATTTATTTCACTCTGATACATCTTCTAGTGCCCTGAGAAAGGCAAGAGAGCCAAGCCTCAGGATTATGAAGGACCAGAGCCATTGGTAGCTGGGACCAGAGGAGCCGGCAAATTTGTTATTTGAATCTAGTATTTTCCTTGTGGTGTCTGGTCAAATACCTGTCAGAAACTATTTAAGAGAGAAGGGGTTGATTTTAGCTCATCACTTAAAATGACGCTGTGCATCATGGTTGGGAAGACATGACAGTTCACAGAGGCGGGAACTCGATGTAGAGCAGGAGTCCAAGAGCTCACTGGAACCAGGGCTGGGTCATAACCTTCAAAGCCCTACCCTTAGTGCCCTGCTTCCAACAGCCAGGCTTCACCTCTTACGGGTTCCACTGCCTCCCAAACCACAGCCACCAGATAGGGACCAAGTTTTCAAAACATGAGCCTGTAGGGGACATTCCAGGTTGAAGTGATGTGACCACAGGCAACTTGGAGACATGGAGGTGTCTAGGGTGACTCCTATACCTCTGGTCATGTTTTCCCTGACAGTTTATCCCGTGTGCTCACTGTTTTTACTAACTGGAAACATCTCCCTTCCCATTGCATCCCAGAGCCCACACATCTGCTCTTCCAGATGTGCAGTTTTGGGCTCAAAGTATTTTGGCAAGTATGCATTTTGGTAATGTCAGCATTTGAAATGTCAGCATTAGACTGTTTTTAACCGAGTACGGGTTTCTGCTTCAGTGTCAAGGCATACACCCCTACCCCCAACACACACCAAAAACAAAAGAGTCAACATAAAGAAAATAGAGTGTGGGGTCTGGAGATGTAGCTCAGTGCGATAGCATTTGCTCAGCAGACATAAAAAGCCTTGCATCCCATCCCCAGCCCCACAAAGGAAAGCAAGTAAATAATTAAATAAATAAATGCATTTGGTATTTACTCAAAAGAAATACCCAAATGTCCCCGTGACCATGCTCCAAGGTCTTGCACAAACATGCTCCAGGCCACGGATTCAGCATAAACACTGGGTTTCTGCAGAATTGCAGGCTAGCTGAAGAAGAGTTACTCAAGAAAGTGTTTTCTTCCTTCCTGACAGGCTGCTAGGAGGTTTTCCCTCAGTTAAGTTGAGTCATTGCACACCTTGTCTTCTCTTTGTCCAAAATGAGAGCAGAAAACAAGCCAAGGGTCTTGATATAACTTTTAACCATTTCTCCGCGTCATTGTTGTAAACGCTTATTATATTTGATTTTTAGTTTTTTAAAATTTGTTTTATCGCCGGGCGGTGGTGGCGTACGCCTTTAATCCCAGCACTCGGGAGGCAGAGCCAGGCGGATCTCTGTGAGTTTGAGGCCAGCCTGGGCTACCAAGTGAGTTCCAGGAAAAGGCGCAAAGCTACACAGAGAAACCCTGTCTCGAAAAACCAAAAAAAAAAAAAAAATTTGTTTTATCTATTTTTTGTTTGTTTTTTGTTTGAGACAGAGTCTTTCTATGTAGCCCTGGCTATCCTAGAACTCACTATGTAGACCAGGCTGGTCTTGAATTCACACAGATCCATCTGCCTTTGTCTCCTGAGTGCACCACCACACCAAGCCCTTTTAAATTTTTTTTTTTTTGGTTTTTTGAGACAGGGTTTCTCTGTGTAGCTTTGCGCCTTTCCTGGGACTTACTCTGTAGACCAGGCTGGCCTCGAAC
Organism: Peromyscus californicus insignis; assembly: GCF_007827085.1. Taxonomy (NCBI): domain Eukaryota; kingdom Metazoa; phylum Chordata; class Mammalia; order Rodentia; family Cricetidae; genus Peromyscus; species Peromyscus californicus. Next base: position 16,553,918 of record NW_026294458.1, on the reverse strand, counting down.
TCACAGAGATCCGCCTGCCTCTGCCTCCCGAGTGCTGGGATTATAGGCGTGCGCCACCACCGCCCGGCCCCCTTTTAAATTTTTTAAAGACTTATTTATTTTAGTTTATGTGTTTGAGTGTTTTACATGCATGTATGTATGCACAACATGTACATGTCTGGTGCCTTCAGAGGCCAGAAGAAATCATTGAATGCTGTGGTGGTTTGAATAAGAATGGCCCCCATAGGCTCGTGTAGTTGAATGCTTAGTCACCAGGGCTCCTGTAGTTGAATGCTTGGTCACCAGGGAGTGGCACTATTTAAAAGGATTGGGAGGTGTGGCCTTTTTGGAGGAAATGTGTCACTGAGGGTGGGCTTTGGGGTTTCAAAAGCCCATGCCTACAGATCAGGATGTAGCTCTCAGCTACTGCTCCAGCACCTGCCTGCATGCTACCATGCTCCCTGCCATGATGATCATGATCTAAACCTCTGAAACTGTAAGCAAGCTTCCAAGTAAATGTTTTCTTTTATAAGAGTTGCCTTGGTCATGATGTCTCTTCGCAGCAATAGAGCACTGACCAAGACAAATGTCCTGGGACTAGAGTTAAGGGTTGTTGTGAGCTGCCTTGTGGGTGCTGAGAACTGAACCTGGGACCTCTGGAAGAGCAGTTAGTGCCCTGAACTGTCAGACCTTCTTTACTTCATATTTAAAAATTCATGACATATGCAGAATATAAATGGTGAAAATAGATTAACTTAAAAACTCTGTGATCCGCCAGGCGGCTGTGGCACACGCCTTTAATCCCAGCACTCGGGAGGCAGAGGCAGGCAGATCTCTGTGAGTTCAAGGCCAGCCTGGTCTACAGAGCAAGTCTAGGACAGGCACCAAAACTAAACAGAGAAACCCTGTCTCTAAAAAACAAAACAAAACTCTGTGATCCATATTTATTGGAGTAATAGTTTTAAAAACTTTATCAGTTGAAAATATTTGCTCTTATTATAAAAAGTATGTGTATGCAAAAACAAAACAAAAAACAAACAAACAAACAAAAACCCAAAGAGACATGCTAGGCATAGTGTAGCATGAATCCTAATTGGTCTTAATAAAAACCCAGAGCCAGATATCGGGGTAAATGCTGAAAGATCAGAGAGACAAAGGAACAAGCCGCAGCCACCTCTCACCTCACCAACTCCTCAGCTGAAAAAGCAAGAGCTCCTGTCTCCTCCCACCTTATCTTCCTTTTCCCACCCAGCCATATCACTTCCTGTCTCAACCTCCCTAGTGCTGGGATGAAAGGTGTGTATGCCTCCCAAGTACTGGGAGCAAAGGCATGAGATCCTAAGTGCTGGGATTAAAGGTGTGTGCCACCACTGCCTGGCCTCTATGGCTAACTAGTGCCTGGCTTTGCCCTCTGATCTTCAGGCAAGATTTATTTGTTAGCACATACACAAAATATCACCAAGGCATAGCAGCTCATGCCTGTAATCTTGGTCTTCTGTAGGAAGAGGCAGGCAGATCGTGAATTTGAGGCCAGCCTGCGCTACATAACAAGATCCTTAATAAGTGTTAACACTGCTCCCTAGATGGACAGATAACACAAAGTAATATAGTAACAAAAACGAAGTGACATGTCATTCCTAACATTGAATTTATTTCCTTCTCATTTCTTTTCTAGAAATAATAATAGGCCACAGGCCACTCTATGGCTGTGCTGTGATTGTCTTTAAGGCTGAATCTAAGGCCTTGTGCTTGTGGTCTCTAGCACTCCACTAGTCCTACCCTGAGAGACTGGATTAGTCACTATATTAGAAATTTAGCATATACCCCTTTTCTCCTCTGTTAACACCACGGTAGCATACACTCATGTATGTTTGTATATCCTTTTCTTAGGATAAATTCAAAAGACATATATACATTGCTGGGGAATGTCTTTCTGTACACTGTGAATAATTGTTGTTCCCACTGATTAATAAATAAGCTGCTTTGGCTTATGGCAAGGCAGCTTAGAGGCAGGTGGGAAATCCAAGGAAAGAGAAAGGCAGAGTCTAGAAAGACACCAGCCTGCCATTCAAAGAGCAACATGCCAACAGAAGGGTAAAGCCATGGAACACATGGCAAAACATAGATGAATAGAAATGGGATAATTTAAGATAGAAGAGCTAGCTAGCAAGAGGCCTGTCATAGGCCATGCAGTTTGTAAATAATATTAAGCCTCTGAGTGATTATTTTATTTTTATAAGTGGTTGTGGGACCACAGGGCTGGGCGGGACTGGAGAAAACTTTCAACTACAGTACATATTCTTTTTTTTTTTTTTTTTTGGTTTTTCGAGACAGGGTTTCTCTGTGTAGCTTTGCGCCTTTCCTGGAACTCACTTGGTAGCCAGGCTGGCCTCGAACTCACAGAGATCCACCTGGCTCTGCCTCCCGAGTGCTGGGAGGTTTTGACATATATCGCCAATTTGTTCTTAGGGTCCTGTGCTGCCCAAGCCTCGACCTCACCAGTGTTTGATGTTTTTGCCTGTGGTGTGTCCTAGAATACAATCTATCTTCTCATGTCTTAAAACTTTCAGGACTGCCTAGGAGTCAGGCTCCTCTTCCCAAGCCAAGCCCTTCTTCACCTCTTTGCTCTGTGTGTGAGAAGGAAGTCTAGGGGCTTGCATTGCCTGCCCTGCTTTGCAAGAAGGAAAGCATGTATGTGGCCGAGGTGCCAGTTGGTGGCTAAATGTGATACAGTAAAAATGGAACTGTCTGCCACACCCTGTGCCATGTGGTAGGGACAGTGGTGAGTAAAATAGTCCCTGGCCTCAGGAACCTGATAGTCTCATGAATTCCAGTTTGTCATTTTTTTAAAGTGCTTTTCCCATATCATGTACAAGAATCAATTCTAAGTGGGATAACATTTTTAAGAGAACATAATTTTTAGGAGAATAACAGAATGTTTAGGGGAATGTAAAAAGGAATGTCTTTGAAGCTAGGTGTGAGGATACACACTTGTAACCTCAGCCCTGAGGAGGCTAAGACAGGAGGATCTAAAGATTAGTTCTAGTCTCAAAAAACAAAAAACAAAAAACAAAAAACAAAAAAAACAGAAGCCGGGCAGTGGTGGCGCACACCTTTAACCTCAGGAGGCAGAGGCAGGTGGATCTCTGTGGCCAGTCTGGTTTACAGAGTAAGTTCCAAAATAGCCAGGGCTACACAGAGAAACCCTATCTTTAAAAAAAAAAAAAAAAAAGGATTCAGCCACAGGGGCACAAATCATAAAGGAAAAAGATATTTTCGTACATCCAAATTAATTACCTCTGGTTACCAAAAGGCACCACAAAATTACTCGCAGCTAGAAGAAGATATTTGTACCATATGTAATTGACAGGAGGTCAACACCTGGGACTTGGAATGGGGCTTATGGTCGAGCACTTGCCCAGCACATGGGAAGCCCCGAGTCAATCACTGGCATTTCAAAATGAACAACAAAACCAAAACAATAGAAAAGGGATGATGTCAAGGACACAGAAATGTTCTACAAATGTAGAAAAAAAAAACACAACTGTGCCAGGTGGTGTTTGACCCCAGCATGTGGAGGCAGAACTACGTGGATCTCTGTGAGTTCAAGACCAGTCTGGTCTACATGGTGAGTTCCAAACTATCCAGTGCTACTCTGTCTCAAACAAAACAAAATTTCTAATTTAAGGGGCTGGAGAGGTGGGTCAGTAGTTAAGAGCTGGTGATGTTCTTGCTGAGGCCCTGGGTTTGGTTCTAAGTACCCACATGGCTACTCACAACCATCTGTAATTCCAGTTCTAGAAAATCCGTCACCCTCTTCTGGCCTCCAAGGGTACCAGACATGCAGATGGTGCACAGAAATACATGCATGCAAAACACTCATACACATAACATACCTTTATGTACACACACACATACATACACACACACACATATATGCCCTTTACTTTTTCCTTTCTTTCTTTCTTTCTTTCTTTCTTTCTTTCTTTCTTTCTTTCTTTCTTTCTTTCTCTCTCTCTCTCTCTCTCTCTCTCTCTCTCTCTCTCTCTCTCTCTCTCTTTCTTTCTTCCTTCCTTCCTTTCTTTCTTTCTTGATATATATAGAGAGCACTTCCTTAGCACACATGAAGCCCTGTTTGATCCCCAGCACCATATAACTGGAGCATGGTGGCATACATCAGTATTTCTAGCACTCTGGAGGTAGAGGCAAGAGAATCAGAAGTTCAAGGTCATCCTCAGATATGTAGCAACTTTGAGGCCAGCCTGAGATTCATAAAGACCCTGTCTGGAAGAAAAGAAAGAAAGAAAGAAAGAAAGAAAGAAAGAAAGAAAGAAAGAAAGAAAGAAAGAAAGAAAGAAAGAAAGAAAGAAAGAAAGAAAGAAAGAAAGAAAGAAAGAAAGGAAGGAAGAAAGAAAGAAAGGAAGGAAGAAAAAGAAAGGAAGGAAGAAAGGAAGGAAGGATGGAGGGAGGGCGGGCAAACAACTGGGTCAAGAAAGTGTTAAGCCTGAGACCTGAGTGTGGGTCCCCAGCTCCCATTAAAAGCAGAACATGGTGGCATGCACCTGTAACCCAGAGCTGGGAGGACAGAGACAGAAGGCTCCACGGAACTCCAGAACCAGCAGCCTAGCCTCATTCAGAGTGCCGGGTCCCAGTAAGTGGCCCTGTCTTTAAAAAATCAATGTAGATGGCTTCTGAGGAAGAATACCTGAGGTTGACCTCTGGCCTCTGTGTGCATATGTATGACACACACACACACACACACACACACACACACACACACACACACACAAGACAGAAATAGCTATTTCACAGAAGCAACACAAATAACCAACAAGCATTTGGAAAGGTTTTCAATCTCGTTGATATTTAAGGAACATACATTATAAAATCAGTATCTGTGATATATGTTATAAGATGTTCATACACGAGATGGGTGAGAGTTAAAACATCTGACAGCACCAAGCGTTAGTGAGCATCTGGAGTGAACTGAATTCACAGAGTGTGGACTGAGTGCACACTGCTTGCACACTCAGCAAGCAGACAAGCTGCCTTCCTGAGGACATGACCCAGAGATGCTCTTGTAAATGTGCTCAGGAGACGTGGGCCAGAATGCTGACAGTAGAATCGTTTCTGAAGGGAAAACTAAAAATAAAACACATTCAAATAGCAGGGGAGAGTAACGGGAAGACCTCATCTAGGCGTCAATCTCACGAACACGATTTTGACTGCAAAGCAAAAAGTTACAGGAGAATGCACGAAGCCCCAGGTCCCTCCTACAAAGTGGAGAAGTGGGCAGAAACAAAGGATACACAGATATCTTTTATGCACACGTAAAAGTAAAAACAGGGGCTGGAGGTGTAGCTCAGTGGAGTGTGGGGTAAGTGAGGGGAGGGGAGAGAAGAAGGAGGAGGAAGAAAAGAGAGAAAAGGAAGGCGTCTTCTATTACTGTAATGAGACTTTATGACCAAGGAAACTTATAAAAAGGAAAGTGTTTATTTGGGGCCATGACCATCACAGCAGGGAGCATGCGGCTGGCAGGTCAACCCAGTGCTGGAGTAGAAGCTGAGAGCTTGAATCTTGATCTACAAACACAAGGCAGATAGAAAGACACTGGGCCTGGCCTGGGCTTTGGAAACCTCAAAGCCAGCCCCCAGTGACACACCTCCTTCAACAAGGACACACCTTACTGTGGGATGTCTTTCTGTATGTTGTGAATATGTGTTGCTCTGATTGGTTGACAAATAAAGCTGTTCAACCAATGGTGAGGCAGAATAAGGTTAGGCGGGACATTCCAACTGGAGAGAGAGGGGAAGAGGAAAGGAGAGGTGGAGGAGACGCTGCGAGCCGCTGCCAGGAGAAACAAGATGTAAAAGTAAAGTACCAGTGAGCCATGAAACCACATGGCAACTTATAGATCAATAGAAATGGGTTAAGTTATAAGAGCTAGCTAGTGAGAAGCGCGAGCCATAGGCCATCCAGTGTGTAAATAATATAAATCTCTGTGTGTTTACTTGGGACTAAGCAGCTTTGGGACTCGAGTGGGAGAGATTTGTCTCGACCGTGGACCGGGCAGGACACAGGAAAACTTCTGACTATAATACCTCCTAATCCTTCCCAAACAATTCCACCCACTGGGGACCAACTATTCAAACCTATGAGTCTATGGGGGCCATTCTCATTGAAATTACAACCAGTGAGAGGGCTCAACAGAAGATGCTTGTCATCCAGTTTGATGGCCAACATGATAGAAGGAAAGAACCGACCTCTCCAATCTGCCCTCTGGGATTGCAGGTGCAAACCTTGGCATGACTCCCCCAATAAATAACACGCGATTTTAACAATCAAAGGAAGAGAAAGAGAAAAGAAGGATGAATAGAAGACAGTAGTTAGCTCCCAGGGCTTGGTGAGGAGAGGGGATTAGGGAGGAAGTCATGGAGAGGTGCTGTGGGATGTTCTGTATGTCAAGTGTGTTGCTGATCAGTCAATAAATAAATCACTGATTGACCAGTGGCCAGGCAGGAAGTATAGGCGGGACAAGGAGGAGAATAAAGCTGGGAAGTGGAAGGCTGAGTCAGAGACACTGCCAACCGCCACCATGACTAGCAGCATGTGAAGATGCCGGTAAGCCACGAGCCACGTGGCAAGGTATAGATTTATAGAAATGGATTAATTTAAGCTGTAAGAACAGTTAGCAAGAAGCCTGCCACGGCCATACAGTTTGTAACCAATATAAGTCTCTGTGTTTACTTGGTCGGGTCTGAGCAGCTATGGGACTGGCAGGTGAGAGAGATTTGTCCTGACTGTGGGTCAGGCAGGAAAACTCTAGCTACAAAGAGGTTCAACAGTTGAGAAGGTTCTACCATACAAGCTGGGTGGTGGGGACAAGGTATGTACTATGTTACTCCTATGTACACATATACACAAAAGCACTGAGGATGAACACAGTACATGTGGGAACCTCTAGACCAGTGGTTCTCAATCTTTCTAATGCTGCAACTCTTTAATACAGTTCCTCCCTCATGTTGTGACCCCCCCAAGCATAAAAGTATTTCATTACTAATTCATAACTGTAATTTTGCTATTATTCTAAATCGTAATGTAGCTGGGTGGGAGTGAGGAGCCTGCCTGACTCCATTTTGAAGGCAGGAGCAATTATGCTGTATTTTTAAAAATAAGTTTCTATTTACTGTGAGTAATAGAAAGAGTCGAGTTGCTCTCTGTTTCCTGGAACCTGACCTTCCCCAACTCATGACCTTGATTTGTTTTTGAGAATACCCATACCCTCCCTGACCCCCTGACCCCTCCCTAATCACGTGGTGGGTAACCACATGATGTCTTTTTTTATATTTCTTTATTGCCCCATTACTTCCCTTCTGTAAAACTACTCATGATTTTACTCCTTAAAAAGGGCCCAAGAGGTGGATTCGGGGCTGCTCTCTTTAACCCAACTTAGGAGGCAGCAGCTGGCCAGCTCTTGGGTGCACCCCAATAAAATCAAGCTTGTGTCAAAATTGGCTCAAACTGTGGTAGTGGTCTTATTCTTGTGTTTGGGGTTAACAGTAATACCACATGGCTTTAATCCCAGCACTCAGGAGGCAGAGGCAGGTAGATCTCTGTGAGTTCTAGGCTAACCTGGTCTACAGAGTGAGTTTCAGGATAGCCAAGGCTATACAAAGAAACCCTGTCTTGAAAAAACCAAAAAAATAAATACCCCCCCAAACAACAACAAAAAATTAATTGTAGTGTAAATATCTGATATGCAAGATATCTGATATGAGACCCCTGTGAAAGGGTTGTTCAACCCCCAAAGGGACCATGTCCCACAGGTTGAGAGCTGCTGCTCTAGACAATTACTATTTCCCGATAAAAAGGAATGGCAAGAAACCCTAATACATCTATGACATCTACTTGCAACCAGGCCCTGTCTACACACAGGGCACAAAGACCAGTGTCAGCATCTGCCCTTGACTCACAGTCAAGGAGGACAGTGTGGTCAGAGTCGCGGAAGCTTACCCAGGGACATTAGGAGGGCAGATCGGATGCCGGAACCCAGAAGGAAGGTCTCCTGGAGAAGATCCTGAAGTGGCCTGAGGATGAGCAGCGGGCATTCTGCTGCAGAGCTATGTTATGGGAAGCAAACCTAGGCCTCAGACATGCCAGGCAACCACGGCTTCCCAAGTTACCCCTGCAGCCCAGAGGTCAGCGTTTAGAGAGAGAATTTAGGTTGAATGAGGTCACAGGGTGGTGTCCTAATCCTAAATGACTGGTGTCCTTATAAGAGGAGGAAGGGCTGTGCCACAGAGGCATGCATACAGGAAGGATCACTTGAGGATCCAGCAGAGGCCATTGCAAGTCAAAGGGAGAGGCTCAGGAGAAATCAAGGTTGCCAAAACCTTGATTTTGAACTTCTGTCCTGCAGAATTAGGCAATAATTTCTGTTGTTGAAGCCCATCTGTGAACGCCCTTTGAATGCCCTGAATATTCAAGGAGTCCTTCAGGTCACCTAGCCCAGTTTCCTTGACTCTACCAAGCCAGAAGATGACTGTCACTCCCCCTCTCACCCTCTCAGACACAGGGAGAAGTGTTTTCCCTAGATATGTACTTGGCCATAGACAAGAGCAGCAGCAGCAGCAGCAGCAGCAGCAGCAGCAGCAGCAGCAGCAGCAGGGACAGGATCCCCCTGGGGACAGGAGGGGCAGCTGCGTGTTGGTTCCTGAGGCTGTGGCAGCGCTGGGCAGGTTGTGGCGTCTGGAGCAGGTGACGGAGGCACAGCGTCCTCAGGAATAGCTCTGGTCTGTAGTTACAGGCTGTCACTGCCTCCCAGGACCTCAGACCCAGATCTCTACCCTCTGATGATCGTTCGTGAAGCTTTAAACATTTACGTTAATTACACGTTTTACATAAATTAAAATGTACCCTATTTGAAGTTCGAAGTCTGATGAGTTTTGACAAATGTCCACATCTGATACTTACCATCACAGCCAAGATATAGAACATCTCCATCATCCAAAAATTCCCCTTGTGCCCTCTTATAGTCAATCTTTGCCTACTCTCCATCTCGACAACATCCTCTGACATGTTTTTAGTCGCTATAGATTAGTTTTGTGTTTTCTAGAATTTCATAGAAAATTAGATCCTCAAGTATGCACTCTTGCTTCTGGCTCCTTTCATTCAGCATAACATTTTTGCAATTCATCCATCTTATCCCCCTTAATGGCGGGATAACATCCCACTGTATAGATGTACCACAATTTGTTTATCCCTTTGTCTGTGGATGGGGATTTATCCTTCAGCTTTTGTTGTGGTTGTTCGGTACGTCTGAAGGCCACGGCCACAGAGGTGTGAGGGCTGTTGGTTGGAAGCGGTGGTAGGATAAAAGTGAGGTAGTGTGAGAGCCAGACCAAACATAACTGCTGTGTGCTCTGCCAGGAAAACAGTGGGGTGATACCATGGTGAGCCTTGGAGTGATGGAGAGATCAACTTTTAAGATAGCTTTCATTCGCAGAGCAGTGGCTAAGTTGGAGAGTGTGAGATCGACCCAAGGCAATGCTCCTGAAGTTGGAAGGCAGGGGTCAACAAAGCAGAAGCTATCAGGATCTGAAGCCCGGTTAAGTGGGGGCAGTTATGGGTGAGGGAGACTTCTAGAAGAGCAGCCAGAGAGCAGACAGCAGCCAGATGGAGGGAGGAGGAAGTGGACTGACAGAGTTGTTTCCCGTGTCACAAAAAGCAAACAAAGAAGGAAATTAGGGGGCGAGTCCTTGGAAACTGGGTGCCTTGGAGCTGTGGAGCTGCAGTTGAGCAGAGAGGGAATTTCCTTCCGATGTACTGCCAGGAAGGTGTTTTGAGAGGAAGTAGGAACAGCCATGTTTGCTCAGTATGGGCCCCACAGTAAGAGATCCAGTCAGTGTTCAGTCTGGGCCCTGTTACCCTGGGCCTGCTTTCCCACCTCAGTCTCTTGGCTTCCATGTCTTAAACACTGGATGTTTCTTTCAGTTCTGGCCTCTAGTTAGTGAGCACCTAGTACGATTAGGCTTCTACCAGGTCCTAAAAGGACCTGTAGCCAGCCCTTGGGTTTCAACTTGGAGGCTGTTCATTCCAGTCTACTCTGAGTCTCATGCCTAGGGTTTGGCCCTGGAAACTCTGATTCAGTAGGTGAGGCTCTCACATCTGTACGAAGACAAAGGAGCAGTGGGTCCAGTAAACAATACAGACGGTTCTGTTACACAGTCACGCATGGCAGATGAACAACGCATTGTTTCTTCCATCTTATTTAGTTGTCTCTCTCTTCCTGGCAGACTGGCATCATTAGCTGAGCTCATAATCTGGTGGGTAAACACATACAAGTGCCTGAGTAATGACAGGGATTTGGATGAGGAGGACATCTCTGGGGAGGATCATCCCTGATTATTCCATTCTTTCAGTGTTTACTATGCCCCTAGTAAGGGAAACCCAAGGGCTGGCAATATTCAAGAGCTCAATGTAAAAATTGTGTAATGGTAACACCTCCAAGCCTAGAGCATGCAGGACATGTGAAGCCAAATCTCATTACTTATTGGGGCAGGGGAGCAAAGGGTTTATCCAGCTTATGTATTCCAGGCCACAATGCATTGAGGGAAACCAAAGCGGAACTTAAGGCAGGAACTTGGAGGCAGAAACTAAATCAGGGGCCATGGAGGAATACTGCTTACTGGCTTGTGTCCCCTAGCTGGCGTGGTTTGCTTTCTTAGGTACCCCCATGACCACCTGCCCAAGCACGGCCCCGCCCACAGTGAGCTGGGCCTTCACATCAATCAAGAAAATGACCCACAGATTTGTCCACAGGCAATCTGATGGAGAATTCTTCCTTTTTAACTTACTTTTATTTTATATTCATTGGTGTTCTGCCTGCATGTATGTCTGTGTGAGGGTGTCAGATCCCCTGGAACTGGAGTTACAAACAGTTGTGAGCTGCCATATGGGTGCTGGGAATTGAACCTGGGTCCTCTGGAAGAGCAGCCAGTGCTCTTAACTGCTGAGCCATCTCTCCAGCCCCATGGAGGTATTTTCTTAATTGAGGTTCTTCTTCCCAGATGACTCTAGCTTGTGCCTAGTTGACAAAACAAATAAATAAGCAAACAACAACAAAACCCAGCCCGGACACTAGGTAAGTTCTCTACATTACGGTGCATCTCCAGCCCTTAGGTTTTTTTTTTGAGACGGGGTTTCATTATGGAGCTCAGGTTGGCTTGGATTCCCTGTCTAACCCAGTTAACCTTGCATTCTCAATCTCCTCGCTTCTGACCTCTCAGTACTGGAATTACTGGCATGTGCCACCACACCCAGCCTTGACTAAGTTGATGGCTAATACTGCCCCCAGAGAAATTCAGAATTTAGGCCAAGAGATAAAACCTGTTTCCTCCGGTTGGCTGGGTAATCTTGGGGATGGCTCTGGCAAAGTCAAACGAACTGTGCAGATGAAGCAAGGAACGATGATGTGGAAAAGGCAGCCAGAAGGGAACACCTAGCCTGGCTTTACAAGCCTTGTTACCCAATCCTCGGGGTCCATGGAAAACCTGCCTTTCCTGTTCTGGAGGCTACCCCACCTATCATGGACCTTTTGTTTGGGGGTAACTCATAACGAAACAAACCTTTTCAGGACAGATGAAACCCCTTTATTAGGGATAACTCACAAGAAAACAAAAGTCTTTCTGATGCAGATGCATGATTTAATCTCTCATGTCTTCAAATAAAAATGGCCAGCTGAAGTGCGAGTTGGAAGATGCAGGGCAAGAGCGGATAGTGGACAGCTATTCTCAGAAGAGAATGGAGGGTGTGGTGTTCTGAGTTAGGAGCGGCAGGAAGATCTGCGCTTTCCTCCTAGACAGCTGGGCAACAATGACGGAAGACGGGAACGTAAATAGGCACGTGGGCCGGGGAGCCACAGAATGCCCCTAACGACGACGAGTCACGGGTGTCTACAGACCATGAGAGGAGGGAGCCATAGTTCACAGGAGGCTCGAGGAGAATGACAAGTTTTGAGAAAAGCGCCTTCCCCGGTGCACCACGGATCTGGCCACCGATCAGAGAGCTAGCCAGAGCAGCCAGCATCCTGTTCCTAGTGGTGAAAGCAGTGACGGCCGGCTCGGCCGCAGCTCCCACAGCCTAGCGACCCTGCCTGTCTACTCTCTTAAAACAGAGCCGAAGAACTGCAGAAATAGCCCGGGTGTGCAGCTCGGTGGTGGAGGGCTCGCCTGGCGCGTGCAACACACGAACATCCCTCCCATCCCGCCCCTTCCAGTTTTGTTTCATTTTCACTGAGTAGAAATGGACAAAGCTGAAGGAAAATGGACTGAGGCAGAGTTGGGTGTGGGAAATGACCCAGGAAATGAGGCGGAGTGGAGGACAACAAATCCAGAGGGGCTGAAAGAGAGCACTGGTGGGGGAGGGACCGGGGGCGGGGTGGGAAGGGCACCGACTGGGGGAAGAACTTAACACGCGGGAGGTTGAGCTTCTGCATGGAATGCTTTAGGTGCAGCAAGGCACCTAAAGGTGGGGACATTTAAGGCTCCTCTGAAGTGCATATTTGGGGACAGGAAGACCATCTCTTTCCCACCTGCTCATCCAAACCGGAAACGCGGCGTTGTCTCCTTTTTTTGGCTCCTCCCTTGGACTCAGCATTAGACCCTTCTGATGGTCCTTCCCAATGGCTCTTGATTATCACTGTATTGGTTGAAAACCTCCGAATTGTTTTCTTACCACATTTCATCTCTGCCCCAGGAACCCTGTCCCCTCAGCCCACTCGCCTTCAAGCTGGGATCAGACTAAGTGACTCTGCTTGTCTCTTGAGTGGCTTTTACCCAGAAGGCAAGGCTTCTGTTTCCCTCTCCAGCTTCCTTTCTTCTTCCCCAGCTCCCGAAGGCCATGTGCACCCCCTGCTTCCGGGCTTTAGTCACATAATTCCTGTGACTAAAAGTCCCTGAGGGACCTGCCTTGTCCTCCTCCATTCTTACTTTTACAGGATTCCTTATATCTGTAGATAAGTGAGCACCCCTATTCCTTTCCCCAGGAGACGTCAGCGTTAGTGTATAAGTAGCCCCGTGTATGTTCTGGGCGGTGAACTCACCAAGGCCTGTAAGCTCTTGGGGGAAGAAGACTTTATTTCACACAGAAAACCCAGAACTTGAGGCTGGAGAGATGGCTCAGCAGTTAAAAGCATTTGTGGCTCTTCCAGAGGATCCAAGTTCAGTTCCCAGCACCCACATCAGGTGGCTCTCAACCATCTGTCACTCCAGCTCCGGGGGATCCGATGCTTCTGGCTCCCACAGGCACCTGTACTCATGTGCACATACTCATGTCCAGGCACACATACCTACACAGAATTTAAAATAATAAAAAAATTAATTCTTTAAAAATCCCCAGAGTGCTGTGTGGTGGTGGTGCACACCTTTAATCCTAGCACTTAGGAGGCAGAGGCAGGTGGATCTCTGTGAGTTCGAGGCCGGCCTGGTCTACAGAGAGAGTTCCAGAACAGCTAGGGCTACACAGAGAAACCCTGTCTCAAAAAACAAAAACAAACAAACAAAAACCAAAATATCTCCAGAATTTAAGATTAAGTCGGATCAGAGAGCACGCCCAAGGATGTTATGAAATGAGAGAAAGAAGGAGTAGATGCCGAAGTTACCTTGGCCGATGGCAGGAGCTGAGGTGGAGCGCTGTGAGTCAGGGGCCGAAGTCCTGAACACGGGTGTTTACTAGCTGTTTTACAGATACAGCTGTCAACATTCTCTCAGAGAAGTCACCCTGTTAACCTCTCACCCGCCCTTCAGCCCTAAGCCCTACCCCCTATACGAAGGATTAGTTATATGATCCCATTCTCTCTTGGCTTGCCAGGGACCGGCAACCCTTTGTGGCCTGATGCTGAAAGGTGAGCCACCCTGCTGGGATTTTTCTCTGGAGATCTGGACATTCAGCAGCAGACTGAAGTGCTGAACACCGCCGGGAACAAGGGTTGAGAGGCCGAACCAGGAACCCAAACACCTAGAAGTTGCTCAGTGGCCCTGAGACTTATTTGTATGGCCTGGGCAATGTCTTCTGATAGTTTAAAAGGGCTGTCAACATTTGAAAATAGGGAGTTTTTACATTAAAACCTAGATATTTGGTATCTTATATAAAATCTGAAGGTCTGGTATATTAAACACTGATGCCAGGTGGTGGTGGTACATACCTTTAATCCCATCACTTGGGAGGCAGATGGATCTTTGTGAGTTCAAGGCTAGCCTGGTCTACAGAGCTAGCTAGGGCTACACAAAGAAACCCTGTTTCAGAAAACCAAAACTCCATCAGAGACCTGAGAAGGAAATAATAATACCAGAGTAAGCAGGAAGTGCAAACAAGCAACTTCCAAATTGTGAGAAATGACAGAAACAGCTGGCTGCCTGGACAGCCACCCAAGGTTCCTCTGCAATGTTGGGGCATCCATCTTCGACCTATAGGCCTAGCTTATCTGACAGACTCATTTGTGAAGCAGGATTTTCTAAAGGGTTGTCCTAACTTGTCTTGGCAAGGATCAGCAGTCCTTTCTATTGTGTCTGGCTTGCCCATCTTGGACAGCATACTGTCAGTAGTCAAGACAAGGGCACTCTCTTGCCCAGTGGCTAACTTTTGCACAAAGAAAGAAAACTCCACAAGGAGTTTTCTGCAATGCCCATCATCTTCTTTGAAGTATATTGGTATGCCAGGAGCAGATATATCTCATGGTCATAAAAAAATAAAAAAAAAAGAACTCATGTTATTAAAAATATCTTAAATGCCATATTTTGTATATCTCTGAAGTGTTTGAAAATGACCTGTCTACCTAAAATAGATCTCAGTTTGACCTTGAAACATCCCTGACCTGACAAGTTCCATTGTAATAGATGACTAACTACCAACCTGCATTTCTTTATTATCCTAAATAGTTGGTAATAACAGCTTTCAAGGACTAGAAATTTGGATTACATTTTAAATGAGTTGTATAGGTACAACACCTTGAACAAGTTTAAAAATGTACAAATAGTATGTTCTAATAAAATCAATATCAAATTTGTATCAATATACAAAATTTGTATACAATATACAAAAATCCAAGCCAATGTAAAATATTTAAAACTAGTAGTTGCTTTTTTGGTTTAAAAGTAGATTCAATCATCTACATTTTTGTTCTATCATATCTGTATCCCCCTTTTTTCTTTTCTTTTTTTTCAAACAAGAACCCTGAATATAATCTCCTTTGTTTAGCTTTTTTTCCTGACCATTACCAATACAACTTGTAACCAACCACCCTAAACAATGACAAATATCCATAACCCATTGAATGACCAAAAAACCATCCACCCTACCTCTTGGGATTGTGGGTGTCGTGTTCTTAAAATTTACTTCCTGCTATCTGGGGGTGATTGCATCTTTAGGAGATTCTGAAAAGAAAAATTTTGGGTTAATTGTCAAGTCTTGGGGGAGGTAGCTGAATTATTTGTTGTCCAGTCTCTGCGTAATGGGAAAGTGCAGGGCTTGTCTTCAAGTATTGGCTAGAGTAGTCTGTGAGGCTGGGCCATCTCAGCTGCCCATCTCAAAACTGTCCTGAGCAGTTGGTTGCCCAAAGCCGATCTTTGGGTGGTGTTTGACAGCTTAGTTTAATGTTATCATATAGGTCCATGTGGATTCGCTGTTGTGGGGTCCCATCATCTTTTTGGAGACCTCAGAGATCATGTTAGGCCAGATTATTCCTTTTCTTGGTAATTTTTCTGGGTAGTTCTCCCCTCTTCTTTGGATGCTGATTTGTCTGAAGGTCTTTAAATTCCTCAAGATGGTTGTTTATATTTTTCTGAAAAGATAAAAACAAATCCCTTCCCCAACCCTAACTCTGGGGAGTTTCCCTTTTGGCAAGCTATTATGTCTGATCAAACGAAAAGCATTTGTTAGTGTTATGGGTTAGTTCAGATTGAATGGCCACACTCTTTAATGAACTCTCATCTCTTCTAATCAAGAGGTCTTTCTTGTTCAAATCTAATCTTTATAGTATTTGCTTTATGGCTTCTTCTGAATTCTTTGTTCTCTCTTCTATAGCTCTTCTATCTTCCAGAGCAGTATCGTTTCTTACAATAGGCATTAGGTTCTTTAATTGCTCTGGGAAGGAGTTTCCTCCACAATGACAGGAAATGACTGAACCAAATTTGACATGGGGTCCTGAGAGAGGCCCCCAAATGCATTTTGTGATGGCAAAGGGCTACCTTGTCTGTCTGTCCCTTGTTGATCTATATTCATTTGTCCAATACCTGCCTTTGCCACACCTTCTGCATAATCCAGAAGGGAGGGCTGTTCTGTTAGGATTATTTTTAGCAAAAACATTGTTTCTAGGAATGCCCTGTTTACAGTCCCTTTTTAGATGACCTTGTTTACTGCAATTGAAACACTTGACATTTCCATTTTCCTTCAAACCTCTGGAAACCACCACTCCTAAGCATCATCATGGTTATGAGATTCAATATTGATTCTATCTCGGATCCATTCCTTCAAGAGTACTGATCTTGCCTTTAATGGCCTAATTACCCTTTTGCATTTTACATTAGCATTTTCAAAAGCCAGAGGTTCAATTATTATTTGTCTAGCTTCTGAATTTTGTATCATTCAATTTAATGCTGAATTCCATCTTTGTAAGAAATCAGTGAAGGTTTTTTTTGGGCCCTGCATAACTTTAGTAAATAATTCAAATTTCTTTCCTACTTCTTCAATTCTGTCCCAAGCACTCAAGGCTGCTGCATGGCATAAAGCCAGGGTGTGGTCATCATATAAAGATTGCCTTTCTACATTATCATAATATCCCTCTCCAAGATGTTGGTCTTGGGAGATTTCCATACCTATAGCCCTACTTTGTTGTTCAATGGTCTTAGCCTCATCTTTACACTAGTTCCTCCATTGTAATTGGGGACCAGCCTCCAAAACTGCTGTAACCAAAGCTCTCCAAACAAGTTGACCCACGAGTTTAACATCTGCTTCACAAACGGTGAGTGCATACCATATGAAACTATCCCTTCCTTGAATCTCCTCAAATCTAACATTTGCACAGGAGTCCATTCATCTCTTACACAGTCTGGGGGATATGTATCATTTGGCAGGTCCTGTAAGGTTACTGGATAGATTAAGGTTGGCTGTTTGAAAGTCTTAGGCTGTTTTTCTGTAACTTTATAATGCAATGCTGAGATTGGTTCTCCTTTAAATTCCTCTGTCTGGGTCTGAATATCTCTATGATCTGTTTTAACAAGTTTTTCTAAATCTTTTATCTTGGCACTCATATTGACCAACAAATAATATTTATAATTGACATTACATAAATCCCATCTAAATTAATTATCCCCTCATTTAATTTCTCCATTTTCAAACCATCCAGTATATTATCATACATAACTCCCTCCATTGTAACAATGTTTCCCTTTTTTTTTTTTTTTTTTTCGAGACAGGGTTTCCCTGTGTAGCTTTGCGCCTTTCCTGGAACTCACTCTGTAGCCCAGGCTGGCCTCGAACTCACAGAGATCCGCCTGGCTCTGCCTCCCGAGTGCTGGGATTAAAGGCGTGCGCCACCACCGCCCGGCCTGTTTCCCATTTTTTAATGTGGGGAAAAACCTCTGTCTTTTTTCTTTTTTAAAAAACTAATTCCCCCTTTTTAAGAATCCCAATTGACTCACCAAATCTGCTGACAATGAGGATTCAGATGACTAGTGACACCTAGTGTGGCAGCAGCCCGAGGAGGGGGTCCAGGGAAAGCCACAACCTCCCAGGAGAGGGAAGAAGCCAAAGAGTCAGCTGTCTGCATAGGGGAACGTGTGAAAGCAGCTAACTCCTGTGGCTTTTGGAGCCCAAAAGCCTGTGTAGCCTGCTACAGAGAGGCTACAACAGAAAAAAAAATCTGGTGCACGCCTTTAATCCCAGCACTTGGGAGGCAGAGGCAGGCGGATCTCTGAGTTTGAAGTCAGCCTGGGCTACCAAGTGAGTTCCAAGAAAGGTGCAAAGCTACACAGAGAAACCCTGTCTCGAAAAAAACAACAAAACAAAACAAAACAAAAAAAAATCCCAGATTCCCTCAGAGGGGTTGGGGAAGAAAAGGAAACTCTAGCTGGTGGGGTAGTGACTCTGGCCACATGTAGCTCCAGGTTGAGCCAGTGGCTACAAAGTCACAGGCAAGCAGCTTTTCCATGAATTTGTGCTCCACATTGGGCGCCAGATGTAGCACAAATTCTTATTCGTCTTAGTAATAAAAACCCAGAACCAGATATCAGGGTAAATGCTGAAAGATCAGTAAAGGAGCCAGCCTCTAGAGAGACTTCTTACCTCTACCCAATCCTCAGCCTGAAAGGGACTGAGCTCCTTTTTCTCCCTCCTCCTCCCCCCACCCCCACCCCCACCCCCACCCCCACCCCCCACCGCCTTATCTTCCTTTCTCCCACCAGCCATACCACTTCCTGTCTCAGCCTTCCTAGTGCTGGGATTAAAGGCGTGTGTGCCTCCCAAGTACAAAGAGCAAAGACATGAGACCCCAAGTGCTGGGATTAAAGGTGTGTGCCACCACTGCCTGGCCTCTATGGCTAAGTAGTTGGCTGGCTTTGCCCTCTGATCATCAGGCAGGCTTTATTTGTTAGAGCATATGCAAAATATCACCACAGAGAGAGAGGTGGGGTGTGGAGAGAGAGGATACAGATCCTAGGAAAGAAAAAAATAGTCCCCAGAGGTACCTGGAGTCTTGTGCTTCCCAGCTCCAGTATCTGACCACAACCCCCTCCATCGTAACCCATCTTCTTTATATAAATAACAATGCAGCCAGTTAAGCAGAGGCAGGGAGTCACAGGGGACTGGAGGCTGACAGCAATGAAGAAAGCAAGATGGGGACATGTTTGGGTGACACAGTCTCCAATGAGAAATTCTTGCATGAAGAGGGGATGTAAAGTGTAAGTTAAGAAGTGTCAGACTCTTGCTGCCAACACATCTGGAACCAGGAACACACCATGAAAGAGTAAACAACCTCTCCTCAAGCAGGTTCATAGTAAAAAGTTCCTTCAAAGGAAACCAGGGGCATTCTGGGAAAGGAAAGCTACAGTGTTCAGGGTTCTAGAGGGTTGGCAGAGAAAAAGACAGAGACAGTCTAGATGAATAAATTTGGGAAAGGTTTAATGTTTGACTATTTACATCCTTTTATTATTATTGTTTTTGTTATTATCATATTGATTTTTTGGGGGGAGGGGTACAGGATCTCATAATATAACCCAGGCTATCCTGGAACTCTCTATGCAGCCCAGGTTGGCCTCAAACTCATGATCCACCTGCTTCAGGATCCCATGTTCTTGGGTTACAATCATGTACCATCATAGTCACCAACTTATATTTTGGTATCGTGTGGATTGGGCCTGGGGACTAACTTTAATGGTGTGTTGGAAAGAAAAGGGAAAAGACTCCTAAGGAGATGAAATTTGAGCCATGTAATTTTATTGGTGGTCGTGGTGGTGCTGGGTGTTTTACAAGGGGCCTGGGGAATGCTAGGCAAGTTTCATACTGCTCTGTCCTCCCCTCTAATACCACAGAAGCAGGCAGCCACAGTGCTAAGCAAATTCTCAAGGGAAGGGCAGGCAGTTTGTAGTTAAGAGTTTGGCATTATGGAGCTTGTGCTTGGTCTGAGTCACCTGGAATGTTAGTTTTATATCTTGGGTGCTGGGGAATATTATTTTAAGGTGTGTTACTTTTGTTTATGTTGCATTTGTTTAACTCTGTGAAGCTGTGTTACTGTGCCTGTCTAAAATATCTGTTGGTCTAATAAAGAACTGAATGACCAATGGCAAGGCAGGAGAAAGGATAGGTAGGGCTGGCAGGCAGAGAGAAGAGATAGAGGGAGAACTCTGGGACGAAGGAGCAAGAAGAGAAGGAGGAGGACATGAGGCGCCAGCCATCTAGCTACACAGCAAGCCACTGAGTAAGAAACAAAGAAAGATGTACAGGAATAGAGAGAGATAAAAGCCCAGAGGTGAAAGATAAATGGGATAATTTAAAGTTAGGGAAAGCTGGCTAGAAAGAAGCCAAGCTAAGGCTGGGCATTGATAAGTAAGAATTCATCTCCATGTGTATTTATTTGGGAGCTGGGTGGCAGGGCCCCCCAAAAGACCAAAAACAAACAACAACACTTGGGGCCTCACTTTCCATTATAAGAGGATAATAATATTGAGTTTCTTCTAATCTCAGCTCTACTGCTCCTGCCTTACCCCATTTTTAACGTCTCTTAATTTGGGACACTTCTTACTGTTGATACCTCAAAATGCTGGCATGATCATAGTGCAGAGAAAAAAAAATTGTGACAGTGTTCTCAATAACTGGACATATGCAAATTTAACCGTGTACAGAAAAAGATGTTCATTTGCTAATTAGCTGAATTATTTTCATTTGTGGGATTGTGCAGTTGAAATATCTATCTATCTATCTATCTATCTATCTATCTATCTCCAACATACAAAAGTAGTGAGTTTCATTGTGACATTTTCATACATGTTTCATTTGTTCTTATTCACCTAAACACCACACCTGTTGCCATCCTTCATTCCCCCCATTCTTGACTCCCTTCTGCTCCCAGTTCCTCCTGCTTTCATGTTACATGTTGTCCTAGTTTGGATCTCTGTTTCTGTGATAAACATATGACCAAAAAGCAACTTAGAGAGAAAAGGCTTATAGGTACAGGACCACCTGCCTAAGGGTGGCACTGCCCACAATGGGCTGGGCCCTACCACTTCAATAGTTAATCAAGAAAATGTCCCACAGATTTGCCTACAGGTCAGTCTGATGTAGGTGATTCTTCAATTCACATTCCATCTTTCCAAATGACTCTAGCTTGTATTAACTTGACAAAAAAATTAACCATCACAATTGGCCTCTTTTCAACTTGACACACAAACACATCACTATGAAACTGTAACCTTTCTGTGGGGCATACATGGGCTGCAAAAAGGGTGCCGAGAGAAATTCAGATAAATAGAGCTTAAGCTTTAAGGTGTTTATGCAGAGAGTGGACACAAATGGTGAGAAAGGAAGTTAGCTCAAGTTATTTATGCTAAGATAAGATACTAAAAAACAAGAGATAGTGTCAGGACATAAACAACTTGTAAACAGGGTGCCCTTTAAAATGATTGGTTGGTTCCTTCACCCCCTCCTAGGGTTTGGAGGTTTTCTGGTATAAAAGAAGCTTACTGCTATCAATAATCGAGTTCTTGCTTGACTTGACTCCCCGCTGCGTCTGATTGTCTCCGGGTAAGTGGAAGGCTGGGAAACCAGCGAGCGGCAGGGAGCGGCGGGTACTCTTGCCTTTCCTTGGTTCCAGGCCACCTCTTCACAGGTGAGTTCCCAGTGGGGCAGGTCCCCACACCTTTCCTTTCTTGTTTATTTATTCCCAAGATGTCATTTTTTTTTTTTTTTTGAGGTTTTTTGAGTTTCTCTGTGTAGCTTTGGAGCCTTTCCTGGAACTCACTCTGTAGCCCAAGGCTGGCCTCGACTTCACAAAGATCCTCCTGCCTCTTCCTCCTGAGTGCTGGGATTAAAGGTGTGCACCACCACTACCCGGCCCAAGATGTCATATTAATATTGATATCATACTAATACAATATGAACACAGTAGCTTTAAAAGTCCCACCATCTTTAAAATAATTCAAACGCTTTAAAATTTTAAAGTCTTTCAACTTTGGTCTTTTGCAAAATAAAAAATAACTTACTTCCCACTTTCTTAGTCTAAGTGGGAATAACCAAGGCACAATTACAATTAGATACAAACAAAACCCAAGTAAAGCAATGTAAACAGCTAAGTGTCTGGTGTCTGGAACTCATCCAAGATCTTCTGGGCTTCAGTGAACTTGGGCAGCTCTGCTTCTCTAACTTTGCCAGCCACAGCACATGTGTTTTGTCCCGTAAGGTTAGGCTTACTCCACTCCACGCGTGTGGATGTCCTTGGTGGTCATCCTACCATCCTGACATCTATCTCCAAAATGCTGAGCATCTCTACTACAGCTAAGGTTGCACCTTGACCACCGGCCTCCTGTCCTCAGTGCCAAGCTTCAGCTGCTCTCTACCCTTCAATACTGCAGATCTTATGTCTCCAAAATCAGTACCACATAGGAGACCCTTGCGTATTACCAAGTTCGGCTGCCAGCGTGAGATACTGCCTTGCGTCTGCCTTGCCTCCTCTGGACCACAGCTGCTGTGTGCTGACCCTGAGGAAATACTTCCCAGAAGATTTTTGCCTCTGGATGCTGGTTCCTTATTAGTCACAGCTGATTTTTCAGCTCCACCTAACCAGCATCAGTTGCCCCAGCAGTGCTGGTCTCTTGTAATCACAGCTGATCAGAAACCACAGATTCTTAATTACAATGTATCGTATAAACAGTCCTGCTAGGCTCTCTATTTCCCTCTGAAACTCACAGCTAAGTGTTTCTCTCACCTGCATTTTTCTCAACACTATTTATCTTTCAGGGTCCCATAGAATGGCTCATTAAGCTTTGAGCACTAATGACTTTTCCAGTCCAAAGTTCCATACACTTCCACAATCCTCAGCAAAACAATACGGCCGTGGCTGTCACAGGAAGATCCCACTCTCTGGAACCAATTTCTGCCTAGCTTGCATTCTGTGGTTTGGTAGAACACCATGACCAAGGGAAGGGCAACTTAGGGAGGAAAGGGGTCATGTGGCTTACAGGTTGCAGCCCCCCTACCCCCAACACACACACCGTTAAAGGAAGCCAAGGCAAGAACCTGGAGGCGGGAACTGAAGCAGAGAGAAGAGAGAACCTTGGCTCGCTGGCTTGCTGTCCAGGGCTTGCTCAGCTGGCTTTCTTACACAACCCAGGACCACCTGCTTAGGGTGGTACCACCCACAGTGGGCTGGACACTCCCCCATCAATCATTAGTCAAGAAGATAGATGCCCCACAGACTCACCCATAGGGCAATCTGAAGGAGGCAACTCTATCGACAGCCCCTCTTTCCAGATGCCATTGGCTTGTGTCCAGTTGACAGCAACAACAACAACAACAGATAAACGAGCGAACGAAACTAAGCAGCACACACATACTCATTACCTCCTCTTGCTTCCCCTGCCCCTCTCTTTCTCCCCCATTTCTACTTTCTACATATATCAGGTTGGTTTCAGGAGGCACATATATACATATATACATATATACATATATACATATACATATACATATACATATACATATACATATCTCTCTATATATATCTATATATCTATATCTATATAGATATATATCTATATCTATATCTATATAGATATATATCTCTCCAGAAATGACAAGTCTTGACTCACCCCCAGCTGGACTGTAGGATTTCATGGTGATTAGACAAAAGTCAGCATTCCTCCGGTACTTGTGAAACAGGTTCCCATCTGTCCACCATAAGGAGTCACTTCCCTCACCTCTGGCAAAAAGGGACACGTAGTTCCCCATTGACATACCTGTCACAGCCATCAGCATATCGAAGTCCATGCTAGCCCCCAGGCTCCTATAACTCCTATTCACAAGTACCCATTATGCATTTCACTGCCCAAGTTAGCATCCAGGCTCCTCTCACCTCTGCACCTTCCCTAAACTCCCAGGCCTGCTTTCCCTCACAGGCTTCTCTCTTCCCAGAAACCTTCGAAGTTCCCGCTTCCTCTGCCATTCTCCCTTCTCCTGCAGATAGCCCTGGCCATGTCCACTCTGCTGCTTTCTCTCTGCTCTGGACTCTTCCAGATGCCTCTGGATATTTCCCCCCTAATCACGGAGTGGCCATTTTTGTGGTTTCTTTACTGTGCCCTCTTCATATACAATATCTAGGAACAGTTAGATGAACATATACATTTAAATGTAGATTCTGCCTATGAAAGAAAACATTGTATTTGTCCTTATGAATCTGATTATTTCAGTTCTATACCCCTGAGTAAGTCTCTGCAGAGTAGGATGTCGAGTCCTTTGGGCACAAGCCAAGGATGTTACCGCTGGGCATATGGTAGATTTATTTTTAGCGTTTTGAGACTTTTCCACACTGATTTCCAGAGTGGCTTGCACAGGTTTGCAAGCTCCCCAGCGTGAGTCAGAGTTCCCCTTTCTCCATATCCTTCCCTACATTGGTTGTTGTTTTGTTGATCTTAGCCATTCTGACTGGGGCAAGATCAAATCTCAAAGTTATTTTGATTTGCACTTCCCTGATTGCTAAGGCTGATGAATAATTTTTTTTTGGGGAATATTTCTTAACCATTTTTATTTCTTCCTTTGAGAATTCTCTGTTCAGATCCATAGTCTACTTTTTTTAAATTGGGGTGTTTGTTTTCTTAATTCTTTGTTTTTTGAGTCCTTCACACGGTCTGGATATTAACCCTCTGTCAGATGCATAGCTGACAGATGGCGAAGATTGGCTCCTATTTGCGGGTTTCCTCGATACTTGATCGATTTTTTTCCTTCCTTAGCTGTGCAAACATTTTTTTTTTTCAGTTTAGTGAAGTCCCCCTGTCTACACCTGTATCATGTAGGTGCTGCCTATGTCTCTATGTTTTCCTCTAATGGTTTCAGGTTTCACATTGAGGTCTTTGATTCCTTCAGAGTTAGTTATTGTATAAGGTGATAGGTACAGTCTAACTTCATTTTTAATATAGTGATCTCAGGTGCCATCCATTGACAGGCAAATATCGTAATTTCTTCCTTACCCTCTATTCATCAGTTGGCAGACCTCGAGGTTAGTTCCATTATCTTGGCTGTGTTAAGCAGTGCCTCAGTAAACACGGGTGTGCAGGTCCCTCTGTGGTGTGTTTACTTAGACTTTTTCGTATGTATACCTCGGAGTGGTATAGGTATATCATATCATTTTATGGTCATATGACAGCTCTGAGTTAGTATTTGAGGACCTCCATAATGACTTCTATGGTGACTGCACCAAGTTTACATTTCCACCAGTGGTGTATGAGGTTCCTCTCCTTCCAGATCCTCAGGAGCATTTGTTGCAGTTGGTTTTTTCTTCCTTCCTTCCTTCCTTCCTTCCTTCCTTCCTTCCTTCCTTCCTTCCTTTCTTCCTTTTTTTTTTTTTTGAGACAGGGTTTCTCTGTGTAGCCCTGGCTGTCCTGGAATTCACTCTGCAGACCAGGCTGGCCTCAATCTCACAGAGATCAGTGTGCCGAGTGCTGGGATTTAAGCTGTGAGCCACCACACCCCGTGTGGTTGGTTTTGTTGATCATCATTCTGACTCTGGTGAAAAATAATCTCAGTGCAGTTTTGATTTGCATTTTCTTGATGACTAAGGCTACTGAGCACCTTTTTCATTTTATTTCTCCCTTTGTGGAATGTCTATTCGATCCATTATCCTGTTTATTAATAGAACTTTAAAAATTTTTTTGTGTTTAACTTTTGGAGGTTTTTTCCCCCCTTTAATTAAAATTTGCATTTCTTTTTTTAAAAGTGTGTGTGTGTGTGTGTGTGTGTGTGTGTGTGTGTGTGTGTGTGTGGTGGCTAACGAGATGGTTCAATGCTTAAGAGCACTTGTTTTTTTAGAGGACCCACATCAAGCAGCCCACAACTGCCTGTAACTCCAGCTTTGGTGGATCTGACCCTCTCATCTGGTCATTGAGGATACCAGACCACAGGCAGTATATACTCACATGACAAGCACACATACATTCAAAAGGAAATACAAATTAGTATGCGTGTGTGTGTGTGTGTGTGTGTGTGTGTGTGTGTGTGTGTGTGTGTAATGCACACGAGTATGTGAATATGGACATGAACTTTCGACAGCATGTGTGCAGGTCAGAGCACACACAGCCTTGGTAACTGGTGCTTTCTTTCCACTAAGGGATCCAGGATTGTGCTCAGGTTTGGTGGCAAGAGCCTTTTCTTGTTGAGCCGTTATGCTGACCCTCGAGTTCACCCCTTCTTGTTATAGATTCTAGATATTAATGCTTGTCACGTGTATAATTAACAAAAGTATTTCCCATTCTATAAGCTGTCTCTTTACTTTGCTGTTATTTTTAATTTTTAAATATAAAAAATGCCATGTAGAAGATGTTTGGGGTATGTGTGTGGTACATGCATGTATGTGTCTGTGCTCATGTGTGTGTTCATGCCTGTGTGCTAGAGGTAAATGTTGGATGTCCTCCCATCTGCTCCTCATCTTATATTTGGAGATAAGTTATCAGTGAGCCTGGAGCTCCCCAGTTCAGCCTTTCTCCACCCACCAGCCCTAGGATGACAGCACACGCCACCATATTCAGCTTTTCACATGGGTGCTGGAGATCCAAATACAGGTCCTTGTTATTGTATGGTAAGCAGCTTATGGACATTGCTCCAGACCTACTGTCATTATTTTATATGTAGATGTCCAGGTTCCTCAGCACCCCCATTGAAGAGGCTGTCCTTTTATCCCAGTATGTTTTTGACATCTCTGTCAAAGATTTGGGAGTGTAGGTATGGGGTTTTCATTCTGGGTCTCGGTGCTATTCCATTGCTCTATCTGTCTTGTTTTGTGCCAGTATCACAGGGTTTTTGTTACTATGTCTATGTTTTTTTTGAGATAGGATGTCACTATGTAGCCCAGGCTAGCCTCATACTTAAGATCTTGTGCAGCTGAATTTAATTTGACCCTCCAAATACCACTTTGAAGGGGCTTGCAGCAGGATGATGAAACATTGACCCGTAACTTACTGTATATGCTGAGTAGCTGCCACAAATCATCAATGCAATCAAATGTAGTATAAACGGCTAATTCTCGGTAAAATTACAATTCCCGAAAAGATTAGCCTGACCAGTTGACATATTTGAGGGCACTGAATGTTTAACAATCAGTAATTTATAGCTATCAAGAGGACTATGTAGATCAAGGAGACCTCTGCAGATCATAGAGATATATAATTCAATTAAAAAAAAGAAATAAAATTTCTAATGAAAGAAGAAACATATACAATGCTTGTGTGTTCATTGAAAAGTTTCAGAATTATGCTGGTACTTTCTAAGTGTGGGAAGAGATCAAAGTGTGACTGGAGGTTATGAAAGCTAGCACACCATCACTCTCTAACACAGGCAAATGGTCAAAGGTTATATAGACTTCAGATAGCAAAAGTGAGCCAGCTGAGGCTTGACCTTTGACTGACCTGAAAAGAAGACAGTAGTGTAATTATGACAGCCAACACTTACTGGCTGATTACTGTGCGACACCGAGTCAACTGGACAGTTCTATCAGATCAGCGCTGTGTAACGTGGGAAAGCCAGGAGATAAGTCTAGAAGCTGCCTCCAGGTGTTCATAGCCACTGGGTTAAAACATCCAACCTATGCATTTTTACAGATCCACCTATACTTTTAAGGGCGATTTGAATATAGTTTAGACATTGTACTTCCAGGAAACGGTCCCTGATTATACGAAAAAGTGTAATATGGAAAGATGCAAGGAGCAATTTCCAAATTATTAAGCGGTGGACCAAAAATGTGAAAGGTTATCAAAGGTGCCCTCACGCCTCCCCTGGCCTCAGTTTCTCTAAACTGAAAGGCTTAGTCTAGTCTCTTCCTTGTTATAATTTCTGCTCCCAGACCTCTACAGATTGCTGCCAAAGCTGCTTTAAAGAGTACATCTTCCTTTTAGACCCGAGGGAGGGCTGGGGGGGCGGCGGCGGCGGTGGTGGTGGTGAAGGGGGCGGGGCGGGGGGGGGAGGGAGGCAGGCCACGTGACTTCCTTCCTTCCCAGGGCGCCTGCGTGGCCGGCCTCCTAGCAACCCGTGCATCCCGCCTAACGACGCCCGCGCGCCGCGGTTGGCTGTCGCCGCGGCCGTGCACCTCCCGCGGGCGGTGCTGCCGGAAGCCCCTCCCGTGGCCGCGGCTCGGTGGCTGGCTGGCCGCGGCTGTCACTCCGGGGCGTTTTCCCCGGCCGGCTCTCAACTGGGGCGGAGGAAGAGGCGGCCTGGGCCTGCCGAGCCGTTGCAGTCTCCGCGGCTGCTATGCCCAGGGTGCGCGGCGCCCTCCGCAGCTCCGCGCAGCGCTAGAGGCGGCCGAGCGCTCGCCGACGCCGCCCGGATCCCCGGCGCCTCCGCTCTCCCGCTCCCGCAGCTCCCGCGACTCCCGCGGCTCCTCCGGCGTCGCCTGCGAGGCCAGGCAGAGGCAAGATGAAGATGACGGTGGATTTCGAGGAGTGTCTGAAGGACTCGCCCCGCTTCAGGTAACCCGCCGTGTCGCCCGGTGCCTCCCGGAGCCGCCTGTCCCGGCGGCGGGGCGTGAGAGCGGCTCTTGGGGGAGCGGCCGCTGACCCCGGGATCGCTCGTCCACCCGGGGAGCATTTGCTGGCTGGCCACGATAGTACCCGCTGGCTGCGGGAGCACCGACTGACCCCGGCAGCACCCACCACCAGCCCCCCGGCAGCACCCACCGACCCCGGGTGCATCGTCGGCTCCCGGGTACACCCGCAGATCCTGGGTGCACCGCCGACCCCGGGAACACCCAGCCAGCTCCGGGAGCATCGCGGGCCCTCAGTCCGCGCCTTCCGACGGGCCGGGCTGCAGCCTTTCGCCCGCAGTCCGAGGCGTGGCCGAGAGGGGACGTCGCCTCTTCAGCCTTGGCTCGCCGCCGCCGCCGCCTCTCCCGGAGCCCGGGCACCGCCGCATCGCTACAGTCGCGTCCCTCTCTGGCGCTCTTCCTCTCCCCTTCCTTCCGCCGCGCGTCGGCGCCCACCTCCCCACCCCCTCTGCGCGCCAGCTTTCTGGGCATCCTTGCGGGTCACTTAGTTCCTCTTCCCGCTTCTCGGCGGCCCTCGGCCCGGGAGGAGGGGGCAGGGGCCCCCAGGGAAGCGTTGGCGGCGGATTCGACGGAGGGGCTGGGCTGGGGGCGGGGGGGGGGTTTGAACCACCTATTCTAGCCACCCTTGACCGCCACGGTCTGCTCTGCTTTCCGTGGAAGCTTTTGGAAGAGGTGCGGGGCCGAGGGGGCTAGGCAAGCCAGCATTTCTGTTTTGAGAACGGAAGTAGGAGGGCCCCAAGATTGCATTTATGTTTCTCTTCCCGCGGCCTGGAGGGCCCTGGATCACAGTCGGATGCTCCCAGTGGATCTGTCACAAAACTGATGTGGTGGCATTTGGATTCACATGGGCTGGCCTGCCTTCCACGTGAGAGGCGGCAGTACTGAGGGGGGGTCCAGAATCTGTGCTCTTTCCTTTTCGAGCGTTATAGGAAACTCTGGGTTTGGAGAATGGGGCTGTGCTTTACAGTGAATTGGAGAGGGCTGCCCTTAGGCCTAAATGAGACCTTAAAACTTCGGTTACATTTTTTGAAAGCTTCTTCTGAGCATTGATGTGCGTGTGTGTGTGTGTGTGTGTGTGTGTGTGTGTGTGTGTGTGTGTGTGTGTGTGCGCGCGCCCACCGAGCTCCCTGCCAAGCGTGCATTGTAAATTCTTGCACCCTCCGGGAACTAACTGTTCTGAGCCTTCTGACTGTTAATTTGGCATCCCATTCTCCTCTCCAAGAAGAGGAAGGAGAAGTGTAGAATGAGGGAACTTAGAGGAAATTTAAGGACACGTTGTCTTTGTGCTTTTCTAGGTGTAAATTTTCTTTGAAGCTAGTAAACAAACACAGCCCCTCGCTTGATTTTGTTAATGTTGTTACCATTAGATTTTGACAGTTTTATGTTCTGGTTGAATTGAAGGACCCTGGTGACCCAAATAGATTGTTTAAGGGCAGCCTTGGAGGTTAGCTTTCCTGGCTGGGCAGCAAATGAAGTAATTTTAAAATAATACCTTGGAAAGTTTTGCTTATTGTGAAATTTTTGCTTAGGTGATTCAGCTCTCTCTGTGTGTGTGTGTGTGTGTGTGTGTGTGAAGGCCAGAGATAGTCATTGGGTGTCTTCCTCCGTGGCTTCCCACCTTGTCTTTTGAGACAGTCTCGTACTGAACCCCAGGCTTGCTGATTTGGCTAGACTGGCTGGCCAGCAGTACCTAGGGATCCTCCCAGCTCTGTCTCCCCGGCGCTCGGATTATAGGTATGGCGGTACACCCGTTTTGTTTGTTTTTCTTTAAACATATGTTTGGGGGAATCAAACTCAGTTCCTTAGGCTTGTGTGGCAAACACTTTCTCCACTGAACCTTCTCCTCAGCGGTCAGCTGTTTATCTTCACAGGAAGTAACCACAGTATTTTTCTTTTTAGAGAATGTAGCTTTGTGTTTCCCTGGTTTCAGAGAAATTTGATTTGGAAAAAAAAAAAAAGGCAAGTAGAGGGAAGTACTTTGGGTAGGCTTCTAGCCTTTGATGTTGGCCACATGTCATGTGACACTTTCTTTTTTTAGGTAACCATTGAATATAAAAGAATTAGCGATACCAGGTTGTTATGGTGTGATATGGTGAACTTTTTTGTTCAACTTGATTGTAATGTTTGCCCTATTTTATGTAGATAGAGATTTCTAAGATTTCTAGCCTCTGGCATTCCAATTATTGTCAGCTGCAGACTGGGAACGGATACAAGGTTCCAAGAGCTCCAGCATCTTGTGTTCATTTTGGGGCCTAGATTAGATTTACAACCGAGAACAATGCCAAGAAGTCGACAGCCCGTTGTCCACATGATAACTGTAGTTTTTCTGTGACTCTGCCGTGGTGTAGATTTGTGCCGTATCTCAATAGGATATTTCATTAATATCCACATCATGTATACATTGGATAAAGTTGATTTATGAGTATATGTGAATTTGGAATGCTATATTGGAACTCATCAAAATAGAGCATCTGTGAGCTGTGGGAATGGGTGACTGATGTCTGTATGTCCGTCTACTTAGGAAGGTGAGGCAGGAGGATTGTGAATTGGAGGTTAGTCTGGACAGCAAAAGCCCTGTTACCTGGGCTGAGGAGACGGCTCAGTGGGTAGAGCACTGACTGTGTAATCCTGGGCTGAGGAGACCCCTCAGGTAAAGCACTGACTGTGTGATCATCGGGGATTGTAGTGTGGCTCCACAGCACACTTTAAATGCTGGGCTGGCAACCTCAGTGCTTTGGAGGCAGAGATGGGTCCTCTGGAACAAGTTGGCTAGCTGGATTAACAAGCAGGCTAGCTAGACAAGCTGAATCAGAGAGCTCTGGGATCAACTGAGAGACCCTGCCTGAGAATAAGGTGGAGAATGATGAGGAACATCAACTTCTGGCCTTTATGTGTACATACACGTATGTGCATGTGTGCTTGGACACACATACACCAACCTATGTAAATGTGCATACACACACGCACACCACTCACATATACACTTGCAAACAAAACTCTGTTATTCGCTACTACCAAGGAAAACAGGAGACATTGTGAGGACTGATCTCTGACTTTAATTATTTGAAAACATTTCCCCCCTTTACTCACATTGGGGCTGGAGAGACAGCTCAACTGTTAAGAGCACTGGCTGCTCTCCAATGGACCTGGGTTTGATTCCTATCATCTACATGTTGGTTCAGAACTGTCTGTAACTCTGGTTCCAGGGATCCAGTGCCCTATTCTGGTCATGAGACATACATGTGGTGCACAGACATACATGCAGGTAAAATACCCATACACATAAAATAAAAATAAAAAAGAATTAAGGGCAGGTGGTGGCAGCCCATGCCTTTAATCTCAGCACTTAGGAGGCAGAGGCAGGTGGATGTCTGAGTTTGAGACCAGTCTGATCTACAGAGTGAGTTCCAGGACAGCCAGGACTACACAGACAAACCCTGTCTCGTGGGGGAAAACAATCAGAACAGAAGTTGTAGAACCTCACATTAAACTTTATACTTTCAGTATTGAATGTATTTTATGTACTTATCTACCACCAAAACCAAAAGCTTATGTTCCAAAATGTGAATTTCAACTGTACAGAAGTTCATTGAGTTTTGTAGACTTTGGATCCTCTTATTTTGGTGTGTGATGCTTTTATTTATTTGCAGGTTTTAAATAATAAAATTTATAAAATAAAAATTCTTTCACAAAATGAATATTTTTTTGTTTGTTTTGTTTGTTTTTCGAGACAGGGTTTCTCTGTGTAGCCCTGGCTGTCCTGGAACTCGCTCTGTAGTCCAGGCTGGCCTTGAACTCACAGAGATCCACCTCCCTCTGCCTTCCACTGCTCGGTTCACAAAATGGATCTTTTGGCTTTTAAATATGGCATTTTTGTGTAACTACCATGGCTGCTACAGACTTAATGCAAAAGTCAGATCTTGTTGAAGAAAAGATGCGCCACTACTCAAGGTTAAAACATTCATTTTCCTGTTAAATTGCTGAGGAAATAGGAAGGGTTCTATTGAAGTGGGGAGAAAGGATGCTGTTGTGACTTTCGGTGTCTTGAATACACTCGGTGCTTTCGTTTGCGTTCCACTGCTGGGTATTTTGATTTTTGCTTAGTAGATTGGAGGGCACACTTCATTGTATAATTTTGGGTTCTATTTTTAGCTTTTAAAATACCAGTCTAAAAGCTTAAAGGTCAAAATCTTGCTATAAAAATCTGCAAGAATGTAAATGTATCCAAGTGTATCTTTTTTTTTTTTTCAAGAGGGAATATTTGAGAGGCAGAGACATTTTAATTAATATTTACTGAAGTTTGAATTTGTGCCCGAAATTATAAGTAGTTTCTTGTTTGAATTTTCAGAACTGGTAATCCAAATTGTTTCTAGGCTCGGCATGTTGGTGGCACCACTACAATTCCCAGTACTCGGTGCCAGAGGCAGAAAGAGTGTGAGTTTGAGACTAGCTAGGACTATGTAGTGAGACTTAAAAAAAAAAAGATCTTTATGTGTATGGGTGGTTTGTCTTTACGTGTGTCTGTGTGTCACATTCACTCTGTGCTGTCAGAAGAGGGCATTGGATCCCCTGGAACTGAATTACAGACAGTTGTGAACTGCCGTGTGGGTGCTGGGAATCGAACCTGGGTCTTCTGGAAGAGCAGCCAGTGCTCTTAACTGCTGAGCCATTTCTTCCAGCCCTCCCAGATGTATTTTGAACATACTTTGGTTCCCTTAAGAAGTGAAAACGTTTTTTGAGGTAAAAATTGAGAGACCAAGAATAATGGTGTGGCAGGATGGTCTCAGATTGCAGATCAGCTTGGGCCATACAGTAAGACAAAAGAAACAACATCAGGATTAATTAACAATTTCTGGTTATGAAATATTTATTATTATCCACTTTATGCATAAGGGTGTTTTCCTGCATGCATGTCTGTGCACCATGTGCATGCATGATGCCTGTGGAGGTCAGAAGAAATTGTTGCATCCCCTGCAGGTGGAGTTATACACAGATTTTAGCTACCACATTGGTTGCTGTGAAGAGTGCTCTGGAAGAGCAGTCAGTGTTTTTAACCAACTCTGAGCCATTTCTTAAGCTCCTGTGAAGTAATTTTTTCCTCTGAGTAGTGTTCATATACAAACATAATTACTTCAGTAAGCTTTTAGATGTTAGTCTTTGTGTGATCTTTTAGTCTTTAACAATATCTGTTATGCACTCTCCTGAAGGTTTTTGTTTAGAGATTATAGCTCTGATTTGATTCTTGTAAACTAGAATAACATCTTTTTTTTTTTTTTTCTTTTGAGCTAGGGTTTCTGTGTGTAGTCCTGGCTGTCCTGGAACTCACTCTGTAGATTAGGCTGTAAATCTGGTGACAGAGATTCACCTGCCTCTGTCTCCCAAGTGCTGGGATTAAAGGTTTGTGCCACCACCATCTGACATAGAACAAACCTTTTAACAGGGTGTTTTGGATGAAGTTTTGATGGGTGAAACACGTCGCAACAAAACAAGGCTGCATACACCTTAGTGCCGTTTGCTGTTAGTTAAGCTGGTCTCAATCCTGGCTGATTTGCTATTTTATATCCCATCTTTGTAACAGGCAGACTCCTTGACAACCGGTGCCTTATACAGTAGAAATAGAGTGGTCAGAAGGATAATGGGAAATGTGCTTTTTAATCTCAGACGTGGTAGAATGAAATTAACACTTTATATACCAAAGCCATGAACCCTGATGCTCCATATTGCAGTTTCTAATTTTTTCACTCAATTTAATCAACTTAAGTTGACATAAATACATGCAAACTTTTTGGATATACCAGACATCATTCTAGATCCTTTCATAGCTAAAATATTTCATGCAGTAGAATTATTACTATTATTTTTTTTTCAGGCAGAGTCTCAGTATGTAGCCCAGACTGAAATTCTCCTGCCTCTGTCTCCCATGTGTTGGGATTATATGTGTGTATTACCATACCTGACTAAAATTAGGAATCATCTTCATTACAAAAATTAAAAAAAAATTAACACTAGACTTTAATGTTAAAATGCGTTAAATATTGAATATTTTGACTTTGCTAATGATGTGGACTTTTAAAATGATGGCTCTGTATGCTAATAAAAATAATTTTAAAAATTGATCCAAGGATTCAGTTATCCTGATGAATCTTGGTCTGGAAAATACTAAATGGGCCAGCTTGATAGCCTCGCAGTAAAGGTGTGCGAGTCTGATGACCTGCGTTGGATCCTTGGAACCCATGTAAAGGTGGGAGGAGAGAAGAGAATTCCACAAAGTTGTCTTCTGACTTCCACATGTGTGCCATGAGCACAACAACCCCCCAGTGTGTAAACACAATTATAAGAACCATAAAATAGAAAATAATAAATGGAAAATTCTAGAAAATATGGACTAGAACATTTATGCTGTATTTTGATATTTAGTGTGTGTTTGTGTGTTGTATGCGTTCATAAAGATATGTGCATATGTATATGCATTCAAGGCCCTGGTGTTGGAACCTTCCTTATTAGTTTTTATTAGTATATGTTAATTGTATGTAATGATGGGTTGTTTCATTACTGTCATACATGTACAGTTATCTTGGCCCGTCATCTGTTTTTACCTTTCCGTATCCCCCTTCACTCCTGCTGATCCCCTTTCTTTTCACAGCCGGCTCCTCTCTACCTTCACATCTTCTTCTGGTGACCCTTGGGGTTGGCCACAGGCACACAGCACCGTAGCATAGGCTCCACTGCTGAAGAAAACGTCTCTCCTCCCCCAGCAACCATTAACTGTAACTCAGGGAGTGGTGGGGCCTCGTGAACCCCTCTGTTCTCAGTGACAGTCCCCCTCTTGGGCACATCTTGTGCAGGTTGTCACAGCTGCTCTGCTTTCACGAGTGGAACACCACGCCATGCCCAGAAGTCGGCATTCCATGTTACTCTCTCCTTCCTCTGACTCTGACATTTTTTCTGCTTCTTCCTTGAGCCTTAGTGCGGATGATACAGGTGTCTCATTTCTGCAACAGTTACTTGAATTTTCATCTCTTTGACCAATTATGAATCTCTACAGTTACCACTGACCTCTGCAAAACAAGACACTTCTGTGAGCAAAGCTGACAGTAGCATCATCTGGAGGCGTCAACATAGTTATTTTGATTGGCAACTTGATGGCCACATTGTGTCCGTTTAGCAGACAACAGCAGTAGCTCCTCTCTTAGGGCCCCGGCATCCCCAGCCACAGGCTTTCCACAGTACCAGATAGACCAGATGGGAGTTCCCTCTTGTTTCCTGGGCTTCAAGTCCGATCAGAAAATGGTTGGTTGCTCCGTGACAGACGTGCTGTTACTGTATACTGGGAGCAGCTTGGTGACTGGTTTGTGGATCAGTAGACTGGTTCCCAGCTGAGTAGGACTGTTGAGGGCAGTTCTCCCTCAGCTTGCTGCTTGCTGGCCAGCACTCTCCAGTCCAGTCAGAGCTTGATTTCTGTTTGGTGACAGGGTGTGTTTCACCTTATTTATTTATTTATTTTTTTAGGTGAATCTCTCACTGAACCTGGAGCTCGTGGATTTGGTTAAATTGGCTGGCTGGCTAATGAGGCCCAGGCATTTGCCTGTCTCTGGTTATATGTGCTTGTTGGCACGCCCACCTTTCACTTTAGTGGTGGAGATCTGAACTCAGGTCGGCAGGCTTATGCAGCAGGAAGTTTACCAACTGAGCCATGCCCCCAGGCCTGACAATTCATGTTTTAAAACTTGCCCTTCCAAGCAGTATGGTGAGAAACCACTCATTGTCCTACTCCATCCAGCTGGGATGTGAGTGCTTCCTTTCCCAGGATATGCTTACCAGGTATGCTACCCGCCCATCCGTCACTTACCCGTCTTAGCAGATGGATGGGTGGTATTGGAGTGCTTGTGGTAGAGCGCTTGTTATTTTATGTAAAGTGGGCTGGGAGGGTAAGAGTAGCGGTGCTGGTGAAGCTTCACATGCCAAAAGGAAGCGGTAAAGTGCTTCGCGAGTGTGAAAAGGCAGAAGTTCTCCGAGAGGAAAGGAAAAACCGTCCTTATGCCGAGCTCGCCAAGGTCTGCAGTATCACTGTGTGAGTGTGAACTGGCCTCCAAAGTCAACTGTGTGTTGACTGTTTGGTCCCCAGCCAGCAGCGCTGTTTTGGAGGTTATGAAACTTTGGGAGTTGGGGCTGGCTGCAAGAAGTAGGTTCCTCAGGTTGTCCTTATGAAAGACCCGGTCATGGTTCCTCCTCCTGGCTTTGCTTCCCATCTACCTACCACAAGGTGAAGCGCTTCCGCTGTGTCTATCACTGTGATGTTCTGTCCACGGACATGGGGTTGAGCAACCGTGGATGGACCCTTTGAAACCACAGGCACAAATAAACCCCTCCTCAAATCAAATCAAATCACAGTGATGTGAACTTGACTGATGCAGAATGTTGGTACCAGAGAAATAGGGTCATTGCAGTGACAACCTCCTGATGTGGTTCAGAAGCCTTTGGGAGCTGGTTTGTGGGAGCAGTGTGGAAAAGTTTGGTGAAGTGGGCAAGAGGGGCTCTGGGGTGCTATAAACAGGTGAGTGGAGGGTTGTGCTGAGAGCCAGATCAGAAGGCTGACAAGAACTGATTTGTGGATTAGTAGACTGGTTCACAGCTGAGTAGGACTGTTGAGGGCAATTCTTCCTCAGCTTTCTTCTTGCTGGCCAGCACTCTCCAGTCCAGTCGGAGCTTGATTTCTGTTTTGTGACAGGGTGTGTCACAAAAACCACAGACACAGAAGCCAGGCTCACCAGGCTCCAGGTTGAAGGCAAGGTTCTTTGGGGACTTGGCACGAAGGCCATGGAGGACCCAGTCTGCATTTTGTTCATGGTCGGAGAATTAAAGGCGATGGATGGACTAGTTGATATGGCAGAGGGAATTCTTCAGGCAGGTTAGCATTCGGCTGTGGCGTAGTTAATGCTGGCTGCTTTTAGCTAGGCTAAACTTACCTTACTCACTGTGAAGTGCTTCCTTTAAGGGACAAGGCAGTGAGGGTTGAGAAGGAAGAGCCGAACAGAAAGACTTGAGACACGTGCGGTGTGGTCGGAAGGCTGGTGTGAACGGGTGCTGAGGAAGGATGGTTCCTGAAGAGGTTAGGACAGCTGCGAAGCCACCAACCACTCTACACTGGGCTACAGAAAAGAAGCCCTGAGGGCTTCCCGGGAATTGGCTAGGACTTCAACCATCGCAGGCTCAAGGGCGTAAACAATTAACTCATTAAGAACCTTCCACTTGGGATGAGAGCATTGCCCAGGCACATGGCTTGCAAAGTGCAGCCTCGGGAAGTGTTTTCCTGTGTCTCATTTCACTGTTCTCTGCTGCCCAGGAACTCAGAGGCCGGCGCAGCCAGCCTCCAAGGAGGTGCCACTCTAGCTGGTCATTATCCATGTGATCCTGGTTGTAGGGTCATGGCGACTTCCAACCAGATTTCAAAGGGAAGGCTGGGAGGCCGGGTAGACAATGTATGGTGGGGTGGGAGTCCACGCAGGCAGATTGTGTGGAGTTGTGAGGGTAAACCCCAGGCTGCAGTGTAGACTCTAGGATGCTGGAGCTAGCAGCGTTCTGCACTTGTTCTTTTGAGTAATGTGGAACTATTATGACGCTCGGAGGTAGCTGAGTTAGTTCATTTTACATGAGGTGGCCATGAACTCTTGGAAGTCAGGGGCAAAATTTTATGCCTGAGCGTGAAATGCCCTCTGGAAGCTTATGTCTTGTATGCTTGGACCCTAGCTGCTGGCAATAAGTTGAGAGGTTGTAGCAACTTTGTGAAGTGGAACCTAGGTAGAGGAAGTATGGGTGTAACTTGGAAGGTTATACCTAGTCCCCAGTTCCTTCCTCTTTGCTCTGCTTCCTGCCACCGAGATGAGCTGATGTGGTGGGCGGAGCTTAAATAAATCCCTCCTCCTCTTGGTGGTTTCACTTAGCTCTTTGATAACAGTACCAAGAGCGGTATGAATGAGTCTTCTAGCTCTAACTTACTTTACTCCCTGTGAAGTGCTTCGTTTAAGTGACAAGGCAGTGGGAATTGCCTGAGACTGTCTGGACTATAGGCACAGAACTGTGCCCAGCTTACAGAATGCTTTTTAAAATATTTAAAATACCTTTACTCTGAAACTGTGAAGGTAAAAACAGTGTGTGTGTGTGTGTGTGTGTGTGTGTGTGTGTGTGTGTGTGTGTTGGTCAGAACACGACTCGTGGGAGTCAGTTCTCTCCTGTATGGGTTCCAGGGATTACGTGTTGTTGGTTATTTTTCACTCTTTGTTCTTTGCTCTTTTGGAGGCCCACCACCCAGCTCCCCAATAATCACACGTGGAGGCTTATTCTTTCTTAGGAATGCCCAGCCTTAGCTTGGCTTATTGCTAGCCAGCTTTTCTTAAGTTATTCAGTCTATCTTTTGTCTCTGGGCTTTTTCCTTTTCTTCTGTAATCTTACTTTCACTCTTACTCTATGGGTGGCTGGGTGGCTGGCCCCTAGCATCCTCTCCTTGTTCTCTGGCTCCTTCTTCCTTCTCCTCCCAGATTTCTTCTCCCATTTATTTGCTCTGCCCGCCAACCCCACCTGTCCTTTCTCCTGCCTCTCTATTGAGCCTCTCTATTAAGTAGGTGTGCATCGTGGGAAACAATAGAGTACTTGGCGAGTTTGGTGCTAGCTGCAATTTTAGCTAACAAAATCCAATTCCACTGGGGATTTTGTTTCTCTTTTTCTTTCTTTCTGTACTGGAGGTTGGATCTAGGACCTCACACAGGCTAGCAAGTGCTTTGCTATTGAGCCATACCCTTATCAGCTCTTTATTAGACCATCAGGTGTTTTAGACAGGCACAGTAACACAGCTTCGGAGAGTTAAACACATGCAACATAAAAGAATACAACACATCTTTGCATCATTAAACAAATGTTCCACAGCATAAACAAATGTAACTTATCTTAAAATAATATTCTACAACAATTGCACTCACATTTTTAGGTTTAGTGGCAAGCTGCTAATTTACTTGATGAGAAGTCTTGCTGACACTTTGGTTTGTGTTAAGAGTCTCACTCTGTAGTTCACGCTGGCCTAGAACCATAGTAATTCTCCTGCCTCAGCCTTTAGTGCTGGGATTACAGATGTGAGCTACCATACCTGGCTAGAAAAAGAATTTTTTGTGAATTTTGCTTTCATATCTCACCCAGCAGAAGTTCCAGACATTGGGCTGGTGAGGTGGTTGAGCAGGTGAAGGCACTTGCCACCATGCCTCACAACCTGAGTTTGATTTCTGAGAACTGGCTCTCCTGACTTGTCCTTTGCCCTCCATATGAGTACATACACATAAATAAATACATGTAATAAAATTAAAGTTATAGACATTATCTAGGTGCAACAAACACCTAGTTACAATGGGAGGAGACTTGTGGGTGGAACTTGAGCAGAGAATGTTTTCTGATGGGTTTCAGAGAGCCAGGGCAGACAGTGTTTATTTAACATAGGACTTCAGTGGTAATCCCCGGAAGTGAGTGACACCGAGCCATTTGACTGCAAATAAGAGACAGGCACACAGATTTAGGTATGTGTTAGGACTGAAGACTGAAAATCACCAGAGAGGCTGCATTTGTTGATGAAGAAACTGTGGACACATTTTCAGTCACGTTGAAGATACTGGATTAAAGTCCCATCAAAAGCAAGTCTTCAGTGGCGAAGCTAGGCTGTTCGGGAAGAAACTCATTAGAAGCAAGTGTCGAGGAGCCTAAATTCTTGGCATTTGTTTCTCATATTCACTACGGCACTATTGTGCCGTTCATCTTTTCCGCCCTGGCATGCAGACATTGAAGACCCTCCACACCACAGGAAGCAGCAGGACTACAGTAGGCACTTTGAGAGAGCACATTCATATAACTTTATTTTGTGTGTGTGTGTGTGTGTGTGTGTGTGTGTGTGTGTGTGTGCGCGCGCTTGCGTACCCTGTGCTTGCCTAGTGTCCACGGGAACTGGAGAGGACACCAGATCATCTGGAACTGGAGTTACAGGTGGTTGTGAGCTGCCTAATGGGTCCGCTGCAAGAGCAGCAAGTGCTTTTAACTGCTGAACCTTTTCTCTAGCTCCCATATGACTTTTATTATCATGTAGTGTTATGACCATTCTATTTTATTTATTTTTTAAGAAAGATTTATTTATTATGTATACAGTGTTTTGTGTGCATGCATGCCTGCACACCAGAAGAGGGCATTGGATCTCATTACAGATGGTTGTGAGCTGCCATGTGGTTGCTGGGAATTGAACTCAGGACCTCTGGAAGAGCAGCCAGTGCTCTTAACTTCTGAGCCATCTCTCCAGCCCTCATTCTATTTTATTATTGTTATGCTTCTGTGTCTAATTTATAAATTAGACATGCAAGTAGGTGTGCATCGTGGGAAACAATAGAGTACTTGGCGAGTTTGGTGCTAGCTGCAATTTTAGCTAACAAAATCCAATTCCACTGGGGATTTTGTTTCTCTTTTTCTTTCTTTCTGTACTGGAGGTTGGATCTAGGAGGACCTCACACAGGCTAGCAAGTGCTTTGCTATTGAGCCATACCCTCAGCTCCAGACCCAGCTGTACTATCCACTTGGATAATGGAACATAGTAGATTGATAAAATTCCTTCAAGTTGCAGGAGAGCAGTAAAGGTCTTTTTAAAAAGGATTATGTAAGCTGGGCACAGCTCCCAGTGCCTATAGGAGCAGTTCCCAGGAAGGTTGGGCAGGAGGAGCTGTCTGAAATGATGTCACAGGGAAGGAGGCGTGACTGGCAGGCATACAGTTGGTTTAATGTGTTCGACTAGAGGCAGCTGCTGGTGAGAGCACTGGGAGGAATAATACTGGGATTAATTGTGTATTTTACAGATTATGATCAGAGAATATACCGATTTATTTACTCATAGGAAACTCAACTTGACAGGACTAACCGTTTTGGTTTTTGTGGCATTAGCCAGAAGTAGGTGTAAGTAAACAAAACTTTTCCTGTTGACATTTTTTTCTTTTAAAAATGGTTTTTAAATTACAGGTGTTTTGAGTTTACTTTAATTTAGCTTTCTGTTCCATGAGAAGCTTTAATAGTGAGCTGAAAATCCATCCCTTTGAGTTTTTCTTTAAAGTGTTTATAATGCAAGGAGACTATGTTTTAGAGGTTGTTTTCACGTAGGTGTTGTGTGTGTGAGAAAAACACCATACCTTCCTGCACTGCTTCTTTGCATCAGCATCTTGCTATGGCTGTGATGAGGTCATGTACCACCATGCCCGGCAAAACAAAACACCCAAAACGATTTTCTTTGGCAGCACTCTATAAATGCAACGCATCCTTAGCCCTTCTCCCTCCATTTTTTGGAGATAGGGTCTCCCCATGGGGCCCAGGACAACCTTGAACTCAAAATCTTCCTGCCTTTCCCCATCCCCTAACACTGGGATTCTAGGCATTCTTCATGCCATTTTCCTTTTCTTTCAAAAGGAGTTAGAATAGTCTAGGCCTGGTGGTACATGTGGTAAATCCCAGCACTCAGGAGACAGAGGCAGGTGGATGTCTGTGAGTTTGAGGCCAGTCTGGTTCACATAGTGAGTGCCAGGCCAGCCAGGGCTCCATAGTGAGACCCTGTCCCCAACAAGAAACAAAACAAAGCAACAACAAAAGGAAGGAAATAGTAGAAAAGGTTATTAAATATCAGTTAGTTCTCTTTCCCACTTTCCCACTATTATGTCTACTGATATTTCTAAATTGTAGCTGTGTTCACAATGTCTGAGCTTAGATAATATGGTGATTATCGCTATTTTTCAATGCTAAAATGTTTTGTTTGGCTAATAAAATTTCCCTTATATTATTCATTATATATATATATATATAATGTCT
This sequence comes from Peromyscus californicus insignis, assembly GCF_007827085.1. Classification (NCBI taxonomy): domain Eukaryota; kingdom Metazoa; phylum Chordata; class Mammalia; order Rodentia; family Cricetidae; genus Peromyscus; species Peromyscus californicus. The sequence goes on along the minus strand of NW_026294458.1, from coordinate 16,511,785 downwards.
AAAAATTGACAAATAATAATTGTAGGTGTCTTGAGGACACAGTGTACACACACTTGTATAAACACACTAAAATTTAGTGATCAGATCAGCGTGATTGGCATACCCGGCACCTCAGACATCCTTTCTTTGTTTTGGGAGCAGTTAAAATCTTCCGTAGTAGGTATTTGAGACATTGTTTCACGTTGTTCACGCTAGTTGTCCTAAAGCGCAGTAGGACATTCCCCTTACTGGTTAGCCTTCCTTTCTCCATCTTGATACATTGTTGCGTTTTAGTAACTGTTTAGGAAATCCAATAGCTTTGAGCTATTGTCCCTGAGCCGCCTGAATCAGAATAAATATTTAGAGAAAAAAAGTGAGTCCCAGGAAAGGCGCAAAGCTACACAGAGAAACTCTGTCTCGAAAAACCAAAAAAAAAAAAAAAAAAAAAAAAATTGTCCATGGACTCATGCTTGTAATCTCTGACCTTGAGAGGGTGAGGCAGGGGCATTGTCTTAAGTTTGAGGCCAACTTTGGCTATATAGTGCGTACTGGGCCAGCCTGGGCTGTCTAGTAAGACCCTGTCTCAAAAGAGCTAACTCATTTCTTCCCCAGAACATCCCCAACAACCTCACAAACAAACACTAAAGAAATTTTGGCTTGTAAGTGACTTTTGAAGACTGGCTGGTCTCAGTAACACACATTTATAATCATAGCACTGGAGAGGTGGAGGCAAGATCAGGATTAAAGTCTATCCTGAGCTACAGGGTAAGTTCCTGCTCAGCCTCGTGCCCTAGAATAAAGCTGTTCCCGAGGTGCCACTTTATGCAGTCCCCACATCAGGGTGGTAGTGCTGTTGCAAGGAACTGTCGTGAGGCAGGCACACTGTTGATTTGGAGAGGCAAAATCTTAAAGATTAGTACATACTTTAAATCGCCATCTGGTGAGCTGATGTGGTGTTTAACAAATCAACTGAAAGTGTGTCAAAACAACTCTTTTATTTTGCTTGTGATTCAGGAGTCAGAAGTTTTGAAAAGAGCCTGGCTGGAGGGTTCATCTCTGACTTATCCCTAACATCCTCTGAGATGGCTGAGGCTGGAAGACGAACCTCAGCATGGCTCCTTCATTTCGTGTGGCTGATGTCCTGGCATTCTTGGATCCCGCTGTCCTTTCCAGACGACATTTCCTTTGTCTCTTTCCATGTACTTTGGCCTTCTTATTGCATGCTATTGCTAGTGTAGCTGTATGGTCAGAGTAGTTTACTTCTAAGGGGTAAGATAGTTAAGCGGTTGAGAGTTTTGCCTGGACTAGCAATGTTAATGTTACCACATTCTCCTAAGGTGCCACCCAGCTCAAGGGGGCAGAGAACTGTAGTCACTTTGTGTATGTGTATGTGTGATGTTGGGGATTGAACCTCTGGTCTCATGCATGCCAGGCAAGTGCTTCGCCAGCAGGTTCTGTCTCCAGGCTTCTGTTTCTACTTTTTATTTTGCAATAGAGTCTCATTTGCCCAGACTGGTCTTGAATTTACTCTGTAGCTCCATGGGTCTTGAACTGTCTCCTGAGTAGCTGGAATTACAGATATGTGCCACCAGGCCCTGCTGGACTCTTCATCTTAACTGGGGGTGGCAAAGTCATGTTGCAGGTGACTGATACTGTTTTCTTGTTGCCACAGCAGAATACCTGAAAAAGTAACTGAAGGACAGAAAGAGGGCTCTATTTCGTCTCACGGTTTGAGAGGACACAGTCCTTCGCATGGGGAAAGCTTGGCTGGGGTGCTAGGCGGCTGGTCACATTGCACCCACGGTCAGGAATCAGAGAGACCAGTGCTGGAATGTCATTGCTGCTTTCCAGCCTTAAGCCACGGCGAGGAAAATTCGAATGCAGTGAGACTGCATAAAGCAGGACAGTTAGTTTTGCCGCTGATATCTCCTTCGTGTTTCAGCGTAGCATGTGGTCCTCACTAGAAGGAATTACCATGCCTTTGGACTTGACTTGCAGCCTCTGCAATGTGAGCCAGACAACTAAAAAACTAAAAAATGAAGCTTACGCACACTAAAGGAAGGGGCTTTGCCTATCAAGTTGATGACTTTAAGAGTTCCCAGTATTGCCAGGCGTAGTGGTGCACGCCTTTTATCCCAGCACTCGGGAGGCAGAGGCAGATGGATTTCTGTGAGTTTAAGATCAGACTGGTCTACAGAGTGAATTCCAGGACAGCCAGGGCTGTGTTTCAAACAGGACTCTGTTTCAAACCCCGCCTCCTTCCACCTCCCAACAAAATAAAACCAAAACAATAGAGTCCCTGGTACTGCAAAAGGTATCGGGAAACGATTCTCACACGGGAGGAGAGAGTGTGGTTTGACAGAACTTTTTTGAAGGACATACCAGTAAAATACCTCATAATTTAATAAAAAATTATTATTGTTATTTGGTGTGTGTGTGTGTGTACCTGTGTGCACCTGTGCCATGGTGTACATTAAGGAGTCAGAGGATGACTCGTGGGTTCTGGAGGTTGAACTCAGGTCGCCGGACTTGCATGGTGAAGCACCTTTACCTGCTGAATCATTTTGCTGACTCACAATTTAAAGTACATATATTGGGGGCCTGGAAAGACGGCTTAGTGGGTAAAGGTGATTTCCATCAAGCCTGACAAACTTGACATGATCCCTGGGACCCACATGGTAGAACGAGAGAGCTACCTCCTATGCAGGCTGTCCTTTGAACACACACAGACATTTAAAATGAATGAAAAGGACATAGTTTGATTGGTATTTTTATATTTGGGACTACCTTACGAGTAAGAACAGGGTAGGTGTGGCTTGTACAGTTAGTGCAAACAAAGATATTTATGAGAGCATTATTAATCAGGGCAGAGGAAAAATAATGCAAAGTCATGGAGAACGTTGGCAAAGTAGAATAGTATTTAGCTATTAAGGCAGACTAGTGCAAGGCCCCTGACTTGATCCAGTACTGCAAAAAGGAAAAGCAGCAGCAGCAGAAGAAGATGGCTGATAAGCATGAAGTTTTTCACGTAGACTAGACCCCTCCTTAAGCCCCGTGTTTATTCCTCACAAGCTATTGAGGTGTCTGACAGACAGCCTAGTTTACAGACGTGAGACGAAGGACAGATATGACACACGGGTTTTAATGAAGTGGTAGAGAGTGATTTTGATTTCAGTTTGGCCCTGATTCTGAGGAGAGTCTTACCTCAAGACTCGGCCCCTCTGGCCCCTCTGCCTGATGGACATGCAGGGGTCACGCAGGACTCATTTGTAGACTAGCCCATGCTCAGCTTAGTGCCCTTCTGTCCCTGTTTGGAAATTCTGAATAATTTTTAATTATTTAATTTTTGTATGATTTCTTGAAAATTATGTCACCCATAATTTCTACCCATGAGCTTAGCTTCTACATTTTAAAAAGTTAAAAAAGAAAACATAATTTATGAACACTATATAGAATTTCAGTGGCCGTAAAGCTATATACTTTCTATAGCTACCCCTACCCCTACGTTCCCTTCTCTCTCTGCTTCCCATAACCATGAGGTTGAGTGCAGTTAGCTCTCTGTATCTCTGGGTTCTATATGTAAGTGTCTGTCTGTCTGTCCATCGTCTGTCTGTCTGTCTGTCTATCTATCTATCTATCTATCTATCTATCTATCTATCACCACAGAGTGAAGATGTCTAAAAGAGAGAAAATTGTGTCTGAAACGAGCATTTTTCTTGTCATTGTTCCCAAATAATATATATGACAACTATTTACATATTAAATATTGTAAAACGTGTGTGTGTGTGTGTGTGTGTGTGTGTGTGTGTGTGTGTGTGTGTATACATGTTATATACAAATACAACATCATTTTATATCAGGGCCTTGACCATCTACAAAATTTGGAATCTGCATAGCCAGGATGCCTTTGTTTGCTGTTTGGTGCTTTGCATTAACCTTACCAGCTTCTGCTCTAAACCATGCATTGTCACAGTGTTTTTCATGAAAGCGTTGAGGATGTGGATCTCAGTTTATATGGAGGATGCACATAATATACAGGAAAAAAGTAGATTAAGTAACAGAATGCATGATATGACACTCATAGGTTCAAACATATAACAAAAATCGGAGGGAGAGAGGAATGAGAAAGGTTGATCGGGGCCACTGTGTCACAGTGAGGGGTGACATTATTGTGCTGTTGCACAGTAGAGTGACTGAGGACAGTAATGTACTCTGTTTCAAAAAGTCAGGAAGTGTTTTCAGTGTTTTCAGGATGGAGAAGTGGCAGATGTGTGAGTTGGATCTGTTTAACCTGATGTAAGCACTGAACTGCAGACGTGTACCAGGAGAGAACTTGGCACCTCTTTTGTACAGCGGTGCTCCTAGTTTATGGTTTACTAGCCCTCGCTTTTCAAACTTGGATCATCATCTCAGATCAGGTCGCAGCAGAATCATCATTCTTGTCGCTTTTCCCAGCTCCAGCATTGGCCTTTGTACTCCCCACTCCCAATTCTGTTCTTCCCTTTCCTTTCACTGTTTTCTTGAGGTCTTTCTCTCTCCTTCAGACATGTCTTGCAGGTGTGTTCGGGCTCATTTTTATTGGCATGAACGTAGGAATCATAAGTACTGCTGATTGTCTTGCTACCACCAAATAGGTTCTGAATCCCAATCCACAGATGCCACTTGGTGTGTCTTGCACAGTTTGGCTAACTTAAATGTTTGTCTCAGTACTGTTGCTGGTGGAGGACACTGGTGACAGTTTGTTCCCTCTGACGTCGTCATGGACTTCCCGGTCTGGTGATCACTGTGTTGTCGGTGATGGCTGTGAGACAGTGGTGTTTGTTTCTGGGGGTCATGTAGCTTTGCGGTAGACTCCTGCCAGCACACAGGAGCCTCTGGTACTCTAGGTTTGATCCCGGCACACCCCATCCCCAAAGAAAAGACCGCTAACATGCTTTATTTCTGAGAAATGGGAGCATGCATCTGGATGTGTTGTGATTCCTGTCCCATCCTTTTTTTTTTTTTTTTTTTTTTTTTTGGTTTTTTCGAGACAGGGTTTCTCTGTATAGTTTTGCGCCTTTCCTGGGACTCACTTGGTAGCCCAGGCTGGCCTCGAACTCACAGAGATCCGCCTGGCTCTGCCTCCCGAGTGCTGGGATTAAAGGCGTGCGCCACCACCGCCCGGCCTATTCCTGTCCCATCCTTATTCTTTAATTTCTTGGTGGGGATTGAACGCAGGGCTCGCACATGCTAGGCAGTCACTCTGCCCTGTTCCCATTTTACAGTCTAATCTTTACAGAAATCAGTGCAATAAGTAAAAACCAAAAAATCGTACTGGGAGAAGGTGTCCTTTCTGTGTTTTGGGTGTGGGGGTTCTGGATTCAGGTTCTCAAGCTTGTGCAGCAAACACTTACCTGACCCACTAAGCCACATGCTGAGGATTTCAGGCAAATTATTTTAGTGTATGATAGTATGGAACAAAAAGATACAACCTTGAACAAAATGAGTTGTGCAAGTACATTCTGAAACAATTTGGGGAAGTTAATTATGAAATGGGTATGAGACAGTAAATTATTTTTAATATTGTATTTGTTTTACTGGTTAGTTTTTTATCAACTTAATATAAACTATAGCTTCATCTGGAAGGAGGAACCTCAATTGACAAATTGCCTCCATCAGATTGGCCTGTGGGCATGCCTGGCATTTTCTTGATGGATGATTGATGTGGGAGGGCCCAGAAGTCCACTGTGGGTGCTGCCACTCAGGGGGCAGGTAGGTGGTCCTGGGTTGTGTAAGAAAGCAGGCTGAGAAAGCCATGGGAAGCAAGCCATTGAGCATCATATCTCTGTGGTCTTTGCATCAGTTCCTTGGCTTCCCTGGGTGATGGATGGTATCCTGTGAGCTGGGTAAACCCTTACCTCCCCAAGCTGCTTTTGGTGGAGATGTTTAGCATCACAACAGAGAAGCAAACTACGGTATTTGGGAATAGTGAGGAGATTCTGCTACAGTTTATTTGTTAGAGCTGAAAAGTGATACAAGGACCATATGAAACAAGTATAACAAAGTTCAGATAATTGTGACAGTTAGGTAAGTACAAGGGAATGCATTGTTACTTCTCTATTTTTGTGTCCTTGACTCATTTTGTAAGGTTACAAAAGACATAACTCTGACACTTCATATTTGACACACAAAAGTTCAACCAGAATGTTGAATTGTATGTGAAGATTTCCCCAAATATTTATTACTTTTTCCAGAGGAATTTTTTTTTTGTGTGTGTATGTGTAGGTTGTCAAGATGTATATTCTAAAAGTACTTATTCTTAAATATTTGTTGTACAAAGAATTCTCAGCAAAAACTATTTGTTTCTGAATCTTTTGAAAAGAAGCCCAACGTCCAAAGTTTTGGAGTAGTTATGCTGTTATAGTATTTATTAACCCCCTCCCCTCAAAAAACCCATACCCTTTTAAGTATGGCAGAAATCTAGCTGTTACAATAGAAAAGTTCTATATGAGTTACAAACCCATTTAAATCAAAATGCCACTCAGAATTGTAGAACGCCATTGTAGAGATCTCTTGCTTGTCAATCAGCTATTGTTTGCAGTGTGTAATCTTTTCTGTGATTAGAGCACAGATGCATTGGTGCCGCCGCCTTGCTATGATCCCAGCAGATGTAAACAATAGTTCTCTTTTGATTGGGATCCAGCAGCTGTACTCTGATCATAGGGGCTGGAAATGGTTATTGAAGTAAAATGTGACAGTATTGTAGAGGTTTATTTGATCCTAAGAAACATAACACGTGGCTTGGTATCTACCCAGGAACACCCTCCACTCAGTATTAAGAATGTTCTTGTATGTTCGTTCTTTTATCCATCCATCCATCCATCCATCCATCCATCCATCCATCCATTTATTGTTTTTGAGAAAGGCCTCTGTAGTCCATGATGGCTCAGGACATGAGACCCTCCCGTCTCTGTTTCCTGTGTGCTGGGATTAACCGGCATGTGCCACCATACTTGTCTCTTATTTTTGTTTAATGGGTCACTTGAGAAGCCATCCAGGCAGTCAGATAGGCAGTTCTGAGTCAGAGTGTTTGTCAGAGTCATATGGGAAGCTTTTTCCAGAACACTTTGGGTCGATTCAGAGCTGCTGAATCAGAGTTTTGGGGTGAACAAGGCTCAGCACAGAAAGCTTGGAAAAGCTTTGTGGGTTATTCCGATGTCAGCCCCCAAACACTTTGCTCTATCCGTTAATCTAGTATTTACAGGAAAAGCATACTTGTCTACCTGCTGTTTATACTCTTTTTCTTATTTTGTCACTGTAGAACAAATATTTTCCTTTCTTTTTTGGGGGGTGGGGGTTGATACAGGGTCTCTCTGTGTAGCTATGGCTGTCCTGGAACTCTCTGTAGACCAGGCTACAGATGCTAGGCAGCTCTGTTGTAGCAGTGACAGTGATTTGTTGGTTTTCCTCCTTGTTAGGTCCTAGACAGATGAGTATTGCACATCTTTGAAGTTTGTCTTGTGAGTCAGCTCATTTGCATGGGGACGCTTTGACGCTTTAGGGTCATGAATAATTTATGTGTATTTTTTTTTTTTCAAGACAGGGTTTCTCTGTGTTACAGTCCTGGCTGTCCTGTAACTTGCTCTATAGACCAGACTGGCCTTGAACTCACAGAAATCCACCTGCCTCTGCCTCCTGAGTGCTGGGATTAAAGGCGTCATGAATTATTAATGTTGGCTGTCACTACGGATTCTGTAGGTATTAACAATGTAATAATGTGATAGTATTTTATACCCATATTTATATTTGGTATAAATATATATGATATGATATTATGTTTATATTCATAATACAAAGAATTTTATGCCTTCAAATTTGGCATGATATTAGAGTGTTCCTACAAGTTGTAACTTGAGAAAGTTTAGTCATGAAGGAAAAGATTTTGTTGATAGTTCTATATCCATTTAAAAATGGCATTTATAGCCGGGCGGTGGTGGCGCACGCCTTTAATCCCAGCACTCGGGAGGCAGAGCCAGGCGGATCTCTGTGAGTTCGAGGCCAGCCTGGGCTACCAAGTGAGTCCCAGGAAAGGCGCAAAGCTACACAGAGAAACCCTGTCTCGAAAAACCAAAAAAAAAAAAAAAAAAAAAAAAAAAAATGGCATTTATAGTTTAAAAATTAGCAAGCAAGAGAGTAATACCTGGTGCAGATGTGACTTTCTGGGCGAATTCTAACCAAACATTTAATGACACAGTGATGTCAGTTCTACACAGTTCAGAAAGCAGATAAGCTGGGAACCACTCCCAACTCTTTCTGTAACGGCTGCAACATTCATAGTTACAAGACAGGAAACAATAGTCCTCACAGCTTTGGAGATCACCACTGAAAACATGTAAAAAGATAGAATGTCCAGTGGTTTTTGCTACAGGAATGTGAGTTGAGTGTGAAGTTCAAAGCCAGGTGGTGTGATTGGCTATGTTAGCAGAGAACAGAATCAGATGATCATTTCGTATGCTCAGGAAAATGCCTTTGACAGAACTCACTGTTCCTGATGGAGAAACTGAGACAGAAGTTCTAGTAAATTAGGAATAGAAGAAATTTCTAGTTTGATAAGTGCATCTATGGCACCCGTACAGCTGACATCCCTCTGGGCAGAAACGAAATGCTTTATTCCTTAGTGAGGAACAAGGTTGGTGTGTGTGTTTCCACCACTGAATTCAGCATGCTAGAGGTTCCAGCTGGTGCAGGGGGGCTGGGAGGAAGAGGAGGGAGGAAGTAGGAGTTTTTGTTAGCAGGTGACGTGACCTTATATGTGATAAATTTGATAGAATCTACCAAAAACTGGTGACAAACTCCTAAGAGTTTGTAATAACTAAATTTATGTATACTGGTATTGAATAGTTAGAAATTGAAGTGTAAAAATCTCTTCTTGTGTTTCTTAGCTTTTCGTCACTGTAACAAAATCCCTGAGGAAGACAAGGGGAGACATTCAATTTGGCTTATGGTTTCAGAGGTTCCAGTCTGTGTTGTTCCTGAGTCACAATGAGGTGTAGCATCACGTCGGGGCATGAGGAAGAGCAGAGCTGCTTACCTCATGGTGACTGGGATGTGTGTCCTTGGGGACACGTGCTCTCTGAGCTGCTTCTGTGGTCTAGTCCACACTTCAGGAATGCCATAAGGTTATGAGTCTGCCAGTGGGTCAATCCATTCTTGATGAAGTCACATTCGAAAAGCACTGGGGTCCAGCTTTTAACTTAGGACCTTTTGGGTGGAAATTTAAAACGACATTGCAAGCATGAGGTACAAATGGGTAAGACTTGCAAACCCCAGTTAGAAGCATTGCTGAGAAAATTCCGGAGAGATGCACCATGATTATGAGCGAAAGATGAAATTTTGTTAATGTATCTGTTTTTAAAATTTATTGGCTGTAGAGATGGCTCAGTGGTTAAGAGCACTGGCTGCTCTTCCAGAGGACCTGGGTTCAATTCCCATGACCCACATGACTGGTCACAACTGTCTATAACTCTAGTTCCAGGGGATCTGACATCCTCACATAGACATACATGCAGGCAAAACACCAATGCACATAAAATTAAGGAAACAAAAACAAACTCAAGAAACTCATCAACACCCCCAACAAAACAGAAACCAAAATCTAAATACATAAGCAAAAGACCAATGAGACAAAAAAAGAGAAATGCCCAAAGAGAGCAATATGAGACACGAAGTCTACAAAAATACAGTTGAGTTCATTTAGCCAGGTGGTGGTGGCACGCGCCTTTAATTCCAGCATTTGGGAGGCAGAGGCAGGTGGAGCTTCGAGTTCAAGGCCAGTTTCATCTACAGAGTGAGTTCCAGGTCAGCCAGGGCTACACAGAAAAAAAACTCTGTGTGTGTGTGTGTGTGTGTGTGTGTGTGTGTGTGTGTGTGTGTGTGTGTGTCCGTCCGTGTCCATGTCAGTGTATATGCTGTGTATATATATGCAGTACCTGTGGAGGCCAGAAGAGGGCATCAAATCCTCTGGAGCTGGAGTTACAGGCAGTTGTGAGCAGCCCAATGTGGGTGCTGGGAATCAAACTTGGGTCTTCTGGAAGTGCAGAGAGGAATCTCCAGCCCCCAGTTTGTCTACTTTCTGAGACTGGGGTGTAGCTCAGTGCATGAGGCTTGATCTACAGAATTGAGAAACATATCAGACTTTCCCAAATTGTTGTGTATATTTCATGTACTCCAACTTTTAAAAACAGTAATTAATGAGTAGGTTCTGAAATTCACCTAGAATAGCCAAAACAATTTTGGAAAAAAGGAACAAAAGAGTGCTTTCTGATTCTAAGACAGTGTAATACTGTTACAGGGTAAGGTCAGTGGAGCTGGCTAGAGAACAGAACAGTTCAAACAGTCTATAGAAATGTGACAAATGAGAACACTGGGATGTTAGATGTTTGCAAATCATATATGAAATCGAGAACTTCCAGAATGTATAAAGACTTCTCAAAATTGAAGAATAAGAAAACAATACAATTAAAAACTGAGCAGAAGTTTGGAACAGGACACTTCACTGAAGTTGTAAGAACAGCAGATATGTCTGTGAAAACTGTCGATCAACTTTATTAGTCATCACGGATGTACAGATTAAAACCACCCCAAGAGGAATGACCAAAAATGAATTCAGCCTCCTGTGCCAGGCACGAGGGATACCTAGAACTCAGGGATGGTGTTAGTGGGTGTGGAGAGTAGCAAAACTACTTGGGAAAAGCAGTGGAGAGTGTCTTGAAAAATTAGAGCCAGGCCTGAGGATTTATCTTTGGTGGAATGGTTGCCCAGCCAGTGGAGGCCTGCGTTAGAACCCCAGCACTGTCCCACTCAGAGATCTCCACTTAAATGATGCATCCACTCTCTTCCTAGCTGTTTACCCAGGAGAAGAGAAATTATAGATCGATGGTGGGGACATGGCATAGTTGGAAAGATGCCTGCCATGGAAGCATGATGACCGGAGTTTGGAGTCCCTGTATCCACATAGAAAGCTGGGTACAGTAGTGTGAGCCTGCAGTCCCAGTGGGCAGAAACTGGCCACTCTCTGGAGCTCACCAGCCAGCCAGACTAGTGGATTGTTGAGCCCCAGGTTTAGTGAGAGACCCTGTCTCAAAATAAGGTGGGAGTGACAGAGGGAGATGCCTGACATACCCATGAAGAAGTACACCTCCCCCCAGAATCATATATCCTGCAGAGATTTTTTTAAAATAATGGCTAAAAACTGGAAAGAATGCATATCTCTGTTGTGTGGTGGATGTATAAACAAATGGCTATCTCCAAAATGGAATATGTCACTCAACAATAAAAGGACATTGTACTGTCTACACAGTGGATGGATGAATCACAAAATAAGTGTGCAGAATGAAAGAACCCCAACCACAAAGAATGCGTATTAATTTACTTCTTGAGCATTGTGGAAACTTAAATTTATGTATCCTGGGCAGGGATGGGAGGCAAAGATCGCAATAGGCCTCAGGAGACTTTTGGAGTGTTCTAGTAAGTTCATGACTGAATTTTGTGGATTTGTGGATGTATATATATCTAAAAGCTTACCCAATTGTATACTTTAAACATGTTCAGTTTATGTCAGTTATACCTCAATAAAGCTATTTATTAAAAAGATTTGAAAACCTTGAAGAACGGTAGACTCTGACTGCCGTGGCCCTCAGTGGCGAGTGTCTAGTCTGCTTTTCTCTTGCTGGAGGGTATTGGTTGTTTTCAGTATTTCTGCCCAAAAGTTTCTCAGCAAACTGGGATGGGACAGTTACATGGTACAAGCCAGCCTAGGGCAGCTGGTTCACATCTTCTGTAGGAGGCACTCACCTGGACCCGCAGTTCAGACAGCTCAGCCACCTGTGTTTGGAACCCTCTTTCTGCTGCGTGGACCACTCCAGTCAGGTGGTAGTCTAGATTTCCCATGTAGAAACAATCAACCCACAGAGTGATCTCTGGAGGATGGCTGTCAGCCTGTGAGATCATGAAGGGAAGGAACCTGTCTGTGTGCTTTAATTTGGGAATGGTTCTGAAAGTTCTATGTAAAGAGACGGCCTCACCCCAACTTCCAGCTCATCTTTGAACTTTCCAAACCTGCCCTGTTCTCATCCTTGCTAAAGAATTGTCTGGGGTGAGAGGTCTGCTGTGTCCTGCTGTGCTAGTTTCATACCAACTGGACGCAAGCTGGAGTCCTTTTAGAAGACGGAACCTCAGCTGAGAAAATGAACCTCAGCTGAGAAAATGCCATTGCCGCCAGACTGGCCTGGGGACAAGCCTCTTGACTGATGATTGATGGTGGAGGGCCCAGCTCATTGTGGGTGGCGCCACCTCTGGGTTGGTGGTCTTGAGTGCTATAAGAAAGCAGGCTGAGCAAGCCGTGAGGACCAAGCCACTAAGCAGCATCCTCCATGGCCTCTGCATCAGCTCCTGCCTCCAGGTTCCTGCTCCAGCCTCCCTGGTCGATTGTCTACTGGCTGTAAGTTGAAAGGAGCCTTCCCTCTAACGTGCTCTCTGTCATGGTGTTTTATCACAGCAACGGAAACCCTAAGACAGCCGTGAAGCCCTGCTCTGCCTCTAGTCATCAGATCTGCTGAGGGCCTTGTGTACGTAGTTTAGCATCTCATTTGGGGTGATGGCCGTAGTTGGTAGAGATTTCCTTGGAGCCTCAGCTAAGGCTGTGACAGACGTTCAGTAAGGTGTAACGTTAATGGTGTTGATAGACCCTTCCCGACTGATTTGAAGATTTGTGCTGTATTTGGACCATTACAGCTGTGAGAGCCCCACTTTGGTCTTTTATTTACTACAGTATTGGACATGGAGTCCTTCCTGCCGTACAGGATTGTAGCCAGTTCCTAGTCTCTTAGGAGGCGGCTTCCTGGTCCTGTCACTTTGGTTTTTATTACTGCTTGTCCCCACCCCCTCTTTTTAAGTCAGTGCTGTCCGGTTCACCTTACGGTTCTGTCTTTTATAAACTTGCAGAGAACTTGAGTCTTAGTAACAACTGTTCTTTATCATCAGAACTTGATTGCTTTCTCCTTCTCCTCCTCTGCTCTCCTCTCCTCTCCCCCCTCCCCTCCCCCTCCACCCCCCCCCTTTCACAATTCCTTTAAGTACTTGAGAGGGACTAATTGTTTTTTTAAATGGAAGAGTTAAGATGCTTATTTTTAGGCTGCCTCGTAGCTCAGAGATTTTAGGATTCTCAGAGAGAAGTAGGGTAGATAACATTTGTAGATGCAGTGGGTAAGTCAGTCAGACGTAAAGTGGGTGGCCCAGTGTGACAGGTTCGCGACGGAGTCAGAGCACAGGCAGTGTCAGTCCCACTCTGTGTCTGGGCACTGGGCCTTAAGATCTGCTTTTCTACCAAGGAATACCATTGACTTTTTTTTTTTTTTTTTTTTTTTTTTTTTTTTTTTTAAGATTTTATTTATTATGTATACAGTGTTCTGTTTGCATGTATCCCTGCAGCCCAGAAGAGGGCACCAGATCTCATTACAGATGGTTGTGAGCCACCATATGGTTGCTGGGAATTGAACTCAGGACCTCTGGAAGAACAGCCAGTGCTCTTAACCTCTGAGCCATCTCTCCAGCCCCACCATTGACTTATTACTGGGATTATACTGGCAGATGTGCAGGAGTGAAGGTTATATTAAATCATGTATTAGATATTTATATTCTTTCCTTTATATTATGAAGTAGGGAGTTCTCAGTAATACATTAATCAGAAATGACCATATGCCGTATTGTCAGTAAACTTATAGGAACCCCAGGCTAACAGGTTCCTAATTGCGTGTGTGTGTGTGTGTGTGTGTGTGTGTGTGTGTGTGTGTGTGTGTGTGTGTATGCTGTTTTTGAGGGGAACAGGACCTCTCTATGTAGTCCTGACTGACCTGCAACTTACTATGTAGACCAGGCTGACCTCAAACTCACAGAGTTCCACCAGCCTCTGCCTTCAGAGTGACGGAATTAAAGGCGTGCACCATCACACCCACTGTGTGTGCATTTAAAAAAACAACAACAACATAGGATGCAGAAATGTATCAGTGTATCTTGAACACTGATGTTTTGAAAGGGAAGTTTGGAGTGGTTGGTTGTTAGGCTTCTGCACTCCTGACAGTGTGAACAGCCTTCACATTGTAGTCGCAGGGAAGCCGGTATGGCGGGAGCCAGCCGCCTTAACAATTGCAGGTATTATTTTGATCCCGAGTCCCTGAAAGAGTATCCAAATGCCTTAAAAAGGAGAAGTGCCATAGCTTAGCATCGTAACAGAAAAGTCTTCCCAGATGGCTCATCACTGAATACATTTTCATATTGTGATTTCTTCCAGATTTTGGGAGACTCCTCTTAAAGAAGGTTATATTTTTGATATACGATACCTCTTTTTTGAAATACAAGTTTTGGGAAGATGTGCGTGTTGACTTGTAAGGCAGATTTAGCATTTGGGAGTTTGGTCAGCAGTCTGTTTTAAGATCGGATGGTGAGAGGAGTGAGATCATTTCCTTTTTACACCTGTCTACAGCTCTCCTCTCCTGGGCTGGTGGCTATGTAAATAAATCAGTCTCCTGTAGTGCAGACATGGGTTCTGTGTTCTTGGGACATTAGCTTGTGGACTGTAGTCAGACAGTGGTGGGTGTATATTCTGACCCTATTCCTGGGTACCTCTTTCAGTTTGTGATATTGAGGTCTGATTAAGTATAAGACAGATCTAATGAAAAGTAATGAAGTAATAAAAAAAAGATCTTTGAATATGTGTGGGTATAAAATAACATTAGTAATTTTCCTGTATGTCGGGAGGAAGGAAAATGTAGGGGAAAATCCCACTTAATTAATAACAAAAGATGACAAGTAAGCAGAGGCAAAATTAGCATGCAATATTTGAGACGTTCCAAAACAGCTAAAAGTTAACTTGTTGTCACAAGGTAGAACATGACCGAGGAATCATACCTGTTTGTGTAAATTCACCACTGTGGAAGTATAAATCCTTCCTGGATTAATTTGTAATAAGTGTAATACCAGTGTTCTAGAGTTTAGATGGAGACTAAATATGTGAGCAAAAAGTCCTAAAAATTAACACCAGTGAACACAATGTCCCTAAGCAGATTTAAAATGTGGTGTTAAAATAATAGCAGTGAGCAGTGTCCTTAACCAGATTTTAAATGTGGTGTTCAAGTACAGAACTTGATCACAGAACAGATGAAAGAATTAAAAAACAATCCAGACTAGACAAAATGTCTATACATTTAGAGAATGTTGAAAATAAATGAAAAGGAAAGGTTGTTACTTGGTCAGTATGTGAGAGGCGACTGAGTGGGCTTCATGCATTATTCCAGAATGGGTGTTAGATGGGGTAATGAGTTCTGTGTTCAAATTGAATCTGTGAATAAACTGTATGTCAGAACCTTGTGTCCTTAGAATCAGGATAGTTTTCTAAAGCATGGTACCAAAGGCAAAGCCTTGAAATAGATTTGGCTATATCAAAATATTATCCATTTCCTTAGCAAATGGACTATGGGAATTTGGAAAATGTGAAAGATTTAAAATTTCGTATTTTAAAAAAAGTCTTGAAAACTAGGCATAGTGGCTCACACCTTTAATCTTAGCAGAGGGAGGCAGGCAGGTCTATGAGTTCAAGGTCACCCTGGTCTACACAGTGAGGCCCAGGACATCCAAGAGCTACCTAATGATACCCTGTCTCAAAAAACAAAAACAAAAACAAATACAACAACAACAACAACAACAAAAAGTTGTGTAATTCCAGTTAAATGTCTAGATCTACCAAGACAGAAAACCTGAGGGTGCCTAGGTCTTAGGGAAGCAGGGGCTGAGGGGAAGAAATCCCTGATGGATCTGGGGGGTCTTTTTAGGGTTATGAGAATGTTCTAAAATTAGATGGTGGTGGATGATCAACTCTGTGCATATACTCAAAGTTATTGAATTGTACGTTTTAAATGGGTGTGGAATTTGAATTGTATCTCAATAAAACATTTAAATTTTCTTAATTGGAAAAATATCACAGATGATGGACTAATATCATAGACAGTTGAAATATCTGTGACTAGTGAACTAAGTAATGCTTCACTTTTTGTATTAAGTAAACATGCAAATTAAGTCAACATTGAGATGCCATTATTCAAAGTCTTGCATTTGACAGGTGTTGAGAAACTCCTGGGTGTGTGATGGTTTATGATCCCAGCTCTTGTTCCCAGTTAACCAGGAGTTGGAGGTGGGAAGTTTTAGCCTGAACAGTTTCAAAAGAGTAGGACTGAGATGTAGGTCGTTGGTAGGTAGAGCACTTTCCCAGCATTGAATAGAAAATGGCTAATCCTGCTTGGGCGGTGGCGGCACACACCTTTAATCCCAGCACTTGGGAGGCAGAGGCAGGTGAATCTCTGTGAGTTCGAGGCCATCCTGGTCTACAGAGTGAGTTCCAGGACAGCAAGGACTACACAGAGAAACCCTGTCTTGGAAAACCAACCAAACAAACAAAAAAGCCCATCCTGAGTGTCAAAAGTTGAAGACCTTAGCACAGGAGCAAGCCTGTTCTTACGCAGGTGATACAGTGTGAATTGACTCACCTGTGTGGAGAGGCTGGAAGGGGCGCGGCAGCCTGTCACTATGTGAAAAACCCTTGCAGCATCCGCACTCACGACACAGCAGCTCCACAGCAAGAATGTCCTCAAGGCTGTTTCCCTTCGATCTGCTCAGAGTTCCTTCAACTTAGTGTTCATCGTCTCAATTTCTGTAGGCCTGAACATCACAGTGAAGCCTTGGTTCTCAGTACAAACTGCTTTATAGGAATTGGTTTCTTTTTGGCTCTGAGGATCAAAAAATCAGAAAGTGCTATTGAGGTGTAGCCCAGCCGCGGATGCTTTGCCCCTTTAAGAAGCGGTTGTTAGGGAACAGAACACTGAGGCATCATTTCTCATCAGTTCAACGTCTGACACGTCCTCTGAGGACAATGTTAGGTGGAGTTTTGAAAGCAAACAGAAAATTGCTCGAAATTGTAATTCTTGCTTTTTGAGGAAAATTTAACTCACTAATCCATCAAGCTAGGATTTAGCCCTCTAGTGTTGAGCAGGACTCCGCTCCTGTTCTTGTGTAATAAGAACTATGGAAAGGGAATTTTTTTTTTTTTTTTTTTTTAAAGATTTATTTATTTATTATGTATACAGCATGTGTGCCTGCAGGCCAGAAGAGGGCACCAGATCTCGTTACAGATGGTTGTGAGCCACCATGTGGTTGCTGGGAATTGAACTCAGGACCTCTGGAAGAGCAATCAGTGCTCTTAACCTCTGAGCCATCTCTCCAGCCCCAGAACTATGGAAAGGGAATTTAACATCGCATTAAAGGGATCAAATTGAAGTAAAAACCTGGATAACATGGGCGCAGATGAGAGAACCCCCTGTGCTGTGTGGATAGTGGGGACTCACTGTAAGCAGTATTTAGCAGGGCAAAGGTAGTTGGGAATTACCAAGGTGTAGGCTTCTAGTCGAGAGAACGGTAAGTTCAGAGTTGGCCGAATGTAGGGAGAGTGTAGATGGAGGCGCAGTTGTGAGGACCAGCTCATGGGCTTTTTGAGTCCTGTTGAAGAATGACCTGAAGAGAGTGGAAACCCGGGAAATGTTAAATCTTGGGCAGTCAGAACTTTCTTTTTTTTGGAGACAGTCTCACTGTGTAGCCCAGAATAGTCTTGAATTCATGGTCTTCCCTCCTCCGCCCCCAGCTGGGGTTACAGGTGTAATCTTAATTTGTGCTTTTACAGAACATGTTGACTGTGGTCGGCCAAGTGGCCTAGGGCATCAATGTTCTTGTGACTGTGCCGCTGGACCACACAGTGGGAGGAGAGCCAGCGACTCTGCCTTCCTGTGACCTCCATGTGTGCACCGTGGTGTGTGCACACACACACACACACACACATAAATGTAAAAAAAGTGCAAACAAACATGTTGATTGTAGTGTGCTGGCAAAATTAACGGTTTGGGGCCAGGAGAGCCTTTACAAGGCAGTTGCTGCAGGTCAGTGGAGGGAATGATGGTTAGCACCTGGGAGAAGTAGGCAGGAGGTAGAGAAGAAGATTCGACGTTGTCGGGCATGGACATCAGCACCATGGAGGAGTTCAGGGCGGTCCAGATTTGTGTCTTGAGCATCTGTATGATAAGAAAAGAGAGCAGGTTTGGAAGCCGGTGTGTTGGCTGTTCTGGGAGGGATTTTAGTTCTGCTTTTCTTGCAGGTGAGGAGAATTCCCTTTTACATTTAAAGATTTGCTTTTGCACTTCAGATGCTTTAAGGTTTTTAGCGCCTGCTAAGTCTTTCCTGGAAGAACTGCTCTTTTATTGGCGATGATTTGTCCTCCGCTGTTAAAATAGTGAGAGCTTGCCGGGCGGTGGTGGCGCACGCCTTTAATCCCAGCACTCGGGAGGCAGAGCCAGGCGGATCTCTGTGAGTTCGAGGCCAGCCTGGTCTCCAAAGCGAGTTCCAGGAAAGGCGCAAAGCTACACAGAGAAACCCTGTCTCGAAAAAACCAAAAAAAAAAAAAAAAAAAAAAAAAAAAAAATAGTGAGAGCTGACGAAGTTGGTATGTGTTCTTTTAGTTCATCTGTTTTTGTGGTTAGGAATCTCTTCTCTGTTTTCTTTTCCTTTGGGGGCTGGCTTCAAACTCAGTTGTACCAAACTCTCAGCTCTCCTGCCTCTGCCTCCTGAGCCAGGGACTGCAGTCCTGTGCCGCTACACTCCGCTCTGGAAGTCTTTTGGAGGCGGGGACTACAGTCCTGTGCTGCTACACTCCACTCTGGAAGTCTTTTGGGAGGACGTTCCTAACTGTAGAATCTCTTCTCCTGGGGCCATTTAGACTGTTCCCTTTTTCTCAGGGAAATGTGGCGTCACTCTCACAGTGTGAGAGCCTACAACACGTGCTAACACGACAGGTATAGAGTGGTTTTTACCATTTTAAAATTTGGTTTCTTAACTGATAGTAAGGTAGAACATCTTTCTGTCTTATTGTCTCCTTCATGCTCCCTCTCCCTAAGTTGTCTGTTTGGTGGTATCCTGCTGCGCTTCTGTTGGCTTGCTTGCCCTTTTCCCTGTGACTTGTGGACACATTGTTCAAACATAATGCTTTGTCAAAGAAAATCTCTCCTTGGGGCTGGAGAGATGCCTGAGCCGTTAACACCACTGGCTGCTCTTCCAGAGGACCCGGGTTCAGTTCCCAGCACTCACATGGCAACTCACAACTGTCTGTAACTCCAAGATCTGATACTCTTACATAGACATACATGCAGGCAAAACACCAATGCTAATAAAATAAAAATAAAATAAATTTAAAAAAGTCTCTCCTCCAAATCTATGTTTTGTATTCGTTTTTTCTTTTTTTGGAGTTGAGGATCGAACCCAGGGCCTTGCGCTTGCCAGGCAAGCGCTCTACCACTGAGCTAAATCCCCAACCCTGTATTCATTTTTTATAGTGTCTTTTAACCATAGGATTTCATTTTTCATGGCTTGGAAAAATTAAAAATCTACTACTGCATAGAAAACATAATTTTTTCATGCCTTATTTTTATAAACAAGTTTTCCTTTCATATATAGAAAACTATCAAGTGAGTAGTATTAAATGAAGTTCTACGTTTGGAAACATTTAAAAATTATAAATGTTGGTGACACAGACATCAGCCAATGGTTCTCTGATTGCTCCTTACTCTTGTAAGCAGGGTCTACCTTTGCTGACTGAAGGCAGTGTTTACTTTTTAAATAATGAACTCAATTTTTTTTTGCTAGTTTTTTTGGTTCACTGCAAAATCAAGCAAAAAATGCAGAAAATTCCTATATACCCTCTGCTCCAAAAAAACACACCCTGTACCAGAGGGTACATTTGTTAAAATCGATGAACACTTCAATGTCACACAAAGTCCATACTTCAAATCAGGTTCACTAATAGAGTTTAGGCAATTTTATAATGGCTTGCATCTACCACTGTAGAATCATACAGAATATGATTTGCTTTATATGTATATATATATATACACAGAGAGAGAGAGAGAGAGAGAGAGAGAGAGAGAGAGAGAGAGAGAGAGAGAGAAGTTTTGCTATTTTTACTAAGTGAAAAATCCTATTTATACCTCTGCTTTATCTCCTTCTCCAACCTCTGCTTACAACTGGTCCTTCCACTGTGTCCATAATTTTACTTTTTTTTGTTTGTTTGTTTCTTTGTTTGTTTTTGAGACAGGATTTCCTCTGTGTAACAGTCCTGGCTGTCCTGGAACTCACTCTGTAGACCAGGCTGGCCTAGAAGTCACAGAGATCCTCCTGCCTCTGCCTCCCATGTGCTGGGATTAAAGGTGTGTGCCGCCATGCTCAGTTTCAGTTTTACTTTTTAAAGGAAACGTTGTTTAGAATCTGAAGTATGCATCCTGTCCTCTTTGACTTACACCACAAGTTTGTCTGTGTCTTTTGGGTGATGGTATTGGGGTGTGAACCAAGGGCCTGCGTGTGCGAGGCAGGTACTCCGAACTCTGTCCTTAGTCCTCTCTTTACTTTGTGTTTTGATAGAGGGTCTCACTGAGTTATACATTCTGGTCTTGAACTTGCTTTGTAGCCCAAGCAGAATCTGAATTTATGCTCTTGATGTCTTAACTGCTTGAGTAGCTGAGAGTACAGGACCGTGCCAACAGGCCTGGTTCTCTGTGTGTTTTCATAGCTTGCTAGTTCATTTCTTTTTAGTGTGACTCACAGCCCACTGCCTGGGTATTCCACACTTTCCCATCCACCTAGTAAAAGACGTGACGGCCGCTTCACTGTTCGGCACTTTGAACAGAGCTGTTAGAGCATCCATATATAGGCCTTTGATGGGGTGGACACGAGCCTTTAGCTCCATGGAGCATGGTCCCAGGGTTGTGTGAGTGTGCTTGATCTCATGAGGAGCTGCTAACTGGGTTTCCAGGTCGGTCTCCTCTGTGTTGCCCCAGCCCTTGCCAGCCCCCGATGCTGCAGTGTTCGGTTTCGATCCCTCTCTCGTAAGCGTGTTGGAGCGTCTTGTTGGAGTTTCCTGGCTGTTGTTTGTCATACACTTGCCGTCTTAGTGTCCTCCTCCATGAGCTGCCCCCTCAGGTCTTTTGCTCATTTATAATTGGACCTATTTTCTCCTTACTGACTTTTAACTGCTTTTTATATTTTGGTTAACATTCCTTTATTAGTTTTTTTCTTTCTTTTCTGTACTAAGGATCTATTGCACATGGCCTTGAGCATGCTAGGCAGTTGCTCTACCGCTGAACTATATCCCTAGATCAAACAGTCCTTTTCCAAATAAGTTCTTTGTAAATATTTTTTCTCTGACTATGGTTTGCCTTCCTGTTCTCTTGAGAAATATTTACTTTTAAATGAATGACAGGTGTGTTTATTTGTGATCATAGATTCTAATGAATTGATGAATGTTTTTGCATAAGAAATCAAGACTGTGTCTGGACATGATAGTTCACAGCTGCCTGTAAATGTAGTGTTTACTATGCAGAAGCAATGATTGCTGCTTTGAAGCTGGCCTGGGCTGTAGGTAAGACCTTGACTCCAGGAAAGTTATTCACCCACTTATCCACCCACCCATCCATCTCTCTCCATCTTCTTCAGTACGTGGTTTGACCAGTAAGATTTAAACCAGCCAAGAGTCTGTAAAGCTTAAGTAGGAGTTCAGATTTTCCTCTGTGAATTATGTTAAACACAAAATATTTAATCTTATGGGTCACAGAAATTCTTGATGTTTCAGCAACACAGTTAATGTGATTGCATGAGGTTGAGAAAAAAAAAAATTGTGTGTCCAGTCTAGGCTGGCCTCAAACTCCCAACCCTCCAGCCTCAGCCTCCCAAGTGCTGAGATTATTCTCATGTGCCACTACACCTGGTTTATTCTCATTTAGTTTCATGGGCTGCCATAATCTAATTACTATATTTTCTTGGAAACTTTAAAAATACTTAATCTCACCTTAGGAGTACATTTTTGTACTTCTAAGTGGGCCATCAAATATCAGGCCCAAAGTGTTTTCCATTTTGAAAGCTGTTTTGTAATCATCTTTAAAACCCACCGTGGCTGGAAGTGGCGCACACCTTTAATCCCAGGACCCTGGAGGAGAGGCAGGCGGATCTCTGTGAGTTCTAGGCCAGCCTGGGCTACATAGTTCTGAGATAGCTAGGGCTACACAGAGAAACCCCATCTCAACAAACAACAGCAACAGCAACCACAAAACCCTCAGGTTAACTTTGTTCCTCCTGTAACTGTGCGGGTTTGTGCACATCTGCTTGGCGGCCCGGCTCTGTGCGGGTTTGTGCACATCTGCTTGGCGGCCCCGGCTCTGTGCGGGTTTGTGCACATCTGCTTGGCGGCCCCGGCTCTGTGCGGGTTTGTGCACATCTGCTTGGCGGCCCGGCTCTGTGCGGGTTTGTGCACATCTGCTTGGCGGCCCGGCTCTGTGCGGGTTTGTGCACATCTGCTTGGCGGCCCGGCTCTGTGCGGGTTTGTGCACATCTGCTTGGCGGCCCCGGCTCTGTGCGGGTTTGTGCACATCTGCTTGGCGGCCCCGGCTCTGTGCGGGTTTGTGCACATCTGCTTGGCGGCCCCGGCTCTGTGCGGGTTTGTGCACGTCTGCTTGGCGGCCCCGGCTCTGTGCGGGTTTGTGCACGTCTGCTTGGCGGCCCCGGCTCTGTGCGGGTTTGTGCACGTCTGCTTGGCGGCCCGGCTCTGTGCGGGTTTGTGCACGTCTGCTTGGCGGCCCGGCTCCCTTCGCTCTGCTACGCTGTTTTCTCTTCTGCACCACACAGTGGCTTTTCTTTCTTCTTTGTCAGTTACCTTCACATTCTCCCCTTAGCCTTTCCTTTCCCCAGCTTTCTTAAAATTTATTTTTATTTTATGTGCATTGGTGTTTCACTTGCATGTATGTCTGTGTGAGGGTGTCAGAAGGCCTGGAACTGGCGTTACAGACAGTTATGAGCTACCATGTGGGTGCTGGGAACTGAACCTGGGTCCTCTGGAGGGGCTGCCAGTGCTCCTAACCACTGAGCCATCTCTCCAGTCCCGTATAATTCTTAACTCACATCTCCATCTTAAACATCTTACTTAAGCTCTGGACTCTGTTTTATCTACCTGTTTGGTCTCACCACTTACATACTGAGGAAGTAATTCGGGATAAATCTAAAACTGAGTTCTAGAACTTCTCTCTAAACTGGTGCCACTCAGTTTCCTGGTTTCGTTTGCTTGTAACTCTATCCTTTCTGTTTCTTTAATCAAAGCCTTGTCTCACCCTGATTATACATTACCATGCACTTGTGCACACATGCATATGCTTGTATGTTACACCCAACTCATCAGGAAATCCTCCTTCCTGAACTTCCAGGCGATGCCCAGAACCTGGGGAGTTTCACCATGGTGGGGGTTGGTTTGACCAGCCTCTTCTCTGAAGGGTGTGAGGGCTGCAACCTCCAGCTCGGCTTTTTGCTTCCTATTTTGTTTCTTTACGCTCTTCTACCCAACAGCCAGACTGAGTCTTGTTGCCTCTTGCCCGTTCAGACTGCTGTCGGCCAGCAGTCGTGCGCATTCCTCTCTCTGGCCTGCAAGGCTCTCAGTGTGACGGGTTCTCCATGAGCCCTGTGTGCCTCGTTTCTTTCTGCTCCGGCCTCGTTGCCTTCCTGCTCTTCCTTAGACACACCAGGGCTGCTGGATTGGTTGGTTTTCTAACAGCCCTTCTTGATGGCTACTACCTCACCCCAGGCCTTTGATCGAGTGCCACTTTCTTGGGGAGTGCATCTAGATTACCCTGTTTAAAACTGGAGTCCAGGCCACTTCTTCCACTCTGCGTGCCCCAGTTGATTATCGTGCTCATGGTTTCCTGCCTGAGTTCCCTTAGGATGGTATAGGACGGCAGGGGTCACCGCTGACTTACTGATCCCACTGTAACAAGTGGGCCCTTTCCTTTGCCACCTTCTCGGTGGCATGACATTAACTCCCATGGTGATTACCTGGCATCGCTCCTGCTGGAATTCACTAACTCCCTGAACAGGAAAGACAGGCTGTCAGGGGAGGAGGAAAACATGCAGACACCTTCCTGAACTAGTATTGGGTTCTAGGAGGAGGAAAGAGAAGGTAATCTCATACCTGATTAAAATGTTTCTAGTATTTCTTTAGGTTGGTGCCCTATCAATAATGGGTATTTGCCGTTGTGCACGATAAACATCACTGGACATAGCTGCCGTCCGCCACGAAGGGGATGTGCAGTGTGTGGCTGTAGAAGTCCCATGCCTGTCCTGGAGAGGAGTAGAGGCCTGGGGACAAAAGCCCCTGTGTGTCTAGTTCTCCTTCCAGCCCAGCCTGGCTGTGCAGAGTAGAGTAGTCTAGATAATAAACGCAAGCTCAGCCGTTATTTTTTATTTTATTTCTTTTTAATTTCGAGTTGGGATTTGCAGAGTGGGTGATGCTTGTGTAATGACTTGCGGATGTGGTCCTATTTACCTACCAACTGCTTGTGTCTCTCTCTGTGTGTTGGCTTGCGTGCGGTTTGGATTGTGTTCCTCCCCATCCCCTGTGGTTTACTGTGGATGATATTGACAGGGGAGGACTTGAGAGGTAAAGAACTATGCTTCATAAATTACAACTGCTTTCTTTTGAAAAATCATTTTTTATTTTGGGGAAGTGACAGGGCATTTTGTAATCTGCATGAAGTACATGATTTCTCCTCCTAAAATGTTGTTGATCAAACAACTTTGAAAAATTCCACCGTTTTTGTATTCCTATGTTACATGATGTACAAAGGGGATCCTCTGAGGGAGAATGAATTGTTAATACAGAAAAGACTTCGTAATTTATAAGTCGTTTATTTCATTCATTCATCCATCCATCCATTTGTCTGTTCATAACTAATTCTGTTGAAAGCACAAGCAAGAGCTTGAAGGAAATTTTGCTTGGGAAAAAAAAGTCAATTTAGGTTTTGGGTTTGTTTTGAATACTGTTGTAGCAGAACGTTAGATCTTAAAGTAATACAGCAGGTACACCCAGACCGATCTTCACCTTTTATGGGTGATGGAATGGAGGCCAAAGAGCTTCACATATTTTATAAGTATTCATATTGGTCGACAGAGTGAAAAGTTGCTTCTCACTTTTAGCTCATTTTCTGTTTGTTTCTCTCTCTCTCTCTCTTTTTTTTTTTTCTCATTTTAGAGTTTCTCATGGAGCCTGCAGGTTTGGTTGGTTCCAGTTTGAGGGAACAGGAGTAGTTACAGTCCTAAGATAATGAGGGAAGGCAGACCTTTTAATTCCATTCACTGGGACTTAAAGGTTTGAGAGCAACTTGTATTATTTTGTGGTGCCTCGGGATCAGACTCGTGTGTAGAGCCTTGGTTTGCTTTCCTTCTGACCTCAGTATGTGTTTTCCTGTGTTTGCATAGGCTCTGAGGGTTTCTGAATGCCATGTCAGCATGTCATGGTCTTCTGTCTGAGGCTGAAACTGGAAGAGGTTGGGAGACCTTGGCTGTGCACTCAACACTGTCATGAAGATGTTATCACAGCTGAGGCTGTGCTAAAGTTTTCACAAAGTCTTCAAAATCAGCCACACGTTCTACATTAGACCTTGTTATCTGTAGTTTGTAGATGAAATGGAAGCATAAATTTTAATTTGTTCATAGAGTTAGTAAGACACAAGTCTGGATTTATGAAAACTCCGTTCCCCTGCCTCTCAATATAACACCTCAAAGAGATCTGGCAGAACGGATCTGGAACTTTATTAGGTATGTAGTGACCATTCATGATATGAATGATTTAATGAGATTTTTCTTTTTTACAGATGGTTGTGAGCCACTGTGTTGTTGTTGGGAATTGAACTCAGGACCTCTGGAAGAGCAGCAAATGCTCTTAACCGCTGAGCCATCTCCCCAGCGAGAGATTTCTTTTTAAGAAACAGCTTTCTAGCCTTTATGCTCACTGTCACGGGGAGCTGTGTCTTGCTGTGAGGACTTTGTGTTGCTCTTTTTTGCCACTAGCCACAGGGCTGCTTTGGATCAGTGGGCTGTCCTTGATCTAGCCATTGTTCTTTCTTTGCAAAGAATAGTCCAGTATTGCTCAAGTTGGAGAAGGCTGTTGAGCTCAAAGAGGAAGTTGGCTAGGGATGATATTTAACCGTGACACACAGCAGTTCTTTTGAGTATAAATGCTTATTCTGTACATATGTAATTTATTGGAATAGAGCTACTCTATCGAACAAGAACTACAATGTTAGTTTCAAAATCTGTGCATTATATGCATGCACACACACATACATGTGCTACTGTTTTTTTATGTGTGGCGTTGGGATCCCATCCAGGGCCTCGCCCATGATTGTGAAGTACCTTATTAATGAGCTACATGCCAGCCCTGTGCAGTGTTTTGAGTATTTATCATTACTTTATGTTTGATAACTCCTTAGCAAGTAGTCAAGGCTTGGAGTCTTCCATCTGCCTTTAATTGCTGAAGGACATTTGTGTGCTTATTAGTGATCTTGAATATCTTGTTCCTGCATTTTTTCATTGCATAATTGTGTGACCTAGTTTGACTAATCCATTGAAAGAATATTGCCAAAGTTGAAGTGAAGGGTGGTGTTACTGCTTTGCCTTAAAAAAAAAATAGCTTTGTAAAAAAAAAAACAAAAACAAAAAACTGTGTTTACTTTTTGTTTAGGCTTCTATGTTTGGGATGGAATCCAGGGTCCTTTCTTGCACTTCCCAGCAAACAACACTCTACCCCAGAGCTACAGACCAAGATTGATTGTTTTAAAAAGTGTGAGCATGTGTGTGGGAGCATGTGCATGTGTATGTAGGAGTGTGTGTATTTGTTCATGTGTGTAGGAGCATAGGCATACATGAGTATTTGTGTGTGTGTGTGTGTGTGTGTGTGTGTGTGTGTGTGTGTGTGTGTGTTTGTAGGCTGGAGGACAGTGTTGGGTATCACCCTCAGGAAAGCTGTTTGCCTCTTTGGAGATAGTCTTTCTCTCTGGCTGACCAGTGAGTCCCCACACCTGCCTGGCATTTTTTTTTTTTTTTTTTTTGGTTTTTCGAGACAGGGTTTCTCTGTGTAGTTTTGAAACCTGCCCTGGATCTTGCTCTCGAACTCACAGAGATCCGCCTAGCTCTGCCTCCTGAGTTCTGGGATTAAAGGTGTGCGCCACCATAGCCTCTGCCTGGCATTTTTATGTAGGCTTTGGGGACCAAACTCAGGTGTTTATGCTTACAAAGCAACTGCTTTATCAATAAGCCGTCCCCACACGCCCCCTATGGAAGAAATGGAGCCTGTTGTTTTGGCCTTTTTAATGACTGGCACTTGAAAAGATGTAATGCTTAGCAGTATCTGGACGAGCTACAGAGGAATGATAAGGAAGGCCGTATAGATTTGCTTATTATTTTATCAAGTACGTGATTCAGAATGGTTCTTTCACACTAGTGAATAGAAGCAAAAGGAATCAGAGCTCATCTGAGAGCACAGGGTGAGGTGAAGAGAAGCTGCCAGTGTTTGTCACACTGTGACCGATGACAGGGACAGTCTCTTACAGCCCCCTCCCACTCCTTCCCTTCCCCTCCTAGATACGATAGGATGTAAGGGTAGATTATTGAATCTACATTTAAAGAGCAACAATTTGTTTGAAGTGTTTTACATTGCTATGGATTTTAGTTCATTGATACAAGTTTCAAGTTAATTTTGTTATGCTATATATACATTTCTACTCTTGTTTAAGGTATTATGTTTATGCAACTCATTTAAAATTGTAATGTATAATTAAGAAATACAGATTAATAATTAGTCATCTATGATAATCAAACTTAGAGTCATGTTAGTTAAGTTTTCTAGGTATATATGGATATGTTTCGATTAGGTGGGTAATCTTCAAACACTTTAAAGACCTACAGAATATGGCATTTAAAATGTTTTAAAAACTTAGACTTTCTGGACAATGAGACATGTCTGCTCCTGGCAGCACCAATTTACTTCAAAGAGGAAGATGGGCATTGAAGACATTCCATATGGAGTTTTCTTCTTGGCAAAATAGTCATTTGGGCAAGAAACTGTTCTTGCCTGGACTGCTTGACAGTATGTTGTATAAACTGGATATACAGAACCCATAGGAAAATGACCACTAAACTTTGCCTGAACAGGGTGAGATGGTCCTTCAGGTTCCTGCTTCACAGAAGATACTGCCAGACATTCTGCAGGACACAGAGGAAAGTGACTGATGAACTTTGCCAATAGGCAAAACAATCCTTCAAATTTCCTGCTTCAGAAGAAGTCTGCCAGAGACTTTAGGCCTGTAGGCTGAAGATGGATGCCCCAATGTTGCAGAGGAACTTTGGGTGACTGTCCAGGCAGCCAGATGTCTTTGTCATTTCTAGATTTTTGAAAGTTGCTTACAATGCACTTCCTGTTTACTTAGGTAATATTATATCCTTCAGGGTCTTTGATGGAGTTGAAGACTAGATAGTTATAGTTTTCCTTAGCTATGATAAAAGGTAAATTAAATATAAAACTTTAGACTCACAAATATAAGATAGATGATAGAATATTTTCTTTAATTTTATCAAATAGAAATAGACTAGATATTGTAACTGTAATTCTTGCTTGGTAATTGTTTTGTTATATATAATTTTACTATGTTAAAGTTAAACCCTTCCTTTTTGATTAGACAGAAAAGGGCAAGTGCTGTGGGATGTCTTTCTGTACACTGTGAATATGTGTTGCTCTCATTGGTTGATAAATAAAGCTGTTTGGCCAATGGTGATGCAGAATAAGGTTAGGCAGTACATTCAAACTGAAGATGGAGACGAGGAAGGGTGGAGACAGGAGAGATGCCAGCTTGCTGCCCAAGAAGCAACAAGATGCCAGCAGACTGGTAATGCCATGGCCGTGTGGCAACATATAGATTAATAGAAATGGGTTAATTTAAGATGAAAGAGCTAGTTAGCAAGAAGCCTGAGCCAAAGGCCATACAGATTGTAATTAATATAAGCCTCTGTATGTTTACTTGGGACCGAGTGGCTGCGGGACCGGGCAGGACACAGGAAAACTTCTGACTACACCCCCCCTTCACATATTTATTTAGTATATTTTATTTTAATGGTCTTGCTGTATTACCCAGCTGATATGGACCCCTGGCCTCTATTTTCTGTCTCACTCTCAGTAGCTGGGACTACAGAACATTCTACCAACACCAGCCTTAACACTTGCATTTTATAGATAAATGTGTAGGATTACACAGTGAAGTGAGATTGAACAATATATAAAATCCTATCAATCTGTAAGTATATGTTTAGTAGGGACCAATGATTCAATCAAATCTAACGTTGCTCATTTTAACAAATAATAATAATGTGAAAATTGAGTTAAGGTCAAGGTTAAGATGTAGCGAAGCTCCTGAAAAATCAGTTAATGTGCTTGCTCCTGGGATCAGCAGATCTGAGTGGCTGCTGTGCTGGGGGCGGCTCCGGAGAGAAGTGAATAGTGGTAGAGGTGTGCTTCAGGGATTCAGGGGACGTTTGTCATGCAGCAGAGTGAGTGAGAGTCAAGTCCCAAAGGAAGCCGCTTCTTGAGGAGTTTTGTTGTCTGAATATAATGTTCCATTGTTGAAAATGCTGAACTAATTCAGGGCTATACTTAGAATGCAAAACCTTCTTTACAATTCCTGCTCTCCAATGCATTATAGTTCAGATTGATAAATCTGCTTACAGATAATTTTTTATGTGTCTCAACAGTTTTTTGGGGGGAATTACATTATCCTAATTCTTTAACTTTCTTCTGCGTTCTTGAAATAATTTAATCTCATGTACATATTTCCCTGTCAGTAGGATGAATTTCATTTGTTCATTTTGAGGGTGTTGCCCAGGCTGTCTTAGAACTCCCAGGCTCAAGCTGTCCTCCCACCTCAGCTTCCTGAGTGCTGGGATTCCCTGCATGCATTGCAGCCTCATCTAGGAACTTGCTCCCTTACCTAAAAAGAAGACACCATTATTTATCTAGATTTTCCTGATTATTGGGCATCTTAGTTTTCAGTCAATTACAGCATCCTTATAGAGATATATTTATTTGCTCTCAGGTGTGAAGTGAGTTTAAATGATGTATAGGTGAAGGAGGAGGATTATATTTTCCAGGCTGATGGAACAATGTGTAGTTTGAACAACACTTGAAGACAGTGGCCAGCTTGTCGGCCAGGAAGAAGTATTCTGGCTTCTGTGCTGTGGGTATGCCGCCTCCTGTGTTCTTGAAGCATATGCAAGAAGAGCTCATTTATAATGGCACATGCTTGCTGAATAACTTGCAGTTTTTTTTTAATTTTGGAGATTTAAAAGCTTTAAAATTGTGTGTCCTTAGATGGAGCTGATAAAGTATTTGTTCAAAGGTCACCCAGGGTAGCTATGGAAATAGGAAATAGGGTTTATATCCTGGCTGATTTTGTTTAGTTCATTGCTTGAGAATAGGAAGGTAGTCTCCCATTACTATCCAATTAAAACGAATTTTGGTTAGTTCCTAAAATAACTGTTGGAGAATGGCTAGAACATCACGTGGGTCCATGAGATGGCATGGGGCTGTGGTTGGAGCCCTGTGGTAGAATGTCTCCGTGACATGCCTGAGGGTTTGGATTCCATTGCCAGCACACACAGAGAGCACATGTAACTTATGTTTTATTACACACCACTTTTAGTGTAAAATCTTACCCTTAAGGCATTTTAATGGCAGCTGTCTAACTTCAAACATTTCTGGTTTTGGAGTGTGGCTTGTTGGTGGTCTCAGTTGCTCTCTCTTTGTCATTGAGAGCATCTGCCTTACTGTTTACTTTCTTCTTTTTGTGTGACCTGACCTTAGCTGATTTTTCTGTATTAAAACAACATTGACAGGGGAAAATTGTCTTTATGAGTTATTTCTCACAGTAAAGCCTCTGTGATTGTTAGTGAAGGCTCTTTGGTTTCATATACTTCGCTGTCTACATATCAGAGTCAGTTAAAGCTCAACTATTAAAATGTTTTATTCTTTTTTTGAAAGTTAGGCTTTTGGATGATTTTATTTGATTAGTGTCCTTTCTGTATTTTCTGGTATCTTGCTTACGTTCTCTTATTCATTTTTTTTTTTTTTTTTTTTTTTTTTTTTTTTTTTTGGTTTTTCGAGACAGGGTTTCTCTGTGTAGCTTTGCGCCTTTCCTGGAACTCACTTGGTAGTCCAGGCTGGCCTCGAACTCACAGAGATCTGCCTGGCTCTGCCTCCCGAGTGCTGGGATTAAAGGCGTGCGCCACCACCGCCCGGCCTCTTATTCATTTTTAAAAACACACAAAACCGTTCAGATTACTGTTATTAATTTGAATCATATTAGTGATTCAAAGTGAATTGGCCTGGGGATGGCAAGATGGCTTGGCATTAAGACCATTTGCTCCTCTTCTGGAGGACCCGGATGCGGTTCCCCACACGGCATCAGAAGCCTCAACTGTCTCAACTCCAGCTTCTGGGGGTCTGATACCTCTGGCCTGCTTGGGCACTTGTGTACTTGTGCGCATACCACACCAGACACACATAACTACATGTAATTGAAAATAAATGTTAAAATACGCTAGCCTATTGTATTCTCTTATTGGTTTAAACTATTATCTGTGCCATTGCATGATCATTACATTTACATAAAGGATAATTTTTAACTATTCATATCTTTGTCTTCATCTAGAATGAAAAGTTATTTTTCAAGAGTAAAGTATGCCTTTAAAGAAGTAAACTAACCTACTTTATATTTAATTCTCCTAGGGCTGCCTTGGAAGAAGTAGAGGGAGACGTGGCAGAGCTGGAACTAAAACTCGATAAGGTAAACTTTGAAAAATATAATTCTTATTTTCCATAATGAAAGGTTAGTGCCCACAGTAGGAGTTGGCTTAGTTGGGGTCTCAGTGTGAGCAGGTGCTGCCACCCTGATTTGACACCCCAGGGAATGAAGCCTGGGGACGTACAGTATGCCTGTTCAGTTAACTGTCAGAACAAGGGTTTGTGTCCACATCGGACTCCAGAAGTCACAGAGCTTCCTTTACAGTGTTGGAAGTCTGTTTCTGTCCTCTCCATCAAAAGGCCTCATGTATCATTTTTGATACTTAATGAATCTTATGGATAACCTGATGATCCTTGTTGTAAGTTTAGGTGTGCTCGGTTCAAATACAAATAAAATTTAAAGTGTTCATTCCATTTTTAACCTAATTCTAGAATGCTTAAAATACTTAATGGTTATATAGTTATATTTTATGTAAGAGTAAATCTAGGCTGATTCCCATCTTTGCTGTTGTTACTGACAATGGTTTTTGGATGTGTATCCATGAAGCATTATCTGCTGCGTACCAGGCAGAAGCGTTCGAGTGAGAAATACGTGGCCTTTGACCCATCTATTCAGACTTTCCTTTGTAACTGCTGTTCGGTGACATCTCTCCAGGTTCCTAGATACAGGCGTATGCATAGATTACATACCTATCCTGACAATGATTTCCTATTGTACAGTTAAATGGTATTGCTGTGAAAAGCAGTCTTTTCAGACCTTATGGTACATAGGCATCACCTGGGCATCTTTTGTCGGGGTGGTGCAGATCCTGATTCAGTCAATCTTAAACCAAAGAACTTTTGAATCTTAAATTATCAAAACACTGGAATTCTAGAGTCTTTTTTAACCAAAGGGAACTCAGAGAGTGTGAAAATGTAGCAGTGTTTAAAATGTTGCTCCTTGACCCTTGACTTTCTTCTCAATGATCCATAGTTATTTTCTGTTTCTCTTGGTTAAGATCTTGACTCATAAAATAAGTATACCTGTCCAAATTCTTAAGCTATTGTGTTCTTGGGGCTCTGGGTATCACAGGGTAGATCACGAGGCACAAGGGATGGTGATTTTGGAAGAAGAACTTACAGAGGCGGTGCTTTCAGTTCCCAGATTGATAACATTGTGCAGGATAAGTTCTCCTTATGGCAGCACTGTAAATCATACCAGTGACAAACTGAGCTTGCTCGATGGCTCCTTAGTTCATGTTTATTCTGCATATATTGTATCCTACAGTAGTTGCGTTCTGTCTTGTGAATAGTGCTCCAGAGTGGTGGTGTTCATGGGTCCAGTTATCCGTTCTGCATGGTGTTCTGATGTTTGCAGCATCACAGTGTCTCACAGTTGCCGTCCAGATCGGCTCTCTATGTCTACCGCATCTTTTCTTTGGTGTGCTTGGTCCCTGTTGGTGGCGTAGACCCCTTTAAACCTCAGGTCAATTTCCACCGAACTTTGTTTTTTTTCCCTCTTGCATTGCATCATTTCTTGAATGCACTTTCACTTAAACTACTACAGTATTGTAATTTTTATTTTGTAGCAGAGCCTTGAGCTTAAAAGCACAGAGCCTGGAGCTGCCTAGTTTTGCACGAGGCTCTATCATGTAAGTTACATAGTTTTGGGCAAACTCCTCAGCTTTCTAGGCCTTGGTTTCTTATTTTCCAAACCAGGGAGAGTAAGAGTATGTCTCTCTCACAGGTATTGTAAGAATGATATGAGCTAGTTTATCATAGGTAAAGTGCTTAGCCTGGTTCGTGGGCGTGCCCGGTGAATGCTGTTTATTTTTATTTTCTTTCTTATGTGTGTGGATGTTTTAGCAGCATGTTTATCTCTGCACCATTTGTGTGCCTAGTGCCCATGGAGGGAAGAAGAGGATATTGTATCCCCTGGACCTGGAGTAACAGCTGCCACATGGGTGCTGGGAATTGAACTCGGATCCTCTGGAAGAGCAGCCAGTGCTCTTAACCGCTGTGCCATCCCTCCAGCCCCAACATGGTGAATTCTAAATAAACAATGATAGCCTCAGCAGACAGCTCCTGGGTGATGTAGACAGTCTTAAACAGCAAACAAACAAAAGACACTCTTCTGGCCTTGCCCTTACTGGGCACCCAGCCCTGTGTTTACTTATTTCTGATCTTCAGTACTGTGCTGCAAAGTTGGAGTTATCCTCAGTTAAACATGGAGGAGTGAGAGGAGAGAGAGATTACTTACTCACTAGTCAATGAGTTGTTTGTGCTTCTCTCAACTGGCAAATGCCTATGGCTCAGTAATCCTTAGTGAAAACTTGTTGGATGAATGAGTTAGGCTCCCAGCCTGACATTTTAGACCAAGTTGATATTTATGCTTAGGTAAAAACTCTCTTTTTAGCTTTTCATTACTCAGTTATATTTTTATCCATCACTGCCATTTAATAGGCAAATCTCTGCCCTTTCTTTCTACATCACCAAGTCAGCCTTCATCCTGGGTAGCTATAGTGTGGTTCCGGCTGTCAGCGTCCATTCTCCTGTGATGGTGACTTTGTGCTGATTCTGACACGTATGTCTGTGGCCATAGTCTCTGTCTCACGGCTCAGCTGCAGAGTGGTGATAACCCACTGTCTGATGTCTCCATCTCTTTAGTTCTCAGCCTCAGTACCACTCTATCTTAGGCCCCCTGCGCCTCTGGTCTTCTAGCCTGTTTTTTTTTTTTCCAAGACAGGGTTTCTCTGTGTAGCCCTGGCTGCCCTGGAACTCACTCTGTAGACCAGGCTGGTCTCGAACTCAGAGAGATCTAGCTGCCTCTGCCTCCCGAGTGCTGGGATTAAAGACATGAGCCAAAATTGCCCAGCTGGCATAGATGCTTTTAATAAAATGAAATTAATATATGTTTAAAAAGAGAACTCTTAAGAACCAAACAAGAATGTTAAAGTTGGCATTTTCTACAAGTGTGTAAATCCTAACATAACTCACTAGTACCCACAGAGTTCACTAGTCCTTACAGAATACAGTTCAAACAGTTGTTGACATTTCAATAGATTCCTAAGAAAATGGTTAAAAGAACCATTGGTACAGCCACATCCGAAACAAAGTTTATTACTAATTTTTGACTACAAAAAGGCAACCAACTTCTATATAAAACTATAAACAGCAGTGAAATATAAACATGTCACATAAACATTTGGTCCAGCAGCCTTTAATATTGATTAAAAGTCGATGAAAAATGTTTAGTTCAGTACCTCCCCCCCCCCCCCAAAAAAAAAAAAAAGCACAGCTGTCTTTTCCCTGGAATCATTAAGACCAGCACTGCTGTTTATACACCTACAGGATTTTTGGTGATTTAAGTAAACGCATCGCACCTTCTGTGTGAGTGAATTGTATGGTGTGGAGCATCCCCAAAGCTTGTGGGTCTGTAAACTGTAGGCGCATCTGCCCACACTTTTCTGTTTCTTTTTTTTTTAAATAAAGATTTATTTATTTATTTATTTATTATGTATACAGTGTTCTGCCTGCATGTGTCCTTGCCCTCCAGAAGAGGGCACCAGATCTCACTATGGATGGTGGATGATTGTGAGTCACCATGTGGTTTCTGGGAATTAAACTCAGGACCCCTGGAAGAGCAGCCAGTGCCCTTAACCGCTGAGCCATCTCTCCAGTCCCCACATTTCTGTTTCTTATCCTAAATTTGATCTTAAATACAAACCAATTTTGGAATCAATAAGATTTTTGACATAGAAAATCTTGGATTTTCGTGTCTGGAAAACCCTTGTATCTGAGCCCTGTCTTGTCCCCTCCTTCCCCTCCCTCTGGTCCATCCCACAAACGCCTGCTGGTGGGGAATGGTAACACTGCACAAGTGAAGACTCGCAGAACTCAGCCCTAACCCACCAGCATCCTGGTCCCTCTAACCAGCCCTACGGTACCAGTGACCTCCAGCCTGTGAGGTGGGTTCAGGGCTGACGCAATGAGGAAGAGACATTCCAGCAAAGCAACCGTCATCTGTTCTCAGAAGCAGTGACAAACTGCGGTATAAAAAAGAAATCAGCACACCAAACATAAAACCAACAGCATCCTGCATCTCCAACCATGGGCAGTGTTCTTGGTTGTTACCCAACGTTTTCTGCTTCTATATGAAGTACTTTTCTCTGGTTATCAAAATGCTGTTCTGACTGTAAGTCATAAACATTGAGAAGATTAGGAAACACCTTGTTCAGTCACTCTGTGACGCACTCACATGCCTGGCAAGCATAGAGGAATTAGGAATGAAAGGGGTTGCTTGCTGTGAGCTGGACACAGGAGTTTTCAAGTAAAAGCCATCAGAAAGAAGAGCAAGAGGGCTATTAATACTGGGCCCTGAAAGGTCCTGGACCTGTTTGGTGAGAACTTAGGAACAGAATTGCCCTGGGCAGTTTTAAGAACACCTAACCTGAACACTGCCGTAGGTGCAGCCAGTACGGCACTCCTTCTTAAGTTGCCACAGAAGTGGTCGCGAGTGTTCACTGACTGCAGTCCCTACAACCTCGGTGTCCTGCTCCCTGCGCAAGTGTCCCTGACCCGTCACAGCCACAGGTGACTGTCCCCAGCTGCTGCTCTGCTTCAGGGGCCATTGCTGCTTCCAGCAACTGTTCAGCTCTCTCTGGATGGCACCGTTGGTGACCTGCTTCCTTTTACTGTGCGTATTCTTCTCATGCCTCTTGGCAAATGCCTTGGCACAGCAGCCACACACAGAAGGCTTTCTGCCTGTGTCTCCTGTCATGGTCTGTGAGGTGAGATTCATGTGTGAAGGCTTTGTCACACATGTGGCATGCAAACGGACTTTCATCGCTGTGAACCTTTTGGGTTTCTCTGAGTCAGGGACACAGATGAATGACTTCCTGTTCACCTCAGCTATATGGCTTAGTCCCCGTGTAGACTTTCTGGTGTTCTTTTAGGTGGGCCTGGGTAGAGAAACCTTTTGTATACATTT
This sequence comes from Peromyscus californicus insignis, assembly GCF_007827085.1. Taxonomy (NCBI): domain Eukaryota; kingdom Metazoa; phylum Chordata; class Mammalia; order Rodentia; family Cricetidae; genus Peromyscus; species Peromyscus californicus. Next base: position 16,475,054 of record NW_026294458.1, on the reverse strand, counting down.
CACAAACAAGTGGCCGATCCACTGAATGGAATTTGCAGACTTCTCCGTCTGCCTTTGTTAGGAAGAGTCTTACCATGTGCCTGGCAGGCAGTTTGCTCCCGATGGCGACCGTACCTCACATCCTCCGAAGAAGTCACTGGCAGCTGCTGTCTAGCCTGGAGTCTGACCGCCCTTTCACCTCACTCACCTCCTCAGTAAATGCTAAGGCTCGAGGCATCTGGGACCCCAGATCTCTGGATTCTCCTCACTGCTTAGCTCTTCCGGAAGTTCTTTTTGAACGCTGAGCATAGTTGTGGGTGACTTGCTGTCCTGACTTGGGGAGGGAGAGTTCCTTCTGCTGTGTCACTGGAGGGCCGTCATCCCCATCCTCAGTCTCTTTTCTTTTTTCTTTCTTTCTTTCTTTTTTTTTTTTTTTGGTTTTTCGAGACAGGGTTTCTCTGTGTAGCTTTGCGCCTTTCCTGGAACTCACTTGGTAGTCCAGGCTGGCCTCGAACTCACAGAGATCCGCCTGGCTCTGCCTCCCGAGTGCTGGGATTAAAGGCGTGCGCCACCACCGCCCGGCTTTCTTTCTTTTTTTAATAAAAGACTTTATTTATTTATCATGTATACAGTGAGTGTTCAGCCTGCAGGCCAGAAGAGGGCACCAGATCTCATTACGGATGGTTGTGAGCCACCATGTGGGTGCTGGAAATTGAACCCAGGAGCTCTGGAAGAACAGCCAGTGCTCTTAACCTCTGAGCCATCTCTCCAGCCCCCATCCTCAGTTTCTTCCACATCATCATCTTGAGCATCTCCACTGTGCACTTTAATAGGACCCCATGCCTTGACCATTGTCTTCATCCTAGACATAACACACTTCTGAGGACAGAGTTCATCCAAAAACTGGGTACCAAGAATCTGACCCAGTGACATTATCAACATCCTCCTTTTTGTGGAAATCTGTGCTGTGTACATGTATTTCAGGACCTCTTCAAATATATTAGAATGAAGGCAATCTATAGCTAACTGAAGAGTTGCTACCTCAGAAACAAGTTTATGATCATCGTGCTTAGATATATGCTTTTAGACATACTGATGAAAAACTCCAACAATTCAGGCTATTTTGTGTGTGTGTGTGTGTGTGTGTGTGTGTGTGTGTGTGTATTTTCCCAGATAGGGTCTCACTATGTAGCCCTGGCTCTCCTGGAACTCACTCTGTAGACCAGGTTGGTCTCGAACTCACAGAAATCTACCTGCCTTTGTCTCTCAAGTGCTGGGTTTAAAGGCATATGCCCCACCGATCTGCGTCATGCTATTTCATTAATACCTTGAACATAAAGATCTTCAGATCAGAATAACTGTGATTCAGATACCGAATATTTCTTATAAACAGAATCATTTAGCCACTTAAGACTGGCTGCTTTCACTTAAAGTAATGTATGTTGCCAGGCAGTGGTAGCGCACACTAATCCCAGCACTCGGGAGGCAGAGGCAGGCAGATCTCTGTGAGTTCGAGGCCAGCCTGCTCTGCAGTGTGAGTTCCAGGACAGCCAGGCTACACAAAGAAATCCTGTCTCAAAACATCTCTCCACCCCCCAAATGTATGTTTATACTTTTTGATTTTTGCGGCAGTGTGTCATTTTGTTGTCTAGGCTGGTTTTGAACTCCCATGCTAATGATTCTCCTGCCTCAACCTCTGAGGCCTAGTGCTGTAGGCACCATCATGCCTGGTGGACTTCCCCTTTTCTGAAGCTTAATGATGTCGTCTGCCCCATACCTGGACTCTAAAGGAAGTGCAATCTGTTTGGGAAGGCTACTGATTCTTGACATGCCAGCTGCAGTTTCTTCCCTGCAGATCGCAGGCCTCCTGTGGCCTCCGCTGTGGCCTCCGCTGTGGCCCTGCGTGGCCCTGCGTGTCTGGCTGCTGAGATTGACACAGTGCCCTTCATTCTGCTTGGTGCGAATGTGTCTCTTTCTTCCTCCTAATCTAGAAACAACCTGTCCTTTTGCAGTAATAAAAGGATCTCTTTCTGTGCAAACCCTCCACGCCTGGCTCCTTTCCCTTCTCTGCCTCCTCTTTGTTTCTTTTTTTTTTTTCTTTTTTTTTTTCGAGACAGGGTGTCTCTGTGTAGCTTTGCGCCTCGCCTGGATCTCGCTCTGTAGACCAGGCTGGCCTCGAACTCACAGAGATCCGCCTGGCTCTGCCTCCCGAGTGCTGGGATTAAAGGCGTGCGCCACCACCGCCCGGCCTCTTTGTTTCTTATAAAGCGGAACAGAGGCAAGCAGCAGTCAGGAAGCTTGCTGACAGGAAGTCGACTCTGCGGAGTGGTTACCCCGCCCGCACCTGGGGCCGCTTGGCTGAGGAATTTTTGTGTGTTGTCTCTTGATAGAAGCGTCCTCTATGCTAATACCGTTGTTCTCATTCCACGGGTAGACATAGGAGTTTGTTAAGGCTAAGGTCACCTAGACCCACTTAGATGGCATTAGGATTTGAATTTAAATGGATTGAGCTGAAAATCCTGTTTTAATCATGCTATACTATTAGCCTTTCCTTTTTTTTTTTTTTTTTGGTTTTTCGAGACAGGGTTTCTCTGTGTAGCTTTGCGCCTTTCCTGGAACTCACTTGGTAGTCCAGGCTGGCCTCGAACTCACAGAGGTCTGCCTGGCTCTGCCTCCCGAGTGCTGGGATTAAAGGCGTGCGCCACCACTGCCCGGCTTTAACCTTTCCTTTTATCTTAGTTATTTTTGATACTTAATTTGTTGAGTAATATTACCTGCATGGAACAAAATTGAAAGACTAAAGAAGTGTACCGAGTGAAAGTTTCTCACCGTCTGATACCTTGGCTAGAGGAGTACTCTGACCTAGTTTCTTACGAATTCTTACAGATATCTTCTAAGCATGCAAAATAATTTGCATGTATTTTATTGAAACGTTAGTACTTTTGAAAATCTAATTTTCTTCTTAATCTGTTTTGGATGCCATTAATTTATCACCTTTTGTAGGGCTGTCTTTGTTTTTGGTGCCAGGGATTGAATTTGAGCCTGTTGCCTGCGAGGCGACCTCTACAGCTAAGCCGCCTTCCTAGCGCTGGCCTTTTCTGTGTTTTTTAGTATATTGTGGGCTCATATCACACTCGTATGTCACGTGGATGAGTTACAATGAAGACATAATGACGGAGGGAGGGAGCAGGGAGAGGCTGATGCAGGCTCAGTCCCGAGGCTGTAGTCAGTGCCTAACACAGGCATTGGAGGACTGCTTCTTTTCCTAGTAGTTTCCGGTAGAGGCTGATTAATCCTTTCTTACATCGGCTCTGATGGGGTGATAGTGAGCAGCATGACTGACTAACTTATAATACCGGTTGATGCACCTTTACTCCAGTGTACCACAGATAAACATTTTAGTTAGATTGTCATCACACGGCTGCCCACTTACCCTTCTCTTTCTTCTAGGGCATACTGTGTGTGTGCACGCGCACACGCGCGCGCGCCCAGGAGCTGAACTCAGGGCTTTTCACCTGTGAGGGAAGTGCTCTACCGCTGAGCTCCATCCCCATCCCCTCTTCTAGGAGGATTTAATAAATGCTATGGCCTTAAATATTACCAGTTTGAATTTGACTTGATAAGAAGAGATGGCATATTGTTATCACATGGCCTCTGGGGCCTAAAAGGTTGATTTTTTTTTTTTTTTTGTATAACTCTTCCTGTGACTTGACCATCTAAGGCAAAGGAAAATTCTTTCAACACTTCCTAGTTCGTGATGAAATGGGATTTATAGTGAGTAGGCTAACTCACGTAGTAAGTGCTAACACTTGTTTGACTAAGGCCCTCCTTCCACAGTCATTTTCCCTCCTGACTCTGTCTCTCTTCCTTTGCAGCTCGTGAAGCTTTGTATCGCAATGATTGATACCGGCAAAGCCTTTTGTGTTGCAAATAAACAGTTCATGAATGGGATCCGAGACCTGGCACAGTATTCTAGTAACGACGCTGTAGTTGAGGTTGGTATCACTGAAATTACAGGGACAGTGATGAGTGTAGCGGATCGTCGCATGGTTATGCATCCATCTACCTACTGATGGTTCTAGTGAACTTAACCGGAGAAGGGCTGCCATTTCTTGGAGCCATGCTCCCCAGTTCTGTTTTTTGAGGTAATTTGATTTGTTGTGGGCATATGGAGCATCACTGCCTTAACCTTGCTTCACAGGATTCAGGTTTGCATTCAGATAGGTGAGCTGACGCAGCCAGTGGTCAGGAGCAGAAACCAGTAGTTGATAGTGTGGTGAGCGGAATATTAGTCTACCCAGAACAGGACCAGCTGTGTGCTTGGAGCTGTGTGGCTTCTGCCCGGCCTATGGTCCTGTGTTCTCTTGTATTGCTCGCTGTACTCTAGTGCTGCTGATGTTTCTTTCATGATGAAAACTAAATTGTGAAGAAACAGGTATATTTGGATATTTGGATAGTTGCTAACAGGGGCGCACTATTGATGCTTTCAGACATGTTGTAGATGGGGCAGTACTAATTCTTTGATTTTTCTTGGACTTAACATGTTCCCACATGTAGACTTGTGGTAGACATGACCTCTGCAGAGCATGTCCAGTGAGCCATTGAGATTGTCCTTGGAAGTAAATGTTGTTGTTTACAGGCTAATTTGATTTTTCTGTCAGAAATGCCAAGTAATATTTTTATGACTAATTTTAGTAGCTCTTAAGTGACTTGATTTTCCTTTGGTTTCTTCCTTACAGACAAGTTTGACCAAGTTTTCTGACAGTCTTCAAGAAATGATAAATTTTCACACAGTAAGTATCAGTGCGTAGGTGATGCCATGACTGTGGGCACTCTTGAGTGGCAGTCTTTTATGAGATGACTGATTTGATGACTTGATTGGGCTTTATATTGGGGTGGAAATAAAAACACCGTATGTGTGTGTGGTGGGGAGGGCGGAGAGTGAATTCACTTTCTTCATTTCCAGTTGAAGTGTAATGAGTTTAGTGAGCATTGCTTGTGTGCGCCACGGTTGTTTGCTGGAGCGTGTGCAGTTTGCCAGTGGCTGCACCACTGAAGAACAATGATGCTCTCCCATCGTAAACTTCATATCAGAAAATAATACCCATTAAAGTTATTTCTCCACTTTGAGTTCTGTGTAGTTTTTTTTTTTTTTTTTTTTTTTTGGAGGGGGTTGGGTTAATCTTCTTGTGGCTGAAGTTATAGATCAGTGTTTTGTTTTTTTTAAATTGTAGTTAACTGTTTCAAAAATCGGCACATGCAGCTCTCTGCCTTAAAAAAAGATGTTTTATGCCGGGCAGTGGTGGCGCACGCCTTTAATCCCAGCACTTGGGAGGCAGAGGCAGGCAGATCTCTGTGAGTTCGAAGCCAGCCTAGTCTACAGAGCGAGATCCAGGAAAGGCACAAAGCTACACAGAGAAACCCTGTCTCGCACAACCAGAAAAAAAAAAAAAGATGTTTTATTTCTATTTGTGTCTTATGTGTATGAGGGTTTCGCCTACATGTGTGTGCATGCCTGGTGTTGGCAGAGGTCAGAGGAAGGCATCAGACACCCTGGAACTGGAGCTACAGATGGTTGGGAACCAGTGTGTGGGTACTGGGGATCCAACTGAGTCCTCTCGAGAGGCAGCCAGTGCTCTAACCACCGAGCCATCTCTCTGCCCCTGACCCCATCCTGTCATAGTAGTCCAGTTCCTCCAGGACTGATTTCTGCAGTCCTAGGAGGTAGTTTGGCTTTAGCGCCTCCCTGGTATCGCGGAAGTAGTTGCTTGTTGTGTGTTGTCTCCAGTGTACATGTTGTGTGTGGTATCCAGTGTGTTCGGTGTGCTGTGGTATCCAGTGTCCTCGTTGTGCTGTGGTCTCCAGTGTGTTCAGTGTGCTGTGGTCTCCAGTGTATTCGGTGTGCTGTGGTCTCCAGTGTGTTTGGTGTGCTGTGGTATCCAGTGTCCTCGGTGTGCTGTGGTATCCAGTGTGCTTGTTGTGGTGTGGTATCCAGTGTGTTTGGTGTGCTGTGGTATCCAGTGTTCTTGTTGTGGTGTGGTATCCAGTGTGTTCGGTGTGCTGTGGTATCCAGTGTGCTCGGTGTGGTGTGGTATCCAGTGTGCTTGTTGTGGTGTGGTATCCAGTGTGCTCGTTGTGCTGTGGTCTCCAGTGTGTTCGGTGTGCTGTGGTATCCAGTGTCCTCGGTGTGCTGTGGTATCCAGTGTCCTCGGTGTGTTGCAGTCTCCAGTGTGCTCGGTGTGCTGTGGTATCCAGTCTCACGGAAGGACGTTGTTTCTTGTCTTACGCTGCAGAAGCTTAGAGCATACATATCTATAGATGTATCTTTTCACCTGTATATCTTTTTGGTATGAAATAGTCACTTGGAGTTGAAGTATTTGTTACCATTGATTTATTTAATATCTTTTTGAGACAAAAAGATTCAGTTTGAGGGAGATAATTTTGAACTACTGTATTTGTCTTCTGGGTGTAATTAATGAAAAATTGTTCAATGTGATGCAGATAGACTTGCTTAGCAGGTCGTATGATATGAATTATGAAATGCAGTAATGCATGCCATACGTCCAGAAGGTGGTAATAGTGTTTGTATGTATGTTCATACAGTTCTATGTTGACATGTTTTAAATAAATTATATTGAAATATAAAAAATTATTTAGTAAAGAAAACAAAATATTAGTTCACTTTAGTCAGTCTAGTGTTATTTGCATGTATGATTAGAAAGTGGAATTTTCAAAAAAGATTTTGAGATTATAAACCTATACTACTCCTAAGAAGATTTAATAAATCTTTGCTTTAATAAAGCAAAATTCGTTTGCTTATGTAACTTTTTCAGTCACTAAAAACAAGAAAGAATGAAACTTTATGAGGGAATGCTTGGGTTAGCTCTCATCCCAAGCCAGGTGAGAATACCGAGGAATAACAGCTGACATAAAGACCAGTTTCCTCCAGGAGAGTCACCCAGCACGGGGTGACGATGCCGAGGAATCAGCTGTGTGCACTGTCACTGTTAGAGAAAACAGAGAAATAATGACAAGCGGTGGTCGTGAGTTGTGACAAAAAAATTCAAAATGGAGCCGGGCAGTGGTGGCGCACGCCTTTAATCCCAGCACTCGGGAGGCAGAGCCAGGCGGATCTCTGTGAGTTCAAGGCCAGCCTGGGCTACCAAATGAGTCCCAGGAAAGGCGCAAAGCTACACAGAGAAACCCTGTCTCGAAAAAACCAAAAAAAAAAAAAAAAAAAAAAAAAAAAATTCAAAATGGAAACACGGAGGGAGGAAGGAATATAGCTTTGCCCAAGGAAAAATTCCTCTCTTAACTCTGTTAGCAGAGGAAGTCATAACAACATCAAAATAGAGCTCAGCAGCTGGAAACCCCAACTGTATCAAGTGGTTTTTATAAAACATAACCATCAGTATCTTGTGTGGCTGACAGTATCTCAGGGCATTTGACCAGCACTCCCCATACTTGACTCCTTAGAAATACACACACCCTTGTTTATGGGGCGGGATGTGAAGTGGCAGCTAGCTTCTGCTCTTGGTTTTGCTGTTGGCTTGTCTGTCGCTAGAGGAGTCGACATGTCTGGTATGAAGACTGGCTGGCATTGGCTGGGTGTCTAGCACCTCTTCTTTTCTTTTCTTAAAAAAGATTTATTTATTTATTCATTTATTTTATGTGTATGAGTGCTCTGTCTTCCTGTACACCAGAAGAAGGAATCTGATCTCATTACAGATGGTTGTGAGCCACCATGTGGTTGCTGGGAATTGAACTCAGGACCTCTGGAAGAGCAGTCAAGTGCTCTTAACCGCTGAGCCATCTCTCCAGCATCCCACCTCTTATTTCTTAAGACCAAGGTCTAGAAATCACATTGCTTCCTCTTCTGCTGCAATCTTTTGATCAAAGCAAGATTCACAGGCAGGCCAAGTTCAAGATAAGAGAATGAAGTCTAACTCTTGGTTGTACAGTGACATGCTTCTGCAGGCATGGGCATGGGAGAATTGTTGGTAGCTTCTGTATATAAAACTGTCTATCACAGTTTTAAACATCTAATGTGTGACATTTGTATGTATGTAGTAAATTGGTCTTCATTTATTAATGACATTTATATCAAAATTCTTTTTTAAGACAGGGTTTCTCTGGCTGTTCTATAGCTTGCTCTGTAGACCAGGCTGGCCTTGAACTCACAGGGATCTGCCTGCCTCTGCCACCCAAGTGCTGGGATTAAAGATGTGCACCGCTACCGGCTGGAGCTAGCTTCTTGGTTAAGGATGAGAGTTCACGTCTACTTCTCCCTCTTAGTGCTGGGATCCCATCTGGCTTGGACCTGTGTAGACCTTGTGCATGCTGCCACAGTCTCTGTGAGTTTATGTGTACATCAGAGATCCTGATTCTTAAATAGTGGTCCCTGGCCCAGTAACCTCAGTATCACCAGCATCACCTGTAAACTTGTTGGACTTGCAAAGCCTCGGCCCCAACTCTAGATCTGTGTCATCAGAGAAGCCAGCAGCCAGTTAGAAAGTCACTCTTGGAGCCCACTGTTTCTCACAGGCCAAATCTAGTTCCTTGCTTTTATTTTTTTTTTGATTTTTTTCAGGTCAAATTTTATTGGAACACAGCTTTGTTCATTATTTTGAGTTTTACATTTACGGTAAGGTTGGATAATTGTGATAGTCAGTGCATGTCTCAGGATTAAAACACTCATGTAGAGCCCTTTATAGAGGAAGACTTGTGCCTTGTGAACTTGTGCCTTGTGAACCTCTTAATTTTTGTCTCATTCTGGGGCTCTGAAACCCATCAAAGAGGCTGCTTTCTGCATTAGTGGGCATCATTTAGTAATTTAGCTGCCTTTGGTAAACGCTTCTCAGTGAAGTCAGGTGTGAGCCAGGCTGCAAACCAGCCTAATTAAGGTCGGAATCTCTGGTAGTAAGGACTAGGAATCCAGAAGTGTGTGGCTGGTTTGTCTGACTGTCTGTCTTTCTTTCCTGTTTTTCTGTAAAGCACCCCTGGTTGTTCTAATCTTCAGTTCAGTGTGGCCATAGAAACTAACTACCTGGAGATTTTAGTAAATGTAGATTTTGGTCCTTTCTCTTGACTGTTCCCTGTCATATCCTCCCCGTTCTCTCCCCCTACCTTCCCCCTCTCTTTCCTTTTTCCTTTTCCCTCCCCTTCCTCTCCTTCCCGACAGGGTCTCAGATAGTCCAGGCTAGCTCAGTGCTCACTGTATACCGAGGCTGCCTTCCACTTGTGAGCTTCCTGGTTCTGCCTCCCGTTCACTGCTGGCTCCTAGGCCTGCTCCTACATCCTGGGCAGTGATTCTGTTTCTGAGAAGTCTGAGTTGGTGTTGCACTCTCAGCCAGATCAGGCTGGCCGAGAACTCATGGCCCTTCTGTGTCAGCCTCTCAAATGCTGGAATTTCAGGTGTGTGCCATCATGCCTAGCCCTCAAATGTTAACCATTTGATTTTAATACATAACCCAGTAGAGAACCATTGCCTGAAGACAGAGGACAGGTCTATAGACACAGATTAACATGGGCAGAAGATGTAGAAGAAGTGAAACAAGTACAAATGTTTGTCACCTCTTGGAACTTGTAATATGAATCTTTGTTGTCAATCGAATGGATTTTGAGTCAACTAGGAGATACTCTGCTGGGCGGTCTGTAAAGACATTTTAGATTTAGCCAAGGAAGGAAGGCACACCCGAGTGCAAGGCTCTTGTCCCACGGGCTGAGTGAGGTTCTGGACTAAATAAAGAGACAAAAGCAGATGGAGCACTTTTCTCCTTTCTGACCCAATTGCACCTCACACCCCTGCCGCCAGGGGGAGCCACCCATTGCCTCACACCCCTGCTGCCAGGGGGAGCCACCCATTGCCTCACACCCCTGCCGCCAGGGGGAGCCACCCATTGCCATATCCTGCTTCCCACCACGAGCAGAGTATAAACCCTTCCTTCCCCACGTCACCGTAGTCTCATGATGAGAAGAGTCACTAAGACAGAAAACTAGAAGTGGGACTGGTAGCTGGAGGGTTTTCTGTGTCCCACCAGGTCCGCAGCCGCTCAGACCCAAGTAAACACACAGAGGCTTATATTAATTAAAACTGCTCAGCCGTTAGCTCAGGCCTACCACTGACTAGCTCTTACACTTAAACTCAGCCCATTTCTGTTCATCTATAGGTCACCACGTGTTCTGTGGCTTTACCTGTGTGCCATTACATGCTGCTCCCTGGACGGCAGGCTGGAGTCTTGTGACTCAGCCTTTCTCTTCCCAGAATTCACCTTGTCTGCTTATCCTGCCTATACTTCCTGCCTGGCTACTGGCCAGTCAGCTTTTTATTAAACCAGTGTGCCATAGCATTATCCCACAGCAGGGACTGTTGCAGTGAGAAACCTGATCATGTGATTGGTAGGCTTTAGGACTGGTTTGCAGGAGGGATAGGGGAACACTTAGAACTTCAGGCTAGAGAAGCCACACAAGCAGAACTTACTGGACCTTTCAGAATACTGATCTTGATGTGGACATTAAAGACCGTCATGAGATTTCAGAGGGAATCAAGGACTCTTGGGGATGGAGCTAGAAGCCGTTCATGTTATATTTTGGAAAGCAACCTCATTGTCCTGTGCCCATGTCCTGAGAACGAGAGTGAGACTGACTTAAAGAGCAGTGGCCTGACGGGATTGCAGGAGGACATTTCAAGACAGCGCAGCATTCAGGCTGTGTCATGGCTCCTATCACTCCTCTAGTTCAAGTTGACGGTGAGAGGGCACACACGGAATGGAAAGGTATGAAAAACGTGTAGTTTGCTGAGACGTGTAGCAGATTTAAAGTCCTGCATAAGCAGGGTGTGGAGAAAGCCCTGTGATTGTTACAGAGATTGGCACAGTCGAGGGGGGTCCTGACATTTTGCACTGGGACAGTAGCTGAAGACCCCACCATTGAAGGCTCCACACAGCCTGTGGGAAGGAGAAAGACAGCTGAGATGCCCGCGAAGGGCTTCCCTGCTTGAAAACAACCTTCGAGGGAAGTCTCTGTTTCTCTAAGCTCAGCCACCCAGGTAGTAGGGGTCCAGCTGTGGTAGAGGGGTCAGACCACACCTTGAGCTGGAAGCAGAACTTGCCAGCATTGCCCACACGGTGCTGAATTTGTTGGCATGTAAAATCCAAGGATATGGGGTCATGGAGTCTTACAGGGTTCCAGAGAAGTGCTGAAGCAAGGTTGGGTTCCATGCAAGGAGGTCCTTTCATGGGTGAAGTCTAAATTAAAGAGGAGACCCAGGATGTTGGGGATGCCAGGGTCCTGGTACATCAGCAGGAGAGAGCTGCAGGGACCAAGTAGAGCCTCCCTGAGAGAACTGGGGGAGCAGAGCTGCCCGAGGCCACTAAAGCCCCAAAGATGCCAAGAGCCCTGAATATTGTACATGGTGCTGCAGGATTTTATGTTTCCCCAATTGGATTTTGGTCTGATTTTTCCTTGCGAGGTCCCTATTTCTCCGTTTTAGAGTGAGAATACTTCGTCTCGTTACATATTGGAAGTAGTTAACTTGTTTATTCATTTTATAATGTCTCAAAGTTAAGACATGCGTTGAGTCTTATGAGAGAAAGTAGGCTTTTGAATAGTGAGTGTTGGAACTGGGAAGTCCGAGGGGACTTTGGAAATTAGATGAATGCATTTTGCACTGAGATGGCCATGAGCCTTAGGAAGCTGGGTTGGAATGTTTTGGTTAAAAGTGACATGTTTGGTTGTCAAGTCACTCCTCATGATCAGCGTGACCAGATTAGAGTCACATTGGAGGGACTCCTTTGGGCAAGTCTGTAAGGGTGGTTTCACCAAGGATTGAAGATCTGCCTTGAATGTTGGTGGCCCCATCCTATGGCCTGGGGTCCAGGAGTGACACAAAGAGGAGAGGAGAGCCAGAGCTGAGCACCACAGTTGTCTTTTTCTGCTCCCTGACTGGAGACACAGTGTAACAAACTGTCTCCTGTTCCTGCTGTCACGGCTGTGTCTTAGGACCATGCCTTTCCTGCTGTGATGGAGAGGAAATAAATTCTTCTCTCTTTCAGTTGGTTTTATCAGTTATTTTCTCACAACAGTAACAGTACCATAGAACAAGGAGCATAACCACTGAGGATTATGGAAAGAGTCTTCTTGATTTATTGTAGCTCTTTCTATTACAGGCCTAGTGGGATTGCACAGAAGATTCAGTGACCCTACAGGTTCAAAGGCCATTACCCTGCCGCTTCCTATCGATTCTGGAAAGGACAATAATGATTTTATGTCCTGTAGTCATCAGGCAGGAGTGGTGTGGTCCCTGGATAATACAAATAAGAAAGACTTTCGAACACTTAGTCTCGGAGTCAGTGATTCCTGTGTAAGTGGCAAGAATGGGAAGCAGGTCTCACGCTGCCTGTGGGTTTGTAGCCTGTTTCTTTTTCTCCTGAAGACTTGCTGAAGTGACTTGTCTACCGTCTGTGATGTGCTGCTCAGCGTTCATCTTTTCTTGAGCACAGCGTAGAGAATGTTGTTCTAGCAGGGCCCACTCAGGAATGCAAAATAGCTTGAGCGTGAGCACTGATTTTCAAGTCCTATGTTCTTTTCTGTAGTTTAATGGGATACCGTGACATTTTGTTGGTTACTTGTTGTCCACAGTTGCTCACAGCAATAGTGTGAAATTTCTAGAAATGGAAGTGAGCCTTAGCTTTCTCTTGGTGACTCTCTTAAGTTTAGCATCTGCAAAGAAATGTCTGCCTTAGCAAGGTGTAGATTAGTGACCCGGAAGTGGGATGAGACTCCCGTTGACTAATTGAGGCAGTTCTTTTGTTTTTGTTTTTGTTTTGTTTTGTTTTTTGAGACAGGGTTTCTCTGTGTAGTTTTGGTGCCTGTCCTGGAACTCGCTTTGTAGACCAGGCTGGCCTTGAATTCACAGAGATCCACATGCCTCTGCCTCCTGAGTGCTGGGATTAAAGGCGTGCGCCACCACCGCCTGGCTTTCAAGGCAGTTCTGTATACAGCTCAGCACTGGCAAAGTTCGTGGTTAGGTATGTCTTGACATCAGCAAATAGGAAACAGCTTTATTCGGTTGCCCATGCGTTAGCAGCCTGGTCCTCACTGTAAAGGATGAAATACAAATGTGTAGGCCAGCCAGGTGTGATGGCATATGCCTGTACACCAGCATGTGATGGTGCCTGTCTGTGAGGGGAGGCTGAGTCAGGAAGACTGTGCTTGAAGGCAGCCTGGGCAACAAACAGAATGAATTTCCAGTCACCCCGAATTACACAGTGAGGTCTTGTTTCAGAAAGATGCAAACAAGTGAGGTTAATGAGTTTCTTAAAATACTTCTGCTATTCAAACGCATATGAATTTTTATTTTGGGAATGCAGTGTTTTGGAGGATATGGATGATATGTTATAATTTTGAAATACGTTTTTCCCCTTTTGGAATGCGTTTTACAGCTTTGCTGTGGAATAGTATACATATTGCATCATTATAAATTCTGGTAAGCTGTGACATATTTTGTGCCCCCGAGTTTCCTTTTGCTTCTCTGTAATTCCTTCTCTCTTCCTCCAGCCTCCTCATTCCTGGTCAGTTACTGATCTGTAGTCTATCATAATTGATTAATTTGTTTTGCGCTGTTCTAGTAACTTTCTTAGTAATTTTGAGACTCAGTCATACTGTGTGTGTAATAGTTGATTTCTTGTTTTTGCTCAGTAACATTGCGTCATGTGACTAAATCACCATTTGAATACTCACTCATTTGATGACGATGTTATCTGCTACTGCAGTTAACCTCAAACTTAGAGGCTTAGATCACAAACCTCTATTCCTTCATAGTTTTCTGAGTTAGGAGTTTGGGAGAGGTTCATTCACTTGGGTGGCTCTGGCTCGATGTCTTTCAGGAGATGCTGGCAAAGTATTGGGGCTGCGACCTTAGTCATTTGAAGTCGTCACATGGACTGATGGGTCCAATGCTAAGGTGTTTTAATCATATACTTTTTAACCAGAGGCTCAAGTTCTTCACCAAGGACCTTCTTTTCAGGGCTGCAGGAGTGTCCTTATGACATGGAGTCTGTTACTCTCCAAATGTGACCCAAGAGCAAGGGCAAAGGAAACATCAGCAGCTTTCATGACCTAGTCCCAGAAGTCATATTGCGCTTCTTTCGTTACTGTTTGGAAGAAGCAAGAGACAGCTTGCACTAAAGGAGAGAAGAACTAGGGTCCGCTTTTGAAGCAGGGATCTCTAGTGAATTTGTAGATGTTCCAGGTGAACTAGTGTGCCCTTTAAACATAGCTAGCTGGGTGGCCCAGAGGGGTAGTGTTACAATCCAATTGGAGGCCAGCCTGGGCATCAGATCTATCTCAGGAAAGAAAAAAAATGTGACCCGTGTGGTGGCACACACCTCTAATCCCAGCTCTTGGGAGGCAGTGTTGGAGGCCAACCTGGAATATATAATGAGTTCCAGGACAGCCAGAGCTACATAGTGATCCTGTCTTGATAGAAAAAAAAAAAATCTTAAAAAAAATGTGATCTTATCTCAAGTGTACCACAATGGGCCATTGTATCACTTTTTAGTTTTGGCTATTACATATACAGTTGCTTGTTACATACCTATCTACCTACCTAAACACGTACATATGTATATATCTATGTCTGTAGATAAACATGCATTGTGTGTATATAAATGTCTAGGGGTAGCTGAATGGAGAAAAGGAAAAGGAACATGGCTGCTCCTAGATATGGTGGAGGAGAAGGATCAGCATAGATACGTCAGAGAGCATAGCCAGAGGCAGGGACCTCAGAGAGTCCAGAGTGGTTGTGACTCTGAGCCAGGTGAGGAGGGGGGAAGGGGAAGGGAGGGGAGAGAGGGGAGCCAGGTGCAGCAGCCAGGGGCACAAGAAGAGTAGATAAAAAGGACCAGCTGACCAAATGGTGGATTATGTAGGGAAGGGCAGCCAGGGCTGGGCTGGAGAAGTTTAGGGTAGGGGGCGGGGTATGCCAGCCAGGAGGGTCCTGTCACAGGTAGAGACGGAGGGATGCAGAGAGAACCTGGAGGCCAGCTCTGCTTTGATATGTGGAATAGGCACCTCAGCCATTTGTCCCAGGTTTGAAAGCTGACAGTGATGTTTCTCGGATGGCATTATGTGAATTTTTACTACATGCGGAGGAATTGGGTGCTCAGAGAAAAAAACCACAGAAAAGTAATTTCATTTATGAATGTTCATTTTAAATATTAAAATTTCCTTTACATATTACATTCTTTAACAGTTTAGTATTGTAAAAACAAGCAAAGCCTTCAGGCTTTGGAGGCAGTTTTCCAGCGTTGGTTGCACCTGTCTCCCGCAGCAGCGTGAGAGCCGCAATGGTGTCGCGCCCCTCTGTCAGTGTGTTTATTCTGTAGAATTGCTGGGTGTCGCTTCTTGGCCGTCTGCCTAAGATCAGGTATAAATGTGGTGGTTTCAAGTTGCTTTTCCTTAATTTCTTTTTTGCTGAAATGTCCTCTTTTGTACTTTAAAGAAATCTCATGTGCTTTGTCATTTTTAAATTTACGTGTATGAAAGTTGATGTCTTGTGGCATCTGGCTTTAGAGGGTTTGACAGTGTGTATGTTTGTGTCTCGATACTCCACTCTGTCACACATACACCCCAGCACACCCTTGTGTTTCCCCTCCTCACTTCCTGTTAACGTACATTTCTTTTCCCTTCTCTACTAGGAATTGCTGCTTTCTGTTTCTACAGCTTTGCTTTTTCCTAAATGCTGTATAAATTGTAGCTTGTGAGGGTTGTTAATAGGACTTACCCAGCCAAGTGCACCGAGATTCATCTGTTTGTATGCATTTCAAGATGTTCCCTGTATTACTGTCTTAACGTCTTTCCATTTCATGGTGAAGGGCATTTAAGTTGTTTCTGTTTTCGGCAGTTGTGAGTGCAGCTGCTGTAGAAATTTACCTGTAGCTGTTGATGTGAGCCTACATCTTTCTCTTGGATAGATAGGAAGGATAGAGACAGATTGGCGCCATCCAGGCCCAGCTTGACCTTACAGGATATGGAGGTTTTAAATCACAGATTTTTTTCCCTAAGTGTGCTAATTATTGATTCCTCTTTAGTGAGCTTTGGTAGATTTTGTGTTTCAGAAAAAAAAAAGTGCCCCTTTTTCTATTGCGTTCTCGGTTTATAATTGGTTCCCAACCACACACATTATCTTCTTAATGTCTACCTGTGCTGAGGTCATATCCTGCCTCCTAAAATCCAAAACTTGTGCCTTTTTATTTCCCTTCTCATAGCTTTGGCTGTGAGATGTGTTCATATAAGTATTCACCCTTCAGGGCAGAGTAGAAAAAGAGTTTTAGTGAGCCTACCACAAGAGCATAGTGGGCGTCGCATTAAAACAAAAACTGCCTCTATCTAAGAGACAGTGGGCTGTTGAAAGCCTCTCTAGAGCGGCCACCTTGCAGTGTCCATCATACTGTCCCTTCCCTATGAAGGAGGGCAGTCCTGATCGGCTGCTGACTGATTCCCAGCAGAGCCTGGGTTTATAGGGCAGCAGCTCCTACTTGGATTTTTTTGTTTGTTTGTTTGTTTTTTGTTTTTTCGAGACAGGATTTCTCTGTGTAGCTTTGCGCCTGTCCTGGAACTTTACTCTGTAGCCCAGGCTGGCCTCGAACTCACAGAGATCCGCCTGCCTCTGCCTCCCGAGTGCTGGGATTAAAGGCGTGCGCCACCACCGCCCGGCTCCTACTTGGATTTTTTAATTGACTGCATCCAGTCACTCTGACATCCCGCCTGCAGTTACACATGCTTTCTCTTTAGGGATGCTTTCTTGAGCAGTCTTGTGGAAACTCCCCAGTGGGGGCCCGGTTCCCTTTCTGTTTTCTTGATGTGGCCTTTGCTGTGCACTTAGCAGTTTTATAATCATAGCCATGCGTTGGTTTTATTGATTTTTCTTTGTCAATTTTCTGTTTAGCTCCATTTTGATTTCTGTTGTTTTCTTTCTTTTGCTTACATTGAGCTTAATAGGATACAGGTGAAAAAAAAAACATTTTTCTGGAAGGAAATTGGGCAGACATAGTAGAATTTTAGATTAGAAAACTCTGTTTCAAACTCTGAGATTGAAGTAATTCTGAAAATTATGAAAGTACTTGGAATTTCTTTTTCTTTTTTCTTTTTTCCCCCCATTATTGGCTTTCTTTTCTTTTTCTAACTTTATTTTATGTCCTTTGGTGTGAAGGTGTCAGATTCCGTGCAACTGGAGTTACAGACAGTTGTGAGCTGCCATGTGGGTGCTGAGGATTGAACCCGGGTCCTCTGGAAGAACAGCTAGTGCCCTTAACTGCTGAGCCATCTCTCTAGTCCCCAGTACTTGGAATTTCTATAGTGAGACCTACCAGTGTTAGGTACGGGGCATCATAACACTGGACAGAATAACTGCTCTGAGACCGAGATTTTGTCTTCTAGTCACAGCTGTCCCCCGACCCACAAGACTGTGTAATGCTGGATGGAATTCAGTACTTCCATTGTCTGTGTTCCCAAGTCTTCCCCAGTGAAGAAAGAACTCTAGCTGGGGTGTCACTAGAGCGCAGCCTGGTTTTGGCTGGGGTGGAGAAAGAGAAATTGTACTGTTGGGTTGTCTTCCAAATTTGAAGTAGAATTAAGGAAATTGTTTTATTTTGGTTTGTTTTTCCCACTAAATTTCTCTTCTGTAGTGAAGAGAAGCAAGTTTTTGTTGTTGTTGTTGTTGTTATTTTGAGACTGGTAGAATCTGGCCTGAAATTGGCTTCAATTTTCTTCCATCACTTTCTTTCACAGTCTTCACTAAGAAATAAGGAGTTACTGGAAGTGGTCAGGAGCTGTGGTGCTTATGTTTCTGGTCCCTTTCTAACATTGAATGCTATATTTTATCTTCTAGATCCTGTTCGACCAAACGCAGAGATCAATTAAGGCACAGCTTCAGAACTTCGTTAAAGAGTAAGTCAGCTGTGGTTCAGGGGCAGCCAATGGTTGCTGGGGGTGGGTGGGGGTGGTGGTCTGGGGCAGGGCTAACGATGTTAAAAAGAAGGAGATTATTGTCTCAAATTTCTGAAGAGACTGGCTTGTTTGCTTTGGGAGACGTGCTTCATTTCTTTTGAGTTTGTGAGGGAATCAGATCCACTTTCCATGTATATTTAACTAGCTCTTTTGGTTAGAGTCCAGAAAGTTTTCTAAACATAGATAAAAATGTAATTTAAAAGCTCCATCCTTACTGTATGACATACTTACTGTATTGGAAGGTAGTTGTCTCATCTCAGTGTGGTATTTTCTGTGAAGAGAAGATAATAATAGATGAGAAAGATCCACAGAAGCGATGCATTGTTATGTATCAGAAGAGAGTCGTCATGTTTACATAGGAAGTAAAATGGAAGTAGAAGTTAAAAAAGTCCAAACTTTTCAAGTGAAGGAAAGCGTGTTTTTCACATTCGTAATTAGTTTTCACCTATGATTTCCAGCAGAGAGTTTATAAATGTCAGTTAATTTTGGTTCAATATTTAAAGATATGTAAGGGACATTATACTATACGAATAGTGTCGAATATTATCTACTGCTGTTTTGAGTAGTTTTGGGCTTGGGTTTTCACACAGTGCTGTGGGTAGAGCCCCTACCGTATATTAGGCCAGGCTCTGCGGCTGAGCTCCAGCCCCAGCCTAGGTTAGAATTATCCTGCAAAGATGGCTCACAGCTTGGGATTTTTTCTTTTCATTTAATGTGTATTGGTGTTTTGTATGTATGTTTGTGTGAGGGTGTCAGATCCCCTGCAGCTGGAGTTGTAGGGTAGCTGTGAGCTGCCATGTGGGTGCTGGGAATTGAACCGGGTTCCTCTGGAAGAGCAGCCAGTGCTCTTAACCACTAAGCCGCCTCTTCAGCCCCTCACAGTTCTGTTTTTCAAATTATTTCAGAATGCTTTAACATTCAGAAAGTCTTCTAAGATACATAAAAACCTGTGGGGTGTTTTCAATCAATTATATAGTCTTTCTTAGACTATGTATTTTATTATAGTTAAAAGTCATTTGTCTTCAACTTACTTTGTCACACTGTAGTAGTAGTGGAGCGGAGAGGTATTGTGTATCCACCTGAGACCACTGCACCTTTTCAGACGGTTACATGGCCTGTCGAGAGCCCTTACTGGGAATTGAACCCGGCTGACTCTTTATAAATTGGTCTACATGTGTGTTTAAAGGTTTTTTTTTTTTTTTTTTTTTTTTTTGGTTTTTCGAGACAGGGTTTCTCTGTGTAGCTTTGCGCCTTTCCTGGAACTCACTTGGTAGTCCAGGCTGGCCTCGAACTCACAGAGATCCGCCTGGCTCTGCCTCCCGAGTGCTGGGATTAAAGGCGTGCGCCACCACCGCCCGGCAAGAGTTTATTTTTATCCTTTGTGTGTTTTACTAAATGTGTTAGTTGTTCCTGCTGCTTCCATTTTTTTGGTATTTTGGGGCAGAGTCTTGCTCTGTAGCCCAGGCTGGCCTGGAGCCAACAGCCCTCCTTCTGTAGCCTTCTGAGAGCTGTGATTGTGGGTGTGTTGCCCCGAGGTGGGCTTATGAATGTTGTTTCTTAAAAGCAAAAGTATGTCTTAAAATACTTCTCAGATTCTTAGGATTTATCTGGAAGGTAAATGAATTTTAATCTTTGGCAAGGGCCACTCACGTCTGCATCCCTACACACATTCTCCATAGTAAGTCTTACACTGTTGTTTAGAAAACAGTGTCATGGTTAAACCATGTGCATGCTTTGAATTTATCTTTAGAAAAATTATCTTTCTGTTCTGCTGCATTAATTTTTATCATCATTTCCATTTGGAATCATATAGATTAAAATAATGAAACATTAGCTCACTTTATGAGAATCTATATACACAGAATGATGAGTACCTGTAAGCCAAAAATTAGAAATCTACAAGGGTCCAAACCTGAAACTTCTGAAGCTCTCAGCTGTGAGTGTTGGATTAAGGTGCAGACTGGAAGTCTGTATAAGTACCCCTGAGTCATGGAAGCCCCAGATCTGAACGTCCTTTGTCCAGGCATCTCAGGTCCGTGACAACAGGAACTGGGGAAGGATGCGCACTTCAGTTGGATGAGCTCATGACTGCCAACGTCTGAGGAAACATAAGCGAAGGAACAGTAGTGTTACAGTCTAAGGTTATTTTGCCAGAATTTTGAAGAAAGTTTTGTTTTTTTTTTTTTTTTAGAGATCTTAGAAAATTCAAAGATGCCAAGAAACAATTTGAAAAAGTCAGCGAAGAAAAGGAAAACGCACTGGTGAAAAACGCCCAAGTTCAAAGGAACAAGCAGCACGAAGTGGAAGAGGCCACAAACATCCTCACGGCCACGAGGAAGTGCTTCCGGCACATAGCCCTGGACTACGTCCTTCAGGTACGGCCTCGCCTCGTGTCTTCCTGAGCGCTTCCGGAGGAGCAGGGCCTTTGAATGATTGTGCCAGGAAGAATAAAGAATGCTTTTCCTTTGAACTTACGATTAAGACATTTTAAATGTTTGTAATTTACTGTTTTTTTGAGGTAGCTTAGCCTCAGACTCACTGTGTAGCCTGGGCTGGCCTCTACTTGATATCTTCCTGCCTCAGTCTTTAGAGTGCTGGGCTGTAGTGGGAAGCATGACATTTTATGGAAAACTTTCAGCTGTCTTCATATGTCTTTGTGCACACACAGGTATGTGGATATAGATCCTTTGGTTCTGGTTCCTTTCTCCTTTTCCCTTAGTTACAATATCCTATACATACTTTGTTCTGTAGTGTTTCTATTCCAGTGTAATTGATATTTGACTACCAGGCGGAAATAGTGCTGGTTTTTACTGGCAACACTGGAAATATGTATCTGCTTTTTCAGTTTTTCAAAACTTTTGTTAGCGCTTCTAAACATAACCCCCAAACAATAACTTCTCAGGAAACCCACCGTGAGAAATGCTTTTCTGGGTGAAGTGCCTGCTTGCCCTTGCCTCAGCAGCCCTCGTGCGAACCGTATGTTCTTAGTGGCACCAGCTTTACAAACTGCCGAAGGTTTCTGGAGTTCATTGGCTGCTTTGGAAGATGAAACCCCAAGACCCTTCGGGGAGAAAGACTGTAGCAGGGTTCCACCCGGCACCACCGGGAGAGACTGGAAATGTGTATTTATTTATCTTTTTGTATGCATACATTCATGAGTGTACATCTTTGCACATGTATGTGTATGCACTTTTAGAGGCCACATGACCACTGCAGATGTTATCCCCGGAATACTCTCCACCTCCTTTCAGACGGGTCTCTCATTGGCCTGGAGATCACCAATTAGGCTAGCCTGGCTGTCCAATGAGCACCCTGGATCCTTTTTATCTGTCCATTTTTAGAATTACAGATAACTCATTACCATGCCTGGCATTTTTTTTCCCCCTGAGACAGGGTTTCTCTGTAATAGAAAGTTTCTCTGTAGTAGCCCTGGCTGTTCTGGAACTCACTCTGTAGACCAGGCTGGCTTTGAACTCACAGAGATCCGCCTGCCTCTGCTCCCCAGTGCTGGGATTAAAGGTGTGTGCCACCGCCGCCTGACTCCATTATTTTCAAACTCAAACATATTAATTGTGTATTTCCTTTGAGCTTATCTGACAGTACTAAATTAGCCTCCATGCTCACTCCCTTCTAACTATGAGTATATTTAATTTTTCTCATGAGAATTCTTGGATCATTTTATTTTGTGGCCAAAGTAGCTGTTTCAGAGAATAATAGGTAACAAATACCCAAAGTGTAAAGTCCTTTAGCTCCTGTAAGTATTTGAATTGACCGTTTTCCTTGAGTTTGAATTTTTTTTTTTTCCAAATAAAGAGGAAAAACAGCAAAGCAGAAGGCCGAGTCTGAACAGGGGCTCCCCTCAGCCTGCGCTCAGCATCTGGGGGTCAGTGTGCTTCTCAGAGCTGAGCAGGTTGTGAAACAGACACGCAGAAGAAACCAGTGAGAGGGGAGGAAGTTAGATTGAGGGTCATGTTTGGTCTGTTTTTATTTTTCAGACTGTGTTTTACAATTCCCTTATTACACAGACCAAGAGTTCAGTGAAGAAAACATTTGGAAGGTGTTCTGTTCTCTTCTGGCGACGTTTAACAAAGAGTGAAGGGCCTCTTTGGATCAGTGTTTTATTTAAATAAGCTGGTTTTTAAACAACAGCAAAAATATTTGGTAGGAATTTCTAGAATTGCAAAAGATTCTCTTAAAGCCTCCCCCCCCCCCCCCCGCCCTATTTAGCCAAGGATAACTTTGAACTCACAATCCTCCTGCCTCTATTCCTGGAGGTTATAGACATGCTCCCTGACCCCTGGTTGGAGAAATCCTGGGGATTTGATCCAGGGCTTTGCTCGTGTAGGCACACACTCTGCCCACTGAGCTTCAGCTCTACCCCTGAAAAGTCTCGTAATTTGCTAGCATTTCAATAAGTTGATCATAATTAAAGTACTTAAATCCATTACTTTACCATATATTTATGGAGTGCTTACTATATTCTCCTTGGGGACTAGAACTGAGAAGAAGGTCCTAATCTCATGGAGCTTATCTCTTAGCTGGGGAAAAGACATAGTAAGAAAACACAGAGTAAGCACTGGGGAGGGCAGAGGCAGGAGGATCTCTGTGAGTTTGAGGCCAGCCTGGTCTACATCGTGAGTTCCAGGACAGCCAGAGCTACCTGGTGAAACCCTGTCTAAAAAATACAAAAACAAAACAAAAGTAGTTATAAATGTTATCTGTAAGTAGGACTGATGTACTGGATAGCGAGTCAGGTACTGAGGTTGACCTGTGTAAGAAGATGGTATGTAGTTGAAGCCCTGGTTAGTAAGAAAGAGCCATAGGTCACGAGGGCAGAGCATCCTGACGTGGAGGCAGAGCAGCCAGGACCAAGGCCTCTGGGGGACAGCGATGGGTCTGGCAGGGTCTCAGCACAGTGGCCTTTGTCGACATGGTAGGAGGTTGCAGGATGTAATATTTATATTAGAACATCACCGTGGTACCTGTGTGGAGAAGAGATTACATGGGGCCAAGAAGGGAAACAGAGGGAGTCCAGGAAAGATAGAAAGTGGTCAATGGTGATAATTTGCACCGAGGCTGTGGATGAACCTTGATCTTCAGGTCGATGAGGAGGGTGAGGAAGATGGACATGTCACATGTTCAAGTGTTAAAAGGTTCCATGACAACGGTACAATAACTTGAAGAGCCGGTGTCTGCACTGAGCCCAGTGTGGCTGAGTATTCGTTGGCATGCTTGTCAAAAGATGTTTAACGAGGGAAAACACAAGCTTTGCTTTCCTTTTGTTCTGGGATTGATCGGACAAGCATGTTTGGAGTCTTGTATTCTGCGTTAGTGTTTAAAGTAATTCATGGATGATTAATCAAGCTTATCTTCCCTCAGATTAATGTGCTTCAATCAAAGAGGAGATCAGAAATCCTGAAATCAGTAAGATCTTAATGACCCGCTGAGACTGTGTGTGTTTGTGTCCTCCCCGTACTGTGATGCCGAGACTGTGTGTGTGTGTGTGTGTGTGTGTGTTTGTGGCCCCCCATGCTGTGATGCTGAGACTGTCTGTGTGTGTGGCCCCCCGCCCCCCAGATGCTCTGTCCGGGCTCTTGGTTCCCTTTGCTCCCTGTCTCTAGTTCCTGTGTCCTCTGGTTCAAGTACAACTGTTTGTGAGTCTGTGCTACTGACATACGGCCTGCTCCACGGAGACAGACTCACCCTTGGCTCTCTACTCTGTTATTCTCATGTCATGTTTTATGTGGTCTCGATACCTAATCACTTCCAGAAAGTAGCTGGAAGTGGTGGCTGGAACCTGTGAGAATATTTCAGGATTGTTTTGAAACTTAACAGATATGACTGTCACCTTGAATTTTCTTTTACTTGTATTTGCTTTTGTTTTTATTTTTTTGTTCCTTTGTTTTCTTTTTGATTTTTCAAGACAGGGTTTCTTTGTGTTGTCCTGGCTGTCCTGAAACTTGCTCTGTAGACCAGGCTGGCCTCGAACTCACAGAGATCTGCCTGCCTCTGCCTCCCCAGTGCTGGAATCAAAGGCGTGTGCCACATTGCCAGGCTGTCTTTGCTTTAGAAAGTTTCTTTTTAAAAATATTTTTTGGATCTCTTTATTTTATGTGTGTATGTGTGTGTTTTGTACACATGTATTTGTACTACATGCATGCTGGTGCCATCAGAGATCAGAAGAGATCAGATCCTTCTGGAGTTACAGACAGTTGTGAGCCACCATGTGGGTGCTGGGAATTGAACTCAGGTCCTCTGGAAGAGCAGCCAGTCCTCTTAACTGCTGAACCATCTCTCCTGCCCTTGCTTTTAGACATTATCTACACAACATCTTTCAAGATTACACACTTCTCTATGGTTGTGTGTGGTATTTAGGCATTTCAAATGTTTGAGCGTGAGGACTTGTATCAGTCCTATGGTTTGGAGAGTCCCCAGACTGACGGTGGGGCTGTTTGCTGCCTGTTCTTCATGTACAGTCACACAGCTTCTTTCTTTGGAGCTCGTGATCCTGATGGCCGTGAGGTTTTACTTGCTATTGGACAAGGGACTGAGGAGGCATGCTGTGCATTGTACATTCTCCCATGGCAGAACCTTCAGAGTCATTTCTCAGTTTTTTGGCGGAAGTTTTGTCCCCAGGTGCTGTTGTTGGGTTCTTAGACCCTTGTCTCCACCTTGCTGTTCTCTAAAGCTTTGTTTGACTCGAGTGGTGGCTTTAGCAGGTAACTGCGCTGTGCTTGTTCCGTACAAGGTGGCTCCCCTCCCCACCCCAGGGTTTCCAGATGGCCAGTCTTGTGGACACAGTCCTATCCTGTCATGGCTTCTGTGGGAAGGCTGGAAATAAAGGGCTGGTTGATAAATACGGTGGGCTTTGCAGCCCTGTGGTCTCTGTTGTACTTACCTGTGTCCTTGTAATGAAGACTTGTCAATGAGTGAATGATTGGGGCGGGGTGGGGGGGGGCTGTGTTCAGTAAAACTTTATGCATGGACACAGAAGTTTGAATTTCACATAATTTTCACATCACTTTCTTGTGTTTTAAAATTTTTCTCTTCCAGCCATTTAAAAGGTTAAAAATGATTCTTGGCTCATGAGCCATCTAAAAACAGAGGTATAGTTTGCAGGTCCAAACTAGCCAGCCTTGAATATACTGTGGATTGTCATCCTTAATGGATATTTAAGTAATTTTTCATGCTTTTGACATTGCAAACATTTAATTGTAGTGATCATCCTAATAAATAATCTGATTACTGCATTATTTGCATTTATAAACAAAGGATTACTTAAATAAAGAGATGCATATATGTGTTTACTTATTTAAGTGTGTGTGTCCCCATGGTGGGCGTGTGGAGGGTCAAGGGACACCTTTGGAAACAGATTCTCCTTTCCTACCACGGGGGTGTTGGGTCAGTGGCCATCTTCCCTGAGCCGCCTTGCCATCCTAGTTAAAGTTTTCAAACCTGGAAAAGGCTTTAAAAACACTTCAAATGTCAAGGCTTCTGAGCTGTTTCCACGGCTGTGGTGAGAGCAGTCATTTCTCTGCCGATGTTTCCCAGCCGTGGGCATTGTAGTCCTGTCTCCTCCTTTCCCCAGTGGTGTGGGGGACAGAACATGAGAGTTCCAGAGTTTGGTCACCTTTTTCCATGTATTTTCCTGGCTACTTACGAGACATATGTGTGTCCTTTTCTCCTATTCTGTCGAATCCTTCATTTTTTGTACTGATTTGTGTCATCTTTAATGGATTCACATCACTGATCACTGTGTTTTCCTGGTTTGTTTGTTTGTTTGTTTAGTTTTTGGAGACAGGGTTTCTCTGTGTTGTTTTGGTGCCTGTCCTGGAACTCACTCTGTAGACCAGGCTGGCCTCAAACTCACAGAGGTCTGCCTGGCTCTGCCTCCCGAGTTCTGGGATTAAAGGTGTGCGCCACCACCACCACCACCACCGGCCTCATTTATTTTTTTTTAATATGCTTAGTATTTATTTGGATGTATACGTATATTACATTTTTAAAAATTCTTTTAACTTTTATTGATTCTTTGTGGATCTCACATATGCACAATCCCACCCATCTCCCAGTCCCCCACATTCGCCCTCTGCCCCCACAACCTCTCCCCAAAACAAAACAAAATTTAAAGGAAAAATAAAAAAATCAAAACAAACAAACAAAACAAGCAGGAGAAGAGTCTTGTCGAGGAAGCTGTAGTGTGGCCTGGTGTATTTTACATTTTTATATAATCTTATTAATCCCTCTTTATAATTCAGTGGTTTGAAAAATATTTTCACACAGTTGTATAATCATTACCATTATCTAACACTATAGTAATTCTTATATGTGAATTTTTATCGTTAATCTTTGAATTTTATTTAACTAGTTTTTATATTGAAAACAAAATTTTCTGTAGAGGATTCTTGAGTAACAACATTCTTACAACCTACTTTAGTTTTCAGAATATTAAACAGATATGTGTTCTTGTTAAAAAATAAAGCAGGTCTCAGGAGATCCTTTGCGTACATTTAATTATATAGAATTCCTTCCCGTGTAAAAACTTAACTAATAAAAACAGGGGTGTCTTTTCTTTTGTGGATTAATAAAATACAGAAAAAGCTGGGGACCCCCACCCCATATTTAATGTCAATTTTGGATCTGTGGGATGATATAAGGAAATTCCCAGGGCCACTGAGGTGGCTCAGCAGATGTAGACATTGGCTGCTGAGCCTGATGGTCCGAGTTCAGTGGCAGACTGAGAAATGTTTCCTTTGTCCTCCACACTCCCCAGGCATGTGTGAACACACACACACACACACACACACACACACACACACACACACACACGCACACAAAGTCAAATAAATAAATAAATAAATAAATAAATAAATAAATAAATAAATAAATAAATAAATAATAGCTTTCTAAAGACAGAGGAGTCACTGTCAGCCCCACTTGTATATATTTTTTGGACAAGTGAGAGTCTTCGAATCTCACTGAGGCCTGGTGACCCTGGTGACCCTGGTGGGTTAGAGTGTTTGCTACTGTTTATGTTTCTTGTCTTTTCATGTCTTTTTTGCTGAGGGAGTTGACTTGAAGGACCACATAGACATCTCAGAATGTACTTAAGGATTTCTAGGAAGACAGTGAGGCTATTGAGACTATTATTGAGATCACCCATGTGAGTTACAGTGTAGCAGCCGTTAACTACGGCTGTTCAGTGTCAGACACTGGGTGTTTCTCCTAGAAAAACGTTATTCTCTTTGTACTTGCAATTATGCATGAAGTTCTCAAGAAGAAAACTACTCAGTTTTAAGTAGATACTTTGGGTTCTCGTGGAGTGAGCGTCAAGCTTTCTGAAGCTCCTAGCAGTGCATCTGAAGTCCCTCTTTCCCCGCCAGATGCTGTCCTTCATGTACGCACATCTGGCCTTCTTCCACCAAGGGTATGACCTGTTCAGTGAACTTGGGCCCTACATGAAAGACCTTGGAGCACAGGTAAGCTCTCGAACTGGATTTCTCCATTCTGTACTGTTTGTTGACGTTTGTGTTTCTAAAGATATTTAGCACATTGGGAAACTGGCTTCTCATTTACTTAAGGAGTTTGACACTATAGCACATTTACATATGGGTTAAATACTGAGCAAGAAGTGGTCTTGCAGGTGTAATGCCTGTGTTAAATGTTGAACGTGAGGGTGCTGCACCTGAGACTTGAAGTAACACTGCTCTCCGGTGTAGGGCAAGGCTGTGATCCCAGCACTTGGGAGGCTGAGGCAGGCCGAGGTACAGCCTGCTCTTCTGTAGTGCAAATAGCAGGATTTAGTCCTCTACCTTTTAAATTTGAATAATTGAGTCACTGACCTAATTTGCTTTTAATTAACACATTGCTCTTTTTTATTTTCAAAAAATTATATTGGCTACTTGGGTAATGAAAGTCTTAGAATCCCACGACCATTTATTATTATTTCACAGAACTGTGTTAAATATGTTTGGAACCTTTTTGTCCCCCTTGGTGACACTGTGGCTCAAACCTAAGGCCTTGTACATGATAGGTGTGTGCACTGACTTGGCCCAAGTCACTTCAGAGGGTAGTTTTTTTGGTTTTTTTTTTGTTTTTTTTTTTTGAGTGATGAGCCTTGCCTTCTTCCTCTTGATTTAATAGTATTACTCTGTAGGTTTTTCTTTCCCAGGGTACTTTCTGAGGTGGGGGATTAAGAAAAAAAATTGAATTTAGGGAAATGGGAGAAAGGTAAGAGTGGAATGGGAATACCATTCAATGATCAAAGTGTGTGTGGGAGGCGAGGAGGGAGAGAGGATGGTATTGTGTCCAGAGCATATGCCATGAATTACATGCATTCTGGTTTTTTGTCTCTTGCACTGGACTGCTGTTCATCTCCCTGCCAAATGCTCTGTGTATATGTCAGTTGAGGTTGGATTTGTTTGCAATCCAGCCTGAGGGTCCTAGGCCTTCTGTAAAAGAATCTTATTTCTTCTGTGTAAAGTCAGAAGCACAGGTTCATGGCCGTTTGTGTACGGAGTTAGCCTCATGGTTAAAAGAGACTTATCGGTTTTAGCCATCGTTCTCAAACTCCAGCTAACAGAAGGGAGGAAAGGGAAAAGAAAAACACGTTGTCTGCCTAAGGACATTTCCTAGAAATTGTGTATGTCCATTCTGCGTACATCTAGTGACCTGTGCTCAGTCACTCACCACAAGGAAACCTGGGAAACACAGCTTTGTTGCTAGAAAATGACCTGGCAGAATTAGGTGTGGGGTGGTTCCCATTGTTAGGGAGGAGGAGGAAATAGATCCTGGGAACATTTGAGCTGTTATGGTACAGGAGAGGGTCAATGTGATGTACAAGCATGTAGCTAAGTCATTGGTCCAGGCCTGGTGGGAGGCCTCATCAGACTTTCCTGTGTTCTGGCACTCTTCGCATCCCATCGTCTTGCATTAGACGTCGTTTATAAGAGTCATGTGAATTGAGTTGTAGTTAGCTAGTGGAAATGATTATTTGTTTTTAGGTACTTATTGCTTTCAGTTTTGGGTCCTTTCCCTTCTAAACCAAGGGATTTTACAGGCCTTGAAAAACATGTATTAAGCCACATTTTCTGTAGTGGTCTGTTTAGATGTGGCCAATTAGGGTAATCTTGTAGTAGCTGAGTAATTAGGAGATAACAATTGGAACTATGGGATTAATATTCTTTTATTATTTTAATTTAACCTTTCAGAGCCAGGTCTTTACAGTGTGTACCAGTCTGGTCTTAACTCCTGGGCTCAAGCAAGCTTACCACTGCATCCCCCCCGCCCCCCACCTTCCAGCTGTCTTATTTATTTGGCCAGTTACAGATGAGTTTATAACATAAGGAAGACAAGTTGAAAACATGGTGTATGGGGAGAGATGGCACGTATCTGTTGATGTAAGCTTGTGACCTTTGCCCTACCTAGTTCAGCTGCATCGCCTTTTGCTAGTGTTGGAATACAAACAAATTGTGTTTTTGTGTGGTGCTTTGTTTTGTTTTGATTTGTTTTTATCTTGTCTGCAGCTCCAACATCTTCTAAGTGGGTCAGCAGGCACTTTAGGTCAGAGTCATCATCGTCCTCAAGGATGGGCACACCACTGCAGTGCTCAAGACAAGGCTCCAGCTCGGAAACCTCCCCTAATTAGGATAGGAGCTTTCCCAAAAACGGTTTAATACTAGGAAAATGGGAACTTCTTCTTGAATGTGTAGCCAAAAATGCCTTTTTAGGTTCACTTTAATTGGCAAAATGACTTGGAATATGGTTTTAAGAAAGGCCTTTGTTTCTCTGAATTTTAAGTCTGTCATTTTCTTCCTCCCTTTAGTTGGATCGACTGGTTGTGGACGCAGCAAAGGAGAAAAGAGAGATGGAGCAGAAGCATTCTACTATCCAGCAGAAGGTACAGGCAGACCAGACTGACTTCCGTTCCCGGGATGGTAGTGTGTGCAACCACCACGGTTACACAGACTCCTCCAGTTGCTCGTTACAGTAAATCCTCCTTCCCATGAAAAGTCAAGTGTTGTAGATGTTAATGTGTGCATCTCATTATCTTTTCAGATCAAAACGTTGCAGACTGTGTTCTTGAACCAGTTTATAAGTACTGCTAATCTGTCAAGAGTTTGACTAAAGGTTACACTTTGTTGCAGTTTTGAATATTATTCGTGGTTTCATTTAGGATACAGACAACCACCTGCCAAAGTGTGTGCTAGAGAGAGAGACAGAGAGAGAGAGAGAGAGAGAGAGAGAGAGAGAGAGAGAGAGAGAGAGAGAGAGAGAGAGGAGGGAAGGGGGCATGTGTGTGTGCTCATCTATACACACATGTGCATGTGGGGGGGAGGGAGAGGGAGAAGGAATGTGTGTGCTCTCCCCGTCTGTCTCTCTCTCTCTCTGTCTCCTTTTCTCTTGGTTACTAACTTCCCAGCTGCACCCACTCCAGGGCAGCTCAGCACATCCCTTTTGGACCCTCGCTGCTTGTTCAATTACCTAAGCCTAGCTAAACTACTTTTGACCAATGTTTTTAAAAATGAAAATTCAATAGTAAATTTGTACTTATTTCTTCATACAAAAGTTGATTGTGTTGTATCTGAAGCATACCTAATAGGACTTTATCTGTGATAGTCTGATGGATTTGTTCAGTGACCCAAGCATGAAAGGCAAATCAGGGATTGAATAGTTACATAAAGTTGTGACAAAGTTCCATCTGCATGATAATTAGCAATTGGGTCATCCTTGATTCTAGATTACTTAGATCAGACATAGAAGATGTGAATGGAAAAAAAATGAAGCAAAGTCAGTAGCAAGTGTAAGAAAAATTATTAATGGATTATTCATGCTCAAAGGAAAATAACACTTAGAAAAGCAAAGACTTTTCTCGTAGGCCATCTTTAAATCAGTTACTTTTAGTTATTAGAGGCTAAGTCCGTATTTCCTTTTGTTTATAGACGTGATCTTTGTGTACTGCCCAGCCTAGCCTCAGGCCTTCCCTCTCTGCCTCCTGTGCCTGGGATTACAGGTGTGCGCTGCCATCCCAGCTTCAGTTGAACTTACAGTTCATGTTGCTCTCTTCTGCCGCTCTCTCTCTCTTCCCAGAGTCTTACTGTGTAGCTCAGGCGGGCCTTGAACTCATGATCCATCCACCTCAGCCTCCTGAGTACTGGGATCACAGGTGTGCACTACCGTGCCTGGCTCGTCTTCATGTCTATGGTATACAACATGGCATTTTGATGAGTAGCTTGTTTTAATGGCATTACTGTCAAACGATTGCTAAAAGCGGAATCAATCATTTTTTAGTAAAATGACAAATTATGTTTCTAGAAATATATGATTATTGATTAAATTGGGTATATATATTTTAATATCTTTATCATATACATAGTTCAGTATTCTACTGAAGGCCTCAAACTGGTAACTTATCAAATCTGAGACTGTTTGACTTTCAACAATACACAACTGTTTTCCTTTAAGAAAATAATGCTGTTTTTACTCATTGTGAATCCTTTCTCTGCCCCAAATGCTGACACAGGCTGCATTACAGGTAATCAATCAATCAATCAATCAATCAATCAATCAATCAATCAAATCAACTAAAATGTAAGGGAAAGCATTTCTGATCTACTTTTTAAGGTGTTTTGACAATTGCATTGATCAGTAGTGATTGTTAAATAGTGATGCTGTGGGTGCACCGGATGTCCTGCCCATGCCTTTGCGTGTCTTTGGGTAGATGTACACACGAATGGAGTAGAGCTGCTGTGCCTGGCAGTGTGCATGTGCTCACCGTGGCCAGGATGCTGGCAGGCAGTGCTGAGGTTCCCACTGTTCTCACCACTGCTCTGTGGAGCTGGATGATATCACACGGTGGTTTTCATTTAGGCATCGTTAGTGACTAGTGAGCTGTCCCTTTCGGTCATTTGTGGCCCCTGTTTGTGAAATGTCTGTTCTTTTTTCTTCCTTTTCACTGCTGGCCTTCCTAACTGACGGCCAAGTTCTTGTATTTTAGACACATGTGATTTAGGTTCTCATGGTGGTCAGCCTTGGATCTGGTGCCTTTGTCCCTTGCTCAGCAGTTCCATCTCAAGATCATGAATACCTCTCCCCTGTCGGTTTGCTTTTCATGCTTATACCTTTGCTTGGTTTGTTTGTTTCTGTAATGGTGCTGGGGATTGAGCCTCCAGCCTCCTGTAGGATGGGCAGGTAGGTGCTGTGCCCCTGAGCTGTGTGCTCCTCTGCCCTGGCATTCAGCTCTTTAATCCACGTGTACCTGGGTTCTTGGGAGAGTGGGTAGAGAGTCGCTTCCTCCCGTGGATAGAGCGTTGCTCTTGGTGAGTTGGTGACCCTCTTCCTCCAGTGCTCTGTGCTGCAGCCTGTGTCACCCCCATCCCTCTTCTGTCCGAGGTGCTTTCTGGGCTGTCTTTCCCATCCCCTGGTCATTTTGTCTTAATTATCAGACACATTGTTGTCTCAGCTGTTACAGCTTTATAGTAACTCTTCATGTCTGAGAAAGCAAAGCCCCCACCCCCTCTCTGTGCAGATTGAGGTTTGTATGCATGGAAACCCCAGAGCTTTCGGGGGACCGGTGAGATGAGCGCTTGCCACGCAAACCTGGTAGTCTGGTTCAGTCTCTGGAACGGAGTTGTCCTCCGCCCTCCATGAGTACTGTGACATTTGTTAGTCTCTCCACCGCCACCCAGTAACACACAGCAGTAGTTAATTCTTTAAAAAAAAAAAAAAGGGCTTTTGAGATTTTAATTGAGGTTATATTGGATCTGTGAGATTTTATAATGATGTCTATGTCACAGTCTTAGTCTACCTTCTGTTTAAATTTTCTTTAGTGATTTTGCATAAGGTTCTGTGATTTCCTCACATACCTCTGGTTAGACTTATTTCCAGACAGTTACATTACAAATGTTCCTGTAACTGGTACCTTTAGAAAGTCACTGTTCATCTCTGTTATATTTGGGTGAGATTGATTGCCCTGTAATGATTTTATACCCAGCCATCTTACTAATGCTGTCCCTGTAATGATTTTATACCCAGCCATCTTACTAATGCTCTTGGTACTGATTTCTCTCTGAATTCTTTTGAGTGTTCTGTGTGTAGTATCCTCTCCCTAAGTAACGACAGGACAGTGCACTTCTTTCTTTCTACCCTTCACCTTTTCCGTGCTCTGGTTGACTAGGACCTTTGTGATAGATAGTCTTGAATGGTAGTGGTGATACCGTCCCTCTGCTCTCACTTGCGGGTTCAGTGGGGAGGCTTTCATCTGCTCCTTTCACTCACTCTTCTTAGTGGAGCCTTCTGTTTCCTGGGCCCTGCAGGAAAGCGCAGGTTCTCCTGAGAGGCCGATGTCTTGTTCTGTTGACCTCTGTCTTCCAGTTTTCCTTTTTCCCATTGCCTTTGAGTGTTCCTTCCTAACTATCAGATCATGAATGTGTTCGCAGAGGTTCCAGCAGCAATATCGCATCCGCTATTCCTAGCTCCTTACATATGGAACCTACTGCAATGTGTCACATCTGAGTACTTTATTAAGGGACATCGATAATAGAAGACTCATAAATCTCAAAAAGTAGTTGAGAACACACATTTACAGAGCATTGGACATCCCAGGAAGTTTTGTTTTATGTTTTAGATTATTACTGCTTTGGTGTTGAGAGTCTAACTTAGCCTTGCATATCTTGGACAAGCACACTACCACTGAGCTGTACTCCTAGCCCCATTATTTATGTTCTGAGTATCGTAATGATTACTAAGAGCCTCCAGATGCTACAAACAAAACATTTAGTCCTCTCGAGAAACTAAAACCAAAACCACCATGTGGACAGCTGTACCACCACTCCTGTACCTCAAGTATATAAGGGAAGCACATCGCAGAGACACCTTCACACTTGAGTTAATTGCTGCTGTTGACAGTGGCCTAGATGTGGAGTCACCCAGGTGTCTTCAAGCATATGGCTAAAAAAAATGTCACATGTGCATGCACGTGTGCACACAGAGTTTCATTTAGCCTTAAAGAAGAATTAAAACTTTGTCATTTGCAGGAAGACGGATAGAAGTCGAAACAGAATAGGCAAGTATCAGAAAGATAAACGAATTCTTTCTTGTATGTGGAATCTAGCCTGATATATTAATACTAAGTCCATGAAATCTACAGATATGAATATGTCATAATGAAACCTATTCTATGCTGATTTAAAATGTAAATGTAAAAACAAAATCTAAAAGCATGAGAACCCTTTAAAGGCATTATAAAAGTCAGGGCTGGGAAAGCGGCTCATCTGGTAAAGTGCGTGCTGTGTGAGCCTCAGGACCTGTGGTCAGATTCTAGTAACCCTGTAAAAAGCTGGGAGGCGTGACCCACACTGTAGTACTAGTGCTTGGGACCTGGAGCGAGTCTTGCTGAATTGGTGAGCTCCAGGTTCAAAAATTGAGGTGGAATGCAACAGGAAGAGACTTCATGTTGACCCCTGGCTTCACACGCATATACATGCATGGATGAACTTATACATATGTTGCAAAAGTCTATTACTGACTTAATGCACTCTGCTGTGCATGATGGCTGGGATATATGTGCTTGGGGCAGAGTACTTGTCTGTTGTACTGAGTTCAGTTTCAACACTATACATGCAAGTACACATGCATGCACATATGTGCACATGCCCATATACAGAGTTAATGTGAATTTAAAAAAATAGATGTACATATAGTTTTAATGAAGGAACTAGTGTTTTCTATTTTTTCCAAAGAAAAAGTCTGTAGAAATATAATGATTCATTTGTAGACTGGCTTTTTATGCTTAAAATTTGAAAGATACCAAAATTTTAAAAATTCTTAATTCAACCTATTTCCTTTTCATGTTTTAGCATATTCATGTTAGAAAGCCCTGGGACGATTCTTACTTGCTTTTCCTTAAGGCTGGTTTCTCGCAGCTAAGTGTCATCCAGTCTCTGCAGAAGAGCTCTGGCTTCCAGGGCTGGAGACGCGAAGTTTGGTTCTCAGCACCCTGAACTAAGACCTTCAATGGTTGTGTCCCTTCCCCTGTTCTTACCTAAAGTTTATGCAAGTGTTGTAAAGCTCTTTTCCCTGGATACGTTCCTTTCTCTGGGAACGCAGTTGTCTGAACTCATGTGTGTCTTGTTTAGGACTTCTCCAGTGATGATTCCAAGCTAGAGTATAATGTAGACGCAGCGAATGGCATTGTCATGGAAGGGTATCTCTTCAAGCGGGCCAGCAATGCCTTCAAAACGTGGAACAGGTAACGGACTTCAAACGTTAGTCTTGATTTTAATGTGTTTGCCATTTTCTGCCTTTCCTTGTAATTGGCAACTCTTTTCCCCCAGAACTATCTAAATTCTACAAATTCCTTATTAACTTTC
The DNA here is from genome assembly GCF_007827085.1 of Peromyscus californicus insignis. Taxonomy (NCBI): domain Eukaryota; kingdom Metazoa; phylum Chordata; class Mammalia; order Rodentia; family Cricetidae; genus Peromyscus; species Peromyscus californicus. Next base: position 16,439,697 of record NW_026294458.1, on the reverse strand, counting down.
TTTAATACAGTCCACTGAATCCTAAGAGTCAGGTGAAAAGTGAAAACACAGATTTTTAAATTTGAAACTTAAGGCTTAAAGGAGAAAACTAGAATTTTTTAATGATTGGTTTATAATGACTAAATTCTCATTTATATATATATATATATATATATATATATATATATATATATATATATTTAATTAAGAATTTACTTGTAACTAGGTGGTGGCGCACGCCTTTAATCCCAGCATTTGGGAGGCAGAGGCAGGTGGATCTCTGAGTTTGAGGTCAGCCTGGTCTACAGAGTGAGTTCCAGGACAGCCAGGGCTACACAGAGAAACCCTGTCTCAAACACCCCCTCCCAAAGTAAGAGTTTACCTGTGGGTCTTAGGCCCAAGTGGTCCTGATCTTTTGGCCTTAGTAATAACACTTAAGTAGGATATGGGAAGTCATGGTAGCCAGTATTTCTTTATTATAAATGTAATGGCTAGCAAAAGAAATTTGAATTTCTGCTGAATTAATTTTTTTAATGTCTTAGAATGGAATTATACCCAGCTGTTGTGGGGCACCTGTAATCTTACCAGGAGGTGAAGGCAGGAGGATTTTGAGTTCCTGGCCAGCTTGGGTTGCATAGTATGACATTATATCAAAAATTGCAAAACAAAACAAAAAAAGAAAATATAAAATATTTTACTGTATTAATATGATAAGTAAAATAATTTCACACCTAACAGCACTGACAGGTTGCTTGCCTCAGGGTCATCCTTCTGAATGGTAGTGATTGATCTTTTACTCAAGGATGCCTTTTTTTCCTTCTTGTTTAAGTCAAAAAAGAACAATTTTATATTAATTGAGAAGTAGTGTTTATGTTCTGGGTAAATGACTTGCTGTTGCATGCTTGGCTGGAAGGTCTGCTGTATTAGGAACAGGTTATGCCTTCACCCAATGACGGAGAAGGTTGCTCCTTAAGATGAGTATGACTAAAATAATTAGGGTCTCCTCAGTAAGTTCATGTGGTGTACGTTTTGTTCATTTAAATGGGAACCTCAATGCTGTATTGAGACGGGTTCTGATGACACTTACTTAGATTTCTTGGTGTTGAAGTTCAAAAACATTCAGTGACATTTTTAAATGTCAGTGGTTTATTGAGCATTTCTCTAGTGTTTGATGTAGAAAATCTAAATGGTACATGGTTTTATTTGAAAAAGATTTTCTTCATCTGACAATGAATAAATGGGAAAGAATTAAGATATTTAATATTAAGCCTTTGAATATGTAGAACTTTTATTTTTGGTTGTGAGCCTAGCCTTTAACGGCTGAGCTATCCCTCCAGCCCAATGTAGAACTTTTAAATAAGACATGGGTGCTGGAGGACCAGCTATATATAGTAATCTGGGTATCAGTAATGCTTCTAGTTATTATACAGTGAAAGTGAGAAATTAAAGTTGTTTCATGAGCTGAAATGTAAAACAGTAGTCCTTTTTTGTCCTTGGCAAATTCTGTAGCTAGTGTAGGAAACTAGAAACAACCAGTACATAGTAATTTTATAAGATTATTCAGCCAATGTGGTTTTATAGTATAATGTTAGAGTTGAAATTTAACCTTCAGATCGACACCTCCTTAAAGCTTAAGAAAACAAAAGCCAAAACACAGTAAATCCCTAGAAACATAACTATTATGTTAACAAGAAGAGAAATGGATTTCCTTGGACCACTTCGTGAAAAGTATGATTTCAGACCTCAGGCAAAGCACAGTCAGTCTCCGTGGGGAGTTCCATTGCTGTTCCGAGCAGTAGAATAAAACCAATCAAATGTGGACCTTTTCATTTATTATTATTCATCTTATAAATCACATTAACTGGCACTGATACTAAAACAAAAACTAGATCAAGTATGGAGCAGCTGTAGATCCCCCAATATAGATGTGCTAGGGGTGCAGGATGAGAAGGGATGCAGGATGAGAAGGGATGCAGGATGAGAAGGTGTGCAGGATGAGAAGGTGTGCCGGATGAGAAGGGATGAGAAGGTGTGCAGGATGAGAAGGGATGCAGGATGAGAAGGTGTGCAGGATGAGAAGGTGTGCCAGATGAGAAGGGATGAGGGATGAGAAGGTGTGCAGGATGAGAAGGGATGCAGGATGAGAAGGTGTGCAGGATGAGAAGGGATGCAGGATGAGAAGGTGTGCAGGATGAGAAGGGATGAGGGATGAGAAGGTGTGCAGGATGAGAAGGTGTGCTGGATGAGAAGGGATGCAGGATGAGAAGGTGTGCAGGATGAGAAGGGATGCAGGATGAGAAGGCCCAGGATGAGAAGAGATGCAGGATGAGAAGGGATGCAGGATGAGAAGGTGTGCAGGATGAGAAAGCATGTCCTCAGAGATGAAGCTGCTGTGGAAAGGGCTGCCTGTGGCCGTTGGAATCAGCAAGGACATGGAGATTTAGCGAGATGACTGGAGTGAAGAGGGATTTATTTTTCTCATGGTTTTATAGTCTGGAAGTTACAGATTGGATGACTCTGTAGAGGGGGCTTGTGTTGAGGGGATGTGTTTCAGCAGCAGAGCTGTGTGGCTGAGATCTTATTTTGAGACAGGAAGCCAAATGACCAATTCCTGACAACACCCGTACTTCAGGACACCATCACTGACCCCTTGCACAGGCAGCGTCCTCAATGATGTGGTCACCCAGCACAAGGCCCAGGACAAGTCCCCACCTCCTAAGGATTCCACCATCCTAGCGGTACCACACTGAGCCAGATCTAGTGTAAACCTTTGCGGGGTGGGGAGGTGGGCAGATCATATGCAAATGTAGCAGAAAGGAATGATATGAACAGGAGAAGAAAGAGCAGTAATGAGGCTTATCAAATTTTTTTTTTTTTTTTTTTTTTTGGTTTTTCCGAGACAGGGTTTCTCTGTGTAGTTTTGCGCCTTTCCTGGAACTCACTTGGTAGCCCAGGCTGGCCTCGAACTCACAGAGATCCGCCTGGCTCTGCCTCCCGAGTGCTGGGATTAAAGGCGTGCGCCACCACCGCCCGGCGGCTTATCAAATTTTTAATCTCGGGAAATGCAAATAATTTTCTTTCATCCGTGTTTGGTTTAGTGTCTTCCCTAGTTTTCCATCTAATTTATTCTAATACATTCTGCTCCTCTGAGTAAGACTATATATTCCTTAATATTAAAAACATCTCAGAGGCTGGGCGGTGGTGGTGTACACCTTTAATCCTAGCACTCAGGAGGCAGACGCAGGCAGATCTCTGTGAGTTAGAGGCCAGCCTGGTCTACAGAGCAAATTCCAGGATAGCCAGGGCTACATAGAGAGAAACCCTATCTTAAAAAACCAAAACCAAAACAAAACAAAAAAACATAATCTACCTCTTCAGATATTAAACTTTTCTACTCACTGCTTATGTATTTTTTAAAAAATATTGTGTGATTAGTTTCAAGGAAAGTTTCCCTTCTGCAGCTCCTGTAGGCACCCATCATATAATGACGCCTTTGCTCTTATGTATAATTTTATGAAATTATGTCATATTTCCAGTATCAGCTATCAAAGATCTTCATCCTGAGGGATATGTGAATGTGATTAAGAATTCCCAAATGTTAAAAAATCTCCCTCCTGTTTCATAAATTACAATTCCACTTTAAAAGCAGTGTCCAGTCATGTATAATGTAGCATGATAATTATGTTTTGTATGGGAGAGCAGATGGCAGAAGAATGAAAAGTTCATGTCCTGTACACATTGCCAATCATGTTCCTGCTAGATCCTAGATTTCCTGTCTGTGACATCTGAACATGTAAATGTATTATACTGTTAGCTCTCTTGTATGATCTCACACTTAAGGACTCACCCAACTGAGAATCACCAGTTTTGGGAAAAAACAATTCTGTACTTAACATGGAGGGTTTTTTTTTTTTTAATGTGTAATTACTCTTTAAGCAATGCAATGATACTATTTACACAATATTTACATTACAATAGCAGTTGTAAGTAAATCTAGGGCTGATTGAGCTCAATTAATTCAAGGCCCAGGTGAGAAAATCACCTGAACCCAGAAGAGGGCAGCATGGCAAGTCTTTCTGTCTTACACACACACACACACACACACACACACGCACACGCACACGCACACACACACGCACGTACACTCACGCATGCACAATCACATACGCACACACGCATGCACACTCACACATACGCATACACACATACTCTCTGTCTCTCTCACACACACGTGTACACACACTCTCTCTCTCTCCCCCCCCTTCCCTTTCCCTCTCTCCCTCCCTCCCTCTCCCTTTCTCCTCTGTCTCCTTCACACACTCATACTCTCACATATTATGATTCTATGCAAACGCTGCATTTATCTCAGAGGACTTGAGTATCTGCAGATTTGGATATGTGTGACTGGGTCCTAGAACCAAGCACTACATGGACATCAAGGGGTTGCTTTGTTTTTCTGGGGGTGCATGTAAGGTCTGCCACAATGCGCTTTCTTATTAAGTTATTTTCTTGGTCTGGCAGTTTCAGTTCAGACTTTAAACACTGGAACCTATGTTTCTATTTTATGTCTCACAATGAATTTGGAAAGCAGGAATAACAAGGAAAATATTTATTAACATAATTTAGCACTAAATTGGAAAGGCCAATAAAGAAGCAGACTCCTTTGTTGGACCAGAAAATATAACCCAGTGCAAAAAATGGATTATACAAAAATTTAAAACAAAATGTTGTATATACTGCTGGTACTAGTAGTACAGATACAAGGTTTTTATTGGCTTTTTTCTCTTAAAGTAACAAGTATATATGTAGACTAAAAATGAGTCTGCTGGGTAGAGTGTGCATACCTGTGGTCCCAGAACCTGGGAGGTGGAGGCAGGAGGATTATGGGTGCAAGGTCAGCCTGGGCTTCACAGCCATGCCTTGTTTCCACCTTCTTACTCCCCTGAAAACACGAAGAACCATATTTATGTGTGACCTTCGAGTCTGTTATCATTTGGTGAAGACAGACGTGGGCAGGTGGGAGGTTTATCAGTCACCATTTTATGATGTTTGAAATTCTTAATTAGTAACCCCCCTTTCTTTCCAAGAAATTTTTATTTGCTTAAGGCTTCTGTAGGTAAACATGTGGTGATGTTCCTCTTACCTTCCAGGCACAGCTTATTAAGGTGTGGCTCCATATTACCTGTATTTTCTAGTTGTGACCGTAGAGGCAGATAGTCAGAATAGATGTATAAGGTAATAGTAATATAGTAATTCAAATACTATAATTTACTATAATATAGTAATTCAAAGTAGTTCAGTTCCTTAAGAGTTGAAATTCTACAAAATGCATATATTTCTAATACATGAATAAAACACAGGGATACTTTGCGTTGTTAGTTGTTAGCATAAGCTTGTTTCTTTAATTTTTGTCTCGTTTTTGTACTGTGCTGGTCCTTCGCTTATTTGCGCAGTTGCGTTTTCTTCCTTTACACCTTTCCCTTTTGTTTTAACCCTGCCCCATTTTTTCACATGACAGGAAAAAGCCCGATCATATCAGGTACCAATTAGCTTCCTGCCCTCCCTTCTCTTATCCAATTTCCTCTGTAGCACGAGAAAGCCTGATTAACCCGTGTTCATTTGGATTACTTGCAATGGACAAAAAAATCTCTTTATGCTCTAAATTGTAAAGAAAACATAAGTGTTTATTTGAGGAAGAGAATTGCACCTTTTAACTGCTCGTGTCCTCAGTTGACCTGAACTGGGAAAGGACAGTGGATGTGCTCACAGTAGGTGCAGATTCAGTGGTAGGAATGCCCGTGGCTCATGTCTTTTGACATAAGGTAGCAAACTGTGTCTAAGATGGAGCGGCGGCTGGGATGCATCCTTTGGCAGCAGCTCATGTGTTGAGGGAATCCATCCTCAGGTCGTAGGTTCTCCTTACCACTTTATTCCCAGAGAAGCAACAAACTGAATTGGAAATGAACCAGTGCCTGAGGCTTTCAATTGTATTAAATGTGTATCTATCTAGCACCTAAATATGAACCTGTAACTTAATGTAGTTTTAGTTATAAAGCTTCTTTAGATTTGGAACTGTGACTTTTACCAATATTTTTAGATATTAAGATCAAACATGGTAAAATATGTTTGGTTTTTATAAATTTATTTTTCCATTTGACCTAATTTTTGTCATCTGGAAGTTCTCCTTGGTATGTAACAGTATTTATTTTTTAAAAAATAAATGAAATATGTTGGTCTAAATTATACTAGATTGCTTTTGAGACAGATACAAAATGCGTTTTACTTCTCTTATACTTAAGAAATTAGAAGCCGTCTTCTACTTGTAGACTATGACTGTTAGCACGGTGCTTTCCAAACCTTGTCTCTCGGCTCTAGTTACATTTTGTAGTACTTTAAATGTATCTGTACCAAGTGCTCCAAATACTAATTAGTCATGTGTGTGTGTATGTAATTCATCTACGAGCTGTTCATCACACTTTCCCTTTCTTGGAGAGAGAACTCAGTCAGTAAAGTACTTGCCTTGCACATAGGAGAACTCGAGTTTCATCTCTTACTACCCACATACAAATGCCAGGTGTGGTGGTGTGTGCTTAGAATCCCAGCACTGGAGAGAGAGAGAGAGAGAGATCCCTAGGGCTCGATGGCCAGCTGGTCCAGCCCAGTTTGTGACTGTAAGAGACCTTGTCTCAAAGGAGTTGGGCAGTGCCCTAAGTACGATCCCCAAGGCTGTCCCTGGACTCCACATGCATGTGCATCTGTGGGCGTGCACACGAGCACATGCACGCATCCCCCAGATATGCACGTGTATATGTTTAGTTACCATTAGGCACCTGGTTGAAGTTCTGGTTGCTGTTAGATGTGTGTTTCTGATCGTATCAGACAAACACATCTTTGTAATTCATTTTTTCCCTGCCTATGATGGATTATGCTTTCTGTAAGGAAGTAGTAAATGAAGAGAAATTTGTACTGTCCTTTCTAGTATTTTACACAACCTGGTGATGTAAGAATGTCATCCAGAAGCAGATAGATCTCAGGGAAACTGAACTTCAGAACTAGATATGCTCGATAAGGTTAATAACTGGAGGGAGCAGTCTCCAATGGAACAGAAGCATTTATCTAGTGTGTTAGTAGTAGTGTTTCTAGGGAACACTGCCCTAAGATGGCCAGGTTAAAAAAAATAATTTTTGAGGACCTCAGAAGCATGAAAAGTTTGCATTTTTATATGGATGTCTTCCTATTATTTAATAAAACTGTAGTTTTTCTCAAACTGTGTAAGATAACTACTATGATATCCAGCCCATACATTTTTATTAATATAGTTCACCCTCCTCAAATGAATTTTAAAAACAACATTTTAATCAGATCCAGAGATTGTCTCCATTGCATGTCATCCCATGTGGCAGGGTGCACCATTTGGTTTGTGTAAGAATTTCCTCTAACATTCCTAACCAGCTGTCTGTCCCCAACACGAGCCTTGGACGTTCTTCCTTTTCTGGTCTGTTGATTTGCATTCAGTGGCACCCCACTTTATTTTATTTAGATGCTTATTTAACAAACTCTCTCTCAATGAAAAAGGTGATACTTTTTAAGTGGCAAGAAAACCCAACCACCCAGTAAAAGGCCTAAAACCCCAAAGATGTCTTCGGGGCTCTTTCTCAGCTTTGGAGAAATAACTAAAAATTTAAAAATAGAAATTCAAAACACCTAAATATAATTTCTGGTAATTTGTATTACTGTCAATGAAAAGGTAGAATCTCTATCTGCTAATAGATTAATAACTAATGTTTATATTAAAAAATCATCTCATATAAAACTAATTTAAAAATAACAGCTCAAATACTGTTCACTTTTCGTGCTTGGTGAGAAGTTTTGCTTCCTTTATGAATGGCTTTTGATTGATTTTTTTGTATGTCTTTAGTTCTTTTTATTATTTTAATAAATTAGAATTAGTGCATATGGCTTACATTGCCTAGCCATTTTTCTAAAGAAGATTGTGAGCAAATTGTTTTCCTGGTAACTTAACAGTAATGAGGCAAGCCATTTAAACAGTTGAAGGGTCACATATGGTAATAACATTATTTGACTGAGAAGTAAGAATTCTTACTTATATGAAATAAGGTGTGATCATCTCCTCTTCGATACACTTCTAATGATTAGTCTCTGTTTTGTTGATTAGATCAAACATTTGCTGAATGAATTAGCTTCTGAAGGGTTGAAAATAAAGCACCTTTTATCATAATGTTTTACTTATATAAACGAACATTTTGTTTTTAGTGTAAGTTTTCTTTATCATAAAAGTAAATATTTGAGGGAAAAGATATTTTGAGCACCTCAAAAAAAACTTGTAAGTTTGTACTTTTAAAATAGTTATGGTCTTAGCAGGAAAAAAATAAAAGCATTTTTTAAGATATAAAGTTATGACATAGAATGAACCTAAATACAGCAAATTTATCTTACTACCCTGTGATTTTTAAGATGCTTATTCTTAGTTTTCAGTAGTTATCTCATATGCCTCAGTTTACAAAAGCAAAGTGGTGCACTTCTCCAAAGACTGTCACCCTCAACAGATGTCCACTTTCACTTCGCACCGCATGAGAGCCATCTTTAATCTGTCTGTCTTTATCTAGACGCTGGTTCTCCATACAGAACAACCAGTTGGTTTACCAGAAAAAGTTCAAGGTATGTACTTTGTTAAGCAATACAGTGAAAACTGGTTTCAGTTCTTTATCTCTTTGACTTGGTGAACACTGAAATCCATAAATGTCCATATGCAAAATTCTGAAATTACTGTCTATTGGTTTTATGTTTGAATATGCATAATATGTGGAGTGGAAGCTATTAACCCTTGATCCTGATTGTGAATTCTTTTTAAAAAAGACTTATTTTCATTTGTGTGTGCATGTATGTCTGAGTGCAAGTTTGTGCATGAGACTGTAAGTGTCCCCAAAGGCACCAGATTATCTTAAGGCAGGGTCTCCCTATGCAGCCCTGGCTGGCCTGGAATGCACTGTGTAGACCAGGCTGGCCTTGAACTCCCAAAGAGATCCATCTGCCTCTGACTCCTGAGTGCTGGGATTAAAGGCATGTGCCACCATGCCCTGAATTATTTCTATTATTTTTAATTATGAGTATGTATGTATCTCTGTACATGTGAGTGCAGGTGCTCACAGAGACCAGTGGTGTTTGATCCCCCTAAAGAGGGAGTTACAGGTGGTTGTGGGCCAGCTGATATGGGTGCTGGGAACCCAGTTCTGTCTCTGGAAGCAGAAAGTACCCTTAATGACTGAGACATTTCTTTCGTCCTTTAATCACGAATTCTTCTAAACCGCTCGCTCCTTTTGCTTCTTAGAATGTGTGTGGGTATTTTGCCTGAATGAATGTCTCTGTACCATGTATACAGTGCCCACAAAGGCCAGAAAAGGCATCAAATCCCCTGGAACTGGAGTCACAGATGCTGGGAACCAAACCGGGAAGAGCAGCCAGTGCTCCTAACTGCAGAGACATCTCTCTTCCCCTTTTTATAAGGATTTTATTGTTGTTCTTGATTGTATATGTCTCGAGTGTGGGTTTGGACCCTTGAGTGCAGTACCTGTGGAGTCAGAAGGGGGCGTCAGATGCCCTGGAACTGGAGCTGCGAGCTGTCTGACCCAAATCCTGCCTTGTGCCCGAGCAGCACACACGCCTAACCACTGGGCCATCTCTCCAGCTCCAACTGAAATTTTAATTCCTAGCTTTGAGATGTTTTGTGTACCAAGATTATACCTTCCTTTTATTTTATTAAGTCCTTCTGTTAGTTACATGGCAGGAGTAACCCTGACATCCCATAGTGATATTTTGGGGTTGCAGACAGTTTGTCTTTTAGAACACAGTATCTTAGGACCAATGGTGACAGTATAGAAAGCTTTAGAATGACATGTCAAAATGTACGCTCTTAGTAATGTAGATGGGAGCCCTGTGCTTTTACTGCTGTGCTTGTGTGTCTGTTTTCTCACCTTAGTTCAAAGTGAGGGGGTTTATGCATCGGAACGGAGTGCTTGGGTGGCTTGTGAGAATGGTAGATGCTGGAAAGAGAACCATTTGTTAATTGATAGCGTGCTTTTCGCTTAGCCTTTGAGTGACAGTCTGTCAACCATAACTGTCAGATACCCACTTTGCCTGTGAGATGGCCGCACTAATTACAGGTTCTTGTGAACTTTGGAGTTAATCCATTGGTGCGTTTTTCTGATTTTTGTACTAGCATTTTAATTAGGAAATGATAAAATCTTTTCTCTTTCTTGTAAGAATTTTAAGAAGAAGTTTTCAATTTCTTGTTTCTCATTGGGATATTTAAAACATGATCATTAAAGGCTTCTCTTTGGGAAGAAAGTAGCTTTTCTGTGTGTGAGTGGGACCCCAAAGAGTAATGGACATCAGTCATCAGTGGGGTGGAAGAGGTCCAACAGGGAGATGGCTTTTTTTTTTTTGAGTATTTATTAAGTGCCAATTGTGGGCCAGTCCTTCCTCTAAATGATTGCACGGGTTGTTGTGGTCGTGCCAGGCGGTCTCACTGAGCTTGCCTCCCTGCTGCAGGACAGCCCCACCGTGGTGGTGGAGGACCTCAGGCTGTGCACCGTGAAGCACTGTGAAGACATAGAGCGGCGCTTCTGCTTCGAGGTGGTCTCTCCAACCAAGTAAGGCGCTGAAAGATTCGAGAATTGTCTCAGAGATCGTTCCAGATTTGAGAACTCTGATGATTGTCAGTGTAACAGAAGAATTAATGCTTTAAAAATGAATTCCAGTAGCAATTACAGATGTTATATCCAAGTGTTTATATAACTTCTCTCTGTGTATCATATTCTTTAACATCTGTAGAGATTATTTATTTACTTAGTGGGGCTGTGAGCATGTTAGGTGTGCACGTCTACTGAGCTCTGTCTTTCCTGTAAACATATTTATGTGCCCCTTATGGAAACATATGGAAACCTGGTACACTTTTTTGTTTGTATCTTGGTGATAGTGAGAATTGAACTCAGGACCTTAAACTTGTCATTCTCCTGTCTCAACCTCTTGAGTAGCTGAGATTACAAGTCTGTGGCACCAAACCTAGTCCATGTGAAAATTTTTTAGATGTTATGATGAATTGAAAGTGTATGACTTTCAATTTCAATTTGTATCTCACTTAAAAAAAAAGGGCAATGTTCTGCTTCCATGGTAGGGGGAAAAGGAGGGAGAAAGGAAGAGAGAAGGAATATGAGAGAACACATGCGCGCGTGTGTGCGCGCGCACACACACACACACACACACACGCACCCACTTTTCCCTCTTTGAGAGAATGTCCTTATGTAGTCTAATCTGACCTCACACTTGCTCTAATAGCTCAGGCCTGGGACTCAACATTCCCGGCTTCAGTGGTGGGATTGCAGGTGTGTACCACTGTATGTGGCTCATTTATAGTTTTTAAGTTTTGGGATAAGTGGTTGTTTCTAAGAGGCAATTTTTTTTTCCATTTGTGCCTTGATCTTGTCGCAATCCTATTTTGTCCTAAAGATGGATGAATGTTGAAATCTTCTTTCAACTACAATTATTTTTTTGCTAAAAATTAGTACTGGGCAGCTAGAGAGATGGCTCACTGGTTAAGAGTACCAGCTGATCTTCCAAAAGACCAGGGTTCACTTTCTAGAACACAGATTGGTGACTCACAGCTGGCTGTGACTGGAGGCCCTGCAGGTCTCACGTGCTCTCTTGGCCTTCGGGGATATCACACACACGGTACACAGACTTATATTCAGGCAAAACACTAATTAATACACGTTAATTTTTTTAATGCACTGAACAGCACAGTGAGATGAAATGAAGTGTGTGGATTTTTTTCCCTTCTGATTTGTTGTCTGACAAAACGATGCTATTTCCTTGTAGAAGTTGTATGCTCCAGGCAGATTCCGAAAAGCTTCGCCAGGCCTGGATTAAGGCAGTTCAGACCAGCATCGCCACTGCTTACAGAGAGAAGGGCGATGAGTCCGAGGTCAGTAGAGGTGCTGTCAGTATCCTGGGCTATGATGCTAAAGGTTTTAAACTTCACTTGGAACATGAGTTCGTGTAATTGAAGTGTTTTAAAATTTTAGGCTCAAGTTCCTTTTGTTTACCCTTTTGTGTGTGTCCTTCACTCCCCCCCCCACTTCTCCTACTCACCTTTCCCCCTTTCTATGGCCTCTCTTTTATTCTTCCCGTTTGACAGATCTAAGACAGGTTGGCTTAGGACTCACGATGTAGCTGGCGGTGACCTTGAACTTGCGATCCTCCTGTTTCTACCTCCTGAGAACTGGGGTTACAGGCATTTGCTGCCACACCTGACTTTGGGCTGTGCTTGGGCTCAAGCTCAGGGCTTTGTGCACGTGATACAAGCACTCTTCAAGCTGAGCTGTATCCCCGGCTCTTACCTATCCTTTTCTTTCAGTATCTCAATATATCTTTATTTTAATATTTGAATGTATATCCCGGATTGAAATTAAGTGTTCCCATGTTAGTGAGTTTCTCCTAAATATTTTGATATTTTTCATTAATAATAAAATTTTGCTAGTTTAAAATTTTATTTAATTTTAAGTTAACACTAAGTAAAATGCAAAGAAGGAAAGCCTATGTTGTCTCTTAGCTGAAAGCTTCCCAAAGAATCAAGTTCTTTGGAGAGGCCATGGATGAAGCCTTGAGAAAGGAAACTGTTCTTGGGTCTTTAGATGTAGGCTGAGGCGTACACTTAGTGTTAGATAGCTAATAGGGTTGGTTCCTAAGTTGTATTTCAAAGGTTATCATGAACAGCCTAGGGCTCCCAGGAGTAGACGAGACTAGAGGATTCCTAAGCAGGCACTGAGGGAACTCCTTACTCTAAGCAGTTAGTCTCAGAGAAGAGATTTCTTCAGTCTGTGGTTTACCTGGACACTGTTGAATACAGATGATGAGAACATTGGCTAAGGGCATGTTGGTGAAGAGAGCCCTCATATTGTCTGGTACCAGAATCATCTCTCTGTCATCCTAAACGTTCCATGTAGTATAGTCACTAACCTGGGATTGTCCTGTCTTACACGGTCATATTCTAGTGTTCCTTTCTTTCTCTTGACCCATCTCTTTCTCCTTCTTGAATTAAGAGCTTGAGGACTTCCTTCAGTGTTTTCCAGAAAGCGTGGCATTTGTGATCCCATGCTCTCCTGAACAGTGCTTTATTTTGTCTTTACATTTGTTTGGTAGTTTGGCTAGGTATAGAAGTTATAGGTTGGAAACAGTTACCCTTAAGAAACAACATTCCGGAGGGTTGGTTGTGCACGCCTTTAATCCCAGCACTGGGAGACAGAGGTAGGCGGATCTCTGTGAGTTTGAGGCCAGCCTGGGCTACAGAGTGAGTTTCAAAACAGCCAGGAGTACACAGAGAAACCCTTTCTTGGGGAGGGGGCGAGGAGAAACAGCATTAAGTTATGTCTTCTGCTCTTTTGTTTTTTAGTTTTAGGATTACTTTTTAAAATTACTGATTTTTCCTATTTCTTCACTCCAATTCTCTCTTTCTGGAATTTCTGAATTAACATTCTTTTCTCTTTTTGAATATTGTTAACCAGCTAGCACCTATTTAATTTTCAAGAATTCCTTTTTGTTCATTGACCGTTTATGAATCTGTTATTTTGTCCTAACACAATACTAGAACTGTAATTATTAACTTTCACTTCTTAAAAAAAATCTCATTGTCTAAGTTCCATCCCTCAACAATTAAGTTGTGTTGAAAACCAGGCATATTTATTTTGTTTTTTAGAATCTTTTTTATTCTTTAGAAGTTTGTATATTATAGCAATGTATCTTGATCACATCCACCCACCAGTGCTTCCCTCTAGTCCTCCGTAGAGACCCCCACTTACCTTTCTCTCCCCCTTTGATTTTGTTGTTAACAATTCTCTGAGCTCATTTGGTGCTGCCCATGTGCCCATGGCTGTGGCTAATGTGTGGCTAACTCCTGAGGCATGAGTGACCTAACAAGAGCCACATCCCCATCTTTCCTTAGCGGCTATCATGGCCAGGAGCTCCTCTGGTAGGGGTGGGGCCTCATGCCCTCATCCATCATCCATGTGAGAATTTAGATCAGCTTGATTTTGTACAGGTCTTCTGCAGGTAACCATGGTTACCATGACTTGATGCAGTCAGCAACCATGCCATGTCCAGATAGGAGCACCTCACAGCTCTCCTCCCTGTCTGCCAGCTCCTATGTTATCTCTGCCCTTTCTTCTTCCTGAGCCTTGGATGCTGAGAGGTTGAAACAGATGAACCATCCACAGTTGAGCACTCAGAGTTATTTATATTCAGCACTCTGCTCAGTTATGAGTCTCTGCATTAACCACTACTCACTGCAAAAAGAAACTTACCTGACCAAATTGAGAGTAACACCAAAGCATTAGTAGCAGCATAAACATTTAGAGAACAGTCTGACAGTATGACCATTTAGCAGAACAGTAAGGATAGGTTCCCCGTTAAGGCCTATGATCTCCCCGGTCATAGGCTTTGGTCCAGCTGTACAGTACCTGGCATGCAATCCCTCCAGTGAAACAGGCCTCAGAGTCACACAGAAAACAGTTAGTCGATCTGTAACCATTATGCCCTTATCGTACCAGTGGGCACATCTTTCCAGCAAGTCGGTGTCGTTAGCATGCAGGTTCCAGTGCTGGGTAAGGCTGTGGATGTCTCTTCCCTCCCCAGCAGCTTCTGGCACTGTAAGGCAGCCAGCAAGGGGAGAGTTTCCCGGTCAGTTTGAGGTTGGTCTCTGTGTCTCGCATCCAATGTGAGTGGTGTCTCCAGCAGTAGGGTCTTTACCATCTAGTTACTGTGGGCAAGTGAGCAGTGGCCACAGCCTGTGACATTCAGGGTGCCACTGGGCCTCCCGGACCAAGAACTCTTAGGGAAAGATCCTGAGTCATAAATTAAAAGAAAATTATTTTTCCTTAGATAATCCTGTAGACAGCTAGATTAAGAACTGTTTCATAGGTTTTTCTTGGCTGTCTTATAATGTATCAATGATTATAAGTTAAGACTACACACTGAGCACCTAGTTAAGATTTTGTTGAATATAAGGCTCTCGTAAGTTTGGATTGTGTGTTGAGCAACAGCCACAGTCAGGAATTTTGTTTCGTTTTGTTTTGTTTTTCAAGACAGGGTTTCTCTGTGTAGCTTTGAAGCCTATCCTGGAACTCTGGAGCCCAGACTGGCCTCAAACTCACAGAGATACTCCTGCCTCTGCCTCCCCAGTACTGGGACTAAAGGCGTGCGCCACCACCGCCCGGCCTAGGGCTGGGATCTTTAAGCGGATACTGGCCTTATTCTCTGAAGACACTGGGAACTCCAAGTCCTGAGCTTGCCTTGTTTGCTCGGCCCTTCCTACTTCTGTGTGTTTCCAGAAAAGACAAAAGTCAAATTCTATTTCCAGTGCTTCTGGGCTAGCATGCTGGAATGTACAGGGTGGAAAGCTTTTGACACTGGAAGGCTTTAGACTATACCTTTAATTACTTAAAAAAGAGCCACATCTTTGAATTTGGTTGATTATTGCTGCATGTAAGCCAGTGCTTATTAAATAATCTATTATTGGTGTGACTGTACACTTAAAAAAATTAGCTCTTTTCATATCATTTTTGTTTTTGGTTCACTACAAAGATGATATATTTTCTACCTTTTCACTTTATCATAGTTATGAACTGTAGTAATTAAAATAACTTGCTTCTGGTTAACACCTGTGGTAAATGTGGCACCAAATACTTTGTTCTTTTTGTTTGCTTTCTGTAGCTAGAGTTTTCCTGCCTGGCCCACAGTCAGGACAAATCTCTGTCACCCGCCAGTCCCACAGCCAAGTAAACACAGAGACTTATATTGCTTACAAACTGTATGGCCGTGGCAGGCTTCTGCTAACTGTTCTTACATCTTAAATTAATTTCTATAAATCTATACCTTGCCACGTGGCTCGTGGCTTACCGGCATCTTCACATGCTGCTTGTCATGGCAGTGGCTGGCAGTGTCTCCTCCCACCTTCCTGTTCTCTCAATTCTCCTCTCTGTTAGTCCCGCCTATACTTCCTGTCTGGCCAATCAGTGTTTTATTTATTGACCAATCAGAGCATTTGACATACAGACCACCCCACAGCAGCTTTCTTCTTTGAAAAGAGCCTTCCTGTGTAGCTGAGGCTGTCTCTGAGCTTCTGGATACTGCCTCAGCCTCCCAAGTGCTGGATTTTTATTATTGAGTCTTAATAATATTATGTCTCCCACTCTGTCTTTACCTTTCTCTGTGTCCTCATCTCTTATTCTTTATATGTTCAGTGTCAGTAATCACATAATTGTTAATGTGTACATTTCCCCTTCATTGATGATGCCTATTCATAAGAACCCCAGTCTTTCCATTCCCAGTGCCTAGAGTAATGCCTATCCAAATAGATGTTTAATTTATGAGCTAGAAGCTTTTGCTTGTAGTATATAACATATAGCATGTTCTTACAGTACTTTACAAAACACATTAAAATTACCAAATGATTTTCAATTCTTCTAGAAGCTGGATAAAAAGTCATCTCCATCAACAGGAAGCCTAGATTCTGGAAATGAGTCAAAAGAGAAATTACTGAAAGGGGAAAGCGCACTGCAGCGTGTCCAGTGTATCCCTGGCAACAGCAGCTGTTGTGACTGTGGTCTGGCAGACCCACGGTGGGCCAGCATCAACTTGGGCATTACCTTGTGTATTGAGTGCTCTGGGATTCATCGGTAGGTATGCTCACCAAGAGCAGGAGAGTTCCTTTGGGTTAAATACATGTTGTAAATTACTGTGTTTTCTTGTTAGTGGGTCTTTTCCAGTTCCCTGATTTAATTAACAGTTTATATTTGCACATTTTATAAAGTGGATAATTTTAGTTAGTAAAGTGTTTTGAGAACTTTGGTTCATCATTCATTATTAACCAGAGGATCCATCCATATTTATATGGGGGAGCCATTTGTGTGTGTGTGTGTGTGTGTGTGTGTGTGTGTGTGTGTGTGTGTGTATGTGTATGTGTATAAATATGCAAATAGTGACTCAACTTTTTACTAAAAATAATGCAATCTTTTTTCTCTATGTAGGAGTCTTGGGGTTCATTTTTCAAAAGTACGATCTTTAACTTTAGACACTTGGGAGCCTGAGCTTTTAAAGGTGAGATAAATATTTACATGAAAATATTTCACAGGTGATTGTAGATCTCCTCTAGCTGGGATGAACTAGTGCAGTGAGGAAGTGAAGGCCGAGTAGAGAAGTAGGTGGACCAAGAGAAAGAAAATCTAAAAAGATTTACAGCATTTGACAAGTAGTTAGTGGTGTCTGGTGATAGAACTCAGGTACAGGTTGAGTCCATAAATGATTACAATGAACTCTATGTTTGATAGATTTTAATCTTTCTATAAAGTAGGAATGAGTGCACTTTAGAAAGCTGTCTAGTTTTAATTTTTGTCCTTGCATTGGCCAGTGCTTGCTACACCTTACTATATGGGATACTTTATTGTGAAACTTCTTGCCCAACCACAGGCCTAGGCGCAGTCAGTGGTTATGATATATAGATAGACACGTGATAAATATGACTTTTGTTTAGAGATTCGTTATTATTATTTTTAATTTTGTGTATGTGTCTGAGCCTGTGTGTGGATGTGTGCACTAAGTGCAGGTCCTTGCAGCCAGTGTGAGTTCTGAGACCTGCGCGTGGGTCCTCTGCAAGAGTAGTGTAAGCCCTTCAGCCACTGAGCCATCTGTCCAGTCCTGATTTTAAATATAGCTATATATGTAATGTATCTGGATGGATGGATGGAAGGATGGATGGGTGGATGGATAGATGGGTGGATGGATGGATGGATAGATGGGTGGATGGATGGATGGGTGGATGGATGGATGGGTGGATGGATGGATGGATGGTTTCTGTTAGGTACCTGTTATAGGAGTGATAATGTTCTGATAAAGAATAGCAAATGGGTAATAATCTCATTTGTTGGCCCATTTTAACTTTACATTTCTTTGTGGAATGAACAATTACAATATATAAAGAGGAATTTAGTTAATTGTACCCACTTAAGGACTTTTTAAGTTTAGCTTAATATTAGGACTTTTAATTTATAGCTTGCTTTCTTGTTTTCCTGTGAAACAGCTTATGTGTGAATTGGGAAATGATGTTATAAATCGTGTTTATGAAGCTAAACTGGAAAAAATGGGAATAAAGAAACCACAGCCAGGACAAAGGTACAGTTGTCTTAATGTGCTACTCTCTTCCCTAACCAGAAATACAACCACAGTTGGCATAAAACATTGTGATGGAGTGTGTGGAAGTCACATTATTCCTTCTGTTTAAATGTGATTGTGTCTTTCTTCAGTGTGTTCATCAGACCTGTACTGTAGCTGTACTCATTAGACCTTTGCACCTCACTGAGCAGTCAGTCATCTGTAGTCTTTAAATGACAAGGAATTGTTTTTTAAAAAAATCTCTACATAGAAATGCAAAGGCTTTTGCCATTAAAGCGGTCCAAAGTTCTGTTAGTGGGGGCCATTAAGAGGAAGCGTGGTTCAATCTCAGGCATTAGTTCGGTTCCTTAGCACCTGTGTTACAAGCAGGGCATGGCAGTGCGTGCTTGTAATCCCAGTACTGGGGAGGCAGAGGCAGGGTACCCCTTGGGCTTGCTGGCCAGCTAATCTCAAGGGACTAGTGAATTCCAGGTTCAACAAAAGACTATGTCTCCAAAAATGAGATAGAGAGGGATTGAAGAAGACACCTAATGTTGACCTCTGGGGTCCACGTGCCTGTGTGTGTACACCAGCACACACACATGTGCATACACAAACATGTACATGTTACCCCCCCCCACACACACACACACATAATCTGTTCGAATGTCTCAAAGATCAAGTTTCTACTATCTACTCTGAATCATTATTTATGATCTGACTTAGTTCAGCAAATGTTGACCACACACTTGGGTGGCACTGTGAGGCTTTGGAATCAAAGGCGAGAAAGGCAGTTTGGTTGTGAAATCAGAAAGAAAAATTATAGAACAGGCATATTTCATGGTTATATCTTAAGCTAACAAGAGAAATGACATTTTCCACTGTAAGTCTGGGATACTGTATTGTTTTATTATAGTTATTAAATTATGACCACCAGTAGTGATTATTCAGGATATGACAGCTTCTCCAGTAAAAAGGAATTAATGTTAATTTCTATATATTTTTTAGCTTTCTTGGTAATGTTTTAATGTAGAACACAAACAAGGGAGCATGTATACAAATACATGCACACAGAAATTAAGAGAACCACAGAGTGCTGTGTAGCTGTGAGTTTTCAGTGGGTCATTATATTCCGTCTGACTGTGAAAACAGCTTCTTATTTAGAAGGAAAACATGTTGTAGAATGTTCTATGTTACCTGTTACAGAGTCACTTAAAAAGCTTTTAGAAGAGGGTGTCAGGGTCCCGGGAGCTGTAGTCACAGGTGGTCGTGAGTGAGTGGGAACCAAACTCAGGTCCTCTTGGAGCAAGCAGCAGGCACTCTTAACTGCCCAGCCGTTTCTCCAGCGTTCCCCACCCCACCCCATTTACTTTCAAGTGCTATTAGATTCAGTGTCTAGTGGCATTCATTCAGTATTAGCCATGCTAAGGGGCTAAATAAAACATCATGGCATTTTTCTGTTTACCAGACAGGAGAAAGAGGCATATATCAGAGCAAAATATGTGGAGAGGAAATTTGTGGATAAATACTCCATGGCATCATCACCTTCTGAGCAGGAGAAAAGGGTTATCTCCAAAAGCTGCGAGGAGCAGAGGCTGAGCCAAGTCAGAGCATCCGTCCACACCGCAGGTATTTACCTTGGATCTTTTCTTAAGCTGAAGCCACTTTTTAAATCTCACAGTTACGGCCATTGTAGGGTTTTTTGTTTTGTTTTGTTTGTTTTTTGTTTTAAATGCTAGAAGCCTGTACACATTCTAAGGGAAAACTGGATCTCTGTGTCTTTAAGACAGTTCAGCTGAGATGGCCCCATGGTTCCCATTCCTAGGTACGGTCTATACTCTGCGGAGCACAACTGCTGAACAGCAAGGGGAGATGGGATTGGCAGTTATGATGCTGAAAGCCCCGAGTATCTGATTCACTCCCTGATTTCCTTCCCATGTTCTCCCTACACTTCCCCAGTAACGGTGTTTCCTGCCCCCTTCTCACGGCCTGCTTTGTGCTTTGCTAACTTGCATGTCCCCAGTGGCTGCTGTAAATAGCGACGAGGCCAGGCGGGAGTCTCTGTTCTGTCCTGATGAGCTAGACTCACTCTTCTCCTACTTTGATACTTCTTCAAAACTGCGTAGTAGTAAGTACTGTTGTGGAGCATTCATTCCAAGTCTGTGCCAGTGGTCATTGTGCGGTGTGGCCATTTCTCTAGATGTTGCCCATTGTCTCAGGATTACATATCACCACAGTCATACAGTAAATTAAGCTCCTCACTACTCCCAGCCTTTGTGGGGTAATGAGATGTGTTAGAACTCTGAAAACACGTTTATTTTCAGGCTTTGTGATTGATTTATGTTCCAATAAACTAAATTACAAAAGGATTAAAATTGCAGCAAGTTTATTATGCTGGTGGTGGCCAAGTTCATGTTTCCGTGTACCAGCTCATTTTACGGTCTTGTTGGTTGTGGGAGATTGCTTTCTAAGTGATGTGAACTTTAATCACTAGCTCTTTTTTGTCCCTTAACACAGTTAAAAGTAATGACAGTGGAATCCAGCAAGGCTCTGATGATGGACGGGAGTCTTTACCTTCCACTGTGTCAGCCAACAGCTTGTACGAGCCTGGTGAGTTTCGATGAAAGTCGGTGTTGATTGGTGTAGTTTGTTGGACAATGCATGTAGCGAATGTCGGTTCTCTTGTGGGTGTGTTTGCATGTGTGTGCTCCCGTGAGGGCCAGAGGTTAATGTCTGGTGTTCTCCCTCAGCACTCTCCACTTCCTGGTGGGGATGGGAGGAAGGGTAACTGATGTGTCAGTGTGTGATGTGTGTGCACGTACTGTGTGCCCATGGGAGTGTTGATGTTCCCATTCCTTTGCCTCTATAACTGACCTCTCCTGTCCCATCATAGTCTCAGTCCCTAAACACCATTCTGCTTCCTGTCATGATAGCAGAAGGTGGCAGATCATACAGTATGTACTCCTTTGGGTTTTTTTGTTCAGCATACTTATTCCAAAAATAACTATGCCATTATTCTTATCAATTGCTCATTTCTTTTGTATTTCTATTGTGTTTCCCCGAAACGTTTACTAGAAGATTTAAATTTACCTAAAATGAGAATTTTTGAAATATTACCGACATTAGGATCACTCTAAGGATGAAACTCACTGGAAGTAGTTAAATGTGTAGAAATGTCAAAACCCAGACTACCACATTTTCTGCAGCATTGCTTAGTAGAGGAGATAATGTACCTGGGATTAAATTTTACAGCAGGGATTATGAGTTTCCCAGATACATGAAAATGTCCCAGTGAGTTGGTGCGTTGGTGCTGCAGGGAAAGGCGTGGCTGCCAGGCCTTTCAGCCCAGTTCAAGCCAGAGGCCAGCTTGGTGGGAGGAGGGAACTGACTCCCAAGTTATCTGATGACCGCCGCACTCACACCAACCCACCCCTAAAATACAAAACTTTAATGTAATGAAACTTCTCATAGATGTTCAGTTTCAAATCTAATCAATCATGACTTTAGATTTTAAATCGAGCAGTTTTCTGCTGAGAGTTTTTTCCCTTGTCCCAGACCACCCTTGCATTTCCTGGCATTTGCCTTTTCTCTCTCATGTAGGTATTTCTATATGAACAATTAGGAACTAAGATTTCCATATAGCAGAGAACATGGGATGTTTGCCTTTCCAAGTCTGGGTTATCTTACTTAATATATTGTCTAATTCCATTTGTTCTTCCACTTTAGTTTTGGGGACAGCGTCTCTCATTGAACGTGGAGCTCCGTGATTTGGCAGTGAGCTCCAGGGATCTGTCTTCTTTGCCCCCCAAACACTGCTACGACATCTGTCAGCCTCTGTACTGGCTTTTTACCTGGTTCTGGGGACCTGGACTCAGGTCCTTTTTCTTGTCTGGCGAACATTTCACCCCATGGCCATCTCTCCCCTGCTCTAAATGTCAATTCTTGATTAGATCATTTCTCAAGTAGGTGGTTAATCTTTTTAGAAGATACTAAGGGAAAAGCAATATTGTTTACGGAGAAAGCTATTGTTTCTCTTTATTTTTGGATTCTTTCCCCAGTCGGGCATTCATCCAGACTTCATGGTGTATGCTAGGGGTTTTAACCTGCACTGCTGACCCTGTCCCCTTTGTCACTGTCTTCTCCTGGGCTGTTTCTGTACCAGCATCTCCCTCCCTTTGGATTCTTCTCCTCATCATAATCCCTTTTTGCCTCCTTCTGTGATTTCAGTGTGTTTAGTCTTGCAGAATTCTTTGGCAAATAAGCATTCTTTAAAACGTTTGAGTTATAGTGTAAATTGTGATGATTACATCATCCTAGGAATGTTTGAACTATTAGTAAATTCTTTAGGAGTCCAGGCTTTTTGGAAGATAGTCAATTTTACCAGCAACTAACATATTTCCTGGATACTGGCAAGGCCACAAAAGCCTGGAATATCAGTTGATGTTATTCCATGAGAAGATTGAATGTTTGGGAAATGAATAGTCTGTCAGAAATAATAATATCTTGAGAAATAAATGTGAACATCTCTCATATGCTCCTTGGGGTAGATGAATGATTTCCTATGTCACAATGTTTCCATTGTGAGTTTAAGAGTTCACTTTCAAAATTGAAGTAATTGTAGATACTATGAAGGTGTCCTAGCCGCTTCTCTGTCCTGAGGTTATCTGTTGTAAATGTTTAAATTTACAGTGTACTGGCCTTTAATTGTCTTCACTTGGCTGTTCCTGCCGTTCGTCCAATAGAACTCTTTCTTCCTGCAAATTCTTTCTATTTTGCTAAACAGTTTGCTTCCTGTGCTAAGAGCACATTCCCCCCCCCCCCCCCCCCCCCCCCCCCCCCCGAGACAGGGTTTCTCTGTAGTTTTGCGCCTTTCCTGGAACTCACTTTGTAGACCAGGCTGGCCTCAAACTCACAGAGATCCGCCTGCCTCTGCCTCCCGAGTGCTGGGATTAAAGGCGTGCGCCACCACTGCCCGGCTAAGAGCACATTCTTATTAATGTATTTGTGCTTTGCTTTCCAGAAGGAGAAAGGCAAGAGTCTTCTGTGTTTCTTGACTCTAAACATCTTAATCCAGGACTTCAACTTTATAGGGCTTCATACGAAAAAAACCTTCCCAAAATGGCTGAGGCTCTGGCTCATGGTGCAGATGTGAACTGGGCTAATTCAGATGAGGATCAAGCAACAGCACTCATCCAGGCTGTTCTAGGGGTATGAATTAATACATTCAAGCTGTACTAGGGGTGTGAATTAATGCATTCAGGCTGCACTAGTGGGTGTGAATTAATGCATTCAAGCTGTACTAGGGGTGTGAATTAATGCATTCAGGCTGCACTAGGGGTGTGAATTAATGCATTCAGGCTGCACTAGGGGGTGTGAATTAATGCATTCAAGCTGTACTAATGGGTGTGAATTAATGCATTCAGGCTGCACTAGGGGTGTGAATTAATGCATTCAGGCTACACTAAGGGTGTGAATTAATGCATTCAAGCTGTACTAATGGGTGTGAATTAATGCATTCAAGCTGTACTAATGGGTGTGAATTAATGCATTCAAGCTGTACTAATGGGTGTGAATTAATGCATTCAAGCTGTACCAGGGGTGTGAATTAATGCATTCAAGCTGTACTAAGGGGTGTGAATTAATGCATTCAGACTGTACTAGGGCTGTGAATTAATGCATTGAGGTTTTCATTGATCTGGTAAAATAGCAAATATCGTAAATTCTAAACAAAGCATCATTATTGTTACTATTCTAAGAGGGGTTAGAAAGTAAAGAATTCTCTCATTAGTGATTTCTGCGTGTCACTTGGTGGCTTCTGATTTTGGGGAGGTGCAGCCGGAA
The DNA here is from genome assembly GCF_007827085.1 of Peromyscus californicus insignis. Lineage (NCBI taxonomy): Eukaryota > Metazoa > Chordata > Mammalia > Rodentia > Cricetidae > Peromyscus > Peromyscus californicus. The sequence continues at coordinate 16,415,658 of NW_026294458.1, read as the reverse complement.
GAGGATCTGATAATGCAAGGGGAGGGGAGTGGTGTGTTTTGATGGACTTCAGACTGTAAACAATTCTGTGTTAATTAGTTCTTGGAAAAACAAATCTACCGTATTTCTCTGCGGCCTCCATACAGATGTGCTCTTTCTCATCCGCGTTTGTACATTGTCCTCTTCTCTTTAAGGGCTCTTTGGTGACATGTGAGTTCCTCTTACAGAATGGTGCTAATGTGAACCAAAGAGACGTCCAAGGGCGGGGTCCACTGCACCATGCCACTGTCTTAGGACACACAGGGTAAGTAATCGTGCTTAAATATGTAGGTAGCTTTTATCTGAAAAATTACTTTGAAATAATGTTATTTTTTTCAGGTGAAGGATATTATGTAGAATTTGTAATAGAGGGCAAAAGTTAAAAATTCTCATTCGGAAGAAAAGCCATAATCAGTGTTCTAGATGGCTTTCTGTTGTTGGGATAAACAGCATGACCAAAAAGAACTTGCGCGAGAAAAGGGTTTATCTGGCTTACACTTCATGTCACAGTTCATCATGAGGGAAATCAGAGAAGGGACTTGAATCTGGAGCAGGAACCGTAGCAGAGACCACAGAGGAGCATTGCTCACTGGCTTGCTCAGCTTGCTTTAAAAAAAAAAATTATTTAAAAAATGTTTCTTTTTTAAATTATGTGTGTACGTACATCTGTGTGCGAGTATATGCGTGAGTGCAGTGTCTGAGGAGGCCAACGGTGTCCGGTCCCCTTGGAGCTAGAGTTACAGGTGGATGTAATCTGCCTGATGTGGGTGCTGAGAATCGAACTCAGGTCCTGTGCAGGAACAGTGTGTGCTCTTAATTGACAAGCTGTATCGTCAGCCCTCAGCTTGCTTTCTTATGCAGTCCAGGCCTACCTACCTATGGAGAGCGTCATCCACAGTGGGCTGGGTCCTTCCACATCCATAAGCAGTCAAGGCAGGTCCCCTCAGACTTGCCTACTGGGCCATCTGACGGGAACCTTTCAACCAAGGTTCCTTCTTTCCACGAGACTAGTTTGTGTCAGTGGACAATAAAAACTAACCAGTATAACTAGTGTACAGATATAAACTAACCAGCATAGCTAGTGTACAGATATAAATTAACCAGCATAGCTAGTGTACAGATATAAATTAACCAGCATAGCTAGTGTATCAATATAAACTAACCAGCATAGCTAGTGTACAGATATAAACTAACCAGCATAGCTAGTGTATCAATATAAACTAACCAGCATAGCTAGTGTACAGATATAAACTAACCAGCATAACTAGTGTACAGATATGAAATATAATGCTCACTTTAATCTTGGCATGTCAATAAATTGACCAGTTTACTTCCTGCCTCTGTTACTGACGTTGTGGTATTTTGTCTGTTTCCAGCCAAAGTTCATGTTGTTCATACGCATGTATACATACATTATCTGCACACACTATGTTGGGAGAACTTCTAACTTTGGGATTTCTAGGTTTTACTTAAGGTACTTAGTTCAGGCATTAACTAAGTTCTTATGTTGGGTAACTGACATTGAGGCTGTAAGCAGTATACTCAGAACAGTAATGCCATGGAAGTGGGCTTCCTGTTAGAGTGCTAACGAGGTAAGATGTTGGCTTTGTTCAGACAGTTGGAGTCATTCTAAATGAGATATCTCCGAGTTTCTAGTTATTCCTGGAGAAGCAAGAAGCTGACTTTAAGCATATTTTAATTGCATCTTTAATTTCGTTAGCTCTTGTTTTTCTTTATTAGAAGAAATTCAGTTTAGTTACTTAATTATGAAAGCTTTTCTACGTTAAAACACGGTAGTGTTTGCTTCATCTTTTATATTTGCCTAAATTGTAATAGCTTTTCTCATTTATTTCGCAGACTCCATTTACTCAGTCTTTCTCATGCTGTTAAAAGTGTGAATTTCTTGAAGTTAAGAAGGGGGGAGGGGTTACTGCCTGCTCTCTTCTGGTGTGTCATGATCATCATGGTGTGTACATTGTCTTAGCTCCCTCCATTCGTAGCTAGCGTGGTGTTTTTCCTGTTGTCAGCATCTGTGTATGACTTTAATGAGATTTGTGGAAGATAGGGACTGTGATTATATGTCACACTTCGTTATATAGCACCAGATTATCTAAGATAATGAAAATTATTTGGGACTTGTAAAGATCTCAGTCAGTCTCTATTATTGAAGTCTGTTCGTTGAATACTGTAGATGTATTAAGAATTTTCTAATAAAACATTATTTAAGTTAGGTAGAACTTTTTTTTTTTTTTTTTTTTTTTTTTTTTTTTTTTTTTTGGTTTTTCGAGACAGGGTTTCTCTGTGTAGCTTTGCGCCTTTCCTAGAACTCACTTGGTAGCCCAGGCTGGCCTCGAACTCACAGAGATCCGCCTGGCTCTGCCTCCCAAGTGCTGGGATTAAAAGCGTGCGCCACCACCGCCCGGCTAACTTTTTATTTTGAAGGTGAATATGGATGTTTTTCATCTTGCCACTGTCTGAGAAATGCTGTACCCTTAACAGGCAGGTATGTTTATTCCTGAAGCGAGGTGCCAATCAACACGCTACTGATGAGGAAGGGAAGGACCCTTTGAGTATCGCTGTGGAAGCAGCCAATGCCGACATAGTGACCTTGTAAGTGTCTCCTTTGCACTTATTTCCCGTACTACATGTTGTTTGTATAGACAGTCCTGTCTGTCCTGGAGCTCGCCATGTAGACCAGGCTGGCCTTGAACTCACAGAGATCTTACTCCCTCTGCCTCCCAAGTGCCGGGATTAAAGGCGTGCACCATCATGCCCAGCTCTGTGGGAGATTTAAACTCAGTGTTTTGTCTGTGCGGTTCCGTTAGGGACACTGGATGTGGTGAGCACTTTGAAATGCACAGGTTCATTTGTTGCTCACAGTAACTCTACGAGGACACTATTCTCTTATCCCCATTTTATAGTTAAGGAAGCCAAACCTCAGGTAATTTGAAAAATGAATAAATGTTAGAGCTAGGACTTGACATTGAGAATTTTTGCTCTAATGCCTGGACTCTTTAGAAACAGGAGCCATGGCTCCCCCAGTGCTCTTTCCCCTTTAGCACAGTCCCGGGTTGGGATGGGTAGAGCAATGGGTAGTTTATTCTACTACTTTGAGGAGTAGAGGCTTATCATTAAGCTGGAGGGACAGCAGTCTTAAACAAATGTTCCTATGGACACTTGATTATTTTGAACACAAAATAGATGTTTTTGAATGTTTGGCATATGTTTCTGTGACCTATTAAAGAATCTGTGGTTTTCAGTTGATTTGCATGGTAGGTCAAAGTAGTGTGTCCACTTAGAAATGTGATATTGTCAACTAGACTTCATTTCATGAAGCTAACGGAAGCAGGCCTTCAATCATGTGACTTTTCTATTCTGGGCTAATGGAAGCTGACACTTGGTGATCCCTCTCCTCTTGAATAGAAACATGCCTGTTCATGATGCTCTCAGTTCAAAGAAACCTTGTGGCTTCTTTGGGCCCCTCAGCTTCCAGTGAGAATTTTCGGCTGGCCATGCTGCAGCTCTCCCAGCCTCTAACCAAATAAGACACAGGCCATGGAGGAGTTATTGTCACTGTGAAGGCCTCCATCAACTAGCAATCAAGAAAATGCCCTACAGACATGCCCACAGGCCAGTCTGATCCAGACAATTCCCAATTCGAGACTTTCCCAGATGACTCTGGCCCATATCAAGTTGACAGCTGAAGCCAACTAGGAGAGCGCCCTTTCGGAGCATCCACATAGCAAGGAGATGCTTGGGAGCCAGCTTTAGTTCACAGGGTGCATAGGAAGCAGACGGGAAAGGTCAGTGGCGGATGCTGCCGCTGCCTGATGGAACACTCGGAAGAGTGAGCGAGCTCTGGGAAGCTGCAGATGGTGCGGTGGCCTCGGACAAGCAGCACCACAGAGAGGACTTTCAATGTTGCTTGGTTTTTGTCTTCAGAAAAAGAGGAAATACTTGTTTGCTTAATCCAGTGTTACCTGTCTTCCATTGCCAGGATAAGTAGCCCCCAAAGAATACTCACACTGTATGAGCAGTATGGTAACCTTGGGGAAATTTTGGTACTTACTGCCGTGCTTATATATCAAAATGTATTTCCGTTATTTAGAAGGAACACATTGCTTATGTGTTGGGAACTGTCTCACTCAAGATAAGATAAGCTAGTGAACTATGACAAGCTATTGCTTCCATACTGCAGAAGCATTCATTTTATCCAGTTGCTATAGGAGCGAGGCATCCTCTGAAGCCTGTAAGAGGCAGGCTGTTGGAGGTATAGGCACCTGCTTTAATAGGAAGTCCTGTACTGTCTTTGCTCATAAGAATGACTCAACGGATACATACGGTTATTTTTGTACTACAGATCGCTGGTCTGATAAACTGGGTTTGTTTTACTGGGCAGATGCTGGTAAGGGAATAATTCTGTAATTCTGCCAGCACATGTGCTATGTAACGCAATTGTTTATAAGTACGTGTGTTACTTCCTCTAAGAGTTCTTCTTCTTGAATTTTAGGTTACGTTTAGCAAGAATGAATGAAGAAATGCGGGAATCAGAAGGACTTTATGGACAGCCAGGTCAATATTCTACTAATAATCATACTGAAATGCAGTACAAAAAATGCATTCAGGAATTTATCAGTTTACAATTGGAAGATTCCTAGTTCCTTAGCTAACTAATGTGATGTGATAGAGATTTTATGATGTACTTGTAAATTGTGAGTTGTTAGCTGCTGTACTGTACCTACTGAATTCTTGGGTGGCTAATCCTGGACCTTTACCCACTCGGACATGTTCCTATTTCAGTTCACTTTCCTCACTGTCCTAGTCGGCTCTGGCTGCTGACGTCCTTCTCGGCTGTACAGACGTCTTCCATCTGCACCATATGCATTCCAGCGCCGTGAGCGCACACTGAGCAGACTGTGCTGCTGCAGCAGAAGAGCAGTTTCCAAAAGAGTTCTTTGGTTTTGTTTTTATTTTTTTATTTATTTATTTATTTTTGAGACAGGGTTTCTCTGTGTAGCCCTGGCTGTCCTGGATCTCACTCTGTAGACCAGGCTGGCCTTGAACCCAGAGATCCACCTGCCTCTGCCTCCCAAGTGCTGGGATTAAAGGCGTGCGCCACCACCGCCTGGCTTCAAAAAGAATTCTTGTTAGCTGTCCAGTGAATATAACAAAATGGGTTTCTTTTTGTTATTCAGGGAATTTATATACATTGTGTTCAGGGAAAAAAAATTATGTGTTTTGTATATAAAAAGTTAGTGTGGAAAATACCACGAAAAAGTTTATTGATGAGTTTTATATTCTAACCTAAGAATGAGTTGAAGATTTAAAGTAAAACTTTGCCAGTAAGTTAAAAGTCCACAATGGGTGTAGAATTAGTTGCAAAGGCTGAAGTTTATCTGTAGCTCTGCCCCAGGCATTTGTACACTATTTGCTGGGGTAAATAGATGTATTTAGAACAGTGTTTGTGAACCTGATGGTGAAGAAGACTTACTAAAAACCTCTTTCCATGATGACTTCAGTCTTTATCTCGAGTAGTTTTCCCTGGTGAGTCATGGTAGGAAGAAAGGACAGAAAAGTGGATCAGATTCCTCTGTTTGAGGGATGCATGCAGGTTAGACAGCCTCACGCAAAGGATGGTGCATTCCGGTTCATGAGCTTGAGAGTATGGATTACTGATTCCTATGCATATCACTAAACATTTCAGGAACTCGTGACGGAAGTACTTACAGACACTCACTTTGAAATGAGCATATTTGGTTTTATAAAAATTGATACTTATATTATTATTATTTTTAAAGTGGCCTGGTAAAATCCTCTCTCCTTCCTTGAATTATATTTTGAATTTCTGTACTTTATGTTAACTTCAGCCACATATTTGATTTTGGCTATAATCTATATCAGTGTGAGGCCATTATTTTCTCAGAGGACTTACTTACTGTTTATTTTTGGCCTGATGTAATAGGGAAGAAAAAAGGACCTGGATCAGATGCACACTTCTAATCTAGGGTGTTTCGCTTTAATCCTATGGATCACTATGAGTCAGGATGTTCTGAGATGTCAGTGTGCTAATTATGGGTGAGACTCAGCGCTAAGTCTGGATTTCACCCATTTGTTTCAAAGTGGAATGTTAGATCTTAAATAAGTTCTAATTTTGTAACAGATATCTTTAAATGATAGTATTACTAGGCCATTTCTGAGGCCTTTGTGTTTAAGCACTTTAAATAAAAGTTTATCAAAGACACTGAGCTGACATTTGTGAGGTAGCAGTGAAGTACAAGATTGTAAGTTAAGGTACATTTGTATTTCCCTGAAATTGTAAAGGTCAATGTTGAGCCAGCTGCATCTTCTTTAAGATGCTTGCTATGACGTCCGCCTGGATGGTGAGTCAGAGGTCAGAGGTCAGTGGTCCACTTGCTCTGCAGGTGGGAATTTGCAAGGGTGGAACCTTTCTTTTTGCTCCACTCCAGTCCTACCCAGATGGCTTGAGTTCTTCCACTTGTCTTTGTGCAGGTTTATATGTAAATATAGGAACTTCTAGGTATCAATAGGAAAATCATTTTTCTCAGTTTTAATGAAAATAGGAAAACAGGTTTCGCTTTAAAACTTCTTTTAAAAAAAATCCACAAATTTTAATTTAGAAGTTAAAAATTAGAATTCTGCCAACCATGCCATATTAGAAATAAGATTTAAAAAACTGTTTGAGAAACATCTTAAAAAGAATTGGGTTTTAGACTCAGTGTCAGGGTCCCGAGTTTGACGGTGAATATTTTGTTTGCGGGTTGTGGTGTGCTGGCCCAGCAGCTGCTCTTCGGTGCTCCTCTTCCCCCGCGAGTCCTGGCAGAGCAGGTCTGCTGGCCCCGACAGCAGCAGCCCTCCATTTTCCCTCTGCATCTCACTCATTTCCCTGCAGACTGTGCCTGGCCTCTTCGCTGGCATCCTAGCAACAGGAAGGAAGCAGCGGCAGAGCGGAGCGGTTAGTTTGTAGGTACAGAGCCTGTCGGTCTTTCGATAGTGACAGGTCTGCTAGTTAAAGGACCCAGTAAAACGCTTGGCAATCATGGACTCATTTGTAGGAAACCCTGTTTCCAAACTTGTGTCTGTAGTCCTATTTTTCTTGCAAGGTAGTATAAGAGCATACAGCTTCTGAAAGGAAGGTGGGTTCTCTTTTAGCAGCCTTTTAGACCTCTTAGGAGGCCTGGCTGGGTGAGGGTATTAGCACACCTTGCTCTCAGTAGTGAGAAATCAGTTATGTATTTTCCGTTTCTGGCGCTGGGTCTCATGAAGGCTGACAGATTCTCAGCCCGTGGGCAATCAGTGCATTATAGGGAGCCACTTCTGGTCAGGTGAGTGTGTGGCTTCTGGGACCTCTCCAGTCATTTGTAGAAGAAATGTTCCCAACCAGAAGGGGCAGGATGATGCCTACGGTCCTTTGAGAGCGTCGGTTTCTGTAGTGAGTTCACTGAACTCTTTCAGGCGTGCTAACTGCTGTTGTGGTAAATATTCTGAATAAATACCAAAAACTAAAGTGAGTTTTAAACTGCCAGTGGAAACACAGCAGTCTATATTTAAAAAATTCAGAATTGTTCAGGCACATAAAAAACTCGAACTTTCTGAATGAGGAAAAGTATGATTAAATGATTTAAAGAATATGCTTAACTGTTTTTTGTAGTAAGCTGTTCAGTGTATTAATAGGAAGATGTATCCTGGAACCTGGTTTATGTGTTCTAGTTCAGAGAAATTAGACTTGCCTTGGGAAAATTTTCAAGTGATTAAAATCTCCTCAAAGTTTAGGTAATGAAGTTCACTCTGTGTCGACTGCTTTAAGGAAGTCACTGTTGTTGCTTTGGACAGCACATTTTGAGGTCTAAGGAAGGTAGCATATTAGTAGTGCATTACTAATTTTAAAAAATTGAACTTAATGAGTTTTGTGTGTGAAGCTAGAAACTTCCTTTTGTATTGTATGGACTCTTAAATGTTTGCAGTCGGTGAAACCAATGATTACTACAGCACCAACACTCTGCTTCAAGAACACATTAATTCAGTGAATGAAAGGTCTTTGAATTAGTTTTGCATGGTACAATGGTACTGAAAATGTACTTGTGTAATATGTACTAGGCGATTTAAAATCAAACACTAGAAAACCATAAAGAAAAACAGCTTGTTATACAGAATATGCATTGCTGAATGTAGAAGCCATATATCGCCATTGTACTGCTGTAATACTTGAGAACACTCATCTGGTGCTATCTGTGAATGACTTGGCGTTAGCGTCTGCTAGACCCTTCTCCTGTTTCTTCCTGAATATATAATGTGTGCCTTTTATGTTACTTCTGGTGTTGGATGGTAAAATCAATGTAGTATTTTTGTATTATAATCTGCACTTTACACTTTCTTGGAAAGTAAAATTCTAGACTATCTGAATAGTATTTTAAAAATATTTGTAATGTTTACAATAAATATTTTACATATTTTAATTCAACATCTAAAAAGAGAACAAATTAAAATATTTTGTATGGTTTGTTAATTGTTATTTAATGTTGCGCTCCTCTCTGTTTCTTTGATGTCCTGTAGGATGGCCAAGCACAGGGGTAGTTTGTAGTGTGTCATGCTGTAATCGGACGGTCTGCCCAGTTCCAGCAGACCAGCCTTCCGTTTGCTTCCGCTCTAACCTCCAGCCAGCCTGTTCAAATTCTCTTCTCTCTGTATTTTCCCCTCTTAAAGTAGATTGAGTAGGGTTAGCTGAGTATTTAAATGTCATGATTCAATTCCCCAGATTTTAATAAATTGCTTTTTACATAGACTGAATGTCAAAAGTACTAAATATTAAGAGTATTATAATCTTTTTATTAAAATTCTTATGATTTTAGGTCTTTTTACTAGATTTTTATCTGCCCCCCTCAGTATTTTTCTAATTCTCTAGCTTTTGGTATGACATCTGTGTCCTCTGCAACCTTGCTTTGTAAGACTTGAGGAGTTTACTGTACTGTTAACAATACTGTAATAATGAGATTGTTGTAAGATGGGATGCAAGGGGTCTCAGAGGAAATAATGATAAAACCATGTGGTGACAAGAATCACATAAAACAGTATTTTATGCTCAAGTGAGAATAGAATTGTGCCAGGAGCCTGTACTAACGTAGTGTTGGCAGGAGGCGTCATGATGAGTAAGTCATCCTGAAAATAAGATTTCTCTCTTTGAGGGATAAATATGTACGTGTGTGTATATAGTTCCTCGGTAAGGAAAGTTGTGCCCAGCTTGCCGTAAAGTCCTTCTCTATAATCTGCGTCTCTGTAAGAGTGTTGAGTGTACACACATGTTAACTCCTCCAATTGTGAATAGATTCTTGGGTATCCTTTCCCGTTTTGCATAGCGTTCTTGCTCATAAGTCTACTGACAGTGTGGAGCTCTGGTCTTGTAGTCACTTTCTGACCTTTTGACTTAATTAGTTTAGTGAGCAATGGATCAGATACCAATGTTCTAAACCTTAAAATATATGTGAACTCCTTTGTACAAACAGCAGTTTCAGTGGAAAGCACCTGGAGTTGAAGATGGTGTAGAAAGCTCTTCCTAGCTGTTGACCAGCTTGTCTCCTTAGTAACCTGCATCCATCAGAACCTTAACTAGCATTTGGCTTTAGTCATTCCTTTTCACTTTTATCCACCTGAGTATTTTCTTATCCAATGTGCTGTGTGCTTCATCTCGAGTAACCTCTCCTGCCCTGTGCTAATGGATGTTTCTTCACATTGCTTTCAATGCTCGCCTCTCGCTCCTCCCTAATTCTGAGCTCCCCCACGGCGCCGCGTCTGAGCTGCTTCTCTCAGGTATAGCTTCCCTTTCTTACGGACTTTTCTGGCGTTGTTTTTAGTTGGCCTTTTCCCTTCCAAAAATGCTCTTGGAACGAAACTTTATTGTAATGTAATATAATAAATCCTAAAATAGTATGAATAAAAACGCATGTTGTTTTATCAGTACCTTAGCTGTGTAAATTCTCAAAGTGTCTTTATTTTACTTTTGTGCAGGTGATGAAACTTACCAGGACATCTTTCGTGATTTTTCTCAAATGGCATCAAATAATCCAGAGAAACTCAATCGTTTCCAGCAAGATTCACAGAAGTTCTGAGCCTTTTAAGAGGGGAAACTATGAAATTCGGTGAATTCCTAATGTGTACAACCAAAATCTCACCCTCTCCCACTTTTTTTTTACTGCTTTAATTCTGCTTGATTTTGGTGGACATTGAATTGTTTGGAAAACATGGTACCCATTCATTGGTATTTTTGTAAATGAAAACAGATCTCTCATAATTGGGAAAGGGAGAAATCCACTATAGTTCCTCTTTTATTTAAGAAGAAAAAAGCCTATTAATGGGTTGTGCTTTTACATAAAGTTGTATCCAGATCTAGACCATCATCTCTTAACTTCTGAGATGCTACACTGTTAGGCCCCTGCACCCTTTGCCATGGATGGTTCACAGTTCCCCCAGGAACATTCAGTCACTATGCCTGCATCAAGTGGGAGCCAGTTCTCTTACCTGTATGAAGGATGTTTCTTTTCTATAGCTTCCCTGATCGTTGTATGTGTGTTTTCTGGTAGCTTAGCTGTGGTACCCACGGTATGTGATGTAATTGCGGACTAGTGAGGCTGCTCCTCATTTGCTCAGACACGCCATTGCACTTCCGGACTTGACAAACATGACTGCTGCACAGTGGACCACACGTTAGTCTTTAGACTCACTTCATCTTACGGTGCAGAGGAGCGCTTACTTTCTCTTCTGTCAATCACCACAAGACTCCCAGCTTGGTTTTTATTGTTGGGTTGGTTTCCTAAAACCTTGACAGATCATCAGTGCAATAAAACGATTTCAGAAGTTGACTATTGCAAAATTGGGCTTTCATCAAAACAGGGTGATTTCAAAGATAATGTAGGGCATTTTTATATTTGGAATTTATCCATTTTAAGATATATATATATATATATATATATATATATATATATATATATATATATATATATTTACTGTTATTCCTGGTGGAAGATGTAAAGGAAGAAAAAGCTAATTTTTTTTCTGTTTATACTAAAATTTACCAGCAATAAATTCCTTTTACTTTTTTCTACATTTATCTTATTTACTATACAACAGTATACATTCTTTTAAATTGTATCCTGTATATAGCTTTAGAATTAAGTAAAATGTGTCATTGACCTTTGAGTTCCAAAATTATGAATATGTGATACAGTTTGGTCAGATTCCATCTCTGATTGACATGTCTTGTCAGAGTATGGAATGAATAAGTAATTACCTTGTGGGTCATTTCCAGCACTGTTGATGACGTTCAATCTTTTAGAAATTATTTGTAAGTAGCATTGATACTCAGCTTCACAGAACATTTTTAAATGTATATAAAATTATAGTTAATTAAATAAAAATTTTTAACATTTTCCCCACAGTATGTGGAGCCTTACTTTGATTGAATATAAAATCAGAATCTAAGCAGAAATCATATGGAAATAAATTCACAACACAGATATGGTCCTATCGTTCAGTCAGATTGCAAGCATCCAAAGCTTATTAAGTCACCACACATAGGGATAAAGAGCTGTTGTGATTTGTTTCTGAGGAAGTGCACACTTCCCCAGGATGAAAGGAATTTTGTTTCTCCTATCTCACCTCAAGCTTGCAGACCATCTGGCCTTGTAGGTATTTTGTTAAAGACAGAAGTCTAACTTCAACTGGTGTGTATTTTAAAATTTATTGTCCTAAAACATGTTCAAGGAGGACCAGGCTACAGAAGGGCAGAAAGCCCACCTTTCTTCCGCAGTGCTCATTCTCGGTGACTGCTGGAGCCCCTGCCTTGTCTGGAGGTGCTGATGGGCTTCCCTGTGGTTCAGCTGCCAGGAGACTGTCCCTCGGGCCTGTCTGCCTCCCTGCCTCGAGTCAGAAGTCCTTGGTGTGGCTGTCAGTAGTGTCTGCTGCCCTTTAATGGCTAGTGTTTTTGAAATAAGCCTTAAAGATTCAAGTGTATTTGAAATGCCTTAAAAATTATTGTGGTTCTGAGTATCGTTAGAAAAAGCTACACCTTTTCGTATTGCATGGAGGCTGGCAATGCAAGAATATATTTCTACGGCTTACTTAATTTTCTCAATGTGCTGAGAAATTGAATAGCAGAAAGGAATGGAATATAGCAAGGCTTTAAATTCATAGTTACACAGTAGCTTGGCTTTTAGATGAGTGTTGCTGTATTCTCTAATAGCTCCGTGTGGCCTGTTGTGAAGTCTTCTGGGCATTAGGAGAGAGGAGTAAACACAATGCCAGTCGCACACTCAGGCTGCTCTTTCTGATTGCTCTGTTCTCTCTCCAGGACAGACGTGCTGAAAATAGTGTGATGCTTTATTATTAGTCTGTTCACTCTTTTTCATGCTCTCAGTAATGTAAAAATTGTATTACTGCCAAGATAAGAATAGGGGCGCTATGAAGATTCATAAAATGAAGGTTTAACATGGGCGTAGATAGAGGTGATTGAGTAGCCATTCACCAGGCCTCATTGCAAGACTTACATGTTGAAGATTTCAAATTTATTTTTATTCATTTTTAAAAGTTTCTAGCATTACATTGTGCCTGATTAATTGATGCTGGTGTTTGCTGTAGTGGAGTGAACTTTGGTGTTTACTGCCCCCAAAGTAATCCAGCTTGCAATTTGTACTTTAGAACGTCATAGGTGCATTTTGGGAAAAAAAATTATACATTCACATTTTAGAGAATTTAAGTTTGTGATCATGTTAGCAGTATTTAAAAGTAAAATTTTCTGCGTATTAGATATGATCATAAACCAAGTTGTTTTATTTAAAACTAAACTCGCTACCCACTTGGAATAATTGAACATTCCTAGACCACTCATTCTCAAATTTTTTTGTGTGGTTGCATTTTGACCATGGCTAGAATTTTTTTTAATGAAATCTTATGTCCATAATAACTTCAGTTTATATCCTTCTTGGATCCAGGGCTCCTCACAAGTGACAGGATGAAACAAAGGGAAACTCTAAAAGCTCCCCTCATGTGTGTTTCATGACTTAGAGTGTTCTTCACACTACCTTTCCTCACCTGCTGCTCACAGGACTCCTAGATCCTAACCACGAGCATCAGCCTCGTCCGTCCGTGTCTCCATCCGAGCCCACTCCTCTCGTTTTACAGAGAGCGTCACTTCTTTTGCTAGTTGGAGGCCGAGCTGACCCGTGACCCAGGTCTGCCATAGCTTCGAAGCACTTGTATCATGGAAGGATTTGAAATCGCTGTAAAGCAGCAGCTTTCCCTGTGTTTGATAAGAGACTCCAAATACTCTGGAGAACCTCATGATGAAGTTTGAGGGACTAGATTGGAATTTGAAAGCATCAAATTGTAGAAGTCTCCAGATTTTACAATAGCAAACATTAATAAAAGCAAAATATTATAAAGTTAAACTCATCATTTATTAACTTTTTGATGTTTTCAAATGAAACATAACCATGGAAGGGACTTGGATTCAGTTTGGCTGAGTCCTAACACCTAGAAGGATGATTTTTGTGGGTGTCTTTTCCTGTTTACATAGAGGGGGATCATGTGGACAAAGAGAGATTGAATTAAATACATTTTTTCTTTGCATTGCTCTTCTCACTATCTTATTTTCTAGATTTTCTCATTCTCCAGTTTCATTTTGGGTTATTAATTTTTGACAGGGAAAGCTTGCTGCGCTATCAAGGTTGTTAGCACCATTTAATACGAAGGCTAAAGGTTAACTTTTGGAAATGACCAGCTCCTTTTTAAATATCTGTTTACGTGCGCTTTGTGATATTTCTGGATCATTCCGGTCATAAAGACTGATCACGTGTACTATTTCTTGCTACCTGTGAAAAGGATTTTAAGAATGTATAACCAACACTCATTAGTTTTTATTAGTGTGTAGAAGATTTGTATCTAATTCATGAATGTAGTTTTACTGTAGTTTGTCTTTGTAAATGGAGCAAAGTACATTATCTTTATAGTTCTTCTAAAATGTACATTATGTAAGAATTGTAAATATACTTGATTACTTTGTATGCTGAAAATTTACAATAATAAGTCAATAAAATATCTCACTTCTGGCACAGTTACTTGTATAAATGCCCGGAATTCTTTTGAACGATGTGGTAGCCAGGCTAACATCTGTTCTAGTTAAGGTCCAATCTGCTTCTCTGACCCTTCCAAATAATGGTGGTCCATGTTGATCCTGTTCGCTGATTACTTCCATTCAGAAATCCATTTTGATCCTTTAAATATTTCTTTCTCTCTAATTCCAGAGATGCTGCAGCCCCGCTTCATGAGCTAAAGACCACAAGAGACTTTTTTGGGCTCCTCCCCGCTCCTTCCCATTATAGTTGACATGTTTGTTGGAGTTCCTAATCTTGCCAACACACCCACACTCTGTCCTTTCCGCAAACACCACCCTGCTCCTGTGTGAATGGGACTGAGGGAAGGAGAGCTGAAATGGGGAACTAGATGTGAATGAAGCTCGGCTTTACTTCTCCTTTGACATTTAGTTGAGAGCAGATGCAGACTCTTGAGTGGTCTGCCGTCTGAACCTGTGTCTCATTTTCAGAGCAGTCTAAAGAGAACCCACAGCAAGTGTTTTAAATGAAGGCAAACAGCCTGTGTCTTTCCTTAACTGCAAAAAACAGTATGTCTTCACTGCCAAAATAATGGGTAAGTAACTGAAAGGGCTGGGTGCTTTTAATCTCAGCACGTTGGGAGTTAGGAGGAGGCAGGGGAGCTGGAGGTAGCACGAGCCTGACGCCACACAAGCAAACAGTCAGTAACGTCACTCAGATAACAAGACTAAAGTAAAAGAAAATTCATCTATAATTCTGTCACCTTCTTGTGCTGTCCAAAGTGGAATCCACTAGCTACAAGCGGTTTTTTTATTTCATGTGCTTATGTGTGCGTGCTTATGTGTTTGTGGGTGCGTGTATGTACAGGTGCAAGTGAACACGTGCATGTGGAGAACAGTGCATCCTTGGGCACCGTTCCTCTCAGGCACAGTCTACCTTGTCTATCTGAGGAAAGGTCTCTCGTTGGCCTGGGGCTTGTCAGGCTAGGCCAGATGGTCAGTGAGCCCCAAGGATCTTACCTCTGCCTCGCCAGTGGCAGGGCTGGGATTCCAAGCATGTGTCATCATACCTGACTTTTTGACTTGGGTCCTAGTGACCAAACTCAGATCCTCCTGTGCTTGTGTGGCAGCCACTGTATTGCCTGAGCTCTTTCCCAAGTCTGCACAAGTCCCTGTTAATCAAAATCGGGCAACAGCCAGTTCGGGTTTCAGTCACAGTGCCCCATCTTGAGAGCTCAGGAGCCACAGGTGCCTAGTGACAGCTGTTCTGGACAGGGGGGGTTATAGATTAAGTTCTTTTTGACTCCTGCTGGTGAGGAAGCTGCCACCGTGGTATGGAGGCCCTTCTAGACCTTGTGTCTTTGCGCACTCACACAGTTGACAGTATTGCTCTGTGATCTTCTTTGACTCAGATGGGGCATATGTAAAAACCGTGGTGAAAAATTTCAAAGGTACCAACGTAATTTCAGTAGTCATGGGCTCACGGCCGCATTGCTTTTGATTTCAACTCCTGCTGACGTTTCTCCTTTTCTGGATTGTTTTTTCTTTCTGAACCAAATTCAAAACATTTCACCAGCGGATCATTCAGTGTGAATCTCTGAAAGAATCTTGTGTAACGATGTATTCCCTCCTTAAATTGCACAGAACTACCATTTTTCCAGTTGTCTCAAATACGGTTTTCCCAAGTCAGTCCACAAATGTTCACACAATGCAGTTGGCTAAATGTCTCTTAAGTTTATAGGTTTTTCTCTACATTAAGAAAAGTTATCCACATGCAGTTGCTGAATACACCAGTTGTTTGTGTGTTTATTTTTGTTTTTGAAACAGCTTCGAACTTGCTCTACAGACTAGGCTGGCCTTGAAATCAGAGATCTATCCACCTACCTCTGAATATATCACTTTTAATGACCGCACTATATTACTTGCCTAAGCATTTCATTGATGATTACTCAGTACCCATCTTTTAATATCATAAATCTAGCTCTTAGAGGTAAATATTTTATCTTGAGGTAGGACCTCAGTCACACAGAACCACAACCATACAAGGCAACCTGAAGCCTACTAGCTAGCTCTGAACTCACAGGCACTCTGCTGCCTCAGCTTTCCAAATTGCTGGGATTACAGGCTACCACCCCTGGCCTCTTATGGCTAAATATTTTAGTATGTTGTTATTTCCTTAGGAGAAATTTCTAGAAGTGAAAGTGCTGGTTTGACGGGTAAGGATTTTTAAGGCTTGTTCAGTATTTTGGAGGTTTGTTCAGTCGTGGAAATATTTTGATTAAAAAAATAGTATCTAGAGTCTATTTAAGAAAGATGGTCTAGGTCATGTATAGGTGGCTGTATAGAACCACTAAGGATGGTTCAAGCCCGTACACTAGATGAAGGTGTTTAGAGACTATAATCCGTGGTCTGAAGTAGATATGGAAGGTGCTCTACAGGAAAGACGAGCTGTTTACTATCTGGTGAGAAATGTATTTTGGCCAAAGTTAAACTTAATCCTAGAGTTACTGTGCATATCAGGATTTTTGTCTACACGGGCATATTACGATACACCCAAGCACATACATTTGAGCTGGGAAAAGGGCACATGTCGGCAGCTGGCAGTATTTTTTGCCTGCTGTTTTCCCTCTAGAAGGCATGCCATATAAGGAGAAGGGCTTGCTTTCTTCAGCGCTCTGTCCTGGGTGCGCTTGCGCTCGGGGTCAGCAAGTAAGCTAGGGCAGCTTAGTAACTCGGTGGCTGCCACGGATCCACTGTTGTGGTTTTTGTCCGCAGTATACTTCAGGGAACCACAACTTTCAGTTTTCCTAATGGGCACAGAACAAGGCATGATGGGCTACCACTTGGGGAGGAGATATTTTAGCATGTTATGATCTTTTTAGGGTTAAATTCCTGAAATGAAAATGGCTGGTTTGGTGAGTTGAGGTTCATTCAGTATAGCAGACATCAGGCCGTGGAGATTTTGTACAGAGTATTTGAGTACTTACTGACTTCTTAGGTAAAATTTAAGTTGCTTCACTTCTTTTGCATGAATTAAAGGACTCAATGTCTGAAAGAAAATAAAGCATTAGTTGAAAAAAATGTAGAATAAGTGTCAGAAGGAAAGACCCTGCATTGATAGTATGGGTGGGGACTTAAAGCACAAATTGCACAATTATGTTATTTAGACATGCAGTATTAGAGATTTGGGGTAGTATGTATAAGTACCCCAGAAAAGTTATGGTTACTAACTTTTTTATGTCTATTGGATATTTACACTTATTTTGATACCTTTAATGTCTCTGGAATATCACTTATTCATTGTGAGTCACTTTAAAAAAATCTATTGTCTTTCATGTCTGTGGTGGTAGTAATAGAAAGCTCTTCACTTTATATCCCGGCATAATCGTTCTCAGAGCAGCCAAGTAACTGCTGGGTGTGTAATAGTTTGCAGTGGCACAGCTGGCCTGGACTTCCCATCTCATGTCTCCCAACCTTGGAGGCTTGGGAAAATACAATGCAGAGATTGATTTATGCTTTGGGAATCCCATGTTTTTGTCACCTGTAAATACCTGCATATCATGGAGTTGTGGGCATCAGATGACTTCCAGCTGGTCATTTTGCCATCTGGGGTCCCTCGGGCCTATTTCAGACGGTGGATGCTTTTCAGCTCCAATGGAAGAGGGCGGAGGTGGAAATGACTGTGATGCTGGAACAGGTGAGGGCCATCCACACGGCAAGAGCAACATGTCCTAAGCGTGGACTTCTCGTGCATTCTCACCTCTGCCTCTTTCAAGCATGCAGAAGTTTACTTCAAATTCATTTGAAGCGAATGAATTTTTGTTCTTCTGGTATTGTCTGACTGATTAGGGTTAAAATGGCTACAGGCTAGTTAGGCTACTTCAGTATGCCCCAGTTAAAAGTTTTCAAAAACTTTCTGGGACATAACAGGCTTTCTGTTGAGTATTTGAAGCCTATTTAAACAACATTGATGCTCCTGGTGGGGGGGGGGTTCTCTGAAGGGACTCTGATGATTGGACAGTGAGGTCCCTCTGCTGGCCACCCATATTCTCTGGGTTATCCCAGAGGTGCGAAGTGGGGTGGCGAAGTCATTTTCATTAGGGGTCTTGTAAACTTCTGTGTGAAACGGGAAGGAACTTTCTGGCTTAAATGTTTTGGCCGCAACTAGTTTCTTAAAAGGCGGAGGAGGCAGCTAAAGCTTCTAAAAAACAGTAAGAGAAAATGCGGAGAGAGCAAAGTTAGTGCTTTTGAGTTCAGCATTTATTTACATAAATCCTGCGTTGGGGTGTTTGTTATTTCAAGACCCAGCCTAGCAGATAGGTATTTCCCTCCCTAGCCCCTCGAGCCGAGCAGGTAGGGCTAGTAGCTGGCCGACCCTGTCCAGGCGCTAACCTTCAGCCTGCGCGTCTCAAGCCTGGCCGCCAAACTAGGAAGGGGCCATCTCGAGCCGAATCCCTGGGAACCTAGGACCTAGAGGGGCCTGCGATGGCCCCGCCTTTCAGGCATCCGCGCTCGCGATTGGCTGCGGGCAGCGCGGCCCCGCCCCCACCATGGCCGCCGCGGGCTGCCGGGCTCGGGGCCCCGGAGCGCCGGTGTGAGCGGTCCCCGCTGCTGGGCCGCCGGCTCCGGCGCATGGGCCTCCTCCGGGGCGCGTGCGCTCGGGCCATGGCGCGCCTGGGCGCGGTGCGCTCCCATTACTGCGCGCTGCTGCTGGCCGCGGCGCTGGCGGTGTGCGCCTTCTACTACCTGGGCTCGGGCCGGGAGACCTTCTCCAGCGCCACCAAGAGGCTGAAGGAGGCCCGCGCCGGGGCCGCCGCGCCTACGCCGCCGGGGCCGCTCGAGCTGGCCCGGGGCTCGGCGGTGCCGGCCTCGGGCGCCAAGGCCAAGAGCCTGGAGGGCGGCGGCGCGGCGGGGCCGGTGGACTACCACCTGCTGATGATGTTCACCAAGGCGGAGCACAACGCGGCGCTGCAGGCCAAGGCCCGAGTGGCGCTGCGCTCGCTGCTGCGCCTCGCCAAGTTCGAGGCGCACGAGGTGCTCAACCTCCACTTCGTGAGCGAGGAGGCCAGCCGCGAGGTGGCCAAGGCCCTGCTGCGGGAGCTCCTGCCGCCCGCCGCCGGCTTCAAGTGCAAGGTGAGCGGTGGGTGGTGGCTCATGTGTGTACTCTGAGCAGTCTTTGGCTCCGGCGAGCGCTGTCCGCTTCCTACGCCTGTAGTCTGTCTGAGTCCCTGCACCCTGCCCTGCACATGCATGCCCAGCATGCTGGAAATCGGGTCTGGGGGCGTGTCCTAGAGCCAGACGGGCTCAGCCCAAGCAGAAATGGACCTGTAGTGTTAACTCGTCCGCCTCCCGCTCCATTCAGCACCACTTCATTCACTGGAGAACCAGCCTACCCCGTTTTGCTAGCTTCACAGCGTTCAGAAGAAGTGCCCTAACAGTCAACATGCCTTTCAATATTCTTTGGCTTCTGAGGGTGGAATTGTTCATTTTGAAGACACCAGTTAGTCATCATTCTGAGCTAAGTGTGCTGGACGGGGTCTTGGGGAAGCCTCTAGAAGTATCGAGGTTAGACTGGAATTTCTCAGTAACATTCAGGGTATTGCAGTCATTTCGGTTCTTGGTGGAAACCATCTCGTGTCCTCTCTGTGTCCTTTTCCTTCCTGCCCTTAAGGACACGAACCAGTTAGATAAGCTGCAGGTTTCTCCTCAAGAGGAAGAGAAAGCGCTAAGAGATGCTGGTAGGAGCAGACCAGCCTGCCTTCCCTGCAGCTGATTCATCACCTGCCTTTGCTTGTTCAGGATTGGGCTCTTGACCTAGTGCGCTCGTTACCCTCATCGACTTACTTGTCCTGTGTTGACCCAGAGGTTGTGCAGAGGGGGTCCAGAGTCTGATTAGTGGGTAAGGGAGTAGGTGATCTTAAAGGATGGAGCCTGATGTTGGTGGAAGGGCAGTGAGGCAGAAACAGCATGCCCTGTGTCTGTGCCTAGCTGGGTGACAATCGGGAGCCACTGGCAGAACCATGCTGGGTTCAGGGGTCCATGACGTTTTGGTGTTGACTACGGTGCCATGTCCCCGTTGCTTGGTGAGGCTCTGTTGTCAGCCTGGTTTTCTTCTTTGACTTCACCTCTCTTTCCCAGAAATGTGCCTATATCCTCATTTTGTTTTATTTTTTATTATTTTATGCAGGCCAGGCGAGGAGCTGAACTCACAGTCTCCTGAGTGCTGGATTGCAGGTGTGCCTAGCCCTGGCTGGTCACCTCATGTCCTAACTGTATTGATCTTTTTTTTTTTTTTTTTTAAGGATCTCACTGGTAGTCCAAACTGACCTGGGAACTCACTGTGGCTCAGACTGGCCTCAGTCTTGTCGCAGTACTCCTGAGTGCTCCACTATTTGTGTGTCACCACACCTGGCTTCCCAACTCTCTTGACGTGGCCTTACACAGCTATCCTGTCTGCCCAGAATGTCCCTTCTTCCCCCCTTGGGGAAACTTCCATGCCTGATCCTTCATAGCTTCTGCTTCTCCTCGGAGCATTGAAGATGTGTTTTCTGCACTGGACAGATGTGTCCATCAGGATAACTGCTATGGTCAGGAAAGGGTACCTGGGCTGGAATTTCATCCTGTAGGAGGTCTGGGAGCTTCCAGCTGGAGGGGCCCTTGTTTTCCATTTTGACCAGGCTTCCCAGAACCCATCCTGCTTTACTTACCTGGAATTTCCAGAGCTAACTCAGCTTGTCCCTGTTTGATCCTCAGGACTCTGACATTGGAGCAACTTTACTATTTCAGAGAGAAGGCCATAGGGCCAGTCTAGGCAGCTCTTGGATTTCACCAGGTCACCTTGAAGACCAGCATAGTTATGGCCACCTGCTGGGGTAGCAGCTTGGGTCTCTGCATTTCCAGATCTGTTCCCTCCCTTCATCCCCAGCTGTAGCCTGCTGTGGTCCCACACTCCTGCCTTCCGGCCTGCGTGCCTAAGCCCACGTCGTTCCCAGTGTCGGGGTGCTTTCTCCATTCCGAGTCTTGCCCCCCTTCCAACACCATCAGCTCCTTGGAGGTCTGCGAGGAGCCTCCATTTGCAGAGCATGTCTTCATCCTTTGCCTGCTGGTCCTTTCCTGCTGGGCTGTGCCATATCATGTCCTGCCCCTGCACACAGCTGTCACACAGCTGGCATCAAGATCAGGATCCGGCCTTGGAGTCCATATTTCCTGCTCTGCGGGGTGTTTCTTGCTCTGTGGGGCCCAAAGCTCGGGGCTGCTGCAGATGACCTGAAGGGACTGCCACCTTCCCTGTTGAGGTATGAAAGTGTGGGCCAGTGGTTCTAACCCAGTAGTTCTCAACTTGTGGGTCGTGACCCCCCTGAGGGATCCAACAACCCTTTCACAGGGGTCTCCTGAGACTGTTGGAAAACATAGATATTTACATTACGATTCATAACAATAACAAAATTACAGTTACGAAGTAGCAACGAAAATAATTTTATGGTTGGGGGGGGTCACCACAACCTGAACTGTATTAAAGGGTCGCAGTATTCCGAAGGTTGAGAGCCACTGTTCTAAACACAGCAGTCAGCAGGTAAAGGTTTATCATTCTCGGGGTCACATTGCGCCTGTTGCTCACGAGTTCGTATTTTGTGAACCTGTCTCTGTGATAAAAAGTCCCTCTCCCCAAATGCAGGCTTGCTTCACTACCTGTGATTCAATTCTTCCTAGGTTTGGACGCTCCTCACACCACAAGCCATTCATTCCTGCCTGCTACTCTGCCTAGAGTGGACTCCAGCTCTGTCCTTCAGGTCTGGAGTGGTAGGCTGGTACTGTAACGCTGAGCCCCGCCCCTAGCCCTGCCTGTGAACTTCTTAAGAACGCAGGCCCTGATGTCTCTTAGATGCCATGTCCCTAGCCTCTAACACCATGCTCTCTGTATGTGATCATTTCTTATACAGGGGATTATTTCTTTCAGCCTGGATTAGGGGAGAGAAAATCAGAACTTCTCAAACAGGTCATATGAGCTGGAAGGGATCTTCAGGAACAGGCAGCAGAAGTAAAGAAACTGGCCAAGGCCACTGGGCAGTGACTGGCCTTGAGGTGGTCCTCAGGTGGCAGAGCATCAGGACTACTGTTTCTCCCCTTTAAAGGTCACCTTTCTCTTGTATGACAAGGGTCAGAGGACAGCTTACTCCAGGGGATATTGTGTTGGAACCAGAGGGACGAGGGAGGTGGATCCTTGGTACACAGCCTTCCAGAAACAGCCTGGGGCTTGTCCCAGAGAGGACCCTGGGACTCCATCATGTCCACGAGATATCCTCAAAGCTACAGTGAGCTGGCCAAGGGCTTGTGTCCACGCTCAGAGTTGCCTTCCCAGGCCACCTTCAAGTGATAACACCGGAGGTAGATCGAGAAAATTATTAGTAACTTGGGCTATGTTTTGGTTAATTAAATAGATATTAGGTGAAATATTCACTTAATTTTCACAAAATGAGAAAAATCTCATTTTGACTGTCACAGAAAAAATTTCAAAAATTTGTTAGCTTTTTATGTTCTTCCTCCTGTGGAAGTACTTGTAACTAAATGTCTGGACCTGCCATGTCCCAGGTACCAATGTAGGAGCTGCTTACATGGTCCGTCTTCTTACTCCTCAAGAGTCACATGTGCTCACTAAAAATGCAGACTGTCCTGTGTCCTTCCCCAGTCCCTGGTCCAGACTGTCCTGGGTGGTGCCTAGAATGTGCGTTTAGATGGAGAGGTGCAGGCATTCCTGGGGTGAGCCTGATGCTCTCCTGCTGACCTCTCAGAGTCAGCTCAAGCTCCCTGGCCTCCGCTGCCTGCCCTGGGGGGCAGTGTGCCTGGTATAAAGCGGGCGTTAGTTAGTTAGTTAGTTAGTTAGTTAGTTAGTTAGTTAGTCCTGTTGACTGACTGCTTGCTTCCAGCCCAGCCGCCTTTGCCAATGTGGGGAGTGGTCCTGCTGTCACCGTGCCACTTTTACCATATCATTCCCGTTTAAGCCTCCTCTCCCCTCCCTCCCCCCGGCACATCCAGCATCCTGGACCCCTGGCAACGGGCCTTGTTTCTTCCTCCAGCTTATCATCCTAGAGCTTGAAAAGGGCGTGTCCCTTTCTGTGGATCTACTTCTGAACCCCTTTGTCCCCCTGTCAAGTGGAATCCCTTATTTGTAGAACTTAGGTCAAGACCCTTGACCCCCTCTCCCCCTCTGTATGGGCTCTGTAGCCCATGCTGGCCTGGAACTCAAAGTCCTGCTGCTTTAGTCTCCTGGTGCTGGGGTTCTAAGTGTGCACCATCACACCTACGTAAGACTGAGCTCTCCCATCAGCTTTCCTTGCTGTATCGGATTCGACAGGGTACCAGGAAGGTCTGACAGGAAGCTTAACCACACTCGGGCTGGCTTCTCATTTGAGTAGGCTGGAGGGAGGCTTTTCTGGCTGGCCTGAGAGCCTCAGCAGATATGAGGTTCCTTCTGGATCACTATCTCACCCTCCCCGGGCTAAGTCTTCATGCTTCAGGATGGCTGTTGAAGCTTGAACTAGCAAATCTCTGTTGCTTTGTGTTTAGCCCAGTGTTTCTGTGGCTTTGCTCTTGGATCCAGCTTTCCAGTGTGGCCCTCCTCTGCTGTCTTCTTGGAAAAACCAGCACAGTGAACAGACCTGAAAGGCAGCCCCACCCCCTGCAGAGTGTGGACCCTCTGGTGTACCGCTCCTTGTAGTCTTCTCCTGCCTGTCACCACGCCGTCTGCCCCAACGTCACCGTGCCTGTTCTGAGCCCCTGCTCCAAAGCATCCCCTTCTTTCCTGTCACCTGTGTATGTCTTTTGTGGCCCATACTTATTTGTCTGACCATCTATTCGGCAGATGTAGAACGCTTACTCTGGGCTAGGCACTGCTCTGGCTGGGTCCCTATGAACCAGAACAGCCCCCTCCCCCTCCCTCCACCCCCCCAGTTCTCACTCTGGAGTCTTGGAAATGTGCGTGGGACGGACTTTAAACAAATAACCAGGAAAGAGAGTAAGTTTCATGGAGAAAAGCAAAGCAGGACAAGGAGCTAGAATGTATTCAGGTGTCCAGGGTGGGGACTTGGCTGTCGTGTGGAGGTGGCAAGGGAAGGCTCTCTGGTGAGGAGATGTGGGAGCAGAGACAGAAGGGGAGAGGACTGGGAGACGGGGCTGAGGTGCCAGTGTGCCCGGATGGCTGAGAAAGTAACTGACCCATGGACTTGTTTGTAGCCTTTCTCTCCTGCTAGAATATCCCTAGAAGGCAGGGATGGCCTTACCCTTTTCATCTGTCAGGTTTGGGGAACTCACAAATGACACCCCCATTCCTGAGTCAGAAATGGTCAGTGCCCCTTAGCTGGCAACATGAGAGACAGGACAGCCACTGCCCTCCCTGCATGGATGGGCAGGCAGAGGCAATTGTTTCTTCCAGTCGTCCATGAGCCAAGCATCATCGCTCATCTGCAGTAGGAGCTTGTGGACATGATGGAGAAAAGGGGTGTGAGGGGAGCAAGAGGTCCTGTGGTGGCTTCTGCGTCTAAACAGCAGAGCTGCAGCCATCCTGGGGCTTTCTTCTCTGTCACCTGTATGGTCTCAGCCTGGTTCCTGGAGTATGCCAGCCTTCTGCCAAGTGGACCAAATCCAAGACATCCTGAAGAGATTGCAGGGATCTCTCTTCAGAGCTCAGCATGTCCTGGGCAGGTGCTCAGTAGTCACTAGGAATGACCAGGGAAATGTGTGGGTGGACTGAGGTATTCCCGGGGCTGTATTTATAGTCAAAGCAGAACTGAGTGACTCAGGCTGAGGATGGAGGAGCGCTTGCCTAGGCAAGGGCCCAGCTCTAGTCCCCAGCACTGAAACAAGCAACCCCCTTAAATTAGAGTGGTTTGAAAAGAGCTTTTGCTTGGGACTTGAGAGAAGCCCGAGCATGACGGCCCTAGAGTTGGCAGTCTCTTTGATAAAGCTAATGGCAGACAGGTGACGTTGAGGCTGCAGCTGCTGCTTGGGCTTGTCACAGCGGCAGGCCCTTCACACTGATGACAGTCGGGGAAACCAGTGGTCGGAGACGTGTGTCCTGAAGTGAGCGGCCCTGAGGCGAGCTGGCATTTAGAGAACAGTCCCTTTTTCTCAGATGACTTAGTGGGGACACTCTTTAATTTATAACGCTCTTGTGAAAGTACCCAGAGTAGTGTGTGTCCAAGGTTTGTCTCTCATGGTAGAGTTTATTACCATGGCACTCTAGGGAGGATTTTGTATAGTGCTGCATCAGGTGTGTGATGGTTAACATTGATGCCAACTTGGGGTTTAGAATCACCATGGAAACACACATCTGGATATGTCCATTAGAGCATTCAGAAAGGTTTACCTGAGCCTTTAAGTCCCACCTAGAATGTGGTAGCACCTTCTCATGAGCTGTGGTCCTGGATTGGATACAAAGAGGACAGTGAGCTGAGCAGCATGCATGCCTCTCTGCTTCCTGACTGCGGATGTGATGGGACCAGCTGCCTCCATGCCTGCCTCCATGCCTCTCCGCTATGACATGAGCCAAAGTAAACCTGTCCTTCCTTAAATCGGGTTTGACAAGTATTTGTGCTAGCAGCATAAACTAACAAATGCAAAGTGCAATAAACTTCAGATGATTTTCAAGTTGTACTGAAATCCTAAGGCAAAGCTCATACAGATGATGTAATAAATGTGATTTGTAAATTCCGTGCGAGTCATGTACAGATGCAGATGTCCTGGCTTGGATTCTCTCTTAAGCCATTTTCTGAAAGGAGACAGACAGACACACCACACACACACACACACACACACACACACACACACACACACACACGGCATAGGCTTTTGAAACCTCAGAGCCCACCCCTAGTGACACATTTCTTCCAGCAAGGCCACACCTACTTCCAAAGGCCACACCTACTCCAAAAAGCTGCACCTCCTAACCCTAACCCTTCTCAAACAGTCCACCAGCTGTTCAAATATACGAGCCTATGAGGGCCATTCTCATTCAAACCACCACAACTAAATAAGGTATACTGTAGATACATAATTTACCATCTTAAAGCAAAGCAATTCAGTGACTTAATTCCATACGTTTTCGTCATCTCAGAAAAACGCATTGCTCGTTACCAGTCCCTCCCCTTTCTCCTTCCCTCTTCAGTCTCCAGAAGGAGTGCTGGTCTGCTGTTTCATCCATTTCCTTGTTCGGGGCCAGCAGGAGGCTCAGCTGGTGACAGCCTGAGTTTCCTTCCCAGAACCCACGTAAAGTGCAAGTAGAGTTGTTCTATAGGTTAGTTCTATAGGTTCGTTCTATAGACTTGTTCTCTGACCTCTGCATGCGCTCCATAGCGCCTACGCCCACGCCCACATCCATCACACTCTCCTCTAATCTTCAGAAAGTTAATTGTGTACACACCCATGGGTCTGGGTGGGGCTGTGCACATGTGAGTGCAGGTGCCCTTGGAGGCCAGAGGTGCTGCATCTCCCTAGGGCTGGAGTCGCAGCTGGTTGTGAGCTGCTCAGGGTGGGCGGTAGACGTCCAAGTCTGGCCCTCGGCCAGGAGTATGCAGTACGTGCTCTTAACCACTGGACAATCTCTCCAGCCCCTAAAGTTTATACAAGTTAAAAATTCCTAACACCAGTTCTTTGTCCCCTTTGTAATTAGGTAATATTCCATGGTGTGGATAATTCCATATTACGTGACTGTCAGTTGATAACGGTTTTTGGTTTCCACTCTGGGCTGTTAGGAATAGGCCTGCTGTGAATGTTTTGGGCGTAGACATGTTTTAGGTCTCTTGGCTATAACCCAGGAGTAGACTGGCAGGTCTTCAGAACTGCTCCAGGCAGTGTGTGGGGCCTGTTCTCCATACTCTCACCTGAACTTGTTTGTGGTTCTGATCTTAGTCACTTGCTGGGTTTGATTTGGTTTTGTCTTACGTTTTCCTAGTGACTAATAGGAGATGATCATGTGCTGATTAGGGCAGTTGTAGAAATGTGTGTGGCAGCGTTACACACTTACTGTGCTAGTTAGTGTTTGCATTAAATACCTGAGGCGGGGAGAGGAAGGAAGGGGAGGAGGGAAGCTTTACTTTGGCTCATGGTCCCAGGGATTTCAGTCTGTGGTTGCTCAGCCTTTTGCTGTGGGTCTACGAAGAGGCAGAGCTTGGTGGTGTAGAGGTGTGGTGGGGGGTAGCTGGGGAGGGAGGGAGCATACAGGGAGAGAAAGAGGGGAAGAGAAAGAAGAGACAGAGACTGAGAGGGGAGACGGTTCAAGGGCACATCCCCAGGGACCTACTTTTTCCAGCTAGGCCCCACGTCCTACTTTCCCTCACCTACCAATAATGCCATCATTTATGGATTATTCATTGGTTAGGTCAGAACCCAAATGATTGACGCACTCCCGAAGCTGTACCACCTATGAATGTCCATTGTAGGAGGATTTCTTCTTTTCTTTTTCCTTTCTTTCTCTCTCTCCCTCCTCTTCCCCCTGCTCCTTTCTCATGTAGCCCAGGCTGACCTCAAACTTGCTATGTAGTCAGAATGGCCTTGAGGTGATTCTCCTGCCTCTGCCTCTTGAGTGCTGTGTAGCGATTTGTTTGACTGTTTACAAGATAAGAACCTGAGACCATCACTGTGTCTGACACACCCGCCCAAAGGAGCCGGAGCAACCTTCTGGCCTCCCCTCCCCTTCCCTGGGGCCGCTCTTTCTCGAGTCTGGGGAAACTGATCCATCCTGACCCGCTAAATGTAAACCCTGTCCCTGGAACCAACATCTGACGAATTGGACAGTGGGCCACAACATAGATAAG
The DNA here is from genome assembly GCF_007827085.1 of Peromyscus californicus insignis. NCBI lineage: Eukaryota > Metazoa > Chordata > Mammalia > Rodentia > Cricetidae > Peromyscus > Peromyscus californicus. Next base: position 16,387,716 of record NW_026294458.1, on the reverse strand, counting down.
ATTCCTGCCACAGTACTGGAATTATATAGACATGGTACTCCCCTGCCCCAGCACTTAGAGAAGGTATTTCATATCCAAACCCCATCATTCCGTTGCTAGTCCCCCAAAGGCTCGTTTCTGGCTCATACTGCAAATGAATCCGTTACCAGGAGTCTCCATAGGCTCAACAGTTCCACTTTGCTAAAGAAAAATAAAGTAAGTTTCAAAGTCTCTGAGCTTCAAGGCAAACTCTTAGCTCTGAGCCCCTGTAAAGTTTAAAAGCAGGTTACATACTTCCAACACTCAGTGGAGTAGGGCAAACATTTCCATTCTTGAAGGGAGAGGAGGGATGGGACCACCATGACCCCAAGCCTGCAGGGCAGCATTTCAGGCATGAAGGAGCATTGAAGTACCTGTGAAGCCCTTTCCCCAACACCCCCCCAGGCCATGGGACATTGCTCCTGGCATGGCTGTGCTGGCTGGCTCTGGCTTTTCCTGGCAGGTGGCCGGTGTTCTTGGGCCTCTGACTTCCTAAAGTCTCCATTGGAGCATAGAATTTCGTGTATGGCCCTCTCAAGGGCTGCCCCCACAACCAGCATCACATGGAACATGTAGTGGGTAGCCATTCCAGCTTTGATCTGGAAGTTCCAACCCCCATTGAGACTTCGGCAACTGTCACGCCTACAAGGCGGGGCGAAAGGAGGCGCCTGGGGACCTGAGATCTGGATCGGCGGGCTCTCGCTCTCTCTGTTGCGGGACCCTGGACTAGAGAGGTGTACCAAGCAGAGCTCCAGAGAACACCGCTGGACTGCGATACACCTTCCCCAGACTCCGCGACCTACCTATCCCTTAATTTGTAAGTTACGCCATTAAATAAATCTCCTTTTATCTACGTGGAGTGGCCTTAATAATTTCACCAATAGGAACATGTCAACATCTGCCTTCAGCTGGAGTAGTAGCTGTCCCCTTGAATCACAGCTTTGAGAACCTGGATGGCCGAATGTCATTTCGCTACACCATCTTTCGTGAGCGGGGCAACCAGGGAGTCTCTTCTACTCCTTGAGACCTTTGAGCCTCAGTGGTAGGGCCAGCTCTGAGATGCCCTCAGACAGCTTTCCTGTTGTCCTGATGCCAAAGTATTTCGTTCGCTTCTTTAAAAACTTACTTACCGTATGTGGGGGTGTCGGTCTGGGTGTGTACATGCCACAGTGGCCGTGTGTGGAACGTGTGGATTCCAGGGGTCAAACTGAGGTGTGAAAGCCAATTCCTTTACCTGCTGAGCCATCTTGCTGCCCTGTTTCTTTTTAATGGGGCTCATTTCTTCAGCTGCGACACCTTTGACCTATTGTTGAACTACAACTTTTTCAAAAGCAAGCCTGCCTTTGCTTCAGCTGGCACTATTAAATACAGGCAGAACACCCCGCTTTGACATTTCATTCGCTGGATTAATTATTATGCCTTTTAAGACTCAGTTTCACTCAAAATCTCTGGGCATGGACAAAATGTAGGCAGATTTTTTCTAGAGTGTTCTATGACTAGCCTAAATGTAAGGGATAGCACCTCTGACTCACCAGGGGTTCCTCATCCCTGTCTGAAGCCTCGGGACTTAGTGGGCATTGCTGTGGGCATCTGTTCTGAGTCCGCAGGATGACCAGCCAGCTCCGCCCCCAGACACTCTCAAGGTCAGATGCAGTGGCCGTGCCCCTACTCTCCAGGGCCAGGTTTCCTTTAGCCACACTTCGTCACTGTGGCAAAACACCCACGAAAACCAGAGGGAGAGGTAGTTAGTTAATCACCACCAGTTTCGGAGGCTCCTGCTCCATCGTGCGGGGTCTGAGGTGAGCGTTATGACAGCAGAGTACATAGTGAGGTCGCTTACAACAGAGATTGAGGGCAGGGGGCAGGGGCGTGTTCCCAGTGACCTACTTCTTCATATGCCCCCTGCTCTAGTCCCCACCGCCCCCCTATAATGACACCAGGTTATAGTCAGGGCCCTGAGATGTGGTCACTTATGGGGAACCAGCTCCCACATTTATTTACCCCAGGGACTCTTGAGGAATGAGGGATAAGAGCCTTAGATAGAAATAAAGTGGGGGAGGGTTGGGAATTTAACTCAGTGGTAGAGCACTTGCCTAGCAAGCGCAAGGCCCTGGGTTCAGTCCTCAGCTCCAGAAAAATAAAAAAATTAAAAAAAAAATGAAGAAAGAAAGAGGGGAGATAAACAGCTAGAAAATACAGGATAGCCTCAGGAGGGCCTGGATCCTTGTCCACCTGCCCAGAACTTTATTCCAAAGGGCTTCTTATGACAATGCCAGGGGGAGGGGCAACGGACCTGTCCCTTGCTAGATACAGCCAAGTGTAGACCCTTCCAAGTGCCGGCACTCAGGCCCATGACCCAGTCATCCTCTTTATGCAGACCTGCTGGATAAAGCCACCAGGAAACCTAAATGGGCTGCAACAGCTACTCCCTAAAGTCCTACCTCAGAACACGGCTTTGGGGATTGAGCCTTTGACAGATGAGGTTTAGGGGATAGTTCCTGTCCAAACCATGACTACCCAGATGTAATTTACAAACATAACAACCTGTCAACTACTTTAGCTCTCCCCTTCCTACCTGTAACATTGAAGAACACCGTTGCTGGACCCGTGCTGGACCTGGCAGTCCGCCTTACAGCTTCCGTGTATACTGCCTCTGGTCTCTTAGATACTGTATCTACCTGAGGCTAGCAGTCCAGCTCTTCTGTGCCAGGGTCAGTACTGGGCAGCTGTATGCCTTGGGTGGCCCACATCCTTGCCTCCTGCTCGAGATGTGCGTTGGAAGGCCGTTGTAGGACTTCGGAGTCTACAGTTTTCTTGGGAGTCTGCCTGAGGAGCACAGCACAAGCTTCCGAAAAGCCTGGGCAGTAGAGGGCCACTGTGTCTAGTTTGCCACTGGGGGGCGCTGCGGTACCGTGTTGGTGCACTCCGTGCCTGGCCTTTGGGTCCCCATGGAGGGCTGGCTTTCACCAGCCCCGCCCCTGGCCTCTAGGCTGGGGGACTAAAGAAGGCCTTTCTGTCCAGTGTAAACGGTTGATGAGGCTGTTTGAAGGTGGTTACTGGGCCTCCAGGGCCGCTGGGTCTGGCGCCCAGGTAGAGGGAGTGCAGATAGGAAGGTCATGCTCTCCTCGGTCTGGCTCTGGGGCGGAGCACGGTGCTGCCCAGCTGGCCTTGTAGTGCTCCCATGGGGCATGCCCGTTCATTGTAACCCGAGGCTGGATCTGCTTCAGATGTGGGAACTGTGTCTGTGGAGACAGGTGCTGGGCCTGCCTGGCAGGCCCCTTGGCTTAGCTGCAGGAGTTGCAGATCATTGGCTGTCAGTGTGTTGGGAATCTCCTGTCTCAGGTTCACCCCAATCCTAACCCTTCTAACCGGTGAAGCAAGGAGCCCCCCCCCCCCCCCCACTGTCCTGCTGACCCACAGGTCTCCTGCATCCTCATCCTGCCTGGGACATCACAGGACTGAGCTAGCAACCCCAGCTGCTTTCCTCATACCCTCTGGGTTCAGAAGGTTGCTTTGGCCCAGGGCCACTCACACTGCTCTGTGAGAAGCAGAGGACCCATCAGATGACCAGGCCTTCATCTTCCACGGTCTGCCCAGGCTGCAGAGTCCTTCACCCCGAGTTCCCAGCCCCAGGAAGCACACTACCTGTTCTGAACAGCTGAGCCAGGCCATGTCAGCTGGTGCCGCGCTTGCTGTTAACTTAATGTGCTCCAAATTAAAGTCGCTTGTGCATTTATTGGGAGTGATTACTGTTCAAAAGCCCCAATTAAACAGTCTCCTCTGGTGGAATGAAGTGCCAGAGTCTGGCTTCTGTTACCCTCCCCAGGGGAGGCCTCAGGCTGGAGAGGAGGTCCTCTCATCTGCCCTCTCCCTCCCTTCCCGGTCTTCTCAGGGAAGTGGGGTGCAGGGATGGCACTCTGTTTCCCACACTTGCTCACTGCACTTCCTGCCTCCAACAGTCCATCCTGGGTCCTCCAGGGAAATGCTCCAGGGCAAGAGTGTGTGGCTCAGAGCCTAGGACTTGGGTTCAAGTCCAGTGTGTGACATTTAGGAGCAGCTGCCCTGGATGTGACACTTCTGAGCCTCCACTCTTGACTCTGTCTCAGGAGAAAGCGGAGACAGCACACAGGACCTTCCTGGCACTCGGGGAGGGGACGACAGATTGGTGGCTGTACGTCTGGCTCCTGAGTAGGTGTGCGGAGAGCAGGGGACTTCCCAGCATCCTAGAAGGCATAGCCACTTGGTGATGCAGCGAGCTGGCAATAACAGCATGCGCCCAGGTTTACTTCAAGGGGTCCGTGTATTCTTTTGCGTCCCCCACAGTTCCCTAAACGACAGTGTTTCTTCCTGTTCTGTGTCCTGCCCCCACCCCAGGGCAGTGCTTGTCCTGGAGCAGGAGCTGGGTGCCTTGCTGGGTACTCTGTTGTATCCATGTCCTCTCCTGTTAGTTAGCATGGGTGCTTGGCCCATGAGATTAGAGAAATGGGGGAGGGGAGGAAGAGGGCACAGACTGTACCCCTGTCATGGACATAGACGTATCTTTGCCTGTGGAAGGAAGAGGCTCTCATCCCCTCATCCACCTGGCTGTGGGCACAGGCTCTGCAAGTGTCTGCCCGCCATTGTTCCGGAGTCGGAGTGGTAGAGCTGGAGTCTGCGCACTTGCTGTCTTGAAGGCCGTGTGGCTGGACCTGCTGCACCTGTGAATGTTTAGCTGCTGGGAGGCTCCAGCCAAACCTGTTCTGGTAAACTAACATAGGTGCTCGGTGATGTTTGCTTTCCCTCTTCCCAATGTCTTTGGTTGTTTTCTTGGTCTGAGTGCACACCCCAGTTATTCATGATACTCTGGAGGATTGGCTAAGTGTAAGCTCTCCGTGGTTTAGAAGGTTATGGCACCAGGAAGACCGACATTCCCCCATACGTACCCACATACTTTCAGGCATGTTCACAGTCCCAGCTCCTGCCCATCTCAAGTGGCCTTAGGCTTCACACTTTGTGGCTCTTTCAATACTGGGTGCATGAGACAAGGTGCCAGATTATCATGGCAGTCTGGTGTGTGTGTGTGTGTGTGTGTGTGTGTGTGTGTGTGTGTGTGTGTGTGTGTATTGGGGGGAGTAACAACTGAGACCTGCCTGAAAGTTCAGCTTCCTGGGGTCCTGGCAAGGACGCAATTCTATCAGGGATTCACTGGTTGGTACATAGGACACCTGCACAGGATCAGGCTTTGGTGTCCTAGGCCACCTTTTGTCTGAGGGAGCAGAAGAGAAAGCAGGGGATTCCTAGAGTGACTGGGGCTGCCTGTGAGGATGCAGAGGCTGCCTGAGGGAGCAAGGGCCTTTGAGGAGGCCATTCATGGTAAATTAGCAAGACACTTGTTCATCTTGGAGAAAGGGGGGGAGGCAGGCCCCTAACTCCTCTTCCTGGCAGAGGGGATAGGGAAGGGGAAGGCCAGCCTGGGTGAGGGAGTGTTTGTTGTCTGAGTTGGCAGAATCGTCCAGCAGGAGGGTGCCAGAACAGGGAGAGACAGCTGCATGGACTGTGCCCAAGGATGCCTGGCTTGCATGCAGGTCTGCCTGCGAACTTCTGGAGTGATCACTTCACACTCCTGCAGCTTGGCTCAGGAGCCTCCTCTTCTGGAATCTGTCCAACCCTTTGCTCTCTGTAGTCCTGTCCTCCCCAAGATGCTGCTTTTTTAGTGTGTCGTTAGTGTGGGGTCTCACCCACCTCTGACACCCCATACCCATTAGTCCCTTCTCTAACCTCTGGTGTACCGAGCCTGGCCCCTTTGCCAACTGCTAGAGGGCGGGGCTGGCTCTTACATCTGTCTCCATGGAGATGTTAAGACAGGCCTGGTGCAGCATGAGACTCAGTGCAGGCTGAATGGGCTGCAGAAGTAGATTCAGGCAGGTGGGCAGAGAGGGTGAGCTCTGTGAGGTAGCCACAGGAAGTGAAGGGACTGCTGGGTAGTGGCACATCTCAGACATCCTGTGAACGCTATTCCTAGGCATGTGGGATCATGCTGATCAGAGAGGGAGAGACATCAGCTCTCCCATAGGGATTGCCCCACCTGAGATCAACCAGGACGGTGACGGTGTGCTTCAGAGACTTTTTAGGTTTTTGACCCTACTGCTCCTCCTGTGTCCTTATGAAGAGATCCTGATGCTGTCGGGAGAGAGCTGGGGAGGCTCCTGACCTGCCCAGAGCTCTGCTGGCATCGATGCTTTGGCAGGCCTTCAGCTCCTGCCTTTGGCTCAGACACTGGTGGACAGAGTCTGCCCAGGAACTGCTTACCCTGGGTTCCAGGTCTTTCTCTTCTGGCTTTCATAAATAGGCTTCCCAGTGTGTCTGAGTTTTAGTTCCTCACCTGCCAGTGATGGATTAGTGCTGTGGATATCGCTCTGTATAAATAAAATGCTGATTGGCCAGTAACCAGGCGGGAAGTATAGGCGGGACTAACAGAGAGGAGAATTCTGGGAACAGGAAGGCTGAGTCAGGAGACGCTGCCAGCCGCTGCCATGAGTACCAATATGTAAGATACCGGTAAGCCACGAGCCATGTGGCAAGGTATAGATTAATAGAAATGGGTTAATTTAAGATATAAGAGCTAGATAGCAAGAAGCCTGCCACGGCCATACAGTTTGTAAACAATATAAGTCTCTGTGTGTTTACTTGACTGGCGGGTGAGAGAGATTTGTCCTGACCGTGGGCCAGGCAGGACTGGAGAAAACTCCAACTACAGATTAGTTACTTTTCCGTTACAGTAACAAGTACCCCAGATACTCAGTCTTCAAAGAGAGGGTTGTTTGCTTGTTTGTTTGTACAGGGAATTGAACCTCGGGCCTCTTGCATACTAGGCAAGTGCTCTACCATCAGGCTCTATGCCCAGCCCAGCAAGGATTATTTAGATAACAGGTTTCGCCCTTCTGTCCATGATCAAACACAACCGTTTTTTTATAGGTCTCCGGTGGGGTATCAGATGGGAACGGCAGGGAACACGGTGTCGAACCCGGTTCCCTTGCTTGGGAATTGAAAGGAAGGAAGAGGAAAGGGCTGGGGGTTCCCACAAAGTCCCAGTGTTCCCTCCAAGGACTTAAGAACTCCCACTGTGGGCTAGGAGATGGCGCATTTGGTAAAACGTTTGCTGGGCAAGCATGGAGACCTGATTCCATATCCCCAGCACTCACGTAATAGCCAAGGTGTGGTTGTTTAACCTTTAACCTTAGTTCTGGGGAGGCAGGGACAGGAGTATCCATCCCTCAGGCTTGCCTCTACTGTCTGTACACTCGTGTGCACACACACAGAACTCCCACTGAGTCTCAGCTCTTCAGAGTTCTAGCATTTTCCCCCTGTGCCACAGGCTGACCAGCAAGTTCGTCACCTGGGCCTCTGAGAGTCCTTTATGCAGATGGTGGTGGAAAGGTGGGGACATTCCAGCCCTGAGTCACACGGTGGGTCTAGAATGGGTGCTAGGAAGTTGCAAGCACGCGTTCTTCTAGATTTGTTCTGAAAGGAGGTCAGGAGGTGAGGGGAAGAGGCTCCTGGAATGGCCGCAGAGTCGTCATTGCTGGGGGATTGGGGGCATTTCCTGGTCTCAGTCCTGAGGAGGTGAGGGTATGGAATCTCCCTAGCTCTCTCGGTGCTTGTCACCTCTACAAGAATCACAGCGGTCCCACACTTGAAGGAGCCCCTGAGGAGCAGGCATCATGCTGGAGCCCACCTTGGGCTTGCTCTTGGTCCACAGAATGCTTGTCTTAGTGTGGAGGTGTTCTCTCTTCAAGAGAGGTTGTCCAGGTGAAGCCCTGGCCCAAGGCAGACTGAGGGCTTGCCCAGAGCCACGGGCGCTGAGCGGCGGAGCTGGCCCCTGACTTTCTGACACTTGGGCATCTTATCCTTCCTGAATGGCTGTTGATCTGAGTGGTTCCTCCTTATCCTTCTGAAGCAGGGGATGCTCTGTGAGATGTGAGGCTCCAGTAGAATGGTGACTGGGGTGCCCTTTCGTATTGCTCAGAGGCTTATACATGAGACGTTGTCCCCTCACTAGCGAGTCAAGCGTTACCAGGTAATTTTTGAGTTCCCAGAGCCAGGACTGGACAGCCCTCATTCCTGCTCCAGCCTGTAGAGCCAGTGGAGCCCCTTTGCAGTATGTCCTGTATGCCTGTGCTGTTTGGGGTGCTGCCTCCTGCATTTACTTGACAGCAGGTCACAGGAGGTCTGGGATGGAGGAAGTCTAGTACCTTCACGTTACCTGTGAGGAAGGAAATTGGACTCAGGAAAGGCCAAGTGGCTTGTGTGAGGTCACTTTTCTATTGCTGTGATAAAAACGCCATGACCAGGTTAACTTAGAGAAGAAAGCGTTTACTGTCTCAGAGGGTCAGAGTCCATGACGGCGGCAGGGCAAAGGCATGACTGCAGGGACAGCCGAGAGCACCCGTCTGGATCAGCAAATAAGTGGAGGGGAGAGGGAGCGCAAGAGAGCGCTTGGGGAGTCACATGGGTCTTTTGAAACCTCAAAGCATGTTCCCACTGACACACCTCCAACAAGGCTGCCCCCCCCCATCCTTCCCAAATAGTTCCACCAGCTGGGGACCAAACATTCAGACATGAGCCTGTGGGGTCCATTGTCATTCAAACCCCAACCATCACATAGCTGGGCAAGGGGGTCTGGAACTCCATGGACTCCCTGTCTCCCTGCCCACCTTCTTGGTTTGCTCCTGAGCCAGCTCTGGGTGGTATTTAGCTCTCCATCTTCAGCTTCTGTCCCTGGTGCGATGCGTTTGTTTAGTCTCACTCACCTGTGGCCGTTCTGCAGTCACTTGTGTTTGTGTGCATTGAAAGCTGTGACCTGTGCCCCTAGAGTGGCAGCCTGTGGACTGCACTTGAGGGGCTGCCTCAGATACAGGTTCGGCCCTTCTGAAGGGTGCCGCTGTCCACTTCCCACTCTGGCCTCTGTGGGACCTGAGCCTGGGGTGGGACAGCTATGTGGAGTTGGAACCCACTGCCACCTCCTGCCTGGTCCTGCATGGCAGCTGCAGCCCAGGCATGCCTGTTGATCTGATCCGTGACACCCAGAAGCTCTTCTAGATGTTTCCTTCTCTGATGGTGTGGTGGTTAGCTTTACTGTCAACACAATCTAGAACTGCCTGGGAAGGGAGTTGCAGGGAGGGATTGCCTAGATTGGCTTGGCTGCTGGGTGTGGGCTCTGGGGGATTGTCTTGATTACATTAACTGATGGGAAGCACCAACCCACTCTGGGTGGCACTGGTGCCTGGGTTTGGGTCCTGGGCTGTATTAAAATGGAGAAGGAGGGCTGTAGAGATGGCTTTGCAGTTTAGAGCACTTGTTGCTCTTCCAGAGGACCAGGGTTCAGTTCCCAGCACCCACATCAGGATCACCTGTAATTCTAGCTCTGATACCCTCTTCTGGCCTCCATGAGCACTTGCATGCACAGCATTCACACACACAGAAATACATGTACAGATTTTAAAGATAGCTTAAAAAAACCCTGAGTGGTAAGCATGGATGTGTTTATCTCTCTGCTCTTGACTAGATGAGATGTGACTAGCTGTGTGACATTCCTGTCACCGTGACTTCTCTGCTACAAAGGACTGTGACCTGGAACTGTGAGCTAAAGCAAACACCTTTCTCCTCCGAGTTGGAGTCAGGGCATTTTATCCAAGCAGCAGAAACAAACTGCTACATAAACTGGTACTGAGGTGTAATGAACCCGGCCATGTGGTGGTAAACCTTGAACTGTGTGTGTGTGTGTGTGTGTGTGTGTGTGTGTGTGTGTGTGTGTGTGTGTGTGTTGGGGATACGAAGACATTTGGTACATTGGGCTAGGAAAGCCGCTGGAAGTGGGAAGCAGGGCTTAATGAGCCATTCTGGTGGGCACTGAAGACTGCTGAGAGACAGGGACAGTGGCGGTCCAGCTCCCGAGGCTTCCGAGAGGAGCAGGGACTCTGTTGGGAACAGGGACAGGGGCCATTTGTTTATTTCGGCCAGGAACCCAGCTTCATTTTGCTAATGTCCTGGGACTCTGAGGGAAGTTAAGTTTGAAGATAATGGACTGACTGGTTTGGCAGGATGGTGTTTAGGCTGGCTCTCATGAAGCAGCTGCCATCATGGAGGGCTCAGCACCCTTGGCGGAAGCTCCCCACACTGCTGTAGATAGAAGAGTCACACTCCAGGTCACCACGGCAGCATACAGCTGTGGCCATGGAGGCCAATCACCTCTCCAGCTGGTAGCAGAACTTGGCAATGTCCTAAGCGTCATTCACATGGTACTGGTTTTGAGGAACTGAAAGACACAAGGTTGAGGGGGTTGTGGAGAGCAGGGAAGACTAGGAACCATGCGGCAGGTTTGGTGTGCCTGAGGGGCGGCCCTCAGAGGCCGCTTTGTGAAGCTGGGAAGATGAAGCATTAGCTGTCATGGAGCCACCAGGATAAGGCTGTTCCGGTACTGTGGGACATCTGCTAAGGAGAGCCTGGAGTGGCACCGTCTGAGCCTGGGCACTGTGCGCTGGTGGCGGAGCTGGAGGGGAGGGGCCCGAGCCCCGGATGCTGGACAGGAACGGGACGGGAACGGCAGGGTTTCCTATTTGCACTGCCCCAGCAGCGCCTCCGTTCTCCCTGCTCCTGACCATGCTGGTGATGTGATTTGAAGTTCCTGTCACTTCGATTTCCCCGTGTGATGGAGCATAACCTGGAATTGTAGCAAAAACAAACCCTTTCTCTCCCAAGTTGTTTTTTGTCGTGGTGTTTCATCACAGCAGCAGAAATGGAAGCAGGGCCGCTGCTCTGCTCTCCAGTTCAGACCCCTGCCTGGAGCGTCCACACCGCCCGCTCTCCTGCATGTCTGTTCCTCTAGGGGTTGTTCTGATGATGCTGCTGCTGCCCCTGCTCTGTCTTTCTGCCACACTAGTGAGAGGCAGAGGTGGGGAGACCTGGGGGTAGGAATCACGTTGGTTTCTCTCTCCCTCCTATGTGGTGGACTCCTGTAGGAGTGGTATGTACTTGCTGAGGACTCTGGTGTTGGCACAGGTGGGCTTGGCTCAGCTTCTGACTGTCCCTCATCCCTCCAGGAGGCAATAAATAGTTATTCTCCTTCTAGGAATGGCTTCCTTGGCTACACAAGGGACACATTGATTGAGTAAACAAATGTGTGAAAAGGACCTGTCCATGCCCAGCACTCAGTAGGTGTTTGCCGGGGCCCATCGGTAAGGCTGTCCTGTCTCCTGAGAGGTCTCTCCGGTTTGTGTCCTGTTCTGGGGTAGCTGTGCTCGTCCCTGGCATATGCCACCACATGGCTTTGCTCTTCACATTGCTCGTTGCTTTTCCTCATTGGTTGAGATCTTATAGGAGGTCTCAGACCTAAGCCTGGCTGTGTGGTTTGCCTGCATGGATCCCAGTCTGCTGTCATGTGCATAGAAGCCCCATGCCACGTCCTTTAGACGTCAATTGGTGTCCCTGTTGAATAAGAATTATACAGTAAGCCGGGCGGTGGTGGCGCATGCCTTTAATCCCAACACTCGGGAGGCAGAGGCAGGCGGATCTCTGTGAGTTCGAGGCCAGCCTGGGCTACCAAGTGAGTTCCAGGAAAGGCGCAAAGCTACACAGAGAAACCCTGTCTCAAAAAACAAAAAACAAAAAACAAAAAAAAAAAAAAAGAATTATATAGTGCCTGAGCCCAGGGGCCATCTGAGTAGTGTCACACCCTGTGGTCCCCAGGTTTGTAGGTGGAAGAGGAACAAGCTTGAGGCTGTGTGATATGGCTCCAGAGCACCGGAGAAGTTCTTTGAGGTGATGTTCCTTGTTGTAAGGTATACCTAACAGATGGCAGTGTGCAGTGGGGCTTTGCTCCCTAGTCATTGGTGGGGCTGGTCACTGCTGCCGTGTGTGCCATGGCCAGAGTCCTGGGTCCCCATCATCTACTAGGGCATGCTGGTGGGAGTGCTTGTTGAGAGCTCATGGGGAGTCCTCTGGGTAACACACTGTACAGCCTGGCTGCTGTCTACCCTGTGGCCCATCTCTGATGGTGCTTCCTGGGTAGAGCTTGTCTTTGGACTCTGGGACGTCCTGGAGAATACTGTCTTCCTCCACCTGTCACAAATGAAAACTCAGCCTGGCTGGGACCTTTGGGCCTCAGCAAAGTATGAATAGTGAAGCTTGAACCTAATTAGTCTTACTAAATAAAAACCTGGAGTCAGATATCGAGGGTGCAAGCTGAAAGATCAGAGAAGCAGAGCAGCAGCCACTAGAAACTTCTTACCTCTACAGATCCTCAGACTGAGTGGGGTGCTGAGATCCTGTCTCCACCTCCCTAGTGTGGGAGTAAAGGCTGCACCACTACCTCCTGGCTCTGTTTCTCTTTTAGACTGATCAATCTCATGTAGCTCAAGGTGACCTTGAACTCCTGATCTTCCTGCTTCTTCCTCCCAAGTACTGGGATTAAAGATGTGTGTCACCACTGCCTGGTCTCTATGGTTAACTCTATGGTGGCTAGCTCCACCTTCTGATCTTCAGGCAAGCTTTATTTGTTAGATCGCAAACAAAATGTACAACAGGATAGCCAAAAGGTGAGTTAAGTTTGGTGAGCAGTCATTGCCAAGGACCTAAAGGTATTTGTAGGTTGGTTCTGTTTACTCTTTCATCATCCAGGCTCACAGAGAATCTTGACTTTGACCAGAAGTACCAGCAGTGGAAGTCATTCTCTCTCAGGGCTCTCTCAGAGCTGGAAGACATCTAAGAACAAATGCAAAACAAAATGGTTTCTTTTGTCGAAGTTGGAAGCTCTGCCTTGAGCGTTGGGAAGGGAATCGGAAGTTGATGTTAACCTCCTGGTTTCTACAGCTGTTGGCATCTAGTCCTCTTGTGTGACACGTGCAGCATCTGGACTTGATTTATGAAACTCCTGAGGGATTTGTTAGAGCCCGGAACTATGAGAGAACAGCTCACTGGCCCATGAGAATGTTCTACTCTGAGGGCTTGGCCTCAGACCCCAGGGTGAGAGAGGGTTGTGAGAATCCATGAGAAGGTGCAGAGAGAGGGCAGTGGACCCTGGAGAGCCTTCTTGACCTGCCCCACAGAGGGTATGAAGCTGAAAGGCCTGTTCTCATAGACCATCTTCATTCTCCCATGTGCCCCTCAGCCCTGTCCCTTGCTGGTGTAATTTTGATGTGGCGGGGGACTTTAATCTGCTTGTTTCACTTCTGGGACCTGTATGCTATGGTGTAGGCCTTGGTGTTTCTGATCATGTTGTCTTGTTTCATGCTTATTGTTCATGGAGTATGTTGTCACCTTTATTTTATAAGCTGTTCTGTGAGTTTCTGACTTTTTGAGACAGGATATCAAGATATATTAGGCTTTAAATGAGGACGTCTCCCATAGGCCCAATACATATAGGCATTCACAGCTCACAGTTTGGTCATTGACCCATCACTGAGGATAGAAGCCCCAGCCAGGCAGAGTTCAGCTTTGGCGTAGGGGAAATGATGCTCTCAAACATGTTTCCAGATGCTGACATGTCCTGCCATTCAGAAGTAAAACACAGCTATAGGTAAATCTCGCCCTGTGTCTTCCAGCCTCTCCTTGAGGGTATCCCGTTCCAGGTGAAAAGTGGGGCACTTTGTAGAATTGATTTTCACTTTCATTTCCATCTCACATATATGTATACATGATATATACTTATTATGTGTGCTGGTCAGTTTTTTTTGTCAACTTGACACAAGTTAGAGTTATTTGGGAAAAGGGAATTTCAGTAGAGATAATGCCTATCTGATTGGTCTGTAGGCAAGTCGGTGGAGGCATTTTCTTGATTAAATTGATGTGGAAGTGTAGCTGGAAGTTTTCTTGTGTCCCGCCTGGGCCCTGTGGTTGGGACAAATCTCTCCCACCTACGACTCGAAGCTACTTGGTCCCAAATAGACACACACAGGCTTATATTAATTTTAACTGCTCGGCCATTAGCTCAGGCTTACCATTGACTAACCCTTACGCTTAAACTCAGCCCGTTTCTGTTAATCTATATGTTGCCACATGTTCCGTGGCTTTACCTTGTGCCATTACATGCTGCTCCCTGGACAGCAGACTGGTGTCTTCTGACTCAGCTTTCCTCTTCCCAGAATTCTCCTTGTCTGCTTATCCCACCTGTATTTCCTGCCTGGCTACTGGCCAATTAGCATTTTATTTATCAACCAATCAGAGCAACACATTCACAGCATACAGAGTGATGTCACCCATCATTTCCCCTTTTCTTTCTATTTAAAAGGAAGGTTAAATTACATATAATAGAACAGTTATCAACCAAGAATTACAGTTACAATATCTAGTCTATTTGTATTTTGTAAAATTAAAGAAAATACTCTGTCCTATATTTGTAAGTCTAAAGTTTCATATCTAATTTATCTTTTATCATAACCAAGGAAAATTATAACTATCTAGTCTTCAACTACATCAAAGACCTCAGAAGGATATAATATTACCTAAGTAAACAGGAAGAGTATTGTAAGCAACTTCCAAAAATCTAGAATGAGCCGGGTGGTGGTGGCGCACGCCTTTAATCCCAGCACTCGGGAGGCAGAGCCAGGCGGATCTCTGTGAGTTCGAGGCCAGCCTGGGCTGCCAAGTGAGTTCCAGGAAAGGCGCAAAGCTACACAGAGAAACCCTGTCTCGAAAAACCAAAAAAAAAAAAAAAAAAAAAAAAAATCTAGAATGACAGAGACAACTGACTGCCTGGACAGTCACCCAAAGCTCTTCTGCAGTGTTGGGGCATCCATTCTTCAGCCTACAGGCCTAGAGTCTCTCAGTTGCTTCTCTCTGTGTCCTATAGAATGTCTGGCAGTTTCCTCTGCTAAGCAGGAACCTGACGGACCATTTTGCCTTGCAAAGTTCAGTGGTCACCTTCCTATGGGTCCTACATGTCTAGTTTATACAACATATCATCAAGCAGTCATCTCAGGGACACTTTTTTGCCCAGTGGCTAACTTTTGCCACAAAAAAAAAAGCAAACTCTATAATGAGTTTCTTCAATGCCTATTATCTTCTCTGAAGTAGATTGGTACTGCCAGGAGCAGACATGTCTCAATGTCCAGAAAGTCAAAGTTCTTAAAATGTTTTAAATGGCATATTCTGTAGGTCTTTGAAGTGTTTGAAGATTACCCACCTAATTGAATTATATCTATGTATACCTAGAAAACTTAATATGACTATAAGTTTGACTATCATAGAAGACTAATTATTAATCTGTATTTTTTTTTTTTTTTTTTTTTTTTTGGTTTTTCGAGACAGGGTTTCTCTGTGTAGCTTTGCGCCTTTCCTGGAACTCACTTGGTAGCTCAGGCTGGCCTCGAACTCACAGAGATCCGCCTGCCTCTGCCTCCCGAGTGCTGGGATTAAAGGCGTGCGCCACCACCGCCCGGCTTAATCTGTATTTCTTAATTATTCATTACAATTTCAAATGAGCAGTACAAACATAATACCTTAAACAAGAGTAAAAATATACATACAGTATAACAAAATTAACTTTAAATTTGTATCAATAAACTAAAATCTATACCACTGTAAAACATTTTAAGCAAGTAGCTCTTTAAAAGTAGGTCCAACAATCCACTCTTTTATCCTATCATATCTATATCCTATATTTCCATATCATATCCCCCTTTCTTTTAGAATGATATTGACTATGACTGATAACAATTTGTAACCAAAAACCTAAACAATAATCCATTTTTTGGGAATGTGGACATAGTTTTCTAGGCTACTTCCTGCTGATAGAGGGCGCTGGATTCTTATGGGGATCCTGAGAAAATTAAGAATTATGGTCGAATCTTGACTGGAGTAGTCTGAACCAGTTGCCTTGAAACTGTTCTGGATGTTAGATCATCTGGGCCATGGTGTCATCGGAGACCTTTCAGGGTGTTTTGGCTAGTCAAACCATATTAGTCTGGAAGCAATCCACAGGTTCTCATCTTCTGTAGAAACAAAAGCAGAACCTCTTTTCCAAAGCAACATGTCCTTAGACATAGATTTTGAAATCAAGATATCTTTAAAATATACATACTGATTTAACTCAGCAGCTTTTACAATCAAATGTCTTTCTGCAGTTAAAAATCCCAAAGACAACACAATCCAGAATCTCTGTGTATTATCCATCTTTACGTGGCTTATTTTTTATACTACCTTTACTGTCTCTTTAAAGACTTTATTTTTTAAAACTATTTCTTTATATAACTGTCTATATTCATTTTTTTCTCTCTTCCAAGCCTACGTACATTTTTACACACACTGCAAACCATTTAAAGTCTTGTTCCATCAGAATCTGTCTTATTGTGAATCTGTTGCTTTAAACTGTAGCATGACTAGGACTGAAATGGCAGCTTTGGCTGCTGGCTCCGCCCACCTCAGCTTCCCAACATGGCAGAACTACATTTACTGCCAGCTCTGGGAGCCAGGCTCACCACCAACTATGGGAAGCAGTGGGTCTGTGCTTCCATCCAGCAGCATGGAGCCCAGAAACCTTTTTTTTTCTCTTTTTTTATGTACTAGCAAAAGCTAAATCTGTCACGATGCAATGCACTGTGTGGCTTGGAGACGCCACTGTGTACTGCGGTGGAAATCTGCCATGCTGCACTCAAGCCCACACACCATTGTGAACCTGCCATACTGTCTGAATCCAGAGGGTTGAGTTGGTGGTGTTACATCATTGGCCTCCCCTTTAAGGTGTGAGCTGTGAACCCTCTTGCTTTGTGTCTCCATAGCTTGTAAATTTATGCTCTTACCCAGTTGCTGACTCATCCTTGTCACATAGAGTGTCCTAGAGTAAATACATGGTGTGGAACTTCTTGCCTCCCTGAAAAAATATAAAACTCAGATATTTTCCCTTTTTAGAGTAAAATATTATTTTTCTGAAGACTCTTCTCCTGGTTTGCCTGTGCCATCCTGCCCAACACGACTGTCACGTGATTGCCATCCCTCTTAATAAAGTTCCCTTTTAGATTTTAAAGGAAAACCTTCCTTTCCTTTAAGATCCCATCATATTGTCTCTGATCGAATGGACTGCTTTTTTTTTTTTTTTTTAAATATTCTCCCATCTCAAGGCCTGATGATGGCTTCCCTGGTCACATCCTAAGGCCTGATGATGGCTTCTCTGATCACAAGGCTCTCTCCTGGTGAAGCTCATATCTGAAGAGTAACTTCATGCCAGCTCCCTTCCTGAACCGACCACCGAAGCCTTTTTCTAACAATGGCTGGTGTGACACCGTGTCCATGTCACCCCCTTTGATCTTGCCGTTACATTTAGCCACAGGCTGCTAGGAATGAGCCTTCAGAGACCAGCTGGCCTGGGTGGGGACCTGGCTTGACAGAGGCAGTGATCTAGGGCTCCCCATGACCTGCGGTCTCCTCCCTGAACCACAGAGCATCTGTGCTCAGCTAACTGGACTGCTTTCCCAAAGCCTGAGGGATGTGCTCAGAGTCCAGCAGCATTGGCGAATGCAGATTTATAATGATAGAGGAAAGCTTGGGACTGCAGCCAGCCCTTCATTCAAGGGGATGCTGCTTTTCCTGATCGGTGTGCAACGGCATCCCATTTTTCTGCTCTCTACAACGTAACAGCCAGTATTTACTGTGGGCTTTGTGTGTCCAGGAACTGACAAGGAGCCTGGTTTCTCGGTGAAGAGAAGAGGTAGACAGACAGAGTGTCCTGACCTAGTGGAGCTTACATTCTGTGGCGAACGAAGATTTAAAGCGACTAAAGCTGTCCACACTGTTGCCTGAGAGACGTGAAGTAGGGTTAGGTTTCATTTCATGACTGTTCTACAAAAAGGAGATGAATGAGCTGTCCAGTGTGCAGGCAGCTCAGGGAATGATCTGGGAGGTCAGCAGGGTAGGAAGGGTCAGGAGTATGGAGCCCTTAAGAGGGCACTGGTCAGCAGCCTATACCCGCTCCTCACATGCAATGGTTTCTGGGCCTCCTTGCCACCTTGGCCATTGACTTTGGACGCTTTAGTGTTTGACAGCTGCCTCCCTGCAGCATGATTTCTAGAGTTGCATTTGTCTGTGTGGCACCAAGCGAGAGGCTCTGCTGTCACCTTCCTTCTCAAGGTGACTGGGGTCTCTGTACTAGGATTATGTGGGGTGGTATATAAGTGAATGCCCCAGCCTCATCCCAGATCCTGATTCTGACTCTCCGGGATCAGTGCACATGGTTTATAAGCTAGCCAGGCCCTTGGTGAGAGCCTGTGCCCACTGAAGCTGAAGACTCTTCAGGGCAGCAGTTGGAGCTGTCAGCTTTGTTGGAGACTTACGGTTCCCTGGTGGTGGTTTGACTTTCAGTTACCCATCATCCCCGAGACCCATCTCTTTTTGGGTTATATTTCTCCTTGCCCTTGTCAAAAAAAAAGGGGGGGGGGCTTCTGAGTGTGGGGATAAGACCTGCTAAAACGTTGGGAATCTCATAGGACTTCCTGGGAATGGCCAATGGTGCAGAGGTACGAGAGGAAATGGGTGCAGGGAGCAGACAGGTGTGCTGTCCTGAGTGGACACAGTGAGGACCGGGACAGGGCTCCCACTCTTGAACTGTGAGGGAGGGAAGCAGGCCCTGAGAACAGCTCTTTGAAATGCCTTTAGAAATTAGATGAGTGGGCTCTGATTCTCTCCACCCGCCTGCGCCTCTGTCAGGCCGAGTTACATTCATGGAGGAAATCTTGCAGAAGTGGTAAAAGTCACATGGGGGTTCGGGTGTGTGTGTGTGTGTGTGTGTGTGTGTGTGTGTGTGTGTGTGTGTGTATGTGTGTATGTGTGTTTGTGTGTGTCACAGTGTGCTTCATTTCTTTTCTTGTAAAATCTATTCACTTTTACCTTCTCCATTTACAGCTAACAAAGGCAGGCCTTGGTTCTCTCATTCCAGGGGCCTTTGTTTCCAAAGTCAGTTATTGGTGAGGGCAGCATATGGCTGTGCATGACTGACGGTGTTTGGGGGACTCTTAGAGAGTAAAGACGGAGAGATCAGTGATCTCCTGCTCTCTCCATCTGTCACTCACATAGCTGTCGCTCCCTGGTCCAGGAAACACCTCTGATGAGATTTTAGAAATGACCTTTAAGAACCAGGCACAGTTACCCTGAAGCAGCTCACAGGTAGGATATAAGATTTACCAGACAACATCCTGACCAGTAGGCTAAGGGTTAAAAAAGGACCATGTTCCTCAAGGTTTAGAATAGTCCTGGGAACTAGAAATTTCTGTTCTTTAGGTATGTTCCAGGGACAGGAGGATCCCTGGACTAGAAAAGAGCTGCCATTTTCTTGGGTTTTCCTGGGAGCACGTCCTGTGTGGCCGCTGTTGTGTTTTAGGGTGTCAAGTTGTCTCTCCTGTCTGGACTCATGATTTCTGCCCGTTCCTTTGCTCATTCTTCCCCACAATTTCAGCAAATTCTCAGCATTTGCCGAGCCCCCGCCGTACGTGATGTGCCTTGCTGACTGGAGCATGCCCAGCAGGGAATAGCACACCGACAGGGTCCCCTTCATAGTCCCTTTAGCCTGGCCGGGAGCTGGGGAGGGGCGGAAGTAAAAATTTGACATGTCAGGTGGCGATAGGTGTTCTGGAGAAAACGAAGCTGCTGATTCACTGGCCAGAGCAGATTGTGTGCATGTGATGTGAAAATGTGTGTGGTGCGTCTGTGTTATTGGGGCGGGGGCTCTTAGCTACATTTTGTGGTGAAGAAGAGATCTTAGCATCGTATACTTTGATACCGAAATGAAAAGATCCAAAGGAGATGGCCAATGCAAAGACTCTGAGGTTGCAGGTGCTTGCTCTGTCTGTGGCACTGGAGGAGTTTGTTAGCACATTTTTCTTTCCCCCGTAGAAATAAGCCAATCAATGAGGTCTATTTTTTCTTCAGAAAATCATTTTTTCTCCAGCTCTTGTTGGAATCGATTACTAAGCTCTCGAAGATTAGTCATGCATTTGTGGAACTGGCTAGCCTTGGGTGGTGGGTATTGGGGGACATCAGCCTGTGTTGGGGCCCCCCTTCCCCCTACCCACAACACTCAGGGGGAGTCGCTCTGTTGTGCTATTCTCCCATTTGTCCTGAAGAGTGTTTCTGGGCCAGGAGGATAATGGAGGACCTGCCCTCCCCGTCCCATCGCCCGTCCTCCCCTCCCCCTGCACCCCTCCCCGCCCCCAACATAATGGTCCTTACCATCTTCACCAGAAACAGTTGTGACTACTTGCAAGTGACCCTCAAAGCCAGGCCTTATAAAAGGAGGGAGTGGGGTGGGCCACTGGACTCTTCCCCAGATCCAGCCGCTCTGGCTTCTCCCTCCCAGCGGTAGGTAATTTTCCCCCAGTTGCTCATGGTTTGGGAAAGTGTTAGTCTATATAGTGTGGAAGGCAGGCTGGCTGAAAGGGGGCTCCACTTACGCAGCTGTGGGAAAGTCTTCGCACTAGCTCTGGGGGACGCGGCTGCTTTGGGGTCACCCACGCTCCTTTAAGTAGCTGCTCACCCTGTCATGTCAGGAAGCACAGTGAATGCCTTGGTTCAGCAAGCTAGGCTTGGGGCGGATCTTTACTTTGGTCTATTGTGGGTGCCCTGTCTGGGGTGAGTAGGCGTTCACATCTCTTCAGGAAAGGTTAACGGTCAAAGGGAAAGCAGCTTCTCTTTGGGAATGTGTCCAGTGCCTGTCACCAGGAAAGACCTACCTGTCTGCTTCATGTCATCCCACGTGGCCTTCTGGGAAAGGGAAGGCTGTCAGCAGGGACCGGCTGGGAGAAAGATTATTTCCCACTGTGGAGTCCATGTCCCATGGTGGCTTTTCCTGATCCATTGAGACTCCTTTAGGACAGTGTTTAATGTACCTGGGGTGGGGTTGGTTCTCTCTCTATGTCTCTGTCTCTCTCTGTCTCGTGTGTGTGTGTGTGTGTGTGTGTGTGTGTGTGTGTGTGTGTGTGTGTGACATGGGCATATGCACACCTGTGTGGAGGCCTAGGGTTGATGTCAGGTATCCTCCTCAGTAGCTCATCTTACTTTTAGACAAGGTTTCTCACTGAACCCAGACTCACTGATTTGACTGAACTGATGGTCCCAGGGAGCCCCCTTTGTTGAGCAGTGCAGCTCTGGGCTGGGCCTGGCCCAGGGAAGCTCAGTGGGTAGGCTGAGAGTACAGGATGGGATCTGTCACTTCCTTCAGCCTGTCTAGGACACTGAAGGGCCGGTAGCTGCGGTTCCTGCCTGCGGTGTCTCGGGTCCGGTATCTGGAGATTCCTGCATGAAAAGGCATTCTAGCTGTGCTGAAAGCAGCAGTGACATCCTCTGTACTTAGTAAGCACCGCTTTGTGCCTTATCAGAGGCCGGGGGACGTCTGCCAGGACTCCCATTCTGCGGACATGTTAGGGTGGTGGAGTGTTTTGCCAGGGTAGTCAGGCACCTAGAGCATCCTGCCATTAACTGACTCCAGGACTGTGATTTGAGTCTCTGAGTCTCTGGAAGAACTCTCTCCACATCACCGGAGAGATTCCAGACCAGATTGGGGCCTGTGACATGGTAATGTTGTGGGATTGTGTTGGCTAGTTTTATCAACTTAACACAAACCTAGGCATACCTGGGAAGAAGGAATCTCCACTGAGGAACCTCCTCCATCCTGTGGACTGGTGGGCATGTCTGCGGGGGCGTTGTCATGATTGCTAGTTGATGGGAGGGCCTGGCCCACTGTGAAATATGCATGGGAGTCTGGGCTGTGTGAGAAATGTAGCTGAGCAGCCCATGGCTAGCAAGCCAGAACGGAGCTTTTGTCTGTGGCTGCTGTTTCAAGCGCCTGTCCTGAGTTCCTGCCCGGCATCTATCCCTTGATGGTGGGCTGTGACCTGTGAGATGAAATGAACCCTTTCCTCCCCAAGTCACTTTGGTCACGTGTTCCTCACTGCAACAAGGAGCAAACTGGGACAGTGTTGTTTGCTTGTCCCCCACTGGTGGCCAGCTCTGTTGATGGCAGAGTCTAGATGTTGCTGCAGCATCCTTCCCATGCTGGATATGAACCCTCTGGACAGTGGAGACATTCTTGTCATTGCCGCGGGAGACGGATGCTGTCGCTGCACCGGGGTTGGTTGTGGTATCGTTGCTCTTCTCCTAGGTTGTGGATGACCTCCTCCCATGCTGCCTCTGGCTGACTGGCCCTGCTGTCTGCCCGCTCTTCTGGCAGCCTCACGGTTTCCTGGAAGCCACGTCTTCCTGTGCCCAGGGCCGGCTCATTACCTACCTCCTTGGCTCTAGCTGTATCTGACTCCCAGTGGGTTTGTCATTCAATAAATGAGTTTTCCTCATTTGAGCTAAGGGCTTGGGATGCTTTAGGTCTTCAGGGAATGTTTCCAGAACCTGTGGCGTGGCTCCTCTGGCTCTCTGTGCCAGTGAGAGTGTCTGCTCCTGCCTGGCACAGGATCAGCTGTGGCTGGCTGTGCTGGCTTTCAAGGCTGGAAGTGATAAGAATGTGATTTTCGTGGTAGAGTGAGGCCAGACACCCCCTGCCCCCAGAAGACCATCCTTTCTGAGTCGTTTTCCTAGAGCCCCTTACGGTCATGGTGTTTTCTTTATACCTATTTCATTTTGAACATCAAGCTCTTGGAGGACACTTAGTCTAAGAATTCTTTGTCTTTACTGAATTTAGATTTGTGTCTCTTAACGTAATTCATTAAAGATAAAAGGAGGCAAAGGGACTTAACACAGATTTAGTTATTATTCCTGATAGATGGACGACTGAGTAATTATTGGTGTGAAATATTGTTATGAACAAATCCTTGAAGTATCACCGAGCAGAGGAAATTAGTGAGTGGTTACAGTGTCTGATACGGCTGACTAGAAAGCCGCCTGCCTGGTTGCTGTGAGCGTGGTAAGTCATGTCACGGGGCACTTCCAGCAGCTTCTTTAGGAGCTCAGACTGGGCTCCGTCCTGCACACCAGAAGTGGTACACTCTGGTGACTCGGTCAGTGTCCCCAGGCATTGCTGTTGAGTCATGTGACGGACTTGAGGAAGAAGCCTTTAGGCTGAGTGTGGGTAATGTTCTGTAATTAATAGGGTTTGACATTTTCAGATGTGTATATGTAAATAAAGTGACAAAAGTTGCAAGTGGTGACCCAGCGTTTGTCGTCTGCATCCCTGTGAGTCACGGGCTTGCGTTGACGGAAGCTGTGTTCTGACTGGCTGACCCACCGCCTTCAGTAAGCAGCACGTGACACTCCCGATCCCCTAGGCTCTGTGGCAGTTCTTCCTTAGCTCTTGAGGCGGGGCTTTGCAGCCCTCAGCCGGGCACTGGGGCCTGCACTGGACCGCATGCTCCATGGTGTCCAGGCTTGATGCTGTCTGAGGAGATCACAGTCTGCAGACCCACGTCCTACTGGGAGACTGGGCGTTTTGATTCACAGTTGGTGTCTGTGGCTAGCTTCCTGCTGTATGAGTGTATCCATGGAATATATTCATTTTCCTTTAAGTAGATTTATTATCTGAAATATTCATTGGAGCGGGCTAAGCAGTACGGCTCTTGGAACAAATGTACTGAGTCCAGTGTGTCCTTATAAATCTATTAATGCCGATGGGATACAGTCGTTGCCTTGGAAGCAGGTGATATGAGGCTGGTGGGGGAGTAAGTGGGCTGCCGACAGTACTTTGCCTCTCTGCACTTGGCTGTGGCTGAGGCAGGCCCTGCCCACATCCCATGTATATTCCCCTAACACACACACACACACACACACACACACACACACACACACACACACACACACACACCTGTTCCCCTGCTCCTTTTCCTCTTTGGTGAATGTGGAGCTGTCTGCTTCTTGAGAGCCCTCTTTCAGCATCTTGCCTGACTCCAGCCCCCAGTGATGGCTTGGAGGTGTAATGAGGGTATGCTGGGAAAGCTGCCCCATGACTGATATCTGATCTGTGGGGAGAGATTCAGGGGACTGGGCACAGGCTGGGACAGGCTGGGAGGGTGAGGGGTGAGAGCATCTTAGCAGCCCTGAGTGGGGAGCTTGTCCCCAGGAAGCCTAGTGGTCACCGCAAGGGTAAATGTTGCCATCCTGTGTCACCCACGAAGAGACTGAGGCTCTTGCCCTAAGTATGGTTCCTTCAGGTTGCAAACGTGTGTCAGTGGCCTGGCCTGAATGTAGCCAGCTGTTACAGGGCAAGAAACACTCATAGGCAGTGAAGCCCCATGTGAAATGGGGTGCAGGAGGAGCCTGGAACATCCTGGGAGGCGAGAAAGCTGGGAGGAAGACTGGGAGAGGGAGTTCCATATACGGGGGTGGGGGTGGGGGTGGGGGCGGAAGAGCAAGTGGAGGTTTATAAGGACACAGGTCATAAAGGGGCGGCTGATGGGTGGGGTGAGGGTGGTGGTTCAGTTTTGCTCAGTCGTGAGGCCGGGTGGGGTGGGTGGGTGGAGCTAAGAGCTGCAGGCCTTGCTGGGGGATTTGGACCCGAGGCAAGTGAGCTTTGGAGGTTTTGAAGCTAAGAAGACAGATACAAATCTGTGTATCTGGAAAATGACCAAGGTGCAACAGAGGATGTTCTGAGGTGATGAAATCGACCATGCAGGGAAGCCACAGGGCAGCACCAGAGGCTACAGAGAGGTGTGCGAGAGAGATGTAATTTGGGATTAGAGTTGAGAAATAGCAAGAACTGGCCTAGCTGAGAGGCCAGAGAAAAGAATGGCCAGAAAAGGAATGAAGGAAAACATCACCTCGGAAGGAAAACGTCAAGAAATCTTAACCAAGCTTTTACAGACAGCTGCAGGATTTAAAGTTGTACGGATCCGACTTTAGGGAGCAAAAAGACGTGATGAACTAAATTGGGTTTCTTGCTCGTCTGCGACAGGGTCCTGTTCTGTAGCACAGGCTAGCCTTGAACTTAGAGTAATCCTTCTGCCTCAGCCTCTTGAGTGCTAGAACTCTTAGGAGTGAGCTGTCATCCCGGCTAAACTAAGCTCAGTCGTGTTTTAAAAGTTGAAAGAGACTGAGCACAGAAGTCAACCTGAACTGAAGGAATCCAGTTTAGAGAGGAGTAAGAAATCTTAGAATTCTAGACAAAAGCAGAACCCCTGGAGGGAACCAGCGATGCAGGGCTGGGCGCATGACCAGAGGCTCTGAAAGCTGGGCGTGTGATGACATGGGAAACCTGGGCAGACTCTGGGCAGTGGGGATGGGAAATAGAGTCAGCTGTTTGAGAGGGTCTCAGTGCCCTCTCCTGACCTGTCTCCTGATGGTGTGGCCACTATCCACACCCGGGAGCTGGGCCCTCCGCCCGCCCTCCCCTAGCCTGTCCCTGTCCTGTCCTCGACAGTGTCCCTGTCATAGCCAGCCCCTGTGCTGCCCGGACCCCCTCCTCATTGCCCTTCCCCACCCCCTTAGCTCCTCAGAGATCTTGGCTCCACCCTGTGTCTGCCTCCTGGGCTCAGGTGTGTTCTGATGTCTAGAACTGAGACGACTGGCTAACTCTTGGGTTCTCCTGCTCCCCGCTACAGGTCATCTTCCATGATGTTGCTGTGCTGACAGACAAGCTCTTCCCCATCGTGGAGGCCATGCAGAAGCACTTCAGTGCTGGCTCGGGGACCTACTACAGCGACTCCATCTTCTTCCTCTCCGTCGCCATGCACCAGATCATGCCCAAAGGTAACCTGGACTGCCAGGCACTGGCCCTGGGGTGGCAGACTCTGTATGCACTTCTGGGCTCAGTATGGCTGGTGCCCTGTTTGTGAGGAAGGCAGCGGCTCAGGGCCCTCCTTAGAGCCAGGTGCAGCTCTGTCCACTTGCTAGATCTCCTAGTCCTGTGGATGACACATAAACCCAGACACTGTAGGTAGACGACTACCTACAGCTCCTACAGTCACTCAAGTGGACCTGTGACTGACACATAAACCAGACACTGTCATCTACCTACAGCTCATACAGTCACTCAAATGGACCTGTGACTGACACATAAACCAGACGCTGTCATCTACTACAGCTCCTACAGTCACTCAAGTGGACCTGTGACTGACACATAAACCAGACACTGTCGTCTACTACAGCTCCTACAGTCACTCAAGTGGACCTGTGACTGACACATAAACCAGACACTGTCGTCTACCTACAGCTCATACAGTCACTCAAGTGGACCTGTGACTGACACATAAACCAGACGCTGTCATCTACTACAGCTCCTACAGTCACTCAAGTGGACCTGTGACTGACACACAAACCCAGACACTGTAGGTAGACGACTACCTACAGCTCCTACAGTCACTCAAGTGGACCTGTGACTGACACATAAACCAGACACTGTCGTCTACTACAGCTCCTACAGTCACTCAAATGGACCTGTGACTGACACATAAACCAGACACTGTCATCTACTACAGCTCCTACAGTCACTCAAGTGGACCTGTGACTGACACATAAACCAGACACTGTCGTCTACTACAGCTCCTACAGTCACTCAAGTGGACCTGTGACTGACACACAAACCCAGACACTGTAGGTAGACGACTACCTACAGCTCCTACAGTCACTCAAGTGGACCTGTGACTGACACACAAACCCAGACGCTGTCATCTACCTACAGCTCATACAGTCACTCAAGTGGCAGAGCTAGAGTTTGAAGTCATTCCATTGGCTGATTTAGAGTCCTGCCTCTCCAGATAGCTTTGTCCCTTCAGGTGACCCACAGGAGAGCTCTCTGTGAATGCCCGGGGCAGGTGTAGTTCCTGTTCCCTTAGAGTCCAAGATTGGGTGCTGGCCGCTGCTCTGCCACCAGCCGTGGACATGACTTTGGCTAAGGCACTTTGTGTCGCTAGGTCTGTTTCCCCACCTGTGAAATGGGGGCCTGAACCAGTCAGGGCGCTGCTTCAGCATGCCTTCTGCAGACGCCGGGCCTGTAGGGATGCTCCACTGTGGGTCATTCTCTCCCCATCCCACCTCTCTTGACCGTGACCCTGGTCCACTCTGAGAAGCTGTCCGTCACTAGACCACCGTCCGCCGTGCGTGCGTTAGACTTTGGAGTAAGTGTCTGATCACAGGGTTCTGTGGCTGGGCAAGTGTGCATCAGGCACCTCGATGGGCCGGAAGTGCCTGGCCAGTGTGTCGTCCTGCAGCTGTGACTGGCTGTGACAGGATGTCAGGTTGGGAGGAAGCATGCTGTCCCTGCTGAGTCCCCTCCCTCTGTCCACCAGCAGTCCCTAGGCTCTAGGTCATTTTGTGTTTTGGGGTACCCAGTGTGGGGGAAAATGCAGCTCCTTTGGTTTTCAGGGAAGGGAAGGTGCCTGTTACCCCAGCTCCCCAGCTACGTGGGAAGGCAGGCGGGCAGTGAACCCCAGAGGATGCTGCTAGTGTCCTTTCCCCTGGCTTTTCAAAGGAGACAGGCAGAGAGGAGTGCTAAGTCCCACCTCCAGCCCTGCTGAGGGTCATGTCTACTGCAGAAAGCTGTGGTGGGGGCTTTGTAGAAACCTGGTGTGGGGCGTAGGCCATCTGAGCTCTCCATGGCAGCTCAGGACCTTCAGGCACCTACAGCAAGTGGAAGGAGCTCTTTGAGCCCAAATTTTTTTAGCCAAATGTTAACGCGCTTCCAGAGATTTCTTCTTGCATATGCCCAAGATCTCCTTGTAGGAAGAGTCCCTAGGTGTGACTAAGTCTCTGTGGTCAGAAAGCCAGCGAGCAGTGCTGAGACTCCACTCCTGCGGTGTCTGGGCCGTGTTCTGCCAAGAGTCGGCCGCTGCAAGAAACGTGGCCATGTTGCCACGGTCTGGGCCAGCTGAGCAGGTTGTCTGGAGTCCCTGTGATGTTTGAAGGGATGCTTTGTTTTCAGACATCGTGAACGCTGTCCTAGGTTGGTTCTTTATTGCTCTTCTTTGTGTTTCTGTGTTCATCATAGACCTGAGTGCTGTGCCCTGGCTGATGGCTTTGTTCCTGTGTGACTGCTGTGTTCCTGCTATTGTGGTTGTTTAGTTTATTTCTGGGGAAAGTGAGAAGGGGTGTGCGGGGCCTGGGAGGTGGGGTTAGCCTGTGCTCCCAGAGCCATGTGCTCGGACTTGGTGATCGGAGTTCCAGAGTTGCCAGCTAAGTCTCTGTGAACTATCCGCCAACCTGTTTGTTTGTAGCGTAAAGGTTACCCTGCGTACCTAGAGAACTGAAAAACACGTGTGTTTTTTCCTTGTGCTGGCCTAGCGAGGTCCTCACGTGTACTAGGCAAGTACTCTCCCACTTGAGTTACACCCTTCTCTTCTCTTCCGATTGGAAAGTAAGATTCATTTATAAAATAGCTGAGAAGGATAAGAAAATAGAAAAAGGTTTGTTTTTACACCACATGGTATCAGCATGGCTAATTCCTGCTATTTTTTAGTATTTCCCTGACACATAGCATTTTAAAGATTTGGGCAAGATTTGTGGTTAGATTGGGGGTTAGATTTGTGTTCAGGGCCTCTTGAGTCTTCTTGATGCGTCCAGATCTGAAACTGAGCTTTAGTTCAGCTCAGAGCACAAGCAGGCAATGGGTCAGCAAAGCCGTCGGTGGCCACCTCCCCATGCCGTGTGTAATTCCAGTCTTTGCAGGCTTCCTCAGGCGGCTCTGTAACCAGCTGAGGCTTGGTTCACTGTGTACTTCCCTGTCCTGCTGGCTCACCGCTTACCGTTGGCTTTTTCATATTATAAATCAGACCGTGGCAGATGTCCACATGCAGAAGGTGATCTTCTCTCCTTAGGACTGTTTCCACAAGGCCGATGTCTTCCCCAGGGTGGCGTGTCTAAGCCAAAGGTGATCCTTCCAAAGGCGGGTGTGTCAGCCCCCAGCTGTGTCAGCCCCCAGTGCCCCAGGTGAGCTGGGTCTCCTGTGCTTTTACTCCAGTGTCCAGACCGCACTCTACCTTGTCGACCTGCACAGTCCCGGGAGGCTTCTGGGTCCTGCCCTCCACCCCTCCTCCGCTGTCACCCTCCAGAACGGCCTGGCTGGGATAGGGATGGGGAGGCAGCCCCATGTTCCATGCATTAACTGCCCCCTGGAAGCAGTGTCGGGAAAACCACATCTGCAGAGTGGTTGGTGCCCCAGGAAAAACGGGAGGGTAGGCCAGGTGTGGCAGGCTGGCTTTGATTTTTCTCAGTCCTTGTTTTTCTTTTGCTTGCTCAAGGGCTCACATGTGGCTAGCTGGCCCGTCCTGCTGCTCACACTTGCTGTTCCTCCATGGACCTGTGGCCCTCTCCGCTCCACGCTCATCCTCAGGGCTTTGCTCTCTCTGCCCATGGTGTTACTTTTGTCACTGTTGAAAGCATCTTGTGCAATAACAGATAAAATCTGTGCCTAACTGGAGCTGCAGGGAGCGAAGGACAGCCCCTGTGGGCTCACTAGTGTCCCTGTCCCATGTGACCCGGCCATTAGCTTGGCATAGTGACGTGCCAGGGAAAGCAGCTCTTGCAGGCCGGGCTCAGATGTGTGGTTTGTGGAATAGCAAGGTTTCCCCGGTCAGGGCAGGCGGATACCTGACAGTCAGAGCCTCCGTGTGATCCCCAGGAACCCTTCCTGGCTAACATGTCCCCTTGGAAGGCACTCTTGTCCTGGGGCAGTCAGTTTCATTTGCCTTTGCCAAGGAGGTGCTGTTTGTATGCCGAGGTCCAGCTACTCTACTGGTTCAGGGAGTCTTGCCAGACTGCTGCTTGGGCTCAGGTTGAGTGGGGCAAGTGGTCTGGTCTAGCAACCGGGGCGGATGGCATGAAGATCTGCCAGTTCTGGGGGTTTCAGAAGAGAATGAGTGAGGCGTTTTGCAGGAAGGCTTCGTGGAGGAGGTGGTACTTGAGATGAACCTTGTAGGATGTTTTTTTTACCTCATGGTAGTGATAGTGGGTTGGGAAGGCTAGGGGTTGTTTGGGAAATGTGCCTACTGTCCATATCGAAGAAAGCATCAGGCTACCTGCTGGACAGTAGTGAGGTTGGGGAGGAGACCTGGGGAGGGTGGTAAAGGACTGGCTGGCTGTGAGGGGGCTTGGCCCTGGGTGAAGGAGATAGCCTTTACAGCATTCTTGATAAGGAGGGTTCCGAATGGCTTTGTGCATCAGGAAAGCTGACAATTCTTCAAGGTACAGATGGTGGCATCTAGTTACATACCTTTCTATGTGTCTGTGGCTGGGCACTGTGGGACCTGGCGAGACCCAATGGGGCCTGTCTGGCCTCAGCAGCAGACCTGCTAGAGAGTGTATGCACATGGGTGCATGGCTTCTTTATGAGCACCTGTGTGTGCATGGATAATGAGGCACGCAGCCCTGGAACCTGACAGCCCCGGTATGCGGTCTCTGTTGCCACAGATCCCAGGCTGGAGCGCTTTTGCACTGTCCGCCTTGGGAACATTTATACACTTTTTTTTCCCAGACAAGGTCTTATTCTCTGTAGACCAAGCTGGCCTTGAAGTCAGAGAGATCTGATTGCCTCTGCCTCCTAAGTGCTGGGATTAAAGGTAAGTGCCAATGCTTCCAGCCTCACTTGTAGTTTTTAAGTGCTCTGTATTAGTCAGGGTCTCTAGAGGAACAGAACTTATAGAATGAAAATATATATAATATATAATAAATAATATGGGATTTATCAGAATGATTTGTAGGCTGAGGTCCAGCTAGTACAACAATGGCTGTCTACCAATGGAAGGTTCCAGAACCCAATAGTTGTTCAGTCCATGAGGCTGCATGGCCCAGTTGGTCTTCAGTATATGTTGGAATCCTGAAGAAGTAGGCTCTAATGCCAGTGAGGGAATGGACTTGCCAGCGAGAGTGACAGGAAGCAGGCAAAGAGAGAGCGAGCTTCCCTCTTCCTGTCCTCTATACAGGCTGACAACAGAAGCGTGGCCCTCTAACCTCAGAGATCTGGGATTGTTGTGCCCAGATCACAGGGACCCCAAAAGACACCACAGAGACTGAATCCCATATGTAAAAGCAAAGAGCCTTTATTTCAAGCTCAGAGCTTGGACTCCCTGTCTGTCTGATGCAGTGGTGAGAGCAGAGAGCCCAGAGCCCAGGCAGGGTGGGGTTTTTATCATAGCAGAGGTTGGGGTGAGGGGATTTCCAGGGTTCAGGAACCTGATTGGCTATTTGTCTAGGGGTGTAGGGAATGTTTGGAATGTCAGGTATTTCCTCTGGGTGGGATCAGCTCATGGCTTTTCCTGGATCCCGGTGTTGCCTGCCAGTAAGCCTGCCGCAGTGTCCCTTAGAGTCATCGGGGTGTGATCTCTGGGCCTTTCTGCTCCTTGAGGTGCCTGACACGGATCCCCCTTAGTCACTCCAGCTTTTCTGTTCCCTTCTTGTGACCACTCTCCCCTCTGGTCCCTCTCTGCCTCTGTCCCTGGTCTCCTTCCTGATCCGTTTTGCCTCACTGGGAGTGTGTTAAACTGCTCTCCCCCGGTGAGCACTTCTGTCTGGCTGTGCTGGGCCTCTTGGCAGTAATCTATGTGGAATATAGATTTGCTCTATTTTCTTTTCTTTTTGGATCTATCTATCTATCTATCTATCTATCTATCTATCTATCTATCTATCTATCTATCTATCTAACTGCCCTGTCCAAATGGAGGCTCCACAGGACAGGAACTTGCGTGTGTTCCCAGTATTGAAAACAACCCATATATAGGTCAGGCATCCAGTAGGTATTTGCCAATTAAGTTATAAAATAAATAAACTTCCATTAGGTGTACATTGTGAATTACTTGGTTATGGCACCAACCCATTGCCTCGACCATCTTCTGAGCCATTGTAGATTCATCTGGATATGCTAGCAGCCAATGCAGATTCTGGACCGCTCTTGCAGGTGGGGAACAGCCAGAGTTTGAATTTCTCAGAAGACCATTCCAGGAGGCTCCACTAGAGGACACACTCTGGACTCTGGGTTCTGGTGAGCTGGGAAGCCCCCGAGTGCCAGTGTTAAGCATGGCGTGAGGGAGGACATTCTCATATGAAGACAGCAAAGGAAAAAATCAGACACTGGGCACTAGCCTGAATGAAAACATGTGTGTCCTGAACAAAGGTTGTGATTCCAGGGAAGGCTGTTTTCTGGCAGCTGCTCTGGAGCAAATTAGGGCATTTGGTGCCTCTTACTCTGATGGGGGACAGCTGAGCAGATTTTTCATAAATACTAAAAATAGTAATGTGGTTCAGACTTCTTCTTATTAATTTAAGGCTGGAAGCTGATTCTCAGCTGATGGAAACCATGGCCATGTTGGCTGAATAGTGACATCTTGCCTTTAGTTACTCCATAGGCTTCTATGTTTGATTTTTTCAAGGTTCCAGCTGGCTTGTATTAGTTCCTTGAGGTTAACCAGCTGGTGTTGTGTGCAAGGTACTGAGGCCAGTGTTGGCTGCCCTTGGGGTGGGGAAGGGGAGAACCCAAGTGAGGGGTGGTTACAGCAAGTGCTCACAGAAGCTGCCTCTGCCTTGTCTGCACTTTGGAGGAAGCTAGGGGCGAATTTTCAGGGAGAACAGACCAGACACTGTCAGTTCAGTCAGTAGTCTAAGGGAGAGCTTTGGGGGGGTGGGGGTGGGGAGGGGCAGGTGTCAGGCTTTGAAGGCTGGGGGCCAAGGCTGAGAGATGGTAGAGCAGGCCTTTGAGGGCATGGTGCTGGATGGGCAGCCTGGGCTTCAGCCCAAATGGCATCTGGTGCCTCTTCAAACTGTAAGAAATATCAAATAAGAATCTTTTCTATTACATACTATAGAACTTGTATTTAGGACAAGGAGTTAAGATACAAAATTTCCTATTAAATGTTATAAAACTTGTGTTTAGGACAAAGAATTAAGATATTTTTATCTCCCCCACTTTATAAGATTTGCAAATGTTTTAATCCTCCCCACCCAGGAATTCAGTGGTCAAGAGCAGCCCCTCTTTCCCACTCCACTTCATGTCTGACGTGCCAGTTCTTTTTAGACTACCCAACTGATTGTGAGGTCAGACCCAGCCAATGCGGAAGAGGCAGCCACCCCCTTCCTTGGAATGCAAACCACTTGGTTTGTAAAATCATGTCCTTCCTTCATGTGCTTGCTCCTCAGGCACACCATCCTAAAGAAGAGTGGAGTCTGTGTGTCCAGGCGCTTCAGTTGGGGTGGTGATTTTTCTCTGTGATCCCACACTTAATTCTGACAAGACAGTGTTGAGCTCCAATCTGCCCATTGTGGTCACCACATACCACTGGAATTGTTTGCTCTATATTTTCTCTTTGTCTCTGTACAGTTTGGACGTCTTGGTCTCTAAAGAGAGTGTAGGCAGAGTTTTCTGTGTCCTGGCAGCCGTTTCCAAATAACCACACAGAAACTTATTAATTATAAATGTTTGGCTGATAGCTTATGCTTGTTACTAACTAGCTCTTACAACTTAAACTAACCCATATTTTTTTTATCTACCTTCTGCCATGTGGCGGTACCTTCTATTAGCACAGCATGTCCATCTCTTCCTTGCCTTGTGTCTCCTGATGACTCCTCAGACTCTGCCCTTCTTCCTCCCAGTATTTTCTCTGCCCTGAAAATCCTGCCTAGTTATCGGCCAATCAGCTTTTTATTAACAATGAGAGCAATACATTTTTATAGTGTACCTGAAGGCCACAGCATTTCTCCCTTTTTGTCTAAATAAAAAAGGAAGGTTTTAACTTTAACATAGTAAAATTATATACTACAAAACCAATTATCAAGTAAGAATTACAGTTACAATATCTAGTCTGCAGGAGGCCATGGGAGTATACAGCAGGTGACAACTAGTATTTAACAGATCGACCCACCAGACCCACCAGACCCACCTGATGGGGAGCCCCACCTGGCAAGGCCATGGAGTCACTGACTGTAAATGACTGGTTGTTTCTGTCTGTAAATTTTCTCATGTGCCACTTCATTTCTTCCCTAATAACAGCTATGGATATTTTCTCTACTGCTTGTGTGTTTATCACAAGAATATATTCCATCTTTGGGCACACATACTTCTGTGGATCGTCAGGAAGATGATTTCTGCTTAAGCTGTATAATTCTAATAATATTAGAATATTTTTCATAATTGTTACAGGAAAGTAATAGTATTTTCAGTCACAAAGACAGCTAATTTTAGACTTCAGAACACATTCAAAGCAAACTGGTTGCCCTGGAGACAAATACAGTAGGATGGATTCCCAGGTGTGTTTAATCGCTGATTCAAGGTCAGGCTTGAAGCAACTTCGGCAGACATAACTCCCTGCAGTAACTGACTTTTTGCATATAATCCCAGCCTCAGTTTATGTTACAGGCTCAAGGTTCAGCCAACTGTTTATTTTCTGTCTGGGAACCCTCACCAACTTACAGTTACATGCATGGCCAAGCGTTACTCACTGGCCAGTCAATGTGACCTATCTAGCCTGAGGAAACTGTGACTTATGTGTTATGAGAATGGGTCAGACCCTAAAGATGTAACATGTAGTTTGTTCAAAGTTGGGCAAAGAGAAGAAGAAGGGGTGTGGGAGTGTGCGTGTGTGTGTGTGTGTGTGTGTGTGTGTGTGTGTGTGTGTGTGTGTGTTCGCACGTGCATGAGAGCTGCTGTGAAAAGAGCTATACAGTGTGAGTGAGTGTACATTAGAGTGTGTGTGAGTGTGCAGAAGGAGTAATGTGAGAGTGAATGGATGAGTAAAGAGTGAATAAACGATGTAATAACATGAAGGAATGTAGCAGAGCAGAGAGAAGAAATGTGTCTAGAAGAGAGAAGTGGAGCTATGTAAAAAAGAGATGTCAAGGAAAATGAATAGAAAAGAGATGTATCTGTGCAAAAGAGGTATGTAGCTGTGTGGAGAATATGTGTGGAGTGTAACTTGATGGTGTGGAGAATGTAACAAGGTGCAATGTATCTCTGTGGAGACAGAGATTTTCAGAGAATGAGACTTTTTTTTTTTTTTTTATCTATTTATTATGTGTACAGCATATGTGACTGCAGGCCAGAAGAGGGCACCAGATCTCATTACAGGTGGTTGTGAGCCACCATGTGGTTGCTGGGAATTGAACTCAGGACCTCTGGAAGAGCAACCAGTGCTCTTAACCTCTGAGCCATCTCTCCAGCCCCGAGAATGAGACTTTTTAAGATGAAGTAAAAGAGAAAGTATCAGAAAGCGTGTATGTTCCCTTATTTACCTCTTAGATAGAAAAAGTCTAGCCCTTGACCCATTTGTGGATTTTTTTACATACCCTGGAGGTGGCCTTGGAGCAGGCTCTACAAAGGCCATCAATACCAGTCCATTTGTATTTGGCAAATTTAGAGAAAATTCTCTATTATTTATCTTGTCTTTGTGAGTCTAAAGTTTTATACCTAATTTATCTTTTTATCATAACTAAGGAAAACTTTAAGTCCAATTATTTAGTCTTTAATTCCCTCAAAGACCCCAGTAGGGTGTAATATTACCTAATGATAAGGACCTCTGGCTGCCTGGACAGTCACCCAAAGTTCTTCTGTAATATTAGGACATCCAACTTTGGCCTATAGGCCTACTATATCAGACAGACATTTTTAAGAAACAGAATTTTTGAAGGACTGTCCTACCTTGTCTTGGCAAAGTTTGGCAGTTGCTTTCTTTTGCATCCTGATGGTCCAGTTTGGACAGTATACTGTCCGCAATTGAGGCAAGGGTAGTTTCTTTGCCCAGATGACTAGCTTTTGCCATAAAGATAGCAAACTCCATATGGAGTTTCTTCAATGCCCATCGTCTTCTTTGAAGTGAATTGGTGCTGCCAGGAGCAGACATGTCTCACTGTCAAGAAAAGTCTCAGGTTATTAAACATATTAAATACCATATTCTGTAGGTCTTTGAAGTGTTTGAAGACCATCTTTCTATCTAAATATATCTGTGTATGATCTTGAAAAACATATCTAACATGACTGTAAGTTTGATTGTTATAAAAAGTTTGACTATTATAGATGACAATTAAACTGTATTTCTTAATTATACATTATTTTTTTTTTTTTCTTTTGGTTTTTCGAGACAGGGTTTCTCTGTGTAGCTTTGTGCCTTTCCTGGAACTCACTTGGTAGCCCAGGCTGGCCTTGAACTCACAGAGATCCGCCTGGCTCTGCCTCCCGAGTGCTGGGTATACATTATATTTTTAAATGAGCTATATAAGCACAATACCCCAAACAAGAGTAGAAAAATACATGCAGTATAACAAAATTAACTTTAAATTTGTATCAATAAACCAAAATCTATACCAATGTAAAATATTTTGAGGTTAATAGTTGTTTTTTGGATTAAAGTAGATCAATAATCTACCCTCCCCCCCCCCACACACACACACACCATTCCTATGTCAGGAGAGTGTTGCACAATATGGTACCTCAGCTCCTCTTGTCTGGCCCATTTGTCCTTCAGTCTTGTTTCTTCCTGCCCTCCCACATTCATCATGGTCTCTATTCTTTTAAGGTAGCTTCTTAAGATGTAGTAACCTGTACACTTGCTGTCCCAGTTTCCAGGCTGGCTCATCCTTTTCTTTTGGCCTGGTCCTTTCCTTCTGTCTGCCACACCCACCTCTTGACCATGTCTCTGCCTGCCTGCCTAGTACCTTCTGGGACAGAGCCCCCTGGGAGGCATGTTAGCCCTGAGAGGTAAAGGAAATGTCTTTGCTACTGCACTGAGTTGGGGAGTTAGGCATAATGCTGATTGTAAGTGAGGGCACAGTGAAACCACCAAACTGGACCACTCCATGGGTAGAAAGAGTAGTTTATTGGGGACCAAACTGCCCAGGCTGTTCTCTCTCAGGGTACGGGACAGAGAAAAGCAAAATGGCAGAAAGGCAAGCAGATTTTATATGACAGTCAGCAGTGGGGAGTGTGAGCTGATGTGGGCTCTTGGGATTGACCAGGAACTAGAGGCTCTAGTCCGAGGTGGTTGACCTCTGGGGGTGATAAGGTTGGGAGCAGATTTTTCATATTATGTGCAAGGCCCTCTACAGCGGTGGGTAAATCTTCGCCAGCGTTTCTACTGGCTGCATGCAATGTCATGTCCCAGCTTCTCTGGGTGGGAGGAGGTGTTGTATCCGTTTCTCGAAACCCCCAGAGACCACCAAGGAGCCCGTTTCCAATGCAAACACATAAGGGTCCTTTTATTCAGGTTCAACCTGGGCCACTGCCCGGCAGATGGAAGGAAATGTGGTGGCGGCTGCGAGCCCAGGTGTAGAGGGTTTTTATAAGGAAAAACCACAAGCCAGGAATTGGCAACTTGGGATTGGGCAGAAGGGATGTGGGGCAAGGTGATTTTTTTTAAATTATTGGTCTAGACTTTCGGCGCAAAACCACATTTGAAACCATTGGGTTAGACTTTTGGCAGGGAACCACAACCCGCTGAACAGGATTATCTGGGCTGCTCAGCAGGATTATCTAGCTATCTTCAAGGGCCATAAACCTCAGACAGGATGTCTGCAGGAGGATACTGCTCTATGTCCGTTCCACTTGTCATGGCACATTCCTGAGGTCCTTCCTGGAACTGAGTACAGCAGGTGGTCTGAGATGGTGGCCCTTTCCCTAAAGTGGATCCTGTAAAGTTAAGTCTAGACCTTCACAGAGGACCATATGGTCCATCATTCCTCCGGCTGCTATGCGGGGCTCTGCTCACCTTCCTCCAGGACCGTAGAGGCCTCTGTTCATCCAGGTCTCGGGGAGCTCGTCAACAGGGCGGTCCCCTACCAATGACGGTGGCCCAGTGTTCCTGCGCAGACTGGCTGCCTCAGGCTACAGAGGCCCCAAAGGGCCGAGCTTGGCCTTTGGTGGCTGCCATTCTTTCCACCATGCCACACCTGCCGGGTCCTGGAGAGCAGAGGCCTGGTGGGGTCCAGGAGGCCATGAGCTGCTGTGAGGGCTCAGGTTCCTGGGGTCCGCAGAACGGAGACTGAAGAACTGTTCTGTTCCCAGTCCCCCGGGGCCCAGAGGAAGGAGCTGCACTCCCTAGCTCGACACGCTCTCTGCCGGCATGCCTGGCTTTAAAAAAAAAAAAAGCATTTCATACAATGTATTTTAATCATATTTACCTCCCACTCCCCCAGTAACTCTTCCCAGATCCTCTCCCATCCACCCACCCATGCCCACACTTGGTGTCTTTGTTTTGTTTTTGTTTTTAAGTAGCCGCTTGAGTCCAGTCTGTGCTGCTGGTATTAGTCATGGGTGGGTAGCATACCCTTAACGAAGACCCACTCTCCCTCCTCCCAGAAGCCGCTGAGTGCCATTGCTCCTCAGTTAGGAGTAGAGTCTGTGAACTCCTCCCAGCTCCAGGCTAGAATGGTGACCGGCTTGATTTTGTGCAGGTCTTGTCTCGGCAGCCAGAGTTGCTGTGCGTTCACCAGTGTGGTGGTTCTCTCTTGTCCAAAGGACTGTTTTGCTCTGGTCCTCTCTGTCCTCAGCCTTTCTCAGTCTTCCACAGTGTTCCTGGGCATTGGGGAGGGGGTTGATACAGATGTCTCCTTTGTGGCTGAGCACTCCACAGTCACTGATTCCAAGTGTGAACTTATTCATTAACTACCATCCACCACACAGAGAGACTTCCCATATGAGATCTGAGAACTTCTCTAACCAGTGGGGTTGAAAGATAGGAATTTAGAGGGCAATTTGATGCTGTGTCTGAGTAACAGAGTAATAGTAATAGCTCATATCTGGGCCCTGTGAGCTCTCCAGCCATGGGTTCTGGATCCGATTTGCCATGCCAGGTATGTGTTTCCTCCTGTGGAGCATGCATAAAGTCAATCAGAAAGCACAGATACTCCCGTAACGTCCCTGCCATGATTGGACCTGTGGATATCTTTCCAGTCATTGCTGCAGTCCACAGGGTTCACTTTTTTTCCTCTCACAGCCTTTATAGCACCTTCAGGTACCATGAAAGCTGCATTCCCTGCTTTTTTTTTTTGGAGCTGAGGATCGAACCCAGGGCCTTGTGCTTGCTAGGCAAGCACTCTACCACTGAGCTAAATCCCCAACCCATTCCCTGCTTTTTACATGGGTTCTGGAGATCAAATTTGGGTCCTTGTACTTATGTAGCAAGCACTTTACTGAATGAGCTATCCTATCCCCTGATTTATTGATTTATTTTTGAGGCAGGGTGTTGTTGTGGAATAATCTTTTTGTGCATTGTGGAAATATGTTACTCCGATTGGTTTAATAAAAAGCTGAACGGCCAATAGCCAGGCAAGATTTCCAGGCAGCGAGGATGGTGGGAAGAAGAGGGAGATGCCAGGAGATGCAGAGCAAGCAGGATGGGCACTACAGAGATGAGATAATAAAGCCACGAGGCAGAAAGTAAATAATAGAAATGGGTTAATAAGTTATAAGAGCTAGTTAGAAACAAGCCTAAGCTATCAGCCAAGCTTTCATAATTAATAATAAGTCTCCATATAATTTTTTGTGAGCTGGTGGCCCAAAAAGAAAAGTCCATCTACAGGTTGTCTTAGGGTTTCTATTGCTATGAAGAGACACCATGACCATAACAACTTTTATAAAGGAAAACATTTAATGGGGTGGCTTACAGTTCAGAGGTTTGGTCCATTATCATCATGGTAGGACATTGTGGTATGCAGGTAGACATGGTGCTGGAGCTGAGAGTCCTATATCTTGATTGGCAGGCAACAGGAAATAGTCTGAGGCACTGGGCGTGGCTTGCACATATATGAGACCTCAAAGCCCATCTTCATTGTGACACACTTCCTCTCACAAGGCCATACCTACTCCAACAAAGCCATACCTCCCAATAGTGCCGCTCCCTTTGAGCTTATGTGAGCCAATTACATTCAAATTATAACACAGGGTCTCACTGTATAAGCATTGGCTGGCCTGGAACTTGCTTTGTAAACCAAGTTGGCCTTGAATTCAAGACATACACCTGCTTCTACCTTTGGAGTGCTGGGATTAAAGGCATGAGCCATCACATCCAGCCAAACAAAACATTTTGTTTCTGTAGTAAGGTTTGTCCATTACAAGCTTTAATCTCAGGTCTGTAAAGTTTAGGGCATCAATGGGGCCTGTGCCGAGTGTGAACTTTTCAGTGAGCTGAGTTTGTGCTAACTTCAAGTAAACACCCTCTCATGTCTTCTGCCAGATATCCAAGCACCCCTCTGAGGTCTTGGGAACTTCAAAGTCACTGAAAAAGAGGATTGCTATAGGAGGGGCTGCAACTGGAGCATGGGGCTATTCTGGGGACCTGACAGCCCCTCCCCCCATGACATTGTTGTTTCTACTCACATGTCTCTATTTTTCCTTTCAGTTTAAAATATTTATTTTCTGTGGAACAGAAGTTTGTGTGTGTGTGTGTGTGTGTGTGTGTGTGTGTGTGTGTGTGTGTGTGTGTCTGGTGGGGGTGGGGGTGGAGTGGAGCTTTTTTTTTATTGTGCCATCCCCTTAACAAGCATCACTTTTTGGTATTTCCATTTCAGGTCCTGGTAGAGAAACATTTGGCCAGCCTATTTAAATCCCAAAATGCTGATTTGTTTTTATTTATTTATTTTTGTTGGTTCAGTCAGCTGAGACAGAGCAGGTGGAACCATGTGATCCAAATCCACCCATCTGGGTCTGCTTCTTCAGCAAGAATGTGAAGAGTGACTACCACTCACTCTTACACACAACAGTCATTGGGACTGGATGCCATGCTAAGAAGAACATGGGAAGAACAGGGAGGGAAAGATGTGGACTAGATGTGGGTTTTGCCCTCATGACTTCCATTTCTAGTAGGAGCATTAGACATTTATACAGATATGAGGAGGGGAGAGGGAATAAAGAAAGGAGGGAGGAAGGGAGGGATGGGTGCCTTGAAAGTATGACCCTTGAAGGGTGTTGTAGTCAGCCTCTGAGATGGCCCCTGTGATCCTCATCCCTGTAGTTGGCCCCTGGTAGCATCTCTTCCTTTGTGTTGAGCTGGGCTTATTGGTTTGGTTCTGGTGAATAGAATGTAGCAAAAGCAATTGCATATACCTCTGAGGTTATTGTAGAAAGACCTTGCTTTCATCTTGGGTACTTTTCTGTATCTCCGTCTTGGAGCACTTGACTTCCAAGGACCCAGATGCTGTGTAATGAAAGGCTCTGTGGAGGGTCCTAACCACAAGGAATTGATGTTTCTGGTCAACTGCCAGAGAGCATCTGAGGACATCAATTTCCAGGCCGATGAGTAGTCAAGTCCTCATGGAATCAAGCCCTGGCCAAGACTGGTTATAGCCTATGGGCCGGAGGCATCCAGATCTAAACTGAGGCTCTGAGTCTTACTGTCTGTGAGATAATTATACATTAGCATGTAGTTTTAAGAGGAATACAGAGATCCTCTGCCCACTTTGTCCAGTGGTAGCATCTTGCAAGCCTACGATAAACATGACAAGCAGGACACAGATACTGGTGCCATCAGGCACGTGCCGTTACCATGAGGGGATCCCTCCTATTCCCCTTGGTATTCCCTTCACCCATGTGCCTTAGTTTTTATTGCTGTGAAGAGACACCACGGCCATGGCAATTTTTATAAAGAAAACATTTCATTGAGGGGGCTCACTTACAGTTTCAGAGGTTCAGTCCATTATCATCATGATGGGGAGCATGGTGGCATGTAGGCAGATATGGTGCTGGAGTAGCTGAGAGTCCTACAGCTTGCTTGCAACAAGAAGTCAACTGACTGTCACACTGAGGGAAGCTTGAGCAAAAGAGATCTTAAAGCCCACCCCCACAGTGACACATTTCCTCCAACAAGGCCACACCATGTAATAGTGCCACTCCCTTTGGGGGCCATTTTCTTTCAAACCACCACACCATGGTATTTCTTATTCCATTTTCCGTTTCTAGGCTTATGTCATTGCACGAGTGCTATGTAGGCTGAATTGTGAGGTGCATCATCTTTGGGGAGTGGGCTTTTCCCCACTCAGTGTAATAGACAGGAGATTCACTCAAGTTGTTGCATGGCTCAGTACTCCACATTTAGTAGTTCAGTTTAACCATTTATCCGCCAAGAAACACCCAGCTGTCTTCAGCCTTGGGTGGTTATAATTGAAACTGCAAAGTCATCTGTGTACAGGTCTTTGCGTGAACATAGGTTTTTATTTCTCTGGCACAAATGATCAGAACTGCACTTGCTGGGACATGCTTTATAGAAGTCATCAGTTTCCTGCAGAGTGGCTCACCATCTTACCCCCCTTTGCCTCACAGTGTGTCTTCCGCTGTGACACACTGGAGGTTCTGCGGCTCTCTCTGTTTCTGACCTGCCCGCTGGGGATAGGACTGCGTGCTCTTGAGTATCTCTCACGAGCCAGATGGTGTGTGAGACTGTTGAAATAAACTTCCTTTCTGTGGGTGGATCTGAAGATGGTATTGCGGAGTTGCAGAGAGAAGTCCCACAGGCACTTACCAAGTCTCCCGCACCTCCCCAGGCTTGGCTGAGTTCTGCAGGGCAGCAGGCCGTGAGCATTGCCATGGGTTAAGCACATCTGCTTTGCTTTTATTTGTCTGTTTTTGTTTGAGTGTGGCTCTTCTGTAGCACAGATTGGCTCTGAACTCCCTGTCCTCCTGCCTGTACCTCCCAAGTGCTGGAATTACAGGTGGGAGTCACACCACCTCCAGCCAGGCTGGCCTAAAAAGAAAAAAAGCAAAAGCAAAGCAAAAGCTGTGTGTCCGTCTGCGCACATGAGTGCAGATGCCCACAGAGGCTGGAGGACCTGCAGGAGCTGGAATTGCAGGCAGGTGTGAGTCACCTGGTATGGTTGCTGGGAATCAAACTGGAGTCCTCTGGAAGAACGTACATGTTCTTGACCACTGAGCTATCCGTCTCTCGAGTTCCTGGCTTAGCTTTTAAAAGATGCTGAGGGTGGTTATGGGAGACCATTTTCAGGTTTCCTCGTGGCTTTACCCCGCAGGTCTGCATAGAGAGGATGATTGGACCACAGGCCTGAGATGGTCTGCACTTGGCTGTGCTGGGGGAAGTCTTTTGCTCCACTCCTTGGGATTCCTTTAAATACCCAAGGGCAGAGACAGTCGGGGCCTGTTGGCATAGGTTCCAGGCCCTCTCGAGGCTCTCCTTTATTTTCTATCTTTATCTCCCCCTCTGTTCCTTCTAACTAATATTTCCTGCTGCTCCTACTCAAGAGCACTCTAGGGAAATGTGGGGGGGTTAGCCCC
This sequence comes from Peromyscus californicus insignis, assembly GCF_007827085.1. Taxonomy (NCBI): domain Eukaryota; kingdom Metazoa; phylum Chordata; class Mammalia; order Rodentia; family Cricetidae; genus Peromyscus; species Peromyscus californicus. Next base: position 16,344,614 of record NW_026294458.1, on the reverse strand, counting down.
TCCACAGGTGGTAAGGGGGTGAGATGTTCATATTGGCTGAGCCATCCATCGTAGACGATGGTTCCTGCCCACAGGCCAGGAACATCCAGCAAGGTCTGTCTAGTTGCTGAGAATGGTGTTCTGGCCACCTTGTCATGTTAACTGGTAGTTCTGTTTGGATACTGCCACTGAAGAGAGGGAAGAGAGGGGAAGAAGAGGGGGGAGGGAGGAAGGGAGGGAGAGGGAAAGATATCTCCCGACAGGGTCTGCTTGACATAATCAGTTTTCTATAGCACCAAACTGGGCTCTATTAGAAAGAAACAATTGACTCATCCGGAGCTTTTAAACGCACCCTCCCTGCCTGTTCCTTGTGCTGTGTGTGATTTCTCATTTGGTCATCTTTCTTTCCCTCCTTTGCTGAACTGATGACTGGTGAGCTCTACCTTAGAGTCCTCCTTGTCCTGGGGCTTAATGTCCCCAGGTTGCTCCATGACCTGGGAAGAAGAGGCATGGCGGGTGTAGCTAATACCTAGTCTTGTAGCACCTTTAGCATGAAGGATGACAGTCCCCGGGGTCATGGAGAGGGGTTGTAAGGAACAGAGGGATGGAGAAGCCCTTGAAGAAATGCTAGACGGATGGCAGGAGAGTGGAGGGAAGGACTCATCAGCCCTCTGTCCCTCACTCTGTAGCCTCAGTGGGTGTCAGATCTCAATACCTGTGTGTTTGGGGGAGTGTGATTTTCGTTTTGTTAGGTTTGAGTTTTCTCCAATGCTGGCATGCCCCACATGGCTTGGGCATAGGGTTGTATCTGCTTCGCTCTTCAAGGATACATGGAGGCCAAAGAGATCTGCATGAGGTGGGGTGGGCACAAGCCATTCAGTTGAAGAGTGGGCTGTTGAAGTCCCAGGACTGTCAGGTTCCTGGACATGTGCAGGTGGAGGCGGAGTAAGGGTCCAGCTCCAGGTGTCCTTGAGGCTGCTCTGTGTGCCATTCACAGCTCCTCTCAGGGACAGGGCTCCTGGGATTCCAAACAGCACAGCACTTCACAGACACAGCAGTAACCTTACTGTGAGCAGTCACTCAGATTAGCAAGCACAAAGGCTTTGGGGCTCTCTCTCTCTCTCTCTCTCTCTCTCTCTCTCTCTCTCTCTCTCTCTCTCTCTCTCTCTCTCTCATACAGTGACATATAGACCTCATAAACCAGTTCAGAAAGGGCCATCACGAGTTTCCCATTCCTGAGTATTACTAATGCTTTCATTGTTAGTGAACATTCTTGACCAGGGAAAGGGCATGGGCTGAGGCCTAACAGGAGCTAGTTTGAGGCTGGGCAACCTTTTGAAGGACAGTCTTTGGGAGCACACCAGCATTGGAGATGTGAGGGTAAATTCTGCTGAGACTTTACCAGGGTGGCAAAGGATTTATTGGTAATTATTCATTTTAATTTTATGTGGGGTATACAGCCATGAAGACTGTTTTGAGGACTTTGTATAAAATCCCCACTCTTTCTCCAGCAATAGTGAGAAACCCGAGGCAGCGGCTCCTTGTTTGGTCTGGACTCCTCCTCCTGTCCTGCCCACGCGGCTTCTCTTTGGGCTGGGCTGCATCCGTGTGTGCTGTTGACTCCCTGGGCCAGTCTGAGCACTCCGCCTTTGGCCCTTCGTTGTTCACAGACCATTTCAGTCCCTGGTGATGCGGCAGGTAGAATTCATTTCCCAGCAGCCAGTCTGTATCAGCTGGTTTTGATAGAGGTTTCTTCTTTCTCTGTACTTGGCAAAGTGCTGACCAGTGTTTACTTCCTAACTTGAGATTGTGTTTTTAGCTTGCCATCTGAGGCCTCTGTAGATTTTTCTGTATTTTCTGTAACAAGCAATGGTTTTAGTGTGGAGGGGTGGGGACATTTTGCTCCTGGTGATGAAAAATTCAATGTGGGTGCAGTGACCTTGTGAACATGGAACTTTGCTTTGGTGACAGGGACGTTTGTTTTTAAAGGTTCTGTTTTGTGTTGTCCAGTGACTGGGAACAGAGGAGCAACGCAGACGGGGTGAAATGCAGCCTTGTCACTTAGCAGACTCTGTGTGTGTGTGTGTGTGTGTGTGTGTGTGTGTGTGTGTGTGTGTGTGTGTGTGTCCATCTGTCCTTCTGTCTGTCTGTGAGTGTATGTGGGGCTGTCTGTGCGTATTTGTCTCGTCTGTGAGTCTGTCTGTCTGTGGGTATTTATGTGTCTCGTCTGTGAGTGTATGTGTGTGTCTGCCTGTGTGTCTGTTTGTGAGTGTATGTGCATGTCTGTGCATATTTGTGTGTCTGGTTTGTGAGTAAGTGTGCCTGTGTGCAGTTTAGATGATGTCCGACATGTAAGTGTTTGATACTGTATGTGTTTGCTGGTATGCTCTTGCTAGTGTGGTTCAGTTGGAGCTTTACTACATGCAGTGTCCTTACTCCCAGACTCTTAACTCTTTATACCTAGTACCCTTCCCTACCTGAGTATAGATGGCCCACAATGGCTTCTTGTGCCCTTGGCCTGTCTAACCTGGGCAACTTGCTCCTGTTCAGCTTTGAATTTCAGGGAGGAGAATGGCAGGAACTCGAGCTGCATGACCATTGTGCACTACTTACGCTTTTTATGAATGGCTTGTGCAAATTAGTGCCTGCTGGATCTGCCTGCCTACCTTCCCAAACATTTTTCTGGGATGTTTCCATCAACAATCACTCCATAGTCAGGAAATGCAGACAGAATTGGGTAAACCTGGTGCACACTATGGTCCCAAACCCCAGCTGAGTAGTTATTGGATTATCTTCTGTTGTGAACTAGTCATCCTTCTGCTAGTTGATTTTACGGATAAGGGAAAGTAGAGGTGGAAGCCTGTGATTAGTCTGTAATAGCTTCTCTCTCCATTCTGTGTAAACAGTGGGTGGAGCCAGCGTGGAGTACCCTCTCAGCTTTGTTACTGTAGGACCAGTGGAGGCGGTCTCTGGGTTGGTTTTTTTTTTTTTTCATTTGTTATTAACACATGGTAACTGTACTTATTTATGGGATAAATGTGTTGATCTGGTCCATGGCTTCATTATGTAATGATCACAGCAGTCATTAGCATACCCATCATTTCATACAACTATTATCTCTTTCTAGTAAAGGGTTAAAAATCTTCTTCTAGCTTTTATAGAATACTAAAGAACTGCTGTGGTTAGAATGTGATTGGTCTGTCTCCCTGTCTTAGTCAATGTTCTATTACTATGAAGAGGCACCATGACTATGGCAACTCTTTGCATTGAGAAAGCATTTAACTGGGGTAGGAAGCATGATGGCATGCAGGCAGACATGGTTCTAGAGAAGGAGCTGAGAGCTCTGCATCTGGATCTACAGGTAGCAGGGAGAGAAGCCACTGGGCCTGGCTTAGGCTTTTGAAACCTTAAAGCCTTTTCCCAGTGATACACTTCCAAACAGGCCACACCTTCGAATCCTTCCAAGTAGTGACACTCCCTAAGCATTCAAATATATGAACCTATGGGGGCCATTCTTATTCAAACCATCATACTTCCTAAACTAATACAGGAGTTTATTGCCCAGAGTCTTATGCTAATGATATTCCAAGGGCAGAAACTCAATCTAGCTATAGTGTTTAGAGGTTTGGGGTATTTGAAAATGATCAAATTAGGCCGTTATTGTGGCATTTCCAGGACTTACTCAGTACTAGTGATTTAGTAAGGACAGGGAGAGAGACCGCAGGTGAGATTCTATACATGTACCTGCCATGATAGGAGGGAATTGGGTCGAGAGGGAAAGAAGGTGAGAGCTGGGAGGTGGGCTGGAAGTTGTTCACAAGCATCTATAATATGCTGTTTCAATAATCAGCCTGTAAAACTGTGAGTCAAATGAACCTATTTATTCAATACAATTAGTCTGCTTATGGTATTTTATTATAGTGATGAAAAGCTGACTCATACAGGAGGGGAAAGATATCTATGATAAAAAGATTATAAGATAATAATGACATATATAAATAAATGGTAATATATCCCATGTTCATGGATTGGAGGAATTGCTATTATTAAAATGCCCATACTATTCAAAGCAATTAAAAATTATAGTGCCACACACATCAGAATACCATCTCTAAACAAAGGTTTGGTCTGGTCCTTGCATGATGGAAGCCTGTTCGTCAGGAGGCAAAGTGGTGGGAGATAAGGAACTGCATTAAGAACTTTCAAATGTTTTTAAACTGGTGCATGCTAATCAGAAGCTGGCAGACTATCATCTGCAGACTCCTCTTCCCAGGAAGCTGACTCAGGCGTGGTTCTGTAGAAGAATAGGTGAAGGTTGAACACAGGCTGGTGGTGATGCCTTCTCACAGGTTTGGGGCTGATGTTCACGTGAGGCACAGCTCATCAGAATCACTCTGTCATGAGAGGCTTTTCAGTTCTGCCTATCTCAGAAATACAATGATTAGATGATTGTTGTCAGAGATCATTATTTCCTCAGGCTCTTCTTAGTACTTACTAGTTTGCCTTCATGTAGGTCCTGACACAGTATGCCGTGGGTAGGCTATGGGGCTGGAAAAAACACATGGGTCAGGAGAACTTACATAGGCTGAAGGATACCAGTGACATTTTTCCCACAGAAACAAACGTAATCCTAAAATTTGTGTGGAACTTTAGAAGACTTACAAGTAATCAAATTAATCTTGAGTAAAAAGCCCTAAAAACAAACCAACCACAATGCACGACTGTTTACGCTCATACTGAAGACAGCCTAGACCCACTCTCTCATCGACTGTAAAAATCAACTCAGAACGGACTAAAGACTTAAGTGTAAGACCCCAAACTATGAAACTGTACCAGAATCCAGGTTTATTTTTCTGCAGCCTCTTGGTTTGGGCTGGAGGAGTGTGAGCCTTTTTGGAGAGAGCCATAAGCCATGCCCATGCTGATAAATAAGGGTAAGCAGGCTGAGGACTACACTTGGTGAGTGGAGGGGATGGCCTTGATATGGACCAATGGCTTCCCTGAGTATCAAGGAGTTGTGTTGGGATGTGGTGCTGTGTAGTGGCCATCATCTGCTGCACAAGTGTGACTTGTAACAGTGTATCTTTGCTGTAAATAAGTATCTGTGGTGGTTTGGATGAAAATGGCCCCCAAAGGGAGTGGCACTTTTAGGAGGTGTGGCCTTGTTGGAGGAGGTGTGGCCTTGTTGGAGGAGGTGTGTCACTGTGGGGGTGGGCTTTGAGGTCTCCTATGCTCAAGCTATACCCAGTGTCATAGTTCATTTCCTGTTACCTGCGGTTCAAGATGTTGAACTCTCAGCTCCTTCTCCAGCACCATGTCTGCCTGCATGCTGCCATGTCCTGCCATGATGACAATGGACTAAACCTCTGAACTGTAAGCCACCCCAATGAAATGTTTTCCTTTCTAAGAGTTGCTATGGTCATGGTGTCTCTTCCCAGCAACTGAAACCCTAACTAAGATGTCGCGTCCACCTCGACCAGCAAGGAAGACACGACGCCAGGCTCTTCTCCAAGCAGTTTATTCAGGAACCTTGAACAATCTTCTGACCCCGGGGAAAGCCATCTTCTTCTCCTCCTCCGATCTCCTCCCGGGGAAAGCCAGCCCACGCCCTTTATAGCACTGGGCAATCAACCCCATAGTGCCACGTGGACAATGCCGATAGGGTCAGACATACGCAAGCAAGCCAGATTAGGGCCAGGTGTGTGGAAGCAAGCCAGATCCTAGCCTTATCCAAATAAGGAGCACCTGCCATCGGGAAGGCAGAAGCCAGACGCTGGTGCCATCTTTGAGGCACGGCCGTGCACGGCTCTCTACACTAAGATAGTATCCCAACAGAAAATGGATTCTAGCTGCTCTCGTTTCAAGTTAAAAGCTAACTGGGCTGTGAAAGCAGATTGCCAGTTCCATGCCAAGATGTCCGGGAAGTAATTGCCATGCTGCATAATGATTTCTTCAGTCAGAGGTGGTTGTATTGTGAGATGATTGGCCAGCTCTGGCCTTAAAAAGGACATACCAGGCCTTGCACCAAAGATTTTCCATCTGCTAATTCTCTGTCCTCAGTTATGCTACTTCTTTTCAAAAAACTTCCATGAAGTGACAGTTAATGACTTGTTTAGCCGGCAATTATAGACTGTTTAGTCTGTCTCACCCAATATTCCTCATTACTTTGGCATTTTAGTTTCTGCAAAGCACTTTTTAATAAGCCTCATTTTCTTGTCTGATATGTCTGTTTAATTTAGAATTTTTGAATACGGTTCGGCCCTACATCTTAATGTAATGGTAAACTTACACAAAAATTCCAAGTGTGTCGTCTACGTGGAGTCATAGATTGAAGGCAAAGGCCTCCTCCGTCCTCCTGTTTCCATGGCGCCTGCTTCTGCTGTGGCCTCTGTCTGCCCTGCTCTGTTGTGGCCGCTGAGGGAAGAGCCCTCAGAGGGATCCCTGTGTGTTAGGATTGCTGATCCAGGGCAGTCCTGTGGATGGAGAGGAGGCTGGGGGCCTTACGAGCTAGGCATGGATGGGGCCAGTGAGTGGCCTGTGGCTGTTGAGTGCTCACTGTGCGATACTCAGCACTGGAGGGATTGCCAGTTTTTGGAGCTGTCTGGTGAGTACTCACTAGCCTCAGGCAGTGGTTTATTTTCAGTTAGTCAAAAGCAAAGAAAACAAACCTGTTTCCTGTCACACACGCCGGATTTGAAGTGCTGAGGGCCACATGTGACTGTGGTCACTATGTTGGATGGTGCAGGTGTAGGGTAGACCATCACTGCACACTGCTGTTGGAAGGTACTGCTCAGCAGGCTGGGGAGGCTTCCTGGATGGTGTCGGAGCGGGCACTCAGGACCTCTCATGCACTTCTACACGCACCATTTTACAGTCAATGGAATTCAGCTTCCTGAGGAAGGGAGGAAGGCAAACAGGCTGTAAACCTGGACAGCCATGAGGAAATGGCAGTGACAGGCAAGGACACCGAGACAGATTCTAGACACATTCTAGAATAGCCCAGCAAGGAAGAAAACATTCTGTAGCGTGGAGGTCGTGCCAAGCGCGCTGATGACTTTTTGTCAACTTGACATAGACCGTTTGGGAAGAAGGAATGCTAGTTGAGAAAATGCTTCCATCATATTGGCCAGTGGACAAATCCATGGGCATTTTCTTGATTGAAGATGGATGTGGGAGGAACCAGCCCACTGAGGGCAGTGCCACCTGTCCCTGGCAGGAGGTGCTGGGTTCTATAAGAGAGCAACTGAACAAGCCATGGAGAGCAAGCCAGTAAGCTGTGGTCCTCCGTGGCCTCTGCTTCAGTTCCTGTTGATGGTGCAAGCTGAACGAAGCAGCCCTTCCTTCCAGAGTTGCTCTTGTTCATGGTGTTTATCCCAGGACGTGTAAGACAAACTAGGGGCCCCAAGCCCCAGTCTCCTGGGAGCTGTCTGGATACCTTCTGAGCATCAGGACTGAGTCTGGACCCTGGCGGGTATGGTTGTCAGAAAGGTGGAGCTAGCTGGGCAGGGGGACGGCATCCTAGTGCAGGTTACCCAGGATGCACAGCTGCTCTGGAGAACTGGGGGGGAATTGGAAAGGTTGGTAGGAGGAGGGCCATTCAGGAGTCGAGGGACCAACACACAAAAGCTTTTATAAATCCCTTTTATTACCACACAAAGTGGCCTTTCCCAGGGATCTGGACCTTTTTAAGAAAAAAGGAACAAATAGGAAAAAGATGGATGTTCATGTTTAAAAGCTAAAAGAGGCTCTATCCTGTGGAAGAAATTCGGCCATGTCTCAGTGGGATTCCTAACAAGAAGATTCCAGCTGCCTAAGACCTCCAACCAGGGGAGGAATCCATAATGATACCACCCCAGGAGATGTCACCCAGGGCCATCTTTACAGAAAACTCGAGGGCGTGAGTGTTTCAGTAACAATGGAGACAGGACAGTGAGGAGCAAGCACAGTAGTAATAAGGGCTGAGGGGTGTCTGCTAAGGCCCAAGCACTGTTTCAGTGATTTTATATAAACTCAGTGAACATTCATGAAAAACATCGCCAAGTTTATTATTGGAGAGTTCCCCACAAAACATGGAACCAATCATCATAGCAGCTGCTATAGTTTTTATTTAAAACCAATTTCCAGGTTGGGAAATGGCCTAACTAGTAAAGGACTTGCTGCCCAAGCATGAAGATCAGTCCTTAGTGTCCATGTTAAAAACAACAGTGGGGCTGTGGGTCCTCCTATGATCTTGCAGTAGGAGGCTCCCTGGGCTTGCTGGCCAGTCTTGCTAGAAGGAGGCCTGTTTTCAGCGAGAGACCCTGTCTTAAAGAATAAGGTAGGGTGCAGCCAAGAAAGACACCTGACATCAGCCTCTGGCTTCCACGTGCACATGTATGCATGGACACAAAAGGGTTCCAGAAGAACTGGCACATAGTTATGTTTTTAAAAAGTGCATTTATTGAAGTACAGTTTATACCATAACGTTTGCCCTTTGGAAATGTACAACTCAAGGACTTTAGATAAAATTTACAAAATTATACAATTGAATCACAACCCAGTTTTAGACCCTATCCATTATGCCAAAAAGTCCCCTCTTGCTTCTCTGTGGTTGATCCCAGCTCCCCACTTCAGCTGACTTGTTTCCTACACATCCTGACCTGTTTCCTGGCTCTATAAATTTGCTTTTGTTGGAAATTTCATGTAAATGGGCCCATATAATCTTTTTATGTAGATTCTCACCATTTTTTTTTTTTTTTGAGATTCACTCATGGTGTAGCATGTATTGGTGGTTCATTTCTTTTAAGCTGTTGCATAGTATTCCATTGTGTGGTGTTCCACTTTTAGCTCATGTGTTCATGTCAAGTGGACATTCTATGGCCATTTTGAATACTGCTATTATGAATATTCGTTTCTGTGTCTGCATGATTCCAGTTTCATTTCACTTTTTTTTAAAAGATTTATTTATTATGTATACAGTGTTCTGTCTGCATGTATCCCTGCAGGCCAGAAGAGGGCGCCAGATCTCATTACAGATGGTTGTGAGCCACCATATGGGTGCTGGGAATTGAACTCAGGACCTCTGGAAGAACAGTCAGTGCTCTTAACTTCTGAGCCATCTCTCCAGCCCTCACTTTCACTTTTCTAGAGAAGAAAAATTGTTGTACGGGGAACTGATGTTTAACTGTGTGTGTGTGGTGTATGTGCCCATTCATTTTGAAAATCTATACTGGGGACTGGAGAGATGGCCCAGCAGTTCAGAGTGTTTACTGCTCTTGCAGAGGACCCAGGTTTGGTTTTCAGCACCCACATGACTGCTTTCCACCTCCTGTAACTCCAGTTCTAGGGGACTCGATGCCCACTTCTGGCCTCTGCAGGCTCCTGCACACGTGTGGTGCGCATACAGTCACACCTACATACAAATAAATAAATAAATACTGGACATAAGATCTTTCTCATATGTGATTCCCAAGTATTTTTCACCCATTTATAGTTTCCCTTTACTTCTTAATGATTTATTTTGAAAGACAGTTTCTTTAAACAAAGTCGAGTTTATAAATTATTTTTTATAAGTAGAACCTTTGTGTTATTATCTAAGAATGTTTTGCCTCTAGCCACGGTCAACAGATTTTCTTCTTCTTCCCGTGTTTAGAGTTTTTATACATTCGGCTGTTGCTTGCCTGGGTCTGTGATCCATGTTGAGTTCATGTTTGTGCGTGATATGAAGCCAAAGTCTAAATATCCTGCTGTCTTACTTGTATGTAACTGACGGGGTTTTATGATGCATTGTGGTGGGGACGAGCCATATGTAGTGTGTTGACTATGGGAATGGAAGGCTGGCTGTGTCCCCAGGTCTGTCCCGCTGCTTTACAGGCCTGTCACTGTGTCACCCACACACCGTCTAGATTGCCGTGGCTGTGGACGTTTTTTAATCTTCTCTTTTCCAGAGCTGTGGTGGTGGTTCTGTGTCTTCCATTTCCAGATGCATTTTAGAATCAACTTTGCGTTTTCTAATAAAAAGTCTGCTGGGATTTTGGTAGGAATGCATGAGTTTCTGGCTATGCGCTAAGTTCTGCCGGTGCTAGGGACAACTGGGTTAGAAAGACAGGTGGGACCTTCATGTGCAGGGAGGGCGGACTTCCCCAGGTACTAGAGCAGATGGTGGGAGATTGCAGCTAGGTGGAGAGCCGCCAGGGAGAGCCGCAGGAGCTGCAGGATGTGGGTGGTGGGCAGGGGAGGTGTTGGGGAGAGGGGGGTGACATTGAAGGTGGGGCTGATGGGCCAGGAGGCAGTGGGAGAAGATGCACAGGCTGGAACTGAGGGACTGTGAGTGCTTTGGGGTTGGAGGGAATGTGCCGTGTTCCAGGAACTGAGGAGGCCTGAGCAGTATGACCAGAGCACAGGGACCTGCAGTCTAGGACTGCAGGGGCAGATGCTAGGGGCTGGGTAGGGGTGTGTAGTGGGCTCTGCAGGGCCTGGAGAGCCAGGCTAACGACGGAACAGTGGGGTTTGCACCTGGTGATGGGTTTGGACCAAGGGAGTGACATGGTTTGTATTTCTAGCAGGACTTGGTGCTTTTCAGACATTCTTGTGTTGGGTGGAGCTGAAAGAATGTTCTGGCTGTGAGGATCCCCAGGGCTTATGTCAAAGCTCAGTAAATTTTATTTGTGGGATGGTGTGTGGGGGGGGGGGGCGCTCGAAGAAGGGAACTGTCAGTAGCCTGAGAGCAGCTTGTGGTAACTTTAAATTCTGAAGAACTTGGCAGAAGACAGCTGAGGTAGCAGGGAAGAGTAGCGCAGACCTGGGACTCCTCACACTTGCGAGGGGGCTGAGACTGGGGTCTGAGTACACGGATCGCTCAGAGCAGGAAAATGGAGAGGAAGGGCTCCTGGGCCGGGAGCAGGAGTTGTCCGGGTGAGTGAGGAAATGTGAGCAGTGAAGAAAGAGGATGCTTCCCCGTTGCCTCCCTCAGTGTCTGCAGACTGCGCTGGCCCAGCTCCTGTTACCTCAGAGCAGACTTCAGCTCCAGGGACTTCGGAGCACAATGTCACCATAAATGACCTCATTACCATGCTCATTTAGTGTCCTCAGACTCCAAGGAGGGAAAAACAGATCTCATGCTTCATAGTTGTGTTCTGCAAGCAGGACCCAGAAATACTAGTGGCTTGTCTTCTCCTCTGGCCATTGTGTCCTCGTGATGTTGGCTTAGAACATGTCCTTGCATTATCTGTCTCTTCCCATTGCACCACAGGTATGTGGAGCGTCATCTTCCACTAATCAGATCATCACGGCGGAATAGTCCCCAACTGGGCTGTTTTTTCCATTCTTTATTCTTCTGAGTTCAGAGACTGGGCATTCGAAACCCCGACCCCTCCTCTGTTTCCAGAAGAGCCCCTTCTCCACAGGATCCATGTACACCCTCTGCCTGCCCCCCACAGTGCTGGAGGTGGAAGCCCGCACCTCACAGGAGCTCACAGAGGCTCTGGCACTGGGCTTGCATCCCCTCCCCTTGTTTACTCTTTGAGACAAGTTCTGAGTTACCCAGGCTGGCTTTAAAGTCACTCGGTGGCCCATCCAGGCCTTGGACTCGTGACCTTACTGTGTCCGTCTCCAGAGTAGCCAGGGTTACAGGCCTGCCCCCCCAGGCACAGCTTCCTGCTCTTCCCTTCCTTTTCCCAGCTATCTTTTTTCAATCAGTGGATGTAAGGTCATTCGAGGTGCTGTTGCTGCTCTCTAAAAGGTAGCTGCTCCTGAGAGTTTCCTGGCCTTCTGATATGTACCATTAAAACATAGAGCTGTAAGAAGAAACACCCTTCACTCAGGGTAAATACCAGGCTGACTGTTCTGAGAGGATTTGACACAGGCATAAAGTGAGAAACCGTTCTCTTTAGCATAAATCATGTTGTTTATGACCTAAAGAGAAACTTCCTATTTCCTTTGCATCTGCAGTAAATGCTTGCTTTAGGATGCTCTCCCAAATAACACTGCCCACGATAGACTCAAGTACTGGAAGTGTATGTGTGTGCTGCATGGGTGGGAGGGGGTTCTGTTGCCTGTCGGGTGAATCCTGAAGAGAGAGTGGCCTTGTCACTGAAAAAGGCCTAAACTAGAGGGACTTACAGGTTTCTTAGAGGTGTGTGTGTGTTTCTTTTGAACCTTCAGGACCAGGAGTCTGTGTAGTAAGTTGGCCTGAATTCTGGTGACAGCCGCGAGGGAGGATTGAGTTCTGCTCCTCACATGTTAAGTCCACCACCATTTGCCCAGCCCTCGGTGTACTTTTTCTGGTCTTTCTGAGTTACAAATTCAAAGGGGAGTCAGCTGAGGTGCAGAAGACTCACTTATTGTGCCGAAGGCTGTTGTTCCTTATTCCATTCTTAAAGTTTGGGAAGGTGAGATCTGAAAAGGGGCGTGATGTGCAATGGAAGGTCGAAGCACTTGCCATGTAACTGTTGTTCCTTGGAACTGAATGGACACACCCTATTTGTGGTGTGTGTGTGTGTATATGTGTGTGTGTGTGTGTGTGTGTGTGTGTGTGTGTGTGTGTGTGTGTGTGCAGCAGGACGTGCACACGCATGCACATACAGAGACCAGAGAAAGATATTGGGTAGAAAGTGACACCCTCTTAAAGGACCCATCCTGAGCTCTGTGGGGAAGGGCTTGGCATGGGGCTCCACTTTAGATGGTTGTCTTTGCTCCTGGAGGACCTCAGAGGACGAAACTGCACACTTCTTGGCCTCACGGAACTGGGAAGTGCTGTACACGCCGGCCTGCTGGACATTGTTGTTGTTTGTGTTGGGTGTGTTGTTTTCCTTCTCCTCCTTTCTAGATCATCGATCCAGCCTGTTTGTAAATAGAAAATTCCTTTGATTACAGGTGTGAGATGGCGTTCTGCTCCCAAATCTAGATGTCTCACAGATCGCCCAGGGCCACAGTCAGGGGAGGTCTCAGGCTTTCCCAGTTGTTCTAGCCATTCCATCCTCATATTGGTTCCTGTATGGTCTTGTGATCTGGAGAGGATAGGGTCTAAACTGATCACCAGTTACTCTCTTCTGGTTCTAGAGAGAGTAATAATTGGGTTTTAGGTCCCTTGACAATGATACGTTCTTACTGTTTACAGATCCCAGTCTGGGGCCAGTGAGCTCTCTGGATTCCAGAAAAGATCCCACTTATTTGAATTCCTAGAACTGGAGCCTTTGTGCAGTGGCCACAATAGATGGAAGCCAGCATCTTGGGGTGTCCAAGAGTTAGGGCCAGCTCGGGGGGGGGGGGGCAAGACTTTAGGGCTGTTCCACAGTGAGTAGAACCGAGTACAGAGTTTCCAGTTCCCAAACATGAAGATAAGCTTCAGCACTCACTGGCTGTGTGATCTCCATCATTTATTTGTCCTGCCTGAGTTCTGGTTTCTTTGCTGTAAAATGAGGATAATACGTACTTTACAAAAACATTCTAAGAACTTCACTGAGTTTTATAGAGAGTAAATGAATATGGTATGCATATATACATATATATAGCAATATTATATATATCAACATAATTACTTTTTCTGCTTTCTGCGCAGAGTTTGAAATCTTTCTATTCTTGAAAGACACTTGGCACATTGGTTGGTTTGCAGTAAATACTGTCTTTCTGGTCCAAGGCATTGTCTTTCCCGCTCTAGCCTGGAAGTTTTATTTTTGACCTTTTATGGAGAGGTAGTTGTTGTTAAAAATAGTTGTTGTTGTCTAAAAAATATGTGTAACATAAAGGGATGAGAAATGTAAGGTCTTTTATTGTTCTTTTGTTTATATTTCCTTCCTGTCCTGGTGACTTTGGGGATTACTGGCTTCACAGTCCTGATGGGGAAAGCAGACCTTGGCTTCTTGCTGAGTTCCAGAGCTGGGAACCAAGGCACCCTCCCCTGCAGGACTAACGGCAGGTAGGGTAATGTAGCACCCTGTACTCACCTACACGCTCGCTTTGTAGCTTTTAGGCTTGTCCGCGGCATTGATGAACTGATTTGCCCCATTATTTGTTATTCGGTTTCTTTAGAGACTGACTGGAGACTTAGAACCTTCAGAACGCAAGTGCTGCAGGCCAGCACCTTGTCAGTGAGTTGCCACTGGTGTCAGCAGGACCAGTGTCATGACAGGTGACACTAATAACATGACAGTTATTAGTTGCTGGCCATTGTTCTGTTCTCTGTGTCCCTGTTCCTTTGAGCACAGCTACCGGTTAGCGGAGGAGGGCAGAGGCTCAGAGTTCCCATCTGGAAGTTGAGAAAAACAGCACCTCGGGGTTGAGCAGCTTGCCCTCTGCACTTGGCTGACGCAATCCTTGGAAAGATGATGATTAGGTACTGGGGCACTAATTGGTTAGCTAATGAATGTGCCGATATACGTTGGTTTCTTTCTGTCTCTGGTCTGGAATTGCACTGGAGAAGTGGGATAGCTCTTGAAATGGAATGAAAGTATATTTGTCACAACACTGCATGGGAGCTCTGTGGGAACAAATCCTAAAACCCTGACCGCAGCCCACGTGCCTGTGAGTTAGATGCTTTCTGCATAGTCCCCTCCAGCTGCCATGTATGGTACAGTAGCTAGAGGGAATCAGACCCGTGGTGCCTACCCACTGGGCCCCAGCCTCCGTCCCGAGGAGTGAGGGCAGTCGCAGCCTACATCTCAAGGTTGTCATGGTCACCAGGTGAGCTTGTATTTAGAGAAAGCTTAAGACAGTGTTCACCAATACACTCTCATGATTTATTTCATCATGTATTTTTCCTCTCAATCCCGGGATGTTCACTAGAATAACAAAGTTGGCAAAAACCAACCAGCAAACAAAGACTGGGTCAGGGGAGGACAGACAGAAGTTAGGAATTTAGGCCTCACAGAAAAAGACAGAAGGTCCCTGCGGTTGTGAAGGATGCTCTTTGGTGGGAATCCTTGTTATCACTCAGTAGCCATCATTAGCACGCAAAGGGAGCAGTGAGTCCTCAGGAGGGGAAGCTTCCTGAAATGTATTGACTTCTGGAATAAAATGTGCCTGGACCCAAAGCCCCAGCCCACAGACGGTGTGCCATACATCGGGCGCCAAACCCAGGGTGCACCTCTGTTAGCTTCTTTCTCTCGTGAACCCCATAGTTCACCCTTGAGATTTTTGTCTGAGCTGTCTTTATCGACATGACTTGGCATTTGATGTCTTTGTGCGGGGCTGCCTTCATGTTCAGGTAGGAATACCGTACCATTTCTTTTCTATAGCTGAAGATTGCAGATGCCTTTGGCTTTGAAACCTGTCAGAGCAAAGTCCTGTGACAGGCTAGGATTGTTCCGCTTTCCCCTCAAGAGTGCACCTGTGACAGTCGCCTAGCTAGGGAGAAGCTGTGGGTGCCTGTCTGATCGACCTTTGGAGTGGGAAGGGTGCGCACTGTTGGGCTCCTGAGCCTGGTCATGCTTGTGGTGGTGCTTGCAGTGGGCACTAGTGATGGTGGCTGGTGCTCTGGGCAGGCAGGACCACTTCGCAGAGGCTGACCCTTCCTTAGCTGCTTGCTTATCTCCAGGGCTGCAGAACCAGGAAGAAGGTCCAGCCCCCGGAGAAAAAAAGAAACAGGAAATTGTTCAAAGGGATTGATGAAATGAGAAAAGCAGCAGGAAATGGCTGTGAAAGGGGGGGCGGAGGAGGCTGCAACCATGGAAATGTCCTGAGGACCGTGCTGCTGAAAGACAGTTCATTCCCCCAAACCTTTGTGACAGTTCTCTTCCTGGCCTTCCGGCAGCCTGGCCATGGTCTGCTGTTACCGAGGGACTGTGGGTGACCTCCCGCCCCTGGCTTCCTAAAGGTTCAGGAGTTAGAAAGGAAGCTGTGTGGATCAAAGCTCAAGTAACCCAGGAGGGCTGCGTAGCACACAGCACACAGCAGTCAGTCTCCTTCCTGGGCTCCACTGCCTGGGGCTGCTCCAGCTTCTCCACCCCTCTTTGCTCCCCCCCCACCCGCCCCCCACCAACTCCACCCTGCCCAGCTGGAGCCTGCTGTGTGCTGGAGACAGGGAGAGGAAGGGGGAAGTGAAAGCCCCACAAGCCACCCCAGTACGGAGTGCAGATGCGGGCCTCTTTAAACAAAAGCCACACCTAGGAAATCATTTGGTAATTGTGGCTTGCTTTCAAATTTGTGCCACATCTTGATGTGAAATTTAGAAGAATCACCATTTTTGCTTCCCTCAAGGGAAGGATGAAACTGCTTAGTGGGTATAGATTGGGCTGTTTCTGTTTCCCAGGTTTTCCTGTTGTGGTGGGTTGTGAGTTTATAACCTAGCAACGCGCATCCTGCGGTTTGTTTCCATTCCTGACCTCCTCCAGCTACTCACTGTCCAGCTGGTACACCTGTGCACAAGCACCCACAGCGCTCTCACGACTGTGGTGGGATTAGGGTTGCGTTTCAGGAGTACACACCTGAACCGGTCACGTGCTTTGCTGCCAGGGTTGACTCCTCCAGTTTTAGTAGAGGGAAGGGAGCTGCCGAGTTGAGTTAGAGAATTTTAGAGGTAGGAAAGCACAATCCCGTCATCAGTTCCTGACTCTCTGATCCCAGAGAGTGGGTTGTTCAGTGTCCTTAAAGACAGGTTGCCGCTACCACCAGGAGCAGTGTCTTCCGTCTGCTTCCTTTGGATGTGTTTTGACTTTTGAAAGTTCCTTATAAAATTGTCTAAAGCCTGCTTTTGCATTCAGATGCTTATACCAAGTCTTGACCCCAGCAAAGAAGCCTAGATACTTTGTTCCTGAGATTCAAAGGCAGCATCCAGTTGGGGGGGGGGTGGCATTTTCCTTGTGTATTCTCTACTGGAAATCCCTCCGGACTGTTCACTATCTGGAAGCCTGTATTCGGCCCTGTTTTCCTCAGTTGTGAGGCCCAGGTCTGGCCACAGCATGGGAGGGGAACACTGTGAGAGACAGTAGCATTTTTCCCCTGTGACGACATCTACCTCAGCTGATGCAGTGCAGAGTCTACATGATGGCTCCTCCCTGCTGGAGACCCAGTGCTTGCCTGGCATGGCCCCTTTGCCATGGCCACTCTGCGCAACAGGGTGGACTCTCCTCAAATTTTGGGTTGAGTGTTAAGGCCATGTAGTGGGCTTTCTGGGGAAAGTAGGGTGGGCTTCCCAAACTGGTCTGAAAATAAGAAAAAGGGAAGGAAGGAGGAGGCTAGCCTAGGATTATTTTATGAGTAGAGGTTGGGGTTGGGTTGAGGGTCCTGCAGCCCCTGCAAAAGCTGGGGTTGAGAGGTTGGAGCATACTGCTTTCACCAAAGAAGGTCCAAGAGGAAGAGGCAGGGGAGGGCTTACAGCTGTAAGCAGTCAAGTGTCAATGAACGGAGTCACTGCAACACTGACCGTTCATTTTCTTTTGACATGAAATTCATGTATTCTTACGTGTGTGGTTCAATTGATTTTGACCTGTATTCGATTTATTTATTTACATATTCTGTAACTGGTTCTGGTTAAGATATGCATCATCCCATCTCCTTTACTTTGGAGCCTGCCGCAGAGGTGGCTCTCTTCCTCTTGGATTTGTGTACTGATGAGCGCAGTGGTCCTTGCTCACCCCATTCAGCATCACCAAGTTTGGTCTGGCCCTGAGACCTGCCTCTCCAGCCCTGTCAGAAACAAACTCCTTGACTCTTGCTAGGTACATCTCTGCTTTGGGACCACAGTGAGTGGGGGGAGAGGGGAAGGCGAGTGTTTCCCTCTCTTTTCTCAGGTCCTTGATGAAAACTGTTAGTATATGCTGAAGAGGGTTCTAAAGTCACACTGGTTTTGAATAGTTGGACCAGTCCTCATCTCAGATCCTAGGTACATGTGCTCTGGGAGGTAAGATGTGTTGCTATGGGAATTGCGCCATTTTTAAAAATAGCTAAGATTGTCATTCTTTAGTTTTGGCTGACCTGAAACTCATTCTGTAGCCTGAATTGGCCTCAGGTTTGCAGCAATTCTCCTGCCTCAGCCTCCCAAGTGCTAGGATTACAGTATAGGCAAGATCCACCACTCCAGATGGGAATAGCGACCTCCATGTCCATTAATTGAAAATATACTGTTATCAGGCCCAACCTAATCTCCTGCAGCACAGGGGAGTGTGGCTGTGCTGAGATGCAAATCAGTGTCGAACTCCGCTGTAGCTCTGCAGCTCATCCCCGGAACCTGAGAACTGCAGAAGTAGAGAGAGCTTCCTGTCCAAGATGAATTAATGAAAGAACGCTGGCGTGTCCGGGAGACAGTGTCTCCTGATCGCTCTGTGAATCACAGACGTAGGACTTACGAGCAAAATCAGCTTCTTGTCTGGGTCTGTGCCACTTATTCTCAGATTGAAGGGGTAGAAGGGGGCAGCAGCTGTCAGAGTTGCCAGAGGGGCTTTACCTTTGACATAGCCCCCTTCTAACCGGGATTATGGACATACCCCAGGGTGGGCAACGGCGCTCTTCTCCCTTACAGGTCATTACTGGAGAGGGTTCTTGTTAAAATGATGCCATCTTTTAGACATGTGGGCAGTAAAGGATTTTCTTGACTTTTAGCTACTACCCATATGCTAATGATTTGTACATTGGGAAGGCTGGTCTGTGCTGTGCTGTACTGACAAATGAATTCTAAAGTCTCAGTGCCTGGGTGTGTGTATCTGTGGGCATTTTTTCCAAGCAAATTCACTCTGGTGCGGTGACTTTCTATGCACCTTCCAAACCAGGATCCAGACCATACCACCTAAAACATGTGGCTCACTGCTACACTGCTCGCGTTACACCCACTGCCTCTGTTCACAGTCCAGTAGCAGGCACTAGTCCTGTGGCCACCTGATTGAAAACAGAACAGGAGAGCGTGGTCTGGGTGACCACCCAGTCTACTTGGGACCTGCCGTTACAAAGCCCTAACTTCACCCTAACTGTCACAGGAATTTCCATCTGAATATCCTGTTAGCGTGTCAAAGCTGACGTGTGCCATACACACAGCTTGTCTTCTCTCCCAGGCCTGCCCTTTCCTCAACTTGGGAAATGGGTTTTCTTGAACCAGAAACAAAGGAATAGTCTGTGACTTCCCTTCTGCCCAAAGATTGTCACTGGTTCTTTTCCCCTCCATCTCTTGGTGGCCCCTGCTCTCTGTTTTTAATCTATGGGGTAGTGCCCCACCATGCATGAGTTCTCAGGACTCAGATTGCATATGGTTTCCTGCATGCATTTCCCTAGTATGCTCACTCTGCAGGATTCCATGTTCTGCCTCCATGGCCCCTGAAGACATAGCCTGATTTCCCTGGAGTTATTTTCAAATGTGTCACAGAACAGTCTATTTATTATTGTGTTTGTGTGCATGCATGCACACTGAGCCATCTTGCCTGCTCTAGAACTGTTTTCATACTTAACCTCATGACATGCTGTGCTTCTTAATTGGGGTGGCTCCTTCCTAGGGGGGCAGTCTTAATGTGTCTTACTTTTCAAAAATAATAGTTGTTGGATGTACCCAGCTCCATGCCAGATAATATATTGCTGGATCATGGGATATAATCTGAGAAATACATAATTGGATAATTTTGTCATGCAAGCATGGAATGTATGTTTACAACCTCAGCCTTCTCAGACTTAGGCTACATAGATCAGACAGTGTACTAGGCTACGAACCTAGATAACAAGTTGTAGTACTGAACGCTTTAGGCCATATTTGCATATTCAGACATGGAATAAAAATACCAGGAGATAGGACATTTTCAGCTCCACTGTAACTGTTGGGGCAGACAGAGCGTAGAGTCTCATGGAAGAGGGTTTCTGTAAATAATAACAAAGCAGTGTGTCATTGCCCGTTGAGAAAAGCCCCCAAACAAGGAGAGCATGTGGTGTGAGAGGACTTGGGATTTCTCCCTCTGCCCTTCGGGGGGGGGGGGGGGTGCTGTTGAAGGTTTGAGGGTCTCTAGAGGAAGATAGGGATGGGAGTTAAAAGGTTTCCTGAAAGCCAGTGGCAAGCTAGCATGAGGCCAGTCTATGTGAGGTAGACAGATGGGGCAATCTAACGTCTTCACTTCAAAAGGACCGCCACAGAAGTGTCTGCTCAGTCTAGTGCCCAGCATACCACTCTGCTCCTGACAGAATGGAGGACCAGAGGCCATGCTTAGCAGTGATCCTGCTAACAGTCAGCCCAGCCTTGTGACCTGGGAAGACCCCAGTGGTGGGTGATAGCTCTTCACTTCTCCTTCAGGGGAGGAACTCTGCCTTTGTGAACAGCAGGAGTGACTTCCAGGCTTTCTGAGCAGGCCATGGTTTACCCCAAGAGATTCCTTCAAATGGCGTTCTCCTGAGCACATTCTCACTGCCAGTCACTGAGTCTGTGGGGAGAGGGGGAGGAAGGGACTTGGTGGGGGCGGCACACAGACATGGGAGACATTGAGGAAGGAGAGTGGCTGAGCTGTAAAAGGATATTTAAGTCATTGAGAAAATAGGAATCACTGAAGAAATATCATTCCCGATGAGTGTGTGGGTACATAGTGCTGTCAGGACAGTATCTGAGGTCAGGTGCCATCTTCCTGGTGCCGTATTGGCTGGAGGCCATTAGGATCAGATGGGGCCTCTCAAGTCACAGATGGGGAAGGAAACTCAAGGAGTCATATTGGGTCAGACTGTGTGTGGCTGAGGCTCTAAGCCAGGGCCAGCTCTGAGTCTCAGCACAAAACTATGACAGTTGCTCCACTCTCTACCACCGAGAGTGCTGCCCTGAGCCAAGGGCCATGGCCAGCTACCCACAGCCTTCCCTGCCCCTTTTACCTTCCCATCTAAGACCAGGCAAGAATAGATTAGGCCCCAGGGAGGGCAACCATGGTGGCGTGGAGGGCATTGGTTCTCCTCTTGTTTCAGAGCACAATTCCCGGCAACACACACAGGTAGCCATATGAGCAACAGTATCTCCGGCTTTCTGGAGAGAGCACCACACCTGTGCCATGGTGGCTATATGGCCCAACCTTGTGTGGGACAGTGTTATGCTGTGAAATATTAGTACCTCCATGTTGGGCAATCTGAAAACAGGGAAGTCTCTGTTCAGGGACCTTGGGTAGGTTTATTGGTGCCTAGGGAGGAGACTAGGTGGCCCTGGGTGTAGGTGCTCAGATTTGTCTCTGCCCTCTGCCCAGATATCCCAAGGACCTTGTGCTCATCTGTTCTGAACTGTGGCGTTAAGTTACAACCTTATCCTGACAACTTCAGACCTCCTTTTCTGCCTGGAGAACTTTGCCAATGTGTAGGCTGATGCCGTTGACCTTACGGCCTGTGACTTTGTTGGCTTCCTGAGAAGGTGTTACACTAGGATCCTCATCATTGGTAACATGTGCTTCATCCATGGAAAGATGTTGGTTTCCAAGCTGGTGTTGGGTGTAGTTGGTGGTTGTTTTACTCTTTTTTCCTTGGGGGCCAACCACCCAGCTCCCAAATAAATCACACGGAATCTTATTCTTTCTTAGGAATGCTCAGCCTTAGCTTGGCTTGTTTCTTGCCAGCTTTTCTTAAATGATCCTGTCTACCTTTTGTTTCTGGGCTTTTACCGTTCTATATACCTTTCTTTACTTCTTACTCCGTGGCTGTCTGTGTGGCTGGGTGGCTGTTGCTGGAGTCCTCTATCCATCTCCTTTCGCTCCTCCCTTCCTCTCTTTTTCTCCTTCTATTTATCCTCTCTGCCCGCCAGCCCCGCCTATTCTCTCTCCTACCTTGCTATTGGTCATTCAGTTCTTTATTAGACCAATCAGATGTTTTAGACAGGCACAGTAACACAACTTCACAGAGTTAAACAAATGCGACATAAAAGACTGCAACACATCTTTGCATCATTGAACAAATGTTCTGCAGCATAAATAAATGTGACAGATCTATAACTAATCTTCCACAACAGTTGGGAGCTGAATGATACTCTCCAAATTCAAATGCTGAAGCCTGAACCCCAGTGTGATGATATTTGGAGGTGTAGCCTTTGGGAAGCCATTTGGGGTAGGACGTGGCCCTGTGGGGTCATAGTCCTTGTAGAGGAGGAGACACTGGGGTGCTCACTCTTTCTGCAGAAGCACAGAGGAAAGACCACATGAAGATATAGTGAGAAGGTCACCATCTCCAAACCCGGGAGAGCAATCCCCAGGCACTAGCCATGGGAACTGTGATCTTGGACTGACAGTGCAGAACTGTGCTAATATAAGGGACCGTTGACTAGGCCACTGCGCTAGTGTTTGTAATAGAGGCCAAGCCGACTGGGTTGCCTTCCATCACTGCTTATGGCTCTGTCTGGCCCTCTCTAGGCCTCAACACAAACTTTCTCAGCTTATTCTTCTATTGTTACCATTTCATAATTTCCACTGGTGTAGAACCTTGTGTCTCTTCCTCCTAACAATCGAGTGCAGGATGTTTTATGTATCTTCCCCAGACTGGGTAAGCTCCCCATCCTTCCACTCCTCCACATATCCGCTCTTTTCTGTTTTCAGCAGCCAGCTGAGAGGCTGCCTAGGGTACTCCGTCACCACTTGTCTGCTATCACCGCGCAAGATGGCTGTTTGTCCTGGTCCCAGCTGGACACACGTGTGTGGGTGGGATGGAGGTGGAAAACGGGCTCCAGTGGGCTTGGTCTACTCTATTATGCCTGCTTCGCCTGAATAGGCAGCTGTTCTCAGCTCAGTTGGTGAGAGTGTGTTAATAACACAAAGTGGAGCCAGGCTAGCAACAGAATCCGATTGTGACGCAGGGCCAAGAGTGAGATCAGGGAGGGAGAGAGAAGGGTGTTCCTTAAGCCTTCTGGTGAGTTCTGTCCTTGAGAAGGAGCACCTGCACCCTCTCTCCTTAGACTCTTGCCCCAGAAGTGGGGTCACAGACCTAAAATTCAGGGAGACGCAGCTCTCTGGATTTGGGTGCTCTATCCCATCCTTCACATCGCTCATCTTAGGGACATAGTTTGGAGGGCCCAGGGTGCTGCTGGAATCACACCTGGAGAGGGAGATGAACAGGTCTTCCAAATAGGTGTTGGTGAGCCCAAGGGTTGCCTCATTCCTCCTCTCTGCCACCTCTCAGTGCCATCCCTGGATGAAGTGCCACCAGTTCCCTGGGGCACCAGCTCTTTCCTGCTGTCTGCAGTGGGCCAAATAATGTCCAGGACGGAGGAGGGCATATACATCCGCGATCTGACTGAAAGAGTGCAGGGTTCCCGTGGTCACCAGGGAAGCATTCTGTGTCCCAGGTCCATGAGGCATGTTGCTTGCTGTGGCTGTTGGTGCACTCAGAGGGTCTAGCTCCGAATACCAACCCCCCAGATCCATAGAGAACGGGGAATTCCCCCCCTCTCAGCTGCACCAGCTGTCAGCCTCCGGAGGAGTAGATTCCTCCTGAGCAGACTGATTTTCTAGCCACTTCTCCTTTCTGTTTCCATTGTTGCATTGCAAGCCCCTCAGGAGGTGCAGAAGGTGTGGGGGTGGTCCTCGGTTTTCCTAAGGAAAAGAGAAGGGCTTGGCCTTGGGTAAAAAGCCACTGTTCATTGTGAGCAGAGTGTTTACACAGTCCTTGTTCACATTACAGGAATGTAGTACCCATCTGACTGGACGAGCTAGGAAAGAGATTTTCGAATAGAAAACAAAACTCACATTGGCCTTGACCGAAAAAGACAGCTCCGTTTTCTCTCGCTGTATGTCCAGTGTTTCTTGTGTTCACAGGGTTATGCCCGGCCTTGTCGTTTGAGTCACTTGGGAAAGGTCAGTTCTCCCTTCACTGGCATTGCCAAACTCGTCACCTGCATATTTGCCATGCAGGACTCCAGCAGTGCCGCAGAGAGCCCTTGTAGATTGTACAGAGGCACTTCAGCTCTTCACAGCTCTGTGTGTGTGTGTGTGTGTGTGTGTGTGTGTGTGTGTGTGTGTGTGTGTGTGTGTGTATGGAGGCCAGAGGGTGGGTATCTTTTTTTTTTCTTACCTAACTTTTTGAGAGAAGGCCTCGTCATGAACTTGGAACTCAGTTTGTAGCTGCAGTGGCTGGCTGTCTCTAGGATCTGCCTAGCTCCGCCCTCACTGCTGGTTTTACATGTGTGCATGGTCACACCTGGCTGCTCTTCAGGCGTACTGAGGATCTGGGGGTTGAAACTCAGGTCTTCACGCATCACTCACAATTTACCCACGGGGCCATCTTCCCAACTCTGGAATATTCTCAAAGTGAGTTGCCCTGTCCTGTATTCAGGAACCAGACCCTAAATGCAGACCTGTGGGAATATTCCTCCTTTGGTGTGGAAAGAAGTAGAGAGGTGGGTCCTGGTCCCGTCAGAGTAGTATAGACTTAGAAACACAACACCAGGGACCTCCACACGGACTGCTAAGAATAGGTTAAACATTGTTTGTTTCCATAGGAATGCCGGAGTTTTTCCTTCAGACAGGCATGCAGGAAACTAAACCACAAGAAAGGCCAAGTGGAATTTCTTAATCCACCCAAAACAATGAAATGTGAAGTGTGGGTTTATGGTTGGAAAGTGACCGGATAAAAATAGCATGGACTAACTCCACAGATCTCCCTCTTTGAGCTCCTGGAGCACGGTGTGTGTGTGTGTGTGTGTGTGTGTGTGTGTGTGTGTGTGTGTGTGTGTGTGTGTGTGGACTGTGGGAAGAGCCCCGTGCTTGCCTGGCAGCCTGCTGTCCTTTGGGAAGCCTGGCATTGCATAGCATCTCCTGCCCAGGCCTGGTTTCTCTCAGTGCTCGGCTCTAACAAGCCTGCCAGTGTCTACAGAGCCTGCTTTAGATGTTGGGTCTGTGTTTAGACGGTGGCAACATTAGCAGTCACCTTCAGTCATCCTTGTCTGGAGTGAGGTTGATATGGCATTCATGTCTGCTGGAGGCGGGGCCTCTCTGGACACAGAGATTGGATGAACTTTCTGGTCATGGTCTTGCACCCTCACCTGCCTCTGAGGTTGCTCCCTCAATGTTAGGCGCCCGTTGGAGCTCTGGGGACACAAACTCACACTTGGGAGAAAGACTTGTTCCAGCAGATGTGGCTTTTGTCACTGAGACCAAACATGCTGCCATTGCCTTAAACTTAAAGATGTGCCTGTCAGGGGTTTGGGGTGAGTGCGCATCCCAGTTCAATCAGCTCCAGGAGAGGGAGGCAGGTGAGAGGCCCTCCCACCTGGTGTGGGCATTTGGAAGCACAGTCCACAGCCTGTGCTGAAGCGGGAAGGAGGCGGCGGTTTCTATATGGTCTTGGCTTAGGAAAATGAATCCTAAAGAAAGCCAAGGTCCTGTCCAAACCTTAAATCTGATAAACCTGATAAACCTCGGGTATTTCTCTGAGGTAGTTATTTAAGGTCTTTTAAAATATTTTAATTTGAAGACAACACACACCATTTTGAGAAGATGAAACATATTTACAAAATAACTAGACATTTCCACAGTAACATTTTAGCATATTTTCAGCTAGCTTCATTTGCATGTATAATATGTGAATCTATACATTGCACATATATTTACATACAACACCATATAATTTTAGGGATTGATTTATTTGTGATTACAGAAAATGAGTATGTATGGTAGAAAACTTGGAAAAGTGTAGTAAACGTAAAATAGTCTAGAACTCTGTTACGGCCAAGGGTAGTTGCTGCAGATGACCGCATGCTCTCTGTCCCTGAGCTGAGCCACCTCTGTCACTGGTTTATGACAAGTAGGATGCAGTGGAAGTGGTCCTCTGTAATGCCCAAGGTTAGGTACTGAGAACTCTGGTTAAGTCTGGGTCTCTTGGAACACTTGTTCTTGATGAAGCCCCTCTTGGAACCCAGCAGCCATACCAGATGCAGCCCGAACCCTGGGGACAGCAGTGGGGCTCACAGTCACAACTGAGCCCAGCACCAGCTGCTAGCAATGGGCTTGGTCACCTCAGACACCTGGCCTGACCACCTCGTGGATGGCTGCAGCCCTGCTGCTTGGTCAGTGTAGACACTTGGCTGGCCAGCCTCGTGGATGGCTGCAGCCCTGCTGCTTGGTCACTGTGGACACCTGGCCTGGCCACCTCGTGGATGACTGCAGCCCTGCTGCTTGGTCACTGTGGACACCTGGCCTGGCCACCTCGTGGATGGCCACAGTCCTGCTGTCGTTTGTCCACATGAGACTCCATGAGAGCATCCACACAGCTAAGCCTCATTGACCTGCGGAATAATTGCTCTCCGAAGTCATTGCTGTTTCCAGTTGGTGCTTTGCTACAGTGCAGTGATACCTGGCAAAGCATGGGGGCAGATTTAGAAGTAATCCCAGGTGAACAGAATGCTCAAGGCAAAAAGATGTCTGACTTTAGAGCCAGCTGGGCTCTGCTCTGTGACTGTAGGCTGGTTTTTGGCTGCTGTGAACTGTAGTTTTCAAACGTTTGTAAAATGGAAAGAAGGGCATTGGAAAACATTCCAGTCTGGCACACAGTTGGTACTAAGTAACCGTTAGCTGTCGCTTGCTGATACTAAATGGCCATGAAGAATGGTGAACAGAGCACAGCCTGTCCCCTCAGTTATAAAGTGGATGCAGGCTGATCCTGGCCATGATTATCCTCCCTCACGCTGTCACACAGCCCAGTACCAGGATCGGCCATATCCCGTGCTTGCTGGGTGGTAGTGAGCGGAATCATTGCTCTTCCGGCCAGGACAAGATGGAAAGAACAGCAGAGACTATGTGATAAAAATCCTGTGTTTGCATTTTTGAGGTTAGGCAGAATGCCTTTCGTTCCCGAGGCTTGCACTTCGCACAGTGCGTGGCGCGCTGTGTGACTTTGTGGCCTTGGCTGGCCGTCAGTTCTGACCAACGTTGTAGCTGTGCTGTTTTGAGTTTGCCCCAGATCTCCCAGGTTCATAGTTCACTAAATAGAGCGGAACTCATTGTGTAGCATCTTTAAGAGCCAAGCATGGGGAAGAAAATTTGGTCTTGTGGTTTCTAAAAGTGCCCCCGACACACCTTGTCCCCACTGACACTGACTGGCGTGAGAATGGACAGTAGCCGTGAGCCTGGTGCTGCTGGAGATTTTCCAAGAGGGTCTCTAGCTCTCCTAGTCCAATCATGGTCCCAGTGCCTGGGACCATCGCCCTAAGATTCCTTGTCCTGTTCCCCTGTATCAGGAAGCATCAAAACCTCCTACCAGGAAGCCTTTGCTTGCTACAACTGCTGTAAATAAGGAATCCTCAAAAGCTAGCTCTTCCTTGCTGTAGAATGCCAGCCACGAAGGACCGAAGGGGGGCAGAATGCTGCCATGGCACCTGTAGAGTTGTGTGTAGACAGACGTCGCAGTGGGTAAGACCTGGCATCTGTAGAGTTACGATGTACGTAGACAGACATCGCAGTGGGTAAGACCAAAGAGGTTGAGACCTTGTCAAGGAAGGGCACTGTCACAGTCTCAAAGTGTTTCCCTACAAAACACGCAT
Organism: Peromyscus californicus insignis; assembly: GCF_007827085.1. Classification (NCBI taxonomy): domain Eukaryota; kingdom Metazoa; phylum Chordata; class Mammalia; order Rodentia; family Cricetidae; genus Peromyscus; species Peromyscus californicus. The sequence continues at coordinate 16,317,265 of NW_026294458.1, read as the reverse complement.
CTACAAAGACAAGAGAAGGCACATTGCAGGAATGAGAGGTGACATCATTAATGATGGGACGAACAGACCAAACAGGGCACAGTGACACGGACCCAACAAAAGTGCAAACTCTGACCCTGATCACAAGGAACCATCCCCCAACCCAGACCATGCTTGATGCTCCTTAAATTGTCCCAGGTGATGGAAGACAAGGAAAAAGCCAGAGAATTAGGGAGCTGTGGCAGCTGTCTGCAGGCAGTCCCGGACCAGGAATTTTATTTTTGTTTTTTGACAACTGACAAATGTTGACTGCGGATTTGATGGTACTGAGCTGTTGACATTAACCTCCTGGGTTCAGCTGGTCCCTATTCTGGGTGTCTTTTTCCTATGGAGTTTGTGCTGAAATTCTCAAGAGTTTAAAACCTTTTTATTTCTTTTTTATTCTCTTGTTTTCAATTGTGGTATGTCAGTTTGGCATTGTACATTAAGTCCCTCATTAGAATTAAAACAAGTAACTTAAATTTTAATTAAAATAAAACAAAAACCAAATTAATTAAATTATACTAAAGTTTAATTAAACCAGGGAGTGAATGAATTCATGCTTAAGTACAGTTTGATAGAATCTTTTCAGTTACGGATGGTGCTGTGGGAAGTTATAAAGGGTTTCTTGGTGGAAATCAGTGGGGCTCCTGCTTCAGAGGAGAGCAGTTGTCGTTGAATGACAATTGGACAAATGACAAATGACTCCTGGCGCAGAGCCAGGCTCCCTCTGTTTGACCTTCCGTACCATTTTTGTCGGACTCAGAGAAGTTGCGCAGAAAACTGGGGGGGGGGGGGGGGGGGGGGGGGGCAGTGGGACTTCGCACTATGCTGAGAACAGGAAACTGCAGAATGGGGCAGTAAGCCCTGCTGTGGGGTGTACATGCTGTAACCCAGCCCATAAGTACTTCATCGTCTTATAGATGCTCGTAGCCATTGCTTTAAAGTATAGTATAAAATATAATATAGTATCTGTTACTATTATAGCATGACATTTCGGCAAGAGACTCAAAGCCTGAAGAGCCATTCACTGGTCAGTTTTCTGCCTGTCATGGGTGATTAGGTGTTGCTAAGGAAAACATGAAAGCTGATTTTTCTCCTGCTTTAGAAGACGAGGGAATGGGCTCCAGCAGTAGCCAGGGACTGCCCAAAACAGCCCCTCTCTTTCATTGGTGAGAAAGTGGCCCATGGTGATCCAGTCCTGCTTACCCTGTGGACATACCTCAGTGGTATCCATGCTCTCCTGGCTGCAGGAGCTACAGCTGCTCTTGGCCTTGAGGGTGACGGTGGTGAAGGACTTCAAGGCACTGGAGAAGGGTGAGTCCTGTCGTAGAAGGAACATGGGCGGCTCGGCCACGGGAGAGAGCAGCAGACTGGTGGTTCTCACTGGGGAGGACTGCTGTCCAAACTCAAGCTACCAGGGGTGCGGAGGCAGCAGGGTGCCGAAGCGTAGGAGGCAAACTGTGTCTTCCCCAAGCGTCACAGTGAGGGGCCTGGGGGTGAGCATCCATGGCCAGCACACACTTAAGCAGTGTACAGAGTGTGGCTTTCCAAAGGAACGAGGTGGTGCTGTGCAAGACGTCCACCATCAGAAGCAGCGTTAGGAGCTGCCTGGCATCTCTGTGTGGAATCCCATAGGATTCCAGAAGCAGTTCCGAGTTTGTGATCCTGCTCTGAAGGCCCTGAGATCTGGTTATCTCTGGCCTGGTCACCTGATGAACATCTGTTTCTGGTTCTAAGAGACACAAGTACAGGAAAGGTAGGGGATGAAGTAGGAAGGGGAGAGGGAGGAGAGCAGGATGGGATCCGCGAAGGAACTCACCGGAAGTCCCTCCCCTGAAGGGATCTGGTTGGAAGGAGGTGTTGCCATTATTGACCATGCAACCTTGAAGTGGTTCTGAGCTCATCCCATTGGTGCACCTGATCCAGGGTTGGTGTAAGGATTAAATTGGCTAAAGCCTGGGGGAGTTTTAGGAGCTGGGATCGCACTTTGAGAATTTCAGCTCACTACAAAGGTCCTGAATTAGTCTTGTTTTTGTCATGTGAGTAAACAGAAGGGCCAGGGCTGTGGTAGACAGACCCTGACGGACCAGCTGGGCACAGAGGCAGGAGAGAGTCAGCTGCCCTGTGGGATGGAGAGCTGCAGATGGCAGGGCGAGACTTTTGCTAGCTTCCTGCTTTTAAACTAAATCTTTACTGTGGTGAAGTTCCCACTGCCAGCTCCCCAGTGCCAGCAGCAGTGGAGGAGGTGGTCGGAGCAGGGAAAGAGGGAAAGACCAGAGGGTTCGAAACAAGGGCCCAGGACTCCACCGAGAACCTCAGCCCGGGGAATTTGGAAAGCCTAACAGGGCTGGTTTGGGCAAACCAGCAGCAACTGAACCGTTATGTCAGCAAACATTTGTTTAGTTAATCCAGAGAGCTGGATTCTACAGCTTCTGTCTCCACAGAGGGTCCATGAAAAACCCTGTTGGTAAAGAGAAATACCAGGCATCAATCCATCAATTTAACAACTCCTGTGAACAAAGTGAAATGTGCTCTTGCCCCAAAAAAGGAGAACTCAAGCCTTTGGACACACAAGCGCGCGCGCGCGCACGCACACACACACACATTCAACCCCATTCTCTCTCTCTCTCTCTCTCTCTCTCTCTCTCTCTCTCTCTCTCTCTCTCTCTCTCTCTCTCTCTCTCTCTCTTTGGCAGGTACCAGAAAGATACATATGGAAAGGCTCACAGGTACCATGGGGCCTCCATACTACAGAAATGGCAGTTTTACAGGTCACAGAATATGTGTGTGAGCTCTAATTTCATCTGAGCAATAGAAGTGAGAAGTTTGAGAGCAAGTGTTGTATCTACCATTGTTTGGTGCCGTTCAAAGCAAATTCTGTTCTGTACTCTACCTAGAGTGCTGAGCAGGTGGAAGGAGACCAGTGGTGTCCAACTGCAGGGCCCAAACCCGTGTCTTCCCGTAGCCATTCTTGGTCTACACAGCAGGAACTGAGAGCTATAAACACGCCATGGCTGAGCCACAGCCAGCACCCAGCTTTCCATGCCTCACTCCCGAGGGCTAGAAGAAAGAGTTCGTTGTGGAGCTAATATATCAAGTTGACTGTGGACATTAATTTCAACTCCCAAGCCTTTACCAGGGTTGCTCACAGGGTGCATAAATCATCCTGAGGTGCTCCTCCCTGGGAGGTGCAGGCAGCTGTTCATGTGGAAATCATAGATTCATGTACAGAAGGCCGGGCCTTCCACAGACCAGAGCCTGTGTTACTACTGAGCGTTGGCCGTTCCCTGGCATCCAGGGGTCTGGCAAGCTGGATGGTGTGGGGTGGGGTGGTGGGGGGTGAAGACTTCGGAGCCCAGTGTATTTCCCAAGTGTGACCACCGGACTTCCCCTCCACAGCTTCCTTTGTCAAGTAGAAATAATAATGTCACTCTCAGCCTGCCTTTGCACCATCCTGTAAGTGCAACCGATTTGCACACGTTGTCTTTTGCCGTTAAAGATTTCCAACTTTGCTGGCATTAAACCCCCCTTTCCAAGAGTTTCTCCAGTGGTCTTTGCTCAGCGAAGGGAAATCTCCACAGCCTTCAAACTCCTCAGAGATGAGGGTCAGATCGTGTAGGAGGTGGGGAACCCTCCTCTGTAGGGGTCTCAGTCCCTGGGAGGTGTCCCCTGCTTCCTCTCTTCAGTTGGAAGCTTGCTTTATGTAAACAATAGGCTCTAAGTAGAGGCCTGAGTGTGACAGTCACACAGCCAAGGAAGGTCCCTGGCAGTGGCTGCCTTGCTGGGCTGTCTGAGGTAAGTTGCCATGCCTCCTTGAGCCTGTGGTTCTACCTTTGGAAGTGGGAGGTACTACTTCCTTAGGAAATCAGCAAAAGTAGAGACCCCAGCCTGGAACCTTCTCCTGCTTCTAGAGAGGAAGTGTGTGTGTCTGACCAATGCCCAAGGTCCTGGACTGGCATATTCTCCGATGTTTCTTTAAAGCAACTATTCCCATGGTGAGCCAGCTGGGCAGCAGCTGGAGCGTCTATTACAGAGGGAATCATGAAGGGTTTTTTGAGAGTCAAGGCCAGAGCCAGTTGGAAAGGACCCAAGTTTCCTGCTGGATGTGAAAACCAGCAGAGCCAGCGCCACCCATTAAGTCCCCTCAGGGACACATCCATCTCACGCTTGGACAGCGCCCCCAAAGGCGAAGCCAGGCTGGTAAGAAGCAGGACTGTGCCCCTCAGTCTCCCAAGCATCCCCTCTAGGTTCATGACCTCCGTGGGGGGGGACATCTCTGTCCCTTCAGTTGCTCTCTGGCTCCTGCAGGCCAGAGGCTCTGCCCACAGCAGTTAAAAAGCAGCAGGTGTGATAAGCCAGGGGGCACATTGCAGCAGTGTTCCAGGCCAGGGAAAGCAAGCTGCTCTCCAGGGGTCTGCTTCCAGAGCCATCAGACCCTAGAGTCACATAGCTGGACAGCATTTCCCTCCCGCAGACCCTCAGTGGCCACTGGGAAGCCAGCTGGGGCTGTGAGCAGTGAGCTCTCCCACATGCTATAAATGCTTATATCTGGTCAGCAGAAGCAGGTTCCGAACAGAGGGGAAGATGTTGGTTGGCCTGTTAGCCTGCTCTTCTGGGAAGGTCTTTCTCTCCTCTCGTGGTATTTCCCACCATGGAGGCCGTGCCTACCTACACCACTCTCCTCATCCCTTCCTGGCCCTTTGTGCTGCCTATTGTTGTGTGTGCTAGCGTGTGTCTGCCAGGAATTGTTTCTGAGGACAGAGAAGGGAGGGGAGAGGAAAGGAGTGAGCTCTGTCTCTCTCTCTCTTTTCCTTCTGGGGCTTTTTTCTCTTGTTTGTTTTGGGGTGTCATTAAGTATTCAGTCTGGCTTGTAATTCCATCCGCAGTCAGATGACATGCTTGTGGCTGGCTTAATTGGAAGCTGATGATGACTTGCTCCGAGCTCATTTCCACAGGGGATTGTTGAGTTGGGACTGTCCCAGCCAGTCTGGATGTCATGACTGAGGCCTTCTGTGGCATAGTCCCACCTTGCCTGGCTTGGCCTTGAACCCTAGCAGCAGGCATTGGCTTGCAAAGCCCAGAGACAGTCAGAATCTCTGGAGAAGGACTCTAGGACCAGCTGTGATGGTAGTGGTGGGGTCACAGAGGTCTAGAAAGGCACATTGGTAGCCAGAGTGCTCCATCTGTCCTTCTTTTCCAAGCTTAGTAGAGCCAAGTTCTAGTTAGAGCTGTCTCTTTGGCCTGAGACTAGTCAAGAGAGTGAAGATGAGCAGGCATATCCCTGTGAACATGGAGCCCACACCAGAGAGCACGCCCCCTCACCCCACCAGATTCTTCACCTCTTCCCACTGTGACTTGCCATCCTTCAGTGGCTTACCAGACTCTCGTCCACCGTAAAGACCACTGTCTGACACCCTGACTGCCACCCCACAGTGGGAATGCCTCATAGTCCTCCATGCTCTGTCTTCCCCCAGGAGGCAGTCAGCCAGTGGCCGACCATGGAGCTCTCCCAGGGAGAGTAGTCAGTACAGGTGTGCTCCTCAGATGCTGGGGCCACCGAGAACTTTGCTCCCCCCCAAAAGGAGACAGTGCCACAGGTGCACATCAGTACCTGAGGTTTTACTTATGTGGCTCCAACCCATGGACAGGTCTGTGAGCATGGGGTCTGCCAGGAAGGCTCAGCTCACGGGATGCAGAAACAGATGCTTTTCCAGTATAAGTACACGTCACTACAGCAGGGGCCTGTGGGGTGGGCGTGGTCAGAAGTGACTTTCTGCTGGCTGTGCCAGGGGTCACACGCCTGGCAATGAGATGGTATCTCCATGGGCATCCTTGGGTCTAGAATGTTCAGTGTGGCTTCTGCCTCCCTTTGAATTTATCACAACTCGGGTATATTCCTAAGGATGTAAAGACTGCTGGTTTCTCAGATGCCAAGAGGATATGGAGGCTGTGGAGACTTTCCCTGAAAGCTGGCTGGAGCCGTGTTGGAGTGTGAGGGTCTCATTTCTATTCCTCTTCAGATTTACATGATTATGGCTGATGGGCATACTCTATGACACATTGTTTTGCTCTCTAGGATTTTGTGGCCCACATTAGGAGAAGATGGATGAGGTTAGATAACCAAGGAGCGTCAGTGAGGGAGGTAGGGATTTGAGTTCTGGGATCAACTTTGCTTCTTAGCTTGAGTGTCTTGACATATCCCTTGTCTTGATGGCCCTCACTTTTCTGAGCTATAAAATGGGTAAGTTGACCTCAGTTATTACCAGGCTTTGTAGTAGGACTTTCTTGTCGGACTTTCCTTTGGGGACCTTCAACTCCCAAATAATGACATGGAGACTTTCTATGAATTACCAAAGCTTGGCCTTAGCTTGCGCTTGTTCACAACCAGCTCTTATAACTTAATTAACCTGTTCATATTAACCTACATTCTGCCACGTGGCTCATTACCTTTCCTCCATGATGTGTGTCTCCTCCTCCGCATCTTACTGATGAAATCCTAGATTCATCCGGAGTTCCTCTCTCTCCCTGGAAGACCCACCTATTCTCTCCTGCCTGGCTATTGGCCATTCAGCTCTTCATTAAACCAATCAGAAGGCGCCTTGGCAAAGACAACTTCACAGTGTACAAAAAGATTATCCCACCAGGCTTCCTCTCCAGGGCTGTCATCTCAGATTATCTGTCCTCCTTTTTGTCGACTTCTCACAGTATTTGGACGGGGACGTCCCACCAGCTGTCCTCTCCAAAGTCCTACCTCACACACCACAGCTTTCATTCATTCTTTGATTTGGGGACTGTTGTAGAATATTATTTCAAAGTGTGTTGCTTTAGTTTATGTTGCATTTGTTTAACTCTGTGAAGCTGTGTTACTGTGCCTGTCTAAAACACCTGATGGTCTAATAAAGAGCTAAATGACCAATAGCAAGACAGGAGAAAGGATAGGCGGGGCTGGCAGGCAGAGAGAATAAATAGATGGAGAAAAAGAGAGGAAGCGAGGAGCGAAAAGAGAGGAGAGGAAGAGTCCAGGGGCCAGCCACACAGCCACACAACCACACAGCCACACAGCAAGCCACAGAGTAAGAAGTAAAGAAAGGTATATAGAAAGGTAAAAGCCCAGAGGGAAAAGATAGACGGGATAGTTTAAGAAAAGCTGGCAAGAAACAAGCCAAGCTAAGGTGAGCATTCATAACTAAGAATAAGACTCCATGTGATTTATTTGGGAGCTGGGTGGTGGGCCCCCCGAGAGTAAAGCACACAACAACAGGGACCATCATCTCAATTAGTCCTTAGTTTTATGTGGTCTGGCCACCATCCCCCACCGTATCCCCCTGAGGTGGTCACTGTGGTCGTCCCCACATAGAAACCTCTTCTTCTCATCGTCTTTCTGTGTTTCCTATACGACCACCCAGATGCTGTTCCCACAGAGACGGCTCTGCCAAGTCTAGGGTCTGGGGAGTAGGTCTGATGAGCTGCAGCGTTCCTCCTAAGCACCAGCTTCTCTTCAGCCGTGACACTGGCATCTTGTGTCCTCACTTTATAAAAGAAAGGCCTTTGGTTGGTGCCCATGTGACGGTGCAGGCTGCCCAGAGCTGTGGACTCCCTGAACAGATGGGGGTGTCCTTTGCCCAGCCTGGGTCTGGCTTTCTGCCCCCAGGTGAAGGGTCGCTCCATGGTGAGCTGCACCCGCTCCCCATGCAGGGCTGATGTGGGGAACACTGTCTCTCTGAGAGGTGTTTTACAAATGAGTTATAATCCGTGCTCAAGCATCTCAGATTTCTGTGTTGTGGGGCTACATTGGACCCTCCTAGCCATTCCCTAGGAGCAGGGAAAGTGCTCAGGTCATGGAGGGGCTCATTAAGACAGGAGCTCTACCAGTGAGGGAGAAAGGGCTCTTGAGGAAGTCTCTCCAGTGGTCCTTTAGTAATGTAAGTACTAAAATTGGACCGATGCAGAGGTTAGTACAGCCTCTAGTAAAGAAGCATCCCAGGTCGGCTCTGCCCTCCTAGTGCACACCGTCCTCTAGGGGTGTGCTTCTAGGAGGGGGCAGTGATGGATGGCTGGAGAGGTTGGCCATGTGGGACAGATGAGGCCACGATTGCCCGCCAGGACCTGCCCAGAGCTGCTGCAGAACACAAAGACTGATGCCTGGACATCCAGAGGATGCACATGGCAAGGGATGGGCTTTCCTGTGCACTGATGCTAATGGCGTCTGTCTCAGAAGTGTTTCGAGTACAGTGAAATTACTGTAATGGCTTTGTTTTCTTCCTTTGGGGGAAAAAAGATACTAGTTCTTCTTCTAAAACTGGGACTTCTACCCATTAGTGGTTGACAGAAATCTCTGGGGAAGTGGAGCTGAGACCTTCCTTACCTTCAAAGCCCTGTCAGCCTCACTGGCCAAGCCCTAGTCCCCACCTTCGTCATTCACAGACTCAGGGGACCTGACTTGGGGGCTGTGACTTTCACCCTAAGGCATTCTTTCCTGGCAAACATTGCCTTTCATCAGTGTCCTTCCCCTGTGTCCTTGGGCTGCCTTGTAGAGCAGCAGGACCCCTGTGGCCTGGGTCTACTCTCCACCCCTTGGCTTAGGGCCGCCGTGTACCAAGGCCAGCAGAGTCACTGCTAAGGCTTCTAGACACAGACTTCCAGGTTATTAGCAGTCAGCTCCGACTTCTAGGCTTTGGTTTTGCCATTGTTTGTGGACGCTGGAGTGTCTTCACACTTCATATGGGGGTCGCAGTGTGGTGCTGGCAGCCTTGGGGTCCTTATTTGCCTGGACAGACCTTCCTTCCCAAACCCTCCACCGCAGAGGGCAGAACAGCCTGCTACTCTTGCTTTGCTCTGTCCTGAGTAGCTGGATTCTCGTCTGTTGTAACTGACTCTTTTCTGTTGTAGGAAAGTCACATAGAATGTCAACTAAGGCTTTGTTTCTGCATCACAAAGGAAAATAGAACAAGTAACAAATGAATCCGTTTTTCTCACATCGGAAGTTGTGATTTCTCCATAAACCAACTTAGAGAATGGCCATTGCTTCCCCGAACACCCCTGAGTGTTTGTCCAATGCCAATCCTGCTCCACGGGTAGAGGCCAAAGTACCTAAGGGGTGGTCTGTGTCCTCAGAGAGCTGTGACGCCCTGCAGCTGAGCAGGCAAGGAAGGGTGGCTGAAGGCAAGAGGAGGCACCCCAGTGCTCTACCGTGGGCATGGACATTACTTCACCCACCCATTCCTGCCCACACTCAGGACCTAACCCAGATCTCTCTCTCCCAAGAAGTCTCACAGCGGTTTGGAGGACATTTGTATCCAGGCCTGAGATGGTAGTATCTTTTATCCCTCTTGTGTGGCAGCCTTTGACACTTGTGCCCCCAAGTGAAATCACCTGGATGCCGTAGCTTTACACAGGGTGTCCATGGTGCATGCCATCCAGGACAGACACTTTGGGAGTGAAACACACCCTTGGATTTGAACAGAATGGATGCTGCGTTAGAGAGGGCTTCTGGTCGCTGAAAGTGACTTTGAATCATTCAACAACTACAGCAACAAGCCGGCAGCCTTCTGGGTTCTCTTCTTTACTTTTCGTTAGGTGCCAAGTCTCCCAGGATGTGGGCCTGTGTCTGTCATTTTTTATTTTGTGAGGGTCATTATGCACCCCAAACTGTCTCAGATCCCAGTCTCCCTGCCCCAGCCTCCCGAGTGAGTAGCTGAGTTACAGAGGTATGGTAGCATACCTAGTCTTACTGCCCTTTTTTGCAATTACTCCTCCAGAGATCCTGCGGATCATTCAGCTGGACCTTGACCTGAAGTATAAGACCAACATCCGAGAACTGTTTGAGGAGTTTGACAACTTCCTGCCAGGTGCTGTTATCGGCATAGCCAGAGAGATGCAGCCTGTGTACAGGTAGGTGCTGGCTGTTGGAGGCTGCAGCCTGAGGACCCCTCCATCCTGCCCTCTCTCTTCCCACTCATGGCTGCTTGGGTGCAGCAGCATGTGGTCTTTATGTACTTGGAAGCGTGTTGGCACTTCCGGCTGACAGGTCACGGCACTGACGGGGAGGGGGTCTGCTCCAGGGCTGGAGAGGCTGCCTTCTTAAGAGTGGGGGATTCTGGGACTTTTCCTTCAGAAAGCCCAGTTTTCAGGTTGTTGACTCTGGTTAAGCTCACAGGGTTAGAAGCCTAGGTTTCCTCTGACAGTGGTGTCAGGATTTCCCCTCCAGCCTGGAGAGCTGGGTTTTCATTGACCTCATGTCACAGCGGCTCTGTCACACCTAAGGAGAGTGGGTGGACAGTGCAGAGGGGGCAGCAGCAGCTTGGGACACAGATGGGCATGTGCTGATCAGGGTAAACAGGCACTTTCTTCCCAAGGTAATACTTCCTGACGTCAGTATCACAGAGAAGTTCCTGTAGCTGAAGCCGGGAGACAAGCTCAAGAGTGTTCTCTGCACCGCTTAAATGTTCTTGACAGCAAAATGGCTAAATAAAATGTATCCACTCAATTGAGTACCGTGTAGCAGTAAAAAAAAACACACACACACAGTAGCTGGAGATGATGATAGGCAAAACAAAAGGGCACTCTACTCAGGCAAACACAAGTGCTGAAAATCACAGGAAAAACCAAGGAGATGCTCTCCAAAGCCAGCACCGGTCTTGGGGACAGGGGGAGGGGTGCGGTGGTGCTTTGTGCCTCCCCCTCCCCGACCCCTGCAGTGGTAATGCACATATTGCACATACATTACGTTCAAAGAGGGAGAAAGAGGTAAGACTAGCAGGAGTAGGTTTGGGTTCGAAGCTCGTCTCGCAGCTGAGGCTTTGGTGTTCCACGTTGTTGACTCACCCTCCCCACCCCCACCTCTGGCTGATTGATTGGCAGCTTCCTTCAAAGCCAGCTCTGGTCAGGTTTGCTCTGGAAGACCTGGAATTCTTCTTCCCGGGGCTCCTGGGCCCTTTGTTCCGGACGCCTTCATGCTGGCTCAAATGCCGGGAGCTAGAAGTCCCCAGAGAGCGGCTGGCCCTGGCATCTAGTGACTCAGCGTGAGTTTTCCCCCACAGAAGGAGGGCAAAGACAGGCTGGCTTTAGTGGTGGCTCTTTGCCCGTCTCAGATCACAAAACAGGAAATTCCTGCTAGGGCCTCAAATGAGCTGAGAACTCCTGGGGCTTTGTGGGCTGGTTCCCTTACATAATGCTGACTCAGGTTCCCCAGAGGAATACCTGCCATGTTGCCTACAGAAGGCTGTCCCCACGGCAGGCAACAAGAACATTAAATGTAAAGTCCTGCGTTCCAGTCCTGAGACCTTGGCACCCCTTTAAAAAGGGGAGCAGAGACTTCCTCTTCCTCCAGCTTTGGTGCTCAGGGCTCCTCCACCCTGCTGACCTTCTGCCACTGTATGCACTGAGGGCCCCACCCCCCACCCCACCCCACCCCCGCTGAGACCCAGGCCCTAGGACATTTAGACTGCCTGGTTACAGACTGTTACATCAGCAACACCCGCAAGACAAGGTTGGCCCTTCTCTTTATAATACATTAAAACCTCATCACACTTGTTACAGATCATCTTGGCCAGTTTGTTTTCTGCAAAACTAGGATTTTATAACAGTAGAACTTAAATCACTTCAATTATCTGGCCTTCCCCAAAGAAACACCTGAAAGGCAGTAGATTCCAATGAAGTTTCCCTTACTTTCATTCTGTGCAGTCAGAACCATGAGAACCTGCTACTGGCAGAGTCTTAAGAATGCCACTCAGTCAACAGACATTGACCTTAGCCGTAAACCATCCCTAAAGGTCACTAAAGACAGCAAATGAGTGTCTGCACTGTCCAAGATCATCTGTTACAGTGTATGCGCTTGGTATTTGCTGGGCCTGAGAACGGTTTGGCTGGTGGCAGACCATGAATACGCCTTATGTGTATGTGTGTATATGCACATGGCCTTCATCCATATGGAAACCGGAGAGCCCAGGGACCTGAAAGATCACTAATAGTTGTCCCCTGCTTTGGAGGATTCACCCGGCTGGGGATCAGGGAGGAGACTGGGGGTTGGGTGATGGGAGGGGAAGGTGGGGAAAAGAGAAGAGTCTAGTTAATGGTCCCTACACAAGTACAGGGGAAGCTGAGCCCTTCTTCTGAGTGGACACTGGGCCCCTGCTCCTTAGACATGGGCAACACAGTTTATGGGGGACCCACAGCCCAGGCCTCAGTCCTGTCTACTGCCTGCAGAGTCCCTCCCCTAACAACTGGTGCTCAGAGGCCTCCCCAAGTGGCCTGATGTGACGTGGACAGGTTACTTGTTATAAGCGGGATCTGGAACGGGTACCAAAATGCTGCAGCTCTGGGTGCATGGTGACTGGTTAAGCAAGTGCACTTGGTTCTGGAAATTCACTGAGCAGGAATAGGCTCCAGTCGCCCAGCTGTGTGAGTTTTATAGTCACTTGTCCCACAGTTACTATACTTCAAAGGACACACAGCAAGTCATTTTTATGGTGGCTTCCCCTCTATTGTGAGTCGTGAGCTTCCAGGAGGGTGGGGAGAAGTGTTTCCCACCATGCATTTGACAAATGGCTTTTTACATTTTTTTTCCCCACAAACACATTGAACCGACTGCTTTCTGGACAGGGAAATGCTGGAGTATGGATAGAGGATGCTTTCCTCCCAGTCCCTGGTACAGTTTGGTCAAGTCATCTGAGAATCAAGGTCATCTTGGGTAGAATGCTGCCCTTCCCTCCTCTGACCTTTCTGTGCATTTTTGTCTGAACTGGACCCCCGTGAGCTTCTCTGTGGTGCTCTGTGTGACTGGGGTGAGTAGTCAAAGGGAAAGAAACCCTGAGGCCTGCTCTCCAAACCCACACCTGAAGTTTAGAGACATGGACGTGTGGGATGGCTTCCTGTGAGTGCATTAGACATGCAAGAAGCACTTGGGCCTTCTTTATGTGCATCCTGCAGAATTTAGTGTGACGTCACAGGAACAGCTGATGCAGCTTATGTAAAGGCATCAAGTTGGACTCAGAAGCTAGTTAGCTGAGGGGGTGCTGCAAGTCACAGGATCCTGTTTTTCCTGTGTGTGCGGCAGAGTTGTCTGTCATCTGTCTGCCCTGGAGCTGGCTGCCTGAGGAGCCTCTGAATGGCAGATTTGTTGGTAGGGACCAGCTTCTGGTGCATCCACCAGCCCCGCAGCAGGCCACTGTGTCCTGGAACAAGCCCAGGCACCCAGGAGGCTGTGGCCAGAGCAGCAGGGGGCCCTGTCAGTTCATGCCCCGGAGCCAGGAGTTGGCTTTCCTGTCAATGTTGCAGTATCCCTTCTTCAGCCTCTTGAACCACACGGCTGCTCATCCGGGGCCTGTGCCAGCCTGCCTCCTTCCAGATGCTAGGATGGGCAGGTCCATCTAGCTTCTCTGCACTTCCTTTTTTCCTTCCCTGAAACTGGTACAGGGCTCTCAGGGGCGTGCTGGGTAGGAAGGGAGGACATGGACAGATCCCCACTGCTGCTGCTCTGCAGTCATGTGATCTTGAAATTAGGTAGTGTCTCTGAGGTAAGTTTCTTTAGCCAGAAGTGGAGAGTAGAGGACTGTTCACAGCAGAGCTGATGGGGATTCCGTTAGATGATGTATTTATGGTTCCTGGCAGTCCCGTGTCACCCTGCGTCCTAGCTCAGCCACTGATGAATGCTGTGGTGCAGGGGATTCACTTAGCCCCCCAGCCCGTGTTCCCCTGCATGTGAAGTTGGGGCTAAGGTAATGTGAGTAGTGCCCCGCCTCTGTGTTTGAGGAAATTCTTACCTGCCATACAAGCCTGCTTGCCTCTCATGTGGGGAGACTGAGAAACTATAAATTCTAGCTTCCTTGTCACTAAGAGTGTGTGGATTCCGTGTTCTCCCTTCCCCTCCTCCCCCAAAGAAGTTACTCTCATCAGTTCAGCATCTGCACACACACCAGATTGTCCTCTTACTGCCCACTTGAAACAAGGTGGCAGGGGTATCTGCAGAGCGGAAGCTGACCCACCCTGTTACAGGAACACGACTCCGTCTACAGTGACAGGAAACTTTTAACATCCCAAGAGGGTACTGGAAACCCAGGGGGGTAACAGAGAAGGAGGTGTCCTGTGGAGTCTCTGTGGAGGGAACCGGGGTAGGTGAGCACTCCAGCAGACACCAGCCCCTGCCTCCACACACCAGCCTGCCATCTGCCGCCTGCCTGCCTGCGTGTTTACCTTTTCCCTGTGGTGGATGAGCTGGCTGCTCTGCTTGCTTCCAGAGCTCAGAAGGGGCCTCTTGCCCTTGTTCCGTCTCCAGCCCATGGGGATGTTAGTTTCAGATTTGAGCCCCATGTGTCTTTTCTCCTGGACTAAAGATGTGGAATAGGTGTTAGTGTGGTATGGTGGCACATGCCTATAATCTCAGTACTTTGAAGGCTAAGGCAGGAGGATTATGAACCCAGTTCTGTGGCTACAAAGCAAGTTTGAGGTCAACTTGGGATGTGTAGACGGACCCTAGTGAAGCCAACCAAACAACAGACAAGCAAAAGGTAATTATTAAAAAGAAATGAAATATATTTTCATTGCTTACACAAGGATTATGTTGTTGTTTTTAATCTGTAAGTTTTATTATTGTGTAAGTGAACTTTCTGCTATTTTTATTTTTGGTTTTTTTTGAGGCAGGGTCTTGAGAAAATGCAGGCTAGCCTCAAAATTGCAATCCTCCTGCTTCAACCTCTCCAGTGCTGCCATTACAGATTTATACAGCCAAGCCCAACAACTCCTGCTTACATTCTTGTGAGTTTGGTTTGTGTCCACATAACAATATGCCGTGAGCACCCTGTGCTTGACTCAGCCTCTGTTTGTTAAACGTTGCTAGTTTCCTGAATAGTTCTTTTTTTTTTTTTCACTGTTTATTCTGGTGAACTTTTAATACATACAGACATGGACTTCATTCTAGTGCTCTGACTAGTCCACAGTTCTTACCATGGAGTCCCAGGTGTGATGAACGTCAGATGACCTCTTCCTTACACACTTCTTCTCCCTAGATTATTTTGAAGTAAGCCCCAGGCATCATGCTATCAAATCTGAAAGTCATTTTCAGCCTTCTTTTGTAAGGCTCACTTGCTGGCACTGGCTTCGAGCTGAGCAGTGACATGAACCCTCTGCTGTCTTCCTGCCAGTTCCTCAGCTGATAGGAGACATCTCACCTGCTGGCATTTGCTGTGTCTCTCCACATTGTCTTGTGTCAGGATGCTCACGTGACTGGTGCTTCTGGGAAGGCTTCCTGACTGACATACAGGCATGTGGCACTTCTTCCTCAGAACCATCCCTTAGCATTCGTAAAATAGGACATGAAGATAGAAGGTCAGTTCTCTGTCCCTGACACTGGCAGATGAATTTCCAGGCCCCTGTCCTTGTGTTTGTCTTTAAGAAATAAACGGAGAATGAGCCAACCAGTTTCCGTTAAATAAAGTTTATAGTGGAACCCAGCCTCAGGTATCTCACTATAGCCTTGAAAAATGGGTGGAAACATATACCAGCACCATGCTAGAACCATCTTCAGAGATGCACCTTGGATGAACCACAAAGACGTTCTGCATAGGGACTGTAAACTTGGCTAAAGGGCCCTCAATTTTATATTCTGCCTCCAAAATGCAAAGAACCGGGTAAGCTTTCTTCTGAAAGGTCTCTCTAGTCTCTCTGGTGGTCACATCTGCTAGAAATGCACTTGCAGGCTTGGGCTTTGAGCCCACATAGGAAACTTATTAGGCATCTCTGGAAGGTCTGGCTATGCAGAGAAACTGGACCTGTCCTCCAGAGGCTTGTAGCCTAGCAGGAGAGACCTTTTCCTGGTGGACTCTGGGAATGCTACAGCTGTACATAGCAGAAGGCTGTCCTTTTGAGGCCTGTTTTCCTTTGCCAAATATCTCTCTGAAGAACCATATTAGCAACCTAGGCAGCATAAAAGATTGGGGTGTGTGCATGTGTGGCATGGACGGCATCGTAGAGTCACAGCGGCCTGTGTGTAAAAGGGACCTGTGGCAAACAGCATGTGGAAAGGACTAAATGTGATGGGCTATGTGCACAGGGTGTCTTAAGATGGCTCCATGGCCACCTCAGACACAGGCTTCAGTTCCGTGACTTCATTTCTCCTGGTGACAAAGTGGCGTGGAGATTCAGTTCCCAGCCCCTGTACCTCCAGGTTAGCAGCAGACTTGGTTATTACAAAGACATCAAGTGTTCAGACTGAGCTTGGTTTTGAATTGAGCGCCTTGTAGCTCCTTTATAGAAGCCTTTTACTATTGATTACGGAGAGTCCCTAGACTCCTTCCTCTGTTTGAGTTCACCCCACCCCCAGCCCATATAGGAGCTGAATATGTGAATGTGTTCGTTATTAGGGGACCTGGCCCTCCCAGCTGTCCCCATTCTTGGAACTTTTGTATCACTGTATGTGAGAGAAGGAGCTAATGCTGGAGCTAGAGTTACTTACACACGATGAATGGCGTGCCTGCGTGCGTGCTTGCTGGGTCTCTGGCTGTGCAGATGAGCTCTCATTCTGAGGCTGGCCCATTCTAACGGACTTTTGCAAGTGGGAAGTCATAGAGACGTGCGTGGGACCTCGTTAATGTCATCACTGTGGAGAAAGGTGCCGTGCATATGGCTGCTTCTCTGCCTGCACTTGATTCCCCTTGGCCCTGTAAAAATACTTACTGCCCCCTTAATAAAATTAAGCCCAGTGTCTGTGGGGAAACCCTTTCTCTGCTGCCAGAACCACCCTATCTCCACCGGCCCAATGCTCGTGAACTTGGAACTATAAAAAAGACAATATGACCCCAGCCCTCTACTCAGGCTGTCAGTGAACAAGATTTTTATGTTCATAATAGTGTAATTGCACTTCATTTTAGAGAGCTGGAAGATACTGTTGAAGCAAGACAGAGGTAGAAGGAATAACCAGAGTGGAGGAGGAACACCCCCGTGTCTTTGAACTGCTTCTTCTGTCAAGATGTTAGTAGGGTTTGGGAGGACTAGAGTATGACCCTGTCTACAGCCGCCTCTCCAGATAGTCCTCATGGTTTTTTTTGACTGTTGTCCAAGATTGAGCATTGTACAATGATCAAGCAATGCTCTCTTTCATACAGGGAGAAGTGGAGTCCTTGGCCTGTTTGGCCCAAAGGAGACAGAAATGGCTGGGAACAGCTGTCTGATCTGCCTTTGCTAGCCAGAAGCCAGGGAGCTCTGGGAACACAGAGCTCATGGACTGCATGGGGCTAGCTGTGGAGTGCAGGTGCCTCCCGACCATCTGTGCAGACCGGGCTGGAAATCCCCAGTCCCCAGGCAGTCCCACACCGAAGATCAGATGGGGGTGGACTATTGGTGGTTGGTGGTGGTTTTGTTTTTAAAGTTATAAAATGAGAGGACATCTGATTAATTCCCAGGATAAAAAGGGGGGGGATAATCTGGTGAATATAACTTACTGTAATTGGCAGAAGGGGCCTCCTGTGACTCAGAACTCAGGATACAGCCTGGAGCAGTGTAACTGCAGGGAAATACCTCCAGGAGGTGGTACAAGGTTTTGAAGATAAAACAACAAAACAAAACAGAAGAAGAGTGGAGAGGGGAAAGAGAGCGATTGATTGAAAGTCCTCTGACTGATGGTTGAGTGGTGTGTCTGAAGGTTTGGGTTGGGTGTTGTTTTGGAGTGGGTTTTGTGTTGTTGTTTTTCACATGAATATTGGGCCAGTGTTGTCGCATCTGATTTTTCTTTTAAAGAGATTGGAGTCTTTGTTGGGGATGTTTAAATATTAACAATTAAGCAAGCGCTCTACTAGCCAAACAGTACCCTGGTGTGCCAGATGGAGCCAGCCGCTGCCAGGTGGATCTGATAGAAAGCTCGCTCTTGCTGCCACCCTTGGCCAGGGCTCCTGAGTGCCTCAGGTAGCCAATCTCAGATGCTGGTGCTGATGGTTTCTGGGTCCACTCTGTTTTGGTTCTTCAAATGTTTTCTCCCATTCCTTCAAATAGTTGTTGATTTTTATTGATAATTTTTAAAATTCCATAAAATTTTTTCTAAGTAACCTCAGACCTAGCTAATAACAAGCACCAGACCAAGAAAAATTCCTTTCCAGGAATGTAGTTCTGGAAGAAAATCGAGAGTGAATCAACAGACTCTGCATATAGTGGAGCTTGCTATGTTAGCCTTAACCTGTATATGAGCATCTTCCTGTTGAGGTCTGAAGATGTTCTGGGGAAGGAAGGGAGGAGCCAAAGCTGGAGTGATGGCAGCAGTTATATGTTCTGCATCACCCTCTCATCTACGGCTGCAAAGAAATCTGTGCAGACTTGGCCCATGGATGCCCGTCATGAATATGGACAAGGGCCCAACTTCACTGCCTGCTCAGCTTCGATAGTGAGATTGGCTTAGGTTCCTGGCCCCTGCGCCTAAGGCCTAGGTAGCGGGCATCCCTAGGTTCTTTTCTGTGTTTCCTGAATGAGGAAAGTGTAGATTTGAGAGGCCTTGCAGCCTCATATCCAGCTCCCCTGCATCCTCTTTGGGATTTGTAGTATGTATCTGCATGTAAGGATAATACAGTCTTTCATTAGAACATTTAAAAGCATTCTAGCCCCTGCCCTGGTGTTTGACCTCATGTAATGACCTCACACCTCTGTCTTTGGTCATTTGGGAGAGCCAGATTTCTGCTCCAGCCTTCTCATGTCTCTGCAGCAAAACAGTTTTGATTACTTTTCCTCTCTGGTGATGCTGTGATCAGTGTGGGATTGGAGAGTG
The DNA here is from genome assembly GCF_007827085.1 of Peromyscus californicus insignis. Classification (NCBI taxonomy): domain Eukaryota; kingdom Metazoa; phylum Chordata; class Mammalia; order Rodentia; family Cricetidae; genus Peromyscus; species Peromyscus californicus. The sequence goes on along the minus strand of NW_026294458.1, from coordinate 16,298,502 downwards.
TTGTATATGACTGGTCTCACTGATTCCTGGGAGTTTTGAACATCAAGATATCTTAGTGGTGAGGGTTTGAATATGAACTGTATCCAGGTAGGCCATACGTGGCTTCTACCAGAGGGCACTGGTATGTGTGCATCATGGCTTAGATTACAACATCTCTTACCATTACGGATGCACTATAATACTTCTGCTTGCAACCTATCTACCCATCCATCCATTTATCTGTCTGTCCTTCCACTCATCTGCCTGTCCTCCCATCTTCATCCCTCTGAGGTGATGGGATTTATTGTGGGTACAAGCCCCTTTGAGTCTCCCTGCCTCTTCACTGCTCAGGAACCCCCTTTAGTCTGAGTTCTAGAACCTGCCTCTTCACCACTCTGGAACCTCCTTTGAGTCTGAGTTCTAGAACCTGCCTCTTCACTGCTCAGGAACCTCATTTTAGTCTTGAGTTCTAGAACCTGCCTCTTCACTACTCTGGAACCTCCTTTGAGTCTGAGTTCTAGAACCTGCCTCTTCACTGCTCAGCAACACCCTTTAGTCTGAGTTCTAGAACCTACCTCTTCACTGCTCAGGAACACCCTTTAGTCTGAGTTCTAGAACCTGCCTCTTCACCACTCTGGAACCTCCTTGGAGTTTGAGTTCTAGAACCTGTCTCTTTACTGCTCTGGAACCCCTTTAGTCTGAGTTCTAGAACCTGCCTCTTCCCCACTCAGGAACACCCTTTATTTAGTCTGAGTTCTAGAACTCGCCTCTTCATTGTTCTGGAACCCCCTTTTACTCTGAGTTCTAGAACCTGCCTCTTCACTGCTCAGTAACCTCATTTGTCTCTTTTCTGCAAAACTAGAACATCTTCACTGGGAATCAGCATGGGTTTTCCTGTGGAGCCGGGGGGGGGGGGGGGGGGGGGGGAGGGTGCCCACATGTCAATCTCTAGAGATGGCAACTGCTGGTGCTCTGCCTTCCTGCCTCTTTCCTGTCACTGAGCTAGCTGATGCCCCTCTCTGCTAAGTGAAGGCATTGGAGGAGGAGGAGGAGGAGGAGGAGGAGGAGGAGGAGGAGGAGGAGGAGGAGGAGGAGGAGGGAAGTAGATTTGGGTAAGTGACTCAAGGAATTTCCTTCCTGTTCAGCTTCCTTTCTTTTTTCATAGATGTCATTGTTTTTTGAGAGGTGGTAGTCCAGGCTGATCAGGAACTCATTCTGTAGCCCTGGATGGGCTCAAACTTGCAGCAGTTCTCCTGTCTCAGCCTCCCAAGTGCTAGGATTACAGGTGTGAGCACCATGCCCAGCTGCTTCTCTCCATAGAATCACCGTCTCAGGAATGGGATACCCGAGGGTATCTTACCTCATGTGAGCATCTCCCCTACGGCATCCATGATTTATCTGGCCTCTGCTTAATCACGTCCTACTATGGGGCCCGGTAACTTCTAAAGCAGTCGTTATTTTATTGCTGGACAAGCTCATGGGAATGCATTTCTTTTTTAAAAAATACTTATTTTTATTTTATGTGCATTGGTGTTTTGCCTGCATGTATGTCTATGTGTCAGTTCTTAGAATTATAGATAGTTGTGAGCTGCCATGTGGGTGCTGGGAGTTGAACCCAGGTCCTCTGGAAGAGCAGCCAGTGCCCTTAACCACTGAGCCATCTCTCCAGCCCCCGGGATTCATTTCTGTATGTTAAATCTGAAAGTCTGCTTCCCCATGTCTGCTACTCGTTGTCTCAACGTGTGGTCTCTGAGGTCACGGGAGTCATGTCTGCACTCCTCCCTGAGACGCTCTTGTTTTCTCTGGGTTATCCTTTGCCAGGGCTGATAGTCTCCTTCCCACATGCACTCCTTCAGTGCCTGGTCTCGGGAGCACTGGCCAGTTGGAAATACGGATGGACGGCCTTCTGCCATGGCACTATGTCCCGGAGACAAGAAAGCCCTCTCTGAAGCAAGCCTGTGCATATACACACTTCTTTTATACACAGTTCCTGATACACGAATGCGTGTGTATGTTCCCAGCAGCACTCATCTCCACCAGCCTGTGCTTGAGCCCTACTCTGGATTTGTTGAGGCGTGCCAAGACATGGCCTGCCCATAGCACAGTCCCCTGTGTCCAGTCCTCACTTGTATTCTCTCCTCTCTTTGAAGGATAAAATAGAATCAGATTTTCTGTGGGTCTGTTGTTCCTTTGGTTGATGGACTGGCTTGGCCATCCCCACAGAAGCATGCAGCATGTCCTGTCACCATTCCTAAGCCCTTGACCCCAACATGCTGCCTTCTTTCCCTGCTGTCTGTGCAGGATGGATACAGTCCAAGTTTCCTGCCAGGTATGAGCCGTACGTTTGATTGTTGTGAGTTCCAAGAGCTCTGCCCGCCAGCTTCCTGACAGCTGGAACTCAAGGCTGTGGGACAGTCAGTATACCTTCCGAGGATCTTCTGCGGCTGCTCTGAGACCAACTGAGTGACATGGTTGTCATTTAACTTGAATTTTATATTGGAATAGAAGTGAACTAAAACGCTGGATACCTGTGGTGTGCGTCTAGACTAACCTACAGAGGTCTTGAAAACCTTGGGCTCGGACCACAGAGTTCTAGTGTGGCTTTGTTCTGCAAGGGCCTTGGAGAGCCTGGCCTGCTGGGAGGTTCTGGAAGTCGGGGGTCTCATCATTCATAGGGGAAGAGCCCAGCTGCCATGTTGGAAACTGGGTTACTCCTTCTCTTTTCTCAGACTTCTTCTGCTGAGGGCGTGCTCTGAGTCCAGTGGGGAGGTCAGGGGCAGAAGCTGGAGTCAGACTGCCTGGGCTTGAACTCAGCCCTGCCCCTCACTGACCTGTGTGACTTTGCCCTAGCTCTTTAACCCAAGTGTGCCCTGGATGTTGTCTGTGTGCCAGAATGTTTCTCAAGGGGATGCTGGGCTACAAGAGTTAAATGAACTAATACTTGTCACATGAAAGAATGCCAGGCATGAATGTTGGACGAGTACTAGAAAAGTAAGGGTGCTGGGCCCTAAGAGCCTTTTAAACAGCAGAATCTGCCTGTGACTGTTGTCTGTAGCAGAGATACTTAAGCATGGAATGCTTCTGATTCTAGAGACTGAACATCTGATTTCCATGGTACAGATGTGTTCCACTACTAGATGTTGTCACTTAAGAAACTCTCTCTCCTGAAGGACTTTTGGTCACATGTTTGCCTACCACACTTCCAGAACTTTTGATCACCTTACTGTAGAAAAAAGAGCCCTCCATGGGTCCTCTTCCCTCCACAGGGCTGGCCAAGCCTTCTTGCAGATGTCAGCTGCTCTAACTCTATGCCATTCAGGAAAATTAATTTTCCTCTTTTTGTCCCAGCAGCCATCTGCCAGCTCAGCAGGAAGGGCCCCCAGCTTCCGCTGCCTTCCTCATATTGCTCCTCTGTGATCTGCCTGATTCTACCAGGCCCGGGGATGGTGCCATGCTGTCATCTGACTGCCTCTTCCACCCCAGGCAGGGCTTTGGGATGACTTATTCTAAAATTAATCTCGCTAGAACTCAAGAACATTCAATTTGCAGAATGTAGCTGCTTTTATATTCATTAGCCAGAAAACCCAGCTTTGACTAGAAAAGGATCGTGCATGTGACCAGATTCTGAGAGAAGCAGCTCAGAGGAGGAAATGCTTGTTTCAGCTCCTGGCTTCAGTCCGTCACAGCAGGGATGAGTTAGTCTGTAACTGTGGCTAAGAAGTGGGGGGGGGGGGGGGGGGATGCTGGCACTGGGAGGGCCCCAGCCTATGGGATGGTGTCACCCACATCAGAGGCACCACCTCACCTTAGTCCCCTCTGAACCTTCACAGACACATCTAGGGTGGTATCAGTCACGAGCCTCTAAGTAAAGAAAGAATGAAAACATGGCACCCCCGGCTTTCAGCTCTTACCTTGAGAAGGCTCGTGACATCATCTTCCCAGTGAAGGCTGATGTGTTAGTGTCCCCAAAGGCCTTCTGTTCCCCTAGTTCAGCTTAGATTAGTGGTGAGCAGAATCTGCTTTGTAGCAGTGCTAACTTATACTTAGTGACTGCATCACACAGGACAGTCACTGTCCCAAGCACTTGGGTGTTTAGTTCCTGGACTCCGTGAGGTCAGCACTGTTCCCATCCCACTGTATAGACGAGGAAGCAGAGGTACATCACCCTGGGTTGAAACTGTGGACTTCTAACCTGGAACCCTGCTCTTGACCTGGTACACCCTGGTCCCCTCGGTGTAACAGGTTCACAGTGGTCCCATTGAGTCCTTACTTCCTTACAAGTGAGGCCCTCACAGCCGAGGGCTCCTCTAAGCCTCACAGCTTCCAGCAACATCTTCTGGCCCTGCTCGATTCTGACCCCCTCTCTGGATATCTCTTTTCATTTCAGTCTCTGTCTGCTGAGGCCCATGGAGGATGGACAAGAGATATAGTGTCCCCATTTTACAGAATTTGTGCAAAGTCATAAATCTATGAAAAGGGGGCGGGGCAAGCATCAAGCACAACATACTTCCTTTTCCCTCTGATGTCACGTTAACATCTTTTGTGGTAAAAATAGTTTGGGTGTGTCGGGGTCACTGATAACACTCAGTGTGGAGATGTATCACACTCTCGAGGCAGGGAGGTCTCTGAAAGAGGAGATGCCCATTTCTCACCTGCATGACTGATGTGTGACTGCAGGGGAGGGCAGAGTGTGAAAATGACCTGGGCGGGGCTTCCTGGGAGAATCTTCTTCTGTGTGGAGTGGAGCTTGAAGAGATGCATTTTCCTGCTGCAGCAGATCCCAGAGCCATTCTTTGTGAGTGCTGATTTGTGCATTTTGCTGCACTTGCAGAAATAGCCATGCTATCAATAGCCAAATGCTGTGTGTCCGCTTAGCTCAGGCCAGCTGGCTGCAAAGCCAAGGCTGCCCAGGCTTGTGAGGTGTTGATGAGGATGTGGGGCCAGGATTGACAAAACAGCTAACCACCTTGCAGATGCTAAGGTGGAACACTTTTGTGGACACAGAAGACTGTCTGGAAGTGGGGGCAGGGCTAAGATCTTCTCAGCCTGTTTTGTTCTAGTTCTGGGGTGACAGTAGTGTCAGGGTCAGATCTTTGGTATTAGATGCCTGTACTACAGTCAGAGGTTCCAGTGATGGAGAGGAAACAGGCTACAGAAAAGGGAGCCAAGTGGCACATGTTGAGAGCGGTCCCCACATGTTGAGAGCGGTCCCCCACATGTTGAGAAAGGTCCCCACATGTTGAGAGAGGTCCCCATATGTTGAGAGAGGTCCCCACATGTTGAGAGCGGTCCCCACATGTTGCCACTTGGAGAACTCATGGGCCTTGGTTGTGGTATTGAATTTGTAGGCTCTGAGCTGAGCAAACCTTGGCAACTGCCACATTGGGCTCTGCCATGCCTCATCCTTTGCAGCTCAGAGGATAGAGCCACACCTGGTACAGCGTGAAGGCCCCTTGTGAAGGCTCTGGTTCAGCTTGGTCTGTCCACCTTCTCTTCCCATATTGCCCTCTCCCCACAGCCTGAAATGGTGTTCACTGAGAGCTGTGATGGCGTGAGTATATCTAGTCACGTTTCCAGAGGTGCAGATGTTCATCTAATGCCTTCGGGTAGCCTGTGGCACCGCAGCTTCCTGCCGCCGGGGACTCCTAGCCAGGCATGTCCTTCACCAGCTCCAGATTATGAGCACCTCCCCCCAGCTGCAGTCCCTTCTTTCCCGGAGCACTTTGCTTATGACTCTGAGGAAGCATCCGTTTGCTCTACCTGCTGTCTCCACGGCTCGGCCGTAAAGTTCTTGAGAGCTGTCGCTGTCCGCCCTTATTCGTCTGTCTCCCATCGCGCCACCTTCCCGGTCACTTACGGATGGAGCTGTCGTCACCTGAGACAGCCACAGAGTGGTCTCTGCAGGTGCTAGTGAGGGGCCCCCACCTGTTGGGAGGGAGGCTGGAGCCGTGCCCAGCAGCCCTCAGGAAGGACACACACATCTACTAAGAAGTCCTGGCGATGGAGGACTACATTATACTGAATATTTCGGGGTGGACAGAGTATCAGGAGAGACATCCAAATGGCCAAAAGCTCATGACAAGAGGCACACCATAGTCATCGGGGAAATGTGAATCAGATCGACAGGGAAGTACCAACGCCTGCCTTCTAAGATGGCTGCAGTGAAAACAGGGCGACAGTAAGTGTTAGTGAGGGTGTGGGGAAGCCGAAGCCCTGGCTGACAGTGTGAGGGCCGCGGAGATGGAGTTACTGTAGAAACTGTCCACAGTGTGGGGAAGCCGAAGCCCTGGCTGACGGTGTGAGGGCCGCGGAGATGGAGTTACTGTAGAAACCGTCCACAGTCCTCAGAACCGAGCGTGAAATTACCATTGCACTCCTACGATGTACTCTCCAGAGAACTGAAAAAAATACATGCCCACATAAAACTCAGTTTGTGTGGACATTCATGTTTGTGTTATTAATAATAGTCAAAACGAGCAGTCCTGTATCTATCAGTTGATCAACATAGAGACAAAATGTGCTGGGCATGGTGGTGCACGCCTTTAATCTCAGTGCTTGGGAGGCAGAGGCAGGTGGATCTCTGGGTTCAAGGCTAACGGGGTCTACATAGTAAGTTCCAGGACAGCCAAGGCTACATAGTGAGACTTTGCCTCAAACAAATAAGCAAACCCCAACTTATTTATAAATAAATAAATGAAAATAAAGGTTTGTCCATTTAAAACACGGATAAACCTCAGAAGCATTAAGATGCCTTAAGCCAGACACAAAAGACCATAGTATATGCTTCTGTTACAAAATGTCTAGAAGGGGCCAGCGTGGTTGCAAAGGCAAGTGACTTGGGTGATGAAAATGTTCCAGAAGTATTTTTTGTAGTAGATAACCAGCTCTGGGGATATGATGAAATTCACCAAGTTGTGCATTTTACACAGGTGGATTGTGTGTCAATACAACTGTAATAAGCACCCCAAACCGTAATAGTGAGGACAGGGGAAGGCGTGTTCTGCAGACTGGGACTTCAGTGCCTGTCCCAATTCTGCTTTTCATGGAAAGAGATGTCCTTTAAGCCACCCCTTTCCACCTGAGCGCACAGCCTTTCTTACACACTGTGTTTTTTCCAGAGGTGAATGAATGTAAATGCCAAGAGAGCTATATAAAGCCATCTTTTAAAGATGAATTTTTATGATTCAGCTGCCTTTTTACTTCCCAAGAAAATTGAAGTGACTGCTGGCATTTGGCTTCCCACTGGGATGCTGCGCTAGCCCTTCAGTAGTGCCACATTCATTTATAAAGTCAGTCAGTCAATGTTTCACACCAGCATTTATGATGTGCCAGCGTTCTGAACTCTGAAAAGGCAGGTAGAAGTCTCTCCTGCCAAGGAGTGTAGTTCAGTGGAGGAGCAAGTCGGGTCAGAGGGAACAGGCTCATGGCTGTGATGGAAGTCTCCAGACACATCGGAACGTCCTCGCACTCAGCCACAGGTGATGGAGAGAACCAGGAAAGTGACTTACTAGACGGCAGGTAAGAGCTGGTCAGGAAGAATGGGAATATTGGGTCAAGGGGGCTGTGTGGACTTCAGGGACTATGCGAGTTTAGGCCGGGTATCAGGTGTGCAGGTCTGAGGTCTGACTGGAGAAGACAGAGGGCTTTAACCAGACAGAGGCATTTGGCCGTTACCCTGCAATGCCTGGGGAGGCTGTCTTCATTATAGGAAGGTTGGTGGTGGTAAGATGGAAATTGGATTGGAAGTGGTGAAATTGTGCCTGGGTGGACCCGGAGGAGATTTAAGGGAGCTGGGTAGGAGGAGGATGCTATGGAACTGAGGACATGCTTTGCCCTAAACTTTGTAGTGGGTGATGATGATACCTGCTTTTGGCATAAGAGGCCCTGAGGACAAGACAGGTGCTTGCTACTCAGACTAAACCATCAGTGCCTACATAAGCAGACCTAGACCATATACTGGAAAGTAACGGGAAAGTAGCAGGAGTGTTCCCAAGTCAGCCAATAGCATGTGGGGGTGTCATGGTCCCTGACCCCACCAGGCTGTCTCAGGAGGGACTCCGGGAAGAGAAAGCCTTATTGGTGTTGAAGCTTCTAACGGTGCTGGCAGTCCATCATGCCACACAATGGAAGGTAACATATTTCCACAGTTACCTCTTTCCTTGGATCCATTTGAGGCATTTCAGAATTCACCTGTTAGATAATTCCAGAGCTTCCATTTCAACTTTGCTATGCCACCCTCTCCATGTCTCCTCTTCCAGGTCTGATCTCTGAATGCTCAGATTTCCTGGGGGGGCTGTGTTAGAGAAGGCTTTTCCTGAGGCAAAGATCTACTGGGACCACCAATCCCAGTTCCTGGGGTGCCACCCCCCCCCAGGCCTCCCATGCTGCAGAAACCCCCAGGGGAGAACAGTTGGTCAGGTGGCCTCGGGTCCCATTGTAGCAGTGGAGCCAGAGCCTGTAAAGACAAAAGAACAGTTTCTCTCTGCTTCCCTGGGAGAGTGTTTGGGCCCCTCTGCTTTCCAATGTCATACTGCATCATGCAGAGCCAGACCAGCCAGGAGTAGCCTCGTACCCTATTGCAGTGATAGCTAAGAGGCAGCCAAGCAGGAGGCTGAGCTTCCATTTGCCAGTTCAGGCTGGTGGGCGTGGGGCTTGGAAGGCCCGTTTTCTTCAGGGAAGGGTGTTGGGATAGAGGAAAAGAGGAAGAACCTTCCAGGGCTGCTTTTCTGTGTCTCTTTTGCTTAAGAAGGCATTCTGTCTGTCCCTGCCTGCTTTCTTGCCCTGATGAGCCTTTGCCAAGACTGTCATGTAATCAAGGAATGTCAAATTGAAAGGTACAGTCCGGCTTCTGGGCTCCTTCCTGGAGAGCAGAAATCCATCTTCCAACACCACCTGTCTCAGGCTTGGGGTGAGATTCAGTACACTGCCTCCCCAAGCATTTCAAGTGGCCAAGTGGCCTCCTGACTGTATGCTTTTGTGTGTGTGTGTGTGTGTGTGTGTGTGTGTGTGTGTGTGAGAGAGAGAGAGAGAGAGAGAGAGAGAGGTGGTCGTTTGTCACTACCAATGTTTCTCATTTGTGGACTGCAAAGCAGCTGTTCCTAGATGAAGTTTTCTGGTCCTTCCTCATTTATCAAGGAATGTCACAACGCTGCCAAAAGCTTGCTTCCATCAGAATTTTAATTTATATATTTCTATTTGTTTTATTATATCTTAGGCGCCCCATTGTAAAGTTTTTAAAGTGACATAGAGATAGATACAGGTATATTTAACATATACAGGTGCATTAAATTTTAAAAATAGCAAGAAAGGAATATGTCTTAATTGCTTTCACTGAGAATGTAGCTTAGCATTTAGTGTCTTGAGAAGCCAAGCAAAAGCTTAAACGATGAAGTGTGTTTTGTAGCATCAGCCTGTCCATGTGACATGCCCCTGAAGTCAGCAACTAGAGTAGACAGTCCTGGAAGAACTCGGGGACCCCTAAGGACTGCTTCCCTTAGGACCTGCGAGTCCTCACACAAACAGCTTAAAAGAGGGAGCTGTGTGGACAGCAGGCAAGTGACCATGGTGGTGGTGTGGGGCCTCTGTGCCCTACCTCATGTCCCTTTGAGGACAGTTCTGGGAGGGGTGGGTACAGGGCTAGAGCTGGCTTACTAAGTACATGTACCTGGAGCATACCCCTGTAGTGGCATGTCCTCCTTCTGGAACCTTCCTTCTATTTTCTAGGAATGCCCCACAGCTAGGGTACCCACACCTAAGCGTCCATCTCAGATTCCATGCCAGTCCCACAGCACAGTGATCAGGAACGGGCAGAAACCAAACAGCAGACCATCCCCATGACCCAGGGCTAGCCAGGGACTCCGTGGTGTCAGCATCCTAGGAACAGTGTGTTAGAAGGGGCCCCTTTCCTTCTAGCCAGCTTAGTCTGCCTCAAAGGCTGGATCCAGCTCTCAAAAACTCCCCGGGCTTCTCAGCCCCTGGCTCCCTTGGTCCAGGCGGCCACTTTTCTAGGTCTGCTTTCCTCCACGCTGTGACAACATACCCAGCGGAAACACTCTGGGGGTTTATTCGGGCTCACAGTGTTGGGGGGATTTCAGTCCATTCCAGGGGGAAGGTAAGGTGGCAGAGGCAGCTTCTGTGGTGACAGGAGTGTTAGATGGAAGCTTGTGTATGACGAGATGGACGGGAAGCAGAGAAAACTGCCTGAAATGGGGCGGGTATGACTTTCAACAGCCTAATGCCCGACTGCTGGTCCCTACCTGTAATGGTCTCACAGCCTTCAAAACTAGGGGTCAAACCCTCAACCCATGACGAGCCTGCAAAGGACATAATGGGACATAATGAGGTCTGTCCCATTCAGGGTACAGGTGCCAGGGGAAGGCCATCAATAGTTTAGCAAGAGTGCTCCAATGAGTCCATTAGCCTTTGGTGACAGCAGCCACACCTTTCTGTTCCCATATCCACACAGGAGGCCGCCCTTCTGCTCTCCGGTCACTTCTTAGGAGAAGGGTCTGTGATGTAATTGGCCCTCTCTCTCCATCTGCAAGCAAGGTCTGTGGTCTAGACCTACACTTCTCAGAGTGAGTTCCAAAGAGCCCCAATTCCCAATTGCAGATCATGCCTCTGGAAGAAAAGGATTTCGTGATCAAGCAATCCTGGGAAGCTTGGATTATGTACACAGTTGTCCCCACACCCATACACACAGGAATGCTAAAATCCATGGATGGCCAAGTCCCTTATGTAAAATGGCATCGCTTTCCTTACAACCTACCCACTCCCCACCCCACCCACACATTAGGTCATCTGAAGGTAGGTATAACATTCAGCATGGGACAGTGCTGTGTCTGCAGTGGGTAGGTTGCACTGTTTAAAGACAAGGAAAAACATCCGTGTGTTCAATACAGTACAGGTTTGGGTTGTTTGGTTGGTTGGTTTTTCCTCTTGTAGTTTTCAATTTGCATTCGAATTAATCAATGGATGCTGAACCTCTGAACGTGGAGGAGTCCCCCAGAGGTTCAGATATGTGAACACTTGGTCCTCAATTGGTAGCACTGTGTGGTGAGGTGGTGCAGCCCCCTGGAGGAAGTGCATCTCTGGGGTGGGATTTGAGAGTCCACACCAGTCACCTTCCGGTCTTCTCTGCTTAAAGCCTGTGGTTGGAGGGGGACTGATCTCCTAGCTTTCGGCTTCTGCTGCTGTGCTTCCCAGTGGTTCAGCGTCACCCACAGCTGTGGTGGACTCCTTGCCCTTGGGAACCCGAAGCCAAAATAAACTCTTTTTGTCTTTGTTTTTCAAGAAAGAGTTTCTCTGTGAAACAGTCTTGGCTGTCCTGGAACTCACTCTGTTTAGACCAGGCTGGCCTTGAACTCAGAGATCCACCTGTCTCTACCTCCTGAGGCTGGGATTAAAGGCGTGCGCCACCACCGCCTGACTCAAAATAAACTCTCTTATATGTGTTTTATCACAGTAACAGAAAAGTAACTGATGCATTGTTCATGAGACCCAGGTCACTTCTGTCCTGAGACACTTGTTTTTCTAAGGCCGTAGGATCTGTGGAATCCCAGGGTCCCAGGCTTTTAAAGGACACTCTGCTCTGTGTGCTGTTGGTTACGTCCAGGCCAGGGACCAGCACCTAAAGCCTTATTCTCTGGCAGTGGGCATGCCAGGGTCCAGGAAGGCAGGCTGTGGGTTCCTTGCAGTGGGTTCTGGGGGTGTTTTAAGATACTCACAGTTGCGGCCCTGCCTCAGAATCCACGATCATGCTTAATTGGTCTTAGAACTATCAGCTCGCCAAGCCATCTGTCACAGGAAACTTGAGCAGTGCTGCAAGTCCATTAATAATTCAGCCGATGAGTGTCTTCAGACACAGCCCTTCCAGCCTCTGAACTCACTCATGGTCATCTGCCTCCAGAGATGTCCTGTGAGAGTTCTCTGTTACACAGAGATGCTAATGATTCACACAGTAGGACTTCTTGCTCTCCCAGAATCCCCTAAACCTCAGCAGTTGGAAGAGGAATGATTGATCTAGTCTAATCACAATCTAATTACATCAGCCACCTTGGTGGTGGTGGGTTTGGAGAGCAGGTCAGTCAAACCTGTTAGTGTTTAAGATGTCATCTCTTAGCTTCCTACATCTGCCACCAACAGAAGGTTGTCCTGGGGAGTGGATGCTGATGGCATGCTTCAGGCAAGCCCTTTGTTCTGGAGAGTAGGGGCTCATCCACTGTGAAGAGTGGGGACCCTCTCTGTTCTTTCCTTACCTTCAGCATTCAGAAGAAGAAGGGGCTCTTGAAGTTTGAGTCTTGCCTAAAAATATTGGTGGAATTAGTTCAAACTGACTGGATCTGGTTCTCATTCCCATTTAGTAGACTAGTGGGCTGTCACCTCTGAATGAGAACATGGGCATCATCTGTTGATGAGAACATGGTCTATTTCACTGGACCAAAGTGAGAAGAAAGAGTCAAGGTCACCTCAATGGTCTTTTGCAGAGCTAGGGAGATGCCCAGGCTCCTGACTCACAGCCCCAGTTTCTTGTGTCTGAATACCTGAATTCAGTGTCCTTGGACACGGTGGTGGTGCTCTTATCTCCCTGGCCCTGGGATGCCAGGGGGAGCATGTTGATGGGCAGCCAGTCAGGTTTTCTGTATGCTGACAGTAGTTAACAACGTAAAATAACGACTTTCCTTCCTCACAGCTTTTCCCTGCTATTTTGTGGTGTGTGGCAGTTGCCTCTTCAAATTCTCCAGCTCTCACTATGGAATTGAGCCTTTAGGCCTTTCTTTGAATTTTGAGCTTGGGTGGTACTTGACTATTGTTCTGTCCATAAGGCTTAGGCAGATGTAGGCCACAGGGCCAGGTGGTACTGTAAAGGGAAGGCCACATCCCCTGGTAAAGAAGACACATGGGACCAGTTCAGGACCTAGCAGTGGAGACCCTCAGTGGCTCGGTAAAGCTTCTTGTGTAAAGCAGTCTGGAGGTACAGGGAGGAGGGGCTGGTGAGATGGCTCGGGGGGCAAAGGTACCCACTGCCAAGCCTGACGGACAGCTTGAGCTCGGTTCCGGGACCACATGGTGGAAGGATCAAACCAGCTCTTGCAAATTGTTCTTTGACCTCTAGACACATGCTGTGACACAGCTTCACCCACACGCCTACTTAATGAAAGAACGAATGAATGAACTAACAAATAAATACGGAAGCACGGTGGCCTGAGCCGGGAGTGGGCTCTAGGCATTTAGACTCCAAAGGAGCGTCTCAAAGCTAAGGCAGCAACAGTGGACACAGCTCACAGGCCCTAAACCTGTAACCTAGCCTCCTGCACCTGCCAGAAAACCTCGCAGAGTGGGAGCATGCAGAGCCTGACTGTGTATGTATGCATCAGGGAAGTGAGTCCTGGGACTCTTCGCTCTGTGGAGCTTAGCTGGGGCAGCATGTGGGAGCATGCCAGTCAAGGCCTTAACCCTCCATGCTCCAGCACAACCACTGTCCAGAGCTGGCCTCATCCTGCCCTCAGCGCCCAGAGCCTAGACAAGGGGATCTGAGCATAACCTGAGGGAGCCTGAAGGAAGAACACTGCAGTAGGTACTGAGGGTCTGCTTTCACGGGGACTGCGCCCAGCGAGGCAGGTGTCTGGAGCATGTGTAGCATTATCAGGTGCTCCCTATGTGCCAGGTGCCATGCTCAGCTCAGCATGTGCAGTGTCACGTGATCTTCACCATTAGTATAGATTTGATGTTTATATTGCCCCATTTTCCTGATGAGAAAATAAAGACGGGTTGTTCATACACGCACCTAAAGCCCGCCCAAGTGCCTAATGAGGTAGAGTCAGGACTCCAGGCAGGGCCAAGACTCCTAACCAGGCTTTTCTCTGGCTGGTTAGAGGCCCTGGAGCAGCAGAGAGGGGCAGGTGTTGGGAGAAAAACCCCCTAGGAAGATGGGACTGACCTTTGCTGGACGTGGCTCTGTCCTATGAGCAGATCATCCCGTCCTTGGGGCCTTGCTGTTTGCCTTAGAAATCTAAACTTTTCAGAAAGGGGAGAGAGGCTGACCATGTGAGTGACTGGAACATGAGCCCAGAGAAGCTGCCAGTACCTCAGTCACCCAGCAGGAATCCTCAACTCCCCAGCAGTAACTTCCCACCCTGAGGTCCCGAGGTCCAGGGACAAAGCCTGCTGCCACAGTTGTCCCTAAGCAGCCAGCTGGCAGCCGATGGCCCCTCCTGTCCCTTCCCTCCTTCAGCTGGAACCCCCTGCCTTGCCGCTGTAACTGCTGTAACTGCAGCGCCAGCTCCTCAGTATTGTTCTTGGATGCCTCCCTGTGATCTTAGGGCCTTTGAGAAAAGAACAAACAGCTAGGAAAACACGGGATAGTTGAAACATGTTTGTGAGTTCTGTGCTGCGTGGAACAAAAGAGGCATTCTGAGACTCAGCATTGTTCCAGCTAGTGAGGGCAAAGCAGCCTTTGAGGTCTGCTCTGGACTCTGCTCCATGTCTCCCCAGTGCCGGGCGCCTCCCTGCTGGAGGGGCTGGAGCTGGTTTAGACCCTAATCCTGCAAACCTCCCGCACTTTCTAGCCTGTTCCTTTGACGTGTCAGTAGACGGCAGTCCGTGCCATCGCCCGGCCGGCTGGCCCAGCTCTTACGAGACACCTTTAATTGTCTGTGCTCAGCAGAAGTGAGGAGGCCATACTTGTAGAGAAATTACGATTCTCCTAGTGACGGGGTGGTTCTTCTTGCTGGGTCATGTCTCCATTTTATCAAAACAAATCTGAGGCTGCAAGCTGGGAACTGGCGTTGTGGGCTGCCAGCAGAGCCGTGAAGAAGTGCAGCACCCCTCAGATGCCACTGCACTGAGGGGATTGAGACTAGAAACCTCACCCCACCTCTTTGGGACCCACCAGGGACCCACTGTTGTCTTTGTCCGTGGAAGCTTTCTCTAGGAACGTCTCCAGCCCAGCCTTTTGAATCCTGAGGGCAGAGGTTTAAGTCCACGGTTCCTGACTTTCCTTTCTCCCTGGAGGCCTAGGCCAGTCTGTAAAGGTGCTAGCCTGCCCAGCAGTGGGTGCCATCCCGCAGCCCCCCAGCAGTGATCATGAGGAAGCTGTGCTCCGCTTGTCTTCTGGAGGACAGCATGCTTGCACCTGGTCATCTTCCCTGCCCAAGTCAAGGCTGTGAAGGCTCAGTGATGTTGCAGTGGTATGGCCTGGAGCCTAAAGCATTAATATTTCTCCAGGAAGGCCTGTGTCGGGGTGAAAACAACCTTGGGTCTTGGTGCCAGAGAAGGGTGGGAAGGAGCCCAGGATGGATGCAGTTGTGCCCACCCATGTTCTGTGACAGCAGTGGAGGGGCAGTCGGCTTTCTTTAGAGGATGACATTTCCCCTTGAGGTTTCAGAAGAACCTTCAGGCTGCCTCCACCCCCATCCCACACTATCCCATGTCTCCTGAACACGCTTGGAGGTAACACCAGTGTTCCTTGGGGCGTTTGCCTGTCCTGTCCAAACTGCTGTTTCTGAGGACCAGCAGCTGCCCTGGCACCAGGAGATGCAGGAGGTGGTACCCAGCAGCTGCCCACAGGAAGAGTGGGACTGTTGAGCTAAGGTGAGAAAGCCAGGGTAGCATCTCTGTGTCCAGTGGGAGAGAGAGCGCACATTTTCCCAGTGACCGTGGTGCAGGCTGGAGCAGAGTGGATACCTGAGGAGGGCAGTTCAGCAGCAGCAGAAGGAACTCTCTTGAAGGCATAGTTCTCAGAAATAGATGTGTTGTCCTGATCAGAGGGAACTACTCCCACAGAAATTTCCCCATGTTACTCTTAGGAAACTGTGGCACAGGGCCTAGAGAGCGTCTCCCTGAGCACTGTGGCCCTGGGTGGCCATCTTTATGTGCTGAGGCCTCTAATTAGAACCCTTCCTATGGCCTGTAACAATGAGAACTGAGCCCAGCCCCCAAACCTCAGAGAGGAAGAAGGCAGCCCCCCCCCCCCACGCGCCTCCGTTTCTGCTGCTGTGGACCTCAGCGTTTCTCCACGTGCAGAGGGTGCTGACGTAGGAGTCCAGGCCATCGCAGTTGCTATTGGAGGGGAACTGCTGACTGAACACATCTGGTCTGTCAGGGCTGTGGCTGTTCCTTCCAGATGGTCATATGAGAGAGGAGAGAAGGTAGCGTGGATGACATCTCATGTCCAGATTCAAGAGAACCTTGCAGACAGTGGGAACGGTTGGCAGAGAGCAACTGCCTTTGTGAATGGAGGGAAGGGGGTAGGCGAGGAGATGCCTTAGTTCCATGTTTCCTGTAACCCCCTTCCCCTCTTCCCTTCCACATAACTCATTGTAATAACTCAGAATCCTCTGCACATTTATTTTTGCTTATAAAAACCATCTACAGTTGTAGTTATTTAAATACACACAACATACATGTGCAAGCTCCCTTAAATAACACAGCTGGAGTCCCATTAATCACCCTCCCTGGGTGTTGCTTTTCTGGCTCATCAATACTTCATAAAACATCTCTGGAGTTAGCTGGTACACCTCGTATTTCATTCTTATTTATTCTGCAGTATGGTAGCCTATATTTTATTCAGTCATTCTTATTTCCGTGAGCATTCACTTTGCCTCCGGTTTTTTATTTAATTTATAAGTAATGTCATTATTTATAAATGTGTTTGTGTGTCTTTGCGAATTACTGTTTTCATTTCCCAGGGGCAAATTCCAAAGAGTAGGGATATTGAGCTTAAGGGTAGGTGTATTTATAATTTTGATAGATGGTTCCAGATTGTTCGTCCCATAGACCACATTAGTTTTCATTTCCATTAGCAGTCTATGCAGCCTCCTCTTTCCTGCCCACTCTAGCTCAGCTGTCATGTTCTGCTTAGTGCTGGCCTGACGTGTGGGCAGTGGTACCTCATTGCTCTGTGGATTTCCACATCTCTTCTTACTCCAGTGAGTCTCAGCATCCTTTCCTAAGACAGTCAGCAGTTTGAACTGTTTTTCCACGAATTGCCTGTTAGGTTCTTTCTGTTCCTCTCCCAGTGTTCCTGAAGTGAGAAACCGTGGGGCCAGGGGTGTGTGCAGATGTGTTACCTCCACAGCCTTGAGCTGGATGTAGTGGCTACAGCTCTCAAAACTGCCCCTTCTCTTCCCTTCAGCAGTTTTTAGAGGCCACAAAAAACAGGGAGTCACACCATGTCCTTCTAAAGGGAAGGACAGCGGAAAATTAAGTTAGGAACAGATGCGAGCCGATAGGTGGCCTGCTGTTAATTCCTGCCATTTCTCTTTGTGTGGCCTCGGACAAGTTCCACTACCACATGCTGCTGGGAAGGAAGGAGACACTTGGCCAAGCAGTGGTGTCGCATGCTTTTAATCCAAGATCCGCACTTGGAAGGCAGAGGCAGGTGGATCTCTGTGAGTTCAAGGCCAGCCTGGTCTACAGATCGAGTTCCAGGACAGGCTCCAAAGCAATACAGAGAAACCCTGCCTCACAAAAAAAAAAAAAAAAAAAGAAGAAGAAGAAGAGAAAAGAAAAAAAAAAGAAAAGAAAAAAAAAGAAACAGACACTTGATGCTTTAACTGATATGCATGGAGTTTACAAGCTTGCTATTCAAGGTATGGGCTGGAGAGCAGAAACAGACTCTCAACCCTCCCCAGAACTGCTGATTCAGAGCCTACAGTTTAGTGGGCTCCGAGGTGATTAGTGAGCACAGACCTGATGGACTATATCACCCTCTCCCTTGAGTGGCAGGGATACACGAGTTTAAGAAAAGTCACTATACCCAAATCCAGTTGCTTTTCCCTGTGGCTGAGCCATGCAGTCCTACCAAGTGCAGACTAATGAATGACTTGCCCCAGCCAACCACTGCCATACATGTCAATATTGGGTGTTGGGCCACCCTGACACTCAGTTCCCTGTACTCTTCTGTGTGACCCAGATCATTACCAACACTGTTAACCTGTCCTCGATCTTTCTAGATGCTGGAAGCAGCTTTGACATCACTAGTTTTCCCATTGAACTCTTCCTATCAGATCTGCCTTCCCTCTGACTAAATACTTTTGCTCACCCTCTAGGTGAGTCGTGCCCTGGCATTGATCCGGTTGACCTGTATAGACAGCATCCCTCCTCAACCTTGAGCTTGATTGTCTTAGCTCTCAGATGAGAATCTGCAGGGCCATCTTCCAAAAAAGTATGTGAGGAAGCTACAATTTTACTCTTGACAAATGAATCTTCTGCTTCTCCTTTAAATAGCAGTGTTCCCAAACATCTTCGTACCATGGCTACCATGGCCTTTGAGAAGTCTGTCTTATCTGGCATGATTTATCATCCAGGGACCACTGTAGGAAAGAGAAAAGACCCAGGTATGTTAAAGGGGAGTTTAATTCTGGGAATTGGGTGTTTACCAAGGATTCCTGGCTGGTCTTCTGGATGACTTCCACACTGTGCAGAAGCAGCTGCTGCCAGCCTCACAGCTGGAGGGTGGCCTCTAAATTGAGGTTAAGGCATTTAGATAAGAGGCCACTGTGACCACCCTATTTTTCTAATAGCCAAGGAGCTACAGCATGAACACTAGGTTCAGGGAGGCCATGACTGGTCTTGACCAGCATGTCTTGACAGACAGAAGCTGCATTCCCACCTCGTACACCACATCTGATTTCTGACTAGAACTTGGCCCACAGCCAGAGCTACAGCTGCCCAGAAGTCCAGACAGTGAACATATCCCCATTCAAGGTTTTCACTAGGATGATGAAAGAAGAAAGAAGCTAATCACACACCTCAGCTGAGTAGAATTTTGACAGTTAGAAATGGATGCAGCCTCCCTCCAGCCCAAGGAGGTTACCGTAGACTCCAGGGGAAGCCCTGGTCTCTTCCCAGAACTGGCTTCTTCGTCCTCTGCAGGCATCAGCCCCCACTGTGCCAGCAAGGGGACCACACTGCACCTCCTGCCTGCTTCCTAAGATCTCACAGTGCTGCTGCCTTCCTGGGGGACTTCAGAAGCAGCCCCTGTTTTCACTCAGTTCATCCTGACTGTGCAGTGACAGACCCGGCAGACGGTCTGCACTGCTGTAGTATAGCGCCTGTACAGAGAGTGTGTGTGTGTGTGTGTGTGTGTGTGTGTGTGTGTGTGTGTGTGTGTATACACATATATATGTACACACACACATACACCCCTTTATCTTGTGTAGTGACAGACCCGGCAGACGGTCTACACTGCTATAGTATAGCACCTGTACAGAGTGTGTGTGTGTGTGTGTGTGTGTGTGTGTGTGTGTGTGTGTATGTATGTATGTATACACACACACACATATACACACACACACACACACACACACACACACACACACACACACACACACCCCTTTATCTCGTGCAGCGACAGACATGGCAAACGGTCTACACTGCTGTAGTATAGCGCCTGTACAGAGTGTGTGTGTGTGTGTGTGCGTGTGTGTGTGTGTGTGTGTATGTATGTATGTACAGACACACACACACCTTTATCGTGTATGGTGACAACCCGGCAGAGGTTCTGTACTGCTCTGGCTTAAGGGCCTGTGCCATTTGTTTGAGCTCACGAGACTTGGGTCCAGCTCTGGTCTTCAATATTGAGCATGCGAAGTCCTCCCAGCATGGTAATTAACAGGAAGTGTTTGCTGCTTCGGACATGGTTGCGTACTACATGGGCTTTGGGGGACAAATGCATTTCAAGTGCTAGAGAATTAATGATGATGTGAGTCTTATGGGACCCCAGGAAAGGGTTTCAGCTAGTTAGCAGTCTGGGTATGGAAAGGAGAGCCTGGGGTGAGTTGGTTTTGAAATAGGGAAGGCGGTAGAAGTCAGTGGAGACCCCGTGCCTTGGGCAGTCCACTGCTGATTGCCCCCCATCAGAGTCCCCTCCTTGTCCTCAGACCCTGGTCAGAGCTGCAGAACAGATGCCCCAGATGACGTGTTTATGTCAGGAGGATGTGGAAGGAACTTGAGTATGTGAGGAGACTTGGCAGTCTCTCCCAGCTCTCCAGACCTCAGGCCCTCCACTGTGGGAGCACAAATGTGGCTCCGGTTTTAGGGACCACCATTCTGGCCAGCTAGATTCTGGAGCCCACTGGCAGAGAGAGAAGGTGGCGCTCTATGAAGCTGTCCTTGAGAGGCGTGGACTGGGTAGCGTTCCAGAGTAAGCTGCCACCATGGCGGCGACGCAGAATGCAGAGATAGCTCGCCAGCAGATTTTTATCTCACTCTGTTAGTTGAATCTTGGAGTGCTCATGGAATTTCACTCCCTTGGGTCTGGCACTCAAGGCCTCGTGTCCTGGCGTACACTCGGCACTCTGGAGCCAGGTTGGACAGATGCTCACTGCTCCCGAAGGCTGTGCCCAGTGTCCACTGTGCTGTCTGTATGCGTTATTCTTGCCACGGAGGTTTCTTCCTGGCTGATCGCTGTCCTTCACAGCCAGCTCAGAGTGCGTTCAGGACTGCCTGGCTCCTCGCGTCCCATCTGAGTGCACTGGGCGTCTTTGCATCCCTTCCTGTAGTCAGACCCTTTCTACCTTTTCATTGAGTCTTGGGAATATAGTGCGGGTTTCCCTCCCAGGCAAACTCTAGGTCTGTATATTGAGTAAATGACTGAAAAGTGAAGCAGAAAGCTAATAAAAGATAAGTGTGTGTATGTGTGTGTTTAGTCCCAAACCAGTTTAAGAAAGAGGAGTTTTACAAATGGAGCCATCACAGTAGTGTGGATAAAACCATGAGTACTGGGTCCACACAGCCTTGCCTTGGGTCTTTGCTCCACTACCATGTAACTCTAAGATTTTAGCAGGCCATCTAACTTCTTTGTGCCTCAGTTTCCACATCTGTTAGGAAGGAATAAGGATGGTACCATCTCATAGAGCTATAGTAAAATTAGACTATTTAAAACATGTAAAATCCTCTGAACAGATCCTGGCACAAAGCAAGTGTAAATGCCCCTCAGCACACCAGCCATTCCGGGAAGGATTACATAGCCTTCCTACATACTTGTCAGAGATGGAGCCAGGAGTTGGGGTTGTCAGAGCCCTGACTGCAAATTCACCACCGTTTAAATCCTGTGTGTCTATAAGGCCAGGGTTTTCTTGAAAGGCTTACATCCTTACTATGGAAAGAGAGACATCTCAGAAAGCTTCATCTACCAAGAACCAGCTCTAGCCAGGCCCCATATGCTGTAGCCCAGCAGCTCCCAGCTGTTCCCATCTTATAGGAAGCAGGCTCAAAGAGGACCAGTCCCTTTTCCAGGATGATGGATAAGACTCCAAAACCCACGATCTGATTAACAGCACTGAGGTGCGTGTGTGTGTGTGTGTGTGTGTGTGTGTTTTCCTGGAAAGTGGGTGGGCTTGGTGGCCTGGCTTTGTCTTGCTCAGGAGTGAGCAGAATGGGTTAATGTGGGCTAATGGTCCAAGGCTGGAAACCCTAGAGTATCCAGTTAGCCTCACCACGTTTGTCCAGTGCTCAGCTATAGTGTCATATAGTATAGATAGTAGATATATATATATATGTATGTATATAGTGTGTGTGTGTGTGTGTGTGTGTGTGTGTGTGTGTGTTATAGATCACAGAAGCCGTTTGCCAGGCTGTACCCTAGATTCCACTGAGCCTTGCTTCCATCCTCTGCTCGGTTAGAAAAGGTCTTCCAGGTTTTAAGAACAATTACAATGATTCTTCCCTCACAGCAGCTGAGCTAGTATACTGATTTTGGATTAATCTTAACACCAAGTCATTTTCAAAGTACGTTTGCAGCCACTGTAATGCCAAGTACGTTGTAGAAGAGCTCGGTTCCTAAGATATTTCTAGCCAGTGGCAGTGGTTTCTCTGCATGTGCAGCAGGCCCGCTCTGTTTGAACAAACACACATGAGTAGGTGAGTAAATCACGGCTATATTTACACATCTCCCTCAGGAAGCGTGTAGGAAGGCCACTCCCCTTCTACTTTAAACTGAGTCTGTATTTTGGAAAATTCTATTCTGTTGTAACTGAGAGAATACGGCTCCATAGCTCTCTGGAGACAGCATAGATTAGCCTTGTCTGTCAACCTTAGCAGCCTGAAGATGGTAGATTGGAGAAAAATGTACCACAAAGTCAGCAGCAGAGGTGGTGGGTAAGTGGGGTGGGGATGGTACGCTGTATCCAAAGTAGTCACCACTGGTATGTCTCTTTACCTAATATCGAGACACATTATCCATGACTGGTGTGCCCCTTTATAGAAAGTGCAGAGACATCCAACATCTGCCCCGGGAGAACTGGACTAGCTGGGTGGAATTCATGTAAGCCCAGCCAAAGGTTAGTCCAGTCCCCAGCTTGTCCCTGCCTCCTTCCATTTCTCTCTCTTCCTCTCTCCCCCTCTTCCTCTCTCTCTTCCCTGTCTCTGCCCCTCTCATCTCCTAATAACTTATGTGATAATGTCCTACCTCAGAGTGTGGCTTCATTGGGGGTAGCACTATTGACTGTCATTGGTTGAAGTGAGATCAGTAGGGCAGATTCTGAACCAATACGGCTGTTGCCTTTATAGAAAGAGGAAATTAGGGCAGACACTCGGATGGGGAAAATGCCGCATGAAAATGAAGGCAGAGATCAGGACTTGGCTTCTGTCAAGAAAAGGAAATGCCAAGGATTGTCAGCTAGCCACCAGAAACAACAAGAGGCCTGGAGCAGAGTCTCAGGAGGAGATGCAACTGTAGAATGGGGGATTTCTGTTGTTTAAGCCATCCAGCAGGTGACACTTTGTTCCTGCAGCCCTGAGGAATGAATACATATCCCCCTGCTCCAGCGTGGAGAGCCTCTTGACGGTACTGGGGCCTGCTCCTTTAAACAAGGCTGCTGTCTAGGAATGGAGATCTACAACACAGCAGATCCAACAGAGCATGACTTAGGGGAGTAGCCGGACAGGGACAACTTCTGATCCTGGGTCTGCACGTTTTTAGTTAAGCCTTCGCTGCCTGATCAGTATTTTGGAAATGGTGCTTTGGTGCTGTGGTGAAGTCTACCCACAGATGAGCCTCGTCACCGTGCCAGGCTTGCAGCCTCACAGCCACGCTGTTGTTCCTAAGGAATGCTTCAACACCAGTGTGGTAGAGAAGGCAGTCCTTGGATTGCTTTCCTGGGGTGAAATACAGAGGTTTAGCCATCCATGCCTATGTGTGTGCATGCGTGTGTGCGCATGAACGTGCTAGAGTACATACACATGGGCATTCATCAGAGACAGATGTAGGAGAGAGAACAGGGGGAATGAGATTGAGTTTCACTTTGAATGTGTTTTGCAAACAGGAGACAGATTTCTTTTTTTAAACAAAAATATTTTTACTAAGTTGCAAATAAGGAAAAAAAAAGAGAGATTTAGCAGTTAGTTGGATGTTCTTGAGAAAGACGTCAGTGGTACCTGGTTCCAAACTCTCGGGTGTATCTGGTTCTGTGTTTTTGTAAATGTAGTTTTTTGCATTTGTAGTTTCTGTCTCTGCAGACCTGTTTTCAATACATGATTATATTAGTGAGTAGACACAAGCGACCTGTGCACTGGACTTGTATCTGTGGCCCTCTGGGGCTGCCTCTCCGAGCCACTGAGATATCGTGACTGTGGTGTCTGGTCTATGGAGTGAGGAATGAGACTCTGCGTGGCAAGTCGTGTGCAGAGCACCTTTAGAAATATCTTCCTTGGGTAGGGCTATGTTAAAGGTGGTGTGATTCAACTGTAAGAAGGCATATGGCATTAGTTGTATCTGCTGCACGTAGGGCCTTTCCCCAGCTCTGGCTAGCACCCACTGGAGAAGGGGGCCCCACTGTGGAAACTGAAACAGGTGATTTTTCCATGCCAGGGCTTAAATTTCCCCCTTTAAGAAAGGAGGTGGTGTCGCCACCATGCCTGCCTCATGAGGACGTGAGACTGTGAAGGTGGCAGCCTTGATGGCCAGCTTGAACTGGGGCTCAGAAGGAAGCACTGGTGACAGTTTAGTAAGTATGCCCCCAGCTCCCAGCCCTTTCTTCCTTCTGGAAGTGGGGAGGAGACAGCCTGCTGTCTCGCCAAGTGATGCTGCCGATGGAAAGCCATGCCAGGCAAACAAACCCAGAGCGCACTGTTCACAAGGCACGGGCAGATGCCTCTGTGTGTTTGCGATGTGTTTTATTTCCTAATCCTGTTGCCGACAGAAAGACGCTAAGAAGTCTCTACTTTTATTACATACATCCAGGAGCAGTTTGTCTGTTCTCTGTGGGTGCTTGGCCAGGTGTCCGGGACTCTGAGCATCCCCTTGCCTTCCTCTTCCTGTCCTTCCAGGGGATGGCCCCGAGGCTCCACCCTGACCCATAGGAGAGTTAATGCAGAGAGGATCCCTCTGTGCCTTGGGGGCTTCAACCTGAGCCCTGATTTGGAGGTAGCTGAACAGTGGGGGAACAAATGAGTCTTCGATTAGCAGGACAGGGCTGCTGCTGTCAGCTATCCTGCTGTATATCTTCCTAGACAACAGTCTGGTGCTCCCTGATCTTCCTGTGCTGAGCACCCTGCTCTGCACCGCAGCACTGCAGTACCACCCACTGCCAGCAGGGGTCTCACCTGGGTTGCTCTGGGTTGTAAACAAGGAGAGCCTGCTGTGGTCTCCTCCCCCACCGTAGCCTGATTGGCTGAGCCCTGTAAACCGTCTGCCCAATCAGACTTGGATAACACTTTGAGTCACAGCAAACTGGAGATGATTGGTCCCATGGGCGAGGTGGAGGGGAAGGAGTGCACAGTAAATCACGCTCTCCCTCTGTGCAGAGCATTAGTGGATAACACATGGAGGTCTTTTTGGTCTCCACAAAAGCCTTATTCCTTTTTGGAATTATCAGTGATTAAAGTAACTGTTGGTTATTTTCTGTCCCTTTATTAATAATGACAAGTTGGATACTGGAACTCGTGTTTAGCTTAAAGCATTCCTTCCCCACAAGAGTCAATACCTGTGTGGTTCAAATCAACAGCTAAATGTTGCATATATACCAGGGAAATGTTGCCTGGCATTAATCAGAAGCCTCGCAGTAAACACTGCCTCTAAAGGGGAAGCTTCAAGCTGACTCCGATGTGGTGTGCTGCCGTAAAGGGAAGAGGAAGCAGCAAGTCCTTCAGTGCAGATGGCAAGTGTCACAGAGTGAGGACGGGTAAGCCCTGTGACGCTGGGGACACCGCAGCCCTGGCAGGACAACCTTAGTGGTGTCCGGTCTACACAGTGTCCGCTCATCCTGCTCACCCCAACTGAAGCAGCCTAGCAGACAGGCCCTGCAGAAGTAGCCTTGCTGCCCAGAGGACGGTGTCGGAACCGAATTTCTACATACTGCTTCTTTTTACATAAAGACTGTGCTGGCCCACTCCTCGTCGTTAACCTTTAAAGCTGTTGTTAGAGAATCTCTTGCTGTTATGTCATCCGTCACTCGGCATCCAGTGTGCTCAGACATTGATTTGCTGGTGACTGGGCTTCTCCACTGTGGACTCCAGGTGACACGTTGCTGTGGAGCTTAGTGTGTCCTGTCATTTACTCCCTTCCTCTCCTTCCGTGTCTAAAGTTCCATTTCTGTCTCACAGCCCACGGTCTCTCATCACATCTCCACCCCTCCCACACACACCATGAAACACCATGAAGGTCCCTCAGGGTGTCACAGTGGCACTGTGCTCCCAGAGTGGTCCATTGCTCAGTAAGTCCCACGGTCCTAGGCGCCTCTGTTCCATTCACCAGGAGTCCCCCTCTGAATGTGACTCCAGTTGTCTGTGGTCGGGCTTCGCTGTCACCTTGGTTAGATTAAGACACACCGCCCTATAAAGCCATTTCCGGGGAGGGCTGAGGGGAGATGACCCCCCCCCCTTGAATGTGGGCAGTGCCGTTCCGTGGGTCTGACTGAATAGAAAGAGGGAACAAGAAGAAAGGAAGTCAAGTGTCAGTGTTGTCTTTCTGCTTTCTGAGCCGCTGGGATTTGAGAAGGCGTCGGGCTCCTTCTGCACAGCTGAGAATGCTGGACCATCGTTCCTTCCCCGTCATTATGTGCTAGACCTTCGGACCATGAGCAGACCAGCCCTTCTTCCTTAAGTAGTACCTTGTCAGTTTTCAGTCATAGCACTGAGAAAAGGGACTGATCAGTATATAAATATAATATGTGATAATGTATAAAAAGTAAATCCCAGTGGGAGATAAACTTCATAGGACAGATAGTCTACATTTAAATGAAAGACTTAATCAGTGAGTGTTTAGAACATATGGTCACGTGGTTGAGTGAGAGCCGTAGGTGCTATGGACGCATGGTAGGCCTGCCCACCATCAGAATCGAGATAGTCTAGGAACAGCTCCTGTCTTCTTTTAGTAGTCTGGGGGACAGTTTTATTCTGTTGTCTGGGGACACCATTTGTGTTGGTCATTTGACAGAATGTCACTGTCTTCTTCCACTTTCCCCCCACAGCTCTCTCTTGCTGCCTGTCCTGATGGATTTTAAAGGTGGCACAGAATGCGGCCTCTTCCTCATGAGTCAAGGTGGAGGCAGGAGCATATAACCAATAATTCTTAAAAGGCAAAAAGCATTTCTGTTGTTGTTTTAAGTTGAGTTCCTGTCTTGCCTTACTTCGGTTCCTTCTGGGCTCTGATCATAGAGGACTTAAACCTATGCAGCTTTGGAAGGATCCAGAAACTATAAACACTGGCCAATGGGGTACAATGTTTCTGTACTCATCTTTTTTTTTTTTTTTTTAAAGATTTATTTATTATGTATACAGTGTTCTGCTTGCATGTATGCCTGCACGGCCAGAAGAGGGCGCCAGATCTCATTACAGATGGTTGCAAGCCCCCATGTGGTTGCTGGGAATTGAACCTGGGTCCTCTGGAAGAGCAGCCAGTGTTCTTAACCACTGAGCCATCCCTCCAGCCCTCTGCACTCATCTTTTACTCCCAAATAAAACCATTTGATGTGGAAACTAAGCCCAGCCCAGTGTCCCCAAATCCCAGTCGGACAGCCTTCCCATGTAGGACATCCCATCTCTCTCTTCTACCCACCGTCCGTGGCACTGCCGTGTGCCAGCCTTCCGTCAGGAGACCTGGGAGGATGGTGGACCATTTCCGTTCTGCAGACGCTTACAAATCAGACAAATAGGAAAGCATTCCTTCTCACCCACAGTCTAGGGTCACGTTCAGAAAGAAGAGAGGAACATGGTTAGGCTGTGGAGAAAAGGAAACCCTGTCCACTGCTGGTGGGGTGTACCCTGGTAGGGTCGGTATGGAAAGCAGGACACAGTCTCCAAAGAAATTGAAATACAACTACCAGGTGACCCAGAAGTGCTCCTGGGTATGTGCACTCGAAGGAAAGGAGGTCTGTGTTGTAAAGAAACCCGCAGTCCATGTTCACTGCAGCACTGTCCCCTGTGGCCAGATGTGGAAACAGCTGGAGTGTCCAGAGATGGATGTGTAGATACAGAAAGTGTGATAAATGTCCAGTGGAATATCCTTCAACCTTTAGAATAGAGGTCATTCTGCTGTTTACCACAACATGAGTGAACGGAAGACCCTTATGCTCAGTGATAGAATCCAGGCACAGAGGGAAAGGCAGCTCAATCTCACTTAAAGGTGGGATCTTAAAAGCACAAGCTGAGTTTAGCCGGGCGGTGGTGGCGCACGCCTTTAATCCCAGCACTCGGGAGGCAGAGCCAGGCGGATCTCTGTGAGTTCGAGGCCAGCCTGGTCTCCAAAGCGAGTTCCAGGAAAGGCGCAAAGCTACACAGAGAAACCCTGTCTCGAAAAACCAAAAAAAAAAAAAAAAAAAAAAAAAAGCACAAGCTGAGTTTGACACACACGGATGGTGAATGGTGGAGGTGAGGTGACAGATGAGGCCGTGCACATCAGAGGGGAAGTAGAAGTAGAAGACAGAGAGGATAGAGAAGTCTAGAGGTCTAATATATACCATGAGGACCGAAGTTAATAATGCCATGCTGTATTAAGGGCTTCTGCTAAAAGAGTATAGCTTAGATATTCTTCACACTTAGACACACACACACACACAAATGCACATGCATAAAATAAAAAATGAACAAATAACTATGAGATGAGGAACATTAATTTGTGTGACTATGGTAATCATCTACATATATAAAAACACCACACTGTATACATTAAACACAATTTTAAAAAGTCAATTCTTTGCTAACTGTTGGGGAAAAATCAGACATGCTGGACATACATTCTGATGTATCCCAATTTCATATATTTAACTTAGTAAAGGGCCAGATGTTCTCATTTCTATTCAGGAAACATGCTAATCAGAGATACATTCCTAACCACCGTACTTTACTCAGATTGCACTGAAATGTATAGTATACAAGAGTGTCTCTGGGACTAATTAATGTTTTTAAATATTTACTTAAAGCACATAGAAATTGTATACATTTCTAGTAAAAAACAACCCATGGGATGGGCAGGTTTTGTAGCAGGAGATGTTTTGCTGGTTTCCTGTGACTGTACCCTGAGGTGCTCATCAATCTGTTTTCCCATGTGATCTGGGAGGTTAATGAAGGCAGCCATGGGGCCCATTGTTATTTCTGGAGTGTGAATTGATTGGGCAGAGGAGGTACAGTGTGGCGGTGTGTGGCCAGGCCTGTGTGGCTCTGGCCATGGCCCAGCAGACTTTGCAGACAGCATGGTGCTTCCATGCACAGCTTCACCGCCACCATGTACTGTGTGGTGGTACCAAAGCTAGGGTGCTCTGGGATTGTTCGAGACTCCTCACAGACCATGACCGGAGTCCTGGCTGTAGACTTTGCTTGGGAAAGGCAGGTTCACCCCTCCCTGTTTGCTGGTGAAAGTGTATCTGTCTGGACTGATTCCCTGCTCTGTGCCATGCACTGGGCTGGGCAGCAGTGATTCCGGTGTGAAAAGACACCAGCTCTGTCCCCAGAGATCTGACAACTTAATAGGGCAGAGAGGCATTTGGGATCCTTGGAAACACCACAAAGGGGTTGGCCTCTGAACTGTGGGTTAGGAAAAAGTAGTGTGGGCAGAGAGGGAGGCGGGCCGTGGTGAGAATGGCGGATGCAGTCATCAGGAACTTCAGTGTGGATGGAACATGAGCAGGAGTGCTAGGGAGCAGAGAAGCCGGAGGTGAACAGGGCATGGCAGGTGACCAGGCGTCTCATGTCCTGGGCTAAGAAGTTGGGATCAGGTCTTCAGAAAGTGAGGAGCATGTATCACTGTGACACCAGGGTACAAGAACAGCGAACAACTGTCTCTTGACCAGATCTCACTGTCTGGTCTGCTCGGCAGTCGAAACATGGTGCTGTAACTACTTCCATTCCCAGGAGGAGACAGTGTTGGAGACAAGACCCCCCATGCTGGGTGTGTAGACAGGAGATCCAGGGTAAATAGAACCCAGCCCTGGCCACATGGCCATTAGAGGTCTACAGACTAGGGCAAGGACAGTGTGGCCACTCATTGCCAAGAGCACTGGCCTGCAGCGTGGCCTGGTGGGAGCAGCAGTGGGGGAGGGGCAGTTCTTTCACTGGCACCATCTGAGACCCTCCCAGACCTTCGTTTCTGTATCTGATAGTCTGTTTTCCTTTGCTTTGAGACCAGAAAAACCCTCCTTTTTATGCCCAGCAAGAAATAAATCTCCCATGTTTACCAAAGCTACACTTAAAGGCAACTTTTTCTGAAGACCTTCCCACTGATGAAGATTTCAAATGCAGTCATGGCATTGGGTTCCGCCTCACCTGCCTGTGGCTTGGCTCAGTGGCCGGGAAAGGGGCCAACAGTGTATTTCACTTCAGCAGAAGGGCTGTGCCTAGACGGAGCACAGAGCCCAGCTGCTCTCGTGTTGGACGGCACTTGACAGTCTCTGTGACGAGACACCCCTGTGTCTCTGTGAGGAGCTGCCTGGGTGATGATGGACACAGAGGGAGCGTGGCCAGCTGTTGCCCAGATACGAGCCCCTACACCTGCCGCAGGCCCACTTCCTGCATGTGAAGCTGTGCAGAATGATGGGTTTTCTCAGTTTGTTATTTCAGTCTCTTGAGGCAGGTGAAAAAGAGGAAAAAACAACCGTTTCCACAGACAGCATGTTTGAGGACTTGTCTCTAGCCCACGTGTTCTTGCCCTTCCGCAGAACATTCCATACTAATTACACAAGCTGCTGCTGCCCCAGTTTCCTGTTGGTGTCCACAGCTCTGGAAAACAGGTCCGTGGAGACTGACGACCATCTTATGCCTGTAGTGGACTGTGGTAGAGCTAAAGGGGTCGACTTCAGGTGAGGGCAGTGTGTCCCCACACACCAGGCTCAGGCATGCTGAAGGAACATAAGGCCTCATAATGGTTTGTAGAACTCAGACTGAGGACAGAGAGGCCTGTAGGAACCCGTGTGGCTCTAGGAACATCGGATAAGAGAACGGCACCCCATCCCCCTGATGAACTCAGCCACAGGGGACTGAGTGACAGGAGGGATCTAGAGATCCAGTCCTATGTCTTGATCCAATGACTTGTTTTCCTCTGCCAGATTTTTAAGACAGAGTCTCTCTACACAGCCCTGGCTGTCCTAGAACTCATTACATAGACCAGACTGGCCTCCAACTCAGAGATCCACCTGCTTCTATCTCCTGAGTGCTTGGATTAAAGGCGCGCACTGCCACACCCAACTGCCTCTGCTGTATTTTTAAATGCTAAAATATATGTAACGTAAAATTTTGCTATTTGGAACAGCTTTAAGTACACAGCATTAATTCTTCTCAAATGTTGTAACACACACACACACACACACACACACACACACACACACACACACACACACACTGTTTCCGAACTGGTTGTGTTACTCCAGACAGAAACCTTACCCTCTGTACTAGCTGCCCTCAGTTCTCCGTCCTC
The DNA here is from genome assembly GCF_007827085.1 of Peromyscus californicus insignis. Taxonomy (NCBI): domain Eukaryota; kingdom Metazoa; phylum Chordata; class Mammalia; order Rodentia; family Cricetidae; genus Peromyscus; species Peromyscus californicus. The sequence continues at coordinate 16,267,676 of NW_026294458.1, read as the reverse complement.
GGCCCCTGGCTAGCTCTGCTCTGCTTCTGTCTGATGCCTCAGCCCGGTTTAGATGTTCCACACACACGGAATTGTAGATTTGTCTCCTCTGCTGCCTTTAGAAGCCCCTGACACACACTGTCCCCACCTCCCATCCTGAGTCTGGGCCTTTGGTCCCATGTGTTCTTCCTCCTGCCCATCACAACGTCCCTCCAGCTGGTCATTCTGTCTGGAGTGTTTGGGTCAGGGCTTACTTTCTGTCCTTGACTTCCCCATATGTGATTGGTGTGTGCAGGAGCCAATCAGAGGTAGCCATGCCACCTCAGAGTAGAAGCTGAGGGCTGTGGTTTGTATTTGTCTGTGATGGCCAGCCCCTGTCCGTACCTTGAGAGAAGAGACAGTGGAGCGTCACACTATGAGGGGAAGTCTTACCATTACTAGCTGGCTGTTTTTGACTGACATCCTTCCATCCTGTGAGCCTCAGCTTCCTCATCTAGAAAATGGGTTTAATAATACCCTCCTTCCAAGCTTGCACAGACTGGGCTCAAGTATGTGCTTATGTACAGGTTTTGTCATAATTATTATCATATTTGTAACCTGTGTCACCAAGTTTCATAAGGATTCAATGAAATAACACATAAATTGTTCATGAAGTAGCTGGCAGGTAATAATTATTTAGTAAGTGCCAGCCACCTATGTGCATGCATATGTGTTACATAAAAACCAGCATGAGGGGCTGGAGAGATGACTCAGTGGTTAAGAGTACTGGCTGCTCTTCCAGATAACATGGTTTTAATTGCCAGCACCTACATGGCGGCTTGTAACAGCCTCTAACTGCAGTTCCAGGGCATCCAGTGTCCTCTCCAGGCCTCCACAGGCACCAGGCACACAGAACAGAGCATGCATGCAGACAGAGTACCTGTACACATAATAAAAGTCACTCTGTAAAGCAACAGCCAGCGAGGCACTTAAACTGGATACTGTTGCCGTCTCCAGTTCAAAGGGAATACTGGTCCAGTAGCAAACTGCCCCTACCCCAAGCAGGGCCCACCGGCATTTCCTGTTTTCTTTCAAAGCAACAGAAATAGGAGCCCCAGGTGGTGGGAGACTGGATGACTACCAAGCTCCTCCTGGGGCCTGTGGCAAAGTCAGAATCAGAAGCGTGGAGTGTGAGGATGTTGTCAGCGTGGGGAGCCCAGCCTTGGCATTTTCACTCCTTGCTTCTTTAGAGGTTTGGAAACAAGTCCTCATGTGATAGGAGTCTTTCTAACCCCCAGCAGAGTATGTCCCACCCCGTTCCATCTGAGTTCAGATGACTTGTGTGGGGCCCGACAATGTCAGAGTCTCTTTTTTAAACCCATGAAAGAAAATTTATCCTTTATGAAAACCAAGCCTTGCCAAACTTGTGCTAATTTCAGCTAGAAGAAATAGCGCAGATGGTAAATAGCTTGAGAAGTGTTACCAAGGGGAAGCTGGAGGCGTGGCTTCCTCTGGGAAAAGAAATGCTGACTCAGACTACGGGGAAGTTGGACTCCAGAGGAAGTGTGTGTGTATCTGTTACATGTGAATGTGCATGTACACTCCTGTGTCATATGTGCACACATATCTGTATGCATGTATGTATTGCAGGCAAGTATGTATGCACTGGAACAGAATGTGGTTTCTAGGAAACGTGTAATGCCTCCCCACTCAGAGCTAAACAGTGTTTTCTCTAGTCCCATGTATGCCCTGCTCATTATGGTCTGGATGGCCCAGTCTCCTTTGGGTGGTCCTCGACTCAGCACATTCTTCCTGAAAGTACGTTAGAATAGCTTGAGTTTCTGGCTATAGCTGGAGGGGTCGCTTATGTTTCTGCTTAGTGTAGGAGAGGCTCAGGTGGGAAGTGTTTGCTGCTCCTAGAGGGAACACTGCTAGATGTCCCCCACTGGGTTGCACTCTCTCGGGCCCCTGGCCATTCCCTGGCAGCAAGCAAGGCCTTCTCTGAAGCTGCTTGAGTTCCTGTGCCCTAGGAAAGGTGCAGGGGAGGAGCTTGGCCAAGTATTCTTTTCCTGTCAAAGCTGAGTAATTGGCTTCCAATGGCTTGTTTCTGCCAGGCTGTGAACTGTTAGGGTCCTGGAGAAGTCCCACAAAAGACCACCATCCACATATGCAGTCAACAGGAGTGTTTATTGTTCCAGCATGCTGGGGCCTCCATCCTACACAAAGGCAAAATGGCAGTGACCCCAAGAGAAGCTTGCAGGCTCCTTTTTTTTTTTTTTTTTTTTTTTTTTTTTTGGTTTTTTGTTTTGTTTTTTTCGAGACAGGGTTTCTCTGTGTAGCTTTGCGCCTTTCCTGGATCTCACTCTGTAGACCAGGCTGGCCTCGAACTCAGAGATCCGCCTTCCTCTGCCTCCCCAGTGCTGGGATTAAAGGCGTGCGCCGCCGCCGCCGCCGCCGCCGCCGCCGCCGCCACCACCACCACCACCACCACCACCACCACCACCACCACCACCACCACCACCACCACCACCACCACCACCACCACCACCACCGGGCTTGCAGGCTCCTTTTAAGCACAACTAAGGGGAGTTCCTAGGGCAGTTAGGTCATCTCAGATATGATTGGCTTAAGCAAGTGACAATCATATTAGTACATCCTAATTGGCTAGGGCTAGTCAGGGGCTGGTTAAGGCTACAGCTTTTCCATTTTTGGCAGGCTCTGTCCTTATTTAGTTATCACCTTAGCTGCCATGGAGGCTGGCTGGCCTAGTCCACTGACTGGGGGGCTGGCCCAGGCCAGGTACGTGTTGTCTCCCTCGTCCCTGCTGTCAAGGGCATTGAAGATTGATTGTCCTTTGTTTGTGGCTTCCTCAGAAACTGCTTGCTCAGTCTCAGGAAACTGAAATTGAGGCCTGATCTCTGACAGAAAACTGAGCAACCTGTTATGGCGTCTGCTCAGTCCTCTCACGAATCAGACTCAGTGGGTACCCCGTGTCTCTTCAGTGAAGGCTGCCACACCTGGGTGCCACAGCCTCTGCTTTCCCCAAGAGTTGGCAGTGGTCTAGTGCGTGCTTCAGCACGTTGGTAACAAGGGCACTTGATTTACCCACCCCCGACCACACATATGCTCAGAATCCAAGGGCCAGGCCTCAGGCCTTTCCCACTCTGACCACGCCCCTGAGCACTGGCTCTGTGTTCCACCCAGTGTTGGCTGATGAAGGAAGGAAGGAAGGAAACCATCTTCCATCCTCAGCTGGGTACCAGGTAGTCATGTGATGCTTCATCGACTTTCCCAGTCTTCGAAGGCCTAACAATCCCTCCTCTACTGGGGAGCAAGCTGAAGCTCAAGGAAGAGAGGGTGCACTTGTAGGTGCCCCTGGGCATCAGGCCCTGTATCCCCACAGCCATCACAACCCTTCAGCGATAGAATGTTTAGTTCTTCCGGAGCTGGGGCAGGACACACTTTCTCCAGTTCCGAGTCCTCACTCTGCTCCTTTCACTATGCAGAAGTGTGGTCATGTGACACACTCTGTCAACACTGCAGATCCCATCTGCATTTTAGCCTATTCCCCAGACACACATTTCAGAGGCACAATGAAGTTAGAGTGGCTCCTATGTAGAGGACCTGAGAGGGAAGGGGGGCCCAGGGAGGTTCCCAAGCACACATTGCTATGTTGGAGGAATGAGCTGAGGCCTTGGGCAGTCGGGAGTGGGGGGGACATTATAGCAGAATGGCCTCCCAGGTTGCTGAGGGCCCCTGCCGTGCAGACTTGGTGTTTCCTGGGTAGAACAGATGACGGGGCTGAGGAAGGACCACCTGAAGATAGGAGGGATTGACCTCTGCAGGGACCATGAACCCCCAGCTCCGGACACCAGGAGGTGAGAGTCGTGGTGAGCGGGGAGCTCTCAGTGAAACCTTTGTCCTTCTGTAGAGGTCTGTGAACATGGGACTGAGGGCTAGGCTCACAGAGATTTTCCAAGATCCCACAGGCACCCACCTGTGTATAAGATGGGGGCCAAGTCGGCCTCCTTCCTGTCAGCCCTTGGTCTGAGCAAGAGAGGCAAGGAGGCCTGGCGTGGCCATGCTGAGTCCTGTGCATGAAGCAAGCATCTGTTGGTCTTGGGCAAGGGCCAGGGATCTCTGGGAGGTTAGTAAGAGGCCAGGGAGGAGAGTGTAGAGGACGCTGGCTGGCTGGCTCGGGGCCATGGCTATGGATTTCAGCAGTGCAGACAGTCAGGGCCCGCTGTGGTGGGGGCCCCGTGGGGCCTGGCCTGGCTGTGCTGGGCATCTTGGCTTGCTTTCTCCTCTGCTTCTTTCCCAAGGTGCGTCCACAGATGTCCTCATGCTTTTCCCTCTGGTGGAGACCTCAGAAAAGGAGCAGCTAGTGATGAGAACCCTGCCCTTCTAGTGCACGCCCTCCCCAGCAAGATGGCTCTGTAAATTCTGTGGGGTTCCTGAGGGGAGCAGCCACGACGCTGCTCTGGCCTCAGGCTTGTGGTCATAGGTGTCACCACGGTGTGGCTGGATGCAGACACACTCCCAGCTGATGTGGATGTGAGCAGATTACGGTACTTCCTCCTTGGTCAGCAGTTCTGAGGCCTGAACTACCACAGGGAGGAGGAGGAGGGCAGCGGAGAGTTCAAAAGAAGGAGGGTCATGTTCAGCAGAACATGGTGTTTTTGAAGAATTCTCTTCCTTGGGCAGTGGCATGAGCTCGTATCTAATTGTAATGCCAGCTTTGATCTGGGTTTTTAATTCCATACTTGACATTCACTCACATCGCCGTTGTCTGTTCTGGGTGAGCCCAGGCCACATCCCTTGCTCCCCCACACACTCCGCAGTAGTCACTGGTACACCTGGGAGGAGGCTGGGTGAGTCTTCTCTGCCTCTCCGAGGAGCGCCCCAGACACAGCAGGGATGCAGGAGGCTCCGCTGGAAAACCGGAAGAATACCATCGGGCAGAACACAGCTGATGAGGAGCCCGGGAACATGCTGCAGTTTGGAGAGAGAAACATCTCCCTAGAAAGTCGGCAGTAGGGGAATGGGCAAGGAGAGTCTCTGAGGCTGTGGGCATGGGTGAAGGTGAGGTTGGCCAAGGTCAGGAAAAGGAACTTACATGTTTGCCTTGGGCCCTCCTGGAAGAAGGGCCTTACAGGCCAGCATCACCAGCTGCCCCCATCTCCCAAGCCTGGTCCTGAGATTGGAGGACGTGTGTAGTGGCAGGAGGGCACATGGGCTGCCACTGAGATGACCCCTAATGATGGGTGTCACACCATTAAGACCATAACGCACTTGAGTTGGAAAAGCCAGAGAGATTCTTCTTATACAGACTCGGGTACGTGGATGATCCTGACATCCAAGGAACTGGTCAGGAAAGGAGCTCAGGTTCAGGCCTTACAGATACCTTAGGGACGGGGGGACTGAGCTCCTCGGCTGCTACTAGGCCATGATGTTGGGAATGGGTACCTTCAGGGAAGACTCCACTACCACAAGGTTCCATGTTTTAAGCCAAAATGAATGAGGAAGGAGGTTCCAGGGGGTAGAGAATACTTCCTCCCTGCTCGTTCCTCCTGTCCCAGCACATCTCAGACAGTGGCACTGAGGGAGGTAAGGTAGGCCAGACACCTTCTCATGAGACCACCTGGAAGAGAAGGAGGAAGGAGGCAGAAAACTAGAAAACACACACACACACACACACACACACACACACACACACACACACACACTGAGCGCTGTACCTATGGACACTAGGAAAGAAAAGTAAGGATTCCGCAGAAGTGTGTCCTTTCAGTGACCACCTCGTGCACTACCCCTGGAGAGCATGTGGTGATGTGCTCCTCATAGAGACCACCCATACCCCAGTACTGGACATGTCAGGGGCTTTGCTGACAGTGGTAATGAGATTTGAAACTAAAGCAAGTAACCAAAACCCACAGAACACAGCATATAGGCAGCACATCCAAGGAGAGAAAGAGAGATGATTGCTGGGGTTCCGTGACCACAACATCCCCTGGAAGTTTTACAAGCTTCCTGGCTTAGAAATCCCAGTCTTGGCATGCCACCAAGGCTTTCAGAACACAAAAGGGTCCTCCAGCTAATGAGTCCATTGAACTGCTTTGGGAATTGAGACCCCAGGACAGGCAGTGATTTGGCCAGGGTCACCCACTGATGGGTATGGGAGCCCACACCTGCTCAGACAGCAGCAGATGGCGTGTGGGCTTGGCAACCCCCCTGCTCAGTGAACTTGACGTGCTCCTGTGATCTCATCGGACATGGTGAGACTGTACCTGCATTACCTCAGGATGCGCTCTCAACACCCTTGTGTATAGTCAAGAAGCCAGGGGCGAGGAGAATAAAGTGTCTTTTCCAGAGTGATAAGCAGAGGACCATGATTTGAATGAAGTCCAGGCTGAGACCAGCTGCCCTACAACCTTGCATTCCTGACCTCTTCGTGCACTGGGCATGGAAGGGGGCAGTATCCCCTCTCACTCTGCTCCATATCCATGAGCTTGTTGCTTCTAGGAATCATTTTCCTAGGAGCTCCCACCCAGGACCATAGCAGAGTAAGAGGGCGCAGCAAGTGTTAACATAGAATTTGTAAAGATTTCAAGTTGTCACATTCTTTATGTTATGGTCATTAAAAAAAGCAATGTTGATACTACTCTTATAATCTTCATCTCTAGAAAAACAGTTTAAATTTTAAAAGGGCCAGTACCACGGCACAGCTGGTAATGTGTAGACCACACAGACTTGACCAGGGCCAGTACCACGGCACAGCTGGTAATGTGTAGACAACACACACCTGACAACCTGACTGCCATCCTGGAGCCACATGGAGGTGGAAGGAGAGAACAAATTCCACAGAGCTGACCGCTGACCTCTATACATCCCCCCCAACACACACACACATATAGACACATGAGTGCATGGACACACAGATGCATGGGCGCGCACGCACGCACTCGCACGCGCACACACACACACACACACATAAAATTTTTTAGTCACAAAAGGGATCCAGGTGGCTGGAGAGATGACTCAGTGGTCAAGAGCGCTGGCTGCTCTTCCAGAGGACCTGGGTTCAGTTCTCAGCACCCCGCATGGTACCTCACGATCATTTGTAACTCCAGTTCCACGGGATCTAACATCCTCTTCTGGCCTCAATGGCCACTGCGCACACATGGCATGCAGACATACATGCAAGTAAAACATCACACACATAAACATAAATGAATCTTAAAAAGAGAGCAACAAACAAACCCAAACCAACCAGACAGAAGCCAACTTCCTTTCTTCTGAGTAGACCCCGGGACAGCAGCAGCAGCTGCCCTGGGGGCTTGTCAGAGATGCAGCTTCTGAGTGCGAACCTTCATTTTAACGGGGTCCCGGGTGAGCCCATGTCCACACAGGACGTCTGAGAAGGGCTACTCTGTGACATGCTTCTGTGTCTGACATGTGAGGTCCTCAGTGTGTGTGTGTGCCGCCACTGTCTGATACCTTGACCATAACCCATGCACAGACGCGCAGTCAGTGAGCAGGGCAGGTCTGCTTCGATGGAAGGGAAGTTGCCCTCATTCTCCTGGCTTAGGAAGTCATGGTTTGCTGAGGCCTTGCTGCCTACGCCCTCGCTTCTGAGTGAGGCAAGTCCCTGCACCCTCTGCCTTTTGAATCAACTCCCCTTTCAGTGAAGGGCACTAGTGTGGCTGGTGGAGTTTAACTAGGGACACGAGGTCAAATTCCACACATAGCCCTACATATTCCTACCACACACACCCGCATTCTGCTCATTGTCCTGGAAAACACCCCATCATGTGTCCCTGGCCCTTTCTCCTGTGACCTCCAGTGCCGCAGGACTGTTGGGAGCAGTGAGCCAGCCAGTTCCAAAGGTGACACTGGCTGGGTCTCCACCCTGATGAACATCCCTCCCCTTGCCTAAATTCAGGGCAAGGACAGGATTGGGACTTTAAGCTGGGGCCAGTGCCCACCCAAGGCCAAGTGTTTGGGGGTCCTTGAAAACTAGTCCCTCTTTCTCCATCTTAGATAATGCCCTGGGGCTCCCCTCTTCTTGACAAATTCCTGAGCCTGCCCCCTCTATCTCCACTTCAGTTTTTCTCACTAGAAGTGGGAGACAAAGGCTCTCTCCCCACTTAGTCATTTAAATACTAATGTGAATACAATTAAAGGCTTAAACAGAGCCTAGTACATAGTAAGTGCTCACTAAACATTACCCATCAGCATCCTTTTCCCAGTGTTCTCTCTTCAGTCTGACTTGCACTGGGTGTGCTTTCCTGTCCTCCCTGTAACCTCTGTGACAAGGTGCCAGCTGCCTTCTCTGTGTGTTCCATTCTGTTCATATCCTCTCCATTCCACATGCCCTGCTTTGTGGTCTCCCTTACTCCTCCCAAAGGGCACTGTCTCCTCCTGGGCACTGTCAAGTTCTTACCATCTGTAGCTTTCAACACTGAAGAGGTGCCAGGGGCCAGCTTTGACTGGAAAGGAGCCAGGAGAGACTGCTGATCCAGGGAATGTGAACAGGTAGTTCCAGAGAGCCCCGGAGGCTAAGTGTGACATCCTGATGTCGTCACCACAGAGGGACCAGTTTCAGTGGCTGGAGCCGAGTGCCACTAGAGGCAAGGTTTCTGGAGGGTCTCGTGCCTGCCTCAGATGGCCAGGGTGAGGAAGGAGCAGAGGGTGCCCTAGTGGCAGAGCAGAAAGGAAGACGGTGGGTCGTGGTGATGAGCAGTGAGGTGCCAGACTGCAGTGTGGGGCTCTGGATGGTAGAGGCAGCTGTGGAAGGGCCAGGGAGAGCGGCAGCAAGCTTGGTCTCTACTCGGGGTGAGTGCTGAGGTACTTGGTGTGATTCTATTCTGATCAGCGTGTTTGAATGCCAGGCGGAGTGGGCAGTTAGCGCACACACACAGGCACCCCTCATCTCCTGGCACACAGTACTGTGTGTGCCACCTCAGGACTCTGCCAGCTGGAAGGCTGTCACCGCTGTGTACACTACTTTTATCATCACTGGGACAAAATACGCCACAGAAGCAACTGGACTGGTTTTTGGCTCACGGTTTAGTGGTGGGGAAAACATGGCGGCATGTATGGCATGTAGAATCATCTCCTGCCTGGGGTGGCCCCTGTCTGAGGCAGCAGGAGGATGAGGTGTGCTCACGTCTCAACAGACCAGAAACCAAAGATCCGGGCCAGAAATTGGTCAGGCTCTACCCCAAGGCACACCCCTAGGGGCCCATTTCCTCTCTCCAGGCCTTACACCTTAAAGTTTCCACAGCCTCACAGAACAGTACCAGCAGCTGGGGACCAGGGGTTCAAGCATGTGAGACTTTTAGGGACATTTCAGACTCAGAGAATAACAGGCCCCGAGACCTTACATCTCTACAAGTGTGAGCAAAAATAACCCTCTCTTTGAGTACAAAGATGAGAGCTGATGTTAATGGCTTGAGTGTGAAGGGCATCACGTGGGGAGGTAAAACCTCGAGAAAGACTGACCGCATAAGGAGAGGAGGTGGGAGGAAGGCCGGCCAGGGACACCCAGGAAGGCCTGAGTGGGCACAGTGGGGCCTGCAGATCCAACTACAAGGTCTGTATAGCCCTGTGCTCCTCTGAGAATTCTGCAGCAGAGAGTGGGGCCAAGGCCTGAGTTAGTATCAGCTGCTCGGGGTTCAGTGTAGAGGACAGGTGCCTGAGCCAGGCACTTCTTCCATCCACCAGATGTCTGGGCTCTGCAGAAGTCCGGGGTGCCTTCGTTAACCCACGTGTCCGGCCATCCGCTGGGCTTCCCATATCTTTCTTCCTCGTCTCCGTCCGTTCCCGCACCCCCAGCCTGCACTTGGCCTAGCTCCTGTACTACCTGGCTTGCTCTTCCCCTTTTCCAGACCCTCCCCATGCAGCTCACCCAGAATGTAGCCCGTCTGTAAACTGTACTTGTTTGTGGGATGGAGTGATGGCCGTCTCCCAACCCTACCCACTGTTTTCCCGGCTCCAGGACAGGGTGGGAGAAAGGCCTGTGGTTGAGATTATGCCCAGGCAGGTAGGCACAGGTTGAAGCACCTGCTCCCGGGTGGCATGACGTGAAGCCCCCAGCTTGTTAGCGGCTCCACACCTCCTGAGAGATGGTCAGAGCTGCAGGACCTGGCTGGGAGGGAAGACCTCAGACTGATGATGCCGCTCTTCAGGGCTCTGAGGTGTGTGGAGGGCTGTCTCGTGGCATTTCAAGCCTTGCCATCAAGGCTGCCCATCCTCCAGGATTCCAGCACCTGTTTCTGTAGCCCATGGAGATTGACTGGTCATAGTCTATGCAGCTGTGGGAACCAGACAGCATTGTAGGTCACCTTTAGCATGCCAAACTCTGGCACAGGAAGCCATGTTGAAACAGAAACCTCCAGGTGGCTAGCTGGGTGGACAAGGGCTGGTTGCTGAGTTACCACACCCTAGACAAGCTGGGCAGACAGAGAGGGGCGTTGACAGAGTCAGCCCTCCTGGGTTGAGCACATACAGTGGCAGACAGGGCCACTCTTCCTGGGCACAGTGGTAAGCACTGTGTGTTTGCCTTCTACTCCCGGAACCCACTGGAGGTCCCATAAGAGAGTGTTATCCTCTCCCTGTCCCCAACCCAAGACCTAAGAAGCTCAGTGGCCCACACAGTTGGCTTTGAGTCCAGGCCTCAGAAGTCTGGGCTGCAGGGCCCTCCTTTAAGCCAGGAGCGGTTATTTTCTGTCTGTTGGATACCTGTACCATGGGTTCAGTAGATGCTCGTTAAGTGATGACAAGCTGCTGCCTGCCTTCAGCTCAGGTGTCCTGTGTTGTCCAGTGTGTCTCAGGGAGAACGGGGGCTTTGGGCATCTCCCCGCTGACTGACACATGCTGCTGCTTATCTCGTCCTGTGAGGCTTGGGCCCCAGACCCTGACTAGGGGCAGCAAGGGACTAAGAAAGGACAGACACACACACAGGAAAGCTGGGATCTGGTGCGTGCACTCGGGTGGAGCCACAGCTACTGCCGCCAGCAACTGGAACCTCAGTGTGTTTGTTTATTAGGCACAGCACAGGTGGAGGGGCTGGCTAGTTTTAGAGGGACTCTGTAAACATCCAGAGGAGGAGGAAGCTTTAGTTGCTAGTCTTCGAGCACACGGTCACTCCTTGGCACTGCGTCTCCCTCCCAAGGACAGCTTCACCCAGGCTCGGCTCTGCCACTGTGGGGCTGAAGCATTGGACTCTTCAGCGTGGTGTCCGTCAACAGTTCACATGCACTCGGGACTTGCCTCCTCGGGGCTCTGTCCACTCCCTACAGGCTTACGACACTCATATTTCTGGACTTCCATTCTTCGCTGCCCAGTCGCTGGCACCAGCCTCCTCTGTCTCTCTCCAGGTCAGGACTCCCCAGCCCGTCCTGACACATTTTCTCAGCCCATTAGGAGCAGCAAAGTTAAGGACTTGGTAGTTCTAGAACCCCATTCCTCCATGTTTTGAGCCTGTGGATGTTGACATTAATAGTGAGATGAAGATGAGCCATGACGGTTTCCCATCTTCGTTTCTACAGAATTACGGGTGGAATTGTGCATTGCTGCATGCCACCTTACATCACAGATGTAAGTTGGTAAAGGAGTCCTTGTGGAGGAGGGTGACCCCTTATCTGGGATGACTGCTGAGAGAAGAATGAGGACTAGAGATACCCACACACAGGGAACCCCCCCTGCAGGTGGAGGTCAGTGTCGGGCTGAAGACACCATCAGAAGCCAGGGCAGCATGAAGCAGGTTCTTCCTCACCATGTGCAGAGGCAGCCAGCTCTCCACCACCATCTTGTACATCTAGCCCTGCAGTCACGGCAGGCTGAGTTTCTGTTAAATAGGCTGCTTGGCTTTGCTGCTTTCTGTTAGGACCTAGTCAGCTGATGACCTCAGAGCTCAGGGACATGGAGGGAAAAGCGAAAGGCCCGCTTTACAGGTGGTGGCAGATGTGGCTCTCTACAGAGCTTGGCTCTTGTAACAACAGCACCCCAGTGCCCTGCATGACCCTCCCTCCCAAGCTGAAGGCCTCAGTGAGGCAGAGTTCAAAACCACACCAATCCCTAGGCTGGCTGTGGTCTGTTCTGTTCCCTGGTGTGTGGATGGGTGGTGGTCCTGATCCATTTAATAAGGTATGCATTAGCTGCTCCCTCAGCAATTCCTCCTGCCTTCTCCCCAAGACCTCCTTCCAGGCCCTCCCCCCCCTTGTGAGATTCTCTTTAGTCCTATTACAAATAGCTCAGCAACCCTGGAAACTTTTCTTATCCTCCTAGGCTGGACCAGGGGCACAGAGGTACCATGTCTACAGAACATGCTGGCCAGAGAGGCTCGGTGGAGGCTATTCCTCCAGGAAAGCAGGCAGGAGAAGGTCAGGACTTAGAGCTCCAGAAAAGGAGGGCCTCAAGGAGAGCTCTGGTTTGTGTCTCTTACAGTGTCGACTGGGTCTCTGTTCTGCTGGAGTCCCCTCCTCTCCTGTCTGCCAGCCTGGTTCCACCCCTGAGGACTGGCCCACCTATGCCAGGGGCCCTTAGCCTGAGAAGCCGAGGGTTCTGCCTAAACCCCATGCTGTCTACCATGTTGGGGATATGGAGTTTGCCAACTCAATTCCTGGCGTGCAGATGGAGCTAGTGTTTATAGCCAAACCCACATTTCCTACAAGGGCCTCCAAACAAGGTCGGCCATGTGCAGCTTGGCTGCTTCCTCTCCTGCCATGCCCCATGCAGGGTCTTGGCTTTTGGATACCCAGCCCCTTCTAGGAATGTACCATCCAGAGGAAAGAGCTTGAAAGGGCTTCATTTGTATTTTTCCAACAGGCCTCACTGACTTCTGGAAGGACTCATTATTTACATCTGTGCAAGGCTTATTTCCCAGTTGAAAACTATTTCCAAAGAGAAGGGAAAAGCTTATCCATGCTGTTACGGCACCCGGGTGATCATGGGGAGTGGAACAAGACCACACAGGGAAGAGTGGATGGGTGTGAGAATGGATGGTCTCTCCAAGAAACTTCTGGAAGATCAGGATTCAGAACCACATACCTGCATTCATACAGGAGACCCGTGGACATAGCTAGCCAGCCCCAGGCCCCTGTGAGGAAAGGGCAGGATGTATACGGACCTGATTCAGAGCAGTTCTTAGGTCTGGTCCCCAGGCCCTTGAGTGTGTCGGCCAAGTTCAGAAATGAGTTTGGAATTCAGGCGCTGCTCATTGGAACATTCGCCCGTGGAATCTGAGGCAGGCAGAGATAAAGGGACCGCAAAGATCAGAAACCCTGCCTAGCTGACCAAAGACCACAGTGTCCTGGAAGAATGTGAGAGGGCTGTGCAGTCTACCCTGAACCCTACCTTTGTGGAAGCTGAAGAGAGCTGGCGCCACAGCTCCTGTGTAAGCGCTCACCCGCCACATCCCTGTCCGTTAACTCCAGCCTGTGCAGCGGCCATGGAGGCCGGAGAAGACAGCCGATCCATGTCCTCAGGGTTCATCTGGGATAGCGGGAGCACTTTGATAAGGTACACAGGTCATTCTGTGCTTAGGGAGGCATCAGTTCCTTTGCAGGCTGATTCTGCTTCAGCAGACACAGTGGGAACTTGTTATTTCCACTTTCCTGCCCCTTTTGCCCATGATACATCAAAATGTGCTGATCCCCCATCCTGGCTCTTGGTTACAGAATGCCTCTGCGTTCCGCCTGGTGTAGTCCTGGCCATGGTGTTCCTCAGGAGCCACCTGGGTTATAGTTTCCACCAGGAGATGTTCTGTCTCCTCTCCCAAGCCTGGCAAGGCAGGGGTCAGGCTACCTTTTGGCTACTCTTGATACAGAGAGGGAAAATCTGGGGACCCCCCCCAAGCGAGAGTATCCCCCTGACCCCCAGCTGTGAACTTGTGAAGGGTAAAACCCTTTCAGTGCGTCTGAGCCCTTGTCCATGGTTGATGTCGTGCTCGGTGTAGTGACGCGGTCAGTATCCTTACCTTGGCCTGCTCCCCGCTGCCAACACCAAAGGCCTCTCTTGGTCACTTCATCCTTCCCAAGGCCCTGTCATCTGGGGAACCTACATGAGGTAGAAGTGCCCAAGGACCCTGCCCCTCCAGCCAGCCCCTGATCTCTTCTGGGTCTTCTGCCAGGGAAGGAAGGAAACAGTGGCCAGGATGGAGCAGAGATGCGCTCTCCATAGCTCTCTTCCCTCCTTCCTGGCTCTCTTCCTCCTTGCTAAATGCCCCGACCCCACCATTGGAAGAGGAACCCAGTTCGTGGATGGTACAGCATCTACTCCCCGCTGGGTCTCTCCTCTACCTGGAAACACTGTGCTGCCCCAGGTCTCTGGTAGAATTGTAGCTAGCTTGTAACCTGACCCTGAAATTAACCACTTGGGGGTAGGGTAAAATGATGGAGTGTTGTCACACTGGTGGTTCCATCATGGCAGGCTCTGTGGCCAGGAGGACCTCAGCATCTCAGCTTGCTCCGAAGCTTATCTGTTATCAGCAGGCAGGCGCCAGGTCAGAGCCAGATCCCCCTCATCTCACAGCCGGTTCCTGACCAGTCACTGACAATGGGCCTGTGTGCTCCACTGGTTGGTGTCCCAAGGGCATGCTTTTCCCTTACTGAGATCAAACTGTCGGCCGCCTTTCTGACATGTGAGACCACAAAGAAGGCTTGTCTGTCCCCTTGCTGGGGTCATGGGTTTGAACCAGAGAATGGGCCTGCTGCAGGTCTTAAATGCTGGGGCTATGGTTTGCTTTTGACAACAACTTGCGCGTCCTATCCTGTGAACAGTGTGGTGCATTTCCTGGTGTGGCCGTGATGCATTCCCTACCTTGGTGACCCAGGCTTGCCCTGCCCATCCCAGGCACTGCTGCTGGGCCTTGTCTGTGAGTGCAGGTTTGGGGGTATCGTTCCCACCATCACCATAGCACACAAAATCTTAGAAAGGCTAGGAAGCAGAGTGACCAGTGCTCTAAACATGTCAATCACAGGAAGATTGCTAGATGTTTCCTCCCACCTCCAAATGGAAGTATTTGGATAAAAGGCTGAGAAGGGTCATTTTTCTGAATCTGCTAGGGAAAGACCAAAATCGAGGTGGCATCTCCTCCAAGTGCCATAGTCCCACATGGCTCCATACAGTTGCTTTCCACCCTGACTTGTGAGTGAGTATATGCCTAGATATCATCTCTGGATCCCAGTCTCTACCCAGCCCCTCAGAAATGCTAGGCTGAGGGTCATGAATGAAGCTTGTTCTAAAGCAGAAAGTGTGTTTGGTTCAGTCTGAGTTTGGCTGTCTATGACTTCACCAGCCATCATTCAGACCCTCTTCCCCCTGTGTCTTCTCTTCAGGACCGTAACGACAGGGTGGGGAGTTCTACCCCGCTGCTGTCCTCTGAACCGTGTGAACTTGCAGCCAAGGGCCTAGCTTTAGTCACTGCACAGCACCCGAGGGAGGAGCGCTCCCCATTCAGCATGTCACCCAGTACCTGCCATCTCTACAGATCCCAACACGATGGCAGTGACAGAGGATGAGAAGAACCTGAGACTTAAGAGTGTGTGGAGGTGGGGCTGGATTCAGGCTCCCGCTGGGCTGCCTGCTGGCGATGTGATGAGAGTCTGAACCTCAGAATGCCTCTACTTTTGTCTCTGTGAAACAGAAGGAAAAGTGGTCACGGTGAAGGCCCAGGAAGCAGTCTGGCAAGCTCCTTCACCCCAAACAGGGATAGTGATGGTTTGTTTTTCCCCTTCACAGGCACACATTCTGGCAGTTCCGCCATGAGAACCCCAAGACCAGAGTTGGGGACCCTCCACCTGAGGGGCTCCCTGGCTTCAACAGTGGAGTAATGCTGCTGAACCTGGAGGCCATGCGCCAGTCTCCGCTCTACAGCCATCTGCTGGAGCCTGCATGGGTACAGCAGCTTGCAGATAAGTACCGCTTCCGGGGCCACCTTGGGGACCAGGACTTCTTCACCATGATTGGCATGGAGCACCCCGAGCTCTTCCACGTGCTGGACTGCACCTGGAACCGGCAATTGTGCACCTGGTGGAGGGACCATGGTTACAGCGATGTCTTCCAGGCATACTTTCACTGTGAGGGCCACGTCAAGATCTACCATGGGAACTGCAACACCCCTATCCCGGAGGACTAGGCACGGGCTCACCCACTCTGCCCATGGGGCTCCCGGGCCTGGGAAGGAAGAGTGGCTCTGCAAGGGTGCCCTTTGGGGTCCAGGTGCTGCAGGCTTCCCAGCTGACCAGTCCCTGTCCAGTGGCCATCCAAAGAAACTTAGCTGAGCACTGCTGGAGCTCAGGCTGTTTCCCTTCAGGGCATCATGAGGGACAGACACAGATACCTTCCGTAGGTGGTTGAAGATACGGAAGGACAAGATCCCTTGTCCACATGGAATCAAAACCCCTTTGAAAGAGCTGGCTTTTGCTAGATCACATAAGTGTTAGATTGACAGGCTGCTGTTTTGTGAGAAGGAGCAGAGCTGCTCTAGTTCCCGGTGAGCACTGAATGAGTGAGTCAGGGTTTTAACAAGCAGCCCAGAGTTTAAGCCTCCGAAGGAATGCCACAGCCCACATCCTTCTCCAGAAGGCTTTGTACCTCCTCTCCAGATGTTCACGCTGCTTGGTGCAGCCTTCAAGAGCAGCGTCTCTTTAGGTAAGGCCTCTTGGGCCAGCTAGGAGGCACGTAATAATCCCCTTATTATAGCCTTCACAGCTCTTCTCTCCCCAGTGTATCCCAGAGCCCATTTTCCCTTGTCCATCCACCTGCTCCCGGTCACCTGACTGTACTAAGGAATCAAATCCACCATCAACGAACAGAGATTGGCTATGCTGAGGCATGCACTAGAATTGTCCAGACTAGGGAGATTCACTCCAGGGAGCAGCCTAACAGTCCACTGATGCAACTAGGTGGACTTGGAAAGGGGTGGCCTTTGGGGTCTCGCTGTGGTTTCTGGTGTGGAAAACAAACCCACACTTAAGTACCTATGGCACCTACCCCTTCACAGAAGAGTGCGCCATTTCTTTCCTTGGGCTTGGGGATGGGCTCTATAACTCAGCTGTCCACGTGAAGCCACCACAGGCCATGCCCGTACAGTCCAGCTCATGTCCTCAAGGAAGAAATGTTAGATCCTCATTATATTTTCTTTCACCACAAGTGAGAACAGCTAATAAATAGTCTTTGAGAGAACACTTGGCTCATGTTGGTTGTTCTCTGACCAGAGTCTCCAGGGGCCTGGGGCCCTGAATGAAGACAGGACCCACTATCAACCAGAGCGCCTAAAAGGACCCACGGAAGGCCTGCTGAGTGGCAGTGGTGGTGCTGCTGTGTTTGGTTCTAAGTACAGACCCATTTCGTTCTGGCTATTGCTAGATCCATCTGCTGCTGGGGACGAAACAGCCCCTCCCCGTGCCCTGCTTCTTAGCCCAGACCTCACAGCTGCATTCGTGCCTGGTGAGGCGGCACACGCTCCCTCACTAACCCTCTGCTGGGGCCCAATTCATCTGTTCTCCTGGCTCCTTGAGTTCCTATTTATAGCTTCTGGTTATTAGATGCCTGCTGTGTGCCAGGCATCATCTTGAGGATTTATATGTGCTCTGGATAATCATGAAAACTTCAGCAAGTTCATTCCAGTTCTAAAACTTACATATGAAAACATGGACAGCCCTATGCTGTGGTGTTTGCTGCAGCTCTTTATTGTACAAAAATGTTGGAAACAGCTTAAAATGCTGACTAGGGAAGTAGATAAATAATGCATATGGCAACCATATAATGGAACATATTAAAAATCACTTTAAGGAATATTTAATGTACCAGGAAATACTTAATGCTAGTGAGTCAAGAATACAAAATGTAAGGTTGTATGTATGTCCTTTTGTTTTTTAAATTACACATGTGTGTATCTATATGTATTTGTGTACAAACAGGTACATACATGAAGTATGTATGTATGGAAAGAGGGAAATTCAAGAACAAGCCTATTCTGTATTTTATTAGTTCAGCTCCTCAAAGACCATACTTCAAACACATTAACAAAACAGTTATCTCAGTGCGGGGAAGAAGTGGATTAAAAGCCAGGGAGTTTTTTTTTAACTCACAATAACAGCAGAATTTTTCATCAATAATTAAAGTGTTTCTAAAGCTACAAGTGTCTTCCGTTATTGCAAGAAAAACAATAAGCCAGATACTCAGAGCACAACAGCATCACCCACTTACTGTGTGTGTGTGTGTGTGTGTGTGTGTGTGATTGTGTGATTGTGGGGCAGCACAAAGGACAACTTTGTGGAGTCAGTTCCCTCCTTCTACATTTACATACTGTCTTAGTCAGGGTTTCTATTGCTGTGAAGAGACATCATGACCACAGCAACTCTTACAAAGAAAAACATTTAATTGGGGCTGGCTTACAGTTTAGAGGTTCAGTCCATTATCATCATGGTGGGGAGCATGGCGGCATGCAGGCCGACTTAGTGCTGCCTACATCTTGATCAAAAGGCAACAGGATATTGACTGAGACACTAGGCAGTATCCTGAGCATAGGAAACCTCAAAGCCCACCCCCACAGTGACACACTTCCGCCAACAAGGCCACACCTCCTAATAGTGCCATTCCCTATGAGATTATGGGGGCCAGTTACATTCAAACTACCACAATTACCCACTGCACCAGCCCCCCATTTACTCTTGAGATCCCCCTCAGGAGGTCCCCCTCCCCTGTCACCAGTGGCTTTGGCCTAAATGCCTCTGGTGAATGTAGGATCATAGACAATAGGAAACCCAGCCAGACTGGCAAAAGCCACTGTGGGTTCTTGGCTTGCCACAAGTGGTTCTGACAGAGGTTGGAGAGTCGGCTCTGCTTGGGGTCCTGTTAGGATTCGTATTGTGCATACATAATTAACCTCCATTGTCTAGTACATACCTGTATGTGTAAGTAAAGTGGAAGTCCAGATGGCATTTCTGAATATATAAAATTTTATCTTTATTTATGTTAATTTCCATATTTTTCATGCTTATTTTGTAAAATGCATAATAAATGCTATACATTTAAACATTTTAATTACATTCATTTATTTAATGTGCATGTGTATATTCACAGTCATACACATACACTATTGTACTGTGCATGGGACAGTCAGAGGACTTGCAGGAGTTAGTTCCTGCCTTCTACCCTGTGTAGTCCAAGGATGAAACTCTGGTGGTTAGGCTTGGCGGCAGGTGCCATCACCCGCTGAACCACCTCACCAGTCCGATGTACATTTTAAACCATTCTCTATAATTACTAATAAGTGTCATCCTGTTGTGCAGATCATGGCTGGCCACGATTGGCATCCCCAAAGGACAGCCGAGGCTGAGTGGGCTCTGGTCCTCACCTCTCCCGTGGCTGCCTCCCTTCTCTACAGAAAAGTAATCTAATAATAGCAGCACTAGCCTTGCTCCCATTTCCCACATGATAGTAGCCTTTGTGCATACACAAAGCCCGTGCTCCACGTGTGCCGATAGCCTTTGGAAAGCTTGCAGGCTTATGGATGCGATTCACTCTCGTATGTGTGTCAAGTCAAACAGACTACAGCATCCCCCACAACAGTGCATCATCAAGCCACAGAAGAGTGGTTGGTTCAGTGGTACCCAACCTGGGGTGCACCAGGGGTGAGTGGGTACTTGCTCAAACCTCCTCCCGTTTCAACAATAGCTAGTTGGGAAGTCTGACTCTGGATCTAGAGGTGGGCAGGGTGGTAGGGTGGTACAGTGGAGAGAATGCCACCTGGCTGCCTGAATCTACAGCTGCCCTCACTACCTGGGCCACCCCTGTTTCCAAACCCAGGGGCTAGAGATCTGGCAAAGGGTGTCTGCAGGAAGAGAGATGTATCAGGATTTGATAGTGTGAAGTCCCACAGGTGCAAGGAAAGGCTGGTAGTTATTAAATATTCTTTTAAAAATAATAAACTCCAGCTGTTGAGTTGATTACATGTGCTGCAGGTGGCCAGCTGCTTGCAGGGGCCCACCTTTGAGTTAGTCAAATCACGCTGCAGACACCTACAAGGTAACTTCTTGGGCAATATTCGGGTAACTACCCTGACCTCAGTTTCTTCCTGCATAAAAACGAAGGGTATCTGAGGAGCACTTCTGCCCCCAGCCACATGTGGAACAGCGGTGCTTAACACGAGCCTGCGGGTTCACACATGCAGTACAGACCTTCCCCACCCACTCCCCGTTCATCGCAGAGACCACAGGAACATCACATGGATGGGTGATGTACTCCATCCCTGTTGTGGGCAGGCAGGGTGGAGTGCAGGCAAACTATGGAAGACTGTTTGCAATCACAAAAGAATTACCTGTCCTCCAGGGGCCCCAGTCACCCTGCTTCACTCTGCCACCCGCTGGGCCAACTAAGATTTTGTCTTAACTTTAGGCTCCAGCGTCCAGCTACCAATGCGCCTTCCAGGCACCGCTTCTTTACAGGCAGATGGGCCTTCCATGGGTCACAGGTGGGGAAGCACAGAGGCTTAGGGGACTAGGAGGAGCTGCCCACATGAAGCAGACCCCGCCGCTCCTGGGGAGTATGCCCGGACTTATGCAGAGGAGGCTGCTGGGATGGGGCCGGCGGCTCAGATCCCAGAGCATCTCTACCCTGTTCTGAGGGGACGGTGCCACTACACAGCCACCTTCTAGAGGCCCGGCTGGCCTTGGATGTATGCGAAATAGGACTCCCTCCCTCCAAGGCCAGGTGCTCCTCTCAGCCTCCCTCCTGAAGTGGAGGGTTTGCCCCAGCCCTGCCCTGGGCCCCACGTGTCTGGGCTGGCGACAGGGCAGCGACCTGTGTGAGGCCATGATGATAGTTGGCAGGGGGCCTGTCTGGGACCCGGGGGGCGGGGGGAAGCAAGTTACCAACACTTCAATTCATGCCCAGACCCATTCCTGCACCCTGTGGGAATCAGTCTTCTTCCTCTTTAACCAATGTAACCTACTCCCATCCCCCAACAGACAGTTACTCCAGAGTGTGTCCCCCTGTATCTCTGTTTTCACTACGTGGCAGTCTTACTTGGTGTCTATGGCCTTAATTGAAATAACTCACGCTTCCTTCATTCATTCACCACAGCCTGTTGGGTGAGACTGTTCCTGGGGAGACAAGAGACAAATGTCTACCCACCCCAAATAGGGAGCCAGTGACAGGCCGAAGTAACAAGCCCACCCAAGTCCAGCTTGGTGAACCGGTAGGATTAATGGTTACTTATAGGAGTATGGGTGAGGGTTTGGTTACCAGAAGCAGGTACAACTCAAAGGCAGCTGGATCGCGCCAAAGCCCACCCCAGCCTGGGTACGAATGTCCCAACTGCTACAACCCCAGGAGTTCTGCGCCACTTGCAGACAGATGGGGGACCCATCAGGCAGCTGAGCTGGTCAGCCTCCTGTAGGCAGCTCTGCATCTTTTCTCCCATGGGAGGGATGGCTCGCCGCCTCCACAACACGTGACTTACGTGACTCGGGAAGGTTTCAGCTCTCCCAGCTTGTGAGGTTTGTTCATGTCTCCAATCTCCAGAGCCTCTCTTCTCCCTCCAGGAGGGAACACTTCAATTCAGAAGGAACCTTTTACTAAGGAGGCTGTGCTGGCTGGTTGTATGTGTCAACTGGACCCGAGCTGGAGTCATCAGAGAGGAAGGAGCCTCAGTTAAGGAAATGTTGCCATGAGATCCAGCTGTAAGGCATTTTCTCAACTAGTGAGCAATAGAGGAGGGCCCAGCCCATGGTGGGTGGTGCCATCCTTGGGCTGCTGGTCCTGGGTTCTGTAAGTAGGTGAGCTGAGCAAGTCATTGGAAGCAAGCCAGTAAGCAGCACCCCCTCCATGGCCTCTGCAGCAGCTCCTGCCTCTGGATCCTGCCCTGTTTGAGTTCCTGTCCTGACTTCCTTCAGGGATGAACTATGGATGTGGGAGTGTAAGCCAAATAAACCATTTCCTCCCCAACTTGCTTTTTGGTCATGGTGTTTCGTCACAGCAATAGAAACCCTAACTAAGACAAAGATGGCCACACTGCCTTTTTGGTCACCCCACAGAGGCACGTGAAGACCGTCTGCATGCTACCAGCCTCCTCCACACTTCTCCTCACTCCCCACATTGCTTACCCTGAGGAATTCCCATGTCATCTCTACCCGTACACTCCCCCAGTTGTCTGTGTCAGCATCCCTGTCCTAGTTCCTCGTGGGCCAGGTGACCTGTTCTTTGTGTTGTAGACCCAGGGGTCAAACCAGGACCATGAGGTAGGTAGATACTTCCATTTCTTAAAATTTATTTGTGTGTGCACTCATGCATGCATGCATGCACATGCAGGTACTGATGGATCCACTAGAGTTACAGGTGTTAAGCTACCCAACATGGAGGCCAGGAGTGGACCCTGAGTCCTCTGAAAGAGCAGCTAGTGCTCTTAATTTCCGAGCCATCTTCCCGTGACCAACACTTCCATATCTGACCCAGTGACAATGGAAACCCACCACCCAGCTCCCAAATAAATCACACACTGAGGCTTAGTCTTACAAACGCCTGGCCTTAACTTGGCTTAGTTTCTTGTCAGCTTTCCTTAACTTTAAATTATCCCACTACCTTTTGCTTCTGGGCTTTTCCTGTTCTCATCTGTAAATCTTACTCCATGGCTAGCTGGGTGCCTGGATGGCTGGCCCCTGGAGTCCTCCTCCTCCTCTGGCTCCTTGATTCCCTCCTCCTAGTCTTCTCCTTCTGTATATTCTCACTGTCTGCCAGCCCCGCCTGTCCTTTCTCCTGCCTCACTATTGGCTGTTCAGCTCTTTATTAGACCATCAGGTGTTTTAGACAGGCACAGTAACACACCTTAAAATAATATTCTACTACACCTCCCTTTTCCTACCTCTATTTGTTTACATGTGTCTCTGTGCGTAGACACATGTAGGTCATCAACATACTGCAGTCTTCCAAAACTCCTGACTAATCCTCAGCCAGCCCAGGCAAGAACGGTTTTACAAGAGGCCCAAAGCTGAAGACGGAGTCCATACGAGGTGACTGGAATGTCTGTGCTTACAGAACATGCGTGCTCTGGGGAGGCCGTTAATCCTCTTTTGTTCGGGCAACAGACAGTGACAGCCGGGTTGATAATCTCCCGAGGCTAAGTGCACACGGGCTTAGGGAAAGGAAAGGGCTTGGTCCTGGTCACAGGCAGGCAGCTTTGTGGCAAACTTGGATCCATCACATCCTTGCTAGCCTTTAAGGAGAGTTACCCTCACCACCAGGAAGCCCTGACAGCTCGTCACTCCGGCCTTCCCTCTTCCTGAGCCCAGTGTGGCTCTCCTCTCTTCTACCTCTCTTCCCTGCCCAGGGCCCCTCTGGGGCTGCAGCACCCTATCACCCCATGCTTTGAAATGACCCAGGTGGTGATCTCAGTCTCCGGGCACCCAAAGCACCTTGTGTCACAGCCTCCCCGGCTCCTTGTCCCACACAGTGTGTGGGTATACTTGCACAGAGAGGGCTGGCTTCTGTCTTGTCTTCATGCTCCATGAAGGCCCATCAAGGAATGGAAGCCCTGGTCTGTGTGCTCCCCTGGATGTGCCCAGGGCTTCACATGGCTCTCCTCCCCTGCCTTGCCTCCTTCTCTATATTTCTTCCTGCTGCTCTTCCATGGAGCCCCAGCTGGAACTGGAGGAAGGCTTATTGCTGAACTTTTTATTGATTCTTTGTGGATTTCACATCATGTACCCCAATCCCACTCATCTCCCCATCCCTTCATATCTACCCTCTGCCCTTGCATCCTCCTCCCCAAAATAAAATAAAATTAAATTAAATTAAAAATCTCATCATGGAAGCTGTAGTGTGTCACAGTGAGTCACACAGTATACCCTTTAGTCCATACACCTTTACTTGCAAATGTTCATTGCAATGAGTCATCGGTTTGCTTTGTGGCCTCTGGCTTTTACACTATCAATACTGGATCCTCACTGGGACTGGAGGAAGGTTTACTTGGACCCCAGTTTATATTAGATGTCCCTTGTTCGTCATCTGTCATATGTGCCTTCTTGCATGAGTCTTATGGGTTTTATAAGAAGCAGCAGCTATATATATGGGTGATGGTGAGCATGTTCTGAGGACTGGAAACAAGGACCCCTGTGGTCCCTGGGTATGGCCTATAGGAGGTATGGGGGCCTGAATGGGAGGTAAAGAAGAAATGAATAGGGCCTGTCTAAACTGGGGTCCTAACCAAGTGTAAGTCCTGGAAAGGCCCCAGAGGAGTCAGAAGAGACACATGGTAAGGTGGAGCTCGTAGGGGGGTGATCTGCAGAACCTTTACCCTTTTTCAAAAACACAAACTGATCAGCCTTACTCTTGGATGCTCTCCTCACATGTGCATGGCTGCCATCTAACATTGTATGGAAACCTGGAACTCCTCCTCTTCCTCAACTACTGTACCTGCCTTCTCCTGGGCACCTTGAAGGCAGGAATAGTGTGTCAGGACCACACTGCCTGGCATGCTGTGGGAGCTCATTAAATGTCTGACCATAGGAATAAGCAGAAACAATACCACACTCTCAGGAGGAAAAATGGCAGCCATGGATTTTGGGAACATGAGTAGGTATAGGCCCAGGAATATCTGCTTCATAGGATCCCAGTGGGGAGCAGATGAGGAAGAGGTAGGAGTATCTGAGCAACCAGGCAGGTTTGGGGGCCATGAGTGGGAACCCAGGGAACCATGGCAGGAAAGTTCCCTGCCCCATTACTGAACATCTGTGTTCCCATTTGTCCTGTCATCAAGCTCAATGATTTTTCTGGAACTTGGCAGCCTTCCTGATTGATTTGTTCCTAAGATTACTATGTGTTACATTTGTTTATGCTGCAGAATATTACTTTAACTATGTGAAGGTGTGTTACATTTGTTTCTGCTGTTTTGTTAACAATGTAAAGATGTTTACAATTTTTTATGCTGCAGAATGTTACTTCAACTATGTAAAGGTGTGTTACATTTGTTTCTGCTGCCTTTGTTAACAATGTAAAGATGTATTACATTTGTTTGTCCTTCATTGGTTTAACAATGTAAAGATGTGCTGCTGTTTCACCTTGCCTGCCTAAGGCACCTGATTGGTTTAATAAAAAGCTGAACAGCCAATAGCAGGCAGGAGAGGGGTAGACGGGGCTGGTGGGCAAAGAGAATAAGTAGGAGGAGAAATCTAGGCAGAGAGAGAGAGAGAGAAGAGAGAGGAGAGAAGAGAATGAGGAGAAGAAGAGGGACAGGCCCGGGGCAGGTAAAAATCCTCTGAGGCAGAACATAGATAAAGAGAAACAGATTAAAACAAGAGCTAAGATAGAGCCGAGCATTCATAACTAATAAAAACTCTCCCTGTCATGATTTGGGAGTTAGTGGTCCAAAAGACAAAGCTTGCTACATACTTCTCCTGACCCCGTGGGTCACAAGATTTCACAATTCACAAACAAGCTCTGGAGGGGGGGCTTCATTTCCACAGCCTCATTTTGCCTCACAGCAGTGCCTCCTCAGGAAAGAGAAAGGAGAGGAACTATTATCACCTTGAGCAAGGATAACAGAACTACTGTCACCATTGTGCATGTAGGGGGAACTGAGGCTCATAAAGGTGAAGTTACTTGCCAAAGCTCACCCTACTTGCGCATTGTATGTAGAACTGGCACTAGGACTTCTGAGTCCCAGCTGTCCTGTCATTCTAAGAGCAGGCTCCCGTGGCATCTGTGTGTGAAGATGCCATGGTAAAGCCTAAGGCTTTGCATGTTAATCTAAAATAGCTACAAATGTGTAAAATGTTCCTATTGTTTAAATCCAAATAAAACTACCAAACATTGCCAGGCATGGAGGCATGTGCCTTTAATCTCAGCACTCAGGAAGCAGAGGCTGCCAGATCTCTGTGAGTTTGAGGCCAACCTGGTCTACACAGCAAGTTCTGGGTCATCCATGATTACATAGTGAGACCCTGTCTCAAAAACAAAACTAAACAGAAAACCAAACATGGCTGTGGGTGCTGCTCTGTCTCCAGCAACCACATCCATGATGGATGCCTTCTGCATGAAGGTAGATATGATCCTTGGTCGGCAAATGTACCCTCTCATGGGAAGAGACAACAAAGAAGGAAGTAGGTGACTGAGCTTAGGAAGTGGTGAGGGACACAAGATGCTCTTTGACAGACAGTACTAGAAAGGCTTAGATGGTCGGAGCTGGCCCCTTAAGGACTGAAAATGAGCAGGAGTCAGCTCTGGGGAGTCTGTGGGGTACAGGCAGAAGGGACAGCAAAAGTGAAGGAACCAGGGAGGGGAAACACTGTTGGGGTGATCAGAAGATCAGTGTGACAGGTACAGAGAGAAGGGTGGGGTAGGAGAGTGGCCCACAGAGATGCTGGGTCCTGGAGGAAGGAAGGAGCTGCTTGTTGTGTAGGGAAGATATCGGAATTTTCCCAGGAGCCTGCCCTGAGAAAATCCCTCCCAGGGTCCTGGGGAAGACGCTACGTCTGGCATGGGGTTATCTGAGGGAAAAGAATCTATGTACACCATGCTCTTTTGTCCATTACTTTATTTCTCTAAGACAAAATTCTATCTACACAGCTTCAGCTCTGTCCTGACACTCAGTTCCTTCTGTCCCTCCTTCTTCTGTCCTCTCATAGCCCTAGTGATAACTAAGCTCGTATGGTCCTCTCATAGCCCTAGTGATAACTAAGCTCGTATGGTCCTCTCATAGCCCTAGTGATAACTAAGCTCGTATGGTCCTCTCATAGCCCTAGTGATAACTAAGCTCTTATGGTCCTCTCATAGCCCTAGTGATAACTAAGCTCTTATGGTCCTCTCATAGCCCTAGTGATAACTAAGCTCTTATGCTCTCCACCTTCATCTTCATCCTCTGTTCCTTCATCCTCCATCTTTCCTTCCTCTTCTCCTCTCCTGACCTGATTCAAATCCACCTACAGTCCACAAAACTTTTCCTTGCTCCTTACTCTCAGCCCAAGCCAGTCTGCCTTACCATCTACAGAAACTCTGTTCTCTTCTCCTCCTGCCATGCGACTCTGCCTCACCAGGAATTCTGCCTCCCCTTCACTCCCACCTGGATATGCAAAAAATCCTTTGTTCTGAGTCAAATGCTCTGGAATGCCATTTGGCCAGTCTGAGGACGGAAAGTCTGTGCTTCGTTAACATAAAAACAAAGCCATACATCTACAGTCTGCCTATCTCCTAGGCTCTGTAGGGATGTTACCTAGTAGATCAGCAGTAGGTCTGAGAAGCTTATACTGTATGCCCTATGGCCTAGTAGTGTATGAGCACACAAGAAATTCAAGCAAGAAACAGCTGAATATTAAAGGCTGAATAACACCAAATATTCCTTGATAAATGACTCCTCTCTAGAAAAGATTCCTTGATCTTTCTAGGTATAGTTTATTATATACAGTTGAATCTCTAATATATTCCTGCGGCTTGCAGCAGGAAGATATGAGGGTGTCATCAGGAAGACTGGGTGACAGGTATACTACAGTTCAGGTCGAGGTTCTAGGGGCTTGGGTTACAGACTCAGGTGATGGGGAGAGAAAGGTGGGATGTGTTTTGGAGGGGAGCATCAGGCCTTTGAGGATCAGAGCTGTAGGCAGGGTTGGGATGTGCAGTGTGCTGACTAGATGCATGTCAACTTGACACAAACTACAGTCATCTGAAAGGAGGCAACCTTGATTGAGAAAATGCCTCCATAAGATCAGGCTATGGGCCAGTCTATAGAGCATGTTCTTAATTAGTGATTGATGGGGGAGGAGGGCCCAGTCCGTTGTGAGTGGGGCCATCCCTGGCTGGTGGTCCTGCGTTCTGTAAGAAAACAGGCTGAGCAAGCCATGGGGAGCAAGCCAGTAAGCAGCACCCCTCCATGGCCTCTGCATCAGCTCCTGCCTCCAGGTTCCTGCCCTGTTTCAGTTCCTGTCCTGACTGCCTTCAGTGATGGATTGTCACCTGAAATCAACCCTTTCCTCCTCCAGCTGTCTTGGTCATGGTGTTTCATCACAACGGCAGAAATCCTAACTAGGACAGGCACAAAGAGGAAGCTCTTCCAGGCTGTGTCATATGCTTTCAGCTTGACTTTACCAAGACAGAAAAGAGTTGGAAAAAAAAAAAAAAAAAAAGCAATGTTGAGAGGAGGGGAACACATGAAGTATCCCATTTTGGTTTGGTCTAGCTGCCTGTTTCAGGGTCTCACTATCCAGCTGTCTTAGTCAGGGTTTTCATTGCTGTGCAGAGACACCATGACCACAGCAACTCTTATAAAGGAAAATATTGAATTGGGGTGGCTCGCTTACAGGTTCAGAGGTTCAGTCCATTATCATCATGGTGGCGAGTGTGGCAGTGTGCAGGCCAATGTGCTGGAGCTGACAGCCCTTAGGTCTTGACTCAGAGGCACTAGGAAGTCGACTGACTGTCACACTGGGCATGGCTTGAGCAAAAGAGACCTCAAAGACCGCCCTCACAGTGACACACTTTCTCTAACAAGGCCACACTTCCTAATAGTGCCACTCCCTTTGGGGGCCATTTTCTTTCAAACCACCATAGTAGCCCAGGCTGGCTTCAAAGTTGTGATCCTTCTGCCTCAGTCTCTCAGGTGCTGGGATTATAGGCATGCGTGACTATGTCTAGTGATTGTCCTGTTACTGACAGGACGTTGGTTACAGGTTCCTATTAAACACCCTAGCAAGCTGCCAGCTCTGGGGAGGGTTCAGAAGATGGGTCAGTTCTGGGAGTCAGTTGTATGGTTTCAGAAGCTAAGTGAGGACACATTGCTTCCCCTTTACCCTTTGGAAATCACCCCCAAACTGTAGAGAACAAAGAGCTGAAGTAAAACTCAAGCCTGATAAAGTGAAAAGATGTCTATAGCTCTAAACCATGCTACATGGAGATAGGAAGTGGGCAGGAGAGTGATAAATGATTTATCTGAGAAGAGAATACTCCTCTATCTATATGCTCAAGAGGCAGAGGCGTGGACAACAAGGAGCTGGGTTACCTGGAGGAACAGGAGTGGGAGGCACTAGATGAGAAGGGAGGGAGGGAGGCCAGGGACGTGGCAGCTGGTAACAGAAACAAGGAGTGTCAATGTGTCTGGAAAGTCGTCCCCACCCAGGTTCCCATTAGTGCTCTCCCAGTCATGCAGGGGACGGGGACTTTATTCACTGAATAAAATGAACCTGGAAGGTCGGGGCACAGCACAGCAATAGTGAAGCCCAGCTGAGCAAGAAGCTGGGCAAAGTATGTACTGAAGGCCAGGGCTGTCCCACCTGCCCTGCCCAGCCAGGCTTTTATCCCGACAGACATTTCGAGGTACCCTTCTATTTTCTGTAGAAACTGAACTGCCCAGGAAAAAACTGTAACTATTGAAATTTGGGGGTCTAAATGGAAATTCCAAAGGACCATCTGACCATCCTTCAAAGAAGCCCCCAAGTCCCCTGATCCCACTTGTGCAACCAAGTTTCCTGTTGGCATTTGGCCATAATGGGCTGGCCAGGCTTCATCAGAAGTCCAAGGAAAGCCTTCAGCACAAAAGACAAGACCCAAACAGTCAGAGGAAAACTCACTCAACTGGAATACACAAAGGAAAAGAAAATGTCCAATAAACTGCATCCTCAAAAAGCTTAGAAGGCTGCATCCATGAAGAGCAAATGAATCCTATAAAGAGCAGTCGGAACCATCATATGTTCTTGGGAATTAGAAATGACGCTAAGATGGGAAATTCACGGATGATGAGCAGGATCAGGTGATACATTTAAGGAAACCCCCAAGAAAGCATCAGAGGGAAGCAAAAGTAGAAAACTGAACAAGAAAGAAAGATTTTCAAAACTCTGTCCAGCGGTGGTTCTAGAAAGAGAAACAAGAGGAAGTAGGGAAGTTATTGCCAAAGAAATGATGAAGAGTCGTTCTCAGGGTTGGCGGACATCACTGCCTCGTCCAATGAATGATGACATGAAGTCAACATGAGATGTCAGACTATCAGGGAATATTGAAAACGTCCAGTCATAGACCAGAGACATCTTCAGAGACAACAAGATCAGGATGTTGGCTTCCTACTAGCTATCTTGGGGAACCTTCTGGAGGAAAACTGCTCCCATAAGGAAGGAAAACAAAGAGTGCACGGGGGCCGGGAGGTAGCCGGGAGGTAGCCGGGAGGTAGCCGGGAGGTAGGCGGCCACTCTGAGGACCCAGCTGCATCCAGGAAAGCAGCACAGATGGAAGCTGAGGACAGGAGTCCTGGAGGAGATAGAACAGGTAAGATCAGTGATGAGTTCTACCATGCGATACCCTATAGTGACAGCCTTAAGTGCATAGAATGACCTAGCTAGATGGTAAAGAGAGCTAAGCAGATTAAAATCATCAACTCCAGGGAAATTTAAAAATAAATACATTCACTTGGCCTATGAGTGGAAGATATTAGCATAATCATATCACTAGAATACTCAATAAATAATAAGATATAGAATTTTTAAATTAATGGCTTAGTGGAGGCCTTTGCTGCCAAGGCTGATGACCTGTGTTCTATCCCCAAGACCTACATGGAGGAAGTAGAGAGCCAACATCGGCAAGTTGTCCTCTGTTCTCTGCATGTATACTGTGGCACACATGCACACACACACACACACACACACACACACACACACACACACACACACAAATAAACAAGAAAAATAACATAACATATTTTGTCATTGTTTCATTATACATATTTGTATAATTAGTGAGCAATTAATAGGTTATGCATGAACCAAGTCATCAAGGGGTTGGAGAAAAGGCTCAACGGTTAAGAGCATGTCCTGCTCTTGCAGAGGACCTGAGTTCTGTTCCCAGCACGCCTATCAGATGGATCGCAACTGCCTGGAATGCCAGCTCCAGGGGAGCTGACACCCTCTTCTGGCCTCTGTAAGCACTGCAGTCATGTGCTCAAGCTGGCGCTCTCTCCCTCTCCCCTTCTCTCTCTTTCCTTCTCCCTCTCTTTCTCCTTCTGCCTCTGCCTCTCTCCTTGACTTAAACAAAACTATTTGCATTAAACGTTTAGACAAAAAGAAGTCACTGGTATTTAAAGGTTCAGGACTGGGTAGCATTCCTAAGCAGAGTGCAAACAGTGAGAAGCAGAGCCAGGAGACGACCCAGCAGACCCCGGGCGGGCTGGGGCTGGGGCTCCCCAACACTTAGATGCCGATCTGAAGATGAGCTGTAGAGCAGGCTGCTGCAGGGGTGTGAGAGCAAAAGAAACAACTCAGGCTAAGACTTTCTCAGGAAGCAGGAAGCGCCAAGAAGAAGGCTCTCACACCTGCTAACATAAACTGCCCCATGGGTAGCCTTGGGGCAGTGTCCTTGGCCCTTAACATCTGTCAGCTGGAGTACCCTCATTAATATCCCTCAGATGGGCTTACAATGTAGGGTTTCTGCCCAGCCAATGTGCCTCTTACAAAAACATCTGCTTTGGAAATCCCCGCTTTAAAAAACAAAACAAAACAAAAGCCCTCCCCTGTATCTGCAGCATGGGCCTCTATTCTGGGCTGATTCAATGTACCCGAACTGCAAGTCTTTGTTTCCAGGATAAATGCTACTTCCTCTGACCTCGGTGCCAACCTTCTTCAGTTAACAGGGAAACAAAAGAGTCGGGGGTCAGAGGAGCCAGGAGGATCGTGGTTCAAGCAGGAAGGAGGGCTTGGCTGATACCTTGGACCCTGCAAAGATTACTAAGATTGAAATGATTTGGGGGGCCATGAATGTAACGGACTTTTAATCTGTATCCTTTACACATAGCTTGCCAGTCTGGCCTTTCCCCTTAGAATAGATTTACAGTGGGTGACTGTCATTGTATCACTGTGACCTTTCAACTCCTGCCCCTGGTGGAGAAGTCTTCTGGTGTGTGCCATAGGTGTGCTCTTCTCAGGGCCAACTGGGTATTCCTTAGGAATTTTGTCATCCCTTTAATAAATACCACCATTATTAAAAATTAAATTGCATACATCTTCAATTCAATAAAGTCTCTTTACATATTTTATATGTGTGGTGCTGAGGCTTGACTCCAGGGCCTCATTCATGTTAGGCCAATATTCTACACTGAGCTACCTCCTTAGGCCTTGCCCCCAACTTACCTTTAAAACAAAGATAATATTTGAAACATAAATATTTTTAGTTCTTTTCTGCAGTTTGTGCTTACCCATGCTCCTGAGGTTATATTTATATCCGTGTGGTGGTGGTACAGGTGGTCTGTTGGGGCCAGGTATTTCCAGGTTCTTGGTGTCTTGTTCAAAGAATTGAACACACACACACACACACACACACACACACACACACACACACACACACACTAAACAGCAAGGAGAATTTTTTTTTTTCAGAAGCAATGCGAAAGTATAGGCCACATACCCCAAGAGAGAGCTGAGTCTGAGTGAACACTCACTAGCACTCGGTTACCATTTGGGGTTTTCTTTTACTGGTCTAAGAGAAGGAGGAGTTGGTTGCTAAGGGACAAGGGACAGGCAGGTTTCCTGTTTTGATTGACATGCTTGAGTGATGTAAGCCTTTGTTTACTGTGAATGTCCCTTCCCATAATGCATCTGATTTTAATCATTTGCACACCTAATTATGCATAGACATAAGGTAATAAATGGATTTTCATCTAAAAGTTCATTTTGAGAACAGTTTACTTTCAGTTCACTGCCCCTAGTTCCCAGATATTACAGATCACAAAGCAGGAGTGGATATGAGTGCTGGGAAACTCTGGGTTTGAGGGGCCTGATTGCTTGTTTGGAGAGGGGTATGCATGCAGCTTGTCCAAGGTTGCTAAGTGCTTTGCTGGGAATACAACAGGGTGTTGCTCAAGTCAAGTGGAGTCTGGGTTGCTAAGCTATCCCTGCACCTGCCTACCTCAGTGGGAACACTATATCAGAGTATATTAGACTATCCACATCGGTGACAACAGTTTGGTAACTTGAAATTTGGGGAATATTTATACCACAGAAACTGACAAGTGCCACAAGCCAGGGCTTTATGTTTCAGAGAGCCGGTGATTTGGTCTGTACTAGCAACCCACTGCTCATACAAGTCTTCTGCATGTTTCTCTTCCATGGATGGATGGATGGATGGATGGATGGATGGATGATGATGGATGACTGCATGGTGACTTCACTTTCTGATAGTACCTGGAGCCTAATGGCCAAGTTCCCAGGCTGGGAACCTGTAGAGCGTGGACATAACAGGATTCTAGCCTGACCTAGCCCTGTGGTTGGCTGAGAGGCCTGTCCATGTGCTGACTCTTGTCTGAGCATGGAAAGGAGGCAGCTTGCTTTGAGGAGCTGCCCACCTCCTTCCTCCATGCTTCTAGAACAATAAAACCTTTCCTACAGAAGGTGGGGTGCCTTCCTTATGTCTGCAGGCGGAGTAGGCTGTGAGCAGGCACGACTGTACCCCCACACTCCTCATACTCGCAGAGCTTTGCAGACAGCCAGGCTGAGGGAGGAACCCTGCACAGCTCAGGCCAGAAGCTCGTTAATGTGAGGTGCAAATGATGACAGCCGATAGGGCACCATTAGCTCCTCAGCGTCTGCCCCTGCTGCAGTAGCAACTGCTGGGAAGCCCCTAGCACCCGTTTCCAAGCCTTGTGAAGTGGAGAAAGGTTCTAACCTCAGCTCAGCTTTTAGTACTCTGTATGCCTTGGTGAAAATAATATTTCACCATTCTGAACTTCAATTTCATGTCTATAAAGTAATGGGATGAAGTAGAGGTTATTTTATGGGGGAAAATAGAATTTTATGGTCAAAAAGATTTCTTGGAAGAATGTTTAAGAGTTATGCTCACACTGGATCCCTTTCTTGGACACTCTCAGTGCTCCAGAGTGCATTAAAGGACCCGATCAGTCCTATGGAAAAGATCCATATTTCTTCTTTTTTTTAACCTAGCACACTCAAAATCCCTTTGACCACAGAACTTTTTAGGAGAGCTGTTCCCCAGAAACAGGGCCCCCACCAGCTTAGGCATCCAGTCTGATTTTTATGAGCTACAAGGGTATCCCGAGTATACAATGTCAGAGACACAGTCTCCCCCAGGAGTTCAATGGTTGGAGAGCCCTCCAGCGTGATCCTGGGATGTGGTGGGACATGGCTAATCCCAAGAGGACCACTCACCTGCTGTGGGCTACCAAGAGCTTCAAGGAGGTAAAGCCTTGCTCTGGACAGTCTCCTGATGCCTAGGCCAGTGCCCCGAAAGGGCTGAGATCAAAGGCCTGACATCTAGTAGCACTGTGAGATGGAGCTAAATGCCCATCATGGCCTCTGATCTGAGGCCTTCTAGTGCAATGGGGTCCTAGCTGGAGTCATCTGCAGGGGTGTGGAAACAGATCATTTGGCCTCAGACTCTAGGGTTCCTAGTTCTGTGGTCCCCAGTGGGCCTGAAAATGTGCCTAACAAGTCCCTAGGTAACACTGCTGACCTAGGACCTCGCTAGGTGGTAAAATGTGTTTTGAGGTCACAGGTGATCAGCGGTCAGCACCATCCAGAGGGAGGCCAGACCTGCCGACTTATCAAAGTCCCAGCCGTCAGGGATAAACTAACCTGCAGCTCCTCGTGTGTGGAGGACCATCTCACCATCTCTCACGTGAGCCTGTATCAGGTGGGACCTTTCAGTTTTGAGTGTGAGTATGAATGACTCAGTCCCCAGCCCTGTTCCTGTTCCTGTTTGTAGGAGCAGCTTTCCGGGACCCCCACTGTGTACAGATAAGTGAGATTGGTTGGGGGGGGATTCCTTACTCTAGACAGCAGTCACTGTGGGTAAAGACAGATCCTCCTGGGACAGGGGCAGGAGGAGGGAGGACACAGGGAGAGGCTGAAGACACTAAGTGCTTCCTATTTGAGGGTGAGGAGAGAGTAGACATTGCCCCTGTCCCTTGAGAGGCTCGGGGGACCAAAGAGACCCCCTCAGGAGATTTCTTGTATCATTTCCTTGTGCCTGACCTACCCAGAAGTGAGGGTCTGCAGGGTCTCAGGCAGCTGTGTTCCTCTCTAGGCCCTGGAATTTCAGGAAGAGGAAGCGTCCTATGGCGGGGTAGAGCCTGCTTGTTGAGGACAGGAAGTCAAGGTAAGGGACCACAAAGATGGACACAGGATCATATTGCCTAGGTTCTTCCTAGTCCAACTTCTTTACCTTACCAACAGAAAACAGAGAGACACACTCAAGGTGCCCTGGAGCCTGAGGCTCCTACCTAGCAGGTCGAGGTTTCCTCTGTTGGAGCAGGGTACCCCCACACCTCTCTGTCTCCCACAGACATTCCCCTGCCTCTTACCAGGGCAGGGAGGGATGGCAGGCCTCTAGGATACTGAGGAAGCGAGCCTCTTAATGATAGTCTCCTCAAGCCACCCTGTTCTTTCTCTGCACCTGTGTCCGCTGCCATGACATGGTCCCTAGTTTATGTTCCCCGACATAATATCTATAGTTCCCAGCTTGTTCCCATGCATTGAAAAAATTACACACTTGTGAAATGACCCAAGGCTTCTGAGAGAATGAGGAGAGCGGGAAGCTTGCAGGTCTAGTGCTTCCGACTTGAATGTGAGCGTGGACTGTTTCTCTTCACCATGGAGGACGGGCTGAGGGGTGGAAGAGGACGGAGGGAGGAACAAGAAAGGCTCTGGAAACTTCCTACAGCATCCAGGACCGGCCAGCAGGTGAGTGGGCACCCCTTGGAGTTCTTCATCTGGGTCTGGGCTGACTGGCCAAGCTGAGGGGAGCAGGGAGAGATGAGGAGCCCATGACGGCCCGGGAGTTCAAAGCGGTCTCTGAGGCTTTGCTGATTCCAAAGAGCAGAGCCAGGTAGTCCAGGGACAACCCTCTTTACCTTGTTCACCCCCATAGGAGAACCCTGAGACACCCCTCGGAAGTAGCTGAGACGTCACTGGCAAAACCCCCACTGTATCCCTGAGGGCAGAGCACATTGTCTGGTGTTCCACCCCCACCCCCACCCCCCCACCCCACCCCCGTGTCCTGTAAGATCCCCAGGGGTCCCAATACTTCCCATGAGACTTCTGCAAGCCCAGACTTGTGCTCTCAGGGGCATTTTTAGGAGGCTCCTTCCTCACATGCTTCCTCTGTAGAAATGGCCGACATCTCAGATTCTTCATGCAGGTGGAGCATGTCAGACAAGAATTTCACCTAGATGGTAGATGTCTTCAGGACCAGTGCAAGCAGCAGCTGGTGTGAGGTGGCCTCTCTCTCCGTGGTATTGGGTTTAATAACTTCAGGCAGATGGCCAAAGCTCTCTCACACAAAGGTGCCCTTTGTCTTGCAAATCACTCTTAATTCGTACGGGAGGCTATTTGAGTTGGTGTGGATAGACGGTTCCCCGGCAACCTCTTTCCTGCTGGCCTTAGCATCCGTTGATGAGCTGATCCCCACCCGTGGTTGCCATGTGTTGGAGTGCTAGGTCTCTGGGTCCTTCTGGACTATCAGCTGGTAATTTCCTGGCAAGAGGAACCTTCCTTCCCCCACCTTTACTTCTCAGACCCACAGCCCCGACCTAGCTGCATTGCTAATTACCTAGGAGTGACCCTTATAGATGCTGTACCTGCCCCCAGACAGACTTGTTGGTTTGGGTGGAGCTTGGGTCTAGACACAGAGGTGTGTTTAAAGCTCCTGGTTCTGTTGTGTAGACATTGTGCTGATCTCGGAGCCGTCTCGGCTGAGGCTGCCGACCGGAAGCCTTCTGGAGTCTCTAAAGGGCTCCTGGATGCTAGGCTTTCAGGCCAGCAGAGCCGGGGCGGGGAGGCAGTGCAGCCAGAATACGGTTGCTGTCGGTTTTCCTGAAACACTGGGAGGGAGAAATCTGAGAAATCAAGTTCATGTTCAAAAGCACTTAGATGCTGGAGTCCTGGGAGCTGTCTTTGAGGAAGTTGTGGGCTGAAGTTAATAAAAAAGTAATAAGTGATCTCTTTCATGTGTGTGGTGCGGCTCACTGTTCCGGGCGGTTCTCTTCCCTCTCAACCCGCATTTAGAAACATTGGGAAGGCAGAGAGGAATGGGAAGTCAGCAAAGAGGCCAGAGCCACACACCCCCCCCCCCCCCCACTGCCTCTGACTTGTCATTCTCCAGGTCCCATGTGGCTACGCAGCCAGCGTCTCCTATCCCCATCTGCAAGGTCCCCTGTGGCTACGCAGCCAGCATCCTGCTATCCCTGCACAGAGCCTTGTTTAAGACTCAAGCGGGGAGAACACTCATGTTGACTTATGATTCTCATTTGTTTTAGGATTACTGTTGCGGCTGGCTTTATTCTTGTTTGAATAACATAAATACACATTTGTCAAGAACAGTGGGCAGGGAGAAAGCTCAAGGGGCCTTGGGTTCTGGCTGGGGTGTAGGAGTGGGAATTGGGTTAGGAAAGTGTAAGCAGAGTGTGTGGGCCGTGAGACAAGCGTGTCGAGTACATGCCAGCTTCAGTGTGCCAGACTACAACAGCCAGTGACATTCAGAAATCTGGGAGTGATGGGCTGGGCCAGGTACTGTTCTTCCTGAAAAGGGAGCGGGAGGGCCTTTTCTGGACACCCAGAGCATCCCCACTGAAGGGTTGTAGCCACAGTCAACGGCTGGCCTAGGAGTTGCTGCAAGGGCCTCTCCCTACAGGCCAGCTCACCCTTAGGAAGAGCCCAAGCTGCTAAATCTTTGGTAGGAGCTGTCTCCTCCTGCAGCCCTTCAGATGTGATATCCAAGGCAGGCCTTGCAGAGACCACCACCTAAGTTAGTGCTTAGTTACTTAAGTTAATTTGTTTTGTTTTCTGAGACAGGGTTTCTTTGGGTAACAGCCCTGGCTGTCCTGGAACTCACTTTGTAGACCAGGCTGGCCTCAAACTCACAGAGATCCATCTGCCTCTGCCTCCTGAGTGCTGGGATTAAAGGCATATGCCATCACTGCCTGGCTGAAGGACATCCTTAGATGAAGCAGGATCAGGTTGGCACCTTGAAAAGTCAGTTGGGACCTTCAGGGTCCAAGAACAGCACTGTCCTCCAAGAAGTGACCTCCTCAGGGTACCCCTTGCCAACAGAAGGATAGCAGAAGGGGGACAGAGTCCCCAGCTCTGGTATGGAAGGACCTTCTTATTGGGGGGATTTATTAAGGCAACTCCACATAGTTAAAAAGGAGGTTTATTTTGGGGTAACTTACAGCCGGTAAAGGGGTTGGTTACAGGATCCAGGAGAGGTGGAGTGCAGTCCAGCGGTGTTCTCTGGAGAACTCTGCTTGGTATATCATCCAGCATCCAGGATCACAAGGAACCAAGAGACCCGGCACATCCGGATCTGGGGTCTTAAGGGCTCCTGTCTTGGCCCTGCCTCAGGGGCAGGTCATAGGTAGGCATGGCAGTTACTGGAAGCCTCACTGGGGGCAGTACTTCCAGGTCAAAGCTGGAACAACTACCCGCTACACCTTCTCCATTTTAGGACAAAGCATGTCACAGTCTGTTCCTCCCCTGGCTGTAACTGCAGTCAAGGTGCCTCTCTGCCTGCCTGGTTGTCTTCCTTTCCTGCTAGGCCTGTAGCTCTGGACTCACCCATGGCTGGTTCAGGGTTCTATCTGTTGCCATCTTTCCCTGTGGTTTCCCTTTTGGACCCAATCACAAACAAGGGTCTGAAGGCTGGTGAGCATGAGACCAGTCTTGCCACAGCCCATTGCTGTAAGGACCCTGATGAGCTGCAGGCTCCAGAAGGAAGGGTGGGGAATCTCAGGCTGTAGTGCTGAGTGACCCTGGGCAGATCATTTCCTTGTCTCTGGGCATCCAACTCCCCATCAGTTGGAAAAGTGCTACACCTGGCCTTTGAATCCCGTGCAGCTCCGTTGAGGGAGTGTGGGGAATGAGAGTAGCCATCTTCGTCCTAAAGGAGGATCCTCAACTCTTTCCTCATTCGCTACTGGGACCCTGCAAATCTGGGGCAATGAGTTTTCCTCCTACGTAGCAGGGAGCCAAGAATTCATTTTAATTCTTCTCCCTCTCCATCATAAAGAATGAAATGGCTGCCTAACCTGAGGGAGTGTTGTGAGGCTTAATGGAATAATCCTAGCAGAATAGTGAGGCCGTGAAACCACGCCCCGGAATGCCTGCCTGGGCTTCTGGGGGGTGGGGTGGGGGGTGGAAACGGAGGGCTGTCCTGGGATCCTCCCCCAATCCTCTCAGTCTGGACTTCCCTGCCAAGGATCCTGGGCTGCAGCCTTCCCCACTCCCACTCCGTCTCATGCTGCTGTATGTGCAGAGCCTGGATCCTGACAGGTCTTTTCTGTGTTGTCCACCCCGGTTTGACACCCTCTGCAGGCCAAGGCTTCCCCTGGAAGGACCTTCCCAAGCTCCCCTCTTTCTCTGTAATGTTTCCCCATGTCCTGCAGAATGTTCACAGCAGAAACTCAGCTCAGGGAATGGATCCCTGTGGTGGAGCAGAACTCACGGTATTTACAGCAAATGGATTTAGCATGCTTTCACCGAGCACCGGATATGGGGCTCAGCTCTGGAGGGAAACAGGGTGCCCCCGGCCAATGCTGGTGTAGCAGAGTCTCAGCAGGCAGGGGTGCAGGCACAGCTGTGTACAGTTCAGAGGCAACCAGTCACCAGCCAGAGGCTCTGAGTCCTGCCTTCCTCCCTGGGCAGTTTGTGCAGACCTAGGGTTGTTCTGCAGAAGTAGTGAAAAGGAACACAAGAACAGGTCTGTGGTACTCAAATAACACAACCCACCGGTGCCTCGCTTACCGAGGCTGTGATGGTGCAGGGGACAGCAAGGATGGTTTTGACTGGGGTGTTCTGGACATGTCACCTGATGGGGTTTGAACCTGGAAAAATGATATCATTTGTAAGTAAGTTTGACTATAATGGGATCAGGATCCATCCCTGGTGCATGAGCCGGCTTTTTGGAGCCCAGTGCTTGTGGTGGGATACCTTTCACAGCCTGGGTGCAGGGGGGAGGGGCTTAGACCTGCCTCAGCTGAATGTACCAGGCTCTGCTGTCTCCCCATGGGAGACCTTGCCTTGGACGAGGTGGGAAGGGGGGGTGGGTTGGGGAGGAAGGCTGGGGGGTGGGAGGAGGGAGGAGAGGGGGATCTGTGGTTGATTTGTAAAATGAATAGACTATTTAAGAAAATACAAAAATACAAAACTCAAAGTTAAAAAAAAAGTTTGATTGTAAGTACTAGAAAAATCCTAAGGAACAGATGCTTTTGAACAGAGCACGAGACTATTTATTCCTAAAACTATCAGAAGACAGACCAAGTCTGCAGCTTTATAGGTCAGGGACACATAGTTGCCATTTGTCTTCTTTCTTTTCTAAATATGATGTCATCCCCAAGATGACGTCATGATCAAAATGGCTACTCCACTTCAGCCATTACAGCCTCATTCCAACTATCAGTAAGAATACAAAGGAAAGCAAAAGACACATCAATTCCCTTTAAGAAAATGTCCCCGGAGGCTGTCAAGATGGTTCAGCGGTTAAAGGTGCTGCCACCAAACCAGACAACTGAGTCATTCCCTAGAAACCACACCATAAAAGGAAGAGAACTGACTCCCATGACTTGTCCTCTGATCTTCACACGTGTGCTGTAATAGACTTCTGAATGCATGCATGTGCGCACACACGCGCACGCACACGCACACGCACACGCGCACACGCACACGCGCACACACACACACGCGCGCACACACACACGCACACACGCGCACACACACACACGCACACGCGCACACACGCACACACACACGCGCGCGCACACACACACACGCACACACGCGCACACACACGCACACACGCGCACACACACACGCACACGCGCGCACACGCACACACACACGCGCGCGCGCGCACACACACACACGCGCACACACACACACGCACACACGCGCGCACACACACGCACACACACACACGCACACACGCGCGCACACACACGCACACACACACACGCACACACGCGCGCACACACGCGCACACACACACACACGCACACGCACACACGCGCGCACACACACGCACACGCGCACACACACACGCGCACACGCACACACACACACACGTGCACACACACACGCACACACACACACACGCGCACACACACACACACACGCACACGCGCACACACACGCACACGCGCACACACACACACACACACAAATAAAATGTAAAAAAAAAAAAAAATTTAGCCAGGTGGTGGTGGTGCACACCTTTAATCCCAGCACTCAGGAGGCAGAGTGATCTCTGTGAGTTCGAGGCCAGCCTGATCTACAGGGCGAGATCCAGAACAGGCACCAAAACAACACAGAGAAACCCTGTCTCAAAAAAAAAAAAAATTTTTTTTTTAAGAAAGAAAATGCCCTGAAGTAGCACTTATCTATTAGTTAAATTGTACTCACATAGGCACATCTATTAAAAGAAATTCTGGGAAGTCAGAATTTATTTGGAGTGACCCTGTTGTCAGCTAAATATTCTACAGAAGAAGGAGAGCACAAATACTGGGTGCCAGCCAACGGTGGCTGCCAGTGGTGTGGGTCTGTGGCGAGAGCTGTACCCCAAGGGCAGAGGGTGGAGTGGGGGTGCGGTGCTGTTCTAACCACCCTCATGGGAGTCAGTTCATCTGTGACTGACCCCCAGTGCAGAAGGGGACATGGGTATATGATGCTGATGCCATGGGCTGGATGACCTCTGCCCCTTGCTCATCCTCCAGCCAAAAATCCAAAAGGTTTGGATTTTCCTAGGAAGGGGCCTGTTTTGTCCAGGGGTCCCCAAGGCAAGTCTCAGTTCCTGATCCTGCCTGAGTTCCTTTTGTACAATCCTGGGACTACCTGTTGCATTGGGCTGTTGGCCACAAGGGCAGCAACATCTCTCATTCAGACTTTTCTTGGACCATGTCCCTGTGAGCAGTGCAAAAATCACCCAGCACCTGGAGCTCCCCCCCTCCACTCGGGCAGACCTCATGGTAAGTGTTTGCAACCCACCTTGTGTTCAAGGCTGGACCGAGACTCTGGAGGTGTAGGGGCCATTGCTGTCTTCCTTTAGTGAGGACGTAGGCCAGAGCAGGTACCCCTTGGGTATATACTGAAGGAACACTGGTGAATATTGGTTGTAGTATTAAGGCAACTCCACATAGTTAAAAGGGAGGTTTATTTTGTGGGGTAACTTACAAGTAAAGGGATAGGTTACAGGGTCCGGGAAAGGTGTAGCGCCGTCCAGCGGTGTTCTCTGGAGAACTCTGCTCGGTCTACCTCCAGCATCCAGGATCCAGGAACCAAGAGAGCCGGCACATCCAGATCTCGGGTCTTAAGGGCTCCTGTCTTGGCCCCGCCTTGTAGGCCTGACAGTTACTGAAGCCTCAATGGGGGTAGTACTTCCAGGTCAAAGCTGGAACAGCTACCCACTACAGGTGAACATAGGTTGCCCCAACTCTAGACCTCCCACTGAATGAGAAGATCAAATCCAAAATGTCTGCTCTTGGCAACATGGTGGTGGTTCCAGGGTATGTCGGTGGACTCATGAGACTGTGACTGAGCTGCGTCATTCTGGGCAGATCTCTTTCAAAGCGCCAGAAATGGCCTGGCTTACTGTCTTCTCAGGGCAGCCCCGCTTCTGGGACCTACTCTTCCCAAGACCAGGTGGAGGCAGGAAGACGTTGGCTCAAAGCAAAAGGGAAAGCCACTGACGCCATCTGTAGGCAACCAGGCTCGCCTGGCTGTGGCTGCCACTGCCTGTTGGTCCTTAATATTTGTGATCCCCTCTTCCACAGGATTTTTTTTTAGCCAACTAAGCACTTTGCCTCCAAAGTGCTTG
Organism: Peromyscus californicus insignis; assembly: GCF_007827085.1. Lineage (NCBI taxonomy): Eukaryota > Metazoa > Chordata > Mammalia > Rodentia > Cricetidae > Peromyscus > Peromyscus californicus. Next base: position 16,224,932 of record NW_026294458.1, on the reverse strand, counting down.
GTCCCAGCTCCTCAGCATTTTATCTGCATGAGACACCCACTCTGAGATCTAAGAATCTTGGGGCAGGGGAGCTTACGGGAACAAGCTGTCTCAAGTCAGCATGGACATGGCTCCATCTCCAAGCTCCAGGCCGTTGAGCCCTGTGGGAAGGCAAGCCATTCTTGTTTTTCACAACATCGGAGACAAAACCTGGGGTTTCCAGCATGAACTATGTCCCCAGTCCTCTTTTAACTTCTTATTTGAGCCAGGGTCTCAATAACTTGCCCAGCCTCGACTTGAGGTCACTCTATAGCCTAAGCAGGCCTTGAACTTGTGATCCTCCGGCCTCGCTCTCTCGAGTAACTGGAATTACAGCTGGAAGGGGCATTGAACAAGAGAGGAGCCGATGTGAAATGGAATGGCAGTCTACCCTTTCTTCTAGCCTTTTCAATCCAGGAAGGCCTGAAACAGTCTCCCATGGTCCTCCTTCCCTGCCAAAGATGGCAGCCGACATTAGGAGTTACACTGGGGCATGGACGTCAGCTGTCCATCTCATTGTGCCCTAAACACGAGCCTCTGAACCTTGAAGGCTAATATCACAGCATTTCCTGCAGCAGAAATAAAATGATCAATTGTCAGGTCCAGTTAACCGAGGCCCTGCTCTGCCCGTGAGGTGAGGACCAACCCTCCCCATTGCTTTGAAGTGCCCCTTTCTTGTCTAACCCACCGTCTTGGTGTCTGACGTGCAGGTGTGTCTGCCCAGGGTCTGTGGAGACACTTCCGGGTCCACCTGGCCATGTCTCATTCAGATTCACTTCTCCAGCTCTGCAGTTGCTGGAATGCAGCAATGTAAGACCAACCTTCCCCGAAAATTCGTGGGGGAAGGTCTACCCAGAACTGCTTTTATATCCCGGCAAGAAGTAGGACTGAAAGGCACCAGCTGAAGACTAAAACCCCCAGTTGTGGACGGCCCTACATGTTTGGCACCTTAACTTTTTACTGATTTTTGTTGGTTTGTTTTAGGAGACAGGGTTTCTTTGTGTAGCCCTGGCTATCCTGGAACTCCTTCTGTAGATGAGGCTGGCCTTGAACTCACAAAGATTCATCTGCCTACTGAGGGCTTGGATCAAAGGCATGTGCCACCACTGCCCGGCCTTACTGATTTTTTTGATGCCTAAGAAGATGATTGGCATCTCGTTTTTTTGAACTGCGTAGCTGAGGGCAGAGCCTGATGTGCTGGATCACATTTGTGAAACACTTGCCAGTTCAAAGTCTTTGTCTATCAAAGCGAGACTCCAGTGGACAACAGATCAGAGTCTGGCCAGACCACCAGCCCTCAGACAAGTTGGAAAGTGGGTTTAGCTAGCTTCCATGAACAGAAAGGCTACATGGCTCACTATAAGCCATGGACTCAGCCATCCTGGCTCCTAAGTCCCACCTGCTTCCTTGCCTATCTGCTACATGGCTGAACCTTCTCTCTAGCCTCTAGAGCTGGGGAGGCCAGAGTGCAGTGACTCTTTACCAGTGGTTCTCAACTTTCCTAATGCTGCGACCCTTTAATACAGTACCTCTTGTTGTGGTGACCCCCAACCATTAAATTATTCCATTGCTACTTCATAACTGTAATTTTGCTATAGTTATGAATAGTAATACAAATATGTGATATGCAGGATATCTGATATGCCACCCCCAAAGGTTGAGAACCACTGCTTTAGACAGACGGACAAGAGGAGTATAAATAGATGGGCAGGGCCATGAAGGAGCAAGGGCAACAAGCATGTATTTTCCTTGTACAAGCTTCCTCAGAGGACCTGGAACTGTCATCCATCTGGGGACGCCATGCATGTGCCTTCCCAAGGCCAGGCAGCAGCAGACACTGTCCTGCTCCTTGCTGTCAGCATCCTCAACTCAGTGAGAGACACTTCCTCTCTGTTACTTGTATTCCTAATACAAGGTCAATGACATGTAAATAGTTGTGCTGGATTGGTTGGAGCTAATGGCAAGGTGAAACATCTGCATATGTTCAGTAAAGACGCAGTTATTTTTTTCCCATTCATCCATTCACGGTTGGTTGAATCCATGGATACAGAACCCACAGATGTGGACAGCCAATTCTGCTTCAGTATCTCAGTTAACCTAGGCACACCAGAGCCACCTGACTGGCCATCTACCTTGACCAGAGATCTTGTGAAAATCTGTTCCTTCTCTCCGGGAGCTTGCAGCCCATTGGTGGAACCCAGTCTACAGAGCTCCAGATGAGGGAGGAGTCAGTGCTTGGGTCTCCAGTGGTCTGTTCATTTAGTCATCTGTCCACATAGGACATACCACAGGCCAGCTACTGAGGCTTGCGGGCTGCACACGGGCCCACCCCTTGGGAAGAGGGGAGTTCACAGAAGAGAAGGACCATACTCTAGCATTGTGAAATATTCCTTTACACGGTGTGAATATATGTCACTGTGATTGGTTTAATAAAAAGCTAAATGGCCAATAGCTAGACAGGATTTTGGAGGCAGAGAGAATGCTGGGAAGAAGGTGAAGAGACCCAGGGAGTCATGAGGAGATGCAGAGGAGACATGTAGGAGATGAGGTAACAAGCCATGAGCCACGTGGCAGCACATACATGAATAGAAACGGGCTCATTTAAGTTATAAGAGCTGGTTAGAAACAAGCCTAAGCTATCAGCTGAGCTTTCATAATTAACGTAAGACTTCACGTCTTTTTTTTTTCTGTGAGCTGGTAGCCCAAAGAAAAATCCAACTGCACTCCAGGGTGGAGGACACAACCCAGACCTGCGCCTTCCCTGCCTCTTTACTCACACATATCATATCCCTTTCTACTGTCCTGGAAGCAGCTTTAAGGAACTACAGAGGGTACCGTATTGACAACCACACAAAGGTCAGGGCACAAAGCTGTGGAAAGCGGTGTCTGCAGTAACTCACAAGCACAACTCTGGGAGCGTTACTGGAGGGGTCTGCACCCCCTATGGACTTGGTTCTGGTTTGGGTGAACCCTGGGGTATCAAATTGCTAGTATTGATTTATTCAAAAACACAAGGCTGTATGCACTGTGATTTTGAGAAAGCCCTATATCTAAATCATCTAAGTTACTACAGTAAATAAGGTCTTCAGTTGTCTCTACGTCTCTGTGGAAGCTCCTGTTTCCCGACAAGGTTTCCGGGAGCTTTGCGGGGCTTTTCTGCAAGATATGTCAAGGAAAACCCGAGGGCCCTTTTAAAGCCAGTTTTGAAGTAGCTAAATCACAGACTTGCCTACTGGTCAGCAGGGTTTCCTTGCCTTGCCTTTGTCTGGGCACAGGCTAGAGGTAAATGAACTTGGATGTCTCTGGGGTTGTTCCGTGTTGCTGGGACATAAGAGCCTTCGCTCCTTGAAAGCAGATGTTATGGTCAGGGTCCCCAAACAGCTCCTGCCAAGCCCCCCACCCCCACCCCCCGGGCTGCAGCATAACCCCTGCCAGGGCCCCTGGGAGACCCCGACTTTTACTATCACATTTGTGCCTACAGGAAATTCCAGGCTTTTCTGGAGACCATCTTAACTACTTGCAATCTTGCCCTTTGACCTGTCTGGCCTGGCTCGTTCCTAGAGGAAAGTAAAGTAAATAAATAGAATTCTGTTTGATCACACACAGAAACATTTATCTTTCAGCAAGAAGCTTCCTGAGGAAGCGCAGTGAAAGGCTTAGGAATGAGACACTGCTGTGTCAGTGCGGGAAGGCTGTATGGAACCCCAAGGTAAGGGACACGGTGGACCATGCTGGGCCAGGCTTCGGCTGAGGCCTAGATACCACATGGGCACCTCAAGGCCCTATCTTTCTCCCCCAGACCCTCCAGATCTATACCACCCTGTGGACCATCAAAGGTCCAACCTTTCTGCAGCTCCCCAAGTTCAGGAGGAAGTGGCCGTGCCTACCGAGGTCAGCAAGTTCCCCCCATCCAGGAAGCACAGTCTTCCTTAGGACTGTTGGGCAGTGTGGGGTGGGGATTGGTCAGGGATGCCAAATTTGGTGCTGCCTGTGGGTATATTCCCTGCCTTTTCAAGATCTTGAGGTGGGGAGGGGATGCCTATACTCCTTAGGTACGAAACAAAAAAAACGTCACTTCCCTCTGATGCTGTCACAGAACAGCAGAGGTCCCAGACATTCTCTTAGGAAGCTCAGGACCCCCAAGGCCTGCTGGGAAAAGCATTTACTAGCCAGCTAGTAAGAAGTCATGGGTTTCTCTCCTAAGAGCCAGACAGTAGACACCCACTCGGAGGGTCCCCGGGCACCATTAGCTCATCACACTGAACAGGGATTGCACACACCCCACTCTGCCCAGCCTTTCCTCTGCTGTGTGTCCAGATCGTATTTCACATCTCACCCATCTTCATCTGTGTGGCTGCTGTAGCACAATCCACCAGACTGCAATTGCTAAACAACACGTATTTATCTCCCACTGTTCTAGGTCCGGAAGTTCAAGAGCAAAGTGTTAGAAGATTGACTGTCTGGAGGGCTCACTCCCTGTGCTGTCTTCATGGGGGGGGATGGGGAGCGGGGGGGGGGGGGGGGCGGGGGGGGGGGCGGGGGGGCCGCGCATGCTCAGCCCTCAGGGCATAATCCCTCCCAAGGCTCCACTTCCTAATAGCACAATAATGAGAATTAGGTTTAACCATGAATTTTGCATTGGCAACAGATAATCAGGCCAGAGCTCCGGGTCCTCTCAACATTTGAAATCACAATCAGGGTCTATTAGCCAGCTCTCCACCACTAGAACAAAATCAGAGACAGTGAACTTAAAAAGCAAAACTGCTTTGGCTCATGGCTTTGAGGTCCCAGTAGATAACTGAACGGCCCTGTTATTTAGGGTCTCTGATGAAGGCACTGGATCAGAATGGTGGGGAGCACTGGCTAACAACCCCCTTACACTATCAGCCAGGAAGCAAACAGCAGAATAAGAAAAGGAAAATACAGAGGTCCCAGAATTCCCCTTGAAGGCACATCTCCAGTGACCAATGACATCCTGTTAGGCCTCACTTCCTACAGGTTCGTCACTGTAAGGACAATCTTTTAACACATGGTCCTATGGGGACACTTATCCAAGTCCCCTGACCAGGCAATAATCTGATATTCTGAAACTGTTCTTTGTGAAGAAGCTATTTCACTGAGACAGTTAGATCCTGTCTTTCCTGCCTCCTGCCATCCATCCATCCATCCATCCATCCATCCATCCATCCATCCATCCAGATGCCTTAGAAGCTGTATTGTGATGTGAAGAGGATTCAAGCTGTGTCTAAGGGGACAGCAGTGGCCTCTTCCACTAGCCCCCATACCCACAGCAGGAGGCAGGTTGGGCTGGGCGGCGGTGGAGAGCTCCATGCGTGTTTTCGGATCACACTTCACCCCACGCATCAAACACCTGAACAGTTCAGAACAAGAAACCCAGACCACAGAATAATGGTTGACATAAAGAGTAGAGATCTGGAATGTGGTAAAATTGGGCAAAATGAGCTCCGCGGGCACAATATATTTTTAGAAAATGGAGTTCATTCATTTAAGGAGCTTGAAGGACAACTAATGTGTTCAGTACAGAGAGTAAAAGCAGCAGCTGTTCCCATGGCCAGACCACATAATACCACCAGAAGTTGCTAGAGCATCCTCTCACACCTGAAACAGCATGTTAGGATAGGTGTGGCTTGCACGTGGTCACAGAGCTGAAGCCAGTCTGTCTGATGCTGGTTTCTGCCTGGGGAAGATTCCTTGTTTCTATCAGACTCCTTTTAATCAGGGCAGCTAGAGGGTTCCCACATCCGTGGTTGTAGCCTTCGAACACAGCGGTGTTGATTCAGCACCTACAGGGTGAGGTAAGCCGTAACATGGTTTGTTAGCATTCTGGGAACCAACCACAGGGAATGCCCAGCAGCTTCATCTCAAGATACTTGTTGAGATCTCTGAAGGAAAAAAAAAAAAAGGAATGAGAAAAGGAGGAATGACTCCTGCTAGGTTTGGTGGAGGAGGAGAAGGGTTATTGTAGACATGAGGGAGAGCATAGCCAGAGGCAGAGCAGAGACACCCGGGAGAGTCCAGAGTGAACAGGACCCTGACCTGAGCCATGGCGGGGGCGGGGAGCGAGGCGACCAGGAGACCAAGAAGGAAAAGGGGTAAAAAAGAAAGAAAGAAAGAAAGAAAGAAAGAAAGAAAGAAAGAAAGAAAGAAAGAAAGAAAGAAAGAAAGAAAGAAAAAAGAAAGAAAGAGACCAGGTAACGAAAATGGCTGTATTGTATAGGAAAGCGAAGTTGAGGGAAGGGCAGCCCAGGCCCTGGGTTCGAGAAGTTTAGGGTAGGGGTATGCTAGCCAGAAGGGTGCTGTAACAGATAGGGACTGAGGGATGCTGGGAGAACCTGGCGCTTTAATATGTTAAAGAGGCACCTCAGCCCTTTATCCAGGCTTGAGACCTAACAGTCGGCATCCCCTTTGTCTTGCCCACAGACGTGAGTGACTCTAGAATTGGACCAGACAGGAAGCCTGGTGGTTGGTGTTGCACTCCTGGTCTTGTTGGGACGAACAGTGTGACCTTGGCAAAGTCACCCTTCTTGCAGCAATCCTGCCAGTGGTGCCCCTACAAGAAAAGAACGCAGCATCAAGACGCATGCCCAAGTGCTCACAGTGACTCTGCCTGTGAGCACGGGAGCCTGAAGAGCATGACAAGGGTAGCAGAGAGCAATGTCCCCTGGTTGCGTCCAAGCAGACTGACGACGCTCACGTCTCCTGGTCCTAAACTAGGGCCGCTATGTGGGAGCAGTAGTGCATGGCAGAAGCCATATGTCATCCCTGAGTTTAGCTTACACAGAGACAGGGGCATCCTTTTTTCTTTCCTTTTTCTCCCTCCCTCTCCCTGATTGCTCCCTCCGGGGAAGCTTTCTTTGAGCAGCATGGACATGGGCTACACGCTTCGGAACTTAGATAACGCTCCACAGCCGTGCAGGGGAGCCATGCAGGGGAGCCATCCTATCCACTAGGCCCGTCTATGGCCTCAGTGAAGCCTCAGATAACAGCAGGCCCAGCCCCCAGCTCAGCTACAATGTCCCCAGAGGCACTGACCAGAATGACCAGCCCAAGACGGTCCAGGATTCCCAGTTTCAGAAACCAGATGAGGTAATGGCGTTTTTATTTGTTTGTTTTTATTTCTGTATAAGCTGCTAAATTTGGAGACCAGAAGAGAATTTGTTACACAGCAATAGATGACTAATATGTCTCACACCGTAAATCACGCGGTAGTTAGAACAGGGGAACAGGTCTGTGTGCAGTGATAAGAAAAGAGTACTAAAATGTGTTGTTAAGAGAAAATAAGTAAAAACCGTAGAAAAACAGAGAGCAATATTTTTTTAATAATCTAAAACTCCATTACTGGAATAGAGAGGTGGCTCGGTAGTTAAGAGCACTTACAGCTCTTCCAGAGAACCTGGGTTCTGTTCCCAGCACCTAGGCAGCAGCCCACAACCATCTGTAACTCCAGATCAAGGGGATCCGACACCTTCATTAGGCCTCTTCAGGTACCAAATATGCACGTGGTGCACAGACATACCTCTGGGCGAAACACTCCTGCACATAAAAAAATAAGCCTTAAAAGTAAATATTTAATAAGCCTTTAAAAAAATACTGCTCTCTGTATTCATGTATTTACATATATGAATCTACCTGCAGTAAATAACTCATTATGCTGTGCCAACTATTAACATTAGTTTGTCTCTCAGTAAGAAAATAGGGAAAGAATGCAAAGAGAATTTTAATTTTTATTCAGTGTATTACTATGGGTATGATATAGACATAACAAAAATTTTTATTGTGATGACATATGTAATTTATATACAACAGAAACATTCTTAAAACAAAGGGGTTAGAGTTCATGATCACTGGAATCTCTTTGAACTTTGATGTCTTATTGTTCTGTTAAAATAGTCATGTGACTACAAAGGAAACGAATGAAAACACATTTGCTGCTTCTACAGACAAACAGGTTTGGAGAGTCGGGCTCTGGCAGTGATGGGCGGGGATTGGTCACCTCATACCTGCTACTGGGGGGATGGGTGAGGAAGGCTTGGGAAGGCTGTCTGGGATGAGAAGGGAGCATCGAACTAAAACTAAATCTAAAATCTCAACTCCCTCGGAGATGTAGTACTTCCACTTACAGGCATTCACTTTTTAATATAAGGCACATGCTAGAAAAAAGGAGATATGTTTATTAATTGAAAGCCTATATTATAGGACTTAGTAAGTAATGTTGGTTTATGCTAGACTCAAGAGTGACCTGACCCTGGACTTTCAAGAACAAAAACTTTGAAATAACCTGTGTGCCCACAGATAACTAAGTTGATGCATTTTCATACTATGAAATACTTGGAGGCTATTGAAATAGACAGCTGGACTTAGTAAGTCAAAATGTGGAGAAAAGTTCAAGATTTCAAGGAAAACGCTTATGGCGTAATGTTACATATTACATGACATCATCAATAGACACTATCCCAGTTTCTAATGAATGGAAAAGTCTGTCGCTCTGGAGAGGGGGAAAAGCATAATATTGGGGGATTAATTAGAAGGGACCTAACCTTTAGCCATGCTGTTTGAATGTGGCTACATAGTAACAAAGCAGCCGTGAGCATGATGTAAGAAATGCATACACTATTTATGAGTCATTAAAAATTAATTTAGAAATAGCTGCTTGTCCATACCAAGAGAGACACAACGGGATGAGGAGACACATGGGCATTTTAAGAGCTGCCCCTCTCAACTCTGGGTGGCTGAGCATCAGCTTCAAATGGCTTTTGAAAATAACGGTGCCAGCCCTACCACAGCGGGGGCTCTGGCATAATTGGTACTGGCCCTGGCCCTGGAGACTTGGCTGACCAGGCAGTTCCGGTGGACACTCGGGACTGAGAAGCCCTGATGGAGGATAGGGGCACTGAAAGACGGTTGTGATGGCAGGACACGAAAGAGCCCTAAGGATGTGGTACCCTGGACCAGATGCTAGAGCAGAAGAGGGATGCTAGTGACATCCATAGGAAGTCTCTAAGCAACCCGGGTACCACCCGGGCCCACCTCCTAGCTTACTGTGTGTGTGTGTGTGTGTGTGTGTGTGTGTGTGTGTGTGTGTGTAGTCACAGGAGATGGGGGCATGGGGACACTGGGTGAGGGGAGTGGGCTCAATAACTCTCCTGTAGTCTGAAAGGTCCTTTGTGCTTCCTGGTCTGTGTTGGGGTGGAGACTTGTTAGCTCAGGAGACTCCTGGGTGAGGCAGGAAGTGGAGCTTCTGTCGGGGTGGGGGGGAGGGGGGGAGCTAGCAGGAGGGAACTCACCTGGGGCTCAGCCCAGCCCACAGGCCCTGCCTGGGGATGAAATGTGACTGCAAATCTCACCCCATATCGAGCATCCATCTCCCTCAGGATTCTGAGATCCAGTTCTGGGAGCTATCCTGGGAGAGGCTTCGTGCTCTAGACCAAGCAGGAGGGCTGGAGGGAAAAGGCCCTAGGGTAAGTACAAGACCTTGGAGTTGGGGAAGTTCAGTTCTCAAAGGCCCAGTGAGCTCACCCAGCAGATGGGGAGGAGGAAGGCTGGAGGGCCGGGAGGCCAGGCCTGACCTGCAGGAAATCAGGGTAAGGGTCGGGTAGCCTTGGAGTCCAGGCTAGGACCCTTCTGTCACTATGGTTTTACAGTTGTGCATACCAGTCAAGTGTCTGTGGGGGAGGCTGCAGAGGCCTCCTCCCTTTGTGTGGTGCTGGGACTCAAACCCAGGACCTTGACATGCTAGACAAACCTACTCTTTATCTCAGGATTTGTAAGACCACTAGGATGTGGTTTTAAAGAAATCTGTAAAATTCCAAGCCAAAAAAAAAAAAAAGTTAGGCCGGGCGGTGGTGGTGGCGCACGCCTTTAATCCCAGCACTCGGGAGGCAGAGCCAGGAGGATCTCTGTGAGTTCGAGGGCAGCCTGGACTACCAAGTGAGTTCCAGGAAAGGCGCAAAGCTACACAGAGAAACCCTGTCTCGAAAAACCAAAAAAAAAAAAAAAAAAAAAAAAAAAAAAGTTAGTTTAAAACTTGTAACAAACAAACAAACAAAAAAGTTCCAATTTGGTGGTTTCACTATACCTTCACTTACAGTCCCCAAGTTGGTACTGTGCATCCCTCAGCCTGCCAGAAACCCTCCCCCCCAAACCCCTAACCCCCCCCCCCCCCCATTTCTGAGTCTGAGGAAACACCTGCCTGCTCAACCCTGCACATCTCACCTGGGGTTGGTGTAGGGAAGAAAAGGCTTGGGGAAGAAGATTACATTTAAGCTCAGTCACAGTAAAAGGTTCTGATTTATCTTGCTTGGGGGAGGAATCCATGATGCTGGCCTAAGGTTTTGAGTAGGAGTGCTCCAATAGCTTGAATAGTGTGGTTCCTAGCTATGCAGAGAAATCTCCTGTGCCCCTTCTCGGATTCTGGTTTTATTGAATTTGGGCCATTTTTTTTTTTTTTTAAAAAAAAAGTGCTTCAAATGGGTTTAATAAACAGCCAAAGTGGAGAACCTCTGGATTGGCATGAATAGGAAATGAACCCTGTGGCCAGTGGGTGGGATTAATTATGTTTGCTAAGTTAAGGTACTGTCTAGAAAAGAAAGTGGCTGCTTTGCCGTGCTGCACATTGTCAGCCAATTGCATTCAAGTTTCAGTATAACAAAGACCGGTGTGCTACCTACGTTGTGCTTTCCATGGCTGCTTCTGTGGGAGGAACACTGATTGAGCTAGACCTGGGTCATGTGTACAGCCTGTAGGGAAGGGGTATCCCTGTGGAAGGGGCTCTTACTTTTAAGAAAGGAGTTCCGTTGTAGGAAGGTCACGATATTAAAGGCCAAAAGGATTTGGCATCAACAAAACCTACAGCTAGCCCAGACCGTTTCGGAGTTAAGTAGCCCACCAGTTATTTTTATTCTGGGACATTTCTTGCATTTCTCTTTGAGTTGACTCAGGCCATATCTCCTGTGCTGAGCAGGAGACACCAACACGAGATTTGATGGCAGACGATGATCATTGCGGTTCCAAAAGAAGACATGTGAGTGGCCAAGGGGGTATGAAAAGGCTCAGTGTCCCTAATCAGAGAAATAGAGATCAGAGCCCTAGTGAGATACTGTGATGGAAATACCCGAGACTGGGTAATTTACAAATAGCAGACATTTATTTATTTCAATTCTAGAGGCTGGCAAGGTCAGGGTCAAGGGACCTGCATCTTGCACATGACTTCTTGTTCTGTCATTCCACAGTGGAAGTTGAAAGGGCAAGAAAGCACAGGATAAGGGTACTGAACTCATCCATTCCCTGAAATACATACTTGTGATGTCGCTATAGTGCCATTAATCCTCATGAAAAATGGGAAAGAGTGATGGGGTGGGATTTGAGACAATGGGAAGACACTTGGGAAGCTCTCGGGAGGGGAATCAGTTGGAGGGTGATAAGGAATGCAGAGAAGCCTGTTAGAATGACTTATCATGAATTCATAGGAAATCTACACCCATCCCAGGGAATCTCTGCCTCTAGGTGGGGAATAGGTCATTGCTTTTGCCTGGAGGTGGGGGTGGGTGCGAATGGGGACTCCCATCCCTGAGGCTGTTAAGAAAGTAACACTTGTATAATCCACTGGTCGTGATACTATGAAGAAGATGTCTGAATCAGAGGGAATAAATAACCTTTAGTTTCCCTCCCGACCTTGAGACTTTTATGATTTTGTAATTCTAAGCGTCTGTAAGGAACTTAACAAAATGAAATTGCTTCCATCCTGTTCAGATTGTAGTGTCTTGCCTTTCAGCATCCTGGAGCGAAAGGACTTTAAAAATGCTGCCCCCTTGGAATAGATGATGCGATCTGGGCGCTCTCATTCCGGGTCAGTTCTCTTAAGCATCAGTGTAATTATGACTGAGCAGATGTGCCATCGTGCTGGCTGATAAGTTTGCTACATTTATCTCTCTCGAGCAGGCGCTGTGGGATGGCTGAACACAGAATGTCATTTTGATGCATAGCCTTTTTTGTTTGCTGAGGACTTTCTGGGTTTTTTATTATGGAAGTTACATTCTCCCTGTTGACTCTGAGTTATTAAAGTGTTGTACCTTTTTTTAGAGATTTGTATTTGGTTCCTTATATCTCAGAAGCAGCTTTGCAGAGTTGGCAGCAGAAGGGGAGGAGATGTTCTAGATGGTTCTGCCTCCAAAGGTCCCACCAGTCTCTACCTGATGGCAGGATGTCCACCTAGGTCCTGGACACATTATGTGTCCTGGAATAAGAGAGAGGGGACAGATGGTCCAGTGTTGTGAAGTTGCTCCGTACCTGCACAGAGCTAAGGATGTCCCAGCCTGGTTCTCAGAGCAGTGTTTTCAATAAGGATTATGTTAGAAGCCACATGACCTCCAAGCACTTCCAGATCTACTGTAGTTCCAGTTACCTGCTCCAGCTTCTTCCATCACAATGACATCCATCTGGGGACCAGTGGGCAAGCATCAGCCTGCCAAGGTGACCCACAGCCCCAATAAAAAGTCTTTGCTGTAGAAAGTCTCCTATCTTGGGCAGCTCATGACATTGTTCCAACACTTTAAAATATTTCCACATGGAGCTGGGCCTCATGCTACAGTTCAGCATAACAACGATTGCTTCATTCCTGTCCTGTGCCTGGTATCAGACTAGGGGGACAGCAACACTTCCTCAGGTCCACATGTCGGGGAAACAGGAACCGTGTTCTTACAGCAGAGGGATCCCTGGCCTGTTTAATTAAACAGGTACCAGTGATGCACCATGGGAAGACAGGGATTAATGAAATCCTTCAATCTTTCATGCTCGAAGAGGGAGCCACAGTGAGCCGCCCAAAGGACATCAGTTATATCGCTCGGGATTGTGATTCCAACTACTCTGGAGGCTATGATAAAGGGGTCATGAGTTCAAAGACTAAGTGAGCTAAAGAGGAAGTTTGAGGTCAGTCTGGGCAAGTCATTGAGACTTTGTCTCAAAAATAAAAAGTAAGAAAAAAAAATGGGCTGGGGATATGGCATAGTTATAAAGTACCTAGTACATCCGAAGTTCCCCAGTATGACAACAAAACTTAAAAAATATTTTCTTGACTTTATGTTCCATTTGAAAATATTGGGACTAAAATGGGACTCTATCTAATTGTACTATTCTTGACTGCTTTCATAACGGATATTAAGCTTTGAAAAAAGACCCACAACAGAGAAGGAACGACGTAGAGAAGAAGAGGGTACTCAGACAGCAATGAAAATCAAGCCTGCTCTGGTTTAGACCACCCCTAAGATTCTCCATCAACTTAAAACAGTACAGTTTTAGGGAATAGTTTATGTTTCCCAAATGGATATTGAGCAGAGGGACAGGAGAGGGGTGAGCTGATTGCCATAGGGTCCAGGGAGAGAATGGACTACAGGAAACACGCTGCACACACCTGGGCAGGGCATAACAAGAGATTCTGTGAGTAAAGAGCTGAATGGCTGAGTCTAAGTCTGGAATGATCAGAGTGACGAGGCATCTGACACCATGTCACATCGCTGAGATGATCGTCTGGGATGAACGGCTTCTGGAGGGGGCAGGGTGGACTGGGAGGGTGCCACCAGCTCCTGGTGTTGGGGCTCTGGCTTTCATGCCCTCTCAGGAATAGGAAAGAAGGTCTTTTCTGTCTAAGGAAGGGAGCTGGGGTGAAAACCCGCTTCAGGTGGTGTCCTTGGAAGGTCACGCCTTCAGGGAAAGTGTAGGTTAGGAAACACAATGACTACTAAGACAACCACCTCTCTGCTAGCTCAGCAAGACAAAAGGAAATTTTCCTCTGTTGGGTCCTCAGTGAACCAGGTATTTCACATAGATTAGGTTCAAATCTGTACAAACCAGAAGTACAGAGGCCCACAAGCCAAAGCCTTCATGTAAAAGAGGTCCCAAATTAGTTTGATTCGCCCAGAGAATAAAAGCAGCAGTCCTTTCTGAAGGATGACACCAGGATTTATGATGACAGGCGTCTCAGAGAACGCAGTAAAGATGAGAACACCAGCACCACCCAAGAGATGGATGATACGATGACCAGGACTCGAGGACCGGGAAACTGGGATGCGGGAAGGAAAGGAAGACTGTGAGCTTGTCTACATTAGAAAAAGAATGTACACACGGATGGCACAGGTATAATGTTGGAGCATTGCTTATAAAAACAAAGCAAAAGAGACACAAGGGAAACATGGACACAACCCATGCCTTTCTTTAGAGGACCGATCAAAAAACCTGGTGCAAACCAACATGGAAGAAACACCCACATGTTAATGTGAACCAAGGGATGCATTGTGGTTAAAAGCAAGCCAGAAGAACTATATTTATACTTAGCCATTTGGATCTAAGAAGTACCCGTACATGTGCATGTGAAAATAATTTAAATTTGTGTTTATATTAACACTGAATAACACTAGGGAAACTAACACCTGGTACCCACTGAGATTGAGGGATAGGGACTGTGGGTTACCGGGAGGGAGTGTGAGACTTCTCCATGATCATATTCCGTTACTTCAATCTTTAAACCACAAAAATTTAGCCGGGCGGTGGTGATGCATGCCTTTAATCCCAACACTCGGGAGGCAGAGGCAGGTGGATCTCTGTGAGTTCGAGGCCAGCCTGGGCTACCGAGTGAGTTCCAGGAAAGTCGCAAAGTTACACAGAGAAACCCTGTCTCAAAAAAAAAATATCAACTACCCAAAAACTTATTATGTAAATTTAGAAAAGTAATAAAGCTAAAGTGTAAGATTGGGATGGACACCAGGTGCTGGAGATGGCTTAGTCTGTAAAGCACTTGCCATATAGATAGGAAGACTTAAGTTGGGCTCCCTAGCACCCATGTCAAAAGCTGAGAATGTGAGTTCATGTCTGTGGTGTCAGCAACATGGAGGTAGGTGCAGGAGGATCCCCGAGGCTTGCTGGCCAGCGAGCAGAGTGGCATCTGTGACCTCCTGGCTCATTGAGAGAGACCTTGTCTAAAAAATAATGTGGAAGGTGATTGAGGTAGACACCCAGTGGCAGGCAACTCTGGTCTCTGCATGCACACACACACACACACACACACACACACACACACACACACACACACACACACTATGATTCCACATAATAAGCAGATTTGAAAAGGAACAAATATAAATTAGGAAAGAAATGGAATAGAGAGGTTAAAGGTGGAAGAAGTGTGGAGGACAAGATGAGAAATTTAACATATGCTTACAGGAGTTCAAAAATAGGATAGAGTGAGGTTAACAGACGATTTATGGAGACGATGGCTGCCCATTTTTATGTCATCAAAGCACAGTGGGCTGCAAGCAAAACCGAACTCTACAGTTGGAGACATCGTGGAAAGGCTCAGAATAGCGAAAATAAAGAGGAAAATTTAAAAACAGCTCCTGAGAGGGACACGTGACTGACGAGGGAGAAAAGCACGCGGAAGCTGTGAAGATCGAAAGCCTGTGGAATCCTGCTTCGAGAACGAGAGCGCGCTGACCTCTTCAGATTCCTAAGGGCTAATGACAGCTCCAGTCGACCCTTCAGTGCTTCAGACAGAGGGAAAATCAAACTAGGAGGAAGGAGGGGAATGCGAGAAGTTAGTGGACAGGGAGAAAGCAGAAAAAAAAAATCTAAACAAGCAATGATATGAAAACAATCACGATAAAAATAGTTATAGACCACAGTAAAAGCAAAGTACACAAATGGTGTCAGAGTAAGGATCTCAGTAGGGCTGAGGACAGGCAGAGGCAAGGGAGACACCCACCTCAAGAACACAATATAAACGGGGTGGTGGTGGCACACCCCTTCGATCCCAGCACTCGGGAGGCAGAGGCAGGCAGATCTCTGTGAATCTGAGGCCAGCCTGGTCTACAGAGTGAGTTCCAGGACAGCCAGGGCTACTCAGAGAAACCCCGTCTTGGAAAAAAAATTATATATATATATATATATATATATAAGTTTTCCTGGAAAGATGGCAAACATGTCCTCGCCCTGGACAGGGCACCAGGAACAAATTCCTAGTCCAATTCTATCAAAGTCTAGCTTGGTGAACCAGTGAGTTGATTGGGTTTGTTTTCAGAGCACAGGTGACAATTTTACAATTTTACCAAGATAATTCAGTGGCAGGAAACTCAGTATCTTTAAGAAACTCTCACGGGGGTGGGGGTGGGGGGGTAGGGTGCTGGAGAGATGGCTCAGTGGCTAAGAGCACTGACTGCTCTTCCAGAGGACCTGGGTTCAATTCCCAGCACCCACATGGCAGCTCACAACTGTCTGTAACTCCAAGATCTGACGCTCTCACACAGACATGCATGCAGCAAAACACAAATGCAAACAAAATAAAAAAATAAATAAATTATTAAAAAAAGAAACTGTTGCTGGGCAGTGATGGCACACTCCTTTAATCCCAGCACTCGGGAGGCAGAAGCAGGCAAATCTCTGTGAGTTTGAGGCCAGCCTGGTCTACAGAGCGAGATCCAGGACAGGTAACCAAAACTACACAGAGAAAAAAACAAAACAAAAAGAAAGAAACTCTTCCTGGAACCACAGGATATCAATAGGTAAGAAATGAAATTGGACCTCACTCTAAACATAAAATTAATTCCAATTGGATCAAAGATCTACATGTAAGAGCTAAAGCTGGTAATCTCTTAGAAAACATGGATGTAATTCCTTCTGACCTTGGATTAGACAAGGGTTTCTTATACAAGATACCAACAGTATGAGCAACAAGAAAAAAAACAATCAGATATTGACACAATTCAAGACTTTTATACTGTCAAGGGCATCAACAATTAGGTGAAGCAACCTCCCAAGGAATGGGAGGAAACAGTTTCCGATCACATAATTACTGAACTGTAGGTGGGGCATATAGAGAACTTGAAAAACTTAGTAATGGGGGCATTGCCATTTTAAATTGGTTGAAGATTCTGAAAAGATTTATCTCTAAAGAAGATATAAACATGGCCACTAGACACAGGAAATGTATCAAAATCTTTAGTGCCCTAGTCAACTTTTGCATCAACCTGAGACAACCTGGGAAGAGAGAACCTCAATTGAGGAACTTCTTAGATCAGATTGTCAGGTGTTGTCTTGACTGATGACTGATGACTGGTGTGGGAGGGCCTAGTCCACTGTGGGCAGCACCATCCCCAGGCAGGTGTGCCTGGGCTGTATAAGAAAGCTAGCAGGGTAGTGGTGCTGCGTGCCATTAATCCCAGCATTCTGGAGACAGAGGCAGGTGGATCTTTGAGTTCGAGGCCAGCTTGATCTACAGAACTAGTTCCATGACAGCCAAGGCTACACAAAGAAACTCTGTCTTGAAAAACAAAACAAAACAACAACAACAACAACAAAACAAAAAACAAAAGAAAAGAAGAAAGGAAGGAAGGAAGGAAGACAGGAAGAAAGGAAGAAAGGAAACTAGTAGAACATGAGTTTGTGAGCAAGCTAGTGAGCTCAGCTAGAGGCTGAGTCAGCAAACAGGTTCTTCCATAGATTCTGCTTTGAGTTCCTGCTTAAAATTCCTGCCCTGACAATTCTATGATGAATTGTAACATGGAAAGGTAAGCCAAATAAACCCCGTCTTTCCCAAGTTACTTTCGGTCAGAGTGTTTTATTACCACAGCACAGAGTCGAGCAATAGTCATCAAGGAAATAGAAAAATCATCACCACAGTGTCTTAGTCAAAGTTCGATTACTGTGAAGAGACATCATGACCATGGGAAGTCTTATAAAGGAAAGGATTTAATTGGGGCTTACTTACATATTTAGAGATATAACAGGAAGCACAGTGGCATGCAGGCAGACATGGTGTTGGAGGGGAGCTGAGAGTTCTACATCTGGAACCACAGGCAGCAGGAAGAGAGAGAGAGAGCAACCAAGCCTGGCTTGGGCATTTGAAACTCTAAAGCCCACTCCCAGTGACACACTTCCTCCAACAAGGCCACACCTCCCTCCTAATAGTGCTACTCCCTGGTGACCAAGCATTCAAATCTATGAGCCTTTGGGGGCCATTCTTATTCAAACCACCACACATAGGGAGATACACTTCACATTTATTGGGTGTCTAGAATTAAAAGTCAGGCAGTAAGTGTTCAGGATGTGGACAAATTGAAACCATCTGATAATACTGGGGGACATAAAGTAGTGTAGATGTTTTGGAAAACAGTTTGACAGTTCCTTAAAAAAATTAAGCAGAGTGATCATGTGATCTAGAAATTCTACTCTCAGGTTATACCAAAGACAAATGAAAAGATTTATGAATAGTCACGGCTTTGCTATCCATAACAGATAAACATGAGAATAATCAACTATTCCATCAACCGATAAATAGATGAATTCTGTATGTTAGAATATTATCTGTAAAAAGGGAAAAGAAAGCCGGGCAGTGGTGGCACATGCCTTTAATCCCAGCACTTGGGAGGTATAAACAGGTGGATCTCTGTGAGTTCGAGGCCAGCCTGGTCTACAGAGTGAGTTCCAGGACAGCCAAGGCTACACAGAGAAACCCTGTCTTAAAAAAACAAAAATAAATAAATAAATAGTTTAAAAAAAAAGAAAAGGAGAAAAAGAAAATCTAAAACAAGCAAGTTAAAGAAGCCAAACATAATATTCTTCTGTTTGTAGGAAATTTCCAGAGTAGATTAATATACAGTTACAGAAAGTACATAGATTGCTACCACAATCTGGAAAGGAAAAGAGAGTGTTAGAAAGAAATGGGAGGAAATTGCTGGTGTAGAGTGTATTCGGGGCAGGGGGTGACAAAACGTCCTACAGTTGGTTGTGGTGAGGATCACACTGCTCCACTGATGTCTTAAAACCACTGAATTGTACATGTTAAGGAGATGGATTTTATTTTATATGAATTTTCTCTCAAAGAAGCATTTGTGTTAAAAATTGGCCTCAGAGATATATCTATTTCTAATAGACTCTAAGGCCTACTGCGGTAGCCCATGCCTGATACTGTAACCTGAGTCAAGATCCCATAGCTGGGTAGGTCATAGGCTCTGGGGGAGGACCTTCTGCTATTTATTTGCTAAGTGGACATAAAATCAAATTGCATTTGAATACTAATCTTCATAACAATTGATTAGTACACCTCTCAGTCCTCATCATAGAAGCTTCTTCATGGTGTAGACAGCAATCAAAACAGAGACTCACAACTGGTAGGAGTACAAAGAATAAGGGACTGTGGGGTGCTCAGCCCTAAATGGGACATCTGTATCACACCCCTCCCCACAAAGCTCAGAGATCATCTCAGGAGAGGGGGAAGAAAGATTGTCAGAATTGGCCTGGCATGATGGTGCACATCTTTTATTCCCAGCATTTTGGAGGCAGAGGCAGGAGGATCTCTGTGAGTTTGAGTCCAGCCTGGTCTACAAAATGAGTTAGGACTACATAGAGAGACCCTGTCTCAAAAAGCAACCAACCAACCAATCAACTAACCAACCAACCAACCAACCAACCAGCTAGCCAGCCAGCTAGCCAACCAGCCAGCCAGACAACCAGATGCACAACCTGCCAGATAGCCAGATAGCCAACCAACCAACCAACCATAAAGACTACCAGAGTTGGAAGTTATGGGGAACTGCTGCAAAACAGTGTTTTGGGGATATGACAGAGCCACTGCACACATGGACGCACAACAGCTGAGGCTGTATGCATAAGACCTGCACAAGATCAAGCCAGACAAAATCCCAGCATGAACCAGGAAGGTGCTCATGAAGTCCTCCTCATAGCCAAGGAGCTATTGGCAGTTGATTGCTGCTGGGGGAGGTAGAGTCAGTTTTCTTCAGAGATATGGCCTCTGGTAAGTTGCTCATGTGCCAGTGGATGTCCTATACCCATGTACATGTTGGCAACACTAGTTGAACTCAGTAAACTACCAAAAAGAATACGTGTGGTTGGGAGGGGAAAATGGTAGTGGGCATGGAAAGGTTGGAGGGGAAGAAGTCAGGGGTAGGTTTGCTCAAAACACATTGTATACACGCATGAAATTCTCTACATAAACATTTGTTTTAAAAAATGGCCTGAGAATTAGTGACCTAAGTTTGTAATTCAAGAAACCAGAAAAAGTACACAGGAACATGCATAAGAAATGGAAAAAGAAATTAATAAAGGTAAGGGCATAAACAATGAAGTAGAAACGAGACACAAGAGTGATCTTTGGAAAAATTAATAAGGTAGACTTGCCTGTGGCAAGACTGCTAAAGAAAACACAAAGGGCAGCCCAAATGATTCTCATCTGAAACCTCACCTCACCTCAGGCTGTTGCCAATACTGCAAAGACGGCAAGGAGGTATTGGAACAGATTTGCATTCTGTTGTCTCAGAGCTGAGGGAATCTCACTTTTTAAACATGGATTAGTTTAACGTAGAGAAGAATAGTGAAGGTATATAACCAGAATGAACCTAGACACAGAGAGAAACAGGAAATAGCTGTGGCCCCATGGCCAGGCCTGCAGAGAGCACCCAACACTGTTGGGCCCTGAAGAGGCACGAGATGGACAGTGGATGGCTTGGCTTGAGTGCCACTTTCCCAAGTTCACAGCATTGGTGCAGCAGGGGCTTCACAACCACACCTCCTCTGGCTTGCCTGGCTCTGTGGTCATTACCCAGCATACCTAATAGCTTTCTCCTGCAGCACACTTCCTGATGCCCTTTTTGTTGAGAATGTTGGTCCAGATGATGTCTCTGGCTCTTTACAACCCCAAGGCTAATGATTCTCAATTGTGTTATCTCCTCATAGCTGCAAGAGATGCTGGGTATAGAGTCTTTGGTAGCAGTCAGGTACCCCACAAGCCAAGTGTCTGGGAACAATCTCAGGTAGCAGTTTTCATGCTGTTTTATGGAATACTGGGCTCCAAGAAGGTTCTCAGGAATCTGTGAGAGGTGAAAAGCAGCTCAGTTAGCTGTCTAAGCTGTTGTCAGAAAACAGGTATCAGGTCACTGCCTGTGCATGTCTGAGGTCCTTGCTGAGACTCAGGACCAAGAGGTCATCCACTATAAGCCAAAGCAAGGGTTACCTTAGTTACCATAAATGGTAGTGCTCAGGGTTAGGCTGTGTTTGTATCTCTGAGTTTTTGTAGCACACATGACACAATAATCACTTAACACAAGTCACCTTAATACCATTTAAAGAGTCTTGAAGCCAGGTGTGGTGACGCACACCTTTAATCAGGAGGCAGAGGCAGCTTTCTGAGGCAGAGTTCAAGGCCAGCTTGGTCTACACACTGGGTTCAAGAATAGCCCAGACTGCATAGTGAGACCATGTCTCAAAAAATAAAAAATAAAAAAATAACAAGTTTAAGAAGGATATGGGCAAATCTCAGATGTGGCTTTGGACAGAGGTTTTGAGTTGTCTGGGGTTATATCAAGTTCTTAATCCTGAGCAAGCTTTATGGCAAGAAAGACAATGCAAGGTGTATGTATGGAGGAGAGGTATTTGAGTGTGAGTGAAGAAAAGGCCAGGGTCTTCAGGTCTAGCTGATGATAACATACAGCTAAATGGACAGGGAAGAATCAGTGGTATTTGGGGAATGAGAACAAGGGAAAGGAAGGAAGAGCTGAGTCAGCATCCCGGGGAGGTGGCAGGTGGGAGAAGGGAGAGATCCATGTGGCTGGCAGGGCTGGAACCCTGATGGTGTGTGTATCAGTGTGAGGACACCCTAACCTGGGGGAGTGAACCCCTTCTGTGAGATCTTGAGTGCCCCCTACAGAATCTTCACAATAATCTTGGGACTGGAGAGGAGAGAATGGGTTGTATGAAATTAACAGTCCAGTTCAAGCCTTCCAGATGCATCAACAGCTCTGTGTTAGCTGCTGGAAGGTTCACAGGAAGTGGACCCCCAGGCCAGACTGGCCAAAAAGCCTTCTTTAGGCCCCTACAGTCCACCCTAAAAACACCCCTGGAGCAGTTGTGTTTGGGGCATCTCTCTGGAGTGAGGCATCCACGGAGTGCATGAAACTGCTCTGTGATCATAGACGCTCTAGATGCAAGATACCATCAGGAGACAAGGCTTGGCACCAAGGCCTAGTGGGTTCGATAATTGGACCCATCACACAGTCTGTTGTTAGCTTGGCTCTATTCCTTGTAAACTGTGCTCTGAGTATAAAGCACACTTATGAAATGCCCCATTCATTTCCTGTTGGAGATCCTATCTGAAAGCAGGCTCTGGCCTCCTGGAGGCACAGCTCTTTCTCACTATGCCTTCCCTCTCCCTAAGATGCGGAGAGAACCATGAGCAAGGAGCAGTTCATAAGACAAATTCTGTAACTATGTTTTCCATAGATTTTTCTTAAATATATTTCCTTGCTTGCATAGCCCTCTGGTATAAGATATCAGACCAATCATTGTCTTCTAGCACATATTTTGGTTGATCTGAGAGATTATACTTCAAAGTTCTGAATATGATCCGAGTCACCATGAAGGCCTCAGTTGTAAAATAGCAGCTGATTCGGATCTGGCAGTTGTGAAGCTGGCTGGGATCCTTCCCCTGCTGTGCTAAGCACTCTAGGAAAGAGATGAGGCTGGGAGTCAGAGAGAGGAAAGATGGTACACCCTGGCCTTTGCCAGCAGCCCTGAGATAAGATAATGCTTCATATCAACCAGTCCACAGAAATGATTACGAGGGCTTAGTTCAGCTTCCAGCTATCTGGCCTATTAAAATCTACTGTTATTAAGCAGGGTCCGCCATACACCCCCTGTACCAGGGCTGTCAGGGCTGTTGCTGAACAAATCTGGTTGAGATCCTGTATGCTTCAGAGAACACCAAAGCTAGGAGGTAGGAGATGTGATCCATGGTTCACCATGACCCTGAGTTTGGATATATGGGTTGTTGCTGGCATGACCACGTGCTTCCTAGGTGTAGAGTGGACTGGGCACCAACCAGGAGACAGACATTCTCCCCTTCCGCTGCTCCCCAGAGGCAGTACAAGTAGACAGGGGATTGGCCTGGATTACAGAGCCCTTGGGATTGCTTGGGAGGCTGGATGTAGAAACAGAGGAAAGGGGCTCTAAAATAACAACCTTTGGGATGAGCAAACTGTGTCGGGTGGCCTGTCCTCCATCATTGGGGACAAGTGAGGCCGACTGGTCAGTTCTCAGATCACTCTGTCTCTCTCTCCTTGTATTCTTCATTATCACATCTGTCCACTCTCAGTGTCTCCCTTGGACCAGTGACAGGGATGTGCATCTGAGGACTCAGAGGAGTCACTTTCTGTCCCCCCCACCCCGTCCCGTTCTCACTAAGGGTGGTCCTGAAAGGGAGTACTGGCCAGTGTTACCTCTACCTCCATGTCCTTGGCACATGGTAGCGTTCAGCAAATGTTTGCTAAATGTATCAGTTCCTTTTCTGTTCCTGTGAGAACATGCCACGACCAAAAGTAACTCAAGAAAGAATGCTTTTATTTTAGTTTACTCTCATGGAATTTTAGATTGCTCTTACGTCACTCCCTCATACCAAAACTCTCATTTCCCTCCAAAGCTGACAGAGGGGACAGGCCCTGAAGGCTAGACCCCAGCTTCCTGAAACAGCAACACCCAGGGAAGGGGACCTTGAAGTGCCTCCTAACTTTGGCCACTTCTTGAGTTCTTTAGAGGAAGTACCAGGCACGCATGGCTGGAGTAACTTCCCTGCTGTGTCCCTGAGTGAACAGGAGGGTACCCATCTAGAGAGGCTGGCACTGGGAACTGTGAGGCTAGAGAGGTAGCATGGCTGGGCGGCCTGTAGCTGATCCTTCCGTAACCTTGTTTCTCTCTTCCTGTCCTTGACCATCTCCCAGGTCACTGTCGTCTGGCTCCGACATGCTAGGCACCCTCCCTGCCATTTCTCTATTCTAGGCTGTGTCTGCCCTACTCTGTGCTGCACCCAAACAGACTTACTGGAGCTTTAGGCTCTACAGAAGCTCTTCTGTTGAAGAAGTGAATGGTCTCAGGGAATGATGGGCTGGGAAAGGCATGGTTTCTACGTATCCACTGAACATATGGATGGACGGTAAAGTGTGAAAATCTTACATGTGTGTCTCGGTGAATCTGCACAGTCTATACTGGGGGGGTCTACCCCCCAAGACTGGGTGATATCACACAAGATTGGGGTACTCCCGCACCACAGAAGTCTCTATCCCCCATCTGCCCTGCTCTTACTACTTCCTGGATTTCTATTTCTATTTCTATCTATCTATCTATCTATCTATCTATCTATCTATCTATCTATCTATCTATCTATCTATCTGTCTGTCTGTCTGTCTGTCTGTCTGTCTGTCTGTCTATCTATCTATCTATCTATCTATCTATCTGCCTATCTGCCTATCTATCTATCTGCCTATCTGCCTATCTATCTATCTGCCTATCTGCCTATCTGCCTATCTATCTATCTGCCTATCTATCTATCTGCCTATCTATCTATCTGCCTATCTATCTATCTATCTATCTATCTATCTATCTATCTACCTACCTATCTATCATCTATCTATCTGTCTGTCTGTCTATCTATCTGTCTCTATCTGTCTATCTATCTGCCTATCTATCTATCTGTCTGTCTATATATCTTGACACATATTAGTTGACCTGTTCTTTTAACAATTTATTTTAATAAATAAATGTGTGTGTGTGTGTGTGTGTGTGTGTGTGTGTGTGTGTGTGTGTGTGTGTGTTTGTCCAAGGAGGCTGGAAGGGGGCGTTGGATCCCTTGGAGCTGAAGCTGGAGACCTTTGTGAGCCATCTGATGTAGGAGCTGGGGTCCAAATTGCAGTCTTCTGATAGAGCAATAAGGGCTCTTAACCTCTGAGCCATTTCTCCAGCCCAAGTTTTGTTTTTACCTCAAAATTATTTTTGAGGTGTGTGTGTGTGTGTGTGTGTGTGTGTGATGTGTATTTGTTAGTGGAGGTATGTAAAGGGTGCTCACACACTTGACTGTGCACATGTATGTAGACCTGAAGCTGTTGTTGGGTGTCTTTCTTTTATTGTTCATCACCTTTATCTTTTGAGAGAGGCTTTCTCCCTGAACTTGAAGCTCGCTTTGGTTAGTTGGCTGGCCAATGAGCTTCGGGGCTCTGTTTCTGTCCTTACCCCTCAGTGCTGTGGGCTGTCATTTGGCACCATGCCCAGCTTTTTATGTGGATTCTGGGATCCAAACCCAGGTCTTGTGCATCAGGTACCTCAGCGCCATCTCTGTAACCTCCTCTCTAATATGGTTTTGATGAAGCCAGTTGCCCGTGTGTTCCTGATTTAATTTGATAAATTTATGGGCAGTCAGTTTTCATTTACACAAATAAGTTATTTTTCAGCCCAGGTCTCATGGTTTGTTCCAGACACTTGTACAAACAAAATACAGGATTACTCTGCCCTGACATTGCACTCAAAGTGGGCAAGATGCTGCCTGGCAAAACGGAGTCGCACAAGGCAAGGCACAGCCTGAAGTATGCTGACCTGCTCAATATGGAGTAACTCTGGGCAGGCATTGAACGGTCAGTCTGGTCAATGAAGATGCTTGACCATCCACCCGGGGTATGGCTGGCGGACGCTGTTATTCGTTTACCTTTCCGTGCGTGGCTGCTGCATGTGGATTGGCACTGGAAGCTTTCTATGTGTTCTTAGTTCAGACAGGAAAGAGAATGCAGACAGGTAATGGGCAATGGACCAGCCCAGTGCCTTTCAGGCAGGCAGTTGTAGTGGCAGCCGGTGATGAGAAAGAGAGAAGATGGCTGTAATGTGAAAGCTTTCTTACAAACAAAACACCCCCCTTCCCCGGAAGAGACCCTGTGCTCTCCTGCCACTGGGCCTGGGTTTGTGTCACATCCCGAGTTTCTAGAAGCCGTCTGGCTGCAGCCCATCATTCAACCCCCTGGCTCTTGGCTCAAGACTATCCTCTTGTTTGGAACAGGATAGTCATACTTTCCTCCCGGATCTGTTTGAAGACTCAATAACCTGATGTTTGTGAAACATAATTTGTGGAAAACAATTATGCCCTGGGCTGCTGCCAGTCTGCACAGTTGGGAGTTTGTGGTTGGTCTGGTGAGTGAGTTTTGGGGGTGTGTGTACAGTGGGCTGAGTTGTGGTTCCTAAAATATATGTCCATGTTCTAATTCCCGGAACTTGGGAATGTGACCTTATTTGTATAAAAGGCCTTTGAAGATATAATTGATATGATATCATTGAGCATTGAGGATTACTTGGGGGGGGGGGGCGCTGTAACATCAATCATTATCCTGGACAGACAAAAGAGAAGAAGTTGTTAAGAAGAGAACATGGTCTTTTGAAGAAAGAGTCAGAGATGTATTAGTGCAGCCATAAGCCAAGGAATGCCTGCAGCCCCTGGAAGTCAGAAGAAACAAGGAACGAGTCTCTCTTGCAGCCTTCTGGGAGCATGGCCTGGCGGCATGTTGATTTCTGAGGGCTAGCTTCCAGAGCCATAACAATAAATGCCTATTGCTGTACAGCCATTCATCTGTCATTTGTTATACAGCCCTGACAAAGGGATGCAATGTTGTCACCTGCTGTACTGGCTAGTTTTATGTCAACTTGACACAAGGTGGAGTCATCAGAGAGGAGGGAACCTCAACTTTTGAAAATACCTCCGTAATATCTGACTGTAAGATACTTTCTTAATTAGTGATTGATAGGGGAGGGCCTAGCCCGTTGTGGGTGGGGCCTTCCCTGGACTGGTGGTCCTGGGTTCTCTAAGAAAGAAGGCAGAGCAAGCCATGGCCTCTGCATCAGCTCCTGCCCTCAACTTCCTGCCCTGTTGGAGTCCTAGAAACAGAAACCCTTCCTATCTTTGCAGCTCACTGCTCTATTCTTTCACTCCCAGCGGCTCTGTCTCTGAGAGGCGGTGAGAGGCGGCACCTCCCCTTGCCTGGGCCATCATTGTTTGCAAGCTTAGCCCCAGCTGTGAATTGTCATCCTCTGAGCAGGAGACAACCACTATGATCAAGAATTCACAACTGTGGTACCTGCACTGGGCCCATACAAGATTGGCCCTGTCAACAATCAGTCATGGAAGTGGGAGGGGCCTATGGGGGTCATACCCCCTCCCTGTTGGACTATTGGCTCAGCTAGACCAGGCTCCAATGAACAGTGTCAAACCCACGGTCACACAGAGGGTCTGGTCAGGCTCAGCGGATCACAAAACAAAACAAATAGACGTCAATGTGAGAAGGAGATTTGTAGGGAGGAGTCCAGTTGGATGGGGTAGTAGGAAGATGGGAGGTGAGGTAAGAAAGGCCAATCTGCATTATGCACATGTGTGGAATTGCCCAAGAACAACCTTAATAGCATTTTGGAAAAAGAAGGTAACTTATTCCAAATATCTCGGGCTACCTGATCTGCATAAATGAGCACAAATTTCCCCTCCTCTCACAAGGACAAAAAATGGTCATCTTACGAGAGGAAAATGTACCTTTTATAGCCCATAATCGCATATTCATTGGGGAAATGTACTAAAAATCCTTCCTCTCTTCATTGACTCCAATGGGATTTTTCTGTAGTCCTTCTGTAATTACTACTCTTTTTCAGTAATGTTATTAAGACTAAACGGGCCACTACTTCTCAACTATGACATATAGTCAAGTATGAAGGTGCCTCATTAGGTAGGGCAAAGAAAGGGGAGGGGACCAGTTGCCGGGGGAAGCTGGTGATGCTCAGGTCCCTTTGCAGGCTTGTCTGGAGTGAACGCATGCAGGGGCTTTGGGGTAGGGGGCTTTCTCAGTGCTTGACATCCCACCTACCCAGCATCTCAGACCCATGCCTGACCCATGTCAGGAGTTTCTGCCACACCAACATCCATCATTCTTTTAGTCAACATGGGTCATGGCATGCCTGGACCATCAGGGAAGGCTCACCGTAGAACAAGGTCTGGTCTGGAGGCAGGATCAAGAAAGGAAGGGATATACTGAATGAACATTCTGGAACGTTTCCTGTTCTCAGTCTCAGCTTTTTGCTCTCCTAGATGGCTGTGGCAGGGGGGATCACTATTCTTTTTCCTAGAATATTATTTTAAGTGTAAGAGACTGTTTCAGCAGAGCAGATCGGTGCTAATTTGAACTACCTGTGCCTGCTGCTAGCACAGCTGTTCCTGAGGTCCTTAAATTATTCATAAGGAACAGGACACGGATTGCTGTGGGGTTTGGGGACGAGAAGCCTGCATACATCTGTTTAGGTTATGCACTGTGAAATTCTGAGAGGTGTCACTCAAACAGACTTCAATGTGTACCACCCGCTCAGATGGAGGTGGGTGGCCCTGCTGTAGAAGCCTGGCCACAGCTAAAAGAACAAAGAGGGTGTTGTTTCCTACCCCCCCGGGAGAGGGGAGGCACTGGTGTGGAGGGGCTCTATGTATTCCAGCGATGTAGGCATGCTCCACACATCTGCCTTTTGCAGATACGGTGTTTAGATGGCAACCTGGAACTATCCACTGGGTTCTACAGTCCAAGCAAAGCCATGCCACTTTCCTGAGGACAAGAGGGACCTCTGCCCTGGGAAATACAAACCAAGGGCCTCAGAGAGGAAAGAGGTCTTTGGGGGCACCCAGGGGGCCCATGGGAGGGAACGTTGAAGACTGATACGTGAGTCTAGGTTCAGAGCTTGTAGACAGAGCTCAGTGTGTCTCACACAAGCTGGTGATCAGGTGAAATCTTTCACTCGCGATGATTTCACATTGATGGAATCCCCCGACCCTCACGGCAGGCACTATGCCAGTACTCCATCAACTCATCTTCACAGGAACCGTTGAAGAAGATACTTCTAGGAGTCTCATTTTAGAGATAAGGAAATCGATGCATGAGATGTTCCAGAACTTAACCACGATTACATAGAAGTGGACAGAGGAGCTGGGCTTTGGACCCGGTACATAGCAAGTGCACAGAGGAGCTGGGCTTTGGACCCGGTGCCAGACCTGTCAAACATTATCCTCTTTCTCTGAGCCCCAAGGTTACTGGCCAGCAGTTGATGTTTGTCTAAAAAAGTGGGATTGGAGGAGATGAGATGGGTTCTCAGACCTGTCCCCCAGACACCCCCAATCTAACCATCTGCAATTCTTCACCAGCGATTTCTGTTCCTTCCACTTCTCTCTACCCCTGCCCTCACATTAGTTTTCACATCATACCCTTCCTTTCCAACTAGATGGGTCTTCTTTGGGGGAGAAGAGGAGGATTTCTCACATCCATGATGGTTTTATATCCACCAATTCTGGGGCTTCCCCTTCAGATTGCCCATCAAGTTCATTGCCCCCAAGAAACACAGGCTCAGATCACTCATCACTCAGTGCTGACTGAGCACCTCTTTTGCCCCCACCCTTAGGATGCAAACACAAATGGACCATGGATCCTACCTAACAAGAGCTCACAGTCTGACTGGGGAGATGGACCAACGAGTAGAGAAGTTACAGGACAGACCACGTGTCCCTTAGAAAGAAGCCCTCTGACTTGCTATGCAAATGAGTCCCCTGGAGATTAGGGTGACAAGTCTGGGATGGAACCTGACTATTCGCCCTTCTAATTAGTTCCCAGGTGCTGCAGCTGCCTCTATTACAGAGAAATGCCCTTGGTGTGTATGCATTCCGGATGCTCCGGGGATGGGGGGTGTGTGGTGCTGGGAGGTTGATTAGGAGCTCAGAGAAGAAAGGATGTTCAGCTAGAAGTCTAGGGAAAATGGACCGATTCCTGGAATGACTCACCAAGAGCCACTCAGGGACAGGATGGCTCTGGTTCTACCCGCAAATGCGTGTTCTGTCTGCTCTGCCTTGATGTGCTCTGAACAACTCCTTTGCTCCTGGGAAACGTGGAGGTTCGGCTCAGAGTTGAACTAAGATCCAGTGTCGTGATTCACACCCAAAGCAAGAGTCTTAGGAGCACTCCTAGAGCCCGGGAGGCAGGGGGTCCAAGACGTGATGGAATTCAAATTGGTCATTTCACAAATGCAGAAGCAGGTCCCAAGATGCAGGAGAGAGTGACAGGTGGATGAATGACTGTAGAAGGTCACATGTCAGTCAGCAGCCAGACCTCAGAGTCTAAAGTTCACTGGGCTGCACTGTTCGAGAAAGCTCCGTGCCAGTGCAGCCCATGGAGACCTCCCCCGTGGACCTGTGCTACAGGCGTCGTGCCTTTCACGGCACCACACTGCCTTTCAGAACGAGACAAACAGCACACCGGGGAAGACTTCAGAGCCCTTCCAGGAGGAAGCAGTAATAATGAAAATTAAATATTCCCAGCCTGCCAAACTCTCCAGGAGGGAAATTACAAAGCCCTAGTAATTAACCATCTCTAGGAGTTCACGGTAAACACAGAGTCCGTCTCGCCCCTCTCTTTCTCTCTTAAATCTTGAGTGATTGGTTCTGAGCAGATCGGCTTCTCTGGTGCTTCTCGCACAACAAGATGCAAAGAGAACTTGGCCCTCCAAGTGTACATGCTAAAGGTGACATGCCTGCCATGGCCGCCAGCTGCACACATTCTCCACGGCAAGCCTGCACAAGGGCTCATCTGCTCATATCCACGTGTGCCCCGGGTGTATGCATGGAGAGTGTGCCTAGTTCTGCATGCCTGCACATACTCCTGAGTCCTCAAAAGTGCTCAGGAGCAAAGCTGCATCTAAGAGCAGGTGCTGGGCACAGAGTATGCCCCCGAAGATGCCCATGCAAGACTCCAAAGAGCAAGCGTCATTCTCTGCAAGGTGAAACAGAATCCCCCTGAAAAAGAAGCCGCACCTTGGCCCCAGAGGATTAGCTGGGTTTACCTCGTCTGCCATTTTAATTAATACAAGGCAGCGTTGGCAGATGGAAAGCTGGGGCTGGGGTGACATGGATGCAGAATTTCAAATATGTCAACAAGCCTTCATGGACACTGTGATCAGAATGCTTTGCTTAAATAAACAGGTGCAGCAAGACGCGCCAATAAGCACAAAGTGTTTCAGAAGCTTATCCACCTGGAGATGACCTCCTCCTCCGGCCACCCTTGGCCACCTGCCAGGATAATGCTGGAATGACATGGGGATTAGAAGTCCCTGCCCATCCCCGGCTCTGCCAGTCAGTGAACTCACACCTGTTGGCCCTCAGAGGGCCCCCTCCTCCCGAGATTGCACCCCCATTGCCCTCTCCACTGCAGGTGTGAGTTCTGTAGACAGTTGTGGAGCTTCTGGAAGGAAGGGCAGGAGGAGTTGTGAGACCCAAGGCAGGTGAGTTTGTGGACAAAAGCCTTTGCCCTCAAGAAGCCCTCAGCCAAAGCTAAGAAGATAGACCTAAGCCCAGGAAACTCCAGTTCTTGTGGGTCGAAAGCTTCTCTGTACTTCAACTCCACAGCGTCAGTGAGGGAGGGCCCAGTGGGATTCAGTGATACGATTTGTGTTCAGATTATGACCTTGACCAGTGCTCTGGGGAGAGGAGAACCTCTGGGGAAATGCGGGAGGCTTAGCTTAAGGGGTCTGTGGGACTGGTCTTAGAGGATGGGAGGGATATCAAAAGAGAAGCTTGAGAGAAGAGAGAGGAAGACACACCCAGGAACAGGGAGTGTGTCTGCCTAGAAGTGAACCAACCGCCCGGCTGGGGTGTCTGGGTCTGACAGTGAGTAGACTAGATGAGGATGGAGAGCATCCGTGTTGGGTGGGTCCTACAGATCCTTGAACTGCCTGTGGAGGAGTCTTCCTATCCTGGAACAATTAGAAGCCAAGAAAGGTCACTTCCATCTAGATCAGCTTTGGCTTGTCTGATTAGCAGGAGGGTGGAGGCGTGGAGGTACCAGGGGCAGAGGAGCAATGATGTGACCAAGGAACATGTCCTGTCTTGGCGACTCTGCTGCCACCCTCTAAACTCTCAGAGTCCACCACAGACCATCAGATTTAAGCTGTGGTGCTGGGTCTAAGTCAGGCTGATGTCACCAAACTGTGTTTTGACATTCTGTTGTTGGCAGGTCCTGGGAGCCATAACAAGAAGTTAATGTGCTTTTTAATAGATGGTGGGAGTTTGCTCATGATGTTCCAGAGAACTCTTTTTTGAAAAGCTGAAAATTTGGCCTTTGAACTAGGAAGAGCTGACCTTTTCCTAAATATCTGGTTGCTCTTAGTCTTGAAACTGGTTCCATTTCACTTCTGCACTGGAAGCCCACAGGCAAACATTTGTCTTCCCTCTCAAAGTGCAGAATGCTTTATCACGCAGCTCAGCCTCATTTTACTTAATCTCTCAATTTGCTTCTTGTTCCCTGTAAGTTTCCTCCACTGAAGTTTTTAAAACCTCATGTAAGCTGCTAGGAATCACATGAACATGAAGTAGAGCATCAGAAAAAGTGAAAAAAAAAAAAAAACAACTAAAAGTCATTGGCATTCATGGTGGTTTGAATGAGAATGGCCCCCATAGGCTCATATAGTTGAATACTTGGTCCCCATTTGGCAGAACTGCTTGGGAAGGACTGGGAGGTGTGGCCTTGTAGGAGGAGGTGTGGCACTGGGGGGGGGGGGTTCAATGTCAGGCCCAGTCTCTTTCTTTCTGCCTCATGCTTGTGGATCAAGACGTGGACTCTCAGCCACTGCTCCGGCTCCATTCCTGCCTGTCTGCTGCCATGATCTTCCTCATGATAGTCATTGACTCTAGCCCTCCGGAACTGTGAGCCCCAAATTAAACACTTTCTTTTAAAGTTGCCTTGGTTATGGTGCTTTATCACAGCAATAGAAAAGTAACCAAGGCATGATTAAACTGGAAGACATTTTAAAGAAAAAGCAGTCGAATTCCTTGCATCACAGAGAACTCAATAAAGACATCAAGAGGAATGTAAGTGTCAGGTGCCTTAGCAACCCCAGTGCTTGGGTAAGGATCTGAACTACTCTACAGAAGGATTCTTCCAACTGTCTCCAAGCAGCCTCTGAAATAGCCTTGCCAATCTGGCTTCCCCTAAGAGAGTCTCTGCATCTCCAGCCCAGCCCACTGAACTGACAAAACCTCTATCCAGAGCCCAGGGAAAGTGAGCATGTGTATTAAAAATGTAGAAAGTGAGGACATGACTGCCCCAAGGTATGGCTGAGGGGAAAGTTTTTATTGTAGTTGTGGCAGAGAGTACAGCCAGAGGCATCTGGAAGAGTCCAGAGCAGGAAGAGAAACTAGTAGACGGAACACGGCCATGTGGGGGGCAAGAGAGGACAGAGAGAGAGAGAGAGAGAGAGAGAGAGAGAGAGAGAGAGAGAGAGAGAGAGAGAGAGAGAGAGAAGAAAGAGGTAGCCAAGAGAGCACATGGCTGAAATGGCAGGGTTATATAGGAACGAGAAGCCCATGAGTTGGGAGAGGTTTGGGGTAGGGGCTGTGTCAGAAGAGCAAGAAGAGAGCCACAGGTACTAAGTGAAGCTGGAGGCAACAAGCGTTTGATATGCTAATAGGCACCCCAATTAGCCATTTGTCCCCAGTTTCTGTAGCCTGTAAGATCATTGTGACCTGCACTTTAAACCCTGAGGTGAGCTGTGTACACCGAGGAGGAGTCAAGGTGTGGGGTGGGGGTGGGGACATGCACACTCTGCTTCTTTATCCAGAGGAGGTGCTAGGGAGCAGGCTTCATAAGACCTTCAGGAATGAGGTGGAGAGGCTGTGTGTGTGTGTGTGTGTGTGTGTGTGTGTGTGTGTGTGTGTGTGAAAGAGAGAGAGAGAGAGAGAGAGAGAGAGAGAGAGAGAGAGAGAGAGAGAGAGAGGAGAGAGAGCTTCTCTCTTCTATTGATAGCCAGGACAGCCCCCGAGCCTCATCTTGAAACTGTAAACAACAGCAGTTATCATCCATTCCCCGGGGGAAGTGGTCCCCAGCTTGAGAAGTAGGAGGAGCAGCAGCGTTGGCAGAAAGAAATGAGTCTTCCCTCCTTCCTTCAGAGAGCTATTAAAAACACATTAGACTCTGTCTGCTGCCTACAAGGCTGGCAGCCAGCCTTCGGATGGGGTGCTCTGGGTTCCCTACCTCTGAGCCCTCTGGTTCTTGGGTTGTATGCGTTTGCTGACAGTTGGGTGTAGCTGTTGGTACTGTTGTTGGTGTGGACCTAAAACCAAGTGAGCCTCTGCTGGCCTTGGGTGTCCAGCCCCGCCCCGTGGCTCCTGAGTGTTCCCCGGTTGGGGTCAGGCAGCTTGGTTGCTGTTGACTCCCACTGTGTACTCAGAGCTGCGTGTGAAGGTCTGGCTAGGCTCTGGGGATCCTGCCAACACTCCTCTGCTTCCTCCACCTCTTGACTGCCCTTGACTGCCGTCATCACCTCCTGGGAGGCCTCCAGCTTGACACGAAGGTATGGAATTACTCACCTGATGTCTGCGTCCTCCAGGGAAGTGTGAGCACCAGGAAGACTGCAGAGTGGGACTGTCCCCGTCACTCCTCAGTCACTGATGAGTTCAGTGCCTGGTGAGTCCATGCTACTCACCAAACGCATCGTAGCGAATGTGCAAACCGAGTGAGCCAGTCCTAGACATTGTTGTTGTTGTTTTTAAATACAGTTTTAAAAGACTTATTTTATGTGTGTGAGTGCTCTACCTGCATGTACAACCCTATGCCAGAAGAGGGCATCAGATCCCACTATAGATGGTTGTGAGCCACCATGTGGTTGCTGGGAACTGAACCCAGGTCCCCTGGAAGAGCTGCCAGTGCTCTTAACCACTGAGCCATCTTTCCAGCCCCCAGTCCTAGACATCGTTAAGCATCTATTTTACTTCTCCTTTGAATCAGACCTGGTAACCATGGGCTGGGGTGGACTGGGGAAGAGCTCCCCTGTCATTAGTTCCCCTTGTGTGGGTTACTACCAGGCCTGTGTCCTCAAGCTCTTATGGGAGGGGACCATGAGGGGTGAGCTCAGAGCCTGCGCGGAGCAGCCAGACAAGCTGTGGGGCATGAGTCATTTCATAAACACAACGGCCAGACAAACATAGTTTGCAAGTCTTAAATCTGTGGTTTGGTTTGGTCTGGTTTTTTGAAATATTACAAAGCAAATGAAATAGAAAGAAATTTGAGGGGTCAAAATGTATACGAAAACCTTTGCTACTGATAGCAAATTAGAAAATACGGAAACATGAATCAGAAAATATCTCTACCCATCCCGGCACAAAGCAGATGGCCCCACAGTGCCTGCCCTGGTGCAGTTAGGATGGTCTCAGGCGCCGTTGGTGGGAAGGAAATCAGTAAGTGTTTCCAGTCAAATCCAGACCGCCAAAAAAGTTTCCAGGGCCTCAAGAGAAGGCTCAGTGGTTACGAGTGCTGGCGACACTTTCAGAGGCTCTGGACTCAGTTTCCAGGATCCATGTCAGGCAGCCCACAACTGTTGTAACTCCAGCTCCAGCGGATCTGATGCCCTCTTCTGGTCCCTGCAAGCACGTACACACACACACACACACACACACACACACACACACACAGTCTTTTTAAAGAAAGTTTCCCATCAGGCCAATGGCTCTGCTCTCCTTCCCACAATGGCGACTGTAGAGAAGCAGGCTCTCCCACATCAGAAGACGGACGCAATGGGGAAGTTTTGCACACAGGAGTTGGAGTTTCTTTCTAGCTGCTGAGGTCTTCACATATGTTCCTGGTTGCTACAGTCTTCAGTTGGTGCCATGTCATCATTAATCACACAACAAAGCTCTAAATCGTGCACACGTGCGTGCGATGCACAGGGGTGGGGTTACTCCTACTGTAAATTCTGGAATTCTTGAGAAAGACAGGACCAAGTCCGCCATTGTCCGGACTAAAGCAAGCTGTACCTGAGGCTGGCCAGCTGGCTGTCTCGGCCTTAGTGGGGGGAGGGTGGTGTTTGAGAGCAGCCCCCCCCCAGAGATAAAGTGTTCACAGGGGGTGAGGGGGTTGTCGGTTATCTATTGTTGAAGGCAAGGAACAGACAGGAACTGTTTTGGCTGTGAACAGAACTCTCAATGGGCAAGGTCTATTTTTGGTTTTGGTATTCCACTAACCTGTGAGGTATATTTTCTTTCAGGTTCAGTCTTACACCTATATGTATGATGTTTCTTTATTGGGTTCTTTAGTTGTGTTCTTTGAATTGAAACACTCCCTAATGGAGGAAGGCGCCTAAGACTTAGGAGGCTAATAGCGTGAGGCTTGGGACACTTACAAGTTACCAGGTTTATACAGCCTCTTCCCCAGGTTGTAACTGGTGAGCCATGGCTGGTGAGCAGGTGTTGCTCTTCAGTGGAGCGGCCTACAAGGTGAGCAGGGAACTCCAGGGATGCGGCTTCTGTCAGCGGTCACCCATGCTAGGGTGTGCTCTTTGGAGATGCCTGCAGCACGAATCTTAAAAGGTCTTATTAATAAAAACAAACATGGAGTCAAGTATTGGGGTGAACGTTGGAAGATCAGAGAAACAGAACCAGCCACAGCTAACCTCACCTCGCCAACTTCTCAGCCGATCCTGTTTCCTCAGACTGGAAGCCTCTGAGTCCTCATTGGAATGGATCTCAGCTGAACTGCTGCTAAAAGCTGAGCTTAAAAAGGCTCTAGTTCCTGGTCCTCATGCCTTATATACCTTTCTGCTTCCTGCCATCACTTTCTGGGATTAAAGGCGTGTGTCACCATGCCTGGATGTTTCCAGTGTGGCTTTGAACTCACAGAGATTCGGTTGGATCTCTGCCTCCCAAGTGATAGGATTAAAGGTGTGTGTACCACCATTTTCTGGCCTCTATATCTAGTGGCTGTTCTGTTCTCTGATCCCAGATAAGTTTATTAGGGTGCACAATATATTCAGGGACACAATATCACCACAGATGCCACCACCTTTGTGTCACCCATCAAATGGATTAATTTTCTTTGGTCTGCTGGTTCATGCCTGTATGAAAGGGTGTAGCAAAGAAACCACTCGTGGAAATGGCCACTCTGTGATTAGAGAAAAGGTTTTTATTGTGGATAAGAGAGAGAAACATCTAGGGGCATCTGGAAGAGTCCAGAGTAGAGAGAAAAGGAAGCAGATCGGACATGGCCAGGGCTAGGGAAGTGGGGTGTGGGAAAATCATGGGGGTTATAAGAAGGATGAGTAGCTGTGGGGGTGGGGGAAGTGTTCTGGTGGAAGCTCCCCCTCAGCCCCTGGCACCCTGGCATCCATATACCCAAAGAGTCTGGAATGTTCTGGTGGAAGCTCCACCTCAACTCCCCTCCCCCATCTCTTACCCCAAACCCACCCCCTCAAAGCCCGCCAAACACAGCTCCTCCCTAGAGATACTCCAGACCATTCCCATAGGGTATATAAGCTGCATCCCAGAAAACAGGCATGTGGCTTTCCTGTCTCTCATCCTGTCTCCTCTCTTGGGGACTGGAGAATCACCCAGGAACGCTTTACCCATTAAACCAGGGCTTTTTCTAATTTGGTCTGATTTGGTTTGATTTGGATTGCTACATCGGCGGAGAGGCTTATCAGGGTGCAAAAACCTTTCTGGAAGCCTGTGAACTGTAGCAGGCCTGGAGTTTAAGGTAGAGGAGGAGGTGAGAAGGGCCAGGATGTGGGTTCTGAAATATATAATGGGTACTTGTGAATAGGGACCGAGGGATCCTAGAGGCCAGCATTGGCTTTGATATGTCAGTGGAAAGCCATATGTCCCTTTCTGGCAGGCAGGAACCCATTCCACATGTTCCTGAGGAACACTGGCTATAGACTTTTTAAAAGAGGTCCTTCTATAGTCCAGCTTGAGTTGAGCAAAGATGTCATCTCTGGACATATGTACTTCCTGAGACCTAGCAGTGCCCTTTCTGGGGTGAACAGGCATTTGTTTATTTCCTCCCTGAAAAAGGGACAGCCACAGGTAAATTACATCCTTAAAGCTAGCCACCAAGGTCTATTCCCTTATTTGGCCACTTCCTCCCGGAGGCTGACTACCAAGGTCCTGCTATCAAAGTATTGAAGTCCAACAATCAAAAGATCCCTTTGGCTCACCTAATTAACATGCCCAATTAAAATTAAACACCTCATCCTAACATGGGGTGGTGTGTGTGTGTGTGTGTGTGTGTGTGTGTGTGTGTGTGTGTGTGTGTGTATGGTCCTCTTTTCCCTTTATAAACGGCCATTTGCCTATGAGCCATGTCTGTCTCCTCTCTATCCAGAGGCGGTCCTTTGTCCCTCTGGGACAAATATCACCCCCACCCCACTCCCTGTTCCCTTCCCCTTCTCCCTCGTCCTCTATCTCTTGTCTTTGTCTCTTATTCCCTGCCCTTTGTATCTCTGGGGAAAATAACTCTCCTTTGTGCTTAGAACTTGGTCTTGGGGTGTCTTGTGCCAGTGCTGGTCCTTTTAGATCTGGTCTTGACGGAAGATACAGCGCTGCCATACACAATATGAGGGCTTAGTCTCTATTCTGTGGTGCCGTTGAGAGAGGCGGAACCTTGGAGGTGGGGCCTAGTGGGAAGAAGTCAGGCAGAGGAGGTATGCCCTGAAGGGGGATACAGGAGCCTTCACCCCCCCTTTCCTCTCACTGCTTCCCAGTGGCCGTGTACTGACATGTGGTCCTGCCATGACGGGCCAGTGTTAGAGGCCCCAAAGCAGTGGAGCCAGCAGACCTGGACTAGAAGCTTTGAAACACGAGCCCCAAACAAACCTTTTCTTCTTGTACATCATTTTCTCAAGATTTTTGCCCCAGTGGCAGTTGAAGTTGAAAAGTGAGAGAGACCCCACCTCAGGCGGTGGAGGCCTGTGGAGGGAGCCCCGGCCCACGGAGTGGCGCAGCTTGAAAGGTTGAAGAGGTCACTTGAACCTGGGTGAGGGTTCCTTGTTGATTCTGCTTCCCTTCATTTTGTTTTTATTACCAGCTTTATCGAGGTCTGTTTCACAGATCATAAAATTCAGCTATTTAAAGAAGATAATTCAGTGGTTTTAGTAACTTTGCTGGGGGGCACCACTTTCACCGTAGAATTTTAGAGCTTCAGGGTGACCCCAGTCAGAACCACAGGCACATTTCCAGGTCCCTGCTACCCCACGCCCTTCCCTGGGCACCCACTAATCCGTTTGCTGGCTCTCTGATGGCATTTAGAATTAAAGGCTGCCAGCCTCAGATCAAGGTAACAGTGGGAAAATTTCAAGGCCCAGGTTTGTTCCCTAGAGACAGACTTTGCCATCCCAAAGGCAACATGGCCAGGGGCTCTGCACCAGGCACACGGGTTCTACCCATGTCAGGTAAAGCATTTCTTTCCTTTGCCTCTTGATGGCTGCCTTCCTGGATTCCCTCCAACTCCCTCCAGCCCCTACCTCATCCAAGTGGACGCAGCCCTGTCCCTGGCTTTGACAGTGCAGACGGTTGGTTCTCTGGCTGGCCATCATGGCAGGCTGGGTTGGGGAGTCCCAGCAGGGCTATGCTAAGGACCCAGAGGCCTGCCAGAGAGCTACAGAGGATGTGGTGTGACCTTGTACTTCTGTGATTTCTGCCCAATTTAGGCCTGACAATTTTCATGCTCAAAATGAGGGAAGCGTGGCTGCAGGCGTGTCTGTGGGTGTGCTGTAGGTGTGTCTGGGTGGCAGAGACATGCTATACGTGTGTGAGACCCTGGGATCAATCTGCAGAAGGACAAACAAGAAAGAGGCTTGAGCAGACCACACGTGTGCAGCCTGCCTGCCTTTATGTACGAGGGTAGGCGATGCTGTGTATGAGAGTCTTCAAGATAACATTAAAAAAATGAAAAACTTTCAGATAATGTAAGGCCAGTGCAGAAAAATTACACAACATGATAAAACCCAAAGTCAGCTCTGACACCTCCCTTGAATAGTCGCTGCTGCACCGGGCCGGGCCCAGGGACGTCCTGTCTCTTCACTGGAGTCTAACTTTTGCAGGATTCTGGTGGCAGGGAAGGTGCTTTAGAGGAGCGTCAGGTTGCCGCCTGGCTCTTACTGGTCTGGGCTGCCACTCTGGCTTAACCCGGCTGCTTCTGGGATTCAGACCCAGTTGCTTAACCTGCTCTCTAATTTCCCTTTGACCGTGGGCCAGGCTTGGTCTCTAGGATGGTCCTTGTGTCTGCAACATCATCTGCTGTGTGAAGCAGAGCCAGCCTAGAGCGATGAACACCGAGAACCACTCCAGAGTGTCCGGGCAGCAGGTTGCAGCACGTCCCAGGGTAATTCAATTTTGTACAGAAGCTATGCCATTAATCATAAATTAATGACCCTTCCAACTGAAGCAATTAAGAAGACCTAGGATTAAAAAAAAGAGCTGTCTATTCATTTCACATCTGTCTAATTACCCTGAAGTTCATGGAGCCTAGGAGAATGTGAAAAATGGGCTCCATTCTGCTCCTTTCTACTTGGCATTTTTCTCTAGGGTTGGCTTCAGCCCAAAAGGGGAAGAAGCAGCCTCTGGAAGTGTAAATGCTTTTGTGTGAGCTGCTGGGCCAGAATCAGGGGTCCTGGCTTGCTGAGGAAAGCATGGGGCTGGCTAGATGGGAGCTGGGATGGGGACAGCCTGAGCCATTGGGTCCTGAGAGGCAAACTTTCGTTAGGATTGAGAATCAGAAGTGTGGGATGGGGAGGAAACTTCTAGGCTGCTTCATGGGGGCTGGAGGGAGCATCTGAGCTGAAGCGTGGGGATGGTCGGATGAATGGGGAGATGTCACAGGCTTCTCCTGCCTCCGGGGTACCTCGTCAGGTCCCTTTGGTGTTCTTGCTCACTCTGGGAATTACACATCCTCAATCACGGTTTGAATATGAAACAAAAATTGCCTAACACCCGTAGACATAAAAATAAAGGAAACAAATATTAGTGAGTTTGCAAAGCCTTAATTAAAGTGACTGTCTTAGATTTCCCAATACTATCTGAAAATAATGGGCTAGATCAAATGCCTCTAAGGAAGAGAGGGAGGAATTTGGTTGATACTCATCTGATAAGTCAGAATAAGACTTTTGGATGTTCTTTCCAGAAAATAAACAACAGCACCTCTAGAGACTGGGTAAACTTTTAAGTCAAATGTTGTATATTGGAGGCCCTGTGATATTTCATTTAAGCAATAAGGGAGGAAAAGTGGTAGGATGGGGGCTGGGTAGCAGAGAGAGAAAGAAAGAGAGAGGCAGACGGACAGACAACACACACACACACACACACACACACATACAGAGAGAGAGAGAGAGAGAGAGAGAGAGAGAGAGAGACAGAGAGAGAGAGAGAGAGAGACACAGAGAGAGAGACAGAGAGAGAGAGAGAGAGACAGAGAGAGAGAGACAGAGAGAGAGACAGAGAGAGACGGGGGGGGGGCGTTTTAAAGGCATTTCTCCACAGCAGGCTTCTGAACGGGCATCACAGATTGACCAACATGCTTGTCCTGTCCCTCATGTGAAGGCTCTTCACTTTTCTGTATCTCCCTCTCAGGCTAAACTTGCCATTCCAATCATCGTTCTGTGACTGGGGCTGTGACTCCTCCTTGTCCTTCTGTGCTGGTCTGTTGTATTCACTCCCCAGTGACAGAAGGGGAGAGGAATCTGGGGACTCACAGCAGTTAGAACCACAAGACAGCTGCACCCTTTCCTGTACTGGTCACCAGTGTCCAGGGGATCCGTCCCAGTGATCCTGAGTTCTGTTCTCCAGTGACAAATCTCCCCTGGTGGCGCACGTCTTTAGTCCCAGCATTCGGGAGGCAGAGGCAGGCAGATCTCTGAGTTCAAGGCCAGCCTGGTTTACTGAACGAGTTCCCAAGACAGCCAGGGCTACACAATGAAACCCTGTCTGCAAAAAAATAAAAATAAATGCAAGTGCCAGACTCTTACAAGGATGATAAACTGTCTAATTTAAGACTAGGAGAGTGTGGGCGGTTTCTCAGAACAGGTGACTGACTGACACAGAGTTTGAAATGGTGAATGACTCGGTTGGGCACTGTTCCCAGTACTTCATCTTCTCCTCAGCCCCACCAGGAAGCTGCTACTGTGCCCACTTTGATGGGGGAAGAAACTCCAAGAGATTGTAAACCATTCCCAAGAGAGTGGGCTAGGGTTTGATTGGGAACACTGACACTACAGTATGTGTGCTGGAGGTCTGGCTCCCGATTGCCACCGACTCCGTCTATTCCTGCCATCTCTGGCTCTCAGTTTTCTCATCTGTGGGATGGGTTGGCAGTAAGCGGGCTAAAACATCCTGGCTTTCTGTAGTATATTAGTTTCCCTTCAGTTCATTTTCATTGCTATAATGAGATACACGAATCAGGTCATTTCTGACGAGAAGAGGGTTCGTTCTTTAGCTCACCGTCTGGGAAACTAAACGCTCCAACACACAGAATGGCATCAATTCCAGTGAGGGCCCTTGGCAGATGGCAGGAATATGCGTGGGCGGAAGGAACCAGTATCAAGTCGGAAAGCAAAAGAAAAGCTCAGGGAGGGGATGTGGGAGGAGTTAGGGGATGTGGGAGGAGCTAGGGGATGTGGGAGGAGTTAGGGGATGGGGGAGGAGTTAGGTATGTGGGAGGAGTTAGGTATGTGGGAGGAGCTAGGGGATGTGGGAGGAGTTAGGGGATGGGGGAGGAGTTAGGTATGTGGGAGGAGCTAGGGGATGTGGGAGGAGTTAGGGAATGGGGAAACTATGATAAAAATATACCGTGTGACATTCTCAAAGCATAAACAAACAAAAACAATAAAACAGGAGGGAAAAAAAAAAGCCCAGACTCAAGGTTTTCTATCAGTTTGATCTTGGATTTCCTAAACACCTCTTGCTAGGTCCCACCTCTTAACAGTTTCACACCGACTTCCGGCACTTGGTGAGGAAGCTCTTAACACCGGATTGTGTGTGGGGTCGGGGTGGGGAAGCAAACAATATCCGGACCATCGTGCATGGTTCTTGAGTTTGAAATTGAAAGACAGGGAAAGGTGAATCAACTCACGGGAGAAGTCGCAGCCGATTAGGAGTGGAAATCTCCGCCTCACAAGCCACGGAAGGTATAGCCTGGCCTCTGTGCCCTTCCGTAGTCGGGGAGAATGTTGGCAGAGCCCGGCAGACTTAGCGCATTCTGTACCTGCTTCTTTGATTCAGCTGGAGTTAAGACGCATCTTACTTGAACACTGGGGTCTCTCAGGAAACCCCCAGCCTCACATGCCTCCTCCTCAACACTTCCTGAGTGCTGGTGCTCAGGGGGTTGCCTGTGGTTCTCTTGCTGCCTGTTGAGGGGCTGACTGGGGGTTGCCAGTGTTAGGGCTGAGCCTGAGGGTGAGAGGACCAGAGATCACAGCTGGGGACAGTAGCTGGCCAGAGAATTATGCTTTTCTTTGTGTGCGTCA
This sequence comes from Peromyscus californicus insignis, assembly GCF_007827085.1. NCBI lineage: Eukaryota > Metazoa > Chordata > Mammalia > Rodentia > Cricetidae > Peromyscus > Peromyscus californicus. The sequence goes on along the minus strand of NW_026294458.1, from coordinate 16,181,744 downwards.
AATTAGAAAGCAAACGCCCCAAGAGGCTAATGGGATTACCCCAAATTTCCCAACTGGTTGGGGGTCAGCCTGGAGCCCCCATCTTTGGCTGCTGCTGCATCGAGGCCTGGGAAAGTCATGTGACTTGGCGCTCATGCCCAGGGTGCTTATAATATGGCTGTCATGTACTGGGGACACTGGAGGGAGTGGCTGTTGCCGGTGAAGACTTTGGCTAGATAAATCCTGACTCACCTTGATTCTAGACGACCTCGGTCTGGGGGTTGCTGCTTCAGCTGTGTTAGGACTCTTTCAGTGGAGTGTGCCAGAAACGCAGTCCACACACAATTCACACTTGCCTAAATACAAAGGAATGACCTATGGCTCCCCAGATTAGGAAGTACAGGTGGGGTAGCCATTAGGAGTGACTGGACTGTCAGCCCCCAACCCCTTTCTCCAACGCTCAACCACGAGCGCTTTTCGTTATTTTCTACTCGGAATGTAGGTAGGATGGGGGAGCAGAGAGGGGCCCTCCTGCAGAAAGCATCATTAAAACCCCACCCCCCGGAGGGTGACCCTGAAGGAAAGAACCACAGCATTTATAGGTTCCAAGGGGCAAGTCGTCACACAGCGGCTTCAAGTCACATGCGCCTGCCTCTGAGACCAGCATCATGTCCGGACCACAGTGGGGCAAACGTTACTCTCACTGAGCGTTAAGTGTCAAGGGTATGGGGGGGAGCAGCTTTGTCAGTGAGGAGGTACTGTTATCCAAGAGGGGCTAAGAAGGCTCTTGAGAGTGTAAAACAATAGGTAGTCACTTCGGATACAGCGTCAGTGCCCTGTCACCAGAACCGAATTCATATAAGTTAGGGAAAGTTAGGTAGGTAGCTTAAACGGCCAGGGAGAGCCCAAAGGCAGACAGGGGACAGGGAGCTGCTATGGCTGAGGGAACCAGATTTGGAAAGACAGGGGAGGGCCCTTCAGAGCTGGGACTCAGACTTGAGGAAGGGACTCTGGTCAGTCAGGACCGACTCTGGCCTGGTCAGTCCTCTGGTTTAGACCCAGGAGCAGAGGACACCAGCCAGATGTTGCTGCGGGCCTTTCTAAGGGCCCAGTGGTGGGGGTGGGGGACGCAGCTGAAGCTGAGGAGGGGCTTGGCTGCTGCAGGTTCAATCAGCCTGAGGCCGGCCAGGAGAAAAAATAATTGCTGGGTTGGCGCCCCCAGAAACAGGAAGCCTGCAGGAAGGAGACAGAGAACAAACAGGAAGAAAGAGGTCCTGGCTCCTGCCTCCTGCCTGGCAGCCTCCCTCTGGCGCCCCCTGAGGCAGGCACTAACAGACCACTGGCAAGGTGGAACTATGGATGCAGAATTCTGGCATTACCCATGAGGATGTGGAAGGGACGGCTGGGAGCACAAAGTCAGTGACTAACTGTCCTCAGTCCTTCCTTCTGTCCTCTGGTATGTGTAGCCTCCAGAGCAGGATTCATGGGACAGTCCTGAGGTCCAGGACATACCTAACTTACCTGTGTACCCCTCCCAGGGCCTAGTATGCATTCCTCCCCTCGACATAGGTAACTCTGCAGCCTTCTCTACATGGCCTTTGGAGTTTCTGTCTTGTATTCCCCAGGACTGGGATCCCAGGCTCTCCCTGTGGTCCTGCACTGGGGCCAGGAAGTGAATGTTGAACCTTAGTTTGGACAACCCAGGACAGGCTTGGCCCAGACTCGTGAATATGCTTAAATTCCCTTCCTGTCCTTACCCATATTCTGAGTCAGTCACCAACAGGAACCACACTCCACCGAATAAGGCACTGTGTGGCATTGGGCAGGTCACTGGATCTTTCAGAGTCTCTGTTTCCCCAGAATGCCTTCTTGGTTCCTTGATCTGTGTACAAGAAACAGGATGAGACTCTTGGGACTCTGCATCTTGTCCGGTCCTCTCCTCTACCACCAGCTACTTACAGGAGTGATACTTCAGCATCACGCCTCACGATTTTGCTTTGAAGGCGGTCTGTATCAGAAGGCAGAGAGACTGGCTTAACTTGGGAAAATAAAACACACACACACACGTACACGCACACGCACACGCACACGCACACACACACCAAACAAACAAACAAAAACTGAAGATCGGTGATCGGGTCTTGCTGGGCAGAGATGGTGGACAGCCCAGGCTGAGGCTGGGTCCCTGGGTGTGGAGACAGAGAGCAAAGGAAGAGAGAAGAGGAGGAAGGTGGAACCTTTGCATCTACCTGAAGGAGACCACAGACCAGGTGTGTGCACGGTGCCCTGGGCTCCTGATGAATTCCAGAGCAAGTGAGCCTTTGAAGAGACTCCTTAGGCAAGCCTCCTAGCCTCTGGCCACTTCAGGGCAGGACAGCAGGTGCCCAGTAGGGGTAAGAGTTTGTGAGAAATGAGATTAGGGCGGTGTTCAGATTAAACACCGGCAAATGTAAGCGGTGCCTCTGAGCGCCTTCACTGAGGCATGAGTCTACCCACAGTACAGATTTGTGTGCATGGTGGCCCTCTCCCCTGCTAAGGTCAGTTCTTCCAAGTTGGCCCAAGTCTGGTGGTACCTAGAATTCTCTCTGAGGCCCTCAGTCAAGTTGAGTGAATGTCAGGAGGGCTTGTGTGGTAATATGGCCTAGACCACTGTGGAGTCACAGGTCAGTGTGTTCAGGCCATGGCCTGAGCGGTAAACAGATGGGCCGTTGCCCAGAGGTGAGCGGAGCAGATCTGAGCACAAGGCCCTCTGTGTCAGCCAGAGAAGGGATCAGTGAAGAGTTGGCTATTGGGTCCTGAGGACTGGCAGGTGTTCTCAGACCCACTTGGCCCCCTGCCAGCCACCTGCTTCCTCGGACTTCATTTAATTTTCCCCTGTTGAGTGCACATCTTAGGTGAAGAATGATTAGGGATGTTTTCTTCCTTTCTTTTCGTTTCTTCCCATAGTGTTTTGGAAATGAGCCACTATTGTGGACAGATTCCTGGTGACTTTGACAACAGGAGCTGGTGGGCGGGGGCGGGTGTCATTTCTCTGAGGTTCTCAAGGCAGTGAGAACCAGAGCCTCCCCCCATCTCATTCATCTGCAGCCCACCGGCCTTCCTCAGTTTCCCTCCTTTCCTTGGAAGTGGCGGGGTGCTGGCTGTGGAGAGGTACCTGAGCTCAGAGTGCATTGTCCTAGGGTCCTGACGTACAGCGGGGATGGAGCAAACTTCTCTCTGTCCCTGCTTGATGCTATCCAGCTGCCCCAGCTGCCCAGGAAGATGGAGCCACAGCTGGCTGCTTGCCTGTGTCTGAAACCTGTCTCTTAGCCTTGGATTAACCCTCCAGAGAAACACAGACATGTCCAACCATCAGGGCCTGGGGTTGATGAGTGTGATGTGAGCCTTACAAGCTGTGTTAGTGGGAGGCCATATTGGTTTCCTGTGCCGATTGTAATAAACTATCACAACCAGGTGGCATGAAACAGCAGAAACTTCCTCTCTATGTTCCAGAGCCCAAGAGTGCAAAATGAAAGCATCAGCAGGGTCACTGTCACTTTGTCCCTTTCCTCTTCCCATTGTCTGTGGCTGTTGATGGTCCTTGCCTTCCATTGCTGGTTTTGTTTTGTTTTTTGTTAACTTGACACAAGCAAGTTTCATCCGAGAAGATGAAGGAATTCCCTTCATCAGATTACCTGTAGGGAAGTCTATGGAGCACTTTCATGATTAGTGATTGATGTGGGAAGGCCCATCCCACTGTAGGTGGTGCCACTCCTGGGCAGGTGGTCTTGGGATGTGTAAGAAAGCAGGCTGAGCAAGCCTTGGGGAGCAAGCCAGTAAGCAGTGTTCTTGCACGGCTTCTGCTTCAGTTCCTGGTTCCTGCTGTGAGCTCTTTCTCTGTCTTCCCTCAGTGATGAACCATGACGTGGAAGTGTACGTCAAATACCCCTCCCTAGGTTGCTTTTTGGTTATCGTGGTTATTATAGCAATAAGAGAAAGTCAACTAGAGTATAGTCTCATCTCTTCACCTGTCTTGGCTAGCGTCTTCCCATCTTTCCTGATGTATCTTTATACCTCCTCATCTGAGTGTAGTCAAGTCTCCCTTGTCCTCACTCATTACGAGTGAGGACCCCAGAGAAATGTCACTCCACCTCAGCCCACTCATTAGGTAATGTAGAATTGCCCTTGTCTCAAGAATTTGAATTCAGTCAGATCTGCAAAGACCCTATGACAACTTGTATGGGCCTCGGAGTTTGGGATGTTCATATCTTTTGTGGAAGCCAAAGAGGGATAAGTTGGAAAGTGTGTGTGGGGGCGGGGTAGGGGTGGAGGCAGACTTGATGCCTTTGGTCACTGCCAGGAAGCTGTAGCTTGATGGTACCAATCAGTGGAGGAGAGAGTATGGTAATGTAGATCCCTGCTTTTTAAACTGTGAATGGTGACCCCGTATGGGGCTGGGTAAACTGAGTGTGGAGGTCACAGCAAAGTTAGCAACAGTGAAAGTTTCTTGAACATGCAATGACCAAAAATAGATCCAGAATCAAACGCCTAGTGAATCCGAGATGTGTCTGGCAGCACACACTCATGTTACATAGTATGACTTCACACTGCAGCCTTGATTCTACACACACACAGACACACACACACACACACACACACACACACACACACACACACACTGTATTGTGATGTCATCACACCACGTGGCATCCACAAACACTGCCTGAAACACCTCAGCTCAGATTGGAGACAATTGCACGTTATGAACTGCTGTGTTTTTATTGTACATAGAAAACATTTTGCTTTCATAGAAATAACAATGACTAATTAATAGGAAACAAAACCAAAACAATTTTAAATATTTTCCCACTGCCATTCCTCAGCATGCAAATATCAAATTAGTAGACCTGTGCATTGGATTGTTTTAAGATGTTTAATTTTAAAAGTTGCTCTTTGAGTTGCTGACTTGCATTTAAACTTGCCTAGTGAATTCTGGCTTGGGAATAGACAGGATTGTCAGTGACTTCTGAGATGGTCCTAAACATCTGCCACTTTGCACTATGTATTTATATAAAGGGTCATAATTAACTTTGACAATTTTAAAATCCAATGCCATTCAACTCTGAGAAATGTTGAAGATCTATATCAGTGTCAAACATCCAGTCATGATTTAATTCTTTGTGTAAAAGCAATCATACCCACCTCACCAGAATGTAAATGGTAAAATTACATGTATGTCAAAGAATTGTTGTAAATAGATTTTTAAAAAAAATTTTCGAGACAGGGTTTCTCTTTGTAGTCCTGGCTGTCCTAGAACTTACTCTGCAGACCAGGCTGGCCTAGAACTCAGAGATCTGCCTGCCTCTGCCTCTTGGGATTAAAGGTGTGCACCACCACTGCCCAGTATAAAATAGACTATTTCTAATTTATGTTCAGTAAGTGTTTGATTTGTATACTTATTTTAAATACTTATTTACCTAGGTTCACACAGTTTCTCAGGAGTCACAAATGGGAAGGGTTTAAGAAGGCCTGATGTAGAGGAACTCCCAGAATTCAGCTGTGCTTTTTACAGAATTCATAAGGATTTTGCTCCATTGTAAAGTTGAAGAGAAATCATTAAATCAAGCCATGGTGTTGGAGATTGCCTGTGTTCTAATTTCTGTGTTTTAAAACCACCAAAATAGATGCTAATCAATCAATACTTAATTAGACCTTACGAACCTCTTTGCTCACTTGTGGCTGAGTCCCTGCTCGACCAGGGTATATTTCTAGGTAAGACCTGCAGAGAGGACATTTAGTTATAAAGCTCTCTAGGGTGGGCCCTGTTGACACAAAAATCCTTCTCTCCCCCGAAAGGAGAAAAGAGAGTGTTCCAGAGTCAAACATGAGAGACCATGGGTGAGGAAACACAGATTTAGGTTATCCCAAATTCCATGTCCCAGCATGGCAACTGTCTGAAGTTTTTTATAGTAACAGAATGAAGACAATCACAAGGCAGTTTTCAAATGCCGTGGTGGAAGCCTTAGGTCGGCGGTTACAGCAGAGCAGAGGGACCTCTGCTATAGGCCTCAGACGCTCTGACCAGGTTCTGAGGCTTTTTTTGGGGGGAAGCTTGTACTGTGGTCATACACTCCTAAGATGTTAGGTCAGACACAGATGTGGGCAAGGAATGGCTACTAAAGGAGATCAAGGCAGCCCAAGATAACTTGTAATTAGGCTCTGGACCTGCAACATCCCAACCTCTCCACAGCCATTGATGTTCTGATCTGTTCATCAATCCTGCAGGGTTTCAGTGGAAGGTGCAAACTCTTTCAGGGACATGAGTTCACAAGCCCTTATTCAGTGGCTTGTGTCCTTGAAAGAGGAAAACAGACATGCCCGTGTGCTTGTGTGTGAGAACATGGTGAGGAGACACTATCCTCAAGCCAAGAGAGGCATCTCAGATGAAATGGATGCTGCCGATGCCCTGGCCTGGATGCCCAACCTCCCAAGCAGAGAGGGCAGGTCTCTGTAGTTTAAACCACTGTGGTGTTGTGTGATGCCAGCCCTGGAAGACAAGTGCACCTAATCCTTCCCCCTAATTTATGTTCAGTAAGTGTTTGATTGGTATACTTATTTTAATACTTATTTACCTAGGTTCACACAGTTTCTCAGGAGTCACGAATGGGAAGGGTTCTTCTGGGCCCCTTTGGTCCACACATGGATTGTCTTTTAGCTTTAGTTGTTTCACGGGGGGTGGGGGTGGGGGGAGTGTCTCTGGGTCTTAAGCGGTCTCTGTATGTCCTAAGGATATGTATTTCACCTCGCTCTGGTACCCTTGCATTTTCTTTCATTGTTTCCCCAGAGGGACATGATAAAATAGGTGAGAGCTTGCTTACAGGGCCACCTGCCCTTTAGTACTGGACAAATAGAAAGAAAGAGAAGAATGGGCAGCATCACAATCCCCCATAAGGCATTTTCCTTAGTGTGTACAGGTGTCAACCATGGACTCAGGGTCCACGCTGGCGATGGTAGCTACCTTTGATCTCACGGCCACTCTCAAAGAAGGTGATCCATACTTAAGGAAACTGGCTTTGATCGCTCGTTCCTTTGTGTGGGTGGACTGTTGTGTCTGGTCAGTACAGGCTCCTTGCTTCTCCTAATCTGTGGAAAACTCCTCTGGCATTGTCTTTGTAAATTCCACCTCTTCCTGCTTCTCTGCTCCGGGAGCTCCTCAGGCGTGACGAGCTTCATGGGCTCCCACATTCCTCTTGATTCTCCATTCTCCTCTCTTGTTTCAACTCTATATGCCTTTGTCTCATGCTTTCTACCTTCTTGTAGCTTGGTAACGTCCATAGCTGTTGTGGAATATCACTTTAACCGGGCAAAGAGGTGTGACATTTGTTTATGCTGCATTTGTTTAACCATGTGACGCTGGGTTGCTGTGCCTGCCTAAGGCACCCGATTGGTCTAATAAAGAGCTGAATGGCCAATAGCTAGGCAGGAGAGGGATAGGCGGGGCTGGTGGGCAGAGAGGATCGGTAGGAGGAGGAATCTAGGCTCAAGAGAGGAGAGGATGAGGGAGAAAGAGGAGACACCCCAGGCCAGGCAGGCAGCTGCCAGCCAGATACGGAGTAGGACTTACAGAATGAAAGAAAGGTAAAAAGCCCTAAGGCAAAACGTAGGTGAAGAGAAATGGGATAAATTAGGTTATAAAAGCTAGCTAGAAACAAGCTAAGGCCTAGCATTCATAATTAATAAGTCCCTGTGTCTTGATTTGGGAGCTGGAGGCCCAAAAAGAAAGCCTGTTGCACCGAGCAGGAATTTCTGTTTCAGTTGTAGAGCGGTTATCTGACCTGATCATTATTTTAAAGAACCAATTATCGTATTGTTCATTTCTGTAATTTTCTCTTTAGTGTGTGTGTGTGCGCGCGTGTGTGCATGTTCCTTGGGAGGGATGCTTTGTGTGGGCAAGTATGAATGCATGTGTATGTATGTGCATTTGGAGGTCAGAGGGTAGCACTGTGTGTCTTCCTCCATCATTCTCCACTTCATTCACTAAGGCAGGCTCTCTTGCTGAACCTAGAGCTGTGGTTTGGGTGGTCCAGCTAGCTAACCCTGAGGATCCTGTCTCCACCTCCCTAACTCTGGGATTGCAGGTGGGCTGCTCCAGCTGCCTGGCTTCAGATCAGCTGCTCTGACCTGACTCTTACGAGCATGCTGGGTATCTGAACTCTAGTCCCCAAGCTTGCAGGGCAAGTGCCTTGTCCAACCGAGCCATTTCCTCGGGTACCTCTTGAAATCCTTCCGTTGATCTTTTCTGGTATCTATTTTTTTTTTTTTTTTTGTCCTGCCAACATATTCTTTATTTAATCCCTTTAAAATGTCAAGGAGAGCTATTTGTGTCAGTTCATGTTCTCATAGCTGGGGCCCAACATCTTAAAGGAACAGCTTAAGGGGAATTGTTTAACTCATGATGTCAGAGAGTCCATCCCCAGCCTTTGTTCTGTTGCTTCTGGGCCCACGGGGACAGGGAACATAATGACAGGAGCTTGGGGACACGTGGAGGAGATGGCTGCCCACCTTGTGTCAGAGAGAGAGAACTTGGCAGGGGAGGGGGGGAGCTGCCTAGAGATGTTCCAGCACAATGACCAGCTTTCACTGCTAAGGACACTGAGGCTCAGAAAGGGGGAGTGCTGAGCCAAGGTCACACAGTGGGCAAACACTGTAACCTAGGGGGAGGTTATGGGACCCACCCGGGTCTCCCCAGTTCCACTATCAAGTCTTCTCTTCCAGTCTTCTTTCCTGGAAGTCTCAGATCAGCTGTGCAGCCATGGAGGGGCGCTGCTCACTGGCTTGCTCCCCGTGGCTTGCTCAGCCTGCTTTCTGATACAACCCAGGACCACCTGACTAAGGGTGGCAGCTCCCCTAGTGTGCTGGGCCCTCTCACATCAATCATTAATCAAGAAAATACCCCAAAGACTTGCCCACAGCCAATCGGATAGAGACGATTCCTCAACTGAGATTCCCTCTTTCAAGATACACCTCGGTTTTGTCAAGTTGACAAAAGCTAGCCAGCGCAGGAGAAGAAAACGGAGCCAAATTAAAAAAAATGACTTTTAATATGTATTGACTGTGCATATTAATTGATTCACTATGACATTTCCGTACTCGTGGGAGTCTATTTTTACTCAGTTTTACCACCGTTTCAATTCTCTGTAGACAAACCCTCCCTAGAGCCCATGAGGAACATTTGCTAACTCCTGCCTGGAGGCCCAGAGTCTGCAGGGCTGGCTGGTCAGGATTGCCCTCCATGGAAGGGCGTCTAGGAAAACAAATGTTGCCTGTTCCTGGTGTTGACAGTGGAAAATAGCAAGGGAAAACACTGGCAAGCTGCCATGTTTCAGCTTGTCCCCTAAGGTGGCAGGCAGGGCTCAACTGTGGTCCAGCATCTTGGGAACGCCTCACTGATCCACGGAGACTGCCAGACCCTGCCAGAGCAGGCTGTTTCAGTCAGTACACCTGTGGCCAGGGTCTACCTTGACAGAGCCAAAGGGTTTGTTGCTAAAGAGGCAGATCCACTAGAGAGAGACACGAAGCGTATTTGAGGGTGGGCGTGATTGGTGATTCTTAGTGGTCCTGGAGGGACAGATACCGGGGCTCCTTTTGTCGTCCACATTTTAAACTCCAACATGCTTGCAAAAGTTAGCATTTGCCTGAACATTCTCACCCCAAATCTCAACACCAACTGAAAAACTCCATTATACAGCCCCAGATTGATTGCTCCTGCAGAAATAGACTTATCGCCAGTTACCCAAACCAGACACTGCCATTAGTGAAGCTGAATATTCCTGTTGAATGTGCCGGTAAGGAAACCAGACGAGTTCAGTGTTGGCTGTTTGGGCTTTGCATCCTGGCTCTGGGTGAATTGGTCCCTCAGCACTATGTTAACTGGCATTTGCTGGGGTGGCCTGAACTCACCTTTGGGATGGAGACGGGGAGGGCCGGTGTTCCTGAGTCAGAGTTCTAGACGATGAGAAGGGACATTGTGCTAAGAGGCTGAGCCGTAACTCGCCCCTGAATGGTCCCCTTGAGGCTCTGCCGGCTTCCTGCACTGTTTCAACTGCCCAGATTCTCCTCTGCGAGCGTGAGAAGCATCAGCCTGACTGACGGGAGCCCACCCTTGGGTGATATTTATCTTCTCCATCTGTAGCGCTGAAGGACTCTGAAGTGAGGGTTTTCTTTCTCCGGGTAAAAAGGGATGCTGAAGAATCCCAGTGAAGACTATTTGTAAAGGTTAAGTTCATTTGGGTACCAGGAGAAGTCAGGACATGACGGCGTGTGAGCGGCAGCTGCGTCTGCTAAGGCTGGGCTTGTGGGGAAGACAGGAAGCTGGGCTACGTGCTGACAAGTGTGACCCTGGGAGCCACTGTGGGTGGAAGCGGCAGGGGAGGATACCCAGTCAGTACCGGCACTGGATCCACTGGGCCGTGGAGTGGTTACTTCCTGGTGCTGTAAGGGCCATATTTTGAATTGATGAAGCAGACAGGGCTCTCCAGTGACTCTTGCTTCTGTTTACCATGATTCTCTGTACAGCCAGCGACCTTTGCCACCCAGCTTCGTCTAGGCTGCTGTGCCCTGGTGCCTGCAGGGATTGTTTACAGAGTGTGCTACAACCAGTTTGTTAGCGGGATGGCAAGATCTTGCAACTATTTAGGTTTCTCATACACAACCCAGTCTCAGGTTGTTGCTACCTCATTAAAAAGTCTAACGGTTGCTCTTGCATGCCAGTCAGTTACAAGTAAGGCATTCTCAGGAAAAGAAAAAAATAATAATCTGTTGCTAGTCAAGCTTCTTGATTACAACAGCGGAAAGCATTTATGCACGTGTGAGCCCCAGAGAAACGGGCATTGGGAGTTTTACATTACTGGGCAAGGTGGAGAAGCGGACTTAGGAAATAGTCAGAAATAGAAAGGGATACAGTTTCCACTTCCTAACTAAGGTGCTGCCCAGGCCAGGCTGCTGAAGATGCCCGGTCACAACTGCTGGGAAACAGCCAACACTGTCACCACCTGGGACTCTGGGCACTCATGATGGCTGTGTCTGCTGCCCTGGCCGCAGTCCCTGGATGGTGTCTGCTGTTGCTGGAATGTTCTGCTGTTCACCTTTCTGGTGGGTCCCAGATGTGGGGCCACCAAGCTACCGCAAAATAAGCAAATGTCCATCCACTACGTTTAGTCCCTAGCGGAGCACAAGATTTTGTTGTTGGTGGTGGTGGTTTTGTTTGAGATGGGGTATCATCTGGCCCATACGGCTCATATGAGGCTGACCTTGAACTCCTGTCCTTCCTGCCAAATGCTGGGATAACATGGACTGCAGTGCCCAGCAACATTCGGGTTTTGTTTTAATTATTTCTTTTACCTTGAGCATATGAGAAGTTGGCCTGGGCTGACCTGGGAAGGGATAAAAGGAATACCAACCAAAGCGTCCAGTGAAAACACAGCATCAAAGCGACAAGAAACACAGCCCAACTTTAAAGACAATAGTCAGACTCAAAAAAGAGAGTGGAGACTCTAAATAGACATTTCTTTAAAGAAGGCATCCAAACAGCCAAGCGTCACAGGAAAAAGGCTCAGCGTCACTAACCATCAGGGAAATGCAGACCGCAATAAGATTTCATTTCTGATTCGCTCCGACATCCGTAATAAGAGAACAGGCAATGTGAAGGATTGGCAAAGGGTGTGGAGAAATTGGAATCTTCATATATTACTGGGGGGAGGGTGGGGGATGTAAAGTGGCACAGCCATTTTGGAAAACGATTTGTATTTCAAGAAAATAAATGGAGCTATTATATGACCCGGTGATTCAATTCCTAGATATAAATCCAGGAGACGTGAGCATATTTGTTATTTTGGCTAAAAACCTGTACGTGAGTGTTTATGGAAGCATTATTTACAATAGCTAGAAGGTGAAAACAACCCAGATTTCCATCAACTGATGAATGGAAAAACAAAATATGGTGTATCCGTATAGTGGAATATTATTTGACTGCAAAAAAGGAATGAAGTACTGATGTATGCTGCAGCTGGGACGAACCTTGAAAGCTGTGAAATAAACACAAAGGCAACATATATGATTCGATTTCTTCCCCCCCCCCCCCCCCCCCCCCCCCCCCCCCGGAGCTGAGGACCGAATTGCAGGGCCTTGCGCTTGCTAGGCAAGTGCTCTACCACTGAGCTAAATCCCCAACCCCTCGATTTCTATACAATATCTAAGATATGCAAATCTCTAGAAAGACAGCAGATTAAGGGTTTCTTAGGGTGGGAGGAGGTGTGGGTCTGAGACCGAGAGCTAAAATATATAGAATTTATTTTTGAGACAATAAAAATTGGCCATGGCAAAACTTGCATATAACTGTGGATCTACCAATCAAATAATTAAACTGTTCACCTTAAAGGGAAGAATTATATAATGTGTGGACTATAACTTCATAAAGCTATTATTCTAAACAGGAGAAATACTTGCTTACTGCAGAGGAGTAAGAAGGAGGAAGACATAGACTTGACTCAACATTATCCTGGCACATCCCCTCTTATTTTTTTCCCAGATAAAACTTTTAAAAAATATTTACCATATTTTTAGAAAAGTACTTATTCCCTCTATCCAGCATCTGTGTAGTGTAATGTCAGTATCTCTTGGCTTTATGACCTTTGGTAAAATATAATTTTTAGTGATTTACAGTATGTGGGTATCTGGTAAGCTTCCAGAACACTGGTTGATTATGCCTGGACATTTCAATTTGTCTCTTCATTTTAGTCTCTTCGTTTTGCATGCTGCCAAGACTCTTTAAAAAAGGAGATTGATTTATATTAATTTTATGTGTATGAGTGTTTGCCTGCCTGCATGTATGTGTACTTAATGCCTCCAGAGGCCAAGAAGAGGGCATTGGATCCCCTGGAACTGGAGTTACAGGCAGTTGTGAGCTGTCACGTGGGTGCTGAGAATCAAACCCAGATCCTCTGGAAGAGCAGCCGGTGTTCTTAACCTCAGCCATCTCTAGTCCCAAGATTCTTAATACTTACGAACAACTTGTTCAGCAAAAGAGATTTGCTCCCTTAAAAGACGTCATTTAAGGAGCTGAGCTGGCCCAGCAATTAGCACAGGCTGCTCTTTCAAAGACTGAGGATTTGATATCCAGCACCCACATGGTGACTAACAGCTGTCTGTAACTCTAGTCCTAGGGGATCCGACAACCTCTTCGGGCTTCCCTGGTGGGCGTTGCACTCACATGGTGCATAGACACACGTGTGCAGGCAAAACACCCAGACATGTTTTAAAAAATCACTTAAGAGGGAGGAACAATCGTCTGCTTACTCGCCCCCGCCCCCCCCCACAAAAGAAAAAAGAACCCTGGGTTCTAAACTGGGTTCCCACTTCCTCTGGTTGTGATTTTCCTTCTCCTTCTTCATTTCTGTTGAAAATGGCTTTGTGCTGTAATATATGCAGTCGATGGATGCTGGAGTTTTTCCACCTGGTCCATGGGTTGATTGCTATCCAATAACATTCGAGACAACATATTGAATTCCTTCAAGACATAAATGCACACAGACAAAAAGCACAGGAGGTCAGGTGACGGCTGTGAAATCAGGCTGGGAAGCAGCTGTGCATGCCAGCTGTGCTGACCGGGCACAGCTGCACAGGAAGCATGCCAGCTGTGCTGACCGAGCACAGCTGCACAGGAAGGCAGCTGTGGGCAGGTGAGACACTACCTAATGGGGGCGTTCTGGGTGGCGCTCAGGAAAGGGGTGCCTCCTACAAAAGGAGGCAAAGGCAACTTTAAAAGAGGAGGACTGGGTGGTGGTACTCACATATGATCGATCCCGGCACTGAGAGGTCCAGAGATAGGACAGCAAGCTCCGGGCAAGCCTGAAGTATCCGGTTGCAAGCAGATGTCCATGGTCACCTGAAGTGCTCCATACAGAGGAGAAAAGCACAGGGTGCTGGGCTGGGGCTACAGGCCCGGGTGACCGCAGCAGGGGGAAGGTGGAGAAGGTGGGGAGACACTACAGCCTTCTTCCCCAACTTACCTTCCAGGACACACTGCACCGACGGGAGATGATGGATCATCGCCAGCACCTAGGCCAAGAAGACCCCAAAGACGCTGACATCAGGTGCCCCATTCAGGAGTGACAGAGTCGGATCACCTAAATATGACATCCACAGCCTGCAAGCTGCAGGCACTGTGGTGCCAGTGAGCATTTTTGTGCAACACCCTGAAACAGGGTCGGACTGTGAGGACCGTTCACTCCCTGCTAGGAAGCACACTCCTTTACTGATGAGTGCACATTAATTTCCAAGTTAATGTCTCCTTTTGCCTCAGTTTTGCTGTTATAGCTCAAGGGGAACCTCCCTGCCTGCATTTCCTAGTTGATAACTGGGTATGACTGCATGAAAGTTATTATTTGGGGGGGGGGGGGCGTTCTTTGTGCATTCCACTACTCAACCCAGGTTTTTTTATTCATTCTAAAAATTTTCAGGTCAAAACAATTTGCAGATTATGACCACTGCAACCCCTTTCTCTTTTTCCCATCTTTCTTTTGGTTTTCTGCTTTGGTGCCACATTTCAGAGGAATGTGAATTCCTAGGGGATTGAGCAGCATTCTTGCCTGTCCTTGACTTTCAAAAGATTGCTCTGAGTGTTTGAAGTTGGTTCAGGATGTTTTTTTTTTTTATTGTGTGAAGAAAGCATTCTATTCCCCATCCCCCCACTCCCCCCTCCCCCCAGGGATCAATGTGAATTTTATCAAACATTTTAGCCCTTCCTGGAGATGCCCATGCTGTTTTTCTGTACTTATGGATGCATTCTGCTGAAAAAAAAAAATACCCCCTGTACCCATTTTTAAGTGGGTTGATTAGATGTAGTGGTGGAATCATGAGAGGATACAGGCTTTCTGAGGTCTATCCCCAGCAGACAGCATTCCCAGCACACCCTCCTGTAGATGTAATCAACCGTCTTTTTAAATAAGAAGCACAGAACCAATGCAAAGAAGAAAGCCAAGAGGTCAGAGCTAAGAGCTAAAACCTTACCCTTCCTCCTGCGGTGGTCCTACCTCTCCGAACCAGAGCTACCCCTGTGTTAAAGTCTTTATATAGAGTTCCTGTTCTGCCTTCTCATTGGTTGTAAACCCAACCACATGACCGCCTTGTCACGGCCTGTCTGTATAGACCTCCAGGTCTTCTATGGTTGGTATTGAGATTAAAGGCATGTGTATCCAATGCTGGCTGTATCCCTGAACACACAGAGACTTACCTAGCTCTGCCTACCTAGTGCTGGGATTACAAGCATACACCACCACTGCCCTGCTTTCCTATGGCTTGCTAATAGCTCTGACCCCCAGGCAACTTTATTTATTAACATACAAATAACATTTTAATACAAATAAAGTATCACCATACCCTCCTTTCCAGGTACACCCCTCATTCCAGAGCCACTGCAGGCTCCCCCAGGATGGGGAGGTCATTTTTATCTCTTGCCACTCAAAATGTGGACCCTGGACTGACAGCTTTAGCCTTACCACGGAGCTTATTAGAAATGCAGAATCTCAGACCGCCTTCAGACCCGGTGATTCAGAGTCTGACATCTGACAAAACACCTGCGGTAGTTTGAATGAAAATGGTCTCATGGGCTCATAGGGACTGGCACTATTGGGAGGCGTGGCCTCGTTGGAGGAAGTGTGTCACTTCCTTTGAGGTCTTTGAGGCTTTGAGGTCTCTGAAGCTCAATCCAGGCCTAGTGTGTCTCATTCTCTTCCTGCTGCCTGCAGATCCAGATGTAGAACTTTCTGCCTGCATGCCACCATGCTTCCCATCATGATGATAATGGACTAAATCTCTGAACTGTAAGCCAGGCCCAATTAACTGTTTTCCTTTATAAGAGTTGCCATGGTCATGGCAACTCTTCAAAGCAATAGAAACCCTGACTAAGACAGCACCCTCTCCCTCCCAAAGAGATTCATGCTCACCAATAGCATTCTCACTTAGTGCTGGGTGAGCTTACCCTGCCAACAGGGCAGTCCTCTGGTCCTACCCAACAGATGTTGAAAAATATCCCAAGGGTGCTCACATGTATATGTGAACGTACGACCAAGGCTGAGAGGGAGCAGGTCTGGGGTGTGCACATGTGAATGAGCCCTTGGAAATCTCTGAGTGATTACCACAGATGATCAGTGCTAGGCTCTCTGTGCCCGTGGCTTGGGAAAGGGGGTGCCCCTGAGGTAGTGAATAGAGGAGAGCAGAGAGGAACCAAGAAGACAGTGTGTGCTGACTTGCTGTGACCGATGGTAGATGGTGACCTCCAAAGTACCCAAATCCAGGGGAAGGGATGCTGTCAGATTAACTATCTCCATACTTACTGGCTAGCATCTGTGGGTGGCAGATTACCTATTGTTTTCTTGAGACACAAACTAGTTCAAAAGACTTAAAGAGAGCTCTGGGTTGGCTTCTTATTTGTAGAAAAGATGGACATCACTAGGTATAGCAAAGCTCCAAACAGGATCAGGGAGGGTGTCTTAGGGTTTCTACTGCTGTGAAGAGACACTATGACCATGGCAACTCTTACAAAGGAAAACATTTAATTGGGGCTTACAGTTCAGAGGTTTAGTCCATTATCATGGCGGAAAGCACAGTGGCATGCAGGCAGACATGGTACTGGAGAGGTAGCTGAGAGTGCTGCATCTTGATCTACAGGCAGCAGGAAGAGAACTGATGAGCCACTAGGCCTGTCTTGAGGTTCTAAGACCTCAAAGCCCGCCCCCAATGACACACTTCCTCCAACAACACCGCACCTACTCCAACAAGGCCACACCTCCTAATAGTGCCACTCCCTATGACCAAGCATTCAAACACAAAGAGTCTATGGGGGCCATTCTTTTCAAACCACCACAGAGGGTAAGGACAGGTTGCACTGATGGGAACTGGAGAGAGTGAATTGGTGGTCGTCAGCAGGAGCTGTCTTCAGCAGGAGTCACAGCCTCAGGATGGTGCCATGCTGCCTGAAGGAATTGGTGCCACAGTTCTCAGGGATCTCCTAGGAAACCAGCAGAGTAGACAGCACAGCTGCCATCTCGACTGCCACCCCCCCCCCATGTGAGAAAGAGCCAAGACACTGAGTTTCTTCTCTACGGGATGGAGACTGGTTGACCTGAAAACAGTTGGTTCATCTAAAGCAGTTTGACACCCATCTCTCCAAGTGAGATCGGAGGCAATCACTTGAGATACTGATAATGAGCATGACTTGGTGGGACAACATTGATAGCACTGGATGGGGGACCAGAGTGGCATTAACCAACTGCTCTAAGGAAGAATGGAGATGGAGACACGGGAGCAATGACCCCTCTAAGGAATGGTACTCTTTGGCGCCTGGGGGAGCAATCTTGACTGATGTAGATAAGGAAGGGACTAATACAGAGCCCCCACTACTGCCCAGGGCTATGCTATGCTGGGAACGGTCTTGTGGATGGTTTGAGTGCATTCCCCCAGGGGTCATGTGCTGGACGCTCAGTCCTTGGTGTGGCAGTGTTGCGAGATGGCAGAAGTTTGAAGAGTTGGGGTCTCATGAAAAGTAGCTAAGGCATTGGGGCCAACACCTTGGGAAAAGATGAATGTGGTTGTGTGGCACCCCAGTTCATTTCTGTAAGAGTGAGTTGTTATAAAAAGGGCGAGCCTAGGGCTGGGGGTGTAGGTCAGTGGTAGAATGCTTGCCTCATATGTATGAGACCCTAAGGTCGTTCCCAAACCCACAAAAATCAGTCACTCAGTCAACCAAGCCTCGTCCCCACCACTATTTTCTGTTTTGTTTGTGATCTCTTCCTGTGCTCCTGTCATGATGCCATCTGCCATAAAGCTCTTGTCAGAGACCAAAAGATGAATCCATCCAATCTTGGATTTCACCCGCCATGACTGTGAGGTACATAAACCTTTCTTTGCAAAGCACCTAGCCTCGGGTACTTCCCAGGTGATGCTGACACAGATGGTTGGTTCTGGGATCGTCACTCAGAAAACGTGGTTTTGGAGATGGCCTTGGTATTAGAGATGCCCGACCTCGAATACATCCTAACTTTACATGGGGGTACCCAGGACCAGACACTTTAAATGCTCTCTCATGAAATCTAATGCTCTGCCAGGGTTAAGAGCTGCTGATCTGGTATACTGGTCCTCCAAATGGAGAGGTGGAGATGGTGGTGTATTGGGATGGAGATAGTAAGTGGGGATAAGGATGGTATGTGGAGATGGAGACAGTGTGTGGGGATAGAGATGATGGGGGGGTAGGGATGGAGATGATGGGGGGTAGGGATGGAGATGATGGTGTATAAGGATGGGGATTGAGTGTGGTGATGAAGATGGTGGATAGGAATGGAGACGGCATAGGGGAATTTCTGTATCATTTGGCTTTTTTTTTTAAATTGTGGAGGTATGTTTACTTTTTTAAAAAGAATGTGCATACTTTCCAAACTATACATTGCTGGCCCCATTAAGGCCCCATTTGGGCCCAGGCTGGTCTTGTGAACTAACCTCCCAGGTAGCTAGTTACAACTGTAGGAATACACCACACTTCCATAGTTGAGTGTCCACCAAAGGCCACCACTGGGGGATGGCCCTCCAGAAAGTAGAGCCCAGTGGGAGATCCTTAGGTTACTGGAGAATGGCAGTGAAGGGGCTGAGGGACACTGAATTCTTCTGCTTTGCTTTCTGGTCATGAGATGACCAGCTGGCTCTGCTGTGCGCCCCTGCTGTTCAAAGGTTCAAAGCAACGGGCCCCATTCCTTCCGTAGAACCTGGAAAATCTAGAATCATGAGCCAAAACAAACCTTTTATTTTTTTGTAAATTATCTCAGGTATTTTGTTATAGTAACATGAAGCTGACTAACACAGACACTAGAGTCATAAAAGGACCAGCTAACCCCAGAAGAATTAGATACAATTTAAAAAGCAGAACTAATGTCAATATTTTCTTTTCAAAATTGTGATTGCTATCCCCAGATAAAGAGAATATCGTGATTGCTATCCCCAGATAAAGAGAATATTGTATCCGCATCAGAGAAGGACACTATGTAAAACACTAAGAACAATAAGAGAGATTCAAAGCGTGGTTAAATAATGGACAGGACATAGAAGCAATTTGCTATTTGGAAAGGAAATCTTCCAACACAGAACAAATATACAAAGGTCGAAAATGTTAGTGAAAAGTCAAGAAAACTAGAAAATGGACCAAAAGTTCCAGTGTTTATCAGACAAGGCTTTTTTAATGGAATTTTAATAGGATTAATTTTAGATTTTAAAAAATAACATTTATTTACTGTGCGAGGATATGTATGTATGTGAGTGTGGGTGTGGTTGTGTAGCCCTGGCTGGCCTCAAGCTCACAGAGAGCCACCAACACTCTGCAGGAATGCTGGGGTTAAAGGAGTGTGCCCCCATGCCAGGCCACATCTGATTTTGAAATGTGAGTTCTGGGGATTGAATTTGGGCCTCCAGGATTACAGGACTGGTACATCTACCTGCTTGACTATCTCCCTGGCCCTCAGATTTGGTTTTAATAAGTTATTTTAAAAACAGAAGAGCTGCCGGGCGGTGGTGGCGCACGCCTTTAATCCCAGCACTCGGGAGGCAGAGGCAGGCGGATCTCTGTGAGTTCAAGGCCAGCCTGGTCTACAGAGCGAGATCCAGGACAGGCACCAAAGCTACACAGAGAAACCCTGTCTCGAAAAAAAAAAAAAAAAAAAAAAAAAAAAAAAAAAAAAGAAAAAACAGAAGAGCTATTTCCTAAACCAAGAGAAGGAGTAGTCTTCAGACCAAAACAGTCCACAGAGTGTCAGGTAGAGTTCTTGTGGACACATTCTGATGGTGTGGCAGAACTCTGGGGGTCAACACATGATGCCCATAGAGCAAGGGATCATGGGAAATGAGATTCAGCCTAGAGTGAAGTACCCATCAGCTCTGCTGGGGGGCTAGAAGCCTGTGGCGTAATGTCCTCACATCCAAGTATGAGTGGACTATAGTATGTGGACATGCTATCAAACTATCAGCAAGAGGTTAGCACCCCCACACCCCAAAGGTTTTCTGTAGGTGAGAAGTGACGAAGACGCTGTATTCGTTTCCTGTGGTTATTGTGACAAATAGCCATGACTGAGGTGGCTTTAAAAATATATAAAGTTATTGCATTCTGGAAGATAGAAGATCGAAATTGACCTCATTGGCCCAAACGAAGGCACCGGTAGGGCCATGCTCCCTTTAGAACTACTCCTGTCTGAACTCGCTCCCAGGCCAGGGCTGTTTTTTGTTTGCTCGTTTTGTTTTGCTTTATTTGTTCATTTGTGTGGTGTTTATTTATTTATTTACCTTGTGACCTCTAGCGTACTAGGTTGCCAAGACTGGCCTTGAACTTCTGACCTTCCTGCCTCCGCCTCCAAGTGCTGTGGTTAGAGGCATGCAGCACCATGCTTTGCCGGTGTCCCCTGACTTGTGACAGCATTGCTCCGCTCTTTCCAGTCTCTCCCCAAACCACACCACACCATCTTCTTCGCTGTGTTCGGGGAAAGAAATCCCCGTCCACTTCGCTCTTATAAGGACAGCGGTGATTGCATTTAGGATACTTTTTTACCTCAAAATTCCTTCCCTTAATCCAGTGGTTTTCAACCTGTGGGTCAGACCGCCCCCACACAGAGGTTCCATATCAGATATCTTTTATATCAGATATTTGTGTTATAACTCATAACAGTAGCAAAATTTCAGTTATGAAGTAGCAACAAAATAATTTGAAGAATTGTTCTGGCAAACCTAAAAGGGACATTTGAAAGAGGATGGGAGACGAGACAGGGGACAGCTACAGCTGCTCCAGATGTGGAGAAAGCTGAAAAGATGCAGTGTCTCCATGTCTGATCCCTGGTACATGTGGAGGTGAACAATGGAGATTCAATATGGTAATGGGCTTATAGATAACATCATCTGCAAAGTCTCGTGAAATGCCATTTGCAAGCAGAAGTCCCGAGAAGGCTGAGTCTGAAGACCCAGGCCCCAGGGGAGTTGATGTTGTGACTTCCAGTGTGAGGAGAGGCCGAGCTACCCGCGTAAACCCTGGGCTGCGAATCTGGAGATCCTGTAGAGCTGAGGTGGGAGGTGAGGAGAAGATGGACGTCTCAGCTCAGGAGGAGAGAGTCAGTTTGCTCTCCTGTCTCCCCGTTTTGTTCTGTCTGGGCCTCTCCAGAGTGGAGGATGCCACCCACGCCAGTGAGGGCAAGCTTTGCTTTGACCACTAGATCAAATGCTAAATCTCTTCCAGAAACGCACATTCTCAGCCACAGGCGTCATGGCACAGCTCTGATGGATTCTCCAGCCCAGACATTCAGGCAGACACTGCCCTCCCGGGGCAATGACCATGAGCCATTTATAAAGGCAGCTTCCACATAATCACGCCACTGTCTATGCAAGGACATGACCTGCCACACAGCCAGAAACCTGCGCTCCACACCCTTCGCCTCGGCAGACACCACACGGGAAGAGATGAAATTTCTTTTTCTTCTAAAGCATTCAACTATGAGTGACCATGTGTCTTAGCCCATTTTATGCGACCTGAAGCTGGGTGATTTACACTTCACAGAAAAATACTTTTCGTGCTTCTAGAGGCTGGAAAGCACAAGAGTGCGAGACTGGTGTCTCTGAGGACTTCTTGAGGCGTCACCCTGTGGCACAAGGTGGAAGATAAAAGGTCAAGAGAATTAGAGTGAGGAGAGCCGGAGAGCAAGAAGGAGCTGACATCTCATAGCAAACCCATTCTTGTCAAGGTGGTGGCTCAAACCTCCACATCGCTCCTCCTGGGAGGCTCAGGCAAGAGGATCGCCCAGAGTTCAAGGCTAGTTTTGGCTGTAGAGTGAGACCCTGCCTAAACAAAAACCAAATAACTGTTCTAGCAAGAACACACCCAGTTCGTGTTAATGGCACTATTCCACGCAGGAGGAGTGAGAATGCATGTCTTGTTGTCTGTAAAGGTCTCATCTTGGAACAGTGTTACAGTAGGACCAGCTTTTCAACACATGAACTCTGGGGAGCGTGGTCACCAGAGCACTGTGTTCTAACAGAACCCCGTGTTTCAAAGAACAACACCATGGTCTACTTGTCAAAGCAAGGCCTGTGCACAGGGACCCAGGGGCTCACTCCTTCATCAGGAACTCTGAGCTTAGTCACAGTCCTCAAGGGCAGGCCCACAGAGACTTAAGGGACCCAACTAACATAAATATACTGCTGCAGTTTGTCAACTCACAAGCAAGATCAGTTCTTTAAAGTGATGTCAGTGATCGGATGTCACTGGTAGTGGCTTAGTGTCTTTCAACTGCTATCCTTTCCTGTGAACCAGAGGTGGTCCAGTGGCACTGAGCAACATGACCCCTTGATAAAAGCGTGAGAGTGCCTGGAGTGAGTGCTGAGATTTGAGAAAGCAGGAAGGCTCTGGACTGTCCTAGCCAGGTTTCTATTGCTGTGGTAAAACACCACGACCAAAAGCAAGAAACAGTTTATTTGGCTAGTGCATCCCAATCCCAGCCCATCATCGAGGGGAGCCAAGATCCAGACTCAAGTGGTACAGGAACCTGGAGGCAGGAACTGAAGCAGAGGCCATGAAGGAGAGCTGCTTACTGGCTTGCTCAGTTTACTTTCTTATACAACCCAGGACCACCAACCACAGTGGGCTATGCCCTCCCTCATCTATTATTCATCAAGAGAATGTCCCCGTGGGCTGGAGAGAGCGGGTAAGAGCGCCTGTTGCTTTTGCAGATAACGTGAGTTTCATTCCCAGCACCCACATGGTGACCCACACCTGTCTATAACTCCAGTTCTGGAGAATCCGATACCCTCTCCTGGTCTTCGTGCATTTCGGGAACATACATGGTACAAGCAAAATACTCATATACATTAAATTTGATATTAAAATTAAAATTAAAAAAAACCCAAATGCTCCCTTAGACTTGCCTATAGGCCAATCTGACGAAGTCATTTTCTTAATTGAAATTCCTTCTTCCCAGATGATCCCGGCTCATGCCAAGTTGACAACAAACAGACAAACAAACAACAAACCAAAAACCCAAAACAAATAAAACAAAAAACCAAGCACAGTTGAACCTCATAATTTTGTCTAATTCTACCAGTTTGCTCAGACACCTGGTAGCCACATGTTTACTATGCATGACTAAGTAACTGAAATGGGTGATTTATCTTCCAGGGTGACCACCCCGTGGATCCTCTCATCACGGGTGGTAGGCAGTGAGCTGACTTCCTAGGTCCCATGACCTGCCCCCTTCCCTGGGCTGTACCTGGTGTCCTTGGGTAGGTAGTTGTGAGGGGTGTTTCTGTTTTACAGTCTCTGTAAGCCTGGGAGCTCTGTGGGAGCTCTGTGGAGGTGGAGAGCTTGTCTGATCACTTCTGGGTGCTCCCACTCCAAGAACTAACCTAATAGCTGACAACATACAGTTCATCAAGTTAGGATTAAGAATGAAGGAATGCATGAACGTGTTCTTCCCATTGTCCTGCAGGGCAAGGGATAAGGAGCCCAGGGCTGTTAGACGTAGGCATGGAGACTGGCCCGTCGTCTCTCCTCCCTGCTGTGACTCTTCTTTCTTTGGCTTCCTAATGGTTAATGGTCACTTCTATAATCTCTAAAAACCCACGTTGATGAGGGCGTTCACCTTTCCATTGTATGTAATACCCCCTCTTCGTCCTGTGGGGTGAATTCTGTGGCTTACTGAGGTAGAACCTAAGCTTAGTGTCAAGTACTTTGGCTGGGGATGGGATAGCCCACCACGAGAGGTGTGGGGTTTTGTGTTTGCCAAACCTAGCAGCTGCCTCTTCTGTCCTGGCCATTCTGTTGGTCCCTCTGAACACTTAACCTAGCCTGGAGACTTGTCTTGGCTTATCAATCGTCATTGCCCCTCTTTTAACAAGACGGCCATGTCGAAATCTGTGCCTTGGTCTTGTCCTATCTCTGGAGGCATCTTGTTTACTTGTATGTAGCAGGATGCTGAGCCCTTGGAAGTGAATTGGGACCAGAAGAAAAATGTCAAGGCCTTTGAAGCAGAACGATCAAGACCAAATCCAAGTTTGGCTACATTTTAGCTTTGGCAAGTAACTGACCTCTTTGGACCTCTGTTGTTCATCAGAAATGGATTGCTGGGAGAATTTGAGGCCATGATATACTGCAGCACTCAGGGCAAAGCCTGGGAAGCAGAGGGACTCATGCATGAGTGCTAAACAAAGCCTACAAGATCTTGGGTTTGTAG
Organism: Peromyscus californicus insignis; assembly: GCF_007827085.1. NCBI lineage: Eukaryota > Metazoa > Chordata > Mammalia > Rodentia > Cricetidae > Peromyscus > Peromyscus californicus. The sequence goes on along the minus strand of NW_026294458.1, from coordinate 16,157,484 downwards.
TGAATTCCTGTGCCCTGTACCGTGGCTCATCTATTGCAGGATGACGTCAGTTATCAGCTAGGCTTTCCCTAGCTTGTTGGGGTTCCCTGTGTCATGTGCTTCTTGGAGCTAAACTTGAGAGTGTATGGCAAGAAGTCTTCATCTATGTGACTTGGAGGAGGCTGTCTGTCCACGCTGGGGTTGGACTTTTCTGAAACGCAACTGTTTGAAATCACCGATGTTCTGCTTCCAAATAAGGTAATGGGGAGAGAAGCAGCTTCCAGGTGAGCCATTAATGGAGAATCGGAACAAGAAAAGTAGACTCTCGTCCTAGGAAAGCAAAGGCTTTGGGAAGCCACTCAGGGAGTGAAGGGATACCTAAGAAGAACAGAGAACAGTGATACACTGGTAAGAAGTAAGCTGGCCATAGTGTCAGCCACGCAGCTCCCTGACCTCAGGAGGAGAGGTAGAAGCCGTTTCCAAAAACAGTTTCTCTTCTCTTGGAGTGACACTGGGATTGAGCCTTAAAAAAAAAAACAAAACAGGCCTCTCCATATGAAGATCCCCAAAGAAAACCGCAGAGACACCCAAAGCCACAGACACGCGGATCACACAACAGACACACGAAACTTGGAAGCAACAGGGCTCTGCCCAAAGATCCCCATCCCTCAGTTACTGCCTCAGTCCCTGAATTTAAACATATTGAAATGAATAAAACGCCTTAGGAAGTTTACTGATAAAAACGATGGATGACCCGGGCTAGTGAGATGTCTCAGTGAGTAGAGGCACTTGCCTCCAAACCTCACGTCCTGTCAATCCCCAGGACCCGCATGGTGGAAGGAGAGAACAGACTCCCGCAGGCCCCCGAGAAGACAGTACCTCACGTTCTTTTCCTCTCCAAATGACTCTTCTCCTCCCTTCCCTTATCACCCTATCTGAAGCTCCACGAGCCTGGAGCCTGCAGAGCAGCCGAGACTCCGTTTCGCCTGTGGGTTTTGTCAGCTGAACAAGGCGGCAAGGCCAGAGACGGAGAACCAGGTTCTTCTTCTTTTTTTTTTTTAACTTTTATTTTTATTTCATGTGTATGGTGTTTTGCCCACATGTGTGTCTGTGCACCCCATGTATGAGTGATCTTGGGGGCCAGAAGACGGGATCCCTGGCACTGGAGCTACAGACTGTTATGAACTGCTATGGGAGTGCTATGAGCTGAACCCAGGTGAGAACCAAGATTCTGAAGCCCCCCCAGGACATCAATGAAAATGGGACGGGGGAGACAAAAAAAAGGGGGAACCTAATGGGGACCATTATGAGTTATCCCCAAGATTCTGTCTAAATTTCTGAAGTGGCTGTAACAAGTGGCCCAGGAAGAGATTGCACACAATCAGGGTGTGCATCTGCAATCAGACCCTACCATTAGCAGCAAACTGCTGTAAGAAGCCCTAAGAAATGAATGCTAGCACTGGAGAGATGGCTCGGTGGTTAAGAGCACTGGCTGCTCGTCCAGAGGCCCTGAGTTCAATTCCCAGCACCCACGTGGCAGATCACAACTGTCTGTAACTCCTGTCGTGGGGGATCCGACACCCTCGCACAGACATAGATGCAAGCAAAACACCAATGTACATAAAATACAAATAAAGTATTAAAAAAAGAAATTATTGCTAAAATAAGGGGCACATAGAGAACTAGCATGATTAGTGGGAGTCGGAGTCGAGAACAAACAGGGTGAAGACTTAGAAAAAGTGTGTGTGTGTGTGTGTGTGTGTGTGTGTGTGTGTGTGTGAGAGAGAGAGAGAGAGAGAGAGAGAGAGAGAGAGAGAGAGAGAGAGAGAGAGAGCGAGCTGTGTTTATACTCCCAGAACCACTGGGAGGCAGAGTGGTGTGGTGTGTGTTGGGGGAGAGGGGGGAGCTGGGAGAAAGTACAGTTCTGGAACCAGGCCTGGAAAGTGTGGGAGCTGCTTTGACCCACGGTACATCCCAGCTATTTGGACCACTCTGCTGCTACCCTAGACTTCCTACCCCTTCTCTTCTGGATTGACAACATCCTCCTAACTGGTCATCTTGCCTCAGCCTGGGCCCACACTCATTTTCACACTCCCCCCTGCCATTCTCTCTCTCTCTCTCTCTCTCTCTCTCTCTCTCTCTCTCTCTCTCTCTCTCCCTGACTCCTCCACCTACCCTAATCAGCTCCCACCATTCCTAGGCCTGCCGGCCTCTATCGTATTCCATCTCCTTTCAGGGAATCAGGGAATGAATGGCAGAGATGAGAACTTGATGTGTGCCCATCACAGCCCAGGGCAGCGAGGGGCGTGAGCCTTGGGCATCAGGAGCCAGCAGCCCTACAAAGCAGGAAGGACATGGTGGATTTGCTTAAGGCCCATGGCATCAGAGAAGAGAAGCTGGCCTGGATTAGGAGAGCTGGCCTACTCCTCAGCGAGAGTGACTGTCAGCCTCTAGAACCTTCTATGCCTGGGTGACATGACTCCTGAGTCCTTTAGCCCGCCCTCTCCCTTCCCACCACGCCCCGGCTGTGTTTAGAAGCATTTAGGACATTAGTTTTGCTAGTGTGTTGGGAATCTAAACCAAACGACATCTGAATGAGGGAAAGGAAGCCGTAGAACCCAGCAACACCACAGACAGACAGACAGACAGACAGACAGACATTCGCCGCATCTGGGTGTTGCCTACCCTCCACACCCTGGGCCTTTGCTGTGCTCGCAGGAAGTCTGGCTCAGGTCTTCTCAAGCTCTTCACAGAGTTGCTGTAATTGGAAGAGCGGGGACACACACACACACACACACACACACACACACACACACACACACACACATACTGCAGGGCCTGATCTGAAGCCCTTTTCACAAGTCGACTTGGACATGGTTTCTAGGCTGCCGTCAAGACCAAGAGGGTTCGTGATAACTGCAGGAAGCGGGGTGGGGTTGGGGGTCATCTCACACGTCCAGGGCCGGCATGGGTCACCCCTGAATCTCCCACGCTGGACCATGAAACTTCTAGTATCTACACATGATGGGAGCCAGGCTGAGCTCCAGCACCAATACGGAAGAGTCAGGAGCAGCTCAAGTGGTGTTCCCTCTACTGTAGAGCATGTTTACATATCATTTGCATATTATGTAGAGCGGTATAGTTTCTTCTTTAAGACCCCAAGGACTAATACAGAGACTATTAAAAACTAGTAGTACAAAAGTGCATTGATTAATTATACACACAGCTAACACAAAAGCAGTGAACAGTTCATAGGGAGGCTAAAAGATGGTTTAGGATAATGATTATGCTAGATCGGTAAAATTGATTGCACACATAACCAATGTTGTTTTTAAACAAACAAAATAACAGTGGGTTGAAAATGAAAATCTAGAGAGAAGAGGGAGTTTGCAGGGTGGAAACTGGCTGGTGTCCAGGCAGAAAGCATGAAGCACCGTCGGGCTGGGATCAACAGGACAGTGGTTGATGGTGTGTGGCTGCGGGGACAGCCCCCGGGGTCACTGAGTACCACAAGCCAGTTCACCAGCAGCTGAAGTGCCAGCGAGGGCGGGGGCCGGAGGCAGAGTCTAGCAGGCAGGGGTGCTGAGGGCTGATGTGAACTGAACGGTTGCCAGGTGCCAGCTCTCTGCTGAATGACACCTGTCTATTGATCTGTGTCATCTCATTCAGCCCTTTCGGGGAGGCCAGCACGTGACTAGCATGACCACTTCTATTTATAGATGAAGAAATCAGTGCTCAGAGAACTGAAATCGTCGGCAAGATGGTTCAGCAGGTAAAGGTACTTGCCACCTAGCCGGACAGCCTGAGCTATGTCCCTGGAACCCACATGATGGAAGGAGAGAACCGACCCCCACAGGTTGGCCTCTGACCTCCACATATGTACTGTGTTGCACGCACACACACACACACACACACACACACACACACACACACACACACACACACACACTGTAATAAAATTTGAAAAGAAAGAAAGCAAGCTAAAATAATTGTCCAACCTGCAGCTAGCTGCCTCGCTGGCCAGGCAGTGTCTGCCTGGCTGCCTGGCTCTGCAGCCCGTGTGACTGACCTGTGTGAGGCCCTGGGTCAGCATAAAAGCATGTTTTAGTCTGGCTCCATTCCATGTCCTTTAAAAAGGTGAAGGGTTTTGCTTTTTGTTTTCCTTTCGGTGGGTGGCGGGGGGGATACTGGTAATGTGTATTTACTGACTTGTGTCCTAAAATAATGGCGATTTCCATTAGTAGGAACTAAGATGACTAGACTTTCTTGAGAGATGTTTACCCTTGACCTCTGCTGCCAAAATCTAGGGCGTGGTCTCCGTCCAGAGGATGACTCCTCATGGAACCAACCACTGAAGCCAAACCAAGGACATTCAGCAAATACCCTCGGGTGCTCGGAATGGATCCTTGCATATGTAGTCTACAATTCTCGGAGTCCTCAGACGTTTTCCTCTTGGCAAGCAGGAGTGATGGGCTGGCACTGAGGACCACGTGCAGAATCTGATGTGGCCTTACGCAGCCAGCAAGAAGGAAGCCTGCTCAGTGTGCTCTCTAACTGTTGCCTGGAGTGTGCAGTGAGACAGGCTGGGTTCCAGCTTTTCTCACTCTGTTTGGAAAGCTTGTCTAAGCCATATGACTCCAGTCATGACTTATTAAGCATGCGCCAGGTGTCAATGTGATCATTCCCTGCTTTGCCTCAACGCAGGCTTCTCAAGACAAATGATCTCTTGGGGATCTGCTAACTGCTGTAACGAAGACCCCGGATTCTATGTGCTTAGCGCAGTGACAGCTTCTTGGTCACAACTGGGCAGGTAGGACGTGGAGGGCTCTTCCAGGCACAGGCTCCTGCTGTCATGCGGCTTTCCCTTTTCCTAGGGTCCTGTGAAGACTAGGAAAGGGATCACAGTGGCTTAGGGGCCAACTTGTAAGTGTTGCAACTATTCATGATCCGCTTAACTAGTTTCCTGGACTCGTAGGTGTGAGGGGGCTGGGGCATTCCCATTATATGGTAAATTATATGCCTCCCTCCAATGCCTGTCACATCCCACAGGCTGAAGCCATAAGCTCTAGAACCTCAGAATGCGACTGTGGGTGGAGACAAGGCATCAGAACAGCTGATTAAATTTGAATGAGACCGTTGAGGCAGGCCCTAATCCAGTGTGACTGGTACCCTAACAAGAATAGATTTGGGCAGCCAAGAGACGCTAGGGACTAATAATACACAGGGGAACGGCCATTTGAGGGTAGTATTAAGACAGCTGTCATGAGCACTATACATCAGAGACACAGATGGATGTGCTTTGTGTCATTTCACACTGTCACAATTTATCTAGTAACAGCAAACTCATGAGCCATGTTGGCGTCATTGGCTGCAACTTGCCAAGTAGCTCTGGTTCCCCTTGACAAGCATAGGCTCTTTTATCCTAATCTTAAATACTAAAATGAATTCTTAGATCACACGTTATGCATCTCACAGTCCTTAGAGTTCTTTTTGTAACCATCACAAAATAGTTACAAAAGGGTTAAAGAAGGCGTCGGAATTTAAAGTGTTTGAAAATAGGGAGGCAGGCAGAGAGCTGGTATAGATGCAGTCAGGGCAGGTGATTGGACAAGACCCCGAGGATCCTCTTAGAGAGCTGTTGGGGTCTCAGAACCAAGTTACAGGGTGGCGGGATTAAGTCAAACCGCAGAGGGAGAAGACTATGGAGGTCACAGCATCAAGGCACAGGACTGGAGGACCATGGAAGGGGGGGGCAAGACCAAGTCCAAGAACAGATGGATGGATGGAGAAACAGCCTTTCAAGTAGGCTCTGTCAAGCAGTGGGATGCAACTGAGCCACCACCCTAGGGACAGTTGGTAGTTCTCTGCCTGTCAATGCCTTGATGCACATGCTAGGTAGGCCTATGATAGGGCAGTGGGGCCAGTGTTATCACCGGCATGGTGTTACTATCCCCCTCTTCAAGGGGTCCATGTGGGGGTGTCCTACCTTTCATCAGTCCGGTGTGTTTGGGAAGTTCCTGGGCATGACTTTGATGCTGTGGTTTTAATTAAACCTATGTTCTGTGGTTTTGATTACACTCACGTGCTGACGCGAGTCCAGTGTGCTTTGAGACGTTTCTGTGTGATATCTTCTTACTTTCAAGAACAACCTGTCTGTGACTCACGGGTGGTGCTGGGCAGGTGGTGGCCACGACATGCACCATGACACACAGTCACCTTGCCTCTGCATTTATCCTCAAAAAAAGAGCCAACTGCCCCTTGTAAAATGGAGTCACCCCAGGGCAAGGTACAGCCTGAAGGCCACTGTTCTGCATACTGTGAAATCACCAAGACCTAGGAACACCCAATTTCCATGGTAGCAATCTACAAGTCAAACTTTCTGATCCTATCACCTTCGACTTCTGGCCTCCCAAACTGAGAAAACAAATGTCTATAGCACACCCAGGCTGTAATGTTTTGTTTCAGCAGCCTGCACTAACTAATACAATATTTGCAGTGGGAACTCAGCGAGGTCAGCTGTCCATGCCACAGTCCCCCCCTTGTCCCCTCCCTGCCCCACCCAGTGAGGACAAGCACAGCTCCCAAGCTCCTGCATCCAGCTGAACATTTAGTATCTTCGGGTCTGTTGGATGATCCACAGCTTTAAACACAGGCTCCTGGCTTCTCTGGCAACATGATTCCTTCAAAACCTTAGGCCTCCAGTAGATCTTCTTCTAGCGAATTCCATGTAGTAACTCCACATAGAATTTTCTTCTGAGTCACAATTCTCAAGCCTGTCTAAGCTGGGTTGGCTCTCTGGCCCCATTCTTTCTCAAACTTAATGGTGGCTACCGCAAGGCTCCCTGGTTTTGGAGAAAGGTATAGTCCCTGAAATGATTTTTCTTTTCTTTTTTGCCTCAGGACTTACTCACTGTACCTTGTTGAGAAGAAAGATTCACTGGGCTTCTTCGCACATAATCTCTCTCTCTCAAAAAAATTAAGTGTCTGGGAAAGAAACTTGTGTTGTTATGAGCCTCTGAAATTTGGAGATTATTACAATAGTCAGTAGACCCTTACTAATACAGGGCTTCATTTGATGTGGAGAGGTAAAAACCGAGCCCGAAGGAAGAAGTAGGCCGAAAAGAGGTCCTTTGTCCCCTCGCTTCAGGACATGAGTCCCTGACTCTATTCCATTTCCTTCTCACAGGCTGACCAATTAGCTCTTCACTGCGTCTGCTTTATTTTTTAGTGTCTTGCTGAATGCAGTCCACAGGCAGCACCAGGGCTAACCTTCTTGTTTTCTGTTTCCATCCTCTTCCCCTAGGCGGATGACTTCCAGGTTATCACAGGCAGCGCCGGGATCTGTAACATAGATCCCTGCTTACCTAGTTTTTTGCTGCTCCTCTCTAGCGAGCCTCATATGGTCATTGCTTTAAAGCAGAGGTTCTCAAGCTGTGGGTCATGACCCCCCTGGGGGGGTTGTCCAAAGACCCTTTCATAGGAGTTGCATATCAGATATCCTGCGTATCAGATATTTATGTTACAATTCATAACGGTGGCAAAAAATATAGTTAGGAAGTAGCAACAAAATAATTTTATGGTTGGGGAGGTCACCATAACATGGGGAACTGTAGTAAAGGGTCACAGCATTAGGAAGGTTGAAAACCACTGTTCTAAAGGAAGTTTTCCACTCCAAGAAAAAAAAATTCTTGTATTACTCAAGGAAGGGAAATGTTGAAACAAACAGCTGTTAAAGCTCAGTGACCATAACAATTAATACAGAATCAAATGTCTGTCTTCAGTGCTGTGGGATGTTCTGTATGTTAATTGTGTTGCTCTGATTGGTTAATAAATAAAACATTGATTGGCCAGTAGCCAGGCAGGAAGTATAGGTGGGACAAGCAGAGAAGAGAATTCTGGGAACAGGACGGCTGAGGCGGAGAGACGCAGTGAGCTCCCACCATGACAAGCAGATGTTAAGATACTGGTAAGCCACAAGCCACGTGGCAACTTATAGATTAATAGAAATGGGTTGATTTAAGATATAAGAACAATTAGCAAGAAGCCTGCCACGACCATACAGTTTGTAAGCAATATAAGTCTCTGTGTGTTTACTTGGTTGGGTTTGAACAGCTGCGGGCCTGGCAGGTGAGAGAGATTTGTCCTGACCGTGGGCCAAGCAGGACTGGGGAAAACTCTCGCAATAGTCTTTCTCATGTCACGGTGTGCTATTGACTGGCTCAGTGACAAAGATGGAAGAAGCAAGAACCATGCTCCACACTGTCACTCAAGGGCCCAGGCTCCTTCCATTGTGTGCATCCAGAATTGGATAAAGCACTGGACTCCCTCCTGGTTTGGGCATCCGGTTGGTAGATAAAGGGAGAAAGATCAGAAGGAAGCTCATAAGACTCGCAGCTTGCTAAGGCTTGCCTGTTGGTAAGAGCCTTCCTAGTGAGTGCTCTTAAAATTCAGTCCACTCAGCCCAGGAAGAAATGGTGACACATATACAGTGTGCAGGAGCATCCCCCATCCAGCCTTGCTTTCTCCATGCTGCTGATGTTATGGACACAGGGGTAAGTTGCTCAGTTTTCCCTGTAATGGAGATGTCGTTACTTCTGCTCCAGGGAGTGCTGCCTGCTGGGACCTTTACCTTTCAGCCCTCTCAGATGCATCCAAGATGAAATCCTTTCTGCTGTGGCCCACACTCAATGACTTAGCAAAGCCCAGCTATTTTGACCCAGTCGGGACAGCTATGGCTCCTGTGGGATTTTTAGCCAATGTTACCACTGGGTTTCTCTGCACTTTTCTCTGTGTCCGTTCTGACTGTCCCCTTCTTCCCACCGCTGTTACTCCCGAGGCCACTCACCAAGAAACCTAGACACAGACTGCTTCCTCAGAGGGCCTCTCCTTCCCCAAGGTAAATACCATAAATGTTTCCATCAGAGCTCTGTTCCAATATTAGATTATTTTCCTTCCGTGCTGCTGTGGTTCCAGCACCCACAGCAGTGCCAAAAGCACACCACGTGCTCCTCCAAATGTATTTTAGTTGAATATTTATTTAAATACACTTGTGTACTTGTCTTCCTGGCCAGGCCATGACCTCCTGAAAGACAGGGTCGATATGGTCTTCTGTGTGTCATCAGCTCCTGGCCAAGTGCCTGACACTTCACTGTTACTCTATATGTAGCAAATGTGTGACTAAGATGAAGAGCTGGAGAATGGTGGGAAGACCTTACACCACAAGCCAGGCCAGTATTTCCATGGAGGGCAGAAGTCACTGGTGGTGTTGAGGTATAAGTGTTGAGTGACTTACTCGAGATGATATTTGCTAAATAGGTATTCTTTTTTTTTTTTCCTTTGTTTTTCGAGACAGGGTTTCTCTGTGTAGTTTTGGTGCCTGTCCTGGATCTCACTCTGTAGATGAGGCTGGCCTTGAACTCGCAGAGATCTGCCTGGCTCTGCCCTCCCAGTGCTGGAATTAAAGGCGTGCGCCACCACTGCCACCCCGCGGTATTCTTTTTATTTCGTTTGGGACGGCTGGTGACAATTATTGAGGAATAATGCTCCAGCCACCATGTCCTCTTCAGTGTTGTGACCCTGAGTTAAAAGAATTCTACTGGGCAGAGCGAATTAAAAACCTGTGTGGCGACTGAGAGGCGACATCAACTTCAACCTATTTCCTGAGCACCCCTGGTGGTGGGGCCTGGCAGGAAGGACTGGAGAGAGAAGCTGGTGAGGAGAATGGGCTCCCTGGGATGCTCATGGAAAAGCAGAGGAGACAAAACAAACCCATCATGAGAACTCAAACACTGCTGGCACAGGAAGGGGGACAAACAAATACATATGACACAAATGCTGTCGGAGGTGGCCTCTGAGGCCGGAAGTGAACGCGGCAGAAGGCCTCGGCTCTGAGTCAGAGACATATGTCATCCATGTGGCCTTCCACCCTGCAGACACAGAGAGAAAGAGGGGTAGGTAATGGCTTCAGGTGGGCTAGAAATAAAAAGGATAGGTGATGGATGACCGCAAGTCTAGAAAACCAGAAGACATGAGAAAATCAATAAGAGAAATTCTGTAAAGGAGGAGGGAGGCAGGGGAGGTTGGAGGAGGGAGGCAGGGGAGGTTGGAGGAGGGAGGGAGGGGAGGTTGGAGGAGGGAGGGAGGGGAGGTTGGAGGAGGGAGGGAGGGGAGGTTGGAGGAGGGAGGGAGGGGAGGTTGGAGGAGGGAGAGAGGGGAGGTTGGAGGAGGGAGGGAGGGGAGGTTGGAGGAGGGTGGGAGGGGAGCTGGGAGCTAGGGAGAAGCGGGGAAGGAGCACAGAAGAGACCTCTGGGCACACACTGTAGTAGGTCCTCTCCAGAGTCTCAGATTGGCCTCCCCCCAGCCACACACACATATCTCCTAGCTTCATTTTGAGTTCCAAAAGCTGCCAGCCCTTGGCTCTCAGAGCCTGCCCTCCTCCACACAGGCCAAGGTCTCCCCGGGGCCTCCCGAGAGCCCTCCAGCAGCAGCGGCTCTCTGGCTCTCTGGCTCAGGGGGGGGGGGGAGCTATGTGGAGAGCTGGGCCCCCTCTGAGAGGGTTCGACTTGACTCCCATCTCCACCCCCCTTCCTTTACCTCCCCTACCCTGTGCGACCCCACACCTGACAACCCTGAGCTGATGATGGGCTGATCAAGGAACCCAACCCGGTTCAATGTCACCTGCAAACAGTGGACAGTGTCTTCTCGCTTGGCTGGAGGCAGAACCTGAGAGAAGTGAAATTCAAAGTAGAGTATAGGGAAAAGGACAGGAGTCAGCAAAAATAACTCTTTAAATTAAAAAAAAAATGGTAAGATAAGACTTATTGGGGTTGGAAATTTGTTCTCTGGTTACTCTCAAAATAACACTCTTAAATGAGAAAAATAAAATGAAGCAGGTATTCTTCAGAGAGAAATGAGCACAAAAGCCTAAAATTAATTGACCCGAGACCTTGGATAGTATAAGAACAATTTAATGAGAGTTTGCTAAGTGCCTTTCCTGATAAAATGGGAGGGAGACAGGAGTCTCCTCCAATAGCTGCTTCCCTCCCCGGCTACAGCTTCCTTGCTCCTCAGAAGAAGGGCTGGTCAATAAATTGTCCCCAGAGTCACCAGGTGGCAAACAGCCACCCAGCCTGATTGCTAGAGTGATCACACTGGGTGGGACTTGGCACGTGTGTCCTCACGCCATGGCTGCTGATTCATTAGCGTGAGTGCTGAACCCACCCACAGCCAAGCTGTCCTGTCCTCTCAGCTCCACATGCAGGCTGTGGCACACACACACACATACACACACACACACACACACACACACACACACACACACACACACGCATGTGCTTATACACAATACACTTATGCACACACACGCATGTGCATACACACAATACACTTATTCACACACACGTGCACACACACATGCATATACATGTGTACGCACACACAAATTGTTTAAATGTCAAAAAAAACTTAATATAAGCTTAAGCATAAAGGTTAAGAGAAAGGTGCTCGGGAAAAAGCACATACACACCTCAGTGTGGGTCTGGGCTCCCTAAGAGATCATCGGAGAAAGTAAGATATACCACATGTGGCTCTGGAGAAAGAAGCGTAATGAACGGTCTCAGCATTAGCTGTATACACCATTTTGGTGGCTCTCAAGCTACATCTCCAAAGATTTCTAGGAGACTCTTCTTCTATCTTCTGACAGTGAGGGGCCCCAGCGGTGCCTGGGAGGGAGCCACAATTCGACAAGGTGGACCTTGATTGCACTCGGGGCTAGTGCACATCTTCTTCCTGGAAGGGGGTGTTTCTGGAGAGAGGTCTAGGAAAATGCAGGGTTACAGCTGGGAAGGGAGAAAGGCGTTAAGCAGACGGTGCTAGAGCTCTTGCTTTTCTCCTGGCACTCTTGGGTCAGGGATTCACTTCTTTTGTCCCCCCCAAATTTTCCTGCCTTCTTCGTCTTATTTGTGAGATTCCTTGGAAATGTCTGGGAGAGGAGTGAGGCCATACCTGAAGCCGTATGTACGAGGGCTCATTGGTTCATTGTTTGTTTAGCACTCTCATTTGAAAATATTTCCATATAAAAGAAATATTGCCCCTATGTCCAGGAGCCTTCACAGTGAATGTTAATTGTGCTGGAATTCTTGATTCTCAGCCGGCAATGAACATTAGCTATCCCGCCGTGAGGGGCTCCCCGCCCCCCATGACTGGCTTTTCCATCCCTGCCTCAATACTAACTTCAGAGTTAGTCCAGATTCCCAGAAGAGTGCCCTCTCTTCAGAAGTCAGGCACAAGGTTCAGGCAGATTCTCTAGCTATCTGGAGTTCACATAATCTCCTCAGAGGTTCAGTAATTCACTAGAACAAGTTACGGAGCTCAGGAGACACTCATGGTCAGCAGTTTACTGTAGAGCACTGTTAGATTCCGTGGGAAATGTGGGATTAAAGAGGGACAGAAGGGCAGAAAGAAGAGAGCATCTGACCTTGTATAGGTGGGACCATGTTTAAGGCAAAAGGCGTCTGGTCACTCTCATGTGTGGATGCAAAATACCTACAGAAGAAGGTGGGACCCCTTAGAGGGGAGGAAACGACTACCATATCATATTCCCTCCTTTCCAGAGCATCTTGACCTGGCTGCAAAGGAAGCTGGTAAGTGTAGTCTCTTAGTAGGAAACTTGCCCGCATAAGAACCCAGAACAGCCTTGCCTGGCAGGTGGGGTGTGTGTGTGTGTGTACTTGTGTGTATGCATGCATGCATCCTGGGTAGTACAGAACTTCCATGGCTTTCACACTTTCTTTGGACACATCCTCTCCTCAGATCTCCTCTACAACCCTGTCTCTAGCCCTCTCCCCTCTGTGGACATTAGGGTGGGACTCAAGTCTCTGACCCTTGAAGGATTCCTTCAGTCTCTTCTGGTGACCAGTCTTTCTATATTGGGCCCTATATTGAGTCACCTCATTAGCATGAACTCTGGTGACATTTTTTAAAAAGTCATTACACATAACAAAGCATTCCTTATCACACAGGAAATTCCAAGGTGCCAGCAACCTGGGGACCAAGACCTGATAACGTTTTTATTATGCCCTACAGCTGAAGCCAGTGCAAGCCAAAGGTGAGTCAGCTAGGCTGACAGCCCGAAGACTCTCCTCCCAAGGCACAGGGAAGGGTGGAGAAGGGTGGAGGGTGGGCCTGAGGGCCAAGCAGAGAATGTCCAGGACACCCTGTATCACATGCACCTGCCATGTGGGGAACCCGGATGCCCCCGCCTTCCCACAGACCAGATGACGGAGGAGAGAGAGATCACTGCAGCGGATGGTGAAATTCACACTTCAGGCACATCAGAGGAGCACTGCCCTGCTGCCCGACCTGCATGCCATGGAGGCCTCACAGCTGCTTAGGGGGAGACCTGAGTTGGGCCCCTGGTGCCATGCCTCCTCCCATGTCGCTGAGGGTGGGCTGGCGCTGTGTCCTTGACTGAATGTCTATGCCCTACGCTATACCCTCCTGCTCTGGCTTTTGTTCCTATCGCTGTAGCCCATGGCTGTTAAGTCCCTTCCTGGGTTGTGATTCTCACGGAGCCGCTTCTGGGGCCAGCTTCTTTCAGGCCCGCGGGAGCATCCCAAGGTCACAATCCCAACTTCCAGCTTGCTGCCCTGGATCTCATTTCCCAATCTGCTCCAAACCTGTGCTGCAGAGGACCGCAGCTCCCGCTGGGCTGGGATAGAAAGGGAAAATTATGGGGAGCCGGGATGGGAAAGTAGTCATTACCTCAGAGTCTGATTGAAGCCTCTCACCAGGTGAGAATCAAGAATCTCAACACAGTTAACACTTGTTTAAACTGTCCAGGCAAAAACAACAGTTCTCAACTCAAAGGTAATAAGAGAGTCTGTTCTGGAGCAAAAATATGAGTGAGCGTGGCCCAGGAACATGGAGCTGGTGACCGTGGGTTCCCTGCTCCAAAGTGGAAATCATTTCATGGAGTTTTTAATGGTAACAGTACAAAGAAAATTATAAATCAAGGTGGTTTTAAAATGCATCAGTGGAAACATTAAGCAGTCAGAGCACAGTGGAGAAATCTCAACTGTAGGCATTAGATGTTATCTGATAGCATTCTTAGCCCTCGATTGGTGGAGAACAGAGTTCTGTCAAGTTACTACATTGTAAGGGTTTTCATCTGTCCTTAGGCTATCAGGCCTGGCTAGGAGCAGGATGCTAGGTCTGGAACAGCCGGGGTAAGGAATGGCTGTTAATTAGGCCAATGATCACATTAATTGTAATTGGGCTTGAAACTGCCGGGTTCCAACCTCTCCACCTCTTTGAAGTTTTAATTAGTTAATCAGCCAGTGTAGACAACCTCTTTCCAGGAATTCTCATTCACGAGGCCTTCCTCCTTTCAGGAACCAGCTGTAGACCAACAATTTTTCCAGGAATCTCACAAGAAACCCTATTTACAGAAAGAGATGTGTCCCAAACTTCCAAACAACCCGAGTGGCTCCTGGTTTTACATTATCAGATGACAATCCCATCCAAGCGTTTAGAGCCATCCTGTAATCTCGCTTATCAACAAGAGAAGGAAAAGAACAACATTTTAAGGTGTAACTTGAGAGCCAGCAAAGTGGTGTACATGGCTAGTGCTAACACACTGAGTTGGGTCTCTTTCGAGGAGTCCATAGCGAGTGCACTTGGGTCTGTCTTATTCCTTCCCAGGACACCTCTCTCTGTTATCATCCATGCTTAAAATCTTTGCTAGAAATCTTTTAACATAGAGAAATTAAGCTGGAACTGACCTGAAAACTCCCTCCCCATTGATGAGTTTTCCTAGTGATGAAAGGTGCCAGGAAGGCTGCCGTGGGGGAAAAGATGTCAGTGGCATCCTGCAGCCCACACTGTGTGTTACATCTAATACCGACCCACTCGGCAGCATGTCCCAACCGAGGCATTAGCGGCATGAATGCTGTGGGGATAACAATGCCTCTGCATTGGATTTAAGGCCTGCTCCAGAGAGAGGAATCCCAGCCTGGCTCCATTAACCTGGCCAAAAGCCTGTGGCTCAAGAAATCATAGGCCCTAGGGAGGAACCCATTACTCTTCTTTTGCTAAACGGACATATTATCAACCACTTTCTAAATGTTTATGTTTATACACACAGTGCTGCCCTCAACCTTAGTTCGAGAAGCTTCTCTCTGTAGTGGGCCGCAGTTAACTGGTCACGGTACTGAGAGTGTCTATTGAAGGCTTATCCCTAAATGGGACATCTCTATCAAACACCTGCCCACCACCAGGAGGCCCAGAGAACATTGCAAAGGGGCAGAAAGAAGATAAGAGCCAGAGGAGGAGGAGAAGGCTATGAAGGAGGAGGCTGTCTTTGGGATACAATGTAACCATTTCTACCCATGAACTCACTGCAGACGCAGTTAGCTGCACAAGACCCGGAACAAGACCAAGCCAACAGGAACAGTCGCCATTCCAACTAGCAGGGCTAAATGGGACTCAGTGGGTTATTAAAAAGAAAAGAAAAGACGTAAATAGGGAAGGGGGACATGTTGGATGTTCCTGGGGGAGTGGGAAAGGGGAGTCAAGAAAGATGCATTGTTTATATCTATGAAATTGTCTAAGAATGAGTAAAATATATTCTATTAAAATATCTTCTAATAAACTACAACTTTCCTTTGAGAAGTTCCCAGCCATGATGTGTGCTTTTTCCTCCTTTTCCCTAAGCACCTTTCTATTTTTTTTTGTTTTTGTTTGTTTTCTTTGAGACAGAGTCTCACTGTATGTCTCTGGCTAGCCCAGAACTTCCTATGTAGACTAGGCTGGGCTCAAACTCACAGAGCTCCTCCTGCCTCTGCCTCCCAGGAGCCAAGATTATAGGCTTGACCACACATCACATTTCTAGTTTTAATAAACTCTAACTGTGCTTCACACTGGCTGGTCCTGAAATTCTTTTCTGCTGTGAAACTGAGCATCCAGTTTTACCTGAGCTGAGGTTCCTAAAAGATGGAAGGGACTCCTCAGACTACAGCAGGTGACAGTGGGGCTGTATCTCTGTCCCTACCATTCATGCCCTCTGTACTTATTCCACTAGGAATAGTGTGCCCATCTCCACTTGCCCACACCTAGTCTCTCCAAACCCACCAGCTCCTTCAGGACACCCTTCCCTCCCACTCCCTTTCTGCTGGTCCCTGCCTTGTAGAGGCTGCCAGTTGTCCATCTGCAGACCTCTGACAGTGACCTAGCCCTGTGCTCACTTCCTTCCCATGTGTCTTCCCAGTGGGCCTTCATGACGTTCTTACTACGCCTGGCACTCAGCATGGAGTGCAGGAGGAAATGGGCCGCCCTACCCTCATGGAACTTCTAATCAGCCTAGCCAGGGGACATAAAGTGATCAAATAACCACACAGAACTGTACACTTTATCAGGGCAAGTGCTGCTGCGGAGTAGAACCAATAGCCCAGAGAAAGTACATAACCAGGGAATTACCTGAGTCACCCCAGGCAGGGAAACCTCCTTCAAGGAAATGTCACTGAGCTGAAAGCTGAGGGAGGGGCAGGGAAAACTAATCTGGGAAAGAGGTGAAGGAAGGATATTTCACAGAGGGCGTGGCGTACGAGAAAGCCTCCTGTCAACATCCCCTCTGTTACTGTCTTCTGCCTGAACCATTCACTGTGATCTCTTTGAGACAGCTCTGCTTCTGGTTTGATCTAAGCTCAGTCCAAGGACTGTTCTTGTAGGAACTCAAGAAACCCTTAAGCTGAGTTACACTGAATTATGCTGCATCTGGTTAGAACAAGAGCAGCCAGATAAACCTTCATTGCCTATCTGAGCTTAGGCACAGGGAACAGGACACGGGACACAGGACACAGGGCACAGGACACAGGACACAGGGCACAGGACACAAGACACAGAGACTTTTTCACTAGCTCCCTCACAAGCCACACTCAGGTCTCAAGTGCAGACTCAGCCCCTCTGAGCCACTGCTGGTGTCATCTGTGGCTCATGACAATAATTGCCAGGGCCTTACAAGAAAGGCTGAGGGCAGTGGCCAGAGTGGAGAGCACGTTCTAGACATTGTCCTTGCAAACAGTGACCAGAAGATGCCATCTACTCTGGTGACCCACACATCAGATTAACTTCAGCTTTGAGAAGTCCTTTGACCTTGACAGGCAAAATCCTCACCTCAGGGCTACAGGGTGAGAGACAAAACTCAGGGTCGCAGGACACCAGGGAGGCACTAAGGCTCCAATTCAAGTCAGAACCATTCAGGTCATGAGCATTTAGGTGGAGGTAGAGGTGGAGTTTCTCTGTGTCTCAGCAGCTGCTCCCAAATAACCTTTCAGAGACTTAATATTAATTATAAATGCTTGGCTAGTAGCTTAGGCTTGCTACTAACTAGCTCTTACATTTCTACTCATCAATGTGCTGCCCCCAGCTTGTTTACTTCATCTATGAACTTTCCATGTTGCTTCTTTCATGTCTGGCTCATGACTCCTCTGACTCCACCCTCCTTCTTCCCAGCATTCTCTCTGCCCCCCAAATCCTGCCAATCAGCTTTTTATTAACAATGAGAGCAACACATTTTCACAGTGTACAAAAGGATTATTCCACAGCATTTAGACTTTGTATTTGACCAGATGACCGTCTGCTAAAAAGGTGTTCTTGAGGACATCAGGGAGGTCTCAAGTAAGCACATCATTTACATACACCCTGAGTGTAGAAGGAAAGGGCCAGGTTGGGGCTGGCTCTTCTTATTCTGAGATTAGCACTAGGCACAGTTGTCCTAAAACCTGGTACCTGGGGGTAGGGAGTGGGGGGGTGGTCAGGGCTCCTCATACAGGAAGACAAGTGTTAGGATGAGATGAAGAAAGCATACAGCCTTGCAGACCTTGCAGCTCTGTCCCCCAAAATATCAATGGGATCTTCCCATGTCACCTGAATGGCAGCCAATGATCAGGCTTCCAACTAAGACAAGGTTGTGGGGCTTGGATTCCTGGGAGCCCAGTGGACGCCCCATGCAACAAGTGCAGGGGAACGCCAAACCTCCTATTTTCCCTGATTACCCCTCCCAGAGAACCCCAAGTTCAGCTCAAAGTTGCAGTAATGATTACCACCAACTGCAAACTCCCCCAGGCACTCATTCTGGCCCCTGCCTCCTTCCTAGAGCATTCCTGACTCTGCCCATGCGCCCTGGAGTTTCTGCCCCCTCCCAGCACCTGCCAAGTCCCAGTTCTCCACAGGACCTTTGGGCATCGTTGAGATAAAAGTGAAACAATCACATGGCCGAGGAGCATACTTCATTCCCCGCCACGCCTGTGGCTACATGTGCACTAGTGGGCTCGGTCCCCCAGGACTCACCTCTGAGTACCGTAGGTGGGTCCCCATCAGTTCTTCCTTCCCCCTGATCTGAGAACCAGCGAACACCAGGGTGAGCGGTAAAGGCTCAGCCCTGGGTGCCCCGTGGCCTGGTGGGTCCCAGCATTCAGGAAGCTGTGAGTTACAGTGACAGAGATGTCACCCCTGCAGTCTTTGTCCCACAGAGGAGGTGGAGGCCTCCTTGTCTCCAGAAGATCAGAGTTGGGGGGAGGCAGCGACTTTGGGGCTGTCAGCATTCCGAGTGATCATGAATCCCTAGAAAGACGGCACTGAGGTCACTGTTCGGGGGAAACATATAACCTCCACCAAGGCTGCCTCCTGGCAGCCGCTGTGGCTGGAGAGGCGAAGGGCATTTATCAAGAGGGAGGCATCATCCAGAGCGCTTTCACAGCTGCGTCTCCCAAGAGACAGCACATCTGAGCTACCTTCTTCAGCCTCTTGCTTTCTGGCTTGCCTTGGGAGGTCCCTGTTCTGGGCAGAGGCTGGCCCTCAAACCTCTCTTCTAGTCTGATGAGGGAACAGCCTCATGGTGGTGACATCAAGGAGAGGGACTGTGGGTGGTCCACAGCAGAGGACAGAGCTGCTCTGTGAGCCACACTTCCTTTAGGGGAAGAGAGGTCTTCTCCATTTACAAAACCGTTCTTTCCTGCCACCAGCCAAGGCAGGTGAATAATGGGGGGGGACCCGTGACAGTCACAGCTCTATTCCACTGCTACCACATTCAGGCATTGTGCTGGAGACTGGGTACTAATGATCCATTCATCTTCCTGACTGTGCTGGGAAATGGTTTCTGTTCTCATTCTCATTTAAAACTTGGGGGAGTCTGGGGCAACGAGATATTAAATAAGCTGTCTAAGATTACACAGATTAAAAAGTATGACTTGAATTCAGGACCATCCATTTCAAAAGCTGCTGCTTCCTATACTTAGAACCATCCCGGGAGCGGCTAGGGAACCACAAGTGAGGCCAGGAGGAGGTCACTTTCCCCTTCGGGAACAGGGAGCGAGCGACTGCAGAGAGAATCCATCTCAGGACATCTTGACAAGTGCTTAGAAGCCTTTGACCAGAGACAGCAGTAAATGTCTGCAGAAAAGCACTGTGGGAACAGACAGGCACCAGACCTGCAGGGGCCGAGATCTTCCTGAGGGCTGTGTTGATGTGACATTAGACGGGGAAGCCATTGTCGAAGTCACAAGGCCTTGGCTTGTCCTGCTCAATGATGTCATCTCTGGCAATGAATGGGTCTACGTCCTTGTCTCCAGGACTCGGTGTTCAGTTCCATATAAGAAAGTAGATCAGGCAATGGGATAAGGCAGCAGCGTAGTCTTCCTTTGCACTTCCGATGGGGGAGGGGGAGTTAAGTGTGGATAAAACTCAGCCCACCCAGTTCTTACCCAATATCCGCTGTTTCGCCCAGCTTTTCGCTGCCAACCCATCCTGATGGCTCTCTTCCCAGTTTCCCAATCACAGACCTTGGATTCCTTGTAAATTCCTGGGCAGAATTCACAGAACCAACAGCCAGTGGGTCATTGGGCAAAGCCTCTAACCGGATCCCTTATCATCCTCCAGCTGGTGAGGGCCACACTTGTTTTGTTTGGGCTCTTAGTGTGTTCCAGCCTGGGTGGACCAACAGGAACAGGCTGACTGACTCACAGACTTTCTATGTGGCTGTTTGGTTGGAGTAACAAAGACCAGTTTCTGGAAGGTTCAGCACATCTGTATGGGAGGGAGATTTAGTCTGGAGGTGATCCCCAAGCAACTTGTGCGTTGCCTCTTGTTGATGATGGCATCTTCTCTGCTTTCTCTCCAGCAACTGGCTGTTCGGCTTCCCCTAACATTCCTTCAGGGTCGAGAACTCATTACTGCTCCAGGACGGAGGGAGGCAGCTCCTTTGTGTTTCCACAGCCTGACCGTAACTGCTCCAGCACAGACTGCCTAGAAAATCAGAACTAGGGAGCCAGGACCCTTTGCCTAGCTTAGCCAGCCAGAGGCTCAGCCATAAATCCTGGGATCCTGCTACTCACTTTACAGACAGAAGCAGCTCTTCTCGGATTAGGTTACAGGGGCAGGAACTTTTCCTAATGACCTTGACTGAGCTCTTAGACTCCAGGAACTCCAATAATCTCTGTGTTGCAGCATCTCATGTAACTCAAGCCACTCTTGGGCATTTGTGTGACAGACACCACTCACTGAACACATGAAGCGACGGAAGCCGCACGAGATGAAACCGGGTCCAAAGTCACAGTAGCTGATTAACAACAGAACCAGATTTGCACCCAGCTTCCATTTGAATCTGTACTGGTTAGATTTTTTTTTTTTTGTCAACTTGACATAAGTTAGTGTCACCTAGAAGAGGTGAAAGAAAGAAAGAAAGAAAGAAAGAAAGAAAGAAAGAAAGAAAGAAAGAAAGAAAGAAAGAAAGAAAGAAAGACCCAGTTAAGAAAATGCCTCCATTAGACTGCCCTGTTGGCAAGTCTGTGGGCATTTAAAAACAATTATTTATTTTTCAGGTGTATGAATGTTTTCCCTGCATGCAGTGCAGTGCTCTCAGAGGCCAGAAGAAGAAGTTGTGTGGGATCTTCCCTCCACACACCCTGGATTGGAGTTGCAGACGGTTGTGAGCCACCATGTGGCTGCTGGGACTTGAACCCAGGTCCTCTAAAGAGCAGCTAGTGCTCTTTAACTGTTGAGCCATCTCTGCAGCCCTGGCATTTATTCATTTTTTTTTTTTTTTGGATTACTGATTGATGTGGGAGGGCCCAGACCACTGCGGGTGGTGGTGGTGCCACCCTGGTCGGTGGTCCTGGGTTGTGTATGAAAGCAGGCGGAGCAAACCAGGAAGTAGTAATTTTTGCTTTAGTTCCTGCCTCCAGGTTCCCTTGATGCTGAACTATAAACCGAAAGCCAAATAAAGCCTCTCTTTCCCCAAGTTGCTTTTGATCATGTGTTTATCCCAGCAACAGAGAGCACACTAGCACGTCATCTTTTCAGGGACAACTGCTCATCTTTGAAGTACTGGAGGGCTGTGTCTGGCTTCAGAGAAGGTACCAGTGCTGTATTTTCCTGGTGGAAGAGGTTGACCGAGGGCCAGCCGATGGCTGGGCGGCTAATGGTGCTTGCTGCCCAAACTGGTGACCTGAGTTCCTTCCTGGGTCTCTCCCATGATGGAAAGAGAGAATTCACTCTCAAGAGTTGTCCCCCGACCTACACAACACACACACACACACACACACACACACACACACACACACACACACAGAGAGAGAGAGAGAGAGAGAGAGAGAGAGAGAGAGAGAGAGAGAGAGAGAGAACAGTTTAAAAAATCTTTTTTTAAAAAGAATTTGATTGGCATTGGCATTCAGATGTACCATAAGCTCTGAACCCATGTAAAATTCTGAGGGTGAGTTTGTGTAAATAAAATGAATCTTCAAGGATAGCCACCAGGTTCAAACGCAAG
The DNA here is from genome assembly GCF_007827085.1 of Peromyscus californicus insignis. Lineage (NCBI taxonomy): Eukaryota > Metazoa > Chordata > Mammalia > Rodentia > Cricetidae > Peromyscus > Peromyscus californicus. Next base: position 16,135,685 of record NW_026294458.1, on the reverse strand, counting down.
TCAGAGCGTTCAGCTGTTTCCCCCAAGCAGTTTTATGTGTGGTTATGGCCGGTCTGGATGGCACCTGCTCTTCTCATCAGGAGGGCAATTTATTCCATTTCCCAGTTCATATGATCACCAGCTGAGATCATGAGAAGTTGGAGATGTACAGTGTGCCAGAAAAATCTTTTTAAAATTCGGAGCAGAGGATACCACTTATCAGGAAAAGAAATTAGTTCTAAGATCTTACTTAGAACAAGAGAAGGGCTGAAGGGATCACTCAGAGGTTAAGGGCACCAGCTGTTCTTCCAGAGGACTGGAGTTCAGTTCCCACCACCCACATGACAGCTCACAACCATCTGCAACTCCTATCCCAAGGGACTCAATGCCCTCTTCTGGCCTCCATGGACACCAGACATATACTTGGTACACAGACATACAGGCAGGCAAAGCACCTATACATACAGATAAATAAAACCAATTAAATAAAAAACCCAGAAAGAACTCTTCGGCAGTTATTTAAAATTAATTTTCTCTATGGCTAAGCCTTCTGCTAACTCAATGTCCTGATGGAAGAGTTAGCTGGGAGAACTGGTCTATCTGGAGCAGTTGTGGAGACTTAAAGGCTTCCAGTGTTGGCTTAATTAGGCTTTAGAGCATCCCCAGGCACGCCTGTCCAAGCCCCTGTGTTACCTCCTTCACTGTCCCTGGAGAGCAGGTGGGAGGCGGGGGTCCTCCCTGCATCTGGTTCCACTTGCTTTCTCCAGCACACGCTTCTTCTTGGAGGTGGGATTTCTTCACTGTTGGGAGACGGTTCACTGAACCATCCTTCACATTTCTCTGAAGTCAGATTGGCCTTTCCTGCTGCTCCTTGACGGGGCTGCCTCCCGGAAGACAGAGTCTGCGGAGTGCAGGAAACAGAGTCGCCCTTTGCCTCCTTAGCATTCTCAGAAAGCGACTTTCACAGGACCGTGGTGCAACTCCACACACAGTGCTGGTGCTGCTGGGCTCTGGCCACATGCTTGATTGGCTATGCTTTGGATTTTTTTTTTTTTTTTTTTTTGGTTTTTCGAGACAGGGTTTCTCTGTGTAGCTTTGCGCCTTTCCTGGAACTCACTTGGTAGCCCAGGCTGGCCTCGAACTCACAGAGATTCGCCTGGCTCTGCCTCCCGAGTGCTGGGATTAAAAGCGTGTGCCACCACCGCCCAGCTGGATTTTTTTTTTTAATGTGTACAAATGTTTTGCCTAGCTGGGCAGTGATGACACACACCTTTAATCCCCACAAGGCAGAGGCAGGAGGATCTCTGTGAGTTCGAGGCCAGCCTGGTCTACAGAGTGAGTTCCAGGACAGCCAGGACACAGAAAAACCCTGTCTCAAGAAAACAAGACAAACAGACAAAAAGCCACAAATGTTTTGCCTGCATGTGTGCACTGCATGTGTGTACTGCATGTGTGCCTGGTGCCCGAGGAGGTCAGAAAAGACTCCAGATCCCCTGGAACTGGATTTATGGGCAGCTGTAAGTTGTCTTGTGGGTGACTGGAATGGACCCTGGCTCCTCTGTAGGATCAGCAAGTGTTCTTAACCACTGAGCCATCTCTTCGGCTCCATGTGGCTTTCCTTTGTGTATCATTCTAGCAGTTTCAAAAGGGATGCACGCAGTGATTCCCCAGTGGAATCTATGGAGACTTAGAGCTATCTTCAAGAACTGTTAGACTTGATGAATGTATTCTCATTGGATCACTTTAAACCACAATGCATGAGTCAAAGGGCACTTGTTTTTAGTGGTTGTTTTGTTTTCCTGGGAACTGAACCTTTAGCATTAACTACATATTCTAGGCAAGTGTTTTACCACTGAGTTTTAACCTCAGCCCTCTTTTTGTGTTTTTATTTTGAGACAAGGTCTTATCAATTTGCACAGGCCGGTCTTTCAGCTTTATTCCTCTGAATAGCTAAGATTACAGGCTTGGCTGATGTTAGTAGTTTTGATACATGTTGAATCGCTGTCAAGAAGATTACATCAGCATTAATGTGTGCTAAGAGTCAATATATGTCAGATCTTCTGCCCCATGTACTTGTCAGGGTAAGATAGCCCCAAGCTTTCATCTCACCAATCAGAGAGGTGACAAGGGTGTTGGGTTGTGTACATTTTTATTTATTAACTAATAACAACCAATACTGGTGAAGATGTGGACAAAAAGAAACCCGTGCACACTGCTGTTCAGAATGGAAACTCGTCAAGCCATTGTGGAGATCAGGACTGAGGTTTCTCCAAAAACTAAAAATAGGTCTGCCCTGTGACTTAGCGAACGCACTCCCGAGGACTCCGGGTGCCAACCCACAGGACTCCACGTTGGCATGTCACAGAGGCGCCTGCACTTCAGTGTTTATTGCTGTGCTATTCACAAGAGCTGAGTTATGAAAACAGCCTAGGGGCCCAACAGAAGAGGGACGGGGAAAGAAAATGTGGTTTAGTTTTCAGTCATCAAGGACAAAGCTAGGTTGTCTACAGGAAAAGGGAGGCAGGTGAGACAGTGAGTGAATTAAGCATCTCAGAAAGACAAGTATTACATGTTTCCTCTCATCTGTGGTTCCTAGATTTTGTATGAGTACATAAAATCATATATATATGTATGTATATATACCATATAGATCAATATCACATATATGTATATGACATGAAAGTCTAAGTAATGCTACCTACAGGGACAAATGGGGTCAATGGGGGGGGGCAGGGGAGGAAAGGGAGGGTAGGAAGCACAGGAGCCTTATTAATTTGCTTCCTCTTGCTGTGAAAAAAACACCATGACCAAGAGCGATCTGAGGAGGAAAGGTTTTATTTGAACTTACGGTTCCTGAAGAGTAAGAGTCCATGAGAGTGGAATGAAGTTGTGGGGGCAGGAACAGGAAGCCGAGACTTCTTGAACCACAAACACAAAACAGAGACAGCAAACTGGGAATGGCGTGAGGCTTTGAACTCTCAAACCCACCTCCAGTGATGTGTTTCCTCCAGCCATGCCTCTCAAGCTTCCCCAAACAGCATCGCCAACTGAGGGCCAAGTGTTCAGATCTGGAACTCTGGAGGACCTCTCTTTCAGTTCCCGCAGAGGGGAGTGCTTTCAACATACACTAAATATAAATAAATAAAGTTGAAACTTTAAAAATAAATTATTAAAAGACCGATTTGCATTTCTTTAGTTAGGGGCAAGGCTGACCATCTTATATATTTATTGTTGGGCTCTTTCGTTTTGTTTCTTTCCCCTCTTCTGAGGATCAAACCCAGAGCTTTATACACACAAGCAAGCACCTGGCCAGTGGAGCTACAGCTTTGGCGCCTGGTTTTACCTTCCTCTGGATTTTTGACCACGTCCTTTGCCCATGTCTTTGTGCAACTGTATGTTGTCGTTTTAGTCATGAGAATTCTTGATCTATGGTTTTCATAGACAAATACTCCCCAATTTATGGGATCACCTCCCAATCAGCCCATGCTAAGTTGAAAATGTCACACATGGAAGATGTCCTTAGCATACCAACGTTGACAGCTAGACAACACGGGACACCTTCCCCTATCTGCTGTTTCCCCTGGGAATGCTTGCCTGCCCCAGAGCGTCAGCTTGCTTTTGCTGTCCAGCATCACAGGGACAGAGAGTTTTGACTTATTTATCCACCAAGTATGCCACGTCCTGAATGACTTGGGTCCCAGAACTCTGGCTAAGGGTGGTGAGGGAATGAAGGAAGGACAGACACATAGACATGTGTACAATGAAGGATCAGGTGGGCTGCTCTATGGCTACCACCACCATGACTGGCACAGCATAGGGGGAGGGTTGGCTAGTCTCAGAGGAAGTCTCTGGCTAGAAAGCATGCAAGAGGAAGCCATAGCTGCTCATCTTAGCACACACTGATCAATCATCTATAAACACTCAGACTGGGACTCCCACAGAAAGCTTTGCCCATTCCTCTTGAATGTATACCAGCTTTGCCAATTGCCTGTGGGCCAATTGGTCTTGGAGTCCTTAACAGGTGGTGCCCACGTCAAAATACATATTCACTCAGGACTTCACTCACTCGGGGGGGGTTCCTCCTCTAGCCACACAAGTGTCCACTGAGTTTCTTTGTGCCAATAACTTCTCGGGGCTCCTTGTCCCTGTGTTAGAGAACTTCAAATTGTCATCCCTGTCATGAATGTATTTTCCATTCACATATTTCCATGTTAAACTTTTCATGGTGGTGGCACAATGTCCTGTATGGGCCATTTAAGGGAAAAGGGGTTTACGTTGGTAAATGGCTTCAGGTGTTTTAGCCGTTAGTCCTTGGCTCTGCTGGTTCTGGGCCAGCCAAACTCCTTGTGTGAGTGCAAGGCAGAGGCCACTCAGCCCCTGGTGCATAGGAAGCAGAAAGCAGGGAGGAGGAGGAGTATGGCTTGCTCAGCCTGCTTTCTTATACAACCCAGTGTTGTGGAATATTAGTTTAAGATGTGTTATATTTGCTTATGCTATGGAATATTTGTTTAATGATGCAGAGATATGCTGCATTCTTTTATGTTGCACTTGTTTAACTCTGTGAAGCTGTGTTACTGTGCCTGTCTAAAACACCTGATGGTCTAATAAAGAGCTGAACAGCCTATAGTGAGGCAGGAGAAAGGATAGGTGGGGCTGGCAGGCAGACAGAATAAATAGGAAGAGAAATCTAGGCTCTAGAGAAGAGGAGGAGGATGTCAGGGGCCAGCCACCCAGCCACGCAGCCAGCCACAGAGTAAGAAGGAAAGAAAGGAATACAGAATAGAGAAAGGTAAAATCCCAGAGGCAAAAAGGTAGATGGGATAATTTAAGTTAAGAAAAGCTGTCTAGAAACAAGCCAAGCTAAGGCTGGGCATTCATAAGTAAGAATAAGTCTCTGTGTATTTATTTGGGTGGCAGGCCCCCAAAGAGTAAAAAAAAAACAACTACAACCCAGGACCGTCTGCACAGGATGGTATCATCTATAGCAAGCAAGCACTCACACATCAATCACTAATCAAGAAAATGCCCCAAAGACTTGCCTACAGGCCAGTCCTATGGAGGCATTTTCTCGGTGAAGGTTTCTTCTTCTCAGATGACCTTAGCTTATGACAGAAAAAAGAAAAAACTAACCAGCACAGAAGGAAAAGACTGGGTTCAGCTTTAATCTTCAAAGGCATACCCACATGACCCACTCCTCCAGTGAGACCATACCTCATAAAGTTCCCATCACATCCCATAATACTGTCAGCAACAGGAAATTAAGCATGCTGCACATGGACCTTGCGGACATCAAAGTCACACTATAACCATGCCGCAGTTAAACATACGCATTCCGGGGCAGTCTCCCATGATCCATTTTTTTTTTCCTGCCCCTTTAAAGAAAATACTTCTTATTTTCAGTTGACACACTGTAACTCATACTTAGTTCTGGGGTATGTGCAGCGTTGCAATCTGTACACACAATGGGTAGTGATTAGCTAGGAGCAACTGGAGAGTCTATCGCCACAGGCATTTATCATTTTTTGGCACGGAGAATCTTCAAAATCCTCTCCGCTGGCACTCTGTCTGGAATTTGTCCCTCTGCTGGGACTGCAGAGACCTCTTCACTCAGCTGCTGAATGGCAGAGCAACGAATGGATGAGACGCACTTCTTAATGAGGACACACTCAATCAGTGAACCCTATTGGTTCTAGTGTCAGCCCATTGGTGAAGGCCAGTCATCTTCTCACTCAGATGCAAGGGAGGCTGGGGAACACAGTCCCGGGAAAGAGCCTGCACTGCAGAGCAGCATCATGCCCCAGACCTGGAGCATCAGTCTGGGTCACACTAGCTGGCTTGGACACCAACCTGGAGAGACTGGGAGGACTTGAAGCCCATCCTTGTTGTGTCCCCAACAATGACTATGTCTCTTTTTTTTGTTTGCTTACTTCTTTTCAGGGATTAGGCATTGAAAAGACACTACAAAATACTTCACGGCCATTCCAAGCTCTCGTCTGTAGGTGGTCTTGGCTGGAGATTTAGAACGTGACCTGAGGGATGTTTAAGGAATTTGGAGATATTTGAGGGAGCGTTTCCCAGGATTGAGGAGCCAAGCTGGTTATGCCTATGCTTTTGGCCATGCCGAGTGAAAAGCTCTCATATCTAATGACTTTTGTAGCATCTCTCTGACATACTTACTTAGCTATCTCTCACATTCTTTCTTTATGAAAAGTTTTGTACACGGTTGGGCTTAATCAGAAACAGGCTTTGCTGTAGGCAGGGTTTTTCTGTGTCTTGGCAGCCATTCCCAAATAACCAACACAGAGACTTAATATGAATTATGAATGCTCAGTCGATAGCTCAGGCTTATTACTACCTAGCTCAAGGAATACTCCACATTTTGCAATAGGTTAAATGAAGTTTTCTAGGAGTTAAAAATGTGTCTTCTCCCTCAGCTTTACCATTGGGGCAATCTCCAGATGGCACTCTCTTTGGGGGGAAAAAAAAGTCACAGCACTCTGGCCTTAGCCACCAGTAGCCTGCTAGGTCCACATCAAGCTCAGGAATTAGAAGGCCTCCAGAGGCATCCTGGCAAATGTGCTCCCCTTTATGGAGCTAAATCACCTTCCCTTCTTTTCCATCTTCATCCTGCACTCGGGGTTACACAGAACCCATCATCTCTCCTAGAGAGCTGATCAATATTTATTCCATGCTTCTTGCACACATTCATTCGTGTTAAATATTGTGCCGTGCTAAGAAGAGCCCAAGATGGGATGAGTCCAGGAAGTCCTAGCCTCAGGAAGTCCCAAATCCGCGTTATGCAACGACCTTCTCAGAATGGACCTCAGCTGGGAACTTGAGCCTGGTACCAGAAAACCTGCTTCCTGGGAGAACTGGCCTTTGATTACTTTGTCTTTCTCTGAGTCAATGCTTACCGTAAATCTAGTCTGCTTCTGCATCCGCTTGAGTCCTTCCCACCCCCTTCCCAGCCACAGGCACCCAGAGTGTGCTAGAGATATGCCAAGGTCAGGAATTTCACCACTGCCTCAGGTGCCTTGGTAAAACGGCTTCCTGTGGAGATCCCTTTCTGCTCTGCTCCTCCCTGGATTCTCTCCGGTTGCACAAGGTGGACCTGCTGTGGGTTTTCTCTGCAGAGATTGATTTTTTCCCTTTCATTGTGTCCACCATAAAAGTCCCTGGATTCACCCCACTCGGAACTCCACCCAAGGTCATGTGCTCTCCACACGTGCCTTTTTCCAGGACTCTGCCTCTCAGCTCACTGACCATGTACCACGGGACAGCAAAGCATATTAAAACCCAGCCTGACTAGATCCCATTAATCAACTACGCGTGGGAGGGACTGGAAGGGATTCCTGGCAGGGACCTGGTCTTTTCTCACTGTTAATGACTTTCAGGAAAGAACTGAATACATTTTGGGATGGCTAGAGATGGGACTGAAAATGTGTTAAATGTGGTTTCCCAGAAGTCTTAAATGTGACTCTTCCTCTTGCTTTGGCATTTTTGAGCATCCTCCAAATGACATTGCGGGGGGGGGGGGGGCGCAAAAACAAAAACAAAACTCTATGAAATACATTTTAAAGTTGTAGCTGGCAGTAATGATATGGCATCCGCTTCATTGATTAGAATTTGCACCGGAAGATTGCTGTGAGCAGCAGCCTGTGAAAACTTTTGCTTTGCCTTTGGTTTCTCTTTGTGTCCCATTTAGAGTAATTCCCCCTCACACCCTTCTGTCTTGGGGCCTTCAAGGCTGGTTAAAAAAAAAAAAGACAGACCCGGGAGAGCTCCATGGAGCCAGCAACATCCTGGAAAACGGGGCTGTGAGGCTAAGCTCACCCCTCCCCCACACACCTCTTTCCAGGAAGGAGCAGCCTGGCCAGGACAATGACGTTGGCTTGCAGTCAGTCTTGGTCCAACTTTCCCCATTCTTTTCCTCTCTCCTTCTGTCCCGTGACCCCGAGCTGGGGAGAAACTGCCCCGTCGCCCCGTCTCTGGAATGCTGCCCTCATCCACCATGCATTTAGCCCGTGCCCCAGGACTCCACGCAGAGCTGAGCTGAGTCAAGCTTCCTCCCCAGCTCCGAAAAGAATGTCAGCCAGGAAGCTAAGCTATCCAGAGAATGCAAAACACAATATTTTAATGGGATCATTTTTCACCCCATCGAAAGTAGAATTGGTGGTCCGGCTATCTGTAAGTTAGTTACTCCTCTTCACAACTGAAGCAATTTCCTGACGGTGACACACTCAATCCTTAGTGCTTTTCCACCACAGAGAGAAGCTGTGGCTCCTGTCTGCAGGAGCTGTGCATCAGCAGGCCTGCTCCAGGGGAGGCTGTGCTGTTGTTAACAGAGGGGCCCTTCTGGAGATGTTTTTCCTGCAATGATGCCAGCGAGCCGTGCTATGGTCCAAAATTGCTCAAGGTATTGGTATTTATTTTTAACACTTGGGGCCGGTCTTAAAATGAAAGTGTAATGTTGGACAAGGCACAGGGGCCGCTCTGGAGCCCTTTGTTGGCTCCAACACACATGGATAAAGTTGCCAAGAACATTTACACCCCACCCCCATTAACTTTTAAAAAAAAAATTCATGTATATATTTTGTCTACATGTTAGTCTGTGTACCTGATACCCATGGATGCCAGAAGAGGGCATCAGTTCCTCTGGAACTGGGGTTATAAATGGTTGTCACCCACCATGCGGTGCTTGGGATCAAACTGGATCCTCTGAAAAAGCAGCCAGGACTCTCAACTGCTGAGCCATCTCAGCAGCCCCAATTTTACTTTTAATTGATATTCTTCCCACGGTCAATGCCAAACCCAATCAGAGCAATGGAGACACAGTATTCACTGTGAAACAGCATTTGAAACCTGATCCTTGAACTGAGCGTAAGTAAAATTCGACAGTTTTGCATTATCTGGGATGGACTGCTGAATACCTTTTCTTCTTTGTTGAAATAACTATGCAATATTTATGTCACCATAAAGATGCCCAAACTAAACAATTAAAACAATGAAGTTGCGGGTGCAATTCATATCCCCGGGCTCCAAACACCTCACTAGCAGAAATCGGAAGGAAAGCAAGATAAAACAAATCCAAAATTCTTTGTTCGCAGTCCTGGCTTTCCCAAATGAAATGGGTCTATCCATGTGTACCTTAAAATCTGAGCTTTCACCTAAAACAGCTGTGCTGGCATGGAGATCTTATACAAAATCTAACCAAGTCAGGGAAATGTCTGGTCCTGCTTTAGGAAAAAGAGAGGCCTTAGTTGAGGCCAGACTTTCTTCTTAACATGGAAATGCGTCTTTAGTGTAGTATTTGACACTACTGTTGTCTGTTGAAGGGGAGAGACAGACAGGATGAGCTGGTTGATCTTGGAATTCACCTTCTGGCCTCCTCCATTTTGCTGCCTGCCCACCTAGAAGGAAGGCAGAGCATGGTGAGCAGGGTTGGAGGGCAGGGTGGGAGCGAAGAGGTTGAACACATGCCCTTAAGCTGAGCGAGTATGGGTGTGTGACTTCCAGATGCCCAGCAGAGTGCTAGTGGGTGTTTGGCCTTAAGATTGCCTTTGACCCCTGCTGCACAGATGTTGCTTTACCAGTTTGGAAGAGGACCAGGACCACATCTGTTTGCAATGTCCCACCACCCCCACAGCCAAGTTCACAGGAAGTCTTGTTTCTCTCAGGACTTCCCACTACGTTTGTCCAAGAATTCTCCAGTTTTCCTAGCCTGAAGGAACGTGGTGTAGACAAGGAGAAAGGGAGGGAATCCACCAGGGACCCCTCCGAAGACCCTGATGTCTCCCACACTAATCAGTGGGAGCTAGGGACATGCTGGGGGCAGCTCAAGGATCCTTTGATTTTTCAAGGCCACAGCTTCTCCTGGCCAGCAAGGGAGCCTAGCGGGTGGAGGTGGGGGCATCTACTTGGAGTTCCTTCCTGCCAGCTGGCCTCAGACCCAACCATCTCAGCCCAGTGCAAACCTTCAAAGGAAGGAGTCAGGGTTGCTCTCCAGCTCCGTGACCTCTCGGAGTTTACCAGCTCCTTCCCAGAGGTAGGCCGGAGTGGGCTGGGGGAAGGAGGTGCCTGTGTTTGTTTAGGAAAATCTCCAAGTCTGTGAACAACTCCAGGTTTAACTCCTATCGACTCCTAAGGAGAGTTCCACGTCGTACTGAGAAGGTCTCATAAGACTAAGGAGAGCTGTGATGGTCACTGGCCCCAGAGAGTTTGAGACCCCGGACACATTTTCTAAGATGCAACATTTTTTTCCAAACAATTTGGCCTCAGCCTTAGCTGTCTATCCCAAGTGACACCCGGAAGCAGCTGCATTACCTTCGGGCAAGCATGGTGGACTTCAGCCTGTGTGTAACCGGCCTACTACTTTCTCTTGTCAACATTTGGTATTAGAACTTTCTACTCCACAGAGAAGGCTCAAGAAGCACAGGATGTGCACTTACGTACACTGTATACTTTGCTCAGTATGTGGAACATAGTGACTGAGGAGTGAAGACCTTGGGCTGAGGAAGTGGCCCAGGGCAAGCATAGGGTCTGAGTGTGATCACAGTCCACATTAGAAAGAAGAAAGACAGACAGACAGATACACACACACACACACATGCACAGAGAACAGAGAGAGACAGAGAGAGACAGAGAGAGACAGAGAGAAAGTGAGTGCCACAGTAGTGTGTGCTCGCAGTCCCAGCACTGGAGAAGCAGAGACAAATCCCTGAGGCTTGCTGGGCAGTCAAGCTACTGAGTAAGCACAGTGAGAGATTAGGTCTCAAAAGAAAAAAAAAAGGATACACAACTGAACAAGAGTGGCATCTGAGGTTGATCTCTGACCTACCCATATACACAGCCATGCACACACGCACACATATACACAGCCATGCACACACGCACACATATACACAGCCATGCACACACGCACACATATACACAGCCATGCACACACGCACACATATACACAGCCATGCACACACGCACACATATACACAGCCATGCACACACGCACACATATACACAGCCATGCACACACGCACACATATACACAGCCATGCACACACGCACACATATACACAGCCATGCACACACGCACACATATACACAGCCATGCACACACGCACACATATACACAGCCATGCACACACGCACACATATACACAGCCATGCTCACACGCACACATATACACAGCCATGCACACACGCACACATATACACAGCCATGCACACACGCACACATATACACAGCCATGCACACACGCACACATATACACAGCCATGCTCACACGCACACATATACACAGCCATGCACACACGCACACATATACACAGCTATGCACACACGCACGAGGAATTAAGTACAGCAAACACCCACCTGCTTTTCAGCTAAATTTAAATATTTTGCCTCATTTGTACTCGATCAAAAAATAGACACACAGGGTACTACATCTGCTTACATATTCAAATGTGCATATACAAATGCACACGCATCTTTTTTAATCACGTGAGAATGGGTGGTAGTCATGATGAGCCCTCACTTTTAGGTATCACAAACTAACTATGAATGGGAATCCAATGTAATAGGGTTGTCAATACTAATGTCACTTTGAGGACATTTAACCTTGATATAAAAATGTTACCAGAGACAGAGCACATATCAAGTTTTCTGAAGTCCATTATACATATATATGTATATATTTTAAGCATCTAGGGTCTGATCAATCACATGTTGTATTTAACTGCCATTCATTTTTAATCTTTTTAAATTTATAATAATCCTCTGAAGGTTGTATTTTTGTTTTTGCTTTAAAAAAAAAAAAAAAAGGAAAAACACAACATTGACATTTTCAGGAATCCAGGCAAGTTGTTTTGAATTCCAGTGCTTCCTTCTGCTGGCTTCCTTATGCTCTGCTTCAGAGCAAACATTTTTGGCAGGCATAGGGCCTGGAGGGTATTGTTTGCTTCCCATTGTATTCATAGAGGGGACCTGTCTGTTTGCCTCATTAGGTTAAGGTTTGATATCGGCTCTGACAGGGATTGGGGAAGAAGCCGTTGTGAAAACTCATTCTCCAGAACAAAGACCTGTTGTCTGAGGAAAAGGACTCCCCACAGTCTTGCTCACCAGGGAAAAAATGTGTCTCCTGCTCAAGCCCCTTGTCACCTACGGTGGTGGCCGCAGTGGGAAGAAAGGTAAACGCCTGTGGGAGTCACAGACCAGGGACAAAAACCTAAAAATTACATGGTCGACACTTTTTCCACCACACCAATCACAGTGAGTCATAACCGGGAGAGTTAAAGACACAAATCCTTTATAAAGAAGAGATGAAAATCAGGACATTAGAGGAATCCGAAGCCTCTGGCCTCTACAGAACACATTAAACACAGCCCAGCTTCCAGCCATTTTGGCATCCGCCCTCTGCCGGAAGGCCTGTCACCTCAGCTCCTGTATATGTTACTTACAGCCACTCAATAGTTCAGAGGTCTGCTTCAAGACAGGAAAAACATAAAGGCTAAAGACACAAACGCCAGAACCAGACCCAAGTACCACACAGCCTCAGAAACTGTCAGGGAATTGAAAAGAACTATGACTGCTTGTGGTAAGGGTCCTAATAGCAAAACGAGACAACCCCCAAAACCAGATCATCTGAGCTGAGGGATGAAATCGCTAAGACACAAAAAGCAGAAACATTAGGAATTAAAGGCACTAATCATGAGTGGAGCATGCCTTTGATGGGCTCATCAAATACTAGATATGACTGAAGAAAGAATTAATGAGCTTGAAGCTAGGTCAATTCAACTTACTGGAGAGGAATACAAAGAGAAAAACATAAAACAGACAATCTAAGACCTTTGGGATAATTATAGAAGATATAATGTATGTATAATTAGAATGCCAGGAGAATAATACAGACCAGAGTTGAAAAACATATCTGCAGTAATAATGGCCGAGAACTTTCCCAGATGAAGGCCAGACCCTGAACCTCACATCCGAGGAGTACAGAGTCTGCCAAGCAAGGCAATCAGTAAAATCCACACTTACTTCATTCCCAAGAAGAACCCGAGACCAAGAGACAACCTTGAAGAAATGAGAGATACCTATCGAAGCAAAAAGATAATCATTTTCAGTGGACTTCTCAGAAATTGTCCAAGAAAAAGAGAATTGGCTGAGTTATGTGAAGCGTTGAAAGAAAAATCTCACTAGCTTAGAATTCTTGCTAGTGAAATTATCCTTCACAAGTGGGGAGGGGGGCTGGTGGGATAGCTCAGTGGTTAAGAGTGCTTGTTGCTTTTGCAGAGGACCTAAATTTGACTCCCAGCACCCACAATGTTGTTCACAACAAACCGTAACTCCAGTTTCATGGGATCTTCCACCTTCTGTCTTCTGTGGGCACCAGGCACACACATCGTGCACATACATACATAATGGTAAAACACTCATATACATAAAATAAAATAAGCAAATATAAAAAAAATGCTTAAAGTGAAGGAGAAATACAATTTCTTTCGTAAACAAAGACTAAGGTGAGTTTATCACCAGTGAGAAATGTCAATAGGAGTTCTTCAGGGAAAATTAAAACAATATAGGTCAGAAACTCCCAACTGCATAGAAGGAAGAACATTGGAGAAGGCAAAGCAGAATCCTCAGCATTTCTTATTCTTAGTTAGGGTCAAGGACAACCATTTAAGGTGGAAATGATAACCGTGCATTGGGTGATTACAGCACGTGAGAAGCCACAGCCAAGGCATCGGGAAGAGAAGAACAGGTGTCGTCATTACTTTCCTATTGTCATGATAAGACACCACGACCAAGGCAACTTACAGAAGAAACAGTCTATCTGTGCTTATGGTTCCCGAGGAATGAGAGCCTGAGATGGCAGAGCAGAGGCGACTCACATCTTTAATCAGGAAGTGGAGAGAGCGCACTAGAAATGACAGTCTTTAAACTCTTGAAACCCGCCTCCAGTGACACACTTCCTTCAACTGAGGCCACACCTCCTAAGCCTCCCCAAACAGTGCCACCAACTGAGGACTAAATGTTCAAATTCCAGAGATAACGAAGACATTTCTAATGTAAACCACCACAGTAGGGAGTTCTTAGTTTGAGATGCCACACTGAGAACTTGGGGCAACGACTGAACTTTTAATAAAGATAGTTGATATCCTAAGAAAGGAGATAAAATGAAATAACAAAACACTCACTATAAGCAGAAATTTATAAAAACGGGGAAGTGTACAGAGGACCCATGCAATAAGTGGAAAATCTTTGCAAACACCATAGCTATCAGTTCAGCTCTGTCCACGGCCATTTTAAAATGGGAACAGTCTGAATACACCACTGAAAAGAACAAGAGTCAGATTAAGTAAAAACCCGAGATTCAGGGTTGGAGGGATGGCTCAGTGGTTGAGAGCACTGGGTGCCTCTTCAGAAGTTCTGGGTTCAAATCCCCGCACCAACGTGACAGCTCACAACCATCTGCAATTCTAGTTCCAGGGGATTCGAAGCCCTCTTGACTGGCCTCGGCAGGCACCAGACATGCATGTGGTGCACAGAACATATGCAGACAAAGCACTCATATGTATAAAAAAAATCTAAAAAAATAAAAAGTACGATTCAACTATATTAAAACCCCACAGTTTAAGTATAAAGACTCAGATGAAGTAAAAGCAAAAGGACAGAAAAGGGTGTGCAGTGCTAACACTAATCAGCAGAAGCAGAAATCCCTACATTAATTTCCTGTAAGGCTCACCCCAAGGTTTAGGGAGACAGCTCAGTAAGTACAGCGTTGGCCGTTCAGTCATGAGGACCTGAGTTTGATCCCTAGCCTGTGTGAAAAGCTGGACGTGGTGGGGCACACTTGTAATCTCAGGGCTGGGAGACAGGGACAGGCAGATCCCAGAGGCTCACTGGCCAGTCAGCCTCACCTAAGGTCCCAGGGAGAGACTCCATCTCAGAAGGAGGGGGAGGAGGAGGAGGAGGAAGAGGAGGAAGAGGAGGAGGAGGAGGAGGAGGAGGAGGAGGAGGAGGAAAGGAAGCAGCAGCAGCTCCTGATTGACCTCTGTCTTCCACATGAACATAAGTGTACCTAGGTCCATACACACATGTGTACCTGCACCTGTACTTTCCAACACCACACACACACACACACACACACACACACACACACACACACATGCACGCACGCACACAGGAGTGCAGTTCAGAATATAGGAATTAACAGAGACAAAGAGGGACACTTCGTAATGACAGAGGGATTAATTCTCCAAGACAACATAACAACTGTTAATACGTATGCATTTAACAATAAAAGTCAAAATGCATGACGCAGAGATCTGGCAACCCCAGAAGACATTGACAAAACCCACGACTACAGCTGGAGACTTCCACACATCTCTTCCCCGACTTGATAGATGAAGCAGGCAGAAAATCGATAAAGATAGAGTTGACCTGAATGGCACTATCAATCAACTTGATCTTATTGACATCTCTAAAATATTCTCCTGAAACAGAATACGCTTTCTTCTCAAGTGTGCCTGTGACATTCATAAAGCGATACCATGTCCATCCAGAGAACACACCTAAACCGTAAGAGAACAGAAACCATGTAATACATGTTCTTAGACCGTAATGAATCAAACTGAAAACCACCAACAGAAAGCCAGCTAGAGAGTCCTCAGTATTTTGAAGATTGAGAAATATACTTCCTAATAACACATGAATGAAAAAGTCTCGAGGCATTAAAAAATGCTGTAAATTAAACAAAAAGGAAAAAACTACTAATCAAGATCTGCGAGATGCAGGGAAAGCAGGGTTTTCAGGGAAAATGACAGTAGCGACGGCAGAGGGAAGAAAGGAAGGAGTGTTCTAAAATCAACGGCCGAAGGTGAGACAATGAAAAAAGAAAGGCAGTCTAAACCAAGAAGAAAGGGACATGTGTTAGAGCACAGGTCAGTGAAACTGAAAACAGTGAGAAAATAAACCACCGAGTCTTTGTAGAGATCAATAAAACTGATGGACCTCTAGGCAGACTAACCAGTAAAAAGAGAAAAAGACACAAATTACTAATAATTAGATATAAAAACAAACTCACCTGCTGATTCCACGAATATTAAAGGATAATAAGGAACATACCCTTAGCTGAATGCACGTCTTTAATCCCAGCACTCAGGAGGCAGAGGCAGGCAGATTTCTGAGTTCAAGGCCAGCCTAGTCTACAGAGTGAGCTACAGGATAGCCGGGGCTACACAGAGAAACCCTGTCTCAGAAAAAAACAAAAACAAAAACAAGAAAACAAAACCAAAAAACAAGCAAACAAAAAAATGAAATAAGGAGCATGCCCTCAAGTTTGAAGATATAGGTGAATGAATGGATTCCTTGAAATATTCAAGCCAGGTGCGATGGCACACACCTGTATATCCAGCACTCTGGAGGAGGCAAGGGCGGGAACATTGTGAGTTCAAGATCAGCAACAGAGCAACAGAGCAACACTCTTTCTAAAAAGAAGCAGGAGGCAAGTAAACACCCACTAAAATGCACACAAGGAAAAACAGAAAGCTGAAATGGCCTGACTCTATTGAGGAAAATAGAATAGCATCTTCCAAACCAGAGAAGGTCCCGTGGACCTGTTGGTGGATTCTGTGAAAGATTTAAGGAAGAAAGTTCTTCAAGGACAACTATTTCTCTAGCATCTCTTCCAGAAAACGTTTGGTTCGTCAGTTGTAACAAAGTATCCAGTATTAATAAACGATGCGATAAGAAGGTAAATCTGGTGTGGGACATAGAGTTCTTGTTGCTGTCTTCATAATTTTCCTGTAAATAGAAAGCTGTTCTAAATAACTGTTTATTTTTTACTTTTAAAAATATTTTATTTTATGTGTATGTGTGTGTGCCATATTATGTACACTATGTGTGTGCAGGAGCCCGTGAAGTTCAGAACAGGTGTTGAATCTCCTGGAACTGGAGTCATGGATGGTTGTGAGCCACCATGTGGGTGCTGGGAACCACCTGGGCCCTCCGCAAAAGCAGCCAGTGCTCTTGACCACTGAGCCTTCTCTCCTGCCCCGGGAAAGTTAATTTCTTCAGAACTGAAGCCCTGAAAGGAAAAAGCTAGCAATCCAGAATTCTGTACCAAGTCCCCCAAATACGTAAGCACATCTTTCTTTCTATTATACCATGCCCACACATCCACACATCCACACATTCTCACACACACACACACACACACACACACACACACATACATATATACACACATACACATATGCATGTACACACGCACACATACATGTATACACACACAAACACACACACACCCTTCAAGTACAAAGAAAAAAATAACAATTTCAGATAAAACAGAGCTAGGAGAGCCCGTCACTAGCAGATCGGCATTCTAAGCAGTAAAGGCGTTTCTTTGGGCTGAAGGAAAACAATGGAGTAGAGGAACAGGTCCCCAGCATTCTTTAACGAGGACCAGAAGGTGTGTCTATGCTGATTATAAGCTCGGATATTCTTCAAACTGTTACTTTTCATTCTTTTAAAATGTATCTTATAGCTTACCACAAAAATGTATAGTATTCTATTTGGGGGGCAACATACAACATAAAACGTGAAGGAAGTTAAAATCAGTATGGACTTGGAAGAGGCTTACATTTAAAAACAGGGTGGGGAGGGTAAAGGTGAGGAGGCCGCGTCAGTCATGAAGTGAAGAGGCAGAGGCTGTGAGAATCAGTGTTCAGAGGAAAGCCAGCCCAGGCACACAGCAGAGCCCGGAGTGGGGCAGCGATTCCTGCCCTCGCACCTCTACCCACCCCTGTCCCGAGCGAGGCCTCAGGACAGCAGAGCAGCTGGAAAAGGGAGCAGGAGGGTCAGCACTCCCCCTGCTCGATAACGATATGATTGTTTGTGCAGCAAGCCCCCGGGGGTCTACTGGGTGGTTATAATAACTAATGAATGGATTTAGCCACGTTTCAAGATAGAAAGCTAATATACAAAATTAATTACATACATATCAGCAAACAGTTGGGAAATGAAATAAAAAAAAATTTTCATTTATGATGGCGCCTCTGTATCTATAAATCACTGAGGTGTTTATCTAACAAAACATGTCCAAGGTTTCTATGCTGAAAATGAAAAATTAATGAAATTATAGAAAATATAAGTAAATAGAAAGTTATATCATGTTTTAGCATTGAAAGACTTGGATGCTGAGAGAGGGAGAGAAATAGTTCTCCCCAAGGCAGTAGTATGCCAAGTGGTTGTCCAACACCAAATAAAAATCCAATACCCTGAACACACACACATATATACATATATACATATATATACACATATATGTATATATGTAACATTATACAGACTGAGCAAGCTGTATTTATGTATTTAGGAGTATGTATTATGTATATAGGTTTGTATGTAACAATAATTAATAAACAAAGAGTCCATGAGTTTTAAAAAGAGCAAGGAGGGGCATATGGGAGCATTTGGAGGAAGGAAAGGGAAGGGGGGGAATGATTTAATGATATCATAATCTCAAAAAATACAGGAAATAGTTAAAAAACGACAATTGAAAAACCTGATAACATTAATACTCAAATCCTCTCTAAAGTGACGTATTTACCACGATAGCAACACAATTTCCAGCTCTATTTTAAAAATTACAAATTGGCAAGATGGTTCTAGAGTTTACTTAGAAATGCAAAGGACCTCTTAAAAAGCAATTTTTATGAAGATAAAAGAGACCCCGTGGGACTAATGGGGGCTTTGCTTAGGAAGGGTCGGCCTTTTTGAGTTTGCTCCTGGTGGAACAGTGTGGAGGGCAGCTTGAGAAGGAGCCAGGTCTCCAACGCATTAGGGGAATCTGAATGCTTGGGAGTTTATATTCCTCCATCAGGCTAAATTTGACAGCAGTCATGGCGGCTCCTTGCTGTGGCAGCTCCCTCTTTCCCACTCCTCAGAGTCCGCTTAGACGCCGCCGAGGCACAGTGGAGAAGCTCCTGGAGATGGAAGAGTCCTCGTTTTAGCTATCTGCCTATCTATGCCTTTTCTGTGTGGTTTGGATGGAGGAGGCTGCACCGTCTCTAGCCCTGGAGTAGACTCACTCTCCTTGCCAGTCCCTGGTGGATGGGAGGACATGGGACCCATCTGAGCTGACCACCGAGTCCTTCAAGGGAAGGGCCTGAATATAATCAGTCTCCCATTCCTGTGTGGAATAGCCTTGCTATCATTTCACTAACGTTTAGACTTCAAACTCATTCTAATTCTTACCTTGAAAAGTCCAGCTAAGAGGTGTGTCTGGCCTCAAGTAAGTGGGTAAGAGAAGACCCAGTTCATTGTTCAAAGTTTTAACAGAAGAGCTCAGAGACCTCCTGTGTGCTCTGCCTTCTGAACACATCTAAGACTATAAATCAAACTGAAAAACACTTCAGTGAACCCTGTTTAAAGGTCATTTTCGTCCCCAGGCCCTTCGGATGTCTTCTCTTAAATAAGCTGAATTTGACTCTCTGGTCTTATCTACAATTACACTATGTTCTATTAATCTAGGATTTAAAACACAATCCTGTCATTTCCTGCCTTCAATTACTTTGCTGTTTTAATATTGTTTCACTCTAATTTCTAAGCCTACAATAACCCTGTGATAATTGGGACATTGTCATGAAGAGCAGTGGCTGGGCTGGGGTGGGGTGGACTGTCAAAGCACACAGCTGTGTGGACAGTTCCTTGATGAGGTGGAATTCTGCAATCTGCCAAGTGTACAGGGAAAGGGTCATGGGCAGCATGAGGATGACCATGGTCTGGCTAGAATCTAAGCTAAATGCGGGGGGGGGGGGGGGGGGGGGGCGCTTTCACTGGCATAGGGTGCCAAGGAAGCCCTGAGCAAATGTGTACTGAGCAGATAAAGTCCTGAGGGAATGTGTATTGTTGACCTGGGCACGGTCATGTCAAGGACCTAGGGCTCCACGGGAAATTGGCAAAGCTTTTCCCCAGGTTAGACTCAGCAAGACAAAGCCTTCCTCTGGTCCACGTGTGAGTGTTGGAGATCGACCAGTGTGGCAAAAACTAGCAACTGCGGCTTCATCTTCCCAGATGTTTACAGCCTGAGACTGCTGCCTACAGAGAGACCTCCTACAGGGACTAGCTAACTCCTGATAAACACGCTGAGGTGCTGGGCTGAGGCGTAGCTGACGCCGCTCCCACCTGAACCCAGCTTTTCCGTCTCTGTGTCTGTGTCTCTTTCCTTTCTTCATCCCCTCTCAGGGTTCCAGGACCAAGCCACATGAGACATGGCGCCCTGGATTGTAGTTGGCTGATTTTTACTCTTTTGGGGACCTGCCACCCAGCTCCCAAATAAATCACACATGGGGGCTTATTCTTTCTTTTTTTTTTTTTTTTTTTTTTTTTTTTTTTTGGTTTTTCGAGACAGGGTTTCTCTGTGTAGCTTTGCGCCTTTCCTGGAACTCACTTGGTAGCCCAGGCTGGCCTCGAACTCACAGAGATCCGCCTGGCTCTGCCTCCCGAGTGCTGGGATTAAAGGCGTGCGCCACCACCGCCCGGCTTATTCTTTCTTATAAATGCCTGGCCTCAGTGTTCGGGCGGAAGCTCCACTTCTACCCCCTCTACCACCTCTCTCTCCCCAAACCTTGACTCATTTCAGAAAGCTCACCAAACACGCCTTCTCCCCAAGAGATGCTCAAGACCACTCTCACAGGAGTGCCCCACCTCCCCGCTGAAAATAGACATGTGTTTTTTCGGTCTCTCTTCCCTGTCTCCTTTCTGGGGCTAGAAAATCATCTGGGAGCATTTTATCCATTAAACCTGGGCTTTTTCTTAATTCGGTCTGATTTGGTCTGATTTGGTCTCCTCTCCTGCGTCCGAGGAGAGGCTTATTGGGCTGCAGAAACTGCAGAAAGCTTGGTTTATTTCTAGCCAGCTTTTCTTTAATTATTCTGTCTATCTTTTGCCTCTGGGCTTTTTCCTTTTTTCACTTCTGTGTATCTTACTTTCACTCTTACTCTGTGGCTGGCTGGCTGGCCAGGTGGCTGGCTGGCTGGCTGGCCGGCCGGTGACTGGCCCCTAACACCCTCCTCTCCTTGTTCTTGTCTCTTCCTCCTCCCTTCTCCCAGATTTCTCCTCCCATTTATTCTCTCTGCCCTCCAGTCCCTCCTATCCTTTCTCCTGCCTTGCTATTGGTCATTCAGCTCTTTATTAGACCATCGGGTGTTTTAGACAGGCACAGTAACACAGCTTCACAGAGTTAAACAAATGCAACATCAAAGAATGCAACACAGCTTTGAATCATTAAAGCAAATGTGTCACAGCATGAACAAATGTAACACACCTTAAAATAATATTCCATAGCACTGGATGCTGTCTCAAATAATGCTCTGTTCTCTTGGGATATGAGCGAAGCGGTGTCAAGTGTCTTTAGGGATAAGGTATTAGGACTGAATAAAACCAAAGGCCACAGGAATTTGAAATGAGTTTAAAGTTAGTGTAAAGGCCCTCTGACAGCAGATAGTATAAAATCAAATTGAAAAAAGATGGCAGTAGGACTGACCAGAAGGATCCAGTCCTCTTTAGGGCACCAGAGCAGAGGCTCGTGTGTGAGTGTGTGTGTGTGTGTGTGTGTGTGTGTGTGTGTGTGTGTGTGTGTGTGTGTGTGTGTTAATTTTTTAAAATATTACAATTTTATGAGTGTTTTGCCTACATGTATATATGCACACTACATACCTATCCGATTCCCCTGGAGGTCAAAAGATGGCATCAGATCCACTGGACCTGGAGTTAAGGTTGTAAGCTCCGTCATGCCTACCAGGAATCAAACCCAGGTCCTCTGGAAGAGCAGCAAGTGCTCTTAACCACTAAGACAATACTCCAGCCCAGGTTTTCATTCATTTTTATTTTATGTGTTGAGTGTTTTGCCCATATGCATGTATGTACACCCCATATGTGCCTGGTGCCCTGGAAGTCAGGAGAAAGCACTGGATCCCCTGGAACTGAGGTTACTCTTGTGAACTACCTTGTAGAAGCTGGGAACCAATACTGGGTCCTCTGGAAGAGCAGCAAGTGCTCTTAACTGCTGAGCTGTCTCTCTGGCCCCAATGGATTAGATTTTTTAGATTTTTTTTTTTTTAAGCACTGCTGAATGCGATTGAAAATGTTCATTTTGTCCTGAGCTTTGTTTATTACAAGTACCCGGAACTCTTTTGTCCTGTGAAGGAGTGAAATCACATGGGAAGTCCACTCTGAGGCCACTCCAACCACTGCAGCTGGAGCCGTGCCGTGACCGCCATGACGCCTGTTCCATGATGGCTCACCTTAATTGGGACCACTCCAGACAACCCCTGCCAGCTGCGGAGGGCAGCCCCGCAGCTGACAGGTCTCCGTGACCTTTAGATGACTCTGAAGCCGTTCTCCTAAGATGGGAGAGGGAGTGCCTCTCAGCACCCAGCAAGAAGCCAGTAGAAAGTGAGGTAGACCGTCTGCAAGGCCTGTGACTGGGCCCTACATTCAGGTCTGTGATTAATGGAGCCTCCAAGGGTCAGAGGTGGCTGTCTATACAGCAAACACTTGTCCAAGGCCCCCTTGGGAAAGACGGAGTTGGGATTCCCATTCTCCTGGAATGCAACATGCAGGAAGCCACCTCCCTATTGGAAGCCGTTGGCCTCTTTCCTCTGTTAGGGACTCCCTCTTTTCCTCTGGGTGTCACTTGATCTTTAACTCCAGGAAGATGACGTCACTGATGCCCTCCTTCACTAAGCGTCAGCCTCTCCTCCAAATTAAAGTCCTTGTTCAGCACCCCTGCGGCACCCTCTGTCTCTCCTGAAAGTACCTGTTCAATATCAGTTTGTATTCCACACGGGACCATAGGCACCAGGAAGTCGAGGACTGTCCCCGGTGCCACTCGAGATACTAGACATAGAGCCCAATACAGAACAGGTGCCGATGGATAATTTGTTAAACGAAGTTGATCAATTTGGGGGAAGATAGTGTCATGGTTTAAATAGGTTACCTCAAAAACTCAAGTGTTGACTCTTCCTAGGTAAGGCGATAGAATTAAGGCACACGGCCTTAAAGAGATGGTTAGTGACATGGGGGCTCTTTACCTCATGGGTAGGAAGAACTCAGACCCTAAAGGCTCCCCATGGGTTTGTCTGTCTGCCCCTCCACCCTTGGCCATGTGATGACATGGTGTATCTCTTCTCCAGAGGGTGACAATCACAAGATTCTATCTTGAAGCAGGGAACAGCCATCCTCAGACAACTGAACCTTCCAGTACCTTGATCTTGGATTCCCAGCCTCTAGAACTGAGAAATTAATGTGTCTGTGTGTTGTGCAAGTGTGATATATGTTTACGTGTGTGTGCAGGTACATATACCTGTGCACACCCAGAAGCCAGAGAATGCCGGGTATCCTTCTCTGTCATTCTTTGCCTTATTTCCTTGAGACAAAGTCTCTTTCCTACTGAACCTAGAGCTAAGCTGGTGAGCAGTGAGCCCCAGTGATCCTCCTGGCTCTGTCCCCAAGCCCCCCACCACAGAACTGTGCTTATGGGAACGTGCGCAACCATGCTCTGATTTTTATGTGGGTTTAGGAGATTTGAACTCAGGTCCTCACACTTGTGCCGCCAGGGCTACTACTTGCTGAGTCATCTCTCCAGCTGGAGAAATCAATTTTTGTTCTTTCCAGGGTACCTGGTCTCCGAAACTTTGCTATAGCAACACAAACGGACTAGACAAATGAACTGGTGGAACACGAAGGATCTGGGAACCAGGAAGACACTGTGTGGCAGTACAGTGGTGGATTCATGTCACTATAAATGTTCTACATCTGTAGAATATATAATGCCAGGAGCGAGTCCTAATGGACTCCGGGTGACAGTTGTGTGTCAGTGAAAGGATGCTCTTCCCACGAATCCAGCACTCTGGTTGAGGATATTGATAATGAGAAAGCTCTCTATGCACACGTGAGGGCTGGGGGTGTGTGGACAACCTCTCTACCTTCAGCTCAGTTTCACTGGAAACTTAAAACGAGATACATAGCCCTTATCTCCACAGACAAGGCATCAGACGCCCAGAGAAATCACAAGACTCAGAGAGGCCATGTAAGTTGACTGGCAAGATGGGGTGCATATGCAGCCTGCCAACACATCACTGCTCTCCTAAATGGGCTGTTTTGGCTCCCTCCTAATGTGAGAAATCCACGTATGTCTGGGAAGAAGACTTATTTATTAAGGGATGAAATGAGGATCACACACTGTGGGAGACCCACTCCCACTTTTTTCCCCAGGGTACTCTTGAGGAGTAAGGGGTAAGAGATTTAGATAGAAATATAGAGAGGAGAGAGACAGAAACACAGGATAGCCTCGGGGCTCCTTCTGTCTCTTCTAAAGGACTTTTTAAAGGAATGCCAAGGGGTGGAGCAAAAGACCTCCCCCCAGCACAGCCAAGTGCAGACCCTTCCAATCACCTGGTAACCACAAATGTAGTTAAGCCATCCCCTTATGCAGCCCTGCTGAGTAAAGCAAGCTCAGCTCTCACTAGGAAACCTCTGTGGGCTCCCACAACACACTCACGAATACAAAATGAAGCGACACCATTGTCTCTCAGGGAAAGATGGGGAAAACTCCAGACCAGTTGTGGAACTGTGCTTCAGGAAGCCTTCCATGTCCAAGAGAGCTCAAGACTCCCTCCCTCTTCCCTTTTAAGAGGTCACATAGGTAGGCAAGAAGCACCACCTCTATCGGGCCGGCTAGCCTAAGGTCATGGGCAGAGCGAATACCAACTACACCCTCCGACTGTCCCTGAGCAGAAATGCTGGCGTGGAGGGGCAGTCAGGCAGAGGTTCATCAGCCTCACTCCCATGATGGCCTCCGGTTTACTCTGTCCCGTTATCTTATTAGGGTGTCTTTTCTGACTACTTATTAAAGGTTAAAACCATGCTGCATCACAATGCCCAGATCCTAGCCAAAGAGCCCACTGGCCCTCTGGGGTCCGGGTTACCAATGAGCTACACACACCACAGCCAGTCCAAGGTCTTTAGAGGAGCAGTAGAACTCAGTGGTCACAGCACCCTTGGTGCTAACTCCTGGTTTTAGGTACAGTGAATGCATACTGCAGAATTACCACAGTGAAGAGTTAGTGGAGACAGAAAGAAACTGAGTTTCATGAAAAATAATTACTGCCATCAAGTTGATATAATTACTTGCACTGCTTTGTTGAGGCTGTGATCCAATTTTATTTATAGGCTTTTTTTTTTTTTTTTTTTTTTTTTGCTATGGTTTAAACTATACCCAGAGAATAAAAAGCCTGTTTTAATTTATTTCCAGGTTGTCCTTCTACCCCTGACTGGAGCCGCAGACCAACAAGCTACGTGGCTGCTGCCGGGCCTGGCTCTGGGCACAGGACCTGCCACTGTCCCTTGTTCCTCGTCCTGGAGGAAGGAATAAATTCGGGTCTTTACCGTCAGGATTCCACTCTGCTTATCTTTCTCTTTGACAAATCTCTGTTCTTCCTGGACACAGAATCCAAGGGAGATATTGGCTTTAAAGACTTTGCAAGGAGAAATGGGGGGAGCAGAGTAGGAAGAAAGTAAGTGTGGACATTCTTTTAAAGATTTATTTGTACATATACGTATGTATGCGCATTTGTGTATATATGGTGTGATATTTTGTTTCTGCTCTAACAAATAAAACTTGACTGGAGATCAGAGTGTGGAACTAGCCACCAGAGGCCAGGCAGTGGTGGCACACACCTTTAATCCCGGCACTTGGGATCTCACGCCTTTGATCCCAGTACTTGGGAGGCAAATGCCTTTAATCCCAACACTGGAGAGGTGGAGACAGGAAGTGATATGACTGGGAATGGGGGGGGGGAGAGTGATAAGGTGTGTGTGGGGGGGAGACAGGAGCTTGGCCCTTTCAATCTGAGGATTCCTGGAGGTAAGATGTCTCTCTAGTGACTGCCTCCTTACCTTCTCTGATCTTTCAGCATTTACCCCGATATCTGACTCCAGGTTTTTATTATTAAGACCAATTAGAATTCGTGCTAAATCATGGCATGTGTATGTGGGTGCTCACAGAAGCCAAAGGAGAGAGTCCGATTCCCCAGAGCAGGAGTTACAAGCAGTTCTAAGCCACCCAATATGGGTCCTGGGAAACAAATGGGTCCTGGAAGAGCTGTGGGTGTTCTTAACCTCTGTGGTTCTTCAGTCCCATGAACGTAGCCTGAGAACCACACACACACACACACACGCGCGCACACACACACACACACACACACACCCCTCTGTTCTAACCCCAGGTCTCATGCTAATTGCCCAGGTGCCATACGCAGCTCATTGCATTTTAGATTCTGTTTCTGGAAGAGGCAATATCTAACTTGGAGAAAAAGTTAAGAGAATTACATGGGGTTCATGTGAGCCATCCAGTTGTGAATCTGACACTAGATGGTGGTTGATTAAATGTTATTAGAAGGTGGAAGGTGGATGAAGAATGGTTCTCCTCCTTACGTGCCAGAGCCAAAGGAACCCCGGGGGACAGAACAGCAGCTATCTTACAGTCCTAAGAGAGAGCAGTCCCTTATGGTGTGAGCAGGGACTGAGCACGCTCTGTCAAACGTTCTTCAAAGATCATAGCTGAGAGACTGCATGGCACCTGACCCAAGGCCAGGCCTTCTGTAGGTTGACCATGTAGGCATTCTATGAGATGGCTTAGCCCCAAATGCTAGCTCAAACCAGATAGATGGATGCTTACGTAGATGAGCCCAGTAAACATTCTTTGATTGGTCGGTATGGTCCAGCAAGAAGCAGACATTCAAAGAGGAGTAGACATGCACACACACACACACACACAGACACACACACACACACACACACACGAGAAATGTATGATCTGTCCCATAGAAAGACAGGCAGATTAGGTTTAAAATTGAAGGCATCTACATTAAGAAAAATATAAACAAATAAATGAAATTAGTTTTCATAATACATTTTACCCAATAAATTCAAAATACATGTTATTCCACACATACTCAATATATAAGTTACTAGTGGGGTGTTTATGAGTTTCTGGTTTTTGTTGTTGTTTTGGTACCAAGTCATCAAAATTCAGTATATTTATACTTACACTAATTTGTATACAAAATGTTTACTGCAAATATCTCATCTGTATTTAGATTTCATGAAATGTACAGATGTTCACAGAGATTCATATGTTCAAGGTGTTTTAAAAAAGCACTTTAAAGTTTCCCAGTGATGGATTATTGAAAAGGCGTTTTCTCTAACAATCATATTCACTTCATCAAAACAAGCTCATCTTTTTCTACAGCACAAGTACAACTTAGAAAGAAAAATATTGGCTTCAAAATTTTCTATTCATGTTAAGTAAGTGGACCATAACTCCTCAATCAATTTAGTTCAGACATATGGCAGAAACTAAAAAGAAACGTTAAGTTTGCAAAAATCAACGAAACAGACTTCAGATTTTCTTTTTTGAAACAAAGTCTCACTATGTGGCCCTGGCTGTCCTGGAACTCCCTCTGTAGACCAGGCTGGCCTTGAACTCAGAGATCCACCTGCCTCTACCTCCTGAGTTTGGGGATTAAAGATGTGGGCACCACCACATCCACAGTCTTGGAAATTCGAGGCTTAACCCATTCATATATGGTATGATAATGTTATAGTTTCTGTTTGATTATTTAATAAATATTCCTTTGTTTAGGGCATTTTTTATTTATTTATATTTCAATTAACTAATTAATTTTCTAAAGACAGGAAGTTTTGACTGGCCTGTATTCACTATGCCTCAAACTATGACAAATTCCTGCTTCAGCTTCTCAAGTGCTAGGATTAAAAATGTGTGCCATCATGCCTGATTAAGACAATCTTCAGTTAGAGTTAATGCAACAATCTTTGTAAAAATTTTCTACTGTTCACGAATAAACACTGACAAAGAACTCAAGATCATTGAGCTAATTTTCTTTCTTCTTCATTTCTGTAAATTGGCAATAATTCACACTTGTGTGTACTGCATGAAGAGAACAGCCTATCTGTAACACGTTACAAGAACTCTTGTCAGAAAGCTAAGCAAAAATATATCCATAAATGAAATTAGAATTCCAATCATGATTAAAATGTAGATTTTAATTTAACATAACTGGCCCCTCTGTCATGATAGGTGAAATTCTTACATGATAGATTTTAAAGAGTCAAGTTTTTCTCTATGCAGCCTATAAATAAGCATTTCTTTGTAGATTTGGAACTCTAAAAATGAGTTTATTTATTTACATGAGTGTTGTTGTTTGTTTTTTGGCTCTTTTGGAGGGCCCACCACCCAGCTCCCAAGTAAATCACACAGAGGCTTATTCTTAATTATGAATACCCAGCCTTAGCTTGGCTTAGTTTCTAGCCAGCTTTTCTTATCTTTAAATTAACCCTATTATTTGCACCTGGGTTTTTCCCATTATTTTACTTCTGTAAATCTGCACTCTTACTCCATGGCTTGCTGTGTAGCTGGGTGATGGGTCCCTGGAGTCCTTCTCCTTCTCTGGCTCCTAGGTCTTAGATCTATTTCTCCTCTCCTCTCAGATTTCTCCTTCTATATATTCTCTCTCCCCGCCAGCCCTGTCTATCCTTTCTCCTGCCTTGCTATTAGCCAGTTCTTTATTAGATTATCAGGTGTTTTAGACAGGCACAGTAACATAGCTTCACAGAGTTAAACTAATGCAACGTAAGCAAAAGTAACACACCTTAAAATAATATTCTACTACACATGAGTGTTTGCCTGCATGTATGTATATGCAACATGATATGTGACTTGTGCTTACAAAGACCAGAAGAGGGCGCCAGATCCTTTGGAACAGGAGTTACAGATGGTTGTGAGTTCAGGGAACCCTGTCTGGATCCTCTGTAAGAACAAGTGCTCTTAACTGCCAAGCCATCCCTCCAGCCTGTCAATTTGGAACTTTCGAGGTGAAATGTACAGAAAAAAAATTAGCAGGATTGTACCTTTTATATTCTATAACTCATCTAAGTTAAAGAAAATGTTAAGTAGTGGAGAAATGACAATTCTAATAACCTAGGGCGAAAGAGCAGAATTTAAGGTAAATTCTCCCCTCACTTTTTATTTATTTATTTACTTATTTTTGCCCCTTTTGTCTTCTTGGTCCCCAGCTGACTGATGGTACCCACCCATGTTTGGGGGCAGACATCTCCAGTCAACCTGCCCACTCCTATGGCAGCCTTGAGAAACACCATCATGGCTTCACCAAAAACCATGCTTCGCCAGTGTGCTGGCAGGTTCGTCAACTTGACACAACCCTAGACATAAATGAAAAAAGAATCTCATTTGAAAAAAAAAAAAGCCTCTATCAGATTGGCCTTTAGGTAAGCCTGTGGGGGCATTTTCCTGATTAATGATTGATATGGGAGGACCCAGCAACTGTGGGTGGTGCTGCTCCTGGGCAGGTGGTCCCGGGGAGAACGGGACAGTGGCTGAACCTGAGCTCAAGAAGGAAGTCAGTGAGCAGCACTCATCTCTTCTGCGGCCCCTGCTTCAGATCCTGCCAGCTTGAGTTCCTGCCGTGGCTTCTCTCAGTGATGGCCTGTGACCCAGGATATGTGAGCCAAATAAACCTGTTTTTTTCCTGAGTTGCTTTTGGTCATGGTGTTTATCACAGCAATAGAAACCTAAGTAAGGCGGCCAGCTGTCT
This sequence comes from Peromyscus californicus insignis, assembly GCF_007827085.1. Lineage (NCBI taxonomy): Eukaryota > Metazoa > Chordata > Mammalia > Rodentia > Cricetidae > Peromyscus > Peromyscus californicus. The sequence goes on along the minus strand of NW_026294458.1, from coordinate 16,106,009 downwards.
AAGTGTCCCTTAGTCCAGTCAACTGACGCCACACGCGTCACACTTACTCTGTCACCCAAAGCTTGTGGAGTTTTCTCTGTCCCCATTGTTCTGAAATTCCACAGCGATGTGCCTGGGATGAGTGAGCCTGGTTGAGTTCATTTTCATGGCATTTAGTCTAGACATTTGTGTTTTTCTATTCTAAGAAAATTTCTTAAACTTCTCCTTTGATGATTTTTTCACTTTCTGTCTTTCTGAAATTATTATTATCTGGGTAGTAGGTCTCACAGACTGATCTCTTTCTTCATGAAATATGTATTGTTCTTAGCTGGGTGCGGTGGCACATGCTTTTCATCCCAGCACGTGGGTGGTAGAGGTAGGGAGTTTTAGGTCAGCCTGGTCTACATAGTGAGTTCCAGACCAGCCAGAGATGCATATAGTAAGACCTTATCTTAAAAAAATAAATATATATTATATTATATTATTATATTATATTCAGGCTGTACATAAACAGAACTGTGTATATTTCCTTATTTTCCATCTCTGTATTTTGGCTCTACTGTCCAATAGATTTCTTTCCCTTAGCTTCTGCTGAGTCTTTCATGGTCTTAAGACACGGGGTTTTGAACCTGTTTTATGGGCTCCTGGTTCTGTTTCACAGGTACTATGAAGGCACTAAGGACATTCTCTACTTGTATAGTCCCCTCATATTGGTTGTGGGGAGTCGCACTAGAGACTTCCCACCACTGCCTGGTGATCAACACATCTCTTTGCTGTCAACACATCTCTAAAAGAGGGTCCTTAGCCATTGCTGTGGCTTGAATGTGTTCCCCAAGCTTCACATGCCCGTGGATGTGCCCGCCAAATTAATCTCCCAGCCTATGGTATGAATTTAACCAAAGCTTAGGAATCAAGGGCTCCATCAATGGTGCTCCCTATCACAAGGCCATCAGGCTGGAGAGGTCGGATATCAATATATTTTCATATTTTTTCTCTTGAGCTGTTCTATATCAATATGTTTTCATATTTTCTCTTGAGCAGTTCCATTGCCTCGGAGAGCACTGTTCATCTCCTGTTTGAATGACATCCCTTTGGGGATTTCCTGGACTCGAGGAGCTGGGTAGAGAAGAAAGTCTGTAAATCCAACCTATGCTTTGCCAACGTTCACTTTGTTGCTGGTTTTTGGCCTTGACCTCAGATGTCTTCCTCCGGTGCCGATTCTCTTCTCGTGTTTATTGGGAATTGGCCTCCAGGCTTCAGCAGAAGGCAGGACTGATGTGTGGAGCAGGGACCAATCTGAGGTCCATCTGTTTATCATACAACTCTTAACCACGCCCCCCACTCTAGCCCTCCCTCATCTACACTTATCGAGGTCCCTGGTCCCACCAGTTCTTGGTTCTTCTGAGCATCCTTCAATATAAAGCCAGACTGTTCTTGGTTTCTCCAGTGGCTGTCTTCAAGTTCAGCTTCCTCAGGCTTGCCTACTCCTCATCCATCTGCTTTCCCACCTCCGGGATGTTGCTGGTGTCTCCCGTCCCGCTCTTTGTCCTTATGCCACTATGCCTTTTACATTTTTTCTGTTCATTATTTCAAAAGTTATTTATTTTATGCGCATGGGTGTTTTGCTGGCATGTATGTTGGTGAACCATAGGCATTGAACTCTCTGGAACTGGAGTTACGGGTGGTTGTGAGCCACCATGTGGGGGCTAGGAACAGACCCCACGTACTCTTCAAGAACAATAAGTGCTTCTAACTGCTGAGCCATCTCTCCAGTCCTTGTATTTCTTTCTCATTTTTAAAGTAATATTTGGGATGGAGGAAAGGTTAATACATATATTCAACACATCATTTTAACCTGAAGTCCTGATCATATTTTATTTTAAAATATTTCAACAAATACTTCTTCTAAACAGCAATCCGCTCTGTTGCATTTAGAATAATATTTAGTTAGCAAGGCCATATTTCACAATTCTCAAAACTGTTATTTTTATGGCAAGCAAGGTGACCTTTGAGGTGACAGAGACAATTCATCACCAGGAAAAATGGGGCCTGATCTTATTACAAGATCTCAGGTTTGGGTCTTTTTAAATATTTTGATTTCCACAGAATAGTAAAGATTTGCTATCTGGATGAAGCAATGGTATTTGTCTCAGAAATACAACTGGGAAAAGTCTGGTGCCTGGCTGGAGGGGTCATGGCTGCTGGCTCTCCAGCAGGGTTGCACTTAGCCACCGATTGCTTTAGGAACAAGAGCGTGACTCAAGTTCACCAGGGGGACTGACTGCATGTCTCACGACCTGTGTGTGTGTGTGTGTGTGTGTGTGTGTATGTGTATGTGGTGCTAGGGTACGAAACCCCATATGCATCCCTAACCACTGGAGCAACATCCCAGCCCTTGCCAGGAGCCTGTTGGATCAAGTTTTCTTGCTTCTAAAGAGAGATGCATGCATATGAAAAGAGACATCTGTCAGTGCCCTGGATACTGTTGTTTCTGGATGTCCTGCGCAGGGCTGTGGCAGCCATCTGGCAGGCAGTCTTAGGATCCCAACAGAAAAACAACAACCAGGGAAAAAGAATGAAAAAAGTGTGTTCCTGATGACATGATTGAGCCGCAGATTGGCCTGATCTTGGGCTTTGCCTTGCTGTGAATTCCAGTTATGGATGGTGATATATGTCCTTGTGTCTGAGCCAATTCAAGCCAGGGGTCTTCCATTGTTTGCAATGGAAGCATCCTGGCTCCATGTGCTGCCAAAGTACAAGCCGCATTCCTAGGCAGGAATGCATTTGCTTTTCAAAAAAGTATGTAGAACTGCTGATTTATGGTCTCCGTTCAGATCATGAAAATTGGTTCAAGAAGAATGTGTTTAATATCTGGGCAGATAATGAATAAACACGTGACTTGCACTTGGTTGGGCCTGAAGGTTACTTTTCCGTAGGTATTTATTTCACTGTTCTGCATCTGTCTTTCCATCAGACAAGACTCTGTCCCATTTCCCCATCGACTTGAATCTTCGTCCATGGAAAACAAGGCAGAAAATGGAAAGTGGTGAAATAAAATTTCATCAATAATTGGGATAGATGAGGCTATTATTTTTAATTGCTTGTATCAGTTTTATTATTTCTTGAGGTTATCCTTTCGATGGGATTTCTTTTCTGAAGATGATTCCAAAAAACACTAATGAGTTTCGAGGCTATAAATTATTCCCTAAAAGAGAAAATAAAAATGTCTCTTATAATGAACCAGCTTTAGCAGAAAGTACCTGGTGCAGGGATGGCAGAGGTAGGACAAAAACCAGGTGAACAAATGCTTTAAATTAGGTGTGTTAATTCCAATGGCAAGAATAAGACGACCACCACAATTTGAGCCCAATTTGAAGCAAGCTTGATTTTTTGGGGGGTGAACCCAAGAGCTGGCCAGGTACTGCCTCCTACATCGGGTTATAGAGAGCAACCTTGAATTCATCTCTTGGGCCCCTCTTAAGAAATAAAATCACGAGTAGTTTTACAGAAGGGAGACAATGGGGCAATAAGGAAATTAAAAAAATCATTTGGTCATCCACCATGTGATTAGGGAGGGGTCAGGGGGGCCAGGGAGGGTAAGGGTATTCTCAAGAACAAATCAAAGTCGTGGGTTGGGGAAGGTTGGGTTCCAGGAAACAGAGAGCAACTCAACTCTCACAATAAATAGAAACTTATTTTTAAAAACACTGCATAACGGCTCCTACCTTCAAAATGGAGACGTGTCTCCCATCCCCCAGCATCATCTACTCAGACCATTTTTCCTCTTGGCCTCACTCTGAGCCTGGGAAGTACTTTTGTCCACTAATATTTGGATCCGTTTGTCCTTCTACTGTAGGAGGGAGGTCTCAATTTTCATCTTGAGATTCTTACCCACTCCGAGGCCATCTACTGTTCGTTCCAATAATGCATGTCTGTTCCATGTTCTCCAAAGCTCCTCTGTCACTCAAACAAACCTAGACAAAGTGGCCAGGAGAAAGCAAGTCTTTCTTTTTAAAATATTAGTTATTTGGGTGGAACGTGTTGGGTTGGGAGTCCTTGGAGGGCCAAGAAGTTGCCTTTGCAAATGGTGTCTCTAGACCCTGAACAGAGATGGACACAAGGAGATAAGACATAAAGGTTTCTTTTGGCTCACAGCTTCAGAGGCACACAGTCCATGGTCATCGCCCTGAGTGCTCAGGGCCTGTGGTGAGCATCACGGCAGAGGACACCTGTTTCTTCATGTCGGTCACAAAATGAGGAGGGGGCAGAGGTCACAGTACGCTTTGGAGAAATGCTCCCAAGGACCTAACTTCATGCCACCAGGCCCCACCTCCTAAAGGCATTGTGACTTCTCCAAATCAGCATGGCCTGGTAACTAAGCCCTTAGCATATGGGTTTTGGGGAGACGTTTAAAGTTCAAACGTAATAGAAGGGGAGGAGAGAGCACAAGCAAACCACCCTGTCCTTTCCTTCCCAGAATCCGACACAGTCAGCAAGCACTGTGGATGTAGCAGACACAGGTACTCACTCTGCATCCCGCCCCATCCATCGGCTCACTGAGAGACTCCTCCCGTCACAGCGACGCTCACCTCTGCTGTTTCACTGGAGTTTCTGCTCACTGCCCTGTCACTCTGTGTGACCCTCATCCTTGTGCCATACATGCAGCGTGTAGCCTGATGAGCACAAACGTAGGACTGGACTCCTAAAGTTGCAGAATCAATGAACATACCTCTCCCCAGGGATGTCTTATTTTCTTCATGTCGGTAAGAATGGAGAAGACCCAGTCACCTTCAAGGGCCCACTCAGTGACCATCTCCCAAAAGAAGGAAAAAAATAATATGAAAAAAAGAGTAACTGAACAGCTAGACCCTTCCCATTAGTTCAAACCCTCCTACCTCAAGGTCATCACCTAGTGGCTGTCTTGTGAGGGCTGGGTACTCTGAGACACTAACCCTAAGCTGGGTGTCTGGTCTCTTATAGATGCCAAGCCCCGCTTCCTCCACTTCTAACAAAGGGCAGCCAGCGGACTCCAGTACACAGGGCAAAGTGAACCAGGTCTTCAGTTCATCAGGGGATATGGCTGTTTTGGGGGAGATCAGCCAGCTACTTCCTAAGGATGTGCTATGGTGACTCATGGCCCGCTTCCAGGAGAGAATAAGCCAGAATCTATGGCCAACACTGAACAATAGCAGCAACATCGTCTCCTAGAAATGATGGGCGTCACTGCCTCCAGAGGAAAAGGAGGTGGTCCACCCAGCTGCATCCTACAGCAGCTTCCTCTCAGGTGGGCAGCCGAGTGAGCGGGAGGGGCTGAAGTGTGGGGGAAAGGTTGTCATTTATTCCACGGTCGGAGAACCTGTAAGCGTGTTGTATCCGTGTGGCCTTCTGAGCCTTGGGGCCCTCTCGTAAGGAAATGAGGCTGTTGTGTTACGTAACCCTTAAGTCTCTTCAGAGCTCAGAAACTCCTGGATGCTGAATCTTGCAGAGACCTTGCCGTGCCCTGGAGGTGCTCCTAACCCAGAAGCTCTGTGTAAACTTGGAAGTTAAACCCATGGAGCCCTAAGCAGAGGCATGATTCTTCCTGATTTCTCTCTCTCAGCTGGAGTCAAAGCTGGCCTCGTGCCCTGGCCGTTGCTGGCTTAACTTCTCTTATTCACCGTTCACAACTATTGGTCAGAACCCCGGCAGACATTGGGGTTTCTAGGAAAGAGGGCCCTGATAAACCTTCTCCTGATGTCGACTTCATTGTCCGGGCCTCTCACAAGACACAATGCTGTAGAGACGGAGGAACCTGAGGATTGTTCAAAGAGCCGTTGCCAGGGCAGGAGGTGACATCACTGGCCTTCACCCTCTTCAGACAGACCCTTTGTTGCTGCCCTGTCTCCTAGCTCCATGTCTCACACTCAGTCTGATCAGAATGGAACTCATTGTCAAGACCCCTGCAAACCTGCCCGTCCTTCCTTGCTCTCTACTTCAAAGCCGCCGCCGCCGCCGTAAGGGTCATCTGTGCCCTCCCTAGCATCTGGACTCTTTTCCTATTTGGAGGAAATCCGAGTTTCAGGATATTTCCACATCTGCCCCCAGTGCCTGTGGAATATGCATATAACATGGCATGAAAATTCAGACCATAGCTACAGGGCTTCAGTTCCTGAGCACGGCACAAGGTATTCATGTAACAGAGGAGGGCGGATGCTATGGTTTTTCTTTTGTGGTGGGAGGCAGAGTCTTAGTATGTCGACCGGGCTGGCCTCAGACTCACAGAGATCCACCTGTCTCTGTCTCCTGACTGCTAGGATCAAAGGTGTGAGCCACCATTCCCAGTCCATTGTGACTGTTCTTGGGACCCTATTCCAGCCTCTGTTGGTTGCTGTCTTCTCCGTAGTTTTCTTTTCCCGCCTTTCCATTGACCTGGTGAGATCTAATAATTATACAGCAGGTAAACCCTTTTCCTTCTTTGAGACCCAGAGTCTGTGGATTCACTGTTTGAAAGTAAATCCTGACTCGGGTCCTCCCCACCCCCCACTCCCCAGGTCGGTGGACTGGGGGTCCTTCCTGATTGTCCCCGTAACGTTCACACCACGGTCCCTAAGGCCCAGTGGTTCTACCTGACCTGTCACCCACTACCACACCAAACAGGTCCGGATTATGCATATCTATATTCCTGCTCTTCCGTTGGCGGGTCCTCTGGCCCCAGGATATTCATCAGGACCATCCGCTTTGGTCACACTTCAAAGTCCAGGGGCAGACTACCATCCAGGGTTTTTGGTAGAGAGGGAAATGGAGAAAACTGGAGGGTGGAAAGGTGCTGGGTGAGTCCGGGAAGAGAGGGATGGGAGAAGGCAGGTGTGTGGCACAGGTGTAGCTGAAGAACTCCCATGAGGCCTTGCGCGACCAGGGCAGCTTCTCCACTGGCACCGCTGATCCTTATTTTTCTATGCTCAGATCAATGAAAACATATTAATTACCCTTTAAATGGAAATAAATTAACTTAAGAAGATGCAGTTTTATCTTGCTTTTATGGCAGCCAAGTTCCCCGAGGTTGTGTTAATTGATTTGAAATCTAAATCAGCCTAATGCACTTGGGCAGTTTGCCCAGTGGGAGTTAGCAGTGACTCCTGTAAAGGAAACAGCTTTATGCTGACTGGTTTTGCACATTTTTATCACTGTGGATGAGGTCAGCACAATGATGGGTGGAGAAAGCCCATTAGCACCACATCCTTTGGGCGGTTAGTAAATATTTATTGAGCATCTGCTTTATTCAAATACTGTGTGTGCAAAGCACCACTGTGCAAGGCCGGAACTCAGCTATGGCCCTGAGCACTCTGAAATGCCTCCTGGAGGCTTTGTGGAGTGTCACCGTCCTGCCAGCCCTCCCTGACTAGATCTCACTGGAGCTGGCTCTCACAGGTGGCCTCCAGGAACCAGATAGTGGGATATCACTGAGCTTCGTGGAAACACTAGGAGATGGAGCGAGGACAGCCACAAAAGGGGCCAGCTTGGCTGGCCTTGTTCTCTCCCACCTCGCCAAGCTGTTCCTTCATGAAGACACAGCTTCGTAGGGGGAACTGGTCTCAGAGTCTGTGGAGATGGTTCCAGTAGCTTTCCTTGGTATCCTCATCTAGTGTTGTCAGGTTTAGCAAATAAGAATACAAGACACTTTAGTGAATTTGGATTTTAAATAAGCTGCATTTGTTTTAGTGTGTGCCCTATTCAACAGCTGGGGCATGCTCACACTTACAACCACTTCACTGGGTGTCTGTGTTTTACCTGGCGACTCTTCCACTCCCACTCCAGAGAGTTACTCTGTACCCCAGTAGTTCCCATCCCTGATCTGAAGCAGCGCCTACCCTACAGGAGTGCAGAAGCAGCAGCCTCCTGCCTGAAGAGCATCCCAAGGGAGCCTGCCCACAGCTGGGCTCCCCAGAAATGAAATTCAGTTCCACCACCCGCTTTGGTGGATTAACTACTTTTGTTGTTGTTGTTGTTGTTGTGATATCTGGCAAAAGAAACGTAAGCAAGGGTTGGTTTTGGCTCACAGTTTGAGGAGGGACTCTATCAAGACAGGAGGCTGTAGTGGCAGGAGTGTGAGGTGGCTGGTCACTTTGCGCCTAGAGTCAGCGAGCAGCAGCGGGGCATGAGTGGATGCCGGTACTCTGCGGGATGTCCCTCGCTCCTCCTGTGTATTCAGCCGAAGCATCCCTGCCCACGTGATGGGGCCGCTCACACGCAGAGTAGGTCTTCTGCAGTCAAATATCTCCAGAGGGCACGTCCTCAGACGTGACCAGAGGTGTGTCTCCTCCGTAATTCCAAACTCAGCCAAGTTGACAATAAGAGGGCGCATCCTAAGGAGAATGCAGATGAAGAAGTCACAGTCGCACCTGGAGGGACCCAGAGGGCCACAAAGGAAGAAGCAAGTATTCAAATTCTTCTCATACAAGGCAGAAAATAAAGAATGATTAACTAGCAAAGAACACAGAGAGGAAGAGATCGCACTTACGTGGGCGGGTGGGAGTCTCGCAGGTATCCTGAGGGAGGTGGCAATCACAGTCCACAAGATTCATGACACGTGTGTGAAATGGTCACTGTGTCCCCACAGCACTGGTGTGTATCTGAGACCCCTCAGAATTTGGGTGTCACGACAGAGCTCCCAGCAGCCCCAGGAAATCAGTTGCAGTTGACTTCCCAGATGAAAATGTGGGCTAGCCATGACCCAGCAGAGAGCCTAAAACTGTAAGAGAAACATCTCAGAAAGGGCAGGCCAGCTGGGGCAAATGATATGTACTCCGTCATGCAAAAGTGATTGTGTGTTTAGAGATGTAGCTAGATGCTACATCTAGGGATCATGGGTGGCGGGGTCCAGAATGGAATAGCCACCCCAAAAGTCTAACAGGGGTAGGATAAGGGAATGCTTGGCATCCCGGGGTGCTTTCACTTCTATATGAAAGCTGGGACAGCTGTTCTTGCTGGAGACAGGCTTCCCTCCAAGGGCCTGCCCTGGGCACAGTCACTGCTCACAGTGGAATACCAATCACACTCACTGTCAATATTTAGCCACCTGAATTTTGAACAGATAACATTTCAGAGCCTCCTTTATGCTTGCCTGCATTGAATGAGGCCAAAGAAAGGCTTCTCACTCATTGCTTCTACGTTAACAAGAGTAAGCGCTTTCCAGAATGCAAACATTCACAGAGCAATAGCTGAGCCCAGCCCTGATAACGCCCTGGAGGTAGCTGGAGAAAAAAGCCGCACTTGGATTGCCTGTTTGCTGAGCAGGTAGCTAAGAGAGCCTTCTCTGGGGACTGGTGGAGGGGCTCTTTGGCATGTGACAGTGCCATGGGAATGGCTCAAGAGTCAGAAATGGTACCCAGAGCCGCCCAGAGCTGGGGGCTCTGGAGACAGACTAGCTGATGGTTAATTAATGCTCTCCAGCAAGTCAGACTGACGGCTCCAGCTGCCTCCAAGCTGGTCTGTTAGCAGGCTTAGGCTCCTCTTGCAGGCCGCGGCTCAGTGTGGAGCTGTCAGGAGATATTTTTGAGAAATTAAAGTGGCATCGCTGAGTGGGTACACACACCAGGAGCGGGTCAGCCTGCTTCTCTCCTCCTCCTGCTCCGAGGGAGGAATGCATGACAGTATGCCTGGGTTTCTGCAGGAACTTAATCAAAGCTGACTGTCATCGAGAGCCAGCCTGCGTGTGCGCCAGGCAAGAGCAGCTCCCAGAACCTCCTGGGTCCACCGCCCTGTGGAATCTGCCCCTTAGACTCTTCTGGATCCTGGGAGAAGTGATACCACTGGAGAAGCTGAAGCCTGAGCTTTGACCTCCTGTTATTCTTCCCGGCAGGGGCTCTCCCCAGCTCTCCCAGTCCCCCCCACTTGCCCACCTGGGCGCTATTCCCCTTTCTGAGCCCACTGCCCTTAAGATCTGAACCTCTCCATGTTTTCACCTTCCCTGGGCCTCCATTATTAGGTCTAGCAAGCCATGGCTGTGTGTGAAGTGACATTGTTTTCATCAGACACTGTTGTCCGCTGCAAGGGTACAAGACTCTACACTCTCCCCCTCCCCCTCCCTCTCCCCCTCTCCCCCCTCTCCCCCTCCCCCTCCTCTTCTCTTCCTACCAGGAGGCTTCATGGGAAACCACAGGAAGGGGTGTGGTGGCTGTGGCTGCCCAGCTGAGAGCTGGATTGGGGGAAATCAGGAAGTCCAGGCTCCCTTCCAAAGCAAATTGGAAAGATCCGCAGCAGCCAGGGCATTAGACAAACAAAAGTCCCCAAATGCGAGAGTAGCAGAGGATGTTTCGTTTCTATGAGACGTCAAAACTTTTGTTTTGAAGCGCAACCCTGCCAGTGAGGACAGGTCATCTTACTAGTTCTTATAAGGCATGGGAAGACTCAAAGACAGAGGTCAAGAAGTGAAACTTAAGCCTCTCTCCTTCTCCCTGACCCCACCGTCCTGCTCATCAGAGGTGAAGTGTGAGCAGTGTCCGGGGCCAGCTAGGGCTGCAAAAGTGAAACCGCACATTCAATGAAACTCAGTAGTGTTTGGGATGGCAAGGGAGTGTGTGTGTGTGTGTGTGTGTGTGTGTGTGTGTGTGTGTGTGTGAACTCACAGGTGGCACACATACATGTATGAGGGTAAGCCCGAGCCATAGTTTACTAATACAGACTCATCTATTAACCACCTGGGCTCAGATTCTAGCCCCTTTCCTTCTGTGTGCTAGGTTTCTAACTGTTTACTCAATTTTTGCTTCCTCGACTGTATCGTTTGTACATTATCAATAGTAATGGAAACTACCTATCTCTCTGTGCAGATGTTTTCCAGTTCGTGAAACATCTGTAAACTCACAGAGGGTTGGTATTCTGTGCACACAGGCCTGTTCATTCACCTCCTCCTAGAACTAATGGTGACTACTGCATGCCTCATGCATATGAACCACTGTGTAGTTTGTGATGCTCACTCAGCCCTTGGGGGCATGCCACTCTCTCAAGAGATACAGCAACTAACTTGTGGAGACTTGTCTACGGGCCTAGGAGCTGGAAGCTGTGGAGCTGGGTTGAAACATCACCTGTGGTACGTCTCCAGGCTCTCGGACAGTGGTTCTCAACCTGTGGGTCATGTCCCCTTGGGAGGGGTTTGAAGGGACCCTTTCACAGGGCTCGCTGTGAAGACCATCAGGAAACACAGATATCTACCTTACGATTCATAACAGTAGCAAAATTAAGTTGCGAAGTATCGATGCAAATAATTTTTTTTTTTTTTTTTTTTTTTTGGTTTTTCGAGACAGGGTTTCTCTGTGTAGCTTTGCGCCTTTCCTGGAACTCACTTGGTAGCCCAGGCTGGCCTCGAACTCACAGAGATCTGCCTGGCTCTGCCTCCCGAGTGCTGGGATTAAAGGCGTGCGCCACGACCGCCCGGCTAAAGGCTCTTTTTTAATTTAAAAGTCAAGTTGCAAGCACCTAGCCTTTGGGTGGAATCCAGTGAAGTTCTCGGAAAAGTGGGCATGGCGCCTGCGTCTGGAAATGCCTCTGCCTCGGTTCTTTGATGCTGTTATCAGTGGATTCTGCTATCGAGAAGACAAGCTTGCTCTAGGATTTCAGCAACTGCCACCTTGCGTCACAGAAGCCACGGAGCGGTAGGAAGACAGAAGCAGATAGACTGTAGCTGTCATGCCAGGCATTTGAGTGTCAGAGTGGCTGTGTGTGCTCAGGCTGTGGGAGTGGCCTGATGTCACTTAGGGGAGAAGAGTCTCAGCCTTGCAGGGCCACGGGGTTTTGTTTTTACAGCCTGTTGGGCAGCAGAAATGATTGCAGGGAAAGAGGTTTGGCAAGTAGCTACGTGTAGCTGGGGCGCAGAGCTGGGTGTCTTTGGGTGGTGTGGCCGGTGAGTTGACAGAAGCCACAGATGTGGCAGGGGGAAGGGGTCTGGGTCAGTGTGTGCAGGAGCTGGGTGCTGAACCAGGGGCTGAGGCGTTTGTTTTGTGGACCCTAGAGTAGTGATGATTTATTCTTTCTAGGGCTTTGCCCCTTTCCTTGCCCTGTGGGAGGGCTAGTGAGCTCAGCACCAGTGAGATGCAGAGAGATGGACCCAGCCTCATAACACCCAGTGGCAAGTGCTAGGCCTTGAGTAGCTTGTGGAGGAGAAAAATAAAGCAAGGAAAGCTTGAGAGATGGGGAGGCAGGGCTATCTCATATTTTTATCATCCCTCCTTCAGGGATTCTCTGAAAAGTTCTCATGTTTCTCTTAAGTAGTGTCAGTCTGCAGCCAAAACAGTCATGTATATTAACACACACACACACACACACACACACACAGAGACAGAGACAGAGACAGAGACAGACACGTCAGTACTTCACCACACTCTCAGCTGCCATGAATGTACACCTGCAACTTTTAAAAGACACTCCACTGCAAAACAAAAGAGCCTCCCAAACTCAGGGGTGACGTACATGCTCCCCACCCAGCTTAGCAAAGCTGGGACTCTGGAGAGGAAATTTTCCTCAGAGCTTGGTCCCTGGCAACATTGCTCCATAAGACATGTACAGCCTGCAGCAAAGCCAGGATTCAAACTTGTCAGTCTAAAGCAATGGTTCTCCTCCTGTGGGCCGCAACCCCCTGGGGAGTTGCATATCAGATTCATAACAGTATCAAAATTACAGTTATGAAATAGCAACAAAATGATTTTATGGTTGGGGGTCACTGTGGGAGCCCGTTCTCGGGTTCCTCGTGGCTTTACCCAGCAGGTCCGCATAGAGGATGATTAGGACCACGGGCCTGAGTGCAGGTGTCTGGGATGGTCTGCACTTGGCAGTCCTGGGGGAGGAGGTCTTTTGCTCCACCCCTTGGCGTCTCTATAAAAACCCTGGGGCAGAGACAGTCAGGGCCCGTTGGAAAAGGTTCCAGGCCCTCTCGAGGCTATCCTTTATTTTCTATCTGTTTATCTCCGCGATATTCTCCACAATAAATCCTTCTATCTAATATTTCCTGCTGCTCACACTCAAGAAAACTCTGGGGAACTGTGGGGTTGGTGGGTAAACGCCCCACAGGTCACCACAAACGTGAGGAACTGTACTAAAGGGTCACAGCATTAGGAAGGTTGAGACCCACTGGTCTAAAGGGTCCATCGTCTATGAAGACACAGCCACATGTACCATGTAACTAGAAGTGGGCTGGGCCTTCCCTGTCAATCACTAATCAAGACAATTGAGGCATTTTCTCAATTGAGGTTCCTCTTGACCTCTTGACCTCTAGTGTTAAGTTGACAAACACACACACACACACACACACACACACACACACACACACACAAAAAAAAAAAAAAAAAAAACCAGGACAGCTCTTAAGAGAGAATAAAATGAATGTGGTTGTCACGGTTTAAATTTGCTTTGTGATCTCTGGTTTCCATTTACCCTGTTCACAAACAAAACAAAACACGTCTCTAATTGCCCCCCCCCCCCCCCCGACTCTTCCTGCTCCCCCATCACTCCCCCATCACTTGGCATAAGTGTCCTCCTCACCAACAATCCAATATTTGGTGCAAGGCAGTCTCATAAGCAAACAAGTAAATATATTTAGCGACATCCAGGGGCCACCATGTGTCACGGATGACAGTAATGGGTCATTAATAAGCTCGTTAACAGCTCAGAGCCTCCGTTTCATTCTGGGAACTAGCAACAGTTCAAGTGCCCGCTCTTGAAGGGGTTAAGGACAGTCAGTGAAGGAGAACACAGTAAATGCCCAAAGTTGTGGCCTGAGCTGTGTTGCTGACCCCCCTGTTACCTTCTCACCTGCAAAGCCGATCAGAGGTTCAGTTCTCGGGGTTAATAGGGCATTCATTCCACGCTAAGTTGAAGCACCCTAGCCGCCTTGTTTAGTTGAGGAGAACGAAGTCCCCTGTCCGCAGTTACCCCCCCACGTCGTGTTAGATCAGAGGCTTTTAGGCTGTGCCTGGCCCCGAGGGATTCCGTTTCCCAGAGCAGCAGCTCGCACTGTTTGGAGTGTCAGTGCTGGGGCAAAGGGACTCGGTAGTTTTCCTGGACAAGGAAGTAACCACTGGATGCTGGACACACAGAACTTATTGGAACGAACCCCCCCAGCTGTCCATCATCTGTCCAGCACAAACTGTAAGGTACAGATGGATGCGTAGTTTATTTAAGCAAATTACAATGGCTGCCTATTAATGTATTAAATTAAACCAGGAGCACCCAGGTACATACATGGGTCCAGCAAAAACACCTCAAAGAAGCTAGGCCTGTGAGTTTGACAAAGACTCAGAGCGGTGAGGGCCGCCGTCCACGCCGCCGCCGCCGCCTCACCAGGACCACGAAACTGAGTGGCAGCTAACACTGAGGTGTGAGAGCACCCGCCGGCTGCCACCAGGCCTTCTGGTAACTTCTTCACGGGATCCCAGGCAAGGGACTCCTCCTTTTGCCCCCCAGGGCTCCAGCGCAGTGTGACAGCCCCCTTAGCGACCCACTGGAACTGCCCCTTGGAGGTGATAATTCTATGCCTTGAACCAGGCCTGCCTTGGCAGCTCGCCTCTGAGGAGCTCGGTGACCGAGGTCAACATCTTTTCTAGACACCAGCAGGGACTGCCTTTGTGGCAGTCAGCTCTCCGCTTTCCCCTTTGTGTAGACGTTATGTGCAGACCAAACAGCCATGCACATAAAATAAAATGTCTTTAAAAACCAGTTTAAGAAGAAGAGTAAGTGAGGATGTGGCGAGAGCTCAGAGGGGTCATTTCCGCATCTGCAGATTTGGGCCACTCACAGGGCTCCAGTGAGAGCGAAGATGTGTGGGTAAGAGGAGAAGACGGCAGATCTGGGGGTGCTGCTACTTCCCTCTGTGACAGACAGCAAGTGCCTTCTCCCTCCTCCTCCTCCTCCTCCTCCTCCTCCGCCTCCTAGCATCCCCATCACTGTGCCCACAGACCCAGTGGGAGAGGCAGAGATACCCACAGTTACAGTCCACGTCAAGGTACATGTGGCAGGATTACGTGGTAAAGGAGTCCCTGTTATCTCTTCCATGCTGGTTTACCACCAGTGCCGGCCAGGCCGGGCTCTCTTGAAGAGGGAACGTGGACTCCACTCCAAGGCTTGCCTATTGTAGACTTAGTCCAGCCGTGTTTTCGATTTCTGAAACTTCTGCTCACACCCGCTGCCCTGCTCTGGGCTCCCCTTCCTCACGCCCAGCTTCTCTCCTGCCGTCCCTTCACCTGGTTGCTAGTTAAGCTCAGGGTGGTGATCCAGAGCACAGAGCCTGACCTGGTGAACAAGAAGCCCCTCCCCACTCTCTGTGACCCCTTCCTCCATTAACACCGTGGATACTCACTGTCTGCCTGGCACCTTGGTTGGCTCTGGGGACAGAAGTGGTACCATGGCTGCCCTTGGATCCTACTATACATAATCACCAAATAAGAGCTCTATGACCTTGGATAAGTCCCCTTTAGTTCAGTGTGCATCTTCCCACACTTGTCCTTGGCAGCGAGGCATTCTCCACACTGGGCTCCCTTGTGGTCAAGCTGGCCCCTGAGGCCTGAATGCCAGAGTAGAAACTGTAATCATTGTAACAGCCAAGGACCGTCAGACGCAAGCCACTCCTCCCACGTAACTATAAAATACCACTTCCTCAGGTCCAATTTACTCCTTTTCTATTTTTACAGCCATTCCCAAAGCAAACCCTAGACATTTGCATAATAGACATGCGAAAGTTCACTAGCCAAAGCCTCAAGCCATCCCTCAGTCAGCAGTGGAACCAGCTCCTCCCTCACCAAACCATGAGAGTCAGCCCTGCAGGAGAGCGTGGCCCAGCCAGTCACCAGAGGTCAAGCAGTGGGTGGGATAGACCATGGTCTGTCCCAGGGCAGAGTCCTCAGCAGGAACCCAGCACACATAAACTACCTTGGCAGCATAAGACTACCTTCCAAAGACCGCATTCTCCAAATGCAGACCCTGGACAGACCTGCCTCCTGCGGGACAGCACAGCCCCAGGTCACTCCAGGAGGCCCATCTGGAGCCACTGAGACATTGGGAGGGGTTTTCCAGGCTCCTCTTAAACCCGTGTTTGCAGAGCACACACACTGATTTCATTTATATGACGTGCTATAAATCAATAAAGAGCAATCTTCTATAAAGATGCATGTATTCACACTTTACACAAGAGAAAGAGAACAGAGTGTCCGTACCATTGTGTTGGATGACTGAGCAGGTGGAGATGGGTGGTGATTCCATAAAGGCCACCCTACTGGGAGGGGACCTGGTGAGGGTCCCTGAGATGGCTCACAGTCCCCAGAGAAGTAGTGTGATCTTGGGTACATCTAGCCCCACTCTCAGCTTTAATTTCCTGACCTGTGAAGTCAAATGGATGTTCCTGCCACTAATCAAATCAAATAAGCCCACAGGGATGAATGCCTTTTGTGAGGAGGGAGTCATGTGGATGGAGGGGAGTGCCACTGTGGTCACTGTGATCCGGTGCCCAAAGGGGACCAGCCATGCAGTGAAGTTGCCTCCAGTACCCATCAGAGACCTCTTCCTGTTTTTCTCTACTCCCACATTCCTTGGTCGAGGCCCAGAGTTGGCACCTGGCAGCCTGCCGGGTTGACCCAGCAGTACTTGGCCAGTTCATGACCTCAGATGTCCCTTGGAAGCTGCTGTGCTAAATCTGGTTTGTTCTGATTCCTCTTTGACATGTTAGTTTGCACGTGTCCTGTGAATAGTGAGGAAGGGTGGGAGGGAGAGACTGGGCTTCCTTATAGCTCTGAGCTGAGGCCCTGGCTACAGAGTTCAAGTCTCACTAGGGACCAAGCTTGGACACGCCCAACAGCCTGGGGCCATAATGTCAGAGATCTCCAATAGCTTAGGATGTCTTCTGTGACAGAACCGAAGCTCCTTCCCCTGTGGCACACGAAGCCCTCACAAGTCTTGACCCTCTACCCTGTTCCCACTGCTGAACCCTGATCTGCCTACTTGAGATGGTTTCCGGGAATAGACTAATGAAAGGCAGCTCATTAAAAAAATGGGCTCAGAGTCCCTTCAGGCCCCCCAGTCTCAGTACAAATGAGAACCAGGTGCCCGGGGAGAGAAGTGGCTCACCTAGGTTGTGATTACGTGCGCTGTTGGGAGAATCTTAACAGCCGTGCTCGGGTTGGTCGCTGGTCTCAAGTTTATGAACGCCTGGTACCCATGAATGTGACTGTATTTCTAAGAAGAGTTTTTCCTGGTGTAATGAGCTTAAGTCACATGGGATCAGAGTGACCTTAAACCCACTGACTGTCCTCAGAGGAAGGCAATGGGAACACACCAACACACACAGGGTGAACCCCAAGTGAGGCTCAGGAAGGATGGTACCAACAGAAGCTGGAAGAACCCGGGAAGGACTCTCTCTTAGAACCTCCAGAGGGAACCTGGTCCTGCTAACAACTCGATTCCAGATTTCTGGCTTCCAGAAGGCTGAAAGAATACATTCACGGTTTTGTTGTTGTTGTTTGATACAGGGTCTCACGTAGCCCAGGCTGGCCCCAAACTACCTATTTTAGCTAAAGATGACCTTGGACTTTGGTCTCCCACCCTCCATTGTCCAAGTGCTGGGATTGCAGGCCTGTACCATCCCACCTGGCCTTTGTGGTGCTGGGCCTTGAACCCAGCCCTTCTTACGTGCTGAGTAACACTCTACAGCCGAGCTTTATCCCCAGCCCGATTGCTGTTGTTCTAAGCTGCCCCGCTGTGGTGCTTTGTCAGCGTGCTCTGGGAGGCAAGGAGCAGGCCGCAGTTCTTCTGCTGCCTCTGAGAGAGGCAGGAGAAGTGTAGTGGTGACTCAGGGCCCTTCCTGAGCCCCTTGCCAAGCCTGAGCTGAGCTGCCTCCCGGAAGCTGTCATGCAATCCTCAGAGCAGACACGGAAGACCGCCCTATCCTGACAGCAGCTGAGGCAGGGCGATTTCTTCCTAGCTATGATTCTGGAGAGCAGTACAGAAGATACATGGGACGAAACTGCCACCTTCATAGTCCCCCAGCCTCGCTGGTCTTCTTAGTTTCTTGAACGAACCAGGAACTTTCTGATGCCAGGGACTTTGCATATACGCTCCCTACGCCCGACAAGCTGTTCAGTTGGGTAGCTGCTTTTCCTCGGAGGTCTCTGGAGGTTCCCCTGCTCACCCCCCCACCCCCCCATCCCCCGCCGTTTTCTGTCTCTGCTCATGGTCTGCCTCTTTTACATTATGGCTACAGCATGACGCTTCCTCCCTGACACGTGATCTCTACGACAGACCGTGTTGTCCACAACAGCCCAACCCCGGGGCTCAGTATCCCACCTGACACAGGGCAGACGTTTTACTAGAGTGTGTTGAATGCCCATTCCAGAGACCCAGCTTTGATGAGAGAAGCCTGGTGGGAGGTGAACAAATTGTCATGCTGCCCTATGTTACTTGTGACTGCAACCAATCACCTGACAGGAAGCCATTTAGTTGGGGGAAGGTTTATGTGGCCCCCTGTTTGAAAGGGGATGTGGAAGGTGCCTGTTTACACCCCACTGGCAGTCAGGAAGCTGAGGCCTTGGAAGAAAGCAGGGCTGGCACTACCCTTGAGGCCTGCCGATCGCTCGGGACCCTACTGTCTTCAGTCAGACCCTACAGGTTCTAAATGTTCTACGACCTCCCAAAATAGTACCCCAGACAGCACCAAGTGTTCAGACATGTGGGACTCTGGGGGACAGCTCACATTCAAACCACAAAACATGCGCTCAAGTTTTCCCTACCTACAGTGAAGACACAGAACCCATCAAGACAGTGGGAAGCCCACCTCTCTAAAGGCTCCTCAGGGAGGCAGCTCCGATTGCTCTCTGCCTGCTTTAAATCCTGCTGTCTCTGCTCTCAATGAGAGATCTTTTCAGATTATCGGTTAGTAGGGGGAAATGTTTTATCTGTCTTGCAGAAATCTAGACGTCTAAATATTCACCGCCCCCTCCCCCAACTCACTGAAAGTTCAGCCTTTACTAAGTGGCTTAATCAACTTAATCAACCTAGTGGGCCCTGAAGGAAGGAGCTGGGACAGGGAAGCCGGGGTTCATTCCAGAGGTGAGACCCGGCCCTTGCTCAGCCCTAGACGGGAAGTGAATGGAGCACTAGAAGCAACGCTTTTTCTCATCTCCCACACTGCTTGTTTAGAATTTCATAAGCAATGTCTCCTCCAGGAAGGAAACGTAGCTGCTCCTTCACCTCCTCGGTTTCTTTTTAAAGTTCTTTCTGAAATATAAAACACACAGAGAAATGTGGTGATGTTTTGTATATGCACTAACAAATACAGCTTGTCTGAAGATCAGAGGACAGAGCCAGCCACAGAGTTAGCCATAGAGGCCAGGCAGTGGTGGCACACACCTTTAATCCCAGCTCTAAGGAGGTGGAGACAGGAAGTGATATGGCTGGGCAGAGAGAGGAATATAAGGCAGGAGGAGACAGGATCTCTCTCTCTCTCTCTCTCTCTCTCTCTCTGTCTCTGTCTCTGTCTCTCTCTGTCTCTCTCTGTCTCTCTCTCTCTCTGTCTCTCTCAGGCTGAGGATTTTGCAGAGGTAAGAACTAGTGGCTGACTGCTCTGCTTCTCTGATCTTTCAGCTTTCATCCTGATATCTGACTCCGGGTTTTTATTAATAAGACCAATTAGAGAAACTGGACCCTCCATACATGACCCAGTTGCAATGATTGTTCGCAAGTGTTTACTGCCGGCCCCACTTCATATGTGCTGGATAATGGAATGTGGTGAGCAGTCAAGCAGAGTTCCAAGTAGAGACCCAAGGAGACGTGGTGCTTCCTCTGGCCTTTCTTCATCCCTGCCTCTTATCTCCAACTGGTTAGAGGAGGAGGCATGTGTGGGACAGCCCTCCCTACAACCCTCAGACAAGCTCAACCCAGGACAGCTGACTCCTAACCACCCACAAGCCAGTCAGTAAGAAACATGTGTCTGCACTGGTCTTGGGGGTGGCATGCTATGACAGCAGCTGATGTCTTCATAATTTCTCATACATCCCATATGCATTTGTAGCCAGTATAGACCAGACAGAACATCTCCAGAATCCTTGAATCATAGCTTCCTTGGCTCCCATTGGTTACTGCACCCTAGGGAGTCACTAGCCTGACTTCTCATCGAGGACCTATGTCGGCTAATTTTTGTCAACTTGATATAAACTAGAGTCACCTGGGAAGAGAGAGCCTCCATTGGAATCGCCTCTATCAGGATGGCCTGTGGGCATGTCTATAGGGATTTTCTTGATTGATGATGACTGTAAGAGGGCCCAGTATATTGTGGCAGTGCCTCCTCTGGGCAGGAGGTCCTGGGTTGGTGAGAAAGTAGGCAGATCAGGCCATGGACTCCTCCAAAGTCCCTGCTTCAGTTCCTGCTTTGGGGGACTTTTCCTGAATTGCCTTTCCTCAGTGATGGACTGTAACTGTAATCCCCGTTTGTCCCCAGCTTGCTTTTGGTTACAGGGTTGGTCACAGCAACAGTCAGCAAGCTAGAACAGGAGCTCCGTGGGCTTTTAACTTTAAAGAAAGGAAATGTACGAACTATCTATCCTCATCTCTGTCTGCGTTCTTGGGCTCAACATCCCCGCTGTGAGATTTACTCATGGGTGCGGTTCAGCTCGCCCACCCCATTCTACTGTTGAGTCATTCTTGTTCTCAGGCATCCTAAGTAATGTTGCTGTGAAGTCTTATGCTCGTGTATGTACTTTGGCTAACACAGTGGCGCGTTCTGTCGGTGCCGTTCTAGGAGGAGAATTGTGGAACGAGACATGCAGGTGGTATGTGTCGGCTGCACCCCACAGAAGCAGGGGCACATTCAGCTTTAGGAACTACCACCAGGCAGCTTTCTTCAATTCTTCCTTCAGGCCACACTCCTGGCAGTTTTGAGCATTCTCACAGGTCGATATCTTTGCCAGGGCTTGGTGCTTCCCACCTTTTCAAATTTAGTCATCTGATGGGTGTGTAGCAAAGTTACATTATGGTTTTTCGAGCTTCCCAGATGACTAATAGCCTTAAACAAGTTCCCACATATTTATTGGCATGTGTGTATGTGCCTGTGTGTGTTCAAGTCTTTTGCTTATTTTTTATTGGATTGCCTATCTTTTTCTTGTCGATTTGTAGATGTTCTTTATATATTATTGAAATGAGTTCTACTACAAGTCTTACGGAAGTCTTGTGTGTTCTCAACCATATTTTTGGATAAAGAGTTGTTCTTCATTTTAAAATATAGTTTTATTTCATTTTTAAAATATAGTTCAATTTATAAATTTTATTTTTTATAAAAGTTACAGAATTTTTTTCCTGCCTAGGAATATTTGTCTATTCTGGGATTATGAAAATGTTCTCTTGTGTTTTGTTCTAAAATTTTCATTGGTTAACTGGTACTAACATATGGTATGATGTGAAGTAGGAGTTTACACTATTCCCCGGCCCCCCATCAGCGTCCCCCATGAATATCTAGCTGACCCAGAGCCATTTAATTAAGAAGGCCACCGTTTCCCTCACTGCACTGTGGTGTTATCGTTTTGCCTTTGAGAATTGGTGAACAGTGTTTTGAGAGCACGTTCTTAGACTTAAGATACCAGATTCTCATCCCGGATTCGGGGTGAGTTACTTCCCGTCTGAGTCTCCATTTTCTCACCTGTGTCTTAAGGGAAAGAAACTTTTCACCTCAGCCTGGAAGCCATCAGAGGGAAAAGAACACCCAAAGCACTTAGCACCAGGCTGTGGCCCTGCTCTATCACCTCTGCTGTCATTGCCACACCTCTGCCGTCAGGTGACCTCTGCCGCCAGGAGCAGAGCTTAATTCAAATGGGATTTTTCTGATCCGGGCAACACATTTGCCATCCATTTCCAAGTTTCTGCAACCCCTAATGCAGACCAGCTGACCAGCTGACTACTCCTGGTGAGGCCTCGCTCCTCTCCGTGTCCCATCCTGTTCCATCCCGAGGCACCCTCCCTCTGGGCCGCTGGCCATTGCCAGCCCTTGTCTTCCTGGTCATTACATAAGCCTGTGTATCTGCTGCTCGTCCCCCGGCTCACTGCTGCCCTTTGAAGGCAGAGACCAGCTTCCTACTGGGCAGGCATGGCCCAACACACTCCTCTGGTTTGTTTGTGACACCCAGCCAGCTGTTGGACTGTCCGGCGGCGGGGGACCAGGGGATGCTTCTCTGTAGGACAACATCCTGTCTTTGTGCAACTGCTTTGCAGAGGGACAGCTGTGGGAGAAGCCCATTGGCTAACATCTTGGGCAGTGAAGTTTGAACTCAAAGCAAAGCATAGATAAAATAAACACCAGCCATTTCCACACTCAACCTGGTTACAGTTATGTGACCTTGATTATTAGCATTGTCATTCTGGCACCTCTCCTGGGTAAAGAGAGTTCACAGTCCCGCTGACGCTAGAGTGACTGGATTGGACATCAGGTCCCCTGGGGTCGGGTTCTATCTATGGAAATGTCAATGGTTTATTCACATTTAAAGAGGGCTGCAAATGTCACCATTTGTGATTTTCAAAGTCACAAAAGCTAAGTGTTTTTCAGGGAATCTGGAAGGAAAATGCTTGGATCTTTTCCAACCTGCTTGGAAGTCATTGTCAAGGCTGGTGCCTGGGCCTCCTCAGCACACTGCTTATTTGTTCGTCTGTACACGCCCATACAGTAACATTGTGTCTGGTCCTATGCTAGCTTTGGGGGCAGGTGCTTAAAAAGACAAATGTTCTACCTTTTGAAGTTGTTTCACTTAGATTACACCGCAATGTACAGTGTTTTATTTTATTTTGTGTTTTAAGTATGCCTGTGCACACGGACAGGGTGGGAAAGCGTGTGAATGAGTGTGCACGTGACGGGATGGAGAAGTGTGTGAATGAGTGTACATGTGATGGGGTGGGGAAGTGTGTGAATGAGTGTGTATGGGATGGGATAGGGAAGCGTGTGTGTACATGCAAGTGGAGGCTGTAGGTCAACGTCCCGTGTCTTCCTCAATCACGATTTCACTAACTTACAACTCACTGGCTTGGCTAGCCTGGTCAGCAAGCCCAAAGGATCCCTTCTTTCTCCCCAGTACTGGGATCTCAGGCAAGCACCGCCATGTTGAAACTTTTACACGGGAGCTGGGGACCAGATCTCAGGTCCTTATGCACAGCAAGCCCTTTACTGACTGAGCCGTTTCCACAGCCCGACACGTGTAAGATGGATAGGTATTTTCAGATCAAAAGCCTATCTTGTTTTTCAACACTTTGTGTTGTACCCCTGTTTCTACTCTTTCTGATCAAGACGCTTGCCTTGGCCTCTGGCCTTAGGAGCTGTTCTCCCTGGTGGAGACTGTCCACCAGGCCCCTGCTGAGTAGGGTTGTTGGGTTTGGTTTGATAATTGATGTTTTCTACTTTGATTCCCACCAGGGGACATCCCTTTAGTCCTGGAACTTCTTTTCAAGTTAAATCAAGTGGAAGTTGTTTCCCCCGAAGTCTTCTTGCCCAGCTTAGTTGGAAGCTGTGGTAAGCTGGGAACACCTTTTCCAATTGACCTTGAAGAGGTTTAGAAGTTGCATCTCTTTCAACCGAGTGAGCATTTATTGGGAGATTTTGATCAGATGCCAAAACCCCTTCATTTTGCCTCCTGCATTTCAAAAGAATTATGCGTGTCTTTCAAATTGTCAAGGTTTCCGTGCCCTGAGTCGGCTGCCAGCCTATGACTTTAAACCCTCCGCTGCCTCCTAAGACAGATTTACATCAAATCACGTCACATTTTTTTGTCACCACTCTTCATGCCAGCGGTCTCCAAGATCTATTGAATGATAAATATTTTCCATTGGTTAAAAAAAAAAAGTTTAGCATCTCTTTCCCAGAATGGCCTATTTCTTATGTATTATAGAGAAAGAGTAAGAACACTCACATTCTCAGAAAGCTAACATGTCCAGGTGGGATTTACTGATGGCAGGACTCAGCCAGGGTCCATCTCCCCACACCCTCGACAAGGCAAGCCCAGCAATTTCAAAGTTCAGTGAATTCAGAAAATTCATAAAAACAAAAAAAGTTTTTTACTCTCTTCTCTGTTTCCTGTGAGGGATGGAATAGGAGACATTTATAGCCTCTTCTAAGCCAAGTAAAGGGAGAACCATTAAAACAATGGGGGGCATTATGAAAAGGGGACCACAGAACCCACTCCTTAGCCCAATGCTGGCTTGGCCACCTGAGGATGAATGGTATGTTGGGAGAGAAGTTTCTTGAGAGAAATAACAGCATCCTGAGGTGTTGGAGGAATAAGTAACATGATGATTGGAGGCCACTACAGATCCCGGTAACCACGGGGGACAGGAGGCTGGCAGCACTCTGTGATGCAGGATGACAAAAGAGAGCAGAGGTTGGAGCAACATGAGTTGATTCAGGCTAGCTGGGCAAGGATGCCTGAATCCTCTGCAGGCCAAAGGACTTATTGAGAGGACTGTCAGATCCATTTGGAGGGACATCGTTCACAGAGCAGCTGTGTTAGCTAGTCTGTTTGCCATTGCTATCACAAAAGACCTGAAGCATGAAGTCAAACAGCCTGACATGGGTTCTGTAAAGGACTGCCTGGGTGTGTCACATCATGGCAGATGGCAACATGGTAGAGCCCAGGCAAGAGAGACAGAGAGAAAAAGAGAAACCAGAGACAAGGACAGACAGACACACACACAAACACACACACACGGAGGGAGAGACAGAGAGATAGACAGAGATAGAGACAGAGGCAGAAAGACAGAGACAGACAGAGAAGCAGAGAAAGGGACAGAAAGACAGACAGACAGACAGACACACACACACACACACACACACACACACACACACACACACAGATCATATAATGAGTCAATAAGCTAGAGAAAGATTCAGGAGTCAGGCATGTTTTCTTATAACAACTGTCTCTGGTGGGAACTGACCAGACCCCCATAAGCACTGTGTTACTCTCTTCTGAGGACTGTGCCTTCAATAATTCAATGACTTCGCACTAGGTCCCACCTCCCAAACACCCACTGTTTCTCCATATCACCACACTGAGGACCAAGCTCCCAACTCAAACCATGTCCAAACCACGACAGCAGCTTATAAAGCCAGTAAGACTGAATTATAAGATAAAATAAAATAAAATAGGTTGTGGGCCAGGGGGAGCTTGTCAGAAGACATTCTCTTAGCACACTGCTGCTCCTGGGACACGAGAAGCATGTGGGTCTCCACAGAGGGAACGAGATGGAGGCCATCCCCACGAGCTCACAAATGTGACCCACGAACCAGGTAGGATTGATGGATGCCAAACTCAACAGAAGGCAAGGCAGCCAGAAGGAAACCATCATACAAGACAGCCTGTTGTCTGCCCATGGCCCTCTTCCTGCCCCCAACCAGGGGAGCTGCAGTAGGAGGGAGTAAAGGCATGGGAAACAGGTGGATGGACAGACAAACAGCCAAGACCTCTGTCCTTCTTCCCCAGTGAAGATTCAATTTGGCCAGACCTAAAAAGAGTTATGAGTATTGAACTGGATTTGAAGTTGAAGTTTTGGCCTAAACTTTGTTAATATTTTGTTTTTAAATTACATATGTGTGTGTGTGTGTGTGTGTGTGTGTGTGTGTGTGTGTGTCTATATGGTGGTACACATGAGTACACCGTCAGAGGAGGCCAGAGGAGGGTGTGTTAGATCTCCTGGAGCTGCCTGGCGTGTATGCTGGGAACTAAACTCAGGTCTTCTGCAAGAGCAATATGTGCTTTTAACTGTGGCGCCATTGCTCTAGCGCTGGCCTAAACTTTAAAAAAAAACTTGAACCTGAAACTTCTTCATGGAGCTGAAAGTGACTGGGACACCGAGGCATCTGTCTGAGATGTCAGCAAGGCCGGGAGAAGGAGATGGCAGATGGGATGCTTAAAGGCCGCAGCGGGAGAAATGTGAAGCAGCGTTTGTCTTGTACCCTGCCGAGATCAGCCAACCCGGTCAACTGAATCAGAAAACCAGCAATCTCTCCCCACCTCCTTTGCAGGTAAAAATAAATGCAAATGGAAATCCCGAGGTGATTCTCTTGGTCCAAGCTCCTCATTCCGTTCTCTCAGCTGGACTCTCAGCTGTAGCTCCCTTGCACACTTGGCTTACCGCTCTGCCAAGTTCTGAGAATTCTCAAGACCCATGCAGCTGTTTGTCCCAGCCTCCTCCTCCTCCTCCTCCTCCTCCCCTCCTCCTCCTCCTCCTCCTCCTCCTCCTCTTCTTCTTCTTCTTCTCCTCCTCCTTCTCCTCCTCCTCCTTCTCCTCCTCCTTCTCCTTCTTTTTCTTCTTCTCCTTCTTTTTCTCCTTCTTCTTTTCCTTCTTCTTCTCCTTCTCCTCCTTCTCCTCCTCCTCCTCCTTCTTTTCTTCTTTCTTTTTTTTTTTTTTTTTTTGGTTTTTTCGAGACAGGGTTTCTCTGTGTAGCTTTGCGCCTTTCCTGGAACTCACTTGGTAGTCCAGGCTGGCCTCGAACTCATAGAGATCCGCCTGCCTCTGCCTCCCGAGTGCTGGGATTAAAGGCGTGCGCCACCACCGCCCGGCTCTTCTTTCTTTTTTTATCAACTTGACACAAGCCACAGTTATCTGAGAAGGACACGCAACTGAGAAAATGCCTCCATCAGATTGGTTTTAGGCAAGTCTGTGAGGGAGGGCATTTTCCTAATTAATGATTGATGTGGGAGGGCCCAGCCCATTGTGGGTGGTGTCACCCCTGGGCTGGTCCTGAGGTGGTATAAGAAAGCAGGATGAGCAAGCGTATTAGTCAGGGCTCTTTAGAGTCACAGAACTTGTGGAAGGAATCTCTCTATATATACATATGGAAGGGAATTTATTGGAATGACTTACAGGCTGAGTCCAACAATGGCTAGCTGTGAATGGAAAGTCTAAGAATCCAGTAGTTGCTCAGTCCCACAAGGCTGGGTGTCTCAGCTGGTCTTCTGTATATGCTGGAATCCCAAAGAAGTCGGCTCCAGTGCCAGTGAAGGAATGGATGTGCTGACAAGGTGAGGGCAAGCAGGAGAAGAGTGAACCCTTCCTTCTTCCATTGTCCTTACATAGGCTTCCAGCAGAAGGTGCGGCCCAGATTAAAGATGTACCTTCCAGCCTCAAGATCCAGATCAAAGGCGTGTTGTCTTCCTGCCTCAAGATCCGGATCGCAGCGAGGCTGTAGCTCAGTTGGTAGAGTGCTCACCCTAGTACGCAGGAAGCCCTGGGTTCACTTCCCAGCACAACATAAACCAGACATTGTAGTCACACCTGTAATCCTATCACTGGAGAGAGAGTCACAAGAGTCAGAAGTTCAGGGTTATCCTGGGCTACATAGCAAGTTCAAGGCTAGCCTGGATTATGTGTGACCTTGTTTCAAAAATAAAACAAAAACAATAAAAACAAAACAAACAAACAAACAAAAAAGATCCGGATCACAAGTGTGCCCTCCATTTCTGGACTGTAGTTCATTCCAGGTATAGTCAAGTTGACAAAACCAAGAGCTGCTATCACAGCAAGCCCTGGAAACAAGCCAGTGAGCCACACTCCTTCAGGGTCTCTGCTTCAGTTCCTGCCTCTAGGTTCCTGCTCTGAGTTCCTACCCTGACTTTCCTCAGTGATGGAGTGTGACCTAGATGTGTAAGCTGAAATACACTCTTTCCTCTCCAAATTGCTTTTGGTCATAGTCTCTATTCACAGCAGTAGAAACCATCTGCCTGGATTAGTCACTTTCCATTCATGCAACAGTTCTTGCCTGTTCCCACAGGTCAGGCTCTGTGCTCCACTCTGAGAGTCATTGATAAATAAAACTAGTACGACGCATCCATTGATAAGCTTACCATCTAATAGGAGGAAACACACTATGAATGTGTAACACACTATGAATGTGCCCCTACAATGGGAGTAATGGCCGTCAAAATGTGGCATGAGGGCACAAATTCCCTGGTAAGCCTCCTAAACCACTCAAGCAGCTGAAGGGCACATGGAGATTTGGACACAGTGGCACATGACTGCAATCCCAGCACTTGGGAGGCTGAGGATAAAAGGGGAACTCAGCCTATAGAGTGAGACCAGGTTTAAAAACAAAACACAAAGGCAGAAGCGTGTGTTTCTAAAGGGAAGTGAGAGCAGAGAAAGCAAAAGAAAGAGGGAAGATGGAGAGAGGAAAGGGAGGAGGAAGGAGAGAGAAGGAAAGGAAGAAAAGAGACAGAGACAGAGCTAACAAGCATGCACAGAAGATCCACGTTGAGTAAGGCGAACAGGCCCTGCAGGGCTGGGCTGTCGAGAGATTTAGTAGCAAATGTCAGCCAGAAGCGTCTTGGCCAGTGTGTGGGCATTTCAGAACAGCAGAGCATCTCTGAGGCACACAGGGCAGGGCGGTGAGTGTGTCTGGCCACCTGCCCCTGTCCCTGAAATGTCTGGACTGAGAACAAGCTTGGCAGAACTTGGGGGAATAAAAGGAGTCTCAGGATGTCACGGGATTGATTTAGATGTCTCTTTCAGACAAGCAGCCACTTGACATGGGGCTTCAGTGTTTCCTTGATCTGTTTGCTTCTCAGCTCGCTCTAAATCACGAGTGGTCATACTGCTGGACAGCTTCATGGGTGACTTTTTTTTTTTTTTTTTTTTTTGGTTTTTGAGACAGGGTTTCTCTGTGTAGCTTTGCGCCTTTCCTGGAACTCACTCTGTAGCCCAGGCTGGCCTCCAACTCACAGAGATCTGCCTGGCTCTGCCTCCCGAGTGCTGGGATTAAAGGCGTGCGCCACCACCGCCCGGCGCTTCATGGGTGACATTATGTGCAGGAACCTCATGATGTAGGCATGAATGCCCCCTTTTTACTCACAGGGGAACCGGGCCCCAGTCTCCCTGTGCCCTTTGCTCACGTCCACACAGAGCTAGGCTCCCGAGGGCTGTTTGTCTCACAGCATTGTCCACACATTTTCCTCCACCCACAGTATCTGCAAACATCATTCAGCATCTTGGGAACTGAAACCAGGTCCCATGGCCCCCAAAGCTCGACACTGAAGAATGACGGCATGCATGCATTCATTCATCCTACATAAATATTTATTGAGTACTAATTAAATATTTACTGGCACCTGGGCACACAGTCATTAAATCATTGAGAAATAAAAGGGGGAGGGGGCCGACAGAAGGAGAAAACGAGAACGCAGTGAGAGGAAGAAGTTAACTGGGCAGTGGGCTCCAGGCAGGGCCTGGGTGGAGGAGGGCAATGAGTGAGCAGGAGAGGCCACGGGAGGTGGCCAGGGCCTGTTGTTGCCTCTCTGGGCTCCAGTATTTGAAGAACTTTCCATTCATTGCCCTAGGTAATGTGGGGGCATGTCATGTTCAAAAGTCAAGTAACCAAGTCATTCCCTTCCCTGGTATGGCCTTTCCATGGCTTGAGTGAGTTCTGCCAGAAAAAAAATGATGTTTTCCACGAGGGACAAATGGCTTTGCCAGATTAATGCATGGCGTTTGTTTAGTACTTACTGTGTGCAAGATACCAGCACAGCGAGTGTGGACCGACTGATTGGTTGGAGCAATCAAAAGAAATCTGAACGCAACTTTGAAAAATTCTGCGTTCTAGGCCCTGTTTTGCCAGAACTTACGGGGCGATTCTGCATCTGTTACTCCTTCTCTGGGGCCTTAAAGATGCTCATTATTCAAGGCTCACGGAACAGAAATAAAGCACATTTTTATGATAGTTCAGTTTATCAAGCACCTTCAGGGATTTCCCTACTCTTCTGACACCCACAACACTCTAATAAACCAGTACACTTTCCCATTTTGCAAATTAAAAATTGAGACTCATAGAGAGAGTGTGCAACTAACCAGGGTCACCCTGTTCCTAACAGGATTGAAGATGGAGCTCACAAAAATGTCCAGTGTTCCTTTCTTTATTATAACTGCCACTCAGTTTTTAGGAGACACTTCGGCGGGACACACAGTTTCCCCTTATTAGAGATCCCTGCCTTGCTTGAGTGGGAGGTAGGGAAGCCTGGGATACTTCCAATGCCTAAGATCCTCATACAAAGCCAATTCAGCTTTCATGGGTATGGTGAGCCTGGGGAAGCCATCTCTAGGGGGAAGGATTACTAATTCATGAAAGGGATGACTTGGGGCATCACTGGCTTTTAATATGATCTTGTGTTACTGTAATAATTCAGTTTGGCACAGGGATGTGGCGCTGTTTTGTCTACCACCACCCAGAACGATCCATGTTAGTGCCCAGGAAAAATGTGGACTCTACAAAGTCTTTGGGTCCCAGGCAGGCTTGGAAGGAGCTGTCTGACATGGGACCCAGAGGACTGTGTTTCGTATCTCCAGAGTTTTAAGCTTCTGATGCATTTAAGGCTGAATAGCTCCAGACTACCCAGTTCCTCAAGAACAGCATCAGATGCTGTCTTGGAAGTCTTTGTTGGCACAGGCTCCCCTTTGCCAAGCCCCTGGACATCTGCAGCCAGAAACAATGAGGCCAGCACTTGCTGAGAGGCTCTGGCACCAGTCTCCATATTACCTGCTGTGTCTGTGTCAACCTGACACCGCGATCTCATCACCTTGATCAGCAATATGAAGTGTCCGCTGTTATCCGCAGTTTACAGAACCTAGATGCCCAGTTGGTTTACCCAGAAGGTGGCAGAAAGCCATGGAGTCAGAAGCTAACTCTGCTTGCTCAACATCCTGAGCCAGGCGGTCCAGACACAGGCTGTTCTGTTCCCATCAGAAGAGGACTGGTTCCTCCCGCACTCCAGGCAGAACAATCCCATTAACGCAGTCTGAGGTGTGTAGCGTTGTTGACACAGAATCGGGAGGAGCGAAATTAAACACCCACTGTGTTCCAGTCCTTGTGCTAGGTCCGTGTCTTAGGTCTTTGGGGATAGAACACCTAGAACCAAATCGTGCTGGATTAAACTGTTTGGGGGTCAATTTCACCTTTCTGAATCTTAGTCATATCTATGAAATGAGTGGAACAGTGGGCAAATACTTCATGATAGTCTTCGTGAGGATTACATGATATAATAAGAGCATGGTTTTCAATAATTTCAACATTATCACACATTCTTCATCACAAGAGTATGCTAACTGTCCTTCCTGTAACACAGTTCTTAAAAGGTCTTATTAAAAAGCAACAACAACAAAAACCTGGAGCCAGACATTGGGGTGAAAGCTGAAAGATCAGAGAAACAGAACAAGCCAGTCTTGTTCTCACCTTTATGAAATCCTCAGCCTCAAGAGAGAGAGTTTCTGTCTTGTCACAACTTATATACCTTTCTGTGTCCTGCCATATTACTTCCTGGGATTAAAGGCGTGTGTGTTTCCCAAGCAAAGGCATGAGATCTCAAGTGTTGGGATTAAAGGTGTGTGCCACCACTGCCTGGCTCTGTTCCCAGTGTGACCTTGAACGCACAGAGATCCAGATGGATTTCTGCCCCCCCCCCCCCCCCAGTGATAGGATTAAAGGCATGTGCCACCACTGCCTGACCTCTATGTCTAATTTAGTGGCTGGCTCTGTCCTCTGATCCCCAGGTAAGTTTTATCGGGGTACACAATATATCACCACACTTCACATATCTTTTAACAACAAAGTGTATAGCTCTGTCTAAAATATACCCCATATCTTCCTCTCATTGTCTTCAGAGCAAATCCTGTCTGTCTTTTTGAAAACAGGATTGCATTTTTCCCTTCTCACCGTCAGCCCCTTTTCATAACTCTCCAAAACCATCACTTTGCTTTGGTGAGGTTTGCTTTAGTGAGGTCATTAGGGCCTTCCACAATCTTGAGCGACATCCCCTCCCAATTCACCGCAAGTAGTCAGCGGTTCACTCATCCTGTATTATTTAGCATGCTCTACGTGTCATATTGTGCATTATTTAGCACCTGATGTGTGAGGTGACCTAGAGGGCACAGGTGTAAGATTATTTAAAGGTGCCATGTTGTTCTCAAAGAGTGCACAGATTAGGGGAAAACCAGACACTAGGCAAAGAGTGTTACATACACGAAAAACAGCGTCTCCAAGGAAGTGTGGCGACCAGGGAAAAGGGGAGAGCTTTCTGGTTGGGCACTACTACAGCTTGGCTATTGACTATGTCTCAAGGGCCCATGGGCATGCCTTTCCCACGAAGGGTGTTGTGAGGGTCCCGGTTCTTGTTCCGCTTGGCTCCCACTCTTGATGTCACTGCCACGCTCTCCTGACTGTCACCTTGCACAGACCCAAAGCAGTGGGGCTGACTGAGCCCAGAGCTAAAACACTCAAAACTGCTAGGCAAGCAAACCGTGTCTCTTTATAGAACTTCTTGGGTTATTTTGTTACGGTGACAGGAAGCTGACTAACGCTGTCATGGGGAGGCATGGGGAGGCCTAGGAAAGGAAACAGGACACCTGATTTAACCTTTCTGGAATCTGGACGACTTTGTTGACCTTTGCACTAGGAGTCTCTAAAGAGTGGGTGTGGTTCGGTGGATCCAGGTGGAGAGAGGGGAACCCGCAGGACACAGTATCTGTCTATCTGGTTGGAGCTTACACGTGTAGGTGACAGGAACGTGAGCTAATTCAGACGGTGCCAGAGTGGAACAGGATTGGACATCAGGCACCATTGTACTTCATGGGATCCCAAAACATGTGTGGAAGGAGCCCAGCCCAGATGCGCCCTGCTAATCAGAAGAGGTAGAGACTAGAAGGAGGATTATAGGGCAAAGGCCGCTGAGAGAGAGGAGGGTGAGAATTGGGTTTGCACAAGAAATGGCCCCGATGAGCAGCTTATAGCCTGAGCTTCCGAGCTCCCAGCCAAGGTCTGCCCTGCAGGTCCTCGCTTCCGCTCCGTTCTCTGGACCTCACATCCAGTCTCATAGCTGGGAAGGAACGGGCCCGACTGCAGAGTCACGTGGCCTCCTCGGCCTCCGTCCCCCTTGATTGTGCTTGTTCTGGCTTCCTAGAGTGGCTGGGCAGGTGAGGGCTGCTAGGCAGTGGCCAGCAGTTGTCCCTCCAGCCTGGCAAGCCATGCTGGCCCTCCACAGCTCTAGCCACATCCCAGCAGCAGCAGCAGCAGCAGCAGCAGCAGCAGCAGCAGCAGCAGGCGGGTTTCCTTTTGTGGAGCCTCACCAATCAAATCAGTCCTGTTTGCTTTGACATCACAAGTCTTCCTGAAGCAAAACAAAGAAACAGATCAGTGGGGCAAGAGAGTGAAGTCCGACAACCCAAAAGGATGTTCTTTTATGATGAAGGTGACTTTTATAAGTTCCACCAGCAGGCCTGGGGGCAGAGGGACTGCTTAGGAAAAAAAATAACATCCCGTTTCTACCTCACTTTCTGGACCAGCATTAATGCCCGGAGGTCTCAGTGGGGTGGGGGTGGAGGGTATATAAATGTGAGCATGGGGAAAGGTAGGCTTTGTTAGCGTGACTTGGGGCTAGAAAGTCTTACCTTTCTTCATGTGACAGGGAGGCAGTTAACAACGGGACTCATAAATTTGACTGTACAAACAGTAAAAGCTCCGTGTCCCCAAACGCCATGGTTATTTTCCTTCCTTGAGTGTCCCTGGAAGGAAAGGGAAGTCACTTACAATCCCCTCAACAAAGGGGGTAAAGCCATGATGGAAAGAAAAGAAGGAGCCCTCGGGCCCTTCCCAGGAGTTGCCTTTCCTGTTCCGTCCTTCCTGCCTGTGTCACAAAGGAGGGACTCAGTGCCACACTGCCTTCCTCAGCCAGTGGCGGCACGCCAGGCCCCAGTGCCCACAAGAAACATGATTTGACCCGATCTAAGGAACAGTAGGGCCGCCAGTCTCACAGAGGCGCTTGAAAAGTGGCTGGAAGCCTTGAGACTCCCTGGTGCCAAAGGAGCTCTTTCTTACTCAATGTCCCTCAGGAGACCAGGGAGGCGCCCCGGCAGTCCCTGCAAATGGCAAACTCCATTTATAGCCCCCTTTCTACCCCCAGGCTGCCCTCCGAGGAGTAGCAGTCTCAGAGTGGGTTCCTGGATGCTGCAGTGACCTCTGTAGCCAGTTCACTCATAGCCATGGTGCCCAGAATCAAGTAGAGACTTTTAAGATGATAGATAGCTGGGGCTAATGTAGCTTCTGGGAAGAGAACACACACCTGGGGTCATCTGAAAAATGACCCACAGAGTCTACAAGGCTGACAGAAGGGGTGAGCCCCTGGGGAGAGGACCCCTCCTACGGGATGGGGGAGCAAATCTCACAAAGACCCATTGTTGGAGGTCATGAAGGACCCTGACCAGTATCTGGGATTCTGACTTGGGCCCCTGCACAGGCCCTGGAGATCCATGCCTGAGCTCCATGGAGAGCTGAAACCCAAAACAAATGCACCCAGGACCACAGAGTCTGTCAGAAATGAGTCCTGGTGCACAACAAGAACTGATTCTGGCTTCTCAAGCCAAAATGGAATAGTGCAAAAGGATGATCACGTGACCCACACCATGGCCAGTTGAACTACAGAACTGATGGAAATGGAAGGTCACTACAGTTGAGCACAGCGACAGAACCATTCAGGAGAAACGGATGTTACTTCCCATGCCATGCCGAGCAGCTCAGCACGCATGCCTAACAACACCCATCTCAAACACTGGGTGCTGCTGGTACCACTGTCACCATGGCCACCACCACCCTTCGTGGCCACTGCTTCCACCATCAACATCACCCTAAGAATCGAACACTACAGCCTGAAACAATTTGAACCAGAACTTACAGGTCTCTGGGCTTCAATCTCCTTTTCCACAATGACAGTCCAAAGTAGCTAAGGGTTGAACTTCCAAACAACAGTGACCAAGAGTGTCTCCAGAGCTTGCCAAATACACCAAGGGAACAGAATTGTCTCAAGGACTACTGTTGCTCTACACCATCCTGTTTCCCACCTTCCACAGCTACCAAATTGCTTGAGGTGAGTAGAGGACTTTTCTGGATTCCATCCTCCCATGGCCACCTGAGAAAAATGCTTAGACCATCCCTCTTGAGAGGCTGGGTTCCTGCCAGGAACATGAAGAGGGCCATCTTACGTAGCCCAAGATCCACTTCTCTTGGCCCTGTACAGCCTCATCCACTGTGCAAAATCTCTGATTTTCCCATGTTACTCATTTCCTTTCCTCTTCCCCTGGATTCCCAGCAGCTCCTTTTAGATGCTCAGTGCCTCATCTGATGCCATGTGTGCTTTGTACTGTGCGTGCACGCACACACACACACACACACATATACACTGAGACACACACACACATACATACACACAGAGACACATACACATACACACAGACACACACACATACATACATATACACACACATACAAACACACACATACACACAGAGACACATAGACACACACACAGACACACATATACACACAGACACATAGACACACACACAGACACACATATACACACAGACACATACACACACACACATACATACACACATAGACACACACAGACACACACACATACACACAGAGACACATACACACATACATACACACACGCATACACACAGACACATAGACACACACAGACATACATACACAGACACACACACATACATACACACAGAGACACATAGACACACACAGGCACACACATACACACACAGAGACACATAGACACATACACACATACATACACACACACATACACACAGAGACACATAGACACACACATACACACATAGACATACACACACACTCACACACACACGATATAAACAGTGGGGTAGGACAAGCCCTAAGCCTGCATTGTAAGGACTCCCTCTGGGTGGATACTTGACTTGTTGACAAGATGGAAGGAAGACACTGCTCTTTTCAACACACAATGTTCTTAATTAGGAGTATCATGAAGAGTTCACAAATTACTGATTGACTTTTCTGTAGATCCAAGACCAGGTCTTTCCCATGAGCACATGCATCGGGCTGAGGTCATGGTTCTCTCACAGTATATGTCTCCTACATTAGTGTGATTCCCAGTCCCAGTTTATATCTACACCCTGCCTCTACTCTTCTCCTTTAGTCTTCTCAGTCATGTCCTTTTGTTATACTTTATGTTTCACTACTTTCTGGTGCGAGGTGTGTCTAAAGATGGAGCTGGAGAAAGTCTTTCTCTTTCATTTGAGATCAGTGTCTTCTAATGGGTTCTCTCTCCCCGAGTTCATGGGAACCTTCAGAAGGCAATAGTTGGATCACACCCTTTTTTTTTTTTTTTTTTTTTGGTTTTTCGAGACAGGGTTTCTCTGTGCAGCTTTGCGCCTTTCCTGGAGCTCACTTGGTAGCCCAGGCTGGCCTCGAACTCACAGAGATCCACCTGGCTCTGCCTCCCGAGTGCTGGGATTAAAGGCGTGCGCCACCACAGCCCGGCCCGGATCACACCCATTTTCTTGCTCATCTTTCCCACTTCCTCCCCTTGCACAAACACACACACACACACACACACACACACACACACACACACACACCACACACACACACAGAGTCTGCTGCTCACTATTATGTGCACCCGCTTAGTATTTGAAACGTTCTTCGTGGCTGATTCTCTCAGGCATAGAATATTATATCCTTATGTCTTTTTCTCTTTCTCTCCGTCTCTTCTTCCCCTTTTCCTTCTCTTTCTTCTTCCTCTCCTCTTCCTCCTAAAAGACAGCACAAAGCAGGAATCTGGTGCTGTTTACAAAGAGTTCTCTCCTGGACCCTTCAGTATTCATTACACTTTGGCACTGAATTCCCCTTTAACAAGAAAGAGCCTATGGTATTTTGAAGGGCAACTCCAGCCAAGAATAGGGGTAATCAGGAGCTGTGGCCTCCAAAGTGTGTGCGCTATTAAGTTCTGTTATATAATCATGGCTCAGGTTGAGGGAAGAGGGGCCATGACGCATGGTCCCCTTGGTCTTTGTCTTAGTCAGGGTTTCTATTTCTGTGAAGAGACTCCATGACCACGGCAACTCTTAGAAAGGAAAACATTTATCTAGGGTGGCTCACTTACAGTTCATAGGTTCAGTCCATCACCATCATGACGGGACATGGCGGCATGCAGGCAGACATGGTGCTGGAGAAGGAGCTGAGAGCCCTGCATGTTGCAGGCAACAGGAAGTGGGCTGAATGTCACACTGAGTGAAGCTTGAGCAAAAGAGACCTCAAAGCCTGCCCCCATAGTGACACACTTCCTCCAACAAGGCCACATCTCCTAACAGTGCCACTCTTTTGAGGGGCCATTTTTTTCAAATCACCACAGTCTTATTTGGGGCTCTATGATCCAGCCTTGTCAGCTCTTTGCCTTCCCTTTGAAATCACCCTCCTTTTTTCATCTGCATCCTTCCATTTCCTTCTCCTGCTGGGCCCTGGGCTCCATGGAGAATATTAGTACTGGGCTCAGTGAATCGTTCTGAGAGTAACCCCATTTGAATGTTCTGATATTAGGGGCCACCCAAAGCACTCTGATGACCATTACCACCCTTGTAGATGAGGAAGGTGGGCCTTACATGTGATTATCAGTAGAGTCTGGACCAGAAGTAGCATATGGTGCCAAGACATCTCTGGGTGCAGCACAGCCCTCACCTCAGGCCCTGAAGATGAAAACCCATCATTGTTGCCACGTTCAGGTTCATGCTTTCTTTTGTCCTTACATATGTGGGCATCATCTGAGCATTCACTTGGGCTCTGCCACAGCCTGACAGGATTTTCCCTCTCTCTGTCAGTGAAACCTATCAGTGGAAAATGCCAAGAAGTTCTGAGCTGCCCTGGGAAAGAGTGAGTGGGCCAAGCAGGGGGCCTGCAGGTGTCCACGGGCTCCCCCTTTTAAGAAACTGCCTTTGGGTTAGGCAGGGCTGGGCCCTTCTGAGATGGGATGCATCCATGTGTATGCATGGGGCATAGGAATGAAGTGTAGGATCTTTCCCATCGCTTCTTCTCTTGCTTGTAAGCAATTCCGGATTAAAGTTCACATTCTCTTGGAAATTCCAGAAAAAACTAAACTTTAAAGAAAGTTTTCATGAAATAATGGAGGAACTGAACCCACCACCCTGGCCTCCGGATACCTCTCACAGAAGGTGAAAGAAGGCAGTTTTGAATGACCAAAAGGTTAGATCAGTGCTTCTTCCCTTCAGTACTTCTCAGCCACCTGGGGACTTTGAACAAATTCTGAGGACTGGGCTGTGGCCCCCTGATGTGCTCAGGCCATGGTGCACAGGGCCACTGGATCTAGATCAGCCACCTGGAGCTCTGAAAAGCAATTTTAAGTTTTGAGCTGAAAATTTGCCATCACCTTACTCCTGATGATTAATAAGATTCAGAGGAAAAAAATTATCTGCTGAAAGTCAGAGGTAAAAATGTTCTACCATTGATGGATGAATGTAAAAAGAAAAAGGCTTTGATTTGCTCGAAGTCATCCTTCAGGGTGGGTTTTTTTCCTTCTTCTTGCCGCTGTGAGAGTGCTAAAGCTTTCTGAAATGAATTAGGTTCTAGCGGTAAAGGTTGATTAAATGCAGGACCTAGGGAGGAGCAGTCGGAATTGAAAACCAGAAGCCTGCGGTTGCCTTGCCTCTTGAGTGGTTTCTATATTTTTCACGGATACTTCTGCAGCAGTATTGAACTCATTTATCCTCACTACTCCTCCCTCGCTGCCTTAACCCAGGCCTGGCATCTTCTTGCTGCCTTGTTAACAGTCCCCTAACTAACCTCTCTGCCACTGGCCTTCTGCTTCTTCCATCATTCTTCGCGTTATGTCCCGCGAGAGAGTTCTAGAGCAGCCATTTGGTCATGTCACGCTCCAGCTTACCCCGCCCCCACCCACCCCCCGCCCCACCCCATTGTGTTTGATTTCCTCACCGCATTTAAAATAAAAAGTGAACTTCCCAGTAGAAGGTGTAAAACCATTTGCTGTCAGGACCTCCTCTCTTGCCCTCAGACCTCAGTCGCCGCCCTAAGTCCTCAACCCTCCATGCTCCACATGCCAAAGCCAAGTAGAACAGCTCACAGTTCCCAGTCAAGTTGTGTCTCTCATGTCCCTGCGTCATCATTTGGAGGGCTGTCCCACAGGTGTCTCTCTCGGGGAGTTCCTTTGAAGTCCAATTTGGGCTGAGGGCTTCCTGCCTGCTCCCATGGTGCCCCGGCAGAGACCTTGCCATGCGGTATTGTATTCCCCCAAATATTGTGCATGCTAATAAACTTATCTGGGGTCAGAGACAGAACAGCCACAATATTAAACATAGAGGATAGGCAGTGGTAGCACACGCCTTTAATCCTAGCATTCCAGAGGCAGAAATCCATGTGTTCAAGGATACAGACAGGCATGGTGACTCATCATGCCTTTAATCCCAGAAAGCAAGCCCTTGATCCCAGGGAGTGGTGGTAGAAAGCAGAAAGGTATATAAGGTGTGAGGACCAGAAACTAGCAGCATTTGGCTGGTTAAGCATTCAGGCTTCTAGCAACACAGTTCAGCTGAGACCCATTCTGGATGAGGACTCAGAGGCCTCCAGTCTGAGGAAAC
Source organism: Peromyscus californicus insignis (assembly GCF_007827085.1). Lineage (NCBI taxonomy): Eukaryota > Metazoa > Chordata > Mammalia > Rodentia > Cricetidae > Peromyscus > Peromyscus californicus. The sequence continues at coordinate 16,066,571 of NW_026294458.1, read as the reverse complement.
AAGACCAGCTGAGGATCCGGCAAGGTGAGGTAGCTGTGGCTTGTTCTGGTTCTCTGATCTTCCAGTTCACCCCGATACCTGGCTCAGGTTTGATTTTATTAATAAGAACTTTTAAGATTCCTGCTACATTGCCACTGTTCTAGTCACACTGTGTTTTGAGCATTTGTTTACTTGACTATACTACACTGTGACCTCTTAACATCACCCCAGAACCCAGCCCACCACCCGCCCATGGGCGGTTTTACATAAGTGGGGCCAAGAGCACCCCCACCTCCCCACTGCCTTTCATCAACACTGGTGACTGGAGTAGTTAGTTTGCATGGGCCCAAGAAAATAAATCTTTGTCCTACATGGTCTCTCATTTCCCCCAAGGTTAATAAAATGCCATGGAAAAGTACTGCTGTCAGTTGGGGGTGTTGCCTTTTATACTGTGACACTCAAGGCGCCAGAGGGTAAGTCTCATGCTTCTGCACCCCTCCGAGGTCCACCCTGTCTGGGGCAGGTGCCCAGGAAATGTCCAGTTCTCAGTTATGTTGAACTAAGAGTTTTGGGACACATTCTAAAATGTTTTCTTTAAAGCCAAAATTTAAAAGTCTCACCTTTTATTGAAGATGCTTGGTACATTAAGTACTGTACCAACACTCACCATTACACCAGCCCCTTGGAGGTGTTCACCTGTAAAAACAAAACAAAACCGGGCGGAGGCTTCAATCCCAGCACTCAGGAGGCAGAGGCAGGAGAATCTCGGTGAGTTCAAGGCCAGCCTGGTCTACAAAGTGAGTTCCAGGAAAGGCACAAAGCTACACAGAGAAACCCTGTCTCGAAAAACCAAAACCAAAAACAAAAACAAAAAACCCAAAACAAAAACAATAACAAACAAACAAACAAACAAACAAAAATCTCCAGTGTCAGGTGTTTACTAGGAGTCACGATGTAGCATATACACGGTACTTGACAAATAAACACTAGCAACTATTGTTATAGAATAGAGAGAATGAATAGAGCTATGGTAAATATTTAATGCAATATACTGTCTCTAATTTATTCATTCATGTATCGACCCATTCTTTCATCCAATCAACCATGCCTCAGTTCACAAATATTAGCTATGCCTAGGTCTGGGCTCAGAGTCACAAAATCAGACACAAGCCATTTTTGCATTAGAGGGCTTACGTTCTACTGAGAAACACACATTCAATACACACTTGGAAGTGTTGTCGTCGGAAGAATAAAAAGACGGTATCAACATGGACCCAAGACAGAGGGTGCTGTGGGATGTTCTGTATGGCAAATGTGTTGCTAATTAGTCAATAAATAAAACACTGACTGGCCATTGGCTAGGCAGGAAGTGTAGGCGGGACAAGGAGGAGAATAAAGCTGGGAAGTGGAAGGCTGAGTGAGAGAGACACTGCCAGCCGCCACGATGACAAACAGCGTGTGAAGATGCCGGTAAGCCACGAGCCATGTGGCAAGGTATAGATTAATGGAAATGGATTAATTTAAGCTATAAGAACAGTTAGCAAGAAGCCTGCCACGGCCATACAGTTTGTAACCAATATAAGTCTCTCTGTTTACTTGGTCGGGTCTGAGCGGCTGTGGGACTGGCAGGTGAGAGAGATTTGCCCTGACTGTGGGCCAGGCGGGAAAACTCTAGCTACAAGAGGGTGGTTCTCAGTCTTGACCTTGCTCGCCATTCACTCACCTATCTCCAGTTTCCAGCACAAAGCTAGATGAGTGGTGACAGTGAATGTTTATTGAGAGGAAAGCTAAAGGCTGCTGGTTGCATATTGTACCTATTTCCCCACGGTTTGCTTCTTTCTTAGTTTTTGTTTATTTAATGCATGTGTCCTTATGGGTTTATGTTCACACACATACTTACTATGATAATGTGTGTGTGTGTGTGTGTGTGTGTGTGGGCAGAAATAACACCAACAGAAAGTCTATAAAAAGACAGACACACAGGAAGGAGGTCTCTTGGCGGAGGGAAGGACAGGAGCGGCAGTGAAGGGTAAGGTTTTTAGCGCTTAGCTATTACTCTGACCTCTTGGGCTTTCATCTCTGCATTGGCTCTGTGTTTCTTATTCAACAAGATGGTTACATCTACGTGTGTGTGTGTGTGTGTGTGTGTGTGTGTGTGTGTGTGTGTGTACACATATAATAAAGAAGGATTTACTGGAATGTTTTCCTAGGTCTTCTCAGTTTACATTTACATCATCATCTGTCTTTCTAAGACCTCAGCAGAAAGCAGGACAGTGAGCACACATGGCATCAGTTAGGATGCACAGATCAGACAGTCAAGTGGCTGCTGTGAATGCCAGCACTCTTGGCCAGGGTGTGAGTGTCTTACATCATAGCTCCCACACTTAGGCAAAGGCACTTTCACTTTCAGTAAGGAAAAGTATCTCCATCACTTGTCCAGCCCTTCATGAGAAAGAGAAAGGATATCACACCAGGTGCCAGGTGTGATTTAACAGCAGAGGGTACCCGGATTGGGCTGCAGGTGCACTGTCACCCCGACTTGATGTCTCCATGATAAGGCCCAGCCAGGCCCAGCCAGGAGACCCCTGACTGATACTTGTTTGATTTCACAGGATTGGATTAAATGTGAGGGAGGTAGAGACCAGAAGGCAGGCTTTCGGATGTCACTGTGACCTTGGTTGGGGCTCTTTCTGCTGCCAAGGTGAGTCACTTGGAAGATAGTGACTCCATCAGCTCTGCCAGGCTTCATGGTACCTGACAGCGCTTGAATTCTGCACCAGCCGAGATGAGCCAACCTTCGCCCTTCATTCTGCTGGAGCCTTTTGAGGAAGCATAAGAAGACCTAGACACTGGAGGCTCCTTTAAAAGCTGCTACACCTCCGTGCCCTCCAGCCAAAGGGCTGACTAAATGTCAAGGAAAAGATTTCAGGACCCAGGCTGGAAGACCTGGGTCAAGTCTCAGATCAGCCACCACACCCTGCATGACCTTGAGCATGTCACCTTTCCCTGTGGACCCCTCTTGTCTCATCTACAGAGTGAGAGCTGGTTGAGTCCAGAAGGTGTGACTTTGGCACTCCTGGTATAAAATGCTCACAAAGAGTGATGGTGTCTGTGATTTCAAAGGGCCAAGTCTCTAGGAAGAGTTGATTTGGCCAGAGAGCAAATCCCATTGCTTTCCCCCAGCACGCTATAACTGCCACGTACTGGAGCTCTTGTGCTGAAGAGAGACCCTTCCCAGCATTCATGCCTTTCTTCAGAAAGTAATGGGCTGGAGGGATGGTTCAGTGGTTGAGGGTGCTCACTGCACAATCCTGAGACACGGAGTTAGAATCCCAGCACCCATGTAGCATGCTGGACTTCGTGTGCATGCCTGTAACTCCAGCTCTGAGAACAGCAGAGAAAGGAGGCTCACTGGGCTTGCAAGCTTCCAGCCTAGCCGAGAAAATACAAGCCCTAGACTCAGGACAGACCCCACCTCAATGGAATAGGTGGGAGCGATAAAGGGGTTCACCCAAAGTCTCCTTCTGGTCTCCACATGTGTGCACCTGTATATCCAAATACAATCACAGGGACACATACATACGTTCATAAAATAAATAAGCAAATAAATATAAACATTAGAGAAATAAATTAATTTTACATTGTTTTGAATTTTTTTAACGTACAAAAACATTACAATTGTGGAACCAGGACAAAGGCTGCATCTCAGAGGGGTTCTTGTAGAACCCAGTGACACTCTCCCATCTGAGATTCTAGGATGGGTTGGGGAGCTCACCTTTCCTCTTTCCTGTCACTTCCCTCGTCCAAAGTAACAGCATCCCTGGTCCCTGGGATTAGGCTTTCCATCAGTTTAAACCAGAGGGCTGGTTCTCTGAGTGCTCAGAAAGGGTGTGGGGCGTGGCGTGGTGACCCTTGCTTGCTCAGGGCGTACAGACCAAGTGAACCCCACTTTTCTCATCACCCCACTTTCCTTTCTGTCATATGATGCCCGTATATGTCTATCTTCGAGTTCTTCTACCTGTTTGGATATGATTACCTGTGGGGAAGGGCAGGTGTGTGTGTGTATGGCGGGGGGGATCCGTAGAGTTATGGGTTCTCAGAATCAGAATGACAATACACTCCCATTTATCCAGGATATGTCTGCATACGTTATGTTACAGTCTTCTCCAAGGCGTAGATGGAGAGCCTGGCACATGGCATGGATCACCTCCTCCCTCTTCTTCCAGGTGAACCCACAGAGAGCCTGGCATCAGGGTGGGTACTGACGCTTTGGTTTCCCGATGCCTAAAGAGGGATATGGGGGGGGGGGGGCTGCTGGATTTGGGAAGAGAAGAAGGATGTTCTGAGATGTTTCATCCAAACTTCAGCAAGCTCAAAATGGATCCTTCAAGGCGAGCATCGGTAGCCAGAGCTGAATGAAACCAGATAATCTTAGGTCACTGCAAGCGGGAATCCACCTCTTCGTGTGGTATTTGTGGAGGTGCCCATCAAAACGACTCCTGCCACCTCTGTGGTCATTATCATCACCGTCACTGACAGATAAGCAGTGTAATGTCCTGTGATGGACAAAAACAGCATTCACAACCATTATCTAATCTGTGTGTCATAATTGTCCTGTAAAGTAGGCATAGACGTTTTCTTTCCAACCTATCTCTCTGGGTGAAGACGCCATACTCAGCAGCCCATGGGGAGCCACATCTTGCCCAAAGCTACCTGGAAGATAGAGCACACAGGACTTGAACCTGGGTCTCATGAGGCCTGATCAGTGTTTCTTGGAAAGCATATTTAAAGCTCCTTGGGAAAACTGGGACCCAGGAGGGAGAGCTGCTGGGTAGACTAGCTCTCAGTTCATGCTATAGACAGAGTAGAGGCTCTGAGTCCGAGGGAGGCGGCTGGCTGATGGTCCTTATTGCTCCAAGGGAAGCAAGCAATTTTCTGGTTGACTTGCTTTGCTGATTACAAGTCAGCTGAATCTTCAGGTTAAGTTAGTGTCACACACACACACACGCACACATACACACATGCACACACACACATACACACACACACACACACACACACACGCACACATACACACATGCACACACGCATACATACACATGCACATACACACACACACACACACACACGCACACACACATACACACACATGCACACACACATACACACACATGCACGCACACACACACACACATACACACACACATGCACGCACACACACACACAAATGGTAACAAAGATGTGCCTTCTGCTCTGTTCGGCTGGCTGGGGTCTATAGAACTCAGGGACACTCACAGGAGGGATCACTCCCTCTGAGGCCAGCCTTGCCCTCTGGCTCTCTTCATGAGACCATGAGAAGCCCTCTTATCCTCAGCAGACCCCCTCCCCATGTGCATTCCCTCCTCAGGCAACCTCTCCATGAATCAGCACACCAAAGTCTTAAAAACATGAATGTGAAGGACTTGCAAGTCCAATTGTGATCATGGATGCTTTTATCCCAGGCCTCCAGCAGGCATTTTGGACTCACCCAGACTGCCCCTACATCCTTTCTGCCTCCACATCCCTCCACCAACCACCTACAGCCTAGGAAGTTGCCACTCCGCAGGTGCCCACCTGATGCCTGGTTGGCAACTCCCACCTTTCTGGTGTGGTACCTTTCTCGTTGTCCCACACCCCACCGTAGGAAACCACCCAGTCCTCCAGCCTTCTTCTACCACTTCCTGCCACCACCTCCCATAGAGTCTAGACGGCAGGGTCATCTCTCGATTTGCTGGTCAGTTTTGAACAAATTGCCCCAGGGCATTTGGCTTCTGAGTGTGGGTTCTATGCCTGGTCACCATATAACTCTTCCTGTTCACAGAATCATGTCATGTGGGTGGTGGAAGGGACCTTGAAAAGCCCCTATTTCACAGCTGAAGTCACAGGATTGGAGAGGAAATGCCAGTTACAGCCGCACAGCTCCCTGCTTGAACCACCTCCTTAGTGCTCTCTCTTCCCCCTTTCCTGGTCTCCCCAAATCTGAGTCGACCCCCAAAACAGGAGTAGAGATTTGATGCTTCTGGAGCCTGAGGTATAGGTAATAAAAGCGGATGTCTCATCCCAAAGGAGACAGGAGGATTCTCGCTTGCCACAGCATCATGACCGTTTTCTGTCAGCCTAGGTTCTCTGTCTCAAAGAGGAGTTGATGTAACTTTCCCAATCCTAGCATACTTCCAACCTCCTGCTGTCCCATCCATTCAGGCCCTCAGACTTCCCCTGCTTATCTGTTCTAGCCTCATAGAATTGCCTGATCGGTTTACCAAAAGGCCATCCCTGAGCATGTCCCTCTTCTCTTCTGGAATAGTCCGGTGGCTTCCCGTTCCCTGCTGATCACCTGCAGCTGGGACCACAGCCCTTCACACTGGCTGCCAACATCATCCCAGCTGTGTTAGTGGAAAACTCTTTTCCTCAGGTGTCCCCCATTTTCCCCAAACACACCTCGTACTTCCGCCGTGTATCACTTTTGCCCAGACAGCGGCCATTGTTTAGACAGTCTTCCAGTCTCTTCCAGAAAGGCTATTCAGTTCTCAAGGCTGACCATATATGCCACCTCCCCATAAAACTTTCTTCCTCAACCCGTGAGACGCCTCAGAGGTCGGTGTGGTATCTTTCTTCCCACTCATCAGACTCCCCTTTCTTTTACAACCATCAAGACCCGCGGCGTATGTCTCCACCGGGCTAGGGGTGAGAAGGCGAAGACCTGGACTTTTCCAGTTTGGCATTGGCTGTGCCCAGCTCTACAGCCTATAGCAGAGTTGTCTGCACAGTATTCGTTCAATAAATAAATTCTTTGAAGTGCACTCGTTACAAGGCTGTCCCTGGATTATCAAGGTTAATATGGATAATTAAGTTGAATTATTAACCTCCAAAATGATTACAATGAGTCCAGTCTGGCCGCTGCCCTCCGTAGCGTCTGGCTCTAATGACTTCTGGCCTAATTACCCTCTGGAAGCTAGAGGCTTGGGTTCTTGTCACAGGAGAGAACCCTAGGAAACTAGCCCAAGAAACACATTTAGCTCCCTCACATCCGCAGCTGGCCGGAAGAAGGTACGGAACATGGAGGGGCGTGATGATTGACAGACACAGGCGGAGGCAGCAGCAGCAGACCCATGGACCGGCCTGCACTCTGCCTTGTGTGGCCTTTAAAAACAACGAGTGCCTTTGCCAGTGGCCGTGGCATTTGTTCGCATCCGGCCTTCCTTTCTGCCCCGCTCTGTGGTTCCGGAATAGCCAGCCAGTGTGCTGAGAGCAGTGGGGCTGTCTGCAAGTGAGTGCTGTGGAAGAGGCTCGCATTTTAGACTTAGAACATCTCTGTCAAGCGGCCCACTTAGGATCCCGCCGACTTTTGTGTTCTCTATCACAAGTGACAGCCAGGCTCAGGCCCTCTGGGGCCGTTCCATCTGAGTCAACAAAAGCTCTTTCAGCTGAGAGATGGGTTGGGTCTCTGGGCAGGGGGTGGGGGTGGGGGGTGGATGCCAAGGCGCAACTTGCCCTCCCAGAGCTCATAGTCACAGCAGGCAGCCTGTGAGAGCAAAACAGACCCAGAGGGCAATCAGGCTTGACCTCTCCATTCACAGATGCGGGTTCTCAGTGGCGCAAGACACAAACGTTTAGAGAGCTGGAAATGAATTGATAGTGACTCTTGACTTTGGATGCGGACTGCAGCAGGGCATGCTCCCGACCCCAGAGCCTCTCATCTTCTGCACTGGGCAGGTCTCAGCCACAGCTACACAGCATGTACCCTTCAGGAGGGTGTCTGAAAATATGGGGCAAGTGTGGACTGAAATCCAGCCTGTAATCCCATAATCAAGCCCCACTGAGCATGGGACTGGCTCTCCCCTCTACGAGGCATGTTTTTTCTGCTTTACACAGAGGAATCTTCTGTAATATTTGACAGCTCCAATACCAGCAGGACCCGCGTCCCAGGATGTGGCTATTTCCCAAGGGTCTACTCTGAGGAGACATTAGAGCCCCATGATGTGCTGCAGTTCCCTGGCTGGCTCCCCTGGCCTTTCCCACGGCCTCTCCCCTCCTTGGACAGACCTTCCATTCAGTTCAGGATGGCTGCATCAGGCACGCCTGTTTCTATGGTCCGAGAGCCTCCAGCATGCTCTCCTCTTCCAACGTGGCATACTACAGGACAGTTTGACGAGGCTCCTGAACACATCCTGCTTATTGACTTTTATTTCCACAGCTGTGTGGAGGAGGGGAGCAATAAATCCATTGTTGCCCTGTAGATCCTGCCTCTCCACTGTTCATCTCAGATCTCATGCCCTACCTTATCCCCCATCTACACCCTCACTGATTTTGCTCCCCTTCGGGACTCTCCCCAAGTCCTAATTACTCATTGAGGCCTTGCCTACCAAACCCAGTCAACAGACTTTCCGCTTCTGTCTCGGGCCTCATGCAAGCCACGACGTCAACATGGCAGCTAATACTGCCAAGGCCCCAGCGGGGTTTGTTCGGACTTCTTCCCCACGTCTAAGAAGCTACTGATTATTTATAAGGCTGCCCAACAGATCAACCCGACTGCAGAATCTCAGACAACCCCCACTATTATCTCGCCATTTCCACGGGTTAGCAGCACAGGCCCCGCCAGCTGGTCCTCCTGCTTAAGGCTGTACTAGGCTGAAGCCAAGCTGTCGGCCAGGCTGTGCACGCCTCGGGCAGCTTGACATGGGGACAAGCCACTTCTAAGCTCCCTCAGTGGGGTGGAACTAGTTTTCTTATCCTTTGAAAGGCTGAGGTTCCTGAGGCCTAGCCAACTGTTGGCTCCTAAGGCCACCACACATAGCTTCTATCCCTACCGGCCCCATGCCACATTTTACGGTCAGACCGTCTGCCAGCCCGCTCCGGTTCACATTCCCCGCTGTAATCCCCTCCGGGTTGGTTCACATCCCTTCCCCGCCACCTGAACCCTTTTCATAGCAGCTTTGAAGGCTCTGAGTCATGGCTGTCATCGATGCTTGGGTACCTGTGCGTCTTTGCACGTGACAGTGTCCTAGCTCGTCGTGATGGTTATGACTGTGTCAGAGGAGGCAGACCTTGCAGCCACAACCTAGGAAAGCAGTCCAGGTGACAAGGGGTGGGGGGGGGGTGGGGGGGGGCGGGGCCCTGTGGCTTTGCAGGGAGGAGGAAGAGAGAGAAAGGGAGGCTGGGTGGAAGGCTCATAAACCACGGCATTCCCTCTGCTATAATTAGAACTCCAGCCACCAAGGGACTCTCCTGCCTGCCTGCCCTTGGGACAGAGCAAGGACCTTGGATGCTTGTGGCCCATGTGGCCACTGTCCTTTCATTCATTTTTTTCCCCCTGGGGACAGTATCTATCATTTGGTTATATTTTATTTTATTTTTGGTTTTTCGAGACAGGGTTTCTCTGTGTAGTTTTGGTGCCTGTCCTGGATCTCACTCTGTAGACCAGGCTGGCCTCGAACTCACAGAGATCCACCTGGCTCTGCCTCCCGAGTGCTGGGATTAAAGGTGTGCGCCACCACCACCCGGCGGTCATATTTTCTTTTTCCTTTTACCACTTGAAGTCTGGTTTGGGCCAAGGAGCTCTTTCTTGGCCCGAGTTTGGTGATTTAACGCCAGTCCCCTGACCCCTGACACTTGGAGTGCTTTTGTCCCTGAGATCATCTTTCCGTTTTCCTCTCCTGATCCACTTTTTCCTGTAACCGTCCCACTGTGGACATTTGTGTTCTTGACCTGGCCGGTTGTGTCTTCTATTACTTAGGCTCCTAAATTTATTGTGTAGTGATCTTCTCCCCCTAGGATTTCTGGTAAACAGGAAGTGTTAGTTGGAGACACCAGTCAGTTCCATGTTGTTTTACTTTGAGACAGAACCTTACTATGTAGCCCGAATCGGTCTCAGAACAGAGATCTTCCTGCCTGCACCTCTTAGTGCGTTGGTTGTGGGTGTGTGTTTGCCATGCCTGGCTCCGTCTCATTTTCTATTGAATCACTGTCCGTGCAGTTCATGATATATGTTCTTGGCCATGAGCAATTTCTCGGTTCTATTTACTTTTTTAATTCAGTAAACAGAAGGTTGGGGCAACAGTGTTAGTGAGCTGAATGAATAAGAAAGACTCAGGCTCATTAACCAGGCCTCTGAGGCGGTGTTTGATTCAGGGATGGGCTTGCTCAGTTAATACTTGGTAAAATCGCCCTTTTAGACTCTTTAAATCTTAGGTCATGTCCGTTTTACCCTTGATTTAGACAAAAAAGCAGCTGCCTAAACCTAAAATGCAGGAATCTTTTGTTTTTGTTTTTTTGAGACAAGGTTTCTCTGTGTAGCTTTGGCACCTCTCCTGGAACTCACTCTGTAGACCAGGCTGGCCTCGAACTCACAGAGATCCACCTGACTCTGCCTCCTGAGTGCTGGGATTAAAGGTGTGTGCCACCACTGCCCGGCTTTAATCTTTCCTTTCCCTGACCTCCACATTGCACTTAGCCTGGAGTTCCAGTCTAACCCAGCTGGAGTGTTTTTCTAGTCTTCTTCCCATCCCCCACTCTTCCCCTCTCCACTTTGAAGCACTGTTTTGCTCTCATTCCTTTCCCTCTTGCTTTTTCCAACACCATCAGGTAAACGGCTTAACAACCTAGATCCCATCACGGAGCTACCCTCATCAAAAGCCCCTGGCAATCCCCCATTACCCCCAAAGTGCAGCTCAAGCCCTCACTGTGTTCCTGGGGGTTTTTTTTTGTTTGTTTGTTTGTTTGTTTTTGTGTTTTTTTTTTTTTCCGAGACAGGGGTTCTCTGTGTAGCTTTGTGCCTCTCCTGGAACTCACTTGATAGCCCAGGCTGGCCTTGAACTCACAGAGATCTGCCTGCCTCTGCCTCCCGAGTGCTGGGATTAAAGGCGTGCGCCACCACTGCCCAGCGTGTTCCTGGTTTGTAAAGCCCCATCCTTTGTCTTCTTCCCAAGGCCAAGTTCACTCCTGCCCAGGACCATGGCAGATGCATTCCCTCTGTCCGACATGTCCTTTCCCAAGCTCTTCACTTGAATGAATCCTCTTCGACCCTTAGTTCTCAACTTGAATGTCACATTTCCCAAGTGGCTGTCCGTCTAAGAGCAGGTGTTTCCTGTTACCCATGTGCCTTTGCTGTTTTGTCCGCCATGTCTCTTCCCCTCTAGGCTGAAAGTTCCGTGAAAACAAAAGAGACGTATTTTGCTAGGTGCTGTGTAGCCAGCCCCAAGCTCAGTACCCAGTGCACGGCATTAGACTTAAAGTCTGTTAAATGAGATTTTAAGAAGGATGAATGAATGAGATATCCTGGGATTCTTTCCATGTGGGTTCTCCCAATTTAATTTATATGCCATTTAAGTAGCGGATGCAGCCCCATTCCCTCATTGTGCATTTCCTGGGTACCTTCAAGTATCTGTAGGCCTTTTCTACCATGGTAACATCTTGTTCATCTGAAGGATGTTGTCTCACATCCTCTTCTATACAGAACTCATCTGAGAAGCTAGGAAGAAGTGAGAAGTCCTCTGCAGCAATCCCCAAACTTTGAGATTCCAGCTTTTGTGTCCTGCCACGTAAGCCTGATATTTACTGACATTTCCACACATCTAATAGGATGAGGGTGTGAGTTCAGAAACCCACAGCCGGTTCATTGCATTGATTTTGTTGCTGAGAAAGCATTCTGTCAACCTCCATCCAAGGCTGCTACCTTTCCTGCAGAAGATCCTCAGAGAGGAAGTATATTCAAAAGATGGAGAATTCTTTTTAATGCATCCTCTAGTCACAGTCCCAACCCATCCCTCACCCCCACTCCTACCCCGCTGCCTTCCCACCCTCTCCAGTCCATTTATCTACAGCCACATTCAGATATGGTATGGAACTGTGGGTCTGCTTTCCTTGGTGCCCTACTGGAATTCTGATGGATGCCTAAAGAGGTCCCCATTTCAGAGGGTTCAGGAATAGAGGGAGCGGAATGATGCCTTTATACCTATTAGATCGCTTGTCCAGAGCCTACCCCTCCAAAAGCCTCTGAGATGAGATCCCGGGAGCTCACTGATGAAGCAGGGAGCATTCTCTCCAGCATCCCTGGCCTTGTCAGAAGGGAGATGCCTGGGTCTACCATTCCGAGGACCGTTCTACAACCTCTAGAAGAAATGGAGCATTTGCTCTTATTGATTATTCACTCATTCACATTTAGATTGCCTGCCTGACATTTAGTGTCAGGCAGGCAATCAATACACAGGAGATATAGATGATGTCCACAGGATGATATTGCCCTGAGAGCAGCTTTATGCATGGGCAGGCTGCACCGGAGTCTACCCTGGCTCTGACAGCTTGTTATCATTTATTTACAATTTGCTCCCCTATATCCAAGACACTCCTGCCCTGATTTGTAGGCAGACAGCTGGCACCTCGCTGGTTTCTTCTAGCCCAGCTGGAACTGCTTACCTCTGTAGGTGGGGACACTTAGCCTCTGCTTTGTCCTGCAGACTGTGTTCCTTAGAGGCAGTTCCCTGCTAGCAACTGCTTCCTAGGGGTTGTCTCTGGAGTGTGGGGAGAGAGGGAGTGGTGGAGAGCATTCCAAATGTAGCAGTGGGGAATATGGGATATACATGCTTTCCCCACGGCTTGGCAATCTCACCAGTTTGTGCAGTTTGATTGGGCACGTTTGTAATAACAACACTTGGGAGGCAAGGTCATGAGTTCAAGGACAACCTAGACCACATAGCTTGACCTCTGTTGTTATTCCTCAGTGTGCTTATCCTCTCCTACGGATTCGGTGAGCACTCATCTCCATCCCATGCTTGCTCTTGCCTCCAGATTATTGAACACAATGCACTTCCTTCCAGGTCTCCCTGCCTTCCCTTCCTTAATTCCTAGTAAATCTGGAAGACTGCTGGACACCGCCAGGATAGGACACAGGTTTCTAGAAGGCTTAGTGTCTTCCATTATAACCTGCCTTCCCAGCAGCTGGACTGGGAAACCCTGCAGTGTTCCTGGGCCTACAGACACACCTGCTGGGTCGTTGCTGTGATGTGTGCTCATCGCCTGCATAGCTGTCTGTTCCAACTGGAATATGAGACCTTGAGACCGTCTCTACTGCATTTCTAGTGGCTGCTGAGGTTCCCAGCATACAGAAGAAAGAACCCGTTAAGTGTTCCTTGCATCAATTCACTCATTAAGACGATGGTTGCAGTGTGATAAATCCTAGGCTTAGTGTCAGAGCCGGTCTTCCCATAACAAAAGTCCTCCCAAAGGAAGTCATGTGGTCAGAGTCACTTACACAAGAGGTTGTACCACTTCTCTCTATAGCACTGAAGTTTCCCATGTGTGGATGTCTCCATGGTCCTTTCACCCTCTTCCAGTAAGACTTGCTCTTATTCTGGTTGATTGTAGGGATGCCAAAGGTCCATCATGTCCAAAAGACCCTCTTAAAAGCCCACCAATAGCATGGGGACATAATTAGAAGCAGGGGCTGTTTTGAGGACTTGATCCTCACAGCCTAATTGTCAACACCTCCTACTGACTTCTCCTTGGCCCTGCTGGGCCCTGGCTTTATTGCCTCCTAATTGGCAACCCAGGGCTCCTCTAGAGCTTTTTCCTACACCGCTGATAGGTTGCTGAGTTCCAAAGACTGGGGGTGGAAACATCTGAGTCAGGCCCTGAGAAGTATTGAAAAAAGTGTCAAATTCTGTAGAAGACCATAAAGCAAAAGGTATGATAACCCTCTAGAGCCTACGTCCCAAGGCCACAAAATCCAGGGCTAGCACACGAGGCTGGGCATCTGCAAACGTAGTTACAAACCAAGCCTGGCCTGGAGACTGGAGAGGACTAGGTCTTGCAAAGCTACGGGTTTCTCAAGTGTACAGTGCAGCTGTCATTGTGACTAATGACAGGGAGATTTGCTCAAGGGGCTCGAAGCTCATCACAGGCACCATCACACACTTTCCACCGCAGAGAGTCAAGAGGCACAGTGACTCAGTCACAAGAAGGCCGGTCCCAGGAAAGATGAAGCTGAGTTTGGCTGGCTGGGGCTGCATTTTTAGCACCTTGCTCAAGGACAGCCATGTGCTAAGGGCAAAGATATATCAACATTCAGGTTCATCTTTTCTTTTAAAAAGACAGACATTTGAAAATGTCAGCAACCACTGAATAATCAAAATATTTAACAAAATGACAGCTTCGTATTTTAGAGCCCTTTTAAATCAAAAAAATTGCTTGCATATTTATCACTTCACTTGGCTTTCAAAAAGGAAGGAAGGAAAGAAAGAAGGAAGAAAAGAAAAGGTTCGTGAGGGAACTGAATTTCAGGTTGCAGCACTCGGAAGGTTGAGAAGCATTGCTCTGGAGCATCACCAGGTCAGTTTTGTTGCTGTAAAGACTGCAGAGCTGGTATAGAGCTTTCCTGTTTAAAAAGATGGAGGCCAGGAAGTCACCTGACAAACTGTAGGTTTTGTCTGTATTGTCCCCACCTCCTTTTTTTCCTCCACGGCTAATAACACAGTAGAGGTCAAATCAAGGTCGGCTTGTGGTGAGTAATTTCAAGTGTGTCTGTCTTGTGGTGTGTTTTTGTCCATGAGGTTGGAGCACGGTACAAGATGGCTGTAATAGGAAGCACGATGTGAATCGCAATCAGACCGCCGAAGACATAAAGCACATCCCTGCAGGGGAACTGGGCACAGGAACTGAAAGGATACATTTGTGTTTGTTGCCACATAATCGACTGAAGCAAGTCCTAGCATGACTTATATCATCTGGTGTGTCTCTGCTCACACAAAATGGTATGCACTCTTACAAGGACGTAGACAGTGGCCTGGAATAAATGATGGTCACCGAATGCTAAGTGGCTCTGTGTGGTAAGATGAGATGGATGTAATGTTGTAGATGGTCTACCCTTAAAGCTCACTTGCCTGGCTGTTTCAGAGAGCAGCAGTAGCTTTCAGACCTAATCTTCACATAGTGTCCAAAGCTGATTGGAGCCACAGTCCTCTCTATATCCAAGGAAACCAAACCTAGCTAGACTGGCCTCATGGCGAGCTTCCCCCTCAGAGCGCTCAGAGACAGTGCTCAAGGGCTCTGGATGCTGCTCTTGAGGGTCTCCTGGAGTAGAGGGGATCTCTGAATGATATGCATGTCCGTGGTTCATGCAGCCTATCTCTCCCACATACTGAGTTCTGGGTCTCAGCCCTGGCTCCTTTGACCCTCAGAAGGAATTTAGGACGAAAGACAGAGGTCATGCACGTCTCTTCCCAGTCAGCTAGGTCCTGAAGCACTCGTGGCTATAACCATTGGTTATCTGCCTCAGCCACCCATAGAGATTGACCTTTGCCAGGGGCTCAAGGCATTTGGGTCCCTGAACCCCGATGTGGCCTAAGGGCCCCTTAACTGGGAAGTGGCGGGCAGCCTCCTTGCTTTCTGAGCAATGGCTTCATTACCTGCCAAACTGGACTAACAGTATTGCCTCACAGGAACCCCAAGTGAGATGAGGTTTGTAGCGTGCCTGGTGGAGAATAAATGGTCTTACAGCAGACAAACTGGCTCTGGAAGGTATCTAAATTAGGATTGCCTGTGATGAAATTCTGTGATGAAATGCTATGACCGAAGGCAACACGAGGAGGAAAGGGTTCATTTCACTTACACTCCCAAGTAACAGTCCATCATCGAGAGTAGTCAGGGCAGGAGCTCAGACAGGGCAGGAACCTGGCGGCAGGCGTGAGCTGGTAAGCATGTGGGCCTGAGTTTGCTCCCCAGAACCCACGTAAAAAGATGGGAGTATTTGATAAGCCCTGGGCCAGTGAGAGACCTCTCAAAACAAACAAGTGAAGAAACCCACCAAGGTGGACGGGCCAGTAATTAAGAAACAATTCTTATCCAAGATTGTCTTCTGGCTGCCACATGCTTGTGCATACATGTGTATGAGCACCTATAACCCCCCCCCCCACCATGACCACCACACACACACACACAGATACACACAAATATAAAATAAAATAAAATAAAATAAAATAAAATAAAAACTGGCTTTGGAATTAGGCATGGGTGCAAATGCCACCTTGTCACAAATCGACTATACAACTTTGGCTAAGTGAAACAGCCTCTCACAGCCTCAGTTTCCCACTTGGTTTCTTCTGCTTTGTCCTGTCTGCCATCTGGAAGACCTCCAGCTCCCTCTAAGCAGCATTGTGATTTGTCCAAGGCCCAGAGAACCCAGGCTCATGTGAGCCTGGTTAGGGGTAGTTTTCCAGATGTGTGGGGACGGGGTGACCTATGGTTAGAATTCAGCACCCCTTCTTGTTTGTGTTTTTACACCTCTGAAACTCTAAACCAGCTGTCTGAATCACTTGCAAACAGACCAAAGCTGTTTTCATGCGTCACACGAGGCCCCACAGGAGCCAGCCACGCCTCAGGATAATGCACTAAAAATATTCTTTCGGTTCTATTTTTAAGGCTCCGAGGGCTACAAACCACAGTCCGAGAAAGCAGAGTTCTTCATTGTGTGCACGCACAGGACGTCAGCTCAGAGCCCAATTCCCACTGGGACTGTGGGCCAGTCCAGGAGCTGGACTTACCTCCCCCATGCTCTGTTTCCCTGACCACCTGGAATCTCGCTAAGCAAAGGCCCAAGCTGCAAGTGCGGCCTTGACCTTCTCTAGGACTCTGCTAGGCACAGAGGGCTACGATACAGCCCACTAGGACGGGACCTTTGTGTCTGCTCTGTGCCTGTTTCCATACTGGACATTCCCTGAATCACCAGCACTGAGGCTTCTGGCCATCAGGGATGCTGGACACTGCCCTACCATGTCTGAACAGTCATTTATAATTTTCAAAGCGTATTCATACCTGTTAGCTTCACTGGTCACTGTAGTGCCTCTACCCAAGAGTTGTTATGACCTATAGGTGATAGATTGGGAAACCAAAGGAGAGTTTGTGCCCTGTTATCTCCGTAGTGGTGTGACAGAATGCAGGTGATCTCTGATGTGTCCAAAGGTGATGACCTCTAATAACCTCACACTGGTTCAGCATCTTTCCCCTGCTCTTCTTTCCTGCCATAGCAACAACATCAGTAACACTTCACTCATTCATTCATTCACTCATTCGTTCACTCACTCATTCCCTTGACAAGTATTTCCCTCAGTTCATAAACTGAAGCCCTTCTGGATTAAGCTAAGACACAAATGACACCGTCCCTGTTCCAGGAGGTGACAGCCCCAGGACAGAACCCCAAGAAAGCCTTCTTCAGAAGAAGTAATCATACTGTGGACCTGGGGACTGGCGAGCACCCTGGGCCAGGCAGGTGCGTGAAAAGCCAGGAGCTTGTGAAGATGGACGGCTGAAGTGAGTAAGGGTGGGAGCCAGGGAACTGTGAGGGCTGGATGCTGGTCTGCGACAGAGCAGGGGGTGCGGGCTGCTGCTGGAGTCCAGCGGTTTACAGCAGAGGTCAGTGCAGTCACAGCTGGGTCTTAGAAGAGTCTCAGGGGTAGCCCTGTGGAGGGTGGGGTAGTCAGACTTCAGAGAAGGGAGCCAGCTTGCAGACCATTGCAACAGTTCAGGGGACCCAGGATGAGACCGAGGGAGCAGGAGCCAAGGGGGTCGACAAAGAAAGATTCAGTTCTAAAGGTAATTGAAAGGAGGTAAGAGATGTGATGAGAGGAGGTAGGCTGTGTGAGACAGAGAAGGAAGGGTCCAGGGGAAGCCCAGGCTCGAACCCTGATCGACTGAGGGCAGATCAGTGTGCCAAATGCATGGAGAGGGCCAGCCAGAGGGTGTATTGAGAGTGTAATAAGCAGGAAGTTAGATACACAGTTGTGGAGTTCCAGGAAGAGGGCCAGCTGCGGCACAGTCTGGAAGGAAGTGAGCTCTGGAGGGGGCCAGAAAACAGCGGGTCTCTACCCTTATTCTCATCAACTGAAAAATACCAGTGCCTCAGGGGGCAGGTGGTGGCGGCTGCGGCGGCGGCGGCGGCTGCGGCGGCGGCGGCGGCTGCGGCGGCGGCGCACGCCTTTAATCCCAGCACTCGGGAGGCAGAGGCAGGCGGATCTCTGTGAGTTCGAGGACAGCCTGGTCTACAGAGTGAGTTCCAGAACAGCTAAGAATGTTACACAGAGAAACCCTGTCTCAAAAACCCAAATCACCCCCCACAAAAAAATATTAGTATCTCTGCTCCATTAGTAGACTGCATGCCTGAAGGCAGGGACTCGGAGTGTGCTTCATGTACTTGGTTCTAAATCCCTGGCTATTTCACGGGTAAATTCCGGAATGCGCATGTGCCCATGCAATGATATTTCCATACACATGGAAGTCTAGGTGTATGCCTACCTCGGGGTGGCCATGAAGGCCCACTCTGGGTACTTGTCTCCATTAAGATCTTTCTGCAGGACTCTGCCTAGCTATCCTCTGAAGCCTGCTGCCACATCCCAGAGAGAAGCTCCATGGCCACAGAGTTCGGTCCTCTGCACTTTCTAGCACATTCAGTCTAGGTTAGGGAAGGCCACACGCGGGCAGGTTCTGGAGCATGAGTGTATGGCATGGGGTTAACAGTGAAGACATTTGCCTTGAGTTTTGGGCTCTGCTCCAGAGAGCTCACTTTGTTTGAGCAGCAAATCTGATTCTAGGGAAGCTACCAAGAATAGACGTCTTCCCAGCCCTCCTCGTTCCCACTGTGGCTTGCCCTCATTCCCACAGCTGGCAGAGCGGGTGACTCAGTTTCAGCCCCAAGTTTGTATTTCCTGATCACGTGATCTATAAAAGAATGGCCAACAAAACAGGCACTCTAATATTTGCTGGCTGACAACACTAATTCTTGTTTCTATTAACAAAGACAAAGAGAATATTTGCAAGAGAGGGAAAAAAACCCTAATCAGTACATTTTCATTTGTAAAGGAATTTTTTCCTAACACATGAATTGCTCCCTCTAAATGAAAACTTGCTTAACTCTAGGAATGATGCTAAGCATGTGGAGGATGACAATATGCTGTCGTGACATAGTGTTGTTTCCCTCCCTGGGCAAGCTGTTGCTGAGCACGGTCCTTCCCATCTGTGAAACCTAGGCAGGAACCATACCTGTGCCTTCCATATCAAAGTGCCCACATGCACTGCACAATGGTGTGTGACGTGTACCAACTTGAGCCAAGTCAGCTTGAGACTGAACTTCCTAGCCACTTAGGGCCCCTGGTTTAGGAATGCATCTGCCCGACAAGGGGTGTGCCAGTTTCTGCCCATTTTACCTTTTGTTCTCCTCAACCACAGATGTGACCTCTGACCCTCAGGAGTCTCTTTGCAATAGTCCTGGGCCTCTGGACTTCCACCTTCCTATACCCATGACCCTTCGGATCCTGACTGGCTGGACAAAGTGGGAGGGTTCTCTGCCTGGTGATGAAAGGCGGGGACCCCAAACAACGACCATACAAAGGGCTTCTGCAAACTGATCTTTCTAGACTATGAACTGCTTCCTGCTTCTAGCCCTCCACTGTTCTCTAATTCTGAGTTTCCTGAGGGTTTGACTGATTAAGGTCTTTATCTCAACAGGTCTGTTTGTGTGGAGAGGGCTGGGTAAACATGAAGTAGGAGCTGGGAATGGACAGGGACAGAGCCCCAGGGATAAAGCAGGCAAGGACAGCTATCGAGAGGAAAGGGAACCAGAGCAGACCCTCAGCAGACAGGAGCAGGAAGCCTCACTGGGCCTGGATGGGAGGTGGGAGAACTCAGAATGAGCACAGTGAGGAAGAAGACGGGGAAAGAAGGGAAATGACGGACCTTTCTAGTCCCTGGTTCATTCCAACCTGGAGCAATGCCAGGTCTGTCAGAACACAGGCTTTGGGACACTCACCAAGTTCTACAACTTCAGCCCTTACCTGGGGACATGGCCCTCTAAGTCAGGAGCACCAAGAGGCAGATTCTTCAGTGATGACGTCATCACACACACACACACACACACACACACACACGGAGGATGAAAGCTTATTGACTGTAGCAATTTCATCAGATTCATGGTACACACCAGATGGGAACCAGCTCCTATTTCCTTTATGTCTGAAGAGCAGTTACTCCAGGAGCTGTGAGGAAACTGAGACCTTGGAGCATGCAAGGCTAAGGGAGGCAGGGGCTCTGTCCGTAAGCACCTGAAAGGTTGTCTTGCATGTGGAAGACAGACAGGTTTGCTGATTCAGAGCCCAGAGGGAGAGATTTTAACAAATTCACCAAAAAAACCAGAAGAGAAAGATGAGCTGCTGCATTGGTCAGCTTTCACCACCCCCACAAAGCGTCAGACACAGGCTGCTTATGAAGAAAATGCTTTTATTTAGTTTACAGTTTGGGGGATTCAAGGGCACGGTACCCACATTGGCTCATTCCGGAGTCGGGGTCATGGCAGAGACCAACAGCAATGGTGGAAATGTGTTGTCAGGACAAGTGGACACATTTAAGCCAAGAGTCAAAGACAGGGATAATGAATGGCCAGATTCCCTCCTTTAGTAACAGCTATTTTGTGAGAATTACAGAGGGGTCATGTGAGACTTGCCTCGTGTCCCCAGTGACCGAAAAACCACCCCAAAGGCCACACAGACTGTGCCACCTCCAATAGCCCCACTACAGAGACCAGCCCTCTAATCATACGGATCCTTGAAGGACACTCAGGCCGTTACAGCTGCCTTGGAAGGTGGCGAGCCCCTGTCAAGGAGACCTAAGCAGAAGTGTGGACCGTCGGCAGGAATAACCCAAGGATCTTGAGTTAATGAACACTCTGACCATGCCTGTAGCCTGTGAGTTGAAATTTGGTCCAACGGCTATCTGGTTGTTAGAACTCGGCTATCTGGTTGTTAGGACGCACCGTGACTCTCTGGGACTCTTTATACCTCGAACAAGGGAAGCCGCCCCTGCCTGCAGGTAAGTAGGACCTTCTCTTGTCTAATGACCTCAGCGCACAAAAATGTCCAGGACCCTCACCGCTGCTAAGTCACGAACTTAGGTCTCAGTCATGACATTTGAAAGAAAACAAAACAAAACAAAAACAACAACAACAACAACAACAAAAACAAAAAAAAGAAAGAAAACAAAAACAGAAGTTACACAAACAGGCGCAGCAGAGCACACCTATGCTTAAAGGCATTCTTAAGTGAGGGGAGGGTGATGGAAATAACAACTCCGTCTGATTTAACCTGTGTGTAGACTGGAATTTTGAGTGCGTTCCTTCAAAGGATATGCAAGGACACACGTTTCACCCCAGGCCCCACCCCCAGAACGTCTGATTTTTTTCCTACCTTCTCTTCTGTAACAGAGCATGTTACTCAGGGATTACCAAATGTGTGGGAGTTATAATTCCTGATAATGCCCGGTTTGATTGTGTAAACCATTTGCCTACTCCCTCCTAAAAATATTCTCCGGGGCAGGCGAAGACATGTACATGTGTGAACAGGTTAGACAGAACATGTTTCCCTGAGGTCCAGGGGACAGCAACATGTCTGAGTGGCCTTTGACCTTAGGTCTTGGGTCAGAAGTCTTGAATGAATCCAGATCAGCAGGCAGGAGCTGCTAGGAGAAACCGTAGAGCTGAGTGGCTTTTAGCAGAGTGGGGAAGGGGTCCCCTGTTATTCTCTCCTTACACTTCACCCCTGGTACCAAGGCTATGTCTCATTGATGAGGAGGAAGCCATGATTATTTTCTGAAAAAAAAAAAAAATGAATGAGAACAGGACACTCTGACCAGGGAAATAGGTAAGCTAAGCCCAGATCTTTACCTCTCCCTCTGCTCCTCCAAATCCAATCCCCCAGTCTCATCCCCAGCTCTGCAGCAGACCTTCTGCTGTGGCCTCTCTGCACTCTCTGTTCCCATTCCCAGGGGACTAAGCAGATCCTGGTGGGTCACTCTGCTTTTCTCCCTTCTGTGAAGCCCCTCACCCTGCACCCTGCCCCATCCCATCCCATTCCTAAGTTGTCAGCTCCCAATACCCAGACACACACTTTATCTGGAGCCTCTTAGTGGCCACACCTATCAGGCTTCTCAGCAGGTAACATGCATCCACATACTCTCCTAAGAACCAGAGAGGAAAGAAATTGAGACTAAAAAACTCACCCAGCAAAGACAAGGCCAGATAGCAGCACCTGGAACTACAGTCATCCCAATCCCCGATGCCAAGATACCAGCACAAAAACACAATCCATAACAGCCAGGACAATATGTCTCCACTAGAGCCCAGCAGCCAGACCACAGCAGACTCTGAATGTTCCAACGTAGCTGAAGCACAAGAAAAAGACCTTAAAAGAGCCTTTATGAATGTTATAGAGGTCCGTCAAGAGGAAGTGAGTAAGTTCTTTAGAGAAATCTCTGAAAACACAAACAGTGAAAGAAAATGAAGAAAACCATTCAAGACCTGAAAGTGGAAACAGAACCAATAAAGAAAACCCAAACTGAGGAAAATCTGAACAATCTGAAAATGAGAAATTTAGTAACGTAAAAAGAACCACAGAGGCAAGCCTCAGCAGCAGAATTCAAGAGATGGAAGAAAGAATGTCAGACACTGAAGACAGACACAACAGAAAAAATTAGTTCAAGAGATGGAGGAGAGAGGTCAGACATTGAAGACAGACACAATAGAAGAAATGGATACACCAGTTAAAGAAAATGTTAAATCTAAAACATTACTGGCACAAAACATTCAGGAAATCTGGGACACTATGAAAAGACCAAATCTAAGAACAATAGGAATAGAAGAAGAAGAAGAAACTCAGGTCAAAGGCACAGAAAACATTTTCAACAAAATCAGAGAAGAAAATTTCCCTAACCTTAAGAAAGAGATGCCTGTCAAGGTACAAGAAGCATACAGTACACCAAATAGATTGGACCAAAAAAGAAAGTCCCCTTGGCACACAACAGTCAAAACACTAAACACAGAACAAAGAAATAATGTTAAAGGTTTCAAGGGGTAAAGTCCAGGTAACATATGAAGGCAGACCTATTAGAATTACACCTGACTTCTCAATGGAGACTCGACAAGCCAGAAGGACCTGGACAGATGTACTGCAGACTCTAAGAGATCACAGATGCCAGCCCAGACTGCTATACTCAACAAAACTTTCAATCACCATTGAAAATAAGACATTCTACAATGAAACTAAAGAAATCCAGAGAATTATAAGTATATACTTTAAAAACACGTCCTCCAAGCTGGGCAGTGATGGCATAATCCCAGCACTTGGGAGGCAGAGGCAGGCTGATCTCTGTGAGTTCAAGGCCAACCTGGTCTACAGAGTGATTTCCAAGACAGGGACCAAAACTACACAGAGAAACCCTGTCTTGAAAAACAAAAAACAAACAAACAAAAAAACATGTACTCCACCAAATTAAAAAAGCTAAAAGATATGAATAATTTTCTTAATACATACCATTTACCAAAGTTAAATCAAAATCAGATAAGCAATTTAAGCAGATTTAGAGATTCCTAGTGAAATAGAAACAGTCATTAAAAGTCTCCTAGCAACAACAACAACAAAAAGCCCCCAAAGCCCAGGGCCAGATAGTTTTAGCACAGAATTCTACCAGACTTTCAAGGAAGAGCTAATGCCAATACTTCTCAAGTTATTCCACAAAACAGAAACAGAAGGTACATTGCCCATTGATACCCAAACCACATAAAGACCCAACTAAAAATAAAAAATAAAAAATAAAAAAGAGAGAGAATTACAGACCAATTTCCCTCATCAACAACGCAAAAATACTCAATAAAATACTTGCAAACCAAATCCAAGAACACATCAAAAAGATCATCCACCATGATCAAGTAGGTCTCAACCCAGAGATGCAGGGATGGTTCAACATATACAAATCAATAGATGTAATCCATCATATAAACAAACCAAAACCCACATGGTCATCTCATTAGATGCAGAAAAGCTCTTTGACAAAATCCAATGCCCCTTCATGATAAAAGTTCTGGAGAAATTAGGGATACACAAGACATACTTAAACATAATAAAGGTAGTTTATAGCAAGCCCATAGCCATCATCAACTCAAATGGAGAGAAACTCAAAGCAATTCCACTAAAATCAGGAACAAGACAAGGCTGTCCATTCTCTATATACCTATTCAATATAGTATTTGAAGTCTTAGCTAGAGAAACAAGACAACTGAAGGAGATCCAGAGAATGCAAATTGGAAAGGAAGAAGTCAAAGTATCTTTATTTGCAGATGATATGATCATAAACAAGTGACCTGAAAAATTCCACCAGGAAACTCCTTCAGCTGATACAGACTTTCAGCAAAGTAGCTAGATACATCTAAATGGATAAAATTAACTCACAGAAATCAATAACCTTCCTATGTACAAATGAAAAACGGATTGAGAAAGAAATCAGGAAAATAAAACAATTTATAATAGTCATAAATAATATAAAATATCTTGGGGTAACTCTAGCCAATCAAGTTAAAGACTTGTATGATAAAAGCTTCAAGTCACTGAAAAACAAAAAAAAGAAGATGGAAAGGTCTCCCACGCTCATGGATTGGTAGGATTAATTTAGTAAAAATGGCCATTCTACTAAAAGCAATCTACAGATTCAATGCAATGCCCATCAAAATGCCAACACAATCTTGAAGGAACGATTTTCAGCTTCATGTGGAAACACAAAAAAATCCAGGATAGCTAAAACAGCCCTTGAATAATAAAGGAACTTCTGGAGGTACCACCATCCTTGATTTCAAGTTTTACTACAGAGATATAGTAATAAAAATAGCATGGTATTGGCATAAAAACAGACACATTGATCAATGGAATCGAACTGAAGACCCTAACATAAATCCACACACATACAAATGCCTGAGTTTTGATAAAGAAGCCAGAAATACACAACAGAAAAAAGAAAACATCTTTAGCAAATGGTGCTGGTAATACTGGATGGCTGCATGTAGAAGAACACAAATATATCCATATTTATCACCTTGTAAAGAATTCAAGTCCAGGAAGATCAAAGACCTCAATATAAAACCAGATACACTGAACCTGGTAGAAGAGAAAGTGGAGAATAGCCTTGAACATATTGGCACAGGAGATGACTTTCTGAACAAAACACTGATAGCACAGGCACTAAGATCAATAATCATTAATAAATGGGACCTCATGAAACTGAAAAACTTCTATAAGGCAAAGGACATTGCCATTTGGACAAAGCAGCAGCCTACAGAATGGGAAAAGATTTTTACCAACTACACATCCTGTAGAGGGATAATATCCAAGATATATAAAGAACTTAAAAAACTAGATCTCAAGAAAACAATCTGATTTAAAAATGGGGTACAGATCTAAACAGAATTCTGAATAGAGGAAATGCAAATGCCTGAGAAACACTTAAAGAAATGTTCAACATCCTTAGCCATCAAGGAAATGCAAATCAAAACTACTTTGAGATTCCATCTTATACCTGTCAGAATGATTAAGATCAATAACACAAGTGGCAGCTCATGCTGACATGGATGTGGAGCAAGGGGAACACTCCTCCATGGCTGGTGGGACTGCAAACTTGTATAACTGCTATGGGAACCTGTGGTGGTATTGTGTTCCCCAAAATATTGTGTACCTTAATAAACTTATCTGGGATCAGAGAACAGAAAAGCCACAAGATACTTAGGCTAGAAAATGTTAGCACATGCCTTTAATCCTAGCATTCCAGAGACAGAAATCCCTCTGGATCTCTGTGAGTTCAAGGCCGCATTGGAAACAGCCAGGCATGGTGACTCATGCCTTTAATCCCAGAAAGCAGGCTTTAATCCCAGGGAGTGGTGGTAGAAAGCAGAAAGGTTTATAAGGCGTGAGGACCAGAAACTAAGAGATTTGGCTGGTTAAGCATTTGGCTGGTTAAGCTTTCAGGCTTCTAGCAGCAGTTCAGCTGAGAGCCATTGGAATAGGACACAGAAGCTTCCAGTCTGAGGAAACAGGACCAACTGAGGAATTGGCAAGGTGAGACAGGTGTGGCTTGTTCTGTCTCTGATCTACCAGCATTGACCCCAATAACTGGCCTCAGGTTTGATCTTATTAATAAGAACTGTTAAGATTCATGCTACAGAAACCAGTGTGGTAGTTCCTCAGGAAGATCGGAATCAATCTATCTCAAGATCCAGCTATACTACTGTTGGGCACATACCCAAAGGATGACTAGACATCCAACAGCAGAATGGATAATGAAAATTTGTATTACATTTGGAGTAATACATAATAGAGCATTATTCAGCCATCAAAAAAAAAAACATTAAATTGTAGGCAAATGGGTGGAACTAGAAAAAATCCTACTGAGTGAGGTGTAGAACCACAGAGGGTAGTGTAGAGTAAGGAACTAGAGGGTACAGAGCAATCTTGTTAGGAAAGGGAAATAGAATGGACAATTATGGATGGATGGGGGATGGAACAGGAGGACCAAGGGGAAGGGGGAGGGGAGAAGGTAGAGGGAGAGAATACAGTGAGACAGCTAAAATTAAAGGCCATTTGAGGGGTAGTATGGAAACCTAATACAGTAGGAACTTCCTAAAATATGTGCATATACAAAGTCAATCCAAATGAAATTGCCAAAGAATGAGGGAGATGGAGTTCCAACTGGGCGTTACTTGTTACCAAATGAAGCTTCCAGTCCTGGGATTGGGTTACATTTAAGTGAGTTGTTGGTTAAAGGCATCCCATAGGAATTCCCAAATAACCCAGGCTATTGCCAAGACAACAGATTGCTCTCCACAAACTGACAGCAAGGCCCCATTGCTGAAGATAACACCCACACAATTCATTGAACATAGGGAAGTTGAGTTGGTGCCTACATGGAGGCTTCACCCCTACATCCTAGCGTATTTGGTACAGGAAGGTACTCTGCATGCTACCAGTGAATTTCTTCAAGCAACCAAGCAAGTCACAAACCCTTTAATCTGTGATCGTGTCTTGCCTGCAAGATAAGCTAGGGCAATGGTGGCACAAAACTTGTGGGTGTAACCAACCAAGATCTGATTCGACTTAAGGCCCACTCCATGAGATGGAACCCATACCTAACCCTGTTGATTGTCCAAGAACTAGAAACTAGATAGCCCAGGGACCTAGGATGAAACCAAATACTACTGGCAAAACAAAAAACGTAGTGATAAAATGGCTCCTAGTGACATTCTGCTACACTCGTAGATCAGTGCCGCTACACTCGTAGATCAGTGCCTTGTCCAGCCATCATCCGAGGAGCTTCCTCCTGCAGCAGATGGGAACAAGTGCAGAGACCCACAGACAGACATCATTCAGAGAGTGAGAGACCTTGGAACACTCAGCCCTAAATGGGATGTCTTCATCAAACTCCCCTCAGAGTTCAGGGAATGCTGCGGAAGAGGAGGCCGAAAGAGTGTAAGAGCCAGAGGGGATGGAGGACACCAAGGAAATAAGAACCTCTGAATCAACATGAGCAAAGCTCATATGAACTCACAGAGACTGAGGCAGCATGCACAGGGCCTGCGCAGGTCTGCACCAGGTCCTCTGGGTATATATTACGGCTTCCAGTGCAGTGTTTTTATGGGATTCCTGAGTGTGCAAACGAGTGGGTCTCTGATTCTTGTGCCTTCTCTTGGGCTCTTTTCCTCCCTTTGGTTTGTCTTGTCCAACTTTGGTATGATCTTTTTTTTGTTTGGTTTATCTTATTGTTTTGTTATATTTTATTACTATCTCTTAGAAGCCTGATCTTTTCTAATGAGAGACAGAAAGGGAGTGGGTCTGGATGGGAGGGAAGATGGGGAGGAACTGGGAGGAGTAGAGGGAGGGGAAAACCTAATTAGGATATGTTGTATGAGATAAGAACCTGTCTTCAACAAAAGGAAAAAGAAAAAAATTAAATGGGAGGCCAAGGGGGGACTAGAAACATTTCTGAATAACCCCTGAGTAGGGGCGGTAGCAGGAACTCCACCACAGTAGGTTGATCCCCAAGTAGAGAGCACAATTTAGCGTAGTTCACAGGACGGACAAGTGGGAAGGAAGAATGAATATCTTACCCCCAATAGACTATTTATTCATGGGGGCAGCTTAGCCTTTGAAAGCCAAGGGCGTGTCCATTTCCTTAGAACTGCAGTCACCACACACACTGGGAGACGCCGGAGGAGAAAGTGGCCCCTGGTTCACAGGGTGGGGGTGGCAGGAAAGAGGAGAAGGAGACAGCACACCTCAGCTCACACCTCTTTCCCGTCGCAGATAAATGAACGCTTTGTTTGCTTCGGGGTTATTCTGAGTTTTCAAAACAAGGAGAAATGGCACCCGCCTGAAGACATTGACCTCTGCGGATTCTGAATCTATCATCAGACTCTCAGGGAGGCAGAGGAGGGTTTGTCAGCGAAAAAGCAGTTCAATCCAAACAGTTCTCATGGTCCTACGGCTAGGCTCGTCAAATAGAAGACACGTAAGACTTGGGAGTAGAGAGTGGGAGGTGAGAAGAGAGGGTAATCAGAATTAAATTATGTCATTTTTAATCATAAATTGCATCTGAAAGCATTTTACGGAAACATATTTTGAGACAGTAATTTCATTCTTTTTCCACAGCTCTGGCACTTTCCTTGCACAGTTCATCAGAGCTGACCCTGGATGTTCTCTGTAAATTGCCTCCCAGGCCTGTACTGTGAGCACCATGCCTCTTCCAGCTAATCCTTAAGAAACTATCCGTTTTGTGACACTTTCCTGGCCTGTGAACGAAGAACAAGGTGATGAAGGAGTTCTTCATCCAGGAAAGGAATGAGAGAAAGTGTACTTGCAGTCTGCCTCACAGTAGAGTGTGGACACTGACTCTCTGCCCTGGGGACATGATGGGGTAAGAAAACAGAAAACCAGGATCGAACTATACATCACATGCATGTCCATTCCCTGCAGAAGCCTGAGCCTGAGAGGACAACATGGAGTCCAGCTCAGACAGGGTGATGCCGAAGTGTCAGGCAGTAAGATTCCCCACGACCCTAGACACACAGAGCCCAGCAACACCCCACGCTGAGCTAGAGTGGACCAGTCATGGAACACTAGATTAGAAACTAGCCTCAGTCTCAAGGTGCTGGTGTTGTTTTAAAAATGATAAGTGGTGCTGGTTACTATGCAGAAAGGTCATGAGCCATGACAAAACCCAGTATCAGAGCTTTATTAGGAGGTGGAGGGGGATAGAAGAACTAGGCCTGGGGAAGAAACATGTGCAGGGAGGGGGGGCAGAGAGGGAGGAGGAATCTGTGTCCGGATTTTTAAAGGATTCCCGTGAACATTTGCAGGTGGGCTTATGGAGCTACGCCATGCATGCACTGATTGATTGCATGACCATGCTGTGCACACTGATGATGTAAGATGCAAGATCCCTTACTTAGCTCCTGAACTGCGCATGTGCAGTCATGCAGCTGGAGTGGTAGCAGAATCCTAACAGCTGGTGTGAAAGGAGCCTCAGCAAATGGGAGAATAACCTGCAGGAGCCTGTAACAAGTTAGAAGAGTGAGTGAGCAACGAGAAGAGTCAATGCTTGCAGCCAGTGGTCTCAGGGAATTTGCTGTGAAGAACAGGATTGTGGGCAGGAGTTGGTAAGGTTGGTAAGGGTTCAAGAGGAAAAGATTTTGTGAGGACTTCACAGTGCTGGGAACGAGGCCAGAGCCGTATCCTAAGAGCCAAGTTCCCAGGCCTTGAGCAGGTGGCCGGGAGTCTGGTGTCATGGAAAGAAGCAAGAGGAAGGCTGCCTGGTGCCACACAGCCCAAGGGAAGGAAGGAGCTAGGGCAGGAGATGTGGTTCCAGCTCTGGGATGATGAGAGGGTTTCTCTGATGACTCTGTGATGTCATATGGGACAAGAACATTAGCCACAGTGATAACATTTGAGGAGAAAGGACAAAGTGCATCACTCTGTCCCTTCACAGAGGAGGACAGCCAGATTCCCAGAACTTCAGAGGACCACCAGAAGAGGTGGCGGTGTGCAGCTGGGAGCAGAGGAAGCAGAGCCAAAGTATCCAGAACATTTACCAATGAAGGATGGATGTACCAGCTCGTTGCCTGATGAATGTTGTTGCATGGGGGATAAAAGACCGAGCCAGCCTTATTGTTGAAGCCTCCCAAGGTCTGTTCCCATCATCTGTCCAGTTTCTCCAGTCTTCTGGCTAGAGAGGGCACACCTGGTTGCAAGTATCAACAGCAGAGTGAGAGAGGACCTGTGTCCTCAGTGTGTGCTATGTATACCTCATAGAATTTTCTCTTTGTACACCAAGGCGGTACCCCACTGCCTCCCACTAGGCCTAGTGACCCTATGGTTAAAGTTCCTTCAGTTAAATTACTTGAAGAATAAAATGCCACTCTCCCGCAGGTGCTGGAAGGTGGAGAGGAGCTGAGGTGAGAGGAATATATGACCCTGAGTATAAGGGAAGGTAGAGAGCAGGAACAGCCAACCTCATCTTTCTGCACATCTTTACATTCATTGGTCCCTGAAGCTTGGACAAGAGGCAAGTTCAGAGTGTGCAGTATGGTCTTCCAGACCAGCCCCCAGTCCATGAGCGCCTCACCCTGAGCTATAGAGCTATCTAGAGGCTGGGCTGAGTCAGCAATGTGGACTGCTCAGCTGTAAGGGAGATACCGTGTCTGGCGTTCAGTTAGTTGGAAGATTATGACCTGCCTACTCACTTCTCTGCTCACAAAATGGGGCATGCCCGTGTAGACAGAGAACGAGTATACAGCCCTGCCCATTGCTCCCAATTATAAAACAGATGGGCGTGTGCTGCCACATCTGGTACTTAATAAATTGTCTTTAAAGGCCTCAAAACGATGCGTGTATGATTAAAAATGAGAGTACTTATTAAGAGCTTATGAGACAAAGCGCCCTCCCTCCCCAGCCTAGCTCCACTCCCCAAAAGCAACTATTTACACTCCCTTAGTGGTCATGAAGGGAGGGTACCTCCCCAGAAGCCTCTTCTATACCTCTAACTAAATATAGCTTGCATTATTAGTTCTTGAATCATTAACTTTAGACATTGTTCGTTGCCTTGATAGAGAGAGATTAGCTTCCACTCCTCCCATCCTCTCTCCCAACAGATCTGTAGCATTCAGCTTAGTCCTCTAAGGGTGAGCTTAACTAATATAATCTATGTGTCGCACCATGGACCACATACACAGTGATGAGTCCTGTAAGAGTCTACTGAAGCTGAAAGATCCCTATTACCTAGTGATGCCCTTAGGTGTCAAAATTTTGCAGTGCAACACATGGCTTATGTGTTTGTGGTGATGCTGGTGTAAGTACATCACTGCATTGCTGTGAACAGAGGCTTTTCTCTGTCACACCCCATCCTGCAGCTTCTTCCAAATAATCATTCAAAGGCTTCTATTAATTATAAATGCTTGGCCAGTAGCTCGGGCTTATTACTAACTAGCTCTTATACTTAAAATCAACCCATTTCTATTCATCTTTGCATCACCACATGACCTGTGGCTTATCAGTCATTTGGCGTCTTGCTCCTTGGGCGACTGGCTTGCGTCTGCCCCAACTCCACCCTTCTTTTTCCCTTCCTTAGTTTAGTTTTTCTGCCTCAACTTATCCTGCCTTGCCATTGGCCAAACAGCTTTATTACCAACCAATGAGAGCAACACACATTCACAGCTTACAGGAGAGTCCTCTCACAGCACATTGCCAGTCATAAGTGGATAGTTAACAAAGTACCCATGATCCTTTTGGATGAATGACTGTGTTCCTGGTTTATGTATTTACTACACTGTATTTTTATTTTTTATTTTTTACAGTGAGCCCCTACTTATTCTCTTACACTTGATTTAGTCTTGTGTCTTTTTGTTCACTGTGGGCCTAGAAGCAATAACTTATTCTTTGTCTCTGAGTGCGTGCATATGTGTATACTGTATATACCATGCCATAGGTTTGTGTGAGCAGGCTAGTGTTCACATAATGACAAAACTCCCCTAATGACACGCTTCTCAGCATGTATCCCAGTCATTAAGCAAGACCTGTGTTAGGATTCTGCCACTCCTCCAGATATATGACCACACATGTGCAGCTCAGTAGCTAAGTAAGGGGTCTTGTCTTATGTCTTATGCCATCAGTGCACTGTGTGATTATACAATCAGTGCATGCATGCATGGTGTAGCTCCATAAGCCCACATGCGCATGTGCAGGGAAATCCTTAAAAAGCCATCACAGACTCCTCCCTTCTCTTCTGCTCTCTCCTCCCCCCACCACCCTCTCTCTCTGCATGTGTCTTCTACAAGCCTGGTCACTCTCTTCTGTCCCCCACTCCTAATAAAGCTCTGATACTGGGTTTTGTGCCTCATGACCTTTCTTGCACAGTAACAAGCACCACATTTAAAACCACACTGGTGCCATGAAGAAGCAGGCTCTCCTAGCGTTCTGTGTCCGGGACCCTGTACCGAGGTTTCTTGGATCTATGACTGCCCGCTTTTTTCATTTGCCCAGCCACCGGGACTGCTATGCTCAACATACCAGCTGCCCAAATTGGTGAGTTTTCCCTTTCCGATCCCTCACCACTACCCACGACTGTAGCCTGAGATATATTTCTCACGTCGGACCCCCAGGGGGTCCTCAGGCTCTGTACCATGACTTGTTCTCTCTTGAGGAAGCATTGAATGCTGTCTGGACTGGGGGGGGGGGTCCTCTGGTAAGTACACTCCCAGACCTTGCCCCTCCCTTGAAGGGTGGGGTAATTTGTGCTGATAATTTATGCCGGTCCACAGATTACCTACTCTCGGGGATTCCTGAGATGGGAGTCTTGGATCCTGTTTGTTATTTTAGTTTTTTTATTTTTATTTTTCTCTTGGCTGCAGTCATGGGACATAAAGGCCTACTCCTCCTCTGAGAAATGTCTTAAGTATCCCTATTTTACATAAATATGGCCACATAACAGCTGCTTGAACCCCAATATTTCATGGGAATTATGTAACTCCTGCCAGTGAACGGGCAAATGAAAAGAGTTACCTTATCCCCACACTTTTACCTGAGCTCTGAACCCTCCCTTTCTGATTCTTTCTCTCCTGTTCACGTGCATTCCTGAACCTGAGGAATCTCTGACTTCAAAGAACCTCGGCTTATCTGA
The DNA here is from genome assembly GCF_007827085.1 of Peromyscus californicus insignis. Classification (NCBI taxonomy): domain Eukaryota; kingdom Metazoa; phylum Chordata; class Mammalia; order Rodentia; family Cricetidae; genus Peromyscus; species Peromyscus californicus. Next base: position 16,033,538 of record NW_026294458.1, on the reverse strand, counting down.
CCTCCGCTCTGTTTCTTCAGTATTGGGCGGGCTGCTCCTGCCCGACTCTGGTTCCCACTTTCACTCTGACTGTCACCCTTTCCCAGCTGCCTTGAGTAGCATGGACAGGTCTGGAAGCAGGCTAGGACGCATGCGAATAAGTTTACCATCAGGACCCACATTGGGAGTATAATAATCCGGATGGCTTTTTAGCCAGAGATCAGTTTACAACCTGCCTCCTGGCAGGTCTTTCTAAAGCTGTCCTCACACCAGCAAACTATCAAAAAAAAAAAAAAAAAAAAAAAAAAAAACCCAAAACATAATTCAAGACATGGAATAAAATCCATCTCATGTCTCCCAGAGCTTCCCAACATCAGGGCTAAGCTTAAGCATCTGGAGAGAGGCCTCCTGACCCCACAGGCGGAAGTTTCAGCTGTAGCATTTAAGGTACTGTGGGAGAGATGAGAAAGCCCATGAACAGAATTGCCAAATGCTGGCACATGCTATCTGAGCAGCTGCATAAGGGCTTCCAGGTCCCTGTTTTAAATGTGTGCTAAAAAAGACCGTGAGGGCTAGTGTGTGCCCTGCCCCTCAGAGCATCAATTGAGCCTTATTCAAAAAGGCACCTGGAGAGATAACTGATCAGCTGACTGCACCTCGTGGCATGGAGACATCAGGCAAAGACCTCCAGCAGACCTGCTAGGCTTGACCACAGGCTTGCAGGGAACCCAGAATGCAGCATGGAGGCGATCTGTTTCCTTCCTGTTGGACACCAAGCCACTTACTCAGTCCTAAGGGAGTTTTGGGGTCCTACCTCTCCTCGTTTCCCTATTGTCGGGGTAGGGGGACAGCCTTACCACCTCACCAGACCACACCATTTAATTGTACTTTCAGGGGTACCTAATGGGAAGAGATTTTCCAGCTAAGGTAGGAGCTTTCATTTCATTTGCTCCCTCCATGTGCCTCACTCCAGACCTGTCAGCAATGCTTCTCATGCACAGTGACACAGACAGGGCCCTGCTCTCTCTCAAGTTCCAGAGAACACCAGGATCCACTACCTTGTCACCAATTCCAGAAGAATAAGGTCTCACCCCACAAGCTTTCTCTTCCTGGTTCCCTCTTCTAATTAACTACTCAGCTAATTGTTACAGGATCACCATAGAGCTGGAGTCCAAAGACCATCAAGTAAGGAACAGTAACAGTCCAAAGGTATTTAGATCCCCAGACCCTTAAGTGTCTGAGCTCTGTAAAAACAGACTTTAATATAACAATCTATTACTGTTAAATGCTCTCAGCAATTGATCACCTGTGTCTCCTGGATGCTAAACTAATAAAGGAAGCAGGTGCCTTAAAATAATCTGTCTCTGATAAGGCTTATCTCAGGTAAAAATTAAAACCACGTTCCAAATATCTCTCTATCTCTCTCTCTAACATTAACCAATATAAGCAGAGTACTAAACACTACAATGTTATGGTAACCAGCCCAAGACTTTAATTTTCTCATGGCTGCCTCTTAATACGTTTAAAAATGTTTCTAAGCTCCAGAAACCAGCTTGAATTCACCTGGACAGGTCAGTGAGCTCCAGAATCAGCTTGAATCCATCTGGACAGGTCAGATCTGCTTCAGATAGGTGCAACCCAAATTTTCGGTCTCGGGACCCCCTCTTTCACCCTGGGGACCCTCCAAAGGGAAAAATATAAAAAAATAATAATTTTTTTCTAAGCTTTTCTCTGTCTCACCAGCACCCTCTCAGACACAAGCAGCCAAAGTCTCAGGCTGAGAGGAATGATGGACAGGTCCAAAGCAGCAGACGACAGCCCGCCATCCCAGGACGCCTGTCTACCTCAGAAGCCCCTTTCCCTACCTCCCCCGCCCCAAGAGTCAACAGACACCCAACAAGTCAGTTTGAAGCAGGTTTTTGGGGGGAACAACGCCCCTATTCCTGTTCACCTGCCTTTTTTATAATAAGCAAAAAGTCTGGAATGTTAGGATTCTGCCACTCCTCCGGCTATATGACCACACATGCTCAGTTCAGTAGCTAAGCAAGGGGTCTTATGACATCAGCGCGTTGTGTGATTATGCAATCTGTGCATGCATGGTGTAGCTCTGCAAGCCCACATGTGCATGTGCAGGAGAATCCTTAAAAGCCGGTCACAGACGCCTCCCTTCTCTTCTGCTCTCCCGGCCCCCCCGCCCCCCCCACTCCCCCACCGCACGTGTCTTCCACAGGCCTGGTCATTCTCCTCTGTCCCCCTCCCCATTTTATCGTGCCTCATGACCTTTCTCGCATGGTAACAAGCGCTGCATTTAAAACCGACCACATGGCTGTATTTGGACCTCCATTTCTTGTTCAGCCAACTATGGGCTCTTTCGCTGTGGCCCACAATGATATTGGGACTTCTCTTTCCATCCTTCATTTTGTTGGCTGTGGTTTGGTAGCCCTCAGCCTCCTCCTAAACTGACTTGTGGTTGGCGAGGGAAATTTACCAGGGCAATCTTGAGAGATTCAGGACATGGGGAGAGTATGATGGTGTGAGTATTGAATGTCTCCCAAAGGTCCATATAGTTAGAGCTCGGTCACCAGGTTAGTCCCACTGAGAGGTGGTGAAACATTTGTAGTGAGGTTAACGGGGAATCCTTCCGTCATTAAGGGTATGCTCTCAAAAGATACTGCGGGGTTGTGGTCTCTTCTCTTCTTCTTGCTTCCTGGCCATGGAATGGGTAGTTTATCTCTTCTACATACTCTTCATTGTTGCCCCTAACAGCCCTACTGGAGACTCAAAGAAAACCATGAGCCCAAACAAACCTCTTTAAAAAAATGCAGTTGGGTAATTTTTTTATAGAGACAGAAATCTGACTGATCTAGGGAGTAGCAGAAGTTTACATGGAGATGGCCATTCCCTGAGCTTTGCCCTTTCCGCTACGCCGACAGAGCTAGAGCTCTGAATCCAGGGAGTGTACCCTGCTTCACTCATGAACCCACAGGCAATATAACTGATAGAGAAAACACTTCTATAAGCCACATTCACCCTCATCCCCCCAAAGAGCACTCAGCCTTCTGCCTGCCTGGGCTTTTTAGACTCAACATGTGCTTTCTCGTGTTGATGGATCACAGGGGAATTTAAGCACCTCATCTATCCATCTCCTGTGCTCATCAAGCTGTCTCTATGGACCTCTCCCTTCCCTTCCTGTGATGAGGAGCCTGGCAGACTCAAGGTGTTCTCACACCCATTCTATGGCCCAGCTGTCCAGTTGCCTGCTGACAGGATAGGCTGGGACTCCATTTCTTCTTCTCTTTTAGCAAACTGTATATCTTTCCATGGCCCCTCATGGAAACAATGACCCTGGAAGGCAGTCCCCTGCACCTGCGGCCAATTTCTGTCCTAACAGCCGGTTTCCTCAGACTTATTTAAAGGCTGAGTTTATCAATTTAGTTCTTGAAGTCTATTTCCTTAGATCAACAAAAAAGATTACAAACAATGTATTTCATTGGAGGGAGGAATGCACATGTGTGTGAGTGCATGTACCATGTGTGAGCATGGAGGCCAGAGGAGGTTGTCAGGTACCCTGTTCTGTAGCAGGAATCTTAGTCTTATTAATAAAATCAAACCCGGGGCCAGTTATTGGGGTGAAATGCTGGATGGTCAGAGAGACAGAACAGGCCACAGCTAACCTCACCTGGCCAACTTCTCAGCTGGTCTTGTTTCCTCAGACTGGAAGCCTCTGTGTCCTCATACCCGAATGGCTCTCAGCTGAACTGTGCTGCTCAAAACCTAAAAGCTTAACCAGCCAAATGCTTCTAGTTTCTGGTCCTCACGCCTTATATACCTTTCTGCTTTCTACCACCACTCCCTGGGATTAAAGGCTTGCTTTCTGGGATTAAAGGCGTGTGTCACCATGCCTGACCATTTCCAATGTGGCCTTGAACTCACAGAGATCCAGAGGGATTTCTACCTCTGGAGTGCTAGGATTAAAGGTGTGAGTGCCACCATTTTCTAGCCTTTGTATCTAGTGGCTGTTCTGTCTCTGACCCCAGATAAGTTTATTAGGGTGCACAATATTTTGGGGAACACAATACCACCACACTGTTCTTTCATGTTCTTCCTTGAGATTAAGCCTGAAGCTCAGCTAGGCTGACAAGCCAAACAGCTCCAAGAATATGCCTGCCCCACACCCCGAGTGCTGGGGTCACAGATGTGTACTCTAACACTCAGTGGTACCTTACCTCTTATGAGGATGCTGAGGTTCTGATGCCATGACTTCCCTTGCTGACCAAGCGTCTCCCTTGCCCAAGTATCTTTTATTAAAATAAAAGTCACCATCAAATTAAAGTAGAAGAGTTTCCTTTATAACGCTTCTGCTACTAAGACAATTGGTGAATAAAAATGAAAAAAAAGGCAAATCTTTCCCATGGCATTGCCAGATGTGCTGAGCACCCATTATGCTGAGTCCCCTAGGTGCTGAGCACTGCCATGCTTGGTCCTCACTACAATTTGATGGGAAGCTTGTGAATATCCCATGATACTTATCTTTCAGGGAAAGTGAGAGGCGCTGCCCTGAGGGCAGGAGGTGTTTTGTAAATCTTGACATCTTCCAAGTCATTGAGTAGAACACCCCTGCACATAACCAGGGCTCTAATGTTTGTTGAAAGAGTGGACTTGCCAAGATCACAGAGCCACTTAGATTTATGAGTTGCTAATCAAATGTTCTCCTCACTAATCCAAGCTCCCTTTTGTCCGACTGAGCCAAAGCCTCTGGAAAACAATCAACGGATTTTGCAACATTGCAAAATATTGCAAAACTGCATTACTGCTAAGCAGAATGAGCCAGAAGCACAAAAGAAAACAATTTCTAAACAAACTGGGAAGGTTCCAGAAATGTACATTGCTAACTCTTCTCCGACCGCCTCACCCACTATGTCTGAAATGGAGTTAATGGTCTGGGATGAGTCAACCACAGGAAGGAATGGTCCATTTTCACAGGAAGGTCCACTGTTCCCATGGTCCTCCAGTCCAAGGTGAACTGTGCCATCACCAGTGGCAGCAATGTAGCCTGTGTCCCCTACCTTCCCCACTACCGTGTGATCTTTGGTCATGATCCCCCTCCCTGGCTCTCTCATGTGACTGGGCAGGCCCCCAGTGTAAGGCCCATCCCCCAGAGAAGCAAATTGAATCTATGTATCACACTCCAGGATGTGGGAGCTAACGCGGTCAAGGCCCAGCCCGGAGCCACTGTGGTATATTACGTCCATCCATCACCTCCACCCACTGTGCAGCCTGCCTGCCTGCAGCTTGCTGGGATGAGCTCTAGAGGTGCTTCCAGGAGTGACAAATGTCAGCTGAGTTTTAACTACTCTTATGTCTCCTTCGACACCCTGTGTGTGCCACGAGAACAGGCTAGGAGTCTCTTGCCTCTTCGGCCCTTCTGACGGAGGTGGCTGCTTGGAGTATCTCACGAAAGCCACCTGGAAGAGACCCGCGCTTCTGAGGAGTGTCTTCATTTTCTCTTCTCTCTTCTGCTGCAGATGCTGTGCTCAGACCACCTTCCTTCTGTCCAACCCTGCCCCATGAAGGACAGTAAGTGGGGGGGGGGGGAGCTTCATAGTACAGTGGAGGGACATAGATCTAGTTCCTCAACGAGCAAATGGAAAAACCCTGATAAATCACATGCTTTCCCTGAGGCTCAGGGTTCCTGTTGTCCACAGACGCAGCCAGGGCTTTTCATTAACTAAGCCTTTGGTCCGAATCCTGTCGCTCAATATCGACATCAACCCTATCAAGGACATGGTCACATGTTTCATGTACTATTTCCAGCACCACCGTTCAATAAATAGTATAATCATTTTATGACCCAAGCAAGAGAATTTTATTAGTTTCATTTTGTGAGGAGGAGACCAAATCTCAAAAACACGCAATGTCTTCCCCACGGGAAACAGCTTTGAGTCTACAACCTGAAGGAAACACATTTCGGAGAGTTCAGACTACAGGCAATGGCATCTCTTGTCCTGATTTGCCTTTGAGTAGACATCAAAAGATGAGGAGGGTCCCTCTTCTAAGAAAGGACCCAGCCCTCCACAACCCCCCTAGCAAGCAGTCTTACTGCTACATTGTATGTACTTGGTCCCTGTCTAGGGCATAGTGACGCTCACTAAGGACACATGCTCCCACCCAGAATTCAACCCGGCCTCCTGGGAGATCTGTGGAGCTTTGAGGACTGGGGGGCCTGAGTTTGAATCCCAGCTTCAGGCTTAAGCTAAAGCCACTTATCCTTTTGGGGTTCCAGGTTCCTCCTCTTAAAATGCAGGAAATATTGCTCATTGTGATGAATTCTTTTATAGTTTAGAGAGAAGTGGGTACTCATGAAGTGCTATGTTTGGGGGCGGCAATGGAGGCAGCAGCTAGTATTCGTCTTCCCCAAATAGTCCAAGTTCATGGAGACTATTTGAACTTAACAAGCAATAGTTCCAACAGATTGCCCTTGGCAGTAGAATACTGGATTCCTTGGCTGGGTTGGGAGGCCAAGTATTATTATTATAAATATTTCGAAAATTAAAGTCATGTATAACAAAATAGTTTGAAATCTAAATGATGACACCTCCTCACCTGGAATGAAAAAGAAACCCACATATGTGGGTACATTATGGTTAAAGCAGCAGCTACCTTCCTCTATCCTGACGACATGCATGCTTTCAATTCCCAGAGGCCAGGGAATGTTCAAACACAACCAGCTCAAATCACACAGTCTAATTAGTTTCCTGTACTCAGCGAAACCAAATTGGGAACACGTCAAACTCCCAAACAGCCTGGCAATTGGAACAAAGCCCTGAGTTACAACAAATTTTATCATAACAAAATTATAATTCTCTCTCTCCTTTCCCAGAAAAAGTAATTCAGAAGTCTCACAAACCCGCATCCTGCTTCTCGATCACCTCTTTAGCCTTCTCCCAGTTCCACGTGTTCAGCAAAGAGCTGAATTTTCCCACCCCGTGCCAAGGTGCTGTTTAGAGCACGGTGTCAATGGCCTCTCTCTGCTAAACCTGTCACACCTCGTACCTCAGGAAACCTCAGACCCTGCCCTCTAGGGAGCCTCAAGCCATGGAGAAGGGTGGAGCTGTGCACACCACGGAACTATTTAGATGCCCGCAGAGGAGGACGTGCAGAAGTACTTGAGTTCAACCAGGAGAGGCAAGGTGTTCCAGAGAGGAGGCACCATTTGATTTGGAACTTAGAAGCAGAGTTTCAAGGCAGCTTGGAAGGGGAGTCCAGTCGTCATGGGTAGAGTACATGGCAAGTTGCACACAGACCATGTCAGCAAGTGGTGCTTACTGAGAGGTAGTTTAGGTGGTGGTGAGAACAGATCCCTGTATCTGCAGTCCCTGAAATGGCTACAGGCGAGGACTGTGGTTCTGTCTTCTTCGGTGAATGATCTAATTGCTTATAGATTAAGATCTCGGTGCCGAGGCCACGAAACGAGGATATGGAATGGAAAAGGGACAGGAACATCCTCTGTTTGGAGCAGTCCCAACTGTGCTGTTCAGGTCCACCAGGCCAAGACTGGAAAGAAACAGAGAGCTAGCTCTGATGCCTACATCATGATGCATTAGCGAGCACCTGGTGAATTATGTGTCCATTAGCTAAGTGGCCCGGGGCTTTATGACTCGCTCTTTTGTAAATCAAAAATAATAACAGTAACAGCTCACCATCTTCTCCTGCTGCTGGGCAGAGTGAGTATTTCATCTGTCATTAAACAATTACTGCTGTTCTCTGAGACACTCTGCTCTAAGCCTCAGGATGAAGGCACAGATAAGAGTCTGCTCTACCATCCTGGCCCACCTGCCCCGACCCAACCCCAAGGAGCTGCTCAGTCCCTTTCTTACCACAGAAGGCTGGCATGAGCCAGATCAGGAGGGAGGCTGATTGTTTCAGGACAGAAATCCCTTGGGGAGGGATCAGGTATCCCTGTCTGAAAGCCAAAGGCCCCAACCTGGATGAGGTCCCTCTTAATTCTTCCCAGTGACAGTCTTCCCCATTCCGATCTGCTACACCCTTTTGCCATGCCCCTCCTGAACCTCAGGGCGTTGCCAACTGGCTGAGGCAGCAGAGAGGTGATGTGGAGGTGAGCATGTCTTGCAAAGTAAGAACAGGGCTTCCCTCTAGTCAACCCCAGAGAGCCTCATGCTGAAGCCCAAGCTACATAGAGGAACCCCAATACATGGTACATCATCCCAAGATAAGATAACAATTTCCAAAGGATGAAACATACAGAATAGGAGGAAAGCAGTCATTCCCACACCTTCAAAAGGACAGCTCCTGATGTCATGGATACACCGAGGGCTGCCATGACGGGGGACCTGTGCCATTTCTTATGACAGAGTTCTCCAGTCCTAACAGGAATCCTGTATTGAGTGTCAATATCCCTCAGCATCGCCCTGATCTGCGTCTGGGAGACTGGGAATCCTGCGGTGCCCTGAGGCAGAGACCTTGCCTCCTAGTGCTGGGGTCTCATTGCTTCAAATTCTCCTTTTCTCTTCTAGCACACTCCCACAAACCGTCTAGTTTACATCATCAACTGATTGACTTGCAAGTTAACTAATTAGTTGTCATTTATTTGTAAGTAATTATACATAATGCCAACAAACGGCTTCAAAGGGCCAGAGCATCAATATTAATGTATATTTAACTGTGCATCTATCCTCCATCAGACTTCCTTACACACACACACACACACACACACACACACACACACACACATGCTTGACAACCTCTTACCTATTTTTAGCTGCTTTTCTTTTCTTTTCTTTTTTTTCTTTTTGGTTTTTCAAGACAGGGTTTCTCTGTGTAGCCCTGGCTGTCCTGGAACTCACTCTGTAGACCAGGCTGGCCTTGAACTCACAGAGATCCAACCTGCCTCTGCTTCCCGAGTGCTATGATTAAAAGGCTGTGACACCATGCCTGGCCTATTTTTAGCTTTCAAAGAACATTTTACTTTATGCATAGCTTTTTTAAAAAATAGCATTGTTTATATTTAGTTGTTTCTAAGTAGGTCAATAGGTAATAGTAAGCAATAGTTTCCCACGTCTTAATTTTTATTCACTATTCTATACATGCAGAGACTGGGAGAGTTCAGTAAGAGGGATGATTTTTTGAATTACAAATATCCTATGCATGTAAATACATTGTGTCCATTACACAGTATTTGTATTTGCTAAATTTAGGGGTATGCAGCTAAATTCATTCATTCATTTTTATTAACACAATTTATATAACTGATATCATGTTGTCTTAGGGTTACTTTACTACTGCTGCGCTGAAACACCGTGACCCAAAGCAAGCTGAGGAGGAAAGAGTTTATTTGGCTCATGCGTCCACGTCACTGTTCATCACTGAAGGAAGTCAGGGCAGGAACTCACACAGGGCAGGAACCTGGAGGCAGGAGCCAATGCAGAGGCCCCGGAGGGGAGCTGCTTACTGGCTTGCTCGGCCTGAACCACCAGCCAAGGGGCAGCCCCACCTTCAATGGGCGGGGCCCTTCCCCCATCAATCACTAGTTAAGAAAATAAGCACAGGCTTGCCTTATGGAGGCATGTTCTCAGTCCTTCCTCTCTGGTGACCCCGGCTTGTGTCAAGTTGACCTAAAACTAACCAGGACGCGTGTCAAAGGGCAAGGCTGTCTCTGAGTTTGGCTGGTAGGAGCAAACGCTGCTGGATGGAGCAGGGCTGTATGCAGAAAGCATTTTCCTTGTGTGTTCGCCTCGCGGTGAAATTGTCAGGGCACTGTAAATATGAATGCAATTTTGTAAGATAATTGCTAAAGTACTTGTCAAGATAATTACTCCAATCTGTACCTCTATGAGGACAAGATCTGGTTAATGAAAATATTCTCCCACCCGTGGTCTCCTCAGACTTTTCCCCTTTCTTTGCCACCAAACGTATGCTCATAGCCGTGGGAATTCATTTGCTAAACAATGTCAAAAGACAGTGTGGAAACAGCTACTAAAACTTTAAATGGAACTGCTCTTTAATCCAGGAACAGTAATTTGTAAAAAAAAAAAAAAAAAAAGTATTTTAATTACGTCTATCTACTTACGTGTGTGTGTGTGTGTGTGTGTGTGTGTGTGTGTGTGTGTGTGCTCACATGCCTGTGCCATGGTGTGTGGGTGGAAATGAGAAGACAACTTGCAGGAATTAGTTCTCTTCTTCCACCACATGGATCCCAGGGATTGAACTCGGGTCATCAGGCTTGGCAGCAAGCCCCTTTAGTCACTGAGCCACTTCATCGGCCCCCAAGGCATTAACTTTTGAACATCTGTTGTACTAAAATAAATGTTAAAGTAAGTACACAGGAGCGAATTTTAAGAACATCTATTACACCCCCTTTCCTTTTATATTAATAGAAGGTTGAAATAATCTGAATACCCATTCGGAGGAAATTGGTTGACTAAATTATGGACACTCTATATGCAGATTAAAATACGATCATTAGTAGCACAATTGAAGTAGATGGACAATGCTTGCTGGATGATGCGAAGTGGAAAAAGCATGTTCTAGAAGAACGAGTGTGGTGTGGTCACCATCAGCTTTCCTGCGAGGAGGAAAGGATGCTACAGTTAGTTTTGTTTGTTTGTGTGTGCAAAAGGAAACGTGTGGGGGAGAAAAGGTACTCCAGCCATTCACACCGAGTATCTCAGAAGAATGGGACTGGAGAGGTGGCGGGGAGCAGAAGGTGACCTTGACAAGCCGGTAACTCGGGTCCCTGCAGCAGCCTCTTCCTGGTCTTCCATCTGCGCCCTTGGCGCCACCTTTCTAGTTCCCGTGGTGCACGGTCTTCATATCCCCACATAATAAGACCCAAACCCTTTATCCTGCCATTCAGTACTGCCGGGAGCAGGCACAGTCAGCATCTCTGCTCGCCTTCCTGCGTGCTGAGTAGAGTCGGTGACTCTTGCCTCATCCTCCTTGCCTGGAACACCCTCCGCCCTCCCTCTCCCTGGCTGCCTGAAGTCGTGTTTGTTCTTCAGAATCTGGCCAAAGGCCTGGAGCTACTGCGGTTCTTCTGAGAAACAGGAGCTAAGTGTTCAGGCTGTGCAGAGCAGGTGCAGGGCCCTCAGCAGGTAATTGCACCACTCTCCCTGTAGGGCACAGCCTACCAATAACCCTGACCTACTTTGCTCCCTAGCTGTCTCCGGACTCAAAAAGTCCAGGGGAGAGACCTCCAAAGACCTTGCTCTGCTCAGGAATCCATATTTCTTTTTTAAAACAAATCTCGTCTTCCCCACCTGAGTTCTGAATCAGCTGAGGAAAGAGAGAAGTAAGACACGTGGAGATAAAGATAGGTGGATTGGAGGTTGGTCTTTTCCTGCAGAACTAGCTTCTGACGGCAGAACCTCGAAATAGAAACACCTGGGCTGGGCCAGGGGCACAGGGCCCCTGAAGATCGGACAGTAGGGCCTCCAGCTCACCTAACAGGAAGTGAGAAGAACCCACAAGGCCCAACCAGTGTTTACTTTCCAACAACCAGGTAAACTCGCTCCTTAGTCCCCAGAGAGGAGAAACCAGAGGTGTCGCTCCTCTCCACATGGAAGGACGTATGACCTTGCACAGAAGGCTGGGTCCTGTCACCAGAACCGATAGAGTAGCCAGGCCAGATCCTTAAAGGAAATGAGAAAAGAAACTGGGGCCAATACCTGTTGGGCAAGCTGGGCTTTCCCACCCCTGGAGAGCTCGCTCCAGAGCACAGGCGCCTCTGGGAAGGCCCCTGGAGTCAGCCACCACTCACCTGAGCCTATACCTTGCTCTGCCTAGTGAGCGTCTCCTCAGCACTGTCTGGTGTTCCCATCCCAGCACGGTGAGTGGATGGAACAAAGATACAGAAAGAGGGGTGCCGGGCGGTGGTGGCGCACGCCTTTAATCCCAGCAGTCGGGAGGCAGAGCCAGGCGGATCTCTGTGAGTTCGAGGCCAGCCTGGTCTACAGAGTGAGTTCCAGGACAGGCGCAAAGCTACACAGAGAAACCCTGTCTCGAAAAACCAAAAACCAAAAAAAAAAAAAAAAAAAAAAAAAAAGAAAGAAAGAAGGAAAGAGGGGCCCAGTAGAATAAATGGCCCAGGGTGACAGAGATGGCAGAGTCCCTACTCCCTGGGGCCATCTCTGAGCTCTTCCCCCCAGCTCCTTCCTCCTGACCATGTCTGGGGAAACACGAGCAGGCTCAGTTCAGCTTCCTAACACTTGAGGTGAGAGGCTGGGCCTCCACCTGTGGCCCTACCTCTGTGATCTTCTGGCCTCTGCCTGCATCCCAGCCAGTGTCTCAGCATGCCAACCCATGCTGACTTCCTCAAGTCAGCCCCTCAGCAAGAACAGGGGAGAGAGACAGCGGGACTCACTGCACAGCGACCTGTACGGAGGAAAGTCATGGATGCCATTTTCCACGAGGGTCCCTGAAAGTGCTCCGGTAGGTCCCTGAGCTCAGACGGGCTTTTGACTCATCTATGAGCAGGGGTCCTGAAATAGTGGGCAGCTGTACAGAGCGAGGATCTTGCAACCCAAAAGGTCTGGATGCTGTGGGATGGTCTGTATGTCAAGTGTGTTGCTGATTGGTCAATAAATAAATCACTGATTGGCCATTGGCCAGGCAGGAAGTATAGGCGGGACAAGGAGGAGAATAAAGCTGGGAAGTGGAAGGCTGAGTCAGAGACACTGCCAGCCGCCACGATGAGAAACAGCGTGTGAAGATGCCGGTAAGCCACGAGCCACGTGGCAAGGTATAGATTAATGGAAATGGATTAATTTAAGCTGTAAGAACAGTTATCAAGAAGTCTGCCACGGCCATACAGTTTGTAACCAATATAAGTCTCCGTGTTCACTTGGTTGGGTCTGAGTGGCTGTGGGACTGGTGGGTGAGAGAGATTTGTCCTGACTGTGGGCCAGGCAGGAAAACTAGCTACATCTGGATTATAGTAATTGCTGATTGAACACAAACGTAGAAAGGCTGGGACGCAGACACAGAGCAACATCAGGAGGCTGGGGAGGGAAGCCATGGGGGAGGGGTTTCTTTAGATTTTGGAGACAGGGTTTCTCCGTGTAGTTTTGGTGCCTGTCCTGGATCTCGCTCTGTAGACCAGGCTGGCCTTGAACTCACAGAGATCCGCCTGGCTCTGCCTTGGAGTACTGGGATTAAAAATGTGCACCACCACCACCACCACCCAGCAACAATGGGTGAGTTTTAAGGGCAGTTCCAACCCAAGGCTAGTTGGCCTTGATAGTGGTTGTCAACCTTCCTAAGGCTGTGACCCTTTACTACAGTTCCTTACGTTGTGGTGACCCGCCCCCCCAGCCATAAAATTATTTTGTTGCTATTTCATCACTGTAATTTTGCTTCTGTTATGACTCTAAATATCTGACATTGGGGATGATCTTAGGCAAGCCCTGTGAAAGGGTCATTTGACACCCCCAGGCGTCATGACCCACGGATTGAGAACCGCTGCTCTACAGGTTCTCTCCAGCAGGCCTCCTCTGTAGGCGGAGGACATGGACGATTTGTTAGCCATTACTGAGTCAGTCACAGATTCTTTTTAGATTACATTCATTTACTTATTTGTGTGTGTGCACACATGTACACAAGCTTGTGTGTGTGTGTGTGTGTGTGTGTGTGTGTGTGTGTGTGTATGTGTATGTGTATGTGTATGTGTGTGAGATAGCACACATGTGGAAGTCAATGGACAGTTGGTTCTCTTCTTCCACCATGTGGGTTCTGGGGATGGAACTTAGGTTGTTAGGCTGGTACCAAACACCTTTGTCCTCACAGGCCATCTCACAGGCCCTGTCAAAGGGTTTTCAGGGCTTCCCTCCACAGAGTTTTATAACCATGCCACTGTTCCCATCATACTCTGAACACACCTCTATCACGAAGTACCCGGAGCTAAGGGGTCACACATAACCCTGGGCAGACACCAGGACATTCCCCTGCCTGTGTTCCTGACTTCTTTTCCAAATTCTCATTCCAAAGGAAGAGAGTTCGGACTCTTTACAGGCTCTCATTGTTCAGAAACACCATGGACCAGTTCACAGTTCATGCAGCAGGGGCTGGAGGGACCCTGTGGGACCTGCAGACAGAGGAGAAGTACGTAGATGAAGAGTTAGGTGCCACAAAAGGACCCAGTGACACATCCGGGGACCTCCTAACAGGGAGGGGAGCATCCCCAGGGCTGTGAGAAGTCAGCAGAGCACAGACACCACTCTGGCAGCCAAGGGTCCTTGAATGGCCCTGGGGTCCTCTCCACTTTCTGATTCTCAGTTTCCTAGCAGCATCGCCGGAGTCAAAAGACAAAGTTTTATTGCCACAAGCACGGTTACATGAACAGATGTTGCCTGGGCCTCTCAAGATCTGCCATCCTGGGGAGTCACAAGACTAGCTCCAGTCTCTATTACAGCCATCCTGATAAAATAATTCTCCTCTGAAATGTTCGGTGATAAGTTAATTTCCAAGCTCCTGCGCGTCTGCGGCAGGAGGCACCATTTAGTGAATTACTTCTCCCTCTAACCGCTCGGTGCCCTGGGAGAGCTCATTCACTTCACAGGGGCGAGCAATTTACCCCTGTGGGTTCACCACCGGCCTCGCCAGGCCTCCAGAGCTTTGGAAAATTACTCAACCCTCATCCCTGCCCCCAAGAGCAATGAACAAAATCCTCCAAGGCTGTTTGGTTGATTGCTAGTTCCCTGCTGAGCCTTTACGAAACACCTTCTGGGCACAGAACCCGGCATGCGGCACCTGGCAAATCGGAAAGACAGATGTGCCAAGCCGCCTCCGATGACTCGCAAATAAACTTGGGACACAAAACAAGCCCCAGAGTGCGGTCGGCATACCTTCCTTGAGGCCCTGGGCCAGCTCTGCCCGTCTCCTTTTCCTCTAGCTAGGGAGGGCACCAGGATCTTCATTTCTTGTAATCTTCCTCTTCAGTCTTTGAAAAGGCTAAGATGTGACAAGCAACTCGGACGGACGGAGAGCTGCCTGGCCCACCTAAGACAGTCCTCCCTGCCCCACGCATACACTATTTCTTGTGTGCTATTGTGAACGTCTGTCTTCCTGGCCCTTTCTCCCTCTGTACTCTCCTCCTCCGCTGCCCCCAGCACCTCTTCCTTGAAGCTTTCCCTGACTCCCATTGCTACATAGGCTGGCCAGATCTGCAAGCCTCTAAGCTATGGATAGAAGGGCATTGTGTCTTTGGGGTCTTTACTCTCAGTCTGTAGGAAGTGGAATGAGCCTGTCAATTTCAGAGCATCCAGATAGGGTTCGATCTGAACCATCGATTCTATCTTCCTTTAGAGAAATGCCCCATCCAGGGTGACTCAGGAAGCCAAGTATGAAAAAGAGAGATGAGGCCTGAGGTCAAGTCTTCCACAGCCAAGCTGAAGAGTTTTCTAGAGTGCATGTGTGATGGTTTTATTGACAGGTGTCTCCAACAATGCTTACGTACCTGTGTGATTGGCCTTGGATGAGGTACCACCTCTAGAAGAATAACAGGGGCCTTCGGGGAGTTTGCAGCGGAGAGGTGAGACAAGTGTGCAAACATAAAGGAGCCAGGTTGTGTCCTCAGTTATACCAGATTAGAACCCATCCATGGCATCACAGGGAAGCAGCGGAGAAGAGGGGACATTGGATATGTCCTGGCACATTGGAAGGAGATGTGGGGAAGTCCATCCTGTAGGACAAAGCTACATGCATATATCATGATCACAAAGGCACTAAGGTCTGGTCCAGAGGCCTTGGGGCTGGCAATGGAAAAGCAGAGTACATTGTGAAGCAGGTGTTAACGGGAGCTGAATACTGGACCATTACCTGTGCACTGCAATTTAAGTTTAGAGTATATTCCTCAAGATTCTTCCAGTACCACCGAGCTTCCCCCAACAATGCCTTTTCCACGTGTGCCCTCCTCCATGATTCTCACAAGGGCTGAGTCAGCCTTGAGAAGTTAAAAATTTCTTTCACTTATGAGTTCTTGGTCTCCCATTAGAACATCAAGATTGCCAGGTATTACTGTGAACCTGGCCAGGAACCCGTGGTTGGGGTACTCACGGGCCTCAGGGGTGAACCTTAACTACAACCATTCTGCTAAATGGACACAGTAGCCTGTATCTCTCCACCCATAGATTACTGCAGCTCTCAGACCTCATCAGAGAAGTTTATGCAGTGGGTGGTGATTAATGTAGAAACCCAAAATGGATCAAAGTGCAGAGATTGTCACATGCTATTGGTGAAATTATTAAGGCCACTCCATGTAGTTAAAAGGAGATTTATTTAATGGCGTAACTTACAAATGAAGGGATATGTAGGTTGAGGGTTCTGGGAAAGACACAACAGTAGTCCGGCGATGTTCTCTGGAGAACTCTCTTCCATCCACCTCTAGCATCCGGGCTCCCAGCAGCAAGAGTGCACAGCACGTCCCGATCTCAGGTCTTCAGGGCCCTCCCTTGGCCTCGCCTTGTGGGCGTGATAGTTACCAAAGCCACAATGGGGATTGGAACTTCCAGACCAAAGCTGGAATGGCTACCCACTACAACACACACACACACACACACTTCTCTTCAAGGCTCAGGGACCATTGGGGGAAAAAAGAGGTGGAAAGACTGTAAGAGCCAGAGTTTGGGGAGACCTGGAGACAAAGTGTGTCTTCTGTGTATGACAGAACCACAGCACTTATGCAGCTCATGTGCTCACAGCAGCTGTGGTTGTCTGCACAAGAGCTGTACAAGATCAAGCCAGTCAACAGTCTATCATGGAGGGAGCAGGAGGTCATGAGCCTCTACCCTAACTGAGGAGCTGTGGGCAATGGATAGCTTCTGAGAGAGAGAGAGAGCCAGTTTTCTTTAAGGACGTGGGTCCTGGTGGGTTAACCACATTCCTGTGAATAGTTCCGCATTCATGAGGAGATAGTCAGCACAAATTGGACTCGGTGAGTTATTTAATAAAAAATAGAAGAAGGAGGAGAAGGAGGAGGAACTGGAGAGATGACTCGGGCATCAAAAGCACTTGCTGCTCTTGCAGAGGACCTGGGTTCAATTCCCGGCACCACATGTGGGCTCACAGTTAGCTGTTAACTGTAGTCCTAGTGGAACCTGACGCCCTCTTCTGACCTCAGCAGGCCCAGGCACACACACAGTGCATGAACATGCATCCAGGCAAAATGCTCATACACAAAATAATAAATCTTTAAAGGATTTTTTAAAGGACATGGGGAAAATAAATAAATAAATAGGTGGACATGAAGTTGGGAGGAGCCTGGAAGGTGGGAGTGGATGTGGGAGAAGTTGGGTGAGGAATGGGAAATGAATGCCATCAAAATACATTGTATGAAATGCTCAAATAATTTATAAAATAAATAATAATAATAAAATAATCATTTTTAAAAATTAAAGATAGGCACACCCCAGTCCAAACTCCAGCTCCCCACAGGCATAGCTGGATGGATTGTCAGGAGGACTGGGGATCACAGACAGGGCCAGCCACAGAGCATGACCTTCTGGAGAGGCCTAATAAAAGACAGTTTGAGAAAATATGGACAGAAGTGAAAGCTAAGGATCAACCCACACATAGACCACACCCACCTTAGGGAGTATGAAGCATGGGGGACCAGAGAAGTCCACTCTGACCAAAGACCAAATCCAAACCTCTCGTTTAGTCCTTAACTGTCAATCCATCCTCCTCTTCCTTTGATTTTTTCAAGACAGGGTTTCTCTGTGTAGCCTTGGGTGTTCTGGAACTCCCTCTGTAGACCAGGCTGGCCCTGAACTCAGAGATCCACTTACCTCTGCCTCCTGATTATTAAAGGCTGGGATTAAAGGTGTGTACCACCTCTGCCTGGTGCCTGGCTCTATACAGCTTCTGAAATCTTCCACAGACACTTGAAACCACAGGCCCAAACAGAACTATCTTGTTCCCTAATCCTGTGGTTATACCTGAGAGTCTAACCCAGAGGAGAGCATCCAGAGGTCGCCCCGACCTTGCCCACATCCTCTTGTGTCTTTGTCCTCTGCATGGCCCCCAACTCGACTGAGTGAAGAGAAGAGCCGATGTTCCCTTGAACTTTCCTGATATAGCAGATCCAAACCGTTTTCACCATCTCTTCCCGTCCCATCCATTTTTATCCACAGCCAAATTTCCAAAGAATAAATCAAGTCACTTAACTTCCTGACTGACTCCTCACTGTGCCCAGAGAAAAGTCAAATGCCAGTAAGTAGGGTCTTCCATGGTCAGGCCTTGGGTCAGGAAAGCAGAAACTGATCTATAGGCAATGTTCTGGTCCCTTCCCACCCTCTGGTAGACTTTAAGAGCCACATTGGCCCAGTGACTCCTTAAGTCTGACTGTGCCTCTGGGCCTGCAGCTCAGGGCACCTGCCCCTGGATAGATGGTTTATGCCCCAGGCAGCCTTTAAGCCAGGTGGAGAGCAGAGCCTGCTCTTTGGTTAGACAAGCCACCACCAGGAGAGAGGGTCACTCAAACCTGACAGGGCCCCTGATGCTCCCCAACTGAAGAGTAAATGTGAGCGAACCTCTGTTTAGCGTGCATAGCGGCACATTAGAAGGAGGTCATACCGAGCCCTGGAATTGTCTCAGCATCACTAAAGGGACCCTGACACCTAGGCTGGGAGAAATGATAGGACAAATGCACACCTAGAAGCTCCTTTTCTTTCTTGGGTTTCACAATTTCAGGGAAATATCGGCTATTCTCGTGGCTTCAGTGAAGCATAGGTACACACAATACTACCAGCTGCTTGTAAGAGCCACCCTGTTCCACCTTCCCTGTCTCTCTTCCAGCCCTTTCCTATCAGTTCTACAAGTATCTGAGAAATGAGATGTGTTTATGTGCTAGATTTGTATTAACTCTTATCCACGAGGAGAAAAACTCTGTGATCAGACACTGGATATTATGAGTTCTAGAGGTTCACTCGTAATCGTCCTGAAGCAAGCAGAAAAGGAACAGGGTGGAAAGAAGGTGAGGGAGGGGGAGGAGGGGGACCGCAGCTGCTCGACAGCAGAAGCACGCGTATTAGACCACTGAGAAGCCACAGCTAGCATAGACAATGCCACTGGCCCAGGACACTGTCCGTGGTGCATTTGGTGCACCTGCACCCACTTCCATCAGAAAGACTTCTCCCCAAGCCCCACTCCTTTAGATAATGTTAAAATGGTGCCCCCACCCTTTGGCCCAAGCCAGCTGAGAGCCAGGGCCTGGGAGTCTGTCTTGAGCACCCTCCCCCCAATATACACAAACCTCATGTCCCACCCAAGGCTGACCCAGCCAGGTCTCTTTTCCTAAATCACCCAGATGTCTTCATACTGTCTTCCCTCCCTCCCTGACCTGCCTTCAAGCTCCAGTTGCTTTTCCCTAGACGACTCCCCCGGACTTCCTCTGCTCTACCTGCCTGCAGTAGAAATGTGACTTCAGATCCCAGCTATGACCAACTAGATCACATCAGACCAACCGTACTGCCAACAATAGCTAGAAAATGATGTAAAATGTGAACTTTTAAAATCCACTTAAAGTCGTTGGAGAGCTACCAAGACCGAAGGTTCCGGAAAGGCCAAGATCCCAGAGAGGAGGGAAATGGAATCAATGAGCTTGGCATGAGCCCTGTGAGCCGTCTGCCCTTTTGTGCTCAGCAGCTCAGGCTTGGGGAACTAGAGCTGAACACCCAGCGCTCTCTTGGGGAAATGGGGCCTGAAGTTTAAATTCTGTGTCACTGTAAATTTTAAATCTACACACGACTGGCAGGTCCTGCCTTTGATAACACTGCTTTATACACTGTCTGGCATCCCATTGAAATTGACCAGAAAGCCAGGTCCACCTGCAGTCCTCGCTGGACTGGAAAGGATGAAGCAGGGGGACCACCTGAGCCCATCCGTGAGTTAAAAATGAGTCTGGGTAGCACAGTGAAATTCCATCTGTCTGATAAAAAAAACAAAAATGAAACAAGAGTCAGCAAAATCACCAGGGAAATCAAGAAGTAAGATCAAGAAACAGAACAAAACAAAACCCAACACACAAATAACATTCGTAGGTACAAAGGAGACCCAGATATGAAAGTTATCAACCATGGCCTAGAAGTCAAAGAGGCGCTCATGAATTGCTGTTAGGTTTGGCTGAGCACCCTAGAACCCCCCAAAAGTAATGCTAATTTAAATAAAGGCCTGGGGGCTGGCGAGATGGCTGAGTCAGTAAAGTGCCTGCCATACAAGCACGGAGACCTGAGTTTGAATCTCCAGCATCCATTTTAAAAGCTCAGTGTAGCCTGTGATCTCAGTACTGGGAGGGTGGAGACAGGAAGATCCCTGGCGCTCGCTGGCCAGCCAGGCTAGCCTAATGGGTGTGATCCAGGTGAAAAGTGAGGAAGACATCAGTCATTAGTCCCCGTTCTCAATTGCACACACACCTGCATATGCACACGTGTATACACACACAATCACATGTGGGCGCGTGTGCGCACGTGCACACACACACACACACACACACACACACACACACACACACATACACACACACCTTGTATATTTTTCATGCAGAAGAGATGACATACAAGGTTGCTGTCTGCTCTTTTTCTTCGGCCATCCCCATGCCTGACTTTCATCCTCAAGGCAGCTTTGGGGCTCAAAAGGGCTGCTGAAACACCAATCATCATTTCTGAAACCCAAAGAAAAGTGAATACAGACTGTCAAAAGGGGTCCATCTCTCCTGGGGGACTGCTCCCCGTGCGAGCACCTCCCTAGAATCCCTGAGCACTGCTCTCTGCTCACTCCCATGTGCCTCTTCCATCATGGGAAACTGAACTTCTGTGCCAGGGACTCACAGGCCCTGCAGAACTCTGTGAGTCAGGAATTAGCCACTCTGTTACATTCCCCCTTTAAGGAACCCCAACAGCACCCCTTTGCTAGACACCAAAAGCCCTTCCAGGTCTACTACCTCTCTCTAGCTCCGTCTCCTGTTCCTCCCCACAGATATCCTAGACTGTAACCAGCTCTGGCAATTGATCACTTTTAGAAAACACAGACAGGAGCCTCCGGGCTCTTGTTCCCTGGTTGTTTGTTAGCCTGGAATGCCCTTTCTCTGACAAGCCTGGCTCGTTCTCAAAGCTTCATTCAAAGGTCATCGCTTCGTGCTACTTTTTCCAGGTCTTTCGGTGGGAACTCAGGGTTCTCCAACTCTCCCTGCACTTGGCTCGTGCCTGGGTTGCCTTGGTTTGCAACGATTGTCCCGGACTCACGTTATCACCCTTTCTGAATGATGACCCTCTCCAGAGTAGAAACACAACTTACTTATCCACCCCCCCACCCCCCAAGGCCTGGCACACAGTAGGTGCTTTGCTAGAGTTTGCTGAATGGATGAGGAAGCAATGAATGCATGTAGTGGGTCCACTGATTTCAAGGGCTTCCTCTCACTAATGTGTACAACTCCAGACAACAAGCCCTCACGCACGATGCATTTGATTTTGCAAATTCTTTTCATTGTACAAAATTTGTTGAACTGTACACTGCAAGGCATGATTGATCTGAGCCAGGAAGTGGCTTGTGTGTGTAGCATGAGGTATGGTGGTATTGTGTGGTATGGTGCTATGAAATCAGCTTCAGAGTAGCCCGGGCCTGTTAAGCAGTCCCAAGGCACTGAATCCCATTCAGCAGGACAAACCTGAGTGTTCAGCAGGCAGCACAGAAGATACTGCGTGCAAACCTGCAGCTCACTCATCTCCTGCAGCTCACTCATCTCCTGCAGCTCACTCATCCTGCAGCTCACTCATCTCCTGCAGCTCACTCATCCTGCAGCTCACTCATCTGCAGCTCACTCATCCTGCGGCTCACTCATCCTGAGGCTCGCTCATCCTGCGGCTCGCTCATCCTGAGGCTCGCTCATCCTGCGGCTCACTCATCTCCTGCAGCTCACTCATCTCCTGCAGCTCACTCATCCTGCGGCTTACTCATCTCCTGCGGCTCACTCATCCTGCGGCTCACTCATCCTGAGGCTCGCTCATCCTGCGGCTCGCTCACCCTGTGGCTCGCTCACCCTACGGCTCGCTCATCTCCTGCAGCTCACTCATCCTGCGGCTCGCTCACCCTGCGGCTCACTCACCCTGCAGCTCGCTCATCCTGCGGCTCGCTCATCCTGCACGCACACCACGAAGAGCACGGTTGCTGACTCACAGGGCCTGAGACCTCTGGCAGGCTAGAACTGGGACTAAGGACATCAAGATGACAGACAGATCACCGTGAGTGTTGTCTGCTTACTATAAAATAGGACCCTGTTGCTATAAATATTTGGAAAAATAACTCAGCGATGTCCACAGAACAGCAAGAAAACCTAAATTTGGAGGCAAGGCTAAATTTGGAATGTCCATGATTATCAAAACATGAAAATTAAGCCATGGGTGGGAGAAGAGATCTTCAGCCCGAACATTAATTCATTAATTAATTAGCATTAATGGAAGAGTCAGCAGCCAATGCCACTCTGCTGGACTACCTTGGTTCCCTGTAGAAGAGTGTCTCATTAGTGTATCTTTCACAGATGGCAATATTCCCTTCCATAAACACAGAGTAAGTTGCAAGCCCAGGTCCTTGGCAGCCAACACTGTATTTGTTCATACAGGTGACTCCTATTTATAGCAAATGGTTCTGGTTTGCATCAGACTGTTTCTCTTTCAAAAATCAGTCAATTTAAGGACAATAAAAGAATCAATGTACGGAAGACTAAGTAAGTCAATGTAATAATACATGTGGTGTGTGGGTACAAAAAACAAAAAGTAAGCAAAATTCAAAGGGAGACTTGGGATCAAAATGCCCAAGGTGGAAAGTGGGCTTCCCCAGTGGAGGGGAAGACCAGGCAGGCTCTGAGGAGCAGACAGGGTTCCGATGAGAAGAGAATCTGGGTGCAGGATGGAGGCCCTGGGAGCCTGAGGGTATAGGATCTGGCCCACCAAGCTGATTCTTCTTGTAACAGGCGTCATCTAGTGTTTTTCAACACCGCCTCATGCTGTTTTCTAGGTGGCATCCATGCTCACCTGCCCTCAAATGGCCGACGCTTCTGAGGGGCTGTAGATGTGTAGGAGATGAGGTGGGGGCTGATGGAAAGCATCTTTGCACACAGAGGCCCTGATCTGGAGTCACAGAACTCAGCCCTGCCCAGCACTCTGTTCTCAAGCAGTCCTGCAGGGGCCATGCTACACAGTGACACAGTCTCTGCGTGTTTGTTCGCCTGGGGCTCCCCAAGGCCCACCCAGAGGGAGAGGGAGCAACCCCAAATGTCAGCCTACGGGTCCTCATCTGAGACTTAACCTTGCACCTTCCCTTATCTGTGCCTTCTGATTTGTGACTCAGGTCTCCTTTTTCTGCTCCCTTTGCCCTGCAGACATGAAGTCTACAGCAGGCCCTCACGTCCCACAGACTAGATGGGAGGAAAGGCCGGGGGAACGTGTTC
Source organism: Peromyscus californicus insignis (assembly GCF_007827085.1). Lineage (NCBI taxonomy): Eukaryota > Metazoa > Chordata > Mammalia > Rodentia > Cricetidae > Peromyscus > Peromyscus californicus. The sequence goes on along the minus strand of NW_026294458.1, from coordinate 16,010,107 downwards.
TGAGTAAGCAATCGATGTGACATTTCTGAGCCTGGCTGTGGTTCTGGCTAATCTGATCCGACGTGCCAAGCGAAGTGACAGAAGGTAGAGGGCTCCGTGTCTCGGCATCCGATGCCATCAATCTAGACCCTGCTGGCAGCACTGGCTTCCCTTGAAAAAACATTTCAAAAGGAAAAGGTCACATCTATTTGTTTCTCCGTGTGAATGAATCCACAAAGCCAGAGCTGTAGGTCTCCACAGCTGCTTTACCCCTCCCAGGACAAGCCCTCTAAGCTTGGTGAGGCTTTCCGAGGCCAGTCCCTAGATCTGAGTCCACCCATCAGTCTGGTCACCTGAGAGTTGCCTGCCCCCTATCGAGAAGCTTTAAATGCAATGGCGCTACGTATGAGTTTGCGTGTGGGGGATTTTAAAGCTTGACCTTTCCACTTACTAGTCTGTGACCTTGGGCTTAATATAGAACATCCCTGGACCTTCCTAGTATGTGAAGCAAGTTTACTGGATAACTATACACACAGTAAGATAGGCTTAGGAAAAAGAATGAAATCCTGCCATTGTTAGTATTGTGGTTGGAACTGGAGGATGTCACGTTAAGTAAAATAAGCTGAGCACAGAAAGACAGATACCTTGAGATCTTACTGCTACATGGGAGCCACAAAAGTAAGATGACAGGTCAAAACTCAAAGACGGCTAAAGACTGGGAAGGGGGTGTGAGACAGAGGTTAGGGAAGCATTGGTTAATGAAGACAAACATACAGTTAACGAGGGGCATTGAGTTCTAGTGTCTCTTAACTAGATGACTAGAGACCACAGCAACTTATCATATGTTTCCAAGTAGCTATAAGAGAGGATTCTAAATGCTCCCAGCACAAATAAGTAGTAAATGTTTGAAGTGATAGGTGTACTAATTATCCCGATTTTCTAATGTTATACCATATATATATACATAAATATATATGTATATATACATATATATGTAGATGAATTTCTAAATGGTCTTATTAAATAAAAAACACAGAGCCAAATATAGGGGTGAAAGCCTTAGAGATCAGGGAAATAGGAAAAGCCACTAGCCAACCTTACCCCACCAACTCTGTAGCTTCCAAGTGCGAGCTGCTTCCTGTCTACCCACACCTTTATATGCCTTGCTTTTCTGCCCTCTCATTGGCTCTTAGCCCAGCTACCTCACTTCCTTGTCACTGCCTATCTGTACAGACCTCCAGGTCTCTATGGTTAGTACTGGGATTAAAGGCGTGTGTTACCACGCTTGGCTCTGTTCCCTAGTGTGGCCTTGAACACACAGAGACCCTGCCTGCTAAGTCATCGGATTAAGGGCGTGTGCTGCCTGACTTTGTTTACTTAAAATGGCTGGCCTTTTCCTCCTGATCTCCAGGCAAACTTTATTTATCAAAGCACAAATAAAATATCACCATTTATATACATGATATATATCTATATATACATATATGTATATATAGATATATATATATCAAACTGTCATACTTTACTCCATAACTAGGTAGAATTATAACATTATATGTCAATGCCAAAGAATAGGCATAGTTTCATAAGGCTTCTCTGGAAATCAAGTGGAATAATAAACCAGAATACTTAGTGTGGGACCCGGAAAGATGTTCAGTGGTTGAAAACACCTGGTCCTCCTGCAGCAGACTGGAGTTTGGTTCCCAGCACCCACATCAGGTGGCACACAGCCACCTGTAACTCCAGTGGATCTCACACGCTCTTCTGGCCTTTGCAGGTACCTGTACTCATGTGCACACACACACACACACACACACACACACACACACACACACACGCACGCACGCACGCATGCACGCACACACACACACATACACACACACACACACACACACACACACACGCATACTTTAAAGCTTTCAAAATCCCCTTTAAAAAGAATATTTAGCACAGTCTCTGACACATAATAAATGGCCAATACAAACCGGTCATAATGTCTATTATGGGTAAAATAATCCTGAAAATTAGTTGTATTGGTTGAGTTTTGACATATCACTAAGTCACTGAAAAATGAGTTACTCTAAAACCTGGTTGTGGACAGCAAAGATTATTTCCCACAATCCTGAGGGTCACCTGGGCCTTGATGGGTAGATGTTCCACGATGCCTCTCTCACAGTTACCATCAGAAAACAGCTGAGGTGGAGACACTACTGGGAATGTCATCTCAAAGGACTGTTTACTCACGTGATCTATGCCTCAGCTGGGATAGCTTGAGCAGCTGGAGAGAGACGGGGCATCTTCCTCTATACCCTCTTTCTTGTGATTAGCTTGGGCTTCAGAACAGCATGGTAGTCAGTCTCCAAGAAATCAGACATCTTTCATAGCTACTGGCTTCCTCCAACATCTAAGCATCTCAGAGAACAAGCTATATAGCATCTGGCCCTAGCTTCAGAAATCTCTAGCATCATTTACTCCACAATAGCCACATAGGGCCAGCCCAGATACCCTATGGAAGGGAGATACAAGAGGGGGTAAATACCAAAATCAGTTCCCTGGGACAGTCTTGGAGAAGAGCAGTTACCACACCGTCCTCCTGCCCTGCTAATACGTCACTGAGAAGAGAGCTCTGGACCCGGAATTAGGTGCTTGAGCGCAGCGGCCTTTGTAACTGATCACTGTTGGGTCTCAAAGGCTGTCCAAACAGTCAGAAATGAGCTCAGCCTGGACTATAGGAGGATTTCTGGTGGTTAGATAAAAGCCAGAACTCCTCAGAAACTTGTGAAACCGGTTCCCATCTACCCCTTGCCTCTGACAGAAGGGACATCTGGCTAGGGCTGTGGGGCCAATCATCAAAGCCCACGCAGCCTCCAGGCTCCCTCAGCATCACAAGTACCTGTTACACATTTCAAAGTCCATGCTGGCGTCCTGGCCCTTCTCATCTCCTCCCTACCCTCAACTCCCTCCAGTTCACAGGCTTCCCCTCCACAGCTACGCATCCTTCTTATAACCCAGTTATTCTCACTATATATATCTTCATCTCCCGCTCAGACTTATATTCTCTCTCTCTCTCTCTCTCTCTCTCTCTCTCTCTCTCTCTCTCTCTCTCTCTCTCTCTCTCTTCTCTCTCCCACTGTCCTGCTTCCCTAGGCCCGGCCATGTCCAGTCTGCTTCTTTCTCTCTCTGCTCTGGACTCTTCCACATGCCTCTGGCTGTTCTCTCTCTTGCATCCTCAATATAAACCTTAACCATACCACGGAGCCGTCACATTGGCAGTCTCTTCACTGTCCACCCTCGAATACACCCACCCCCTGCAAAGGTCCCCTTCGCTTATCTGTACAGTGGAGATGTGCCGTGCCCCACAGGTCACGGGGGAGGACTAAGTCATCACATATGGAAAGGTCTAATGGAATACCCAGCACACTGGGGAACACGTAAATTCCCTTGTACCAAATGGGAGGAGACACTCACCACAACCCTCTTGTCTTCCTCTTTGGAGGGACCACCCTGAGAGCAGGCTGCCACCACTCTCCCTGTCCCTCATCTCCTACAAGTTTAGTTTAGCTCAGCACCTGCTGGCTTCGTGGCTGGTGCTGAATAAGTAATGGATTGTTCAGAAACAGAGCTGTCAACTCACACTGCCTGGCCAGGCTCCTTCTGAATGGATCTTTTGCTAAATCTGGAATGAGTTATTTAAAAATTAAAGAAAAAGAAGCTTAAGCTCCCTGAGCTGAGAAATCTCCCGGGCGCTTTTGTGTTCCTGGGACCTGTGTTCTTTGAAAGCCACCGGGAACCTCACACACGGTCATTTGGGATTTAACAGAAATTACCAACCAGCTGGAGAGAAGTCAGATGGCAGGTTAGCGGGGACAATTTTTAATGCTGTATTCAGGGCATCAGAGAAAGCCACTTAGCCTCTCAGTGGTTAGCTCTGTTCTATACACACACACACACACACACACACACACACACACACACACACACACACACATCATTGTGTGCAGTGCTGGTCTGAGAGAAAGGTGTTGGGAGAGTAGGAATAACCCTCCTGGGGAAGGTATCTGTGACTCTATTTATACCCTGCCCTGAATTCTCCTCTGCTGACCCTCCCCTCCCATGGTTCAGTTTCTAGATCTTGCAGGTGAAGGAGCACCATGCCTCACGCTCCATCTGCGCTCTGAGCTCAGGCCACACAGCCACTATCCACCGGAAGCCTTTCTCTGGCTGTTCCACGGTTACTTCCCCAAGCATGCCTAAAGCTCACTGCCCACCCTCCAAACTCTCACCTCCTACACATGCCTTGTCCTGCACCAACCAACAGCAGGCGTCGTCTGTTCCTGCTGACGCTCACACATCCAGTCACCAATTTACTATGACGATCGTCATTGGATTAAACGTCTAACCCCCTTCCCACTCCACACAGGCCCCCATCATATCATACTGGACTATGGGAGTAACCTCCCCAAGAACCTTCCTCTCATTCCTCTCTACATCGGTCAGTCAGGCTCCTCCTGGCCAAAGACAGGGTCCAGCAAGGAGATCAAGGACAGTCGATTGCTAAGCTTTCTAAGGCTCTCCATCTCCCCTTTGTGCTTTCCTCTGCAAAAATGGAGAAGAGGATGGAATAAAGGCTTCTAGAAGTTTCTAAGATTTTGAGGATTTTCTGCAAAGGAGATTTAAAAGAAGAAGAAGAAGCTGAGATCTTTATCTTACCACAGGCCTTAGATCTGAAAGGGAAAATTACCAACTCCTCTGCAGGGCAAACCAAGGTCTTTGATCTCCATACTCCAGTTGGCTCAACAGAAGGTGGCCATGTGGCCGAGAGTGTGCTAGAAGTTTAAGAGTGGAAGGACTTTTGCAAACAGCTGATTTTCCACGGCAAGGACAGTAAGAGGTCAAAGGCTTTTGTATGTATCGAAGAGTGTGTCTGGTCAGCATTTGGGGCTGGGTAGATGAGGGAGGAGAGGGGGAAGCTGTTAATATCCCACCCTCCACCAATGAGGAAACAGAAGCACTATTAACTCCTTGACCTGGAGATCACAGGGTATGCTCTTCCCAGTGTATGCATGAGCTCTACGTGGTAAATAGAGCCGACTGGCACTAGCTGAGTCCTTTAAGTGAGGAAGTAAAACCCAAAGATATCGAATAGTGTCATACGATTATGTAGCTAACAGCAGCAGAGTCACAACCATCTTCTAAGTCCTCTGGCCACCCAGGCTCTTTCAAGCCAGTGACACCTCTTCCCACCCATATTTGTTACACAGAGAGCTGTGGTGGGGCCTCAGTTCTCCCTGCTCTTTATACACCTGTTGACCTCTCGGGCCACACTTGACGGTAATTGTCATTAATTACCACATCTCAATGGTAATTACACATGGGTAGGTGCGGGAAGTCAAGGGCTTTCATGGGCTCACATCCCCAAGGTAAGACAGTCCAGAATACTCTCTTTCCACTGGGGCCATTCATCAGTTGAGGTTGAGGCTGAGGGTGGAAACGGACGCTTAGCAATCACCTGTCCTGCTTCAGGATGGTGTGCTGGAGGCGGCAACTTAATTCTCGACGGGGTCCTGTGTGATGACATCATTGCATTCATTTTTATAGACGACAAAACTAAGCGCCCAGTGCGCCCAGTGTGAGGTGAGACCGTATAAAGAACAGATCCTCCCAGAGTGTGGTTGAAATGTTTTACACTGTCTCTGTCCTGCCATTCCTGGAATTCTCTAATTTTCCATCCACTTCAGCCAGCATTCCTTGTAAGGAACAGCCCAAGGCTCCCCAATTAAAGTACTCAGAGTCAGTTGTCTCAATTCACTGCTACAAAGAAAACAGAGAATGAATGGTTCCTGATAGGAGCAGAGGGACAGCTGGCCCTCCCAGGTGCCTGTCTGGAGATGAGAGACCGTGAGGCTATGACTCAGAGCTAAGGCCCTTGGAGTTATCTCCCCTCCCCCAACTGTGGTCCCAGTTCCTACCCCAATATTCTGAGACCCCTAAATCATAAACTCAGAAACCAGCTATCACCTCTTCTCCATTCCCCACAGGTCTGACCCTGCCCTAGACCCGGCCAGATTTCGAGAAGATGCAGCAACCCTCCAACCCCATCCCATAGTTCGTTCTTTCTTGTAAACATCTGTTCCCTCCACCCTCTTTCATAGCCCCGGGCCTCAAGCTCCACCCCATCTATTCCCACCCCTCTTCCTGGCCTCATCTTGAAATCCAGCACTGGCCTCCTCCCTTTCATGAGACCCAGAACCATTTCATTATCTGTCTTGTGTCCTCAGGACCTCGCACAGTACCCAAACACAAAACACAGCCTCAGTACCATTTGATGGATGTATGGATGAATGAATTAGCGAATGATTGTAAGACTGGGTAGGCAAGGAGTTAAATATAAGGTAACCAAGGGACACCGAGGCTGTATCATGGTAGCTGGGTCTCCTGGGTTAGACAAGGGGCTAGTTGGGAGGGAGCCAAGAAGACAAGCATTGTACCAGCGTAGCTGCAACTCTTGGTGATCAGAACACCCCTTGTGATAAAACACACTTGAAACATCTATGTCCCTCCCACTGTATCAGAAACTCAGGGTGCTTTCTTGGTTGCTGCACACGTGCATTAAAGAAGGGTCTGCACTTCATTATAAAATCATTTGCGGGGTTGGGGTTTTAACTCAGTGGTAGAGCGCTTGCCTAGCAAGCACAAGGCCCTGGGTTCAGTCCTCAGCCGGGGGGGGGGGGGGGGGGGGGGGGGGGGGGGGATAATTTGCATTATGGTTTTGACTCCCCGCCCACCCCACCCCACCCCCACTCCCAGTGGGCTTTTCAAGGGAATAATGGGAAGAAGTACCCTAGAAGGAAGATCTGGTCTACCCTGATTTGGGAGGTGAACCAGGTCAGGGTACCTTGCAAAGCTGTCACTCATTTCATGAATATTCATAAAACGCCTTTAAAATCCACAATGCAGAACCCAATGGTCTGCCAACCACAGGCCTTTAAGGTCAACAGCCCCCCCCCCCATCCTTTGCCTTATTGTATTTTGCTTTGCTAAGAAAACTTCTTAAACTGCCCGTGTCTCTCAGCTGAAATCTCTCCTTCAAGACAAGAGGCGGGGCTGAGGATGTAGCCCAGTTGGCAGAACACTCGCCTAGAATGCAGGAAGTCCTGAGTTTGGTTCCTGACCTCACTCAAGCTGGGCGTGGTGATCCATGCTTGTAATTCCAGCAGAAGCAAGAAGATCAGAAGCTCAAGGTCATCTCCGGCTACATATGGAGCTTGAGGCCAGCCTAGGGGAGGGGGGAGATGAAAACTGGAAGCAATGTTCACCTAGTAACGAATGAATGAATGGATGGGTAGATGGATGGATGAGCTAACAGTAGTACTGAGCAGTACTGTAATAACGATTTATGATTTTTTGCTCCCTGGTTCTTCAGTCCCTAATGAGCTCTTCAGTCCCTTTGAAGACTGAATCACTCATTCTGTGCTATAGGTCAGGTCTAGTCACCCAGCTTCTCTATCTAGCCCATTGGAACGCCCCAGGCCTAGCCCCTTACCCTCTTCCTCACTCCCCTGTATCTTACAGAGAGAAACAGTCCATGCTCTGTGCCTCCCTTGCACACCTTTCCCAGGACTCGCCCTTCCTCAGCACCAGCCATCCTTCAGGGGCACATCTGAGTCCATCCTGAGTTCTATCCCCCTCACCCCTTGCCCACACACACACCTTGCTTTTGCCCTTGTGAAGGCAGGTGTAGACGACAACAGAAGGTGGTAGACTGCATCTCATTGCTGTTCGACAATAACACGCATCGTCTCTCTTCTCGGCCACAGAGCCCAACTCTAATTGATTAAAAACATAGGCAAGCATCAGGAGGCAACACTTAGGCTGGTTGAAAGAACAGAGCACTGAAATCAATGCCTAATCTCTGAACCTGAACTTCCCACCGCAGCTGCTACGGGATGGTTGGATCCCTGGCTACCAGCTGCCCGTAAGATGTGGCCCTGCAAACTGAGGCTGGGATTTCTGTGTTGTATTTTCTGATGAAGACGTAAGTGAGGTCACAGGCAGCAGAGCTCTGCAATTCTTCAACAACACTGAAGTCTCTGATTGTCCTCCAAGGAAAAGAGAACCGTGTGTGTGTAAAAACTCACACAGTTTCTCCTCAGCACAGCCCTTCATTATCCAGTGAACTGGGTGGTGGGGGGTAGGGTGTGGGGGTGTCACTGAGGTCAGCATCACACAAATGCACTAAGTGCTCTTGGCAAACACAGGCCCCAAAAGATGGTCTCTGGGGTTTGGTGGAGGAAGGAAGGACACAGGCAATTCGGCTTTGCAGACTTTTGTGTTGTTCTAATATTTGCAACAAACATGTTTTGTTTTCATAATTAAAAAATAACCACTCATAAATCTTACGAATGCCTTCTCTTTCAATAAACTTCGAGGTCTCCAAGAGCTGTCGGATCCTTGGGGGACCATCCAGTCCTGTCCCCTCCCTGACAGAGAAGGAAATCAGGCTCACAGGAGGGATGACTAGTCCAAGATCACTCAGCTCAAGATCACACATCAGACAGAAGCCTTGGAACCCATTTCCCAAGCACATTGGTTTCTACAACTGTTGGACAGCAAATCCAACTAGAACGTGGGCTGTACTAGCAAATGTGGCCTGGGAGCCCCCCTCCCAAAGGGGAAAAGCAATTAGGATTGTAAAAGCAAAACTGAGATGGGACAGGTTTATTTGTTTTGTTTTGTTTTGTTTTGTTTTGTTTTGTTTTGTTTTGTTTTTTTTGAGACAGGGTTTCTCTGTGTAGCCCTGGCTGTCCCACAACTAGCTATGATGACCAGGCTGGCCTCGAACTCACAGAGATCTGCCTGCTTCTGCCTCCTATGTGCTAGGATTAAAGGTGTGTGCCACCATCACCTGGTGAGATGGGATGGTTTTGAACGGGCTTGTTAAAGCTTGAGAATTACCTAAGAAAATCGTGAAGGGGCAAGGAAGCAAATTTACGGCCTCTACATCATGTTTCTAGTCTTTTACTTATGAATTGAGGGGGTGGGTATTTGAAAGAAATTAGATTACTCGAAGGAAGGTGAGGAAGTGTGAGAGGATGTTTGCTGAGAAGATCTACGGCTTCCCCTCTTTCTTTTCTTTTCTTTTTTTTTTTTTCTGGTTTTTTGAGACAGGGTTTCTCTGTGTAGTTTTGGTGCCTGTCCTAGATCTCGCTCTGTAGACCAGGCTGGCCTTGAACGCACAGAGATCTGCCTAGCTCTGGCTCCCGAGTGCTGGGATTAAAGGCGTGCGCCACCACCGCCGCCGCCGCCGCCGCCGCCACCACCGGGCAGCTTCTCCTTTTTCAAACTCCAAGAAAGATCCCCATATCTGAAGAAGATGGAAATCGGAAGACGCTGTATAATGGGAGGCCCACAGGAAACCATGCAAAGACAGCAGGTATTGAGGCAGAAGGCCGAAGGGCAGCCCTCCCCTCGAAGCCGGATAACAGGGTTTGGATGTGGTTTGTGCCCCAACAGCTTACGCACTGGTGACTTCATATCCAATGTGACAGCGGGGAGAGGTGGAAACTCTAAGAACTGGAGCCTCTGAGAGGTGTAGGTCGTTAAAGTCACAGCCTTCAGAAGGGATTAAAGTAAGTCCTTTTTTATTGTTTGTTTGTTTGACAGAGTCTGGTCGTGTAAGGCAGGGCCTCTACGGTTTCCGCCCTCAGTCCTGGAACCTCAGGTGTGTGCCACCATGCCCGACTTACAGGGGTTCTTTTCGGAATGGGTTGCCGTAAGAACAAGCCCAACCCTGGAACCTCTACCATGAGAAAGCAACAGCCAGGAGGGCCCTTGCTGCAGCTGAGCCAAGCCCTGAACCTCTCAAACTGGAAGCTAAAGAAGCTTTTCTTTATGGAAAAAAAAAAATTTTTTTTTTCATTATGAAGTCGCCTGCCTCGGGTACCTCCTTATGGTGAAGAAAAGCGAAGATACTACAGTAAATGAGAGAGATCTGTACCACCCCGGCCATTGTTTACTGTTTTCAAATGCTGGCTCACAAAGTATCAGCAAAATGACCTATCAATACGAAGAAAACAAACAGAATCTTACTGAAGTCAGGGAAGCCTGTATCCAGAATCTTCATAGCGTCCAAGAGGGCATTAGGCAAGTGGAAATCCTGCTGGGGTTCTAAAGGCTTAATATGAGCCTTCAGCTTGAGAAGGCTCTGGGAGAGATAGCTTTGGGCTGTCTTGGCCCTTGGCAATCCGAAAGGCAACCGCAACAGGAAGTAACCCTTTCTCATGCTGATAGGTCATCACACTCAGGCTGAAGGAGGAAGTATTTGGTACCTCCTTCTGAATGAAGAAAGTATTTTTAGAATCCTTAACAAACTTCTCTTCACATCCCATTGGCTAGGTTAGCGTCACAACCCCATATCTCAGCCAATCACTGTCAAAGAAGAGAGAGAGGTGGGCTAAATTGGCTTAAAATTAATCACCATAAGTAAGAGGTGAGGCACCCAATATGCCAAGACAAACACCAGGTACTGATTCGCCAAAAAAAAAAAAGGTACTATAGAGTGTGCTAGTCACACAGTAGGGCCATAGCTTGATTTCAGCTCATATTCTATTTCTAAAGTTCTTTCCTGTTTGAGAATCTTAGTTTTGTAACTTGCTGCTCCTTTTCTAAAGAAAAAAAAAATCAGTACTTTTCTGGACTTGCCTTTAGTCTGGTTTTGCTCTCCAAACTCCCCAACCCCACAGTTACAATCAGCCCTTCGTGACCATTTGAGCATGTGAACACAGTCCCAGACAGTAAAGACAAGCAGCTAATTGCCTTTTGTTCTCTCCCACACCTTCCTGTAAAACAAAAAGAAAAAGAAACAAAGTCAGCTGCAGACAGACGCCCTGGCTAAAAGAATACACCTGCTTTGATTCTGCCCAGCACCAGGACTTTGGAGGTCCCAAGGGGATGGGATACATCATGGACTGAAATGGAGGAAATAAGCTTGATAGGTGGGTCTCTCCTATCTCTTGGAGGCTCCTGAGAAAACTGAAGATGCCCTGAGTTTTCTTTAACTAACTAACCTAAGTTGGTAACCCAAACCAAACCTGCCTCCATTCCTAGGCCCTGAAGGTCAAGACACTGGAAACAGATGGCTGGATCCTCAGCTCTCTCATATGAGACAGGGGCCTGCCTCTTACTGCCTCTTCCAGTAAGGCCCATCCACTGAGGATCCCCCCCCAAACAGAAAAGAGCAGGTTATATTCTGGGCAAACAAAAACCATGAAAGACAAATGTCTACCCTGTGACCTCTGAATGTCAGCTACCCTTCCCCCACCACACTTCCCCACACTGCCTTTTCCCCTCTGCCCAGTCCCACTTGCTGAGTTCATCTATGAGCCATGCTGAGAACTGGCCCAGTGAGCAGCGAGGAGGGAGGAGGGAGGCAGAGATTCTGTCGGTCTGTTGGGACAGCTCATTGAACGAAGAGGAACCATGGTCCAGCATCTGAGCATGCTGTGCACATAAAAGCAGAAGTCACCAGACCAGGCTGTGTGTGTGGCAGGCCGAACTGGGGACAGAGAGGACTGAGGTCAGGTGGCATGTGGCTTTGTCACGTCACAGGGGGCATGCCAACAAGTACCACAGTGGAGTGTTGGCGGAGGCATGCCAGCAAGACAGGCTGCCCAAGGATGCTGTATTAGAGGCCGCCCAGCCACACCCAGTTGCTGAAGGCACAAGCCCTGAAGCCTAAAAGTGAGGAGGTGACAGAGAAGAATGGGATAGGGAGCTGCCCTCAGAGAAGTCCCAGTAACACTGATGGGGGGGGGGGGGGTATGGCACCCACAGAGTCACCCGTGAGAACCTGGCTGCCGAGACTCTGCAAGGTAAAGAAAACATCCCAGCGAGTCGCTGCTGGTTCATTGTGTGTCTATGCTGTTTCATACATGTGTGATTTCATTTAGCCCTACTGTACGAGTAATACTCTCTAGAAAAATGGAACCAATAAGAGATACAGATATTGACAGGGGCGTCAACATAAATGCCAAGTTAAAGACATTTAGTAGAAGGAATCGGCTTCTGCAATGATGGAGGCTGGCGAATTCAAAATCAGAAGAGCTGATAAGCCAGTTCAAGTGGGAAGATTGGCAGCTGCCGTAGAAATGGGAAGAGCTGGTGTCTCACTCCTAAGGCTAACAGGCAGGGAGATTGCTCTCTTCCCTGGGGAAGAGTCAGCATTTATCTATACAGGCCTTCAGTGGGTTAGATACGCTACTCCCCCCAGACACACCCATACAGACTCTCTCTCTCTCTCTCTCTCTCTCTCTCTCTCTCTCTCTCTCTCTCCCTGTCTCTGTCTTTCTCTGTCTCTGTCTTTCTTTCTCTGTCTCTGTCTCTCTTTCTCTGCCTCTGCCTCTGTCTCTGTCTGTCTGTCTCTCTCTCTAAGTGATTAGTCCATGCACTCGCTGGCCTCACAGAAGGACCACTGCTGGGACTGTGGAGGTGAGTTATTATAAAACGAAACATCACAGGAAATGCTTGTCTTGTGGCCACACAAGCTATGGGGTGAGTAGTGGAAGGTGGAGTTTGGTAAGGTAAACTGAGGCAGACCAAGGGACTTTGAAAGACAGAACAAGTTATCTGGACTCTGAAAAACATGTTTAAGGTCTGTAATGATGGTAGAACCTGGGAGAGATCTACCTGGGGAATGATGGGTCCCTTTGAGAAATCCTCCAATCTAACAGTGGGAGTAAGTGGATCTCTGATTCTTTTGCATGCTCTGGAGACCCTTTTCCTCCTATTGGGTTGCCTTGTTCAGCCTTGATAGGAGGGCTTTTGCCTCATCTTATTGTATCTTGTTTTGTCCTGTTTGGATGTTATCTCTTAGAGTAGTGCTGTTTTCTGAAGAGTAAATGGAGGGGAAATGGATCTGGGGGACAGGGGAGGTGGTGGGGGCGTGGGTGTGTGTGTGTGAAGGAGTGGATGGAGGGGAAACCGTGGTCAGGATGTATTGTATGAAAGAAGGATCTATTTTCAATTTAAAAAGAAAGAAAGAAGGAAGGAAAAAAGGAAGGAAGGAAGGGAGGGAGGGGGGAGGGAGGGAGGGAGGGAGGGAGAGAGAGAGAGAGAGAGAGAGAGAGAGAGAGAGAGAGAGAGAGTAAAATGAAGGTAAAGGAAACCCTCATCCCAGGACGGTGGTGACTATCCATGGGTAAGTATATTCAGTGTATCTGACTTCCAGATGAGGTCCAGACAAGGTTTTGTGACAAGGTAGACAAAAATGGTTACCCTGGAACAAGGACACCTCTGGGTTGTGACCATTTCCTCATCTTGCCCTACCCCCTCAGCACACAGCACAGCCTACAAGTGTCCCTGAAGAGACCCATGGAAGCCTCAGCTCAGCAGCTGGGGCAGCAGAGCCTCACCATGTAGGGACTTCACTCCCTCCACTTCCAAGGAGAACCTTCCAGAACGTTTTGAAAGTGACTCTGGAGGACGCAAGGGTAGAGTAACTAGTTGATGGACTCTAAATGCAAGCATCTGTAGACACATCACAGTAGAGAAAGAAGAACAGTCTCAGCATTTGAAAAGGCTACGCAGTGAACACCTTGTGGTGCGGTCCCTCTCTCCCTGCAATAAAACAGACAAGAACTCAGACGCCCTCACCTTGGGAAGAGGTTTGAGAGGCAGAAGATCAAGGAAACCAACCTGGCAGCATGTCAGTCTGGGAACTTTGGCTCCCAGGAGGACATTGCTCAAAGGTGAAAATCTCTCCTTCCTAGTTGGGGTTCAGAGAAGAAAGAACTGACGTGACTCATATTCTGCCACATTAGCTACAGAGGGTGTGGTCAGAAGCTTCGTACACTGGTACCTGATGGTTCTGGACCGTGAGTCTAGAGGGAAGTTCCGTGAGGAAAGAGGGTGAGGGAGAATGAAGAGGAAAGCCATGGGAGCGGTTCCAGATCCACGGCCTCCAGAGGGGAGGCAAGAACTGCCATCCCCCAAGACCAGAAATCACAAGGGCGCCAACACCCCCAAAGGCAAACCAAGGCCACATTCCGACCATTCCAGGCCCTGCCCCTGGAGAGAAAGCAAAGCAACTTTAGAGGGCAAGCGGAAAGAAGAATTTCACCCATTCCACCCACACCTCCAGACCATCGTGGCACCAGGTGAGACGTGGGCTAGACCTCTCAGTGGTGATTACAAAAACAGTTCATGCCCTCTGGAAGCTCCACGGGCAATGGCAAGACAGCAGGAAAATGGGCCTCTGTCCAGCAGGCTCGCACTACACAGAGCCCTGAGGAGAAACACTGACCCCAGAAGGACCCTTAGAGCAGGCCTGGTGACCACCAAGTGAACAGGGTGGGGGAGGATGACCCGGGTCAGACAGCTGTGAGCCATGTGGACAGCTGAGGTGAGGCTGGAGGTGAGCTCTGGGGCCAGGCTGAATCTCACCCTGTAGTGTAAGTAGATCAGTCAGGGATGGTGTTGTGCTCCAGGCTGAAGCCGCCACCTTCTCGGAGGTCTGGAACATAGGCAAGGCTATCTGAAACTAGCCCTTGTTTCCTAGTACACCTTCCTTCGCGGGTTCCCTCCAGCTACCTTTGGCTGTTCTCTTTGTTCATGGATCTCACCTTGGACTAGTGATTTCCTGCAGAAAGCGGGGTGTTGGTGGCCTTAGGTGGGTAGTGGATTCTGTTGTATACTGACTTTTACTTCCTAAAGCAAAGTCTAGAAGCCTCGTTCTTGTGTCTACTACCTTCCATACAGTGGACACAGCCATCTGCCCAAGGTGATCCCCCATTTCCTACGTGGACCTTCTATGACACAGCCACCCAGTCACCCCAGTTTGGACATACCTCTCTAGTACCAGCTCACGTTCTCTTTGCCTCAGCTCTGCACTCCTAAAAAGACACTAGTCCATGTCAGTCAGAGTTCTCCAGGAAAAGAGACAATGGTGTGAGTGTGTGTGTGTGTGTATGTGTGTGTGTGTGTGTGTGTGTGGTGTGGTGTGTGTGTGTGTGTGTGTGTGTGTAGATTGAGAAGGTGGGTTACTTTAGAGAAATTAGCTCATGTGGGGGGGAAGGATTGGCAAGTCAAAACCCTTCAGGTCAGGACGGCAGGCTGGAAATGTTGGATACAGTTGATGTTGCAGTCCAAATCCAAACTCCGGATGTCCTTTTCTTTGGGAACTGCCTTTGCATTGGAAGACACTTGTCCACATCATTGGAGATAACATGCTTCAAAGTCCACTGATTTAATCATTTTTTAATGTCTTTAAATTGTCCTCATAGCAACATCTCAAGTGATGAGTGACTAAAGATCTAGACACTACGGCTTGTACTAGTTAGGTTTTTTTGTCAACTTGACATTCGCTAGAATCATCTGAGAAGAGAGAAACTCAACTGAGAAGATGCCTCCAACAGAATGTCCTGTAGGCAAGTTTGCGGAGCTTTTTAATTAATTAATTAATTAATTAATTTATTTATTTATTTATTTATTTATTTTTGAGTAATGATTGATATGTGAGGGTCCCAGGCTACTATGGGCACTGCCACCCTTGGGGTAGGTGGTCCTAGGTCATTTAAGAAATCAGACTGAGTAAGCCATGAAGAGCAAGCCAGTAGGCAGCACTACTCCATGGTTCTGGCCTCCAGGCCCCTGCCCTGAGTCCCTCCGTGATGGACTCTAACATGTGAGATGTAACAAACTCTTTCATTTCTGTGTTGGTTTTGGTCATGACATTTATGATAACAACAGAAAGGCAAACCAAGACAATGGCCAAGCCAAGTTGGTAGCATAAAATTAACTATTGTAATAGCCCCTCAAGGTTCAGCTCAAATTCAGTGTCTTTCTCCAAAGGATTCCTACTTCTAGCTAAAAATGATCACCCCGATTCCAAGCATCCACAGTCCTGCATCAGCCATGCTATCCTGGGACATTTAGCATTTGCTTCTCTAGAGGACAGTGATTTCAGTCTTTATATTTGTTTTCCTACCTGGGTGTGGATGCTCCAGTCAATCAAATCCTTATTGAGACAAGAAATGACTGCCTGACCCTAGGCAAGTTCCTTCTTTAAGCTTTGGGTTGTGTAAAACACGAGCATAGGGCCGGGCGGGTGGGGTGGCGCACGCCTTTAATCCCAGCACTTGGGAGGCAGAGCCAGGAGGATCTCTGTGAGTTCGAGGCCAGCCTGGGCTACCAAGTGAGTTCCAGGAGAGGCGCAAAGCTACACAGAGAAACCCTGTCTCGAAAAACCAAAAAAAAAAAAAAAAAACCACGAGCATAATACAGTAGTTACCCTACAAGTATCCTTGAGCTTTGAATGAGACAATCCATGCAAATTGCTTAGCACAGCACTTGGTATATCCTGACCATTCTATCCACGTATTCAAAACATAGTCACGCGAGCACCTATCACATGCCAGGCAATAGAAAGTTCAGTGAAAAGGAGAAATCAACTTAACCGTTTCAAAGGGCCTGTGTTCCTAAAAGCTGATTTTGATAAATTAATGTAAAATAAAAAAAAGCCTAACGTACAACCCAACAAGCGCTTTGAAGAAAATAAGCTAAGATAAAGGAAAGCCTGGAGCTGGGAGGAGGTGAGTTCTAACTTAGCAAAGAGCTGAAGTAAGAGAAAAGGCTGACCACACGGTATCTGGGAGAAGGGGAGCTCCTGGAAGGGACCAACAGAAATAAGCTGGATTCATACTTATCACCCAGTAGCTAGTTCCTTCCTTCCCCGGGACCCCAGACTGTGACTTCTGAAACAGGAGAGGGTGAGGAGATCAAGGCCACTCACACCCCAGCCAGGCCTTTGGTCTCAGTGATCTTTACCAGCCTCAGGACCCCAACACTGTCCAGAAAAGACTTCCCCAACTTGTTCCAAATTCTGCCCTCCCCCCCTGCCTTACTGCTTCAGCTTCCTAGTGTCTAGTAAGGTCCTGTTTCTTCACCTGAGGGTTCTGGTTGCTACGCTAGGGACCAAGAGTCAAAGAGAAGAGTGGGGGGTTCCTGGGGAAGCTTTCCCCCGGCCTTTGGAAGTGGCCCACACGCATCTCTTTCTTCAGCAGCAGCACTGCCCCCCCACTTCCTTCTGAACCCATCTTTTGTGCCCTGTTTCTCACCCACGGGGCCATATTGTCGCTATCACAGGGACTGTTGGAAAGAAAGGAGGACATTTTTTATTGTCACAAAGATGACAGGGTGCTGCCAGCTCTTAGTGGCCTAGGAGCTAGCACACAGGACAGTCTCATATAAAGAACAGTCCTGATTCCAAAGCAAATGCAGACAGTTTCCCCGCGGTGTCCCCCCCGAAAATCACTAAGTCTCTTTTATTCCCCACACTTGAGTTGTGTATCTGTATCTTCAGAAATAATCACACTCCCCGGGGTGTGCCATGCAAATCCAGCATCCTCAGATGTGAGATACCAATGCCCCCTGCCTCCATCAGCTCTCAGTGACTGCTGGCTCCCTCAAAGAGAAGGTCTGCTCTGAGCCTGTGAGAAGGCCAGAGAAAAATGGTGGAGAGGTCTTCCAAGAAGGACTGGGTTGTAGTTAAACCCTCTCGCGGGACCTAAAGCCAGTCAATCACGAATCATCACTGTGAAGGTAAACCAGCCGTCTAGATGAGAAATTTGTATCACTCCCATCCTAGTTGCTCTTCTAGCGCAATGACTAGACACTATGACCAAGGCAACTTATAAAAGAAGACATTTAATTTGGGGCTCACGGTTCCAGAGGGGCTAGACTCTACTACATCATGGGGAGCATGGCAGTCAGTAGACAGGCATAGTCCTGGGGCAGTAGCTGGGAGATAACATCCTGTTCCACAAGTATGGGATGGGAGGGCAGGGGGCGGGGGGGGGGGGGGATGGATGGATGGAAGGAGGGGGAGAAAGGAGGAGGGAGGGATGGAAGGAGAGAGAGCACTAACAGGGGAATGGCCTGGACTTTTGAAACCTCAAAGGCCTGTCCCCAGGGTCACACCTCCTCCAACAAGGCCACACCTCCTAATCCTTTGCAAACAATTCTACCAACTGGCACCAAGCATCCAAACATACCTCTGGGGCCCATTCTCATTCAAACCGCCCCACCCCCACCAGTGCTTCTCTTCCTTCCAAACTTCCTCATACACCCTTGGCCGAGAAGTCCAAATTCCTCTCCACAGGGACAAGGGCAATGGTGGCGGGGGGGGGGGGGGGGGGGGGGCAGATCCCTGTTTGCTGTGTTGTCTGTCATCAGCCTCAGCTAGCATAGTGGATCGCCGTGAGTAACAGATACACACTGGTGGAAGTCCTGCCCCTGGAGGGTCCTGACTGCATAGATGACAGTTAGGAAGAGATGATAAAGCCACCATTTGCTTCTAAAGGGTCCTCGGGCCAACGGATTTCTTGGTTTACTTAATGTACAGCCCACTATGTGATTAAAATTGTTCAAGAAAGAATGCCCCTGGGGGACAGAAGGGGCAATGGACACTGGAAGGGCTTGTTTTCCATTTGTTAATGTGGAGAAGTTGGCAGGAAAAGAAGCGTTGACTGCTCCCTGAAGAAGGCAACGCTCCAGATAGCTCCCAGGGTCCAGCAGGGAAAGTTCTTCGGCAGAGAGGCTCACCAGCATGACTTACCAAGTGTTCGACCAGAGCAGCACTTGGGGAAGGTTCCCAGAAGTGTGTTGGTGGTTGTTTTGCTCTTTTGGCTCTTTTACTTGTTGGGGGGAGGGGGGTCCTGCCACTTGGCTCCCAAATAAATCACATGGAGGCTTATTCTTAATTATAAACGCCAGGCCTTAGCTTGGCTTGTTTCTAGCCAGCTTTCCTTAAGTTATCCCATCTGTCTTTTGCCTCTGGGCTTTTACCTTTCTCTCACTTCTGTAGACCTTACTTTCACTCTTACTCCGTGGCTGGCTGGGTGGCTGGGTGGCTGGGTGGGCTGGCCCCTGGCATCCTCCTCTCCTTGTTCTCTTGCTCTTTCTTCTTCTTTCTTCCCAGATTTCTCCTTCTATCTATTCCCTCTGCCCGCCAGCCCCTCCTACCCTTTCTCCTGCCTCGCTATTGGCCGTTTAGCCCTTTATTAGACCATCAGGTGTTTTAGACAGGCACAGCAACACAGCTTCACAGAGTTAAACACATGCAACATAAAAGAATACAACACATCTTTGCATCATTAAACAAATGTTCCACAGCGTGAACAAATGTAACACACATTAAAATAATATTCCACAGCAGAAGTACTCCTTGAAGCAGGGGTTCTGTGCCATCTCTCTAAGCCACATGCTTCAGTTTGCCAAAACCGGCCACTGATGCTTGCGCACAAGGATGAGGGCTCATCACAAAGGATCTTCTCAGGACTCGGCTGGCCTCTCATGAAGCAATGGAACAGTAGGCAAAGTACAGGGACTTACCACCTCCTTGCCTGAAGGGTCATGGGAAAGAATGATCACCACAACTCCAAAACTGAGTTATGGCTGATCCATATCCCAGCAGGGTGAGAAGTGGGGAAATAACAGCCTGGGCCTCAGACTCCTCTGGCTGGCAGAAAACAAAGCGTTGAAACTCACAGACAGAGCCAAACCAGGTGAGCTGACGGCCAGGGTGGAGGAGAAGGGGTGGGGGTGGGAGGGGTGTCGGGTCATTTTTTGAAAACTGAATGCTTTAATAGCTATACAGATCAGTGGGGGCTCATTGCCTTTAATCCTCGCACTTAGGTGGTAGAGGCAAGGTGAAGTCTCTATGAGTTTGAGGCCAGCCTGGTCTACATAGCAAATTCCAGGTGGACCTTATCTCCCCCCCCCAAAAAAAAACCCAAAAAAACAACAAACAAATAAACAACAACAAAAGGATAGCCATGTATCTCACTCACCCTTGATTGAGAGATTCACAAAGCAGCAATATAGGCTGGCCTCAGAGGAGTTCTCCAGGTCTGCGCAGAGACGATCTTAGCTGATCTCAGCTAGGCCAGCACTTGTGTCTACAATCAATGGCAGGTGGAGGCTGCCAGGGCCAGCTACTTGTAGGATGGCTTGTCCAGAGTCCACTAAAAAACTCAGGGGCCTCTAAACACAGATTGCCTATTTTCTAGGTATTTATTTATTTATTCTACATATTTATAATTTTTATAAAGTAATGTGATTTCCAAAAGCAGCAAGGAGAAATACCCCAGGACAGAAGCATTTTTCAGACCTCTGCTTATACGACATCAGCTCACAAATGACATTCTCTTCATTTGGCCAAAGTAAGTCCCACGGCCCTTCTCAAATTGAGGCTTTGGTTTATTTTGCTTTGCTTTGTTGTTTAAAGATTCTATTTCTGCTGGGCGGCGGTGGTGCATGCCTTTAATCCCAGCACTCGGGAGGCAGAGCCAGGTGGATCTCTGTGAGTTCAAGGCCAGCCTGGTCTACAGAGCGAGATCTAGGACAGGTACCAAAACTACACAGAGAAACCCTGTATTGAACCCCCCCCCCAAAAAAAAAAAAGATTCTATTTCTTGGCAGGGGGGTAAAAATGTGGCCATATTTTACAATCTACCGTAGACTGCTCTGGTCACAATAATATCCCCATGCAGGTAGTCCCAGCATCCCAGGACAATTAAACTCTGGGTTCCTTGGGTCTGGGTTTATTCCCACAGCAGCTAGAGTTCTTGGTGTCACAAACCACCCAATGCTTGGAAGTTTTACTATAGTCATTTCTGTAACTCACCCTTCTTTGAACTGGCAATTCAGAGAATTAGGCTGGGCTCAGCTGAGCAGATCTGCTGATCCAGGCCAGGCCTGGCCGATCTCTGTCAGAGCTTCCCCTGTGTCTTAGTCAGGGTTCCTATTGCTGCAATGAAACACTGTTAACCAAGAAGCAAGCTGGGAAGGGAAGGGTCTATTTGAGCTTACACTTCCACCTTGTAGTCCATCACTGAAGGAAGCCAGGGCAGGAACTCAAACAGGGCAGGAATCTGGAGGCAGGAGCTGATGCAGAGGCCATGGAGGAGTGTTGCTTACTGGCTTACTCCACATGGCTTGCTCTTATAGAACCCAGGACCACCACTTGCCCAGGGTACCACCGCCCCACAATGGTCTGGGCCCTCCTACATCAATCACTAATTAAGAAAATGCCCTATATTGGTGGTGGTGGCCCATGCCTTTAATCCCAGAGGCATCTAGCTATACACAGGTTGCCTAGCGACTGAGCACACTTTCCCCCACCCCTGCAGAAAAAAAAGACAGATAGCTTGGACAGATAAGGGTCAAAGGAATAAAAAGGCAGTTTTTATTTTCAGAAAAAGGGGGATAGAACCTAGAAGTATAAGGAGACGGAGAGGAAGAGAGGGTAGAGAACTTGAGGATGGAGAACTGAGAGGGATAAGGAGGATTTTGACCAGAGAGAACGTGTGGACGAGATGGAAGATGAAGAAGAACCAGATGGGAAAGTACTAGCTGGGTAAGAGCGAGATGAGAAGGACCTAGATGAGGCAGAATTAGGACGAGAGAATTAAGATAGAACTTAGAGGGAACAGTAGATATAGAGAGAAATCAGGCAAGAAAGGAGCTAGGCACGAGAACAGAACTGAAGCTGTGTAGATAGGATTTTATCCCAGAGGAATAAAGTAGACAGACAAAGAGCTTGGTGTACTTAGATTCATTTCCTGAAAATATTTCTCACTGTTCATAGTTTTCTCTTCTGA
This sequence comes from Peromyscus californicus insignis, assembly GCF_007827085.1. Lineage (NCBI taxonomy): Eukaryota > Metazoa > Chordata > Mammalia > Rodentia > Cricetidae > Peromyscus > Peromyscus californicus. The sequence continues at coordinate 15,988,472 of NW_026294458.1, read as the reverse complement.
GTCCCTGGGAGGTATAATATTAAGGCTGGTCCTTTTAATATTATACAAAACCCCTTTACCTCACTCCCTCTGCCAACACAAACTTTTGGTTTTCTTAAATGATTTTCCTGTCAAACTTCCATGTCATCTCCTCCAAAAAGCTCTCTACGTCTTCTGTCAGAACCAATGACAATCACTGACTGTCACAAAAATCCTCTAGTGCTGTGGGATGGCCTGTATGTCAAGTGTGTTGCTGATTGGTCAATAAATAAATCATTGATTGGCCAGTGGCCAGGCAGGAAGTATAGGTGGGACAAGGAGGAGAATAAAGCTGGGAAGTGGAAGGCTGAGTCAGAGAGACACTGCCAGCCGCCATGATGACAAACAGCATGTGAAGATGCCGGTAAGCCATGAGCCACATGGCAAGGTATAGATTAATGGAAATGGATTAATTTAAGCTGTAAGAACAGTTAGCAAGAAGCCTGCCACGGCCATATAGTTTGTAACCAATATAAGTCTCTATGTTTACTTGGTCGGGTCTGAGCGGCTGTGGGACTGGCAGGTGAGAGAGATTTGTCCTGACTGTGGGCCAGGCAGGAAAACTCTAGCTACACTCTAGGTTTTGCCCTTTGTTCAGATTAAGTGAGAGGCTGGACCAACCCCTCAGCAGTGTGATGCCGGCTCCTCCTGCTCTGGTCTCTTCCTGGCATTACACCTGGTAATATGCATGATTTCTATACTCATTATAGGTTCTCAAGCCCATTAACATAAGAAGTTAGAAATGCCTCTTTAAAAGCATCATTGCACTGCACAGTGGGGCTGTTCTTATTGCCAATATGAAAATTTAAACAGATGCTATTTGAAGCGAGGCATGGGAACTCCCTGTTACCACTTAATATGAACAGTCTTATTTGCATTGGATATGTATAGGCTTGTAAAAGTAAGAGTGAAAATTGTTCTCTCCAAGTTATCTCGAATATTTGCATACACATCTGAGGAAAAAATGTAAATTAAAGAGGACCAGGAAGAGGCCCCAAATGTACAGGGGTTAAAAACAGCTGCCTGTAAGGGGCAATATGGTTTCTATGAAGCTGAAAGGGGGCCCAGGAAACTGCTGGAAGGCAGTGTTCTCCGCCTCTGATTGGCAACTTGGCCAACTGTTGTCATGAATTTGGGAAAGAGCTGTCACCCCTACTGTCTCAGAGAGAGGGAGAGAAGGAGGAGGGAGGGGATAGAGAGGGAAGGAGGGGATAGAGAGGGAAGGAGGGGGATAGAGAGGGAAGGAGGGGATAGAGAGGGAAGAAGGGGATAGAGGGAGGGAGGGAGGGAGGAGGGAGAGAGGGAGGGAGGGAGGGAGGGAGGGAGGGAGGGAGGGAGGGAGGAAGGGGGAGGAAAGGGAAGAGAGAGAGGAATAACAGCTACAGTTAGTAGATTAGGATGCTGGAGATGACGTGTTATTAATCGCTAACAGTTCTAACCCCATGGGCGACCCTGCCATGCTTCCCTTTCTTCAAGCCTCTGTATGACTGTGTCACCTAAAGACCATGGCTCTCTCTGTCAGGGACTCTTCCTGAAGATCAGGTTGACCTCCCACCAACAATCAGGGAATTCAGAGTCTGGCCAACTGAGACTCTACCATGAAGAGGCACCTGTGACCACCAGAGCCAATCACCCGCAGAGGAAGTAACGTCTGGATGAGCATGGTTGGGGAGAAAGTAAATGAAAGGGGAGAATCAGCCCTTTTTGCCTGACCAAGAAAAGTCTAACCCTAAGCTCAAGAGTCTAGCCATGACGCTTCACCCATCTCATCACGCCAGCTCTAGGAGGGCTGCCCGCCCCTCTCGGCTCCCAGGTACAGGGGAGCACACCCCACATGAATGAGGACTCTGTTTGTCCTGTGCACCTCCCAGCCCTTCTGTGCTTCTGTCACATACATGCCTGTCCAGGTCACGCTAGGGCCTGCACAGCCACCCTGCGGGGTGACTCTGAGATGTACATGTGTTGTTGCCTTCATCTTGGCACAGTGCCTACTGAAACTCTCACTCTTACCAATGACTACTGGCCCCATGATGAGTCAACTTTATGCCTATTCACAGTCATCTTCATTTTTTTTTTTTTCCGGAGCTGAGGACCGAACCCAGGGCCTTGCGGTTGCTAGGCAAGCGCTCTACCACTGAGCTAAATCCCCAAACCCACAGTCATCTTCAAGGTGTCCCTTGTCCTCTCCTGCAGCCCTCACCTCTCTCATCCACTGCTGGCCTCTACCTACAGTTTTCCCATTGATAAATGAGTTTGTTTCCTTGATTAAATGGAATGGTGACAGATATATGTGTCTTCTGGGGGTGAAAAGTGGCTATCGAGTATCAGAAAGAAATGAAAGCTACAGAATCCAACACTTACCTTACTCAGGGAGAGAAAATCATTATGATAGAATAATAATAATAATAACTCCTTTTCTCTCATTCAGAAACATGTCCCGTCATTCAGCATACACCTCACACATCGCCTCCCCTGTGAAGCATCCCTGAAGCCTAGACAGTCCTAATGAGTATGTCCCCACTCCATTGCTGCCTTGGGTTACATCACTTATAACCAGACTATATATAGTTCCCAGTGCGCAGGGGCAGGGACTGAGTCACCTCTGTCCCACCACACTCCAACCCCACTTGTACCTTCAGGACCAACAGAGGACAGAGGAATGACAGCTACAAGCATGTGTGTCCTGAAGGATTTTGGTTAAGTCCCCAAGATGCCAGGCTCTGAGCACTGAGGCCGGGGAAGCGTGGCTTGACATGGCCCAGGACCACTCTTCTAGGCCCTTGGCAAGGTTCTGACTAAATCCTAAATCTCTAGGTCCCCTCACAGCCCTCTGAGACGTCTTCTGGCCTACCACCTGGCTCTTAAAGAGGCGTGTTCTTGTGTTTATGGAGGCAGAGTTGGCAATACAGTTTGGGAAGGCCGGAAGTGTGGAGCCCAAAGCTGGCCTTCATCCAGGCATCCCTCCTCCAGCACGCTTGCCAAACAGACTTCTTATCTCAGTTAAAACGAGCCACCAATGGAGAGATGACATCACTGTCCCTAGACAGATGTGCGTGAGGAACATTTTCTCCTAGATTCACACCCACCCTTTGACCCAGTACTTCTTGGGATAGCCAGAGCAAATCTTTCCCCAGGGCAGTCCTCAGGTGCCAGGAGTAGTTCTCTCAAATCATTCTCCAGGTGAAATACCCTTGGTTCTGACCCTGTTTTTTGGTTTGCCCCCAACAAGCCTGTCTGTCAGCACCCTCGAGAAAGCATTCTCTTCCAGTGAAAGAGATGAGGGGTCATGTCGGCTCTGACCCTGCCCCTCGCTGCCTCTCATCAAGAATAAATACTTCCGCGTCTCTCCATGTGCTGTGGAAATCAGTCACATTCACACACATACTTGCTCAAGTCATGTCACCTCACTGAGTTTAAAGAATGTGGTGTTTGTGGTTTTGTAGAAAAACAGAAGGCTAGCTTCCAGTTAAACCATTGAGAGCAAAATAACTCAATGGAAACTTTCCCTTGAGAACTTGGGGGCGGGACTCACAGGAATGTGAGCCAATCAGGTGACAGGCCATGTGACAGCTGGAAGGGCTAACTGAAGCTAGAGTTTCTGAGACATTTAGAAAGAGAACCTGTTTTAGTGAAGAACTTTTTAAATCTTATTTTCCAGAATCTTACCTTCAGAAAATACTAGAGTAGTGATTCTCCACCTTCCTAATGCTGTGACCCTTTAATACAGCTCCTCATGTTGTGGTGACCCCCAACCATAACATTATTTTCATTGCTACTTCGTAACTATAATTTTGCTACTATTATAAATCGTAATGAATCTGATATTTCCAATAGTCTTGGGTGACCCCTGTGAAAATGGTCACTCAACCCCCAAAGGGGTTGAGACCCATGGGTTGAGGCACACTGTAGCAGAAAGTATTTCGAAAAAAATAATTCTAGCCAGGTGGTGGCAGCGGCACATGCCTTTAATCCCAGCATTCAGAAGGCAGAGGCAGGCAGATCTCTGTGAGTTCGAGGCCAGCCTGGTCTACAGAGTGAGTTCCAGGACAGCCAGGGCTGTTATACAGAGAAACCCTGTCTTGAAAAACAAAACAATACAAGATGATAATAATAATAATTCTAAAGAAATTCACTAGAATCTCCCCCTCCCCCTCTCTTCCTCCTTTGTTTTTTTCCTCCCTCCCTCCCATTTCCTTCCTTTTTCCTTCACTAAAATGTGTTTGATGTGACACATGCATCACTGCTCTACGGTCCTGTGTTTTAACACCGCGGACATCACCCATTGACTCACAGGAGCCAGCCAGTATGTGGAGTCTAAATTCTTTTTATGATAAAGACTTGAGGCTACAGCTGATCTTCAGTGGTGTGATCTAAACTGTTAATATAGTTAGATAAACCACAGCCCACACACCAGCTCCATCGGGTCTTACTAATCTTTAAAGCTGGTACAAAATCCTTTCCAAACATAAACTTTATATAGGCTTATTGTGCAGAGGAATAGTTCCTTAATTGTCTTCTTAACGACATGACTAAGGAAAACCACTTCAAGGGCTAAGAGTCTTCAGAACACCAGCTTCAATCCGGTTCCACCAAAAAGGCAATAAAGTACCCGTGGAAATGTCTTCATTACATTTGCTTCTCAGCCTGGGGACATGCAGGAAATGAGAGCCAGGGCGCATCCCATCATGCCACCTGGAAGACTTCCTGCTTGCGCAAAGAACATTTCTTCCCCTTCTTCCCAACCATCACAACCCCAGTAGCACCCTCCCCAACCCCATCCTACACTGTGATGTCACCTGCAGGAGGAAGCCAATTTACTTCCCACTGAAGCCTGAATGAGGCATGATTCATTCAGGAGACTCTACTCTATATGTCAGGGTAACAGCGTAAGGTGCAGGGCAGGCTACCTGATCCGGTCATTACACACTGAGCACTTGTTGAAATGTTGCACTATACCTCACAAATCTGTGTAATTGTTGTGTCGATTCAAATTTTAAGTGTGCATCTATATGTCTCTAAGAGGCTGAGGGAAAGGTGAGCAAGTCTTCAAAGATGATGGAGTGAGGCAACCTAGTACCCTTCTCCCAAGTTCTCTCTGGAGGAGACAGGAAGTTCTGGTCTGACCCCAATCTCCCTGACCCCCAACCTGGAAAAGCCCACCCTCCTTTCAAGTGGGGCCTAAAGGCAGGCCAACTTGTGGGTAGAACAGCACAGTAGAGGAGTAGCAGGTACAGAACACTTACTTTACAGCACCCCTCTTTCCTGAACCCCATTGGAGAGTCTACCACGAACCACACTGTAAGGGACTGAGAAGCTGCTGACCGTGCAGCCTGGGTGCACCCACTCCCAGGAAAGCCTAACTTAGGAGGTTGTCCTTCTGAAGCCCTGTGATTGACAGAGTCACTCCTCAGCTCAGTGCTGTGCATTTTAGGACCAGCCCCTGGCCTGGGCTCTGGGAACTCAGAAATCTATAGTAACCAATATTGATACAGCAGCTAAAGTTGATCTAGGAGTCCAGCATGGTACTAACTGCCTTTATACGTATTTTAACACAGAAATTTTTCATAACATGCTAAGAGGCTGGTATCTTTCAAGTCTCCTAATTGAAAGACAATTAAAGAGCAGGTGTGGTAGCTCACATCTATAGTCCTAGCACTTGAAAGGCTAAGGCAGAATCACCATGAGTTTGAGGAAAGCCTAGGCTCCATAGTTCCTGGCTAGGCTGAGCTGGCGAGTGAAACTCAAAAAGCCAAACAATAACAACAAAACAATAAACGGGTCAAAGAGGCAGAGAGAGGCCAGGGAGATGGATCAGTTGCAAGCATGAGGGCATAAGCCTGAGCCCCAGAACCCCTGTTAAAGAGAGAGAGAGAGAGAGAGAGAGAGAGAGAGAGAGAGAGAGAGAGAGAGAGAGAGAGAGAGAGAGAAGACAGAGACAGAGGCAGAGAAGGCAGGAACCTCCCAGTTCAGACTCTGGGGCTTTGGAGTCCTTGCTCCTAAATCACTACACGCGTAGCCAGCCCCACCCCACCACCAAGAAGACTGGAAAAACCGTGCTGTTAAGTGACTGCTGGGAAGCTCTTTGCAAGTGTCTGGGGGCTATGCTCAAACATCAGTGACTCCATTTCCTTCTTTGCAGGACCCTGAAGTGTGCATCTGAGGCCTGTGCCAGGTAGGACCATGCACCTTAGTACTGGAGGGCATGGTCAAGAGACCCCAGCCTAGAATGGTACCAGAGTCCTGAGCCAAGCAATTGTGAATTCTTCCACCAGGGCCACACCCACATCAGACAGCAGCCCCACACCCATCCCGAACTACCGGAGAAGAAACAAATCCAGTATCACTGGTGATGCCTCTGCTGTTGTCTCTGGGCCTGCCTTCAGCCAGTGGGTCTAGATTTGCCCGACACGGAGATTTCTGGAGCTCACTTAAGGAGGGCAGTGCCTAGCTGAAAGGTCTGTCCTACTTTCCAGACGAAAGCATGGCCCCATTTAACACTCCAAGCATGGCTAATAATCCAGGCATCTGGCTGCCCCACCCCCAATTTCCTCAAAGACATTCACAGCGCAAAGGTGTATTTAGAACAATTATGTTCTTTGATGCTGTGTGAAGCTAGGTTGTGATAAATGGTGTATAATATGTTCGTGTTACATAAGAAAACCAAGGCACGCAGAGGTAATGAGAAGGCAGCAAGTCAACCAGACACTAAACAGCAAGGAACCAAAGCCCTGCTCGACTGTCTTCCAGTTCAGTATTCTCCCTTCTAGCTCCCCAGGACAGCCCAGGGGAAATAAGAGTGAATAGCATGTATGCTTTTTCTTTCCGGTTTTTTGTTGTTGGTTTTTTTTTGTTGGTTTTTTGGGTTTTTTTTTCCTGGTTTGTTGTTGTAAGACAGAGTCTCACTATGTAGCCCAGGATATCCTCAAGCTCACCAATCTTCCAGCCTCAGCCTCTCTTTGTAGCCTAGGCTGGCCTCAAGCTCTGAGGCCCTCCTGCTTAGCCTCCCAAGTGCTGGGATCCTAGGCGTACATCCCACACCCTGTGGATTTATGGTTTTCAGTGGAATGCGATGGAGAAGCCAGACACGAAAGAAAGCTCGTTGACTGTCATGGGATTCAAAGCCTGGAACCACTCCCAGGGCTGGCACGCTTTGCTTGTGTTTATGAGGAAGCCCTGCCAGGCTGGCCAGCGAGCTAAGAAAAGCAAGTGTCTCAGGTAGAGAGAGTCTCCTTACGATTTTGCCATAATAGTCAGCATTTGCACAAGGCGTAGATGGGAAGAGTATTGACCTGTGAGCCAAGCCTGGAGGTCTCAGCCCAGGTCCCTGCTCTGCCACTTAGACTGTGGTCATGGCACGTCAAGTATCCTTTCTGGGAGTCATCTCCCTTGCTATAAAATAGGATAAACGATGCTCCCGTTAAGACTGACCGATGATCTGGAAATCTTCCTACCCACTCCCTCTGGAATCATTATCACCAGAACAAAGATACATTGAACCGTGGACATCATTTTTAGGAGGTTTTCTAACTAAGAGATTTGAGAAGGGAACGCAGTGCCACCTTTGTGAGGTGGGGGTAGACACATGCCGCCTGATTGACACATCTGCCCTACAGCTGTGCTGGACCCCCTGGGCAGTCTCTCCACGCCTGCAGTACAGCATTCTGTCCACCTCTGCTTTCTCTGGGAACGAGCCCCAAAAGTCTCTGAACCCACAGAGCAGTGAGGGCTGATTCACTCTTTAACTTACCAAGTCATCCGCCTCTCACCATGCCAATCCCCCATCGGCAAAACCAGATCACACTTCCCCCACCAGACAGTCGAGGGCATCACTCTGTCAGCCGTCTCCTTAGAGGACGCTTGTATTAGTCACTCCGTTGAAATGAAGTTAGTGTTGGAAATGGCTCACAGGCAAAGAACACGGGGCTCTGCGCGAAAGCTGCTGAGGGGCCCTGGGGCGGCTGAGGAACACCTCCCACCGGGAGCCTCCCCATGATGCATGGCTGACTAGTGCTGAAGGGTTACCTACTTGGTTCTGTTACTTCACTTTGGGACTCAGTGTCCATGGAAGTGCCTGCTAAGGACAGGGAGCAGACCCCAGTTTCTAAAATACCTTCTGGTCGAGACTGTCCTTGCAGAAGGGACAGGAGGAACCTTTGGAAGTGGCTGGGTTAGTTCATCCATTAGAAGATACTACGTATGGAAGCCAGGGCTCCGAGGAGGACAACGGAGTCAAGGGGTCCATGAAGTGACAACAGTCTCCATCATGGAACACAGACATCGTCTGCCTTTGCTCTCTGTGTGGACGTGCACAGCTATGCTGCAGAAGCAATGCTGGTTAAGATTGCCATCCCCTCGGGGCAGATCAAGACAGCCACACCACACTGGAGCAGTTGGCACTGTCTCTCCACTAGCACAGGCATGGTGAAAATAAAAATGTAAAAATAAGACCAAGGCCAGTCAGGTAACTCGGGGAGTAAAGGTATTGCCATCAAGACTGATGATCTGAGGTCAGGATCCCGGACCCACATGGTAGGAGGAGAGAACCGACTCCTGCAAAGTGTCCTCGGATCTCCACAGATGCACCATGCCATATGCACGTGCACACACATATATAATAAATACACGCAATACAATTTTTAATTAAAATAGGCCAGCTTCACATACATTCCTCCTTGGTGAAAGAATATGAGTTTTATTTTAATGCTCAGGTCTTTTTTGTGAGATGGGGTTTCTCTGTGTAGTCCTGGAACTCACTCACTCTGTAGACCAGGCTGGCCTCGAACTCAGAGATCCACCTGCCCCTTCTCCCGAGTGCTGGGATCAAAGGCGTGCGCCACCATGGCCGGCACATGTTCTCTTCATATCCAGTGTGGTCTGATCATCCCCACACTGCTTTGCCACATATGAAGTAACATGATGGTCTCAATGAAAAGTTACTTGTGTGTCCATATAGAAGGAGTAGTGAGCTACACCATTCACTTTTTTTTTCCTCCAGAAAATATGCTTCTATTTGAAAGACACAACTGCCAAGCAAGCTCTGGTTATTCAGACCTGGGTCTGGGCAGACATTTTCCTAGAAATGGATCTCAGTAAGTTCAAGGAAAACAGCTGACGGGGGGGGGGGGGGGGGGGGACAAAACAAAACAAAACAAAACAAAAATGGAGCTTTCAAGTGAGCATTGGGATTTTGGGAAACCGAGTTTACCACTGTGAGCTTGACAGCTTCCAGATACTTACATACTTTCCCAGCGGCATTCCAGCAGATACGTTAGCGAATGTGGTTTTGAATATTTGATAGAGAGATGTATCAACATTTAGAAAATGCATACAGCTCAGCGAACCAATATCTTCCAGTCAGTCACTTAAGAGCAAAAGGTACTTGTATTGAATTTCTCTGTTTTAATGTTGGCAGCAAATATTAACCGATAATTCACGTAAACAAAATACCTTGGAGGCTCATCCTTGGCAGATTTCTAAAAGAGTAAGCAAATGCTGAGAGCAGATAGTTTGAAAACTGCTCAGCTGTAAAAGTCTATGGTATGGGGATCAGCCCCAGCAATGTGGGGAAGACAGATCACGGACTGGCCAGGAGCCTAGTGCTACAGGTTGGCAAAGGGATGATTAGAGAAGAAACCGAGGCAGCAGCAGTACCACGGGCTGGGTGAGTACGACTTGTATTCATTGTTGTGTTCTGCAACTCTTCCTGGAGAGACGGGAACAAACACCTGTCTACCCTAGGCACCAACTACAGATCAGATAAATAATTCCACTCAAGTGTAGTGTGATGAACCAATGCGTTTATTGGGTTTTCTTACACGAGCATTGGGTATCCTGGTTAGTTTTAATTATTAACTTGACACAACCTAGAGTCACCTGGGAAGAACGACTTCAATCAAATTGGCCTGTGGCCATATCTTTGAGGATTGCCGATCCTGATTGTTGACGGAGGACCTAGCCCACTGTGGGTGGCGCCATCCCTACGAAGGTCAGCCTAGGCTGCATATAAAAGTCAGCCTTTGGTGGGAGAAGCAAGCTGGTAAGCAGCAGTCCTCCATGGTTTCTGCTTGAGTTCCTGCTTGACTTCCTTCAGTGATGGACTGTGACCTGGAAGTTGATACAAACCATTTTCTCCCCTAAGTTGCTTTTGTTATCAGTCTTCATTGCAACAACAGAAAACTCAAAGTCTAACTCAAAGGAGCTGCATCACCGAAAAGCCTACCCCAGCCTGTATAATGATTTTTGGAAGCCGATCCATGGACATCCTGACAAAATGGCAGACAGAAGGGTCTCCTCTGCCCTGGGAATTGTTTGTTGCTTCTATAAGACAGGGAAGGCGCCTTGTAAATCTAGAAGTTTCTGAGTCTTCTGGGTGCCATTAGCTCCCTGAGACTTCTATTCTGCATTCTGTTATTCTTATATTCTGTTTCGGTTTGGGGGAAATATCTACATAGTAATGAAAATCAGGGGCATTGTGTCCTAGTTTGGTCTGGCTGGCAGTGTTGCAGCCAGTAAGACCATTTGGCCCTAGAGTCCTGATTGGAGATGTCATCTCCACCACCAGCTGTTTGGCAGAGAGAGGGGAGTGCTCTGAAAACAACAGAACTAAGCAGGTAAACAAGGGCAGTGCTCCAGATTTTCTGGGTAGAGACTTCGGACCTCAAGGTCCAAGAGAGTGTTCACTATGAGGATGTGGAAGGGAGCTGGGATACGGCAGGATGTGCAGACTCCAGGCACTGTGGATATCACGTATCCTGTGTTACATTATGTCATGCTTATTCCCTTCTGTCAGTGATGAGTCTCTGGTGGTACAAAGTTGTGAGTTTTTCCAGCTCTGTCTTGGCTCCGCTAGAGGAAGAAACAGGAAGAGCTGTGTGTTCATGCAAAGAGAGTAATAGCTCTTAGCACATTGCTATGGGATGGGAGCCATAGTTACACATTCTCAAGAAGTAGAGAAACCTTGTGAATCGAAGACATGCCTTTTTCCACCCAGTGACAACAGACTGTTCACAAAAGGCCAACTTTCTCTACAGACTTGAGATACGTTTTGGAAGAAAGAGTAAATTCAGTGAATTGAGTACAGCTGGTGAGATAAGTATAGAATTTATCCTCGGGTGTCCGCCAAGAACCCAGTGTGCCTCTTAGATACCCCAGCTGGATCTGCCTGGCAAACAGGTCACATATGCCTGAAGCTCGGAAGATCTGGAGTGAAGGCCTTGACGTAAGAGAACTACCGGCCTATATAGGTCAGTAGTTCCCCAAAGCAAGTCGGAGTCACCTGCAGAAGATTCTAAATGGGGACATGCTTGGCCTAGACCAATGGGAGAAGACCTCTCAGGAGTGGTTCTGGTATACACCACAGGGGTTTTCTGGAGGTAGAGTTGATGTTGAGATCTCCTGGAGAAGGCAGAAAGAATGAGCCCAAAATACAGCCACAGACCCGAAAGAATGCCGGTGCTTGACACCAGTAGTCCTCACTGCTGCCTGTAAAGAATGTGCTTAATTAAACTCTATTGGGTTTTCAGCTGGCTGGCACACGCTGGCACACGGAACGCATCCACCACTTGGCTTCAAGCAGGGAGAGAGTCCTCTGCTAATATTTGAAGCCTTAAATATAGCCACCAAGTTCTCCATACATCAGGTGTGATTCGAACTCCCAGAAGCCACACACAGCCTGACCATAAACCAGTGAGAGGGACAGTCAAAAGTGGTGACCCCAGCCCTGCCTGGATACAGTCCTATAAAGTAGTTACTTTCTCCTAGAAACAGTCCCTCCCGGGTGGCCCCGAACTGAGTGACACTGACATCTCTGAAACGTGTTTGGGGCACAGATTGTTGTAGGGAGAACACACACTATCGTTTCCAACAAAGGAGGGGGAAGGTGAGTCAAACATTTTCCATTTATTAACAGTCCTTTTGGGGGCCATATACAAACATCTAGACTAGTGTTTCAAACATTTTTTAAAAATGTTATTATATTGTTATCTTTGTGGGACAACATAATGGACAACACTGCCTGCTTGAGCACACTAGTTCATAACTTGTTTGCCCACACACTAGTGAACCAGTGACGTGAAAACATACAGCCTTTGAGCTTAGCCTGGCCTAACACGCAGTGACCACTCGACCAGCGTTCCCTGCAGTGGATGCAATCAGTGTCACTGTGCCACGGGCGGGGGGGCCGAGTCAGTACACAAAGGAATCCTAGAGCACTGAGATTTGGTTAGGGTTCAGTTCTGGCGAACAGTTTGAGGGACGGACTGCCGAGGCCACGGGACACTGTGGCTCCAGGCAACCTACGGTGGGGAGCACTTTGACATCCCAGACTGAACACTGGGAAAATTATCAACTGCCCCTCCTTATGGGGACTGGCAGAAACTGTCAACAAGCCCCCTCAGGAGCAACGGAGACGGAGGGCACTATGGGGCCTGTGAACCGGAGAGTTCAAAAGGCAACTTCTGGCATCGGTTTAGGTTACACATCTCTGTAGGCAGGTCCAACTAACCTTCAGAGAAGTGGTCCCCAAATGTGGTCTGTCAGCCACATGCATCAGAAGCATCTAGATAACACAGTTAAACACTGATGCCTAGGCCCCACCCCAGACCACCCTGGAATAAACATTTTGAACAGGTTCCCAGTGAGTTCAATGCATCAGAATGCGAGTATCCAGGAGAAGTTGGTTTATGAGTGAAGGCCACAGGATTAGTCCCAAGGAATCAGCCAAGTCACCCAGCAGACTCTCTGGTGCTGTGTTCTGCTTTGGTGTTTACCACATACCCCCCTCACACCCAGAGTCTGACTCCACCCTCGTGTAACCAAGGGAGGGGGCAGAGGGGGCAGAACCTCGAGCAGCCCCAAATGGACAGCACCCTGACAGGCTGCCTGTGTTTTCCCACATCACACCCTCCGCATCCACATTCCATCCATCCAGTGACCTCGCAAACACCCTGTTCTGGGAATGGTTGTGTCTTCCCTCCTTTGCCCAGGGATACCTTACCACACTGGTCTCATGGTGACATCGCTCAAGGCACCACGGCATAGTTACTGTCCATGTACTAGCATACCGGACACGGGACAGAGGTGACCATACCCCGTAACCAGAGGAAGTAACATGGGAAGGAACAGGACAGCCGTGCTCTGGAGCAGCATGTGTGAGGTTTTACTTCCCTCCGACTCCATGGCTCTAAGGTAGAGCCACGTGTCATCAACACCTGAGCCCTTGGCTCTTTCTATGGGTCACCTTGGGAACTGGCCAAGCTCTCCTCACCCAGAGCCACCAGGGCTACACTCTTCTCCAGAGAGCTGCGGGGTTCTCACAACGGGTGGGTGGAAGAAATCGGAAGGGGTATTAAAGCAGCCGGAAATGCCAGTGACGCTGATGACCTCTGACGCCTGCGGCACACAACTTTGGCAGAGGCAGCCCAGCCCAAAGAACACTGCTGGTGTCTAGGCTAGGGCTATTCAGTGGGAGTGGCTTAGAATGTGAGATCTGCCTCCTGGTCTGCACCCTCCACACCCCTCAGATGACCCCACTCAGTTCTTGGGAGCTCAAGAGACAAGTCCTGCTTTACCAAGTCCCATGTCCAGTCATTCAGGAACCTCTCTGTGGATGGGCCCAGAGTCTAGCTGTCCTGTGCCTAACCATCCTTGGTTGCTGTTGTCCATGTGGCTATGAGGGGCAAGTCACTGGAGCCGGGAGCCTGGTTCCTGACTGGTCTATGCCTCTGCTCAGTCGCCTCTGCATCCCCATGTGAATAGTCCAAACCCAGTAGCTGTTCAGAGGCTCATAAGAGTTCATCCGACAGCAAATGCTGGGAAAGTACTTAAAAGACCACAAAACAGGCTAGGTTTAGAAAGAGTTTTCTTCCTTTCTTCCTTCCTTCCTTTTCCCCCCCTGCTTTAAAAATTGTGTATGTGTGTAAAGAAAAAGGAAGAGGTGGGGAGAACATAAAAGTTTTGGAAACAGAAAAACACAACAAAACAAAAACAATTTGTACTATTAGGAACCTTTTCTCTTTCTTGTGTTGAGGGGTGAAGTCCAGGCAGGCAAGTGTTGAACCTCCGTCTGCTAATGTACCTCCAGTTTCCTTTTGCTGTTTTAATTTTGAGACAGGGTCTCAATAAGTTCCTCAGTCTGATCTTCAACTTGCCATCCTCCTGAGTAGCTGGGATTTCAGGCCTGTTCCACAGTGCCCAGCCATTCCCTTAAAAACAAAAAACAGCCGGGCGGTGGTGGCGCACGCCTTTAATCCCAGCACTCGGGAGGCAGAGGCAGGCGGATCTCTGTGAGTTCGAGGCCAGCCTGGTCTACGGCGCAAAGCTACACAGAGAAACCCTGTCTCGAAAAACCAAAAAAAAAAACAAAAAAAAAAAACAAAAAACAAAAAAAAAAAACAAAAAACAAAGCAACAAAAAAAAAGCTTTTTGACACAACTGAGAACATGCCTTACGATTTTTGAACAAATGCTGTTTGAAGGTTTTTCTCGTTCCTTCTGCTGTTTTTTCCAAGCACTTTCCCCGTTTTTTGTTGTTGTTGCTGGTTTCGCTTTCTCAGGACGTCTTCGTGGACATGGTACACAGGACCCAACGCTGGCGACGCTGGAGGCTCCGGGCAGGGAGCTTTTGCATTGTTCTACAGGGATCATTCTCCTGCGGACCCGTTCTGAACCGAAGCGTGCGGGTGTCTTAGCCTAACTGCTGCTGTTCCTTTCTCCCAACGTTGACAACTAAGCAGCATGACTGTGGGACCTGTCCTAGGTCACAGAGCCAAACCTCAGCAAAGCAAGGACGAAGGCACAGAGCAAGATGCTCCTCCAGTCAGCCCTGGTCCAGGCTCTGCGTTACAGCTCGTGGCGGGAGGCCACCGCTTTCCTGCAGAGCATCTGATGTCTTCCATATGCTCAGGACAAGCGGCCCTGCAGGGGATCAAACCTTCAGCTGCAGATGACACTGTGGAAGAATAGCTTGGGGCTCGGGACTCTGGGTTCTCCCGGGGTGCTCTTCTGCTTGCTCAGTCACCCCCAGCAAGTCCATCTGACCTCAGTTTCAGTTCTATGTAACCAGGGCACTGAACTAGAAGACCTAACACACCGCCCTTCTGCCCAGCACATCACTCACAAGGCAAAACAAACAAAACCAGAAAAAACAGTTTGTATTTGGTTCTACACAAAGAGACCAAAGATAATCCATTTGTTGGAGCTCAGTCACCGCTGTTCCCTCTGGATTCCTCTGGGATCCCGGCTGGATCCCAAAGCTGCAGGCTGGGGTAGGAGACAAGCTGCAGAGAGCATGCCCCAAGCCAGAACCTCCCAAGATGGCAAGAGAATGCCGTTCTTTCAAGGTGTGGTCAAGTGACTGGGAAACACCCTAAAGTCATCTCAGCACCGGGCCCCACCGCTGGCGCTATAAAGATCACAGCCAGGGACAGAGGACCGGGCCACAGTCCTTTCCTCCCGGTAAGGGCTGGGGTCACCTGCCCAGAGCCACTCTTCCAGCCGTGATCCCCTGCAGAGCTGTTTGTTTCCAACTGTGCACTGCAAACACTAGACACAGGTCAGAACCGGCATCCTTCTGCTGGGCAATGGGTGCAGAGCACAGACCTAACCTCCAATGGGATCTTGGCAGGACCAGCTTCTGCATCATTATCCCAGCTTTGCTATGTGACTTAACACAAGTCCCTGCTTGGAGAAGGCGCTGTTGCCTGCTTTCCCAGGTGACTCAGAACTTGAACAGCCATATTAGTGGCTGTAAAATCAGGGCCAATTGGGAGAAGGTGGGGCTGGGGCTAATAGTTTGCCAGATGCCTCCGAGCTGACTTGATACTCTGGCTCCAGAAGGCTGAGTCGCTCCGTTCTGCATCAAGGTCCTAGGATCTTGTGGGAAGTGAGGCATTTCTTCACATCTGCATCTCTGCGGAACTTCCTGTTGTGGGACAGAGGGATGGCGGATGCACATGCTACCACATTTTTTTTTTTTAGCCTGGAAAAGTTTGTTCTCCTTGTGGAAAAGTGCCTCATCCCTCAAAAAGTCACTGGAGAGTTCAAGGGAGAAGTCAGGGGGATGAGTGTGCAAAAATGTGCATCTGGGTGTGAAGAAGTCAGGGACAAGTGATTTGCATTAAAATACACACGCACAAATGAATAGGCTTTGTCAGAACACACTCAGACAAAACGGTAAATGCAAACAAATGAAGATGACCATCTTTATACAAAGGAGCAGAGCAGGACTGGGCCACAGGGATAGTTACCTTTGGAACTCAATAGAGACACATCTTTCAGAGGCCACTATGAGAATGTGACATGAAAGACTGAGGGATGCCCTTGATTCAGCCCTCAGGACTTGGGGTCCAAGCTTTTTAAAGGAAAGAAAGGGTTTCTTAGGAGGTTAAGACAGGGGGATTCCATGTCCAAGAGCAGCCTGGGCTACATAGTGAGAGCCTCCCTATCAAATATATATATATGGAAGTAATACAGGGAAGGTGGGAAGAGAGAAGTGTGAAGAAGAGAGAAGAGAAGACAAGAAATAACAGCCCAGTAACCCATCAGTATCATTAAGAATGGCATTTAGGGGCTGGAGAGATGGCTCAGCGGTTAAGAGCAATGGCTGTTCTTCCAGAGGACCTGGGTTCAATTCCCATCACCCACACGGCAGCTATCAACTGTCTGGAACTCCAGAAACTCTATGAAAGGAATCTGTCACCCTTTCACAGACATACATGCAGGCAAAACATCAATGCACATAAAAATAAATAAATCTTTTTAAAAAACGGCTTTTGAGCTGGGTGTTGGTTGCACACCCCTTTAATCCCAGCACTCAGGAGGCAGAAGCAGGCAAATTTCTGTGAGTTCAAGACCAGCCTGCTCTACAGAGTGAGTTCCACCAGGGCTACACAGAGAAACCCTGTCTCAAAAAACCAACAAGCAAACAAACAAAAGAATAGCATTTGAAGGGTTGTGTATTTGTTTTCATAGGAGGAGGATTTGAATCCACACAGGACACACAGATTAGAGGTACTTTGTGTCCTCAGCCTTGGATGCATACTCCACATCCCAGGGCAGCTTTGAAGAGACCCTGGACAACATCTTTAGGGAGAGGAAAGATGAGCTGCAGTCAGGAGTGGGGGGCAGGGGTAGCATGTGGTGGGCGCTGGCTTAGAAGAATGGAGGGGAAAAGGGCAGAGGACGCCAGTAGAAACCAGGAAGCAGAAAAGAAAGCAGTAGATGCCAGCGACAGTGATGGTGTCCAGGGGACAGGGCCAGCAGGACTGCTCAGGCTAACCCTCATGTTACTGAAACATGACCATGACAAAGCCATGGCTGAAAGTCCCCTCCCCAGCCGTGGGTCTCGAACACCCCAGCCTGACTCCCCTGTCCCACGGAATGCCCTTCCTTTTCCTGAGGGGCACATCCTCTGGCTGTGGGTCATCCTGTTCCCCTGACAGATGCTCATCACAGAGGAAGGAAGAAGCTCCCTCAGAGGGAACTGTGGGGTGATTTGAGCCACCTAGAACAAGCGGAGGATAGCCAGGAATCCCTGCTTTATAAATTAGCTATGATCCTTACTCTCTCCCCAGGTAAGCACTTCCAGCCCCTGCAGATGCTCTAACACCCCAGAATTCAGGTCTCCTTGGCTCATTCAGCAGATAATTCTGGAAGCTCATTTCTTAGATTTTTTTTTTTAAGTGTGTCCAGCCAAGCTTGTTCTTGTTCTAACCATACCCCAGCTTCCTGCTACTCCAGTAACCTATTTCTCATGCTGCTGAGAACTAGGGGCCCATCAAGTTAGGATCCAAGAAGGATGGCTAAGAACACTCAGTTTCAGCCAAAATGCTCTCAAGGCCCATGTGTCTCCAAAACTAAATGTTCTCACATGTACCTGCTTTCCAGACAAGCAAAGAGAGCCAAAGAGAGCTTTGTAAATTTCCAAGATATAAGAAAGCTGCTCTCGGGACTGGCTGGGTCTTACACATTTGGCCTGGCCAGTGGCAGCATGTGGTAGAGCATCAAGCACTCACTGAACTGAAGGTATGACTGAATGGACATTGTCCCCTGGCCTCCCGCCTCCCGCCGGGCACAGCTGCGAGGTCTGGATCCCTCAGTTGTGCTCACCTTCTTAGTTACACTGGGATCTCAAAGGGCCTGGCTGGGTCTGCACACAGCTTGACCCAGAGCAGTGCTCACCACAGCAGATGCTTGGTCAGCCTTACAGCCCTGTCCCTGGTCAGCTGGGTTCCAGACGTCAACTTCCTGGTAGGATGTCTTAGCAGAGAGCCTACTGCCAGGGTAGTCCTGTGAAGCAATTCTGAAGAAACCCCAAACTGTTGAAGCTGAAATAAGAGGAAAATTTCTTCAGCCTTAATGCCCACTCACCTCCCTCCCTTCGTCCCTCCCCACCCCAGACACACACACTGGTACAGCTTCTCTCCCCTTGGACAACACATTGGTTGTTGGACTTATAGTACATTTCTAGTTTGTTGTTTCTTTAGTTACTATTACTAATATGGAGAGATACACAGGGACCATGGGGAGGCTCCTTTGCAGCATTGATTGACAGAAGGCAGACATCTGATTCTAATGCTCAGAAGAGGCATAAAAGCCTGGAAAAAGGAAGTCTTGACTGTGGGACTGTTGTCAGCACAGTTGGAAGAAGTTGCCCAAATACTTTAATTGTATAGGGAAAAACTGTGTCCAAAGAATGATCAATCATACTGTTAGAAGAATCAAATGGGAAAGCTATAATAGCACTCATGAAATTCATTGCAGGAGACAGCTGATATATTCAAAAGCCAATAGCACTAATACTTCCTTGAGTCTTGGCTTCCTCTGGAAAAAGTCCTTGACTCTTCCAGGTAAATGCTCCGTCAAAATCAGCTGAATTCCTACTTCATAGTTCTACGTCTCATAGCAGAAACCTTAACTAAGACACACATAATATTACTTCTTCCACACCCCATTAATCAAGGCAGCCACAAAACTCTGTCTGGGTTGAAGATGGGGAGAAATGGACCTATACACATGCTCCTTGGGAGGGGTATCAATGTCAACTTTCCAGGGAGATATGCAAGATGGGCTTACTGATGCAGCAAGCTTTGAAACATCTGACACAGTGTGTGTTGTTGACACAGCCTTGTCGTTGGAAACCCTCCCCCAGACACTCCCAGTGCACAAACCCTATGCAGGCAGGTGTCAGAGTACGCCTTACTCAGCTCAGCCTAAGTAGATGGTGTTTGTAGTTGGTGGTTTTTTACTCTTTGGTCTTTGCTCTTTGGGGGGCCCACCACCCAGCTCCCAAATAAATGCACACACAGAGTCTTAGTCTTTCTTATGAATACCTGGCCTTAACTTGGCATATTTCTAGCCAGCTTTTCTTAAATTATCCCATCTGTCTTTTGCCTCTAGGCCTTTATCTTTCTCTATTTCTGTATATCTTTCTTTACTTCTTACTTCATGACTTGCTGTTTAGCTGGGTAGCTAGCCCCTGATGTCCTCCTCCTTTTCTTGCTCCTCGATCTTTTCTTCCAAGATTTCTCCTCCTATTTATTCTCTCTGCCTGGCCCAGACCCACCTATCCTTTCTCCTGCCTTGCTATTATTAGACCAATCAGGTGTTTTAGACAGGCAAAGTAACACCGCTTCAGAGTTAAAAAAAAAATCAACATAAAAGAATGCAACACATCTTTGTATCATTAAAACAAATGTTCCACAGCATAAACAAATGTAACATATCTTAAAATTATAACACATCTTAAAATAATGTTCCACAACAGGTGTTCTGTTTTGTACCAGTTCCCTGGTTAGCCAGACTCTAAAATTCACAGGATTCAGCTTCTTGATTTTTTTTGAACAACAGTTAAGATTAAAAAAAAAAAAAACAAGAAGCTAAAAGCCTCTTATTAAGCATGGATCCTGGGATCCTATTTATTACTCTAGCCTATTTCTCTCCTGTACTTCATGAAAATTTTACTACACTGAGAACCCCTGGTCCTGAAAGTGCAACCAACCAGTGGGTTGTTTTCAGCTGTAATTATTGTTCGTATGCTTAGAAATTCAAGTCCTTTGTCTCTCCCTACAAAATTAATGGCTAAAATAAATTAAAAGCAGCTTGTTTCAAACCATCAAATGGCACAGCTGACATTGGGTGTAAATATGGTTAGAGTCAATGGAATTTTTTTTCCAACCATGCTTCGTTTCAGCTCATTAGATCCATGACTAATAAAGGGCTGGTTAGCATTGCTTACTAATTATTCCCCAATTAAATCATCGAGTGAATTCCTGCCTCCTATACAGACCCCAGTTCTCAGGAGTTCAGTACACTGATGATGCTCAGGAGTTGCTTGACAGACAAACGGAAATGGATGAATCAGCCACCCGAAGATATCCCTCTGCATTCTTCCCGGAGATGCCCGGCCCTGCTGAGTGCAGAAGACTAGGCAGAGTCCACACCAGTCCATGGAGTTTCCACACTCATCCCCCACAGCTGGTGACACTTGGTGGGAAGCTCCTGAAGAGAAAACTGAAGTTCAGATAGGTTAAGGGGCTTTGGGGGGATCAATGGCTCTTGGATACAAGGCAAGGACTTTGGGCAGAGACTTCGTTCCTGAGTTCAGCTTCTGGTCTCCTGTACTGCCTGCACTTTAGCTGGCTCAGTCCCTCTCTCAGTTAATCGTTCCACATTAGACACATGTCTGTTTGTTAATGTACAGCACAGAACAGGCCTGGGGTAAGCAGAGGTGGACGGAGCAAAGGCCTGCTCTCTCTCATTAAGCATTCATTCCAAAGGAAGAGTTAGCAGGAAGCACAGTCCTTAACAATTATATACATGAGTTGACTTGTCATAGATAAAGGAGAATTCTGGAATAGAGAGTAAGTGACTAGAATGATCAGAGTTAGGAAGACATCCTTTATTTGTCTTATTTTGGGGATGCTATAGATGAATCCAGGGTCCCATGCATGGCAGGCAAATGCCATGTGGTGTTTCCCCAGCCCCAAGAGAGGCCCTTTAGATAGGATGGTCGAGGCAGGCTTCCCGGAGAATATGAGGCCAGACTAGACTTAAGCAATGGTAAGGAGCCAGCCCTGTAAAGATCTTGGAGGAGAAACGTCCCAAGAAGAAGACGGAGTGGTACAAAGGCCTTGAGGCAGGAGTAGGAGTAGGCTGGTCTCGTCAAAAGGATGAAAAGGCCAGTTAAGTAACACTTCTGGGGCCAGGAAGAAAACGGAGCAATTCTGAAGAGCTAGATCATGTAGGTCATCAGAGAGAGGGAAGAAACCTTGGTTGGTTAAGGAAGGCCTAGCAGGCCTTGGTGTCCCCCACAAGGCCCGTAGCAGGCCTTGGTGCCCCCCACAAGGCCTGCAGGCACCTACAAGACCACAGTGGTTTTGGCAGGTTTGCTTCTTACTTCTGTTTCTTTCCAAGGCAATCATGGAGGTGAAGGTATACCCTTGAGTCTTTCAGAGCCTGAATAAGCAACTCTCTGGGCCATGTCATGTAGGGGTTTTCCCACCCTTCCCATCTGTCAACAGATTTATTTATTTATCTATTTATTTATCTATTTATTTATTTATTTATTTATTTATCTATCTATCTATCTATCTATCTATTTATTTATTTATTTATTTATTTATTTATTTATTTATTTATTTATTTATTTATTTATTTATTTATTTATTTTTGGGTTTTTCGAGACAGGGCTTCTCTGTGTAGCTTTGCGCCTTTCCTGGAACTCGCTTTGGAGACCAGGCTGGCCTCGAACTCACAGAGATCCGCCTGCCTCTGCCTCCCGAGTGCTGGGATTAAAGGCGTGCGCCACCACCGCCCGGCCAGATTTATTTTTTTTTAAAGGTGCCACTATCATTTCTGTTAACGCAAATTCAGTGTCAGCATCTAAATAGTAAGTCCATCACAAAATGTCCAGTCTCGATTTCTGCTTAAAATTCCATTTGACTCTACAACATATTTGTTAACTTTCTCACGGCAGGGAGTTGAAAAGTAGTAGAGGCACCCCCTAAAGGGCGCGGTTGACCATAAAATGAGGGTCCTTGAGTCTGAAGTTTCCCCTATACCAGGAGGTCTCTCAGCAGCTTCCCCCCAAGAAAGCAATTCACCTCTCCGAACTTTAGGTGGCTTTTCTGGTTGGTGGAGATTAACTTCCAAAGTCTGTGATGAGGGTTCAATACGGCGGTATGTGTGGGAGCCCTCAAACAAAGCCCCGCTCAGAGCGCATGCTCAAGCACTAGTTCTGTGGCCCTTGGCTGCAGTCGGGACGGGGCGTCCAGGTTCTCACTAGGAAGAGCTCCCACTTCTAAAGAAGGCTGTTTGGAGGTAAAGCCTCACAGCAAATAACCGTCGGGAATTCAGTGTAGCGCTTGAGGAAACCCCTTCTGCTCTGTCAGGGTCGTTTCCACAGACAGTCAGACGTCTTCTCTAGCCCGTCATTTGATTTGTGGTTTTCTCAGTTTGCTGTTGCAGAACCCGCTGCGCTTTGCCTGTTGCAATTCAGCGGTGACTGAGATGGGCCCCTCTGTGACCGCCCCCCCACCCCCATGCTGATGTCACTGTCCAGTCAGCGGCATGGAGGAGACGGTGGGACCCACACACATCCTTTCGCGGGCAGGGTTGTCTAAGGGATGGGGCAAGAGCAGGAAGAGTGACTAGAGGGGACTTTGGGGTGCCTGGGACCTCTGTTGGACAAGCACTTCAACTGCCTTCTGGACTCAGCCCTTGGATCCTGAAGATGGAGGAGGAAATGCCTGGAATTCCATGACTGCTTCACAGAGGTTTTCCGCTCCACGGTTCCTGGTGTAGCCAGGGCCAGCCTGCAACCAGGCACCACCATGGCAGCCTGATGGGAGGCTGCCAAGACACAAACTGGATGCCTGAGTCCCTCGAAGCATCTTCTTTATCCAGGCAGATAGACAGACGCACTGATGAGGGAGCAGGGCTGTGGACTCTCCATGAAAGTGGTAGCCTCTCTGAATTGAAAACAAATTCGCCTGAAATTCATGAGGCATACCTAAAAGCCAAGTCCACTAAAACAGAGCAGCAGTTCATGCTGTGTGTGCTACAGTCAGAAGGAGCCACTGGACACAGCAGCAGCATATCTCCAAACCATGGCAAGGACACGGGGTACATGTACACACACACACACACACACACACACACACACACACACACACACTTTTTTTTTTTTAGACAAGTTCACAGGCTGACCTCAAACTCACAGCCTTCCTGGCTCCACTCCCCACATCCCTCAACCTCAAGTGCTGAAATTACTGGCAAGTGCCACCAGCTCGGGGGCCCTCCCTGCCAATTTCTTTCCATTCCTTCCAAATTGCTGTGTGTGCGCTGCCCCTCCCCCAAGCCTGTCTCCACATCAAACCAAAGACTGTGTTTACTCACAGAGGACCTTCAGGGAAACAGACATCCTGGGTTTTGCTTCCTAAACTTCCTATTATGCATAAAGAACGCATTGTCCTTCCAAAGCCAGGCCCGAGACCTGGTATTTGTGCCATGAGTCACCATGATGTAGTTAAAAGAATACAGGCAGCCTATGAGCAACCCAGCAAGTTCTCAAGGATGTGAAGTCACAGCCACCCAACTCCAACTAGATACCTGTCAGCCAAGCTCTCAGGTTACACCTGATGAGCATGCGTCAACCCAGCAAGGCCACCAGCCCACCTACAGAGCCACTGGTGGGGGATGTGGCTGTCCATTCAGAGACACAGACGAGCAAAATGCAGTGGATCCATTTCTTCCGGTACTGTGGGGATGTAGCATTCAGGATCCACTGTCTAGAGGCACAGTAGGCAGTATGGATCAATCTGAAAACCTCAGTGCCAAGTAAAAAAAAAAAGCAGAATGAATGAGATGCATTAAACCTCACATCATTGGCGGGCGGTGGTGGCACAAGCCTTTAATCCCAGCACTCGGGAGGCAGAGCCAGGCGGATCTCTGTGAGTTCGAGGCCAGCCTGGTCTACAGAGTGAGTTCCAGGACAGGCACCAAAACTACACAGAGAAACCCTGTCTTGAAAAACAAACAAACAAAAAAACAAAACAAAAAAAACCTCAAGTCATTTGCATACATTACAGCAACATGCTTCCTAAGCAAGTGAAGACCAGCACCCTCTGTACAAGAACACCCTCGACCAGATGACCACTGCAGTGCAGACTGGAATACTTACCTATATTTGGGGAAATGAGGATAATATTTGAGTGAACATCAGTGGAAATTTTGTAGGGACCAAAGATGGTAATGTGCTGTAACCAGGGTGTGTTTAATTCAATCCTTCCTACCAGAAGAAGGAAAGGGAAATGTCTTAGGGTTTCTATTGCTGTGATAAAAAACACTTGAGGGAAAGGTATATTTTGCTTACACTTCCACATCACAGTCCATCAAGAAGAAAGCGGCAGGAACTCAAGGCAGAAACCTGGAGGCAGGAACTGAAGCCGAGGCTGTGGCTGCTTAGTGGCTGGCTCACGTGGCTGGTTAGTGGCTTGCTCACGTGGCTGCTTAGTGGCTGGCTCATGTGGCTTGTTCAGTGTTGGTTTTAAATAAGCGGCGCTGTTACCATTTGAGAAAGGTCACGAGGCATGACAAAACCCCGTATCAGAGCTTTATTGGGGGGGGTGGCAGAAGAGAGTGACCAGGCCTGGGAAGAGACATGTGAGGAGAAGGGAGAGAGGAGGGAAGAGGAGAGAGCAGAAGAGAGGGGAGGAGTCTGTGACTGGCTTTTGTTTGTTTGTTTGTTTGTTTTTTGTTTTTTTGAGACAGGGTTTCTCTGTGTAGTTTTGGTGCCTTTCCTGGATCTTGCTTTGTAGACCAGGCTGGCCTCAAACTCACAGAGATCCACCTGCCTCTGCCTCCCAAATGCTGAGATTAAAGACGTGTGCCACAGCTGCCCAGTGACCTGCTTTTTAAGGATTTCCCCCTCACATGCACATGTGGGCTTACGGAACTACGCCACGCATGCACAGATTGTGTGACCACGCAGCACACAGAAGACGGAAGATGTAAGGCCCCTTACTTGGCTACTGAACTGCACATGTGCGGTCATGCAGCTGGAGGAATGGCCAGGAATTCTAACATTCAATCTGCTTTCTAACACCACCCAGGACCACTCGCTAAGGGTGGCATCACCCACAGTGGCCCAGGCCCTCCCACATCAGTTATAATCAAGAAAATGCACCACAGACTTGCCCACAGTCCAGTCTCGTGGGGGCATTTTCTCAGTGGAGATTCCCTCTTCCCCAGTGACTCTAGCCTGTGTGAAGTTGACATTAAAAACTAGCCAGCACAGGAAGGGGAGAGGGGAGAAGAGAATGGAGCCGATCCCAAAGGGAAAGGATCTCTTCCAATCTCAACTAGTTTATTTTCCAGCCTCAGCTCCCACTGACAGCCTTCCAGGTTCAGCTCTGAGAGGGCCGGGCAAATATCATGACAGGCCCCTAATAACTCCATTAAGAACAAGGCCCCTATTCACAAAGGGCAATCAATCATCAACGCCCCTGACACAGGACGAAGGCCTGGACCAACTTCCCTTCCCCAAATAAGGTAATAACCAAATAAGGACAAAACCTAGAACTTGTTCCAACTTGCCCAAGAATGAAAAAACCATAGCCTTAACCCACCCCGCTAGCCCTAACCAATTACAAATGTACGAATATGATGGGCACTTGAGGAAGTCAATCCTAAGTAGAATAGTAGGAGCTTGCGCCCTGCAAGCTTCTCCCGGGGTCGCCATTTTGCATTTTTGTTGGATGTGCGGCCCCAGTATACTGGCACCCTTACTCTCCAGATAGTAAATACTCTTGCTGATTGCATCATGTCTGGTGGTCTTTTACGGGAATTCCCACGGACCTGCACAGACATCTTGCACCACTCGGCAAGAGGCTCCCCGAGCGTCTCTCAGAGCGGCCTGGTAGTTCCTCTTCTCCACCCTGCAAAGCCAGTGGGTGTACTTGGCAGTGTGTCATTATTTGCAAGTCCAAATGGAGCCAAGTGTGGGGCCCTTGGAACCCCAGGTTATCAGCCCTCCTGCTGCACGTCACACCTTCGAAGGATGCTCTTCAAGGAACTTACCGAAAGATGCAGTTTTTCCATCATGGAGGTGCAAGCCTTTCCGAGGAAAAACCCATCCCAAAGACAGCCAGAGTTTGCTGAATGGTCAAATGGGACACTTCCAAGAATCTTTCCCCAGGGAAGCCTAGGCCTCTTCCCACGCCTAGCAGCCCTCAGGGGTATTCTCCTCCTTTCCTGCAAGCCCCAAGCCTGTGACTTTAGCCTCTGGGCCTCCGTTACCCTGTGAGTCCCCACAACGGTCCCTGATTCCCTCATGACAGCAGACACTTCATTAGAACTAGCCCAGCGTCCTACAAACATTAAGATCTTGGGATGGGAAATCTTAGAAAGTAGAGAAAGCTCTGTCTCCCGCCCTGCTGTATAAAAGGCGTCTGTAAGTACATGGATTGAGCACCTGGTTCATGCTAGGGGCAGATGTCGGCCCTGGGGATAGGCTGGGCAGTAAAAGCAGGTGAGATTCCCTCCTGGGGTTGATTTATAATCAGCTTCCCAAGGTGCCACCGCCATCTCCTCTCCGGAGACACGACTGAATTTGGGCACGTTCCATTTCCATTCTCGAGGGGCCTGTGCAGTGCCGGCAGTGAGGGAACAGGCTAACAGGAGCCCAACTGCCTGGCGCGGCCCTGCCAACGCTGGCTCCGGAGGCCTGGTGTTTCCCTTCCCAGGGCCTGGCTCGCCACCAAGATGGCATCTGCTCAGGAGCTGGAGCCCAGCAGACTCCAACTGCCCTGTGACCTAGTGGTACTCTCAGCCTATCAGCTGAATTCGTCTTTAAGATCTCCTGGAGTTACTGGTTTTCTGCCCGGGTGAGGTCACTAGAATTCTCCCTAAGGATGGAACAGCTTGGGGAACCAGATCTGGAGATCTCTCTTGTGCCAGGGCCTGAGTGGGAGGGACTGGCGATCTATTTAGGAAGCCCCAGCCCACACCCACCCCTCTCTGCCCAGCCACTTTCCTGAGTGTCACCAGTCCATTCTGACAGAGATCTGGGGAGCTCTCCCCAGGGAGGTGTCCTTATCTTGCCGGTGTTGGGAGTGTTTCTTGAACATGTGAAACCATGAACACTAAAGGGTTTCCTAAGCACTGTTTTTTGTTTTTTAAAACAAGGAGGTCCTATTGAGGCTCTCTGTGTATTCCATTTTGCTGTGAATCTATCAATTTGACACAGACTAGAGTCATTTGGGAAGAAGGAATATCAGTTAAGAAAATGGCCCTACGCGATTGGCCTGTGGTGCGCTTTATTGGTTGGTGATTGATGGGGTAGGGCCCAGGTCACTGTGGGCAGCCACCCCTAGGCTGGTGGTCCTGGGTTCTATAAGAAAACATGGCTGAACAAGCCATGAGGAAAAGCCAGTAGGCAGCACTCCTCCATGGCCTCTGCTTCAGCTCCTGCCTTGAGTTCCTGCCCTGATTTCCTTGGAGGATGGGAGCATAAGTAAAATAAAGCCTTTTCTCCCCAGGCTGCTTTTGGGCCATGATGTTTATCAATAGAAACTCTAAGTAAGACATTGTTTCAAAAAAAAAAAAAAATGAAATCTAGGGCCAGCAAGTTGATCCCCGGAACCCACATGAGGATGAAAAAGGAGAACTAACTCCACAAAGTTGTCCCGACTTCCACATGCATGCTGCGGCACACATGTCCCATGTATAATCATGCCCCCCCATACACAATAATGATAAATAAGTAATTTTAAAAGAACACTGGAAAGCCCTGGAGAAAGTAAACATAGGTAGATGTCTGCTTCGTGCATTCAAAATTGAACACGAGTGGAAAGAAGAGCAAAAGGGGGAGGGGGAGGAGGGGGAGGAGGAGGGGGAGGAGGAGGGGGAGGAGGAGGGGGAGGAGGAGGGGGGAGGAGGGGGAGGAGGGGGAGGAGGAGGGGGAGGAGGAGGGGGAGGAGGAGGGGGAGGAGGAGGGGGAGGAGGAGGGGGAGGGAGAGGAGAAAGAGGAGGAGGGGGAGGAGGAGGGGGAGGAGGGGGGAGGAGGAGGGGGAGGAGGGAGAAGAGGAAGGGGAGGAGGGGGAGGAGGGAGAAGAGGAAGGGGAGGAAGTGGAAGAGGAAGAAGAGGAAGGAGGAGGAAGAGGAGGAAGTAGGAGAAGAGGAGGAGGTGGAGGAAGAGGAGGAAGGGGAGGTGGAGAAAGAGGTGGAGAAGGAGGAAGAAGAGGAGGAGGCAGAGGAGGAAGGGGAGGAAGAAGAGGAGGAGGTGGAGGAGGAAGAGGAGGAAGAGGAGGATCTACAGCTGCTTTTTTGGGGGGGCGGTTCGAGACATGGTTTCTCTGTGTAGCTTTTGCGCCTTTCCTGGAACTCAGTCTGTAGCCCAGGCTGGCCTTGAACTCACAGAGATCCGCCTGGCTCTGCCTCCCGAGTGCTGGGATTAAAGGCGTGCGCCACCACCGCCCGGCTTACAGCTGCTTTTAAACAGGCAAAAAAGTGAAGGTGGGTACGGAAGCAGCCGAGATGTCAGAAGCAGAAGCAAAACATCCAAGCCAGGAGTAGATAGTGAAGAACTGACCCAGGGAGAAACCGAGAGAAGGAAGGAGGTGGAGAAGGAGAGCAGCGGGCGTGAGGGGGAGGACGGCAGAAGTCAGTGCAGAAGCAGCCGAAAGGCAGGAGAAGGGAAGAGAAAAGGAAGAGCAAGATGGGAGGGGGAGGGGAGGGGAAGGTGTAGAAGAGAGACTCCGGGAGGCAGAAGGAAGTAGACGCAGGTGAGAGAGAATGTGGAGCCCAAACAGAAACCACAGATGAAAGCCGCAGGGCCAGTGGGATGGCTCAGCACCTAACTGAACCTGCCACCAAGCCTGGCCACCTGAGTTCAATCCCTGGCATCCACACGGTGGAGGAAGTGCCCCAACTTCCCGGTTGGCCCGACTTCCACACACGTAGCATAGTGTGTGCATGTGTGCACATACATACATGGCATGTGCATACGTAAACACACACATACACACTAAACAAATAAATAAATAAATAAATAAAAATAATAAAGGAAATGAAAGAGACAAAGGGAAAAAAACAGAGCAGAATAAAAGCAGATGCAGAAAATGTTTAGAGAGCAGAATCAGCAGAAGCCAAAGCCAAAAAGAGAGGATGCCAAGGCAGGGCACAGGGGCAGGGGCACAGGGGTAGGTACACAGGGGCAGGGGCACAAAGGTGGGGGCAGAGACCCATGAGAGGCCAGATGGAGAGGATAGTCCAGGATGGCCGGGAACCCTGTCTGCTCTCCAAACCCATCTCCTCCTGCAGACAGAGGCAGGTACTGAGCTACTGAGTATTTGCCAGGCAGGCACAGGTACAATAAAGAATCCATGTGCAAAATGTATAAGGAACTCGAGAAACTCAATAGGAAAACTAAAAATAACTTGATTTTAAAATGAGCAAAGGACCTGCATAGACATGTCTTAAAAGACATATAAATGGCCAGCAAGTCTATGAATATATCCTCAATGTCATTAATTATTAGGTGAGAATCAAAACCACAAAAGTGAGGTGTCATTTCACATCTGCTAAGACGGCTGTCACCAAAATGCCAAAAGAAAGCCGGGCGGTGGTGGCGCACGCCTTTAATCCCAGCACTCGGGAGGCAGAGCCAGGCGGATCTCTGTGAGTTCGAGGCCAGCCTGGGCTACCAAGTGAGTCCCAGGAAAGGCGCAAAGCTACACAGAGAAACCCTGTCTCGAAAAACCAAAAAAAAAAAAAAAAAAAAAAAAATGCCAAAAGACATTATTGACAAGGATGTAGAGAAAAGACAATTCCTACACACCCTCTGTGAGAATGTAAACTGATGCAGGTATTACAGAAAAATAAAAATACCAAGTGTCTTCAAAAACTTAAAAATAGTATTTACTATATAACCCAGCAGTATCACTTCAGGGTGTATATTCAAGGAAAATAAAATCAGTGTATCGAAAAGATGCATGTCATCCTGTTTAATTACATCTTTCACTCACAGCAGCAAGCACTGAACATTTAAGTGTGCCAACGGATAATGGATAGAGAAAATCTGACACAGACAGACGGGTATACAATGGCAGAGAAGTCACCCTTTACTTATTTTTTTAAGATTTGTGCATTTATTTATTTTACTGATATATAGGTATGCACATTAGTTTATGTGCACCACATGAATCAGACCCCCTGGAACTGGAGTTATATGGAGTTACTAGAGCTGCCATATGGGTGCTGGGAATCAAACCAGGGTCCTCTGTAAAAGCAGCAAGCTCTCTTAACTGCTGAGCCATCTCTCCAGCCCCATGGTTCACCTTCTAAAAGAAGGAAATTCTGCCATTTGCAACATGTATGAACTTAGAAGACATTATGTGAACTTAAAAACGCCAGGCACAGAGACAAGAAACGCAGGATGTCTCTTAGAGAGGAAGTTACCGTCGGGGAAAAGCAAATGATCTTGTGTATGGATGAGTTCATAGAACAGGGGAGAAAAGGGGGTACCAGGGGGTGGAGAGTGGAGGAAACAAGGTACAAAGTTTAACTTCTGGGTGAAGAGTTCTGGAGATGTAATAGTATAGCTTGCTAATTAGTTAAGAATGCATTATATCTTTTCAATTTGCCGAGAATAGCTCATAAATGATTTTTGGCATATGGGAGATGAAGCAGGTGTTAATTAGCATGACTGTGATAATCACTTCAGGATCTATACAGACATCAAGACATCACACTGCACACTTTAAGTACATATGATTTGTGTTTGTCATTTGTGAATCTCAATAAAGCTGGGTAAGAAGGAAGAATCGGGAATTGAGTTCACAGTATGCAGATGGAAGGGGAATTGAAAAAAATGGAACTGGGTGGAGGAGGGTGGCACCCATGCTAGGAGAGGAGCCTCCTCAAGGCTCTCTGCTTCAGCCAGGCTGAGGTCTCATGGTGGCCTGGGCAGACCATGACCTTTCACGCCCATGTGAATAACGAACACTAGCATGCAGACTATGACAAGTCTCTGCCCATGATGTTGTCCTATCAGAGGTTCTATGATATGGAGGTCAGTCCTGCTGTGGGGCAGTCTTCCCACTGGGAGGCAGGTGGGGGGAACCATTGACCCCTGGACCTTTGCCCAGTCACTTAGAAGTGCCTTTGGGGTGACCAGGAGGACTCCACAGGGCTGAAGGTCAAACATGTTCAGACACTAAGAGGGTTAAGAAAAGAGAGAGGCGAGAACTGGTCAGTACCGGTAACAGCCCCAGTCCTCTTGAAGGGGTTGATCATTCCTCAAGTCAGCGTTACAGCTGACTTGTCCAGAAAAGACACCAGTGTCTGTGTGGACTCAGGGGTTCCCATTCTCCCCCTGCCCTCAGGCCACCACAAACCCCGCTGAGCATGCAGACAGGGAACAAAGAGTGGGGATGGGTGCACTGGAGATACCAAGCCATGATGGGGTCTGTTGTTACAAGGTGAAGTTCCACGTTACTGGCAGGATCTGGGGGAAGGTGTAGGAGGGATGAAGTCACAAGGGAAGGACAGAAAGGGACTCCCCATACCTTCTCAATGTCAGAAGCTTCCTAAGTCAGGTAGATACTAGTTGTAAAAAGCATGGTGACATGTTTATCTTCAGAACATGGCCAGCTTGCTGCAGAGAATATAAGAGTCTGTGGTGTGGGGTTGGGAGCATGAACTCCCTTGGGGCTGCTTCTCACAGCTTCCAGGCTCTCTCCCATCCCATCATGAGTCTACATGAATGGCTTAGAGCAGGGTCTGGCGTGCACTGAATGCTCTATAGCTCCTCACTATTCGTTAGTAGAATTATAGAATAAACACCTACGAAGTCACTGACTGAGCAGACACTGGACAACTCAGATGGACAATAAGCACTTAGACCCTGAGCAGGTCCGAAGTGGAAGCGCCTCATAAAGGAGCTGTCTCCTTCAACACGGTGGCAGTAGGAAGGACTGTGGCCATTTTCCTCACACCAATCTTGTCTTTGGGTCAACCTTACTTTGAGCAGACACTACCACCTCAAAGTCACCTGGGTTGGCTCCATATTTGCTGTTACAGTAGCCACAGTGACTTAATGGCACCAAGCTGCCATCCTTGCTACATCTAGGCATCTTTGCAAAAATACTTTGAGAGGTGCTGATGGAAATGTGGTATTGAAGAGAAGGATCAAGAGTATGGGGCATCCATGTGACAAAGACTGACTTCTATATATGATATAGTAAGGTCTCCTGAGCCTCCACGCGCCTTCCAGGCAAGGTATCCAAACCAAGGAAGGTGTCCAATGTCACTTTTCCTTCACATAGTGAAATACTAATGGCCATATGACCAGGGAAGGAGGTATCTTCTCCTAATTTTTTAAAATTAATTTTCAAGTAGTAGGTTTTGTTCTGGCATTTCCGTGTGTGTGTGTGTGTGTGTGTGTGTGTGTGTGTGTGTGTGTGCGTGTGTGTGTGTGTGTGCGTGTGTGTGTGTGTGTGCGTGTGTGTGTGTGTGTGCGCGTGTGTGTGCGCGTGTGTGCGTGTGTGTGTGTGTGCGTGTGTGTGTGTGTGCGTGTGTGCGTGTGTGTGTGTGTGTGTGTGTGTGCGTGTGTGTGTGTGTGTGTGTGTGCGTGTGTGTGTGTGTGTGTGCGTGTGTGTGTGTGTGTGTGTGCGTGTGTGTGTGTGTGTGTGTGTGTGTGCGTGTGTGTGTGTGTGTGTGTGTGTGTGTGTGCGCGCGTGCGTGCCTGTATATGATCATATTTTGTCCTAATCAATTCATCCCCCTTCTCATTATCCTCCAATATTCTCTCTGACCCCTCTTGTGGGTTCCCTTCCTCCCCCAAATAATCTTCCCTTCTACATCCATGTCACATGTATTCCATGACCCACCCTACCCTCAAGATCTTTTCTTCCAGTCAGGCAGTGGTGGCGCACACCTTTAATCTCAGCACTCAGGAGGCAGATCCAGGCGGATCTCTGTGAGTTTGAGGCCAGCCTGATCTACAGAGGGAGATCCAGGACAGCCAGGGCTACACAGAGAAACCCTGTCTCTAAAAGCAAAAGATCTCTCCCTCCCTTGTCACCGCCCCCTTTCTACTTTCATGACTACACACACACACACACACACACACACACACACACACACACACACACATACACATGCACACAAGCACGCATACATTCTGCTTTTGGCTTATTTTGCTTAATATAATGATCTCCCATCCCATCCATTTTCCTATAAATCATGATTGCACTTATACCTACCACATTTTCTTTACCCATTTATCTGTAGGTGGACACCTAGGCTGGGTCCAGTTCTTAGATATCTTGAGAAGTCCAGGATCTTCTCTCGGACCTCCATCCTACTCTACCTCTACCTTGCTGCCCTGACCCCAAGAATCTTGAGAATGCCTTAAGACCCACAGTAACCAGCCAGATGTTCAAATGCAAACCTGACTATGGCAGATAGATCTCTGTTTCAGATGTCCACTGCCCTTAACATAAAAATAAAAGCCTGGATGAAGTGTGCTGACATCTACACACACACACACACACACACACACACACACACACACACACACACACACACACTGCCTCAGCCTCCTCCTTCCAGGTCTTATATACACCAGACTTCTCCCAGTCTCAGGTCTTGGGCACAGCTATTCCCTATCTCTGGAATACTCCTTCTGTGCCAGTCTCCCATTTACCCCTATGCCTGCCCTCAACCCACCCCCTATCTTCCCTGTTCTCCCCTAATTTCTCATCTTCTCAGCAAAGCCTTCCCCCACCCCTGGCCTGGATCAAGCCCCCTACTTCTAAGTGCTCTTGGTACTCTTCACTTCCCATAGCTTTATGGTTTTCTGTGGTTCTTTATTTAATGTCAACCTCCCCCCACTGAGCTGCGCCCTTAACAGGGAAGGAAGTGCATTGGTTTCATAGACCATTGCACACAACTGTCCCCCAGCCCCAGGTCCGCCCAACTCTCCTCCCATCAATTAGGAGCCGCTCTGTAAATACCTTCTGTGTGAATGCCTCTCTATTTCTAGGTACCTCGGGCTTAGAAGCCGCGTTGCATAACGAAAGAAGCAGCAGCCGGTATCTAGACATCTGCTGCATTTCAGTCCACTCCCTTCTAACGGAGCTCTGTACTGACCGCAAGCACATCCATTCCCCTCTAGAGGCAGAAAATCTGTAGATAGTCTGTGTGATCCGGTCTCTCAGACTGTCCCAGCTGAAACAGTCCATAGCTGTCTCTTCCTATCTGTACTGATTTGGGGCTCCCCCGTCTCCCAGGGACACCCTAGACGTATCCAGGAAGTAGCGGGAACAGAGGTGAGAATACATCTTCCTAAAGAAAAGAGCATGTTTGTGCCTTTTGTTATTGCAATATTTGTGCAGCAAAGTGACCTTCAGAACCACAGCCAAGGGACTGCTTTGTCATCTCAGTTTAATGCTCGGCTCTGGTACTTAAGCCCATGACTTACACTTTCCATTTCCTCTCAAGACAGCTGGAAAGCGGGTACCCCCACCACAGGGCATCCCCCACCACAGGGCATTCCTACAGACAACGTACAGTCTATAGGTCGACAATTCACCATCCCCGAGTCTCTTAAAATAAACCATTCCCAATTGTTGACGTTGCATGAAAGAGTAAGGAAGGGCATCTTGGGGACATTAACTTTCGGGGTCTCCTTTGTGTCCCCACAATATTTCTCCCCTTGCAAGTGTCGCTCTCCTAACTTCCATTCCTGGCTCTCTAGAATTAGAGTGTCTAGCCTTCGCTTGCTCAGAATGCCAGGTACTAATTACGCGGCTTTGTTTGGCGGTGGCAGCCGATGTCTCCTATTTGCACACTTTGTTTCCAAACAGCGCTTAAATGCAGCAGAGAGAAAACAGAATCCTGCAAAGGAATCAGAAATCTGAGTGAGATACTTTGTTTCCGTCATTCAGAGGCTCTGGAAACCTGTGCTTTTCTGTCTGGGGGAACTGACTGGGAAATTGCGGGTGTGGGGGTTCCTCCTGCTGTTGAAACTGTTAGGTCTCACACCCAGGACAAACGGAGGTGCCCTTTTAACCTACCAAAGTGGACCTGGCCACCAGGTTCTCGCAGCATCCTTCAGTCCCTCTACCCTGAACTCCCCTGCCCAGTGGCTGGGCGGCCCTTCCCCCAGCAGCTCTTCCATATATAATCCAGTTCTTCCATATGTAAGGGCTACACTGATCTCTTGGCCTCTTGGCCTGGGCCGCCTCTTGTTCGGTGGCTCCTCTCCTACTCTCCCTCCCTGTCTCTCCCTTTGTGGTTGGGTTTAGTCTGCCGGCCATGTTCAGCCTGGACTCTCCCCTCCGCCTGTTTACTCCTTTATATCTGCAATAAAAACCATCTCCATGCTTTAGAAGTAGTCGTGTCCCCCTCCTTTTATTTCATTTGTTCATTCAGAAATTCACCTCCAAAAAGCCTGGCAGACTTCCAGGGGCCCCAGACCCCTAGGATGATACTCAAAGTTGGGGACTTCTTAGGGACTCCGACCCCAGCAGTTGTCTTTGCATTTGAATGCTGCATGAGATGGCCTTACAGGGACTCCTGCAAGGTATGCAAGGACACATGGTGACACCACTCCCCTGAGCCTGGACTGGGAGCCCTTCTGGGCAAGGCTGAGCATAGCTTTTG
The DNA here is from genome assembly GCF_007827085.1 of Peromyscus californicus insignis. Classification (NCBI taxonomy): domain Eukaryota; kingdom Metazoa; phylum Chordata; class Mammalia; order Rodentia; family Cricetidae; genus Peromyscus; species Peromyscus californicus. The sequence goes on along the minus strand of NW_026294458.1, from coordinate 15,952,788 downwards.
CCTGTATCAATCTGCTCCAAAGAACTAGCTACTTAGATGGTCCTCAGGCATATTAAAGTGAGTTCCAGCTAATCAGGCTTTTAAAAGCTCTTCTGGCTTAATTAATCTGCTCCGGGTGACTTGTAGAAAAAGCCTGAACACAAAAGAAAATTAAAACACGCCCCAACGTGGCGGTGTCTCTGGTGTACTGTCTTGAAAATGGCAGCCATTTAAAATTTAATCAGCGGACCGGCTGCGATTCTTAGCAGTCCAACAGTGCACTGCGAATACTAATAATAGTTGTGCCCCTTCTACAAAAAACGGGGGGTGGGTAATGATACTGCAATGTTTTTACAAGACCAGGGGGATGGGAGGATGGGGATGAATCTAGGCTACTGGACCACCTCCTGACCTTTTGACACACAGCAGTTAAGCTCTTCATCCCTCACAGGTGAGTAACTCTTGACAAGATACAAATCGCTTTCACAGGTCTGGAGGCTGCAAGACAGACAGACAGGCTTAGTGGCTGATGTCTTCCAGGCCCTGCTGTCAATCACTGCCAGCGCTGGGACTGTAATACCCCTGTGTGCAGGCTCTCAGCTGCTAACTGGGTTACTTCATTCCCAGGTAGACTATGATATTCATGGTCCATGTGTTAAATGAGATTTTCAGAAGGAAAAGGAGATAATAATTTAAAAAAGGGGTGGGGGTAACTCAAGTCTTTATTCCCAGGCTTGTTCTCTTCAAACATGATTTTGGGAAATGTTCATTTTTGTTGTTGATGTTGTTTTAATTTTTATGTCTCTACATTTCATTTCAAATATTGAGAAGAGGCACCGAGAAATTAAACTTTTGAACCCGTGGGCCTGACAGCCAACCTAAGCCAGCCTCAGCTTGTCCAGCCAGTTCACCTGCTGTGTGCCCTTGGGCGGGTGGTCTCACCTCTCTCATCTTCTAGCTCCTCATCTATAAAATGGGACAATAACGGCCCCTCCCTCAAAATGGAGGTGGGAGAACTATATTAGATAACCGACCGGAATGCCACCAACCAGGGTAGGGAGCAGCTAAGCATCCGAATCTGTGATGATTTTCACTTTTCTTTTCTTCTGTGTGTGTGTGTGTGTGTGTGTGTGTGCTTTATTTTGTTTTTTGAGATAGGTTTGCTCTATGTAGCCCTCACTGTCCTGGCACTCACTCTGTAGACCAGGCTGGCCTCAAACTCACAGAGAATCTCTCTCTGCCTCTGCCTCCCTGGTGCTGGGATTAGAGGTGTGCGCCACTACGCCCGGCTTAAATTATCTTTTCATTGGGCTTTTCATGGTGTCACTTGCCTTTATTCCAGCACTCTGAAGGCAGAGGCAGGAGGATCTCTGTGAGCTCACGGCCAGCCTGGTCTACACAGTGAATTCCAGGACAGCCAGGGCTACAGAGAGAGACCCTGTCTCAAAAAAAAAAGAAAACCAAAAAAACACAAAATACTGACCCCAATGTCTCAGCCCCCCTAAATCAGATGCACTTTGTTCAGAATACCAAGCCTCACTGTCCCACCCAGAGCCTTCTGGTAAGATATGGAAAAGGCGAGTATCACAACTTCTTTTTTTTTGGGGGGGGGGGTTGAGACAGGGTTTCTCGGTGAAACAGTCCTGGCTTATCCTGGAACTCACTCCGTAGACCAGGCTGGCCTCGAACTCACAGAGATCCGCCTGCCTCTGCCTTCTGAGTGATGGGATTAAAGGCGTGCGCCACCACCGCCCAGCGACACAACGTCTGTACGTTCAGATGAATGCGTTGTTAACAGAAAGGCTATGTGTAGTCACTTTGCACCCTGGTCCTCAGCACTCAAAGGATGAACAGTCTCTTAAGCTCACAGAAAACTGGCTTCTCTGTGTCCAGGGGAAGGAGCCACAGGGACCGAGGGAAAGCAAATGTTTATTTGGTCCCCTAACCGCAGTGGCCTCCCAAAGAGGAGCACACTCCTCCCTTAAGTGTTTGTAAGCTGAGTTCCAGCCCCTCCGCTTCCTGGGGAAACCGGAAACTCTGAGCAAAGTATTCATTCCCTCTTGAGTTCAGTGTCCCAATTCGAAAAACAGGCTGGATGTGTTACCGTCTGGATTAGCCATAAAATGTAAACACACCCCAGGTGAGATGGTGTACGCCTTGAACCTCAGCACTCCAAAGGCAGGGAGAGGCAGGCAGATCTCTGTAAGTTTGAGGCCAGCCTGGTCTACACAACGAGTCTCTTAGTCAGGGCTTCTTTGGCTGTGATAAAGACTACAACCAAAAGTAATGTTTAATATGGATAACTTTGGATGAAAAGGGTTTATTTCATCTTACACTTCTACATCATAGTCCATCATCAAGGAAAAGTCGGGGCCCAAACTCAAGGCAGAAACTGATGCAGAGACCGTGGAGGAATGCTGCATCCTGACTTGCTCCTTATGGCTTGCTCAGCCTGCTTTCGTACTGCACCCAGGACCACTAACCCAGGGGCAGCTCCACTCCCATCAATCATCAATCAAGAAAACGCACCACAGGCTTGCCCATGAGCACTTTCTCAGTTGAGGTTTCCTCTTCCAAAATGACTCTGATTTGTGTCGCGTTGACATAAAACTAGCCAGCACAGTGAGTTACAGGCCAGCTAGGGCTACCCAGTGCGACTCTGTCTCAAAAACAACAGCAGCAACAACAAAAAGTAATGGAAACGTGTGACACCACGTGCTCAGAATACGGCAGAGACTTTGCAAACTGCATCTGGGCTCCAGGTTGAAACGGAGTCAAAGAGGAATTTCCTTGAGTCCCACAAGGTGTTGAACCACTACTAGTCTTAATTCATACTGCCCCAGAAATTAGGACCCTTGGAGCAAGTACCAGCTCTCCAAGGTCACTTACTTATCCTGAGTCTCAAAGAAAATGATGGAGCTCTAAGTGCATGGAGCCCAGAGCATCTATTGGCGATGGTCCTAATGCCTGGAATTGTGCTGTTGGACTGGCTAAGTTAGAATAAATACGATCTAAATATATGGCCTGGAAAAGCCACTCTCAGGGGCACGGTCAGCAGGAAGTCTGCAAGTGCGCAGCCTCACTTGCCACAGAGCTTTCTGTAAAAGTCAGCAACTGGAAACAACCCAAATGCCCAGGGATAACAGGGCGTGAGCAGGTTGTGGTGTCACCATACGGTGGGCTCCATGCAAACATGGCGATGAACCAACTGTGCACCATACTACAAAGTGGATCAACCACAGCCTCATAATGTGAGTGTAAGAAGCTAGACCAGAGTGCATGCTGCAGGAATCCACAAACACAAAGTTCAGAAACAGAACTAAGGCATGATGTTAGCCATCAAGAGAGTGGCTACCTTAGGGTAGCAACTGAAGGGGAGATGAGGCAGACTTTCGAGGTGCTGGCTGATGTCATCTTATTGACGTCATCACTGTGTATGCTACCATATGCTTACAATGTGTGTGTTCATGTATGAGAAATACATCGTTCAACAGAAGGTATCATGGATTCCTCTTTGGTCTTCAAGGTACTCAGTAGTCATTGCTTTCTATGTATTAGTCACTGTCCTGGGGAAGAAGTGGGGAGAGGAGGCTGCAACTACATGTAACCAAGAAGACACAGCACGTTTTCTCTAAGGTTTTCCCTAGGAATTCCCAGTTTGAGAGTAGGCAGGTAGGTGAGCAGAAATAACCAAGTGCTAGCATGTAGATTGGAACAGATTACTGTGGGAACCCAGAAGAAAAGAGGAGCTGACATTTGAACAAGATCTAAGAAAGTGAAGATGAGAGAGAGGAAGAGGGAGAGAGAGAGAGAAGAGGGGAGAGAATATCAGACTGGGGAGATTCACTATGCTGGCTAGTTTTATGTTAACTTGACACAAGCTAGAGTCACCTGAGAGAAGGGAGCCTCAGTGAGAAAATGCATACATAAGGGACTACAGGCAAGCCTCTAGGGCATTTTCTTAATTCATGATTGATGTGGGAGGGCCCAGCCCATTGTGGGCAGTATCACCCCTGGACTGGTGGTCCTGGGATCTATAAGAAAGCAGGCTGAGGAAACCATGCAGAGCAAGTCAGTAAGCAGCACTCCTCCATGGCCTCTGCATCAGTTCCTGCCTCCAGGTTCCTGCCCTGTTTGAGTTCCTGTCCTGACTGCTTTCAATGATGAACTGTTATATAATGAACTGTGGGTGAAAAAAACTCTTTCCTCTCCAAGTTGCTTTTGGTCATGGTGTTTGATCACAGCAATAGTAGCCCTCAGACACCACTCTGCGGGGAGTAAGAAGGGCCCTGAGTTGGTGACCAGAAGCTGTAGCCGGGGGCACAGGTGTTCAGCCTTTAAGTTTCACATCCCAAGATAACACACCACCGGGACCTACTGATGGGGGAGCTTAGCACTGGAAACCTTCCAAACTGGGTCCCTGGCATCAGCCTATGCTTTTATCTCCCAGTCTTAAGGAAGAACTGAACTGGCCTAACAAAGGCCACCTCTTCAGTCCCTCTGCTCTGTCCCATCACTCTCACCTACTCGAGATCATCACTCTGGTCAGGCTCCCTCTAACGCCTGCATCAGCTTTTCCCATCTCAACGGAACCTTCGCTGCAAGCACAAAAGCATGCGATTATTTCTCCAGTCTCTAGAGAACTGCTCTCTTCATCTCTTTCCCCTGTCTAGCATGTCTCTCTTTCATGTCAAGACTCCTCAAAACCCTGGTAATGCTGGCAGCTTTGTCCTCCTGATTTTTATCGAATGCACTGGGGCTGTGTTCACCCCCAAGCAATGTCCTCTGCCCTGCCAACCGCAGCGGGCCACATCTCCACTTAACTTCACTAAGCAGCAGAGCGTGGTCTGGACAACGACTTTTGGTAGAAGGGCTCTAGAGCGGCTGTCCCTGCTCCTTCTTGTATCTGCAGGTCCCTTCTCATCTCTGTGGATCTGTTCTCTAGCTGCTCTTGCCTTGGAGCCCTCATTCAGTGTCACCCTTCCAGATTCCACCCACTAGCGATTGACTCCTAGATCCTTGTCTCTGCCTCGTTTTTTTATCCCCAATTCCAGACACACACAACCAGCGACCCATCAGACATTGGTGGACCTGGTGGTCTAAGAGACACCCCAAAACCACCATGCCCAAAACTGAACTCCCGAGCTGTCCCTAAAACTTGCTCCTCCCAGGCTGCCCATCTCAGGAACAGCCACCCCATCTTTCCAGTGCCTCCAACTAAAATACTCGTCTTTTGACTCTTACCTCCTACCTTTCACCCAGTCTGTTGACAGAGGTTGTGAGCTTCACCTTTCAGTCCTCAGGAATCTGACCACCCTTATCACTTCCACTGTCCCCACCCTCATACAACCCACTGTTGTCCCCACCTGTACTCCTACAGTAGCCTTCTGAGAGGTGTCTGCCCAACCCTCCCCCTACTCCCCACCCAGTAGTGTTGGATAAGGCTTCCCTTGGAAATGGAAGCATTCCACCCTGCCGGGAAGCTCCTTAAACAGGAAGGTGAACAACTCAAAACAGCTTCAGGAAGTCCCTGAAACTGACCAGATTCACTAGGCCCCCCTCCCTGCCAGAGTAAATAATAAAAAGCGGCGAGTCCTTCTCAGACGGAGGAAGGATGCTGAGCTTCAAGAAAGATTCTCAGAGGAGAAAAGCTACAAAGAAAACTCTAGACCAGACCAGACCAGCTGCCCGGAGGAAGCAGAAACCAGACGAGCTGCCTGGAAGAGGTGTAGACCAGAGTCACTGGGAAAGGACACTGTCCCACCTGCGGAGCTGCCTGCAGGCTGTGCAGGGTACTCCAGATTCCTGGCCTTGTGAGCTGTCACCTGTGCTGGAGTGTTGCAGCTGCCTTTGAGTTATTTCTGCTCCTGTGAGTAACCCCCATAAAACTCATCAGTTCACCAAGTTGGACTTTGGTGGTATCCATACTTTGGCCTGATGTGTGATCCCTAACAGGGGTGAGTGGACACATGTGTTGTGTCTCCCCAGGAATGTGTGATCCCTAACAGGGGCGAGTGGACACATGTGTTGTGTCTCCCCAGGAATGTTTTGTCACACAACAAGTAGCTAGGGTGACCTCATTAAGCAATAGACTAGACCAAGCTTCCAATAGGCTTCACCTCCAATCCAGGTCCTCCACAGGCATCCAAGACCCTCTATGACCTGGCCCGCATTACCTCCTTCCCCATGGCTTCTGGCTGTCCCCTTCTCTAGACACACCCGTCTCCTGGCTCTTAAGCAGGCCGGGTGTTCTAGGGGCTCCAGGTCTTCGCACTTGGGGAAGAGCTGTTCCCTCAGAAACCAGCAAGGCTTACTTGCTAAATAAGACCTGTAAAGTCTTCCCAGAGAGGCTCTCTGTGGTGGTTTGGATGAGAATGGTTCCTATAGACTAAGATTTGTATGCTCAGACCTCAGCTTGGAAAGATTAGAAGGAGTGTCCTTGTTGGAGGAGGTGTATTGCCAGGGATGGGCTTTGAGCTCTCTCGCTCTCTCTCTCTCTCTCTCTCTCTCTCTCTCTCTCTCTCTCTCTCTCTCTCTGTTGCTGTCTCTGTCTCTCCGTCTCTCTCCCTCCCTCCCTCCCTCCTTCCCTCCCTCTGTCTCTGCCTGTGGATCAGAATATAGCCCTTAGCTACTTCTCCAGCGCCATGCCTGCCTGCGCGCCATTCGGCCTTGCTCCCCACCATGATGATAATGGACTAACCCTGCGAAACTGTGAACCAGCCCCCAATTAAATGCTTTCTTTTATAGGCGTTGCCTTGGTCATGGTGTCTCTTCACAGCAACTAACCACTAGCTAAGACACTCTCTTCTGTGGAATTGCAGCCCCATCCCCCAGCAGAGGTCCTTACCTCCCTCCCTTGCTTTGTTTTCTCGGCCATGACACACTCAGACTTCAGCAGATTCCAGGTCCTTATCTGCTTTCCCTCTCTTCACTGCTCCCCGAGGGCAGAGAGGGCGGCTGTTTCGATCATTGCTGTAGCTTGGGGTTTCAACAGTGCCTGGCTCACAGAGCGAATGGAAGTGTTGTGACCAGCACTGTTCTTTGGAGCTGCTGTTCTGGGCTAGGCTGCAGCAGATGGGCTCATGGGGGGAAAGATTGGCATTGCCTAGAAGTGTTTCAGTGGTCCAGGTGGGATGCAGTGAGCTCTGAACTAGGGAGTGGAGGACTAGGAGAAGTTATTCAACTTACATTTAGTAATCAGATTTGACGGCTTCAGGGAGTAGCAGTGTTGATGGGGGGAGCAGCTAGCATGACTTTGGAGTCTCTGGCCTGGAGGACTATCGTGGTGATTGGACCATCAACTTCGATCTGGAAAGGAAACGGGGAAGAGGATTAGATTTTGAAAGGGGAAAAAATGGGACCAAATTTCTCTGTCATCCAAGCCCCGCCCCCCAACACACACACACACACACACACACACACACACACACACACACACACACACACACACACACACGCGCGCGCCAGTCAAAAGGTGATGAGTCCCGGAACATGAGCCTCACCCAGCCTACAGCTCTACAGTGCCTGAGCCATGCCACAGACACCTGACTCCAAAACTCCCTCATGCGAAACCTGCCTGTGTGAACCCGAGCTTAGTCACAAAGCCACGGCCACAGTCTCCAGACGGCCAGATTCTCTAGTCCTCTTAAATCGTATCAGCGGAGCCAAGCCTGGTTCACCCAGGGTCCCCCAGTCTGCCAGATCTTTGCATTCTGCATAAACACGACATGAGCTTCTGATACTGCCTCTGGCCCTCTGAATTACTCACTGTTGTCCTCAGCTCAAGCAAGCATTTGCTTCTGTTGCCATGTGGACTTTGGGACACCAGGTCGCTCTGGGTTTGGTTCTATGTCATACGATAGAAGTTTCCCTCACTCAATTTCACGATGCCTTGGAATTCCTAAATACTTAAGTCAGGGGTTTGTGATCTTGGGGGCCTGTGGGTTTTGTGCATTGTGAGGATGAAGTTATGTAATTGTGTTGACGTCTAAAGATCCTATAGAAAGTGTGGCGCTGGGAAGAGAGCTCGGTCAGTGAAGGACTTGGCTGTGCGAGCATGAGGCAGCCCCCAGAACCTGGGGGGTGGGGTGCCAGGTGCAGCAGTGTGCACCTGGAACCGCAGCTGGGGAGGAGGAGGGGTGGAAGCCGAGACAGGCGGATCCCGGAGGCTCCATCATCAGCCAGTCCAGCTGGATCAGCAATCTCCAGGTTCAGTGAGAGATCCTTGTTCAAAATGTAAGGCAGAGTGCAACTGAGGAAAACACAGCGTTTACTACTAGCCTTCACTTGCATGCTTATGAACGTACATGTGGGCCTGCACAGACTTGTACCTGCACAGGAACACGCACATGCATGAACACACACACACACACACGTTGTTGTAAATTATCTGGGGGTGATACCCACTGGTCGTGGATTGGATTCAGTTTTTTACATGAATCCAGGTGGCTCTGGTAGTCATTCTGGTTGAGTGCTTGTACTGACTTTACGTCACAAGGACAGAATGCCTGAGGCAATCAGCTTTTAAGGAGGAACAGTTTACTACGGCACCTGGTTTCAATCCATGGTTGTTTGAGATTTAGCAGGACAAGACACTGTGGCTAGAGTTTTCCTGCCTGGCCCACAGTCAGGACAAATCTCTGTCACCGGCCAGTCCCACAGCCGCTCAGACCCAACCAAGTAAACACAGAGACTTATATTGCTTACAAACTGTATGGCCGTGGCAGGCTTCTTGCTAACTGTTCTTATATCTTAAATTAATCCATTTCTATAAATTTATACCTTGCCACGTGGCTCGTGGCTTACCGGCATCTTCACATGCTGCTTGTCATGGCGGTGCCTGGCCATGTCTCCCTCCACCTTCCTGTTCTCTCCATTCTCCTCCCTGTTAGTCCCACCTATACTTCCTGCCTGGCCACTGGCCAATCAGTGCTTTATTTATTGACCAATCAGAGCAACTTGACATACCGACCATCCCACAGCAAGCCACCATAGTGGTATCACACTACAGAGGAAGTCTGTCTGCCTCCTGCTTACTGCTTACCAAACAGAAAAAGAAAGAAGGGCCTGGGGTCCCAGAAGCTCCTTCAGAATCATGGCCCCATGACCCGACCTCCTCCCACCATGCCCCACCTTCTGGAGATTCTCCTATCCCCCCAAAGCACTCTGTGCTAGCGACCAGGCATTCAGCACATGGACCTTTGGGAGACATTCGAGATCCAAAGCCTAGCAACAGGGTTGTGCTGAGTGAGGAGTTAGTGGGAAATGAAAAACCCACCAGGCTCTACTTCCAGAGCACTGTGCCTGTGGGGCTTGACTTCCCAGAGAAGGGGCCTTCCTTGGTCAGATGCCCAGAGCTGTGTGGTGTGGGCTGGTGCTGGCTGCATACAGCATGCTGGCAAATGGTGGACTGTATGAGGGCATGGAACCTGTCATCTGAAGCTTTCCAAAAAACCGTGGGACGCAGATTTAAAGGGTGCATGTTGGCCTTGTTCTTTGAAACACTGATTCCTTGCACTAAGCTCATACACACTTCACGTACGTACATCACGTTTTTTCTTACAAATGAACTCACATAGAGTAGGTGGCAGGGAGTGAACAGCCACAGCTAGAGAGGATTGTGCGGGCTTTAGTTAATCTCAAACTAAGTATGTCTCCATATTAGAGAATCTCTCAGCTGGGCTTTTAACCAAGGGCCAGCCAGCTTTGTACAAACAGCACGTTTCCATGGGCATATGGTTGCTTAGAAATTAAGTAGCACTTCCCAGCTAGCACAGAGGCAAGAGGCACACTGGGGAGGCTGCTCTTGGTTGTCAGCCTGACTACATCTGGAATTAGCTGAAACCCAAGTGGCTGGGTACACCCGTGAGGAATTGTTTTCTTGATTCAATCATTTGAAATGGGAAGACCAACTTTTAACTCAGATCTCCTGAGGTGGGATGATCCACCCCTAATTTGGGCCACACCTTCTCCTGGCAGCCTACATAAAGGACATGGAAGAGGTCTTGCCCTCTTGGCCTGCTTGCTCTCATTGGCAAACTCATTCCTTCACTGGCATTAGGGCCTACTTCTTCAGAATTCCGGTATGTACTGAAGACCAGCTGGAACATCCAGCCTCACGGACTGAATAACTACTGGATTTTTGGACCTTCCATTGGTAGACAGCCATTGTTAGACTAGTTGGACCACAGCCTGTAAGCTATTCTAAGAATCCCATGAATATGTGTATACACACACACACACACACACACACACACACACACACACACACACACACAAAATCAGTTCTGTTCCTCTAGAGAACCCTGAATAATACACTAACCAAGGACTCCCCTTTCCAAAACAAGGGCCTAAGATCTCAGAGCATCCTTGGCATTCTTGCTTCCATTTCCAACTTCAATGTGACGCAAGACATTGTGACTCAGTCTTGGTACCCTTTCCCTCAATTTCGACTTGACCTCAGAGCCATTTTCAACCCAGTGATCCAGGCAGCCACAACCCATTGGGCCATCAGGTTTGGCATGCATAGTTAAATCTAACTGACCGCCCTTCTAACCAGCCTCTCATCCTTTGCTTATATATAATCAGACATGCATAGGCAGAAACAGGAAAAACATACAATATCAGAGATGCTACATCATGGAAATGAGCTTCAAACTCCACCCACCTCCTTCAAGACAGTGAGTGTCTTACCCAACATCCACCTTTCCCTTAATCTGTGTCTATATAGCTCCTAACAGTTCCTGTGAGGATGGGCGATTCCTACCTTTTTACAAAAGTGCCTTGTTGAAAAGCATACCTTAAGTGGATTGTTTTCTTAAAGTAATGATGGGACAATTAGAGGCTTTGCTACTGAGAAAGAACTTGGCAACAAATAAATCACAAAGATAGACAACAGTATGCCATACAAAGCAAGATCACCAACCAGAACTTCTAAGATTAAGCAGAGCATAGAACTTTAAAGGCCCCCAGAATGGATTTAACCACATTACACACATGGATTAATTAGTGTTAATATGATGCTTACGCCCCACACAAGAGCAGCCAGCTCCACTGATTCACTGGTTTAAGCCATCTAAAACAAGGGTTTCTGTAAATGGTAATTAACTAATTAAAAAGAATTGGGCTTGCCATAGGAATTAAGAAGGGTTGGGGGATAATGTGATGATCCAGATTTATTTAGAGAAGGGGAGACATTGCCAACCCGATTCTGAAAAGGGTGGTACTGGTTGGTGTTCCTGCTGTGTGTTCGTCCCTGTTCTGGGAGTGCCAACGGACAAAGCCAGTCAAATTCCCTCCACCTATCTCAGACTGCACGGATTGGGACCATGCCTTACAAAGTCGCCCATTTCAGTACAGAGTTTAGTTATACATCCCGGTTGTCACCATTTTATTCTCCTTTGTCTTTCATGTATATGTTAATGTTTTTATTAATTCGGGTTTTTCATTCACAGTAGTCATTTGAAGGTCTCATGCTGATGGCCTAACATCCACACCTGTCCGTCCCCCTCTACCTTGCTGCCTGTTCATTAGCATCACTGGGACAGCGTTTGAATGTCCTGATGCCCAGTGACATTCCACAAGTTAAATCGGAATCTCTGCTACTAAACCAAGGCATCGGTGGCTTGTAAATGTCCCTAAGCGTTTCCCCTGGGCCCCAACTAGATGCCACTGTCACACTGTCTTTATTAAGTGGAAGCAGGCAGGTGTCCCTCTTGACTGTCCCCACCTAAAGGAAACCTCCCTGTGTTCTGTACTTGCCTGTTCTTGACTTCCAGACAGGATCACAATGCATGAGCCCATTGGGGAGATGCAAGGCTGACTGAAGGCCTTACTCAAAGGGTCCCTGAGGAAGAAAAGTCCAATTCTATTCCCAAATTCCTTTCCATAGACACTTCCCAGCATGCCCTACAAAGTACCGCACACTTGGTGACTTTAAACAACAGAAATAAATCTGCTCATCCACCTGGAAGCTGGAAGTTCAAAATGAAGGTGTCAGCAGGACCCCCATTCCTTCTGGCTCTTCCAGTTTCCAGCGGTGGCCAGCGACTCTCACTCCTCGATTTGCAACCTTCCAGCCTGTGACTTCCCCCTGTGTCTCTGATGCCCTCACTATATATGAGGATATCTAATCACCAGATTCAGGATTCCCCTAAATCCAAGCAATCCCATCTTAATTTGACTCCATTTGCAACAAGACTATGGCAGTTTGAATGAGAGCCGTCGCCCACAGGCTCAGGCTTTTGAACACCTGGTACCCAGTTGGTAGCACTGTTTGGGAACATAGAACTTGAGGTGGCGCAGCCTTGCTGAAGGAAATACATCACTGAGGGCAGGCTTTGAGGTTCACTGTCTACCTTTTGTGTGCAGGTGGAGCTGTGATGGCCTGGTTTCCTTCTCCAACTGACAGGTGCCGTGCCTCCTCCAGCATTATGGACGCTCCCTCTGAAACCATAAGCCCTCGTACATCCTTCTTAACGTTGCCTTGGTCATGATAGCTAATCACAGCAACAGAAAAGTGACTAACACAGATACTCTTCTCCCAGATTAGACGCCATTCACAGGTCCCAAGAGGCCATGCATTCGAGGGGACACATGCAACAAGTCAACTGGTAAGCCATCTGTGAGCAATTCCTTTTCTGCTGCTAGAATGCAGGGAGTGGGGACAGTTATCCAAGGTGACCTGCAAATCTAGTTAGATATGCAATCCTTCTGTGAGTTGGTAGAAGGAAAGCAGTCTAGCTTTGGCTAAAAAAATAAAATAAAATAAAAAATGGCTAATTAGATCGGCCTTTCAGAATTTTTTTCAGACAGAGTTGTTTGGGGTTTTTGGTTGGTTAGTTGGAAGTCAGACATTGTAAGGTTTTTTTTTTGGGGGGGGGGTGCGGGTCTACGTTTTTACTTCATGTTTCTAACCACCAAGGTAGTTCCGTGTCTGTGCAGAAATAGCAAAGATTTATTTAACATATAATCAACTTATTCTTTTTACTTCTAATGAGGGTTGGCAGGCTAGCTGGTGCACAACATTGACTGAAAAGTCTGGGGTTTTTTCCCCGTTTAGCCTTGGACCTATTAATACAGGTGGCTGAGAAGGCACTGTGGGAAGCCGGGGCCAGTAGTCAGAAATTCCTGTGAGAGGCTCATTTCACGCCAGTCACTTCCACTCCACCTGCAACTCCTTCGCACAAAGTATCAGGCAGGTTTTACCCACCTCTCTCGTTTGTATTGCTCTCCAGACCCTGGTGTATTTACAGAGTTAAACCATGTCAGGCTTTGAGGAATAAGAGGAGGCAGTTATAAAAATTCTCCAAGTCCCCAGGGTTCCTGGGCTGGTCTAGAGGTCTGGGCCTGGGAATTCACCAGTCCCACTTCCATTTCTTCCTATCATTTCAGCTGTCACCTTGGAGATGTCATAGCCCATATGTGCTTCCTTCTGTGAAATGAGGCCCATGCTCATTGGCTCTGGAGCACCAGGGGAGCAGCCAGAGCAGCCAAGGGATGTAAAATTACCCTCGCCCTCAAGCCACGCCAGATCTGTGCTAAGAAAAGCAGAAGGCGGGGCAGGGCACCGGAGGTGGAAAACAGAACCCAGAAAAGGTCGCAAGCACACGGCACTCTGCCTGGAACCACCCGGGTTCAAAGCATGGAGAACAAGAGTCTGAACTTTTTTTTTTTTTAGCTTTTTTAATGTTTTATTTATTTTTTATTTTATATGCATTGGTGGTTTTTCATTTTATAATTTAATTTAATTTTATATATCAGCCATGGATCCCCCTGTCCTCCCCCCTCCTGCCCCCCCACCTTCCCCGCAGCCCACCCCCCCATTCCCATCTCCTCCAGGGCAAGAGTCTGAACTTCTTGAAGGATGTTTGCTCATCTAGAAAATAAAGATTGAACAGCACCTGCCTCAAGAATCATATGACGGTGACACAGTAGCAAATAGGGTAGGCCCGGAGCACACAGTAAGTGTCACACAGTAAGATGTCAGCCCTTACCACCTTGAGTGACAGTTCTCTCCAGTGTCTGTAGTTGTCTGGGTCTTCAGAGGTCCCACTCAGGCCCACTGGGAGTTAATAGACAGATAGGTTAGCGATGCCTGCTGTACTGGCTGGTTGTATGTCGACTGGACCCAAGCTAGAGTCATCAGAGGAAGGAGCCTCAGTTGAGGAAACGCCTCCATGAGATCCAGCTGTAGGGCATTTTCTCAATTAGCGATCAATGGGGGAGGGCCCAGCCCATGGTGGGTGGTGGTCCTATAAGAAGATGGGCTGAGCAGGCCAGGGGAAGCAAGCCAGTAAGCAGCTCTCCTCCATGGTCTCTGCATCAGCTCCCGCCTCAGGGATCCTGCCCTGTTTGAGTTCCTGTCCTGACTTCCTGTTGCCTGCAAGATGTAGAACTCTTAGCTACCTGTTGCCTGCAAGATGTAGGACTCTTAGCTACTTCTCCAGCACCATGTCTGCCTACATGCCGCCATGCTCTCCACCATGATGGTAATGGACTGAACCTCTGAAACTGTAAGCGAGCTACCCCAATTAAATGTTTTCATTTATAAGAGTTGCTGTGGTCATGGTGTCTCTTCACAGCAATAGAATACTAAGACACCTGCCTTGGATGTAAACTAGAAGATAGAGTCTCCTGGAGCTTATACAGTGATGGCCATTTCTGAAAGCACAATGTTGGATTCCTTTCTTTCTTCCCAAGATCTTATCCCAGGATTCTCCACGTAGAAGGTCCTCATCAAATATGTGGTTCAATGACTAGTTAGAATTCTTGCTAGTTGATGTTAGGCAGCAGGAGAATGAATGGGGACCAAAAGTAGGTTCAGAGTCAGATACAAAAAAAAAATCTCTGTCATCTACATGAACTTGACATCACCCTTTCATAGATGAAGTGTTGCCAGGATTGAGTAATCTTGCCAGTGGGTAAAAACTTGCTTTGAAACTGCCTGGGTTGGTATGCAATAGGGAATGTAAAATCCCGAAGTGTCATGTGTGGTGCTGAAGAGCTACAGACAGTGCCATAGAGGTCAGGGCCATGGTTAGTCCCGGCTGCTCAGAAACTCAGCCCACAGCCCTGAGCATATCTAAGCATCTCTCTTCCACTCAGCTCTGCTCTCCATTCCACAAGGATTATAACAGGCACCTGGGAGGCTCACGAGGCGTAAGACAGACATCATTTAGCACAGGTTATTTTGGAAGAATAGAAAAGTAAGGAATGAAATGCGACCTACTTACAAGAATCTCAAAAATATTTATAAAATATATATATAGTTACAGCAATTGCTTACTTTGTTTTTGTTTTTGTTTTTCAAGACACAGTCTCTCTGTGTAGCCCTGGCTGTCCTGAACCAGCTTTGTAGACCAAGTTGGCCTCGAACTCACAGAGATCCACCTACGTCTGCCTCCTGAGTGCTGGGATTAAAGGCATGGGCCATCACACCTGGCTGTCTCTCCTCTTTGTTAGGATGATGGGCGCAGTCCAAGAGAAAGTTGTAGCGTGCTATGCCACCCCTAGGCCATAGGTGCAATTGTATTCTCTGGAGATGGGCTGGCGCCTAGAAGAGAGAGGGGGGCCTTTGTTGCAGCTCCCAGAGGTTCTGCAGTTCTACAAGGTTGAACACCATTGGAAAGCCTCATCAGAGCTGGAGGCTGGGACCCAGGTTCTGCTGCAGGAATCTGGGAACCTGGGGTAGTCTGGAAGAGGAGTCCCTGCAAGAGAGAAGCAGTGGAAGAAGGGGAGGTGGTCAGGTTGGGGAGGAAAAAACTATCCCAGGCCCTAGGCCTGAAACGTGAATCACTAAATTGGACCCTAGGAAAAGTGAACAAATGCATTACCTTGTGCCAGGCAAACCCAGCCGGCTGATTCCTGCACTTGTAAATGTGCTAAATGAGGTATGTAGTCTGCAGCCATGATGTCAAACCAACCTGAAGAGGTAGAGCTGTGGTTCCCCTTTACCAGGGGAGGAAAGGCAGATCTGAGAGGGGTGTGATGTGCCTCGAGTCATTTCTATTGGCTAGCTGGGTTACGAGGTGACTCTTCTGATGCCAATGCCAGGCAAGGACACCAGGGAGACAACTCAGTTTAGAGTTTCTCAGAATTTTGGTGCTAGCCAAAAGACTGGAAAAGATCAGTAAATGCAAAATAAAACCCAGAATGCAGAGGCTTCTGGGAACTGAGCATCTGGGTGAGTTTGAGAAAGTTCAAACAAAAGTTGGGATTTCTAGGCCAGGAGATCCCCCATCTTCTGCAGGTGGTAAGCATGAACCTGTGCTGTGTGACACAAGTCCTGAAGAAGGACTAAAACCCCCCAAAAAGATCACAGGAAAGGGCTGAGGACACCTGTTCCCAGGCAGCCCTGGGCTGAAGCCTTCAGTTCCAGGGTGCAGCCCATCCATTATGATGAGGGAGGCATGGCAGCAGGAGCCTGAACCAGCTGGTCATGTTGCATCATAGGAAGCAAAGAGAAGTGGATGCTGACAGGTCCTGGGCTGGCTTCCCCTCTTCTTCAGTCCGGGTTCAAGCTCACTGAAGGGGACCAATTCCTTGTCGTCTCTCCCTTCCTCTATCCTAAAACGAAACAGCTCTCAGAAATTCAGCTGTTTACATGCATGACAGTTTACAGGTACTGCCACTGTAGAGACCCATAAATAATCAATAGTAATAGTGTTTTTAACTTAATGAAGTCATCCTGTAAGCCTGGTAGGAATTCATATATTAATAAGTGAAAACTGTAAGCCTGGTGGAAATTCATATATAATAAATGAAAATAATGTATTTATGTAAGAAAAAGTATATTAATATGAAATATTATGTAATAAGTAATATTAATGAAATCAAACTGCTACTTACTTACTGCTTAACTTAGTTTTTTGCCCAAGTCTTGATCTGGAACCTATCCCTGCCAATGCCAGTTCACTTATGCATTCTACTATATAAAAATACCAAAATTTACATATACAGTCTCCTTTTGACAAACACAAAATTTTTCCAGGGTCTTGTCAGTTTCTTACTGTAACAAATGATGTCAGAATGAATATTCACATGTGTATTATGTATTCTGGTTCTGTACCTAGCAGTGGAGTTGCTGTATTCTGGGCACTGTAGCAGTGAGCCCCAGACTCATGCCATTGTTAGTGTCTCTCCTGGTCCCTGCCATCACAGGTACTCTTCAGGTGTGGTCACTTCTGGAGTCCAGGGTGTGGTCAGAAACCGTTGCCCGCTGGCATGAGGCTGATCGGCTCGGGCTCTCGGGGATAAGGAGGCTTTGTGTGCTTATCTGTGTGGATCAGCCAGATCTGACCCAGGTCTCCTGGAGATAGAGCCATAAATTAAAACCATCTATGTTACTATATTATGAAAGTAGATAAGTCAAACCACAGAACTCAGACCTACCAGGCCCCATCTAAAACAGGCCCCTGCTCTGCCTGTCTTTGTTGTGGAACATGCCGTGGGAAGCGAGCCAGTGAGCAGCGTTCCTCCGTGGATCAGCTTCAGTTCCTGCCTCCAGGTTCCTGCCGTGAGTTCCTGCACTGACAAGCTTCCATGATGAACTGTAACTTGTAAGGTGGAATACACCCTTTCCTCCCCAAGTTCTTTTTGTTCAATATGTTATCACAGTAGTGAAACAGGACAAGGATCGATGGCTGACCCACTTCCACCCAGCAGCAAATTGTGAGACCTCTTTACACTGCGGCTCAGATGTGCAGAGGAAACCTTTAGATGTTGGCTCACCCCTGGAGAAAAATGCTTGGCTTCCTCCCAAGCTGTTTGCATGAAGCTGCTTCCTTCCATGAGAACAAACAGGACAGCAAAATAGACGACTCACGCTGTGGGAAAGGCAGCCTGCACAATGGGACTCTTCCAGTAAGGAGAGTTGAAACAGGTCACTGGGACAGTAGATGGTATATGGCCTTGCATTCTTCAGGTTGACCAATAATGACAATCAAAATGGTAGTAGCAAATTTAAGCAGGGGGAAAAAAAAAAACTTTTTTTCTGGAAGCTTCTAGGGATGAGGCTGTATACTTTGGGAAGATTGTATACTGCACAATTGAAGTGTGTGAAAACCATCCATTCTGTATGAATAGCACCTGCTGGCACAGTAGAGCAGAACAATTGCCTGGACAACCACACATCAGGCCTGCTTGAGCATCTCATAAAACTATCTCTCCACTGTTGGTGCTGAAAGACAAGTTTTTAAGTACTGTTAGTACTCAGATCCATTGTGATCCAGGACTTTGATAAAAAGGAACACGTTGCTAGAAAAATAAAATGCCTTTGACGTCTCAATGGTGTGGGTCTCAGTTTGGGGAAACAGCCTTGATCCACAGACAAAACTCCAAGTAGCATGGGGGATCTTGGCCAAATTGCATAGGGGTGAGGATGAAGGTAGGCGTGCAGAACATCTAGAGCCAGACAGTCCACCACATTTGGACTCTTCTCTTCTCCACCTGTTGGGACTCCCAGCCTCAATTCAGAATGGGGATAGTCAAAAGTATAACAATGTGCTGTATTTTACAGCTTAAGCCATGAGAGAATTACTGGTTGCAAATTTTAAAATCCAGACAAAGGATTTTTTAATAGCCCAACCCAGGTCTGAACTCACCACTGAAGAGTAACAAGAGGGTAGTTTGAGTCAAGGGTAGGGCATCAAAAACATTAGCTCTGGGTTGGGGAGATGACTTGGCTATTTAAGGGCTTGCTGCTCAATCAAGAGGACCAGAGTTCAGATCCCCCAAACTCGCATAACTGCCAAGTGGTCCCACCTTGGACTTTCAGCCTTAGAAGGAAGAGATGGAACCTTCAGAGAAAGCTGAGCCTGCCGCAGTGGCTAGCTCTGGGTTTAAGAGATCCTGCCCCAAAGGATATCACAGAAGACAGTCGAGGAATATGCCTCCACGGGCACACATGTGCATCCACGTGGTGTGTGACATTTTGGTCACATTCTGACAATAAAGCTTGCTTTAAATCAGAGGGCAGAGCTAGCCACTAGTTGACCAAAATTAACCATAGAGGTTTCGGAGGACTGAGGACAGAGACAGGAAGTAGTAAGGCAGGAGAGAGGCCCTCAGTCCTTTTGGAGGAACAGAAGTGATAGGAGGTCACTGGTCGCTTCTCCGCTGATTCTTTGATCATTCAGGTTCTTACCCTGATATTTGACTCCTGATTTTTTTCTTGATAAAGAATAGTTAGAACACACCCGCACACATATGAACACACCCACAAACCCGCACAAGAAATAGAAGAAAAAATACCAGCTCCCTCGGGGACCACATGAATGGGGCTGGGTGCACACTTCTCAGGGATGTGGTGCTGCCAGAAATAAGTGGATGTCATAGGCTGATGAGAAAGTAGGTTTCACATTATTAAATCTGTGTTTTCTTATATCTGTTTTCCAGTAGCTAATCATCGGAAATATGCCCCCCACAAGGTTTGTGGGTCAACTAAAACTGGAGAACAGATTTCATCACAGTCATAAGGGACTGGAAGGTGTATCAGCATTGAAAGCTCCTGAGAGGCTTGCAAAAAAGAAACTTGTTTAACTGTGCTCAACCCAGTGTTTCCCAAGCTCACTTGGCCACTAAACCTGTTTTAATGTAATGCCGGTAACCCTCCGTGGGGTTTGTGTCATAGCACATTTTGGAAAAAAAACATCCTGAGTAATGGATACTCTCCAGAAAGATCTGAGTCAGATTCATCAAAGAAGGCGAAACAAACAAACAAAAACAATCCTGAGAGCTGTGTATTTATAGAAACTTCTGGTAAGCTATGTGGAAAGAGTTGTTTCAAAGTGTAATTTTAACATCACCCAAGCTATCATTTTCTAGGCCCAGAGTTTTAGGTGCTCAGAGTTATGTTTCTTTTCATTTTGTTTCAGCAAGGAAGGGTTTCTCTGAGTAACACTGACTGTCCTGGAACTTGCTCTGTAGACCAGGCTGGCCTCGAACTCACAGAGATCCATCTGCCCCTGCCCCCTGAGTGCTGGGATTAGCGGCGTGCGCCACCACTGCTGGGCTCAGAGTCATGTTTCTTAATGTGGGGTATATCTGTACAACCCCAAGCCTTCCCTCTCTGGAGCATTCTTTTCCCAGTTTGTCCTAACACTTCATGTGATGTCTGGTACCCTGGTTCCTTTGGGGTTGGCTACTAGGGTTCACAAAACCAACTTAGTTGCATGGGGGCATCTGTCCTGTCCTGTGGGTCTGTGTAATAAAAAGGCCCCAGTAGGATGAGCAATGCGCTTGAGAACGGCATTAACAGCGCCTCATATCTGGGGAAGCTTCAGGGCTGGGCCAACATTAATTAGCATAATGAAGGTCTTCACCTCTCTAATGAGGGCTTAGGATTTCATCCCAGATCAGCCAACCGGATTACAGGCACAGCTAAAGGGCACAGGGAAGCGCTTGGGCATCCAAGAACAGGGCACTGAGGCAGGCTACCAAGTCTAGAAATACAGGCTGAAGTATAATAGATGGTTTATTGATATCACATTACGATGCATGGCAGTGTAATATCTAGGTTTCCAGACTTCGTGGCCACACTGTAGTAAAAGCTGTTATTTACCTCAAACATTCGATCGTCACTGAGTGCCTTTATCAGCGCTTCACCTGCCCTACCTAATCGAATCCTTACAGCCCTAGGAACTGGAGACTGCCATCGTTTCCATGGGAATGGGCCAGGAAACTGAGGCAGAAAAGGGACATAGTATCTAGTCCAAGTTCTTCTGTTGGTAAGTAGGAGAACCAAGCTTCCAGTCTGGAGAGACTCAGTCTAAGCCTGGCATGCTCCAGCTGCCTTCCCAGGAGGACCAGAGGTCTTGGTGCTTTGCTGAAGCACAAATAAGCACAAATTTGGGGTACTCTGTCTTACTCTTTCTTTTTTAAACCACAGACAATATAATTAGGATCTGAACAGTCATCCCTCCAGATCTGAGGGAAATAGTTCTAGCCTGCTCCTTTCTGGGTACCCAAATCCCCAGGTGCTCTTATATGAAACGGCATCATATTTGCATGTAAGCAGACCTACATCTCAGATGCTTTAAGTCGTCTCTAGGAAACCTGTAATACCTACTACAAATGTCAATTCTATATAAACAGCTGTTGTGTTGTTCATAGAATAATACAGGGGGAAATGTAGACATGTTTAATACAGGCACTTTTTTTTGATTTTTTTTCAATCTGTGATTGGATGGAATTGCAGATAGGGAGTTCTGACCACACTTTACTTTGCAGCTGACTCTTCCATCACCACCCACTGCAGCCAACCAGGCAAGGGCGACCGCTCATTTTT
This sequence comes from Peromyscus californicus insignis, assembly GCF_007827085.1. Classification (NCBI taxonomy): domain Eukaryota; kingdom Metazoa; phylum Chordata; class Mammalia; order Rodentia; family Cricetidae; genus Peromyscus; species Peromyscus californicus. Next base: position 15,931,523 of record NW_026294458.1, on the reverse strand, counting down.
ATAGATGAAAAAGCCGAGCCTTTGACAGGATCCCTTCCTACCAAACAGCAGAGCCATGTCCTCTGACTTCTGGAGTCACTTGATTTTAATTCACTGCCTGCCGTTGGGTTGTGTGAGAGCTAACCCCAAAGATGGTGCCTGATGATCTCCTGTACTAACTACCAACTTGTGTAATCATTTTGGCACCATGGAAATGCTGATAAATGTCTTCTGAAGCTAGGCCATGAGAGGCATTAAAGATTCTGTCTGTCTTAATCTCTCTTGGATTATCACTCGTGGGGAGCCAGTTGTCTGGTCGTGAGGACACTCCAGCAGCCCCAACAATAGGCAGTGGCAGCATCCCTCAGCCAGCACGAATTTGCCAACCATACACACAAGCTCCATTGGAAACAAGCCTACTGCCCTCACTCAGATGATCGTGGACCCGGCTGGCACTTTGAGATCCCAAACCGTGTCCATGTGGGTAAGTCATTTCTGAATTTCTGACTGACAGAAGTCATGAGACAGTAAATATCTAGACAGTCGGCTTAGCTACTTAAAAGATTTTCAGCTGTTTGTTGTTGTTGTGGCTGTTTATTTGTCTGTTCATTGTAATGGGAGAAAATTCATCACAGTTCCAGCTTCAACAAATGACCTAGTTCTCTAACTGGAAATGCGATCTTCAGAAAATCTTCAGCACATTCTCTGGAACTCAGTTTCTCCCCCTGCTAAATAACAATCTAGGTCTACTTGAGAGTTATTCTCAAGGTTCAAAGGATGCCCTGCCTAAAATTCGACTCCTGGTTCATGAAAGCTCTTTCATGATGCCCCTGGGCCATGCAAGTATCCAAAGAGTACTTCATTTGTGCTTGTAGCCTATCAAGTCATAAGGACCTGATTTAGGTCCCCGGTAACAGTCCTCGAATGTTGTTGAGTATCACTTATGTTCCCTGTTCCATGCCAAGATACCTCAAGAGCTGTGCCTTTGCACACACTGGTTAGTTCACTAGCAATACCTTCCCCTACCCCACCCCATCCATCTTCTTCACTCATCTATTCCTGTCCCAGGTCCACCTCATGCCTCTTAAGCATTAAGACACTGCCCTCTGAACAATCCACGGTAGGAGCAGCTTCAAGTAGCTGGTGGAGGTGTGCTGTTAGAGGTGTATCAACCAGCTCTCTGTGAGGGGGCATCTCAGTCAAGGTTTTCATCGTTACATTATAGACCATGACATAAGGAACTTGGGAAGGAAAGGGTTTATTTCAGCTTGTAGTTCTACACTGCAGTCCATCACTGAGGGAAATCACGGCAGGACCTCAGGAACCTGGAGGCAGGAGCTAATGCAGAGGCCATGGAGGGGTGCTGCTTCTTACTGGCTTGCTCCTCAGGGCTTAATCAGTCTGCCTTCTTATAGCACCCAGGACCACCTCAGTCATCAATCAGGAAAATGTACCACACGCTTGACCATCTGGTAGGAACACTTTCTCAGTGGAGGCTGCCTCCTCCAAAGCGGCTCGAGGCTGTATCAAGTTGACACAAACCTGCCAGCGTGAGGGAGAAATGGTTCTTTATTTCCGTGTTGTTACTCCTCCCACCATTAATGATTCGATCAGCTGCCAACCTCGCATCCCTGAACGGGGAAAGAAGCGTGTCTGTTCTTACACTTCTGTTTCCAACACCTCTCTCTTCCTCTTGCCTGCGTGACTGGTATGCAATACCCTTGGGATGTGTGTCCTCTCACCCACAGTATCTCTCCTGCAGCCTCAGCCTTCTTCATCATTACCTAACTATTGCAAGAGGCTCTCCTCCTTCTCTCCAGATCCTCTTCACTCCCGTCCCTCTTCCACAGTCCCACGGGCACAGACCCCGCCATCACCTCGTGGCACAGCACCATCCATTCTGGGACTCATCTAAGCCCGAGGTAGTCAATGAAACTATCAAAGTTATTGAATATATGAGCTCTTGATGACCCGACCCCTGTATACTTCTCTCTTACACACACACACACACACACACACACACACACACACACACACACACACACACCACTTAATCCCAGCACATCTCTCTGATCAGCCATGCTTCAGTTTGTATCCCCCACGACATTCCTATGGCTGGACATGCCTTATTCCCAGCCACAAATCCCCTTTCTGGATCTGTCACCATTGTCCTCTTCCCTGCTAAGTATCACTTCCCCGATCCCTCTGTTTCCTTGTTTAATGATGTGGTACAGGGGGTTCAGTTTCATTGATGGAATACTTACCATGGGGAATCCTGGCTGGTTCTGGATACATCTGGTTTTCCCTTCCCAAAGCCACAGACTCTTCCAGGCAGGCAAGACGCTTTGATGAGTCTCCTATTCTCCCATGCCTGGCACCATGCCCTGGCAATAGGAGAACCTATTTGGATCTAGAAAGGGCAGTTGTGTGAATGGAGGACCATGGGGCGAGGTCATGGAAATGAAGTAGTCAATGTCCTCTCCTGCCTAGGGAGGCAGAGAGAGATGTGGGTGGCTGAGATGAGGATGTGAAAGGGGGCACTAAGGAACAGGAGCCCATCTAGAACCCTCTGCATGGCTCAGGCTCCTAGAACCATCACCTCCCCTCTATCCAGTTTCTCTGTACGTCTCCCCTGAGTGAATGGCCTACTCTCAGTAGTTAAAGTTTCATCCTGGAGGTTCTATGCCTCTTATAGTGCTTTAAATTGGATAATTATGGGCTCAAAACTAGCTCTTGTTAAAGGCTGTGGTCCAGACCTTCCCCCAGAGCGTGGAGGGTAGTCAATTCTCTCTTCCCAGTAACATCGGAACTGATTAAATAGACCACGGTTTGGATCTCAACTGCAAGAAAATGCCTTTGGCCTGTTTGTTCTGGTCTACTTACTAAGGGCTGAGCGAGCCTCCTCATTCCAGCTAGCTGCTCTATCAGAAAAAAAGAAACTCTGTGGCCAGAAAGAAGGTCATCACTACCTCCGACACTGTGACCCTAAGCCAATAGTCCCTCTCTGAGCCTTAACTTCCTAACCTGTAAATAAGAATAATTATCTCTGTCCAAAGCCAGGTGTGGTGGCTCACAGCTATATTCCTAACACTAGGCAGAGGCAGGACAATTGCCAAAAATTCAAGTCCACCCTGGTCTTCATAGCAAGTCCTTGTCTCAAAATAATAATAATAATAATAATAATAATAATAATGCTAAATTTAAAAATTAACTTCTACCCATTTCAAAAGTCTGTTTACAATCAAATGAGATAATGGAAATAAAAATACCATGGTAAAATGTAACTATGCTTTATTAGTTATTATAAGTAAAACAGTGTACTAATACTGTTTTATGGATATTGCTGGGTTATCTGAGTCAATTTTACCATGATTATAGACATCGTGGTGAATGTCAATTTAAGAGAGAAGCAAGAATATACCAAAGTCATGTCCTCTGAAGTGGGTGTTCTTTCCATGGCTGAACCCACTCAGGAATCAAAGGCCAGCTATCTTAGTGGCAGGGAGGCTGAGTCATGAAGCCCTAGAGCCCAAGCTGCATAGTGAGTTCTAAGCCAGCCTGGGTTGTCCAGTAAGGTCTTGTCTCAGAGCCAGAATCAAAGAAGCAGCAACAGGAGCTAAACCTTGACTGACTAAACTGTGGACAGACCACGAGCTGGGCCTGTGTCTGTAGTTTTATGATTCCCCTTTCATTCCCCGAGTTCTATACTAAGGACTGGCCATTTAAATCCAGGCATGCATGTTTATTCTAAGGCTTGTCCTGAATGTTCAGTCAGCCTGTTAACAAATGTGCTGAAGGGAATTAAAGTAACTCATGCCTGTTTGCCTTTCCCAGGTAGAATGTAACTAGGCCACCGTCGTGTTTCAAAGCCTCTTTATCGTTGTTATTATTCAGCTGTTCAAAAGCAAGGTCAAGATTCAGAAGTGAGACAGGTCTCACTTTGATCTTGGAGATCATGGCCACACTCTGCCCAGAAGCCTGTATCCTTGTGTCTCCAAGCACAATAAAAATATGATCAGGAAATCTTTGCGGTGTCCTTCAGCGTCACTATACCCAGAGTGACTGAAGCCAGAGACAATATAATCAAATCACTGAGTGGCTTTTACCTAAAACGATGGCCCTCCATGCCTCTATGCTGAAGCTATGGAACGAGCCCCTCTTTGTCCTGCTTCATAGAGGAGCGGAGACCCAGGGGCAGCTTTTTCGGGTGATAATGGAGGTGTGGTTCCTATTTCAGGAGTGCCATTTGATGCCTGGAATGCAAGATCGATCCCTGAGCAACTCACTTTTCATGAACATACAGGTATTTGATCTACACAGGTGGACGGAAGCAGATGGGCAGGTAACCAAACCACGGGTGACATATCTGTCTTGTAGTGACGTGGAATCTTCTTCTGATGGGAGACCCTGAATGAAAAAGCATGACTTACTTTTGTCCCCATCACAGACAGAGTTAGTCAGGGCCACCACCAACTGGCAGCCCAGGGACCTCTTTGTATCTGAAACACGGCCTTCTGGAACATGGTATGAAAGCAAAGCTCACAGACGTTTTGTGAACTAAACCCCATTAACAATATCTAGCACAAAGTCCTTGATGTTTCTAAATTAATTTACAGATAAAGATGTGCATTTCTCTTGCCTGCCATCTCCCAGGACAGCCTTACTAATTAGCATAATAGTGAATGATTCCATATTTGTCAGAAAACAGCCAGTAGCCCAGGCTTCCCCATGGGGTCACCAGGCTACCACATTTCCTCCGTGAACCTTTCCCCTCCTACATTCACACGTACCCATGATCCAGCTACTGAAGAAATAACACTTAGCTCAGCAGAGGACCCAAGCCAGGCCCCTATTTGGGCCAGTGACTGTTCAGATTGGGGGTGCCCACACCCTACTGTGTGCCTAATACTTGGCTATCACTGTGATTTTCTATCCTGAGTCACTTGCCTGCAGCCGTTCAGGGTGCCTGTGGTCTTTGCTGTCCACACTTGGACCACTGGGTCTGGCTGGAGGGGACCCCAGCCTAGGGGCGTAAGTCATGAGCCTCATCGCAGGCACAGGGTAAATGCCCAGAGCCTAGGCAGGCCCTGCGCTAACCCTGAGGGAGGAGTAAGAAATGTCCTCGATGACTAGCTCTTAGTGTGGCCTCTTTCCCCTCAGCTGTGTCCCCAAGCCCCATGTGAGGTGCCTCTTAAATTCCAGAAATAATAACACCTAACAGCTGTGTGGGCAAGTCGTTAACCTGCTGTCTGTGTCCACGTCCCTCAGCTCGGGCCAACGGAGAGCGATAATGACCTCTCCTAGGTTTAATTAACATCTGGGCCGTGCAGCTGGGAGAGTCCCAAACCCACTTCTCCTGTAATTGCAAGTCTTTATTTATTCGGGCACCTCGATGGCAGTCGCATGCTAGAAGCGATGGCCCCAACCCCACCCGTCCCCTTGTACTTCCCAGCTGCGGTCCTCCCCATATTCTCCTTCCTGTCTACCCATCTTCCCAGTACTCCTTGGCCATTCCCTCTGGCCTGAGCCATTTTGTCCTAATTGAACACTTAGAATGAGGAGTCTTGGACTCCAAGCCTGGCTCTGCCGTGGTTTATTCTCTTATGATGAGATGCTCACATCTGGTCAGCAGCGCTTCGCTTTGTGCAGTATCGCCATCTTGTCCTTTCTGCTCTTCTCCATTCTTTGCTCCCTAAATCTTTTACCTAAAAGCTGAGTTATGAATACTCCCCTGGCTGTGTGACTCACTGGATGGCTATGAACATCGGATAGAAATTAGCTGAGAGCGTTGCTGTGTTGGGTCAAATACGCCCACAGAAAAGTGACTTCCTCAGGACTGGGGTATGGATGTGAGGGTCGCTGGCTGCAGGAGCCAGCCTTTAATATCGCAAGTCCCAAGGAAACACTTTGTCTTGGGACATTGTAGTTGGAGCAGGAATTGAATGAAACAGTCAGGGAAGGCAGCAGCTGTCGGAATCCCTCGCTGGCATCCTCTGCTCCCCTCCACCATGCTGAGTCGCAGCCTTATCCTTAGCCTGGTGATTCCATGTGATACGGCTTCTATTCATGGTTTCCTTTGAATTGAACAATGCCACAATTCTCCCTGTTTACAAATGATCATGAGTTGGACACCTCAGGATTGTACCACCTGGGACATGCAGAGGGGGCTGCAAACAGCCTCTGAATTGCTGGCCTGCTTCCCCTCGGGGTGGTGTGTTCACTCTGCTTGTTTCCTTGGCTTTCTTTATTCTTTTCTCCCTTTCTTCCTGTCTTCTTTTTCCTCGACAATGACACCTTAATTTCAACTCTTAACAGATTCATCATTAAAGTTACCAAAAGAGAATAATGAAAATCCCCTCATTAGTCAATTTCCCAGATATCCTTTGAGGATATCATAACATATTGAAAAATGCCATGCTAAATCAAAGTATTCCTAAAGCATATTATCTGCCTAGCTCCGCCCACCACTTCCTCATACCCCAACACTGTGCTAGGGCTTTGTAAACATGAGACCATGCCCAGCTTTTTACATGGGTGTTGGGGAGGATCCAAACTGAGGTCCCCATGCTTGCTTAGCAAACGCTTTACCAAATGAGCCATCTTCCCAGCCCCAGGAAGAGAATTTTTAATATTTGGGCTGATGAAAGTCTCATCTTTGAAGATTCAAATGCGCAGCAAATGAACAGACTTAGGATGACCAGCCGTGGCCCCCTTTCAGCACGTTGTAGACTCTGTCTCTCTCTCCTCCACATCCCTTTCTGTCCTGCTTGGGTTTTGTCTGTTTGTTTTTGTTTCCAGTTCCTGCCTCCAGGTCCCTGCTCTGAGTTCCTATCCAGCCTTCCCTTCACAGTGGACTGAGCTGTTCGGTGAAATGGGCCCTTTCACCCCCAAGTTGCTTTTGGTCCTGGTCTTGATCACAGCAGTAGAAAACCAAACCGAGACACTTTCCCTTTTCTTCTAAAGAACACAGACCTTTGCATTGACAGGTGCAACTCCATTCTGGGCTCTGGCCATGGAAATGTGGGCTGAAGCGATGTGCATCACTCCAGACTTGACTTATTTGGGCCTTGGAAATGGCCGTGACCACTATAGGACCCTCTCGGCCTGGATGTGGAGGGAAGAGCTCTTGGGACTTAGAGTAGCCGTCAGAATCTTTTTATGTAAAGCATAGGGCAGCAAACATTCCAGGTTTGTGGGCTGCACAGTTGTGGGAGTCCACCTTCTGTCACTAAAACAACAATGAGAACATCTAAGACAACTCATGAAAGGAAAGTTTTTTTTGGGGGGGGAGGGGAGTGTTTTTGTTTTTGTTGTTTTTTTGTTTTTGTTTTTGTTTTTTGAGACAGGGTTTCTCTATGTAGTTTTGGTGCCTGTCCTGGAACTCTGTCTGTAGATCAGGCTGGTCTCAAACTCACAGAGATCCACCTGCCTCTGCCTCCCGAGTGCTGGGATTAAAGGCGTGCGCCACCACTGCCTGGGTTATGACTGTGTTTTAACAAAACTTCATAAACAAAAACTAGAGTCTTGCTCTAGGAAATGGCAGAGCCACGATGTAGAAGGAGCCTGGATTCCTGAATGACTGACTCCCTGGCAACCAGAACTCTTTGTATTTAATGTCACTTAATGAAACATAAATATTCATGATATCAAGCCAGTAAAAGTATGCAACTTGTTAATGTATCTTGTATTATTTACCCTATTTCATTAGGTCTGTCATATTCTTTCTTTATAGATGCCAAATTTATGGATGAAAAAGTGGACCATGGAGGGAGAGAAAATAGCGTTCTTCTGGAGAAGACCTTAGCTAGCACTAGAGGGTCAGGAACTTGGCTAGAAGAGAATTTGCCTAGTGTGCATTCCTATTGATCTCCAGTACTGCATGAACTTAGCATGGTGGCCCATACCTGTAATTACAGCACTCAGAAGTGGCCATCCTCAACTATACACTGGGTTCAAGGCTAACCTGAGCTACATGAAATTCTATCTCAAAAAAAATTTTTTTTAGTAATGTGGCTAGAGAAATACCTCAGTGGTACTAAGCTTACCTACTAACTAAGCACAAAGCCCTGGATTCAATCCACAGCACAACATAAACCATGCCTACATGCCCATAATCCCAACACTTCAGAGGTGCAGCTAGGAAGAACAGAAGTCCAAGGTCATCTTCAACTACATGGAAGTTTAAGGCCAGCCTGAGATACGTAAGACTCTGTCTGAGAACAAAACAAAATAAAAACAAAGAAAAAACCTCTCTGGTAGCCAGGCTTGGCAGCAAGTGTCTTTATCCCCTCTACCATTACCACCACTACCCCCTCCCCGCACTGCTTCCTCTCTCTCCCACCCCTCTCCTTGTTTATACCTTTCATGTTGGAGTGGTATCATATGTTTGGCGCATTACAAGTGTGCTTTCAGAGAGGGAGAGAACCAAAAACAATGAGAACTGCCGAGGTGGCAGGTGGGCAGTATTATCATTTTGAGACTGGAAAGAGCTTTCACTATAATTATGGGAGGGCATCGGGTACATGCCAGGGCTGCCTTGAACAAGCTGCAATCTGTGGCAAGTCTGACGAGCCAATGCATCTTTGGGTCATGGTCTTTGGCAATATAAAGCATTCCCAAAGGGAACTTGTGATTTTTGATTAGCTCAAATATTAAAAACAAAAACAAAAACAAAACAAAACAAAAACCCAGAAATTGAGAGCATAATGGACAGGAAAGGGTGATGTGATCTGAAGTTTTTCTTGGCAGGAATCTGGGAGGATCAGCATGGTGCTCTCGTTGCCCTGCGTTCTCACTGTCCATTTCACACCGAAGCCAACCACAACAGCTGGAGTGTGCGGCACAGCTTGTATTCTAAGTGTTCCAGCCGTACCCACCCAAAGGGCACGCACATGTATGTGGACAGGCATGCCTGTATGCTTGTACATGTGCATGCGTGCACACACAGAGACACACACCACTGTTTTATCTTCACAGAAGAATCCTAAAAGGGCCTCTGTGTACTTTGTGTACTCTTTTCCAATATATAACGCCTCTGAGAAAAACCTCAGACCCTCCACCCTTCTAAAAGACTGTCTCTCTCTGCAGAATTGCTTTAGGAGAATCTGTGTGCATTTCAAAGACGTCTGTTTAAGAGGCAAATATGTATGGGAGGAGTGTATGTGTGTGTGTGTGTGTGTGTGTGTGTGTGTGTGTGTGTGTGTGTGTGTGTAGAACATTAATCACACCAGCAGTATTGATCTAGAGCAATAATCAGATGCTGACATAATGCCCCCCATTACATGGACCAAATGCAAATTCATCCAGAGAACGCAGGGCGGTGGTACACTCCTCTGCCACAGCTGATGGAAGAGACTGGTATAGAGATGGCACAGAGCCATGTGGACACCTAACATTTTGGTAGGGATGTTAGCCACAAATTTTCCTGTGCCATGTTAATACTCACCTACAGTTTCCTGCTCTTAATTCATTGTGTCCTCATTTTCACGTCTGCCTCCTTGGGCACTGGAACACCGTCCATGGAAACCGTCCCTGTCTGTGGACATGTGTGGTCTGCAGGAGCCCCACAGAAGCTCTCCAGCCAACTGCCATTTTACCTGACTATTGCAGCCCCAACCACCCCTTCCCTACACGCATTTCATCCAGCATTTCCTCATCCACTGGTTAGGTTCCCAGCCCAAACGCAATCGGGAGAGTATTCTGTCAGGTTTTAGTATTTCCATCCCACAGAAAGAGCTGCCCCCAAAGGAAAGTCGCCCAGGGCAAAAGAGCTGCTCTGAGTAAAGCCAGGGCTAGAACTAGATGAAAAGCTCATCTCCCCTTCAGCCTTACCTTACAGCCTTGCCCACAGGAACACCCGTCTCAGACACCCCAGTCTCCCAATCCTGTGCCTGATGTCCCAACCTTGGACATTTGCTAGGATCTGGATCATAGGAATGGAAAGGAAGATTTAAGGCACATGATTAAAGTCATGTAATCTCATTGGCGTGAACATGTCTAAAGGGGCTGACTGGTCAAGCACTCTGCCAGGTCCTTCACTGACCAACTACCTCAGATGTGAGAAAGGTTGGGCCACACATGATATGGTGTGTCTGTAAATCTCTTCCAGACAAGCAGGTGTGCTTTTGTCTAGGAAGCAGAGACTCTTCCAAAGAGCTATGTTCCTCTAGTGGAAATCAGATGTCTGGTTGTCCCTGGGTTTCAGGACCCCAGAGAAGAGTTGGTCTACAAACAATGAGTTTCCCTTCAGGGGAAGCCTCAGGAGAAGACATCAGCAGCAGCTGTGGCTAACTGTTCATGGTTTTCTTGATCTGTAGGTGGTGTCTGGGAATCATTTGCAAGGTCTGACCTGGAACACAGAACCGAAAATGTGCTGATGCAGGGTGGCCCTACACACCCTCTCTCTTTGAACTCACGTGACCTTGGAAACATCACTTTCTCTTTCTCTAGACAGGAATTCAATGCAAGATTGATACCTTTAGGAATGTGGCATCTGGTGTTAGGAGAACATCTGTAATGTTATGAGAAGTACTCCCTACCCCAAAACAGTTCCTTACTACCCACTAATGTTCCCCCATCCTGGTTCCTGAAATCCCCTTATTATTAAGAAAGAATCCAGGATATCCACTAAGCCTAAGGAGACCACATTGGATACTTTAGCAGTTGTGTTTGTGGGTGGTGTGGGGGGGGATATCCAGGATATCCCTTATTTCTGATACATGAGCTGTCACTTATTCCCAAGGCTATGGAACTCCCTCATTACTGCTACAGGGTTCTAGAGGAGAATTGTAAGACATCTTTGAAAGAGGTGAAATCTTGGGGGTGAAATTGCCCCCTGAGTCCTAATGTGGGTTCTGTTCTGAGCTTCTTGTGATGTGTTTAAAAATCCTCTTGGTCTCAGTTTCTCCATTTATAAAATAAAAAGCTTATGAGAGACCCCCACCCCAGTTCCCCCTAAGGCCCGGAGAGCTGAGGAAAGGGACATCTTAAAAATAGCCAGAACCGCCGGGCGGTGGTGGCGCACGCCTTTAATCCCAGCACTCGGGAGGCAGAGCCAGGCGGATCTCTGTGAGTTCGAGGCCAGCCTGGTCTCCAAAGCGAGTTCCAGGAAAGGCGCAAAGCTACACAGAGAAACCCTGTCTCGAAAAACCAAAAAAAAAAAAAAAAAAAAAAAAAAAAAAAAAAAAAAATAGCCAGAACCGAGTCAGTTCCCCATTCCCAGACAGGGTGAAGTTAGAAGTTTTAAAAGTACAAAGTCAGACTGTTTGGTAGGGACTAACCACGAGACGCCCCCTCCCCTGAGATAACATGACCAGATTTTGGAGATGGGCTGTAAAACTCCTGACAGAGCAAACTAAAATAAGATAAAGTCCAAGCTCAGGAAAACTGGACGAATCAGGGATGGACCCGTACTAACCCTCTCCTCTCTGAAGAATTTTGTAGTTTTTGCCTTCAAAAGCTAACCTCCCCAAGAAAGAGGAACTCTTCTCCGTGCCCTCGATTAGCCAGGCGCTGCGGACGAGGGCTCCCTGCTAGCTTGTATAAGAAGTAAACCTTGCTATTGCATTCTGGATATCCTTGGTCTCCAGTGGTCTCTTTGGGGGTTCTAATCTGGGCAGAACACTTAGAGTACAAGGGCCTGTATGGCTCTCAGAATTAGAAAGGACAGAGGACCCTGGAAGTGAGCCGAAGACCTTGTCAGCCATGGTTGGCTCACCCTGGAATCCCAGCCAGGACAGGATATTGTTGGGGGTGGAGAGTTGGAAATCGATACGGATCCTGAAGAGTCTCTCCTGATCATCTAACATCAACCTCTGCCTGATGTTAGAGTGAAGCGTCACCAAGATTGTCAATTCCTTGTAGACTTGCCTGAGGTGGGTCTCAGATTCTGCTGTGACCAGAGCACTCTGCTATCAGATGCGCTGGTGGTCCTTGGTGGCATGCGTAGGCTTTGGTGAATTTCCTCAGGCAGAAACTCAGCTGCTTCCAAATTAATGTAACCATATCCTATGTTTGCAGAGTCTAAGACCTGGACTCAGGAGACTGGTCTTATTTACTAAGTGATCTTAGGTGACGATTTGAGCTCTAGAATGAGTAGAAGCAAGATACCATTTTTTTTTTTTTTTTTTTTTTTTGCAAAGCCAATTCCAAATGAACCATCTTCCTCTAAGCCAGAATCACCTCTCTTTTGAAGGCTGAGGAAGGTACAAGAAAAATCCTGGGAACTGAAGATCAGGTAGAAGTGAGAAACTGAACCAACTTCCCACCTCACCCAACACAGGACCTCAAAACTAGATTCCTCCACCTGGGTGGTGACCTTGAGATTTTTTCCAACTCGACTTCTAGCCTGGAGTGGACAGACTTCTTCCCTCCCTCGGAGTATTTTCTGAGTACCTACTAGATGCAAACCTCTGTGCTCTGCAGAGTCAATCCGAGACGCCTAAGACACAGGGTTGACCTTGAAGGTGATACAGATGATTAATAACTGTGATGCAATGGGAAGAACTTCTCACTCTTGCCTTAGACCTGCTCTTCTAGGGCGGGGTCTGGCTAGACCAGATCTCAAGGGCAGAAGAACAGATCAAGCTGCTCCGGGGACTGCCTGCCACCCACCCACCCACCAGCAGTATTCTTCTCAGGAAGACAGGTACTTGAACTCTCTCCCCTCCGCTCTGTGCATCTTGTTCATATTCGTTCGCGTATCATGGTGGAATGCTCACCAACGTCATAAACATTCATCATCGAGTATCTATCATACTTGAAGATGGGGTGGGGAAGCTTCCAGTTCCGGGTAGCCAGAAGCTGATGAAAGCCACTTTGACTTAGTGCTTGGACCCTGGGGATCTTCCTGTGTGGCTTTGGCCAGGACAAACAAACCCTTCACATTCCACTTTCTTCATCTCTTAAATGTGGGGGCAGGATCACAGAGAGGGCCTTACGGTTTCACGAGTGGAGATGGTTGATAGTAACATGCTTGCCTTGCTATAACATTCCCATGGGAGTTTTATTCTGCTTTTGGGTAACTGAATTTCTGAGCGTGTTGTGGAAAGATGGAGAAGGAAGCCATGACTGGGTGCAGATTGTATCGGTAGAAACCGGGTGTACAGGGGCAATGATGTATTCCCAGAAGAAGTGGGATGGGAGAGAGATGAAGAGGGAGTTAGAAATGGAGCCTGAAGCCGGCGGTGGTGGCGCACGCTTTTAATCCCAGCACTTGGGGCACTTGGGAGGCAGAGCCAGGTGGATCTCTGTGAGTTCAAGGCCAGCCTGGTCTACAGAGCGAGATCCAGGACAGGCACCAAAACTACACGGAGAAACCCTGTCTCGAAAAATCAAAAAAAAAAAAAAAAAAAAAGAAAAGAAAAAAGAAGAAAAGAAAGAAAGAAATGGAGACTGTTGGAGGACTGCTGTCCACAGGGGTCAGAAATAAAGACTTTCATTGGTGACACTGAATACCCCAAGGCAGAGGACGGGACAGCTGCCACCTACCTATTCAAACCACCAAAATGGTGACTAGCCATGGCTGCTCAAGTTGGGTCACCTCAGAACTTGCAGAAGGGTATGGTGGCAGGAACCTTTGGGCTATGAACAGAGGAGAGCCGACAGGAACAGGAAAGGCCCTGCCTCACAGTCAAACCAGATCCAGATGTGGCCGCCTACACAAGAGCCAGGAGCAGCGAGCACAGCGTGCCCCGGCCCCCACCTGCCTTCAACGGGGAGGAGTTTCCCAAGCATCCGATAGCCCCCCCCCCCGCCCCCCCCCACCCCCACCCCACCCCCCGGCTCCTGCCGTCCACGCCCATCCTTCCAGCTCTGTCACGCAATCCCTGTCAGCAGTCGCTGGGTCTACTGATGCAAGCCACACCGAGGGGAAAGGCCTGCCGATTAAATTCCCAAATCCTGTTAGGAAACAGGGCAACTCACTCCTAATCGAATTTTTATGTTTCTGGTGATCTTTGAACTCTCCAGTGTGGTGCCAAGGGTGGATAGATTCTTCCCAACAGTTCGTTCTCCTTCGACAGCAGAACCCCCAAACACAGCTGTGTCCCCTGGGAAGGAAATGTGCCCCTAACAGAGGCTTTCTAATTTGTTCAGAGCCACTGGGCTTCTGGGGTGGGAGTGCGGGGAGAGGGTTTTGTTTTGTTTTTTAAGGAGACCTATGTGTGGGGATGGGTGGGTGGGGGTAGGTGTTCTCTGAAACCATCCCAGTTGAGAGTGTCTGTCATGCTATCGTTTATTTTATAACATCCCACTCCTCTCTCACGCTCCCTCAACACACACAGCACAGCACAGACACCAACATGGGATGTTTGCACTGGAGGAAGATGATAAACTCTGCTCCCGGGACTCGGCGGCCACGTCTCAGACAAGTTCTCCTGCCTCCAGAAGTCACTCGAGTTTCACTCAGTCAGGCCTGCACGGTTGGACTTGGAGCGTGTGACTCAGGCTGCAAAAGAATGCACGCGTCTTGCCGCATTTTGAACACCACTGGGCTGCCTACGAGCAGGAGAAACAGGCGCCTCACCTTGCAAGAAGGAATAAGTCAACTGGATGACTGAACCAGACTTCAGACCTCTCTGGGGTGTCTTTTTCACCCCGTGGTCTGAGTTGGCTTGTGTCTCACCAATCTAACACCCCCCCCACACACCGGGAACCAGAAATAAACGAAGTTTTATTGTTTTCATCCGAGACATTTCTTCTGTCTCTAATGATATCATCCCTGGAAGACTGAGATGCGGCGAGAGGTGAATCATGTATCACTTCGCATCTCTTCTAGAATTACATCAGCCGAGAGCCCTGAGGAGCCGTGGCCAAAGCCAAAAAGCCAAGAAGAGAAAGAGTAAGGCAAGAGCAAGGCTTCGGAGGAAGGGAGCTGGTTCTTTTTCCCTCTGCATTTTTTTTTCATACTCCTCAGACCACCCCCTCCCTGCTACTCACAAATCAAGTAAGAAGGGGAAAAAAATCAAACTTTAAAGAGATAATTGCCTTGTACTTATTGGTGGCATTGGCTTAAATGTCTTTGTCGTATCTACATTCATCACTGATGAGAGCCGAACTTGGCAGGTTGTCTGGCTAACAGTGAAAGCCCCCGCTCCCTAAGCAGCAGCCGAATCACCTCCACTGTCTTACACCTTCAGCGGTTTTGTTAGGCAGAGGAAGTTGGCAATGTGAAAATAATTAGAAATGTGAACTCTGTTGGACAGAAGAACAATGACCCACGCAGCTACCTGCTGGGGGTGTTGACATGGAAGGCCACAGCTGGGTGGGATGTGTCTTTCCTGACCTCTACCTGGACATGTAAAAATGTCCTCCGATGATACACATCTGAGGTATACTGAGAGAGAGATGAGGACTCTACCAAATCAGAACAGAAGACTAAAAGGTGCAGTCTGTGGCCTTAAGAAACACTGAGTATTTAAAAAATATTCCCCACCCCCACCTCTTGGCTCTGCTTTTCCAAAGCTAGCCTTATTGCTGAACCACTCCCATTAATTAGAAAGAAATTTCCCCCTCCCTTCCTCTCTGATTCCAGTGCATTCCAGTCTCCTTGGGCTCCTTGGGCCGAGCTGTTCAGAGCATATTTATGAAGAAAACAAAGCAAAGTGGCCTCAGGACACCGGGGAAGGCCAGAGTGAGATCCAATTCGGCAACACAGGAAAAGAGGCCCAGAAGGGCAAAGGGAAGAAGGATTGGCAGAAGGGAGCTTGGACAGCATTGTATTACCACTTCCAGCTGATTGGGTGTAGCCCGGCTAGAGACATGTGGTTGGAGTTCACAACAGAAACAAATACAGCAAGCCTGAGCATCCCGCAGTACACACACCCACACCAAGCCAACAGCGAGCTCCTCTGCCCTGTTCCCTGATGGGTTCCCACTGGGCCAAGCTGGGCTGTAAGGGAAGGAAACAGGCTGTTGGAGCGGTCTCCTCCAACTCCACCTGCACCATGACTCACTCCTGGGCATCTGGAACCTACAACTTTTCTATTTGCTTCCCTGCCCCGCTCCACCACCACCCCCCAGAGAAAAACAAAGCAAGCCCCACTCCACCGAATCCCCTCTAGGGTGCCAGTCGGTCTCCAAAGCACTGTGGCAATCTGCAGAGGAAAAAGATTATATATTATGCTTGTACTTCATCATTAGGCCGACCCACAGGAGGCGGTTAAAAAAAAAAAAAAGCACGTGGCGAGTCACTCAGAAAACAACCATACCCATCTAAAGAGCGTAGGCATTTGAGTTTACTCTGATCTCTCCAAAAATTAACCTGAAGAAAAAAAAATCCATACGCCATCATAGTGGCTCACATTTTTGATCCCAACACTTGGGAAGCAGAGGCAAGTAGATCTCTGAGTTCAAAGTCAGCTTGGTCTGTGTTATGGACTTCCGCGCCAGTTAGAGTTGCAGAGTGAGTCCCTGTCTCTAAAACAACAAACAAACAACCCCCCCACACACACACACAATGATAACATGAAAGATGCAGAAGGGTGGCCCCAGACATAACACCCTGTCTGATCCAAAAAATGGTTTCACCTTCCCCCTCTCCAAGTCCCATCAGAACCACTAAGGGTGGAGGCCCCCCCTACCACCTCACCGCCAATCATCTTCGGCAGCATTTCCAGGGGGGCTGTTCTGACAGCTTTTCCTCTTTATTCTTACCCCACGGACATACAAACAGAACCAAAACAATGCTGCTCAAAAAATAACAATGTTTTATACACATTTCCGTATGTACAACTGAACAACATTTTACAGCTGTCTTTTGCACAGCAAAAGATATATAAACATTCGGCTCTGAGAACACAGTTATGTACAAAAAAAAGTCAAAAATACTTCACAAAGGTGCAAAAATGTTTTACACAGCATCATGGAGTACGCTCTTTGGGACAGGAGGAAGGTGTGTATTTCTAAATGAAAATTCCTTTTTTTTTTTTTTTTTTAGATATTAGATGTCTTTAACTGTAAACAAAACACAACTTTCATACCCTGCCCCCACCCCTACCCCCAGTACAGTTATTTGAGAAATTTGGCATACTTTCAAGAGTTTTTGAGTCTGAGGTAAACAGCCCAAGCTCTCAAATCCAAAAGAACTAGGGGCAGGTAGGCTAGTGCCATTTAAGCCTCCGTTATTATGAGAGTGACTTTGTTAATGAGATATTGATGACAGAGAGAGGCCTCCCAGTCAGGGGGTCTGGAGAGGAAGTTACCCCTCCTTCCCAAGCCCCAGCTGCCTCACAAACAGGAAACTGGCTGCTGGGCACCTCTAACCCGCCCTTGGCCTTTTCCAACCTTAGCCAGCTTTCCCTCTTCCGCACCCTCACCCACCCCAGAGAGTCCGTCTATCTTTCGTTCTTAGTGCGTCTCTCTCCTTCCACAACTCCCTACTCACAACCTGAACCACCTCGGAGTCAAAAGTGCCTGGGGCACACAATGGGAGAGAAGCAGCCCCTGGGAACTCCAAACTCAGGTCTGGACCTCAGGTGCATAATTTTCCCTGTCCTGCTTTCCTGGAGGTTAGGGGAAACAGAACTACGGCTGGGGAGTCACTGTGGGGTGCTAGGCGCACGGAGAAGTTTTCTGGGAGCTTAGCCCGAGTAGGGGTCGTCTAGGCTATTGCTGTCAGCAGGGCCCGACGGGTTGGGGTTGCCGTAGGTGGCAGGGGTGGCATCCAGGCCTCCGCCCTCGATGGAGCTCTCACTGCCCGTGCTCTCGCCCGACAGCAGCCGTGTCACCCTTAAATCGGACTCCAGGGTGCGTACATCATTGCCAAAGCTAAGGTCGCCCAGGTCACTAATAAGCTGCGACAGCTGGGCCTTCATGTCGGAGTCACAGCCTGGCAGAGGAGGTGAGGTCCCAGAGCTGGGGCCCAGCGAGACCCCGCTGTCCCCCAACGCCTCCTCGTGGCCATTCTCCAGCGGGTCCAGCAAGTCCCCACATTCCAAGTGCATAGCTACCACCAGCGCCCTCTGCGCCTCAGCCTCTTCCTCTGCTGGATCCCCATCCCCCACACGGTCCTCTTCTTCCTCGTCCTCCTCCAGGCAGCCCTCGAGATGCTCCTCTTCTTCTTCTTCCTCCTGCAGCTCCTCCTCCTCCTGCTGTTCCCCGAGCAGGTCCTCGGTGATAGAGCCTAGCTTGGGAGCGCTGCGGCTGCGCTCCACTGGCGGCTTGTAACAGCAAGGTCCGTGCAAGAGCAGCTTACGCAGCGGCACTAGCGGGATGGTGTGTGCACCCACCAGCTCCTGCTGCTGGTGACGCGCATCGTCCCGCCGCTTGAGACGTTTAAACTCTGCCAGAGCGTTGGCTGACGTCTGGTAGAGCAGCAGGGCCATAGCCTGAGCCTTCTCCGGCTTGGACACCAGCACCGCGTGGCAACGTAGCATTACCGCCTTGTGCTTCAGCTCATGCCGGTACACCCAGGCGAAGACTTTGGGCAGCCGAGCGTCTGCCACACAGTAGGTGACGCGGTGCAGCAGGTAGAGATGGCCAGGTCTCCGCAGCGCTCGCTCCTCCGCGTGCACCATGCGGATGCCTTGCGCGCTCACCGTCAGCTTCATCTTCGTGCCTTGACGGCCTGCCTCACTCTTGCTCCAGATCTTGCCCACCGCTAGGTCCGTGCAACCGTCGCCACGCGCCTGGATGGTGGTAGCATTACCCAGGTAGAGCACGGTGTAAGTGGGGTCCTCGCTAGTAATGTGCAGCTTCTTGCGTTTGGAGCGGAACATGCTGCCCACCCGGCTGAGCGCCCCTTCCGGGCAGGCCCTCGCCAAGGAGCTGAGCGCGGAGTAGTGCAGGCTCACAGCGTAGCCCTTAGGCTTGGACGCCTGCCGCGGCGGCGCCTCGGCCAGCAGCTCGAACTTGTGCTTCTTCCACGGCAGCATCTCCGGAGGACGCCCGGGAGCGGCTGGGCGGCGGCGGCCGAGCGCGGGGTGCGAGCCCCGCAGGGCCACCAGCCCTGGTTGTGCTTGGCCCGGGCAAGCCCGGAAAATAAAACTCCAGCTGGGAACACAGTCGGGACAGGGAGATGGAGGAAGGAGGAGAAGCCAGATAGTGCTTGAGAACCCCGCAGCGGGTGGGGTAGAATCTTAGAAAGAAAAAAAAAAATTCAGCTTCGAGTGTGCAAGAGAGGCATACACACGAGAGAGAGAGAGAGAGAGAGAGAGAGAGAGAGAGAGAGAGAGAGAGAGAGAGAGAGAGAGAGAGAGAGAGAGAGAGAGAGAATATTACAGAAGCCTGGATGAGAAGGACCAGGACAGAAGTCTCAGACAAGCAACAAAATGAGAGAGAGCGGAGCGCAAATTATTTTAGGGGAAAAAAAAACATATGAGTGCGTGCAAATAAATAGAAGGGGGGACTCAGCCAAAGCACCCGGGGGTGGTGAGAAAATAAGCAGGAACTCTTCTTCAGCGAACGTGACACACACACACACACACACACACACACACACACACACACACACACACACACAAGTCTTGGGCCAGGGCCAGGAGCCGCGGAAACTACAGCAGTGCGCCCAGGAGCCGGTGCTCCCCACCCTCAAGTGGGTGCCGGAGAGGGCGAGCCCCTCGGCTGGGCTGGTCCCGGAATGAGCAGCTTGCCCCAAGTGCGGTCCGAGCGGTCCGGCTGGCCGCGGCGGGCCAGGCACAGCAGTCCCGCGGCTCACTGCATCCTCGCTCCGAGGGGACGCCGGGGACTCGCGCTCGGCCGGCTTGGCCAGGGTAGCGCGGGGCTCCGAGGGCAGGACGCGCGCATCGTCAGCTCCGGGGACTGCCGCTACCTCATCGCTTCCCTCCGGGGGTGTCCGACTCCGCTTCGGGGTTCTCGGCGGTCTGCAGCGCGCCCTCTGTAGTCGTAGGCGCGGTGGCCGGTTCGCCCGCCTCACATCATTGCCGTCCGAGAGGAAGATCTCGGGTTAATATAGGCCGGCACGAACCATTCGCCGCGCGGACAGGGGAGGAGCACAGAAGAGGATCCACAGGGCTGCGCTTTTCTGGCCTCTTAAAGGGACCTGGTTGCAAGCACTGGTCGACGACAAGGGACGGCTGGTCCAATGAGGCAATGTCGTCCCAATTTTACCAGCATCTCCTTTATCTGTAGAAACCACAAAGGCCTGGAGTTACCCGGTAGCAAAAGGAACTTAAACTTTGACACTCCACCCTAGGCTAAATTGCAACTCACTGAATAAATGTATGTCTAGATCGAAACTTCTGGAGGAGGTGGTGGAAGATGAGATTGTAGACTCTAATTTCCTGTACAAAAAAAGGTTGGGGAATTTTACTTTCCTTGTGTGACCACTTCAAGAGGATTTGCAAGCTCTGTTCGCTATTATTCTTTAATAATCATCTATCAGAGAAAACACAAGAGAGTCAAAGCCTTAGTTGTTATTGTCTTGGTGACATTTGTCCACAGGTGAACTGCAGGTAGGGAAGAGGGGTGGGAAGATGACTGGAGTGAACAATATTAACACAATAGTGAATGGTCAATAAGATACGGGCTCCCAGTTCCCACCAGTAATACCCTCTCTTGCCACACCCTCGGAGTGAGGCACTCTTTTGAGATATATGAAATTTCTAGGTAAGGCTGTGTTGCTGTTTGTAGACCTATCAGTTTCATTAAATCACTGATGCACTTTGGATGAGACTTCTTAGTAAAAATTCAAATGACATTTTTCATGCTTTTTTTTTCCACATGCTAACTGAACAATGTGGGGTTTGTTTTCCCTTCCTTCTACTTTTTTTTTTTTTTTTTTTTTTTTTTTTTTTTTTTTTTTTTGGTCCTTTGAGACAGGATCTTGCTATCTAGATCAGGTTCGCCTCCAACTCCTGAATTACAAGCATGGATCATCATGCCTGGCTCTGGACAAGATACTTTTAGTCACTCATCAGCTTGCTCCTCTGCTAGTAAGTTATTTCTGAGCCCTTGAAACAACCTCCTTGGCACTAGGGACCATTCAGTCCAAGCAAAATGACTTCTGTTTGATGAATGAGACATTCGAGTAAACAGAAATAATTTTTGCTGGGCTAAATTCAGCCAGAAAAACCCAAAGTCCCCTGAGAAGTCCCCTTTTTTTTCTGGGAGAAAAAAAGATTTCACTGTGACTAAGAAAACCAGAAAGATTCATGGAGGAGGTGATGTTTGAAAGATGATTTCACCAAACAGGAGGAGAATTGGAGGGCTTTCTGAGAGTAGAGGATGACCAAATTACAGAATGAAAATGCAGGAACTTGTATAACATACGACAGAGTCAATGAATGTTTCCCTATCAAAGAATTTTCCTGATGACGGATTAAAAACCCTTCTATTCCCTGGGACAGTGGTTCTCAACCTTTCTATCACTGCGACCCATTAATACAGTTCCTCATGTTGTGGTGACCCCCAGCCATGAAATTATTTTTGTTGCTACTTCATAGCTATAATTATGATTCTGTTATTAATTGTAATGTAAATATCTGGTATGCAGGATGGTAACCCCATGAAAAGGTCGTTCGACAACCCCCAAGGGGTTGTGACCCACAGGTTGAGAAATGTTGCTCTGGAGAAAAGCATGGCCTTATTTTATGGCTGGCTGGGCCTGTGAAGCCTCTTAACTAGGGTCCTAATGCCTTACTTGCTGGCTGTGTCGATGGGTTATTGGGGGGATTCCGGACACCTCTATGATATGAACTACAATTATAATAAACCATCAAGCCATCACTGATTTTTCTTTCCTGCTGAAATGGCTGGAATATCGTGCAGTGCCAATCATGATAACTTAAAATCCAAAGGACAAACAAATTCTAGAGGAAGCATACCAACTTAGCCTCTGCTGAGTGGCCTTTCCCTGGTCTATAATCCCCAAGTCTGAATTCTAAAGTAGACCCCATATTCAAGCAGTTAACATGTCATTGTGGCTGGGACACCTAAGGGCCAGAAGGGCTTGGGGGAGGAGGAAGGGAACCAAGACTGGTCTCACAGCCCTGGAGGCACAGCCATGAGCTACACATGGTGGACTGATGGAGAAACCAGAGAGAGACAGTAATAAGGAGGCATCCACTGGCCACCACAGCTCTCGGTGGCAACCAGGGTGCCAGTGTCGGATTACAGGCTGCCTCATGCCTAACTACCTATTTAATAAGCTTCTTTCGATCTTGGAAGAACAGAAAGATTGTAGGTGAATGAGAACACCCTATGAGTGAGTCATGTTCCGGGCTTGTGCTCTAAGACCCAGGAGGGAAACCTGGCTATCTCCTCCAGGTCTGGACCTGAGCCAGCCTCTGGGGTCTGCCTACCTTGCCTTCTGGAGACCCTGGTCACCCTTGCTACAAGCACCCATCACACCCGGGCTACACCTCCTCCGTGGGAGGTGGGCAGGAGGAATAGGAGCCTGGGAAGCGTAAGATAACATTGTAACATCTGAGATTCAGGGCGGCCCTAGGATAGAACGTCTCACAGAGACCATTGAGAAACTGCTTAGACACCATGGCTGCACTTTTAATGACACTACTCCACCTACTGGGGGAAGACGGAAGTGTCCCTTGGTAAGGTTGTTGCTCATAAAACTAGGCAAGCCGGTGATAGACTCAATAGAGCCAAGGCACAGCTGAAAGGAAGCGCGGCCCGCAGGAGTGCCAGGCTTTCGCTTGGCATCTGAGAACCAACCTTTTATCGCCTGGAGGGCTTTTGGACTGGCTGTCACCTTGTGTTTTGCTTAATGCTCCTCCATCTCTACCCTCCTCCCCTGATGGATGTCTCACTAAATGGACATTGACTTCAAGGGTGAATCTGGAATCTTCAAGTCCTTTGAAAAGTATCTGTTGAGAGTCTGCTGTAGTGATGACGTTGCTAGGGATAAAGCGGTAGAGACATCTGGGGGTGTTTGTTCTCCTGGGAGTGATAGCCCGTGGAGAGGCAGAGAATCAACATCCAGGAATAAAATGCCAGCTAGCGATCCATCGCTGGTGAAGAGGTGGCAGTACTAGAGGTGAACGTGGCTGCTTTCAAAGCAGGAACACTGAAAACCTGAGGGGGCCGGGCACTCAAAAGAGAGAAGATGAACACTGGCCTGCACCAGAAGGTAAAGTTGGCGTGTGTGGCCTTTGAGCACCCAGAGGTAGTTGGCTCAAGTTGAAGTAAGCCACGAGTGTGCTTTTGATGACTTTAGTAAGACAAAATGTTGCACTAATTTTATGTGAATTTTATGCTGAATAACACTATTTAGGCTACAGTGAGTTAGATCGACTACGTTGCCTTGAAATTAGTTCTGCCTGTTCCCCTTCCTTCCGTAGTGGAGCTGTGGGATTACACACACAGGTAATGTTGTCCTAAGCAAAAAGCCAGCTAACATGGAGGGCCTGTAGGTTTTGTCATAGACTGGCTCAAGGACTTTCAAACTTCTTCATCCCACTCTGTGATCCTAACCTCTTCCTCCAGCCCTTTGTCCTTGACTCCTGTCACGTCGGTTCTCAGCCCCCTCAGGGTCAGCCGCCACCTACACTAGTGTTAATGAGGGGCCACTGAGTCATCGGAGATGCTGCCTTTAGAAGAGGTTACAGCAGTTTGTGTGGGACCCCAGTTAGTTTCCATCCGAGAGTATTACTACGAAAGAGAAAGGCTGGCCCTCAGATCTTTTTCCAGCTTCGTGTCTCTCCACATGATTTCTGCCATGTGTAGACTCTCACATTCGCCATCTGCCATGATGTGATGCAGCCAAGGGACTTCTCGGCAGACCGGGTACCATGTTGTTTAGATTTTAGGCCTCCTAAACTGTGGGCTCCGTAAATCATTTTCTTTGTAAGTAGCTAGCTTTGTTCTTTGTTTTAGCAATGGGAAACAGATTCGTACAGCCAGTCTTCTTGGGAGAGGTCCTCCACATCCAGCGGTCTCTCTAGAGTAGCTGACCAGAGTGATACGATGTTTCCCCAAGAGAAGTGAGGCTGTTAGAGAGACCTCGACTCCTGTCCCAACCCAACTAACTACAAACAGCACATCCATGCACTTGCCCAACCTCTTTCCTCACGGCTCAGAAGTCTCTCCTCTTTTGAGCCTGTCTCCCTCGGAGCTACTTTCTATAGTTACCACACCTGGCCTTGTACCTCTTCCTAGATTTAACCCTGAACTGGTTTCCCACCAACTCCAGGCACAGCCCCACGGTACCACTCAATCAACAAGCATTCTGGTGGCAGGCCCCTACCTAGCTGCCTAGCCTCCTCCACCTTTCCTGGCATCATAATCTATGCTGAGCAATGATGGATGACCTGGCCTTCCCCTTGGGCTCCTAAGACTGCTTCTTCTGTTCCTTCCATTGCTTAGATGGTGCCATCTAATTGAAATGGCTTCTGTCACTTCCCCTGGCTGGTTCCTAGTTTGTCTGTCCTCCTCCACCAGCACCCTCCTCCTCCCCTTCCTCCTCTCCCTTTCTCCCTCCTCCTCCTCTTCTGTGTTGGGAGCTAACCCAAGGGCCATGCTAGGCAGAAGAATCTCAATTTCAGGCCCCCTCCCTTCTGCTACCTATAAAGTCAAGGCTTTTAAACAAACGTGTATATAGAACCCATACACTACACTCTATGAAAGTCTATGTTTTGGGGTTCTCTGGTACATTTTACCAGTTAGGCTCAGGCAGCCTGCACAAGCCAAACACAATTCTCTGCATTCACTGGCCCTATGGCACACACCTTTAATCCTAGCACTCCGGAAGCTGAGCCAGGTGGATCTCTGTGAGTTCGAAGCCAACTTGGTCTACAAATCAAGTTCCAAGGCAGTCAGAGCTACACAGAGAAACCTTGCCTCAAAAAAAAAAAAAAAGAAAAAGAAAAAGAAAGAAAGAAAGAAAGGAAAGAAAGAGAAAGAAAGAAAGAAAGAAAGAAAGAAAGAAAGAAAGAAAGAAAGAAAGAAAGAAAGAAAGGAAGAAAGAGAGAGAAAAGATTACACTTAGGCCTGGTGGGTTGGCACATACCTTTAATCCTAGCACGCAGGAGGCAGAGGTTGCAGAATCTGTGAGTTCAAGACCAGCCTGGTCTACATAGAGAGTTCCTTTTAGGACAGTCAGAGGTACATAGTGAGACCCTGTCTCAAAAAACAAAACAAAGGAAAGAAAGATTATACTTAGGTACATGAAAGTATGGTAGCCATGGAATCCCTTTGTTCTAGTTACTAACTTTGACCTCTTCAGTATTTTTAACTTCAAAAACAATACCTGCACAGTTCCATGTCTCAGGAAATAGTATAAAGTAAAAATGAGGCTAAATATAACGATTTTCAAACTGAGAATGAAGAAGGCTACTAAGCAAGCCTGTGTTTTACTTGTCTTTTGTTTTATAACTTCTCTCTTACATGTGGGCTTGACACACCTTTAGCTAGGCTGTGCCAAGAACTAACAATATAAAGATTCATTACAATATAAAGATTAATTCTGGCCGGGCGGTGGTGGCGCACGCCTTTAATCCCAGCACTCGGGAGGCAGAGCCAGGCGGATCTCTGTGAGTTCGAGGCCAGCCTGGGCTACCAAGTGAGTACCAGGAAAGGCGCAAAGCTACACAGAGAAACCCTGTCTCGAAAAACCAAAAAAAAAAAAAGATTAATTCAGCTGGATTCTATACACTAAATACTGGGAGAGGTACATGATCATATCCTTTGGGAGTTTATAGTTCTATATTCCCTGATATGGAGAAAGCTTGAAGAGGTGGCTTTTAGTATGCCTAGGAGATGTTTGATCTGAGGTGATTACACTACGTATTCTGGGGACTCCGTGGAGAACTTCTAGTGAGCACTGAAGAGATCAGGATCTCCTTCATTGAAGCCTTATCTTATTAGGGGCAGGGCACTTCGTGGGAAGCATTGGAGGAAGGGCAAGTTGCTACAGAGACAGGAGAGAGAAGTCCAAAGGGGAAAATGACTCATGTCAAAGGTGTTTTGTGCAGAGCACTAAAGGACAGTCAGGAAAGTGGAGACCCTGAGTGTATCGAGCACCTGCCTGTGTCTGACACAGACTAGTCTTTAGACCTCTCCAAACCGGAGTGTTGTGAGGTCTGCCCCAGCCCCTTGATTTCGTACAGGGGAAGGACTGGATTTGAAGCAGTGGAGAACAGCTTGCCCTGGGCCCTGTGTTGTGTCACGAAGGCTCTCTGGGTACCTGAGCTATGGCTGTGGTCATAGCATTTCCCTGGTTTAGTGTCTCTGTGGACTCCCGGGTGGCAGAGGCCTCCATCTGCAATGTCTTTCTCTGTCCTGCCAGCCAGCTCCCAAATAACAACACAGAGACTTATTAATTAGGAAAGCTTGGCCTTAGCTTAGGCTTCTTTTTAACTAGCTCTTATAACTTCAATGAACACATTTCTATTCATCTACATTCTGTTATGTACCGCCCATCCTGCTTATTCTGTGTCTCCTGTTGTCTCTTTCATGCCTAGATTCATCTCCTACTTCCTCCCTCTCTGCCCAGAACTCCTGCCTGTACCTCCTGCCTAGCTACTGGACGTCCAGTTCTTTATTAAACAGCAATACATCTTCACACAGTGTACAAATATCCCACAACACTCATCTCAGGAGATAAACTCTGGTTCAACTTAAACACAAAAAAACATTGACTTTGGCCATCTTGGACAAGTCCTAATCTCCAGTACCTGTGCTTGTGATCTCATCTAAAAAGGTGTCTTTGCAGATGTAATCACGGGAAAGTGAAATTACAATGGTTACAGGGGCCCCACAGCAATGCCTGAAGTCCTAATCTCACTGCCTGTGGATGTGATCCTTAGCATCTCTCTTTGAGGAATACCACTGAACTCAAAACAGAGGATCTTAGAGTTTCTGTTGTTGTTATGAAACACCATGACTAAAAGCAAATGGGAAGAAAGGGTTTATTTGGTTTACACTTCTGTCCTGCAGGTCACTATTGAAAGAAGCCAGGGCAGGAACTCAAACAGAGAAGGAACCTGGGGACAGGATTATGCAGAGGCCATGGAGGAGTGCTGTCTGTTGGCTTGTTCCTCAGTCCATATAGAATCCAGGACCACCAGCTCAGGGATGGCACCACCCACAATGGGCTGGACCCTCCCACATCAATCACCGATTAAGAAAATGTCCTACAGGCTTGCCTGCAGCCTGATCTCATGGAGGCATTTTCTCAACTGAAGTGCCCTCCTTCTCAGATGATTCTAGCATGTGTCAAGGTAACAAAAAAAATCACCCAGCACAAGAGGCCATGACTGGAAATGTAAGAAGTAAGGGCAGAATAACAGAGGACTAAATGCAGCTGTCCAGAGGTGACCCTCTTGATTCCCACCCCCAGCGATGTTCTCTCCATGTCCCTTTCCAGGGAGCCTCTTCTTCCCTGGGGCTGTTTGCTTGGAATGGTAAAGGCCAGGCAGAAAGCCAGAGATACCAGAAGGAAGCCAGGAGAAAGCTAGAGACAGGGACAGTAAAAGACTACCTTAGCTTTCAAACAGAAACAGAAACCTTGGATCCTAAAAACAAACAAACGCTGGGCGGTGGTGGCGCACACCTTTAATCCCAGCACTTGGGAGGCAGAGCCAGGTGGATCTCTGTGAGTTCGAGGCCAGCCTGGGCTACCAAGTGAGTTCCAGGAAAGGCACAAAGCTACACAGAGAAACCCTGTCTCAAAAAACCAAAAAAAAAAAAAAAAAAAAAAGCAAACAAACCCCACATATTTTAGGTATTTTCTACTTGTAATAATCATAGCCAATGATGACCGAATTTGCTAGTATGGTGGCTCATGTCAACCGTCTTGTGATAAGGAGGGCAAGATATAGTTTTTTTCAGTTTCCATGGTAAAAGCACTGCTCTACTGTTGCCAGCCAAGGGACTCTTTCTGAGACTCTCTATATGCACTTGCTGTTTTAGACACTAGGGTGAATCACGGGGTAGAATGAAGAAGAAGGGTACCTACCAGGGTTAGGAGGCTGCTGAGCACCTCAGGGGCCACTAACATCACCCACTCTGGTGCACAGACTTGAGCACAAACACCCTGACACTTGGTTATCTAGCCTGATACCTGGCTAGCCTTTGCTCAAATACTCCCTGTGGCAGGGAGCACGCTACCTTCCAAATCTGCGCTTGCCATCTTTGAGTCACGGACGGAAAGAAAGGTCAGACCAATTTAAATCTCAAACTGTGGCTCTGGTTCCTACCGTGTATGTTAGTGCTGTTGGTCTAGCGTCCACTTAGAAACATCTTCTTTCCTGTCTTTATGAATAGAAATGGCCATAAATAGAAATGGCTCCTGCGTGCCCTCACTGTGCTGTCCTACAACATAGATCTGTATCGTCGTCCAGGATAGGATGTTTAGGGGGATTTAAGAGGGGACGGCATAGAGACAAAAAGAAAGTGCTGGTCTGTAGGGGGCCCTCTTGGCGGAATAGGACCTACCTGATGGTTCAGTTCGTGGCTCCATTGCTGATTTGAGCTATTTAAAGCTGGATGACTGCCACTAAAATGTACACTCATTTAGCCAGGAGCTTGCCCAAGGCTGACTCTCCAGAGGCCAGTGATCAATGAACTGACAGAGGAAATAAGTGGCTGAGTGGAAACAACCTAGCATTTTCTAGCTGTAAATTGTTGATTTGGTGATTACTAAACCTGTATCTAGATCGCTTAACTTTGATTAAACTTTTCTACAATTTCTGCAGCTTTTAGGTGCAGAACAATAGTGATGTCCTTTCTTACTTGACTATTGTGAAGGGAAAAGTCAATTTTTTTTTTTTTGTTTTTCGAGACAGGGTTTCTCTGTGTAGCTTTGCGCCTTTCCTGGGACTCGCTTGGTAGCCCAGGCTGGCCTCGAACTCACAGAGATCCGCCTGGCTCTGCCTCCCGAGTGCTGGGATTAAAGGTGTGCGCCACCACCGCCCGGCTGGGAAAAGTCAATTTTAAAGTCATTTGTGAGGAAGATCATAGATACTTCACATGTAAGAGTTGGTTTTTAAAAAAAAAAAAAAAAACTCATAGGTGTAAGGGCTGGCAAAGTGGTTCAGGAGGTAAAGGCGTTTGCTGCATATTTGGTGGCCTGAGTTCAGTCCTCAGAAGTTTTGTAAAGGGGAAAGGAAAAAAGTTACTCCACAAAGTTGTCCTCTACGCACCACAGGAGTGCCGTGGCACACGCATGCATGTGCGCACCACCCCCACACACTAACAATAAAAGTTTTAAGTTATTTTTTAGATCCATAGGCATATATATACAATTCACATAGGATCCTATAGCTGCTGTATGCTATATATGCTATATACATATATAGTATAGCAGATATAATTAAAACAAGAGCCTCTTGATACTTTTCCTTGCTCGTACAACTTACACAAGCAGGTAATCAATGTTTAATTGCAATGGCTCAATCATTAATAATAGCCACCAATAAAAGTCTGCGAAATTATTTAAACTCATGGCGTGCGAGAACCCACCCATTTCCAACAAAGATGAACTGGGAATGACAGATAATAGGAGGGAGTTCCCCTGTTGATCCACTGATACTCCGAAAAGATGGCCAGATTCCTTTAATTTTCACAACTCTCAGGCTTACGCAAACTGCTCTGCTCTTCCTGAATAAGATGTGTAGAAAGTGAGGGATGGAAGGATGGGGCTCCATGCTTACCTTGGGAAAATGTCAGCCACTGACACATTTTTGGGCAAAGGAGTGATAAGACTAAAATACAAGCCAATCTGCTTCCCTTCTCCCTCCCCCGACAGATGTGAAACCCAGGAGCTCAGCAGTGTGGAGCTGGATTGCTGAAAGCTATTCCAAGATTTGTTCCTGGGTGTGAGTATCAGTGCTTGTAACTGCATTTGTTCAGGCAAGGTAAATCACCTGTTATGCAACACCGTGAACGAGGAGCACTCCCTCCCTGGGCTGCTATTTGGGAGGTAGGTCCAGGCTTCCAGCCCCAAATCGATGCAGCCTTCTCCGGGAATCAGCCTCTCAGAAAATCCTGGTTTCCATGGAAGGGCTTGGGCTCTGGGAATTGGGAGGATCTATCAAGTCTCCAGATGGAAGTCTGGTAGATGAGCATTTCCGGTGGCATGACAAAGCGATGGTGGGGAATTTGGCTGGGCTGTGCTGTTCCCAGTGGTGTGTGGGTGGAATCGCTCCTGCGGTCAGAGGGCAGGGACCTGGGCTGATTCATCATTGCAACCCCCTCCTTCTGGCAGCAGCCAGCACCTTGTTCAATCCTTCATCACCATCATCTCTCCTCTCACACTCACACTTTGTTCTCTCGAATCTGGGTCCTATGCCCTTGCCTCATCAGCACCCTCAATTACTTACCTCTTTGCCCTTGCCCCTAGAACAATTATCTAGCTGGGTTCTCACATATATTGCTCAGTTGGGCTGTGTGTGTGTGTGTGTGTGTGTGTGTGTGTGTGTGTGTGTGGCGGGGGAAGGCGGGGAAGGTTGTTAATTCAGCTGTGCCAAACTGGTATCTCCACAAACTACTGGACAATGATCTTGCAGAATTATTTTATTTGCTATATTTGAAGGACAAAAATTATGACCACCATTCTGTTTGTTTTGTTTTGAGACTGGGTCTTAACGATGTAGTAGTCCTGGCTGGTCTGGTGTTCTCCATGCTGACCAAGCTGTTCTCTCTCTCTCTCTCTCTCTCTCTCTCTCTCTCTCTCTCTCTCTCTCTCTCTCTCTCTCTCTCTGCCTCCTGAATGCTGGGATTAAAGGCATGCACTACATTAAAGACAGGATGACCATTCTTATTCCTGTTTACCAGATAAGAAAACTGAGAATGATTTTTCTGAGTATTGTGTTGGGGGAACATTTTAGAATAGGTTGTGCTTTCTTACCTGTTGGCTTGGAATAGTTGCTGCTAACTAATCTTACAATGCTGATGCTCTTTTGACATTCCCCAACCAATCTTGATGAAATTTTCACATTGGTTTATTTAGATATTTCAGAGTCTTTAGAAGAGTGGCATTAGGGCTGGAGAGAGTGTTCAGCTGTTAAAAGGCTAGGCTTACAACCAAAAATATAAGTGACGTTAGAAACGCAAAGTGGCTGGACCTAACAGTAAGTGCTAACAATTCCAATCACTTGGGAAGCAGGAACCGGAAGAAGATCTTGAGTTTGAGACTAACCTAGATTATGAAGTATGAATCTGTCTTAAAATAAACAAACAAACAAAAACAAGAGTGTTTGCTTTTTCAAAAGCCCTGGAAAAGGAAACTATGGTGAAGCCTTGAGTTATTGGCTGAACTCTAGGAATGAGATGACCATTTTCTCTACACTATGCATATTAAAATGCAGAATCCTTTTCATTTCCTTGAGTTATGGTTCTCTTTAACAAGAAGCTCTCTCTAATTCTAGCCGGGTATCTTCTCCCTATCTTCTTCCTGGAGATTGTGTTCAGAGATTTTACAGTCATGATTCTAAGTTGGGAAATGGAGAAATCATGTTCTTCTCAGAGAAAGCATTCCTTCTCTGGTCTGTTAGCACTGCCTTTCCCAAAGTGTTTCAAACCACTACTGGGTTTGTCAGCTCCCCAAAGTTCACTCCAATCAAGCAAGAGTCTACTGGAGGTGCAGCACACAAAAAGGATGTGACGAAGAGTCAGAAGTGGGTGAGTGGTGTGGTCCCAATTCTGCCTGCTGCTAACTTGCGATGAATGACCTCTGGTTAGTTCACTACAGTGTCTTCATCTGCACCAGAAAAGAAAGGACTACTCTTGCTACCTAAAGAGTGATCTGTGGGCCTTCCCCATCCTTGTTACCTAGAAACTTGTTGGAAACAGAGACCCTGACCAGATCTTATGAATCAGTCAACCTATTAAGGAGATTTCTGTGTACATCAAAGTTGGAAAAGTACTAGAGCAGGTGGCCTCTTGACTTTTATGATTTCTCTTAATTATTTTAACTGATAAATATGGTCATATTTTAATGTTATACATGTCTTAGTCAAGCAAGTTAACTCAATGAGTTATCTTGCTCCTATGACTTCTACAATACATGTTAACCTTCAGTCCTCTCAATATGTATGGAAAAGCAACAAGACTTGAGTTTGATCCCTGACACTGCATGTCTTTGATCTATAGCCGGTGCAAACTGTTTCCTTGTCTGAGCAGCACATTGTAGTGGTCTCCCTAGTAATGAGAATGTTGTCCAGCACACACATGGTTATAAGCTGATTTGGGGTTGGGGTGGGGTAGTTCGAGACAGGGTTTCTCTGCATAGCTTTGTACACCAGGCTGGCCGTGAACTCACCGAGATCCGCCTGCCTCTACTTCTCGAGTAGAGGCGTGAGCCAACACAGCCGGCTGTTTTTCTTTTTTTTAGACAGGGTCTCACTGTGTGGGCCCCAACTGTCCTGGAGCTCGCTCTGTGTATGTAGAGATTTGCCAGCCTCAGCCTCCCACGTGCTGGGATATAAGGTGTGCATCACCATGCCTGGCTTAAACTTTATATTCACATTATAAGGAAAGCTGACGATTGGTAGAGGCCACTAAATATCTATTAGTGGATCCAGCTAACTATTTTCGCTTTAATTTTAATTATAGAAAAATATTGAGACAACGCTTACTGGAACGGGTAAACATTTTTGCTCTTCATAAAGCAGAAGAGCGACGCGGTCGGCTTTCGTTTTCATCTTTCAAGTTCTGGAAATGAGCTTTTCAACTGCTCATTTCAAAATCTCACCCAGGTGGGAACTTTTGTCCCCGCCTCACAGCTATAGAATACTAGGAAAACAAAAACCGATTTAATTGCTAGGCGAAAACCCAGAAACTGGAACCTCC
Organism: Peromyscus californicus insignis; assembly: GCF_007827085.1. NCBI lineage: Eukaryota > Metazoa > Chordata > Mammalia > Rodentia > Cricetidae > Peromyscus > Peromyscus californicus. Next base: position 15,898,838 of record NW_026294458.1, on the reverse strand, counting down.
TGCCACCTAGAGCCACAGAGGCATCCTACACCCGAGTCCCCGCCTCCTCTTGACGAAAGCAGCAGGGAAGGTGGAGTGAGTCCTGTGAACCTGAGCGGTCGTATTTTCCAGTTGTCCCAGTTTCCCGCCGAACTTTAAACACTGACGTACAAGTCTGGAATGTACCATTCTCTTAAAAGTAGGTCAGTCTATCCAAAATTGAGACAGTCGCAGGAATAGCTATAAGGAAGTCCCCAGAACAATTTCCACATCTCTTCTCTATAATATTTTCAAGCTCCAGATCTACCAAGAGCATTCGAAACGAGTATTTCCATCCCCCCAGCTCAACTTCGGCCCTGAACCAGTTGGACTCGCTCATACGTCACTTCCTGATTCAGAGCCGGGGAAACCGGAAGCCTCACGCGCTGAGAAGAGGAGGTTCGTACCGCTGTGGAGTTGTTATGGGCCGGAGGAGAGCGCCGGGTAGCGGGTCTCTGGGCCGGGTACTTATCCGGCATCAGACTCAGCGAAGCCGCAGCCAACGTCATACCGACTCCTGGGTAAGGAAATCCTTACCATCCATAGCCTTTCCGTCTCGTTCTGAGCGCCTCCATGCTACAAAAGTTGGAGCAAGTCACACCTGAGCAGGATTTCGAAGCGAGTCCCAGCAAGGCGCGGGGCACAGAGGGAGAGAGGCTTTAAAACCGGACTAGTGTGTGGTGAGGTGGGACTGAAAACGTGTATAGCCTTTCATGTCGGCATGTTTGCCTGTGTTTGATCTTTACTCTAGAAGCCGTGGGCGCTCTTGGAAATGTCTAAAGGAAAATAATTTTGTTATCTTAAATTTTTTTTGAACGAGCTTCCGTATGCAGCCACGGTTGGCCCAGGACTATCTTCCTCCTGCCTCTGCCGGCAGGGTACTGGGATTACAAGCCATGGCCACCACGCTTGGATAGATCTTTTAAACTTTCCGATTTTAATTATCCAGAGAATGGATTCTCTAGAAGTGGTTGGTTCCATCAGAAAAACAAATAACTCCGATCCCTGCTTTCCCTGTGTTTCCTCTTTGGGGTTTAGCTCAAGGAATGAACGTTGTCTCTAGGAGCCTGAGGAGGATCGTAGTAGGAGCCTTAACAAGTAGATGAAGTATAGAGATTACTTTAATCGCAGCACTCAGGAGGCAGAGGCAAGCAGACCTCTATGAGTTTAAGGCCAGCCTGGTCTTCATAATGAGTGAAAGGCCCACCATGGCTCCTGTCTTTAAAAAAAAAAAAAAAGTGGTTTTTTTTTTTTTTTAAATTGTTCTAGTTGTCACTTTTATTCTCTAGAATAGTTGAGAAAATTCCGAGTTCTCATTAAGATCTTGTGCTGAAGTTGTTTGTCCTTGGTGCTCATGTGACTGCATGTCGGTCACACTGTCCCATTTTCCAACCAACCAGATGGCCTGAGGAATATACACATGCTTCTCGGTATTCAAGTCTGGACATTTGACTATTGGTCAGCTAACTGATTTGGTGGGGACTTACTGTTGTAGTAGCCTTTGGGAAATAGTCGGAGTGGTTGAATTTAAGTGTAAAAAAAAAAATTCTAATCTGTATTCTGACTGTCATTAATTCTAAGCTTTTGTTTTAATTTCTTTTTAAAACTGTGTTTGTACCTATAAGTAAGCATATAGCAGGATGGTATTTATCAAACTCTGGGTTGTATGAGAAAATCAACTTAGTAGTTTGCAGCTAAATCTTTTTTAATGGTCATCCCGGCCAGTCCAGTCTTCTACCCCTTGGGGGTTTGGGGTGGAGGAGACTAAGGAGAAGTGGGGAATAGATGTCTATACAGTTCAGGATGGCCCTGAGACCTGTGGTCTCTGTGCTCTCTGCTTCTGTGATCACAGCATGTATCACCACACCTGGCTTTAAAACAGTCTTTCTCATACATCCCAGTGGAAACTTTTTAGCTAGCTGGCTGGCAGAGTCAAGATAGTCTGGGTTCTACTTCTGCCTGTCTACCTAGTTTGCAACTACAGCCGAATTATTTTACCTGCTTAAACCTCAGTTTCCTAAGTAGTAAAGTGAAGACACAATACAATTCACTTCAGAAGAGTCTAAAAATGAAATTGAATGATGGAAGGGAGGTGCCCTTGCTGAGGTAAGAAAGTGTTCATTTAAATATTTGATCTAGGGTTTTTGCATTGCTGGATATTGATGCCATTGACAGCAAAGGGCAAGTATTCTGCTGAGCTATGCCCCCAGCCTAACTAGTGTTAGTATTAGTAGTGTACATTTGAGAAGCCTCAAAGCACCTTGAGGAAGGACATAGACCAGTACCAGCAAAGTTTAGAGCCGATAGGATGCCAGGAGCAGAGGAGATGCCTCAGTCTTTCTGCTGTGTTTTGTTTGTAGTTGCACACGAGTGAACTCAATGATGGCTACGACTGGGGCCGCCTTAATCTTCAGTCAGTGACGGAACAGAGCTCCCTTGAGGACTTCCTTGCAACTGCAGAACTTGCAGGGACTGAGTTCGTAGCTGGTAAGTGATTTATTACCTAGTGCTTGCGACACTGGTTACTGCCGTCTTGCTCACTTCATATGAATAGGCTGTCTTTAATCCAAGAGCACTATGGGAAAGTTCCATGGGGGTAAGGTAAAGTCCACACTGGTCTTTAAATTCAGCTCTAAAGAACACTTCAGATGCTAGGTGTGGTGGCTCATGCGTTTAATCCCAGAGCTCTGGAGGCAGAAGTAGCTGGATCTCTATGAATTCCAGGTCAGCCAAGGTTACATAGTAAGACCCTGTCTCCATAACAACAAAAACTACTTCAGGTTGTACATCATCACATCAGTCTCAAAACATACCCTTGCTGCTCTCTGGTACCTGTACTTAGTCCCTACTCGTGTGTGTGTGTGTGTGTGTGTGTGTGTGTGTGTGTGTGTGTGTGTGTGTGTGTGTGTGTGTTTTTCTAAGCACTTAGGACAACAACTGACAAATAGCATTATAAGTTACTTCTTTACTATTGTGAATGGCATGCTGCTTAGCGAGTCATTCATTCATTTGTTCAAAATGCCTATGTTTAGCACATTCTCAAACATTGTGCTGGCTACTCAGAATAATATTAGAAGATAAATTGTATTTCTTTAAAATGTTCTTTTATACATTTTGAAAGAAGTCTATAGAAAACAATGGGCGGTAAAAAATGGAGCTTATAACACATTCTATCTGACAGAAGATGGATGAGCAGGTAATAGAACAGGAGATAGCCATTCCTAGTGGTGCACATTTGTCATCCCAGCACTTGGGCGAGCTAAGGTAGGAGTATTTCCCCAAGTTTGAGGCCAGCCTGGGCTACAAATAGTAAATTCCCAGCTTTGGCTACATAATAAAACCCTGTCTCCAAGCAAAAGTCAAACAGATAGGCAGAGGCATCTAGACAAGATATGAAATAGCAGTCTGCTTTGTTCAGAAAATTGTTACAAGTTTGGTTTTGCTGGTGCAGGGGACAAGCTGTAATAGGCACAGACACTGGGGGGTGGGCAAGGGCCAGATTCCAGGGAGGATAAGTTTAAGGAAAGGCCAAGTGTGATAGCACACGCCTTTCACCCCAGAATGCAGAGGCAGCAGGACGTCAGTGAGTTTGAGGCTAGCCTGGTCTACATACTGAGTTCCAGATTACTCAGGACTACATAGTGAGACCTTGTCTTTAAAAGGAGAAGACGGGGCGGGGAGGCGTGGGGGGGGGGGGGGGGGGGGGGGGGGGGGAGGGGCAGAAATGGACAGACGGTGAAAGGTTCCTTTACAGGTTTTTAGGCAAGTAATGGCATGGTTTCAGATGTCATTTTCTGTTGTGTTTTGTGAGTGCGTCTCAGGGGGATGTTTGTTTTGATTTGGGGGTTTTTGATTTTCTTTTTCGGGGGTAGTCATGCTCCCTACCTCCTAGCTTTATATAGTTGTGGTGCACAATATGTCTTAATATGCACACACAGTATATGGGCAGTGACTTCCAAGCTAATTGACAGATCCATCAGTGTGCGTAGTTCTTTTGCGTGTGGTAAGATAAGTCTACTCTCTTGGTAGATTTCAAGTGGACAATACACTATTCCTAGGTGAGGTCACCATGCTGACCGTTAGTTGTCTAGAACTCCTCCTGCCTCATTAAACTTGGCACTTTGATGGCCTTTTTCCTGTGTCTTCCTCGTAACACCATCACTCCCTGCTTCTACATGCTCCACCTTTTCAATTGTACGTACTAGTGAGGTCACTGTTGCCTGGCTTATTTCCACTAGTGTAGTATTCGTCCACATCATTACAGATGTCGAGATTTTCTTGTCTTTTAAGGGTGAGAAATGCTCTTTTGTACATGTATATAGTTTGTTCCTCAGTACAATACAATTGTAGAAATAGTTACAGCATACTCGCCCCGCCCCACCCCCATTGCACAGGTTCTTAATTCCCTTATATAAAATGTCAGAGCACTTGTATAGAACCTCTACATAGCCTCCTGTGTGGAGGGTGGGTGGGTGTGGGTGTGTCTGGGTGTTTTACCTTTGTGTATATCTCTGCACCAGGTCTGTGCCTGGCTATCTCCAGCCCTTATTTTTATTTTTATTTTAAAGGCATGGTCCTCATCATAGGACATGTCTTGTTGTGTAACCCAGTCTTACCCCAAGCATGTGATCCTCCTGCCTCACCATCCTAAGCGCTGGCATTGCAAGCACGTGCCACCTTGGTCCTATATTTAGCTTTTTTTTTGTTTTTGAGGAGCCTTTTTTCTGTTTTCCCTAATTGCTGTACAAGACTTCTGTCCAGTGTTCTAAAAGCTGACCGGTGGTTTTAAGGAAGAAGGATGAATTAGGAGACATGTCTTAGGCACATAAAGAAGCAAGTCAGATCTGGAGGAGGGAATAGGGACAGGAATGTTGGGTGCAAGAATAAGCCAGGCCTGCTGGCAGAGTTGGTGAAGAGCAAGGAGTTGAGAGTAAACTATTGGGTTTCACCCTGACACATTATCTCACTCGCTGCCATTCCTGACATTACAGAGACCGATACACAAATGTTGGTGAGACTGTGGAGAAATGGGAGCCTCATATATTATTTGCAAAATAGTGCAGCTCCCTTAAAAGCTGTGTTGGCAGTTTCTGAAAAGGTTAGAATGAAATTGCCATATAACCCAGCAGTTTCCCTATTGGGTAGATAACAAGATAACCAAAAACATGTCTACATAAATACTTGTACGTGCATATTCTTAGTTGTATCATTTGCCATTAAGTGGAAGCACCTTGCTCTCCATTAGCTAATGATTAGATAAACAAAATGTGGCGCATCTATGCGATGGAGTATTTGACCACAAAAAAAATGAAGTTCTGATAGGGGCTACAGCATTCAGGACCTTTTAAAACATTCTGAACTGGAGACATAATTCAGTGGAGGAACACTTGCCAAGCATGTGGAAAGTCCTGAGTTCAGTGCCTAACACCAGGAAAGAATAAAAACATATGGTTCTATTTATAGGAAAAGTCCAGAGTAGGCATATTTACAAAGACAGAATAGGGAATGGGAAGTACGTGCTAATGGATAAACATTTCTCTCCGAGGTTTCTGTTTGAATGTGGATTACCTCCATAAAGCTGGATTTGAAAAGGCTCTTAGTGCCCTTTGCCAGGCCATGTCAGTGTGGGTTTAGGTGGGAGGGAGAAAGAATGAGAAAGAGTGAACCATGGATTATGTCCTATGGATTGAAGACAGCTCACACCTTTATCCCAGTAAGGCGAGTGACTCTCTGTGAATTGGGCCAGCTTGTCTCCATAGTGAGTCTAGAACAGCCAGGTCTACTTAGTGAGACCCTGTCCCTCTGAAAAGAAGACTTTTGGGTTTGCAAGATGAATTAGAAGCTGGAAGTGTACGTCTGTGAACCAGCTGCTTCTCCGTGATGCTCTGAGGGTTATTCTCGTGTTACTGGGCAGCAGTTACTCAGAGATCTTGTTCATAAACATACTCCTCACTCTTCCTCTGGAGACTCTGATTCAGCAAGTGAGGTCTAGACCAGTGAATTTCCATTTGTAACAAGGGTACAGAAAGTGGTGTATCTAACTGTGGAAGTGTGGGTGCTGAATGCTCCATCAGCAGGGAGATCACTGCTCTGGTATAGACAGGCTGAACTACTGAGCAGCAGTTGGAAGGAAGGGGTTAACTCCAGGTGTTAACACAAAGGCTCTCCGAGGCCTGTTGTCAAATGAAAAGACTATGTTACCTGACCAGGCTGCGGATAGGCCTCGGTGGATGAAGCATTTCTGCCAACCCTCACACCCTGTGTTAGGTCCCCAGGACCCGCGTGGTAGAAGGAGAAACCCAACTCTATCAGGTTGTCTTCGGACCTCCACATGTGTCAAATCCCACCCCCCATAAATAAACATGTGAGGTGTGTGTGACCAACCTGTGTATGCATGTGAATATTAGAAAAAGAGACTCTGAAGGCTACACGTTTAATTCAAGGGAGAGACTCGGAGTGGCCGGGGTAGAGAGAAGGTTGGAGGTGGATCAGAGGAAGGTTTACAAGGAGAGCTTACTTTGCGATTGTGTAGTTAAAAGTTACATTCCAAACATAAAACAGATGAATAAGGAGGTGGGACTAGAATGGGGTTGGAAACAGTTGGAAAGGTCAGGTCCTGCAGGGGAAGGAGCACAGCTTCCTGTGGTGGTATTGTGTTCCCCAAAATATTGTGTACCCTAATAAACTTATCTGGGGTCAGAGACAGAACAGCCACAAGATACAAAGGCTAGAAAATGGTGGCACTCACACCTTTAATCCTAGCACTCCAGAGGTAGAAATCCCTCTGGATCTCTGTGAGTTCAAGGCCACATTGAAATGGCCAGGCATGGTGACACACACCTTTAATCCCAGAAAGCGAGCCTTTAATCCCAGGGAGTGATGGTAGAAAGCAGAAAGGTTTATAAGGCGTGAGGACCAGAAACTAGAAGCATTTTGGCTGGTTAAGCTTTCAGGCTTCTAGCAGCAGCAGTTCAACTGAGAGCCATTCGGATATGAGGACACAGAGGCTTCCAGTCTGAGGAAACAAGATCAGCCGAGAAGTTGGCCAGGTGAGGTTAGCTGTGGCTTGTTCTGTCTCTCTGACCATCCAGCATTTCACCCCAATACCTGGCCCCGGGTTTGATTTTATTAATAAGATTCTCTAAGATTCATGCTACAGCTTCCTTTGAGGTGAACGAAGGGTCCTGAAGGTGGGTGCACATCTAGAGACGTGTGGCGCAATGGTTGGCGTCCAGCAGCTTCCATTGCCCCTTCATTAGGTGATGACAAGGCTATCCTCAGGAAAGGGAAGGACAGAACAGTTGCCACTTAGGGACTGGGGCAGGCTAACCAAGTGCTCGAGCAGTTCCTCCTTCCATGGGAAGGCTGGGGTCTGGGCAGTCCTCAGCCTAGCCGTTTGCCATGCCGTAGCCGTAGTATGGTGCCATTTCCTATAGCAGGGTGCCTCTCATGACACACGGGAAACAACAGGCCAGTAGAGTTCAGGGTGCAGTGGTGTGAGGAATTCAGCAGCGGATAAGGGATGGATGGATGTGCAAGGACTTCCAGTGAATTAGTGAAGGGGCAGGAATCAAGGAGCTAAGTGGGGGTACAGTGGCCAGTCACCATTGGACAGAGACGCTAACACCGCAGGAGCATCAGGTATGGGGAGTGCTTAGCTGTTAGTGGGCTTGATAGGGTGAGAGTCCTGGTGGGTTAACAGTGGTGTAGGTTACGAGGCTGTGGGGTCTTACTTGGTGCTGTGATGGTTTGATGGGGTAGCAGGCTGCAGTCCTTGCTCAGGGCTTTGAAACTGCGCCTTCACTGCCGCTTGAGGAGGAAGTGTAGCTGCCTTCTCGGGTTCTCAGACAGTCTAGGTGGTGGCTGAGCCGTGAAGCAGGAACTGCCCCAGCAGCCCAAGGGTTAGCGCTCTAGAGCACACATCTCTCTGTTACTAGTCACACGGGATCCCTCGATTTTTTTTTTTTTTTTGATACAGCCACTAATGGTGACCATTAATATATATCTTGTATAAATTATAACTATGGTAGTTCACTGGTTCTAAATGGAACAAGTCTTTTGCTAAATCTTTGCCTCTACTGCTATGAGCTAAAAACTAATATGTAAAATGAGGAAATTGGTTATACTGAATCTTTATAATCCTTCCCCATTGTTACTGTTTCTGTAACCAGGAAATCCATTCACGTGGAATTTTGTAAAATGGTACCCAAAGAAGTCTTAGCTTTTTTGGAAGTTTTAGTGAAGATGTCTTTTTCTGTGTAGAAAATTAATTTAAAAATCAACCTAAGAAGGCTTAAATTCTGTTTTAGGAAGTGGTTGGTATTCAAGCTTATCAAAATGATCAACATTCAGTATTTTAAATTACCGTTTTTGGATTTTGAGTCAGAATCTCATGTATCCCAGGCTAGCCTCAAACTCCTAATCCTCCTGCCTCCACTCCCAAGTGCTGGGATCGCAGGTGTGTACCACTACAGCCGGTCATCCAGTGCTAGGGGTAGAACACAGGGCTTCCTGCTCATTAGTCAGGCACTGCAGCAACTGAGGTACATCCTTGACTAAGAGCACTTTTCTTTCTGTGAACAGAGAAGCTTAACATCAAGTTTGTGCTCCCTGAGGCTAGAACTGGACTGCTGTCTTTTGAGGAGAGCCAGAGAATTAAGAAACTCCATGAAGAAAACAGACAGTTCTTGTGTATACCAAGGAGGTAAGTTGAACAAGAATTTAGATCATCAGAAGACATAGAGTAGGCTGGAGAGATGGCTCAGTGGTTAAGAGCTGCCTGCTCTTCTAAAGGACCATGTTCAATTCCCAGCACCCACATGGCAGTTCACAGCTGTCTGTAACTCCAGTTCTGGGGCATGTGGTGCCCTCTTCTATCCTCTGCAGGCACCAGGCACACACATGGTGCACAGACATACATGCAGGCCAAAACAGTCATACGTGTAAAATAATAAATTAATAAAAAATGTAAAAGAGACATAGCCACTGAATAATATATTCGTAGTTGTTCATAATTGTCCTGCTTCTATCTCAGCTGCCACTTACATCCGAATTCTCTTTTGAATTTGGTAGCTTGTGTATACATTTCTTCCTTTGTGATTGTTTCAGACCACACTGGGACAGACAAACGAGCCCTGAAGAGCTGAGACAGGCAGAGAAAGACAACTTCCTAAAATGGAGACGCCAGCTTGTCCGGTGGGTATTGGACCCTGAAGACTGCCTGGAAGCGCTGGTGTGGTGGGATGTCTTTCTGTATGCTGTGGATCTGTGTTGCTCTGATTGATTGATAAAGCCATTTGGCCTATGGGAAGGCAGCTTAGAGGCAGGCGGGAAATCGAGGAGAGACAGGAAGAAGAAAGGCAGAGGCAGAGGAGTCGCCATCCCGCCATCCAGGGAACAACATGTAATGGGACACAGGTAAAGCCATGGAGCACATGGCAAGACATAGGTTAATAGAAATGGGTTAATTTAAGATATATGAACTAGCTAGCAAGAAGCTTGAGCCATAGGCCATGGCCATGCAATTTGTAATTGATATAAGGCTCTGTGTGTTCATTTGGGTCTGAGCAGCTACAGGACTAGGCAGGACACAGGAAAACTCCAGCTACACACTGGGTCCAGGCATTTTAGCTTGCATTACCATTTGCCTCCTGAAGCCTTTTAAAAGAAAAGGGAAATACTAGGCTGGGGAGATAGCTCAGCTGGTAGAAGCACCTGCTGCCAAGCCTGATGATCTGAGTTCAGTTCTCAGGACCTAAAGCACCAACTCCCAAAAGTTGTCTGTTGGCCTCTAAACATGTACACAAAGTAAATGACTAAAATGCCGTTTTAAGTGGAGGGAGGGAGGGAGGGAGGGTGGTAGCATCCATTACAGGTGTGTTTTGGTGTGTATATAAACAGCATTTCTGGGTGCAGGTGCAGCTGTGCAGAGGTGCTCAGTGGTTATTCTGCTCCATTCTAGTCTTTTATTATTCATTGTGTGTGTGTGTGTGTGTGTGTGTGTGTGTGTGTGTGTGTGTGTGTGTGTGTGTTTGCGTGAGGGTGTATGTGCACCAAGTGCATACATTGTCTCCCCAGGAACTGGAGTTACAAGTGGTTGTAAGCTGCCATGTGGGTGCTCTGCGAGAGCAGCCAGTGCTCTTAACTCCTCAGCCAGCTGTCTGGTTCCTTTTAGTTCCCAGAGGTGCTCCTCTGAGCAGTCTTCCAGTAAGAGTTGTAAGAGAGAAACTCTTGCTGTGTAAGGATAAAATTTGAATTTGGTGGAGTATAATATGACTAGGTTTTATTCTTGTGTTGACTCAACAGTAGGTATATTAAAATAATTGGACAGAGCCTGGTCTGGTGAGATAGGCCTGTAATTTAAGCTACTCACAGCCTGCCTAGGCTACAAAAAAAAAAAGTCAAAAGAGGGCTGGATGTGGTGAGTGGTAGAGCACTTGCTTGACATGCACAAAACCTTAGGCATAATCCCCAGTACCATAAACAATAATAACAAAATACAGTGTTTATATACATATCCTCTTAATGTAATGAATTTGAGTGCTTATAATTCTCTAATACTATTATGATCAGGCAGAGATGTAACCTTCTCATTCTGAAGCCAGGCTAGAAGAGGAACAAAAGTTGATATTGACTCCCTTTGAACGAAATTTGGACTTTTGGCGCCAGCTCTGGAGGGTCATTGAGAGAAGGTGAGTAATGTTTTCCTTGTTTAACGAAGACATTGCAGTGTTGATACTGAACCTAATGTTGACATGTGCTCTGGGCTCTGCATCCAGCAAGAGGGAGATTAAATTACACAATGAGCTACTGAGAACTATGAAAAACAGAAAGCGGCCCTGACTAAACTATAAACAGTCACAAAACTAAACCCAAAGTCTAATCTGGGAAAGGGACTAGTAAGATGGGGGAGGTATTCAAGGCTGGGACAGAGCTAAGAGAGGGAGAGAGAACATAATCAGAGTGCATTATGTGCATGGGTGACATTTTCAGAGAAATTAATTTTTAAAAATTAAAAGCTAAAAATAGAGGGCTAGAGAGAGGACTGAGCAGTAGCAGCTTTGCTACTCTTGCAGAGGGCCCGCGTTCGGTTCCTGGCACTCACATTAGGTGGCCCACAGCTACTTGCAGCTCAGGTTCCAGGGTTCTGGCCTCCATGGCGCCTGTGTACACTCACATGGACACATGCACATAATTTAACACGTCTTTCTTCTCACTTCTTTTTAAAAAGAAACCTGAAAATACACTCTATTTCATTTAAATTGTAGGTTTTTTTTAGGTCTGGGGAGGTAGTTGAACACTTACTTATCTAGCATGTGTGAGACTTTAGGTTCATTCTTCAGTACCAGGGGAGATGTATGTGTATGTGTGTGTTATTAGATGACTACGTTTGACAGGTGTGTAAGAATAGAGATAGGGCTGGAGAGATGGCTCAACACTTAAGAGCTCTTGTTGGACTTACAGAAGTTCCCAGCACCACATGGCAGCTCACAGCTGTCTCTAACTCCAGTTCCGGGGGAAGCAACACCCTCTCCTGGCCTCCAAGACATTGCAGATACATTGTGCACAGGCATACAGGCATCCAAACACTTGCACACATAAAATAAAAATAAGTAAATAAATAAATAAGTAAATGTTTGCATAAGGTGAGTTCTGGAGCACCTGTGGTTACTTCAGCCAGTGTGCATTGACTGTTGAGGTCCTCCTGGAAAGCAGGCATGGAAAAGCGCAGCTTCGGAGGTGTGTGCTATGAGGAGAGACTGCTCAGCCAAGTTCCAGGGACACACGGAGGAGTGAAATGCAGTCCTGAGCTCAGAGCACACGGCACCTAGTGAAAGTCCAGGAGCAGTGTGATTACAGAAAGAAAGCCATGGGGGCTGTAGCAGAGGAGGCATGGTTGATAAGGATTGAGGACAACCAAGGTCTGTCTGTGTTTGTTTGGGGGACAGGGTTTCTCTATATAGTCCTGGCTGTTCTGGAACTCACTCTGTAGACCAGACTGGCCTTGACCTTAGAGATCCGCCTGCCTTTGCCTCCCAAGTGCTGGGATTAAAGGCAGGCACCACCATGCCCAACCCAGGTGACTTTTTAAAGCCACTGTCCCCCACCCAGTAGAAGTGTGCTGCTGCTGGCAGGTTCTGCATAAGCTTCTCTAAGTCTTAGGCTCTGCTGAGCTTGCAGATCCTGTCCTCTTCCCCTGGGGAGCTTTGGCGGAGCAGAATGGACATGTGTCCTTCAGAGCTTCCGTAGAGTTGAGGGTGTGTGCTGCTTTTTCCGAAGAAGTGGACACAGAGTCTGCAGCACCTCACTGTTGACCTTGATGGAAGACACCATCTACATGCTTACCTACGGTTCTCGTTTTGTTCTCTTTCTCTGTTTATCCTGGCTTCTGCTGAACTGAAATGACTGGCATTTGTTTTCCATTCACATTTGAGAATGAAGTACTACAAAGCTGTTCAGATATAGTTTGCCTAGTAGTGAACCTGTCTGTAGAGAGGCTGGGCAGGGATCAGTTGTTTGGAAGACTCCAAGATGTTAGTATCTTTATCTCTTTCCTTAACACGTGTCAGGGTTGGTTGTTGTTATTTTTTTTTACATTTATTTAATTGTGCATGTATGCCGCATGCATGTGTGGTCAGAGATCAGCTTCAGGAAGTCGGCTCTCCTTTCATCATGTGGGACCTAGAGAAGTGAACTCGTGTGTTCAGGGTTGATGACAAGCACCTTTACTCATCATTCCAGCCCCTGTGTGTTCCTTAAAGTAAAAGAAAAAAAGAGAGAGAGGAAAAAAGGAGTGGGAATGAAAACACAGCATACCCAAGTCTATGGTATGGGAAAAGCCTCCATTAAGGAATTGGGGGAGGGGGCCGTGGTGATGATATCTTTAATCCCAGCTCTCCAGAGGCAGGCCCAGCCTGGTCTACACAGCAAGCTCTAGGTCAGCCAGAGCTACAAAGTGAGACCCTGTCTCAAAAGAAGAAGAAAAAGAACTCTGTGTAGGATCTGAAGCTGTAGCTCCATTGATAGGAGCGCTTGCCTGTCATGCACGAACCCTTGGGTTGATCCTCAGTACCACATAAAACTGGGCATGTGTCTTAGCCAGTGTTCTGTTGCTGTGGGGAGACATCATAACCATGGCAACTCTCTTAAGAAAGCATTAATTGGGGCTTGCTTCTCGATTGGAGGTTTAGGCCAGTCTCATCATGGTGGGGAACATGGTGCCACACAGGCAGCTAGAGAAACAGCTGAGAGTTCCACATCTGGACCTCCACGCTGCAGGGAGAGACTGGAACTGGCTGGGGCTTTTGAAAACCCAAAGCCTACCCCCAGTGACACTTCCTCCAAGGCCACGCCCACTCTCACAAGGCCACACCTCCTAATCCCTCTCAAGTAGTGCCACTCCCCGATGACCAAGCATTCAAATCTGTGAGCCTATGGGGGTCATTCTTACTTAAGCCACCACAGCATGGTAGTGCCTGCCATAATCTTGGCTCTCAAAAGATAGAGGCAGGAAGCAGAGAAGTAGTTCCCAAAAGTTACCTTCTGACCTTCATATGTGTTCTGCATATATACTCACTTATATAAACACACACAAATTACATACTTTAAAAATCTTATTTTTTGCTTACTTGTTTTGAGAGAGGGTCTCGTTCTGTAGCCCTGGCTGGCCTGGAACTCAATGTTGTAGGACCAGGCTGGACTTGAAGTCACAGGGATCCGCCTGTCTCAGTCTCCCAAGTCCTGGGATTAAAGGCCTGTGCCACCATGTACAGCCTTTAAATTAATATATATATCAGGTTTATCTCTGGCTACATAGCACCTTCAAGTCCTGCCTCAAAAGACAAAAAAAAAAAAAAAAAAAAGCCAGGCGGTGGTGGCACACGCCTTTAATCCCAGTACTCGGGAGGCAGAGCCAGGCGGATCTCTGAGTTCAAGGCCAGCCTGGTCTACAGAGCAAGATCCAGGCCAGGCACCAAAACTATACGGAGAAACCCTGTCTCGAACCCCCCCTCCCAAAAAAAAAGACAAAAAAAATAAACCCCCTCAAAACTCATAGCTTAAAGATACACTTCACAGAGTTAGAAAAAACAAGAGCAGACCAAACCGAAAATCAGTAGATGAAAAGAAATAATTAAAATCAGGGCTGAAATTAATGAAATGGAAACAGAAAAAAAATCAATGAAATAGAGATGATCCTTCGAAAAATGATAAAGATGAACAAATTCTTTGCCAAACCAAATGAAAGAAGATCATCCATAAAATTAGAGGCAAAGGCGGGGGAGCATTGTGACAGATAGCAATGAAATTTGGAAAATTATTAGAACATACCTTAAAACATATGCTGCACCAAATTGGAAAAGCATTTCCAGAGTGGTGTGATGGAAAGGAGCTGGGCGTCTTCACAGGTCAGTCTGTGTTTAATCTCTCCTCTACATACAGCACCTCCCTTCCCGTCTTGTCCCATGCCCGAGCTCAGGTTCTTCTTATCCACAGTAAGCCCAGCCTTCTGCTGCTGGGCTCGAGGAATGCTGCTGGGTGCCGAGCTACACAGCAGAGCAGCCTGGGAACTTATGTTAGACCCCTGCAGTTCTGTGCTTGACCCTTTTCCCGGGCCTCTGGGGCACCAGCAGTCTTCCTTCTCGCTGACCAGGCATGTCGTGTGGCTGTACTCTTTAATGAGGGTTGTTACTTTGTGCTTGTAGGTTTGGGGGGTGGGGGCGGAAGCAACCTCTATAGTCAGTCTTCCATGACTAACAAGTTGTACTGTATTTACTTTTCCTGCCCCTAAGTTAGCATCTGGGTTCCCCAAAGTGAGCCTGTACATGTGAAAAACTGGAGGTTCAGTTGGAGTACAGTATTACTTGCTGAACTGTTATTGTATTTCCTTTTTAAAGTTTTCCACTACATTTAACCATTTATGAGTATCCACATGGTGGGGGCGGACATTGACTGCTTTGGCACACTTGTGGAAATCAGAGAATAACTTGTGAGAATTGGTTCTGTCCTACACCATGTGGGTCCCAGGGTCTAACTTAGTTGTCAGACTTGACAACAAGCTTTTACCGGCTGAGGCATCCTGCCAACCCATTCCTTAATATAGCAATATGTTTTAATCACACAATATGGTTTGTGTCACATAGAAATTGACCCGAGTAATCCAGAAATATTAGTGAAGTGACTACTGGCACATCATTAATAGGAAATATTTTATTGATGGCTTCCCTATGGCAGATGTCTCCTGTTTGCCGACAGGTTGACTGAGCCATCTGTCTCTTTAATTTCAACAGTGGTTATCAAAAAAGATTTGATACATAACACGGAGGAAATGCAGGAAAGGGCTGAGGCACGCAGAAAGAACATTCTGTTCTAGTACGGCATTCCCACTGTTACTGTTGAATAAATGCCTCCCTCCAACAGGCTAGCCTCGAATGTCTTCCCCCTGCTGAGTTGAAGCTGTTTATCCTTCTGTGTGTTGGTAGATAGAGCTAATGTTTGTCTTGTTGTGGTTTAGGCTATTCGTTTTTGCAGTCATGTAGATTAATTTGGTTTGAAAGTAGAGTTCACCCTGAAGGAGATACTGAAACTAGCTAAATTAGAGAAGTTTAAAACAGTTTATTAAAAATTAGCAAATCTAAGCCCTCTCGTGTCTCAATCCCAGCACTTTTGAGATAAGAGCAGCAGGTCTCTGAGTCTGAGAACAGCATAGTGAAGTCTGTGCCTTTAGAGTGAGACCTTTGTCTCAGAAAACAAAGTTGGCTGGCCAAATCAGGGTTTGGTGAGGGTGCTGTAGGGATGTTGTGTGTGCAGTTTATCTCTTTCCGGTGGTATCCACATGCCCTGACCATCTTCCTAGCCACAGGGGCTGAAGGGAGGGAGGGGGCCTCTGAGAAACAGGAAGTAAGTGTTCTAAGGAGGAAAACGCTGCAGTGTTCAGCATGCTGGCCTCTGTGTCCCTTCTACATCTAGCTGAGCCGGAGGAGCTGTCTGTCTGTCAGCATCGAAAGCTGTCTTACTGTCACATTCTACATGAGGACAGACATCTTACATGTGGACTTGACATCCTTGCTTCACTGTGGTGCCTTCAGCTGACACTTGGTTGTATTTTGTTGTTTAAACACATGCTGGGAACCTGTGGGTGATGATTGGCTAGGCATCAGCTCTCCTCTTTGGCAGCCTTGGGTTTCAATACAGGACTGACTAGAGTGGACGCTGTAGATGATTGGTGTGAATTCAGATCAGACTGGGTTCTTAGTGAACTTCACCTTGGGGTAGTTCAGGTACTCTTAGGACCTGAAGTTAACAGAAGTTGTAGTGGAAGGTTTAGCAGCGAAATGTCATACGAGCCCTCCCTCTAAGCCAATTAGAGCAGTAGAATGTTGAAGAGCATGGCCTCTGGTCCAGACTGCCTGGGTACCCATTCTGACTTCATCACTTCTTAGCTGACTTTGGGCAGATTATATGACTATAATATACATCATAAAAACTGCGAATGACTATGTCAACTGCTTAATATATGCAAAGTATTTCCTATTATTACCATTAATATATGGCAGTGGTTCCTTTTTTAATGTTTTTCTAATTTGAGAATTTCATACATACAGAGTTTTTGTTGTTGTTTTATAACCACTGAGTCCAGTTTGTGTCCCCGTATACTCACGGGTATGGGGACCTCCACTGGAGCAAGGTGGATGAACTAGGGGCCACAGCCGTAAAGGAAACTGACCCTCCCGAAGCCTTCAGGTGTCGGTAGGGGAGAGTTCAGGAGCCCCCGTCCCACTGCAAGCTGGAGTGGTGACGGGCTTGATCTTGCTCAGGTCTTGTGCAGGCAGCTAGGCTGCTGAGTTCATACGTGCACTGGCCCTGCTGGATCCAGGAGACCCTGCTTCACCCTGGTCCTCACCTTCTGGCTTTACATTCTTCCTGCCCCTCTTCCTTAAGGGTCCTCGAGCATTGCAGGAAGGAAGTGGGATGCAGATGTACTGTCTGGCTGAGCACTCCGCAGACACTTACCCTCTGCACTTTGACCTGTGGGGAGTTCTGTACTAAGTGCTGTGTGTCAGTGAGTGGTCACTTCGACTTTACACTAACTGGATTTTCTCACTTTCTTCCTCCAGTGATATTGTGGTCCAGATAGTAGATGCTCGAAACCCACTCCTGTTTAGATGTGAGGATTTGGTAAGTAAAGTCTGACTTGGATCCTTGGGACAGTAAGGAGAGGGCAGCATTCCTCACAGCAGTAACTGAGCACGCATCCTGTCTTCTCTAGCTCGTTTACTCAGCCTTCCCGCTCCTTGCAAGCTCAGGAGCTTGTGTAATGTGCTGTTTAGACAGAGCTCTGCTCCTGCGGTGGTTGTCTGTAGAGAGCACAGAGACTTGCATGTCCTGTTCTAGCTGCTGGGTTGGAAGATACTTTGTTGCTAGCCATTTGCTGGTCTCTTGTTTCAGGAGACAGAAGTCAGGATGGCAGTTTGCTTTTATTTAAGATATTCCAGGCACTTTTTAATCCATCTCACTAAGTTCTCTCTTTTCACATCTTATTACACCCATGCTATTTTACAAATGAACTACACTTATAAAATAAGAGTAATACTAAGGTGTAAGGATTACTTAAAATGATGTAATACATGAACCCATGAACTCTCTCTCCTATGTGTGGTGCACATATTTGCATTTGAAGACCGTAGTGGTTTCTCTAAACTCATGAGTAACAAAAATCTTAATGGCTCTTTTAAAGTTCTTTTCAGAGCTCACAGAAAGGATCAATTAGTAGAATGTATCTTAATTTCTAATTTTTAAATTAGAAAGTGATTTAAGGGCCTCCTTTGAAGTGGCTCAGCAAGTCTAAAGGCACTTTGCTGCACAAACTTGGTCACCTAAGTTTGACCCCAGATAAAGGCTGACCAAGAGCACCGACTCCTCAGTTCTTCGTTGACCTCTACATACACGCTGTGTCACGAGTGTGTGCATGTACACACATTGTGCACACACAATAATAAATCATTTTTTAAGGAAAATGACTTAAGCCTGGTGGTGATGGTGGCAGCAGCAGTGAGTGCACGCCTTTAATCTCGAACTCATAGAGACCTCTCTGCAGAGGCAGGCAGATCTCTGAGTTCAAGGACAGCCAGGGCTACACAAAGAAACTTTGTCTTGAAAAACATGAGAGAGAGAGAGAGAGAGAGAGAGAGAGAGAGAGAGAGAGAGAGAGAGAGAGAGAGAGAGAGAGAAAGTGATTTAAAATGGGGGAGGCCATAAAAATTTTAATTGGGAAGCTCCAGTGTAATTAACCCAGTATTTGTCTTGCTTGTTTGAACAGACTGGAAATGCCTTTATCTTTACAGGAATGTTACGTGAAGGAGATAGATGCCGATAAGGAGAACGTCATTCTGATAAACAAAGCAGACCTGTTAACTGCTGAGCAGCGCTTTGCCTGGGCCTCGCACTTTGAAAATGAAGGTGTGAAGGTTATTTTCTGGTCAGCTTTGGCAGAAACCATTCACTCTAAGGTAACCGGGACTGGGGGACTTTCTCATGGTGGATTTCGGGGATTGCTTTGAATTTTGGTTAATGTGCTTTGTTTATATTGGCAATCTGTAGGAGTTACTTTTGTTTGGGGATTTCCCTTACCCCACTGCTGTGATTGTAGGATAGCCTACAGAAAATATTTAGACTCTTTAATCAAATCATACAGTTATTACTTTGTGATTTCAGATAATCAGAGATGCCTGGTGTCACATCTGGGACCTTAAGGATTTTCATAATGGTTTTGTATTTGCTTTTAAGAGAAACTTCTCAGTGCACACGGTACATCCGAAGGATGTAGTAGCTTGTCAGAGTTTATCAGGATCTAGGTTTGTTTTTAAAACAAACTAAACTTGAATTAAAGATATATTATGCTATTTTATCTTTAACCCAGATTTTACTAAAACAACTTTAAAAAGTTAGTCGTGGGATCTTTGATATTTAGAAGACACTTAGAAGTAATACCCTCCTCATTTATCTCTTATCAGTCATTTGATTTTGATGGTGTTAATGTAGGTGCTGTGCAGGCTGGGTGTGGTGGGGAACGCCTTTAATCCCAGCATAGTCAGAAGGTGCACTCTGAGTGTGAGACCATCCTGGTCTGCAGAGAGTCCGTGACAGCCAGAGCACACAGAGAGACCCTGTCTAAAAAAAGATAGGTTCTGTGACTACAGTGCTTTCATTGGATGAGTTCATAATTTACTGAGCTCTGAGCTCCAACTGAAAGAAGAAATCCCTTCCTCCACTTCCTGTCAGATGGTCACGTTATCTCCCACTGACTAATTCGGGCTGAGGATGTAACTCTGTAGAACAATGTTTGCCAAGCATGCAGAAGGTCCTGGGCTCAAAACTCCAGCAGTGACAACTGCCTCGAGACCAGGCAACTCGTTCCTTTTTAACCTGTGACGTCGGAAGTTCTTCCCTTCAGCGAAGCGAAGTTAGCTCCCTGATCTTTGATCTGAGAATTTAGTCTTTGTCGTCTTGGTTCTTTCCCATACAGATGGTTCATTTTTGCCTTCAGATATCTTATACACACCATTTTGGGGGGCTCTCATCTTGGTGCTTCTCTGTTTCTTCTGTACTGACACTAAAGTTGATGGAACCTAGTTGAACCTGTTCAGTCCATGCGTTGTCTGCTAGGGCACACACGGATAGATTGAAATGTCTAGAGCTGGAAGATAGCTCAGGGCCTGAAGTGCTCGCCTTCAAGTGTAAGGACCCCAATAAATGCCAGTCTTGGCCAGCCGGGGGTTTGGACACCTGGCAAGCAGAGGCAGGAAAATCTTGGTGAGTTCAAGGCCAGCCTCGTCTACATAGTAAGACCCTATCTATCATACTAATAATAATAACAGCCAATCTAAAATGAAGTTTGCTACTCCTGAATTTCATACACAGGAGTCTGCTCCATAGTACTTTTTGACTTATTTAAGGCAATTACAAAAGCAAAGTAAGGTTGGGAGTATAACTCAGTGGTACAGTCTTACTTCACACGCAGAAGCCCCTGGCTCAGCTCGCCCTGGACAGATCCACATACCTGTCTCCAGCATATTTCCTGTTCTCCCTCCATAACCAACCCACTGAGTGAAAAGCAGTTTCACAGGTCTGAAATTTGTCGTTTCTGTTACTTCTTCAGGACCAAGGCAACGGGGTTGCTGGAGAAGCCAGCAGAACTGAGTCTGAAAACTCGAGTTTGGATGAGAATGAAACTCCACGCAGAGATTTGCTCTCACTTAGTGAGGGG
The DNA here is from genome assembly GCF_007827085.1 of Peromyscus californicus insignis. NCBI lineage: Eukaryota > Metazoa > Chordata > Mammalia > Rodentia > Cricetidae > Peromyscus > Peromyscus californicus. Next base: position 15,878,557 of record NW_026294458.1, on the reverse strand, counting down.
TTGGCAAGTGACGAAGACGACAGTGAGTATGAGGACTGTCAGGAGGAGGAGGAGGAGGAGGAGGAGGAAGACTGGCAGACGTGTTCGGAAGAAGACAGCAGCCCTGAGGAGGAGGACTGTGGTCAGGACTGGAAGGAACATTGTCCTGTCGATTCTGAGGCTCAGAACAGAACAATTCCAGAAAGCCATCCCATGAACAATTGTAGCCACCTGGTGTCTAAGCAGGAATTACTGGAGCTCTTGAAGAAGCTCCACACTGGGAAGAAGGTGAAAGATGGACAGCTAACTGTCGGGCTGGTAAGATGGAGTAGATCATGGCGCTGACTGCACATGAGAGTCTTCAGTCCTGTCCCTCCGTAGCTACACATGCCCCCAATAGTCAGGCTTCTGACGTCCTAGAGAACGTGCTTCCTTCTTGGTGTCCTCTGGCATCATGGGAGGATGCAGTGTGAGGGGCGGGGTCCAACTCAAAGGAAAGATCTCTGGGTTTGTATAGTTTACATACATGTTTATATGAAATGTGTCCAATGGTCTTCCAGTTCAGTTCCTTGTCACGTCAGTTACTGAGAGATGAGAAGAAGAAAGTCTTTGGTGTTGCCGCCAGACTTCAGTGCGGTGTTCTGTTGACATCCTCTGACCAGCTTACACTGTTTCACATGCCCTTAGGGAGAATCTCAGTCCTGGCCAAAACCCTGACAGATAACAGTCATTGCATAAACATAACAAAATGGCATCCCAGCTCTAGTGCCTAATTCTAAAGGTGGCTGTGGAACTGCCCACACCCCAAGGATACAGCATGGCTGTGGGCTACAGCATGGCTCTAGGGGGCCCATCCTTAGCTTAAGACAAGTAAGGGGTTAGAGAAGGCATCTGTAGTAAAGATCTTTCCAGGAACAACACAGTGGAAGGCGGTCGCAGCAGGGGTAGCCTGTCAGCTCTTCAGGTAGTTAGGGTAACTAATCCTAACTGTGTTCAGCCTCTCTCTCTCTCCTGTGTCCCACCACCTACAATAGAACAGGAGGCCTACTTAAAATGTAGGGTCTAAGCTGGGTGGTGGTGGCGGCGGCGCATGCCTTTAATCTCAGCACTCGGGAGGCAGAGCCAGGCAGATCTCTGAGTTCGAGGCCAGCCTGGTCTTCAGAGCGTGATCTAGGACAGGCACCAAAACAACACAGAGAAACCCTGTCTCGAAAAACAAAACAAACAAAAAATGTCGAGTCTAAAGAGAAGACTCAGCAGCTGAGAGCTGCTTTTGCAGAGGACCCACATGGCAGCTCCCAGCTGTCATTATTCCAATTCCAAGGGATCTGACACCCTTTCTGGCCCCCGAGCATTGCCTGCATGTGGTGCACACATAAATGAAGGCAAAACATCCTTATTCATAAATAAAACTAAAGTCTTATTTAAAAAACGATGGAGTAAGCCGGGCGGTGGTGGCACACGCCTTTAATCTCAGCACTTGGGAGGCAGAGGCAGACAGATCTCTGTGAGTTTGAGGCCAGCCTGGTCTACAGAGTGAGTTCCAGGACAGGCTCCAAAGCTACAGAGAAACCCTGTCTCGAAAAGCCAAAAAAAACAAAAAAACAAAAAACAAAAAAACGATGGAGTAAATGATGTTTACAGTAGGTATTGGCTAAAGCCCTACCTCTGGGGTCAGGCAGGCATAGTGTAATTCCTAATTCCACAGTAGAACTAACCTGAACACAAAGTTCCTTAATTCCTCTGAGATTTAAGGCTCTATTCTCTGTGCCAAAAATTCATTTCCATGTGTATCAGAAAGCCCAGTTTCTCTACATGTGTCTTTGAGTTCTAGAAATAAAGTAGCCTCCACTGCTTTCTGAATTCTTAACTTGGGGTATCCTCCTGAGAGTAGCTTAACTTACTGTTCTACAAACAACTCTACATCTCCTGCCACGTTTCCCTGGGCCCTGACTTAAAAAGCACTGACGTTTTTAGATGTTCAGAAGTTGTGATTATTGTTTGTCTGAGCTCAGCTTCACCCCTTGTAAAAGATCTGGTGGAAACAGTGAAATACCTATAAATGGAACATTGTGGGGCAGGCAAAGGGGATGAGGCTTATTGTAGGGGTGACAGCAAAGTCCGTAGAAACAAAATTCATATAGCTGCATCATGTGTCCAAGATGAGTCTGAATAGATGAAGCCAAGAACAAAAAGGGAACAGACATACAGACCACCTGTTAAATCAGCTTTCCAAGCAGCCAGGCTAGCATTTCCACCACTCAGGTAACCTCCAGTTCTTTTCTAGGTGGGCTACCCTAATGTTGGTAAGAGCTCGACCATCAACACTCTCATGGGCAACAAGAAAGTGTCTGTGTCTGCCACACCTGGCCACACCAAGCATTTCCAGGTATTTCAGAGTTCTTGGCCACAGTAGTACTCCTCTTCCCTCCCACCTGCCACGTGCCCATCACAACCTGTCACGTGTCTTTCAGACTCTGTATGTGGAGCCTGGCCTCTGCCTGTGTGACTGCCCGGGCCTGGTGATGCCATCCTTTGTGTCTACGAAAGCAGAGATGATTTGCAATGGGATCCTCCCGATCGACCAGATGAGAGATCACGTTCCCCCCATATCACTAATATCCGTCCTGTCTCAGCGCCAGTCTGGATTGGGGGGCGTTGCCTTAGTCTAGCTTACCTGTAGGCATTAGAAACAAAGACATGATCCTTTGCGTCTCCGTTAGATAGTCTCTCAAAGTTAGAGTTTGTTTACAATATTGTTCCTCAAAGTGTTAAGGTCTGTTTCAGAGATTTTTTTTTGATATTATTTTATGTGTGTGTTTGCCTGCATGTATGTCTGTGTACCTCTTGTATGCCTAGTACCCTTGAAGGTCAGGTGAGAGCATTGGATCCCTTGGAACTGGAGTTACAGACAGTTGTGAGCTGCTTTGTAGGTGCTGGGAATGGAGCCCTGGTCCTCTGCAAGAGAGACAAGTGTTCTTAACCCCTGAGTCATCTTTCTAGACCCAGAGATATTTTGTTTTTGTTGTATTTAGAGACAGGGTTTCTCTATGTAGCTCTGGTGTCCTGGAGCTCCCTTTGTAGGCCAGGCTGGCCTTGAACTCACAGAGATCCACCTGCCTCTGCCTCCTGAGTGATGGGGTTAAATAACCACCCAGCCTTGTTATTTTAAAGAATGCATTTAAGGTGATCATTGGTGTGTAAGACTGTTTAAGTGCATAAGTAACTGTATTCTGCTTAGAGGGTGACCATGTGTCAGAAGCAGCAAAATAGATGTAGGAGCATAGAGTCAGTTCAAGAGTAGATTCCTTGACAAGTTTACGTTTGCCAGAATATCCCACGCCATGTTTTGGAAGCTACCTATGGTATTAACATTATAAAGCCTGGAGAAGATGAAGACCCCTACCGACCTCCAACCTCAGAAGAGCTCTTGACGGCTTATGGATGTGAGTTGTCTGTGGTTGTGGCAGAGTGTTCATAGAAGTCTGGAGCAGGTCACTAGGCATCCCCCGTTTCATTCTAATGACATAAGTACCACTACTTTTCATCTCATAATCCAGATCTAGTCAGTACTTCCTGTTTGTAAGAACAGATGACCACATGTGTACAATTGCTCAGACCACTGCCCACACAGAGCTCTGTGTAGATGAAAGCCTCTGGCCGTGAATTTTAAAGGCATTGCCAAGTTCCTCTAATTTTACTGTGTGTTTCTTTTTAAGATGTATTATTTTAACGTATGTGTATGTATGAGGTTATGTGTACATGAGTGCTGGTGCCCGTGATAGTCAGAGGCATTGGAGCCACTCAGAACGGGTGCTGGGAATCGAACTTGGCTCCCTTGAGTCCTCTGTAGTAGCAGCACACACTCTTTACTACTGTGCCCACTTTGTATTTCTTTGATTTTGTCTGTGTGAGGTAGTCTCACTGTGTAACCCTGGCCAGCCTGGAACTCATGGATCGCCTGCCTTTGCCGCCTGAGTGCTGGGATTTAAGATGTGTGCCACAACACTCAGCTACTTTGTCTATCTGTCTGTCTGCTTTTTTTTAAGATTTTTTTAGAATTTTATTTTCTGTGTATGACTATTTTGCCTACATGTATGTCTGTGCGTTGTGTGTATGCCTGGTGTCTGAGGAGGCAGTGGATGCTCTGGGACAGGAGTTACAGACAGTTGTCAACCACCATGTGGGTGCTGAGGATTGAACTGGGTCCTCTTCGGGGAGGGGCGCTCGTGTCTCTGTAGGAGTCTGTGCACATGAATGCAGTCCCCCTAAATGGTCAAGAGTGAGGTTGGATTCCCTGGAGCTGGGATTACAGACACTGTGAGACACTGGGCATGGGACTAAGGCCTGAGCGTGGGTCCTCTGCAAGAGCAGTGCATGCCCTTGACCACTGAGCCATCTCTCCAGACCAGCATTTAGGGTTTTGTGTGTATGATAGGAATTAGGATTCTGAATCTTTTCTCCTAAATTGAAAAGGCCGGCATAGCTAGTATGTGCAGGGCTGAGTTTTGAACCCAGCACTTCTGCCAAAAGAGCTGTACTCTTCTCTCACCTTGCCACTGGTGACGTGAGAATTAGAGCAGGCTTCCTGGTGTGTTTGGGACGCTGAAAAGCACCTGTGGTTCTGAAGTTAGGACGTTTGCCTGGGTTGCCTTTTGTTTTGCAGATGGTATTCTCCTGCAGGTAGCCTCCCTGAGTAAATGCCCAAGATCAGGGATAGAAGGAGTAACTAATTGTGAGAAACTGGACGTGTCTGCCAGAGTGCTAAGTGATTAGATACTAGATAAGCTGCAGAGGCCACTCTGCGTTAGCAGGTGTTGTTGATGGTAAAATATGTTACACGGTGAAAAGAAATTAATTTCTCATGGGGCTGTGGGAAGGGACCCGATGCACATCACCTCAGGCCTTCCTGCTTGGTGCCGACTCCTAACTGAGCTTTCCCACGGCTGGTTTCTCTCACAGGCATGCGAGGATTCATGACAGCACATGGACAGCCAGACCAGCCTCGATCTGCACGTTACATCCTGAAGGACTATGTCAAAGTAAGCGCTCCTGTCTCCCTTGAGGAAGCAAGCTTCCTTTCCCTTGCGTTGTGTTCTAGCTCAGGGCAGCCTGTGGGGAGGTATTTCCATTGAGATGGACTGAAGGCAGGTGGCGTGTTTCTAGTGGTGCTAGGACTTGACCTGTGGGCCTCACACATGCTGGACAGCTGCTCTACCACTGAGCCCAGGCCCAGGCCTCAGAAATGGTATGATTTTAGACTCCAGCCTGATGTTCCCATGCGTGTGTCCTGACGTAAAAGAACACTGAACACTACTTAGAAATGAAGTGCAGGGAACGGTCACAGAGAAGGACCCTGGGGGGAGCTGCTGTCAGAGCAGGACTCCTCTGCCTGCCTCACACTTGCCTTGAGGACCTTTGCCCTCCTGGGGGTAAGGCGGTCACGGTGTGCTGTTGTCTCTGTAGGGTAAACTGTTGTACTGCCACCCTCCTCCTGGAAGAGATCCTGTGGCGTTCCAGAATCAACATCAGCAACTCCTAGAGATCAAAACAAAAGCTGAAGAGATACGACTCCAGCCGGGCAGAAACAAAAAAGCCAAACAGATTGAAAATGGAGTTGACAAAGCCTTTTTCCATCAGGTAAGTGTAAGAAGAGCCTGGGTTTTTTCTCATCCAATACATTTAAAAATCCAAATATTTACTATTTAAACATCTAGTGGACTGGAGGGTGGCTCAGTGGTTAAAAGCACTGCTGCTCTTCAGAGAACCTGAGTCTGATTCCCAGCACCCACAGCACGAGGCTCATGGACACTGTAAGTTCACACAGCACACTTTGTTACATATGGAAATGAGTGTTTTACCTGCATCGTGTGTGTCTGGAAGTCAGATGAGGGCATTGGGTCCCCTGCAGGTGGAAGTGAGCTACCATGTGGGTGCTGAGACTGAACTGGGTCCTCTGCAACAGGTGCCCCCCTGAGCTCTCTCCCCAGCCCCACTTTTTTGCTCTTGGGTCTTGCTTTGTGCCTCAAGCTGACCTTAGCTTCCCTGGTGCTGAGATTACAGCTGTGCATCATCAAGCCTGGCTCCACACACAGATTGGAAGTGTGCAGTGGTTTCTATTATAGCCACAGCTGTGCAGCCAATACCACAACCAGTTTTAGAATTTTGTCACTCCAAAAAGAAACCCCCCCATACCACTGACAGCCGCTCACTTTCCCTCTCTCCCCCTCTCCCCTGCCAGCCACTACCCTGCTTTTTCTCTGTGTGTGGGGTGGCCTGCTCTGGGCATTTCATGAGTGGAGTCATGTTGAGTGGTCTTCTGTTCTTCGCTTAGCTGGTCCAAGGTCCACCTGTGTTGGAGCGTGTGTCCACGCATCATTCCTGTTAATTACAAATAGGTTACTGTACAGAAGTGCCATAGTTCTTTTTCCATTTACCGGTTGATAGGCATTTGGGGTATTTTCACAGTTTTGGCTAATAGGATTAGGCTGCTAGGTGTGCGTGCATCTGTTTGTGTAGCGTGTGTTTTCACATTCGTGAGTGAGCACTGCAGGACTGGAATGCTTCCGTCATTTGGAAAGCTGTGCTTTTAGCCTGTGAGGTGCAGCCAGCCTGTCCAGAGATGGCTGTGCTGTTGGGCATGCTCGCCAGCAGCACTGGGGGTGTCATGGCTCCACATCTGCGCCAGTGATTCCCATTTGCTGGTGCTGCTTCAGCATCTGAAGTAGTCTCTGGTTCAGCCTTTTTTTTTAACCCTGGCACTTCGTGATGAACAGCAGCATTTCACAGACTCGCAGGTACCTGTGCATTTCCTGTACAGAAATGAGTTGTAAGAGATTTTTGTTGTTGTGTGTGTGTGTGTGTGTGTGTGTGTGTTAAAGGGGATGAAACAAGGTCTTACGTAACCACACTGACCTTGAACTCTGTAGCTAAGGATGTTCTTGAACTCCTGATCCTGTCTCCGCATGCTGAAGACGTCTGTATACACTCCAGACAAGGTGTGGTGGTGCACATCTGTGATCCCAGTACTTGCATTCAGCTCCCACATCCACACATACGCATCTTCTCACTTCGACAAATATGCATACATGGACATAAAAAATAAGTGAATCAATATTAGTAACTTGAATTGCTTCGTCATAGCTGGTAGCATTTTCTTTTTGTGTTTGTTTGGTTGGTTGGTTGGTTTTTGTTGTTACTATTTTTGTTTCTTCAAGACAAAATTTCTCTGTGTAACAGCCTTGTATAACAGTAAGGTTGTCTTGGAACTCGCACTGTAGACCAGGCTGGCCTCAAACTCACAGAGATCCTCCTGCCCTTGCCTTTCAAATGTTGGGATTAAAGGCGTGAACCACCACACACAATGGCTGGTAGCATTTTTTTTCAATGTCAGGTTTATGTACAAGTGTTAAGTCATTTTTGTTGTGTTTAATACACGTTTTCAATATTCTTTTTTTTTTTTTTTTTTTTTTTTGGTTTTTCGAGACAGGGTTTCTCTGTGTAGCTTTGCGCCTTTCCTGGAACTCGCTTTGGAGACCAGGCTGGCCTCGAACTCACAGAGATCCGCCTGGCTCTGCCTCCCGAGTGCTGGGATTAAAGGCGTGCGCCACCACCGCCCGGCTCGTTTTCAATATTCTTAATTAGGGGCTGGAGAGAGGCTCAGTGGCTAAGAACACATGCTGCTCTTGCAGGGAACCTGGGTTTGGTTCCCAATGCCACAATTGTCATACAGTTTATTTTTTTTATTTATTTTTTTTGTTTGTTTTGTTTTGTTTTCGAGACAGGGTTTCTCTGTGTAGTTTTGGAGCCTGTCCTGGATCTTGCTCTGTAGCCCAGGCTGGCCTCGAACTCAGAGATCCACCTGGCTTTGCCTCCTGAGTGCTGGGATTAAAGGCTGGCTCAATTTAATTTTTCAATGCTTGCAGAGATTTCTGAAGGCATTGCATGAGAAAGCTGAAAGTGGCATTATGTGAGAAAAAAAAATTATTTTCAATAAAAAGAAAAAAAGAAGTTGAAAGTGTCACCTTAACTTAATGTCCATATCTAAACCTTCACCCCAGTAGATTGTTATAAAATATTAATTTTACTGCATGTGACAGTCGTGGGTGTTACTTTATAATTTTTATTCATGTTACTAAACAAACTGAATATGTCTCGAGCATCAGTGTCTAATGTATGCTGAAGCTGCCTGAATCTGACATCCATGGAGACTCAGGCTCTATGTGGTGGTATATACCTATACTCCTAGCACTCCAAAGACAGAGAATTGGGAACTCCAGATTTGCTGGGGCTACACAGTAAGACCCTGACTCAAGAAGAAAAAAATAGGAATGCCCAGGAAATTTGAATTACGGGGTATTTGGATGGTTTTAGATAACATTGGAAGCTGTTGGACTGAACAGTAGACAAGGAAGGCTGGAAAGAGGTGAGCTAAGAGAGGGTGCTGGGGAGCCTCGGATGAGGGGTAGGGAGTGAGACTGGGTCCGAGGAGACCTGTGTGCTGAGTGAGTTGCTCCTGTCCTGAGAAGCCTGTTCATGTCTCCTGTGTTTCCTCTCAGGAGAACGTCAGAGCGCTGACCAAAGGGGTCCAGGCTGTGATGGGCTACAAGCCCGGGAGTGGCCTGCTGAGCGCAGCTGCTGTGAGCGCTGAGAACGTGGCTGGAAAACCCTGGAAAAAACATGGCAACCGAAATAAAAAAGAGAAAAGTCGTAGGCTCTACAGACACCTGGATATGTGAACTTGCTCTACCAAAGTGGCATCTGCATCGTGCAGGTGGACATGAACCAAAGCCACTGCTGCCTGTGGGGCTTCCCAGACACGGGCACTGTGGAATGCACCCGGAAGGCTAGACAGCGAGGCAGCCTTCGGAAGCACCAACCGTGCCTGTCATAGTCATTGTGGTGCCCCAGGAGTCTCCTTCTGCAGAAGGCTGACGGATGTGCGTGTAAACATACGTACAAATGCATATTAACTTTGTTTTTGAAGTTATTAAATTAATTGGCCACTAATTCATACATTTCATGTTATAATAATTTGAATTTGCCAAAATATAACTAGGGGAGGGTCTAGAGAGATGGCTCAGCAGTTAAGAGCACTGGTTGTTCTTTCTTAGGAGAGGTTTGGTTCCTAGCACCCATATGGCAGCTCACAACCATCTGTAACTCCAGTTTCAGGGGATCCGACGACCTCTTCTGGTCTTGATGGGTACCAGGCACACATACATGGGTAATGGTTCACAGGCAGAGAGAGCTGTCTGGGAATGGAGTGGGCTTTAGAAACCTCAAATCCCATGCCCAGTGACATACCTCCTCCAACAAGGCCACACCTAATCCTTTCCAAACAGTTCCACCAACTGGGGACTAAGCTTTCAAATATATGAGCCTATGGGAGCCGTTCTCATTCAAACCACCACTCAAGGTCACCTCTAGGAAGCAGAGAAAGCCCCAAGTGAGTGAATCCTGAGTGAACATGCTGTTTACATGGGTGCAGCCATGTCAAGAACCTCCAAGCCTTTCCCAACCCCTAGGCCACACCCAAAGGGGGAATGGCAAGGGTTTCCCTTCTGGTCTGTGTGTAGGTGTTGATGGTGATGTGGAAAATGTCCACAGTAGCTTTCTCCCTCTGAATAGTTACCAGTCCAGAGACTGCTCCTACAGAGACGAGCTAACCCTGTCTCCCTGGTCCAGCTTTATACCATAAACCCTGCCTCCTGATTCAGCTGTATGTAAAAACCCTGCCTCTCTGTTCAACTCTATACAACAAACAGGAGGAGCTTCGAGGGTGCTGTGGTCTCTCCATCAGCAGCCTCCATCCACCCAACTCAGTTTTTCTGTGTGTCTGTATCTGTCATTTCTTTGTTCCCTCACTGCCCCTGTCAAGTGCCCGGAACATACCTCACAATCAGGCAATCCTCCAAGCAGTCTAAGAGCTGGGCTTACAGGTGTGACTCACCACACCCAGTAAGAAACTACATTCAGCAAATATTTATCAGTCAGCTACCTTCTAGCAGGAAGACAATCCATAAAGAAACCAACGTTGGGGTAGGAAGGATTATGGGAGCCAGTGGAGTCAAGGACACCACAAGAAACCCCACAGAACCAACTAACCTGGGCTCACAGGAGCTCACAGAGACTGAACCACCAGCCAGGGAGCCTGCATGGGACTGACTTAGGCCCTCTGCATATATTACTACAGTTGTGTAGCTTGGTGTTGTGGGACTCCTAACAGTGGGAGCAGGGGCTATCTCTGTTGCTTGCTTTTGGGACCCTTCCCTTCTACTGGATTGCCTCATCCAGCCTTAAAAGAAGAGGAGAACCTAGTCTCACTTGATATATATACCATGGCTGGGTGATATCCATGGGAGACCAGCCCTTTTCTGAAGAGAAAACAGGAGGAGGAGATGGAGGGTGTGGGGGAGACTGCAGTCGGGATGTAAAAAAAAAACAAAACAAAATAAAATAACAACAAAGGAACCAAAGTTGGGACACCCTGTAAACAGGAAGCAAGCACTATGGAAGTTAGCTATAGCCAGATCTCATGGAACCCTGAAGTCCTAACGGGATTCTAGGTAGGAAAAAATAAGGTAACCGTGTATATACATGAACAGTGAAGTAGATTGCATTCTTCCTTTAAATAATGAAGGACTGGGCATAATGGGTCATGCTTGGAATCCACCCACGGAGGCAGGAGGATCAGAGGCTCAAGGCATCTCAGCTACTCAGCAATAAATGAAAAAATAGGTATCTACCTGTAATCCCAGCACTCCGAAGGCTGAGGTAGGAGGGTGAGGAATTCTAGGTAGCTTAGCATGACCCCATCTCAGAGAAAGCAGTAATGGGTAAAAGTTAATTCCTCTCAAAGCTGAAGTAGACTTAAGCCCAAACCACAGTTATGGTATCCTGCTGCTGGAAGGAACACGCCTCTTGGACAGTCTTACTCTACCGTTCAGGCTTGGAGCTCGCTGTGTAGATCCCTGGCTGGCCTCAAGTTCATGCCAGTTCTCCTGCCTCAGCCTCCTGAGTGCTGGGATTACATGCATCAACCATCACACCTGGATGTTTAGAAGGGGAACAAGAGTCAGAATATGAAAACTCTGGGCCATCTGCTGAAGGGCAGACAGAAACTGATACTGATGGACAAAGCCTAGAGTTGTAGCGGGAAGTTTCTCCAGTCCTGCCTGGCCAAGACTAATCTCTCCCACCCACGTTTGGCCCCAAGTAAACACACAGAGGCTTATATTGTTTACAAACTATATGGCCTATGGGTCAGTTTTCTTGCTAGCTAGCTCTTATAACTTAACCCATTTCTATTCATCTGTATGTTGCCATGTGGTCGTGGCATTACCGGTCTGCTGACACCTTGTTGCTCCTTGGGCGGCAGGCTGGTGTCTCCTCCCCCTCTGCCTTTCTTCTTTCTGTCTCTCTCTTGGATTTCCTGCCTGACTATAACCTGACTTGCCATAGGCCAGAGCAGGTTCTTTATTAACCAATCATAGCAACACATATTCACAACATACCAAAAGACATCCCACAGCATATAGGGACAGAAAAAACTCACACCATGCAGTTTACTGGTAAAAAGCATACAACCCATGGGTTTAACATATCTAGAGTTGTGCCACTGTGGGGTGTTTACCCACCAACCCCACAGCTCCCCAGAGTTTTCTTGAGTGTGAGCAGCAGGAAATATTAGATAGAAGGATTCATTGCGGAGAATCTTGCGGATATAAACAGATAGAAAATAAAGGATAACCTCGAGAGGGCCTGGAACCTTTTCCAACAGGCCCCGACTGGCTCTGCCCCAGGGTTTTTATAGAGACGCCAAGGGGTCGAACAAAAGACTTCCTCCCCCAGCACAGCCAAGTGCAGACCATCTCAGACACCTGTACTCAGGCCCGTGGTCCTGATCATCCTCTATGCGGACCTGCTGGGTAAAGCCACGAGGAACCCGAGAACGGGCTCCCACATGCCACTATAGTAAATTTTAGAACATTTTTATCCTCCCATCCCCAATAAAGAGCCCAACCTAGGAAGTCATCAGTCCCCAGTGTACTTGTGCTGGCTATTTTTACGTAACCTCAACCAAACAACTACAGTCATTTTGGAAGAGGGAGCCTCAATTGAGAAAATGCCCCCTCCAGACTATGCAAGCCTGTCGTGCATTTTCTTGATTGATGATTGATGTGGAAGGGACCAGGTTACTGTGGGCAGTGCCACCCTTGGACTGTGGTTTTGGGTGCTATTAAAACAACAACAACAAACAAAACAGACTGAGCAAGCCAATAAGCAGCATCCTCCATGGCCTCTGCTTCAGTTCCTGCCTCCAGGTTCCTGCCCTGACTTCTTTCAATGATGGGCTGTGATGTGGAAGTGTAAGCAAATCAAACCCTTTCTTCCCCCAAGTTGCTCTTGGTCATGGTGTTTTATCACAGTAATAGAAGCCCTAACCAAAACCCTACATATCCCAGATCCTTGCTCTAGGCAACCATTCGTCTATATTTCGTCTATGTGGTAGGCAGGTTGCCTGTTCTGGACACTCCATATAAACTGCATGGAATTTGGTAAGGATGAGGGCTGGTCCCTCAGCTTCCCCGTCACACAGTGGGTTCATTCTGTATGTCCTTCAAAAGATGCTAGTGAAGCGAGCCCAGCTGCCCTCAAGCTGGAGGCATCTCATTCCCCCTGCGGGGCTCTTCTTTCCCATCACCCTCTCCCCTTTCTCGGCTTCCTGTACGTACCTCCACAGTAAGGAAACTGAGCTGCAGTCCCTGCCTGGAGTCTGCGGTGCCTGAGCTAGGGCATCCTGACAGGGGAATTCCCATTTTTGACCTTGGCTTCTGAATGTCTCTCATTAAGTTTTCCTTGCCGGATGCTTTGATGTCCGTCCATGTGGAGGTTTATGGTCTAGCTTTATGAATTAGTCATCGCTATCACTTTCCCACATTTTATGAATGGTAACCCGCCGTGCATCTGTCTTCTGTTTACTTTCAGGAAATTAGAAGGAAGTCGAGGTTCTTCCCAAGAAGCCAATAGCCACATATGTTTGGTTTTCTTTTTTGAGGGGGTGGGGGAGATAAACTGGAAAAATTGCCAACAATTCAGAACTCTTCTAAGGGACACATTGCTTTAACAGGTTTTTCTCTTGTTTGGTTTGGAAGAGAGGAAAATCATCCAAAAATCTCACTCCATGTCTACTTGCCCCATATTGGGTTCAGCACATTGTTTTTCCAGTTAAAAATGGAAGACCCTTGAAGGGAAGAGTGTCCTTCCGTCCCCTCCCTGGATAAAGGGAGACAATTTTACACATGTGACAAGCAAATGTCAATACCCATGAAAAATGTGGTCTGTGGTAGACCAGATAGTTTCTATTTTTTTGAGATTTATGTTTATTTTATGTGTGTGGGTAATATGCCTGCAAATATGTCTGTACATCAATTGTGTGCCTGGTGCCCTCAGAGGCCAGAAGAGGCACTGAACCTCCTAGAACCAGAGTTACAGACAGGTGAGCTGCCATGTGGGTGCTGGGAATTGAACCCTGGTCCTCTGGAAGAGCAGTCAGTGCTCTTAACCTGCAAACCATCTCTCCAGCCCCTAAACTGGATTTTGAATGTTCTCCTATGTCTACAGAAAGTGCACAAGCCACGGTGTACAGATAAAAAGCAGCCTGATCATGGCTCCACGCCTGACCTGCACCCCAGCTTCCTGTTAGCTGCTACTTGCCAAGGTGGCAGCCTCTCTGTTCTGACCTTCCCTCTGCCTTTGTATTGTAGAGAAAAAAGAGTCTACAGTCTGTGCTCTTGGGAGTCTGAATTCTGTAGTCCACCATTGTGGGGGTCATCCATAGTACGTGTGATAACAGACCATTTGTTCTCATTGTTCTGTAGTATTGTACATGTCCAGGCTCAGGTTTCCAATGTGAAATGTAGCACTGTCCACCTGAACTTGCTGCTGTAATGGATATATTCTATGACCTGTACTGGCCAAGGTTGCTATAGCCATTGTGACTGTTCAGTGCTTGAAGTATGACCAGTATGGAGGAGGAAGTGAATTTTTGTTTGTACTTAAGTATCTTCGGTATAAATAGCCACATATAGCACCGGCTGCTATTGGCCAGTGTCTTAGTTATTTTTCTATCTCTGTGATAAAACACCATGACCAAGGCAACTTCTAAAAGAAAGCCTTTGATTGGGCGTATGGTTTCAGAGGGTCAGAGTCCACGATGGCGGAGCAAAGACATGGCAGCAGGAACAGCTGAGAGCTCCCATCTTTTATCCGAAAATAAGAGGCAGAGAGCACCTTGGGAATGGCATGAGTCTTTTGAAACCTCAAAGCTCACCCCCACTGACATGCCTTTTCCAAGGAGGCAGTACCTCCTAATCCTTCCCAAACAGTTCCACCCACTCGGGACCACGTGCTCAAAAATATGAGCCTGTGGGGGACATTTCCATTGAATCCACCACCTCCAGCGTAGTCCTCAGACCTGACTTGAAGGAAATACTCTGCATTTTTGTGGGATGTGCTTTCAGAAGCAGCAGTGAGCATCCATTCAACATTAGAAGATACACAAGGAATTTAACTTTTATTGTTTTTCTCATCCGTGGGACTCTAGAAAATAAAAGGATGGCATCTACCTCTCCTGAGTTTTATCATGTTTATGTCGCAGGGGTTGAAGCTGTGTGGTGTAGATGAGCCTGGATATTCCAGACTTACGACCCTCACAGGGAAGTGCAGTAAGTAGGTGGGGCTGTTCTCAGTGAAAAGCCATTTCTCTCCAGGTGTCTCTGATGAGCGGGGCCTCCCCTCCCCAGTACTCTTGGATCAGAACTAGTGCCTGATTTCTGAGTGTGGCAAGAGCCACCCAGGTGTTTTGCATTTGTTTAATTGAGGAACATGGGTGGGCTGGGGCATTAAACTGAAAATATTTGCAAACCTGCATTTCTTTTTGCTAATAGAATCTAATCTGTTGCTGGTGACTGGCCTCTGGGTGTGTGTGTGAGTCAAAAGTGTGGTTCTGAATGGCTCCTCTCTTCTGACTGTATCCGGTGCCTGTGTGGGCAGCTCCTAAGAGGTGCTCTGTGTATTATCCCTGCTCCCATGCTAGGGGAAACAGTGGTCAAATCACTTTTGAGTCATTTCTTACAGTGACAGAGGACAGGCAGATCAGGAATTCAGAGAGACTAGACTATATCCTTTGCCTTCTTTATTTTACTAATCTCACTCAGACTCTTGTGTTCGCCGTGCTTCCTCCTTTATAGTCATTTTTATTTTTGTGAAGATGGGATCTCGCTCTGTAGCCCAGGCTGGCCCCAACTGTGTGCTCCTCCTGCCCTGAGCTGAAGTGCTGGGATTACAGGTGTGCGTCACCACGCTGGCTCTTCTCTGGTCTTTGTATGCATCTCTGAAGGTCAAATCCGGATACTGTGGTTCTTTCCAGGACACAGATCGCTCTGTTGAACCCTTCTCAACAACAGTTGGAACTGCCAAGTGTCGTCATCTTGGTTTGAAGGCTGCAGCAACTGAAGAGAGAAATGTTGTAGAGAGTTATTTTTTGGAAAGTGTTCTTCAGAACACAAAACAAAACCAGAGCTTTTTACTTACTCCCAGAAGTTGCTGTTGTCTCTCTGACTGAACTGGGATGGCAGTTACATTTTCCTGGGTCCTTAGTGGTCAGGGGATAGAGATGTGGAAGCCATTTTGGGGAGATAAAAGGAAGGTGACCGCAGACTTCAGGCCTTACATGGCATTGGCCACTGTTTGTATTCTCTGGCTATTCCTCTGCTGAACTGTCCCTAAAGACTCAAACCGAGCACCATTGTTTGAAGTTTTTTCCCCTCATTCTTCTATTAACTTAGTTTTTTGTTGTTGTTGTTGTTGTTGATAACTTCAAACTTGAAAAGAGCACATTCTGATTACGTCTCCTCACCTCTCTTATCTCCCTTCTATCTATATCAACCCTCCCCCCATCCCTTTTCTCAGATTCCTGACTTTTGGGTTGGTTTGGGTTTTTTGTTTTGTTTTGTTTGTTTGTTTGTTTGTTTGTTTTGCTTGTTTTGTTTTTTTGAGGCAGGGTTTCTCTGTGTAGTTTTGGTGCTTTTCCTGGAACTCACTCTGTAGCCCAGGCTGGCCTCGAAC
This sequence comes from Peromyscus californicus insignis, assembly GCF_007827085.1. NCBI lineage: Eukaryota > Metazoa > Chordata > Mammalia > Rodentia > Cricetidae > Peromyscus > Peromyscus californicus. Next base: position 15,862,447 of record NW_026294458.1, on the reverse strand, counting down.
TCACAGAGATCATGTGGGTTACACATTAGGTGGCATTGCCGTATGTGTGGAATGAAAGTGGCTAGAACACTCTCTGTAGCCCAGGATGGCCTCACACTTGTGGTGATTGTCCTGCCTCAGCCTCCTGCATGCTTGAACTACAGGTGTTCGCACTGAGCTTTTAAAAGAAGAGTCTTAACCGGGCGGTGGTGGCGCACGCCTTTAATCCCAGCACTCGGGAGGCAGAGGCAGGTGGATCTCTGTGAGTTCGAGACCAGCCTGGTCTACAGAGTGAATTCCAAGACAACCAAGGCTACTCAGAAAAACCCTGTCTCAAAAGAAAGAAGAGAGGGAGGGAGGGAGAGAGAGAGAGAGAAAAGAAGAGTCTTAAATCCATAGAATATTCAAAAATGAGAGAGAAGGTGTGTCCTTGGAGACAACAATCTGAGATGAAGTGTCATGATGGCTGAAATTTCAAGTGGTTTAGAGGGAGAGAGGGAGCAGATGTGGCAGAGTATTAAGGACTGGCAACACTAGCTTTCCTAAAGATTAGAATTTTTCAGAGAGAGTCTTTAAAAGCAGACAGAATTACTCCAGAAATCCTGGTGTGGTGGTGCACGTCTGACCTCCCAGCACTTGGGAGCTTGAGGCGGGAATGTTGGGAATATCTCAAGTTCAAGTCCCCGGCTCTGGAAAATGACAACCTAGGAAGAAGGATTGGAGCTGTGTCGCTTCCAGAGGCTTCTGTCAGTGCCGGCGTCTCTCTAGCGAGGAAGAGACCTGTGGGGGCTGTTTTGTTTTGGCCCCTGTGGCTGTTCACAGCCACAGCCCTTCCTGTCCGGGCTGCACTTTGTTAGAGGCTGGCAGGAAACCCGGTGCCTCAGCCTTGGGCCCTCACCAAAAGGAAAGCTCCTGTGGGAGGCCCAGGCTCGGCCCTTCCTTCTTCGCAGGACAATGCCCGAGGCCGCCCTGCCACTGCCAGCAGGAAATGCCTGGGAGATGCGAGGTGGCCCACTGCCCAGGAGGACTGGAGCCGAGCCTCAGGCTCTTGGTGGGTTTTCTCTTCAGAGTCTGGACCGTGGCCCAAAAGCAAGGTCTAAGCTCCTGTGGGCTGCGGGACTCTGGGAGGAGCTGCCAGGGAGGGATGAGCCAGAGGTGTTCTCCTCAGACACAGACCCTCTCCTGGCTTCAGGCTGTCACCATCTCATCTCCCCTCAGAGCCCCAGGACCTCCACTGTTTGTCAGGAAGCCATTCCCTCCGTGTTTCTAAGAAGGCCTTTACAGGGCTGTGCTGGGACCTCCGGCCAAAGGCGTGAGACCAGCGGCCTGTGTTCTACCACTGTGGTGTTTCTGCCTCAGCTGACACCAAGTCCTGGAACTCTGGGAGGGAAAACCAAGAGTTTGGCTTGGGCCCGTTCAATTAGACACAATGGGAAAAAGCAAGTAGATAGTGGAGCACGTGAATCTAAGGAATGAGAGCCGATAGCCCAGAGGAAATAAACCCGACAATTGCAACCTACTGAGGTTGAATCTGGAAGAAACAGAAAGCCTGCGCAACAAAGAAATGCGTAGCAATTACAAAATCCACTCACAGAGAACAATTGCAAAACCCACTCACAGCTGAGTCCTGCCACGCCGAAGAGCCCTGTGTGGTGCCCACACCTACAGTCCCAGTGTTGACGCAGGAAGATCACTGTGAATTAGAGGGTACGCTACACTGAGTACGGAGTTGCAGGCCAGCCTGGGCTACATAGTAAGACCTTGTCTCAAAACCAAGCAAAAAGTAAGCTTGGATGCACATCTTAAATCCCAGCACTGGGGAGGCAGAGACGGGCAGGTCTCTGTGAGCTCAAGGCCAACCTGATCTCCATAGCGAGTTCCAGGCTAGCCCGGCCTACATAGTGAGACCCTGGCTCAAAAACATCGAAGTTGAGCTTGGTAGGGAAGTTTGACAGGAGATGAGCATGTAGGGGATGCAGGAACAGAGGTAACCCAAGGTGGCAGGGGAGGGGAAGGGACCGAGAGCTGAGCCATGGTCTCCCTGAGGTTAGCTGACTTTTCTTCGCTGTCTTTGAACCCAGCTTCCTTAGGATGACAAGAGGGTCAACGTCCACCGTTGGCACGTGTCACTGCTTGAACCATAGGATTTCTAGTGTCACAGGACACTAAGGCAGGTGCCTCTGCCGCCTCATTTTGTGTTGTTTTTCAAGACAGGGTTTCTCTGTGAAACAGCCCTGGCTGTCCTGGAACTCTCTCTGTAGACCAGGTTGTCCTTGAACTCACAGAGATCCGCCTGCCTCTGCCTTCTGAGTGCTGGGACTAAAGGTGTGCGCCACCACCACCCGGCCATCACCTCACTGTTAAGTAGGAACACATACGAGTGCAGAGAGGTTCCGTTCTCTGCTCCAAGTCCCCAATGCTGTGTCAGGTCCACAGCCATGTGCTAACAGCTCTGTGTGTGTGTGTGTGTGTGTGTGTGTGTGTGTGTGTGTGTGTGTGTGCAAATGTGAGTACATTCAAGTGCAGAACTCAGAGGACAACTTATGGGGTCAGTGTCTTAGTCAGGGTTTCTATTGCTGTGAAGAGACACCATGACCACAGCAGCTCTTATAAAGGGAAACATTGAATTGGGGCTGACTTACAGTTCAGAGGTTTAGTCCGTTATCATCATGGTAGGGAAACATGGTGGCATGCAGGCAGACATGGTGCTGGAGAAGGAGCTGAGAGCTCTGCATCTTGATCTGCAGGCAGCAGGAGACTGAGTGCCGCACTGGGTGTAGCTTGAGCATAGGAGACCTCCAAACCCACCCCCACAGTGACACACTTCCTCCACCAAGGCCACACCTCCCAATAGTGCCACTCCCTCTGGGCCAAGCCCTTAAACACATGAGTCTATGGGGGCCATTCCTATTCACACCACCACAGTCAGGTCTCTCCTTCCATCAGATGGGCCCCAGGGATTGGACTCAGGTCTTCAGGCTTGGCAGCAAACATTTTCACCCAATGAGTCATGTCACTGGCCTGGTCTGCTTTTTTTTTTTTTTTTTTTTTTTTTACAAGCAGAATGATTCATATTTCTCTCTCACTCCCCTCTGACATAGTTTTTACTATATAGCCCAGACTGGCCTGGTACTTTGATCCTCTTGCCTCAGCCTCCTGAGTGTCTGGATTACAGTTCTATGCAAGCACACATCTCAGGGTCACTCTCCTCCTGATACCTATGTGTGCACACACACAATAACTAAATTGATATTGTTTAGTTTGGTCCAGCCATGAGGGGGGTGTATGCTAAGCCTGAGGGGAGGCTGTAATACAGAGGAAAACAGACGTAGAGCTGGATGTGGTGTCACGTGGCAGGCCTGTAATCCCAGCACTTGGGAGATAGAAAGATCAAAAGTTCAAGGTCGTCTTGACTATTTAACAAATGGAGGCTAACCTGCGCTACAAAAGATCCTGTCTCCATAGCAGAAACAAAAACAATAGTGATGCATAAGTATAAACTGAGAGCATATGGCTTCCCCACCTTGATGCTGGGGTGATGGTGACATGTGGAGGGTTCCCAGTTTAGTAAGTCAGTGAGTGGAGGATCTCTGGCTTCCCCGGAGAGGCTGAGGATGGAGCGCCCACAGACCAGCACCAGATACAGGGTTTCTCTGTGTACCCCTGACTGCCCTGGAACTCTGCTGGCCTCGCATTCAGAGATCCTCCTGCCTCTGCGTCCCAAGCGCTGGGATTAAAGGCCTGTATCACCACCGCTCTGCTTTGTGATTAAGTTGCAATATATGGAACTGGAGGGGACACGAATGTTCAGACCACAGCGACCTCTCATTTGTCCGAGCAGTGGTCATCACTGTGGACCGTTCTGTAATCCCAACACCGGGGAGGCTGAAGCAGGGGGTCTTTGAGTTGGAGGCCCACCTGGACGCTACGCAGTGAGCTCCAGGCTAGCCTGGGCCACGAGGCAAAACCCTGCCTCAAAAGTAAACAGTTAAGTGACAGTGTGCTGTGCTTTGAACAAACTTATTGAAACCCATAAAGACACCTTGAAAATATTCTAATGGTTTGCTTTAAAGACGAAAAAACATTCATTTACCTAATTGTGTGGCCCTGCGGCTGGATGGGAGCGGCACGTTCCAAAATTAACCCCTCCCCGGCTGGGTCTAGGGAGACTGACTGGGTGGCGCCTGGCATGCATGCCCTTGACAGCGTCGGCAGAGTGAAAGGAGAAAGCAGAGGCGATCTGTGCCCGCTCCGTCCCCCACCCACCCTTTTTAACCAGTGACCTCGCGCCTCGGGGGGCGGGGAGGGTGCCCACCCCACCCCTACGAGCGCTTGGCAGCGCCAGAGTATTGTCTGGCTTGGCAAGCGGGGTTCGTGAACCCGCAAAGGGACCGGGTGCTGGCGGCGCCCTCCTTTGTGCGGCGGCTGCGCGCGGCTCCACCGCTAGGGGGCGGCCCGCGGCCCGCAGACCCCCCGACAATAGGCGAGGCCGGGGGAGCGGTGCGGTCCGGGAACTTTCCCCGGGCTCGGCTCCCGGGCGGCTCGGCCGGGCCATGGAGGAGGGGGCTGGCGCCGCGTCCCCGCTCTGGAACTGGGACTACCTGGACCGCTGCTTCGCCCGCCGCCGCGTCTGCATCTCCTTCGGCCTGTGGATCTGCGCCGCCTGCTGCTGGATCGCCGCCCACGCGCTGTAAGGGGGCCGGGACCCGCGCGCGGGGTGGCGGGCCGTCCGCGCGGGGTCGGGGGTGGGGGGGGAGATCGGGCGCCGCTCGCCTCCTCTAGGAAACCCAGGGGAAGGGGCGCAAAGGGGGGCCTTCGGGAGGCAGCTCAAGTCCCGGGGTCAGATCTGACACGGCTCTGTGCACTGTCGTGGAGTCCCTTCTGGATTCCCAGCACGGGGGAAGCTGGGCTGTGAGCCGGCGGCAGGAGGCTGGGTGGTGCAGTGGGGGCGGCTTGGGTTGGCTTCTATTGTCAGCCTTTCCCTGCTGGCTGGCGCGGGGAGCAAGGGCAAGGTGTAGTAAGCCTTTGGGCCTCCCGGGAATGAGGAGATGCCTCCGAAAAGGAATGTGAGGATTAAATGAGGCAGACCAGGCAAAGGACTTAGTAAGTGCTCATTAAACACCATTACGGCTCTGGCTCTGCCACCCACCCTTAGGGACCCTAGCAAGTCCCTTGATGTTTTCTAGTTTTAATTCATCCATAGCTGGGAAGAGGTGTAGAAGTGGTGTTCCGACTCCGGCCACAGTTTTTGCTTTGGTCTACCTTGCAGTGGGATTGGCCAGGTAGTCCCTGTCGCCTGGGTTCTGAGGGTGAAACTTCCAGGTCTTCAGCCACCCAAGTATACCCAGACAGGAGAGGAAGGGTGCGTCATCGCCCTTCCCCACTGCTGTAACTGGCTCACCTTAGCGCTCAGGGGACAACCCCTTAGGCTCTCCGTAGTGGTTCAGAGAGTCTGCAGTCAGTCCCATTGCCTAGTGAGTGGAGTCCAGGAAAGACGCTCTGGGCCTGGGCTGCATTTCTTCACGCCCTTGGTCCTTGCCTGCTCCCCCCACCCCCAGGTAGGTTCTGTTAGTACACTTTCGGATGAGGAGCCTGCCCACTGAGTATGCCATAACACAGGCAGGCTTCAGGGATTGAGCTATCCAGTCAGAGGGCGCAAGGTAAGAGGGCTCCACGGCACCATCCCCTTTCTCATGGGCATTGTTTCCTTTGTTCCTCAGCCACCCCATGCTGCCCACACTGTTGGGCATGCTTGCCCCTGGAACCAAGGCCTACCGAGGTTCAGCGGTGTGCTGAGAATGCCTAGCTGTACAGGCTTGAGAGCAAGGCGTCTATCTTTCACCCAGCCCGAGGCTAGACATGGCCCTCTCCTCTCAGGACCCCACCACGCCCGAACCCCTCTCTCCTCCTCCGTTTGCAGAGAACGGGTCTTCCATGGTGTGGTGTGTGGGCTAGGTTAAGGTCAGTCCAGGAGTCCTGGCCCCCGAGAGCTTGGAGGACGTGCCTAAGAGCATCAGGGCATAGGGCGAAGGCCCTAGCATGAAGTCAGATCCTGCATCTACTCACATCAACACCCTAGGCTGCACATTCTCCTCTCTTCTATACAAAGGCTGAAAGAAAGTATTGCTAATTTGGGTCTTCACTCCTTGACCTTGGGTTGGTTTTAACAGCCCAGAGCGTAGATATATAGCTAATGATAACACTCTGAGCTTCAGGCTTGGGGCTGACAGACCCAGAAATGTTTAGGGTGTTGGGTAACAGCCTTCCTTCTGTAACTATGGGACCGATGCTCAGAACCTGATCAATGGAGTGAGCACCAGCCATCCTGTCTGAGTGAATGAAGCCGGAGCTGCTCCTGGCCCATTCCTCTATAAAAACCAGCAGGGAGACACCTGACACTCAGTGTGGTGGAGACGGCATTGGTGATATTGCCAGAGAGTCTCTGGCCTCTACTAGTCTGCCCTGCCCTCTGTATGACCCAGGTGTGGGGAGAGGGCTAGAGGGAGAGAAGCCAGCCGCTTGGAGACCTGGGGAGCGGGGCCCAGAGCACTGTGCTGCTGCTCTGCAGTTCCGTTTTGTTTTCCCTGCATTATGAACATGCACAAATTGCTCAACTGGCGGAGTCTGCCACCCACTGCACAGATGGACTGGGTAGATTTCACTCTCATTTCAAAGAAACAAATTGCCTTTTAAATTTAGGCAATCATGGCTATAGTTAGCGGCGCTGGTGGGGGGTGACTTTTAGAAACTGTTTCCCTTTCAGAAAATCAAACCTAACAGCTAGCGTGTGAGGGAGGAGAGGGCTCTATACATTGACCCAGCCTGATTTGGAGGAGGGAAAAAGAAAAGAGCCCTTCTCTTTTCTTAAAGACAGGACCTCCTAGGTAGTGCAAGCTGGCCTCGAACTCGAGACCTTCTGTTTCTGTTTCCCAAGTGCTAGGATCACAGGTGTTTCCGAACATGCCGAGGCTTGGAAGAATCTGAGGTGCATGCCCCTTGCCCAGCTGGTTTCCCCCTTCTGTAGAAGAGGACGATATATCTACAAGTACAGCTCCAATTCCCGGCATGGCCTCGTGGTTCTTCTGGTCTTTTCTTCCCCACCTGTACGCTAAATCCAGAAACACATGCTACACCTAGGGGGTAGAGGGGAGATGATGCTTCCCAGAACAGAGGTTACAGCTGCCTCTTCTAGGTGTCGTCTCTGGCCTCGCCTCCAACTCACAGCCCCCGTGTTCTGTTCACACTCCTGTCACCTCAGGGTTCTCTACCTGAGATGCACCAAGAAATGTGGCCGGGACCAGTCGACACTGTGCGCCGCCTTCTGCCTCCTGACCAGCCTCTGTGACACCGTGGGGGCCATTCTGGCCAGACAGCTCACGATCCAGGTATGTCCCGCACAAGCCTGGCTTCTGCTTCTCCGCGGCCGCCGCAGAGGTCGCCTCTGTCTTTTCCCTCGACCCGCCGAGCAGTTTCCTCTCGGAACCTGTGCCTTGTCCTTCCTGCCTTCTCAAGTGCTCTTTCTCTCGGGGTCCACACACGGCCCATCCTCAGCTCCCTTAAGCGTTTGTTCAAAGCCGCCTTCTAAAGCAAAGCCTCCCGGGGCTGCAGCCATGTCCCAGTGGGTAAGAGCACGCAGAGAGGGCTAGAGTTTGGTTCCCAGAACCTGTGTCAGGTGACTTATAACTGTGTGAACTCCAGCTCCAGGGGATCCCATGACTTCTCCTAGGGTAAGTGTACACATGTGGCTGTACACACGTGGCTGTACACACACACACACACACACACACACACACACACACACACACTAAGGCCTTCCCTGTGTGAAATTGTAACACATCTCTTCCACAAGTGTTCCAAGCTCCCTTCTCCTGCTATGGTTTGTTTTTTGTTTTTGTTTCTGTTTTTTGGGTTTTTTTTTTTTTTTTTTTTTTTTTGGTTTTTTTGAGACTGGGTTTCTCTGTGTAGCTTTGCGCCTTTTCCTGGAACTCGCTCTGTAGACCAGGCTGGCCACGAACTCACAGAGATCCGCCCGCCTCTGCCTCCCGAGTGCTGGGATTAAAGGCGTGCGCCACCACCACCACCACCGCCCGGCCTGCTGTGTTTTCTTATCTTGCCGTGTCTTAGTTAATTTCCAGTTGCTGTGACACAACACCATGACCAAGGCAACACATACAAGGAAGTGTTTAATGGGGCTCCTGGATTTAGGGGTTAGGGTTCATGATGGCAGAGCAAAGGCATGGTGGCAGGGACAGCTGAGAGCTCACATCTGGATCTGCAAGTAAGAGACAGAGGCACTGGGAAGGGCTTCAGTCTTTTGATAACTTAAGACCCAGCTCCCAGTGACACACCTCCTCCAACAAGGCCACACCTCCTAATCCTTCCCAAACAGTTCCACCAACTGGGGACCAAGGATCCACATGTATGAGCCTTTGGAGGCCATTCTCCTTCAAGCCACCACAGCGAGTTATCGTCATCAGAAGAACAGGGACTTAGTCACCTCTGTATTGTCACTGTATACAGCTCATAGTAGATGCTCAGTAAATAGTCATTATTGTTACTGTTTACAGGGCTGAGACTTGGCGGTGGCAGCCGAGTCCTTCCCCGGGTGGTGATGTGGGATTTGGCACAGGGAAAAGCGGTTTCTAGCTTCCCCAAAGTGTAGGTCCTCAACTAAAGCGTTCTAGCCCTCAACACATATCCTAAGGAATATTTTTTGAGCCCTACCGCGAGGAACTCGTGATTTTATCTTTGTGGCCACCCAGGCAGAGATAAAGGGGAGCAGCCTAGTGGTCAGGACACTGGTTCAGAGGTTTGAACTTGCTGAGAACACTGTCGTGCTGGCTCTGGAGCAGACTCCCTTTTCCATTGGCTTGTGGGGTAGAATGAGGCTCTGTTCATGTCCAATAGGGCTGGCTGGCGGGAGTTTTTAAATATTTAACTGCCTCCTTGGCGCCGAGATCCCCTTGTGTATTAATTCATTTACTCCGGAAACTGTCCCGTGATATGGGTCCTGTCATTCATCTGCTACAGATGTGGAAACTGAGGCACAGTGAAGCTTTCTGTAAGCCTGCCCTCTAATAAATACCAGGGCCAGATTCCAAAGCCACAACGTATCCTCTTCCCATTGAAGCTCTTGTCTCTGGTACTGTTGACTTCTTCTAGGTCCCAGTTCCAATACTGGCCATGAATTGTCTGCAGACGTCTATATGACAGTCATTGAGGGAGACCTGGTTGTGTGCCGGTTTTACAGATGGGGAAACTGAGGCCGGAGAGCTTCCATGTCTGGGATATAACTCCACAGCAAAAGCTACCCATGCCACAGACACGCTGCCCCGGCGTAACTCATGTGGTGGGGGGTCTCCCAGGAGGGTAGTGCTGTGGTACCTCAGGGCTGGTGCTTGATCGCCCAGACTCTGTCTCCGTTTGCTTCCAGGTGTTCACAGGTGCCTACCTAGCAGTTGTTGACTTCGTGAACTTTATGTCCATCCTCTTCCCAGTCTGTGGCTCCAAATCCAAGTCGAAGTCTGGTGAGTGTGTGTACACCGTCATCCCTTCCGCCTTCCGCCTCCATTCTTCCGTCCATCCATACGCTCAGTGCCCGTTCCTTACCACACCCCGAGCCAGATGAAGGAATGAGATCCCTGACCTCAGCCGCATGAGAAAGATGGGGCCCTAAGCAGTTACAGAGAGGGATGAGAGTCGGAGCTAGGAAAGCGTGTGGCAGCGTGTGACGACACCATGACTGGTGGGTGTCACGGGCAAGCAGACCAGCACGGGCCAAGGCCAGAAGCAGGGATGTAGATGGCTTCAGGGGACAGTATGCAAGTCTGGCTGACCAAGCCAAGCCACACAGCTTCTGGAAATGGATGGCAGAAGCAGGCATGCATCACCTCTGCAAGAGCAGGGCTGGAGGGACCGAGATGGGGTGAATAGCCCTGAGTACGTAGGACTGGGGGTTCCTGAGAAGAGAGCAGTCAGTGTTCTTAGACTCTTGTCCAGAAGCAGGGTGGTCACATCGGTGGGTCAACCCAGTCCACGTAGCTCAGAGGAAAATTATTCTTTAAAATACTCCGAAGAGCGTGTGTCCCGTGTTCCAAGGAAACCTGCAAGGATTCGTCTCTCGCTGCTGTTTCTCCTGCTCACAGAGTGGGTGGCTTGACGTACAGTCACTTATCAGTGCCAGTGACAGAAATGGTTGGAACATGGTCATTGGGGATGGGAGAAGAGGGGTTACTGTCCACCTAGATACTAACATTAAAAGATTCCTTCAGGGGTTGGGGATTTAGCTCAGTGGTAGAGCGCTTGCCTAGCAAGCGCAAGGCCCTGGGTTCGGTCCTCAGCTCTGGAAAAAAAAAAAAAAAAGACAAAAAAAGATTCCTTCCAAGGAAGACAGGCAGCAGCCGCTGTCGGGGGAGACAGTTTCTGGAAGAGGAACTTGACCCCAGGGCTTTGAAGGGGGTCATGATCGGCCATAGCAAGACATGCAGCAGAGGCTCGAGTCTACACCAGCCTCCCCCTCACCAGCCGTCTGGTGAATTCTGTCGTCCAGGAGCATCATGGGAGGTCTGGTGTCTCCCGCAGGTGGGAGCTGCAGGGAGAGGAAGAGCAGAGGACACCTGAGAGCCAGTGTGTTTGCCCTGGCTCTGCCGCTGTGCCTGGGTCCCGGCTGGGCAGTCTGGGCTGCTGTCCCCAAGGCTTCAGCCCCAGTCCGAGGGCCACAGCGGAGGCTGCTGGGAAGCCTGCTGCAGGTAAGGCTGAATGTACGAAGATGTGGGGTGGTACAGGTCACTTCCCTCCTTGTGCCCTTGGAGAGGGTGAGGGTTCTTGCCTTTGGAAGGAGGGGCCTTCTAAAAGCAGAAGGGATTGTATTGGGTTTATTGCTCTTTGGGACGTATGCACAGTCTCTACACATCCGTTCTTGCAGGAAAACCCGGAAGTCTTCGGCTACCTGCTGGGAGGCATCGCTGCCTTTGGCTCCTGGGCATCCCGGATCCCTCCGTTCTCCAATATCGTGAGCCTGGGTGGGGCTGGGGCTATCGGTCCTGTGACCAGTCTTGGGGCATCGGGAGATCCTGGGGGTGTGATGTCCCTGTGTGGAGCACATATGTGCTTACATTTTTCTGAGGAGCCAGTATACGACAGCAGTGTGGGCTGTGTGTGTATGCATGCATGGGTCCGTGTGTGTAGGTGTGTGTGTGTGTGTGTGTGTGTGTGTGTGTGTGTGTGTGTGTGTGTGTGTCTAAAGGGACTGAACAGTGGAGTCCTGAGACGTACAGGGACCTTCCAGGAAGTCTGAGGCGCTTCTCTCTACTTCCTGTAGCCAAGGAAAAGTAGAGCAGGAAAAGGTCACATGGACGGGACAAATTAGAGTCTCACAAGAGAACAAGAAAGGCACAGAAGTCCAACACAGTTAGCTACCCACGGTCTTACTGGCAAATATTTCCAAACATCTGGGCTGTGGGAAGACTTGCTGGCCAGGTCTGTTGAGGCCAAATGGGGCTTATCCTTGGGGAGCTCTCAGTCCTGCGGAAGACGCAGATGGTGCTGTGAGGGGTTTCCCTGCTCTCCCGATAGTGGAAACAAGTGTTTGGCTTGGGAAGCAGGAGAGACAGCCCCTGTGCCATCAGGGAGTGAGAGTGGACACCATGACAGTATCGGGCTGCGGGGGGTCTCTCATAGCGGCTCACAAGTGGAGGCAGAAGCCGAGGAAGGGCTGTCTGTACACGGGAGAGGGCATGGAAAAGCCACCATACAGGACGGTGCCTGAGTGAGCTCCGGGGCTGGTGTAGAAACTGGCCGGCCAGGTTTTCTCTGTAGAAGACTCTGCTGTGGTGCTCCTGCCTCAGTGGCAGGCCCAGCGCCAGCCCTGACACCCGAAAGTGGAAAGGGTCTGTCATTTAGCCTGAAGACAGCCACTTTCCCAGGAGCGCCACGCTTCAGTAGCAGATCCAGAAGGACAGGACGTGGGAGGCAGGTGGCTTGTGACTGTGTGCGTACAGAGCCCAGCTGGGCTTCGAGGCCTGGGCCTCGAAGTCCTGGAGTCCTGTCTCCAGAGATTCCCAGGCTGGCTGCAGCAGCCTGTGGAGGAGTCTCCAGGAAGGGGGTGGGGCATCACATGGTGGGGAGACCTTCCAGGGAACAAGGGCTGTATCTTCACTACCTGTTCTAGTTCCCTAGGACCTGCAGCGGGGTGGTCGGCCTGGGGAACTCACAGGCCCTTAATGGCCCTGGGAAACTTTCAGGGTTGTAGGAAGGAACCATGGGAAGGGCATCATTACCCTCAGGCTGTGGGACCAGGGACCAGACCCACCTTCACCTCCAGGTATCCCACAGTTAGGTGCTTGACTGGGTCTCTCTTCTCACTGGCTTTCTGCAGATGGTGGCCAGAAGAGAGCCTGGAGATAAAACTAACAGGGATATGTGGCATTCCTGGCTGTTTTTTGTTTGTTTGTGCAGTGCTGAGCTTTTAACCCAGGGCCACACACGTACTAGGCAATCACTCTAATGCCGAGCTACATCCCAGCCCATCTGAGCATTCTTGGGGGATTTAAAGCAAAAAAGAGAGAAAAATCAGCCAAAATACACTTTTCTCCTGAAATTGGTTCCATTCCTTAGCCAACACCTAAATATTTCTAAATACCATCACCTAACAAGCAAACCAGATTATACACATTTCATACTTGCGTATGTGGAAACTTAAATATATACTGTGCAGTTTAGTATGTAGTCTTGTGTATGCATGTATAAATGTATATATAAAGTGACTTGTTTTGAATATTTATTTATCGGGGGTTGGAGATCTGGCACATGGCACATGGCTAGGTTGTTATGACCGGGGGACAACTTGCAGGAGTCGCTTCCTCGTACAGTGTGGGTGCCAGGATCCAACCTAAGTCGTCAACAGCAGGTGTCTTTACCTGCTGAGCCACTGGCTGTAAAGTGACTTTGTGCCTACGGAGACTCCTTACATGAAACATCGCACCTGTTCCTTTTTTGTGAGCCAATATCTCTGCTGTTCATTCTCTCACAACGTCCCGTTGGCTTCACAACGTCCAGAAGGTCGCCTCTCAGTCCCTTGATCTCCCTGGGTGGTGAGGTTCCGCAGCGGGAAAGCTGGGGCAGTGGCTCTTTACAACTCGGTCTCCCTCACTGTCCCCAGCTGGCATTCCCAAGTCGCTACCCACTCACTGGCCTGTCCCCCAGGAGTCCTCTGATATATGAAGTCTCGCATTCCTCCATGACAGAGGGATGTGCCAGGCGTGACAGGGTCCAGAAAAGAACCAGAGCCCCATAGGGTGGACACAGTAAGGAATGGTGTCCGGTGTTAAGGTTAAGCCAGATTCTGAGGAATGAGTAGGGTTTGCCAGGCAAGGGTAGCAACATGAACAATAGCTAGATGCCTAGCGGGCGGAGCGCCCTTTGTGAGCAGCCTCTGGTAGAGGGCTATGCCATAGGCTACCGAGAGCTGGGGTCTTAGGCTCCAGTGTCCACCTGCCCAGCCCCTCCTCTCTTTGCACAGTGCCGGGGGAAGTCATTCTCCTACATCCACCTGTGGGCTCGGTTCCTGTCGGCTCTGGCTGGCCTCCTCTACGCCTCGGCCATCGTGGCCCATGACCGGCAGCCTGAGTACCTCCTCCAGGCCACACCCTGGTTCCTGATTTCACTGGGCCGAGCTGCGCTGGACCTCGCTGTATCCGCCCAGGCCCAGAGACTGTGGAGTCTGGATTGCCTGCAGCCGATGGCCTTGTCCTACCTCCCGCCTGCCCTGGCCTCTTTTGGTCTTGCTAGGTAGCATGTGGCCCAGCAGCCCAGTGATTTGAAGCCTGGGGCAGGCAGGTACCAGCGCAGTGATCTGCGGTTCAGGGGCTATCCCAGTTCAAAGACGATTGATTCTCTTGCCCAGAGCAAGGGAAGTGGGAAGGCTCTGAGCCTTGGGGGTCAAAGGCCCCGCCTCCAGGGGCTCCAGGCTCGATTCTGCTTCCTACCAGGCATCCATCTCTCCGAGGATCCCGCCCTCTCGGGGGAGGAGTCTGTTTCTTTTCTCCCCCCACTAGGCCTTTCTGAGAGGGCTTTGCCGGCGGGCTGGCCTGCCAATCAGGCTCCTTCTGCTCTATCCTCTTCGACTGGTGCAGAAATCAAGGGTGACCAGTGCTGCCTCCAGTCAGGGGCTGCTGAGCCCGCTCCTGGGGCCCCAGGGGCGCTGCCTGATGTACTGTCACCCGGGTGACCTTGCGTGAGTGTTTCAAGGGCAAGGGGAGCTGAGCTGGTGGCTGGAGGAGGCTGGTGGCGGTGGTGACAGCCTCCGAATGTGACCCTGCTGTGGTGGTGGTGGGAGTGTAAATCACCCAGAATTCTAAGACCAAAGCGGGCCCACTCTTAAGGCTCTGCCCGAGAAGCTGCCCTCATCCCTTCTGATTACCTGTGGCCTCCAGAATTCTTTAGCTGCCGCTTTATAGCGTTTTTCCTTTATGAGACAAGTTCTTGGAAGGTAGCTAAGGCTAGCCTTGAATCCAGCCAGATCCTCCCGCCTCAGCCTTGGAAGTGTGTCTTCAATGGCCTGCCTTCTTTGGTAGATCTCTTCTGCACGTCTTCCCTTCTAAGGACGCCAGACATTGTGTGTAGGTCCATTTGGGGTCTCCTTTCAAATAAGCCTGTTTTTTCATGTGGACCACATGTTTTCCCCACTGCGTGTGCGATCACTGTGAGGCATGCCCCGAGGAAAGACGGTTTTCGGATGTTTCTGCCTCCCAAGCATTTAGCAGGGGACAGAAAGACAGAGAAAAATTGATCAGGCCCGGGCTTCAAGATGTGCTCTGTCCGCCTGGGACAGGATCATTCCAGGAAGGGACCAGGGCCGGCTGCTGGGGCGGAAGGGTGTGCAGAGCACCACCTAGAGGCTGAAATTCTCCACTTCCGTTTACCTTAACTTCCGCGTCTCAGATCATCTTTCTGTCCTGTGTGATCAAGAGCAAGATGAGCCGAGGCTTCGGATTTGCTGCCGAAGTCAGAGAGGGCCCCGACACGCAGGCCCTTTTGACCTGCGCAGAGAGAGAAGAAAGTCAGGAGGCCGGGACTGAAGACAAGGTCCTTCTGGGTAGAAAATGTCTGGTTTGCTGGCTGGGCGCACAGAGGTGGGAAGTACTGGGTACAGTGACTTCTTTCCAGGCTTGGTCTCTTAAAGAAACTGCTTTCACACCGGGCAGTGGTGGCACGCGCCTTTAATCCCAGCACTGGGGAGGCAGAGGCAGGCGGATCTCTGTGAGTTCGAGGCCAGCCTGGTCTACAAAGCGAGTTCCAGGAAAGGTGCAAAGCTACACAGAGAAACCCTGTCTCAAAAAACCAAAAAAAGAAAAAAGAAAAAAAAAAAAAAGAAACTGCTTTTACTGTCCAAAGCTCACATGATCCTGAATGCAATGGGACCCTCCATTTTCCGGGTTCCAAGAACTCTTTTATTTATTTATTTATTTATTTATATTTATTTGTTGTTGTTTTTGTTACTCTAGGCATTCTTGTAGCTGTGCAGTAGGATAGTCAAATAGTCACTAGTGTTACCCAACTAATTCACTTACAGACACACACACATACTGCCTAAGTTAGTGTCTTAGCTTTCAAACAGCGTGCGCTTTTCCACGCTTACTTCATCAATTTGCTTCCCCCTTTCCCGTGTGTCTCTATGTCGTTGCCTCCTCCTGACAATCCCAGAGCACGCTCAATGCTCATCCCCGCCTTTGCACATCTGTGTGACGCTGTTTCTGGAAAACTGTCCCAGGTCACAAGGACCCATTTGGGCTTGAGGTCGCTGCAGTTTAACTCTCCCGGCTTGGAGGCTGGGCTTGCTAATGCTTGTCTGGGCAAGTTGCTTGTGATGATGTCCAACATTGACAGCTATAAGTCACCACTAGTGAGAGGCGATACCTCTGAGGCACGTGTTTGTCTTCTTAGTTTTGCAGGGCTGGGGATGGACCGGGGCCTTCTGCCCACCAGACAACACCATCTCTGAACTGCCCCCCCCCCCCAGCCTCCTGCCTCTTTTTGTTTGATCCAGACTGTTGATGTCCACGAGTAAACGGAACGGACCCTACCTGAGGCGGTTTGTCCTCATCAAAAAGCCAATATTTTGCAATATTTTGACACTGTCATCCACAAAATTCACGCTTGAGAGTCACACAGTTGTTACCAAAAGAGCAAAAATAAACCTAACCGTGTTTTGAGTAAGGTCGTGATCTTGGGTTGGGCTCTGTTCATTCATAGTGGTCGTGTGGCCGGCGAGCTGGGGATTGAACACACTTGGTCAAAGTTCTCACCTCGTGGGCCCTGGACCGGGTGTCCCTACTCTAAAGCCAAGGTGGCCTCTAGCAAGCTTTCCTAAGGTCCCATCAAGTCTGAGTCACTGTTCGGATCAGACTGTCCTCAATGCCTGCTGTGGTGGCCCCCAGATTCTGTGCACACAAAGATCTCTGGGAAACTGCTTTTCCTGAGACAGGGTCTCACTGTGTATCCCCGGCTGGCCTAAACCCCACTATGTGGTTCAGGCTGGCCTCGAACTCACAGAGATCCACCTGCCGCTGCCCCTGAGTTCAGGTTCAAAGGCACCATCACGTCTGGCTTAAGGGCTCTTTTGAATAAAATGAGACCTTCCTTTCAGAAAGTGCCTCCCGGCTTTACAATTTCTCCTTGTTGCCTCTCTGTTTCTGTTTCTGTTAAGAACCCCGACTGGGTGCCTCTCACCAGCCTGTCACACGGCAAGCCGCTGAGGACAATGACAGCCATCAGCCGCTACATGGAGCTGACCATTGAACCTGTGCAGCAGGTGAGTGGTGCTGGGTATCCAGGTGGTGAGACGAAAGCAGCCCTGGAAGGCTTCCTGGAAGAGGGGGTACTTCAGCTGCTGGGGTCCGTTCAGAGTTCTCCAGAGCTGCGGTGGAGGGGAGCCCGTGGGAGGAGAAGTCCTTTGCCCTCTGCTCTCTTAGGGCCCATGGCTGGGGACTGATGAAAGAGAAAGAAACCGTTTAGTTACCTCTACAAGGGTGTTCACAGAGAAAAATGTGGTCCAAGAAAGTCTCCAGATGGTTGAGGCTTCTGACCCATCTCAGGCTCAGGAGAAAGGCCTAGAGCTTGTGGGGTCAGGAGGAGAATTAGGAAAGGAGAGGGGTGGGGAAGTGTGGCTTCTTAGGTGGGAAAAGTCTCAGGTGACAGACAACAGCTGTGTCTGGACATGGTTTACCTGGTGGAAAAAAAAAAAAAAAACAGGTTTCCTTTACAAATGTGAATTACCACACAGAAAGGAAAATGTATACAGCTGGCCTCTTTTTAAGATTTTAGTTTTTATTTGTTTAAATGTTTTTTCATTGTATTTGTTCGTCATATGTGGTTCCTTGTTATCCGAAGATATTTTCATACCAGTGTAAGCTGTATGTATGCTTGTGAATGCTGTGTGTCTAGTGTGTGTTCCCCACCCGATGTATTAGTACTTGATGCACTGCTCAGACAAAATAAACAACTTCAGGGAGACGGGCTTATTTGGATCACAGTTCAAGGATACAGTCCATCATGGTGGGGATCCTGAGGTGACTGGTCACATGGTATCCACAGGCAGGAAGCAGGGAAAGGTGGGTGCTTGTGCACAGCTTTAGGACCCGGCCCGGGAATAGTGAAGTCCACTGTTAGGATGGGTCTTCCCACTAAACTGATCTGCTCTTCATGTGCTTACCGAGAGGCTGGTCTAGGTGACTCTAGGTCCTGTCAAGGTGACAGTCAATGTTGGCCATCACACCACCCCCTGCTTCCTGGCTCTTTTCTCTCTGCCTCCTCCCCGCTCTCCCTTCCCTTTAGTTCACTTGGTTTTCTCTGAGAGTGTCTTAGTCAGGGTTTCTGTTGCTGTGAAGAGACACCATGCCCTCGGCAGCTCTTATAAAGGAAAACATTTCATTGGGGTGGCTTACAGTTCCCAGGTTCAGTCCATTATCATCATGGTAGGACATGGTGGTGTGCAGGCAGACAGTGTGGAGAAGGAGCTGAGAGGTCTACATCTTGGTCCCCCAGGAAGCAGGAGTCTCTGTCCTTCTGGCCAGACTTGAGTTTATACGACCTCAAAGCCCACCTCCCACAGTGGCACATGTCCTCCAACAAGGTCCAACCTACTCCACAAGGCCACACCTCCTAACAGTGCCTCTCCCAATGGGCCAAGCATTTAAACACATGAATTTATGGGGGCCATGCATATCCAAACCACCACAACCAGTTTTACTTCTGTGCTCACGTCATAGACACTTACATAACTGTGTCTGGTATAAAATCAAGGGACCACAGGTAATAACTTACCTTCCTGAGACTGATCAGATTCTCTTAATGTGACTATCTGGAGTCAGATCTACTTTCCCAAAAATGGCCTGGCGGTGTTTTGCTTTAAGTCTGTTCCATTGTGTGTGTGAGCTACATTGTCTCTTTATTCTTCGGTTGCTGGATACCTGGGTTGGTTCCATAGCTTAGCTACTGCACATAGTGTCGCAGTGAGCACTGACATGTGGGTGTCTCTGATGCATTGACTAGGAGAAGTCCTTCAGGTTCATACCCAGGAGTGCTAGCTGGGTTATGTGCTAGATATATTTTTAGCTTTGTGAGACTCCCCCATACTGACTTCCCGATGGCTAGATTAGTTTATTTTGCCACCAGGAAATGTGTAAGGATCCCCTTATGTCTGTGTTTTTATCAGCATTTTTTGTCTTTTCATTCTCTCTCTGTCTCTGTCTCTCTGTCTCTGTGTGTGTGTGTGTGTGTGTGTGTGTGTGTGTGTGTGTGTGTGTGTGTGTATGTGTAGGCCAGAGAGGATGTTGGAGCTAGAGTTACAGGCAGTTGTGAGCCATGTGATGTGGGGGCTTGGATCTGAACTCGGGTCCTCTAGAAGAGCAACACGTGCTCCCAGCCACTGAGCCATCTCCTCAGACCTGCTGTTTGCTCTCTTAATGACTGCCATTCTGACTGGGGTGAGAGAGAATTTCCACATAGTTTCTAATTAAGATTTCTCTGATAGGTAGTGAGGTTGAATGCTTTTTGTATGTTTATCGGTTCCTTATATTTCATCTTTTGGGGACTGTACATTTCATTAGACTATTTATTGATTAAGTTGATCGGTTTCTTATGGTTCAGTATTTTTCAGTCCTTTGTATATTCTAGATGTTAATGTCCGATGGATAGATTGTTAATATTGTTATTATATAGTCCGGAAAGTAATGTCAACTCGCAAAGATTTTTCTCTTCAGTAGGCTCTCTTTATTTGATTAGCTATTTCCACTGCAGTTCACAAGCTTTTTAATTTCACGAGGTTTCATTTATCAACTCCTGAGCCACTGGAGTCCTGTTCAGAAAATTTATGCCTATGCATGTATCTTAAAGTATTTTATCCCTTTTCATCTAATAATTTCAGAGTTCTAGGTCTTACTTTGAGGGCTTTGGTTCATTTAGGGCTGCTGTTCTTCATCTTGAAATTTTCTTTTCCTGTTTGTTTTTTTTTCTTTTTTTTTTCTCCCTCCCCCGTCCCCTTGAAATGGGTTCTTAGCTTACTATGTAGCTCTAGCTGGCCTGAAACTTGCTACATAGACCAGACTGACCTTGAACTCACAGGGACCTTCCAAACCCAGCACCATTCTACATAAGACTTGGAGCACCCTGAGTATCACTGGGCATGGTGGTCCTGGATTCTGAGGGATGACTGCTTTTTAGGCGGTTAAGATATGGCAAAGAGTTTCTCCTGGTTTTTACTTGTCTTTAATTTAAAATATATGTGCCAAAGAGATGTTTTGGTCCCTCCCAGAATGCAGTGCATGTGAAAGATGGAGAGGAGACAGGAGTCAGATCACCAGGTGTGGTATCCAGCTGTCAGTCCAGTATCCAGCTGGAGAGACTTTGGGTCTAAGTTCAAGGTCACCTGTGCATGTTTGAACTATCATTAGGTGGCAGATAGGCACTACTGTCAGGTTTCTAGGCCAGCTCACCAATGACTTCCAAGTTGCTGAATCCTCATCGTTTCTCTCTGAGACTCACTTGGCCTCCGGTGCTGACTCTCCGGTCCCAACACTGTTTTCTGCCACCTTCATACTCACTCATGGTTAGCTTGCCCTTAGGGTGGGATTGTCTCAACCTTGTCAGGGAGTGCTCCCTCCTCTTAGTGTGCTCCTACAGACCCTAGCTCCACTGCCCACTCCTAACTCATGCTGACTCCCAGGATGCATCTGTTCCTCTCCCCTTACTTCCGGTCCCAGATGCCCAGGTGCCTGTTCACAGCACCACGTGACATCGCATTCTTACTACATCCACGTGGAGCTCAGGCTTTCCCTGCCCAAACGGGCTCCTTCTGCATCACAGGAAGTGGTGTCCCCATCTATGCAGATTCCCAGATTCCCCTCTCTTCCCCTTGCTCCATTCCCTTCCCACCCAGTTCATTTGCTGGTTCTGCAAATGCTTCTTTTAAAATAGCTAATGAAACCTATAGTCCCGTACTGGAGAGGTGAGGCAGAAGATTGCTCCAAGTTCAGAGTCAACCTGGGCTACAACAGTGAGCTCAACACCTGAGGTATAATGAAACCCTGCAACAAACGAAACAAAATAATGTCTGGGCTCTGTATCGAAACCCAGGCTGCACACAGACACTGTCTCAAAAAAAAAAGGGGGTGGGGGGCTCTTAAGGCCACACATAGACACTATCTAAAAAAAGGGGGTGGGGGCTCTTAAGGCTGCACATAGATACTGTCTCAAAAAAGGGGGTGGGGGTGGGAGTTCTTGAGGCACACAGTTGTCCACTGACTCCTCTCTACTGCCACTCCTGTACCACCCTGCCATCTACACCAGCAACCATAAGGGTTGTGTTTGGTTTGCTCTTTTGGTTTGCTGGGTTTTTGCTGCTGTTGTTGTTTTATTTGGGTTTGGTGGTTGTTGTTTGTTTATTTGAGACAGCTCTGTAGGGGAAGCTCCTGAAACTCAGCTCCTCCTACCTCAGACACTGGGGTTGTAGGTGTGTGCCAACAGACCAGGCAGGAAAGCTCTTTACAGACATAACTTACATCTTTGAATTTTATTCATTATTTTATGTGTGTGTGTGTGTGTGTGTGTGTGTGTGTGTGTGTGCATCTGAGGTATGTACATGCACCACATGTGTGCAGGAGCCTATGAGGTCAGAAAAGGGTGTCAGATCCCCTTGGAGCTGGAGTTATGGGGCAGTGATGAGCCACCATGCAGGTGCTGGGATCTGAACCTGCGTCCCCTGCAAAAGCAACAAGTACCCTTAACTACTGAGCCATCTCTCCAGCCCCCATAACTTACATCTTAACCTGTCTTTGTTTAAAACACTTCTCTGGCTTTCTCTTTCACACAAAATAAAATCTAAACTCCTTCCAGGGACTCCAGGCCTCCCAGGTCCTGGCCCGTTCCTTCCATTCACAACCTGCTCAGTGCTCCCTGCCTTCCAGCCTGTCCTCTCCCATAATTCTCTTCGCTCTGGGGGTTCTCAGCAAAGCCCTGGTCACTGTTTTTACTTTTCTGCCCTGGCCTTCTCTCGCCTGGCTTTCTCCTGTAAGAGCCTATAACGTGCAGGTCATGGGCCCACACTGACCATGTAGCTCAGTGGTGTGGCCCCTGTGCCACTATGTGGTGGACACGGGTGCTCAGAGGACTTGGCACCTGACAGCTAGGCTTGACCCTTTGCCGGGTTCCTGGTTGGTGACTCCTTCTGCTTGTGATGAAGTTCAGAGAGAATCAATGCACCAGTGTACAGTGAAGAGCCCACTTCAGCCATGAAAGCATTCTTCTGGCCAGGGGGAAGCAGAGGGGTGGGAGGGGAGGAGGGAGGGGAGGAGGGAGGGGCCCTCGGGAGCGATGATTTTTGAATCACAGCACTAAGGAAAAAAAAAAAAATGTCCGAAGCCTCTCTGGGGTGGGATCTGGGCTGTGACTCGCTTCTGCCCTGGGTTCCATCGCCAGCACTACAGAAAAGAAAATAGTGTGGAACTGTGTTCACCTTCAGCCACTTCATGCCTCAGGGTCGTATGGTCGATTCTAGGGAACTGCCCTCCCTATGACCCCGTGTCCGCAACCCCTACCCACGCGCGAGGGGCGTGCGACTCCCTCCTTCTCCCCCCACCAAGCCCAACCAACCACCAGGGCCGTTCACCCAGCCTCTTCCACCTGTGCCCACCAGAGGGCGAGAAGGGCCGAGGCCACGCGGACCAACAGCTCCACCCTCAATGGGCAGGTTTGAAACCCCTTGCTCATCTATTGATTGGGGTGTATAATCTGCCCCGGGAAATTTTAGGATTTGTTCTGTTGCCTAGGAGCCACCTGCTTCCCCGCTCCACCCACGGGTTTCTATTGCAGCTCCCTCCTCCTGGGGGCAGCAGGGTGGTACCTTACCCGGGTTCCAGGGCTGCCTCCGGAACACCGCCTTTGCCCCCTGGTGGGCTTCTCCACCGGTCCCACTGACGCACGTGGAATGGTGTACGCCGACCGCCTAGGACTGAGCCCTCATTATTGGGGCCAGAGCCTTTGCATCAGGTCCCTTTGTTGTTGCTGAGAACCACCAACCTCGTTGATTTGGCTGCGAAACCGAGACCCGAAGGGGACACATTGCCTTTGGCGGTGATGCAGTCAGTTAGCACAAGATGACCTTTGTCATTGCGGTTGTCATCGTCGGGCACACGGCATAGAGGAATCACTTCTGTCCTTTCCACCATGTGGCTTCTGGGGGACCCTTACCTGTTGAGTCGTGTTGCCAGACCCCATGTGCAGCCCAGGCTGGCCTTGAACTCACAATCCTCCTGGCAGTTCCTCTTCAGTATATCCTACCAACTTTGCCATCACAACCCGATCCTATTTATTATTGTTGCTGTTATTCAAAGGGAGACTCTCTTGTAAGCCAGGCTGCCCTGGAACTCATTATGCAGATGAGGATGATCTGGAACTCCTGATCCTCCTGCCTCCGCTTCCCTGGTGCTGGGATTGAGGGCATCCTCCACACCCTGGCCGAAGCCCAGAATGCTGCATGGTTCTGAAAGTCCAGCAGATGGAGCTTTTCTGATCGCTAGGGAGACTCTCCCGGAGTTGCTGTGCTCTGTGTGGGGATAGATGGATGGGCTAGGGAGGTTGCAGATAGATGATGGATAGATCCCAGGCCACAGACCTTCCTCCGGTGTCTCCCAAGCCTCCCGCCATCCCTTCACATGCTGCTCGGGTGTGAGTCGGTAAATCCTCAAACGGGATGTGTTGCAGCTGTCCAGGTTACAAATGGACACCCCCTTTCACCCAGAAATTCCTAGAGATTCTCTGAGTACCCAGAAGTCCGAGATGTCTGGCTGGGTTTGTTATGTTTTTCTGTTGCTTCGAGAAAACACCACGACCAAGGCCGCTGATAGAATGAAGGGTGTGTTTACGCTTGCAGTTCCAGAGAGTGAGAGTCCGTATTGGGGAGGGCAGCATGGTAGCTGGAGCTGGCCCCTGGAAACGGAGAGCTCACACCCGGAACTGCAAACACAAAGGAGAGAGAACCAGCTGTCAATGGCATGAATCTTAACGTACCCAAGCTCCCCGCCACAGATGTACTGCCTCCAACGACGCCACGACTCCTGGACTGCCCAGTGTCACCAACGAGGGACCTAATATTCAAAAGCCTGAGACTCCGAGGAACATCTCATGCAAACCACTGCACTGGTGTGACTTACTGGAGTCCGCACAGACCGGAAAAGCAAGAGATTTCAAAACCCTGAGTACCCGTCAGTGAGGGATTGGTTAAATGGACTCCTAACGTCTATAATGCCACTCTTAACAAACCCCATAGCTTGTCATATGGAACTATATCCAAGGCATATCATTAAGTGAACGTAAAATGTGTAAGAGACTGTGGAGTGTGCTACTGTTTGTGGAATTCAGGAACACTGCACCACACACATGCGTGCCTTTGGAATACTAAAGTGAGGGCTAAAAAGGGAATTAAATCAAGTGTCCCTGCTCACCCTTTCCTTCGCTCCTTGCAGGCAGGCTGTAGTGCCACCAGGCTACCCGGTGATGGGCAGACGAGCACCGGAGATCCCTCCTTGCAGGAGCCTCCCTCATACCCTCCCATCCAGGTCATCCAGGCCAGAGTGTCTTCCAGCAGCTCCTCCGAGGTCTCCTCCATCAACTCCGACCTGGAGGTACAGGGCCTGCCCGGGGAGTGGGGGTGGGAGTGTGCATGGGTGTGTCACCTACCAACACCTGCTGGGGCCTCCTTGAGATTGACCTGCTTTCTAACACTGCCTTGTTAACCTCAAAACCGCTAATCATGAGTGAAGCGCCACACGGCTCCCACGGTCTATGGGGAAGCTTCTCAAAACTAGGACAGGACTCCAGCAATTTCATGGTTGGGCTGGCAAGGGAATCCTGGATGCTGGGGTCCAGTTCACATAGACTACTTAGGTATTCGGGTCCTTCCTACAGAAAAAAAAAAAAAAGCAAGAATAATAAATCTCTTAAAAGCCTGTGTAGTGGTTTAGGATTGATGGCTTAGGCTGTAACCCCAGCGCGCAGGCGGCTGAGGCATGAGGATCATGAGTTCGAAGCCAGCCCGGGCTATATAAGAACCTGTTAGAAGGAAAGGAGAGAGGGAGAGAGAAGGAAGGCTGGTGTCAGTGTTTCCCCCACTCATCTGACCATAGAAGAGTTTCTTTACCCCAAGGAGCAGGAACCTGTGATACTGGCGCTGGCCCACACAGGCAGGATCTATGGGAAGCAGCAAGCCTAGCCTCCACCTCACTGTGTATCTGAATGCAATGCATGTCACACCAGGGATGCACAAACAGGTATAACTCTCAAGTGTGTCCTGTCGCTCCGGGTTCTAGTAGCTGCGGTTCCCAACCACATTGAACAAGGGAGTTTCCATTTGTCCGAGGACAGAGGAGAGCAAGGACGACATAGGGGTCACATGTATGTCGGAGAAGGATGCCATCTGGCTTTTTTGGTGGAGGAATGGCTGAGTTCTGTGCCCTAGCCTTTTGGGTGCTGAATGCCCGTTTGTGGAATGATAGTTGTAAGCAGTAAGTAATGTTGAGTCATGGCTTGGGTTTGGTTTGATTTTCAGTGCCCTTATTTGGCAAAATAATTATGTTCTCAGAGTCTAAAAATTAGTCAGGCTTATACTGTACCCTGAAATCCAAAACTCAGAACTTCTGACTGTGAGGTAAACCAGATTCTGTAGTGTGATATTCCAGACGTTTCCAGCCTGTGCACTATTTCTGCTCATAGCTAGTGTTCTGTCCTGGCCATCCTCTCCCCTGTCCCAGGCCTCTGGACCTTTCTTCCTGGGTTCCCTCTAGCCCCATTTCCATGGGCCAGAATTCTACCCAGAAGCCTACTTCCGTGAACCCTCACCCCAGGACCAGTGGCTCCCTCCCTGCTGCCCAGAGCCCATTTTCCTGCCCACCTCCACAGGTGGCCATGGCCTGATGAGTGTGGGTGCGTTGCTCGTCCCTCACTCTTAGAACAGCTGGCGTTTGAGAGCTGGGTTGGAGTTAGGAATTGTGCACCTGCTGGGGCCATTTTCCTAAACCGAGTGTGAGAGTATTTGCGACACCAAGCAGCCTGGAGCTGGCAGTCTCCACTGAGGTCTGTAGCTAAAGGGACTACAGAGTGAGCCCAGGGCAGAGCAGGGACAGGAGGGCCCATGGGGGAGGAGGGGAATATTTACTTTGTGGAAATGATGACATCTCCTCCCCCACCCCCCAAAAGCACTTGGCATCCGTCTTGAACATTGCTGGAGCCTGCCCCTGTAGTTAGTCCGGGCCGTGTCTCTGCTCTGCGGTCCTTATTCTTCCCCCAATTATAGTCTCACAGTTTTCAGAAGTCCATTATTTAAAAATATGTGCATCCTTGCTGTTCGGGTGTCTCATACCTGTAATCCCAGCACTCTGGCAGCTAACACTAGAGGATCACTGAAAGTTTAAGACCAGCCTGGACTACACAGTGAGACCCTGTCTCAACACAAAGCCAGAAGTTAAACATATGTGAATCCTAGAGCCCAAACTAAGCAAGCAGCTCTGGCTGTGTCTCCCCTCATTAAAAGGTAAATGTATAAGCTGGATGGTGGCGGCACATGCCTTTAAGTTCATGACCTCTGAGTTCGAGGCCAGCCTGGTCTACAGAGCAAATTCCAGGATAGCCAGGGCTACACAGAGAAACTCTGTCTTGGAAATAAAACAAACAAACAAAACTCTTATCCTTTCTATTTCTGTATGGTTTTGTTTATTGCTGGGGACTGAACCCCACGTCTTGACCAGCCTGCAAAAGCACCCTGCTGTTGAGCCAAGCAGACCTACGTCTTTTAAAAACTCGTACAGTATTCGTGACTATGCTGGTCTCAATGAGAATGGTCCCCATAGGGTCATATATTTGAATGCTTGGCTCCCAGTTGGTGGAACCATTTGGGAAGGGTTAAGGAGTGAGGCCTTGTTGGAGGAGGTGTGTCTCTGGGGGTGGGCTTGTGTCTCCCTCTGCCTCATGATTTTGCCTCAGGATGTGGGCTCTCAGCTACCGCTCCAACACCATGCCTGCCTGCTGCAATGAGATGCCATGGAATGCACATTTGGGGGCAGAAAATTCAGAAAGCATAAAGAGAGCAGAGGAAGAAAATGAAAATCAACCCCCTGGCTCACTAACCAACGGTCACCGCCTCCGTGCCGTTGGTTTTGGAGCCACGTTCCTTGAAGGTCTTGGTTTGTTTGCTACTAAGTGAGATCAGGAAGGTGTCTGTTAGCAGATGATGTAACCCCATACCTCACCTCGGCATCTGGTCAGTCATCCAGCAAACATTTTCCGAGCGTAGGCATTTGAAGGAAAAATACATGAGGACAGAGGGGCTGGCCCGAACCTGCCCGCAGACAGGCAACTACAGTGCCTCTCGGCCACAGTGACTCAGGTCTTCTGCAGATGCCTTCAGAGGCAAGCGTGGGGGTCAGAGTCAGGCCTCACCTCTCCCGTCTCTAAGCTGGCATCATTCACATACTTGATGGCATTCAACTCGGGCATCCAGGGCATCTCTCCTCCCTCTTGGGATGCCTCATTCAGGGCATCTCTCCTCCCTCTTGGGATGCCTCTGTCCCTGTCCAGCTCCTCTTCTCTGACTGCTACCGAGTGCCCTTCCCCCATCCCCTGGCTTGAATCTGTCACTGACCACCCGGGCTTCCGTTTGAGCCCATTTAATACAGTCTAGGAGAGATGGTACCTATTGTGTCTCTCTCTGGCCACTCTGAAAATGTGAACCCTGCCAAGTCTAGTACCCATCTTATGTCCCTGGTCTCGGGGACAGTCGCTTCTCCCCAAATATAGGAGGAAGTAGTTGGATAGATGGTCTCCAAGAGTGTTTCCAGTTCCCACGGTCTGTAGCTTAAACCTAGAATGTGGCCTTATTTCATCAATGCTCAACCCCCCCCCCCCCCACACACACCCCTTCACTTCCTCAGGAATGGAAGAAATATTGCCACACGCTGTGTAGACAGGAACTAGCACATGTTTCAGAAGCATGAGAAAGCATGCTTCAGGAAGCTCGTGGACTGAGACACTGTGTGCTGTGGTTCACACAGGGGACAGAATCATGGCCCTGAAAATGACTTAGGAATGCATGGAGCCAGCTATGGTGGCCACATCTTGGGAGCTGGTGGCTGGCTTGAGGGACATGTCACAATCCTGTCCCACAGGATAAGGACTGTGGACATGTTTATCGTGTGTAGAAGGGAAAAAAGTCTTTGCACAATTTGATCTTATTGCAGTGTACATAGTGTATACGTACGGCGTCATTATACACACAGCATGGCTGGGATAATTGTTCTCAGGAGGTTATTCTATAACTGTTCAGAGAGAAAAATCCCCCAAGGATAGAATAGATATAGATTGTGTACGTGTGTATGTGTGTACTTTTGAACACTTACTTTTGTTTGATGTGTATGAATGTTTTCCTGCCTGTGTGTCTGTGTACCACGTGCATGCAGTGCCTGAAGAGGCCAGGAGAGGGCACTGTATGCCCTGGAATTAGAGTGAACCATCATGTGGGTGCTGAGAATCCAACCTGGGTCTTCTAGAGGAGCAGCCAGTGTTCTTAACTGCTGAGCCGTCTCTCCAGTCCCCAGTGTGTGTGTGTGTGTGTGTGTGTGTGTGTGTGTGTGTATGTGTGTGTGTGTGTGTGTGTGTGTGTGTGTGTGTGTGTGTGTGTGTGTGTGTGTATATGAGTCTTTTTTTTTTTTTGGAGTCCTATGTAGCCTAAGCTAGCTTCACACCTATAGGTAGCTGAGGCTGGCCTTGAAGACTTCAGATTCTCCTGCCTCACCTCCCCAGTACTAGCTGGGATGTTATTTTCTGAATCTTTTTCTGTGAGGAAAAAAAATGTTTTTTTTTTCTTTTGTTGTTGTTTGAAACAGGGAAAAGATCTAAAACATTTTATTTATTGTTAGTCTTTTGGGAGGAGAGACTTCTGTTATAAAGATTTGAGTTAACTGGGCTTACGATGTCATCATAGACTTAAAATAATAGCTTAAAAGCCAGGTCCGGTGGTGGTACATGCTTGTAATCCCAGCACTACAGGCAGAGGCAGGAGAAGTGCCGGATTGAAGTTTGTTTGATCTACACATAGACCCTGTCTAAAAAACAAAACAAAAAACTCCCCAAAAAACAAAAAAAACTAACTACTCCTTCCAGCAGAGGGCGCTCTTGTTAACTCTCACGCTGTCCCTGGTGTTGGCTCTTGGAATGACTGTCCAGGTTTCATTTCACGCAGCTGGGAGATTCGAGCCTGCTTACTGGTTTGCTTGACTTTAAATAAACTTTTCATTTTGGAATAATTTTGGATGTACAGATTTTTTTTTCAAAATTAGTACAAATTTCCTGTTTGCCCTTTTTGGCCCAGCTACCTCTTTTCACGTCTTACGTAACACGCTACATTTAGCAAAGCTAAGAAACGAGCCGAGTGTATTTCTACAGCTGGACTCCAGGCTCGGCTTGGATCTCGGCAGTTTCTCACCAGCTGGATATGGTCCAGCACAGTGCACTGTGCTCTGAAACAGTCCTTAAAGAACCGAGTGCCCACGAACTGTTAACACCGCAAGTTGCCATTTACATTTTGGGTGGATGTCTTATGTTTTTCTAAGGAAAAGCAAAGTGCTTTTGAATTAAAATCTCTTCTTACTTCCATCACACTTTAAAGATCATGGAGCTTTTTCAGCCCTTGCGTTATATCAATTTAGTAATCTGTACCTTTTCTAATGAATTTTTCTATTTATGTTTCCACCAGAAGAATGTCAGTAAGAGATGGGTGGGGCTGAGGGCCCTCATCCCGGGGAGGCCCCTGCCCGGCTGGCTGCAGCATATCTGTGCTATCGATTCGCTTCTGAATGTTTCCTCTCCACTTAGAGGGGGAAAAGATGAACGCCAGCAGGGAGAAGGCAGGGGAAGATACCCGGGGACAAATATGAGCAACAATGATACATATGTATTCCAACTTAAAAAGGAAGATGAATGCTAGCCAATTGTAGTGGTCCATGCCTGTATTCCCAGTACTGGGAGAGGCTGAGGCAGGAGGATGACATGTTTCCTGCCAGCTTCTGCTACACACTGAGAGCCTATTACACAAAATTGATTACTTAATTGAAAATAAAAAGATGCATGGCAGCTAGGCCAGGTTTGGTGTAAAACCCCAGTTCTTGAGACTGCCACATGTTCAAGGCTAGCCTGAACTACAATATGAGAACTTATCTCAAAAAAGACAAAAAGAAAGAAAGAAAGAAAAGAAAATTCAGGCTTCACATGCATGATGCCCTGGGTTTCAGGATAAGTACCCCCGCCCCTGCAAAATAAAATGAATGTTAAGGATTCTGCACAGAGGTTAGCTGGGGCTATGTGGAGATTGTATTAGGTTTAGTCATAATATTACAATTTAGGATTTATCTATGGAAGCCTTCTAAGTGATTTGCAAATAAAATGATTTACTTTAAAATACCAAATTAGGAGCTAGGTGAGCAGGCTCACACTGGCCTTCATTATTCTTTTGTTTTTGTGTATGACTACAAACCCTACACTTAAAGCATTTAAAAATGAGCATTTAGAGAGTCAAACAGTCCAGGCATGTCGTCACAGGCTGGTAGTCCAGCATTTGGGAGGTGGAGGGAGGAGGATCAAGGCTAGCCTCAGCTAGGCAGTGAGGTGGAGGCCAGCCTCAGCTACATGAGACACTGTCTCAAGAAACAAGTCAATAAAAGACTTGAACAGTAGAAGCTTTGTTTTTGATGGCTGCTAGGTCGTGTCATAGACGTCCACGAACAGCCTATCAGCATAGACTCCTAGCTCCTGCCTGGGTCAGAAATGCATGTCTCCCAGGCACGGAGTGAAGAGCTGGAGGACCGATGCAGACAGTCCGCACTCACTCGTCCAGGATCTTGAGTCAGGCATATTTGAGGCTTGGAGTGGAACCAACCATGCAGTAAATGCTGAGTAAAAATGAATGTAAGCTGCTTGGCAAACCCCGTATTTCAAGGTGGAGATTTTATTTGCACCTCTTTCTTACAAGTTTTATGAGTTTGCATTGGGTAATCTCAGCTATGTGGTTAATAAGTAGAAGATTTACTGTTATTATTACTGTTATTAGAACTGCTGCTACCGCCCGTAATTTCTAATTATAGTAATTGTGAAGTGCCTGAGAGTCATTTCTCCCAGAACCCAAAGCCCTGCGTAACCATGGTGGGTTTATTTTATTTTGATCATTTAACTAACTTACTAAATTAATTACTCTGCTAATAGCGACTGCCTTCCTGCTTGCTGGAATGTTGTCCCGCCCCCAACTCCCACCCCCAGCCATCCAAGGCTCTGACTCCCGGCTGGCTCACCGAGCACATGGGCTGACTCTGAGCTCTCCTCTGTGGCCCCGGGGGCGAGATCCGTCCAACACTCTCTGTCTCTCTTTTTATCCTACAGCAGAAGTATTGGGAAGCCCTAAACTCGGAGCAGGTATGGACAAGCGTTTGGGCTCTTTCGGGAGGGACTTCCATGGCTTGATTTTTCCATTTCTGTTTCTGTTTGAACCCCCTTGGATGGAGGACATGACAGTTTTTTAGTTTGGGAAAAAAAAAAAAAAGGAGGGCTGGAGAGATGGCGCAGGGGTTAGGAGCACTGGCTGCTCTTCCAGCCTTCCAGAGGTCCTGAGTTCAATTCCCAGCACCCACATGATGGCTCACAACCATCTGTAATGAGATCTGGTGCCTTCTTCTGGTGTACAGGCATACTATATACATGGTAAATAAATACATCTTTAAAAAAGAGAAAGGAATGCGGGCTGGAGGTGTAGCTCAGTAGAAGGCCTGCCCGTACAGCTCCCTCCCAAACACTGCAAAGTAAATACATAAGAAATAAAGATCAGGAGGCAAGCCTGGGATCCCTGGAGTTTGGGGACTCTCTTTCCAAGGTCTTTTCTGCACTGGGAAGTATTCAGAGCCAATTGGCTCAGCTTGGGAAGAACTCAGTGTAGCCCAGTGAAGAAACACAGTCCGGCCGGCCGGGTCTGTGAGCCGTGGGGTGGCTGCAGGTCACATGTGGTATGTGGGGTGTGGCTGCAGCAGTTGTGATGAGAAACAGCCTCACACGGTGCGGTTGTCTTTCTGAGACCTCCTGCAGCTGGCAGTCTCCTCACTTGCAATGACAGGCAGGCATGTTTGGTGACAGTTACCTGTGCCTGTCATCAGCCAGGATTGTTTGTGACACAGAATGCATCATCTCTCACACAATTGATTTTATGCCTTTTTTTCTTTTTTTTCTTTTTCTTTTCTTTTTGAGACAGGGTTTCTCTCTGTAGCCCTGGCTTCCTGGAACTCACTTTGTAGACCAGGCTGGCCTAGAACTCACAGAGATCCACCTGCCTCTGCCCCCCCTCCCCGAGTGCTGGGATTAAAGGTGTACACCACTACCCCCCAGCTTTATGCCTTCTAATTATGTTTTTTTATTATTGCTCAAAGCATCTGAGCACATTATCCTATAGATTTCTAGATGTCAGCACATTATCCTATAGATTCTGAAGACTTTAAATGCCTTCTAAGATGTAATCTACATTAAAGGGCTCACCTGTTCAAAGTGCCAGACTGTTTCTGCTCATGGGCAGGTGACTCCATCAGGGCTAGCAAGAATAACTTCCGAAGCATTCGAGGAGTTGGAACAGTGGCTTCCGAACATCAGAGCATCTAACAAGAACCGTAGTGACTACTCGTTAAGATGTCAAACTGTATGTCTCACCCACCCAGCAGTGGCCGCAGAGCCCCTGGCGTCAGCCCAGTGACCACTGGCATGGTGCCTCTGTCATTGTTAATCCAGAGCATGTTCAGAGACATCTGATCTAGGACCTGGGTCTGTCTGTGCTTGCCAACAGTATTCGTGAAGAGTGCCCTGGCCATCCACAGAGGACAGAACAGGCCCCTGTTCCCGCCACTGTGCACATGGCTCTGAGGCTAAGGGCCACTGAGTTATTTTATGTAGAATCTTTGATGTCGGGAAAGAGTTTGGTTAGAGGTGCCAAGTCTGCAGCCACAACTACACAAGAAGTTTGCACAACCCAGACAGGTGCAGAAGACTGAGCTGCATGGACCAAGTTACCTCAGGGCCAGGTCTGCAGTGTCACTGGGCTGCAGTGGTCTTTTTAACAAGGTGTGTGTGTGTACACGTGTGTGTGTGTAGGTTGCTACAGAACATCACCCACTCGTGGAGACCAAAGCAGAGCGTCCGTCCTCCAGAGTGTCTTCCTTTATTACTCTCCACCTTATTCTTTTGAGGCAGGGTCTCTCCATAAACCTAAACCTTGTCATTTTCGGCTAGACTTGCAGGCAGCAAGCCCAGCAATCTTCCTATCTCTACCCCTCACATCACCGGGGTTACAGGGTTCCAAACTCAGGTCCCTGTGGTTGTGCAAAAAGCACTTTTAACCACTGAGCCATCTGTCAGCCCACTGTGGAGTTTTTAATCACCGAGTAGAACTTGGTTCAGTTATATGGGTGAATCATTAATTGAATTAGGTTCTTTTTTCAAAACAGAGTGGAAATTTGTGTTTTAGAGCTGATATGCTGTGGGCATCACATGAGAACCTTGAAGGTTTTATGTGGGACTTCTCAGAACTGAGCTGTGAGCTCAGTTTGCTCGGGTGATGATCAAGTGTCTTTCTCTGAGTGCATGTGTGTGTCTGGGTCTGGGATCCTACCCAGATAGGTCTTTCGGCCCAAGCTAACATAGCTCCCATGATCATCGCTTGTATCTGGGTTTTTGTCGTTGTTTTGTCTGTTCGTTTTTGTTTGTCTGGTTGGTTTTGAGACAGGGTTTCTCTGTGTATCCTTGGCTGTCCTGGAACTCATTATGTAGACCAGGCTGGCCTCGAAGTAGAGATCCACCTGCCTCTACCTCTTAAGTGCTAGGATTAAAGGTGTGTGCCGCCGCCACCGCCGCCACCACCACCACCGGGCTTTGTTTTGTATTTCTGTGACAGTCTTTCACAGTATAGTCCTGATTGTCCTGAAACACTCCATGTAGATGTCTATGTAGGCTGGCCTCAAACTCACAGAAATTTGCCTTCCTCTGCCTCTCTGCCTCTGCCATGCTGGAATAAGAGGGGTGTGCCACCATGCCCAGCGACAAAATCCTTAATCTTAAACCACGCGCAGGATTCACTCTCTGCTCCGTCATCTTTGAAGAGTGCTTTGCAGACAACTCCATCTACACCGACAGGCCCATTTCCAATCACTCCTCTCAAACCTTTGCCGAGTTCGTTGCCATTCTTGTTGGAGTCCACGATGACACCATGCTGAATTGGCTTTTTTTTTTAAGTGTGTGTGTGTGTGTGTGTGTGTGTGTGTGTGTGACAGCTCACCAGTGGCGATCAGAGGACAACGTCCAGGAATCAGTCCTCTCCCTCCATCGTGTGGGTCTCAGGGATCGAACCTGGACTGTAGGACTTTGCAGCAAGCACCTTTTACCGACTGAGCCACCTCACTGGCCCTCAAGTGGTGAAGTGGTTTTTTAAAAAAAATATTTATTTTTATTTTATGTGTATGGAAAATTTTTACCTGCATGTATGTCTGTGCACCATATGCAAGCAGCAGCCAGAAAAGGGGATCACACTCTGGAATTAGAGTTACGGATGGTTGTGAGTCGCAATGTAGGTGATAGGAACTGAACCTGGGTCCTCTGGAAGAGCAGCCAGGGCTCTTCCGGCTGAGCTCTCTCACTGGCCCTGAGCTGGCTTTTAAGAGTTTACTTTAGACATGTCCACTGAGCCTCGAGCTGAAAGAGTACAGGGCGGGGGTGGGGGGGTTGGTGGTAAAGGCACAGCTGTGCTCTGCCCTTCAGGAACTCACCATCTCCAGGAGGGCCAGGCAGATGTTCAAGGAAAGATTAGTGTTGTCCAGGTGCAGATGCAAATGAGCGGTGGAGGTAATCCCTAGTGCAATGCGGGGTGAGAGCCCACTGGACGGCCGCTTCAGAGAATGACGCCAGACAAACCGTTTCCTTGGGCTGGAAAGAGAGTTGAGTTTATCTGCTCTTTTCCAGGAGTGTTACACATCAAGGAGATTTCGGGACAAGGCTTGGTGAGGGAAGGAATGGAGGAAATGGAAAGGGATGCGGGCCTAGTCTGCTCAGGGTGGCTGTTCTTTCTTTCCTTGATTTAAAGCTGCGCTGTGTGAGGACGTGATGCCAGTGTGAGGGCAGAAGACATAGCTCAGTGGTAGAACACTTGCCTAGCATGCTCTGGGCCCTGGGTTCCATCCCCAGCACCTCTGAAGTTAATAAAGCTATGTTCTCTCTCTAGACCCGTGAACACAGGCCTGACTAGCTTGTACTTACTGACTGACTTTCCCTTGTCTTTGCTTGGGTCCCGAGACCCAGGATTGGGCTGTCATCTGGGGGGTGGCTGGGCTTGAACCGTTGGAAAGGATCTGTCACACCAAGATACCTTTTCCATCTTTTTTCCACAGTGGGACCCTGAAGATGTCAACCTTGAAAGGAACAAGGACAACGTGGGGCTCCTTAGATCACAGATGCGCAGGGGCTCTCTGAGCCCAGTGGACTTGACCTCCAATGACTGACATCTCCAGGAGCCAGTCCACCAGTGCAGAACTCAAGGTCAGGCATCTGTCAGTGACAAGATGGACGCCAACCTACAGTGCCACCCATGGCAGACGTGGGAGCTGCTGCAGAAGCTTCCCAAGGAGGGAGGAACCCCGAGCTGTCACTCAGCTTGGCTAGTCTACCCCATGGCTCAACATTGGAGCTGTGGGGTCTGTGGACAGATCTGCACATGCCAAGTTGACCCTCACGATGACAAGTTCACAGATGAACCCCATATGTAAAGATAAGCTTTCTCCCAAAGGACATGGGATCTGTTCCCATGAGATTCAAGCATAGATATTGTTTGCTTAATAACAGGATCGAACTCACCAAGAGCTACTATTTGGGTCTCAACAGAACACATTCTTCAAGACTCAAGTCAGCCCAGATGAAAGAGTGCGTCCGTCAGCTAGGGGACCCGGGCACAAGAACTAACATAACTGCTGCACCTTATGTAAGACTGCCTGGTCAGCCGAATATTTGGAAGATCACTGGGAGGGCAAGGGTAACCAATAACTGATCTTGGTAACAGGATTCCCTCCAGCTTGGCAGAGTATGTGCCGAGGCTGGGTTTGCACATTATGGGGTCATCCATGCTCTAGGAGGTAACAGAAAGCGTGCCAAGGATAAGGGCACCATACAAAGTGTGGCTTCAAGTATGGCCAGGCTGTCGGAGGATGACCTCAATACTGTGACCAGGAGTGAGGGGAAGAATGAAGGAGATGGGGCCAGCCAGGAGCAAACGCTAGAGTGAATAAAATGTGGTTGAATGCATGAAAACTTCTCACGGTGGAGGGCAGGGATAAGTCGTCTGCCACAAGGGGAACTGGGAGGAATGCCAAGAAGCACAGCTCTGCTCCGAGCTGGCCCGGGACCGCCTGTGACTCAGCCGCAGCTGCCCCGTTTCTCCTAAGGGGCGGCGCAAGTCCCAACAGTGTGAAGAATGGGGTGAGGTGGAAGCTGGTTGGTTGTGCAGGATTCTGCATAGTGCCCAACTCCCTGGGTGACCTCTAAACTAGCATTCAAAGCCACGTTATCTGCTTGGAGTCCTTGGTTTTCCTGTGAGGGAGCTTTGCTTTGGAGTCGTCACCACTGAAACCACTCTGAGGGAAGAGGACCATGGGATGGGGAGAAGCGGAACATTCCAGCCTAGATCATAGCAAACCTGAGGCAGGGAAGGTTGAGATCTCTTGTAAAATATTAAAAGGACCAGCCTCAATATTATACTTCCCAGGGGCTCAGAAGAGAAAACTACGAACAGCGAGAATTATTTTCGGGAAAAGAATCTAAGTATACCGAGCTCTTAGTCCAATTATTTATTCTTCCCATGCACTGGGAATCCTGGTATATATACACTTACAAGCAGTAATCCCTTGGCAGTGCAAAGCCAGGCTTCCAGGGCCAAATGGAGGGGTGATAAGAATCACATAGAGGGGCAGTAATTGTTAATTATCATTGGCAACCCCAAAGGGAAGTGACCAATGGGGAAATGAATTAACTAAGGGCTAAATTCGGGTAATATCTAAGAAGAGAGCTCTTATGTGTTCAACTATAATCTTAAACGTGATCAGAAGGAAATGTTAAGAATCTATAAGTCACTAGATCAATGGGTGAAAATAAAACTGCCTTCTTTTTTCCTGTGGCTCCTATCTGTCCAAGCTATCTGCTGTTTTTCTGCAGGGTGGGGGAAAGTGTGCTTGGTCGCTAGGCAACCTGTGTACAGTTAGATGCCTCTGGTGATAGTTAAAGGGAGATCTGGAACTAGAAGTAAGATTTGGGAAAGGAGAAAGTTAAGCTTAATTAGCAGGACTTCTCAAACAGGTAGTCTGGATGCTTAAGTCTTCTTAGTACAGAGGTATCTCTGATAAGATACTTTCCTCCATCTGGGGATGGACCTGGCCGGATGCTGCTAATGATGATAATTGCAGGGAGGCTTGAACTGGGGTTCTGGCTGAGCATAGCTGTCAGCACAGAAGGTTATCTAAATATTCCTAGAAGTGGTTAGGTAAGGAGTTAGCAGTCTATAAAGTTAGCAAGGCTGTAAGAAAAGGAAGGTCTGAGCTAAATTGTGAGAAGCTATTGCTTAAAGTCCACCTGACCTAGGCGGTGTCTGGTGTCTCCTTGTGGAATTTACCTTCATTTGGGAGACTTATTATGTGGTGGTCTGGACTGTTATTCCTGTTAGTCCTTGAAAGTGGCTAAGGGAGATATCTGATTCCAGGGCTAAAAGGAGAAGAAATGGATGGACCTGAGGGAAGGAAGTCTTTCCTGAGGCTGTTCTCCAAATACCTTAAACATATGTGTACAAATAGTGATCAGTCCACACTGTTAGCCCTTCTTAGGGAAAAATCAATTGGGAAAGCTATGAAGGCACACATGATTTTCTTAAAAAAAAAAAATCAGGGACTGTAAGAGGCCAAGATAACCTCAAAAATCATGACCCTCCTACCTACCCCAGCTTTCCAACTGCGGGGGTGGGGTGGGGGGTGGGGGTCAGTGGGAGTGGGGGGGTGGGGAATCACAGGCCTGAGCCACCATGCCCAGCCTTGCACTTTATAGTTGAGGAACCGTGCTTAAAAACAGGGAGCAAAGTATCAGTCCCACAAGTAGAAGAGGCCGTCCCAATAAATGATAATGCAGGCCCTGGAGTTTGGGCTATGTTATCTGTCCTGAAGTCTGTATGATTTAGGGAGCATTCTGATTACTAAATTCTCTTACAAGCTTGCCTGGAGGGCTGTGGCTCAGTTGGGTGAATGCTTTCCTGACAGGCACGAGGCCCTGGCTTCTGTCTCGAGTTCAGTGTAAAGGAGGTGTAATGATACACGTCTGGAATGGGAGGTGGAAGCAGCAGGATTAGAAGCTCAAGGTCATCGGCCGGGTGGTGGTGGCACACGCCTTTAATTCCAGCACTCGGGAGGCAGAGCCAGGCAGAGCTCTGTGAGTTCAAGGCCAGCTTTGTCTAGACATAGAGTTACAGGATAGCCAGGGCAACACAGAGAGACCTTACCTCAAACAAACAAAACAATCAACCACCACTAACCTGGGGATAAGCTACAGCTCAACAGTAGAGCACTGGTTCCATCCCCAGCATGAATAGAAGTTTTTCTTCCTTTTTTCTTTCATGAACATGCCAATCAGCATTTTACACATAAGACTGGCATCTTTATAAACACTCAGAAAGATGTTATATGAAGGTAGATTTCATATAAAATAGGTATCACTGTACAGTGCATACTTCCACTTCAACTGATTAATTATTGTGTGTTGCACCCGCACCAAGGAGCATGTACGGAGGTCAGTGACAATCTGCAGCTATCAGTTCTCTTCCCGCCGCGTGGGTTCTGAGAATTGAGTCAGGTTTCAGTTTTAGCAGCAAGCAGCTTTACCAGTTGCACTCCACCCCCCTGCTTAAATTCCACTACCCATGTAAGATAACGCTGGGGCTAAGATATAGCTGAGTGGTGGAGTAAATGCTTGGCGTGCGCAAGACCCTGGGTTCAATTTCTAGCATCGAAAAAAAGGTCCAAACCTTCACAGTCCTTTCAAAGTTCTCTGCACATTTCCCTCTTGCGCCTTCACATTTTGCAACCTGTGCCGACATTAATCTATATACTCTTCCTCTCCTCTCCTCTTTTCTGAAGTTAAAAGGCCATGCATGGGCAGAGGAGGCTATGCATCCAAAAACAAACAAACAAACAAAAAACAAAAAACCAGACACACTGTAGTGTCCAAGGACTCTTTAACTGGTGAGAAACGATCTCTGACAAGTTCGAGACTGGTGCTAGGCGAATGAGACAGAGAATGCCTACTGTGAGCAGGGACGGGTGGCACTGGCCTGTAATCCCAGTTATTCCTGGCCAAGACAGGAGGGTGGCAAGATCGCCAAGCTCCAGGCTAGCCTGGGTCATGTTGCAAAACCCAGTCTCAAAAGTGAGAAAAAAAATTATTATTTTTTTTTTTTTAAATT
Organism: Peromyscus californicus insignis; assembly: GCF_007827085.1. Classification (NCBI taxonomy): domain Eukaryota; kingdom Metazoa; phylum Chordata; class Mammalia; order Rodentia; family Cricetidae; genus Peromyscus; species Peromyscus californicus. Next base: position 15,823,365 of record NW_026294458.1, on the reverse strand, counting down.
AAATGGGCTGGAGCTCAGAGTCAAAGCGCGTGCCTAACACACACGATGGCTCTGGTTTCAATCTCCCAAAGTGCCGAACTGGGACGTTTAATCTGCTTTTTCTTTGCTTTCGTCTGACAGCCACACACGGCACTGGGCATTTGGAACTGCTGCTTCCGAGCAGGGTAGGTCGTTAAAACTCCTGGGTTCCTGCTCCAGTCGCACGGGAACCCTGCCGGTCGCTGCCAGCGCTGGAGCCGGAGGCCGGGGCGTGGCTTCCTATTCCCCGGGGTCTGGCTGCAGGGCTCTCCTCCGCGGGTCGCTGCCCCCTCTTCTGACGCTCACCCTCGACGGCCCTCGAAGGACAGCAAGGGGTGTCCTCCGGCAGCGGGGCAGCAGAGGGCGGACCTGAACCGGGACAACAACTCCAGTTGGGGCCGTTTGCTCCACCGTGGACACTTCCGGGAAGAAAGGCAACGCAAGACCCGCGCATGCGCATCCCTCTGCCACCGCCTCTGCGAGCAGCGCAGGCTCCTCCCCGTGGGCTCCTGGCATTCCCTACTTGGGCACCGCTGACTTAAAGTGTCTCCCCGCTGGGTTTTTTTTTTTTTTTTTGGTTTTTCGAGACAGGGTTTCTCTGTGTAGCTTTGCGCCTTTCCTGGAACTCACTTGGTAGTCCAGGCTGGCCTCGAACTCACAGAGATCCGCCTGGCTCTGCCTCCCGAGTGCTGGGATTAAAGGCGTGCGCCACCACCGCCCGGCTCCCCGCTGGGTTTTTAAAAGGTAGCTACAAGGCTGTTCTGTCGTGCCTTTGCGACTGACTAACAGCCTGAAGCTGTACTGGAACCATTCTACCTACGTACATTCAACTTTTTAAAAAAAAAACAGAAGCGCAGGTGCATGATTTAACTAAAGAACATCAGATCGTGCCGGAGTTTATTAGGAAAACAACAGCGCCCTGCCCGCCCCGCACCCAACGGCCCCCTTTCAACTTCCCGTGGGTGTTTTGCTCTCGTGTCTTTGCACAATGTCAAAATTTAATGAGTAGCAGTGAATTCAAAACCTACTTGGAAGTCTAGATTTCCCTTGGTAACAGACAGTTGGCAAACACAAGTTCTTTTATTTTGACTTTAATTGCTAATACTAACTCTCAGATCACACACTGCACACCACCGTGTCATTGTATATCTGCTGTCTGTGTGGGATACAGAATAGCCAAAGAAGTGTTAAAGGGCCGGCAGAGTCGGGGCTTCGCTGGAGGCAGAGGCCGAGAGCTGGTACCGATGCAGAGATATGGCGCGTGGTAGATACCAACACCCACAGTCCGACTGTGGCGCTAAAGGCAGAGAGCCAAGTCACAGGGTCGGTCACAAGGGACCAGTCTCACTGCAGAGGCTCACAACTGTGGAGGCGAGCTGTAAGGACCTGATTTGGACAGATGGACAGACAGATGATGGCAACTCCAGTAGTGGAGACTGAGCTAAGCTGAAACCTAGGAACAGTCGAAAAGTGGGTGGGGTCATTGGTGTTGCCTATTGGGCGTCCTTTTTATATAGTCTAGGTGAGGGTTTGGTTCATCTAGTGAGTTTGATAAGTTATTGGGCCTGGTTTTACTGATAAGGATTTAATTACACCCATGTGCTCTTCCATTCCTAACTTTGAAAAATGTGTGAGTGAAGTGTTTTTACTTTTAGGCATAAGTTCTTGTAAATCTGTGCCTCATGGGTATTGCTGGACTCATGATGGTGGCCTCACGGGCAACAAGGTTCAGAGTTGCCCTACCTCTGCATCTGCACCCATAGAATGGAGCCAAAGGATGCCTGAAAAATGGAGTTATGTAAGGCAAGGCACAGCCTGCAGCCGCTGTTTCTCACACTACGGAGTGACCTAGAGCGAGGAACAGCATGATCTCCACTCTTGGACCTCGTAGACAAGCACACCAGCACTTAGCTTCATCCCCAGACTCCAACCTGCTTTCCAGCTACCAGTGCCAAGATTTGAACTAGATTCTCCCCAGCTCCCACTGAGCACAGGTTAGAGTCAGCAGTTAGACAGGGTCACTGGCAAACTGAGAAATGGAAAAAACTGGCTACACATCCAGAGTTGTTGTGGAGACTTCAGACCAGGACCACCTGGATAGTCCCTAGCTAGACCTGGCTTCTGAGTTCCCAGATCACGAGGACCTGAGCCCTCTCCAACTACATGCAAACAAAAGGATCGTACACATAAAATAAAAGTAAACGAATCTTTAAAAATTTTTAAATAGGGGTTGGGGATTTAGCTGTGTTAGAGCGCTTGCCTAGCAAGCGCAAGGCCTTAGGTTCGGTTCTCAGCTCTGGGGGGGGGGGGGGGGATTTAAAATAAGGGCTGGAGAGATGGCTCAGCGGTTAAGAGCACTGGCTGCTCTTCCAGAGGTCCTGAGTTCAATTCCCAGCAAGCACATGGTGGCTCACAACCATCTATAGTGGGATCTGATGCCCTCTTCTGGCATAAAAGTGTGCATGCAGATAGAGTACGCATACATTTCATACATTAAATAAATAATTAAATCTTTTAAAAAAATTAAATAAAATAAAAAAACAAAAAGTTAAAAACAATTCAACACAACGTCAAGTACGAGAGAGCATGCGGCACCACTAGCAATTACAATCATGGATTCGTGTAGTTGTGATTTTCAAGCTGTGAGAGCACCTAAATACATCATACCTAAAAATATAGCTCCCCGGGTGTAGCTCAGGGGTTGCCTCGCCTGTGAGCTGCCCTAGATTCCACCCACCCTTGCCACAAAACAGCTCCCAGTAAAATTCCTTGTTCTTCGAAGTTGGTAGCACAAATACCTCCTATTCCATTTCAAGAGATGCCCCTGGGCTCGAGCAGATCCTGTAGTTCAGCTCCTTGCCAATCGTGTCTCCTAAGACTCAAGAAAGATGATAATAGAAGATTGGATAGAAACTATTCCCACACTGGAGAAAACCCGCCAGAGAGGGCCCCTGGGAAGTCTAACAGCCAAGTTGGTAGTTAAAAGCTCCGCAGGAGGGAGAGGAACAGTAGAAGAGAATCAAAAAAGAGAAACATTCTATTGTCTCTTTTGTGCTGGTTTTTTTCTTTTTTCTTTTTGGTTTTTCAAGACAGGGTTTCTCTGTGTAGTTTTGGTGCCTGTCCTGGATCTCGCGCTGTAGACCAGGCTGGCCTTGAACTCACAGAGATCGGCCTGGCTCTGCCTCCCAAGTGCTTGGATTAAAGGCGTACACCACCACGCCCGGCTTGTGTTGGTTTCGATTTGTTTTTTTTTTTTTTGTTTTTTGTTTTTTTTTTCAGACAAGGTCTCTCTCTGTAGCCCTAGTTGTCCCGAATCACTGCATTGACCAGGTTGGCCTCGAACTCACAGAGACCCACCTACCTCTGCCTCCTGAGTGCTGGGACTACAGGCGTGCGCCACACCTGGCTCTTCCCGCAGGCTGACTCTTTTCTAGGGAAGCTGTCGGAGAAAATAAAGACTTACAGAAAGGCTCTCAGTGTTGGCCGCATCTGAGAAGGCTCTCTGGGACATCAATCACTCTTACCAGCAAGGCCCTAAAGTCCTCTGGCTCCGTGAGAGGAATAGATGGCCAGGGGCCACTTTTTAGCGGCTTCCCATGTGTGGCTCGGTGCCAAGCAAAGCAATACTGTCAGGCCAGGATGGGTAGACTCCAGTTGGTCTGCCCCTGAGAAAATAACAGGACTTACGACTTAGATGAGGTGCCTGATACGAGTCTGATAAGGTGCCTCTGTGGCTGGAGTAATGGGGACGCACGGGGCTAGGAGAGCAGGACGACCGGAAGGCCTGGAGCGTCCAGACAAGGAAATTCTCTCCCTGAATTGCCTTTTCCTATTGAGATAAGATAATATACAATAAAGCACAGGGCTCTGAAGTGCTGCCTCCAACCCCAGCAGAGCAGCCAGCGCTCAGGCCTGGCTGAGGCATGCGATTTTCTGGGGGGTCTCCAGCTGGCCCTGGCCTGCTATGCCTAAGACAAAGGCATTGATCTTAGACCCAGAAGCCAGGTTCTGACTCCTACCGCTCACTGATTGTGGGATTCTGATTTCCTCTTCTTTTTCTTTCTTTCTTTTTTTTGAGGTAGAGTCTTTCTGTGTAGTCCAGGCTGACTTCAAACTCATTGTGTACACCAGGCTGGTCTTGAACTCTTGATCTTCCCATCTCAGCCTTCCCATTACTGGGATTACAGGTGTGAGCCACTGGGCCTGGTTGTCATTATTATTAATCTCACATATATGTCCACCTCTTCTCCTGTTAGGAAATGCAAAGACTCCTAAGGAGCCATGAGCGAGCTCTTTAAATTCCAAAACGACGGAGAGAGATCAGCACAAAGGATTTCATTTGTATAGGTTTTCCCATTTTTCAGGACCAGATCCACTTTTCCTTAAAACTCACCTAGCTATCTTTTAATGCCTGGGCACATTTTTATTATCCAGCTGTGTGTACAATTAAAGTTGTGAGCAGGCAAGACTGAGGAGCCTGAAATAGGTGAGTACACAGTAGCAGATCGTGTCACCCTGTTGAGAGTGCCTTAGACAGGAACTAGATCCCTGTAGGCAATCTAGTGACTCGCTTATCCAGTGTCCCAGGAGACCAGTGCTGGCAGCTGCCACGGAAGATGGAAGGCAGGGTCTAGGGCTGGGCTGGAGCAGTGCCTTTTCTCGCCACTGTGACCAAACAACCAACAAGAAGTAACTTGAAGGAAGAAGGGGAGGCACGGAACGGGAGTATGTGGCAGCTGATCACATGACAGCCAGTCAGGAAGCCCAGAGACATAAATGCTGGGCTCGGCTCCGTTTCTCCTTTTTATTTAGTCCAAGACTCCAGCCCACAGGGATGGAGCCATCCACATTCAGGGCAGGTTTTCCCTGCTCAGTTAAATCTTTCTAGAAACACTCTCTCAGACTCTCCCTGAGGTGTGTTGCCACAACGATTCTAAGTCCAGTCAAGTTGACAAAGAAGAATAACCGTCAGTCTGAGATGTTGGCCTGAATGTCTGCATCAGGGAGGCGGAGCAGATCCCCTTGATCGGGAAGAGAACTGATGCCTTGTGAACGGTTGTCTAGTGCCTGCCCCCCCCCCCCCACTCCCGGCTGCACCCCAGCTCCGTTTATTACCCTCCTTAGCTTCCTCGGCTGTAAAATGCGATAATTGATATCTTCCTGTCACACGGGGTTGTGAGACAACAAACGTTTCTTAGTAAAACGGTAATTTCACCTCTCTCTGTACACACGGTTCCTGGGAGATAGGCCAGTGCTCCAACTAGCTCTCATGGTGCCGAACAAAGGTTGCATTCTCTCCAGGGGCCGGCATTCAAACAGGCTCCACTAGCTAGCCTATGAATGGGGTCACATTTCTGCCCCCCTTGCCTTCCTTATCCCTTTGGTCTTCACTTCCTTTATATTCCATCAGCTAACACTTTCTGAGGGGTTAGTGTGTGCAGGCCATCCTGCTGGGTCTGGAAGAGGATAGAAAACACCCAGTCTTGGCTTGTGTTGGCTGGAGAGAACACAGTGCCTGGGGGGGAGGTTGGGAGGTATTTCTACTGCTAGAGCTATTTCTACTGCTAGAGCAGGGAGGCATTTACCAAGGATACGTACGACCTTTGCGTCTGGCTTGGAGGAGAAGGTCATGCTCTCCCAAGCGGGGGAAGGTCAAGAGCACAGAGCACATGGGCGCATACATGTCGTGCCCATGTATGAGTACAATGACCTGTCCCTTTATGACAGAAAGGCAGTGTCAGCCACGCTCGGCCAGCAGCTTCTCTCTAAGCAAGAGGGTTTAAAAACTAGACAGTTCCTGGAAATAGCCCTGCCTGTTATTTCTGGGTTGTGACCATGGCTAAATTAAGACATCTGGCCCCCACCCTGACTGTGCACCAGAATTACCTGTGGCTTGTCCTACGTTTGGATCCCATTCACATTTCCTGGCCCCACCCTTCATGAGCTCTGATTTAGTGATTGGGTTTGGAGCCCCGTAACTGCGCTCAGCTTTTGCAAATTTTGAGGGCAGAAATACGGTTTCACACTTGTTTTTCTAGTTCCGCACTAGAGACTGAACACAGGCCAGTGTGGTGGTGCAGGCTCGTAACCCCAGCACTCGTAGATGGAGACAGGAGGGTCAGGGGTTCAAGGTCAGACTGCTACATAGCAAGCCTCCACACAAATACTTGTAGTAAATGAATATATAAGCCACATAAAATAAATCTATTGAAGAGTAGGTGTATACCTCCAAACACAATGCATCAATAAATAAATCCAACCACCAAAAGGCACATAGTTAGGGTTAGTAAGGATGTAGTAAGAACTCCATAGTAAGTAAATAGTAAGAAGAGACCAGTGTAAAACCCAAGAACTACTAGTCGTTACCTCTGCTGTGACTGCTTACTGCCTCGTGGTGTCGCTGTCGGACACTGGCCCTACTGTGTCTTCAGCTGGCTCCACCGGAGGCTTTTCATAGCCGCCTGCCAGGGCCGCTTTCCCCTTTGCTGACCTTGGCTCACACGTGAGTGATCCAGTTCACCTGCAGAGGCTCCTCCCTCCAAACCAGCTCGGTCAGACCTGGTTTGAGCCCTACGCCACTCACTGAGCCACACCTCCCCTCTCCAGGCTTCTCCTCCCCAGAGGGCCGTCCGAGGAGCTACAGCTTCTCTTTGATTACCTTGGAGCCTTAGGGTAGGAATATGTCCATTTTCTCAGACAATGAGATGGTCCTTTTAAAGAAAATGACCAGTCAGTTCTGACCTCTGTTCAGAAGGCTGTACTTAGTGGCTCCTATTATCCTCTAGAACAGTTCTCAATGTTTCTAAGTATTTCGACCCTTTAATACAGTTCCTCATGTGTGGTGACCCCAACCTTAAAATTATTTTTGTTGCTACTTCATAATTGTAATTTTGCTACTGTTACTAATCATATTGTAAATATCTGTGTTTTCTGATGGTCTTAGGTGACCCCTGTGAAATGGTTCCCCCCCCCACACACACACAAAGGGGTCACAACCCACAGGTTGAGAACTGCTGCTTTAAAGGGTATCCCTTCAAGACTACCAACGCCTATACTTTTGGTAAAGCCAATATCTGGGACTCCAAGGCAGGTGTTTGCTTCTTTAAGGGAGCAGAAAAATCTCCCATATGCCTAGTCTCTGCTTGGAAACCATATGATGGGTGGATTGTTCAAAATCCAGCAAAAAATCTCCATGCAGCCAAGAAAAAGGATCGGTGGGTCAGGAAGCTGGGGCCTTATTGGTTACTGAAGGTCGCCTGTAGAGGTGGGAGGCTGTGTGCGTATCCATTTGAGGCTGCGTCCGTCTACACTGTGAGCCACAGTGGGGCTAGCTACATCAAAGACTGGTGTAAGTCAGTTCTCAGATCACCCGCTCCAATCCCTGGGCTGCAGCGTCTGAGGGTGTCATGCTCACAGCAGATTCTCAGGTCTAGATTTCTCACCAGTAACACTGATTCAGTGACATGGGGTGCAGAGGAGTAGGGAGGAACCCCACATCCTAGTAAGAAGTCACAGAGAGGCAGAGAGGGCTTGGGCAAGGTGGAGGGCTGCCTGCACGGTCTTGCCTAGCTAGGGACTTGTCCAGCAGGAAGAGCGTTGCACACACAGTCCGATACATCAGAGCTGCCAGCAAAGCTGGGAACCAGTGGCAGCTTCCAGATAAATCTCAAATCTCTTGACAAATAATACGCTGCCTATCTGGCTGTCAGGTCCTAGTTTGAGATGGAGGAAAAATGTGTGTATCCAAAACATCTGTGGGAGCCGCGGTAAAGCCCCTGGGAACCCAAGCAGGAAGACAATTGTGGCCAGTGGTCAGTGAGGAAAGCCCGGTGCTCCGATGACCTCATGGCTCTTTTCTAGACACTCCCTTCCCTCCTGCCCACCTCCACCCACGGGCATATCAGACAGATGACCGAATGAGCTCAGGGGAAAAGTGTTCCCCGTCGATAACGCTCGTTCTCACGTGTCGCTGCCCACCCCCAGCCTTCTTGTCCCCCGAATGTCCCCTGACAGCATGCTGAGCTGGGTTGAGTGAGGTCAGTGGGAACTCACGCTCTCTCTCTCAGCAGACCCCGGAGGGTTGGAAGATTGCGTAAGGGCAAGTGCCTGGTCATGCCTTGAATTCTTTGTGTGAAACCTTCAGCTCTGACAACGCAGGTCACATTTTGTTCCCTGGCTCACTCGCTACACACGATTCTGTCTTCTGAGCAGCGTTGGCCGTGAGAATAGCTTCATATCTCCTCAGAGGGGTCAGCAAGGGACCCTAACCGACGCTGAGGAAGGGACAAGATGTAGCACACTTGGCTCTAACGCTCCAGCCTCTGGAGTCCGCACCTCAGACAGAACCTCCCTCCCCAACAAAAAGGTTGTGAGCGCCCCTAACAGTCTGCTTGGACCTACTGTCTTCACAGCTAGTGACCTACAAGCGGTAACACAAGTCCTGGAGCCGCGTCCCTGGGGTGTCGCCACAGACAGAAAAAAAACGCAGAGGGGTCATCCACATGATCGTGCTTCAAACCTCATTGCTCCCCAGCTCTCTCAGGCCTCCCACTTGGCTAAATATTTGGGAACTGGCACAATAGCTTTATTAAAGCTAGGGTGAGCAATTATGTGGTGGGAAGTCATGTGATTGTCCAAATTGAACCAATTTGTCAAAGACCGTTTTCCTCTCACCATCCCCCCCACCCCCCCACCCCCCGCCCGCAGCCACACCCTACGATAAGATAGGGTCCCCAGAGCACAATAATCTTTTCCTGAGATACAATTTAGAGGCTCCCAAGGGAAGAAACAGTGAGGCTAATTTTGGATTTTCTAAGACTAAAGAAAAACACACAGGCAGGCCCTGTCCTGCCCCAGGAAGCCAGGGTGGGCCCCGTCTTGTCTCTCCAGGGTATCTGCTCAGATCACCAGAGGTTTGGGGGAACAATACTGAGGTGGTAAGGGGAAGATGGGAACAGAGTCTGGCCCTCTCAGCAATGACCATGACCGAGCCTCTCTGGGGTTCTGAGCATCTGATATCTATATTTCAGGATTAGCATTTCTTTTTCTTTTTCTTTTCTTTTCTTTTTTATTTATTTATTACATATACAGAAGAGGGTGCCAGATCTCATTACAGATGGTTGTGAGCCACCATGTGGGTGCTGGGAATTGAACTCAGGACCTCTGGAAGGGCATTTGGTGCTCTTAACCTCTGAGCCATCTCTCCAGCCCTAACATTTTTTTTTAACTGCTCCTTACCATCCCTGCCCCAACTCAACTGCTAATGAACTAAGAGTTGGGGATGCCTTGAGACCCAGCCGCGGCCCTGATGCTTCTCTGAGGATACCCTCCAGGTTTTACTAGGTTGGTAGACATATGCACCTTTTTTCCCCTGCCACATTTGATTTTCCTCTGACTCTTAGAGGATGTGTAGTTAAAAACCAAACGAAAAAACCATTGCTCTGTCAACACTGGTGAGATTTTAATGTAGCTTTGAGTCTCGAGAGTCTCCCGTTACCTTTTACAGTAGTCTGGGCAAGGCTCACACATCTGCCTGTGCTCAGGGTGCCACCCAGGCTGCTGTTCTGCGGACCACGCTTGTGTAGCAGAGCTTGGAGGCGAGTGGTAATTCTGAGCCTGTGCCGCAGCCTCGGCCTCCTAACTGTCTCCAGTCCTTCCACTCAACTCCGGCCCATTCCTGTCGCCTCCAGAGGGATCTCATAGCACAATGCCATTTTCCTCCTAGCTTAAAATCCTCCTGTGATAGGGCTGGAGAGAGGGCTCGGCCGTTGAGAGCATGTATTGCTCTTCCCATAGGACCTGAGTTCAATTCCCAGAGTCCACATCTGGCCGCTCATAACTACCTATAACTCCAGCTCCAGGGGATCTGATTCCTCCGGTCTCTGAGGCCACCTGCATTCACATGTATAATACCTGCACACACACACACACACACATACACACACACACACACACACACACACACACACACACACACACACACACACGATTAAGAGTAAAACAGGTCAGGCAGGTGGATCAGAGTGAGTTCCAGGACAGCTAGGGCTACACAGAGACACCCTGTTGTCTCAAAAAGACCAAAAAAAAAAAAGAATAAAATCAATATTCTTTAAAAGTATGTGTTATAACTGGTTTCCATTCCATTTTTTCCCATTGTATAGGAATAGGAACAATCCTACTGTCCACAAGGAGTAACTGAGCCGGGGAGTGTCTGTAGACTTTCAGCTGCAGGTTTCTCCGTGCTCAGGAAGCAGGGACAAGGGTGAGTAATCCTGACATGGTCACCAGTCCCTGCTTAGACCAGTTCTCCCAGGACGCTTCGTTCTTTTCGATCGTCTTGGCAGAAGTGACTGTTGTTGGCCATTTCCTGCCAGTTGTCCCCGAGCTCTCAACGAAGGTGTATATTTAGTGAAGAATTAAGAACTCTCTGACCCGGCAGTGGCGGCCCCCGACTTTAGTCCCAGCACTCGGGAGGCAGAGCTGGGCGGATCTCTGTGAGTTTGAGGCCAGCCTGGGCTACAGAGCAAGTTCCAGGACAGCCAGGGCTACATAGAAAGACCCCCATCTCAGCCAGGCAGTGGCGGCCCCCACCTTTAATCCCAGCACTCGGGAGGCAGAGCCGGGCGGATCTCTGTGAGTTCGAGGCCAGCCTGGTCTACAGACCAAGTTTCAGGATAGCCATACATAGAAAACCTGTCTTGAAAAACCTTGAAAAAAAAAATCCCTCTGGGGCTGGGGATCCAACTCAATCAGTAAGTGCTCCCATGTATACATGAAGGACCTGAGTTCAGATCCTCAGAACCAAGAAAAGGCCTGACACAAAGGCACACACCTGTACCTCCAGCACCAGAGTGCACAGACCAGTGGGTCTGTAGAGTCTGTTGGCTACAAGGCTAACCTTGTTGGAGTGATGAGCTCCAGGTTCAGCGAGAGAAGCTGTCTCCAAAAAGAGATGGAGAACAATTAAGGAAAACACCTAACACTGACTTCTGGCTTCCACCTTCGCACACACACACACACACACACACATACACACACACACACACACACACACACACACGAGCATGTACACATTGTCAGATCCAAAAGAAACTCAGGACAAATGGCAAATTATTGTGCCTCTTAACGTCTTAACATACCAAGGCTTACTCGGTACCTGTGGCTCCTCTCAGCTCTTCTCAGCCCAACCCCTACCCTAAACCTTCTCCAGCTCATGGGCTCCCCCACCCCCCAGCTTCTCCTTTTGGCTCTCTCTTTCACTGGCTCTCTCCTGTTTTCCTGTCTTCTCGTCTTGCCCCCCCCCTTCTTATGGCCCCTCGCCTACTGGCCATGTTTAGTCTACACTTTCTCTCCCTGCTCTGGACTCTTCCAGATGCCTCTGGCTGTCCTCTCCCTCATATCTACAATAAAATCCTTTTCAATCATACCTTAGCGGAGTCACGTCCTCAGTTTATACATCTGGTGCCAAACTCCCCACTTTGTATTCATATCACATACACATACACACTCTGGGGCATGCACATCTCACACACACACATATACAGACCACATACACACACACACACACACACACACACACACACACGAGCATATATATACCATATATATGCACAAGCATATACTTACCACACACATGAGCATACACACACACACACACACACACACACACACACACACACACACACAAGCATAAGCTTAGCACACACACACAATTTTTAAAAATATTTATTCTTAATATTCAATTCTGCTCCATTCTGACTCATCCTAAAATTCTTTTCTGTGGTGAAATCAAGAAGCCTGGCTTCCCCAGCACAGAGATCTCCGACGGTAACTCTTCAGCATGGAGCTCTCTACCCAGCTGATATCCCTGCTGCTGACAGACAAGCTTTACAACCTACAGACACAGAAAGCAACCATGGGCAGGAAGGTTGAGGCTTGTCCAGGTTGCGCTGTGCAAAAAGGGCAGGAGCTGCACCATAAAAGCCAAGGCCCTTGTTCTCCCGAATTACAAGTCCCTTGGTTTCTGCAGTGACCTCAACGTCCTGAAGTGACCGGTCTCGGCTGCAGGGTTCCACTTAGCACAGGGTCACAGCTGCCTAAGGTGGCTCCTGCCCTCTCGCCGTGCACGGAAGAAGAGCGGACGTTTTAGGCAACGTTTCCTGCCTAATGAGGCAGGTCTGGACCTGTGTGTCCACCCCAGCCTCCCTCGTGTGTTTACCAAACTCTTTGACATTTTGTCCACTGGCTTGCCCGGCTTTTATGTCCTGCCTTCTGCTATCACTGGTGTCCCGGCTGCACCATTCCATCCGGAATGCAGGAACAGCAGGAAAGCTCCCGGCAGGGAGGGGAGGAGGTGATGAGAAGGAAAAAGTTTGGCTTCCAGTGGTCCTGTGGGTGAGCGGGATGGCTGCAGAGGTCTTCCAGCTGGGAGCCAGCGTGTCAAAGTGGAAAGCCCTGCTGCTCACCGGCCGGGCTGCATCACCCCACAGGTCCGCTTCGGCCTTTCCGTTTACGAAGACTGTTTTCAGGCTGGCGAGATAGCTGGGAGGGCAAAGGCCCTCGCTGTGTACCAGCGACCCGAGTTCAATTCCTGGAACCCAGGGCAGAAGGAAAAAAACAACCCCCAAAGTTATCCTCTGACTGCCACACGTGCTCTATGGAGTCACATTAGAGAATTGTGCAAAGAAGTCTCTCTCTCTCTCACACACACACACACACACAATCACACATTTAAAAAAAAAAACCCTCACAATTTTAAAGTAAGTTTATAATTTATAGTTGAGCCACATGTAAAATGTCTATCTGTGGCTGTATATGGCCCATGGGGCACAGGACATGTTTCCTTTATGCAGGTGTAATTAAAGATATCTTATTATTTATTTATTTATCTATTTGAGACAGGGTCTCACTATATAGTCCCGACGTGATGGTTTGAATGAAAATGGCCTCCATAGGGATTCTATGTTTGAGTGTTTGGTGCCCAGTTGGTGTAACTGTTGTTTGGGAAAGATTAGGTGTGGCTTTGTTGGAGGAGGTGTGTCACTGAGGGTGGGCTTTGAAATTTCAAAAGCCCACTCCATCCCCAGGTTCTCTCTCTCTCTCTCTCTCTCTCTCTCTCTCTCTCTCTCTCTCTCTCTCTCTCTCTCTCTCCTCTCTCTCCTACATGCTTGTGGATCAGACGTGAGCGCTCAGCTACTGCTCCAGTACCATGCCTGCCTGCCTGCTGCCATGCTCCCTGTCCTGATGGTCACAGACTTTAACCCCCTGGAAGCGTGAACCCCAAATTAAATGCTCTCTGTTGTAAGTTGCCTTGATCATGGTGTTTTGTCATGACAACAGACAAGTAACTAAGACACCTGGCTATTCTGGAATACCAGATAGACCAGGCTAGCCCAGGAGTTGCAGCAACCCCCCTCCCTCTGCCTTCTAAGTACTGGCATCACAGGTGGGAGCCAACATTCCTAGCATGATTATTGTTTATCCTGCATTGTACAAGGAGGCCTTAAATGCAGCCACATACATCCCTATAAGAGAGAGGCAAAAGGTGATTTGCTACGCAGAGAGAAGGCAACATGAGGAAAACAGATCTGAAGATGCCGGCCTTAACAATGGATACGGTGGGGCTGGCTTAGAGGTTAAGAGCACTGCCTGCTCCTCCCGAGGTCCTGAGTTCAATTCCCAGCAACCACAGGGTGGCTCCCAACCGCCACAGAGCTGGAAGGGGCAGGGAATGGCTCATCCTCCTGAGCCTGGACTCTGTATGCTGTTGCCACTTTGACCTGGGCCCAGGGAGGCTGACTGGATAGCTGGTTTCAGAACTACAGAAGGGAACAAGAATGAATTGTTTCTGCCACCCGGTTTGTAGGAATTTGTTATGTCGGCGCGTTAAGAAGCTGACGCAACCCACACCAGACGTCCGTATTTTATATGGCGAGCAGCCCTGGCTTCTAACCCTCGGGTGTGATGACAACTAGCTTCCTAGGGGAAAGGGACTCTTCACCTGGGGACACTGTGCTCATCGCTATGAGTCATTCTCCTGCCTCAGCCTGCCGAGAACAAGGGATTGCAGGCATGAGCCACTCCCATCCTGGTTCCTCCTGTCATCTCGAGTGTTCATGACGGAGGTGGGTGTTATAAATGAAAAACGGCGGGCGGGCGGCGGCCTTGGTGGGTTGCAGCCCAGGGGTGAGAGAGGCACACACCACGCGGACGGACAGCGCTCATGTAGAGGACTTTATGGCAGGAAGAGACGCAGAGTGCGCTTCTGGAAATAAGGGCTGAGGAGAGGAGAATAGGAGAGAAAGAAAAAAAAGGCGGTAACGGGAAGAAACGCCGCCTGGGGGGAGGGGGTCTGCCTTTAATACGGGGATTTAGCGCATGCGTATGGAGACTATGCATCCATGCAGCGCATGTACACAGACTACAGCAGTAGGACCTGGGCCGTCAAGGTATTTGCCTGAATATTAGCCAGTGCATGCTGTCAGGTCCCCAAGGGGCGGGCCAGGTAATGTCTACATGCTAACAGTGGGTCCTCTGGGCCAGGTACAAAGAAGACTCAAAGGCACCACGCTGTTGGAAGCACATGCAAAAATCAAGAAAAGAAAGCCTCTCAAATCAAGAAAATCGGTAAATCAAGAAAGTCCCTGCTTCCTGGGAGTCTGACTTTGCTCTCCGCCACACACACACACACACACACACACACACACACACACACACACACACACACACACACGCGCTGAAATCATCCCCTCTCTTCTCCAGCTGCAGCAACATAAAAGCACAGTTTCCCAGCCTGCTTGCCTCACCTTCCCATGGCTTCCCCAGCACCAACCTCCTCCCAGTCTCCGGGAAACGCCTCTCCTGAACTGACCAATCCCTTTCAAGATCTTCTCATCCTACCCTGTCCCTTAAGAGTCAGCCATTTTCCCTTTCCAAAAGAAAGAAGTGATTACCTTGGGAAGCAGGGAAGTGTTCCATCCCCATGGGATAGACAAGATGAAGTGGCCGTCTAAGAGGGACGGTATGGGAAGGGTTCACAGCCCTCTGAAGTACATTGAAAATACAGTTCTGGGTCTGGCGAGAGGGCACTACTTCCAAACTTAATGACTCAAGATCAATCCTCAGAACCCACGTGGTGGTTAAAGAGCTGGCGCCTGCAGGCTGACCTCTGACCTCTACAAGAGACACGTGCAAGATGCCCACAAACACATACAACTTTTAAAATTAAAAATACACATTCTGAGCTGGGTGGTGGTGGTGCATGGCTTTGATCCCAGTACTCAGTAGAATCTCTGTTAGTTTGAGGCTAGCCTGGTCTACAGAGCGAATTCCAGAACAGCCAAGGCTGCACAGAGAAGCCCTGTCTCAAACAAAACAAAACCAAACCACAACCCCCCTCAAAAAAAAAAAAAAAAACCCAAAACACCCCCCAAATACAAATACACACACACCCACACACACATTCTGGGCTGGATTGTTGCGTAGCAGTTAAGAACACTTGTTACCAGAGGACCTGGGTTTGATTCCCAGCACCCACAGGGCAGCTCACAACCATCTACAACTTCAGTTCCAGGACATCTGAGGCCCTCTTCTGACCTTTGTGGGCACTGGACACGTAATATACATGCAGGCAAAATATTCTCCTACACAAATAATAAAATAAACAAATCTTTGAAAATTAATATATTTGTATAGTTCAGTACTTACTGTAATGTTTAGATACGATGACAGTTTTAAGAGTGTTTGGAGCTGGGGTATGGTGGCACACACCTGCAGTCTCTACACTCAAAAAAATTGAGTTTAGCCTGAGAACCAAAGACAAACACTGTCTCAGAAAAAAATAATAATAATTGGAAGCAGAGCTAAAAAAAATAGCCTACTATAATCTCCAAGTTCCCTAACCACAGAAGAGTCAAAGCTGGCAAAGATCTTTGAAATTATCTGTATTGTCTTATCCATTGTAAAAATGTTATTTCTGCCGGGTGGTGGTGGTGCACACCTTTAATCCCACTCGGGAGGCAGAGGTAGGTTGATCTCTGTGAGTTCGAGGCCAGCCTGGACTACAGAGTGAGTTCCAGGACAGGCTCCAAAGCTACACAGAGAAACCCTGTCTCAAAAAACCAAAAAAAAAAAAAAAAAAAAAAAAGTTAATTCTATGTGTTGAGAGCAATTAGACCTATCTTCTCTTGCCTTGTTTTCGTTTGAGATGGGATTTTCCTATATAGGCCTGGCCAGACTAGTGTTTGCTGTTAGTCCAGGCTGGCCTGAAATTTGTAGCAATTCTCCTTCCCGAGCCTCCTAAGTTCTAGATTATAGGCATATACCACTAGATCTGGCTTAAAAAAATGATTATTTACAGGGCTGGAGATGATTCAGTGGCCTAAGAGTACTTGGTACACTTGCAGAGGACCTGGGTTCAGCTCCCAGCCCTAAATCAGGTGGCTCACAACCATATGTAAGTCTAGCTTCAGGGACCCAATGGGCAGCACTTATATGCCTGTACATATACACAGACAGACAGACAGACAGAAATATAATTTTTTTTGTTGTTTTTTGAGACTGGGTTTTACTGTGTAGTCTTGACTGTCCTGGAACTCACTCTGTAGACCAGGCTGGCCTCAGACTCACAGAGATCCACCTACCTCTGCCTCCTGAGTGCTGGGGATCAAAGGCGTGTGCCACCACCTCCCATAAAGTAAATGTTTTTAAAGTATTACTGTTCTGTGCTGTGTGTGGTGGCACATGGCTTTAAACTAGGCAGTTCGGTAACTGTAAATTTATTTCTTTCAGTTCTGGAAGCTGGCAAATCCAAGGTCAAAGTGAGGTCAGTTCTGTGTCTGGTGAACACCAGGGTTCACAGAGTGTGATGATGGTATCTTCATACTGTGCTCACATCACAGAGAGGGCCTAGCTGTGGGGGGGAGGGCTCTCAAAGGCTCTGCATACCCTCTTAATAACATCACCTTAGAGGCTAGAATTTACCTTTGGGTTGTTTTTTGTTTTTTAATTATATGTATGTGTGTCTCTCAGTGTGGGCATGTGCATACATGAGTGCAGTACACATGGAGTCCCAGTAGAGGGCGTTGGATCCACTGGAACTGAAATTACAAGTGGTAGTGAGCCACCCAACATGGGTGTTGGGAGCTGAGCTCAGGTTTTCTGTAAGAACAGTGCACCCACCCTTTTAAGCACTCAGTCGTGTCTTCGGCTCTTTTATTGGTGTTTTTGAAACAGGGTTCCACCCTGTAGCCTTCCTGGCCTGCAGCTTTGCATCAGTCTTCCTTCGTCGGCCTCCGGAGGTTACGGAGTGAACCACCCTTCCAAGCCCCACCCCTTTCCTCTCTTCTCCTTCTTCCTCCTCTTCCTTCTTCTTCATTTTTTGAGTCAGGTTCTCATTCCTAGAATTAACAGCAGTGTTCCTGCCTCAGGCTCCCAAGTGCTCAGATTACAGGCATGAGCCATCATACGCAGCTGGAGGTTGGAAGTTCAACATATGAATTGTGGGCGGCACATGCAGGTCATAGCGTTTCAGGAACCTGTCCGTGGTGTTATAGCTTTCCAGTCCATCAGACATGCCCTGCTCTTCCTCACACCTCTTCCTCACTCCCTCATCTCTGCTAGATACACTGTGTTCTGAGCGAGTATAACCTTCCCCCTTCCCTCCCCTCCCCTCCCCTCCCCTCCCCTCCCCTCCCCTCCCCTCCCCTTCTCTTCCCTTCCCTCTGTCTTTATTACTTAAGCACCAGAACCCCATCTTCTCACAGTTTTAGAAGCAGGCATATCTAAGATCAAGGTGGCAGCAAGGTTGGTCTCTCCTGAGGCTTCTGTCTGTGATTTGTGGATGGACCCGTGTCCTCTGTGGCCTTCCCTCTGTCTCCAGATAGCAGGGGTTCCGTTCTGGACACAGAATGTGGTATTTCTAAAGAAACTTGGCACATAGCAGCACATCTTCTATCAGCCTTTTGAAAAAAATCATATACATCAAGGACGAATGATTACACATTCCCAAGGCACCCGAGGGTAAGGATGAAGTTTTCTGTGCATTGACTTGAGCGCCATTCACCAGCTTTTTAGTCTAAGTTGCTGTGATGACACTCTATCTTTGGAATAATGTCCCCCTTTGTCAGATTTTCAGTAAGAGGGTTTATCAGATCATTCAGTCAGTTAAGGGTCTTACAAGCAGAGGTGAGATTTCCCTAAAGAAAGTCCCCACCCAAGGGTCTGACTCAGTAAATTCCTTAACAGTTAAAGAGAAATTAAATCTCATTCACACATTTCACATACACACACACACACACACACACACACACACACACACACGTACGCAGGCACGCATGTATGCAAGCACCTGCTCAAAGCAACACAGCTAAAATGTGCAAGACATGTTCTTTGCTTGACTCATTAACAAACCTGCCTGGTAGTATCTGGGAAGTTCCTGGGGGTGGGTGTCGGGGGTGGGGAGGGCCGATAATGGAAACAATTAAACTTTGACAAATGGCTGCTTCTTCAGATATGATTTAAACACAAAGCACTATAAGGAACTCAAGTACTGAAGCCCCTGATAACATCAAGGGAAGGAGTCATTTCGCATAAATCTTGGGGATGATGTCATCTAAACACACGAGTGCTTAGTAGAAGTTCCAGCTCATCATGAAGGAAATGATTCTTATAAATAGTCTTGATATGGAGATAGCGTTTGGCGTCTTAAGAATCGACTCTTGAAATAGGAAGACCTACCATTGAAGTCATCTGACCCAGGGCACACTGACCCTACTAATCTCAGGCAGGGGCAGTCTCTCTCAGTTGTGTTTCCCTAGGATTCAGTACTAGCCACCACTCCAGCATTTTGCATGTTCAGATCTGACAAATGGAATGGGAGTTTATTACTCCTAGATGAAGGTGGTCTTTTCAAGTGATTAAAAGCACACGTGCTCACGGTAAAGCTTGGGGTAATACAGTGGGGCATGAAAGGGTTTACCAGAGATCCTCCATCCAGGGATAACTGTCGCTAGCATTTGTATGAATCTCATTCAATCATTTCTCCACATGTATATGTTTATAGTCACACGTCCATGATTTAAGAAAATGGGGCAAGGTTAGAAATGGGGTTTCCTCACCTTCTTTTAACTAAACTCTTTGTAGAGGTATGCAGGTTCCAGTTTAATGGCTACATATTGTCCCATTGTCTGACTAAACCTTAGTATCAGTAGGGCTATGACAAATGGACCAGGTTGTTCCTGTTTTTTTCCCCTTCATTATGAAGAACACCTCCTTGATGATCTTTGGCAGGCAGGATGAGTTATCCTTGGAAACTCATAATGGTAGCTTGTCTCCTCCAGGGTAGTTCAGAAGGTGACTGGCATTGGGACACCCCGGAGAATGAATGGGTGGTGGGAAGGTTCATCTTCCCCTCTAGAAAAGAGAAACAAATGGAGTGCTAGCTGCCATACCCCCAGAGTAAGGCTGCAAGCATGTGCCCCTATGTGGCTCCTCTCCTGACCTTGTGTGATTTCCAAGTCTGCTTGCAAGCTTGCCTTTACAGTTCTACCCTCGACAAGAGCAGGACATGATAGGACCAGCCCCCAAGTCCAGGATTAGTCACCCAGGCAGCCTGCTGTTCTGGAGCCTGGACCCCACTTGTGCCCCCAGAGAGACACGGCTATCTAGTCATTTGGTCCCTGCCTAAAGCCAAGGCTTCACTCACTTCTGTGCTTGGCAGACTCCCCAAGCAACTGGGACGCCATCAGTGACCCTTCCCCTTACAGTTCTCGGAAGAGATTCCGTTCCCACTGGTGCTGCCTGAGTTGGAGATGGAGAGACTCTGGAATTCACCCAAATTCTGGGGACAGCCTGTGGGGTAAAATTACCACCGCCAGGGCCTCCAAGTAAAAAGGAGAAGATTCAAACGGCTGTGGTGAATGCCTTTATACAGATGACCTTACATTTTTGTTCAGCTCTCTCCTTTGAGTGACATTGCTGTGTCTAGAAGAATGTTACATCTTGAAGACACACTGAGGTGCCTGGAAAGGACCAGCTTATCCATCCGCTCTGAGAATTGTCATTACCCAGCAGCTTGGTGTAGAAGTACCCATGTCCAGAGTCTAACCTTGAAGGCTCAGGAACTTGATCCTGTGAGTGCCTCAAAGTTAATGGGTCTCTGAAAGCTGACTCACGCAGAGGAGACTGAAATAGAAGGCCACGGAAGCCACATGACCATCAGGAGGTAATGGTGGCCCTGGACTCAAGCAAGGAGAGTTAATTTGGTGATCGGAAAGATGATGAGCTGGTCCCCCTTATCGGGGGGAGCTATACCTCTCAGGTGACAGTGGCCACAGAGCAAAGTCAAGTGAGCTGTAAGTCTAGAACCTGCCCCATGCCTGAGGTGAACAGCTAGCCCACAGCTTCCGTGGCCCTGGTTCTGAGCACACAGCCAACGCACTTCGTACTGCCCATGCCACCCACGCCGCGGTACACCGACAGACACAGCCTGAGCTCTTAGCTCGGCTCGGAGACGCGTGTGTTTCGAGTTGCAGTGCTTCAGCTGTACGCAGTTTTCTGTCCTTTTTGAAACAGAACGGTTTAGTTATGAAGAAGATCCGTGCTGGTTACTTGGTCAGCTTGACGTAAGCTCGAGTTATTGGGGAAGAGGAGACCTCAACTAAGGAACTTCTTCCATCAGACTGACCTGCAGGCGAGTCTGTATGGTGATTTTCTTGATTAATGATTGATGTAAGAGGGCCCGGCTCACTGTGGGAAGTGCCACCTCTGGCCAGCTGGTCCTGGGTTGTGTAAGAAAGCAGGCTGAGCAAAATGTGAGGAGCCAGTCAGTAAGCAGAGTTGCTCTGTGGCCTCTGCCTCAGTTCCTGCTACCAGGTTCTTGCCTTGAGTGTCTGTTCAAACTTCCCTTCATGGTGGACTGGAAGCTATAAATTGAAGTAAACTCTCCCGTAGTTGCTTCGGGCATGGTATTTATTATTGCAGCAGAATCCTAATTAGGGCAATAAACTCAGCATATATGTATGAAGTCAGTGTATCTTGGGATTTTTGTTGTGCTAGTATGTCTGATTTTAAAACTTGTTGTCTGAGTACTGGATGTGCTACTCACTTGTTATTCCCGGCTCTCCAGAAGCGGAGGCAAATGGGTCTCTGTGAGTTGAAGGCTGGGTTGGTTCACATAGCAAGCTCCAGTATAGCCTGGGCTACATAGAGGAACTGTCTTTAAAAAACTAGTCATAAACATTGCTCTTTGAGGGCCGAGTGGCGGTGGTGCACGCCTTTAATCCCAGCACTCGGGAGGCAGAGACAGGTGGATCTCTGTGAGTTTGAGGCCAGCCTGGTCTACAGAGCGAGTTCTAGGACAGGCACAAAAACTACACAGAGAAACCCTGTCTCGAAAAACCAAAAAAAATTGCTATTTGAGTCACTGACTTGAGGTCCTAAACAAAGATGATTAAATGAATTTTGGCTAGGGAACAGGGCAGAGTTTCTAGAATTTCCTACAATGACCTAAACATACTTTTGCTAATGTGTACTCCATATTTATGCAAAATGGATGTCTCCATATTGACAACTACAAAAATAAAACACCATCCACAGGAAAAGTTGAGGATTCTGTGTGTCTTGCATTCAGCCTAGATTTAATTCTGTAAAAAGTAAACAAACACATCCAGCTCATGAATATGCAAATCTATGTTGTCCTCAGTAAATGGTAAAATTATAGGTATATCAAAGAATAGGTTTTAGATAATTATTTGTGATTTGTTATCAGTGAATGTTTGATTTGTACACCTGTTTTGTAAATCTGTAGGTCAGGTGTCGCATAAAAATGTCTTGAGTGCCAAGAGACTGTAAGTGGAAAAATGTGACCTAGGTCTTCTACAGAACCTTTCTCTCTGGCAGTGTCTAGGGACCGCAGGTGCACAGCTTTTCTTGCATATGGACAAGGTACATATGGTCAGATCACATCATAGAACCTGGTTTCCTGTCTTCTCTCCTTCCTTCCTTCCTTTCTGCTTGTCTGGTTGGTTGGTTTTTGCTGTTCCAGCCTTACAACTCTCTCTGATACTCAGTGGTCAGTACTCATCTGCACTGAACAGCCTGCGCCATCAGCCACATCCAGAAACGATTAGATTTTCAAACGTGGAAGGGAAGGTGTAGCGGCTGAAGTATAGGGCATCCTGGTGACTCATCTCTGTGCTTCCTGGACACCACGCATCGCAGATACGGTGTGAGACAGCCCTTCTTCGGTATAGACAGCTTTGTCAAGTCTGCGGCCAGTACACGTGTCTGAGCCCCTGTCTCTCTCACGGCAAAACTTCCCAGTGACTTTATTCTCTCAGGCGTGTGTCTTGAAGCCCACTGGATGGCCACACTTGAGAATGGTGGCGTTTTCTGGTACCACCACCCCACTGAACGGTGGCCCTTCTTACCACTCTTCTTTGTGGGAGCCATGGTATTAGCTCCCACAAAGGAGACACAGGTTGGAAAACAAACCCTATTTTAAAAATAGGTTATATCTTCCTTTTTCTATTCATCTACTCATTCAACACACAATGGTGGAACGGTGTTTAGTTTTCTGGAAAGAGTGATGAGAAAAATAGACAAGACTCTTGCTATTGTGGCTTTGCTGTTCTAGCAGGGAGAGAAATACATGGATATATAATTTTAAAAGTGCATAATAATTGAGGGACTAGAGAGACGGCTCAGCAGAGAAGAGAAGAGCACTTACTGCTCTTGCAGACGACCTGTGTTCAGTTCTCAGCATCTACATCAGGTGGCTCACAACCACCTGTAACTCCAATTCCAGGGAATCTGATACCCTCTTCTGATCTCTGTGGCACCTGCATGCACATAGTACACATTAACATATACAGACAAACACACACACACAAGTGCAAAAAATAAATACTATTTTTAAAGCACAATAATTGAAAAAATGATCAATCCAAGTTCAAAAAGGAAAAGGAAATGGGATTTTCTTTATGGTCTCACAAGCTGCAGCTCAGGAGATGGGGTTTGGTAGCTTTGGACTGGTGTTGTGAGAAATGTGGGAAAGATGGGAGCCTCTATGTTAAGGACCAGGGCAGGTGACCAACAGAAAGGAAATGTCCACCAGAGGAGACTTCAATAACCTCTTGACATGCAACTCAAATGTCTGGGGATGATGGACTTGTCCTGCAACTGAAGTGAGTTAGTCCAGACGCCTGTGGGTAAGAACAGAAGTAGCCAAAGTTCACAAAGGCGGCAGCTGGAATCTTCTCCATTGAACAGGCTCTTCCAGGGCTGTTTTCCATTTCTTGTAAGGGGACTGTGGGGGTCCCGCCCCTTGATAGCCCTCTCCCAGGGCCCGGGGAAGAATTTACAACCAGCTGATAATTTAATCTTTGAAGATATTAAATGAATCTACGTACAAGAAACTCTTTAGTCCATACACTTTATTCTTATGAATTAGTTCTCTCTCTGCACAGCTTCTATTCTGTGCTCACACTTAGCTCCTTTCTTGCCTGATTCTCTCTACATCTTTCTGCTGTCCCCTCTAAGTTCTATCTTAATTCTCTCATCTTAGTTCTGCCCCATCTAGGTTCTCATCCATCTAGTTCTTTCCCATCTTAGCTCCTCTCCTGTCTCCTTCCTCGTCTTGTTCTTCCTCATCTGGCTCTTCCTCATCTTCCATCTTGTTCCTCTAGTCCTCTCTTCTAGCCTTTCAATCTAGTTCTTCCCCATCTCGGTATCTTTCTCTCCAGTTCTCACCCATCTAGTTCTTCCATTCGCTTTTCTCTTCTCTGTCTCATCCTTCTCTGAAAATAAAGCTGCCTCCCCGCCCCCCCTTGACCCTTAACTCTCCAAGCTATCTCTGCTCCTGCCATTTCTGGCAAGGGTGCTTGGTCGCTAGGCAACTTCTGTCACAGCTAGATGTATCTGTAAGTTGGAACCCTTTAGTTCTGAGTTAATAGTTAAAGGTAGATCTAAAACTAGAGATAAAAATTTGGTAAGGGAGAAAGTTAAGCGTAATTAGCATCTCCTCCATGCCTTCTCAAACAGGTAGTCTGGATGCTTAAGTCTGTTCTTAAAGAGTACAGAGGTATCTATGATAAGATACTTTCATCCGTCTGGGGATGGACCTGGCTGGATGCTGCCAATGACAACAATTACAGGGAGGCTTGAACTGGGGTTCTGGCTGTATATAGCTGTTAGCACAGAAGGTTATCTAAATATTCCATTAGTAGAGAGGAAATGGTGCCCAATGAATGATGGAAAAGCTACAACAGCACATGAGAAATTCATAGTAGGAAATGGCTAATAATCAAAAGCCAAATATCACCAAGACTCCTTGAGCCTCAGCTTGACCTCTGGAAGGCCCTTGGCTTCTTCCAGGTATAGCTTGTCATATTCAGCTGAAATCCTACTTCATATGTTTTTGTGGCTTGCAGCAGGCTCATAATTTAAGTTCATCATGATGGGGAAGACATGGCAGAATCATGGTGACAGGATCATGAAGCTAGTGCTCCTCACATCTTGATGGATCAGCAAGTAAGGGATGCTGGTACTCAACTGGTTTTCTTCTCTTTCCCTTTGTATTTAGTCTAGGATAGATCCCTAGCTCATGGGATGGATGATGTCATCTACATTCAGGGCAGGTCTTCCCTTCTCACTTAAGCCTCTCTCCAAACACCATTACAGACATACCCAGAAGTGTGTCTCCTGGGCAGTTCAAATTCACAGTGAAGATGAAGCATCACAGAGGCCCAGGCTAGCCCCCTGAGCTGGCTCTGGAGAGCTGGCTTTCCATTGCACCACACAGTGATGAGGTCCATATACTACAATAGCCATACTTCCATCCATCACACAATCACTCATCACTGGTGCACCAACCACAGCAACATCATCTCATTAAAGACTTTATACTTCAGGAGACCAAGACCAAGACCACGTAGGCCACTCTAGTGTCAAAACCTGCCCTTGAGTAATTCAGGGCTCAGCTGCAGTTATTTTTGCCCCTGTCTCCCGTCAATGCTGAGATTTTTCTGGACACACCCAGGATGTTTAGGTGTGGTGGCCCCTGAAATGTTTCTTCCTCCAGGAGGGTGGGAAAGAACACAGATGTCTTTGTCTCGGCAGAAAAGTCTCCCATAGCCTGAAGCAATTAGGGAAAAAAAAAAATGTCTGTGTGATGTACCACCCCAGGATCTTGGAGATTAGACACAGAAACCCAGGTCATGTCCCAGAAGGGAAGAGTTGAGAGAGCAAAGACTATTTTCAGGGGTTGATAGGGTGAATGGCTGGAAGTTTCTACAATGGAAAAAAAGACTGGGTTATCATCTCTGACCTTGCTATTATTGTTGTTGTTATCAAAAACATGTAAACAGTGCTCTTAAATTATTGTCCCTCCAGAACAATAAAGGTGATAACAGACTTCTTTGGACATTGCAAATCCAAAGAAAATGTCATTGCTCACCAGCAGCTTGGCTCTGAGAAAGCACGGAGCACCGGCGTTGGGATCGCAGCCATGGCAGGGCCAGGGCCGGGGTCAGAGTTATACTCTGTCCTCTGAGAGATGAAGACGCTCAGAGAGAGCTCTGTAAAGGAATGGTCTAGCACAGTGGACGGGCACTTTCCAGGGAAGAAGCCTGCTATTTCAGGAGTCAGATGACATGTGAGGAGAAGGGAAAGAGGACAGGATGGAGGATGGGGCATGCTGCAGAAGAAGAACTGGGGCCGCCAGCTAGGTAGGAGAAGGGGGGAGAAAGGAGGGCTGGAAACTGTCTGGGGACTATTAAACCCAAATGACGATATTTGGGGAATGGGCATTATGTGAAAACTTACTACATTTCTTCATTATCCAGGGCCTTTAGTTCTAGTAGGTTCTCACTCCCCTTCACCTCACAAGAGCTCACTGTCTTAGCTAGGCTCCTATTGCTGTGATGAAACACCAGGAGCAAAAGCACCCGAGGGAGGAAAGGGGTATTTGATTTACAGGTTACAGAGTTGGGCACTGGGGAAGCCGAGGCAGGAGTCTAGAGGCCGGTACTGTACTGAAGTGGAAACCATGGAGCACGCTGCTGCTTGTTCCCCTGACTTGCTCAGCCTGCTTTCTTTGTTGTTGTTTTTTTTTCGAGACAGGGTTTCTCCGTGTAGTTTTGGTGCCTGTCCTGGATCTCACTCTGTAGACCAGGCTGGCCTCGAACTCACAGAGATCCACCTGGCTCTGCCTCCCGAGTGCTGGGATTAAAGGCGTGCGCCACCACCGCCCGGCACCTGCTTTCTTATATCCACTCAGGACCACCTACCCTGGGGTGGCATCACTCAGAGTGTGCTGGACTCTTTGACATCAATCATTAATCAAGAAAATGCCTGGTAGGGGAATCCACAAGGATGACCCCTCCTGAGACTGCTAGCAACAGTGGAGAGGGTGCCTGAACTGACCATCTCCTGTGATCAGATCAGTGATCACCATAACTGTCATCATAGAGCCTCCAACCAGTGACTGATGGAAGCAGATGCAGAGATCCACAGCCGGGCACCAGGCCGAGCTCCAGGAGTCCAGTCGAAGAGAGAGAAGAGGGATCCTATGAGCAAGGGGCACCAAGATCATGATGGGGAAACCTACAGAGACAACCACACCAAACTAGTGGGAACTCATGAACTGTGGACCAATAGCTGTGGAGCCTCTGTGGGACTGGACTAGGCCCTCTGCGTAGGTGAGACAGTTGTTTAGCTTAACCTGCTTAAGGGGCCCCTAGCAGTGGGATCAGGATCCGTCCCTGGTGCATGGGCAGGCATTTTGGAGCCCAGTGCCTACGGTGGGACACCTTACACAGCCTTGGTGCAGGGAGGTGGAGCTTAGACCTGCCTCAGCTGAATGTACCAGGCTCTGCTGACTCTCCATGGGAAACCTTGCCTTGGAGGAGGTGGGAATGAGGGGTGGATTCGGGGCAAGGCTGGGGGGTGGGAGGAGGGAGGAGAGGAGAATCTGTGGTTGGTATGTAAAATGAATAGAGAATTTCTTTTTTTTTTTTTTTTTTTTTTGGTTTTTCGAGATAGGGTTTCTCTGTGTAGCTTTGCGCCTTTCCTGGATCTCGCGCTGTAGACCAGGCTGGCCTCGAACTCACAGAGATCCGCCTGGCTCTGCCTCCTGAGTGCTGGGATTAAAGGCGAGCGCCACCACCGCCCGGCGAGAATTTCTTAATAATAAAAAAAAAGAAGAAAAAACAAAAAAGAAAGGAAGAAAGAAAGAGAGAGAAAGAAAGAAAATGCCTGGTAGGGGTAGTAGGGAAAGAAAATGCTACAGACAATCTGATGGAGATATTCTCTCAAGTGAGGTTCCTCTTCCCTGATGATTCTAGCAACTGTCAAGTCAACAAAAAAACTAACCAGAACAATTGACCCCTTGCCAGCCTGACACACAAGCCAGAACCACCAGAGAAGAGGGAACCTCCACTGAGAAAATGTCCCCATCAGAGTGACCTGTAGGCGAGCCTGTGGGGTGTTTTCTTGATTTAATGACTCATGTAGAAGGAGCCAGCCCACTGTGGCCAGTGCCACCCCTGGGCGGGTGGTCCTTGGATGTATAAGAAAGCAGGCTGAGCAAGCCATGGAGAGAGCAAGCCAGTGAGCAGTATCCCTTCAAGGCTTCTGCCTCAGTTCCTGCCTCCAGGTTCCTGCCCTGACTTCCCATATGATGGACGGTGACCTGAGAGTTGTAACATAACATAAACCCCTTCTTCCCAAGTGTTGTTGTTGGTGGTGTTTATCACAGCAATGGAAATCTTAACTAAGGCACTTATTTATTCTCACTCTTTAAAGCGAGGATGTGTATGGAGCTGCGGGTGGAGTTTCTGTGCGAATATCTTTCAAGCATCGACATTGCTGAATTCTTTGTTCCCAGCCTGACGGGAAGAAGAGGAAGTACAGCTCTTTCTTCACATCTGCTTGTTCTACAGATGAAGATGAGTCACGTTGGGGGGGGGGCAGTGTGTTAGAGGAAAGCTACTCACATCACGGGAGAAGGAAACAGAGCACGACAGGACAGGGATATGGATAATATATTCCCAACAACCTTCCTCGCTGACCTACTTTCCCAGGGCACCACATCAATTTCCACCACCTCCCAAAATAGAGTCAGCAGTTAATAACCAAGGTCTCACCTAATATCCAAGCCATACCGTTGTACCAGTGGCCTCTAAAAGACTCATAACTCTCTCAAAATGCAAAAATGTATCCAGTTCATGTCCAAGAGCCTCAAAGTCTTAATAGTTACATCTGTTCAAACATCTAGGTCCATAGTCTCTTGGCTGTTGAATGCCTATTAAAAAAAAAGTGACATACCTCCCAAATACGTGGCACAAAGTAAACATTCCTATTCCAAAAGAGAGGAACGGGGCACAGTAAGGAGGGATGGGACCAAGGTAAGACTGAAACTTAGCAGGGCAAACATTAAATCCTATAGCCTTATGTCTGGCGTTCAAGTCGCGTGGTGTCCTGATGAACTTCAATGTCCTGGCATAGCTGTGTCTTCACGGCCTTGCCATTGACAGTTCACATGGCTTCTTTCTTGGGATGGCTCCATTTATTGCCCTTAATGTTCCCCAAACAAACATCCTGCGTTCCTGGCATCTCCAGCACCCGGGGTTGCCACTGAAACCCAAGCTTTGTCCTCAAAGCTTAGTACATCATCCTCTGAGGGGCTTGTCACAGAGACTGAGACCCCGTACAATATACTCTTAACTTCCAGGCCTCCCTCAGAAATCTTGGTGGCAACCTCCCTCCTTGACCCCATGACTCTGCATATCGTATACCTGCAAAAGCCAGGAACACATGGCCAACGGCAAGGTTTGCCAGCAGCTTGAGCGGTATGTGGACCCCTTTGGACCACAGCTACAGCAGCCCAGAGAGTGCCTGGGTAGTTGAACCTGGGAAAATAGTTCCCCAGATGGACATGTGCAAGCAAAGTACCCTGGTAGTTATGTCTTCTCAAGGGGAATATTTCAGATGAGTTGACGGTTTTAGACCCTGCAGCCTGTGAATGATCTGGCCAACTCCTGAAATGCCCCTTGTAGGCATTGTTCCTATTGGCCCAGCCAAAGGTGTTTGCTTCTCTTTACATTTTTTATCTTGTTCATTTTCAAATAAATAGACAAATTTTAAGATTTGTTTATTTTATTTTATGTGTAACAGTGTTTTGCCTGCATGTATGTAAATGCACCACGTGCATGCCTGTGCCCTCAGAGTTTAGAAGAGGATATGGGGTGCCTGAAACTGGAGTTACAGATGGTTAGAGCCACCGTGGGGGTGCTGAAAACCAAACACTGGTTCTCTTCAAGAACAAGTGCTCTTACCTCCTAAGTCATCTATCTCTCCAGCCTCTTAATTTGTGTGTGTGTGTGTGTGTGTGTCTGTCTGTCTGTCTGTCTGTGTATACATATGGAAGTCAGACTGTGTCATGGTATACATATGGAAGTCAGAGGACAACTTTCCACCATGGGTTCTGAACTCAGGTCTTCGGGCTTGCACATCACATGCTTTGAAACACTGAACCATCTCACTGGCCCTTGATTTCTCTGTACGTTACTAATCCATTAACCATACTCTCTTTATCAACCACTTTCAACACACATTTTTCTGCTCTGTTCTTTGCTCCTGGTTCTCACTATGACTCTGGCTAAATGCAGCCCAAACTAGTCATGTCAGAGCCTCAATCCTAGGCTGTCTTGACATTTCCCCCACCACATTAATTAATCCATCACCTTAGCTTCCCATGGTTTCTCTACATGGGCCAAATGTAGACCAGTTCTTTGACAGAATGTGATACAAATGACCTCTAGTTGAATTTCCAACATAGCTCTCATCCTCTCCTGAAACCTCATGAGCAGAGACTTCATTCATTGTCCATATTTCTATCATGACTCTCAACTTCCGTGTTCCCACCAGAATTTCCCATGAGTTCTGTTGATAGAACTCTAGAATGTCCTAACCTACATCACCAAACTCTTCCAAATTCTTCCTACAAACCACTCCCCCCCAACATAAAAGCAGGTTATAATTTAAAAGTCCAGGTTTATTTTAAACAGTAAAATATTTTCTCTGTAGAAAATGGTATAAATGATAACATTTCCCAATAGGCCGTTTTAAGCCAAATAATAGCTAAATTATACATATAAATATTGATTATATTCTGGGATATAGATGATACCTATCTTCATCTGTTCAGCGAGCTATGTTTTACTTAAGTTGTGTAAGTGAGATTCCTATTCATCTTCCCCTTCACTGTCCTACAAACCATTTATTTCTAAAGGCCTAGGAACAACATGGTCAGGTTTGATCACAACTTAGACACTTCCAGAGTATCAACATCTAGTGCCAGTTTTCTGTGTTAGTTACCTTTATTATTGTCGTGACACCTGAGAAAAACAACTTCAACTCAGAAGAGTGTTGCATGCTTGCAACCCAGCACGTGGAGGGTGGATGTAGGGAGGTCAGAGGTTTTAGATCACCCTTGACTACATGGTGATTTTGAGGCCAGGCTGACCTACATGAGACCCTGTTCAAATAGCAGCTACAATTAGAGGAAGGAATTGATCTTGGCTTACAGTTTCAGAGGATTCAATCCTTTCCTAAATAGAAGGTGTGGCCAAATGGAGTAGTTCACATTCCAGTGAATGGAGTAGTTCATGTTCCAGTGAATGGAGTAGTTTATGTTCCAGTGAACGGAGTAGGTCATGTTCCAGTGAATGGAGTAGTTTATGTTCCAGTGAACGGAGTAGGTCATGTTCCAGTGAATGGAGTAGGTCATGTTCTAGTGAATGGAGTAGGTCATGTTTCAGTGAATGGAGTAGGTCACATTCCAGTGAATGGAGTTGGTCATGTTCCAGTGAACGAAGTAGATCATATTCCAGTGAGTGGAGTAGTTCATGTTCCAGTGAACAGAGTAGGTCACATTCCAGTGAATGGAGTATGTCATGTTCCAGTGAATGGAGCAGTTCATGTTCCAGTGAATGGAGTAGTTCATGTTCCAGCGAATGGAGTAGGTCATGTTCCAGTGAACGGAGTAGGTCACATTCCAGTGAATGGAGTAGGTCATGTTCCAGTGAACGGAGTAGGTCATATTCCAGTGAACGGAGTAGTTCATGTTCCAGTGAATAGAGTAGGTCACATTCCAGTGAATGGAGTAGGTCATGTTCCAGTGAATGGAGTAGGTCATGTCCCAGTGAATGGAGTAGGTCATGTTCCAGTGAACGGAGTAGGTCATGTTCCAGTGAACGGAGTAGGTCATGTTCCAGTGAACGGACTAGATCACATTCCAGTGAGCCAAGAAGCAGAAAAATAGGATGCCGTGGCTCAGCTGGATTTTCCCTTTTCCCGTTTTTTCATTCTTTCCGGGCCACCAGCTGATAAGATGTGCTACCCACATTCAAGGAGGACCTCTCCCTGTCCGTTAGTCCTTCCTAGACACACCCTCACTGGCACAGCCAGAGCTGCACCTCAGTCTCCTAATTCTAAATCCAGTCAAGTTAACAATGGAGATTAACCATCACAGATGGCTAACTCCAAAGTGTTTGGGAGTTAGAAGGGAAAAGCCAAAGGCAGAGACTGTTGGCAAAGGTGTGGGATCCTAATTAAGGAACCCACCTGGGGGACAGGGAGGAAGAGGTGTGCTGGGAGCCTCAGAGAACTGAAGTCATAGAGGAAGAGTCTCCCTACAGAAGTCAGAGCCACCGAGAATGTAAGGTCAGCAAACAGGGATGTGTGGAGATGGGAGCGGGGTACAGGGGACAAGAAACATGTCAACTCCCAATCTCTTGCCAGAGCTGAACCCCACAAGAAGTCAGGGGAGCAGGGAGCCTGGTGATGGATGTCACATGGGAAGCACAGGAGGCACAGAGTAGGAGAGGAAATGGATGGGGAGGCCCATGAGCCTGTGTCTGGCATCGCCTTCCTCCCCATCTGTGTGACAGGGAGTGTGAAAGGCTTGGACCTGATTGTATGTACTCCCAGGGAAAGTCCCATTCTGTTGACTGCGGCCATGATAAGGATGGTGGTGTTTATCTTCGATTTCTGTAACTATGACAATATTTGGTACCTCTGTGGCATCCGAAGGAAAAGGTCAACTTCTCTGCATCTTGCACACACAGATTTGGAGCCTGGCCTGCTTTCTGTCCTGAGTGGTAATTCTAGCTTCTCTCTGTCCTGGAAGAGTTGAAAGAGAAGGATAAAATTAGACCACAGAGTTATTGTGCCTCGGCCAATATTTCAAATACTTGATTTTTTCACATGACCTTAAACCTCCATCCTTGCATAACTACATATTATCTGTCCTCGGTTTGACCAGCTCCTCGGTCCTTCAACTCAGGTTCGTGTGTGACTCCCTCCCCCACCAGTTGTGAATAGTTGGTGTGCACCATGGTACTGGGTGCTGGGCTGTAATCACTTCCCACTCT
Source organism: Peromyscus californicus insignis (assembly GCF_007827085.1). Taxonomy (NCBI): domain Eukaryota; kingdom Metazoa; phylum Chordata; class Mammalia; order Rodentia; family Cricetidae; genus Peromyscus; species Peromyscus californicus. The sequence continues at coordinate 15,790,915 of NW_026294458.1, read as the reverse complement.
GCCAGATACCATCACTGTCAAAACAAAGTCAGTTATGTGGAAAGCCTCGCCATTCCTCCTGCCTCCTTTTGGAATGCACTGCTTTGACTGCACACACAAAGCCGCAGTTCATCAGCAGGGACTGGCGCAGACAACAAGACACAAATCCCAGAAAATGAATATGACATGGCAGAGCATGAAATTCAGAACTGGAAACAGGGGATAGACTAGATCAGAAATGGAAAATGGCATTTCAAGATTAATACACATGAGTGTCGAGGGCCCAGAAGTCAGACCTTAGCTAGTCTTTTATTTATCTGCACACTTGAGCTCAGTATAGAACTGGTCCCAATAGATCGCTTTACTCTGGCATTTAAAAAGGCGCCTAAACAAATGTGCATTGGCCGTTCTTTTCAGCACTAATTTTTTTAAAGGGGAAGAGAGAAAGTCGAGCATGGTGGCAAGGTCTGTAATCACTTGAGAGGTAGAAGCAGGATAATCTAGGAGTTCAAGGCCAGCCTTGGCTACATAGCAAGTTCAAGGCCAGCTAGACTACATGAGATTTGTAAAGAAACAAAAAAATAAATAAATATACAGAAAGCTTCCTTCCTTCCTTTCTTCCTTCCTTCCTTTCTTCCTTCCTCCCTTCCTTTGTTTATTTATTTATTTATTTATTTATTTATTTATTTTGGTTTTACAAGATAGGGTTTCTCTGTGTAACAGCCCTAGAAATCCTTGTAGACCAGGCTGGCCTCGAACTCACAGAGATCCTCCTGCCTCTGCCTCCCAAGTGCTGGGATTAAAGGCATGCACCACCACCAGCCAGCTCAGAAAGCTTTATTTTGTATTCTGTTATATAGTATATTATTTCCAAACTATGCGTTTCAGCTCATTAATTCATGATAATAATTTAATAACATTTGTCAGAACAAAAATAAATGACAGTGAGAAGAGAGGATTCAGAGCGAATGGGTGGGTGGACATGAGACCCTGTCTTAAAAGCGAATCAAAAAGAAAAGAAAGAAAAACAAACAACAAGGTTAGATAATGCTAAAAGGAGATAACATCACTCTGTCATGAAATGTTTCCAACAAGAAATCATCAGGGAAGTGAGAAGTTGAGAAGACAATAACCATTGTACTTTTGAAGAGTGTCTTATTTTGGTAGTATTATTCTGAAACATTTTTTCATATCCTTTTGATGACCCTTGTGTTATTATTAGGTGACAATACATGCTATGAGATTTTTGTTTTGTTTTTTTGTTTTCTCAAGACAGGGTTTCTCTGTATAGCTTTGGAACCTGTCCTGGATCTCGCTCTATAGACCAGGCTGGCCTCGAACTCACAGAGATCCTCCTGCCTCTGCCTCCCAAGTGCTGGGATTAAAGGCATGTGCCACCACTGCCCGGCTAAGATTGTTTTTATTTTTTAGAAGTATATATAAACCCTTGGGTCATAAGGGTAGCACAAGGGGGTCAAGACATGTCTTTTTCTGGGCTGGAGGGATGGCTCAGCAGACGAGAAAGTGCTTGAAGCACAAGCGTGAGGATCAGAGTTCGGACCCCCAACACCCACGTAAAATCAGATGCAGCAGCGCACCCTACCACACAATGGGAAGCAGAGGACCTCTCAGCAGCCCATGGGTCAGCTAGCCTCTCATGTATAGTGTGAACAACAAGAGATCCTGCCTCAGAAAAGATGGACGGTGAGGGCTGACACCTAAGACTTCCCATTTTGAGCACACACACACACACACACACACACACACACACACACACACACACTCATACACACACATATGCTCTCACACACTCACACATATTCAAACACACTCACATACTCTCACACACACTCACACACTCTCATACTCATATACACACACACACTCACATACTCTCTCTCTCTCACACGCACATACTCACACACTACTACTGTAAATGGGATTTCTGGTTCATAGAAAACTGTAGATTTACACCAGGGAAAGAAGAAAAGTCATGCACACTTAAACATAAGTTATTGATATTTTAACATTCTTTTTTGAATATGTCTTTGTATAAAAAAGTATCGCTACTGTGCCAGCGTCCCTCACAGCAAATGCTAACTGTGCTTGAGGATGTGTTTGTTAGTCAGACTCCAAGATAAAGGGCTGCCTTTCTCTTCCCATGTCCCTGCCATGTTTCTCATTTTCCCCCTGTTTATATTTTAGAGAAGGAGAGATTGGAAGAAGCCCCAAGGCTGACCTCCAGCGATCTGAATTGAGGCCCAGCAAATGAGAGAGAATCTACAAATATTATTTAGCTGTTATCCTTTTCAGATGTTGCTGGATGAGCAAAAGAAAATCCAAACAATATACGGAGTTGGTTTTGAAACGATTGGAATGGCTTATCCACGGACAGGATCTTTGATGCTACACACAAGGGTGCTGTTAGGTCAAATGGAAATGGATACGGATCGACTTGGGGTGACTCCTTGTTGTGAAAAACACGGGGAAATTAAAGCTTTGTGGCTTTGAGTAACGTGTTCAGACTGGAAGAAATTGATCCCCAGGGCTCCTAGGCAGCTCTGTGCTCCCCGGGGAGCCTTCACACTGGATTTCAGCGACTGTGCGACTGTGCTGTGGTCCGTGGCATCTGTTTGCTGAAGTGTAAGTGCTGTGCCGAGTCCACAGCTCCCCCGGGGACTTCTTCCTTTCTGTGAAGGTGACCGAGACTAGTCTTGGTTTGAGGCCTTTCCAGGGCTTTCTCTGGCTTCAAACTCCAAGACCAGGTTCTCAGAATCATAAACAAACACACCTGTGCCTTTCCTCAATGTCAATGTTTATTGAATAATAATAAATTCTCAGGGTGCTGTGGTTTCGTTGGCAGTCCTTTGCCAAGTGGTCTTGCTTTCCTTGGGAGCCTTTGCCAAGGAAAACACAAATTCTTTTATCTCAATCTTAATTGCTAACACTAATTCTCAGATTGCACATTAAATGTGTGTGTGTGTGTGTGTGTGTGTGTGTGTGTGTGTGTGTGTGTGTGTGATGGCTGTAAAAAGTTAAGAAACCTCAGCAGAGTTCAAGAGGTTTCAGAGGCGGGAAGCTGTTAAAGGTGCAAACAGCAAATCTCTGGAGATAAGACGGGAGATAAGACAGGTCAGCTGAAGGCTGCGGTCGCGGCCATCATTGCAGGGATAAACTGCAGGATCAGAGTCAAGCGGCTGCAGCAGCGAGGTGTCGTGGAGGCTGTAGAAATAAAGGTCAGGACCATGCCGGGGCAGGGAGATGGACGTCGGTTCAGATGCACAAACAGGAAAACGGGCAAACGCCTATTACGTAAGCCAGCTCAACAGTAGACACTGTACAGAGCTAGGTCCCCGGGACAGGTAGGAGTTCTCAGTACACACACACACACGCACACGCACACGCACACGCACACACGCACACACACACACATGCACACGCACACACACATGTACACACACGCACACTCACACACACGCACACGCACATTCTGACAGTCAGAGGACAGTTGGTTGGTGGTGGGGCTCTAGCTTTTGCAGTGTTCAGTTCAAAGACTTCTTTATGGGGTTGGTGTGAGGACTTCTTTATGGGGTTGGTGTGAGGGCTTCTTTATGGGGTTGGTGTGAGGACTTCTTTATGGGGTTGGTGTGAGGGCTTCTTTATGGGGTTGGTGTGAGGACTTCTTTATGGGGTTGGTGTGAGGGCTTCTTTATGGGGTTGGTGTGAGGGTTTCTTTATGGGGTTGGTGTGAGGACTTCTTTATGGGGTTGGTGTGAGGACTTCTTTATGGGGTTGGTGTGAGGACTTCTTTATGGGGTTGGTGTGAGGACTTCTTTATGGGGTTGGTGTGAGGACTTCTTTATGGGGTTGGTGTGAGGACTTCTTTATGGGGTTGGTGTGAGGACTTCTTTATGGGGTTGGTGTAAGGGCTTCTTTATGGGGTTGGTGTGAGGACTTCTTTATGGGGTTGGTGTGAGGACTTCTTTATGGGATTGGTGTGAAGACTGAGTTGCACTCTTTCCTCAGTCTGGTGTGTCTCATAAGTTCCTAGGCCTGTGTTTCCTGATGTGATTTTACTACACTCAAGTGATCCTACACTACTAATTTACCACAATAATTCATAGGTAGCATCCTTTCTGCTCCCAGGAATAAGTCATTTATCAGTCTGTGGCATCTGGGTGGTACCAGGTAGATGGTACCATTCACATGTACACCAAATGTAGTTATTGTCTAATCTGTTTTTTTTTTTTTTTTTTTTTTTTGAGTCAGGGTTTCTCTGTGTAGCCCCGACTATCCTGGAACTCGCTCTGTAAGCCAAGCTGGCCTTGAACTCCTGAGTGATGGTATTAAAGGTATGCGCCGCCACTACCATGCATCATTTTCTATTCTTAAAATTGACTCAAAAAGTGTTTATAAACTGGAAGTTCTCAGAGCAGTTTGAAAACTCACTTTTGCTGGCCCGTTTTGCTTTGTTTTGTTTTTGTCAAGTGAGTACAAGCTAGAGTTTTATCTGGGAAGAGGAAACCCTCAGCTGAGAAAATGCTTCCATCAGATTGGTCTGTGGGTAAGTCTGTGAGGCATGTTTTTGATGGATTAATGTGGGAGGGTCCTGTATACTGTGGGCAGCGCAACCCTTGGGCAGGTGGTCCTGGGCTACATAAGAGAGCAGGCTGAGCAAGCCATGGAAGCTGTGGTAGTTTTGATGTAATTGGTCCCCATTAGCTCATAGGGAGAGGCACTATTAGGAGGTGTGGCCTTGTTGGAGTAGGTGTGGCCTTGTTGGAGGAAGTGTGTCACTGTGGGGGCGGGCTTTGAGTTCTTCAATGTTCAAGTTACCCTAGTTCAGTCCCCTTCCTGTTGCCTTTGAATCAAGATGGAGAACTCTCAGCTCCTTGTCCAGCACCATGTCTGCCTGCACACTGCCATGTCCCACCACGATGATAATGGACTAAACCTCTGAACCGTAAGCCAGCCCCAATTAAATGTTTTCCTTTATAAGAGTTGCCGTGGTTATGGTGTCTCTTCACAGCAACAGAAACCCTGACTAAGACAGAGGGCAAGCTAGTAAGCAACATTCCTCTTGGTCTCTGCTTCAGTTCCTGCCCTGACTTCCCTTCACGATGGACTGTATGTTATAAGATACAAACTCTCCTGCAGTTGCTTTTGTTCATGGTAGGCTGTTTTTGTTTTGTTTTGTTTTCTTTCTTTTTGCTTGCTTATTTTGTTTTGTTTTGTTGAGACAGGGTCTCACTATGTATCTCCACCTGTCCTGGACCTTCTTATGTGTTAGACTTCTAAGATAGCATAAAGAGACAGAAAGAGACCAGCATCTGACCTTCATCAGATGGAACTGTGTTTATCAGTGCACACAGTGAGGGGCAGCCTCTCTCTCAAAGGGAAATTGAGGAGTCTGCCAGGGGAGAAAGCTGGCTGTGACTCTCTGGAGGACAGGGTGAGGGGCCTGAGAACAAGGATATTGTGGGGTCAGTAGCCCACGTGTCTCTCCTACAGTATCTCTGTCCTGGAGTTGTTTGCCCAAGGTGAGTCAGGCTGTCTCTGTGCTGACCAATAAGGCTGAGCAAGCTCCCCTGTGATCTCATAGGAATCCTGTTTTACCACCAAGGCACTCTATCAACGATCATAAACGTTTAGAAGGGAATTTGACAGGCAAATCACAGCCATTCAATAACCTAATTGCAGTTGCTTCTTCAGTGGGGCCCATGACCTTTCAGCTATGGGTTTCTGTCCTGTTTTACATACTAGACATGAATTCCCTACCTTGAACCCAGTCGGAAAGGTGCTGGTTCCCCCCAAAACACCATGCTGCTGTTGTACCAGTCGGTACATCTTGCCTCGAATTTTGATAGTGTAGCTCACAGGGTCTGTGACAAAGTAGAACCGTTAGCGATTACCAGCAGTCTGCATGGTGTCTTGTGGCCAGGAAGGAGGGAGCTTCTGATTTCTCCATGTCTGGATATCAATGCATATGATGTTTTCAACCGTTTGATCTTCCCATCTAGTTCTGGCCTGCGACCAACAGTGGCTTTTATCATGTTGACCTTGCTAGCCAAATAGTCATAAAGAGATAGCCCACTCTCTCGGCACAGTGGTCGTCATGAACCAAACTGTGTCTTTGGAGGGTGCCTTCTCCCGCCCACGCAGAATGCCTTCTTTTGAACTCTAACTGCGGTCCCTATTATCCTCCAGATGCTTTTCTAAGTCTGAAAGGCACTCGGAGGTTAGTATTAAAACACCCAGGTAATGAAGCCTTTTCATAGAGCGTAGACAGGATCTCTGAAAGCCCACCATCATCTTCTCCAAGCAAACGTCAGTTGACCTGGAGAATCAGCAGCTGAGGGGCTGCTAAAAACAAACAAAAACAAACCAAAACCAAAACAAAAACCATTAACTAGGTCCAGCAGAGAATGAAAAGATTCCATTGGTATGTCAACCATTTCCTTGAAAGAGCTATGTTGAAAACAATAGTACATATTGAAGGCATTCTTTTATCTAGTTTTCTATAATTTATAATCATGTTCCGTAATCTCTCCTGATTTCTTATCCTGGGACACTGCCATGGGGCTGTAATGTATCTTCCTACCCACAGTGGGCTCAGTGGAGCCATCTCAAGCCCTCTGCCTGGCCCAGGGCCAAGGGGGAGTGAGACCGCACCCTGCTTTGCCCCCTGTTCAAGATGGCTCCCTAGAAACTGAGTCAGGACAGGTACTGAGGCTACAGCTGCTGATACTGCTTTTCCTTCAGCTCTACTTGGTTGCTGAGAGAGCCCTGACCTAGTTTAGCAGTTTCTACTTCCCAGTATACTTTTTAAAATAACTTGTTTTTGTTGTTGTATTCCAAGATGTATTTCTCTGTGTAGCCCTGGCTTTCCTCAAACTCACTCTGTAGACCAGGCTGGTCTCAAACTCACAGAGATCCGCCTGTCTCTGCCTCCCAAGTGCTGGGATTAGAGACATGTGCCACTACTGTCTGGCTTAAAATAACTATTTTTATTATTTTGTGCATATGGGTGGTTTTTATACCTGCAAGTCTGTGCACCATATGCCTACAGAAGCCAGAAGAAGGCATTGGGTCCCCTGGAACTGCAGTTACAAATGGTTGTATGCTTCCATATGGATTATGAGAATCTAACCCAGGTCCTCTAGAAGAGCAGCCAGTGCTCTGAACCACTGAGCCGTCTCTCCAGCCCCCCAGTACACTCATTACAAGAGTGAAAAACCTAGCTTCCCTGCAAGGGGGACCTGTCAGCCCTTTGCACAAACTTTACTCTTTTTCATCTAAACTGGTGTTTTGTTTTGTTTTGTTTTGTTGGTTTTTCGAGACAGGGTTTCTCCGTGTAGTTTTGGTGCCTGTCCTGGATCTCACTCTGTAGACCAGGCTGGCCTCGAACTCACAGAGATCCACCTACTTCTGCCTCCCAAGTGCTGGGATTAAAGGCGTGCGCCGCCGCCGGCGCCGCCGCCGCCGCCCGGCTCATCTAAACTGTTTTATCATCAGCGCCTTCTAACAACCGTGCTTCAGGCTTGAAGGCCTTGCAGGAGCCTCGCCAGCACTGAATCTGACTTTCTGTCAAGCTCACTGAGCCCAGCATAAATCCACTGCATTTACTTTCCAATGACCCAGGCGGACCCCTGTTCTCTGCCTCGCCCTTCCCTCCTCCAGACTGCTTTGCCACTTTATAGACTTGATTTGCATACTGTCCTAAGTTCCTCAAGTCTTCTAGAGCCCCTCCTACCTTATAAATACCGTGTCCCACCAAGGAGCTCAGCAAAGCCGTTAGAATTCTTACCAGTCTCCAGGTCCCTGATGAATTTACTTCTGGAGAACACTGTCCTAGGAGAGATGACTAACTACCAATGCATAGATTGACAGGGTCCTAAAGGAACGCTTTCAAAATCCCGTCAAAAGGGGATTTCTGACTTTTATAGCTGTCCAAGGTGGAAGGTAGGCAGTGCCACACCATGTGACATGGTCTGACCTAGTGTTTTGGCCAAGGGGCACGGGACATAAATTTATCTTGCAGTTGCAAGGGGTAGTGGGACTGAGTTGCTTTCTTTTCCCTGTTGAAGCCTGCATGCTCTGGGGGGCTCATTGGGTCTTGTTCTTAAGGAGAGACTGGGTGGCATGTCCTGATGTCTAGGACAGAAGAAGCTGGAGGGTCTGGAGCACTTGGGATCTCATGCCTTTAATCCCAGCACTAGGGAGGAGGAAACAGAAGTGATGTGGCTGGGCGGGGAGAGGAATACAGGCAAGTGGAGACAGGAGTTCCGCCCCACTTCCAGGCTGAGGAGTTGGAGAAGGAAGAGGTGGCTGTACCTTGTGCCTTTGTCTCTCTGATCTTTCAGCATTGACCCCAATGTCTGGCTCCAGGTTTTTATTATTTAGACCAATCAGGATTCATGCTATAGCTGGGAAAAGAGTAGTGTGATTTTTTTCCCCCTCTCTGGGCATAGCATGGCTACTTCATCACTATCTTAGAGTGAGACTATTTGGCCAGGAAACCTGGGCAATTTATCGAGCAGAACAATGCCCAGGCCAGCAGGGTCTTCAATGGGGACCTGAAGGGAGGGCCGTCGAATGAGAGGGACAAGAGACACAAAAAATGAGAGCAAGACAGGATGTCTGATCAAGCTCCAAAATTTTATTTTCCTCTTAAGGCATATATAGACGGGGGCAAAGGGGGGTGCAAGCAGGGAGGGGACTTTAATCATGGGTTGTTCAGCCAGCAGGGAATGTGGCTCTGGGGGTTATCTATCTACTCTTGCCTAACTGCCTAATTGCCTAACTGCAGCTCGGTCACCTGATTTCTGAGAAGAGGTTCTGGTATTTGTGAGAAGAGGTTCTGGTGCTATGGAGACTTAAGCAAGGCCTAGATCTAAGAAAAGAGGAGAGAAGCCCAAATATGGTGGCATACGTGTCAGAGGTGACTTAGGCTTATGGCTCCCGTCAAACAACGCATTGGTAGCTGGGTCTATGGTAATGGCAATGGACCCATCGACACTTCCTAATAGAAGAGAGGAAGGTCCACAAGACCCTCACCTAGGAGTCCAGCTATTATGTCCTGCCCTCACCAGCTGCAAGAGATATTGGGAAATGCTAGAGTACTTAAAAGTGGAAGGTTTGCTGAAAGGAGGTCTCCACGATACGGTGGGCTTTGTGGTGATGATGCTGTTTGGGGAATACCCATGCTCTACTAAAGTAACGTCTCATCTCTGTTTTCCAAGTGAGCCCAATAAACTAACTTGGACTTCAGTGGACTCATACATACTACTATCACTGATGGAATTAATAAACTTTTGTTCATGTGCACCTCTGAAAAATTGGCTCGGCACGTGTTAATCACTTAAGGAGTGACACCTGATCTATCTCATTCCCTTTCAAAACTGTGGCCCAAAGGTGGAAGTAGTGGAGGCCTCTTACTGCCAGCTTACTATAGTATCCTTAGGACCAGTGAGGACCTCCAAGGCTTAAGACCCCACCTCCCTTTTCCCACTGACACTTGAAAGGTGAACATCAGCTTCACCAATACTTAGGACTTAAATTACCATAAGAAAAAGTGGGAGTATCTGGGCTTTTTTGAGGCCCGTTAAGACAAAACTATTTCCTCACCATCAAAAGAATAGAATGTAAGTTCTACTTCCGGGTGGATACCTGACATTCTCAGCTACCCAAAACAGCACGTACTGCTGTCCTCCTTTTAATGGTTAATCCAACTGGCCTGTCAATCACCTGGCCGGGAGTCCAGCTCCCAATCACGTGAATCACCTGAAGACATGCTAAGGAGAAGAGGGATAATGTGCCCGTCCTTCCCAGAATCCCCTGCCTCAGGCCAGATGTTTGCAAAGCTTCCATCTCATAACACTGTGGCCTGCCCAGAGAAGTGTAACCTTCCCTTTAATGTCTTTGTTTTTCTGTTGAATGCTAACCAAAGTCTGGCATGCTTTCCTAGATACTTCTATCGGTCTCATTCTTTTTCACTGAGGCTACAGAGGGACTCGGAGCTAGACAGACTCCCTGGTAGGCAGACAGAAATGACTGGAAAGGTGCCACAGCTAGGTAATAAAGATGGCAAATTTCCAAGATGGTTGGCTTCTTCCTCACCCTCCTGACTCGAGACAAATTCCCAGTAGCTTAAAGAAAAGGCCTTGTGGGCTTTTTCTCTGGCTAGCAGACCCCTACTGATTGACTGGCTGAACAAGTTCAGGACACCTTATATCAGGACATATTACAATCATTCACAGTATCTTTCCTCAAACTGATCAACCCTAAATTAGGGGAGAAAAAGTCCTCAGAGACTTAAAAAAAAAAACAAACCAGCCCTTGAGAAGAGACGAGATTTTCCTGAGTCTGCCCTCTGCTTAGCAGAGGATCTTTTCTCGGTGTGCCTGCTGCATGTGTGGTTCCTCGCCTGCAATAAACACCTTTCTTCAACTGTTGATTCTGTCTGCTGCTGTCTGCAGTGTTCAGGATTTCTCCACTGCCACCTGTTGCATTGGAGATGTTTTTTCCTGCCTTTTAGTTCTTTAACTGATAGAGAAAAGGAATCCGATCAAGACCCCCTACTTTATTCTAACTCGGGGTGGCTGGGGTCCAACCTCACAATCTTATTGGCTAGTCTAGAAAGAACTGTGCTCAAGAAATTAAGGAATGGGAAAGGGTCACTACTCAAAGGAGGAAAGGGTCATTGCTCTAGGCCATCAAATTCCTAGAATGCAGCAGTGGGCCTTTCAGTAAACAAAGGTTTTAGTGAGTGAGGGAGAGATGAAAAAGATTTTTTGTTCGGTTGTTTCTTTGTTTTTCTGAGACAAGGTTTCTCCATGTAGCCCTGGAAGTCCTGGAACTCACTATGTAGACCAGGCTGGCCTCGAACTCACAGATCCACCTGCCTCAGCCTCCCAAGTGCTGGGATTAAAGGCATGTGCCTCCACGTCCAGCTTCATGTTCTCTTTCTATTCATTCTGGGCCCCCAGCCCATGGGATGGTATCATCCACATTCAGAATGGCCTGTAGATGGAGAATTTCTCTCCAGCTCCCACCAAGTCCCGCCAGTCCTGGAGGGCACTTATAAAATAAACACACAGACTCTTACATTATTTAAACTGCTTGGCCATTAGCTCAGGCCTATCATTGTCTAGCTCTTACTCTTATATTTAGCCCATTTCTATTAATCTATACTTTGCCACGTGGCTTGTGGCTTATCGGTACCTTACATCTTCCTTGTCCTAGCAGCAGCTCCAGGTAAACTCCCCTTCCCTTCCTGTTTCCTCAATTCTCCTCTCTGTTAGTCCCGCCTATACTTCCTGTCTGGCTATTGGCCAATCAGTATTTATTTATACAGAGCCATATCCACAACAATGGCCATCCTTCCTCAGTTCAACCTTTTTGGACACACCTACATGGACACATCCAGAGGTGTTTCCATTTGACTATAAATCTAGTCAAGTGGGCAATGAAGATCAGTCATCAGATCACCTGAAGAATCTCTAGTCTGCTCTAAATCTGCAGTCGCTGAGGATTCTAGGAACAGCAGAGCACCCCGGACATCTCATCCCATGAAGAGATTGCCCCCAAACAGGACCACTCATCTCATTATGACCTCATATCTTATCTTCTAAAACCAGAGGACATCTTCAAACTTGCTTGTATAACAGAATATACATATTATGTTTATATGATACATAATATAACTGAAATCATGATTAATCAGACCATGCTTTGCCTGAGACTTCTTAATTATGCATTCCTTTTGCGTCCTGCCTCAAATCTTGCTTTATTTCAACCCAAACTTCATGTCGGTGCCCTGAAGATGTCTTCGAGGGCCACTGGACTCCTTTATACTTCCTAATGACTCCTTTCTCTCTTTGGCACTTCTATTTAGTTGGGTCTTGGGATGAATGGCTGAGGCAGAACATTAGGCCCCATAGGGCCTTACAAAATTTGCATATGAAATAAACCTAGTTGATCAAGAAAAAGGTTGAAAACCCACCATTACCACCCCCAGAAGACACAGGGCCACTTCAGTGTGGAAGGGGACCCATGGCTCATTGACATACTAAAATGCACACCCCTGGGTGGAGATTTAAGGTGCTGGTGAGGCACTCTTCATATAAAGTTATGTGTAGACTACATGTGACAGACAATGAGCAGAAAGACCCACGCCATTCAAGTGACTCCAAAAGTCTGAGTGTTGTCTGAGTTCTGTAACATCATAACCCCAACTCCTTGTACGCTGGGGCCACAGAAGTGCCAATCTTTCTCTTTGCTGTGGCCTCTTCCTCCCTTGGAAGTATACTGTCTCTTATCTAAGCCATCCCTGCTTCTGCCGTGTCTGCAAATCTCTGTTCAGTTCTTTGTCCAGGACACACGAACCTCCGGAGGTGCCCACCAAACCCCAATGTCGTAGTCCACAGAGATTCCTGGAGTTGAGACTTTTGCTTTGAAATTCTGTTAACAAGTTGACTTATTAAAACCTTGGCTTGTTAAAACTTATTCCTTTTTAGAGGGATTCTAGGCGGTGATGGTTAGCAGGCCATATGGCATTGCCAGATGCCTTTTGCTAGTTCTGGCCTTCACTGAGGTCCATGCCCACTGTTTGAATGCAGCACCAGCCATGTTGAAGGTGGTGGCAGCCTCAGGGAGATGAGAGGGGACAGCCGCAGGCTGCTATATTAGGAACAGCTACAAAAGGAACCAGCAATTTGGGCGCCCCAGGAGAACATCCTAAACAACCCCTGTTACCACTCTCCATTGCCAGCCTTCCTTCCGTCCCACCCGGAGTAGCTGGTTCCCTGACACTGTCATCTCCTTGGGCACAAAACCAAGGATCCTCTGCACTCATGAACCTGTAGCCTCACCCTTCCATCTTCTTCACTACCCTTTCCTTTAGAGTCCCGCACTCAGGATAACAACCACCCTGCCGGACAGAGCTGGGTGGGTTTAGAACTGAGTCAGAAGCAAAAAACCTGATGAGCATTTGCGGGGCGCCCTGGAAATGTGTCCCTCTTCCCAGCTCTGCTCTCCTTATCCCGCCAGACGGGAAGAGGAAGGGAGAGAAAAGGAAGCGTAAGCAGTCTGCAGCTCTTAGAATTCCGCCCTCACTCCAGCTACATGACTGCACATGCGCAGTTCAGGGTCTTGCCTCTTATGTCATCAGTGTGCGCTGGTGACTACGTATGCGCGGTGTGGTCACACAACCTGTGCCTTAAAAGCTGGACGCAGACCCTACCCTCACTCTGCTCTCTCTCTCTGTCTCTCTGCTTCCTCTCCCCCCACCCCACCATTTTTCTCTCTCTCTTTCCTCCCCAGGCCTGGTCCTTTTATCCCCACCCCCCCTCTTCCTCCCAATAAAGCTCTCTGTAACTAGGTAGTCATGGCCGTGGCTCATGACCTTTCGGCCAGTAACCAGCGCCGTTTATCACCCTTCCAGCAGCTGGACAGTTTTTGTTTTGTTTTGTTACTGAGGCAGTGTCTGTTTCCAGTGTGTGAGTCTCCTGCCTCACTCAACCTCTGAGGCGCTAGTCTAGGCATACACTCCCACCCTTGGATCAAGAGGCCCGGCCCTATCTTTGGCCTTTCCTATTGCCCTGTGCTCACTCAGGCTGTGTATTAGTCAAGAGTCCTTTCCTGGTTATGGTATGGGGGTTACCCTTAGTGGCCTATCACTCAAAACCTCACACCATTTAGACTTCCCACAATAGTAACCAAATCAGCTCACCTGTTCCCAGGAGGAAAACGACAAGTATACACACGCACAAACACACATACAGTCATTCTGTGTGCTGTGACCCGAGGTTGCTACCCCCCCCCCCCAGTCTTCCCACATTTCTAATGGTTTCTTCAACCCCTTCCCATGTCTCTCAGACCAGCCATCTAAACTCTACATTGTACTCTGCCTTGAGCTGCAGGATACTTGCAGAAGATGCACCACTGTGCGCATGCACTTGGGATAAGCATCTGCCACAGCCTATGGCCCTTGTGCTCATACACATGACAACCTGGGCTCTCTGAGGGTCCATGGCAGGGGATCAGGCATCTTCACAGAATCAAGTGTAAGAAACCTTGGCTGGCTGGCACTTGGGAGGTAATTTTAGGACACAGAAAGAAGAAAATGAAGAACAGAGAAGGGGGAGGAGGAGGGGAGAGGGGCTCCCTACCTCCATTGCCTTTGCTAATTTAAAATGACCCTAGGCTAGCAGAATCCACTGAAGTTCTCTTCCTCTGAGTTTCCTGTGTGAAGATTGAGAGAAGGGTGAAAATTCACAAGTTCAAAAACAAGCTAAAAGAAAAACAAGGTGTAGGGGCCCAGCTTTAAAGATGGCTCCTGTTAAGAGTGATCGCTGCTCTGGTGGAGGAACCAGGCTTCAGTCTCAGCACCCACAGGGCGACTCACAACGACCTGTAATTCCAGTTCCAGGGGATCCAACACTGGCTTCTGTAGCTCCAGGCATGCACATGGTAGACATTCCTACACGTCATAAAGAAATTAATATAAAAAAAGGAGGTAAGAAAAGCTGTCATGTAATCCAAGACTTGAGCACATCAAATGCCATTCACAGTGGTTCTAAGAGGGTGGGAGCCTGATACTGGGCGGCTCCTGAACACTGACTCAGGAAAGGACTCTAGTATTCCCAGCACTGGGAGACTGAGTCAGGATTGCTGTGAGTTCAAGGTCAATCTGAGCTGCCCAGTGAATTCCAGACCAGCCTGAGTTATGGAGGGAAATAAACAACACAAACAAACAAAATCCCACCCCTATGACCCAGATGTTCTCCTGTTGTGAGTTTATTCTAAGAAACAATTAAGTATGCTGATAAAGACTTGACCATAAAAGGAAAATAGAAACAAATTACATGCCCACCAGAAAGGATAGGCCTAAACCTGTGCTACATCTGTGTGAGGTGTGCTGTAGCTAATAAAAATTGTGTTCTAAGGGTGATATGTTTATTGGCATGGAAATATGTTCATTTATGTTTATCAACACGTAAACATGTTCAGACGGTATGTTCATATGTATTTCCAAAATTTCAAAAAATCTTATGTGTACGGGTGTTTTGCCCACATGTTTGTCTGAGCACCACTTGCATGCCTGGTGCCCACAAAGACCAAAAGAGGGTGTCAGATCACCTGGAACCATAGGTGAACCAACATGTAGGTGCTGGGAATCAAACCCAGGACCTCTGGAAGAGCAGTGCTCTTACCTGATGAACCACCTCTCATTCCTTTGTACTAAAAGCTGCAGCTACCAGGCTGTGCCTGTTCTAGGTTACGTCCACAGGGTGTGGATACAGTGGCTTTCAGGCTGGGCTGTATCCTAAGTACTCTATTTTGCAAGCAGTCTCTGACTTCATTTTGAGCGTCCATGCAAAGACAGGGTGTCTCTGTGCCTTGCCAAGCAGCATGCAGCACCACTCATGGGGGACAACGATCAGTCACCTAGTTCTAAAAGGAAAAGTGTACCCTCCGCCTATAAACTTATCAAAGTAGGTGCAAACCATATGCACACGCGTGTGAACCAAAGCAACGCCAGGGGGGCTGGAGAGACGGTGAAGGGGGGTGAGAGCGTAAACCGCTCTTGGAGAGGCTCCACGTTAAGTTCCTGTTACCGGTGTCTGACGGCTCACCAGTAACTCCAGCTCCAGGGGAATCTCATACCTTCTTCTGGCCTCTAGGCTACTGCATTTAAATGCACAAACCCACACTCGGAGACACACATTCATACATAATTAAAAATAAAAATAATCCTTAAAAAATATCAGAAAAGGGCGGTGGTGGTGCACATCTTTAATACCAGCACTCAGGAGGCAGAGGCATGTGGATCTCTGTGAATTCAAAGCCTGCCCGGCGTACAATGAGTTCCAAAACAGCCAGGGCTACACAGAGAAACCATGTCTTGAAAAACAAAACCAAAAACAACCAAATAAAAATAAATAAATAAATTAAAAAAAAAAAGAAAAGAAAAGAAAACAGGCCTGAAAAGTTAGAGGCTCAATTCAACCTCACAGTCCCTGTAGCTGGGTTCTGTCCCTCCAGGGCTTCTCCAGCTGGCTTTACTAGTATGCAGTTTACTACATTTTACGGGGCTGGAGAGATGGCTCAGTGGTTGAGAGCACTGGCTGCTTTTCCAGAGGACCCAGGTTCAATTCCCAGCACCCACATGGCAGCTCACAACTGTCTGTAACTCCAGTTCTAGGGGATCCGAGACCCTCACATAGACATACATGCAGGCAAAACACCAATGCACAACATAAAAAAAAGTACTACATTTTATTTTATTTGTGTGTGTGTGTGTGTGTGTGTGTGTGTGTGTAAGCATGCATGGGGGCATGCACATGTCACAGTGTATATGTGGTGGCCAGAGGACTTGCAGGATACAGTTCTTACCTTCCAGGGATTGGAATTGGAGAGGGATGCATTTACTGGACCATCACTGTCTTATCTCAACACCACAACAACACCCCATCTGTTAGTTTCTGCCACAGGCTCCAGTGAGAGCACACCCCATGTAAGTTCCCATCTGCCTGTTCATTTATGTCTCCTGTGATCTGAATGTCTGTATTATCCCAAAATTCATGCACTGAAATCCTAACTTAAAGGTGGTGGTTTTATGAGGTGGGACCTTTAGGAAATGGGTAAGTTTGGGTGATAGACTCTCATGAATGGGACTATAAAAGAGACTTCAAAACGCTTGTTAATCTCTATGTCATCATAGGTGGCTCTGCAGAGAAACGGCCATTTGTGATCATGCAGCTCCTCACCAAACACTGGCATCTCCGTCTTTGATTTTCCACTCTCCAGAACCATGAGATAAAGTCCAGTTTCTTACAAACCTCTCAACTTTGTTACAGTGGCCTGGATTGTTAGTGTCCTTTCAACACCCTTATAATCAGTTGACAGGCACCATGCATTTACCTGAATTCCTGAGTCACTCCAGCCAGTGAACCAAATTGTTATCTGACTGTATTTCTGTGTTAGCAGGGACTCTGGGGATCTGTCACTTGTGACTAGCTTCCAAAGTAGAGACATTGTCAGGAGCCCTTTACCTGGCATCTAATGCTAACTAGGGGAAGTTAGAACCATGTGACACCCAGTTGGAGTCTGGAAAATTGATTATTGGTGTGTAGCATTTGTGATAGCCCACTTCCTGTCTACTCTCTGCTTCTGCTTCCTGAGTGCAGATGCAATGTGACCATTCAGCTTCCTATTCCTGCTGCCGAGTCTCCCCTGCTCCTGGAACTATAAGCCCAAATACATTTTTTTATTGCCTAATTTGTGTGTGTGTGTGTGTGTGTGTGTGTGTGTGTGTGTGTCCGTGTCCAAAGTGTTATGGGTGGAGAAATAGCTTTCCTTCCTTTGCTTCATTAGAGAGTCGGTCTCCACATATTGCCCTTCCAGGTTTGGTTTTAATATGTGAATTTGGGAAAACACAAGCTTTAGTTCATACATGTCTGATCCAGCAATCATGCTACAGGACACCTGCTCAAGTGAATTAAAAACTTACACCCACGCGAAAGCAGGCGTGGATGTTTTATTTGTAACCAGCCAAAGCTTTGAAGGAACTGAGATATAGATGCCCCTCAGAAGGTAAATTATTGTACTAGAGAGAAATAAGCTAGCAAGCCATGAGAAAACAGATAGGAAATGTAAATACACATTACTAACAGGAAGACACCAAGTCACACATCTATTCTATATGATCCGTAATGACATTCATAAAGTCCTAACTGTAGGGGCAATAAACAGAGGAGTGGTTTCCAGGAGTTAGTGGGGACGGAGGGGGAATAGGTGGAATGCCCGTGGGTTCTGGGGAATGAAATTGCTCTGTATGATGCAGAGATTTCTATTTTCCTTGTGAAGCTGGGAGCCGGGCCACTTACTAAAAGTGATGAGAATGGATAAAAATATCTCACATCAGGATGATCCCAAATACAAATGAAGAACTTTGGAGGATGTGATGTGTCACTGTGGATTCCTGGATCGCAAACCCTGTATCACTGTGCTCTGTGGCGGTGGTGATGGGGTGGTGCTGTGCAGGGGAGAAATGGCGGACGGGAACTCTGGGTACTTTTAACTCAATTTGGAGCTAAAACTGTCCTAAGAGACAAAATAGAGAGACTGGCAAGATGGCTCCGTGGGTAAAGGCTTGTTGATAAGCCAGATGGCCTGAGTTTGGTCCCTGTGGAAGGAAAGAATAGACTCCAGAAAGGTTTGCTCTGCCCCTACATGTAAGCCATGGCATACCTGTACACGGATGCACGTGTGCGCGCGCGTGCGCACGCACACACATACATACAATGTTAATTATTTAAAATAATATAGTGCATAAAGAAGTATCTATCTCATTAGAGGGCCATGAGAGTAAAATAAAGTTGATTTAAATATCTTAAAAATTATTTTAAGCCTGGCGTGGTGGCACACACCTTTAATCCCAGCACCTGGGAGGCAGAGACAAGAGGATCTCTATGAGTTCAAGGCCAACCATGTCTACAGAGTGAGTTCTAGGACAGCTAGGGCTCTGTTACACAGAGAAACCCTGTCTCAAAAAATTGTTTTATTTTACATATACAAGTGCCTTGCTTGCCTATACATCCATGTACTATGTGTGCCCAGTGCCCATGGAAGGCAGAAGACAATGTCGATCGATTTCCCTGGAACAACAGATGGGTGTGAATAAACATGTGGGTGCTGGGAATTGAACCCAGGTCCTCTAGAAGAGCAGCCACTGCCCTTAAGCACTGAGGCATCTCTCCATTCCCAATAACTTGATACTTATGGAGCTGATGTGCTAGTTCTGAACACAGAGTAAGGCAAGCCATATATTTGAACTGCAATTCAGTAAAGCTATCACATACACGTAAATGAGACTAGATCTGTTAAAATGTAAATAAAAACAGATTATTTATCCAGCAAAGGCCAGGTACTTCCTACACGCACTGGCCCACAGATCTGCTTATTGTGGGTGCTCAATGAAGAACTGTGAGATGCTGAGCAATGGCTGTGCCCTCCAACCTGAACTCAGAATGAAATGGGGGTGCTCAGGGAGAAAGTGTAGAGGGAGAGGAGAAAGGGGTGAAGACCGAGTCTTATAGTCTTCCAAGTTTAATGATCAGACACAGACAGAGAATTGACTGGGCTGAAAGTGACCCAAGAGAAAATTGAGAGTACAGGGTCTCAAAACAAGAAAGAGAAGGAGGAAGTGGCAGCTGAGCTTGGTGGTCTGCTGAGAGAGCAAAGAGCGGGTGTGTGCTGTGTCCCTGAGGTCATTGAAGTCCTTGGCGTCCTTAACAAACCCAGCTATAGTGCTGTGTGAGGAAAAGGGAAGGGAAGGTGGGGAGGAGATGGACTGGAGGTGGCTGCGAATAACTGAAGGTGAGTGTTGGGGTTTGAATAGGAATGGTCCCATACACTCATGTGTCTGAGTGCTTGCTCACCAGGGAGTGACACTATCAGGGGGTGTGGCCTTGTTGGAGGAGATGTGTCACTGGGGGCGGGCTTTGAGGTCTCAGATGCTCAAGCCAGGCCCAGTGCCTCTCCTCTCTTTCTGCTGTCTGCTGATCTGGATGTAGAACTCTCAGCTACCTGCTCAGCACCTCTCCGGCACCATGTCTGCCTGCGTGCCTCCATGCTTCCAGCCATGATGATAACGGCAGAGCCAGGAGGATCACACGGAAGCTCTTGGGCAGTTTGGACTGGAATGTGGCAGAAACAACAGGGGAGACCTGGCCCCAACGAGGGGAGAGGCGAACTGACTTCAGAAAATTGTTCTCTGACCTCTACACCTATATGTGCACGCGCGCACACACATCAGAGAGAGGAAGGTGTTAATCCCACCAAGCGAGAATAAGATTACAACTTTTAAGCCAAATTAGAAGCAAACTTTATCTTCCCCATGTCCAGGGCTGATCTCTTCAACTGTACCTGATGGGGAGACAGCCCATGTACACAAATAAAGCTTTCTTTAATTTGGCCGTGATTTGGGTCGGTGATCTTTCTCCTCAAGTCTGTGGAATGAACAACACACTGCTTTGTTTTTTAATCTAATACAGATAGTGACTGTGGTCCAAGTTTAGTCTTTGGTTAAAGATTGGCTAGTTTTAGCAGGGTGGTGGTGGTGCACATGCCTATAATCCCAACTCGTGGGAGACAGAGGCAGGCGGATCTCTGTGAGTTCAAGGCCAGCCTGGTCTACAGAGCGAGTTCCAAGACAGCCAGGGCTATACAGAGAAACCCTGTCTCAAAAAACAAATAAACAAAAAGATGATTGCCTAGTTTTAAAAGAATCGGGCATGAAGGAAAATAAAGCAGGAAAGGGCCAGCCACTGTAATTCGAGAATGTAATCCTCTTCTTTGTGTAAACAAGGTTTTACTGAGTGAGGGGGATTAAGACATCTGCATAAAAGTCTTACAAGGTGGGGTAGATGAAAAGACTTGATGCCCTTGCAGACACAAGTGCTGTGGAAGATATTCATAGGTAAATAGATAGAGAAGACTCCTACTTAATGCTTCTTACACTAGCGCCCTGGGCACGGAACCCCAGGATTTCATGCCTGCTTGACTGTGCTCTCCCCCTGAGCTACACCCCAGCACATGCTATTGTAAGTACCCTAAGAAAGGAAGATTCCAACTGGTACTTGTGGGACCAGGCAGGGTGTGGATGCAGATGACAGAGATAAAAGCTGAGGCAGCTCTATCACGATTTCTAGATTAGAACTAGTTTTTTGTTAAGAGTGAGAAGATTTTGGTGTCTGAGCCGGATTCGGTGGGGGGATTCGGATGTCCTAGGTGGAAATACTGAAGCCTAGAAAAGAGAAGCAATTTGCCTGAAGTCATACAGCAAATTAGTGGGAATCCTTTGAAGATAAGCCAAGCATTGAGGCTGCCAGGGTGCTTGTTACCTGCCCGCAGCCACCCTCCCTACACCAGGTGTAGTGTGGCAGCCTTCCAAGTCTTAGTAAATGCTGTCACTCCCTCATTCAGAGTTTTGTGCATGAAAGGGACTCAGACAATATTAATGGCTAAAGTCCTCTGTCTCACTCCTTCTTAAAGCGAAGTCCAAGATTTCGTTCATGCCCCCTCACCCCTATTTCAGAGCACACCAGTGGCAGAGGAGATGTGGTGCCCATCTCCTTGGCACCCAGGAAATAAGACATCAATTCCTACAATATTTCCTTTCCTAAAGCAGGGCACAGATAACATATTCATTTGCTGCACATACAGCACCTTGTTCTGGAAAGGGTTCAAGGCCTCCAGGGAACATCAGTTGCTAAAAACAAACCTCACTGTTTATTGTGGGTGTGTGACTATTCCACAGAATACTGGCTATTAGTTCTACTAATTAATTCCTAGTGTTTCCTAAAAGGTTGACAGCTCACTATACATACATACATACATACATACATACATATACAGAATAGATGGTAAATTAAAATTCCTACCCCCCAAACTTGTTAATTAGAAAGAGAACCCGGGTACAAAGGGGCATGGAGAGATGGCTCAGCAGTAAAGAATATTTGTTGCCCGTGCAGAAGACCTGGATAGAAGACCCTGTTTCAGTTCCCAGAACCCACATGGTGGCTCACAACCATCCCTAACTCCAGTTCGAAGGGCTCTGACACCCTCTTCTGACCTCTGAGGGTACCAGGCACACATGTAGTGCACATATACACATGCAAACAAAATACTCATACACGTAAAATAAATAAACTGAGTGAGAGATGGGAGGGGAGAACCAGGAAGGGGTAATCACGCTTTACCCTTTTAGACAGGCCAGCTGAGCTAACAAGGCATTTTGGGAGCTACATGGATGTGAGCCCTAGCTGAAGGCCAATGAGAAGACTCATATCCTTGCTATGGCAGGAAGCAAGCTTTGGCCGTGGGGTAGGCTGATGTCATCACATCCTTCAACATAGGATGCGGTCTGTGGCTTGCCCCACAGCCAGCTAGTCCATGAGAGCTGAAGAATGGCTCTTCCTGGTGGAATGACTCTCCAGTGACTCAAGGGTTATCTGGGCTTGGTCTGTCTTTTTAACTCTATTTCCTGGGGAATTCGCCTCATGTTGTAATCCAGCTATTGCGTTGGGGTTTTTATTTCTGTACTTTCTGCGGATCTGGGAATTTGGAGGTGGATAAAACTAGATCCCTGCCCTCAAGGAGTTCACGTGAAACTCTCATATAGAAGTATTTCATATGAGTGTGGTGGCAGGCACCCGAGGCTGAGGCAGGAGGATGTTGAGTTCAAGGCAAACCTGGGCACATAGAACCTGAAGATAGACTGATGAATGGAAATAGACAGATAGATAGAGATAGATAGATGATTACATGATTGATGCATAAATAGATGATAGATAGATAGATAGATAGATAAGATTAGATAGATAGATAGATAGATAGATAGATAGATAGATAGATAGATAGATAAAGGATGGATGGATGAATGGTTGGGCAGGCAGGCAGGTGGGCAGGTAGGCAGACAATTTCTAAGTTTGAGGAATCTCAGGGGAGGGACTGAATCTAAGTTTCTGGGCATTGCAGTCTGAGGACCAGACTCCTAGTCATACTTCTTGGCTTGTGCAAGGTGTTGTGTGCATGAGTGCCCGCAAAGGGCAGCTGGGCTTTAGTCTTCCCTGCAGTCAGCAGGCTGGATGAGTGCCTACTTCCCCCTCTAGCCAGGCACAGGTTTGTTAGTGGGTTCGATTCAGTCTCCATTTATATTTAATTGCTGTTGACAATGACTCTGCATATACTCTCCTTGCCTGCAGCTCAGAACCAGAAAGGAGGCATTTCCCTTAGAAAGCTCCCCGACTTCTGAAAAGGTGAAATGTATCATATTTACAGAAGGTGAATAATGAAACACCTGTCACTCACCAATGCCCTGGAGCCTGGCTGTGGGTCCTTTCCCAGTCTCTGCTTCTCTTGATACCTCCACAGATTTTTATCTTGTTTTGTTTTTTGTTTTTTGGTTTGTTTATTATTATTTTTTTTCCTGAGACAGAGTTTCTCTGTGTAGCCCTGGCTGTCCTGGAACTCACGTTGTAGACCAGATGGCCTTGAACTCACAGGGATCTACCTGCCTCTGTCTCCTGAGTGCTGGGATTAAAGGCGTGTATCACCACTACCCAGCAACCTCATGTTAATCATTCATTTATAGTATAGTTTTAGCTCATATAAGATAACCCTGCATAATCCATTGCTCAGATTTGAATAGCAGAGTGTGTAGCAAAAATTTACCTGTGCAGCAGGGTTGCCCTTGAGTTTACCATTCTCCTGCTTCACCTTGTTGGGTTCTGAGATTACAGGTGTATGCCACCATGCCTGGATGGAATACCTCTATGTGAACTTCATGAAGGCAAGGATTGAGTTTTAGCGGTCTTGAACTTAGTCTAAGTGTTCACCAGCTTACCTGTGTAAGAAGAGTGCTGCCCGGCAGTGGTGCCACACGCCTTTAAACCCAGCACTCGGGAGGCAGGTGGATCTCTGTGAGTTCAAGGCCAACCTGATTTATGGAGTGAGTTCCAGAACAGCTAGAGCTACGCAGAAAAGGCCTGTTTCAAGGGGGTGGGGGGAGGAAAGAAATTAAAAAGAGTGCTACTGTCAGTAGTGAATGAGATTTCCCAGGAAAACAAGCTGAATAGAGTCTCTGGAGTGTAGTGTAGTGGCCACTTTCCTGTGCTTTCAAACATCTCTTCTGGGCTAGTCATGGTGATGTGTGCCTATAATCCTAACATGTGGGAGAAAAGGGATTGCAGGTTCAAGGCCAGCCTGGACTACATAGCAAGACCCTAAATTAATTCGTTAATCTATTTGTTTATTTATTTGAGACAGGGTCTCTACATAACCCTGGCTGTCCTGGAACTCACTATGTAGACCAAGCTGGCCTCAAACAAACTCACAGCAACCCACCTCCTTCTATCTCCGGAGTGCTGGGATTAAAGGTGTGCACCACCACACCTGGCTGCAAGACTCTAATCAAAAAAAAAAAAAAAAAAAGTTATTCTGAGGAAGGCAGAGCTCAAAGTCTCAGGTAAGACAGATCCAGGGTTAAAGATCATGCAATTTAGAGGACCCTTTAGGAAGACCCCTTCAAGCTAGACATGCCTAAAATCCTAACATTTAGTAGGGGGAGATAGGAGCATTTCTGTGGTTGCTGAGTTTGAGGCTAGCCTGGGCTACAGTATGAGACACTGCCTGACCAACAACAAAAGGCAGACCTCTGTCTCAGTTCCTTTTCCTGTTGCCATGATAAAATACGATTTTGACAAAAGGTGACATGCCCAGTGACAGCCCTGTTGTTTTAAAAGTCAAGCTTTTAAGAACAGGACTTTTGGAAAGGCATATGATACAGCTAAAGGGCTAAGTGTCCCTGGTAACCATGTCCTTAGCTATGAGGCCCAAGGCCTAGCAACTGACTGACCACAGTCTGCCCAGACACTGACTATTCCATAGCAGTCAAGTCACAGGGAGGGAAGCACTTTATATTTTCTGCTTCCAGGTTTCCAGAGCCAATGCTCAGCTCTCAGGAGAAGTCGGCTTCAGATACCGGGACTTTTCTGAAATGAATATCCATTGATAATTCTAGTGAGCGAGAAGCTCCACGTTGCATTATTGCATGTTTCCTTTACTTTTTCTTTCTTCTGGTAGCATTGATATTCAAATGTAAAACTTGTCTAATTTTTTCCCCATTCTCTCTTTTAATTATTCATTACATTTTAAAGTCTTGTTTGTTTGTTTTCAAGACAAGGTTTCCCTGTGTAGCCCTGGCTGTCCTGGAACTCATTCTGTAGACCAGGCTGGCCTCAAACTCAGTGATCCACCTGTCTCTGCCTCCCGAGTGCTGGGATTAAAGGTGTGAGCCACCACTGCCTGACACATTTTAAAGTCTTGACACTTTCCTGTGTATACACAATGTATCTTGATAATATCCCCCTCTAATCTCCCTTCCTTCTCCCCCTGGACATCCCCAACACATCTCCCTTTCCCCCTCTTGCCCGCCCCCCCTTGAATGTAACTTTCTGGGTCCAATTAGTGCTGTCTGCTGGGATTTTGATGGGTCTTACTGGCTTGGTCTTGTGCAGGTAATTGCTGCTATAGGAAGTTCATGAGTACAATAGCCAGTCACATCAGCAGTTCACCACACTCCCCTCACATCCTCTAAGTCTTACATTGTTTCCACCTCTTCTGAGATGTCCCTCATCCTTGACATTTTTTTTTTCTTCTGTGTGTGTGGGGCGGGAGGGGAGTAAGAGACAGAGAGTTAGAGACAGACAGACAGACAGACAGAGGGGCAGAGAGAATTTGTGTCTTGTGTGTATGTGCATATGTCGTGGTGTATAAGTGGCAGCCAGGAGATAACTTGCAGGAGTCAGTTCTCTCATCCTACCGTTGTTATGCCTGCCTCATGAGCCCTCCAGAAACCACCAGGAGTCCGAGTTCAGATGCAAAAGCAAAGAGCCTTTATTGCAAGCTCAAGCTTGGGCTCTCTGTCCATCCATTCTGACACAGTGGTTAGATCAGGGAAAGCATCGAGCTCAGTTAAAAACCCAAGGCAGGGTTTTTAAGAAGTAAAGAATGGGGAGGTAGGGGAATTCTGGGTTCAGATGGGGGTTGAACCTGATTGGGCAGGAGTGAGGTAACAGAAGTCTTGTCAAAAAGGGATTGGTACTGGCAACTTATATACAAGTGATGAACGCTACCCTTAATGTTCTAGTACTCGTTTGTCTCAATCTGATTGGTCCCCGACAGGGAACAGCCTGTAGCTTTTCCCTGTTATTGTCCTAGTGGGTCCTAGTCTCAGCGCTGTTCACCTGCAGCCTGTCATGGCAGCACTATTAAGTTAGGCCTCTTCGCCGTGTGTGTCCCAGGGATTGAATTTGGTTGCTAGGCTTTGTGGTCAACACCTTTACTTAAACACTGAATCATCTCCTGGTCCCCGCCCCTCTTTCTCAAACAGTTTCACAATGGTGCCCAGGATGGCCTAAAAATCACAGCCTCAAGGATTTCTGACTCAGCCTCCAGAGTGGCTTGACTACAGGAACACGGCATCTCGCCTACCTGGCATTTCTCTTATATTTGTTATCTTTTGTCCTTTTTGCCATATACCCTGGGAAATTGTCCTGATGTTGTAGTCTAATTATTGTGTCAAGGTTCTTATTTCAGCATAGGAAGAAAATTTTCTTGCTTATCATTTTTTTCCTTACCACAAATATGTGTGTGTGTGTGTGTGTGTGTGTGTGTGTGTGTGTGTGTGTGTATTTAGATGTATATTATTTTAAAATTTTAAAAAGGTTCAAGGCCAGCCTGGGCTGTATAGCATGATACTGTCTCAAAACAAAATGACACACTTTAAGAACAGAACAAGTCTAGAAACAGATAGTTAGCCTGATTCTTTGTATATAAACCAACTTGTTTATATGCTGTTCTAAAACAAGGTCTTAGGACAGAGGGGTAGCTTGACAAATGCAACTGTTGCCCTTGCAGAGGACCCAGGTTTGATTCCCAGAACCTGTATGATGGTTCGCAACCATCTGTAACCCCAGTTCCAGCAGATCCAACAGGAAAGAGAATCCAACCTAAATTAATCCATTCATACACATAAAGTAAAAATAAATAAGTCTGACCAGGCGGTGGTGGCACATGCCTTTAATCCCAGCACTCGGGAGGCAGAGGCAAGCAGATCTCTGTGAGTTCAAGGCCAGCCTGGTCTACAGAGCAAGTTCCAGGATATCCAAGGCTACACAAAGAAACCCTATCTCAGAAAAACCAAAATAAGTAAGTAAGTAAATAAATAAATCTAAAACAATTTTTTTTTTGTTTTGGTTTTTTGAGACAGGGTTTCTCTGTGTAGTTTTGGTGCCTGTCCTGGATCTGGCCTGGAATTGATAGAGATCCGCCTGGCTCTGCCTCCTGGAGTGCTGGGATCAAAGGTGTATGCCACCAGTGCTCTGCAATTAAGATAATTTTTTAAATTAAAGCAAGTCTTAAGTCAGGCAGTGGTGGTGCACTCGGGAGGCAGAAACAGGCAGATCTCTGTTTACATAGCTTGGTTTTCACAGTGAGAGTTCCCTGATAGCCAGAACCATACAGAGAAACCTGTCTTTAAAAACCAACAGAAAGAAAAAAAAGCAAGGTCTTACTCTAGCCTAGGCTTACTTGAAAATCACTCAGTAGCCCAGGTTGGCCTTAAACTCAAGCCAATCCTTCTCCCTCAGCCTCCCAAGGGCTGGCATTACAGGCATGAGCCTCCAGGTCCACCAACTATAGGCATGAGCCACCACACCCAGCCAGTCAAATTATGTTTTTATTTTCTGCCAAGATGCTGGGTTGAGAGGAAAGGGGCCTCCCAAAAGAGGTCTGGAGGGGTTGGGGATTTAGCTCAGTGGTAGAGTGCTTGCCTAGCAAGCACAAGGCCCTGGGTTCAGTCCACAGCTCTGGGGGAAAAAAAAAAAAGACAAAATAACAAAAGAGGTCTGGCCATTGTTTTTTTTTTTTTTTTCTTTTTAAGTTCTTGAGAACTAATATTAAACCTTTGTGTGTTGTTACTTATCTCTTTGCTGTGGTCAAACATCCTATAGGAAGCAACTTAAAGGGGAAGGATTTATTTATTTTAGCTCATGGTGTCAGAGGATACAGTCAATCATGGCAAGGAAGGGATGCTGGAAGCTCCATGGCAATGGGAACATGGGGCAGCTTGCTCACATGTCAGCAGACAACAAACAAACAAACAAACAAACAAACAAACAAAAAACAGAGAGAGAGAGACTAGGGTCTATACCTCTCAAGGCCAGCTTCCCAGCAACCCGTTTCTTTCAGCTGGGCCATGTGAAGTTTTGGCTAGGGGCTGATGAGTTTACACCTACCTGTGGCAGCCTCTCTTACATGCTGTGAAGGAAATGCAGCCTATTTACGAATCTGTAGTCTAATAATGGCTTCCCAAACATCCAGATTCCAGGATATCAGCAGGCACCATTCTCATTTCTGGAAGAAAGTTTACAGACTTGGGCTGCTAGACTCCGGGACACCAGAAGGCTGCTGGTACAATGGATACACCTTAACTAGATGTGCCCACACCCCTTCTTACTTCCTCCACAGCCTTGGAGCCACACATTCCTTCTCCAGAAAGCAGAATCTCCCACCTACACCTGGCTGCTGCCCTGTGTTATGAACGACTACCTACCCACAACTCATGGCTTGAAACATCCCCCTTCCTATGAGACCTATAAGAAGGGGCCTCTACTTTGAATCGTGGGCCTGAATGCTCTTCATATGATGCTCTCTATCCATGACATTAATAACTCTTTGAATATATCACTTACCCCAAGGACAATCTTATACAGTGTCCCCCTCCTTGAGCCCCAAGCATGAAACCTTTCAGGCTGTACCTCCTCATGGCTTCCCAACTTGAAATCAGCCATTGCTGGGCACTGGGTGTTCAAACATATGAGCCTGTGGGGGCACAGCAGACATTCAAACTGTAGAACCTTGTAATTTCCTGGTTGAAGGGCTGTCTTTGTAACTCACGGTGTGCCACTGAAACTACACCTGATAATTTACGCTAATGAAATGTCTCTGGTTGGGGCTGGCCATGGCAGAGAGACCAGAAGAGATTAGAATGCTGGGATTTCGGTTCACATTGATTTCAGCAGAGACTTTGGGGAGTTGCAAATCAGGTGCCTCGTGTCACCAGGGAAACCAGGGTTGCCTTTTGCAGGCTCTTGGTCTCGTTAGTAAAAGAACTTTCACATGGACTCAGTAAAAAGCTTAAGAATGATTTTAATAGTGTTTGAGAGAAAATTACAGGTGAGGCAAGCTATAAATCTTGGCAGCTGCCAAGAAGAGGGAGAAGACTATGGCAGTTTGAGTGAGAAACATCCTCCATAGGTTCATGTGTTTGGGCACTTGGTTTACAATTGGTGGTACTGTGTGTGGAGGTTATGGAACCTTTAGGAGGCAGAGTTTTGCTGGAGGAAGTGTGTCACTGGGGGTGGGCTTTGAGGGTTTATTGCCTTACTCCACTTCCTGTTCTCTCTTTCTCTTGACTTCCTGTGTGGAGATGAAAATGTGACCAGCCAGTTTTCCATTCCTGTTGCATGCCTTCCCTGCCATTCAGGACTCTCCCTCTGGAGCCATAAACTAAAATAAGTTCTTCCTTCCTTAAGTTGCTTTTGGTCATAGTATTGTTGACACAAAATCCACAGTTCTCACTATCATTACCATCATCA
Organism: Peromyscus californicus insignis; assembly: GCF_007827085.1. Taxonomy (NCBI): domain Eukaryota; kingdom Metazoa; phylum Chordata; class Mammalia; order Rodentia; family Cricetidae; genus Peromyscus; species Peromyscus californicus. The sequence continues at coordinate 15,761,708 of NW_026294458.1, read as the reverse complement.
TTATTATTATGTGCATTGGTGTTTTGCTTGCATACATGTTTGTGTGAGGGTGTTGGATCCCCTGGAACTGGAGCTATGGAGAGTTGTGAGCTGCCATGTGGGTGCTGGGAATTGAACCCAGGTCCTCTGGAAGAGCAGACAGTGTTCTTAACTACTGAGCCATTTCTCCAGCCCCCACAGCTCTCATCTTAACGCGAATAACACAGTTTATTCTGGAGCCATTATGAGTACTATGGCCCAGGAACACAGATTTAGGTTACCCCAAACTCCATGTTCCAATGTGGAAGGAATTTCACAGGGTTTTTATAGTTTCATAAAATAAAGAAAATCTTAAATCAAGGTAAGTTTAAAATACATTGGTGGGAGTTCTAGGAACGAGAAAAGGATAATTATTCCTCCCATCTTCTGAGCATAGCTTTAAGTGAATCAGACTTCCTAGGGGATGATCTCTGGGCCAAGGAATTGATCACTCAGCTGGATGAACTCTTCTGGGAGCAGGGGGAAGACCATAGTATGCCGTGTCTCCACCTGAGGCTCCAGTAGATTCCATTCTTTTGATCAAGAAGAAATAGCTTTTCCTTAATGAGGTGTTTGTTTGTTTTGTCTTTCAAGACAGTATTTCTCTGTGTTGATCTGCCTGCCCCCGCCTCCCGAGTACTGGGATTAAAGGCACGTGCCACCACCGCCCTGCTCCTTAATGAGTGCTAGTGGAGTCCTAATGCCCATCCTCAAGGCCCCCAAGAGGCCTTGTAACATTCTTGCCTCAAGAGTAGAGATCTTGGGCTGGAGAGATGGCTCAGAGGTTAAGAGCACCGACTGCTCTTCCAGAGGTCCTGAGTTCAATTTCCAGCAACCACATGGTGGCTCACAACCATCTGTAATGAGATCTGTCACCCTCTTCTGTATACATAATAAATAAATAAATCTTTAAAAAAAAAAGAGTAGAGATCTTAAAAGCATTTGGGAGACGGGCTGAAAATGTGAAATGGATAGAACCTGTTTCCACCTTGAAAATTCAGAGCCTCTATTCCAAAGCTGCTCACTAGAAAGGTCTGAGTGGTGTTTGGAGTTTCAGCTACACCCTATGTATAACCTCCAGGTAGGGTGCTGGCTGCTTCAGGAGAAGGGCAGTAAGAAATCAGAGCTCCCTTCTGGAATTCTTGGATTTTGGCCAGGATACAACCAAGGACATTTCCTGCTTCTGGCAAAGGACAAGAATTAGAACCACTTCCTGGGTACCCGCCCTTAAACTGCCTATCCAGTTCCAAGTTTCTGTTCTCATCAATATCAACCTAACTTCCTAGGAGGAGGGACTGAAGATTGACTTCATCTCCATGGGTAAATGATTCAACCAACCTCGCCTGTATTTAAATACAATATAACCCCATAAAATCCCTGGATACCAAAACTTAATTTTTCCTGGTTGTTAGTACTCTGTGACTATTACCACATGAACACTGGCAGGAAAACACATTCCTGAAGACAATGGAAGTGGCATATTGGCCACCCTTTTGCCACCTGAATCTGAGATCTTTACTATGCTCCTAGCCTTACACAAACAAACAAACAAAGCAAAACCAAGCAGGAGACATGGATTTATAAAAGGAAATGAAGCTTATTTACAGTTTTGGCCAGAACTGAGGAGGAAAAAAAAAAACCCTTCGGCTTCTCTCCATTTTGACTATAGCAGCCTTACAGTTTCTAGAAAAGAATAAACAAAAATCAGGAAAGATGCATGTGTAGATTTAGCTGTGGGGTAAATTATTAGAATGATGAGGATGACCTTTTACTGGATGATGGCTCCTCCTCTGATGCCAGAGCTTCAGGCTGTCCTCACCCTTGTCATGAGGTTTCCTAGACAAAGTGTAACTGTTTAGGATCTCTGGCTCACTGTCACACGGCCAGGATTTGCTCTGTGTGGGTCTAACCGGCTCCCTTTGCTATAATTAAACTACAACAGTATGAACAGCTCCTTATGAAGTTCTGTAAGTCATCCCAGCAGAGTGTCCAACGTGAGGCTGGTTCTGGAAACCACAACAGTTTTGGTTGGTGTCTGGAGTGCATCAGTGTCACGAGGACTGTTCCTTGTGACTGGGACACAGGGCACTCCTTCCAGACAGGAAGCCGTTCAAGGAGCGCATGATGCTCCTCCGTAGGAGAAATATACCTCAGCCTGCAGTAGGAATACCTTAGACGCTGTCCTTCACTCTCCGGAGCTTTCTGCCCTAATGATGTTGGGGGATATTAGGGTTAGATGGGTACCCTCAGAGCAGTTCCAGGTTATGAAACATGTCCTGAAACAAGGAGTTGGTCAGAAATGCAGCTAGTAGTAGAAGGGGGGTCAGTTTATTAAGAGAGTCCATGTCAGCAGAGTGGGATCAAGCTGGAGCAGAGGAAACAAGTTTCCTGGCTCAGAATGCAGGCCTGCACAAGGTGTGGAGGTTTTGTGCCACATGGCATGGGCTTTGGGGCTCATTTGCATAATTTACATAATGCAGGCTGTGCTCTATGCTTTGTCACATTTCTTACTAGTCTCTGAAGTCTGCACCAGGGGTGTCATAATGACCCACAGGTTACCTTCACTCTGAAGTGCCTCTGTGCCTGCCACACTGACTGAATTTACCTGGCCTCAGATGGCACATTTCCAACCTTCCTCTTTGTGTGTGTGTGTGTGTGTGTGTGTGTGTGTGTGTGTGTGTGTGTGTGTGATGTGTTTTTGTGTGTGTACATGTGGAGGACTGAAGTTATCTCCCCATTGCTATGGAACAATCCTTTTCTACACTATAAATATGTATTACTCTCAGTGGTTAATAAAAAGCTGACAGAATGACAGTCTATGTTGGAGAGGATGCAGAGCAAAGGGAACACTCCTCCACTGTTGGTGGGAATGCAAACTTATACAACCACTGTGGAAATCAGTATGGCGGTTTCTCAGAAAATTGGGAATCGATCTACCTCAAGACCCAGCCATACCACTCTTGGGCATATACCCAAGGAATGCTCAATCATACCACAAAGATACATGCTCAACTATGTTCATAGCAGCACTATTCATAATAGCCAGAACCTGGAAACAATCTAGATGCCCGTCAACCAAAGAATGGATTAAGAAAATGTGCTACATATACACAATGGAGTACTACTCAGCAGAGAAAAACAATGACAGCATGAAATTTGTGGGCAAATGGATGGAACTAGAAAATATCATCCTGAGTGAGGTAACCCAAACCCAGAATGACAAACATGGTATGTACTCACTCATAAGTGGATACTAGATATAAAGCAAAGAACAATCAGACTGCAACCCACAGAACCAGGGAGGCTAGATAGCAGGGGGGACCCTAGGATGACTGTGGTTTATAATAAGCTTTCGTTTTACTCAATTACTGGGCAAGCAAATCACCCTCTGGAGCAATGGAAGGATCTTTCTACTAGCACTTGGAGGAGACCCGATCTGGTGTTGGTGTGGGCCTGGTGTTCTGTTTATGTCTTTCCTCAGGATAATGAGGTTCCTCTTTGGATTCCTGAGCACTGAACACACCCTGTGGCTGCTGCTGAAGCCCAACATGACAGAGACCTATTGGGTCTTCATGAAAAACTCTACCCTTCTGATGCCAATGGGGATTGAGAGGCCAATATGGCCAGCTTTGGCAAGCATTATTGTAAGCCTAGGAACTGTAGCCATGCGGTTGGATTATCCAGAAGGTAATGTATGGTAACTGCTTTTTCAAGTATGTTTGAGAACATGTCACCCAGATACCTTGGAGATCAAGGATAACCCTGAAGGTCACCGACCTCCATTTGTTAACAGTAACATGCCAGCTAAGCCTTTTCATTTTCACAATCCTCTTCAAGCTGGTATGGTACCTACTTTTCAGGAGTGGCTCTGTGCAACATTTATTGGCCTCCTGAAATTCATTTAGCCCCCCTTTGAAGACACCTTAAAATTTATGAGCCTGAATGTAGCCATTATAAGACCATTAGTTATGCTCCTTATGAGCTGCCTGTTTTTTTCTTTATGGTTCTTAGTTGTTCTTTTGCAGAGCTGCCAGCCTAAGTCGTGCTGGGATCAAGAAAAATGGACCTTGGCGGTTCGTGTTCCTGGAGTTGTATCCATGCCAGTGGATGTCCACATGCTCCAGAAGAGAATTTGATACTGCTGCTGCCATTGTTGCTGTTATGGCAATGGCGGCCACCACTGCTACTGTTTCTGAGATTACCATTTCATAATTGCTTACTACAGCTAGCACAGTGGAGACCCTGGCAGCAAAAGTAGCTACCACAGTTAGTTAATCTTTCATTCTATTGGACATGATAAATTTAATTCAATAGTTATATACATTTCGATTGGCTTTGAAAATCATAAATTTATAAACTCAAGTTCCATTTGTTTTTGGGATACCATCTTACAAGAACTCCAATTTGCAGTAAGGCTCATTAAGGAAGGGAATGGCTCAGTTGCCTTTAGCCTACTGGCTATGGGTGGGATAGGACTTCTGTTGGTCTTTTCTGTGTCGAACACACAGATTGCAAGCCCAGTGCCACTTTGAGATCTTTGGCAGCAGTTAACTCTGCAGCTCACACATGATTGAGCCTGTATGATAATGAGTATTCAGAGATGGGTAATGCCTGGGGGGCGCTCACCAACCTAAGACAGAGCGCCTGTGTGGCCTGGGCAGGCATCTCCATGACGGGTAAGGTGACCTGCTGATGTCCCATGCAACCTAAGTCAGAAGCTCATGTTTTTAGTAAAAGGGGGACCTGTAGGGCCCTGGCCCCCATTTTGGGTAACTGTTGCCTTGCTTGCTGACCTTGAGCTTGATATCTTCCCTATGCTAATTCTCTGCCGGGTTCCACCCTCCTGAATGCTTAAGGGAAGTTCCTTGTCTGTGTATCCTGCATAATGCATGTTAACAGCTTAGATGCAAGATTGTAAAACATCAGTAGTGAACTTCTGCCCTCCAGGGTTCTCCCATTGTACTGTAAGCCTGTATTTAAGACCTCTTTCCTCCTTCAATAAACAGCATTCGGCATTAAAAAAAAATTACTGGGCAAGCCTCAATGAAACATTTCACTATTAGGATAAGAATTTATACTGTATCAAGCTGATAATAGAAAAATAAATAAAAATAAAATAAAATAAAAAGCTGACAGGCCAGTAGCTGGGCAGGAAGTTAGATGAGAAAGCCAAACTGAGGATTCTGGAAAAAGGGTGGAGTCAGGAGTCACCAGTCAGACGCAGAAGAAGCAAGATGGCAATGTCATACTGAAAAAAGGTACCAAGCCATGTGACTAAATGTAGATAAGAATGATGGGTTAATTTAAGTGTAAGAGCTAGTTAGTAATAAGCCTGAGCTACTGGCTGAGAATTTATAAGTAATATTAAGTCTCTGAGTCAATTATTTGGGGAGTAGCTGCTGGGTATTTGGGAGTTGCTGGTGGGACAGAAACTTCTACTTCACCCCATATTGTTCTTCACCTTGTTTTTGAAACAGGGTCTCATACTGAGTCTGGAAGTCACCGATTTCCAGTCTGGGCATGATGACACATGGCTGTGATCCTAGTACTTAGGACATAAAAGTGGGAGAATCAGAGATTTGAGGCCTGCCTTGGCTACATAGAAAGTTCAAGGTCAACCTGGGTTATACAGGACGAAGGAGAGGGAGGGAGGGAGAGAGAGAGAGAGAGAGAGAGAGAGAGTAGAGAATGGAAGTGTCAGGTCTAAAAGATTGGCTATCTGTGGTGCCTATTAGCTTACCAAAGTGCATGCTGGTCTTAGGCTCTCTCAGTACAAGTACCTGTGGCTCCTCTCAGCTCTTCTCAGCCTGCCCTCTACCCTAAGTCTCCAGCTCCTAGACATCCCTCCCCAGTTTCCCTTAGGATCCTGGTGTTTTGGCTATGTTCTCTCTTTTTTGTCTTCCTCTATTGACCGCTGCTCTCTTGCCCCTCTCTCCAGTCTCCTTTGCTGGCCCTCTCTGTTTTCTTTCTCATGATCTTCCCCGATCTCTCCTCTCATGGCCCGGTCCAGTCTGCTGGCCATGTTCAGTGTACTTCTTTCTCTCCCTGCTCTGGACTCTTCCAGATGCCTCTGGCCATACTCTCCCTCATGTCTACAATAAAAACCTTCCCCTCAACCATACCTTGGAGAGGTCAGGTGCTCAGTTTATACAGGAAGGAAGTGATGCAACCAAATTATTGACATATGCAATAATTTGAATACATTTCTATGGAATTATGCTGTGTGGTAAAGCTAATTTCCCCAAATTATATAGCATACAATTGGTACTAACATTTTGGGGTGGGGGGCAGGGTGTGTCAGGCTATAACCTATCTATCTTGTACAAAATGGTGGTTTGCAGGTTGGGCCTCACCAGGAATGATTCCATTTTGCAAGGCAGCAGTTCACTCTACAGTAGAGCGGTTGGTGAGGCAGAAATGATTCCGCATTTTACTGTCTATGAGCAAACTACTACTACCTGTCTAGTCGGAGCCATGAGGCACAGACTGGTATGTAACCCACTCATAAAACATTACCATCTATAAATGTATTGAAATAGATCAGGAGCACCCTGTGAACTTATCAAACACACCAATGAAAAATGAAACCCACTCACCTAGGCCGTATGAAAGTCAGGTCCTGCTAGGTGTGGTGGAGCACACCTGTAATTCTAGCACTGCACTTGGGAGAAAGAGGCAAGCAGATATCCACGTGTTCAAGGACAGCCTGGTCTACATACCGAGTTCCTGGTCAGCCGAGGCTGCATAATGAGATCATGCTTCGAAAATGGTAAAATAAGGGGCTGGAGAGACAGCTCATCGGTTAAGAGCGCTTGCTGCTCTTGCAAAGGACCAGGATTTGGTTCCCAGCCCCCACACGGCAGCTCATAACCATCTGTAACACCAGTTTCCGAAGGATCCAATGCCCTCTTCTGGCATCCTTGCGAGTGTTTTTGCCTGCATGTATGTCTGTGCACCACATGCACGCCATGTGTGGCTGCCATCTGTCACTCAACCACACCATGCAGGTGTTACAGGGTCAACAGGCCGTGAACTCTCAGAGCTTCTGCTCAGCAGGAGCTCCCAGCTTGATGGGGACTGTAGGGTAAAATGGGCCAAGAACTTGAAATCTCACCAATCCCTGAGCTTGCCCCGAGATCAGGCCACAAAATCCCACCAATCCCTGAACAGGAAACCCCACCAATCTCTGAGTTTACCCCAAGCTCAGGACTTGAAATCCCACCAACCCCCATCCTGGAAAGCTCCACCCTGGAAAGCTCCATGCCCCCACCACCAAGAAACCCTGCACAATCCCTATGTTCTGTTCTGTTTGCTGCTGCTTCTCACCCTAGCAGAGGCAGCCACCCTCCTGGATTTTTCCCTCCCAATAAATCTCTCTCTCTCTCTCTCTCTCTCTCTCTCTCTCTGTCTCTCTCTCTCTCTCTCTCTCCAAGACAGGGTTTCTCTGTGTAGCTTTTGGAGCCTGTCCTGAAACTCACTTTGTAGACCAGGCTGGCCTCGAACTCATAGAGCTCCACCTGGCTCTGCCTCCTGAGTGCTGAGATTAAAGGAATGTGCCACCACTGCCCAGCTCCCAATAAATCTCTTGAGTGAGGTTTCTTGTGTAGTGTGACACTTTCACTAGAAAGGAGCCCAAAGCTGAGAAGAGAGCTCTAACAACTTTCCCTGAAGCTGAGCAGAGCAGAGCTGTAACACTTTGCCAGAACCAAGCAGAGCTGTAACAACTTGGCTGGGAAACCCTCCCCGGCAGAGGGGTTACACTTGCTTTAGGGAAACCGTTCCTTGGAGCAGAGCTGTAAGCTACAACACTTGCAGTGACTTGGTGCTACTCCTTGACTTCCAACTGCCAGGATACCTTTCCATCCGAGCTGCAACACTGCCAGGACCCCCTCTAATTGTCATTGGTCAGACCAGAGCCTAGTCCCCAATTCAACCTTAGACCTTTGCCTTGAACTAGCTCTATACACCTACAACGGACTGTCTTTGTCTTATCATCTGCTGTATATATGGCCGCATTGGCTCCCTGCCTAGGCCTCCAGTGAGGCCTCTTTCATAGCTCTTCATCAGCCTATATATCTTTGTGTTGGGTGTAATGATGCAACTTAATGCTAGTAATTAAGATAAATATGAAAGAACATGCCATTGCCAGTAGACACAGTGCCAAGATGTCAGGGTAATTTGTTCAGTTATGGCCTGAGAACCGATGCAGCTTGAGGGTTTATTGTTAGTCAATACATTCTAACACTGGAAAGACAATAATGTGTCTGTGAACTTGAGGCAGAGTGTGCTCATGAGACTTGGTCACTGATAGGGATACCAATGTGCTAATTAGAGTAAAAACCTTGAAAGGAGATTCTGTTGATGTGGCCGCACTGGGAGGTACAAAGAAAAATGCACTTCAAGTCCGTGTTCTGGGAACTGACATAAACTTAACCCTGGATGGGGGCTGAGGAAGGATTGGAGCCGGGGCAAGGGGTTTGGGTGAAGGTGTGGTGTGGTTTGATGGTTATCTCTGTTCTGGTTCTGCCAGATGGTGTTATCTCTGTCTTCTCTGAAGGACAATTTGGCTCCAAAAAGATTATTCCTACTCCAGAATACATACATCACAATCACCAATCACGGATGATTGCCCTCATTGGGGCTGGGGGAGTGGGAGAGGGGCGGTTTGGTTCTTTATCACTGTTTTGTTTTGTTTTACAGAGTTTTTGAGGCACTGTCTTGCTCTCTAGCTCTTCCTCAGCCTGGGTGGCTGGGTCTTAGAAACCTGGCTGGGAGATTAAGAAAGACAGATGGAAGTAAAGTTGGGATTGGATGCGCTGCAATTGGTCAGAGATGTATCAGCAGCCCATATACTCAGCACATTTATTTTGTACAGTATAGTATACAATATATAGTAGCTGCTGGGGCCACATGATGTGAGTGGCCTGTGCAGCCACCTGAGGCCATGTTGATGTCTGTGGTCTGTGCTGCTGTTGAGAACCATGTCTGGGTCCTTGGTCCTACTGCAGCCAGGGACGGTGTTGATGTCTGTGGCCTGTGCTACACCACCAAAGGCCATGTGGATGTCCGTGGTCTGTACTGTGGCTGAGGGCTATGATGGTGTCTGGGGCCTGTGCTTCGGCAGAGAGCTGTGTTGATGTATTGCCATGGGAGACCATGCTGAAGTCTGTGGCACATGCTGATACTGGAGATGTGGATGTCAGTGGTCCATGCTGCCGCCAGAAACCATGTGTAAGTCCATGATCTGTGCTCCTGCTGACTGTAAAAGGCAAGGAAGCTACTTTTGCAGTGGTATCGATGACTTCACACAGTTGAGAAAGAAGGGTATAGAAGGCTTCTGTGACAACCCCACCCCCACCCCCACCCCAAAAAGAAGCAACCTAGACAGAAAGCCATTAAAGAGAACTCTTTAAAAATGTGATAAGAAGCCGGGCGGTGGTGGCGCACGCCTTTAGTCCCAGCACTCGGGAGGCAGAGCCAGGCGGATCTTTGTGAGTTCGAGGCCAGCCTGGACTACCAAGTGAGTTCCAGGAAAGGCGCAAAGCTACACAGAGAAACCCTGTCTCAAAAAACCAAAAAAAAAAAAAAAAAAAAAAAAAAAAAAAAAAATGTGATAAGAAGCCAGGCGGTGGTGGCGCACACCTTTAATCCCAGCACTCGGGAGGCAGAGCCAGGCGGATCTCTGTGAGTTTGAGGCCAGTCTGGTCTACAGAGTGAGATCCAGGACAGGCACCAAAAACTACACAGAGAACCCCTGTCTCGAAAAACAAAAACAAAAAACAAAAAGGATGCTGAATCGTAGCTCTCCCCATTGATGGCATCTGTCGGGGGTGCAGGCGGGGAAGGACTCAGTTTTCTTCAAAGGGCTGGCCACGGTGAGTTTGACCATGCTCCAGAGAGTATCTGGGCAACACAAATGGGATATGCAGGGTTTCTTTCCTTCTTTTTTTTTGGAGGGGGTGGCAGTCACAGGGTAGGGGGGGATGGACCTGAGAGGACTAACAAGGGAGTGTGATTGGGGTGCACAATGTAAAACTTCCAAATAATCAATAAAATTATTATGCTGGAAAAAAGAAGCAGGCTAGCTAATCTTAGTCAGAAGCTCTGTAGGGGAGCGGGCTGGAGTGGGGGAGGGGGTGACCAGGCAGTCCTCAGGGACAAGGAAGCTGTGGTTGGCACTTTTCACACATGCTGTTTTTAGCTGAAGGTCAACTGCTGGTCAGCGTTTACTCAGACCAGGGGAAGGCCTGGCCATTCCCATGAGTCTGCGGGCACTGGTGTCCTTGACACGGCTGTGCCTATGTTAGCAATGTTTATTCACACAGGACTACACCCACTCCCCACATAACCCAGGCTGACCCTCAGCTCATTGTGTGGTCCAAGCTGACCTCGAGTTTGCAGTCATCATCCTGTCTCAGCCACCTGAGAGCTCAGAAAACAGATATTCCCATCATATCTGACTTGTGGCAAAGATGTTATTGATTAGTCCCATTGTTTCTGGAATCCAGGGTGATTGTAGGTTGAGAGAAGGACTGGAGACCTTCAGGTGTCTTATGAGGGCCTAGAGTATGACGTTGTAAAGGCTGACACTGAGATGCCTGTTGAGTGAACTCTTTCCCTAAGGAGCTGGAAACAAATGTGTAAGGGTACCAACGACAGACCGAAGCACAAGTCTACCAAAGGCCAACCTGGGGAGCCAGTGAGTCTATTAGACTTACTTACTGAGTGTGAGTGAGGGGTAGCTTACAGAAACATGGATAACCCCCTAAAACAGCTGCATCACCAACAATTCTCACCACAGCATGGATAACAACTCCCCCACAGCAGCACAGGTGGAGTCCTCCCCCACAGGAGCACAGGTGGAGTCCTCCCCCACAGCAGCACAGATGGAGTCCTCCCCCACAGCAGCACAGATGGAGTCCTCCCCCACAGCAGCACAGATGGAGTCCTCCCCCACAGCAGCACAGATGGAGTCCTCCCCCATAGCAGCACAGGTGGAGTCCTCCCCCACAGCGGCACAGGTGGAGTCCTCCCCCACAGCGGCACAGGTGGAGTCCTCCCCCACAGTGGCACAGGTGGAGTCCTCCCCCACAGCGGCACAGGTGGAGTCCTCCCCCACAGCGGCACAGGTGGAGTCCTCCCCCATAGCAGCACAGATGGAGTCCTCCCCATCATAGCACAGGTCCTCCTCATAGCATAGATGTGTCTCTGTGTGTGTATATGTGTGCGTGTGTAGACAGATGGATCCCAAGGGCCAGCCAGCCTAGCCTAAGCAGCATACTTTTAGTTCAGTGAGAGACCCTGTCTCAGGGAAATAAGGTGGACAGTGATAGAGAAAGACATCCAGTGTCCTGCTTCAGCCTTTAAGTATTGCATGTACACACACACACACACACACACACACACACACACACACACACACACACACACTGCTGGGCTTACAAGCATTTAAAACCATGCTCAACTTTTTCCATGGATGCTGGAAATTCAAAGCCAGGCCCTTAAACTTGCAGGGCCAGTGCTTTTAACCACTGAGCCATCTCCTCAAAGCACTGTTCCCTCTACACCTCTTTTGAGACAGGGTCTTATATACCCCAGACTGGCCTCAAATCCACAAACTGCAGCTGGCCTTGAACTCCTCGGATTCTCCTGCCTCTGCCTTCCAAGCGCTTGGATCACAGGTGTGCGGCACCACCTTCAGTCACCTCCTTTTCCCGGTGTTAGTCTGTCTAAGACCACAACTCATGGGATGGTGCTACCCTCATTCTGAATGGCTTTTCTCTCTCGATGAAACCTCTCTGGAAAAGTCCTCACAGACACACCCAAAGATGTGCCCCATTAATGCCCAAGGTGTTTCTTTTTTTTTTTTTTTTTTTTTTTTTTTGGTTTTTCGAGACAGGGTTTCTCTGTGTAGCTTTGCGCCTTTCCTGGGACTCACTTGGTAGCCCAGGCTGGCCTCGAACTCACAGAGATCCGCCTGGCTCTGCCTCCCGAGTGCTGGGATTAAAGGCGTGCGCCACCACCGCCCAGCAGAATATTCTTAAAATGACAAAATTATAGAATACAGAAGTTATTAGTACTGACGAGGGACTGGGGAGAGGGAAGAGGGAGGTAGATGTGACCAGAAAAGAACAACACAAGGACGGTCTGTGATGATGGAATTGTTTTATGACTTAGGCAGGGTTTCACACTAGCCCAAGCTGGTCTTGAACTCCTGATCCTCCTGCCTCAGCTTCCCAGGTCTAGGAACACGGGCCTGCACCACACCCAGTCACTGATGAGTCTTATTAACCTTACATTCTACCTCATTGAATTGGCCAAGAAACGGACCTAATGGAGACTACTTTGAAACTTGCCTTTTCACCTAAAGAATATTCTCAACTTTTGGTTCAGACTATGCAACTCTACCTCCTTTTTACTAACTACATTGTGCAGTCCCCCAACTTCTCAGTAGTTCCCTTCCAATGAAAGTTAGGCTATTTCCATTTTTTTTTTTATTCTTAAAACTAACGTTCTAGTACCCAGATGTGGGTGAAACTCACCTATAATCTCAACACTCAGGGAGCTGAGGCTGGAAGACTAAGAGTTTCAGACCAGAGTCTCAAACAAAACAGAAAGAACACAACACTAACACTGTAATGCTCGGCCTTTTCATATAGCTTTGTATGTTGGAGTGTTTGTTGACTCTATTCCAGTAGATTTTTCGCTAGATCTCTTAAAATTTACATGTGCTTAAAATTTTAGAGTCAAGTATCAAATAGCCCTGCAAAATCAGGCTGTGTCAACTTGACTCCCCACTGGTGATGAGGCCTGGGGTTGGTCCTCAGTGTTCTTTGTGAGTTATTTACTTGTTCTTGTCCCTGAAGCCCTTTCATCCAGTTCATGTTTTCTTTTCACAGCTCTCCGTAGAGTTTCTGCAGCTCTAAACTTCGGTTGTTAATGTTTTGCTGGCTTGTCTAAATGACCTAGTTATCTGATGATCATTCAGTCAACAAGGAGCTCAAAGGACAGTGGGAGAAAGACATGCAAAACAGTTCTATAAACAGCACGAAAAAATGAAATTTCCAAGATCCATATATATATACGTGTGGAGCTGTGGGTACGGCCCAGTGGATAGAGTACCAGTCTAGCATATGGTGTGTGTGCATGTGCGTGTGCGTGTGTGTGTGTGTGTGTGTGTGTGTGTGTGTGTGATACATTTATGATGAGAGACGGTGATGATTATTTGTTGATTCTGTATATTTATTGACAATGATAATTAACTGTTGAGCATGTTTACTTTCCAGGGGGGTCTGTTAACTCATGCTATTCTGACACCAGCCCTCGGGGTAGAGGATGTAACTGCTGTTTTTGTGATATAGAGGCCTTGCTAGGAGCTGACAGCTAAGTAGGAGTTAAGTAGGTGGGGGAAGCACATGAAGGAGAGGGAATTCCCGGTGGAATGGAAAGTGTGCAGAGAGGCAGGTAGCATGGGGAGCAAAGTGTGATTTCAGAAGATGGGAGGAGCAGTCAGAAACAACTAGAAGACAAGGAAAGAAGCTGGAAAGAGCTCAGCAATGGGTGGATATGGGTGTTTCTCACGTGCACCTGCCACCCAGGTAGGTATACACACACACACACACACACACACAGCATTTGCTGGCCCACACATTACTAATGGTTTCTAATGAAGTCAAGGGGTACGATACCTTATCAAGAAGTAATGCTTGTGCCGGGCGGTGGTGGCGCACGCCTTTAATCCCAGCACTCGGGAGGCAGAGCCAGGCGGATCTCTGTGAGTTCGAGGCCAGCCTGGGCTACCAAGTGAGTTCCAGGAAAAGGCGCAAAGCTACACAGAGAAACCCTGTCTCGAAAAAACCAAAAAAAAAAAAAAAAAAAAAAAAAAGAAGAAGTAATGCTTGGCACTGGAGGGCTCCTATTGCAAATCACCCTCTGGAGCGATGGAAGGATCTTTCTACTAGCACTTGCAGGAAACTCGATGTAATGTTGGTGTGGGCCTGGGGTTCTGTTTATGTCTTTCCTCAGGACAATGAGGTTCCTCTTTGGATTCCTGAGCACTGAACACACCCTGTGGCTGCTGCTGAAGCCCAACATGACAGAGACCTATTGGATCTTCATGAAAAACTCTACCCTTCTGATGCCAATGGGGATTGAGAGGCCAATATGGCCAGCTTTGGCAAGCATTAATGTAAACCTAGGAACTGTAACCATGAGGTTGGATTCTCCAGAAGAGCTGCCAGCCTAAGTTGTGCTGGGATCAAGAAAAATGGGCCTTGGCGGTTCATGTTACTGGAGTTGTATCCATGCCAGTGGATGTCCACATGCTCCAGAAGAGAATTTGACACTGCTGCTGCCATTGTTGCTGTTATGGCAATGGCGGCCACCACTGCTACTGTTTCTGGGATTACCATTTCATAATTGCTTACTACAGCTAGCACAGTGGAGACCCTGGCAGCAAAAGTAGCTACCACAGTTAGTTAATCTTTCATTCTATTGGGCATGATAAATTTAATTCAATAGTTATATACATTTCGATTGGCTTTGAAAATCATAAATTTATAAACTCAAGTTCCATTTGTTTTTGGGATACCATCTTACAAGGACTCCAATTTGCAGTAAGGCTCATTAAGGAAGGGAATGGCTCAGTTGCCTTTAGCCTACTGGCTATGGGTGGGATAGGACCTCTGTTGGTCTTTTCTGTGTCGAACACACAGATTGCAAGCCCAGTGCCACTTTGAGATCTTTGGCAGCAGTTAACTCTGCAGCTCACACATGATTGAGCCTATATGATAATGAGTATTCAGAGATGGGTAATGCCTGGGGGGCGCTCACCAACCTAAGACAGAGCACCTATGTGGCCTGGGCAGGCATCTCCATGACGGGTAAGGTGACCTGCTGACGTCCTATGCAACCTAAATCAGAAGCTCATTTTTTTTAGTAAAAGGGGGACCTGTAGGGCCCTGGCCCCCGTTTTGGCTAACTGTTGCCTTGTTTGCTGACCTTGACCTTGATATCCTCACTATGCTAATTCCCTGCTGGGTTCCACCCTCCTGAATGCTTAAGGGAAGTTCCTTGTCTGTGTATCCTGCATAAGCTTAGATGCAAGATTGTAAAACATCAGTAGTGAACTTCTGCCCTCCAGGGTTCTCCCATTGTGCTGTAAGCCTGTATTTAAGACCTCTTCCCTCCTTCAATAAACAGCATTTGGCATTAAAAAAAAAATTGCCAGGCAAGAAAAAGAAGAAGAAGAAGAAGAAGAAGAAGAAGAAGAAGAAGAAGAAGAAGAAGAAGAAGAAGAAGAAGAAGAAGTAATGCTTGGCCGGGCAGTGGTGGCGCACGCCTTTAATCCCAGCACTTAGGAGGTAGAGGCAGGCAGATCTCTGTGAGTTCGAAGCCAGCCTGGTGTACAAAGTGAGTTCCAGGAAAGGCACAAAGCTACAGAAATCCTGTCTCAAAAAACAACAACAACAAAAAAAAAAAAAAAGAAGAAGAAGAAGAAGAAGAAGAAGAAGAAGAAGAAGAAGAAGAAGAAGAAGTAATGCTTGGGGCTGGAAAGATGGCTCAAAGGTTAAGAGCACTGGTTGCTCCTCCAGAGGTTCTGAGTTCGATTCCCAGCAACCACATGGTTACTAATAACCACCTATAAAGGGATCTGGTGTCCTCCTCTGTCATGCAGGCATCCATGCAAATAGAGCACTCATATACATAAATAAAATAAATCTTAAAAAAAAAAGAAGTAATGCTTGCTGGGCGTGGTGGCACATGTCTTTAATTTCAACACTTGAGAGGCAGAAGCAGGCAGATCTCTGAGCTCAAGGCCAGTCTGGTCTACAGAGTGAGTTCCAGGACAGTCAGAGCTGTTACACAGAGAAACTTTGTCTTGAAAAACCAACCAGCCAAACAAACAAACAAACAAACAACAAGATAAAACAAAGGTTAAGATTTAACCAGACTGAGAGGAGAAGCTGGGAGGTCCAGGTTAAGGGAATCATTCTAAGATGGTATGGCTGGGTTGTTTATATTGCCAGCTGGTACTGGGCATGGTCAGATAGCAAATATAAAGGAAAGAAGACAAATGGGGACCGTGGTGGCTTGAAAGAAAATGGCCCCCAAAGGGAGTGGCACTATTAGCAGGTGTGGCCTTGTTGAAGTAGGTATGACCTTGTTGGAGGAAGTGTGTCACTGTGGGGGCAGGCTTTAAGATCTCTTTTGCTCAAGGTTCTCTCAGTGTGATAGCTGACTTCCTGTTGCCTGCAAGATGTAGGTCTCTCAGCTCAAGTACCATGTCTGCCTGCATGCTGCCATGCTCCCCGCCATGATGGTAACGGATTGAACCTCTGAACAGTAAGGGAGCCACCTCAGTTAAGAGTTGCTGTGGTCATGGTGTCTCTTCACAGCAATAAAAACTTTAACTAAGATAGGAACAAAGAGGATCGTAGAGGCCAATTCTGCAGGACCTGTGGGTCACACTGAGAAGTTCAAACCTCACAGTAATTATACAATCAATGAAAAGTAAGTGAGCTGGCTGTGTAGCAGAGTGGAAGACTTTACCTAGCATGTATGAGTCCTAAGTAAGGATCTCCAGCAACACACAAACACACACACACACAAGAGAGAGAGAGAGAGAGAGAGAGAGAGAGAGAGAGAGAGAGAGAGAGAGAGAGAGAGAGAGATAGGTCCTGCAGAATTGGCCTCTACTATCCTCTTTGTTCCTGTCTTTAAAGTTTTTATTGCTGTGAAGAGACACCATGACCACAGCAACTCTTAACTGAGGTGGCTCCCTTACTATTCAGAAGTTCAATCCGTTACCATCATGGCGGGGAGCATGGCAGCATGCAGGCAGACATGGTACTTGAGCTGAGAGACCTACATCTTGCAGGCAACAGGAAGTCTAATAGCAGAACATGGGTAGGTTTGGTTTCTGGTCACAAAATGTCCCCCTATTGCTGTGACCTCACATTGTAGAAGATGACAGGGCAAGGCAGCAGAAGAGAGCACATCCCCCTGCGGTGACCAAGCTTGTCAAATCGGCAGGATTTGGAAGCACCATGTCAACAAAGATCTGGGCACGCATGCGGTGAGGGCTGTCCCAGAAGGGATTCAGACGGGAAGACACACGCTAACTGTGGGGAGCAGCATCCCACAGACAGGCGTCTTGGGCTCAACAGAAGGAAAGAGGGATCTGAGCAACACTGTCCCTCTCCACCTCCTGCTGTGCTCTGTGCTCCGGGCACCAGGCTTTCCAAGCCACGACAGACTGCAGCCTCAAACTGTGAGCCAAATAAGCCCTTCTGTCCTTAAGTTGCTTGTGTGAGAGGTTTTGTCACATCAACAGGAAACGTAATGAATACATCCCTCCAACAACCCATTTTAACAGCATCATTACCCCACTCCTGAGGGCAGAGTTCTCATAACCTAAACGCCATCCATTAAGCTCTTCCTCCCAACAGCGTGGCTTTGGGAATTAAATTTCCAACATGTGAGTGTCAGGGGACATATTTAGGTCACAGCAGGTGTACAAAGTCCAAATGTGAAAGGGCCTGTTTTAGTTACTCTTCCGTTGCTGAGATTAAAATACCATGATCTAGGCACCTACGTAAGAAGGGGTTCATTTTGTCTTAAGGTTTCAGAGAGATAAGGCTCCATTGAGCTGGGAAGGTGCCGCAGCAGGCCGGCAGGCAGCCGGAGCAAGGAGCTAAGAGTGCGCATGCTCCGAAACCAAGAAACAAACCGCCAGGAGTGCCCAAAGCCCATTCCCAGTGACACACTTCCCCCAGCAAGGCCATACTTCCTAAACCTCCCCGAACAATGCCAGCAACTGCGGACAATGAGTCCAAATATCTGGGACCAGAGGATACACTCTCATTCAAACCACGACAGAGCCTGCGTGCGAGCTGAAGAGTCCGTTTCACTCCTCTGTGCACAATGGGTCACTTTGCTTTTCTCAACATGCGACAAGTGATTAAGAGAACCTGTCTGGAGGTTAATCGGGAGCGAAAGAGATGCAAGGCTGGAAAACAGTTTTTCAAGGGATCAGTGCTTGATGGAAAGGTCTAAACAAACCCGCAGTGTTTAAGTTAATGTGTAAGACAGTGACTGTCTTTTTTATCGTGACATAAAGTCACTTTATCTAATGCCTACCGTGGTGTCCTTGAGAATCTTTTATATACCTTGTACAAATAACAATCAATGGCTGGTGTGATAGCACACACCTGCGATTCCAGCAATTGAGGGATGGGGTTGGGGGGACAGGAGGATCAAGGGTTCAAGGGTGTTCTCAGCAAGTTCAGGGCCAGCCTGGGTTATTCGAGACCCTATCTCAAAACCAGAAATCAGGAATCAGAGAGATGGTAGGCTCAGGAGAAAACTGTGTCTGCTGCAAGCCTGATGGTTTGATTTTGATCCAGGTACCCACATCTGGGAGAGAGGGAATCAACCCCCACAAGTCATCCTCTGAACTCTGTACTCACATGCGCACACAAAATAAATAAATAAAAACATAGTATCTTTTTTTTAGAAGCATAAATATTTATTTGTAACAAAGGAGTTTGTGTACAGTGTTGAAAATCTACAACTTCTTGTTAAATTCACATTTGCACTTCACCTTTTTTTTTTTTTTTTTTTTGGTTTTTCGAGACAGGGTTTCTCTTTGTAGCTTTGCGCCTTTCCTGGAACTCACTTGGTAGTCCAGGCTGGCCTCGAACTCACAGAGATCCGCCTGGCTCTGCCTCCCGAGTGCTGGGATTAAAGGCGTGCGCCACCACTGCCCGGCTTGCACTTCACCTTTTTAAACAAACATTTATAATCATTATTTTATACAGAGATAGATATGTAAAAACAGCATCGAGTTCAGTGGTCCTTCAGCATTTTCCACTTAAAAGAGCATAGTATCTTTTACAATGAAAAATTAATCCATCAGCCAAGCCATCAAACAATCAACCAAAAGGTATATTGCATTACGTCTAAGACAATTACAAATATCTTAAAACTATTGAAAGGGTAATTTCTTAGTTTTGCTTTCTCTCTCTGTTTTGATCAAGGGTTACTTTATTACCCTTATTAGCTGAAAATAATGACCGCCACCAATGTCATCTTCTTAAAAACATTTATTTATTTCATTGTTTCATTATTTAGTTATATATGTGTTCACAATGACGTGTATGCAGAGGTCAGAGGATAAGCTTCAGGAGTCAGTTCTCCAGTTTTAACATGTGGGGCCTGAGGATCCAACACAGGTCATCAGGCTTCAGTGTCACACATATGTGGAGATCAGAGAACATCTTGCAGGTGTCTGTTCTCTACTTCTACCATGTGCATTCTGGAGATCACACTTAGTCCATAAGGCTGCGTGGCTAGCGTCTCTACCTGCAGAAGCATCTCACTGGCCCTTGTGGTATCTTTTATCATTGTTGTTTGGTTTTTGGTTTTTCTTTTCTTTTGTTTCTTTCTTTTTTTTTTTTTTTTTTTTTTTTTTGGTTTTTTCGAGACAGGGTTTCTCTGTAGCTTTGTGCCTTTCCTGGAACTCGCTTTGGAGACCAGGCTGGCCTCGAACTCACAGATCCACCTGCCTCTGCCTCCCGAGTGCTGGGATTAAAGGTGTGCACCACCATCTCCCAGGTGTCTCTTCTTTTAAATATGTTCTCAGCAAACACTTAGTATTTCTCATTTTGCATCTCTTCTAGCAAATGAAGTAGCTTCTCTCTGTTAGGTTAGGGACCCGCAAGAGCACCTGCCTTAGGTCATGATCAGTGTCTCATTCGAGAATGTATTCTTGAGGGCATGCACACATGCACACATCTACAGTTCTTTGTGCAACTCCAGGAGTTTGCAGGCTACTGAAATGTGTACCTCCTAGGTTGAGAACCACCGTCCCTATGTCTAGTAGGTAAGTGCTATCTGTAGGCCAGTGGGGAATTAAGACAAAACCCTATTGCATCTACATTATCGAAGGAAAGGGAGAGGAGGCATGAAATACATTTCAATAGGGAATTTATGAATTTTTGAATGGCACAAATGGGAAGAATAAAATAACAGACCGGGCTGGCCATGGTGGTACATGCCTTCAATCTCAGCACTCTGTAGACAGAAGTATGAGGATCTCTATGAGTTTGAGGTTAGCCTGATCTACACAGTGAATTCCAATCCAGGCCAGGCAGGAGCCTATGTTAAATAGTAATAAGTAAATAAATAAATGAAAAGAAAAGGCAGAGTGGTAGGAGGGGCAGGTGAGAATCTTTTTATTCCTGTTGACACAGGAAGAGCAAATTCCCAGCCCCCTACCCGCCTCCAGCTGTCTTACCTCCTGGGCTCTATGCCAGGTGTTCCCAAGAAAGGCCAAAGTATGTATGCACATACACACACTCCTTCAGGAATAAACAGAAGTGGTCACTATGTGCCCGGAACTCCGCCAAGCGTTGCCCAACTGTTATCTCTAACTCCAACCACCAACATTATTACCAACATCTTGCTGAGGAAACAGAGCGTCAGTCTCTGACCCTGCCTACGTTCACACAGCCAGAGCTGCTGAGAGCGCAAACTTTAGCCTTTCCTTCTGTTTTTAGTCTATACGGTACTCTGAGTGGGTTTGCACGCCTGGTGATTTTATATAGTATGTTAAAGAAATGAAAAAAAGAACAAAGAGAAAACCCACACATCCATAGCAGAAATTTCAAACTTGTTCAGTAAATAGATGGAAAAGAGAGAAAAGATTAAAGTCCTTGAAAAACCGTCCCAGAATCCTTCAGGGTGTATTCATCCTTTGCTGCTACTCCATATTCAGCCAGACTCCAGGGACCGAGCAATACCCACATGGTGTGTGTGTGTGTGTGTGTGTGTGTGTGTGTGTGTAGAAGATAGGCAGAATTTATTACAGAATAATATTCAACACTGTAAATGTTTGATTGTGTGTCTTTAGGGTTGAAATCTGTGAGTCAAAAGGTCCATGAAAGTTGCTAAATAATGTGCTGAGGGTATAGGTTAGTTGGTAGGGTGCTTATGTAAGTAAGCATGTAGGAAGGCCTGGGTTTGATCTCCAGCACCACATAAATGAGGTGTGGTGGGGTTTGCCTACTATCTCAGTGGAGAGAGGAAGATCAGAAGTTCAAGATTTGTGTGTGTGTGAATATTGTCTTAGAGTTTCTATTGCTGTGAGGAAGCACCATGACCAAAAAGCAAGTTGGGGAGGAAAGGGTTTGTTTGGCTTACACTTCAGCATTGCTGTTCATCGCTGAAGGAAGTCAGGACAGGAACTCAAACAGGTCAGGATCTCAGAGGCAGGAGCTGATGCAGAGGTCATGGAGGGGTGCTGCTTTCTTCCCATGGCTTGCTCAGCTCACCTTCTTATAGAACCCAGGACCAGCAGCCCAGGGATGGCACCACCCACCATGGGCTGGGGCGTCCCCCATTGATCACTAATTGAGAAAATGCCTTACAGCTGGATCTCATGGAGGCATTTCCTCAACTGAGGCTCCTTCTCTGATGACTCTAGCTTGTGTCCAGTTGACACACAAAACCAGCCAGTACAAATATATACAAAAATATATTTATATAAATAGATATATGAGATGTATTATATATGTATGAGACAGGGGCTCATCTATCCTAGCCTAGCCTTGAAGTCCCTATATAGCCAAGGAGATATAGATACAATGTTCAATATTACCACATACATTTCCCAAGAAACTTACTTTCTGTTATATAATGAATTACATCCATGTACTTTGCATACGACATTACAGTGCATTAATGTACTAAATAGTACATTACATATTACAGAGTATGAAGGGTTCAGGAGCAAGAAGCTGAGAAGGGTTGACATCAGCCTCTATAAGAGGAACCTACCTGGACATGCTGGCATCAGAGAACCTCTCCTATGGATAATCTGTCCTACCTTGAGTATATGGCCCATGGGAATCACCGTCTTTTGTGGATTGCAGGCAATGGCATGTAAAACCAAAATCAGTCCCTTGAGTTATAGTTGAATGGTGTCTTAGGGTTTCTATTGACCATGGCATTTATTTATTTATTTATTTATTTATTTATTTATTTATTTATTTATTGTCTTTCAAGACAGGGTTTCTCTGTGTAGTTTTGGTGCCTGTCCTGGATCTTGCTCTGTAGACCAGGCTGGCCATAGAGATCTGCCTGGCTCTGCCTCCTGAGTGCTGGGATTAAAGGTGTGTGCCACCACGGCATGGCTTAACCATGGCATCTCTTAAAAAAAAAAAAAAACAACAAAAACAAAACAACAAAAAAACCACATTTAATTGAAGAGGCTCACTTGCAGTTTTAGAGGTTCAGTCCATTATCATCATAGTGGAGAGCATGGTGGCATGCAGGCAGACGTGGTGCTGTAGGAGTAGCTGAGAGTCCTACATCTTGCAGTCAACAGGAAGTCAACTTAGACACTGGGCAGTATCCTGAGCATAGGAAACCTCATAGCCCACCGCCACAGTGACGTGGGCTATACCAACAAGGCCATACCTATTCCAACAAAGCCATAACTCCTAATAATGCAACTCCCTATGAGATTATGGGGCCAATTACATTCAAACTAGCACATATGAGGAATAATGCAGCGATTTACTGCTGTTGAATTTCAGTGCAGGAGACAGTTCTACAATTAGAGGAGATACTTCAGATCAGAGGGGACACCTCCCTTTCCTTGGAAAGGTAAGAGTTCCCACTCTGCCTGGCACTACACTCTCTGATTTAGATGATGTAGGCAATCTGGAGAGCCTGCTCAGCAGAACAAGTCGTTTCTGTGTCTGGTGTCTCCCTGCAGCAAAGGTGGCCCATTTACTGCCCATAATGCCTGTTATCTGTAACTCTGCCCATCTAGTTTACAGCCTTGTGCCTATAAACCAAGGACACCATCTCTGCGACACCACTTCTTCCTCTCTGCCTGCCTTGGATTGTTCCCAAGTGGAGAGAGAGCTTGCATATAAGCCTTGCATATAAAGTTATGTGCATTCTGAAGTCAGGGGTCCTGTCTGCTTCACACTCAACAGCTAGCAGGACTAGATAGAAAAGGGTGACATGGGAGCCCCTCCCCAGGTTTCGTAAGCATTTACAGACAAGGGTGTCATGACGCCCTTTGTAAAGGGCAAGTTCAAACATAGTTATTGTTATGAGAGAAGACACTTGGTAAATATTTAACAAATGATCAAACATCCAGGTGTGGTGGTGGCACATGCCTGTAAACCCAGCCCTGGGCAGGCAGAGGGTGAGGGGAGGATTGCCAGGCAGTTCTAAGCCAGCCTGAGCTGCAGAGGAACATCTTTTCTTAAAAAGCCAAAGCAAAGCAAACACACAAAAAAAAACCCAAACGATTCACAAAACACATGAAAAAATAAATACAGTGGGAATAAGTATGCCGGGAGTTTGTGGGGGACAAGCACTGAGGAAGGACATTTAGAGAATGGGGGCATCTGGAGAGGTTGGCATTCGGGAGTGGGGAACGTTCTAGGAAGAGAATGTGTCATTGGTTCAGCAATGAGCACTGTTTATCTGTGGCTACATCCTGGTCACCTACAAGGAAGCTGTGATGAGTAAGGTCCAAAGGTAACTAAGTGACAGTTTACAGGGATCTGCTGTTAATTCTCTCCGGAATCTGAGCCAAGAGCTTTGCTTGGGTAACTTTGTATTATCCTCCTCCTCCTCTTCCTCCAGACAGTCCCAGGAAGTGGCCACTGTTTTAACTATCATTCTTGACTAATAGATGAGGAAATCGAGACACCATGAGGTTAATTAACTTACCTGCAGGGTAGAGAGAGCCATGGCACTCAGTCCTTCCTGCCAAACTAAGAATCTGAGCTCTGACCGGCAGAACAGAGGACACTGTGATGGGGATGCTTCAGAGAAAAGCTCTGTGGGAAAGTAGGAGTTCGACCATTAAACTTGGTGTTAGCCAGGACCATGCCATTTTATACAATGCTTCCATGTTGGTTTAATGAGACTGATTCCCCAAAAGAAAGTAATTTGGGATCGTGGTGGTGCACGCCTTTAATCACAGCACTTAGGAGGCAGAGGCAGGCAGATCTCTGAGTTTGAGGCCAGCCTGGTCTACAGAGTGAGTTCTAGGACAGCCAGGGCTACACAACCCTGTCTTAAAAAAAAGAAAGAAAGAAAGAAAGAAAGAAAGAAAGAAAGAAAGAAAGAAAGAAAGAAAGAAAGAAAGAAGGAAAGAAGGAAAGAAAGAAAGAAAGAAAGAAAGAAAGAAAGAAAGAGGAAAGGAAGGAAGGAAGGAAGGAAGGAAGGAAGGAAGGAAGGAAGAAAAGAAGAGAAAAGAAAAAAATAACAATTATTTCCAAAACTTAAGTAACTTGTTTCTGTAGATTTTGTCCTCCCGGCCCTATCAACCTCAGGAATGGCTAGCCACTAGAGATGTTTAATAATTATCTGACACTCCTAACTCAACAGTCCCCTGTTAACCCTAGCAAAAGTCAATCTAGGCCAAAATAAGGAATCTTTTCATTCTCTTTCCTCTCTCCTTCTCCTGCCCTGTTGACGGCAGTCTGTAAGCCGACTCTGAGCTTGCTGCCGTCTGGAGTCTGGAGATCTCCCCTCCCCAGCTCTTTCCAGAATTGAACCTTTACGGTTGTCAAGCAGCTTGTTTCCTTGTCTGTCTTTTCTTTCACTGACCTCATACCTGACATTTTAAAATCCCAATTCTGAGTTGGCGAGGAACCTGGCCAGTAGGTAAAGGCACTTCCTGCATAGCCTGGCACCCTGAGTTCAATCTCTGGAACCCAGTCAGGGTGGAAGGAGAGAGTTGTCATCTGACCTCTGGACACAGGGAGACACAATAATACTAAGCAAAAGTTATACAAGGCCCCTTCTGGGGTCAGCGAGATGGCTCAGCAGTAAAGGTGCTTGCTACCAAGCCTGACTGTCTGAATGCCATCTGCAGCACACGTGTGGGGCAAGGAGGGAGGGTTTTTTTGTTTTTGTTTTGTTTTGTTTTCTAAGACAGGGTTTCTTTGTATAGCCCAGGCTGTCCTAGAACTAGTTCTGTGGACCAGGCTGGCCTCGAACTCACAGAGATCCACCTGCCTCTGACCAATCGCTACTAAACCGACGCCTCCAAGACTGTGAGCCAGAATGAAACTTTCCTATCTGTAAGTTGACTTATACCAAGTATTTTTGTGGTAATGGAACACTGGCTAGCACCTCTCATCCACTCCTCAGGAAGTTCTGGGAGTGTTGGGATTAAAGGTGTGTGCTACTACAGTCCAGCAGAAAGAAGGGATTTGATTCCCACAAGTTATCCTCTGACCTCCACACATGCCCATGTGTGAGCACGCATGCACACACACACAATAAATACATAAATATAAATGAATTAATATAATTAAAATCTCAATCATGCACACACACAATAAATACATAAATATAAATGAATTAATATAATTAAAATCTCAATTCAGCTTTTTGCTTGCTTTGTGATCTTAGACACGTTACTTAACTGCTCTATGCCTCCATTCTCCATCTGTAAAATGGGGGCAGGAAAGGTGTCCGGCTTATAGAACTTTCTGAGGAGGGAATGAGATGTGTTAGCCAGCCTCCCTTCGCCATAAAAATACTAGTGATAACTCAACTTACAGATAGCAAAGATTCATTTCGGCTCCCAGTTTTAGACCAGTCAGTCATGATTGGTCTGTGGCAACTCCTCACAGTGGGCACACACGCAGCACAAACCACTCAACTCAAGGAAGAGGCCCATGGTCCCCTTCACAGGCACAACCTCAGTGACTAGCAGATCTCTCTCTAGGTCCCACCTCGAAAGGTTTCTACCACCTCTCTGTTGTATCCTGGCCTTTAACGTTTGGACCTTGGGGGCCGTTATCCAAACCATGCATGGAATGAGATAACATGCATGGGACCTTGGACTTCTGATGGCCACACTAGTGATGTGGTAACTGCTCCTATGATCAACACACACACACACACACACACACACACACACACACACACACACACACAGCATAATTTATCATGACTCTTAGATTCCCAGTCTTACTAACTAATAAAGGCTGTTGATGGGAACATGTAAGTTGGAGAGACCTGCAGTTGTATATAAATTTCTTTACGTTAAAAAAAGGACAAATACTGTAGAATTGTATTATATGAAATATATAGAATATACAATTTCACAGAGACAGAAAGATTAGACGTTATCTCAAGATGGAGAAGAAAGGAATATAGAGCAATGATTTCCTAAGTACAGAATCTCTGTTTTGTGTGATGGAAAAACCCCACAAATGGACAGGAGTATCAGGACATAATATCATGAATGTCATAAATCAACACAATTAATGAATATCATAAATATAATTATTGAATGAATACTGTGAGTGTAATCCATGAATACCACAAATGTCATTAATATCATGAGTGTAATTAATGAATAACACGAAGTGTAATTTAAAAAAAAAAGCAAGCTAAACAAAACAACCAACCAAAGAAAAAAAAGAAAGAAAGAAAGTTGGAGAGACCCTACTTTGAGGAGGTCCAACCCACACCTTGGGTGGAGCATGGTGGCACACACATTGCTATCCCAGCACTCAGGAGGTAGAGGTAGGAGGTTCAGGAATTCAAGGCTACCCTCTGCTACACAGTAAGTTCCAGGTCAGCCTAGACGGCATGAGGACCCACCTCAAAAAAAGCAGAAACTAACTAGCTACCAAAAACAACAGGAACCCTCCACATTTTGGGGAAGAGAGAGTAGAGAGAGGGGGCTAAGAGACATAAGATGATTCTGAACTCATTTTTGGTTTTTGGGGGACCCTGAGTTCTGTCACCAGCTTCCCAGCTCATCTTGGTCAAAGCTTCCTGCCTTATCTGGGCCTCAGTTTCTCCACAAGTCCAATGAAGCATTTTACATTTGGCATTCTCTCCCAAGCAAGTGTTCTCCAGGTTCATATGGGGCACCTTAGATGCCCTCCCCCTCCACAGACACACCACAAAGGACCATGCTGAAGTCTGCCCCCCTCTTTTCTTCCTTCGAGTGAGAAGGGGACAGCCCTTGCTATGATTCCCAGATTGGCCTCAAATTCCTGGACTCAAGTAATACTCCTCCTGCCTCAGCCTCCCAAGTACTGGGATTACTGTAGCATGCCACAATGCCTAGCTAGCCTCTTGGGGACTCTTTTTGAAATCTGGGGTGGGCAACGGACAGAGGCAGCTATATAGAAGAGATTCCCCCGCCCACTTTTCATGTTCCCTTCCATGCGGCACCTCGTTCTCAGAAGTAACGTCATCTGCAAGGTGCTCCAGAGAGCCTTTCCCATGGAACAACCCCCTCTCAAGGAACTCGGGAACTGAAACCTTTAGAACACCCAGTAAGGTGCTGCTTAATTTAGCCTGGCTTCCTTCCACTCGACTGGTTCCTGCTCAGGCTTTTTGTCTTTCTAACCACCTCCTGGAAGAAAGAGAAGGTTGTTTGGAAAGTTCACTGTCCCCAACACTGGCCGCAGCAACAGAGTAGCAGGGAAACCAGAGCCTTAGTGGCCACAGCCCCTCAGAGCCTGTGTTTACCAAAGGGTGACGCGGGTGGGGTGGGGTGGGGTGGGGTGGGGTACAGAGGAGGCAGGTGCAGAGAGCCTCCTCCACAGCAACCTGTAGGAGAACGGGCAGGCACCCCTGTAAGAAGAGCTGTGGTTTGAAACAGGACAGGAGAAGAAAGGGGCTAGGCTGGTACCCAGCAATCCTAGAATTGGGGAGGCTGAGGAAGGAGGATCATGTGTTTGGGGCAAAACTAGGTTATATGGTGAAACCCTGCCTCAAAACACATATGCATACATATGTATTAAATACTTCAGAGCCGGGCGGTGGTGGCGCACGCCTTTAATCCCAGCACTTGGGAGGCAGAGGCAGGCGGATCTCTGTGAGTTCGAGGCCAGCCTGGGCTACAGAGCGAGTTCCAAGACAGGCTCCAAAGCTACACAGAGAAACCCTGTCTTGAAAAAAAAAAAAAAAAAACACACAAAAACAAAACCAAAAACAGAATGATGAAAACAAGTATGAACGTTTCATATGTTGACGCATGCCATTCAGCTGAGAGAAAAACAAACGCCTGGGGAGACACTGTTTTTCGAACAAAAAGCACTTACACACATAGCTGACTGGTACCGTAGAGACAAGATACCTTTTCACCCCTCTGCACCGCCCCCCTCCCCCATCCTTTCAGGTTACCAAAACTTTGAAGAGTCAAAAATTGTTGTACCAGACAAATCCTATGAGCCAAACTACCGCTATCCTCATCGGGTCATCTGTGCCTGGGAAAGATGACCATTGATCTTCCTTCATAGAAGGAGAGGGAGTCCCGAGCAGTGGGACAGTGGGACCCTCACCTGAGTCGCCAGTCCCCACCTCCCGATCAGTTGTATGCAATCCTGCCCTAATTGCACACGGTGGCAGTGAGGGGCTGGAGCAGTGAGGGGCTGGAGCAGCGGCTCTCAACTTGTGTGTCGTGACCCCTCTGGGGGTCGCATATCGAATACCCTGCATAGCAGACATTTACATTATGATCCATGACAGTGGCTAAACTACAGTTATGAAGTAGCAATGAAATAATTTTACGGTTGGGGCGCGAGAGGGGGGGGGTCACCCCAACATGAGGAACTGTATTAAAGGGTCGCAGCGTTAGGAAGGTTGAGAACCACTGGGCTGTATACAGGTATATAGGCTGGGAAGCACGGCAGGAGGGGCCTCCTTCTGTGCAGCCATGCAGTCCTCATCCATGGCTGCCTTCAGTCCTTTTGTGCTCTTGGCCATAATGCCTCACTCCTCACTTATTGCCCTGTAAGGGAGCCTAGCAAGCTCACTGGTTTCCCAGGTGGGATAGCACTTTTATTTGCCAGTTGGACCTTAAGAAGTAGGGTAGCTGTTGATTACATCCCCACCAAGGAAGGAATTTTGTTTTGTTTTGTTTTGTTTTTTTGGTTTTTTTTTTTTTGTTTTTGTTTTTTGAGACAGGGTTTCTCTGTGTAGCTTTGGTGCCTGTCTTGGATTTCGCTCTGTAGACCAGGCTGTCCTCGAACTCACAGAGATCCGCCTGGCTCTGCCTCCCGAGTGCTGGGATTAAAGGCGTGCGCCACCGTCGCCCGGCTCCAAGGAAGGAATTTTAACAACAAAATTAAGTCTAATGTGTAGTGATCGGCAGCCATTTGTTAAGACATTTATATTTTGTGTGTTGTGCTCATGCTGGGGGCAATTAAGCCTGAGGACAACTTGCAGGAGTCAGTTCTCTCCATCGTGTGAGTTCTAGGTACCGAACTCAGCTCATCGGGCTTGGCAGCAAGCATCTTCATCAGTTTAGCTATTCTGCCCAACTCAATTGTTAGTTTTAAAACTCTAGTTGGGATGGGGATGCAGCTCAGTTGACCGAGTGCTCACTTAGTAAGCACAAAGTCCTGAGTTTGGTAACCAGCCAGTACTCTGAAGCAGGTGCATCCGGAGTTTATGGTCACTCTCAGCTTCTTGTCACAAATGACAGACTAGTCTGGGCTATGTGAGACCCCGTCTCCAAAAACAAGGGGAAATGGAGAGCTGGCTCAGTGAGTGGTAAAGAGAATTTACTGCTCCTCCAGAATATCCAGGTTTGGTTCCCAACACCCTCATCAGATGGCTCACAACTATCTGCAATCCCAGTTCCAAGGGATCTGACACCCTTTGGCCTCCACCAGCAGCTGCACACAAGTGGTGCACACAAAGGCATGCACACATGCACGTAAAAATAAATGAGGTTGTGTTAGTCGGGCTTCTCTAGAGGAGCAGAACTTATAGAATTAATCTGTATAGAGAAAGGGGATTTATGGCTGGGCAGTGGCGGCACACATCTTTAATCCCAGCACTTGAGAGACAGAGGCCGGTAGATCTCTGTGAGTTTGAGGCCAGCCTGGTCTACGTAGTGAGTTCCAGGACAGCCAGGTCTACACAGAGAAACCCTGTCTTAAAAACCAAAAAAAAAAAAAAAAGGAGGGGGGAGGGGGAGGGCCAGAGGGGGGAGGGGATTTATTAGAATAATTTCCAGACTGTGGTCCAGCTAGTCTAACAATGTCTGTCTACCCATGGAAAGTCCAAGAATCCAGTAGTTATCCAGTCCACAAGGCTGGATGTCTCAGCTGGTCTTCAGTAGACACCAGAATCCTGAAGAAGTATGCTCTAATGCCAGTGAAGGAATGGTCTAGGTAGCCAGAGGAAGAACAAGCAGGAAGAGAGAGCAAGCTTCCTTCTTCCTTGTCCTTTACACAGGCTGCCAGCCGGAGTTAGGGCCCAGATTCAAGGTGGATCTTCCCACCTCAAAAAAATCCAGATTAAGCTGGCGGTGGTGGCGCACGCCTTTAATCCCAGCACTTGGGAGGCAGAACCAGGTGGATCTTTGTGAATTCGAGGCCAGCCTGGTCTACAGAGCTAGTCCAGGACAGACTCCAAAGCTACAGAGAAACCCTGTCTCGAAAAATCACAAAAAAAAAAAAAAAATCCAGATTAAAATGGATTTTTTTGAGGTGGGAAGATCCACCTTTTCCCAGAACTCGGGAGGCAGAGCCAGGAGGATCTCTGTGAGTTCGAGGCCAGCCTGGTTTACAAAGCGAGTTCCAGGAAAGGCACGAAGCTACACAGAGAAACCCTGTCTCAAAAAAACAAAAAACAAAACAAACAAAAAAAAAAAGGTCTTTCCACTCAAATTATTTAATTAAGAAAAAAATACCTCACAGGTGTACCTACCCACTTGGTTTTAGATAATTCCAAATCAAGTTGACAACCAAGAATAGCCACCACAGAGGTCTTAACAAAATAACAGTAACAGCAACAACATCCCCAAGATGGATGAGCAGTTTAAGTACTGGCAGCATGGGCCCGGTGACCCAAATTTGATCCCTGGAATGAACACAAAAGAAGAGTGAACTGACCCCACAAAGTTGTCCTCTGTCCTCTACCTGCACACACACCAAGGCACATGTGTAGCTGCACAATAATAATAATAATAATAATAATAATAATAATAATAATAATAATTTTTAAAAATATAGATTAAACAATAAAATCTGATTTTCTTTAAAATTTTTGTTTATTATTATTTGGGGAGAGGGATCTGTTGGGATTACAAGATTGTCCACCATGCCTAGTTCCTGTGTGTGTTTCATTGTAGAGTGTGTCCTACTTTCTCGGGGAGCAGAGGGGGATCTGCTGGGATTACAAGATCGTCCGCCATGCCTAGATCCTGTCTGTGTTTAATTTGCAGAGTGTGTCCTGGTTTCTCTGGGAGCAGTTGCTGAGTCAGGTGCTCAAATCTTGTTTTTTTCCCAAACAAGTTCTGCATAGGCTTTGTACCCTTGGGAAACTCTCAGACAAGATTCACATGGAGGGACTTAGAGAAACAAAAGGCAACCCAGAAATAAAAGGTGGGTTAAGGCTAGGTGCTGGCACTCTGGAGCCGGAGAGGGTGTAGCCCAGTGGGGATTCTCCCACAGAGGTCTCTCGAGGTTTGGATGGGAGCCTGAAGGCTCCTGCGTTGAACCCTTGGGTTCCAGTATAATGTTCAGAGATGGGACTTGGTAGAAGTGATGAGACCATGAGGGCTCCAGCCTCAGCAAGGTGTTCTCCACTGATGGATTTGATGGGACTGTTGATAAGTGATGGAAACTAAAAGGTAGGGCTCGCTTGGAGGAACTGGGCTACTGAGGTGTGCTTTGAAGGCTAGATCTCTCTCTGGCCCTTAAGTGAGCTGGCTACCATTAAGTGAGCTTCGGTGTCTCTTCCCAGGCCCCCACAATGGGCCAAATGACCACAAACTGACTCCTTTTGAGCTCTGAGCTACAAGAACTCTCTCCTCCTCTGTTTTTCTCAAGTATTCTGTCACGGTAACAAAAAAGTTCTGGTGCGGGGCACAGAACTAGGAGATATATTCTGAGTGGAAGTGGTGTCCTTCACTGGTTTGTCCCCATGAATGAGATGACCAATAATGATTCATGTCAACCAACGCCAACGAAAAGGAGCAGGCAGGAAGGAGAAGCCTTTTGTGACTTGAAAACCTCCCGAGGCCAGGTGTGCGGCATGTGCTGGGAAGGAAACACTTTCTTTGGAGCTTTTCAATTCTCTTGCCTGTTGATCTTACCTGCTAATGTGCAGCTTCAGGCCAAAGGCAGACAATGCCTCCCCATTGACAAGGGAAGAGCACTGCCCAAACACAGTGTTTGCCACAAGATGTCCTCTCTGGGGGTCAGTCTAGATTTCTGGTGGAGCTGAGCAGTGAGTGGGTACTCATAGCCACGCTTGTACACGAGAACACATCACCTCCACGGATGCCAGCTCACAGGCCCCTCCCCAAGCTTTAAACCCTGCAGAGTACACGGTGGTGCACGTGTTTGATCCCAGCACTTGTGGGAGAGTGGGGAAGAGGCACAGATCTCTGTGATGTCAAGGCTAGCCTGGTCTACAAATTGAGTTCCAGGTTAGCCAAAGCTACAGAGTGTTGGTGGGCCTGAGCATCCCAAAGCAGGCTCAGCACTAGCCCCAGCACAGCTCTATTCACACATTCGGAACAAGAAAAAAAAAAAAAAAAACGACTGTGCCTGAGGCAAAGATGGGAATCTTGAGGAAACAGCTAGCTGCAGGTTCTAGCTTGCATGAGGACATTCTGTTTTCTGCTTTGCTTGTCTCTGAAGGTCCAGCTTTCAGGCTTTAAACTTAATCCCAGCAGACCTGAACTGACACCTCTTGGTTATGTCTGCGATGTAGTAAATCAACACCCTAGTAGGAAGCTATTCAAGGATTTAATATCTAGGAACTTACTACAAGAAAATTGCAACATGGGAAACCCTCACGCGGGTTGAGAGGCGGTGTGTTAATCTGTGTTGGGTACGGAGTGGCACTGAGCTGGCATTCTGCAAGCAGGGATAGGCTTTCGGTCCTGTGTTCATCGTATAGTTCATCAAACCAACAGGGGCTCATGGAGCCTATGGTAGCCTCAAACTAGAAACATCGAGGAGGTTGACCTTGACCTTCAATCTTCCTGCCTCCACCTCCAAGAATTATGACTATGTAATAATAACACTCAGTTTATGCAGCACTGGGATTGAACCCGGGGCTCCTTCATTTCACAAACGCTACTCACTTAGTCTCTTGACCCTGGACTAGGTTTATGTCTGAGCCTTTCTGAACTAGATCGTTCCCTAGGCTGCTTTCAGCTTTAAGGCCCTATGCCTCTAAGCAGCTATCAGCAACGTGTGATTTGAACAGCAGGTAAATAAAGGGCCAAGGCAGCCTATCTGGAGTCAGGGGACCTCTTTGTAATAGGTCTGAGTCAGTGTAGTGGTATGAGCCTGTAGTCCTTGGGAAGCTGAGACAGAATGATGGCTTAAGCCCAGGAGTTCAAGACCAGGCTGGGCAGTAGAGTGAGACCCATGGTAGGGTTGGGGAATTATCTGTAGACCATTTCCAGATGAATGCAGAGCTGTTTATACACACATATATATTACTACCATTGTAATGGGAGGTCACAGGGTCCTAAAGCAAGACCTCCAGTACCCTCTGCTCAAGTGATTCGTGGGCTTACACTTCAGAATCTGTACTGGCTGACTGGGAGTTTGAGACCAACATGGGCTACACCAAGACCCTCAGGAAATATCTGAGGAAATCTCAGGAAATAAAACCAAGCCTGGCAGTGGTGGTGCACACTTTTAATTCCAGCACTCGAGAGGCAGAGTCAGGCGGAACTCTGAGTTCGAGACCAGCCTGGTCTACAGAGTGAGTTCCAGGACAGCCAGGGCTATACAGAGAAACTGTCTCGAAAAACACAACACAACACGGCACAACAAACAAACAAACAAAAAACCAAAGAACATAATCTCTACATTGATAAGGCTTATTAATTTTTCACCAACTCTCTCTCTCTCTCTCTCTCTCTCTCTCTCTCTCTCTCTCTCTCTCTCTGGCACTAGGGGACAAAGCCAGGGTCTTTCATATCATAGAGTTATACTCTCGGCTCTTCCCCTCAACCTATAATAAAAATGCTCCAAACAGTCAGAGAAATTGAAAGGCTAGTATAACTAATACACGTATTAGTTCTGTCTCTTTCATCCTCAGAACTTAAAACATAGTCAAGGATGACCTTGAATTTCTGACCCTCCTAACTCCTAAATTTCTAGATTAGGGGTGTGTACCACCACATCCTTTTTATGTGGTGCTAGGGATTGGGCTTGTGTTTGGTTTGGGCTAGGTGGGCACTATACCAACTGGACTACATCTTTATCCCTAAAACTTTTTACATGGTAATATTTTACTATGTGTACTTTATCTTCTTTGATTTTCTGTTGTTCTTCGAATCGATATTATGGCACATTATCCTCTAGCACTCCCAATAATCTTTCTTTCTTTTTTTTTTTTTTTTTCCCGAGACAGGGTTTCTCGGTGTAGTTTTGGAGGCTGTCCTGGAACTCACTCTGTAGACCAGGCTGGCCTTGAACTCACAGAGATCTGCCTGGCTCTGCCTTCCCAGTGCTGGGATTAAAGGCGTGCGCCACTGCTGCCCGGCCCCAATAAAAGGGTAAAAATAATTGGGACTGGAGAGGTGTCTCAGTAGTGAAGACCAACCATTGTTCTCACAGCCGACCCATCTTCCATTTCCAGTACCCACATGTAATGTCAATACTACCCGATGGGAACAAGACCACTACTGAAATTTGACGAAATATTGACCAGGATGATGGGCTTTGGACAGGTCCATTCCAGGATTTCCAGAAAATGCCACAAACTATATTGTTCAGGTGCTTAAAAAGGCAAATCCACGAGATTATATATTTCCTGCCTTCACCCAATTGGGGGCAAGCACACATCCTGATGCACTTCCTGCCTACGTACCTTCCACCTACACGTGATCAAGCACATCTGGTGCAGTTGGGTCAACCAAACTTATTTAGAGAAGTGAAAACATGTGGCTTGTTATCTAATATGAACAACAGCCTCTGGCATCTCAGGAAGTATCTGTCCTTGGGCAAGGGGCTTGCGGGTTAGAGGCATTTTGTTTTGTGTTTTTCTCTCTCTTTTTGTATTTTCCCCAAGATAGGGGAGTATCTCTGTGTAACAGTCCTGGCTGTCCTGGAATTTGCTTTGTATACCAGGCTGTCCTCAAACTCACAGACATCCACCTGTCTCTGCTTCCTGAGTTCTGGGTTTAAAGGCATGTGCCTCCATGCCCGGCTCTGTTCTATGGATCTCTTAGGCACAGTAATTAAAATTTACAACATAACTTTGACTCTCACTCCATCTCCAGGTGATCCTGAATCCTCTTCTGGCCTTCACAGGCTCCAGGCATGCATGCAGTGTACAAACATACATGCAGGCAGAAAGAAGTGTTAGGGGTGAGGATGGGAGTCTCTGTGACCACCAAGGCCATCAGAGTTTCATATGCTAGAGATAAGAAGGCAGTTTGGTTCAACACCAGGACTCAGTAGCTGGTGTTGGTTCAAACTTGGAGAGTCTGACCCCTAGTAGTTTATTTTAGGTCTATTTAAGCACAGCACAAATTGGAAAAAAAAAGTTTCCTGGTGATAATTTCTGGGTGATAATCCCACTTGCACAGCAAAGCTTAAGACATGACTACATCTAAACTCTTGTACATCTAAAGTACTAGTGACATCTTCCACAAAGATAGGTTCTATAGATTAACTGAGAAAACAGATTCAAGATAAACAAGCTCATGATAAAGGTCTGGGGGAGTATAGCGCTTTAGATTGACTCAGACACACAAGCTCAAGATAAGGGTCTATAAGAGTTGAGCCGGTGGGTGTGGCCTGGCCACACAGATAGTAAAAAGGTCACCAGGCTATTACCCACATCCATTCCCAACTTCTGGGCAGAAAACAGGTTATACATCCCTCTGTTTGAAGAGACAACCCTGTGTGTTTAATCTTCCTGGCTTCCCTAATGCTTTTCTGTGAGCACTAGGACATACATGCCTCCTACAGGAATGGTGTACACACATTTAATGCTAATACTTGAAAAACAGAGGCAGGTAGGTCTCTGTGAGTTCAAGTCCAGCCTGATTTACATATGAAGTTTCAGGCCATCCAGGGCTATATAGCAAGACCCTGTCTAAGCTGGGTGGTGGTGGTGCATGCCTTTAATCCCAGCACTCGGGAGGCAGAGTCAGGCGGATCTCTGTGAGTTCGAGGCCAGACTGGTCTACAAAGTAAGTTCCAGGAAAGGCGCAAAGCTACACAAGAAACCCTGTCTCGAAAAACCAAAAAAAAAAAAAAAAAAAAAAAGACCCTGCCTCAAAAACAAAACATATATGAAGACAAAACACTCATCCATAAAAAAAAAATAAATCAATAATAACAATAATAATAATAATAATAATAAACTTAGGGCTAGGTAAAATGCTTGCCATACAAGCATGAGGAGCTATTTTGAATCCCCACAATCCACATAAAAGAACACATAATTAAAAAACCTGTAATCAGATGTTAACAATACAAACACACATATCAAGGTCTCTGGTAGATCCTGCTCCAAACCCTGCTCCAAACCCAGGGTATGCAAAAAAAATCTGCAATGTCAACGAGAACTAAACTTTTCCATCTGACGGGTATAAGGAAAGAAAACACATGCGGGCTGATGGTAACTTTCTCTTTTACTTCATCCTGATAAATCTGTCTCTTGAAAATGTCTCCTCATAGCTAAATCTCTCCACACAGCTACATCTCCTCTCAACAGAAAAACTTTGGACAATGTATGAGTTATATTTTGAAGGTCAGAGCCATTCTGATAACACATGGGAAATCACACAGTTTCTCTCAGGCCAGTGATGTCCTGATGACCGGCCAGTGAGTGAGTAACCATGGTAGTGCTTGGCTGTCAGCCAGACTGTAAAGCAAGAATGGGAGGCACATAGCTGAGTGCTCAGAGTTTCCAACAGAGAGTGACACTGAAATTCAGTACCTAAACAATAAACAGTTAGTTGGCTGAACCTTGAGTCCTGCACCATAAAACTGATGTTAGGGGTACATGCAGAAAGTCAGTTGTTGAGAGGGTCTGTGCAGGGAGTTATGTCTTTAATGTTGTCAGTCAGACCTTTGCAAGAGAAGAGCTGGCACTAAAGTTGCTTCATGCCTGACCTTGGTTCAACAGACTCCTGGGGATCTGTCCTTGTGCAACTCATCTGCAGCGGAGACTAGTCTGCTTTGAATTTGTTTTGAGGTCTTAAATCAGCTAACGGTATAAAAAGCTGTTTTTGTAACTGAGAATACTGTTGTTTTCCTCTGTCAGTCTGAGCTATGAAAAATATCCTACTATTATTTCTATTCATTAAAATTATACAGCTTAAGAAGAGATCATCTTCCTTACCATCCACAGATAATGTGTGCCCTGTAGATGGTATATATACACAAGATAAACACACAAGTAATGGGGAAAATACTCATAGCTGTTTTTACAGAAGAAATGTAGTGGCACATGAGAAAAATTACAGACAGAAGCAACCAGTTTTCTGAGTCTGTAGTCCCGTAAGCATTTCTTGACAAGGTTCCTCCATCAGAGGGTTATTCCTCTGGTGGATTGACACCTGAAGTATTAATTCCCATCTATCTGTTGTATTTATGCTATGGCCCATCACACACACACACACACACACACATACACACACACACACACACACACACACAAGAATAAGAAAAATTCAAGATAAGGGTGTGACTCAGTTGTTAGAATGCTTGCCCTGCGTGGATAAGGCTCTGGGTTCCTGAGTTCTGGAATTAAGATGTACAACACTGTGCTAAGTTTATTTGGTACTGGAAATAGAACCCAAGGCTTCAAACATGCTAAGCAAGCACTCTCCCAACTGAATTAAATCCTAGCCCAGCTTGTATCTTTCTAGTAACATACATATTTATCTAGTTATCTGAATTCTTGACAGTTGATTATAGTACTTCTTCATAATTCTTTATTTTTCCTTCTTTATAAACATACAACTAAATATCTGTACAATATCCTATCATATAGATGTGTTCCACATTATATTCAAATTTTGCTGAATGTCTTTCAAACGTAAGGTGTTCCCTCCATATAAATGATATTGAAATGATGGTGTCTGTGTAAGCAACATTTTTCTGTTTTGATTATGACACAGGATAGTAATTAGGAAAGAGATGCCATGCTCCTTAAGCTCACCCAGCTACGTGACATTGAGCAAGGCATTCATGTTTAGATTTATAAACCTGCAGCATGGAAATGACAGTGCTTCCCGGGTACCTACCTTATGTTAGTATTAGAATTACTTTGTACTACTAAGTAACTGGTATGAAGCTGGGCCTGGTGGTACAGGCCTTTAATCTCAGCTGCTTGGGAGACAGGAAGCTCCGAAGTTGAAGGTTGGCTTCCACAATTCATTAAACCCTCTTTCAAAATAAAAAGGTGTCAGGGAAAGGTCTGATATGGTGCTCAGTGGTGAAATGTTTGCTTAGCATGCACAAAGCCCCATATATCCGACCCACAATATTGCAAATCACCATTGTTACCACTACCACCATCAATATCATCGTGTCTAGGATGGGCATTAGGAGTGTGTGATGATATATTGTGTACCCTAATAAACTTATCTGGGAATCAGAAGACAGAGCCAGCCACTAAATTAGACCTAGAGGCCAGACAGTGGTGGCACACACCCTTAATCCTATCACTTGGGAGACAGAGATCTGTCTGGATCTCTGTGAGTCCAAGGCCACACTGGGAAACAGAGTCAGGCAGTGGTGGCACACACCTTTAATCCCAGCACTTGAGATCTCATGCCTTTGCTTGGAAAGCACACATGCCTTTAATCCCAGGAAGTGACATGGCTGGGTGCAGAATGGTATCTAAGGCGTGAGGAGACAGGAACTGAGCAGCAGTTCAGCTAAGACCCTATCAGGTGAGGACTCAGAGGCTTTCAGTCTGAGGAAACAGGTTCAGCTGAGAAGTTGTAGAGGTGAAGTTGGTTGTGGCTTGTTTTGCTTCTCCGATCTTTCAGCTTTCAACTCAATATCTGGCTCTGGATTTTGTATTAATAAGACCGTCTAGCAGTTCATGTTACAGGGATGTGGCTCAGTGGTATAGCACTTGCCTAGTATTCATGAGGCTCTAGCTTTGGTCTCCAATGCTAAAGAAAATCTAGAGCAGAACAAACAAACTTTTAAAAAGAAAACTGTGTGTATGTGTGTGTGTGTGTGTGTGTGTGTGTGTGTGTGTGTGTGCATGT
Source organism: Peromyscus californicus insignis (assembly GCF_007827085.1). Classification (NCBI taxonomy): domain Eukaryota; kingdom Metazoa; phylum Chordata; class Mammalia; order Rodentia; family Cricetidae; genus Peromyscus; species Peromyscus californicus. Next base: position 15,722,455 of record NW_026294458.1, on the reverse strand, counting down.
GCAAGTGTGGCATCCATACTTGTTTGAGTGTGGAGACCTAAGGACAACCTTTAGTGTCATTCCTCAGGTGCCATCCACTTCTGAGACATGGCCTCTCATTGGCCAGGAACTTACAATTAGGTTCGACTGCCTGGCTAGGCAGTTCCAAGGATTCTCCAGTCTCTGTCTTCCTAGGACAAGGATTACAAATGCAACCCTATCACACCTGTCTTTTCATGTGGGGTCTGGGGATTGAACTGGAGTCTTTGTACTTGCAAGACAAGCACTTTACTGACTGAGCTATCTCTGCAGTCTTGAAAAGAAATTTGATCCATGAACATTGTATGTGAGGAAGCAGAGTAAAGAAACTGCCCACATGACCGCATTATTAGGGGAAGATTTTTATTTGTGGATAAGAGAGAAAAAACATCCAGAGGCACCTGGAAGAGTCCAGAGCAGAGAAATAGAAAAATAGACTAGATGTGGCCAGGGCTGAGGAAGTGAGAGAGTGGAAAAGAATAGAGATAATTATGATAGCAAAAGATAGAGAATAGAACATAGCCAGAGAGCAAGAGTTTGGTGGTGGTGGTGGTGGACAACTCATGTGGATTATAAAGAGGATAAGTTGCTGGGAAGGGCCAGGATTTTATTGTGGACTTTGAAATATATTACTTGGGATACGAAGGGAACCTGGTGGCCAGCATGAGCTCTGATATGCTGATAGGCACCATAGGTAGCCATATCCTTTTATCTAGAGGTAAGGAAAATGACTTTGGCATTACAGGAGCTGATTTCACAAGTCCCTGAGGAGTGCCGGCTTATATGTCACAGCCAGAATCCTTTAGTCCAGCTTGAGCTCATTTCTGGATAGTTAGGCAGCCTGAGTCCTAACAAATATAATATAAATTATATTAGTAAATTGTCACTTACTGTTTTCCATTTACTGAGACTTTTGGGGGTGGGTGGCGTTTCGAGACAGGGTTTCTCTGTTTAGCCTTGGCTATTCTGAAATTCCCTCTGTAGATCAGGCTGGCCTCGGAACTCACAGAGATCCACCTGCCTCTGCCTTCCGAGTGCTGGGATTAAAGGTGTGCGCCACCAACTGCCCGGCCCATTATTATTGTGTGTGCACATGATGTATGTGTAGGGCCAAGGGAAGCAATCTACTGTAGGGCTGAGCTGAGATGTTCAGTTGCACCTGGCATATTAAGGAATTTTCAACATAAAATATTTCAAGTTTACAGCAGGTTTATTATTACATACTGCATCATAAACTCAGGAGCACCTGTATTTAAAAAACAAGCCAAGAGGGCTGGAGAGATGCCTCAGAGGTCTCGGGCACTTGCTGCTCTTGCAGAGGACCTGGGTTAAGTTCCTCGAGACAGCTCACAACTGTCTGTAACTCCAGTTCCAGAAGATATGACACCTTCTTCTGGTCTCCATGGACACCTGCATGTCTGTGTTACACATTACATACAGTCAGTCCTACACACATACACATAAAACAGAATAAATCTTAAAAACATAAAAACAAACTAGGGTCATAATTGTACTTAAATTTACCTTTAAATAAGTTTAGGGTTTTTAGGTTCTTGCTCAGTGGGTGAGGCACTGGGTCTGGCATATACTAGGTTCAGACCCTATCGATGGAAAAATAAAATTGCCTATACATTTGCTGAGCATGATGGCACACACTTATTACCCCAGCACTGAGGAGCCTAAGGCAGGAAGATCATCTTAAGTTCAAGGCTAGCCTGAGCAACATAGTGAGACAAAAGGAGCTTCCTGATTTCATGACTTGTAAAACTGGCTTGTGGAGAGGCCTTGGCCCAAGGTGAAAAGACAGCCACGCCATACAGACACAGTTGGGGCGTCATGGTGCGGTGAAAAGTTACACCATGCAGAAATGACATCCATGTGGAAAGTTTTATTAAAGGGGGGAGGGAAGAGGGGGGAAAGAGAGAGAGAGAGAGAGAGGAGAGAGAGGGAGAGAGGAGAGAGAGAGAGAGAGAGAGAGAGAAAGAGAAAAGCAAGGTGCCAGAATGCTAACAATGACTGTGATCCCTATGCCTGGAAGGTAGAGACAGGAAAATCAGTAGTTCAATGCCAACCTCAGCTATATCGTGTGCCATTTAAGTCCAGCCTTAGCTACATAGTGAATTTGATGCCAAATGTGAGCTACAGGAGACGCTGCCTCCAAATAAATGAATGGATAGATAGATGAATGGAACTTTTAAGGCATGATGTTCTGTGTGTATAATCTTATCCCTGGGGAGGCTGAGACAGAAGACTCTCAAGTTGCAGCATACCCAGGCTATACAGCATGACCCTGTTTCTTCCTTTCCTTTCCTTTCCTTTCCTTTCCTTTCCTTTCCCTTTCCTTTTTTCTCTTCTTTTTTTTTTTTTTTTTTTGTTTTTTTTTGAGACAGGGTTTCTCTGTGTAGCTTTGCGCCTCTCCTGGAACTCACTTGGTAGCCCAGGCTGGCCTCGAACTCACAGAGATTCGCCTGGCTCTGCCTCCCGAGTGCTGGGATTAAAGGCGTGCGCCACCCACCGCCTGGCCCTTTTTTCTCTTCTTAAAGGTGCTGCTTCTTGGCCTTTTGACCAAGATCAAATGTGAGTAATGAACTTGCAGTTCAGTTCCGAGAGGTTTCACCTCGGTTTTGCTTGGCTGCTAATATGAACTATTTGAGTCAGTCTAAGGACTTCGGTGGCAGACCATGTGTCACGGAGCTGACACAGTGTCTGAGTTCTTCTCCACCCTAGAGTCTGGCTTGCTTTCATTTGGTGGGGTGGCAGCTGTTGAGGAGTTTGCAGAACCTTGAGCTATTTGGAGTCGGCTTCCTCTCCTGGATTAGATTACAGGTGAAGCCAAGCTGAAGGCGTGTCTTGGACAGGCTCCCTTTCGAAAAGTGTAAGAAAGAAATTCTTTGGCTGTGGAACTCCCACATGGCAGCTGGCAGTCAGTATTGCCTTAATTTACTAACTCTGCGGAGGCATCGTTGCTTTGAGAAAAAATAAAACAAGTAAATAAGAGCAAAAGCCCCTCCTCCTCCCCCTCTCCCTCTCCTAACCTACAAGGAAGCAACTGTCTTAAGCAAACAGAAGATTACAGCCTTCTGGCTCTCCAGATCTGGAGATTAGAGACTTGTGGGGTTATAGCAGTGACACTCTATCTACCTGAATGTGGCATTCAGGCTCCAAACTGCCCTACTAATCCTTCCCATGAACAATCTTCTTTTGGAACTAGGAACCCTAAAAAACAAAACAAAAACCTCAGGAGATCATCCTGGAGGCTGGGCTTATTCCATGTTTGCTCTAGAAGCCAAAGCTGCCAGCTCTGAAAACAGGCCACGGGTGACTGGCAGTCCGTCCCTCGGAGGCTCATAGGAAGTGGCTACAAAGGTCAGGGGAAGTTTTTAACGACTGACTATACTATACAGGAGGCCCCGTGAAGGCCAGGCTTCCAGGAGCTTCTTTGGAATGTGAAACGGCACTTGGAGTCGCAGCCCAGGGTTCAGGGTGACAGGTGGGGAGATGCCCGCCTGGTGCTTCAGCGCGCCGGGGAAGAGCTGGCTTCGCCCTGCTGTTGCGAAACGCCCGCCCCCTCGTTAGGCAGGGGGAGTCATCCAGCGCGACTGCAGACCATTGTGAGAGAGGTCTGTATTCCCAAGAGGACAGCCTGCATGAGCCGCCTTTGAGTTTCTCCTTCCTTCTCCCCACTTCCCTGACGGAACCTAGAGCCTCACACAAGATGAGCAGAGTCGGCCGGGCAGTGGTGGCGCACGCCTTTAATCCCAGCACTCGGGAGGCAGAGCCAGGAGGATCTCTGTGAGCTCTGAGGCCAGCATGGTCTACAAAGCGAGATCCAGGACGGGCACCAAAACTACACAGAGAAACCCTGTCTTGGAAAAACAAAACAAACGAGACAGAGAGAGAAAGAGAGAGAGAGAGAGAGAGAGAGAGAGAGGAGAGAGAGAGAGAGAGAGAGAGAGGGGAGAGAGAGGGAGAGAGAGAGAGAGAGAGAGAGGAGAGGGAGTGAGAGAGAGAGAGAGAGAGAGAGAGGGAGAGAGAGAGGGGAGAGAGAGGGAGAGAGAGGGAGAGAGAGGGAGAGAGAGGGAGATGAGAGGGGAGAGAGAGGGAGAGAGAGGGAGAGAGAGAGAGAGAGAGAGAGAGAGATACTCCTAAGAATGGGAGTAGGTTAGGCAACTGGGGAAAAACATTGGCTCAAGGCCTTAAAAACACAGATTTCTATGGATTATTGATCATCAAAGGTCACACCTTGTGCTGTGAAGAATGCCATTTCACTGACCCAACTGTTAGACTACAAAAGCCGGTCCAGTCACCCCACTGACATTGTTCTCACTTGTCTTATTGGTCAGCAAAGGTAATTTCCAAACCAGTTTCAGCCACAACTAATAACCAACGTGTCACCCCATAACACTCGGGCAGGATGCCGTAGAACAGATGTCAGCAAGGCTTCTCTGTAGAGTGTGTCGCTGTGGGGTCCACGTGTCCCTTCTCACAGTTCCTCACCTCTCTCTCCTCTCTCAGAACAAACACTGCCATAGACAGTGCAACGGTGGAGGAGTGTGGTACAGTGTTCCAGGAAAACTCTAGAAAACTGGTGCATTGGGTGGGGCACAGCACGGTGGAAGAGTGGGTGTCGGCACAAAGCTGGAGGCTGGCTCCCAGCTGCAGCTGAATGTGAAAAAAAAGGGAAAGGAAGAAAAGGAAGGAAGAGTGAACAAAGAAAGGAGAGAACCAGGTAGCTCACTGACTTGAGATCAGTGGTCCTCAACCTTCCTAATGCTGCGACCCTTTTAACACAGTTTCTCATGTTTGGCGACCCCCCCCCCCCAACCATAAAAACTATTTGCATTGCTACTTCATAAATGTAATTTTGCTGCTGTTAGGAATCATAATATAATGATTTTTCCCCCCAGTCGTCTTAGGTGACCCCTGTGAACGGGTCATTCAACCCTCAAAGGGGTCACGACCCACTCTAGAGTCTAGGAGAAAGACATGGGCTCTGCAGCCCGAGTCTTACTTGGTAGCTGTGTGACTTAGAACTATGGTCTCTGTGCTTGTCCCTTCACCTCGAGGCTGATAATACGACCTGGGGAGTACTTCACGCCTGACAGATAGTAAGTGCTAAGCATGGTTGTTAGATGATCAAATATCCTGTGAAGGGGGGTGATACTGCATTAGAGCTGAGATTGGCGTGCTCTGCCGGCACAGAACTACTGTAAGGCCAGCTACTTTGCAGGCTGAGGCAGGGGGATTATGAGTTCAAGACCAGGCTGGGCAACTAAGTAAAAAGTTATTCACAAAATAAGAGACCTAGTGCTTGCCTAACATGCATGAGGCTCTAGGTCTAACTCACAATACCACAAATAAAAACAATACAACAACTGGGATTCCAATTAAGAAATGTTTGGCTTACAAGCAGAAGGTAAGACTTAAAGTCAGTTTCTCTGCCTTTAACACAACTGCTCTTTTCTTGATACAAATGCAGTCACCGCATCTACACACAAGGACACTCTGCAAAAACCGAGCCAGGGTGCTGCCCTTCAACCCCTAACATGAAGTGCTGTTGGTACTTCTCTCCAGATTCACGTGAGGAGTACTGTAATACAGTGTTAGGGCAGGTTTGCATGGGCGCACTCAAGCTGACTGCGGAATTCTCAGTAATTCTGTGACCTACTTGTGAAACCCACAGTAAGTTGAAATTGAGTGGGGTGGGACCATTAATACCTTAGAACTGGAACACATAACCAACCTCGGTTTTTTTTTGTTTGTTTTTGTTTTTTCGAGACAGGGTTTCTCTGTAGCTTTGGAGCCTGCCCTGGACTAGCTCTGTAGACCAGGCTGGCCTCGAACTCACAGAGATCCGCCTGCCTCTGCCTCCCGAGTGCTGGGATTACAGGCGTGGGCCACCACCGCCCGGCTCCAACCTCAGTTTTTAATCTATGGGAGGCCAGTAAAGAGGTCCCTATCAGGAAACAAGTTTGCAAACAGTAGAGGCCTGTGATCCATCATATCCCTCATAAGCATGTTATGCTATTGCTGTTATTATTTTGCCGTGCTGAGGATGAACCAGGGCCTCATGCATGCTAGCTAGCCAAGTGCTCCAGTACTCAAAGTCCTTTTTTTTGTTCAATTTAAAATGTTTATTGTATTACATATATTCTCATATATTCAGTGTGTGTGTGTGTGTGTGTGTGTGTCTGTGCGTGTGCGTGTGTGTAGGTGTGCACATGCCATGCTGCAGGTATGGAAGTCGGAGAACAACTTTCAGGAGTTGGTTCTCTCCTTCCACCATGCGGGTCCTGGGGATCAAACTCCGATCTTGAGGCTCTGAACCATCTCACCAGCCTTCTTTTGTCACGTTGTTGATTGTTGTTATTTGAAGCAGGGTTTTACCATGTAGCCCTGGCTAGCCTGGATCTCACAGTGTAGATGAGGTTGGCCTGGAATTAAAGGTGCACGCCCCCATGCCCAGTTCATTCCTCTGAGAGAAAGTCTCACTCTGTAGCCAGCCCAGGTTGACCTGAAACTTATTAGATAGTCCTAGCTGACATTGAAGCCATGGTAATCCTCCTGCTCCAGCCTCATGAGGGACAGATTACAGAACGAGCCACCACACTTGGCTTCGTTTTCTTCTCCTTTTCTTATTCTTTTCTAATTGTTGTTTTGAGACAGAGTTGACGCTATAGCCCATGCTAGCCTGAAATTCACTGTGTAGCCCAGGCTGACCTCAAACTCCCAGTGACCCTCCTACCTCTAATACCCTTGGGTATTAGAATTACAAGTGTGAGCCATCACGTCTGTCTTAAAACACATATTTTCTCTTGTGGAGGCAGTAGAAGGCTCGACTTAGTCTGAAGGACTCACACAAATTATCTCCTCCCGTGAGCCTCAGTTTTCCTCCCTATAAAATGGTATTTGAGTCTAGCATGGTTTTACATACCTGTGGTCTCAGTACTTGTGGGTAGAGGCAGGAGGATCAGAGTTCAAAGCCAGCCTGGGCTATAAGGAACCCTGTTTCCAAAACCAGCCAAACAAATCAATACATAAAACAGGAACCATTCCATTGCCATGGTGTCATAGCAAGTCTGAAAATCAGTGCCTCTGTCACCCAGTGCTCTGTAGGCTTGCTCAGCAGCATTCTATCCCAATGCTCCAAAAGAGGTAGAGATCTAGGAGTAGGTAAGAAGGTCTTGTTCACCAGGCAGCTGAAGTCTGGGTGCTTGAGCAGACACTCTGCATGCCAGAGGCTGATCATCATGGCTTCACTTGGTCTTGGCTGTCAGTTTAGCCCTAGAAACAAGCTGTTTGCATCTGAATGCTGCATGTTATGTTTACTGACTCTGTGGCTTTAGATGAACTATATATATATATATATATATATATATATATATATATATATATATATATTCTACTATTCTACAAAATGAGATTTGAAGATTTCTTCAGTGTTATGTGTAAACAGACATAATAACAGTTTATAATTTCTAATACTGTTGTAAACATCGGGTAAAATAATACACTAAACTGTTAAGAAGTCTAGAACGAAGAACATGAGTCAATCAAGTATGGTGACACATGAGTATGGTGACACACGAGTATGGGAACACATACCTGTGCTTTAAGTCCTTGGAACATAGAGGCCGGAGGACCAGGAGTCCAATGACAGCCTCTGCTGTCTGGTGAAATTGAGTATCTTACCTCACACAAACAAAAAGAAAACCCCAAACCAAGAATGAGTAACAAAAGAAGAAGAAACACAGGCATTCATGAATAAATGCAGAGGAATGGGACACCGAACAGTAAACAGAGTGATAAGCTCGCATGAGGGAGTGTGTGGGTGTATGCGTGTCATTGTCCACATGTGAAGATCAAAGGACAGCTCATGGAAGTCTGCAACTGTGTGGGTCCCAGGGATCAAATTCAGGTCATCAGCCTTGGCCTCAAACATCTTTATTCCCTGAACTAGCTCACTGAGTCTGGTTTTGGTGTTTTGAGACAAGTTCTCAGTATCTCAGGATGGTCTGGCACTTTTAATCTTCCAGCCTGCATTTCCCAGGTACTAGGAATACACATCTTCCTTCCTTCCTTCCTTCCTTCCTTCCTTCCTTCCCTCCCTCCCTTCCTCTCCTCACCCTCTTCTCAAGTAAGCAAGACTGGCCTTGAACTACAGGTCTTTCAGATTCAACACTCCCAGTGCTACAATTAAAGATGAGGGCCACCATACTCAGCTACATCTGCCTTTTTTTTTTTTTTTTTTAAAGACATGGTTTCTCTGTAGTCTTGGCTGTCCTGGATCTCTCTTTGTAGACCAGGCTGGTCTCGAACTCACAGAGATCCACCTGCCTCTGCCTCCCGAATGCTGGGATCTTATGTGCGCCACCACCACCTGGCTTACATCTGCCTTTTATTGCCAATTTTTTTTTACGTCTGTTTACTTTCTCTCTCTATAACAAACTTCTATCTACACATCTTCAGTCCCATTATGACACTCAGCTCCTCTCTGTCCCTTCTTTTTCTGTCCTCTCAAGCCCTAGTAATAACTAAGTTCTTATGCTCTCGATCTCATCTTTATTGCCAATTTTTTTTGTTTGCTTGTTTTGGTACAGAGTATAATGTAATTGAGTCTGGCCTTGGACTCATATTCACTATGTAGCCAAGGCTGGCCTTGAACTCTTGATCCTCATGCCAGGATGGTAGGAGTATGCCAGGATACCAAGTTGTCACTTAAGAAAATTTCAATAAAAACAGCTTGGTACTGACATAAAAACCGACATACGGACCAATGGAATCAAATTGAAGACCCTGACATTAATCCACACACATAGGAACACCTTATTTTTTACATAGAAGCCAAAACTATACAATGGAAAAAAAGAAAGTATCTCCAACAAATGGTGCTGGCATAACTTGATATCAACATGTAAAAGACTACAAATAGATCCATATCTGTCCCCATGCACAAAACTCAAGTCCAAGTGGATCAAAGACCTCAACATAAATCCAGTTACACTGAACTTGGTAGAAGAGAAAGTAGGAAGTACTCTTGAACGCATTGGCACAGGGGAACACTTCCTAAATATAACACCAGTAGCACAGACACTGAGAGCAACAATTAATAAACGGGACCTCTTGAAACTGAGAAGCTTTTGTAGGGCAAAAGACATGGTCAATAAGACAAAAAGACAGCCTACAGAATGGGAAAAGACCTTTACCAATCACACATCTGACAGAGGACTGATCTCCAAACTATATAAAGAACTCAAGAAACTAGACATCAAAATACTGAACAATCCAATTAAAAAATGGGCTACAGAGCTAAATAGAGAATTCTCAAAAGAAGAATCTCAAATGGCTAAAAGACACTTAAGGAAATGCTCAACATCCTTAGTCATCAGAGAAATGCAAATCAAAATGACTCTGAGATACCACCGTACACCTGTCAGAATGGCTAAGATCAAAAACACTAACGACAGTCTATGTTGGAGAGGATGTGGAGCAAAGGGAATGCTCCTCCACTGTTGGTGGGAGTGCAAACTTGTACAACCACTGTGGAAATCAGTATGGCGCTTTCTCCTTCCACCTTTAAGGTGAGCTCCTAGGACGGAATTTGCATTGCCAGTTTGTACTCAAGTGCCTTTGTCTGCCGAGCCAGCTCACCAGCCCTTCACCTTCCCTTTAAATGCCTTTTTGAAAGATGCTGGAACCACAAATAGGTCTATCTCTTTCTCTCTCTCTTTTTCTGTTAGTGCCGGGGATTGAACCTAGGGCCTTGTGAGGTGCTCAGCAAGTGTCTTGCCATGGAGCTACACCCCTGGTCTGTGGTTCCCATCTTCCCAGAGGTTATAGTATAGTATAGGATGGTATAGTATAGTATAGTATGGTATGTATACTATGTGAAGATTTAAATAAACCTATACTGGCAAGTAAACCTATGACAATGGTTCCAATATGAGCAAAGGAGATAGAAGAAGATAAAGGGAGAGAAGGAATGGCTGGCACTTTCTCAAGATCTGACTTGTGAGTGTTTAAGTCCAGAGTCGAGTTCCTAAGAGTCAGCTTACAAGAAGAGAAAGGGGAAGGGAGGGAGGGGGAGGGTTGTGCAAAGGCTGAGGCAGGAAAGAGCTGGGTGTGCATGAGGAACTGAGAGAGGACCATGTGACAAGGATGAGGAAGGTGGACAGGGGACTCAGGGTGAGGGTGGCCGAGTGCCACTGAAAGGGGACAGGCCTGGACCTTGGAGGTCAACAGAGTTTGCATTTTATTCCCAGCGAAATGGGCAGCCACTGAAAATCGTCATCCGCAGCTATGCTCCAGCGCATGCGCGGGATGTGAGCGTGGTTGGAGGTGGCAAGGGTGACAGTGGAGGAATCAGCTGGGGGGCAACTGCAACAGCTCCGGTTGAGAGATGGTGGTGACTGGGATTGTTCTAGTGCTAATGGTCACGGAGACGTGTGGACAGATGTGTAATGGCCATGGTATTAGATTGGCGGTGGCAAGTGAAAGAGTAGGAAATACAAAGAATAGCATCCAAAAGGAAATGAAATCATCCCATGACTGGGATGCCTGTACTCATGTTTAATGAGATTCACAATAGCCAAGATATAGAACCAACCAAGGTGTCCTTTGACAGTAGTAGGTAAGAAAGGGTAGTATGTTAGCCAGCCTGATGGCACAGGCTTTTTTTTTTTTTTTTTTTCTTTCTCGAGACAGGGTTTCTCTGTCTAATAGCTGTAGTGTCCTGGACTCGCTTTGTAGACCAGGCTGGCCTAGAGCTCACAGAGATCCACCTACCTCTCTGCCTCTTCAGGGCTGGAACTAAAGGTGTGTGCCACCACACCTGGTGATGGTACATACTTCTAATTCCAGCACTTGGGAGGTAGAGGAAGGACGTCAAGGTCATCTTTACCTGCATAATAAGTTCGAGGAAAACCTGGGATACCTGAAACTGTGCCTTAGAACAACCTAAAATGGGCTTGGGATGCAGCTCAGTTGGTAAACTACGTGTGTAGCATTCACAAAGCCCTGGGTTCTGTCTCTAGCATTTCATAAACCAGGTATGTGGCATACGTACTTAGCCTAAACACTTGAGAAGCAGAGGTAAAACCTAGCTGATCTCGGAATTAATTCTAGGCTGGACTGATTTACATAGTGAGTTCCAGGACAGACAGGGCTATGCAGAGAAACCTTGTCTCCAAAAACAAAAACAAAAACAAAACAAAACAAAAACCTAAACAAACAACAAAAGAAGGGAACAGAAGGGCTGGAGAGACGACACAGTGGTTGAGAACACGTGCTGCTCTTCCAGAGGACTCAAGTTCAAGTCTCAGCACCCACACTGAGTGGCTCACAAGACCCTGTAACTTCAGTTCAAGGAGGCCTGGCACCTCTGGCCTTCACAGCCTTGGGCATTTACATGTACATACTCACCCCTTCCACCACCACCACCCCCCACCCCCACCCCCCCCCCCCCCCCCCCGCCACCACCATATAATTAAAAAAAATTAAATCTTAAAACAAAACAAACAACAATGACAAAGATAGGGACAGAGGTCTGTATCATCCTGACTCTCTGAAGAGAGGGGTGGGCTGTGGGGATGCAGTTGAAAATTATTAATGTACATGCAGATGATAGCTATAGCCATGATAGACAAGGTTACCTGGGAAGAGTATGTTATTGTATACATCAGAGGTGCTATCTTTGGCTCTTTGACTGTGTGTGTGTGTGTGTGTGTGTGTGTGTGTGTGTGTGTGTATGAGAGAGAGAGAGAGAGAGACAGACAAACAGACAGACAGAGAGGAGTAACAAAGAGGAAGAATTCCAAGACTACATAATCAAACACAATTGGTAGAAAAGGTGTTTCAAAGAGGGAGAGCTAGGTGGCATGCCTGGAGTCTCAGTACTCCCTGGAGGACTGCCACAAATTCCAAGCCATTCTGGGTCTACATAGTGGGTTCCAGGCCAGCCAGAGTGACAAAGAGAGACTCAAAAATAAATAACGGACTGCAGAGAGCTGGATGTCTTCCAGAGGGTCCAGGTTCAATTCTTGCCACGTACATAGCAGCTTATATCTGTCTGTAACTCCAGTTCCAGGAGATGACCCCCTCTTCTGGCCTCCAAGGGTACCAGTCAGGCATGTGGTACACAGACATACATGCAGGCAAAACACTCATGCACATAAAATAAATAAATAAAAATGAAAGATGGGGTGATGAATTCTGTCGGGGTGGGTGAGTAGAGAGCTAGAAACATAGAGTCCCCTGGCATTGAGAACAGTAGTGACCTCCTTGGGGCCTGGCCCTGAACTTAGGGCAGTGGTTCTCAACCTGTGCATTGCGACCCCTTTGGCAAACCTCTACCTCCAAAAATATTTACATTATGATTCATAACAGTAGCAAGATTATGAAATAACAACAAAAATAATTTTATCGTTGGGGGTCACCACAACATGAGGAACTATATTAAAGGGTCGCAGCATTAGGAAGGTTGAGAACCGCTGTTATAGATAGATAGCTCTTTCTGGAGGGTGCTTTGTGTCTTTAGAACGGGACTAAAAAAAAAAAAAAAAACTATTGTAGGGGCTGGAGAGATGGCTCAGAGGTTAAGAGCACTGATTGCTCTTCCAGAGGTCCTGAGTTCAATTTCCAGCAACCACATGGTGGCTCACAACCATCTGTAACGAGATCTGATGCCCTCTTCTGGCCTGCAGACATACATGCTGTATATACATAGTAAATAAATCTTTAAAAACAAAACAAACAAAAACTAGAAGTAGTATGGGGGTGATGTGTAGATCTGGGGCAAGGGGATTGAGTATAAGTCTCTACAAATGCTTTGCAGTTTTCTTGGTAACAGGAGGTAAAGTGGTAGAAGTGATTGGGGTTGATAAAAGTAAAGATGGATTTTGACGATGGGAAGCTCCATTTGGTGGCAAGAATGGTCAGCTGTGTCTGTAAGACTGTGGTCTGCATCTGCGGTCCTGGGTGGAGTGCTCTGTTGTCTGTTTCTGCTCTTTTCTCTTCTTTTTTGGAGGTGCAGTCTCCATATGTTACTCTGGCTGGCCTTGAACTCCAGCACTCATGTGATCCTCCTGACTCATTCCCTAATAGCTTCAATTTTAGGTGTGGCCCAACATACTTAGCTTGGGTTGGGCCTTAAATAGTGACCAGGAAAAGGAAAGCCTGGGTCTAGCGTAACAGAAGTCTGGGGCCCAGAAATGTGATAGGTTGAGTATCACTCAAGCTTTCAAAAATTTCAAGACTGGCTCTTCTCACTTTCGGTCCTGTTTGGGGACTCTCTTTTCCATATCTTCCTCAGCCTTTAAACTTGTTCAAGCCTGACTCAGTATCTCCTCCCCAAACCTGTGTTTAGATTCTCTTCTCTCCATACTTAAAGCATCGGTAGCAAAAAACTTCTTGAAACATTTAACTGCTTTATTTCTTCCTGGAGTTTCCTTGTCCTATGTGAGTTGCCTTAGTTTGAGAAATGTGGCTGCATCTTGAAGTCTGGGCTTTTCAAGGTTGTTTGAGACAACACAATGAGTTGTCTGGGTCTCATAGCCCCAGCTGGCTACAAATTCACCTTGCTTCCACCTCCCTAGTGCTGATTTTATAGGCATGTATCACCAAGTGTGAGCTCTTAGTGTCTTTTAAAAGCCTGAGTGCTGGCCTGTGAGATGGCCGGTCTAGGCACTGCCAGGCCCGACCACCTGAATTCCATCCCTGGGACTTAGAGGGTAGAACCAGAGAACCAACTCCGAAAGGTCGTTCTCTGACATCTTCCCTTGTGCTGTGATGCTCTCCCCATCCCCAACAAATAAGTGCAATAAAAAATAAAAGCCTGAGTGCATTGACTGTAGGGTTCTAACAGGACGGAGGATGAGTTTGTCTGAAGAAGGCTGGTGGGAGGCTGCCAAAGCAGCATAGCTCAGAAAGGCTGGGTGCCAGGGGATGGAGGCAGGAATTCGAGGTGAAATAGATAGGGCTTAGTGAGTCATCAGGGGTGACTCATTCATTCTTAACTTTCTAATTCAGATGGCTGTGTGATGGTCCTGCTAATAGCTTCGGGAGGGGGCAGTTATAAAGGTAGAGGACGAGTTCAGTTTTGGACGTACCATGCATGGGTGTTTTTCTGTGAGCTCTAGACAGAGGTGCACGGCAGGTAGTTGGATATTTGATTCTCTCTCTCTTTTTTAAAAGAAGAGGTCTGGCTGATTTGGGAGTTCAAAACAGCTAGAGTAAAGCCGAGGGAGGACAGCTGTGGGCTTAGAGCGCTGCCCCGCATTTCAGGTGCTGTTTCACAACGGGTGGCACTTAAGGATGCCGTTGATGAAGGCAGAGGTCTTAGGTACTGGGACTTGAGAACTGGGAGAGAGAGCACAGTCCTCCGCAAACTGAAGTAGTAGAGCGATTCCAGAAGGCGAGAACACCCAGGGGTGCAGAGGTAGTCCAGAGGAAGAAGCAAAGCAGTTTCTGCCCCAATGGTGGGTGACATGAAGGTTATGGGCTACTCTCACCTGAGCAGGGTAAAGAAGGGCCTTTCTTTCTCTCTTCTCTTTGTGTGTGTGTGTGTGTGTGGTCAGTTTGCCTAGAGTTGAGGAATGAGGAAGTAGAAGCAGCCAGGAGAGAGACCACTGTTCAAGAGGTGTGTGGAGAGGGCCAGAAACACTTGGCAGCTAACTGAAGAGGGCACTCTAAGTGGATGGTTGCCTTGACACTTTATAGGGCCTGGAGAGGCTTGCTTGTTTAAAATTTGAGAGGTAAATAACCAGGAGTCAAGGGCGCTGGAAGGAATGTGTGTGTGGGGTTTGTTCAGCCCTACCCAGGCTTCCCCAGTCCTTACCCCATTTGCTTACTCTAGCACACGTGGGGTAGGAAGCACACACTGAAGTAACATAGTGGGGAGCTGGGAATACACAGCTGTGGCTTATCTTCGTTTAGTGCGTTGTTCATATCATCTGGCAAGAAGAAATTCCGTGGCTGCCATCCAGGACCCCACCGCCGCGGGTGGAGGGCAGGAGCAGCATCCTTTTAGTTCCTAAATGAGGTGTATTAATTAGTGCCATGGTTCTGGGACACTGTACTGACCCAAACGAGGTGCCATTCTGTGCTGCGGACTAAGAGGCCATGTCCTGAGGGGTGACTAGGCTGAACGCTCCTTGCCCCTGGGGGACTAAGTCTAAGTCTGAGGAACAGGGCTTGAGCACATGCTGTTCCTTCCTCTAAGACCGTCAAGCAGCTTATGTTTGCAGGAAGGCAGGAGAACAATAACAAGTGGTGGCCAGGCGCCTGGATGCAGGTGAGGTAGACTCAGGGCGAAAAGATGGCGGAGCTGGAGGCAGCAGGTGGCAAGCTCTGCTTCCCGCGCTCGGCGCGAGGCGGAAGGCAGTGAAAACCCAAACCCGCGATTTGAATATCCGGGCTGGTTAGAGCGCTGAGATAAGTCTCCAGTGGAGGGAAGCATTTAATTTGCATCCAGCACTGTCGGAAAAACTCCTCCCTGAGGCCCAGGCGGTCTCGGGTGTGGAAGCTTTTTCTCTCTTGCTTACCTGACTGTTCTCTGTCCCACGCCCGCGGGCCGGGCCAGGAGTTCCATTGGAATTAAAAGTGTTCTTTTTTGGGTGTAGGTGGGGATAAAGGAGGGAAAGAGTCTGGCCCCGGAGCTAGGACTTCTCTCTCCACCTTGTTAGCACAAGCGGCCTCTCTGGACCGCCACCTTAGACAAGTCAGCACTCATCTCTCTGGGCCTCAGTTTCTTTGTTCCTAAAATGGGGGTTTGGACTGTGATCTCCTCTTTGCACGGCAAGCCACACACCGTGCATCGTCTCCCGTGAAACGAGCCCCGAGCAGCATCCCTCGCCGAGCGCTCTTTCCCGGCGCCTCCCGCTAGCGGTTCTGGCTCAGGCGGGCTGGTGGGGGCCCCCGATGGCGAGGAGGTGGGCGGGGCCGCGGAGTCGCCCCGCCCCCTGACGGCCCCTCCGCGCGGGGCGCTGGGATGAGGCAATCACGTGACCTCACATCCGGCGCGGGA
Organism: Peromyscus californicus insignis; assembly: GCF_007827085.1. Taxonomy (NCBI): domain Eukaryota; kingdom Metazoa; phylum Chordata; class Mammalia; order Rodentia; family Cricetidae; genus Peromyscus; species Peromyscus californicus. Next base: position 15,706,416 of record NW_026294458.1, on the reverse strand, counting down.
GTCCTGAGCTCGCGGGGCGCTCCCCGTGTGCCCGCCGGCCCTCCCCGCAGCGTGACCGGGCGCCGTGGCCGCGGGGAGGGGGGTCCGCTTCGTCGCCGACGGCGGGAGGCCTCTTCTCAACGCGGACCGCCCCCCGAAACCCTGCCGGTCCTCCGCGCCGCGCTCCCTTGTTCTCGCCCTGCCCGGTTGTACGCCGCCGCCGCCGCCGCGGGCGCCGACGAGCGGAGCGCGGACGCCCCTGCGCCCGGTGCGGCCCGGGCCCCGCCGCTGCGCCTCCGTCCCCACTGTCCGAGCCGCGACGCGCGGCGGCGGCGCCTCGAGCCCCAGCGACCCGCGGCCGCCGGCGCTGGCCGAGGGCGATGGGGCTGGGCTGAGAGGCGGCGGCGGCGGCGGCGGTGGCGGCGGCGAAAGCGGCCGCCCGGTCCCCTGCGGCCTTTTGGCTGCCCGGGCCGGGAGGCCGCCGAGGAGTCAGCACGGCGACGCGGCTGGTGAGTGATTGGGTGAGCGGGGTGTGGGGCGGGCGGCGGCGGCGGAGATGGGGAGGCTGGAGGAGGCGAGCGGCGTCGCCCGGGTGGCGGGTACCAGGTGAGTCTGTGGCTGGCTGCTTCCTCGGCCCGAATTGGACATCACCTCTCGGGGAAAGGGGTGTGTGTGTGTGTGTGTGTGTGTGTGTGAGTGAGTGACACGGGGAGAGGGCGACGAGACCCGGCACTGTCTGTGTGTGTGTGTGTGTGTGTGTGTGTGTGTGTGTGTGTGTGTGACACGGGGAGAGGGCGACGAGACCCGGCACTGTCTGGGACCACGTGTGGGTGTGGAGGCGGCCTGGAGTGCATCCGCTGCGTGCGGCCCCGGGCCGGTGGGTCAGCCGCTCTAGAAAGTCTAGAAGGTGATGTGCCCCGAAGGAAGAGTGTGGGCAGAGTCCCTGATGGGTTCGTGCCGGTGCTGACTGAGTTCAAGTTCGGCCCCGGCCATGGAGTAGTAGTAGATTACCTAGGGTATTATCGGCACACTTTATAGATAACCGAGGTAATCGAGAAAGGAAAAGTGACTTCGGATATGATGAGATGTCAACACTCGAGATTGTGAAGAGAAAGGCCGGGCCTTGAGGACCAGAAGGACCCAGAGCCCATTCCGCTAGTATAGTTCTTTCTGGTCTGCCCTTCACACAGACTGTTGGCTGAATGATGTATTTTATGATGGGGTGTGGAGTTGGGAGGGAGGGAGGGAAGGAATAGCAACGGGGATTGACTGTAACTGTTCGGGGCTTCCCAATTTGGAAAGCTTTTGTGACAGGTGTTTATTGTTTCCTTTTCCCTTAGGACTGACAGCAGCGTCCTAGGATCTTGGGTGTCTGCACATAAGAGGTGTGAGTCACTTATGTAATTAACTACTAATCATTAATGTTTTAGATTTAGAACTGTATTTAGTGGTTTATGTTAGTGCAAAATAAATGGGCGTTGTAAACCTAGAAACTTACATGATTCTGAACTGAATGGAACATACTTGAGTATGTTAATAGTGAGTTTTGATCTGTGAGTCACGAAGTTAGGATTTTTTTTTTTTAACTCCAAGGGATGTGGGAACTTTTAAGGATGAACATTCTACTAGAGGGTTTGTGGCTAACATGGAAGTTTATTGTTATTTTAAAGTATTTTTTATTTATGTGTGTATGTCTGTAACATGTGTGGGTGCCCTCGGAGGCCAGACCCTTTGGAACTGGAGTTAGAGGTGGTGTGAGCTGCCTGCTGTGGGTGTTGGGAGCCGAACTCAGGTCCTTTGTAAGAGCAGCAAGCCCTCTTACTGCTGAGCCATCGCTCTAATTCCAGTGATTTTTATTTTTGAAGGGCCAGGACATCATTAAAAGTGCTCCACCTTTGATTAGAACCAGTCCTCTTTACTAAAACACACATTGATTTTGTAGCATTCTTTTTTGAGGATTGTCGCTTTGCTGAATAGGCTGTGGTTTCCAAAGTAGATTGTGTGGACATCCCATCTGGGCTTAATGATAGCTTCAAAAGTTCATCAGTTTCTGAAGGTTTTTTTGAAATAGTAAATCTACTAATGGTTGTTGTAGAAGAAGAAGAAAAATGTTTTAAAAACAAGGTCGGCTGTGTGCAGCCCGGGTTGAATTACAGGCAGCCCCGCTCCCTCTAGCCTAGAGGATACATTTTGCTGCTTTCCTAGTATTAATAGCTGCTCTTACCACTTCCCAATCATTCATCATTAGATTAAGCTGAGGGTGATGTAGTTGAGATTTTAAACATTGTTTTTGGTTATGGGATGGGGAGGAAGAGTGGTATTATTTGAATTGCTTCACGTTGAGATGTTGTAGGATGATTGATTTCTTTGTCCAGGCCAACTAGTAACAATTTGAAGTTTAATTTAGAACGAGTTTGAAATAATACAAGTTCTCTATTGGTATGGAACTAGTTTCATAGTTATTAGAACAAAACTCAATGTCTGATGAGGTGTACTTGGTTCTGTAATCAGATTTTAGTATTAAAAGAGTTCAGTAGGTAATGTCAAGTTTTCCAAATTTTTTAAAAATCATTTATTTTTATTTTATGTGCATTGGTGTTTTGCCTGCATGTATGTCTGTGTGAGGGTGTTGGATTCCCTGGAACTGGAGTTACAATTGTGAGCTGCCATGTGAGTGCTGGGAAGTGAACCCTGGTCCTGTGGAAGAGCAACCAGTGCTCTTAACTGCTGAGTCACCTCTCCAGCCCAAAACGTTTATTTTTCAAATATCGATTCTTCTGTGAATAAGTGTTTGGGCTGGGGATGTAGTTCAGTTGGTAAAGTGCTTGCTACTATATTCATGAGGCTCTATCCAGGGTAAAATCCTGGTTGTGGTGTCAAATGCTTGTAATCTGCAGGAGGATCAGAAGAAGTTCAAGGCATCCTCAACCACAGACTCAGTTTAGGGCTAGCCTGAGCTCTGTGAAACTCTGTTGACAACTGTAGAAAACTGTGATAGAGAGTGTGGAGTATGGGCCTCAGACCTGACTGCTAGTGTTCTGTTTTTGTCAATGCCAGTAGTTACTGAGAGGTTATTGTATGCTAGGCTCTAAAATAAATTCTTGGTAGTTATTGAACTTCATTTTCTAGATGAGGAGACTGAGGTTTTGCAATAAGTTCCTTGTCACACACTTTCACAAACCTAGAAAGAAGAACTTCTGTGTTGCAGAAAGTAGTATTAAACTTAGATTGTGGCTGTCTTCAAAGTCCTTAAACTGTAAGTTGCTTAACTGTTCTTTTTTCCCCTTTCCTGTTTCATTCCAATTTAGAGGATAACATGTCAAAGGGGCTTGAGGGTTACCTGAGCCTATGTAAAGAAAGGAGCACTCAGCTCTCCTGGCACTTAGAGTTCCTTTCTTCTTCCCATGTTGTGCATTGTGTTTTTTATATCATGGTGGCTTTGTAACCACGGAAGAACGTGTTTCATTCCTGAAATAAATAGTAATCTTAGCAATATGCTGGGATCGAATTACTGACTCATGGAACCCAGTCAGTAGTCAGACTTTGAGAACAGGCAGTGACAGGAGAGCAAACTGGGAAATTTTGTCCTCATCTGTATTTTTCCCCAGTGTTGGGTGATGGTGAAATAAAATCTGAAGGACGACTAAGGTCTTGGAAGACAAAAAATAGAATTTCAAAGTGATCTTGATAATATGATCTTTTTGTTTTCTCTTTTTCGAGACAGGGTTTCTCCGTGTAGTCTTGGCTCTCTTGGAACTTGCTCTGTAGACCAAGCTGTCCTCGAACTCACAGAGATCTCCCTGCCTCCTGAGTGCTGGGATTAGTAGTGTGCACCACCACTGCCTGGCTTTAATAGGGCCTTATATAAAATGGATTTTGTTGTTTTGTGGTACTTGAATTTGAACTCAGAGCTTCACAGATGGTAGGCAAACACTATACAGAGCTACATCCCCAGCCCCTTTTGGTATAAGGCTTCAATTCACTTGTCCAGTTCGCTTTGAACTTGCAGTGTAGCCCAGGATGGCCTTCACCTGAACTGTCCAGGATTCCTAAGTAGCCAGGATTATAGATCTGTTGTTACTCCAGGCCTGTAACACAGATTGTTTGGTACTATACTTGGTGGCCTACACTAACGATAATAAGTACTGGTTGTGAGACCTTGTATGTGACTAGACCACACATTGAGCAAGAGTTAACAGCTTAGCATTTATTGACAAGCACACTCTTAAAACAGTTCAGAGGTATACCGAAAGTGGTTAATTTAGTCTCTAACATCTTAAGTTGATACACTTGATGTGCCCTAGAATTCTGGTGATGAAATGTATTCTGAATACAATAGTATCCCTTCTACTCAGTACACATTCATAGTTTAACCTTCAGTAGTTTCAGTTAACCATCATTCAGTTGTGGTTTTAAAAAATATTAGATGGAAAATTCCAGAAATAAACCATCCAGACTAGTGGTTCTCAACATGTGGGTTGTGACCCTTTTGGCAAGCCTATCTCCAAAAATACTTATATTACGATCCAAAACAGCAAAATTAGTTACGAAGTAGCAACAAAAATAATTTTATGGTTGGGGGTCACCACAATGTGAGGAACTGTATTAAGCGTCGAAGCATTAAGAATGTCGAGAACCATGGATCTAGACATTTACGTTTTGTGTTGTTTGGAATAGTGATGAAATTTTGTACTGTGCCATTGTTCTGGCCTAGTCATGAGTCACCATGGTTCAGTGTACTCACTGTCTGTGCCTACTAGTGAAATACTAGCCATTGTGGCCAACAAGTAGACTGTTGGGGTATTTTAGTATTGTAAGTATCCCTTTTGATACAGCTAGCAATTCAGATTATCCAAAGAAAAACTAGAAATTGCTTCCTTAAGTTAAGGGTAAGATATTTTAAGAGAAAAAAATAGAGATCACATTTGCAATGTTTCCATTATAGTGTAATGTTAAGTTGCTCCAATATTGTTGATAATCTTACTGTGCTTAATTTATAAATTAAACTTCATAGACATGTATGTATAGGAGAAAATGTATATACAAAGTCTGGTCCTACACTCAGTTTCATGTGTGCACTGGGAGGTCTTGGACTGCCCAGTTGGTTTAAGGGGGCGACTTTATGTTGTATCTGATCTAGCTAAATCTTGAGCTAAGAGGTGGGCTACAGGATTTAGCCTTTGGGGATTTGTAACTTTTTGTTAATTGAAGCTAACCGGCCCATATATACAGAGAGTAACTATGTAATAATCAAAGCCATGTCCTATCTTGGATTCTTACTTGAATTTTCTTACTTTGAGAGAGAAGTTCAGAATTCAGGTAAAAATATCAAGTGTTCTAGGCTTATTTAATGTTTTAAAAATTATTGATTTATTTATAAAATATAAAATTGCTTTTATTTTATGAATGTTTTGCCTGCGTGTGTTTGTGTACCGCATGTATGCTTAATGCCTAAGGAGACCAGAGGGAGCATCAGATCCCTGGAACTGAGCCTGTGAATGGTTATGAACCATCATGTGGATGCTGGGAACTGAGCCAAAGTTCTGCAAGAGCAACAATTTTTTTTTTTTTTAGGCGGGGAGGTTCTGTTACTGGGCCTCTATGTAGTCCTAGCTATCCTGGAACTTGCTCTGTAGAACAGGATAGCCTTGAATTTACAGAGGTCTTCCTGCCTCTGCCTCCCTTTGAGTGCTGGAATTAAAGGTGTGTACCACCATGTCTGGCTGCAACAAGTGCTTTTAGCTGCTGAGCTATATCTCTCTAGCCCTATTTTTTTATTTTTTATTTTTTTTTAAATTATGTGTCTGTGTGTCTGTGTCTAAGAATTCAGGTGCCTATAGAAGCCACAGGTGTCAGATCCCCTGGGAGTTGGAGTTACAAGCAGTTGTGAGCTGCCTGATGTGGATGTTTGAAATCAAACTTGGGTCCTCTGGTAGAGCAGCGTGTGCTCTTAACCACTGAGTCTTTTCCCAGCCACAGCTTCATCTTGCGGAAAGTAGTTATTTAAAAGGTAGAATGTCCTGAAGTTAATGATAACCTGATAATCAGTGATAGGATTAAGTATTAGTTAAAATGTTGACATTACTGATATTAAAAATAACGTATATGTCTGGGCACAGTGCTTGTGAGCCTATAGTTTATGACTGGGGAGGCTAAGGCATGAGGATGATTGCGGTTAATAGTTCAAAACCAGTCTGTGAAGCTTACTGATACTTTGGCTCTAAACGAAACAAATTGGATATGGTAGTGTTGGCTGGTAACCTCAAGAGGCTGACATAAGAGGCTCACTGAAAATTCAAGGTTAACCTGGGCTACTACCTAACAAGACCTTGACTCCGAATAACAAAATAAAAAAAATAACAGAAAGGATAAAGTATCATGAATAGTAAATGACAAAAACATGATCACTACTATAATAACTACTATAATAGTTTAAAATTTATTTTTATGATAATTATTGCTTCTTAGACTTGAAAAATGGAATGAAGAAGAGAACTATCCAAAAATGCATATATCTTAAACTAAAGTTACCTGAGGATGGGAATTGTTGGAGAGTTCCACAGAACAATTCTAAAACCAGGGCTGTTGACACCTTAGACCCATGGGTCATGTTGGGACCTTTGGTTGAATCTGAGGTGGTAAAACAGCTTAAAAATAAATAGATTTTAGGATACGAAATTAATTTGTTAATTAGAACTTTCTCATATTCTTTTCTGCAACTCTTACCTTGGAATGAGCAATCATGTGACTTAGAATAGGAAAAAAAGGTTAGAAAGAATGAATTGTGCCTTAATAGTAGTCTGGATTTATTTACTCTTATTTTTTCTTGTTTTCTTCACAAAAGCATTTGGCATTAAAATAAAGGTCCAAGAGTAGAAAATAATAATAATAATAAATAATGAGAGGTAGCAGACTATTTAGACTGGCTCTTTCTTACAGCAGAAGCTGGTGTCTGGGGAGGTAAATGGCAGCATGTTAATAAAGGGTCTGGCTTGATTCCAGTCAGGTCAGTGTACTTTTCTTGTGGGTCTTCTATTGTATTCTAGTAGTGGCACTCTAACCAGCCTGGCCAAGGTGAAGAGACTCTAAAGAGACACTTGTGTCCAATGACTATTGAAACAGTGGCCCCAAGAAATGGAAGCTCCCCTAGGAATCTCATGTTGGGAGAAGAGAAAGCCTAAAGCATAAGCCCTGTGGGGAGGGAAGGGGATGGATAGATGCATGGACGGACACAGTACTCCTTTCAGACAGAAATTTACAACTTGACATAGTACCTTCCAGGAGAGAAAGTGCAGAACCACACCTTGCTTGACCTGGACTGCTTAGTACGAATATAGAACTCTAGCCCTCTTCTTAAACTTTGACCTCATGTTAAGACCCAGAAAATGGACTTGGTCAGGGGTCGCTGCATCTCTTTGTCCCTCCTCACACCAGAGGCACATTGACTAAATCTCCTTCTGTTTTCACTATTGATTTGACTGTTGGCTTATTGCATATATATGGATGGTCAAACCTGATTTGTGGCACAGGCTGTGATCCTAAGACCATAGTAGCACTCTCAGAATTCAGTGTGATACTCTGTGACTCCTGTTGGGTCACATACCAGATATTTATGATTCATAACTAGCAAAGTTACGATTATGAAGTAGCAACGAAAATAATTTTATGGTTGGGGGCACCACAGCATGAGGAACTGTATTAAAGGGTTATGGCATTAGGGAGGTTGAGGACCACTGCTCTATGCAGAACCAACCTTTTTTTTTTTTTTTTAAAGAGATTAGAGTTTCTCTGTGTAGCCCTGGCTGTCCTGGAACTTACTCTGTAGACCAGGCTGGCCTCGAACTCACAGAGGTCTGCCTGCTCCTGCCTCCCAAGTACTAGGATTAAAGATGTACAGAGAACCAACTTTTCAGAGTTGCCTTTTGATTGCTTGTCAGATTTCTTAACACTATTTTTAGTTTGTTTTAAAATGAGCCATGGAATGTTTCTCACGTGTGTCTGAGGTGGGGTTTTTTTTTTTTTTTTACCATATCTTAGAATATCTCCCCCCCCATTTATGAAATACAATGAAAAATACCCCCCCACCCCACCCCCGATTTTTCGAGACAGGGTTTCTCTGTGTAGCTTTGCGCCTTTCCTGGAATTCACTTGGTAGTCCAGGCCGGCCTGGAACTCACAGAGATCCGCCTGGCTCTGCCTCCCGAGTGTTGGGATTAAAGGCGTGCGCCACCACCGCCCGGCTGAAAAATACTTTATTTTGTTATAAAAGTCTAGTGTTTTGGTTCTTAATCTTTTCTTTACAGTACTGGGGATTGAATGTAGGGCTTCCTGCATGCTAGGCAAGCATTCTGCCACTGAGCTATAGTGTAAACCCTTGCATTTTTTTTTTTTTTTTTTTTTTTTTTAGGAATGTTTTGCCTTTCTTAAGCACTGAAAGTCTTCTTACAGTGCTTAGGATGGTCTTGAACTCTGTAGTCCAGGCAAGCCTGAATTTTAGTTAACGGCCTTAGCCTCTCTAGTAGGTGAGAATACAAGCCTTTGCCACTGGGTCTAGCTCCAAGTTCTTTCTGGTTAATCTGTATTTGAGTTAAAATCAAGTTATGTCTTAGATCCTGCTTTTTGGACCTCAGTTCACACTGAAGGAAGGCCTGTCTATGGGAACATCACCCAGGGGGAAATATCTTTGAAGACTGCCTTGGAGCTGGAAGTGGCCACTTGCCTTGGGTGTGCAAGACCCTGAGTTCAGTCCCCAGAACTGACCCCCCCCCCCAAAAAAAAAGTACCAGCTTGAAAAATTGATTGGAAATTGATATACTGTCTTTGAATTTCAGTAGCCAGTTTTCCCTAAGGCTTTAGGACAGGTTACCTTTGGAATCTGTTTTGAAACAGTCTCATATAGCTCAGCCTAGTCTTCAACTCTGATTCTTCTTCCTTCATTCTCCACTTTCCAAGTTGTGGAATTATAGGAATGTGCCACTCTGCCTAACTGAGACATGTCCTTTGACAAGTGAATGGATGTAATGTGGTGCTCATCTGTAATCTTAGCACTCAGAATGCTGAGGTAGGAGGATTGACAGGCATTTGAAACCATTCTGGCCTCCATAGTGAATACAAGGCCTTCCAGGCCTGTATAGCAAGACTGTCTCAAAATAACCACAGAAAATTTTAACAGTCATATGCCCTGGAAGAGAGCAAGATTTATTGGATAGACCTGTGACTTGTGTGTGTTTGTATGTATGAGTGTGAGTGTGAGTGATTTTTTTTTTTTTTTTTTTTTTGAGACAGGGTTTCTCTATGTAGTCCTGGTTGTCCTGGAATTCACTCCCAGTGAATGTCCCAGGTTGGCCACAAACTCACAGAGATCCTCCTACCTCTGCCTCCCGAGTAGTGACTGCCCAGCCAACTTGTGACTTCTGAGCCACATGGATGTGATTTTTTAATTATATATAGCCCTAAAACTTACTGGCCCTGTGTCTGGGATACATAAATCAATTAACCTTTTTACTTTCTTCATTTGCCAAACAACATTTGCCTTAGAGAGTTTAAGAGTGAGTTCTAGTAAATGTAACATGCTAGTGTTTATTAGTTCAATAATACTCAGCGTGTTTAAAACAGGTAGTGTGAATATTGGAAGGTGCTTGAGGATCTTTGTCTTTGATGTTTTATTCTGGCTTTTCATAGAGAAAACACCATTGCTTTCATCTTTAGTAGCAATGTCTGAGAAGTTCATGTTGGGAACTTTAGGTGTTTCTGTTGATACGTGACTTTTTCCTCTCCGTTTAAAAATTTTATGTGCATAGGTGTTTTGCCTGCATGTATGTATGTATACCTTGTGAATACCTGGTGCCCATTGAGGCCAGAAATAGACATCAGAACCTCTGGAACTGGAGTTCCAGACGGTTGTGAGCTGCCATATGACTTCTGGGAGCCTTGGAGCCATCTCTCCAGCTCTTGGGGTGTTTTATATGGTATTATTTACCTGTCTCTTTGTGTTGCTGTTTCTTTTTGTTGTTTTGTTTCTTTGAGACAGGATTTCTCTGTGTAGTCCTGGCCATCCTGGAACTCCCTCTGTAGACCAGGCTGGCCTTGAACTCACAGAGATCTGCCCTGCCTCTGCCTCCGTAGTGCTGGGATTAAAGGAGTGCGCTGGGTACCACCACCCTCAAGCCAGTGCTCTTAAACACTGAACTATCTCTCCATCTCCTCTGCCTTATCTTCGAGACCCTCTCTCTCACTGTCCTGAGACTACCTGGCCAGTGAGCCTCAGGGATCTGCCTGTCTTCAGAGCCTCGCAAGTGCTTTACCCACTGACCCTCTTACCCAGTCTCCAGCTGTCAGTTCTGTAGACATTAACCTCTGAGCCGAAGGACTCTGGAGCAGTGGTTCTCAACCTGTGGGTCACAACCCCTTTGGGGTTGCCTATCACCCCATATTCCTCATATCAGATGTTTACATTGTGATTTATAACAGTAGCAAAATTGCAGTTATGAAGTAGCAATGAAATAATTTTATAGTTGGGGGTCACCACAACATGAGGAACTGTATTGAAGGGTCGCAGCATTAGCAAGGTTGAGAACTACTGCTCTAGAGAGAAAAAGGAGTTAATTTGATGGACATAATATTGTGATGGGGTTGTATAAGGAGGGCTAAAGGGTAGGAAAGGATCTGGCTAAATTAGTTGAGAAAGAGTATAGGGTTGAGATGAGGGAGCATGCCCAAACCCAAAATTTATTGTAAGATTTTGTCCAGAAAAAAAGAACGATTCCACCTCTGGTCTTACCTCATTTCATTCATTCGATTGTATTACCAGGTCTCGCTTGAATCTGAAACTTAAGCTTTTCAAGCTAAATTTGATGTCTTTGGTAACTGCTCTGACAATTGGAGTAGTGGGGAAAAGTGGGAGGAGTCCTCTGCCAGAAGAAGATTGAAAGAACAATCAAAGAAAGCTTAGTAGCTTGAGTTGGCTTGAAGGATTAATAGAGGCGCCTCAGCCCGACTAGGTTTGGGAAGGCATTCTTGGCAGAAAGAGTATTTGTGTACAGAAGAATGGAGTCAGGAAGTGGTAGGGCTATTTGAAGAGCTACAACTTGTGCTCTGTGTGAAGGAGATGTAAAGTTTGTACGTGTGAATGATAGCAGTTGATAAGTGACAGATACTAAAGGCTCTTAGAAGTCTTGTAATTAGTTTTTACTGTGGACTCCACTTCCACGTTGATAGAGAAATACATATTTTGCATTGTGGGACTTCAGATGCTAGCTGTAGAGCAGTGTTTTAACTTTGTTTAAAACTACTATTTATTCTCTTTATAGGAGCAGGGAATCTTGAAATGCTCTGGAGGTACTCTTACAGATTTGGGAAATGATGTTGCAGAGAGTGGCAAGCTGAGACTTCACACAGCAGAGTAGAGGTCGTAGTTGATTTGCATAGACGTGAATGGGGAGACTGGAAGGAGGACCTGGATTGAGGAATGGCGGTGGAGATAGGGATGGTGATGTGGCATGGGAAAGGATAGAAATGATGCCCCGTTTGGTATAGGTGTTAGATAGTGGGGTCTAGGGTGACTTGTAAATTTGTTGTTTTAGACAAATTATAATCATTAAGGGGAGAATGAATTGGTAAGTTTGAGGGGCAGGATATTTTGAGGAAAGGTTGAATTTTAACTGTCTGTAAACAAGCATGGAGAGGTTGAATCTGTGCATCTGATGGAAATGAGAAATCAGTGGTGAAAGCTGATGGATGGGCAGTTGTTGCCATCATAGACATTCCAGTAGTGGCATACTTTGTCCCTGGTGACATTGTTACAAAAACAGTCCAGGGGACATTAACAATTAAGTGATCATAGGAAGTGGTAGCTTGGTAACCTGGCCTTTCTATTTAGGTTAGTATAAGGTAAACTGCAGTTAAGCAGAATTGTGGGAAGTAGAAAGGACATTTGTGGGCCTTCTTGGAAGCCGGGTCACTGTTTTCTCCATGAATAAATGGATCAGCTTTATTTGCAGCAACAATTGGTTTAATGAATTTTTAGAAAATAATCTCGTGGAAGCTGGTACTATCAATGTCATTCTTTAAAAAGATACTGTTTAGGCCTGGGATTGTGCTAGAGTGAGCGTCCAGTGGTAAGAGTGCTTGCCTAGTGTGGATGAAGCCCTGGTAGTATCGGTAAATTGAGTAGATGCTGATAAAGGTGGTTTCTAGGCTAAATATACCGGTACACGTTTGTTGTACTATGTAGCCTACACTGGCTGGACCTCAGTGTATAGACAGGACCTGCTTCCTGCTCATGGATCTGTCTACTTCTGCTTCCTGAGTGCTGGGATTAAATGAAGTGCCACCACACCCAACACTACCCCCTTCCCCTAGGCATGGTCTTGCTAGATAGCCTAGGCCGGCCTTGAACCAGTGATTTTTCTGCCTTTGCTACCTGAGTATATTTTTAAAATTTTCATAGAATATAATTGTTTTGAAGTCTTTTGTGCTGCATTGAATCAACATAGCAGGCTTTGAATTAAGAAAAGGAATAAAGCAGAAAAACACAAATTCATACAATTTCTGAAGTTCACATAAGCCAGATATATGTGCCTTTAATCCAGCTACCTGGGAGGCTGAAGAAAGAAGATTTAGCGTTAGAAGCCAGCCTCTCCATTATAATTATACCTTACCTCAACACACAACTCTCTCCTCTAAAGATATGGCCCGCCATGTTCTTGTTAGCTACAATTGTAAATGTGCAGGATTGTGTCTTTTGTAAAGAATAATTTCCTACTGATTTTCTGCTTCTTTGTGATTGAACCTTCAAATCATCAAGCTTGGAAGAGTGAAATATGAATCATACTGTAGTAAAGATCATGAATGAAATGAGTTTTGGTTTTTTGAAAGCTGTGCAGTAATCCTGAAGCAAACCATGCTGAGTTACTGAAAGTAAACACAAGGTTTTCTGTTGATAAAAGAACAACAAAACGAAGTGCTGGAAGTTAGCTTGTGTTGGTCCAGTGCTTGCCTGACATGCAGAAAGCTTCCCTCCCTTCCCCCAATCCACCACATAGACCAGGCATTGTGGCTCGGGTCTGGTCTGTAAGGCCAGCACCCAGGAGATGGAGTCAGGAGGATCAAAGTATACCTACAAGTTGGAGGCCAGCCTGTGACATGTCAGACCTTGTCTCAGAAAACATTTCTGGGGTTTCTATCTCCCAGACGTACTGAGGATTTAGGAATATAATCTAGTCTCTGGAAATGTTCTTGTCTTTGTTGTGTATTTCTTCCTTGTCAGTATTCTCTATCCCCCCTTTTCATCCCAGCTCTTCCTGTCCACTCTGCTGCTGTATTTTGAGTCTTTTCTGTTGATGCTATTACTTTTTGTTTGCCAATCCAACTGTAGTGTAGTCATTTCAAATGCATTAGTAACTTTAAACATGTACTTACCACTAACAGTGTGTACACATCACTTAATTTGGAGAAATACGAACAGTGATAATAACTGAGCATTTTGTGCAGTGACCCATGTATCATCAGTTACCTGCTGACAGCAACAATAACATTTAAAAAGTACTCCAGTGTTAGCTGTGGTAAAATGTGAAAAATAGCAGTCTCAGAACTAATGAGCATTTAGATTTCAAGTATCATTTTTAAATTATTGATTTAAATGTCAACCAAGTTATTAGTGTTTTAGCTAATAGTATTATAGTTTTAAGCTGACACTAATTTGCATTAAATGGGAGACCCTTTCATTTATATATTATTCAAAGAAACCCTTAACCTTAAGTCTGAAATTGCAGATTTAAGTTGTTCATTAGACTCGTTGGGCAGTTTGCCTTGTTTACATCGATAGACTATTGCTGGGACTCTTGTTTTCTGAACCCTTGTTGTACTCAGTGGCTCTTGTACTATATCACTTTTGCTTGTTTTAAAATAACTTTTTTATTCCAGTGAATCCCACTGTCACCCTTAGAGGGGGGAAAAAGAACACAAATTTTGCACTCAGTTATGTAGAGGAACTTGAAGTATATGATACTGGTGACATCTATTGGACAATATTTACACTTTCTGATTTAATGGTAACACTTTGGTGGATCTTACAGTTCCTCCCCCTCCCTTCCCACTCTCCCTCTTTTGAGACGGTCTCACTGTGAAACCCTGGCTAGCCTGGAACTCATTGTATAGACCAGGCTGGCCTCAAACTCAGAGACTTGCCTGCCTCTGCCTCCAGAGTGCTGGGATTAAAGCCATGCACCACTGTTCGTGCCTCATTGCTTGTTTTTAAACACAAACACACAACTCTTTGATTGCTACAAAGGTGGTATATTAGTCATATTTCTTTGTTCCTGTATAGAGCTATCTTGGTCTCTACACATAAATTTAACTAATTTGCCTTGATTTCATAAGCTATCCATACATTCTGTTGACAGACATTGAAATAGATTATAAGGTGCTTAGGGTTTTGTTTTCCCTTGGTACAAACTGAACAGTAGGAATATGTTTTATGCATATATACTTAGTCTAGATAACACATGCCATGGATTTTAATTAGAATTGTTAGATTAAGGTATATATAGATTAGAAATGTTGGGGCTGGAGAGATGGCTCAGAGGTTAAGAGCACTCGCTGCTCTTCCAAAGGTCCTGAGTTCAATTCCCAGCAACCATATGGTGACTGACAACCATCTGTAATAAGATCTGGTGCCCTCTTCTGGTGTGCAGGCAGAACACTGTATACATCATAAATAATAAATCTTTAAAAAAAATTAGATTAGAAATGTAAAGATGTTGTGAGCTGGTTTTCTAAAAAGATAGTATAAATTCTTTTTCCCGCTTTCTTTTGTTGATGATTAACCCAAGGCCTTGTGTATACCAAAGATATATTTTTCTTTTGATTGATCTCTTTTAAGAGGGAGGAAAGCTATTATGTAGCCCAGGATGGCTTAAACTTACATTCTTTCTGCCTTAGCCTCCCAAGTGCTGGGATTGCAAGGATGCACCACCAATGCACCCGGTTTCTTTGTGTGTAGCTCTGGCTATCCTGGAACTCTGTAGACCAGTCTGGCCAGAGACTCCTAGTTCTGGGATTAAAGCTATGTGCCACCACACCCAGTTTAGTCTTACTAAAAGAGACAGGTCTTCGTAGTTCACCAGGCTGGTCTCAACAGCCACTGTGTAGTGAGGATGGCCTTAAGTACCAGATCCTCCTGTTTCACTTCCATAGTATGTCACCACTATGCTAGGAGCTTCTTTTTTTTTGTTGTTGTTGTTAAAATTAATTTTAAGTTCAGCTATAAAGTAGTGAATTTCATTATGACGTGTGTGGACGCACACACAAATGAGTCATCATACTTTGCTTTAGTGCCCCTCCCCCATACCCTTCTCAGAATTCACTCTTTGTATCTGTATTAGGGTGCACCTGGCCTGTTTGTTGTTTTTATCACCTGTCTAATGGCTGAGTGTTTTACCACACGTGTCTATGCTTTATTTTCATTTGGCAGTAAATATTTAATTAAAAGATGCTTGGGTGAGAGATGAAGCCAGATTCAAGTATCGGTAAGCAGCGAGGGAAAGTGAAAAAGAAAAATTCAAATTTGTCCAGACCCTTCACCATCTGCCTACTCTTACTTATCTTACCCAAAAGCACTGTTAAATGTCAGAACTCTTGCACTGTTAGTCTGTTTTGTGACCTTCATGTAGCATTTTGAGTTATTAAGACCAACTCTTCTTAGACAACTGTGGTGATGTTGTGTTCCGCAATATATCGTGCACCCTAATAAACTTATCTGGGGTCAGAGAACAGAACAGCCACTAGATACAGAGGCCAGAAAATGGTGGCACACACGCCTTTAATCCTAGCATACCAGAGGCAGAGATCCGCCTGGATCTCTGTGAGTTCAAAGCCACACTGGAAACAGCTAGGCGTGGTAACAAGAGCCTTTAATCCCAGGAAGTGATGGCGGGAAGCAGAAAGGTATTTCAGGCGTGAGGATGAGGAACTAGAGCTGGTTTAGACTTTTAGGAGCAGTTCAGCTAAGATTCATTCTGGATGAGGACTCAGAGGTTTCCAGTCTGAGGAAACAGGATCGGCTGAGGAATTGGCAAGGTGAGATGGCTGTGGCTTGTTCTGCTTCTCTGATCTTCCAGCATTCACCCCATATACCTGGCTTCAGGCTTGATTTTATTAAGACCATCTAAGATTCGTGCTACAGACAACTGTCTTTAGTCACAAACCTAACATTTGGTTGTAGGACTCTTATGCAATGTCAGCACCGGGGTCCTTCCCCAGGCCAAGCTTATCTGTGCTGGGTGCAGATGCTGCCACTGTGTTCCTGGCCCAGATGTGGGAGGCCAAGGCAGTGGACATTTCCTGAGCAGTGAGGTGGGCACTGAGCACAATCATCTGATATCCATCGAATAATAATGTCCATGCAGAGCCATTGTGCTTCACGCCAACTATCACTGAGTTGAGGTTGGTGGCTCGGACGTCATCGATGTTCACCAACTGGAGAAAGGTCCTACTGTGGGGGGGCAGCCTGAGCACACCCAGGAACCTATTTTTGGTTTTTGAGAGGGTCACACTATTGAGCCCTGACTGTCCTGGAAACTCACTGTATTAGACCAGGCTGCCCTTGAACTCACATATCTCCTGTCTCTGCTTCTGAGTGCTGGGATTTTAAAGGCCTTTGTCACCAGGCCCAGCCCTCATTACGGTTTTTGTTGTATATATGATTTTTCTCTTGAGACACGTAAATGAAAATAGCACTTCAGAAAGCAACTCCTTTTCATACTGACATTTCCAGTCTTCTCAACAAATTGGTGCATAATAGCTCATCTTGAACCAGTGAGTATTTTAGTTGGCTTCAGCCATATTCCCTTTTTCTTCAGCAATGTTGGGTTGCCATCTACAGGTGAAAGGGTGCAACAGCAGGCTGTACACAGTGCCCAAGCTTTTTTGTCCCTTTCTTCTTTGAAGAGACAGGGTCTCAAAAAACAAAACGAGGAAACAACACACAAACAAACCCCAAACAGGGCTGGGCATGGTGGTGAATCCTTGCACCTGGAAGTCAGGGGCAGATGAATCTCAGTGAGTTTGAGGCCAGACTGGTCTACAAAGTGAGTTCTAGGACTACCAGAACTAAAACCCCATCTTGAAAACCAGCCCACCAGGCCACCCCACCACCCCACCTGGATGGCCTGGAACTCACTATATAGACCAGTTTGACCTTGAACTCACAGAGGTCTTTTTCAGCCTCTGCCTCCTGAGTGCTGGGATTAAAGGCGTGCCCCACTACACCTAGTTTATTCTGCTCTTAATGTGATGATGCACTTGCTTGCTTAATTCTGTAGATGAATTCAATAAAATAAGAATTTGCAGTCAGCCTGTGGTGACACATACTTGGCAGAGAGAGGCAGATCTTTTGAGTTTGAGGCCAGCCTGGTCTACAAAGAGTTCAGGACAGCCTGAGCTACACAGAGAAACCCTATCTCGAAAAACAAACAACAACAAAAACCAAAAAGTAATTTGCAGCTACTTATCATATTTGTAATATGGGTTGTTAATACATGTACTCAGCTGAACCAAAGCCTCGAAAGGAAATACATGTAACTACCTGTAGCTTAGAGCACCTGCTGAGCTTGTGTGAGGCCCTGGGTGTGAGTTGTGGGCAAGCCTGCACCAAAGTGGGGCCTGTCTTAGAAAAAGAAAACACAAGTGAAAGTCCGTGCTTGTTAACGTCAGGAGATGTGAGTTGAGATCCAGGTCGAGAGTATTTGAATGTTTCAGGGCTGGCCCTGTGCTGTAGAAATGGAGTGTATTTATCTATACACTCTTCAGTCTTCCTTCTGGGAAAAACCACCAAACTCCCCCTCCTGACACCCCAGTGTAGAGGATGGGCACTGGTTAGCACAGTGACTTGTCTCAGGTGTCAGAAGCAGTTCTCTCAGAGGCTGTTTTGTCCTGCCAGTCTTTTTCAATAAACTGTCTGCAGGGAAATGTGTTTCAAACTCTTGCCTGATGTAGCAGTTTTCATGGAAAGGTTTACCTAGATAGGTTTCAAGTTCTTATCCAGTCTAGGCATTATAACACTTTGATTACTTTTAACCTTGAGCATGGAGTTCAGAACTGTCACATACATGAGAAAGAAATATGAGACTTGTAGGACCCCAGTGACTTGAGTAATTGACTTATTTTACTGGAGTTTTTCTTAGTCCAGATCACATGAAGTTGAAGCTGAGCTCGAACTCCTGGTGAAGCTGAACAGGTCTTGAATCCTTGATCCTCTCACCTCTCCCCAAGCACTAGAATTAGAGGCAGGCACCAACCACCTTCCCAGTTTTATTTTTAAAACTGAGTTTTAGGTTAGCGTACAAATGATAGTTTTCAGTATGCTGATTTCAAACATGTACCGTTGTTGTCTCGCTCCCTCGCTCATCCACTGCCTTTCCCCAGGCCCCTTCCCCCACAAATAGGCCTTTTAAAAATGCAGACTAAACTGGATGAGATGGCATATACCTATAATCCTAGCACTCTGGAGGTAGAAGCAGGAAGGTCAAGTGTTCAGGGCCAGCCTCAGTTGCATAAGAGTTTGAGGCCAGCCTGGGTTACTTGAGACTCTGTCTTAAAAACCTAAATAAATAAGTAAATAAATAAAATCCAAACTTTTTATTAGATAAACTATTTTGTCTCATGAGGGCAGTCTTAACCATATGGGATACCCCTAAATAAAAATGCTCAATTAAAAGGTAGTATATATAGTAAAAGTGATTAAAAAATAATGTAGACTAAACTCATTCTTCATATTAATCCCAATGTAGGTAATTATATTGTGTGGCCTAGTTATAATTTATTTTATCCTACCTATCATATTGCTCTATAACACAAAAAGCATATTATACAAAGACTTCACTTAACAAATGTAAATACAGTCTTGGTTTGGTGTATATTGGACACAATAGTCTTTCTTAAGCCTAAACACAGAAACAAAAGCATGTATTATAAGAGAAAGTCTGAGATGGGAAGTGATAAAGTGGGTATTGAGTAAACCTTTGTTAAAATTTAGCTGGTATCCTTGTAAAATTTCCACGTATTCATTAAGCTATATTACGTCATTTTTATTATTAGGAGCTGATTTGAGGTTGAGCTCTGTCTTCAGAGTTGTGACAGTTTGCTTACTCTGCTTGGAAGATTATGATTTGGTTATTCTTTTTACATAGGTATTTGTATAGATATTAAATTAGGATTGTTCTGTGGGTTGGATTAGAGTTTAAATGTACCAGAGCATATTTTGTTTCACTTGCACAAAGTAGAACTTTTGAATTGTGGATTTGTTGTGGATGCTATAAATTTGAAAAAAAAAATAGGTTGAGAATGCCAGTTGTGGTATTTATAATTCAGGGCCTTTGAAGCATCCTTTGTGTCCTGTGGTTTTTGGCTTGATGGGGTGATAAATGCTTACAATCTCAGTACATGGAAAGTTAAGGCAAGAGGTTAGGACAAGCTTAGGCTATATGGAGAGACTTAATCTCAAAAAAAGGGGGAGGGTTAGATGTTTATTTTAAAAATCTTGTTTGTGTGTGTGTGTGTATATATATAATATATATATATATATACATGTCATGGGGGGTGCAAACATATACATGTCATAGCACATATGTGGAGGTCAGAAACAACTACGTAGTGAATTCAGGACCAATCTGGGCTACATGGGAGTCTTCAAAAAAGAAAACAAAATATAATACTTAAATTTCTGTGCTTAATTAATGTTATACTTGAGTTACTGATCGCTCTGTAAAGCACCTTGTGAAATTAATTCTTTGGGAATTCTGGGCAGGTTTAAAATTTTTCATTTCCCTTTTTTATTTTGTGACAGGGCCTTGGACTGACCTTGAACTCATTTCTCTTCTGCCTCAGTTTCCTGATTGCTGGGATACAGATATATACATCACATTTGGCTCAGATGAGCTATTACAGTATTATGCTCTTGGAAAGCAAAAATGTCTTAGAGGTTTGGGAAATATTCTGCCTGTGGATGCCAGTTTATCTTGTTTAGGAAATAAGGCCCTAACCATTTTAGAACATACTAAAGGAATAGAGGGAGTAAGCATTATATTGGTGATTTTTATTTCTGATAGCTTCATTTTGTCCTCCACTGCATTTTTTTTTTCCGCCCTGTGAAGCAAATCCATTTCATTATAAATTCAAGGAAGGGTTTGGTTAAGGACAATAGCCTAACCCTTTGCTGTTTAGATAACATCAAGATTCAGGCATGCACTGTGGCCGGAACTTCTGTGTGCTAACAGGATAGGATTTATTCAGTAGGAGTTCTGCCAGTGACAAGGAACCGAAGGGTCTATCTTCTAAAACTCTAAATTTGCTGAATTAAAAAGTCCTAAATTTTAATAACTTATCCATCTTAAATTAACTTTAAACAGATCCAATATTTGGAATAAATTTTTAATGTTTGTATGGATTTTTATGGTTTTATTTTATATGAAGAGCCAGTTTTTGAAAGCTGAAGTATCAGGATCTGAGAGGAATAATGGTATAATGCTATTGGTAAGAATTTTTTTTTTTATTTTCTGTGATGTAGAAATTGACTTGATTGAAAAAAAAATTCACTCTAGCAAGCCAACAAGGGTATATGTTGTTCAATATATTATTGAAGCTTGTTAATGCTTCAAATGTCTTAATTGGGTATATGTCAGAAAAGTATTTTAGTATGCATCTTGACTACAGTGTATTTTAAGATAGTTTTATATTCTTTATCTTTATGGAGTCATTAAAATGTTAAAGGTTTATTTATATAAACATTTATATTTAATTATATATTTATAATATGCATGTTTTAAATGTAAGAATAGTTGGAATTAAGAGTTTTCCAAGTGTATTTGAAGGGTTAATTCTTTAATTTCCTGTGAGGTGTGTGATATATTTAAAGTTAGTGATAATGGATGATTTTCAGAACAATTTATATTTAATTTTACAGTTTTGCTAACTTTGGTAAAGTTTGGTAGGGCATTAATTATGTCTTAAAGCAGTTAACATGCCGAGAAGTCATTTTTGTATAAAGAGCTGCATTGTAATATGGTCAGTGATCATTTGGGAAAATATTAGTAGGTTGTCCTACTCAATAAATTAACCATACAACTCAAAAATAATTGGAATATTCCTTGATATGCTTTTTAACTGCTCAAGATCTTGGGGATATACTTCATGCTAGACTAAGGTAACCTTGTTAAAGAAATTTAGAGAAAAAAAATTTAAATAGTATGTGAACCCAATGAATTTTAATGGCAATTCCACCTGGACCTGCTGGTTCATTAATATAATCCCAGTACTCTTGAGGCTGAGCTTAAAAAGATTGCCATGAGTTTGAGCTAGCTTGGATTACACAGTGAGTATGAGGCTAGGCATCTCTACATAGCAAGACCTATGAAAAAAGGAGTGAGATGCGGGAGGGGGAGGAGAGAGGGAGGAGTGTGTATTGGAGGGGTGGAGTTCTGGCACTTGTTAGCATTTAGGCATCTGTACTGACCTGCCCTCAGGGTCCTGGCAGGATACACCTCAGCTGCAGCCACGCAGAGCACCCCCTGTGTGCATTCGCTATGTTTCCTTTCCTTGTAAAAGGCGGGCCTTGCCCACCTCCGGTCTCTTTCTCTTCCTTCACTCTTGTCCCCAGGGACCATCTCTGCTCCCTTTTCTGCCCCTTCTCTCCCCTCCCCTCGATAAACCTCCCATGTGGGTCCTGTTGCATGGTGAGACTCCTTCCTGCCCTTCTTAAATTATAGCAGCACTGACAGTGTCTTGGCAAGTATTGATCAGTAAGTACACAGCTGAAGACTGGCTGCGGGGAGGGTTGGGTGGTGGACACTTGAATCCCAGCACACAGGCAGCCGTCTTCATAATGGGTTCCAGTCCAGCTGGGCTGCATAGTGGGTCCCTTTTCAGATCTCTTCCTTTCCCTCTGTTTCCTCCGTGTTTGTTTCTTTTGAGACAGGGTCTCTTGTAGCCTACGCTGGCCTGGAACTCCATGTAGCTGAGGCTGACCTGAAACTGTAATCCTCCCCGTCTCCGCTTTTACACTTCTAGGTTTATGGGTGGGCCAGCCGCCATGCCCAGCATTGCTCTTACATATCTTCTGGTGACATAACTTGGACGTCCCTCTTGACTCCCAGCCTTAGCAGCGTAGGGACTGCTGGATCCTGTTGGTTTTCCTGCTCTGGCTTCAGTCACCCGGAACTGCAAGTGTAGAGCTTGCTGGGTTAGCCTCCAGCTTCCCAGTGCTCACTTGCTGTTGCCCTCATCGCCTGGCGGTCTTCCTTGAAGTCAGTGCGCTTTTTGTCTCTTCTGGGGTTGTTTAGACAGGGGGGCACATCTGATTGCTGTTTGAAACTGAAGGTTATAGAAACGGGGAGCAGGGGCTGGGGAGATGGCTCAGTGGGTCAAAGTGTGTACCCAAGTCTGATGACTGAGTTCAATATCAGGCACTCACGGGAGACGGCAAGAACTGACTGTTGTTGTCCTCTGACCTCCACACACCGGAATTGCTCACATGTACTCACACAAACACAATAATAATAAATTGAAAATTTAAATTTAAAGACTGGAAGTAGTTTCTCTCCATGTAAAGGTGGTGGTGGTGATGGGAAATGACCAAAATTGGTTATCAAAAATTATTTCCAATAAATCCTGAGTGAGGATGGTGCTAAGCCTAAGGAAGAACCTCAGCTTAGTCCAGTATTTAGTGGGGACTGTCAGGGACAGGGCTTCTTTAATTAACCTTTAAAGACACAAGCAGGATTAGACTGTACCCTACAAGTGCAGGCAGTCACTACTGATCTTTATCGCAGGGAACGATGTTGGGCTTGCTTAATTGTTCCATGTTCTAGATAGCTAGTTCTTGAGAAGAACTGCCACTTCAGATCATTGATTTGATGGATTGTTATTATGGTATTGGAATGACTAGTGAGTATGCTTTCATGCCCAAGTACTGCCGTAGATGGAGAAGACATTATTCCTAAGTTGTCCAAAGGGTTTTGGATGGTAGTGGGACTCGTTTTGGAGAAGCTGGACTTGATACTTTTAAAGCTGCTCCATTTCTGCAGTGACAATGGGTTTAATATTTTTGTTTTGGTTGATGGATTTTAGTCGGTTCTATGTATGGAATAGTTTACAATTCATTTGACTTTCACTTGGCCAGTTAATTTGTCATGTAAAAATATTGCTGTCTTAGCACCAACATCCTTGTCAAACAGTGCCAGTCAGACGGGTGCTTTTTGAGTGTCTGCTGTGTTCCAGATCTGGTGTGTACTGGTGAGAGGAACGTGTGGAATCTCATTGAGGGAGGGGATAGTGTTCCACTTGCTGTGTTCTGCAGAGACAAGCCCCCCCTTTTTTGCACACACACACACACACACACACACGTGTGTGTGTGTGTGTGTGTGTGTGTGTGTGTGTGTGTGTGTACATACTCCCATGGTACTCAGGAGTCCATTATCTTTCCACTGTGGATTCAGAGTGTCAAATTTCAGGTCATGAGGCTTTTTTGTTGGCCAGGCCATCTCGCCAGTTCTCTACCTTGTTTTAAAGCAGTGACTCAAACTTTTTAGATTTAGCTTCTCCTGTATGCTTTTATGATTATTGTTGATGTTAAAGAGTTTTCGTTTATGCTGGGTTTATGTATTGATACTGTATTATAAATTAGACCTGTCCCAATGGTGGCAGATTAAATGCCTTTAATCCCAGTACTCAGGAGGATCTCAGTTAATTCAAGGCCAGACTGGTCTGTATAGTGAGTTCCAGGCCAACCAGTGAAGAAGAGGTTAGAACTGGTAATTTAAATGTAACTGATCATTAGTATTTGTGGAGGACTGATGCCGAGACTCTGCCAGGTACTGAAGTCTAAGCTACTTAATCTTTATATAATGTGGTAGACTGTTCACACTTAACCCACGTAGATTCCTTTGCTGTTTATGACAAGAAAAAGGGGTACACGTTCAGTACAGGTGCTTCATCTTCCCAAATAAATTTGACCCCTGGTTGGGGGAACTCACTGGAAATCTTCTGGGGCCTGCAGATACAGCTCAGTGGGAAGACACTACCACAAACAGTGCCCTAGGCAGGCTTCTTCAGCACCTCAGAAATAGTACTTGCTGGTTCTGCAGTCATAGCGACATGCCAGTTTTCGACTCTCACTACTTACGACCATAAAACTCAGTATGCTTCATTAATCCATACCTGCTGTAGCTTTGATAGGTAACAGTTTAAGTTCTGAGAGAAAATAAAGAATGTTTTTTCATTCTCCAGCTTTCGAGTACTCTTATTCATAGCTGCCATGAGCTAAAATACTCCAGAGCTGAATTGACTCTGAATTACAAAAGTTTGTTAAGAAATTTAAAGTTTGGCCAGGCAGTGGTGGCTCATGCCTTTAATCCCAGCACTCGGGAGGCAGAGGCAGGCAGATCTCTGAGTTCGAGGCCAGCCTGGTCTGCAGAGTGAGTTCCAGGACAGCGAGGACTATTAAACAGAGAAACCCTGTCTCAAAAAACAAAAACAAAACCCAAACCAAGTTTGTTGTTGAGACAAGGTCTTACTGTGTAACTCTGACTGGCCTGGAGTTCACTATGTAAATCAGGTTGGCCTTGAACACACAGATCTCTTGTTTGTTTGTTTGTTTGTTTATTTGTTTTTGTTTTTCATGACAGGGTTTTTCTGTAGCTTTGCACTTTTCCTGGATCTCGCTCTGTAGCCCAGGCTGGCCTCGAACTCAACAAAGATCCACCTGCCTCTACCTCCCGAGTGCTGGGATTAAAGGTGTGGGCCACCACCACCCGGCCTCCAGATCTTCTTAATCCAAATGCTGGGTGGGGATTAAAGTTGTGAGCTCCCATAGCTGGCATTATTAACTTTTTAAAGATAATCATTCTTTGACAGCTTTACACACGTGTATAGTATATTTTGACATCCCATCCTCCTGCTGCCACTGTCTTCTCCCACCCACTTCCACAGAACGCTTTGTTTTTTCCCAGCAAGCTCTCCTGCTTTCGTGTTCTGTTTTGGTTTGGGTATTACCCACTGAGTTTAATTAGGGTTGATTGGGCGGCATACTCGTGGCTATTCCACTGAGGAAATTGACCTCCGCTCAGCCAATAGCTCCTCAGGAAAGGGTGGGGTCCTATGAGTGAGCCCCTTCTCCCCCCATCCATGATGGAATGTTGACTGGCCATATTTGCTGCTGTGCGTGCGTGCGTGAGTGAGTGAGTGAGTGAGTGAGTGAGTGAGTGAGTGCGTGAGTGCAGCTGTTCTGTAGGTCAGGTGCAGAGGACAGCATTTCATAATGTTTCTCCCCATCTTTTGGTTCTTTTTGCCCCTGCCTGCTACAATGATGCTCCTTGATTGAGCCTTGGAGGGAGTGATATAGATGTCATGTTTAGGGCTGAGCTCTCAACAGTTACTTACCCTACCAGTTATGAGTCTCTTTATTAACTGTCCAAGATTGAGAGCAGCAGTAATCCATGGGTATAGACATAAACATTTGAAAGGTAGTTTGGACAAAACAAGAATAATAGGTTTGTTTCCCCAGGGCCTGAGATTTCCCAGCAATAGGCTTTGGTCCAGGTTTACAGGTTACAAGGTCAAAGCATGATTTTCCTCCTTTGGAATGGGCCCCAGATCCAGTCAGAAAGTTGTTGGTTATGTACATAGCAGTCATGACCCTCTTGTACTCATGAGGCTGTTTTTCCTGACAGGTTGGTATTGTAGTGCACAGAGTCCACATCTGGGTAAGACTGTGGATGACTTTTCTCCAGTAGTAACTTGTCTACATAGCACCTTCTGGTACTAGGAAAGTTATCCATCCACAGGGAGACAATTCCTAGCCCACTTCCAACCTGATTTCTCAGTGTGTGGTGTCATCGGCAGTGGGGTTTTACCGTCTAGTTCTGGTGGGCAGCCAGGATGTGTTTTACAGCAGGCCAGCGGTTGTTTCTTTTCTTTCTGCAGCTATCCTCACCTGTTGTGTGAAGCACAGCACCTTTGAAGCCACTGTAGAGATGGACAAAGAAGAAAGGAAGATTATCAACAAGGGTCAAGAAGATGAAATGGTAACTAGCTTTCATGATTTCCTAGGGAGTAAAAAGATGTAATTAAAGAAAACCAGCCTGGGCCAGGCCCGGACCTAGTGGTGGAGTGTTTGTCCAGCTAATGAGGCTCTAGGTTTGATCTCTCGTAAAACACCTACTCACAACATACACATCTGAATTTTTGTATCCTGATTAAGGTTGTTGTGTATGTGTGTGTATTTTTTTTTTTATTTTTTTTTTTATTTTTTTTTTTATTAATTTATTTTGCAATACAATTCAGTTCTACATATCAGCCACGGATTCCCTTGTTCTCCCCCCTCCTGTCCCCCTCACCTTCCCCCCAACCCCCCCCCCATTCCCATCTTCTCCAGGGCAAAGCCTTCCCCACAGACTGAGGTCAACCTGGTAGACTCAGTCCAGGTAGGTCTAGTCCCTTCCTCCCAGGCCGAGCCAAACAATCCTGCATAGGCCCCAGGTTTCAAACAGCCAACTCATGCAATGAGCACAAGATCTGGTCCCACTGCCTGGGTGCCTCCCAAACAGATCAAGCCAATCATGTGTGTGTATTTTGTTTGTTTTAAACAAAGAACTTACTCTGTAGACCAGGCTGGCCTTGAACCCAGAGATCCACCTGATAAGTTGAATTCCTGGTTGCTGGGTGTCCACCACTGCCGCTGATGTAGTCAAATCAAACTGAATTAGTAAGTCCAGGTTTAATGAGCAAAGTAAAGCAATGTTGGGTGACCCTTGGAAGGCAGGGGAGGGATCACATGTCTAATATGGCTACCAGGCCTTAGTAACCTGTAGGTGTGACCTTGAGCAGCCCCAGGGAGGGGCTTTTGGTGGGCTTTGAGGGGGTGGGGGGTCTGGAATGGGAGGGCAGCTCTAGGGGAGGGGCTGCTGTTTGGTGGACTTTGAGGGGGCCAGTTTGGGGAGGGGAGTTGAAGTGGACCTTCCACCAGAACATTCCAGACCCTTTGGGTATATGGGTGCCAGGGGCTGAGGTGGAGCTCTCACCAGACTACCACCTGGCTTGTTAATTTATTTTTAAATTTTTTAAAATGTGTGTTTTATTATTTTTGTGTGTACATGTAGGTGCATGTGTGCCGTGGTGTGCGTGTGGTGGAGGTCAGAAGACAACTTTTAGGAGTTTTTCTGGGCTTTAGGGCTTTTTAGTTTTTAGGGCTCAAGTCAGCAGGCATGCATGGCAAAAGCACACTCATTCTGATACATCTTGCTGGTTCCCCAAGCAAAGATTTCTATTTGTGGTTTATAAAGTTAAAAAATTAGCTTAATTAAAACAAAAAGTCTCATTTTTTTTTTTTTGTCAAGATGCTTTTAAGATAATCAAAGAATAAAGTTTTCTCCTTGCTGTAGCTTAAGCTGGCCTCAGGCTCACAACCCTCTTCTGACTCAGCTACCCAGGTGCTGAGATAGAGGTGTGTATCACCACCACATTAAGGACTAAGTTTTAGTATATCTCAGATGTTGCCATAGAATAAACAAAAATTTCCACTGCTTATTTGAAATGTACACTTAACTAGGCCTTCAGCAGTTTGAAATGTTTTATTTGGCAGCCACTGTGGGTAAGAATTCAAGAATATTTCAAATAATTAGGGTTAGGGAATGAAGTTGATCAGTTACAGTGGTATTGGAGCAGTGAGCAAGTCACTTAAAAAACAACAAACAAACAAACAAACATCTGAATGTAATGTGGTGCTGGGCATGGTAACACATACTTTGTAACCCTGAATGCAGGAGGCAGCGGCAGGAGGATGCTAAGTTGGAGGCCAGCCTTGGGTACATCACTTAACTGTGTGAGACCCTGTATCATGGCCAGCACTTCTAATGTCTGGACCATCTCGGCAGTCTATGACCATGTCTCAGTTGCTCAGTCAGGGAATATAGTGTCATGAAACAATGTGTAAGTAGAAAAACTGCAATCCAACACCAAGTGTACGTGATCGAAATGGAGCAGTGTGGTTTTGACAGGAAACAGGACGAAAGGGTCTGTAAGAAACACTGATATCTTTACAGTTTTCTGTAAGTCTAAAATGGTTGCAAAATAAAAGCTTCATTTTGTAAAAACCTATGGAAGACTTAAGTTTTAAAATAATGAAATGATAAAAGTTACAAGGAATGGAGCTGGAGAGTTGGCTTGGTGGTTAAGAGCACTGACTGTTCTTCTAGAGGACCTAGGTTTGATCTCAGCATCCACATGGAGACTTTCAAGCATTTATAATGCCATTTTCAGGGGGCATCCAGAGCCCCTTCTGGTCTGAGGGTATTGCACACACAGTATACAGACAGACACATAGGCAAAACATTCATACACATAAAATGTATACACGATTTACTATGTATCTTTGAAACAAGTTTTAGTTTATCTGCCTTATCATTTCCCCTTTATCATGTGATTGCCATTTCTGTGCAGGAGATACATGGCTATAACTTCTGCCGCTGGAAGCTTGCCATGGTTTCTGTAGGAGTGATTTGTACTGGTGGGTTTCTCCTTCTCCTCCTCTACTGGATGCCTGAGTGGCGAGTGAAAGCCACATGTATTAAAGCTGCAGTTAAAGACTGTGAAGTGGTGCTGCTCAGGACTACTGTAAGTCCGTGCACGTATTTGCTAGTAGCTAATAATCTGTTCAGAATAAGTGACTGGGACTTTGGAATGTTTAGTGTTTATCAGGTATGGCTTAGATGTGAATACTGTTCGGTGATAAAGCTAAAGTCTTAAATCTAATGAGACTATCTTATAGCTCTCTATGACTCAGGGTATTATTAGATAGATACTTAATTGTCTTCCTGCCCTTTAGGACTATAGATAATCAGACCCCTCAGTGATTAGGTCAGCTATTGACTGTATGATGTTACATCTCAAGCAATTTGTTTAGAAACCTAGTTGAAAACATTTTATAAGGGGTCATAATAGTTAATGTTCAGTATATATGTGAGTAAGTTAAGGAATTGGTAGTGTGCTAAAGTTGATCAGAAATTTTTCATGTTAAATGAGTAGGAAATGATACTTTGTCAGCAAGAGATAACTAAATTTTTAAATAACAGGATTTACATAAAAATACAGGTAGTTATTTAATATGCATAATTAACTTGACCTTTCTCCCTTTTTTCCAAGGACGAATTTAGAACGTGGTTTTGTGCAAAAATTCGCTTTCTTCCCCTGGAAAATCAACCAAATTTTAATGCAAAATCTTTAGTTAATAAGGTTTCTAATGGCCATGCTGTTCATTTAGCTGAGAATCTAACAGAAGAAAGTAGATGCGAGATGAATAAATACTCACAGACTCAGTCACAACAGGTACTGTGATGGAATATCAAAGTTTTTTTTTTAAACTGTAGTTAACATTCAACATTATTAAAGATAGATCATAATTTTGCATTTGCAGTTACTGCTTGATAAAATTACATGCTTTGTAAAATATCTGCCATTAAATAAAACTTTAGGTTTAATAGAAATGAATAATGTGTTATAGGAAGTGATGATAAGCCTCTTGATGTAATATTTATGTGTGTCCTACAGATGCGTTATTTCACCCACCATAGCATAAGATATTTCTGGAATGATACCATTCACAATTTTGATTTCTTAAGGTAAGTATCTTTCTTTTGCTTAGACTATGACTATCTTGAAAATGCTTTAGTAAAAGAGACTGTATTCTAATGTTACATAAAGTAAAAAAAACCTTTTATTTCATTACTTTTATTCATGTATTAAAAGTAAGTCTGACTTGCAACTTGTACTTTGGAAAAATTTATATAAAATTTAGAAGAAAGCTAAGTGCTTGCCTGTGGTACATGCATGTGATCCCAACAATGTGGGAGGCTGAGGTGCATGAAAAATTTTAGTATACCTCACATCATAGGTTTTCTACCTGGTTTTTGTTGTTGTTTTGATTTACTTTGTTTTTGGTGTGCACTGGGCTAAGGATTGAATCTGGGACTCACAAATGCTAATAAGTAGTGATTCTCCCATTGAGCCCCACTCCCCAACCCCTATACTTTTCTCTAGAGTTTCTGAATTATTTCTTCCTATGTTGTTAGTCCCATGCATTTGTAATAAGAGAATCATGTAATACATATTTAGAAAACTTTACTGTCTTGATGAGAAAGAACACTGGCAACTGTGTTATCTTTGGATAGGACAAATTGGAGTAATTCATTATTTTGTTTTGTGTGGAGAGTTCAAGTTATATAAATACTTACTATGTTTTAGACTCTTTTTTTTTTGAAAGATGGGGTCTTGCTATTTTGCTCAGTTTGTATCCAGCTTCCTGTCTTAGCCCCCTAAGGATTCTATTTTGCTATTATTCACTATTTTAAACACTCATTAAATACCATTGCTTTAGAATGCCAGAGAAGTTTGTAAGTCTTAGCAGTAAAAAGAAGAATCAAGATTTAAGTTAATACCTGGAATGCTTACCTGAAATACTAAAGAATTAGAATGTTCTGGAATGGGCCTGATGGTTTTTTCATGCCTGGTTCTAAAGTTGAAGAACCATTGCTTTAAGGAAAAATGCCAATGTCCTGCAGTCTTGTTAAACACTTAGTTGCTAGTCTCTCTGTGTGCTGCATTCTGGAGAAGTCATCAGCTCTGGTGGGAAGAATGTCTAATATAATTGTTGTTTGGTCTCTGTCAGCCATTGAAATTTATAAGATTTGAGCTTACCCTAATGATATCAACAAATTATGGAGCTTAGTTTTCATATATGTAAAATGTAGAGAATATGTAGATTAATAATGTGTTTAATTCTCTTTGGTTTAGAGATGTTTGGCTGGTATCAGTTAAGTTAAATATAATTATGATTTTTTTTTAGGGGGAAAAGTAAATATGTTAGTTGGATCATAGTTAGGATTGCTCTAGGTTTTAGACATTTATGATCATAACTTCTATACTTTGAAATTAGGTATGTAGGAAAGAGTTTATGTTTGTGCATTATGGAAGAAAATGAAAGGATTTCTTAATTTAAAACTAAAAATATAAAGGAGAAACAGGATAAAAACTTAAAAAAACTTTAGTTTGGAATTCTCAGTTATACTTTATCTTAAGTTTTATTAGTTTTATTGTTGACTCATAAGCTTCGGAAACTGTTAAAGGATAATGCTACCAAGTCCATTTATTTATTATAGTAAGTATTTAGAGCCGTGACAAGTACAGTGAACAACACAGTTACGTTTGAGACTTTGACCATTCACTGTTGTTTTATTTTAAGACTTTGAGGTTTTAAAAGTCTCATGATTTCTGTTTTTGTTGTTGTTGTTAAGAATTTCTAAGAAGTTTTTAAGGAAGTTACAGTTTTAAAGCCACGAATATAGCACAATGAGGCATTAATAAGTTTGGATATTTTAAACTTTGTTTAAAGTAAAAACTTTGGATTTATTTAGGGGACTGGATGAAGGTGTTTCTTGTACATCAATTTATGAAAAGCATAGTGCAGGACTGACAAAGGGGATGCATGCCTACAGGTAACTTTACCCAACTCAAGTGGATCTGTATCAAAATTCCTACCTACATCTAGACGCGTGTGTGTATGGCCAACTCTCTAATGTAGGTACTTCAATCAAATAGACGGTTAGTTGTGCCCTTAGTGATATTTTGAGCAAAATTCCTTTAGTTTAAGAATTATAAAAATGTTAAACTCATATCCCTAAAGTTTTACTATTTCATCAATTCTAAGATACAAAATTTCCCACGTTTTCCTGTCTTTGAAATTGGGAGGTGTCGTGTAGTGGGTGGAGTGTCATCCTCAGTCACACATAATGGTGTGTTCTATAAATTAGCAGCACCTTAGAGTTTCTGAAATGGGAATTGTAAGCATGAGCTGGAATTTCTCACCAGGAAGCTATAAACAGGGAGCCATGCTTTTTTTGTGTTATTGGTTAAAGTATAAAAATATGCCAGTGTATTGCATATTTTAAAGATAAATGTAGTTTTTCTATAGAATTAGAATTTTTTGTACTACTGTACCGTGTTTTTCAATGTTTGAACAAAACAATCATTCAGACTTAACACCTTATAAAAGGCTACAGTTATAATAGTATACAATCACAAGAGATTAAAATGAAGAATCTGGGGGTTTTAGAGGGGCCAGGGATAGGGTAGAATTCAGGGCCTTACTCGGGCTAGGCAAGCACTGTACACTGAGGCATGCTCCCCCACCCCCTGGTTTTTGTTTATTTGGTGTTTTTTTTTTTTTTTGGTTTTGTTTTTGACAAGGCCTCTCATAGTTAAACCTGACCTCACTCAGTGTGTAGCCAAGGGTAGATGTCTTTGAACTCCTGATCTTGCATTTGCTTCCTAAGTGCTGGGCTTTCAGGGAGGTCCCACACTGTGCTTGTTTTATGCAGTCCTGTGAAATTGAAGTCAGGGTCTTGTGCATGGTTGTCAGCCATTCTGATACTGGAGCAGCAATCATAGCATCCCCAGCCTCTAAGCAACTTTAAGAAAGTGTTGTTGTTTTCTAAAAGATTTCAAATGTGCAGTGTTTTGAAATGAACTTTGTTAATAAAATATTCTCCCTAGAAAAAAATTAGGGTAAGATTCTTCTTCAAACATACTTGATTTCTTAAAAAAGCTAGTTGTAAGTTAAATCTTAATACAGTTTGCTCTGTTTGGGGCCAGAGAAGATGTCTTGGTGCTTAAGAGCACTTGCTGCTCTTCCAGAGGACCTGGATGAGTTCTAGCATCCACATGGCAGCTCACAACTGTCTTTAATGCAGTTGCAGAGGACCCAGTGCTCTCCCCTGGCCTCCTTGGGTATTGCATGCACATGGTGCATAGACACGGGCAGACAAAACACCCATGCACGTGGAATACAAATGAAATCTCAGAATTTTTTTTTGCTCTGTCAAGAAGAGAACTTTAGTCAGTTGTGGTGGCTTGCACCTATAGTCCCAGCACCTGGGAAGCTGAGGCAGGAGGATTCTCCCATGAGCTGTCTTCAGACTCCTGATTAAGTTTCAGGACAGCCTAAACATAACAAAATGAGTCTTTTGCTTACGTGATTATTGACTAGTAAGAAAGATAGTTGTCACAGTAAATATGGGAGTCAAAATGTTGTAAACTGCTAAAAGTTTGGTACCGTTGTTGACTGCTTTGATTTAAATAGCACAGATAGCTTTTTTATTTTTATTTTTTTTCAATAGAGGGTTTCTCTGTGTATCCCTCGGTGTCTTGGAGCTCACTCTGTAGACCAGGCTGGCTTTGAACTCACAGAGATCTGCCTGCCTCTGCCTCCCAGTGCTGGGATCAAAGGCGTGCGCCACAACCACCTAGCAGCTTTTTTATTTTTTAAAGTAGAGAACTTTAGCGAAGGAACATAAGATTTTAAAAACATAAATCTAAGGATGATTGGCTTTAATTATATCTAGCATAATTCTTTTTCTAAATCAGTATTAATATAGTTAACTGTATTTTTCTGTCATAGAAAGTTGCTTTATGGAGTAAATGAAATTGCTGTGAAAGTGCCTTCTGTTTTTAAGCTTCTAATTAAAGAGGTAAGACTATTGTATATAACTCAGCAGTAGATTCATCAATTGGAAAAGAGTCATGTGTAAGAAGATAGCCTTGGTTTTCTGCTCTGTAACTTTGCTTCATATTTTACGTGGAAAGTAAAAATGGGAAAAAAATTATTGTCATGGATGTGTACTTTTGTTTTTATTGTATAGAAGTGTGTGTGTGTGTGTGTGTCACACATCTACAGCTCGGCCTGTCCTACGGTGTATGTAACTTGTCGCTCCTTCTGTCCTTTTCTTCCCTGCACATGGTGCAGTACTGGAAACGAAGCAGTTCTTGCAGTGAGGGTCATTTATAGCTGCCGTAGTTGTGTGAATAAAGGGTTAGGACTCAGTAAAGGAAGTTGGTGAGTAACTGCCTAGGAAGGCTTGCCAGACCTGGATCTGGTTCTTGGCTGTAGAAAAAAACTTGTATTGGGTGGATACTTTACTAGAAATATGATTGTTATTCACCAGTTTCTTAGAGTAACCATTTGATGCTGCCTGCAAAAATAGTTTAATGTACTGATTAAAAAAATTAGAGCCAACAAAACAAAAAGTTCGGGGCAGTGGTTGTGCACTCTGGAGGCAGGCAGATCTCTGAGTTCAAGGCCTGCCTAGTCCATAGAGCGAGTTCCAGGACAGCCAACGCTACACAGAGAAACCCTATCTTGAAAAACCCAAAAAAAGAAAGAAATTTAGGAAACCCCATACTTTGAGAGTATCTTATTAGCTGTCTTTGATTTTTTTTTTTTTAAAGAAAACATTTCTACCTACTCCTTTATAGATAAAGTTAGAATAATTTCTTGTTTTTGTTTTTGTTTTTCGGGACAGGGTTTCTCTGTGTAGCTTTGTGCCTTTCCTGGATCTGGCTCTGTAGCCCAGGCTGGCCTCGATCTCACAGAGAGCCACCTGCCTCTGCCTCCCGAGTGCTGGGATTAAAGGTGTGCGCCACCACTGCCCGGTGAATAATTTGTTAATATTTTATTTGGGTTTGAAGTAAAATGGTACTGCATGCATGAAAGTGCTTTGAAAAGCACAAAAGCAGCAGTTGTGAGGACATTGGGAGGAAATGAGGGAAGATGAAATACCGTTTCATAAAGTTCATCACCAGGGCTTTCTAGTCTTACTTTTGAGATGGCGAGGCAGTTTCCCTATTACCACGTGTTTATCTTTTCTTTGTATGTCAGAGAACTTCTGAAATGTAAGTAAATTTCTCTTTTGAGTTCATTAAAAGCAAACATTTGTTCTGTTTTATTAAAAGTTTTGTGTTTTAGCCCAGAAAACAGAATTTATTACAAATAAATTATACTTTAACTAAGTATAATGCAGAACACCTAAATTCATGCAGGTTAGCTTTTTCGAGTTGAGTCTGAATGTGGGTTAAGTGTGAATCTAAATGAATGCAAATAATTTAAGTTTATTGGCTCAAATTTTATTATTTATTGGGAAGCAAAACTACAGAGCTTATCCTTTAAGTATCTGGTTGTCTGCTTCTCTAGGGAAGTGGTGGAGAATCTCCATGTTTATACATATTTTACTCCAGTTTTGGTTACTAATGCATCCTTTTTTGTGTTTTTTAGGTTCTCAACCCATTTTACATTTTCCAGCTGTTCAGTGTTATCCTGTGGAGCATTGATGAATACTATTACTATGCTCTAGCCATTGTGATTATGTCCATAGTATCCATTATAAGCTCACTATATTCCATTAGGAAGGTAAGTCAGAATTTTTATTACATATTTCATAAATATATTTTCATTTTGTAATAACTTGTAAGGTTTTTAGACTGCATAGTACTTCGTATAAAGTACATTTAATGTTATATTTGCAAAAGTAAACATACAAACATCCTTTGGTTTATTCGATTAGACAAGGTAGCTAGGGTAGCCTAACTAATCCTCCTGCTTTATGCTTGGCCTTTGGACATTTTTTTTTTTTAATGTGTACTGGTGTTTTGTCTGCATTTATGTCCATGCATCACAAGTGTCCTTGGTGCCTGCAAAGGCCAGAAGAGATTATTGGATCCTCTGGGACTAGAGTTACAGATGATTGTGAGCCACTGTGTGGGTGCTGTGAATCCACTTGGATCTTCTGGAAGAGTAGGTAGTACTCTTTACCACTGGGCTATCTCTTCAGCCCTGACTTTCTCTTTCTTTTTTTGGGTGGCTGGACCAAATACTTATTTTTTGTGGTGCTTGAGTTTGAACCTATGACTGCACATGCTCACTGAGCTACACTCTTAGGCAGATGTTTTTAGAATCAAATTACCGCATGATTATTCAGAAGCAATAGGCGTCTGTATTAAAGACTAAAGTGTTGAAAAGATAGTTCTGTTGGTGTCAAGGCTGCCTCATTTAAAGTGTCTCTTTGTTTTGAGCTAGAACAGTAATTCTTGAATTCCTAACTTTTGGGTATGTGCATGGATGTGTTCACATGTAAGAGAGTGCAGTTGTGCCTGGAGGCCTCGTTTTGATACTGGGTATCTTCTTGGATTGTTCTCTGCTTTATTCATTGAGGCAGGGTTTCAGTTAAACCCAGAGCCCACTTACTGAACTAGTTCAGCTAGCCAGCTTGCTCTAGGAATCCAGTCTTGGACTTTGGAGTGTTGGGATTATAGTCAGGCTGCCATGCCTGTTTGGCTTTCCCTTGGGTGCTCAGATCTGAACTTGAGTAGTGTCTTAGTTAGGGTTTCTATTGCTGTGCAGAGACACCATGACCACGCACGGCAACCCTTAGAAAGGAAAACATGTCATTGAGGTGCTTACAGTTCAGAGGTTTAGTCCATTATCGTCCTGGCGGGAAGCACAGTGGCGTGCAGGCAGACATGGTGCTGGAGAGGTAGCTGAGAGTTCTACAGCTTGATCTTCAGGCAGCAGGAAGAGAGAGCGACTCTGGGCCTGGCTTGAGCATCTGAAGCCCCAAAGGCCACACCTCCCAATAGGGCTACTCCCTGTGGGCCTATGGGGGCCATTTTCATTCAGATCACCACAAGTAGCAAGCACTTAGCACTGAGTCATCTCCCTATCCCTTGACTTTTGACCTTTTATAGAGGCAGAACAGTCAAAAATAATCACAGTAATTGAGTATTCTCTTTTTCTTCAGGTATCTTGTGTAACAGATTTGTATTTTATTAGTTTTTTTCTTTTTTTTCTTTCAGCAATATGTTATGTTACATGACATGGTGGCAACTCACAGTACGGTGAGAGTTTCGGTCTGTAGAGTAAATGAAGGTAAGGACTTCAGAGTGAATGAACACAGAACACCCGATTAAATGCTCGTGTGTAAAGTAAGACCATCTGGTCTGTGCATATGCATATTTTTAAAAGTGCATTTGTTTATTTAAGTGTGTGTGTGCGCGCAGTGGCCTATGTATGGAGGTCAGAAGACAACCCATGGGAATCCCTTTTTCTACCACGTGGGATTTATCTGGGATTGAAGTGAGGTCATTAGGCTTGGTGGCAAGCACCGTTACTCTGTCCCATCTCACAAACTCTGTTATTACTTCTTCTCACTTCCCCTTCTTCCTTCTTCAGAATTGGAAATACACATTTAGAGTCCTGGATTTGTGGGCAGTTAACTCCTTTATATAACGTTGTAAATATCTTGTTGTACAGTGTAAAGGCACTTTGCTACACTCTAGGAAAACATGATAAACAACAACAAAATGTGGTGAGTGCTGTGAGGGCACAGTGAGCCCTTAACACTAGTACTCTAAGTATTCGGGTGAGGTTTTTAAAGTCTAAGAATGATGATTTCAGTTAGCCAAGTTGAAGATGGGTAAGGAGTGGTAAGAGGAGGAGAGGGTAAGTACCCAGGGACCAGAAGTTAAGGCTGTGTTCTTCATAAAAGCTGGAATTCAGCAAGGCATGTGCTGAAAGTAGATGAAGAATTCTAAGGGATTTGGATGCGTCCAAAAGGCTGGAAAGCTACCAAAGAGCTTTAAGCAGATCCCATCCTGTTTGTCCTTTGCAAAAACCAGTAATTCTGGCTTCCATGTTTAGACAGGGTTATCAGGGAACAATGCTGAAGACATCATCACCGGCATCAATAACAGGGTTGTAGCATTAACAAGAAAGGACGTGGGTTCGAAATGTGGGCATTGAACAAGATTTGGTGATAATTGAAGTCTTGATCTGTGCAGCTGGGTAGATGGATGTTGGCATTGTTACATGGTGCATAGTAAAAAGGAAACAATGATTGTAGGAAGGAGAATGCTTGAAACTTAGAAACTGTCCATTGAAGAAGTGAAGGATAGATAGCATAATATAGTAGCCACTTTGATTTCTCCAGAACTCAAAATCAGTCTTCATTTTTCATATTCTCCACATACCCCCACCTTTTTCTCTTCTTTCTTCTTTGAGATAGGATTATTAAATTAGCAACCCTGGTCTCCTAAGTAGCTGGGATTACAGGTATGAACCATGCCCTCAGGCTCGTATTTTCTTGACTTGTAGCCAAGTGATTCAGTCTTCCTTCTTTCCTTGCTTCCGTCCCACTCACTTCCCAGTAGAAGCTCCCACACTTGCTGCCATCCTTTTTATTTTTGGTAGGATTATTTTTTGTTGTTTGTTTCGTTTTAAAGTTTTTTGTGTTTTGTTTCTGTATTTTAACAGCACACACAGGCTGGCCTAGACCTTGTTATTTAGGGGAGATAACTTTGAACTTCTGATCTTGCTGCTACAAGCTCTAGGATTACCAGACAGCTCAACAGTTTTGATATTTTTACAGGAAAGAGTCACCATACCCAGCTTGAAGGTTTTTAAGTTCTCTACATGTACAGAAACCTGAAAGCGGGTCTTGCCAGGCTGGCCTCAAATTCGTGATTGTCTTGGCTTTTCAATGCTGGGATTTCAAATGCCTGATTTAAGTTTTCAAGGAAATAATGTATCAAATGATATTATATATTTTATAAATTCAACTTGCTGTATTTTAATAATTTAAAAGGACTAAAACATTGAGAAAGGATGAGGCATAAGAAGTTACAGTAAGAAAAGAATACGTTTGAAAAGAAAACATGGTAAATTTTTCATGTTTTCTTTTATTTCTGTGGAATTACAGAAATCTGAATTCCTTTTGCCTGTTTCAACAGAATTTCCTGTGTGGACTTAGGCTTGTACTTTAAGATGGCAGACAGCCAAAATTAATGTATGGAAAAAATTGTGTATGGAAGGAATCTCCAGGAGGCCACACTATCTATCCCCTGTGCTTAGTCAGCATCTTGTCAGGACACAAGTTGCTTGATACACCTGATGCCTGGTGCCTATGGAGGCCAGAGGAGGGGTCAGATTCTCTGCAGCTGGACTTACACATAGTTGTAAGGCTCCATGTGGGTGCTGGGAATTGAACTCAGGTCTCCTGAAAAAACAGCCAGTGCTCTTAACCCCTGAGCTATCTCTCCAGCCTTGATGCTTTGTTAATGTAGTCCTGTTTGTTGAGACTCTCCATGTGTAACAGTTTTGGTATTAACCCACTGTATCAGTAGCTTACTGAGAACAAGAGACTTTTGGATAGGTCATTAGTTTATTTGCTGTGTTTTATTCCAAACTGAAGAATAATTTCTAACTTTTTTTCAAATTCAGAAATAGAAGAAATCTTTTCTACAGACCTTGTGCCGGGTGATGTCATGATCATTCCATTAAATGGGACAGTCATGCCTTGTGATGCAGTACTTATT
Organism: Peromyscus californicus insignis; assembly: GCF_007827085.1. Lineage (NCBI taxonomy): Eukaryota > Metazoa > Chordata > Mammalia > Rodentia > Cricetidae > Peromyscus > Peromyscus californicus. The sequence continues at coordinate 15,667,194 of NW_026294458.1, read as the reverse complement.
AATGGTACTTGCATTGTAAATGAAAGCATGTTAACAGGTAAATAGAATCACCAGTATCAAGATTACTATTTATGATGCTATTAATATTAAGTTGTTGAAACTTTTTCAAAATCATACCATTTACTCATAAATGTGATTGACAGTGATTTTGTGTGTGTGAGAATACTACATTCTGAGCTGAAAACGAATGCTAAATCACTACTTCGGTACTGACCATACTCCTAGACTTGTTTCTTGCCACTCCTTGGACATAGGGAAATGGTTCTAGTAAGGGCAGAGGGAAGAGTCCTGTCCTGCAGAGACTGCAGTGTATTTGCTTCTGTAGTCGTTAAGTGAAAGGTGGGAATAAGATTGCTTCTTTATGTTCTGTAATTGGGAAGAAGTAGACTTTAAGGTAACTCTACTGGAAATGGATGATCTAGAAGTAGATCTGTCTGCCTTTTAATTTGTGTATTTTTAAATTATAATCTGGCTAGAAATTATTTCCTACATATTTAGAGGCTTAAAACACACAATGTCGCCGTGCGGTGGTGGCGCACACCTTTAATCCCAGCACTTGGGAGGCAGAGCCAGGCGGATCTTTGTGAGTTTGAAGCCAGCCTGGTCTACAGAGCGAGATCCAGGAAAGGCGCAAAGCTACACAGAGAAACCCTGTCTCGAAAAACCAAAAAAAAAAACCAAAACAACAACAACAACAACAACAAAAAAAACCAAAAACCACACACACACAATGTCACACATATTTCTACATTCTTGCTGTCTTTGAAGAGATTTGAATGTTATAGAGAATTAAATGACAAAAAGAAAGAACCTCATATTACTCATTCTTTTTCTTTCTCTCTTGCCCAAATTTTCTGTGTTACTGAGATATTTTCTGTCTTTTGGGGATTAAAGATGTCATGACACTACTGGTTACTGATAGTAACAGTACTTCTTAGCTCTGCTTAAGTATGTTTTCTTTGGTGTTTGAAGTGTTTTGAAGGTCAGTAAAAACAATTTTCAAATAATGGCAGGCATTATTTCTGAAACATGAATTACTTTGAAATTACTGTGGGGAACAGCTTGGTATTTCTCAGTGAACCAATTGGTGGAAAAAAGATGATTGATTGTACTATACTGTCCATATACAGAGCAGTTAGTTATTAACTATTATAAACAGTACTATTAACATTTCAAATATTTCACTCTTTTCAATATGTATTTGACATTGATTTTTTTTTAATATTTGATTTTCTTAACAGGCGAAAGTGTTCCAGTGACAAAGACTAACTTGCCAAATCCTTCAGTGGATGTAAAAGGAACGGGGGAGGAGCTCTATAGCCCAGAGACACACAAGCGGCACACACTGTTCTGTGGGACGACTGTTATTCAGACCCGTTTCTACACTGGAGAACTTGTGAAAGCCATAGTAGTTAGAACAGGATTTAGTACTTCCAAAGGACAGCTTGTTCGTTCTATACTGTATCCCAAGCCAACTGACTTTAAACTCTATAGAGATGCCTACTTGTTTCTACTGTGTCTTGTGGTGGTGGCTGGCATTGGGTTCATCTACACAATCATCAATAGCATTTTAAATAAGGTATGTAACTTTTGATAGGTTTGGTCCTTAATTATTTCCCATGTGACTGAAGAAAACTATGATACTAGTTTCTATTATATTAGAAAGCAAAAATATATTGGGTGGCCTAGGCAGGAGAATTGAAAGTTCTGGGACAGCCTGGGCTGTATAGCAAGACCCTGTCTCAACAACAGAACCCACAAGTATAAAACATTTCTGTTATAGCATATAATTCTTCAGCATGTCTGGTACTTTCTGTGATGTAAAGCATACATCAAAAGCCTTTTCTTATTTGTGGAATAAATTAAAATAATATATATGATAATACCTTGTTTTGTTTATTTAGCTATGTTCTGCTCCTAACTCTGCCTCTTGGGTGCTGGGATTACAGGTGTGCACTACCATTCCTGGCTTACCAAAATTATTTCTAAACACTTGTAAGAGGCCATGCCTCATTGGTTTCTAGTTTCCATGGAGACTGTCCAGGTGCTTGTAGGATGAGATGGTATCAGATAAGGTTTTCTACTTGGTTTGAAGGTAGTCATGTGAAGAGTGCAAGCTGTTCAAATGAGCCAGCTGTTTCTAAGAGTAAATACTTGTCTCTTTTAGCTGCTCTTCTGTTAGTACGTTTGGATGGCTCACTGAACCTTCTGTTTGATAAGAATTCCCTACCGGCATTGGGATTTGAACCTAGGGCCTCAAACATGCTAGGTTAGCGTTTATATACCTCAGCCCTTTTTTTACAAAATCTCTGAATGAAGAAAAGTTATGTCAATAATAGATGGATGTATATACTTATATAAATACAAAAATAGTGTTTATTTTATCATAAATTAGTAAATTGAATACTGTTTGACATTTATTTTTATGTATATTTATTTAATTGTAGAAAGAAGTTCAGGAAATAATTATTAAGTCTCTTGATATCATTACAATTACTGTGCCACCTGCACTTCCTGCTGCAATGACTGCTGGGATCGTATATGCTCAGAGAAGACTGAAAAAAGTGGGGATTTTCTGTATCAGTCCCCAAAGGATAAATATCTGTGGACAGCTGAACCTTGTTTGCTTTGACAAGGTTGGTTGACTTCATCATCCTTACTGGGTTACTTTTAAATAATTATGTTTAAATAAATTAAAAAAAAATAATTATGTTTATATTTCCTTTATGAATTAATTTGCCCTTAATATTTTTGTAGTTTTCCTCTTTCCCAGTTACTTAGCGTATACAGATTTTGAAATATTTTTTCTCCACTCCTCACCTCTCTTTCTTGAAACAGGTTTTCACTATATAGCCCTGGCTGACTTGGAATTCATTGGTATAGACCAAGCTGGCCTCCAACTCAAGAGATCTGCCTTCCTCTGCTCTCCTGAGTGCTAGGATTAAAAGCATGCACCCCCATGTCTGGCTCCTACCTCATTATTTACTTGTTTGTTTGTTTAATCTGCATGTGTGTGTTGCCTGCATCTTTGTCTATATAACACGTTTGTGCAGTGCCCACAGGCTAGAAGAAGGCCCCTGGAGTTACAGACAGGTGTGAGCCACTATGTAGGTGCTGGGAATTGAACCCAGGTCCTATGGAAGGACAGCCTGTGTTCTTAACCCAGTGAGCCATCTCTCCAGCATCCCTCCCCCCACCTTTTTCAGGGAAACCGCATGCTTGTAGTTCTAGCATCTGGGAAAGTGAGGTGGGATGATAGCTTGAGCCCACAAGTTCAGGCCATCTGGGCAACATGGACTCTACCTCAGTGTCTGTTAGTAATAAAATTTAAGAGATATGGGTGCTGGAGAGATGCTCAGTGTTTAAGAGCACTGACTGTTCTTGCAGAGGACCAGAGAACCCGAGTTTGATTCACAACATCCATGTGGCCCCTCACAACCTTTTGTGACTTCAGTTCCAGGGGATCTGGTACCCTCTTCTGGCCTCCCATGGTAACCGAGCATGCACAGGACGAACAGACGTATATGTAGTCAAAACACCCATACACATAAAAACAAATTAAAAAATTAAAAAATTTTAAGATATAGTGGCAGTAAATAAAAATTTCATGGTCTTTTGTATTTTTAGGTAATGCTAAAGTAATAAATAGTCTCTTTGGATATGTATTTACTATGTTTTTTTAATTACTCATAAATACATGTATTTAATGTTCTATGATTTTATTGAATCCCCAACCATTTTGTTGAAGAAAAGCGGTCATTTTCTTATCTGGGTTTTAACTATTAGCTTCCTTCTGGTGTTTAAATTTTCTTCTTGGCTGCTTGTCTAGTAATCTGTCCTGCCGTTACACCAGCACCACTGCTTGTTAGTAGGTAGGTAAGTTAACTGGTGTGCTTTGTTTATGGTGTCAGCACACGGATAAATACAGTTAACACGAGGAGGTGCCTTCTTGTGCAGGTAACGTTTTGCACAGTTCATACCCTGGCAGTATATGAGCTCCGCCTCCTTCTTTCCTCAGGCTCTGTTCCTCTGCATTGTGTACATGTACTTAGTTGTTCTTAGTGTGAGTCTTGGCATTTTATTTTGTTTTAATTTTGTTAGGTATTGTCCTTACTTTGTATATGTGTACTTTTTTTTAGACTGGAACTCTTACTGAAGATGGCTTAGATCTGTGGGGAATTCAACGAGTGGAAAATACCCGGTAAATATTAGCTAGATTTTTCTAGATCATTAGTCCAGTTAATTTTTAACATTTTAGCATATTGAGCATTCTAACATAATAGACAACTGTGTACCTATCACCAAGAATAAATACCTGCTAAATATAAACATACATGTGTATGTTTCAGATATCTTTTAAAATTTATTTGTGAGTGTGTGTGTGTGTGTGTGTGTGTGTGTGTGTGTGTGTGTGTGTGTACGTACGCACGCGCAGGTGTGGGCATGTAGTCAGAGCACAGCTTGTAGGTGTGTGTTCCTTTCCTCCCGCATGTGGGGCTGGAACTCCGGCTCCGGTTGTCCGACCTGGTGGCCCATCAGGTTTGTGGGGCAAGCACCATTACCCCAAGCCGGGCTGTCTGCAGTTGTCTTCAGTCTGCATAGAGAGCAGTGGATTTCATTGTGGTGTTTTTCTCACTTGTCCTCTGTCCCATTGCTCCCCGTGAGGCCACCTCCTGATGCGTGCTTCCTTCTCCCCTGCTTCCCTGTCTCATGTATGACGTGACCCTCTTCCCATCGTAAGATCTCTTCCTCCCCCTCATGGACCTTTTTCTGGTTTCACATGTTAAACACATGCACATGCGCACTCACACACCCATACACACAATTTTAAAATTCGACACCTCATATGAGAGAAAGTGCGATTTGTCTTGCTGAGTCTGGCTTATTTTGCTTTACATAATGATTTCCTGTTCCATCCATTTTCTTATAAATGTGCTGATGATGTAAGTTTCCTTTGACTGAATAAGTTTTATTGTGTACCTGTAGAACATTTTTTTATCCATTCATGTGTTGATGGATATGTGGGTGGTTCCATTTCTTAGCTGTTGTGAATAATGTGAATGATGTGAATAATGTCTTAACAAACATGGGTGTTAAAGTATTTGGTTTTCTTTTAACACTGTGTGACCCTGGCCGTCCTGGAATCTATCTATGTAAACCAGGCTGACCTTTGACTCACAGAGATCCTCCTGCCTCTGATGGGATTAAAGGTGTGGGCCACCATGCCTGGCCTGGAAGTTGAAGAATTTCTGTGTTATGTTGGATATCCATATCCAAGAGTGGGAGTGTTACAGCTGGGCTTTGTGGTAATTCTATGTTTTAATTTTTGAGAAACCTTCCTACTGATTTTTGTAGTTGCTGAACAAGTATATGTCCCCACCAATAAAGATATTTAAGATTTCTCTCTCCTCTTCTCACATCTTCACCATCATTGGCTGGTGGTTTTGTCGATGGTAGCCATTCTGACTGGGTATGAGCTATAATCCCAAATATAGTTGTGATTTTCATTTCTTTGGAGGCAAAAGATTTTGAACACTTTTTCAAGTATTTATTGGCCAAATGGCCCATATTTCTTCTGAGAACTGTTTTTATTTCATTAGCTGATTTATTGATAAAGTGATTTGCTATTTTGGTGTTGAATTGCTGTAGTTACTTGCATGTCTGAGGTAGTTGGCAAAGGTTTTCCCTCTTTCTCTGGGGTGTTTCCTCACTCTGGTGATGGTTTGCTTTGTTCACTTAGGCTGGCTTCTAACTCACTGGCTAGCTGAGATGAGCGAACTCATTTTCCTGCCCAGCTGTTTGACCGTTTCTAGGCTGACCACTCCATTTCCCCTGGCACATTTTGTTACTGCTACTGAGAAGCCCCATTCATTCCAGTAATCTTCTCTCTTAGTTGCTTTGAAATATATTTCAGAAATATTTGCCCTGATCAGTGTGTTATTTTTCTATTTTCCAGGACTCATTTTTTGCTTTTAAAAATTTTGTTAGTGATTTAACCTAAAGCCTTGTTTTGTGCATGCTGGTCGAGCACTCTGACACTGACCTACATTTGCTACATTCGCTTCATTCATTTGCTTCTCGATTCCAAGGATTCATAGTTTTGCAACTTCTGGTGCATTTTTAGCCTCTTACTATTCTGTTATTCCCTTTCCCCGTATGCGCTGTTTTCTTTCCATCTGGGAATCCTTAGTGAATGTGCATTTGTTTCTTTCTAGATCTTCTTTCCCATGATGTGTGAGTAATGTTTGTGTGTATGGTGCATGTGTGAGTGTGCAAGTGTGTGTACCCTAGCTGATGCACATGCACAGAGCAGAACACAGGGTGTTTTCCTCCTGCTTCCTACCTTACTGACTTGAGACATGGTCTCTAACTAAACCCAAAGATCACCATTTTAGCCAGGTTGGCTGGGTCATTCCTCTCTTGGGATCCACCTGTCTCAATTCCCTAATGCTGGGGTTGCAGGCATGGGAAAAACATATCTGTTTTTGTTTGTTTGTTTGTTTTTTAAATGGGTGGTGGAGATTCAAAGAGCAAGCATTCTTAGCCAATGAGCCATCTCTCCGTCTCTTCTAATTCTAATTTTAAAATTCTCCTTTTGGACATTTTTTCCCCCCAGTTGTCATGACTTCAATATCCAGCCTCTGGGGTAAACAAAGCAAATGTAATGAGTTGGTTTATAACAGTCCTAGAAGAGTTCTTGGTACCTAGTAAATACTACATAGTTTGCATGTTTTTGTTTTTGTTTTTTTTTTTAATGGCAGGGATTTGTGTTTGTGTTGCTGCTGAGGGTCAGAGTCAACCCTATTCTTGCTAACGGTGTGACTCTTTACTGCAGAACTATACCCCAGCCTTCAGTGGGCTGAACCCCAGCCGTCAGTTGGTTTTCAGACAGCAGTCTCTTACTGTCTTACTCTTGTTTGAATTCACTGTGTGGAAAAGGCTGACTGAACTCTTGATCCTTTCGCCTCTGCCTCTTCTGTGCCCGTATCACTGCACTTAGCATAACATAGGTAATTACAGATGGAGTTTCATGTATTTTACTGTAATTTTCGGTTGGACCTTGAACTCCTTGGTTCAAGTGCTAGGATTACAGGTCATCTCTACCATGCCTAGTTTGATTTTTTTTTTTTTAATTACAAATTTGAAAAGATGTTAGAATATTGGTTTGAGTCTAGAGATTTGCAAACCTAATTCGGTGTGTATTCTCTGTTTAGATTTCTTTTACCGGAAGACAATGTTTGCAGCGAGACATTGGTAAAATCTCAATTCGTTGCTTGCATGGCTACTTGTCATTCACTTACAAAAATTGAAGGTGTACTTTCTGGTGACCCACTCGATTTGAAAATGTTTGAAGCCATTGGATGGGTAAGTTTGAAACAGGTTTTTTTTGTAACATAGACTCATCTTAAGCACAGCTGTATAGCTGAGGATATCCTGCTTTTACCTCCTGAGTATCGGAGTGAGCCCTTAGACTCTGTGGTACTGGGCTGTATTTTTACCAGTAGCTTCTCCCAGCCCCTCCCCCCAAACTCCATCTCCACCACAGTGCCAAGCCTCAGCTGTTCTCCCTGACCCCCTTCATGTCTTCAAAACAAGCACCACCTAAGTGATTCTAACATAGTACCAATTTTGGGGTGTCAGCCTGAGATGCAGCCTTGCCCACCCTGGACTACACCCTGCTGACCCTGAGGAAATAGTCCCAGAAGACTCAGTGATTCTGGTCTCTCTTTAATCACTGCTAATTCCTCAGTCCCAGCTGACCAGCATCAGTTGTCCCAGCAAAGGTTTCTCTTTAGTGGTTCTGCTCTTTGCTTTTTGTTTTGGGTTTTGGTTTTTAGAGACAGGATTTTTCTGTGTAAGATCTCTGGCTGTTCTGAAACTCACTTTGTACACCAGGCTGGCTTCGAACTCACAGAGATCTCTCTGCCTCTGCCTCTGGTGTGCTGGGATTAAAGATGTGCACTACTTCTGCCAGGTGGTTTTGGGCTTTTGTTACTACAGCCAATTATTCGGCTCCTCTGACCAGAACCATTTTCTTCATTTAAAAATATTACATAAATGGCCCCACTGGCCACTGAGCTCTGAGTGCTCAGTGCCTTTTCTAGCCCAAAGCTCCAAAGTCCTTCCACAGTCCTCTCCAAAACATGGTCAGGGCTGCCATAGCACACCCCACAACCTGGTGTTCATTTCTGTTTTGGTTAGGATTTCTGTGGCTGTGGTAAGAAACCATGACCAAAGGCAGTTTCGGGAGAATAGAGTTTATTTGAGCTTACAGTTCACCTGGCATTCATCCTTTAAAGAAGTTGGTGTAGGGACTCCAAACTGAACTTCCTGGAGGTTGGAACCAAAGCAGAGGCCTTGGAAGAGGGCTGCTTACTGGCTTACTCAGCCTGTTTGTTGTCTTTATTTTTATTTTTTTTAGAGACAGGGTCTCTACAAAGCCTTGGCTGTCCTGAAACTCATGTAGATCATGCTGACCTTGAACTCACAGAGATCCACCTCCCTCTGCCTCCCAAGCGCTGGGATTAACAATGTGTGCCCGCCCCTGCACCTGGCTTCAGTTTGCTTTCTCATACCACCCAGGACCACCTGCGTAGAGGTGGCACCATCTATGGGGTCCAGGCCCTCCCACATTAATCATTAATCAAGAAAATGCCCCACAGGCTAGTCTGATAGCAACATTTTCTTGGTTGTGGTTCCCTCTTCTTAAACTGGACTTAAAACTAGTCCTAGGACATTAAGATACATCCCAATTTCTGAGATGGTCAGATGTGGGAAAGTATGTTGTGGAAGTGTATAAATTTGATTGTTTAAAAAGTTTTCCTCATGTTTTGCATTAATGGATTCCTCCAGTTAGTCAGATTAGTTTAGTTTTCTTCCGTGTGTATTTAGTGCAGACTTTTGCTGAGGCTCTGTCTAGGTTGGTGGCACGTTCATGCCAGGCACATCATCTGAGGCTGAGCTAGTTGAAGTTTGTTTTTTCTCTCTTCCCCCTCTGCATTATTGGGGTGTGTGTGTGTGTGTGTGTGTGTGTGTGTGTGTGTGTGTGTGTGTGTGTGCATTCAGTTCTCTTCAACTATGGAAATCCCAGGATCAGAAAGCAAATAATCAGGCCTGCATAGCAAGCATCTTCAACCCTTGTGCCATCTTACCCAGAAAAAAATTTTTAAGTAAAGTTGAGAGCTGGAGAGATGGCCCAGTGCTTTTGAGCACTGACTTCTCTTGCATAATATTAGGTTCAATTCTCAGTACCACGTGGCAGTTTAGAACTGTCTGTAACTCAGTCCCAGGGATCCTATGTCCTCTCTTTGCCTTCATTGGCATGAGGTACACACATGGTGCACAGATTACATGTGCAGGTAGAATACCCATACACATAATTTTTTTTAAAGTGTAAATCAAGAGGTTATGACTCTAGTAGCTTAACTAAAGGTGTTTATGATTTCTTGGTATGGCTCTCAAATCACATACTGACCAGTACAGCCTATTTTCTACTTAGTGTTCTATTAACCATATCTGAACTCTGTCTAGGCTTGAGAAAAGCTCTCCTGTAGTCAAGGTTGACCTCAAGCTCACTATGTAGCCTAGGCTAGCCTTAAGCTCCTGATTCTTTTGCTTCGGTATTCTTGAGTACTGGGATTACAAGTGTACACCTGTGAACACATTTGTTGGCAGAAAGGAAATTCCTGTATTATACGCTAAAAATACTTAAAAGTAATAACCATGTGCCTTCAGCTCATTCTGGAGACAGCAGGCTTCATATTTGCTCCTTTATTCTACTTCCAAGGTCTTTCTCCCCTCACCCAAAGGTCGCCAGGTATCTGAGTAGCTCTTTTTATGTTTTATTTTATTTACGTTAGAATAAATATATTTATGTTAATAATTTAGTGTTCACATGTCCTTTGATAATAATTGCTTTTTTTTTTTCTTTAATGGACCACTTAAAAATGAAAGGAGTATGGGATTTTCTGATATGTTGAGTGTTTTCCTTTTAGATTTTGGAAGAAGCAACTGAAGAAGAAACAGCACTTCATAACCGGATTATGCCCACTGTGGTTCGTCCTTCCAAACAGCTGCTTCCAGAGTCTACAGCTGCAGGAAACCAAGAAATGGTGTGATGTCACTTTAACTCTAGTTTGGAAGTACCTCTAGGAGAGGGAGTCGGGTGTATTAATCCATGAAGATACACGTGTTTTAACTGAGCTTATCAGAAAGGTTACCCCTGATGTGTTACAGGCACTCTGTAAAATGTTGCAATTAAATTCCCAGTGCCCTCTGTCCTTTGCCACTCATACGTGTGATAGTCAGTCTTTTTAGTATGCATCCGTATTCCTAGAATTGCATACAAAGAATTTATAAAAAGGCACTCTTAGTAGTTTTACTCTTAGATGAATTTTTAAGTGTTCCTCTCATTTATTTTAGCATTTAATGTGTCAGTATTTTTATGAAAATGTTGAATACTATTTCCCATCTTATCCCCACTCTCCTATGCTAGGAACTGAAGCCCGGGCCATATGCATTCTGCCTGGGTGGTCATACCATGAAGCTACACCGTGACAGCATTCCTTTTTCATGGGTGGTGCTGAGGGCCTCTTAGGTTCTGACTTACTCAGAGTTGCTTGTTACTTCCTAAATGTATTTTGTGGATGTTTTAGTTTTTCTAGCTGGTATATATTAATCTGTACTTACTCTCTTGTTTTTAGGAGCTGTTTGAACTTCCAGTAAGTGAAGATGCTTTCTTCTTCTTAGATAAGTACATTTGCTTTTGTTTTTAAAGAATAATAAGTCCTTTGTGCCTTTTTTGAAATTAAATAGGCTATTTATGAGATAGGAATTGTTCGACAGTTCCCGTTTTCTTCTGCTTTACAACGGATGAGTGTGGTTGCAAGGGTACTAGGGGACAAGAAAATGGACGCCTACATGAAAGGAGCCCCTGAGGTCATTGCCAGTCTTTGTAAACCTGAAACAGGTAAGGGAATGACTAGGCTCTGGGTAAAACTGATGTTTATATGAACTTACGTTAGCAATTCTAAAATTAATTTCCTCTTCTTTTTAAAAGTTCCAGTTGATTTTGAGAAAGTTTTAGAAGATTACACCAAACAAGGCTTCCGTGTGATTGCTCTCGCACACAGGAAACTGGAGTCCAAACTGACATGGCACAAAGTACAGCATGTTAGTAGGTAAGGCTGAATGGCTTTCCTATAGTTCCCAAAGTGCATCACTTAGATTCCTCTAAGTCATGTACAGTAATGACGTGGTTATGTATTTATTAAAGGTTGAATGTGTGAAATGTGTATATTGTAACTTTGTTAGTGTTTGAGGTGAAACTATGGGTTTTTTTTTTTCTTTCATTCGATATTGCTCTTTTTTGTTTGTTTTTCAAGTTTCTTTGTGTAGTCCTGGCTATCCTGGAATTTACTGTGTAGAGCAGACTTGCCTGGAACTCCAAAGACAAAGATCTGCCTGCCTCTGCCTCCCAATGCTGGGATTAAATTGTATACCACCACACCCCACTCTATTGATTTTTTTTTTTCCCCCTGAGTTTATGTTCTTGAAATAATTGTTTACTTTAGAAGTCCGGAAGTACTTGTAGTTTGTGAAATTGTTATCTGTTTTTTTATTTTGATTTTTAAGTTATCTGTATGTCTGTGGATTTGCATATGTGAGTGCAGTGCCCATGGATGGCAGCAGTGAGTGTTGGATCCCCTTGAGGTAGAGTTACAGGCAGTTGTGAGCTACCTGATGTCGGTGCTGGGAACTGAATTTGGTTGGGTCCCCTTTTAAAAGTGGGACTATGTGCTCTTAACCACGGAAACATCCCTCCAGCTTGTTAGCAGATTTTTACTATGTGCCAAGCATGTTCTAGGAGCAATAAATGAGTCTGTTTATTATTCCTAAAACCACGCAGTGGCAACCAAATATAAATTCGGCAGTGAGTGTCATGAGTCATAATAGCTGCTGTCTTTCTCTCCTGTTTTTCTCTGCTGCTTTCTTTCCCATTTTGTCAGATGACAGTGCTGACACCTTTTTCTTTTCCTGTATAAATACAGCTTTGTATTTGACTTAGTTCTTTTTCCTGGGGCTACAGTAATAAAGTCCTGACAAAGCAATGTGAGGAACAAAGGATTTCTTTGAGCTCACAGTTCAAGGTGTAGTCATTATGGTAGGACAGGGCAGTCAAGGCAGTGGGAGCTTGAAGCATCCAGTTCTATCTATGCACACAGGAGACACAAGTGTGCATACATGCTGTTGCTCATCTCTTTTTCTCCATATCTGCAGTCTAGGATCCTAGCCAGAGAACAGTACCACCTACAGTGGGTAGGTCTTCCCACCTCAGCATAATCAACAAGATAACCCCCCACAGGCATGCCCAGAGCCCTGTCTCCAGTTGATCCTAGGTTATTGTCAGGTTGACAGATGTTACCAGCCATCCCGCCCTTCTCTGGTTCTGGACTTAGCCTTTAAGGGCAGTGCTTTTGTTAATATTTTAGGCTGTTTTAGTATTTTGTAAGCAGGAAGGAATATAGTTTGTCCTGATACTTCTGCCTGTTTTGGAGATCTGAATATAAATGTACTAAAAAACAAAAAAACAGAGCAAGGGGGCTGGAGATGGGGCTCAGAAGTTAACAGCACTGGCTGCTTTTTCAGAGGGCCTGGGTTTGGTTTCTAGCACATATGGTGGCTCAGGACCACTCATGATCCCAGTACCAGGGGATCCAGGATCTTCGTCTGACTTCTGTGGGCACTAGGCACACCACAGTCATACATGCAGGGAAAACACATATGTACAAAAACTAAAACCTAGTGAACTGATACACAAATCACACTGAAAACCATGGGTATGTCCTCATTCCAGAAAAAGACACATTACTCTTATAATGTCACCTTTTGCCATTGTCCCTCAAAGACTAATTGTTCAGTCACCTGTAGTTCTTAAGTCTGTAGTTCTCTATTCAGAGAGCTTTCCATTCCCTTGAATAGGTGTTTCTTTTAATCAGAATACCCTATCCCTCCTTGTTAACTTTGTCTGTTCTCTTCTTTTAGACCGTCTCTGTGTTTTGCCTCATAGGAACAGATTTTTACCATTCTCTTATTATTTAAACCTTTACATTTTAGAGTTGTTAAGTTCATTGGAAATCAGCTGAATCCAGAATTGAGAGCCCAGTGGGAGACTAACTGGTCAATGCTTACTAACCCAGTACTTTCACATTGTTTCAACTGTGTTTTGAACACAGTCAGATCTCAAGGGTTCCCCTCCCTCCCTCTTTCCCCTGCAGTGTCTTTACCGTTTGTTATGAATTAAGTATTTAAAAGACAGTTAGGTTTCATGGATAACAATTGTTAAATAATAATAATTCACTATTGTTGAAATTGTCCATGTTGCGTTTGTGCTTGGGTCTCCGTGTTTGGAGGGCAGAGGTCAGTGGTAGGCATTTTCTCTATTGCACTCCACTTTGGTTTTTGAGAACAGTCAGTCTCTCACTAACCCTGGAACTGCCCGGTTCACCAGTGCTAACTGGCTAGCCAGCCTCAGGGCTCCTCCTGACTCTGCCTCCCCAGCACTAGGATTACAGTTGTGCACTGCCAAGCCTGACTTCTTACATGTCTGCTGGGGATTCAGATCAGATCTTCGCGCTTTCATGGCAAGCACTTTCCTGGCTGAGCTATACCTCATTCCTGTTGTTGATAAATCACTTGGTGATTTCATATCCGAGTTTTTAGTTGGTAACTTAAGGCTTTCTTTCCCAGTTGATTAAAACTGTGTCTATGGTATAGTTTTGTAGCTTGAGACTTACTAGTCAAGACAGAGTCACAGTTTTGTTCATTGAACAGACTTTGTCACCATGATAGTGCTAAAGAATGTTTTTACAAACATCTATTAGAGAAATGTCTTTATATTTGACCTAGGGATATGCACCAGCATAGTAGATAATCAGTTATTGAAAGAGTAACATTGTGATAACTCTTGGTTATCACTATTCTAAAAGATACATCTGTAATGAATCCATCATAGGTATAGCTAATATACTTCTGGTATAGCTCTCGGTGTGCCTTCCCTTAGCATTTAAATTTGGCTATATTTCATGAAGGACACAGATTTGTGCTTTTATCCTTTTGTATAAAATATTAATATGCCTTAGTGCCAGAACCGATTAATGTTTACAAAGATAGATATTTCCAGATGATCTTTGTATTTCATATCAGGTTAATTTTTATTTCAATATATTAAAACATTGCTTGGAAATTATTTTTGAGATTTAAGTTTTTGGAGATAGTGAACTGGTACATACAAATGTGGTTCATTCAGCATGTGAGTGTTTTACTTTATAACTTAAAGATATTTTAGATTTATGTATTTTAGATTGCTGTCAATCTTTCAGCCAAACTAAACCATTGTGTATTAATTCTTTTCTTCAGAGATGCCATTGAAAACAACATGGATTTTATGGGATTGATTATAATGCAGAACAAATTAAAGCAGGAAACCCCTGCAGTACTTGAAGATTTGCATAAAGCCAACATTCGAACTGTCATGGTCACAGGTGAGTGTGATGTGGAGCTCACGTTGTGTGTCATTTATGAAAACACATTATTTAGTGGCTCTACCATGTATTGTCCTATTTCAACTCTACATAATTTTCCAAGATAATAAGATGACTATAATCCTTGCTTTGATTTCTAACAAAACCTGTTTATAGAAAATATAGAACAGTAGTGAAGGAGAAACTGAAACATTTTAATTCTGTTCCTTTTTATTCTGTTTCCTGTACCACATGTTGTACATTGCCTTGTGTGAATTATCTGTAAATGTTTCTTGTGCTGTAATATAAAATCCTGAGGAATAAGTGCATGCCTTGTTCATTTTGGGGATTGTTTGTAATTTATTTTAATATTGACATATAAATAGAAAGTGATTACCAGGTGTTTGTCAGAATTAAGATTAGAATTTTTAAAATTACACTTCTTTTCCGTATTATGGGTTTGTATGTATGTATGTGTGGGCGTCAAGAGATTAGCTTACAGGAGTCAGTTCCACTTCCGTGTGAGAGCTGGGACTCACACTCAGGTTACCAGGCTGGCAGCAGAGCTCCTTTTCCAGCAGAGCCATCTTGTGGGCCCTCTTTATTCTCGGTCTGTTCTGCCAGCCATAGACGCTGTAGGAGATGCCTAGTACTCATTCTTCACATCCATGTTTCCTGTTCAACTGTAGATGTATCCAACCTTCTTATTAAATAATAAACACAGAACCAATGCAAAGAAGAAAGCCAAGAGGTCAGAGCTAAGAGCTAAAACCTTACCCTTCCTCCTGCGGTGGTCCTACCTCTCCGAACCAGAGCTACCCCTGTGTTAAAGTCTTTATATAGAGTTCCTGTCCTGCCTTCTCATTGGTTGTAAACCCAACCACATGACCGCCTCCTCACAGCCTGTCTGTATAGGCCTCCAGGTTTTCCATGATTGGTATTAAGATTAAAGGCATGTGTATCCAATAATGGCTGTATCCCTGAACACACAGAGACTTACCCAGCTCTGCCTACCAAGTGCTGGAATTACAAGCGTACGCTACCACTGCCCTGCTTTCCTATGGCTTGCTAATAGCTCTGACCCCCGGGCAACTTTATTTATTAACATACAAATATTTTAATACAAATAAAATATCACCATATTTCCCCTTTTCTTTTTTAATAAAAAGAAAAAAAAGAAAAAGCTTATAACTAATATAAGAAAAACTATATACAAAAGTACAATAACTATATACAATATATACAAGTAATAAATACCTAAACAATGTCTAGTCCATTTGTATTTGACAAATTCAGAGAAAATAATTTCATTATCTATCCTATTTTGGTAAGTCCAAAATGTATCCTAATTAATCTTCAACTATAACTAACTAAACTTCAACTATAACTAACTAATCTTCAACTCCCTCAGAGACCCAAGAAGGAAATAATATTAGCTAACAAAAATAAAAACAGGAAGTGCACATAAGCAACTTCCAAAAAATTTGTGAGTTGACAGAAACAGACAGCTGTCTGGACAGTCACCTGAGGTTTCTCCGAAGTGCTGGGGCATCATCTTCAGCCTATAGGCTTAGCATATCTGACAGACTCATTTGTGAAGTAGGATGTACACAAGGTCAACAGTTCAACCTCACATTGAGTGAGAGTAGTCCATGTACCAGAAACACCTGAATTCCACTAGTGTCATGTCATGATTCAGGATTTTAAATTCTGGAAATTGTTGATGGTTTTTTAATTCAGCTGTCCATTCTTCTTGGTTGTGTATATATGGCTTCATCTCAGCATCCCATTCTTCTCCATATCCCTCTATCAAATGCCAGTCTACTATTGAGAGGCGTGAGCTTAGTTACTCTTCAAGAATAACTGTTTCAGCTGCTGTTCCATTGCACATCAGAGGCCATCGGCCCACTGCCTGTTCAGCTGCCTTCGAAGAAAAGGGCACTGTACCTTTTTCGAATTGCGAAGGCCACTTCAGGGATGGTGCCATATTGTCCTGGCCTCTGAAGATGCCTTTTGATAAAGCCATAACCACACTTGTTTTGGCAAGAATCAGTAATCCTTTGTTTTATGTCCTGTCTGTCCATTTTGTCCTGTTGATTCGAGGATACTTTGTTGTCCAGTGGCTAACTTTTGCCACAATGAAAGTTAACTCCATATGCAGTTTCTTCAATGCCCATATTTTCTCTGAAGTAGATTGGTACTGCCAGGAGCCGACATGTCTCATAGTCATAACATAAAAGAAAAATTTTCTAAGTTATTAAAACATTTTAAATGCCATATTCTGTAGATCTCTGAAGGGTTTGAAGATAACCTGTCTATCTAAAATATATCTACTCAATCTTGAAAACATACCTAATATAACTACAAGTTCTATTATAATATCTAACTACTAACTTTCATTTCTTTATATCCTAATAGTTGGTAATAACATTCAAGGATCAGAAAATTGCATTACATTGTTAGATGAATGGTACAATTAGAAAAATATATATAACATTTTCTAACAATATCAATTTCAATATATATAATTTGTATACAATATAAAACAATCCAATCCAATGTAAAGTATTTACATTTTTCTTTTCTTTCTTTCTTTTTTTTTTTTTTTAAATAAGAACCTTAAATCTAATCTCCTTTGCTTAGCCTTTTTCCTAACCCTTGACAACAACTTGTAACCAACCCCCCTAATCAATGAAAATTATCCCAGACCCAAAACCCATTAAAAGATAAAAAAAACCAACCGCTCCACACCACCTCTTTGGGAATGTGGGCGTCGTATTCTTGAAATTGCTTCCTGCTGGGTATGGGCGAAGGTATCTTTATCCTGAAAGAAAAATTTTAGGTTAGTTGTCAAATTCTAGGAAAGGTAAATATATCCTTCGTTATCCAGTCTGTGTATAATGCCAAAATTCAGGGTTTATCTCAAATCCTTATTCAAGTAGTCTTTGAGACTGGATCATCTCAGCTAGCTCTTCTCAAAATTGCTCTGAGCACTTTGTAGTTCAAAGCTGATCTGTAGATGATGTTTGTCAGCTTAGTGATGTTATTATTGTCCACGTGGAATTGTTGTTGTTGTGGGGCCCCATCTTCTTCCTGGAGACTTCAGTTGATGTTAGGCCTAACCGTGATTTCCTGCAAAAAACTGATAAGAGACTCGAACACAAAGACTATATATGCGACTTTTTAGAATTAGTTAGTACTCTATATGACCATTTATATCTTAACAAAGTTTAAAATGTATATATATCTATATATTGATCTTGTAAATTTTGATATAAAATTCATACTTTAAGAAAAGTTTAAAGAATCAGAATAGAATCAAAGAGTTGAGATTCGTAATAGAATAGTCCCTTAATTAATTTGGCTTTTCTCCTGTCCCATAGCAGAAGATGGCTCTTTTCTTCTGGCATGATACAGGGAGTTTGCATTTTCCTTTTAACAACATGCTTGAGTTTAAAGAAGGAGAGAGCCATTCTCCAACTCCAAAGTCAGCTTTAAATTTTAATTGAACTGGGACTATTAGAAGTTAAATAGTGTTAAATCTTTAAAGAAAAGCAGAAACAAACATTTAGGAAGACATAAAATTTTTTTAGATAACATACCCATACGCCATTTCACTCTGTTTCTTAGGATAGATGATTTGTTCCTTTTCTTCAGTTGTCTCATTTGTCCAGGGTTCTTCAAATTCGTTAACCTTCATTTTCCTAAAAGACAAAAACAAAAACCTTTCCCCAAGGTTTTTTGGGGATGTTCCTTTTTGACAAGTTATCTGATTAAATGAAAAGGCATGTGTTACTGGTGTAAGTTAGTTTAAATTGGATGTTTACGATAGTTGATGAGCTATCACCTCCTCTAATTAAGAGGTCTCTCTTGTTCAAATCGAACCTTTATCAATTTTGATGGTACCCACAGCTTATCTTCTCCTGTAGAAATAAAAGCAAAACCTCGTCCCCAACGTAACACATACCCTGGTTTCCATTCTGAGGTCAGCACATCCTTAAAGTATATAGGTTGATTTAATTCTGTAGTTTTTTCTATTATCCAATGTCTCTCTGCAGCTGTTGTTCCTTTCTCATTGGCATTGAGAAAATTCAAAGTTAATAGAGCATTATGTAGTCTATTTCTGGGGGTTTTTGTTACTCCTTTTTGTTTATTTAGCATATCCTTTAGAGTTCTGTTTGATCTTTCTATAACTGCTTGACCTGTAGGATTATGTGGTATACCTGTAACATGGTTTATATTATAATAGGCAAAAAACTGTTTCATTTTAACAGAGACATATGATGGAGCATTATCAGTTTTGATTTGTGCAGGTATACCCATAATGGCCATAACTTCTAGCAAATGAGTGATTACAGAATCAGCTTTTTCAGAACTCAAAGCAGTTGCCCATTGAAATCCTGAATAAGTATCGATAGTGTGGTGTACATATTTCAGTTTTCCAAATTCTGCAAAGTGAAACACGTCCATCTGCCAGATTTCATTCCTTTGAGTACCTTTTGGGTTACATCCTGCTGGTAATGGTGTTTGATTGTAGAAGGAACAAGTAGGATATTTCTTTACTATTTCTTTGGCTTGTTGCCAGGTTATGGAAAAATCCTTTTTTAAACCTTTACTATTTACATGATGTTTTTTATGAAATTCTGAGGCCTCCAGCACATTTCCTATCAATAATTTATCAATCTCATCATTGCCT
This sequence comes from Peromyscus californicus insignis, assembly GCF_007827085.1. NCBI lineage: Eukaryota > Metazoa > Chordata > Mammalia > Rodentia > Cricetidae > Peromyscus > Peromyscus californicus. The sequence goes on along the minus strand of NW_026294458.1, from coordinate 15,647,976 downwards.
TGTGCTAGAGGGCCTGGCAGACCAGTATGGGATCGGATGTGAGTTATATATAAAGGATGACTCCTTTTTCTGATTGTATCTTGTAATTGAATAAATAATGAAGTTAATTCTGAAGCATCGTGGATAAATTCTGCAGTCTCAATATGTAATACTACTCTTTCAGCATACTGAGAGTCAGTTACTATATTGAGAGGTTCTGAAAAATCCATTAATACCAACAGAATAGCATACAATTCTGATTTTTGAACTGAATTATAAGGACTTTGAACCACTTTACTTAAATTTTCTGATTTGTAACCTGCCTTTCCTTGTTTGTTGGCATCTGTATAAAATGTACGAACTCCAGATATGGGTTTTTTCCTCACAATTCGAGGCAAGATCCAGTCAGCTCTCTTTATAAGATCAATTCTATTGCTTTTGGGATATTTGCTGTTAATTTCTCCCAAAAAATTACTACAAGCTTTTTGCCAAGCTTCATTTTCTATCCATAATTTTTCAATGTCCTCCTTAGTTAAAGGTACGACAATTTCTGCTGGGTCTATTCCTGCTAATTGACGAAGTCTCAATTTTCCTTTCCAAATCAAGTCAGAGATTTTTTTCCACATAAGTTTTTAATTTTTTATTTGGTTTATTTGGTAAAAAATATCCATTCCAATATAATATCTTTCCTTTGCATTAATATTCCTGTTGGGGAATGCCTAGAAGGTAAAATAACCAAAATGCAATCCAGCTTTGGATTAATATGATCTACGTGCCCTTCATGTACTTTCTTTTCTACCAAGGCCAATTCTTTCTCAGCTTCAGGTGATAATTCTCTTGGACTATTTAAGTCCTTATCACCTTCTAAGGTTTTAAACAACTTATTCAGTTCATCATTTTTTACCCCAACAATAGTTCTTAGATGAGAAATGTCTCCAAATAATCTTTGAAAGTCATTAAGAGTCTGTAGTCGATCTCTCCTAATTTGCACTTTTTGAGGTCTAATTTTTTGAAGTTCTATTTTATATCCTAAATAATTAATAGAATCTCCTCTTTGTACCTTTTCTAAAGCAATTTGTAATCCCCAGCAAGGCAAAATTTTCTTTACTTTTTCAAACATTCTTTCTAAAGTATCTGCATTTGAATCAGCTAATAAAATGTCATCCATATAATGATAAATTATAGATTTAGGAAATTTTTTACGTACCACTTCTAATGGCTGTTTTACAAAATATTGGCACAAAGTTGGGCTATTCAACATTCCCTGTGGGAGAACCCTCCATTGAAATCTTTTAACCGGTTGAGAATTATTATAAGTAGGCACTGTGAAAGCAAATCTTTCTCTGTCTTTTTCTTGTAAGGGTATTGAAAAGAAACAGTCTTTTAAATCAATAACTATGAGAGGCCAGCCTTTTGGTAACAGTAGGTAAAGGAATTCCAGATTGTAAAGAGCCCATTGGCTGAATTACTTTGTTAATTGCTCTAAGGTCTGTTACCATTCTCCATTTACCAGATTTTTTTTTTATAACAAATACAGGAGAATTCCAAGGGCTGGTTGATTCTTCAATATGATGAGCATTTAACTGTTCTTCCACCAGCTCTTGTAAAGCCTGGAGTTTCTCTGTTGTTAAAGGCCATTGCTGAACCCATACAGGCTTGTCTGTTGACCATTTTAAAGGTAGAGCTGTTAATGTTTTTGGAAGATTATCAGTTGTTGTGCCCTGTTCTTGTATGACATGGATGGCTGGTGAGCACTCATTAGAATAATATCTTTTAATATTTCTCTCAGAAACATGTACTAATTTATGATTTGTTTCTGGGATTGGAGGGATATTAATCTGAGTATTCCATTGTTGCAACAAGTCTGGACCCCACAGGTTTATAGTTATGTTAGCCATATATGGTTTTAATTTTCCTTTCTGTCCTTCTGGACCTATACATTCAAGCCATCTTACACTTTGTTTCACTCTAGATAATGTCCCAATTCCTAAGAGTTGAATGTTTACCTCCTGAAGAGGCCAAGTTGGATGCCAAAATTCTGGTGCAATTATGGTAATGTCAGCACCTGTGTCTACCAGACCAGACAACAAAACACCATTTATTTTTATTGTTAGTTTTGGTCTTTGTTCATTAATAGAAGTTTGCCAAAAAATTTTCCTTATGTTTTTTCCTGTATTTCCTATTTTCTCTGTTTCATCATCTCGACTAACATGATTTATTCCAATAGACATTTGGTTATTTAGTTGCTTTGAGTAGGGGTTTCCTCTACAACTGCAGGAAAGGTTTGAACTGGATTTACTGTGGGGGCCTGCCTGAGGCCCCTCTGGGAGTTTCCCGAAGCTCGAGGCAGAGGGTTACCCTGTCTGTCCCTTGTTGATCTACATTCGTTGGTCCAGTGTTTTCCCTTACCACACCTTCTGCATACTCCAGAAGGAAGGGGCATTCTGTTGCCAGTGTTCCTTGAATAAACATTATTTCTAGGAATGACCTGTTTACAATCCCTTTTCAAATGTCCTTGCTTTCCACATCCAAAACATCTAACATTGCTCAAACCTTTTGAAATTGCTTTTCCTACCCACATATCATCATGGTCATAAGCCTCTACATTAACTGTATCTCTAATCCAATCTTCCAAAGGTTCAGATCTTGCCTTTAACGGCCTAATTATTCTTTTGCACGCTGCATTTGCATTCTCAAAGGCTAAAGATTCAATTATTATCTGACTAGCCTCTGAATTCGGGACCATTTTTTGTACTGCTGAAGTCAATCTTTGTAAGAAATCTGTGAAAGATTCTTTGGGGCCCTGTATAACCTTTGTAAATGACTCAGTTTTTTTTCCTGGTTCTTCAACTCTGTCCCATGCATTCAAAGCTGCCGTTTTACATAGAAGTAGGGTTTGGACATCATATGAACATTGTGTTTGTACTGAAGCATATTGGCCTTCGCCAATAAGCTGATCCTGGCAGACTTGTATTCCGCTATCCCTCCATTGTCTTTCTATATTTTTAGCCTCATTACTGAACCACATTTTCCACTGGAGATTTTGTCCGGGTTCAAGAACAGCCTGTGCCAATTCCCGCCAGTCCTTTGGTATAATCCTATTACAAGTTGACCAGGTGTTTAACATTTGCTTTACATATGGGGAGTGCATGCCATAAGATGCTATTGCCTCCTTAAATCTTCGTAAGTCTAACATTTCAACTGGAACCCAAGTATTTTGTTCATTCTCTTCATCAGGTAGCTGCTGTACGGCTACTGGATAAATTAAGGGTGATTGTGTGAAAACTGACTTTCTTTCTGTAACCTTACGATCCAATTTTGAAACAACTTCACTATTTATTTCTTCTGTCTGAATTTGAATTTCTCTATAATTCATTTTTACCGGTTTAACAAGTTTTTCTAAGACTGTTATCCTGGCACTTAAGTTGACGATCTTTTTAAATAGTAAAATGAGGATAAGAAAAGTAATAAACTGAATAATTCGATCAATATTAATCTTTTCATATAGTTGTTCCATTGTCAGAGTGCCTAAAATTTCAAACAAAGCCCAATTTTCTTCCAATGTACACATAAAGCCCATTTTTTTTTAATGTAGAAAAAAATTATCTTTTAAATAGATATGTTAATTGACTTACCAAGTCTGGGTAGAACAGTAGAATCCCAGGGAATTTCACAGCCACCTGGTGTTCGAGGTGTGAATCCAGAGAGAGAGAGAGAGAGAGAGAGAGAGAGAGAGAGAGAGAGAGAGAGAGAGAGAAAAAGTGTAGCCGCTTGAGCCGAGTCAAGCCTTGGCTTTACAGGCAGGGGGGGCAGGTCTGAGTTGTTTGTAGCAGTTGCAAGTAGCTCCAGCTGCGGGTCAGTCAGGCCTGGGCCCAAGCTAGGCAGCCGGGCCGCCCAGGCTGGAAACCGGACCTGCCGCCAAGCCAAGCCAAGCGGTTTTTAATGAATTCTTGTCACGTTGGGCGCCAAATGTAGATGTATCCAACCTTCTTATTAAATAATAAACACAGAACCAATGCAAAGAAGAAAGCCAAGAGGTCAGAGCTAAGAGCTAAAACCTTACCCTTCCTCCTGCGGTGGTCCTACCTCTCCGAACCAGAGCTACCCCTGTGTTAAAGTCTTTATATAGAGTTCCTGTCCTGCCTTCTCATTGGTTGTAAACCCAACCACATGACCGCCTCCTCACAGCCTGTCTGTATAGGCCTCCAGGTTTTCCATGATTGGTATTAAGATTAAAGGCATGTGTATCCAATAATGGCTGTATCCCTGAACACACAGAGACTTACCCAGCTCTGCCTACCAAGTGCTGGAATTACAAGCGTACGCTACCACTGCCCTGCTTTCCTATGGCTTGCTAATAGCTCTGACCCCCGGGCAACTTTATTTATTAACATACAAATATTTTAATACAAATAAAATATCACCATATTCAACCTTAATGTGTTTTAAATATTTCAAAAATTAGGTGACAACATGTTGACAGCTGTCTCTGTGGCCAGAGACTGTGGAATGATTCTACCTCAGGATAAAGTTATTATTGCTGAAGCATTACCTCCAAAGGATGGGAAGGTTGCCAAGATCAATTGGCATTATGCAGACTCCCTGACACAGTGTAATGAATCATCAGCAATTGACTCAGAGGTAATATTTATATTGTCTTTTTGAATTTGCTTATTTGAATTTAGTATGAAAAAAAAAAGATGGTACAGGAAAACCCAGTATTAACAAAAACTGAAAATAGACTCAAGGACTATCACTCCAGAGATTCTGATTCATTAGCATAAGAATCTGAATGTTTAAATTTTTATATTTAGTCAAAATTGAGAACCATAGTTTGAAAATGTAAGAATCCCAAATACCCCATTTTTAATCATAATCAGTAGTAAACGATCCAGGTAGTCCGTAAAAATGCAATTCTTGGTCTGGTGCATGCCTTTAATCCCAGCATTCAGGAAGGCAGAGGCAGGCAGATATCTATGAGTTGGAGGCCAGCCTGGTCTACAGAGCGAGTTCCAGGATAGCCGGGGCTACACAGAGAAACCCTGTCTGGAAAAAACAGAAACAAAAAAAAGCAGTTCTCAGATCACTTCAAAGTGAAGCTGATCTTGTCATCACCTCTTTAGTGACGGGATTATAGGTGTACTGCCTATAATCATAGTTTTTCTTTCTTTCTTTTTTTTTTTTAAATGAATATTCTAGGTAACCTTAATATTGATTTTTTCCTTTTTGAATAAATGGTAAGGTTTTTTTTTTGTTGTTGTCATTGTTGGTTTTTTTGTGTGTGTGTGTGTGTGTGTGTTTGCTTTTTTTTCCTTTTGAGACAGGGTTTCTCTGTGTAGCCCTGGCTGTCCTGGGTCTCCCTCGGTAGACCAGGCTGGCCTCGAACTCAGAGATCTGACTGCCTCTGCCTCCCAAGTGCTGGGATTAAAGGTGTGAGGCACCCCTCAGCAAATCCTAAGATTTTAATGATATGTATAATATATAATGTGAAAGAATCCAATCTTGGAATAAGTATATTGAACATAAGAACTATATTTCTTCGTATGACTGCCTGAATATTGTTCTGAATGTCTCATGTACAGGATATTCCAATTAAACTTGCCCGTGATAGCTTAGAGGATCTTCAGTTTACTCGCTTTCATTTTGCGATGAATGGAAAGTCATTTTCAGTGATACTGGAACATTTTCAAGATCTTGTTCCCAAGGTAAGTACTGTGAATTTATGGATGTTTTCATGAGCTTACTGTGAATGGCATTTTAACGATTTGTGTTTGTTTTCTAGTTGATGCTGCATGGCACCGTGTTTGCGCGAATGGCGCCGGATCAGAAGACACAGTTGGTAGAAGCATTGCAGAATGTAGAGTACGTAGTCATGGACTTTTATGGTTTCTTGGTCCCCCCCCTCATGAATTGTAATTTCATTTTCAAATTCAGAATAGTAATTCATATTTCTTATGTATAAGTTTAGCATCCTTAATGTTTCAAAATCTGAAACTTTTTGAGTGTCAGAATAGAATTTGAAGCAAACATTCCAAAATATGAAAAACTCCAAAAATCTGAAATACTTCTTATAACAGATGAGATATGTTGTGTGTGTGTGTATGAGTGAGTGAGAGAGAGAGAGAGAGAGAGAGAGAGAGGCATTCATACCTATAAGATAGGTAAGAACTTTATGGGTTTTGCTTTTGTTTTTGTTTTTTGTTTTTTGTTTTTTTTTCTTTCCAAGACAGGGTTTCTGTGTAGTTTTGGTGCCTGTCCTGGATCTCGCTCTATAGACCAGGCTGGCCTTGAACTCAGAGAGATCCGCCTGGCTCTGCCTCCCGAGTGCTGGGATTAAAGGCCTGTGCCAACGCCGCCCGGCGAACTTTTTTTTTAAAACAAGCTCACCTGCATGTTTGTCTAGCTGAAGTAAAACATCACAATGCTTTCTTAAGGTTATACCTACACAAAGATCATTAATTCAGTGCTCTTTCCTTTGAAATTCATGTATGTGCTTATAGTTTGTTATAAGCAAGCCCCACTCACTCCCCGTTCCCTCCAATCCCCCCATCTCTCCTTCTACTTCTGCCTCCTAGGCTCATGGGTTTTTTCTTCCTTTCTTCAACCTACTCAGTCCACTTAGTGCTACTTGTATATGTGTGGGTGTATAGTGAAAGAGGTGACTTTATAATTTGACTTTTGGGGTATTTTTGTTTTGAAGGCAATGTCTTAGCTAGCCTTGAACTCTTGATTCTCCCAAGTTCTGGGTTTATAGATTCACACAAATGCACTTGGTTCCTGGCTCTGGAGTTTTAGTAACCAGTAATGTTTGAACTTTCTAAGGGAGAAGTCTTTGCTCTACAGGTCAGGAAATCAAGACACCAAAATCATTTGTTCATGTACAGACAGACATAAGTTACTCAGCTCTTTCTGCTTTTAGCCCAGTGTGCTGTCAGTAGACTGTCCTGTCGGGGTCGTCTAGTGTGTCAACTCATTATCCATTAGCTCTCTGTGACTCTGTGCTGGAGAATCCACTGCTTTCTATGGGAGTTGTAATAAAATCTTAAATTTCTTTTTTCTTAGTTACTTTGTTGGGATGTGCGGTGATGGTGCAAATGATTGTGGTGTAAGTAAAGTTTTTGTGGGTTTTTTTTGGTAGTTCTTTTTTTAGCCTGAGTTATAGTCACAAAATTTAATCAGTTTTCTTGAAACAATTAGGCTTTGAAGAGGGCACATGGTGGGATTTCCTTGTCTGAGCTTGAAGCTTCCGTGGCATCTCCCTTTACTTCTAAGACACCTAGTATTTCCTGCGTGCCAAACCTCATCAGGTAATGGAGATTGGGATCTTTCTTTCTCTTTCTGTCTATTCCCCGCCCCCCCCCTTTTTTTTTGAGGAGACCTTAATAAAACGTGCATGTGTTTTGCCTGCGTGGAAGTCTGAGCACCGCTACCATGTGTGTGCTTGATGTCTAAGCAGACCAGAAAAGAGCATCTGGACCCCTGGAACTAGAGTCCGGGCAGTTGCGAGTTGCCTCCATGTGGGTGCTGGGAATCAAACGCTGGATCCTCTGGAAGAGCAGCCAGTGCTCCTAACTGTCCAACCATCTCTCCAGCCCCCTTAGCATGTGTGCACCCCCTTAGCACCTGCTCTGTAGTTTGAGATGGAATCCCACTTTGTAGCACTGGCTGGCCAGGAATTCACTATGTAGCCTGAATGGCCTTGAACTTGTATGATCCCCCATTCTCAGCCTCCCCAGTGGCTATGAATGAATATAGATGTGAGAGCTAGTATTCCTGGCTTGAGGTTTATAATTTTGTTCTAGCTTGTGTTTAAAATATAATAGGGTAAAGTATCATAAAGTGCAATATAAACTTGTTATAATGTTCAGCAGTGTATTTGATCTATAACAGATTGATGCTTTTGTGTTGTGGCATAATTTTTTTGGTATCCAAGAACTTCATTGTAGCTGTGAATGTTGATGTTCGTCTGTCATGGAATTGTGCTCCGAAGGACAGGCTTAAGGTGCTGTTAATCTCATGCCAACATTTCTATTTGCAGGGAAGGCCGTGCTGCTTTAATGACGTCTTTCTGTGTGTTTAAATTCATGGCATTATACAGCATCATACAGTACTTCAGTGTTACTCTCCTTTATTCTGTGAGTACCGGTACCACACAGACATGGTCTTAATGGTCAGGCACCAAAGGTATTGAGCATGTGTCATTGATCTTGAATACATTGATTGAACCTGAAACTTACGAAGTGTGTATAAAATTACCATGTATTAATGGAGTTGAATAGCAGTGCCATTAATTTGGGACACATGTTCCTTAAAGCCTGCACCCATGGCTACAGCTTTGTGGAGAAGAAATGCTGATTTTGTTCTTTGTAGTCTGTAGTACAGATTGGTTTTGCTTGTGTTGGACAGGATTTTATGTTTGTAGGCTAGTCTCAAATTCATTATGTGGTTGAGGACGGCCCTGAAGTCTAAAGATGTATGCCTTCTGTGTTATAGTCACAGTTGTAGTTAACTTTGCTGTGTATTTACAGAAAAAGAAAGACATTTCAGTAATAGTTGATAGAACTTTATGAATGTGGAGAAGAATGTCACAGTAGTTACAGTAGGTTACTCTATTAGATTATGGTTGACATGATCTCACTGTAGAGTTCCTACTGATTGACACTAACATCCTAAAGGTATCTCTGTGAACATTCCCTTTTTACTATTTACAGAGTGTATCAGAAGGGAAGACATAAGTATGAAGAAACTTAAAGATACTGACATTTGAGAACACTGAGGATTAGAATGTTGAATATTTTCAAGTTAAACTTTTTGTACTAATATTCGGCCAAAGTTATGCAATGATTGTTACTGTTATTAATTTCAAAGGCAAATGTGTTTCAGTTTCTGAGCAGGTTCAAGTATCATTTTGAAGGTGTCATTCTTGGGGAAAAACAAGATTATAGCCTGGCAAAGTGCTATGAAAACACTCTTAAACTTTCACAATTGCTGTTCTAGATCCTGAGTAACCTGGGAGACTTTCAGTTTCTCTTCATTGACCTGGCAATCATTTTGGTAGTGGTATTTACAAGTAAGTATTTAGCTAATTTTCATGATTTCAAAGCATATGAAATTTTGAAATTATTTATTAAGTTTTGGTAAATTTGTATCAGCCATTATAAGTAGCTTATCCTGCTCCAGTTTTCCTGTGTATGTTTTATTACTGGTTGTTTATATTTTGCCTAATCTGTTTTCTAGACTAGAAGTGAGTTATAATCCTGACTCATAAATTTTATGGTTTTTTTTGTGTCTTTTTTTTAAACCTTCAGAATGGGTTTCTTTGCACCATAGAGACCATCAAATAATAACTGTTCTTGCTCGGTTAGTAAATGAGGAGAGGATCCTCTGTTAGCCAGTATGGATTTGATCCTTGGCGCATTATCTTACTCTGACTCTTTTTTTCTTCTCTGCTGAAGTAGATTCTTCTTTCATACAGTACGTCCCAAACACAGTTGCCCTACTTCCACTCCTAGCTCCCTCCTCCCTCTCCTCTCCCCCAGATTCGTTCCCGCTCCATTTCCTTTTCAGAAAAGAGCAGACTTCCACAGGACAGCAGCCAAACAAGACAAAACGAGATATAATACAGCCCTTTATTAGGCTGGACAAGGCAACCCAATGGGAGGAAAAGATTCTCAAGAACAGACAAAAGAGTCAGAGATACCCCCACTCCACCTCTTAGGAGTCCCACAAAAGCACCAAGCTAGCAGCCATTACATATATGCAGAGGACCTGGTGCAGTCCAATCCTTACCGTTTCAGTCTCTGTGAGCCCATGTAGCCCTGCTTAGTTGATTTGGTGGGTCATGTTGTCCTGGTGTCCTCCATCCCACAATTTTTCCTTCCCCTTTTACTTGGGGTTCACCCATCCCTGAGGGGAAGGACCTTCAGTTTAGACTCACTGTCTGTATAATGTCTGGCTGTGGGTCTCTGCACCCACTCCCATCTGCTGCCAGAGGAAGCCTCTCTGGAGACTGGACAAACTATGAGTATAACAGAATATCATTCAGGGATCATTTTATTTCATTGGTCATATTTGGTCCTACTGTAGGTTCCTGGGCTATCCAGTCTCCAGTTTCTGGCCATCTAAGTAGTGTTGGGCATGGGCTCCTTTCTTGTGGCATGGGCCTCAAGTTGGACCAGTCATTGGTTGGCCGGCCACTCCCACATATTTTGTGCAACAATTGCCCCAGCACATCTTGCAGGTAGGACAGATTGTAGGTGGAGAGTTTTGTGCCTGGATTGGTGTCCAGGTTTCTCTTTCTGTAGCCTACAGAGTACCTTCTCATGCCAAAGAGACTAGGACATAAGGATGAAGGCTCCAAACCTGCACCAGCTCAACCTCTCTATGTTCAGTGATCTGAATAGAAGTTGTCCTCAGCAAATGGGCCCTGTTACCAGTTTTGAAAGGGCAACCTGCTGTCCTAGCATCAGCCTGGGTGTTTAGGGATCTCCATAGGATCTCCTCCGCCAACAACTCAACCGAACGTAACCCAGGCTTGCCTGCCTACCAAAGATAACCAATTCACACTTCATACCCTCCATTATTAGGAGCCCTCACTGGGGTCACTGACAGACTCTAGGAAGTTTCCACTGCACCAGGTTTCCACACCACCTCGCAAATGCTTTCCAATTCCAGCTGTCTCTCCTCAAACTCTCTTCCTCCGCCCCATCTCCCCTCCCTACCTGATCACTCTGGCTCCCAGCTCCCACCTTCCCTTCTGCCCATAAAATCTGCTCTATTTCTCCCTCCCAGGGAGATTCATGCTTTTTCCCCCCCATAGCCTTCTTTACCTAACCTCTCTGGGCCTGTGGATTATAGCTTGATTATCATTTACTTAACAGCTGATATCCACTTACAAGTGAATACACACCATATTTATCTTTCTGGGTCTGGGTTACCTCACTCAGGATGGTTTTTTTTTTTTTTTTTTCTAGTTCCATCAATTTATGTGCACATTTCATGATGTCATTTTGTTTTAAGCCTCTGAGTAATACTCCATTGTCTTTATGTAACCCATTTTGTTTTATCTATTCAGTTGAGGGACATCTAGGTTGTTTCCAGTTTCTGGCTATTTTGAATAAAGCCATAATGAGCATAGTTGATTAAGTCTCCTTGTGGTATGATGGAGCATACTTTGGGTATATGCTAAAGAGTTAGTATATACAGATTCAACTCAGTCCCTGTCAAAATGCCAACACAATTCTTTACAAATCCTGAAAGATTAATTCTTAACTTCATATGAAAAACAAAAACCCAGGATATCTAAAACAATTGGCTCAACAAAAGGAATTGCTTGAGATATCACTGTCCCTGATGTCAAGTTGTACTACAGAGCTAAAGTAATAAAAATTGTGTGGGATTGGCATAAAAACAGACATCTCCTGATCAATGGAATTGAACCAAAGACCTAGACAGTTGTAAGTCCACATACCTATAGACACCTTTTTGATAAAGAAGCCAGAAACACAGACTGTAATAAAGAAAGCATCTTCAACAAATGGTACTGGTCAAACTGGATGTCTATGTGTAAAAGAATGCAAGTGGATTTGTATTTATCTCCCTGCACAAATCTCAAGTCCAAGTGGGTCTCAATATAAAACCGGATATACTGAACCTGATAGAAGAGAAAGCGGGAACAGCACTGGATGAATTGTCACAGGAGACAGCTTGCTAAACATAACACCGATAGTGCAGGGCCTCATGAAACTGAAAAGTTTCTGTAAGGCAAAGGCACTGTCAGTTGGACAAAGAGACAGCTTATGGAATGGGAATGTTTTTTTTTAACCAACTCTACATCTGATAGATGTTTAATACCCAAAATATATAAAGAACTCAAGAAATTAGATATTATAAAACCAAATAATCCAGTTAAAAAGTGGGGTGAAGATCTAAACAGAATTCTCAATAGAGTAATTTCAAATGGCTGAGAAACACTTAAAGAAATGTTCAACATCCTTAGCCATCAGGGAAATGCAAATCAAACCTACTTTGAGATTCCGTCTTATAGATGTCAGATTGGCTAAAATCAGTAACATAAGTGACAGCTCATGCTGGCGAGGATATGGAGCAAGGGGAACACTTCTCTATTGCTGTTGGGAGTGTAAATTTGTATAGTTACTATGGAACTCAGTATGGCAGTTCCTCAAAAAATTGTGAATCAGTCTACTCTAATTATTGTATTTCTTACTTTTCTCCCCTACGCCTTGGTTTTGTGCTCTCTCCCACCCCCCCCCCCATTTTTTTGTAGTAAAGTAGCTTTTCAATAATCAACTGGAAAAATATTCTGAGTAACAAACATCATCAGTTCTAATGGAGCATGCTCACTTCCATATACTCTTTAGTCCTCGTTATTATTGTTATATTTTTATTTTATGTACTTCAGTGTGTGCCTTCGTGTGTGTGTGTGTGTGTGTGTGTGTGTGTGTGTGTGTGTGCACCATGAATGTGCCTGGTGCCCATGGAGTGGGAAGAAGATATTGGATCTCCTGGAACTGGAATTAATGGATGATGTGATTATTGAAAAGCTGGGAACTGAACTCGGCTCCTTTACAAGAGCAGCAATTGTTCTTTAACTACTGAGCCATCTCTCTAGTCTTTAGAGGACAACCTGACTTAATACTACTAAAGCTGGATTTGCCTGACCTATGTTCTTTAAACTCAGGCTATGGTTTTTTAATAGAATTATTTATTATGTATACAGTGTTCTGCCTGCATGCCAGAAGAGGGCACCAAGTCTCATTATAGATGGTTGTGAGCCACCATGTGGTTGCTGGGAATTGAACTCAGGACCTCTGGAAGAGCAGCCAGTGTTCTTAACCTCTGAGCCATCTCTCCAGCCCCAGGCTATGGATATTTCAAGGGATATTACAAGACTGATGTTGTGTCCTTGTAGATTCATCGTGTGCGGAGACACAATGTTAGTTTTACTAGTGTTGGTGATATTAACATCAAGGTAAATAATTATTATGGTGTGTGACCTGTTAAATTAATAGGAATTCACAAGTCTGTCCATACTGGAAATAAATAAGTACTTGGGAAGTAAGTGAAAACTGTTGTTTTAAGGAACTTGCTAATTAATATTAATTAATTAATAACACATTTGACCAAGAAGAGATCCTGGGCTTCTTTACATTTTAGGAAGATAATTCTTTGTGGAGAGCTGTCTTGTGCACTGTCAGATACACAGGTAAACCATTGGTTACTGCATATCTTCAATGCTGCCAAAATTCCAACTGCTAGAAGTAGAGCCCTTGTCAAATCTTTTCTGGGGTGCTAAAATTACCCCTGGTGAGAATTATGGAGTTAAAAATGCTTAATAGATGATAAAACTAGTTAATGGATAAACAAAATTCTGATAGTGTCAGTGTAACTTTTGACATTAATTATCAAAAGATAAATAGGAACTTTATAGAGAAAACTTGGTAGATCCCACATGTTATCACTTGTACTAATTCTACTTTGTTACTATTCTGTTCATATTGCTTCAGACATTACTAGTAATTTCTTTAAAGGGAAAGCAATTGACTGGGTTTCTATCTCCATGTTTTTTTACGCTATGCTATGGCATACATGGTATGACATGGTTTTTTGCACTTATGATCCTCCTGCCTCAGCCTCCCCAGTGCTGGATTACAAGGGTGCCCCACCACACGTTGGTTTACAGTTACTATTATTTTTACTGGTACTAATGTTTCCCATGAATTTCAGCAAAAAGGTGAAACTTACTGGAAGCATTTTTGAAATAATAAATTTTTTCTCTTACAGATTATTTAAATGTGTATGACATCTGGCTTGAGTGTTTAGAAACTTTTCTTATTAAATACTTAATGGACAAATCCAGAATTTTAAAAGTTTTATTTGCAGTCAATTTTATTATTTCTTTCTTAGTGGGAAATGTAGACAACAGCTTTTTGTTCTTTCCTTTCAAATACAGTGAGTTTAAATCCCGCCTGGAAGGAGCTTGTGGCACAGAGACCACCTTCAGGCCTTATATCCGGGGCACTCCTCTTCTCTGTCTTGTCTCAGATCGTCATCTGCGTTGGATTTCAGTCGCTGGGCTTTTTCTGGGTCAAGCAGTATAAAGTGTGTGATCCGTACTCAGAGTGAGTTGGTCAATCCATCATAAAAATTTGTAGGATGAATGTAAAAAGATGAGCCTTGAAATGTGTATAGAACTTGCCTGCAGCTTGCTTTAAACACCTAATAAATTTTTCCTTTTTGTCATGGTAACTTCTGTCTTTAGGAGAGTGTCTCAGTTTTCTGTTAGTCAGTACCACAGACCAAGTTATTAAGAAAAGAGACTTATCTCCTGGCTGAGAAATAACATAGGCTGACTTTTTTGATGGAGGTGTTCTTAGGCAGTACCAGACAGCACACAATGAGAGACCTATTTAAACTGGGTTTTATAACAGACCTTTTCTGATATGCCCCATTCACCTGTGAATTGCATAAATGGATTAATCCACTCATTGGGGCAAAACCCTAATCACTCAGTCTCTTTTAATATCTCAATGGGGATTGAATCTGAGCATAAACTTTACAGGGGACAGTTCTAAGACTGTAGTAGAAGGTTTACAGGCAAAGTTCTTCTCATTACCTGGATGTGACCTTAGAATCACTTGATCAATTTGCCTTATCTGTAAAATGAGAAAATTGGTATCAGTGTCCAAGAGGTATAGTGTCATACTTCCAGCTTTTCTACCCCAAGTTGAAGAAGCACTGTTTATTTTATTTTTAAATTTCTGAAAAGAATATTATGTGTTTTGTTTTTTGGGTTTTTGTTTTGTTTTGTTTTTTGGTTTTTTTTTTTTTCAAGACAGGGTTTCTTGTGTAGCTTTGCACCTTTCCTGGAGCTTGCTCTGTAGACCAGGCTGGCCTCGAACTCACAGAGATCCACCTGGCTCTGCCTCCCGAATGCTGGAATTAAAGGTGTGCGCGTGCAGCAGCGCCGCCACCGCCGCCGCCGCCACCGCCACCACCACCACCACCACCACCACCTTGGCAGTATTATGTTTATTTGTGAAGTACTTTTGCTGCTAAAAAACTGTGATGACTCAATTAAATGTGAATAATTTTGTCAACTCTTTAGTTATGAATATTTTACTTTACTCTATTGAGATTATCATTGAAATTTTTAGAAAATTTAAAAATATTACTGTTTTGTATGTATATAGGCATTGCCCATGAAAAGGAATGGGTAAAATTTGTCTTGAATCTTTCCAGAGTCCATTTACACAGAGGCTTAACATTTATCAGTGTTCATTGCTGTAACATTACTAATTGTGTATGTTCAACAACAGTAAGCTGTAACTAAAATCATTGGTTGTTATCTTGGTGCCAGTGCTCGGGCAGACATTAGCACAAGTCTTCCTACTTAGTACTTATGGCATAACCCCCAGAGAAGTGCGAATCCCAGGTGAAGAAGTGGTATCAGTATGTTCAATAGATACTATATCCCCCGTTATCATGGGTTGATGCTAAAAGTGGGAGCACTAAAGGCAGACCTGTGGCCTGTTTACATTCACTGTGCTAAAATTTCAAAAATTAAAAAAATTACTTGATTATAATTTTAGTTGACTGGAATATCTAGCTAAAGGGGAAAGAAAAGAAGAAACAACTTTTCTGCCTGCCCTCTGTGTTGCTGCTGCTGTGTCTTTTGCTATAAATAGCATTGTACTTTTTTGTATTGTGATTTAAGGCATCTGTATAACACTGGCCTCTTGGGGAGATGCTGCTGCATTCCTAATAGACTCTTTGTGTGTTCCAGTGTTTGTAATACAACAAGAAGCGCGTGTTGGAACTCGTCACATTTGTTCAATGGAACTGAACTTGATACATGTAAAATACAAAATTATGAAAATACCACCGTGTTTTTTATCTCCAGTTTTCAGTACCTCACAGTGGCGGTTGCCTTTTCAAAAGGAAAACCATTCAGGCAGCCTTGCTACAAGAATTGTAAGTATTACATCATGATTCTACTTAGCTACATAGTCAGACCCTGTCTCAAAAGTAAATACATAAAAACATAAAAGCATAAAGGAATAAAATCAGTAAAGACTTAACTGGTAACTTCTTCACAGATAGACAAGATTTTAGTGCTTTGAATGTTTACTGTCCTCTCTTCACTTTAATGAGCATTCCTATGCCTAAGTTTAAAAATGGAAGTGACAAGTGGTTTGCATAGCCTCTTACTAGCCCTTTCCTTTCTGTGAGTGAGTCCAGAGAATTGGAATTGGAATCAGGAGCCTATAGGAGACTCTCAGGGAGACAGTGGGTATGTTCTCCTTTTGGCTGTTCGACACAGTACCAGCTGCTTTTTTCTCTACTTAAACTGTTGTGGGCAGTGTCTCTGGAATTCCTAATGTTTAGTTACTTTTGCTTCCTACCACAAAAGTGGCCATTGGCATAGAGGTCTGTGTGTGTTTATAGATGATAACATAAATGACAAAAATTAGACCTTATAGACAAAACTTGGTGTTACATGTTAGTTGCTTGCTTTTAAAAATTGAAAATGGGACCAATGAGGTGGCTTAGCAGGTAAAGGCTCTTGTCCTGCCTGAAAAGCTTGACCTAAGTTCAGTCCTTGGAACCTACATAAAAGTGTAAGGAGAGACTCATTTGCATGGAGATGTTCTGTGACTTCCACATATGTGCCATGGCACATATGCCAATTCACACATACAGTAACAATTTTTAAAATTGCAAACATTAGTTGATGTGACTTTTGCTATCATGGAGTAAATGGCAGATATTCTTATGGCCATGAAAAGATGTCATTGTTCCAATTCAAATGTTGGGTCTTGATTTTAGACATCACAGAAGTAATAATCATTAGACCCTTGTTCTCATTCTAAAGTTGAACATTTCCACATTCACTATCCAAGTTTGGCCTCATGTGTTTGAACAGGTAACGCTGAAATTTTGTTTTTTCTTATTACTCATGTTACTGTGTAACTGTATAATAACTATCCTGAGATCCACTAGAACGATGCTGTGGTGCTTAAAATAGGACCTTTAGTTTATATGTAACTTTAATTTGTAAAACTAAAGTTAATGTACTAAAAGGTGAACCTTTGGAGTAGGGGAGGGTTTTAGAGGAAGGGAGTGGAGGTAATATTAAGGGCTTAAACCTAAGGACTCTCTCCACAAGTTAGGTAGGTACTGTACCATTGAATTATAGCCCCAGTCAACTCTCTTTTCACTCACTCCGTCCGTCCATCTGTTCTGGTAAGGTCTTGTGCAGCTCAGGCTGCATAACCGAGGTTACCCTGAGCTTCTGATCTCCTGCCTCCACTTGAGTGCTAGGATTGCAGGTGTTTACCACCACACCCAGTTCATGTAGCATTAGGGGTCCTACCCTGGGGGTAATATATGCAAGGTAAAGCATTCTTCAACTGAGCCCCAGCCTCAGCCCCAGCCCTTCCTTTTTTATTTTAGGTTTTTGAATGAACATTGTATGTGGTTTTCTCTTTTTAGTTATAAAGAGAACTGGTCCTCGGGTTGTTTTCCCTTAGGAAAATTAACTGTATTGGTCTAAGGAAATATATTCTACCCTATCTGTAGTTAGATTGTTGAGAAAGAGATAGATAGACAGACTGATTAATTGATTGATTGATTGAATTACTCCAAGCAGGGAGTTGTAGCCAGGGCTAAACAGAGAAACCCTGTCTTGAAACCACCCCCACCCCCCAAAAAAATCTATTACTTGATTTGGAAAACTTCAAATTTATCTTGTTTAGCTTCCAATTGATGTCAATAAATGATAACCACTTTATTGTTGACAGTGACACTGATTTCTTTTAAATGTTCTGAAATAGTTCAGCAGGAATATAATCATAAAACTACTTTATGCAATAGAGTGTATAGCGGAACCAACATAGTTAGTTGTCCATGTACATTCTGCTAGTTTTCTTTCACCCTTTGTTTTCCTGTCAGTGATGTCCATTGCCATTGGAATTCTGGGAATAGTTCTTTGCTAGGACCATTCAGTTGTTCTCTAGATCTAATCAATGTAATGTATTATATTTATTTTGAGTTTTTGTTTGTTGCTGTAATTAATATCAGTCTCAAATGTCAGAGGCACCCTCTCCTGATTGGTACATTCCCACTGGTACATTTCTGGTTTATTTTCATTTTAAAATGAAACCTACTTTCAGTCTAGCTACACATTTTTAAACTTAGCAGTTACATGTGCACTACTGTGTTTGGCCATGCTTCCATTTCAAGTCCCATGATGATGATGGACACTTGAAGTCCTAACTGTCATTTCTCACTAGATTGAGCTTCTTAGTTTGAGGCAGGGTCTTAACGTAGCTGAGGGGGCATTGAACGTGTGACCTTCCACCTCCCGGGTTGTGGTTTTGGAGGTGTGAGTCACCATCCTGGCAGTTTCAGCTTCTGTCAGAGTGTTGCTTGACCCTTGTAGTTTTTTGTTGGTAAAATCTATCCTCTGTCTTTGTCTGAGAAGATGTTAGTACTGAACTGTCGGCATCTCCAGTTCAGAGGCTGTCTTTGTCTGAGAAGATGTTAGTACTGAACTGTTCTCCAGTTCAGAGGCTGCCTATATTTTTCATGTTTAGTTGTCATGCCTTAATTGGTGGGAAGAGTTCAGATAACTTAGCCCTACAAAATAAGGTTGTCTTTTAGAGACAGGTAACTGAGTGAAAGAAAAGAGATAGATAACTAAGTCAGAAGATGGCGGTTACTGTGGGGAAGGAAACAGGACCGAGAAACATAAAGAGAAGAGTGTACTATGGACAAACCATAGGCGAATGTGTTTGCTCTCTGTATTATTTTGAGTTATCTAGAGGGAATAGGCAGGAAATCCTTTTTTTGTCAAAAAGATTTGTGTTACAGTAAGCTGGGATATGATTAATGGACTTTACATATTTTTCTTTTGGAAAACACTGAGACAGTGTGTTGCTGTCCAATCTAGGCTAGCCTCAAGCTTTTTGGCCTTGAACTGGTGATCTTCCTGTCCCAGTCCCCCAAATCTTGGGATTGTAGACATGTACCGCCAAACTAACTTTCTTTTTTTTTTTTTTTTTTTTCCTCTCGAGACAGGGTTTCTCTGTGTAGCTTTGCGCCTTTTCCTGGAACTCACTTGGTAGTCCAGGCTGGCCTCGAACTCACAGAGATCCGCCTGGCTCTGCCTCCCGAGTGCTGGGATTAAAGGCGTGCGCCACCACCGCCCGGCTCAAACTAACTTTCTAAAAGGATCTGTAGCCCAGGCTGTCCTGGTACTCATTATGTGGAAGTTCAAGGCCATCCTTGAATTTTTGAACCTCCCACCTCACCTCCTGAGTATTGGAATTACAGGAATGTTCCACCATGGCCTGCTCTTTATTTTACATTTTTGAGTATTTAAAAGTATCTACTTAAAAAAATACTTTTGTTATAACAGTATAGCCCCATTTTCGGCGGAATGATTGGACTTTTAACTCAGTTTCTAACCTAACCCCGTGGCCCCGCCCTGCAGTCGCCAGCAGCTTGTGATGCTCTGGCACTTGCTCTGGTGAAGAGGGTTTGCACTCTAACAGGATTGCTGAGTGCTCACTGACCGTCCTAAGAGGACCCAGAAGCTGAGAGTAACCTCCTAACATTCCTGCCTCTCTCACCTCAATACTCGATTTTCCATTCTTATTGAAGTCTTCAAGGATTTTCAAAAAAATGTTTGTGTGCTTATTACATAAAATAAAGCCATGCGACATCTACCTTTTTTGAATAGTGCTTAAGACTTATTTTTATTTATAAGTGTCTCTGTCTCTGTGTCCATGTTAATTGTATGCAATGCTCACAGAGGCCAGAAAAGGGCACTAGAGTCTCTGGAGCTGGAGTTAGATGCAGTTGTGAGCTACCGGATGAGGGTGTTGGGAGCAGAACATGTATCTTGTAGAGGAGCAGCAAGTGCTCAACTGCCGAGCATCTCCCAGCCTGTAGGAGCTTTTTCATCTCCAGGCTAGTGAAAATAATTGTTTTTCCTCTCCTGGAAATCTGGGGCAGATTTTTAGAAGTCAGACCTGGGGTGGCTCAGCAACTTTTGAAAAACATGTTTAGGTAAATATAACAACTTTCTTAACTAAGGAATATATTAGGAACAATTATTAAATGTCGTAAGATTTGAAAAGTTTCTGATGGGTTATGTCTTTATTGAATTGAAACTTCAATCATCAGTCCATTCTGATTCACTCTTCTGAGATAGATCTCATCTTGCAGGTCAGGCTGACCTTAGACTCGGTCTTCTCCCTCTGCTTTCCAGGCCTGCGTCATCATACCTGCCTGGGACTATTTCCTTTAGTTTTGTTCTTTTTCTCCCCATTTGATCTGTTTGTGGTTGTGTAGTTCCAACCAGCACTTTCTTTAACTGCCGTAATAGTTTTAGATAACTAATATGTGTTAATTTAGTTGTACTTGTGCAGGGGAATCACTTGATAAGGGTCTCACTATATTTTCTGGCCAGGAACTCAGATCTGTCTGTGTCTGGAATGCTGAGATGAAAGCATGTGCTACCATTATCTGACATACATTTAAGGTTGACGCCAATAGACTTTAGATGCCTCTAATGAATCTTTTGTGGGGTTGCACAATGTCTTACACTGTAGGAAATAACAACATATGCTTTTTCTATTTCATCAGCACGTAGAGGTGTTTCAACCAAATCTTGACGTAATTATATGCTTCTTGGTGTTTGGCACCTTTTCATTTAAAGAAAATGCCTAATTTAATTGTTTACTTTCTTTTCCAGATTTTTTTGTTATATCTGTGATTATTTTGTATGTTTTCATATTATTCATCATGTTGCATCCAGTTGCCTCTGTTGACCAAGTTCTTGAGGTAAGGCTTAGCATTTCATTTATTACTTGTGTCATGGCTGATAGGAACTGGGGTAACAGTAATAAGACATTAATGGAAAGTGACATTGTAGTATTATGTGGAATGTAAACAGCTAAATAATACTTCTGATGTTTGATACTGAAGATTAAACTTCCTCCATTTATTTTTCCCAGTATTGCTTCTTTCCCTTTGTCTAAGATAGAGTTGTAGTTACTAAAAGATGCTCTAAAAGAAATAACATAATTAAAATAGATTTTATTGATTATACCTGATTAGTTCATTGGCACATCTTTTTCCATGTGTCTTCAGTGGTACCTCTGTCATCTCTCAGTTCCCCACGCATAAAGTTTGTGAGTTTCATCCTGTTAGGAGCTTTGTTTGGTTGGTTGGTTGGTTGGTTGGTTGATTATTCAAGACAAGGTTTCTCTGTAGCTTTGGAGCCTGCCCTGGAACTCACTCTTAGTGTTTTATATATATAAATTTAAAAAAAATACTTATTTTTATTTTGTGTGTGTGAGTGGTTTGCCTGCATGTATGTAGGTGCACTACATGTATGTAGTGCCCACAGGGACCAGAAGAGGGAGCCAGATCAGCTAAAACTGGAGTTGGAGACAGTTTTGAGCTGTTGTGTGGGTGCTGGAACTGAAGCTGGGTCCTTTGCAAGAGGAGCAAATACCCTTAACCATTGAGCCATCTCTCCAGTCCGTGTGCATATTTTAAACTAGCTTACAAAGAGGTTTCCCTAAATTTTTCCTTAGCTCACCCCTACTCCCTCTTCCTCCCCATCACCTTAAACCCTGCTTAACTACTAATGTTCTTTCCCTCTACTTTTTTTTTTCCAGAGCTGAGGACCGAACCCAGGGCCTTGTGCTTGCTAAATCCCCAACCCCTCCCTCTACTTTTTTTTTTTTTTTTTTTTTTTTTGGTTTTTCGAGACAGGGTTTCTCTGTGTAGCTTTGCGCCTTTCCTGGAACTCACTTGGTAGCCCAGGCTGGCCTCGAACTCACAGAGATCCGCCTGGCTCTGCTTCCCGAGTGCTGGGATTAAAGGCGTGCGCCGCCGCCGCCGCCGCCGCCGCCGCCGCCGCCGCCGCCGCCGCCGCCGCCACCACCCGGTGGTAATTCAGTTTTTTAAGCTTCTTAGAAACCACTGGTTTCCATGGTGGCTGTGCCAGTTCACATTCCCACCAACAGTGGATTAAGGGTTCTTTCCTCACATTTTCACCAGCATTTGGTAACGTTTGTTTTCTTGATTGTAGCCATTCTGACTAGGTGAAATGGAATCTCAAACCAGTTTGGGTTTGTTTTCGAGTTGACTACTGGTGTTGAATACTTTTAAATGTTTATTTGCCCTTTTTTGGGGGGGGGGGACTCACTGCTCAGTACCCCACTCCCTTGTTTGGGGTGGTGCTGTTTTTTTACTGTTTAGTTTCTTGAATTCATTGTATATTCTATATACTAATCCTCTGTTGGATGTATAACTGGCAAAGTTTTTTTTTTTTTTTTTTTTTTTTAACCCATAGGCTGCCTCTTCAGTGGGTTGACAGGATTTTGTTGGTGGTGGTTTTGCTGTACGGAAGCTTTTTAATTTCATGCAATCCTATTTGCTATTGATCTTACTTCCTGCCTGAGTGGTCAGAGTCCTATTCACAAATTCCTTCCCTGTGCCAATATCTTAATGTGTACTCTACCTTTTTCTTGAAGCAGTTTCAGAGTTTCAGCTCTTGTGCTGAGGTTCTTTATCCATTTGGAGTTAAGATAAGGAACTAGTTTCAGTCTGCATTTTGGTCTTCAGTTTTCCCATCATATTTTGTTGAAAATGCTGTCTTTTCTCCACCGTGTGCTTTTGGCATCTTTGTTGAAAATGGAGTTGCTATAGTTGTGTAGACTCTGACGAATCCTCTCTTCTAGTCTATTGATCTCCGTGTCTGAGGTGGTGGTGGTGTTTGCCAGTACCATGCTGCTTTTGTTACTGTGGCTCTTCAGCATAACTTGATATCAGTTATGGTTATACCTCCAGCAGTGTTATTTTTGCTCAAGATTACTTTGATCAAGTAGAGTCTTGTTCTTCCTTGTGGGGGGGGTCTCTGCCAACATCAGAGCCAGCAGAGTGCCAATCTGTGTTAGGCAAGAAGGAAGTCTGGTTCAATACTACTCAGTAGCCAGTGTTGCCTCAAACTTTGAGAGTCTGACACCAGGCAGTTTGTTTCAGGCATATTTAAGCACAGCATAATTTTGGGGAAAGTTCCCTTGCGATAATTAACTCAATCCCATGTGTACAATAAAACTTAAGACATGATTACATCAAAACTCTTTATAAAGTACAAGTGGCATTTTCCGTAAAGCTAGGTTCTGTAGATTGATTAACTGGGAAAAGCTGGCTCGAGGTAAACAGCTCATGATAAAGGTTTGGGAGAGGACAGCATTATGTAGCACTATAGAGATAAATGTAAGAGTCTGGGGGAGTCAGGTGTGGCCTTGCCATATGGTTGGTGCAGAGGTCACCAGGCTACTAGCCACATCCACTCGCAGCCTTTGGAAATACTTCTTTGAAGAGACAGCCCTGTATGTTTAACATTCTTTTCCCCCTAGTGCTTAACTTCGTGTCTCCTACACTTCTTTATGAGTTTTCTTAATGTTGATCTATTTTATAGAAAGTCCCATGGACTGCTGAAAATAATGGATTTGCAATGTTTGGATGGAATGTTCTGTGGGTGTCTCTTAAAGGCCATTTATCTATGATATCGTCTAATTATCGTCTTTATTTTTTTTGTCAAGAAGATCTGCCAATTGAGAGAGTCAGGGGTTTGAAGTTACCCACTACTATTGCTTTAGGGTTGATCTGTGGCTTCACTTCTTTTTTTTTTTTTTTTTTTTTTGGTTTTTCGAGACAGGGTTTCTCCGTGTAGCTTTGCGCCTTTCCTGGGACTCACTTGGTAGCCCAGGCTGGCCTCGAACTCACAGAGATCCGCCTGGCTCTGCCTCCCGAGTGCTGGGATTAAAGGCGTGCGCTACCACCGCCCGGCCCCTGTGGCTTCACTTCTAATAGTATTTGTTTTCTGAAAGTAGTGCAGCTGTCTTTGGGACACAAACATTTACAGTTTTAATGTCCTCTTGATGTGTGAAATGACTGTCTTTCATTACTTGTTTTGACTTCTAGTCTCTTGTCAGATAGTAAACCACCTGCTTGTTTGTTAGGTCCATTTGCTTGCAGTACCTTTTACCCAGCCTTTCACCCTAAGGTGGTATGTCGGTCTTGTGGTGAGGTACATTTCTTAGAGGCAGCGAATTAATGGTTCTTGCTTTTTTTTTTTTTTTTTTCTTTTTCTTTTCTACTGGGTCTTCAATTTAGGAATTGAGGCCATTAATATTCACTTACCATGGAAGGTTGTGTATTGATTCTTGTCATTTTCTTGATTTTGGGCAGTGCTTTTTTTCTTTTTCCCCCCTCTCACTTAACAGTTATGCAGTTCTTTTGTTTTGTTTTTTATTCATTGCTTGCTACCCAGTTCCCAAATAAATAGACTTATTCTTACTTATGAATGCTCGGCCTTAGCTTGGCTTGTTTCTAGCCAGCTTTTCTAACTTAAATTATCCTGTTTCTCTTTAACTACATTTCCTCTGCGCTTTTTACCTTTCTTTATTCTATAGATCTCTCTTTCTCTTCCATTTTGACTCTGGCTGGCTGGGTGGCTGGCCCCTGGCATCCTTCTCTCACTCCTCCTCTTCTCTCGAGCCTAGATTTCTTCTCCCATTTATTCTCTCTGCCTGGCAGTCCACCTGTTTCTCTCTCCAACTTAGCTATTTATTGGCTGTTCAGCTCTATTAGACCAATCAGGTATTTTAGGCAGGCAAAGTAACACAGCTTCACAGAGTTAAACAAATGCAACATATAAGAATACAACACATCTTTGCATCATTAAACAAATATTTCACAGCATAAATGAATGCAGCACATCTTAAATATTCCACACCATTATGTAGTTTGTTTTATTCTGTAGTGTTATGGATGGATCAGTTTCTCTTCAGTATGAAAAATTCCTTAAAGTATCTTCTATATAGAGCTGGCTTAGTGATCACAAATTTTGTCTATTTTTATCATGGAGAGTTTTTATTTTTCTTTCAGTTATGACAGCTTTGCTGGGTATAGTATTCTGGGTTGGCAGTTATCTCTCAGAACTTGAAAGACATCATTCCAAGTCTTCTGACTCTTAAAATTTTAGTCGCATGACCTGTTCTTCTCCTGATAAGCCTGCCTTGATATATGACTTGTTGGTTTTCCCCCTGCTGCTTTTAATTTACTATTTTAATTGTGCTGTGACCGAGGAGATTCTTTTCTGGTCTTGCCTGTTTGGTCCTCAATGCCTCCTAGAACTTGGTTGGCATCTTTTCCTAACATGAAGAAATCTTGTTAATGTTTCTCTGCCTTTAGAATGAGATTTTTCTCCTGTGCCTATAACCCGTATATTTGGTCTTTATAGAGTGTCACACTTTTTAAAATTCTCGTTGGTAACTTTATTAATTATCTTCTTCTGTGTTGGTTTGTTCTAGTTCCTCCACTTTCTCTCCTCCCCTTGGTCCATTCAGGTGCTGAAACTTTGCAGGGAGATTTTTATTTGACTTGTTTCCGTTCCCAGCATGCAGATTAGTTTTTCTTTAGGAGTTCCGTCTCTCTTTAGAGCCTTGCGTTGCCTTCTCTGTTTCATTCAGTTGCTTATGTCCCCATTCAGCAGCTTATCTTCTTTGATTTCTTCAGGCATGCTTACCTTTTGCATTCTCTGCCGGGGCTTCATATAATTCATTCTTACTAGATGCCATTACTGTAGGATTAGTAATTTTTGGAAGAGTTGTTTTTTCCAATTTCTTACGTTACTTCTTTGGAGTTCACATATCTGGAATTATTTCATTACTAGGAATGTTTCTTTTTTAATAAGATACATTCTTTCAATTGGAGTGCTAATTGTGAGACTTGGATATGGTAGAGTTGAGGGTCAGTTTAAAAAGGAGTTCCTGGTGGTGGGCTCTGTCTATTCCCTGAGAATAGTAACCACAGCTGCTGGACATTATCTTTACGGATGTGGTAACCAGTCTGTTGGAGAATGAACTACCACTGATAATATGGAGTATCCTGGGATTTCGTTACTGAGGTTAGGATTAGGAGGAAAGTTGGGAGGGTGAGGATAAGGATGAGTTCAGCTTTGTAAAAAGAATCAAGGAGAGGGAAGTTGAGATACTGTTAGGGCCTACAGATGGTAGAAATTGTTCAGGCTTATAACTGATAGGTAAAAAGAGGCTTATAACTGATAGGTAAAATGAGGCAGGATTAAGAATGAAAAAGGAGCCGAGCAGTGGTGTCACACGTCTTTAATCCCAGCACTCAGGAGGCAGAGGCAGGTGGATCACTGTGAGTTCGAGGCCAGCCTGGTCTAGAGAGCGAGATCCCCGAAAGGCACAAAGCTACAGAGAAACCCTGTCTCAAAAAACCAACCAACCAACCAAACAAACAAACAAAAAACAATGAAAAAGGAAAAGACATTAAAATAAGGGGTAAAGTATTTGAGATATAGACGAAAGGGATAATTAAAAAAAAAAAAAAAGCCTTGTAGTAGACTGGATGAAAAAACATACACAACAGTTCCCAAACCTAACAGCAGCAAACAGACAAAAGCAAACCCTCCAGGAAACAGGCACAAATAAAAGAGCATCTCTGCCTGGAACTGAGAGGTAAAGTGCTCAGATCCCTACAGCTCTCAGCTCCGTGTTGGGGGAGGGGATAGGGGCTGGTGCTCTCTGCAGTCTGGGTCCTGTCCTCCTCACAGCTCTTCAGAATAGAAGGGGAGCCTCTTTTCCTGTTTATCAATCTGGGCCCCCAAACCCATGGGATGGTGGCACCTATGATTAGAATCCTGCATCCTTAGTCAGATCCTTTTTGAAAACGTTCTCACAGAGTAAACAGTGAAGATTCCTTTCAGTAGTGTAGTTTTCTCCATGAGATGTTTTGTACATTTTTGTTAGATGTATTGCAAGACTGTTATATTAAGGGAACAAACACCATTATCCATTTACACTGATTTGGGATACCAAGGCAGGAGGATTGCTTGAGCTTAGGAGTTTGAGGCTACCCTGGGCAACAAAGTGAGACCTTGTCTTTAAAAAAAGAAGATCCAAGAGAAATCCGTAGTACAGACTTTTCCCTATTTTTTTTTTTTTTTTTTTTTTTTTTTTAGCTAACTTCATTTAGGTTATTTCCAGTATCTTGATGTTCTAAGTTATTATAACACAAACAAATGTGTATTATAGGCTAGGGCACAAAAGTGGAATTCCTGGGAGTGTAGTTTTGTCTTTTTTGTTGTTGCTATTGTTTTTTTTTTTTTTTAAGATTTATATTATTTGTATGTGTGTTTACATGTGGATATGTGTCCTTGAGTGCAGGTTTTCCTCAGGCCAGAGGCCTCAGATCCTCTGGAAACCGGAGTTGAGTTTGTGAGTCACTTGATAGTAGGTGCTGGGAACTGACTTTGGGACCTTGGAAGAGCAGCACACGCTTTTAGCCTCTTAGCCATCTCTTCAGTCCCATGTGTGTTTGTTGTTGTTAGTTATTGGTTGGTTTCCCCCCCACCCCCGAGATGATTTCTTTGTGTAACAGCTCTGGCTATCCTGGAACTTGTTGACTCTGTAGATCTGCTTGCTCTGCCTCCTAAGTGCTGGAATTAAAGGCATGCATGGCCACCACCACCACCTAGCTTAGCCCCCCCCCATGTTTTCATTTTTATAAAGATCTGTTGTATGTGTGTTTGTAAGTGTCTACACACATGTATATGTACTGCAGCTTGTCTGGTACCCAAGTAAGCCAGGAAAGGATACCACTGATCCCTTTGGAACTGGTGTTACAGGCATTTGTGAGCCACCATTCTAGTGCTGGGAACTGAACCCAGATCCACTGTAAAAACAGCCAGTACTCTCCTCCACCAAACTGTCTGTCACTCTGGCCCCACAGCGTTTCCTGTTGCCATAACAAAATAGTTGAAGAAAGACAGTTTATGGAGAGAAGAGGGGGTTTTGTTTTGGTCTTTTTGGCTTAAAGTCCTGGAGGTCTGAGAGCACTGCGCCAGCATCATCAATTCAGCTTTTTGTGAGGACTTCCATCTCCTCTCAGGGCCGAAAGGTGGAAAATCAAATTGGCACGTGTAGAGGAGGTCACAGAGTAAGAAGTGTAGTAATAAAGAGCCATGGGGCCCAGTTCACTTTCGAACACCCTGCTCTTGCTATTATAACTAAATTACCTTAGCAGAAAGTACATTCATCCTTCCTTGGAAATGGAATCCCTGTAAAGTCCTCACTCACAAAGGCCCCCTTACCCTTAACGCTTATATTGGGAACCACATTGCCACAGGAGTTTGGAAGAGTGACAGACCTTACCCATACCACAGGACGTTTTATCTTGAGTCCTCATCAAAACTGCATTACTGAATTTTGAAGAGCAGTGTCTGGGTGTGTTCATGTGTTTCATTGAGAGATTTAGTTAAGCGTTTTAAACACATATTCTGCTCACCTCCATACACTCTGTCACCTAGCATGGCTGATGTAGTGAAACTGCCCTGACCAAGATCATTAACCACCTTAGTAGTTCCATCCAAAGGGTGTGTCTCTTTGAAGTTTTTTCCTGAGCTGTTCTTTAGTTCCTGAAGTATTGACCCTCATAACCAGGCCAGTGTTTTCAAACATCTTCCACTTAGATTGCGGTGCTTTTTTCCCTCTGGCTTTTCCTGCCTGCCGTGGTCCTCATTCTGGGTCCCCGGTGTGGGTCTGCTCTCTGGTTGTGTCTCTCTCTTAGCTCGGTACTCAGATGATCTCCTTGTAGTCAAGGTTTGCTTGTAGTTGGCATCAGTAAGTTCAAGACTGTTCAGTCTATACCCCAGATGAGCTGTCACTACTGAGCTGTAGACCTGAATTCGAAGTGACAGCCGTTCCCCAAATGGAGCATTTGAAAAAGCTAACTTTGAGGTTGAACGAGCTTGGGATAAGAGTGTTTGCTGGACCCAAGTTCAAATCCCAGAACCCACGTAAAACACTGGATATGGTTGTGTGTGCTTCTAATCCCAGCACCAGGGGCATAAATTGGAGAGTGATAGAACAGGAAACTGACATCCTCCTCTGGCCTCCTGTGTGCACATAAGTGTGTGCATACATCACACATACAGCATCTAGATGCTAAGGCTTAAAGCTAAATGTATTGGCTGGGCCCCAGCACTCAGGAGGCAGAGCCAGGAGGATCTCTGTGAGTTTGAGGCCAGCCTGGTCTACAGAGCAAGATCCAGGACAGGCACCAAAACTACAGAGAGAAACCCTGTCTCGAAAAAAAAAAAAGCTAAATGTATCGTGTTCTCTTTCCATTTTGCTGGTTCTCTTGATCCCACCTCTTTTTAAAGTGTTTTTGTTTTGTGGCTTCTTTGTTTTGTTTTTACCATTGTTTAGTTTCCCTATTCTGGAGATTCTTCTATCCTTACTTCAGGTTCATTGGCCCTAGTCTGGTTTGGCCTTCTGGCATCTCTTGCCAGTCTCCTCATCTCAAACTTACTGGACCATTAGTGTATTGTTAATGTGAAGTTCATTAGGTCATCTCACGCCTTGGCCTCCTAGTATCTTGCTAACTGAAAGGATCTTTTAGGTTGTAGAGAACAATCAGATTTTAGTTGGATATGATGGCATGTGCTTGGCATGATAAGCTAGCTGCTTGGAGGCTTAAGTAGGTGGAAGTCAGCTTGAGGTTTGGCCAGCATTAAATGAGTGGTCGCCTCATGTTTTGAAAAGGTTTCTTTTTAACTATGTGCATGTCTAGAGGAACGTGCATGCTGACTTCAGTGCCTGCAGAGGCCAGACGAGGACATTGAATCCCTTGGAGCTGGAGTTAACAGGTAGTTGTTAGCTAGCAGATCCGGATGCTAGGAACCAGAGTTAGAGCCTTTGGAAGCACATGCTCCTAATCACTGAGCCATTGATCTAACCTCTGCCTCATTTTTGAAAGGCAGATTTTTTATTTTAAAAATACAGACTTGTTAGACATGTATAATACTGTAGATTAGGGCATGGACTTTTGAGTCTCTTAAGATTTAATGCTGAGTTCAGTCACTTTTTAAATTATGAGATAGACTTTTATTGTGTGAAAAGATACATGCTTTGTGGCATTATTAAAAGT
The DNA here is from genome assembly GCF_007827085.1 of Peromyscus californicus insignis. Lineage (NCBI taxonomy): Eukaryota > Metazoa > Chordata > Mammalia > Rodentia > Cricetidae > Peromyscus > Peromyscus californicus. The sequence continues at coordinate 15,617,931 of NW_026294458.1, read as the reverse complement.
TAAATAGATAAAGTGTGTGAATATAGGTACGTAATAGGATTTCAGTAAACTCAGATTTTTTGTTTATTTTTTTTAGAAAGGTCTCTAGTATCCCATTCTGGCTTTGAACCCACTAGGTACCTGAGGATGCCTGGACTCATGATCTTCTTTTATCTACCTCCCAAGTACTGGGATTACAGGCATGTGCTACCATGTCTAACTTCATAAAACCATGATGTAATGCTGTAATATCAATTAAGAGTAACTATAATTTTTTGTCTTCTAGATTGTGTGTGTACCCTACCAGTGGCGTATATATATGCTTATCATTGTTCTTATCAATGCCTTCGTGTCTATCATGGTCGAGGTAAGCAAGCACTCAGCTTTGGGATTCTTGGGTGATTTAAAGGTGCTGGTGATGATAGTGGTGGGGAGAACAGGTAATATTATTTATTATACAGAAGCCCACTCTCTCATTTCATTTTAGGCAAATTCTTTTAGCTTGCCAATCAGACCTTTCTGTAGTTCTGTCAAGAGATTTGATGGAGTTGTATTCATGAACATAGGCGGCATTAGGTAGTGAGGTAGCAAAAATGAGTGGTGAGTAGAAAGAGAAGTAGGTATCCAGCAGCTCACAGAACCGCTTGTGTTCCCTAATGGAAAGCAGAGTGTACCGCTTAAGAAGAAAATAGCCTTCGGGACAATGTCTCTAAAAAGAACTAGTAAGTTCTCAAGCTTCTCTTTATATCGGTGTAAGAAACAGACAAGACAGTGGTAAAGTTGTGATGTTTAAGGACTTGTATAGTAGAGGCTTTTGAAAGTATGTATTTATTTTAGTGATAATTCTAGATTGAGAAATTATGCTGAAATTCAGCTATCCCAAAAAGATAGCTTGGATTTAAATTGAGATGTGATGGGAGCATGAATATTTGTAGTCGATCATTTTAAGTTGTTCCATAGAATGTGTATTTTCTATTCAAGAGTCCTAGAAAGCACAGTAAGACTGTATCGTAAGCACTCTCTTTCCTATTGTGTAGGTTCATTTTTTTTCAGATGTTGTTTTTTATTCCTGTTATCTAGAGAATTATTTGTATTGGATGCTGATGAAACGTTTGTAGAGAGATGTAGACAGAATATTAGATATTAAGTGAAAATAACTCTTTAAGAAAAAGGCTATGAATCATCAGCATTGTTAATTTAAGGAAGCACTGGGGATCAGAACCTGATTTGTAGAAAACTTAGTTTTGTTTTATCAAGAATTTTATGACTTGTATTTGTTATTAGAGTTGTTATTTATCCTTTTGTAGTATTGACTGAGGTTTGCCATATGAAAAGCCTTTCACATTGTTTATATTAATGATGCAGCATTGTGTGAATGTTATGAAATGTGCATGTTGGAAGGAATGACCTGGCGTTTTTAATTCTTACCTCACTGGACTGTCTCTCAGAGCTTCTTCCTTGACACGGTCCTTTGGAAAGTTGTGTTCAGTCGAGACAGACAAGGAGAGTGTCGTGTCACCACCACACAGCCGCCACAGGTTGGGATCGAGCAGTTACTCTTGATTCTTCACGTCCCTATTGGCTTTCCTCTGTGTGCTTTGTTCTGTTATCTGTGTGTGCAGCTTCGGCCTCCTCTCTGTGCCTGGCATTTCTTTTCCTTTTTTGGTAAGGAGTCCGAGAAAACTCATGGCAAGCACTTAATACAGGCTTTTTAGGACTTTGGGAATTTCCTAAGTCTTTTCCATTCCAATCCTCAGTATGTGTGTATGTGCATGAGCAAATGTCTCGGTCTGTCTGTCTTATCCTCAGACATGAGAGTTAATTCTTTCTCCCTCCACCTCCCCGAAGGGTTTCTCTGGGTAGCCCTGGCTGTCCTGGAATCATTTTGTAGACCAGGCTGGCTTTGAACTCACAGAAATCCGCCTGCCTTTGCCTCATGAGTGTTGGGATTAAAGGCGTGCGCCACCACCACCCGACTGAGAGTTAATTCTTTAATTTCTGCCTGCTTTATAGTTTCTGTGTTTGATTTTCACATGTAAATGCCAGTCATGTAAACAAATTTTTGTTTTTATTGGATCAGAACCAAGAGACACTTTCTACATGCGGATTTATTTCTGTGTTTCTGTTTTGACAGCTGCTATGCATTAATTTAATGTGGCCTTGGGCTCTACCTGACCAGTACTTCTCATTCAGAAAAGTATTTTCTCATTTCTGTGTAAGCAGTGGTGAGGGCTTTGAAAGACAGTGAAATAGCCTGTGATTTATCAGGTAGCACAAAGCTCTGGCAAAAGGAAAGAGAAACAGATGAATAGCTCTGTTAGTTAGTGTGAGGATGCTCCAGTAGAGCTCTTGACAGAATGGACAGGTTAGACTTAGTCTGTCGATGGCTGTCATTCAGTCAGCCCCATGAGAACTTGAGCATTCAACATCTCTCCTTGCCAGGAGTTGCAACACACAGTCCCAGCACCTGAGAGGCTGCAGTAGAAGATCACAGAGAGTGCAAAGATAGTAGATTGTAACGCATTAGAACCCATAACCCATTGCTCTTTATAGTGTGGGTGATGTGCCTTGCTAATGCGTGTTCAAGGATTGGCTGACATTTCTGACTTAGACCATTAACTCACTGTCATCACCTTTTCCCTAAATGGTGACCTCCCGAGTTTTGTGTTGGTGATTAAGCAGGCCTGAGATCCAGGTTTGATGCTGGGCTTGCTGTGTAAGATGGAGAGTGCCACTTTGTGCTCTGTGCTTATGGTGGACTAACAACGGCATGCAGTGACAGCATGGGTCTGAGGTCAACTCCAGTTCTTCTTCCTCAAAGCAGTGTCATGCCTGTTTGTCACCAGTAGTGAGCAAGACCAGAAAGAACTGTGGGGCTCAGGTCCTTTAGCTGAATCTCCTTGGTCATAATGACATAGCTGTATTTTCTTTTGGTGACTTCACTATCACTACATTATTTCAGAAGGTCAGACTGTCTCAGGTCACCCTTCTCATGTGAAATATTAGTATTGGAAAGACACAGGCCTAGGGAAACATGCAAATTTTTACCTTCTCCAAAGAGATCTCTAACCTTGTCTAAATAGCAAGTGCAGACATGTTCTGAAGAGGAGCTTATTTGCTTATTTAGTCAAATGAGTCTTTTAAGTCCCCTATAAAATGCTTTTTGGTTTTGGATTTTGGAGACAGGGTTTCTGTGTAGCCCTGGTTGTCCTGGAACTCAATCTGTAGACCAGGCTGGCCTCAAACTCAGAGATCTGTTTACCTCTGCCTCCTGAGTGCTGGGATTCATTGCCACCCTGCCTGGTTCAGAGAGATCCCCAGCACAATAAAATGGCTATCTATTTGTTATTTACTACTGTCTTTTTTCCTTAAAATCTCTAAATAATGATTCTTAACTTTTAAAAGTTTTTATTTCATGTGAAGTTCCACCTCTAAAAATGTTCCTGGGAGGGAATAGAGATACAGGGACAGTCCATTAGCATGTAAGCTCAGCATTCTTGCAAATTGACCCAATTTGGATATCATTGGGTAGACAAGAATTTTGGCCTTAGTTCTGTGGTTTTAAGAAAGCACTTTTTGGAGTTTTACTTTTAGAAAAGGAGAGTCCTTCTATTAATGCATATTGTTTCCTCTAGTGATGCTCCTGTGTGTAAGTAATGCTGAGTTTCTCCTCCATCAGGGGCAACTCTGTCTAACTCCTCTCCCCCATCAGGGACCACTTGGCAGTGGCTCTGGACAGTTTTGGTTATCAGAAATAAGGGAGAGGTTGTTGTTGACATGTAGGTGGGTAGAGGCCATTGGGGCTGGTAAATAAATGTCCTGTGGTACATAGACAACCACCCCAGCCAAAAAAGAATTGTGTGGCTCAAGGTCCCACCCTTGCTGAAGTAGAAAGCCCTGCTGAGTGGAAGGAAGCAGAGATGGCTGGCGGCACTAGGTTCCTCCAGGCCTCGTGGTGTGTGGTGCTGTGATTCCGCCACAGTCCCTACTCTGCACTGCCCAACTGGTGCTGCTCGTTTTTACAGAGAAGCCCATGAAAGCCCAGACTGCAGCTCTCCAGTTTTGTGTTGGTGTCAGAGAAAGAACACCCTTTCTTTCCTTACCACATTCAGGGGCACACTGAGTTAGTTCAGAGCTGTAGGCTTCACGCTAAACTGAAGTGGTTGCATTTGAAAGCCACGAGAGAACTAGAATCATGCTGTTGTACACTGTGACCCTGTTGAGGTTATGTACCTGATACATTTTATCTTTAGTGAAAATCTGTGAACTGTAGCCATTATGCAACTTAAAAAAAAAAAAAACTATTTGAAAATACCATTTGAACTTACTTAGATTGCTAGTTTGGATTGTATTTGTTTTATATTGAGGATTGATGTAGAAGATTTATGAATACCACAGTACATGCTGTGCATGAAGAAATGCTTCCTAAATGACTGCTAGCCATAAAGAGCCGGGCATTAGAATGAGCAACTTGGAGTGTCTCAGAAGCAAGATTGTGGCTGCAGATCTTCATAAACGTTCTGTGTGGTTTCCCTGTTGACCCGTGGACTCTTGCTCTTCTTGTTTTGGAGATTCTATTTTTGGCCACGTTAACCATCCCCAATTAACTAAATCCAAGGATCCAGTGTTCTGCTGCAGGGACTGGACCTCTGTGTTGGGGAGATCCAAGTGCTCACTCTAAGCCCCGTGACTAAATACGCTTTGTGTTCCACATTGACTGCCTGTCTCCCTTGCTGTCATCCTTCCTCTCCTGATTTCTCACTCTGTCATGACTGTAGCCTTCAATTTTCTCTTCCAGTGAATTTGTGTTGTTTGAGGATGTGTGTGGTACATTTATGTGCAGTCTCACGAACTTTGTGTGTAGTGTAGTTTGTTTGTTTGTTTGTTTGTTTGTTTGTGACATTTGGGGGAGATAAGGGTACAGGAACAAACATGTTTCTAATTATGGTGGAATAGGGGAAATCTCAGGTGTTCCTTGTGACTTGATGTACAATGAATATACATTGTTTTAAACATGTGAATATATATGTATATATAATATATCCCAAAATGTTAAAAGAAATCTGCAATTATGATGCCATTTGTGATTAGCTTTAATTATATTGCTTGCCTTTGTTTCCACGGGTGTAGAACAGTGAATTTAGAGGGGAATGTGTGTGTCTTCAGTTCTATTACTTGGGGCTTTTTGCCTGTTCTGCGTCACCTTCCCAAAGGACTCATCTGCACAGACAAGCATGACGTGTTTCTCTGTGATGCTTTAGCAATGCTGTGATAAATGGAAGAGACAGCTTTCATATTTAGGAACAATGATCTTTGCCACAGTTGGGCTGAAGAGTCCAAGCACCGGGGAAGCAGTAAAATGTAGTAGTGTAGTGTCATCTCAGATGACCGGGGTGGGAAGGGACCTGCTAGCCGTTCTTGATCACCCGAGGGATCCTGTGCATGGTGACTGTTGGATCCTAATACACAGTGATTTGTCATGAACGCTTTAAAAAAGAGAATAACGAAATATCACACCTGTAACCCCCACCTGGGGCTTTCCTTTTTTGGATGCAAGATCTCACTGTAAAGCACTGGCTGACCTTGAACTCAACGATGTAGACCAGGCCAGCCTCAAACTTCTGAAGATCCTCCTGCCTCTGCCCTCCTGTGTACTGGGATTACAGGCAAGTGCCACCATGCACAGCTCATAACTTTCATTGTGATGGTAACAGGGGTTACTGGATGAATAATCTTCAAATCTTTTATAGTTTTCCCTAGGATGTAATATAACTTATCTGTGACTACAGTTTTGCCTTTAAATCCTTGGGAGCGATGCAACTCAATGTCATATCTACTTACTGAAGAAGAGAGGCAGGGTTACTGATGGTTGTCTCACTGTAGTGAGAGAAGCACCAGGAATTACAGTTTTAGAGCTTTTGTTTTGAAGTACTTTTGGTCCTTCCCATTGGCTGCTACTTGCCTTAATTGATTGATGGATCGATCTGTTGAGATAGAGGTATCACTTTGTAGCTTAAACTAGCCCCAAACCTGCTGTTTAGCTCAGCTTGGTGGTGAGCCCCCAAATCATCTGCCTTGCCTGCCTGCCTCTCCCCCCCCCCCCCACACCCCCAGTGCTAGGATTGCAGGGACTACACACGCCTGGCCAGTGAAGAAGCATGTTTCAAGTATGTATTATAACACATTGCCTTTCTTGGCTGTGGGTACTTTGGATGTTCATATTTGTATTTGTATTTCCATTTTGTAGGATGGCTTCCATTGAGGTTAGAGCCCAGTGTGGATTGACTCATTGTTGTTTGGCAGAAGAATGATCTAGGATTTAAATTTTCCTTGGGAGAAGCAATAACCAAGTAATTTATGGTCTGTTTTCAGAGGTGAAACAAGAGTCATTTAGATTAATTCAAACTTCACTTGAAACTATTCTGTTTATTTTTCTTCAAGAACTTTGCCTTCCTGTTCTCCAAGGATTATTTATCTAAGGTCGTATTCATCAGTAGCATCATGATTGATCACAATGGTCTCAGCTTATTTTTATTTTGTGTATTGGTGTTTTACCTGCATGTGTGTCTGTACCATGTATGTGCAGTGCCTGTGGAGGACAGAAGAGGGCGTTAGAGCTCTTGGAACTGAAATTACAGATGGTTGTGAGCTAGCTGCCATGTGTGTGCTGGGAATTGAACTTGGGTCCTCTGAAAGAGCAGTTGCTTCTCTTAATGACTGAGCCATCTCTTGAGCCCAGCACTTGCTTGTGGAACATCAAGGGAAACTTTGGTGAAAGTAGTTTTCTGTCAGTGAGAATATGGTGGTACTTGTTTTTTAAAAACAGTCTTATTGTGTAGCTGTGTGAGTTAGGCTTTTCTTGCTGTGATAAAATACCATGACTGATGTGACTTGGGGAGGAAAGGGCTTATTTGGCTTACAGGTTACAGTCTATTATCAGGGGAAGCCAAGGCAGGACCTGAAGCAGAGGCCATGGAGGAACATTGCTTACTGCCTTGTTCCCCAGGGCTTGCTCAACTTGCTTTCTTAGACAACACCCAGTGGTCTGGTCCCTCCCACATCAATTATTAATTAAGAAAATGCCCACAGACTTGCCTACAGGCCAGTCTGATGGAGGCATTTTCTCAGTTGGGGTTCCCTCTTCCCGTATGACTCTGGCCTGTGTCAATTTGACAGAAACAGACCACTGCAGCACCCACACTGGGATTGCAGGTATATGCCACCATGCCTGGCCAGAAATGCAGTTTTTGTTTGTTTGTTTGTTTTAAAGATTGATTTATTTATCACGTATCTATGCCTGTACACCAGAAGAGGGCTCCAGATCTCATTACAGATGGTTGTGAACCATCATGTGGTTGCTGGGAATTGAACTCAGGACCTCTGGAAGAGCAGCCGGTGCTCTTAACCCCTAAGCCATCCCTCCAGCCCCCAGAGATGCAATTTTAAATGTGACAGTGAGATTCTGGTTTCACTCTGTGGTGTTTACTTCATGCTTTGTGTTTTGAAAGCGCTATTAGCAGTAACAGTGATAGCTTTCAGTGATTCTTTTAAAAGTGATTGGTGGGTATCAATAATATATTTAAAAAAAAATTTGAGATAGGATATGAGGATTTCCAAATTAGATAATAAAACTATCTTCTGAGTACTTTCAAGTTACTCATCCTGGGTGTTTTCTGCTAGAGAAAGCTACTTAAATAATATAGTAAGTACACAAGAGGATATGTGCACAAAACTAAAGGAGCTTGGAAAAATCCGCTTTAAAACAATCTGTTCCTAAATTGAAAGCTGACCTTTTTTTGCATGAAATTTTTTCCTAGTTATTTGTTGCATTCAGAAGTTATTTCATCTTGTTCTATGCTCAGTGCATGCTGTAACAAATAAGCCCTTACTCGGGATGTTTTTCCTTTCCTAGGAGTCAGTGGATCGATGGGGGAAATGCTGCTTGTCCTGGGCCCTGAGCTGTAGAAAGAAGACACCAAAGGCAAAATACATGTACCTGGCCCAGGAGCTCTCAGTTGATCCTGAATGGCCACCTAAGCCTCAGACAACGACGGAAGCCAAAACTGTAGTCAAGGAGAACGGATCATGTCAGATCAGCACCATCACATAGCAGAGGCCATCTGCTGTGCTAGTGACAGTATTCAGGAGGATGTGCTTGGCTCTTCTGACTGACGCTGGGTGTCCGAATGGCACTGTTCCAGTTGATAGCCCTCTCATAATACAGTAGTTGATTAAAAAACAAAAGCAGTAAAATGGCATTTGCCTCACAGTTATTAACTATCAGTCTGGCTAGATCTTCATGCAGTAACGTAATGTGATATACACTTTATATTGGGTGTGAGAGAACTGTGTTGGGGTTTTTAGATTTCAGCTTTTGACACTAGTTTGCCTCTTAAATTTAATTTTCACAAACCCCCTTATTAGCAAGTTTCTTCTATATGTAGGCCCTAATATTGGGATTGTTAAAAATAATATGATTGTTAATTGTAATTAGCCTTTGGTGAAAATAGGTTGAAAATCTATTTTGATTCCAATGTTTCTCCCAAAGAGTTCTGTGTTAAACATCCACCAGTTTCCTTTGACCTGGGGTTGGAGTGGTTTGTGTTACTGTTGTGTTAGTGTTTGTGAGCAGCTCAGGTAATTTCCACTTCTGGTTCTATAGTCTCTGTGTAGACTGCCTGGGTGTCACTTTCTAGCCAGCAAGGTGCTTCACCGCTGTCTCGTGTCCTCGTAACCTTTGTGGGTCTGTCTCATACTGTGTCTGACGTCGGCAGTCCAGTTTGCCTCATCAATGAAGAACTTTTCTAGTAAAGTTTCTTTCTGAGCCAGGCATGGTGGTGCAGGCCTGTACTCCTGCACAGGAGGCTGAGGGAGGGGATTGTTCTTAGTCCAAGGATAGCCTCGAGGAGATAGTCAAGTCCCGTCTCAGAATCCGTGCATGCAGAGCAGCGGTCACTTCCTTGGGTGACCTCGTGCTCTTCATACCTGTTGTTTTTCTTTCAGGGTTTTTATCATTCTGCATGCTTTTTCATTATCTGTTTGTTTTCTAACTTAAAGGAATTGGATAATACTGTTTTGTTTTTGAGTTAGAGCTTAGCCTTGGTATATGTCTCTCCTTTGGATAATAAGGATTAAAAGAATAATGAATATTGAGTTTGACTTTTACAAAGCAGTGTGAACTTGAGTAGAGCTTGTTTTATGCCATTAGGTGGCACCAGAGGTCAGCACATACCTGTTTTGTTACAAGTGAGCTTGAGAAAATAAAGTATACACATTTATTGAGCCAAAAGAAATGTAGAAAGCATTTTTCACACTGGTGTTTTGTCTGATTAATGTTCATTTCTCAAGGAATATCCACAATGCCTTCCTATGTAGGACCTGGCAGTTTGGCAGTGCCCACAGTTATGATAAGCTTGGGAAGCTGGCATTGCTATAAAGATGGACCCTAAATTAGTGAGACAATGTGATGTTATTCTATGTTGGTTCTTAACTAACCGCGTGTGTATGCTTTCCATTCCCAGTTGATCATTACTGTCCCAGTACATACTTACCAGTTTACCACATGTTACCCAGATTTGTGGAACCATTTTTTTTTTTCTTATTTTTTGTGTTGCAGAGACCTGAATGATGTTTGATAATTGTAGAAAAAAAATGTAAATTATTCTCAGGATCACTGTTACTGCTATTGCCACTGGTGATTCTTACAAAATACATAATCAAAATTTTCCAACAAACTGTATGATGTTATTATATGTTAGATGACAAGAACAATTGTCCCATGAATGATTCTATGAAGCTATGCATCTTAGACCTCTTGAGCTGTGAATTAGCACTATTTTCTATAGTTACTTATTCTCTGTTGTTTTATACTGTCCATGTTCATTTCAAATAATGCTCATATTATTCTTTAGTGATTTTTATGGGTCGTTAAGCCTTACTCTTTGGTTTAAATGCTGAAGCATATAATTGCTAACTGCAGTTTAGAAACCCAATATTAATTGTATTTAACATCCTCAAGAGAATGATCATAAAAGGCTATTTTTGACACATATCCCTTTCAATATTTAGAGTTGATAAGGTTTATATCTCATCTCTCCATATTGTTTGCAAAGGAACAAGGTTTTATGTAGGTGAGAGAAAGCATTTGTAGGAAGTTAGATTTGAACATAGACAGGGTAGGTTATTCCAGTGAGGATGTTGTGAGGAATGTCTGTGAGTCCAGACATGGGTCCAGCTTAGTGCAGTCTTCTGTAGGTCACTGTTATATAGAGATTTGGGTTCTGAATTTTACATTAAATTATTTGAGTATATACAGACCTAGATTTTAAAATCTGTACATATATTATTTTGATGTATTAAGATTGATAATATTGCTGATTTAAATTTTATTTATGCACATACTTAAAGGACAGAAATGTCCGGGAAAGTAATTGTTAAATAATGATATGTAACTTTTTAACTTTTTAAATAAATAAGATTTTTTAATGTGGGTCTCCCTCAGGGTTGTTTAAAGTCATTTTCCTCCTCAAATACAAACCAATAGTGGTAACTGTTTTCTGTCTTCTAGCACCACCTGCTGTAAAGCAGTGCTCAGATAGTGCTGGGGTGAGAGCGGCGAGACCACCACAGACCGGTGGTACGTTATCGGTTTAGAGCCTGGCGCTCGCTCAAGAGCTTCCAGACTGCACTCGCATTTCAGTAAACCCGTCATTTTACACTATGTATTTTGTTTCCCATGCTGATGAAAGTACTGCACAGTTTCAAAGGCATGATGAATGAATGATCTGTCATATGTCTGTATGTATACACACACACACACACACACACATATATACATACATACATACATACATACCATACATAATACATACATTTAAAACCTGTTCCAGAAGCAGCAGAAGCTCATATGCAGTGAGGGGCAACTTCAGGCTTTAGAGCACATCTAATTTCATGCATGCAGTTTTGATGTGTCGAAGAAAAGGGTTTTGTATATTTATGGTGGGAGGTTACTGGGAACTTTTAACAAGATAGGGGATTAACTTTTGTACAGTCTGGGCATTTACACGTATTTTTAATGTATTACAATTTGGTAATTATGTGCACATGAAATTAATAAAAGTTACTTCCTGTTATGATTTGTGAATTCCCTAAGACCGTGGATTTTTTAAGTAACTTTATATATCAGAAATGATACCACATCTTTATATTTTTAAAATTGTATTGCTGCTCAAGAATGGTACCCTGTTGTCGAAAAGGTAGATATTCATAATTATACATTCAGCATTGTAAATAACCTTATGAAATCTTTTTGATTGAAGCTATTCAAAATAAAAATTTTAATGAATCTAATTTTTCCTGGGTCTTTACACACTTGTTTGATTTTTAGTTATGTGAATGCAGCTCTCTCAGGACCTACTACTTAGTTTCTTTTTTCTTTCTTTTTTTTTCTTTTTTGTCTCCCTGACTTGGAATAACAGTACAGTGTTTCCAAAGGACCCTTGGGCCTGTAACTGCCTTAGGGAAGGAAGTCCAGGCAGTTACGCACAACAGCCATGTGGTAAACGGGTTGGGGTGGTGGGGATGGAGGAAATACTGAAATAATGCTTGAGACCTAATCTATCTGTTGGGATCAATCAACAGCCAGTATCAGGTAGTGTGCCTTGGGCACCCGAAGGAGCCCTTGCGGAAAGAAACTATGCATTGAAGCCAGATGCCTGGCTTACAGGGAACTAAGATGGTTTCGGGTTTGGGGTGCCCCGTGCTCCTTGTGTAGAGGTGTTAGTCTCCTGGGGTAGGGACTGAAGATCGTTCCAGCTTGTCTCTGTGGGGACCCCTTGCAGAGATTTGACGGGCCTTTTATTCTGGACCATGAGTCCAGCCCGTCCTTGTGAGGCTACCAGCATGACTCACCCGGGAAAGATGGCATCACTGATCACTCCCAGACCCACTTGAGAAACATTGCAAGGACGCTTGGAGGATAGGGTCTTAAAAATGGAGAATCCTAGGAATGTTTTCTTCACTATAAAAATCATCAGGCGGCATCAGAAAAAAAACGTGAAAAAGTATGACAGACAAAATTATAGGTGCAGATAGATGAGCCATATTCCTGTCACCTGAGAAAACTTAGCCTTCCTCAAAAGCTTGGGCCATGTCTGATGGGTGAGGGGAAACCAGAGCTGGCCAGGGCAGAGGGATGGCTTCTATAGTTGTCCATGTCCCTGTCGAAGCAGGGGCCAGAATGCTTAGAATGATGTTCTGTGGTCTTGGTTTTTAATTAATAATTTGAGAAAGGACTAGTTTTGATTTTGTGGAATATCATTTTACTATTACAGTGATGGACCTCAACTCTCTGGATCATAACTTTACCTGGGGGTTACTTAGCGTATTAAAATATATGTAACGTACAGTTTATTATTTTCCTCAAGATAAAATATATATGAAACTTACCAGGTTTATTATTATTATTACTATTATCATTATTATTTTAGTTCTTGAGATTTTACTTTAGTTAATGTTGCTGGGGGTGGGGCTGGCAGCCTAGGATGATTTTGTGGCGTTTCGTTCACCTTTGCGTGGGTTGCAGAGATCGAACTCAGGCTCAGGTCTCAGGGCTTGTACAGCAAGCCCCTTTGACCTGCTGAGCCATCTTGCCAGCCGGTCTCTTGTCTTTTGTTTTGTCTGAGGCACGATGTCATTATGTAGCCTAACCTAGGCTAGCCCTGAAGTAGCAATCCTTCTGCCTCAGCATCCTGAGTGCTGGGATAATAGGCGTGAATCACCGCACCCAGCTTGCCTCAACCATTTTTAAACGTACAGTTTGTGGTGTTGAGTATACCATAATTTTGTGCTGCTCCCCAAACTGAAACTCAACCCATTATCAACTCCTGTCCCCCACCCTGCTCCATGGCAATCACCTTGTTATACCCTGTCTCTGTGAATTTAGCTAATATATATATATATATATATATATATATATTATATATATATTATATGTTACATATTATATATATTATATTATAATATATATATATATATATTAGCTTTACTTCCTAAAAGTGAAAGTACACAGTATTTTTTGAGATTGGTTTCTTTCAGCAAAATTTCCGTATTCATTTTCTTCTTAGAACTGAAACATCTTCATACACATTTTAATATGCACCACATTCTGTTGGTTTGTCCAGAGCTTGGATTGCCCCCACTTCTGGCTGTTCAGATTAATGCTGCTGTGACTGACTGTGGGCAGGTAAGTTCTGCTCTGGGGCACGTGCCTAGAGGAGGAACGGCTATATGATATGGTCCTTCTATATGTAGCTTTTTAGAAGTGCCACCCTGCTCCCCATGGTGACTGTGTCATTTTATACCCCTGCCGTTATAACCATCAGTCCAACTTCTCCACATCGGTTCCAACACATTATCTTCTGGGTCTTCTTCTTCTTCCTCATGGTAACACTTGCTCTCTCTTTGTGTGTGTGTGTGTGTGTGTGTCTGTCTGTCCTTATGCTTTAGTTCACATCTCTGTAACGCAGTGGTGTTGGTGTTGGGCATTCTTTTGTGCCGTCACCGGTCACCTGTGTAGACTCCTCGGAGAGCTGCCTGTTCAGCCTTTGCCTGTTTGTTTGGGGATTGCTTTCTCACTGTGAGACACTCTCCTCTCCACCCACGGCTCTGAGCAAACAGCCTCCTGGAACACCCATGACTCTGCAGTCACCATCATAAGGAGCACATGCTGGGGACCCGAGCACTCTTAGGAAACTCATCCCTGGAGAAACACCACTAATAACTGGGTATGGACGGGGATGAGTCTGGGAGTTGTCGCCGAGGATTTTAAGAAGGTGACTGTCTGCTTGTTTGTCCCATTATCATTATTTTATATATTTTCAGTATTTCTGGCATCATTCTTCCAACATGAGCATGGTGCCTGACGCAGCCACATGCTACATACGATGTTTCTATCAACAGTGGGCCACATATATTCCAGTGGTTCCCTCAGATTATATCTCCCATGACTCAGCCTTCTAACTCTGTGCAAATAGCCCCTGATGTTTACCCATGATGAAATCCCCTGACGATGCATTTATCACAAACATCCTTGCTGTTGAGAGATGTGCAGGTGTACTTTATGTGGTCCAAACTCAACCCCTTTGGTACAAGCAAGGGATGATAAAGGCGCTTGCTCACAAGCTACCTATGTTCTTGGTTGCTGAGAGCATCATCCTTAGGGACAGAAGAAGGTGAGGAGGTTCAGGGCGCTCCCACCTACTCAGCTGCTGAGCTGGCATCCGGCACCGTGGATCTCATCTCTTACTTGTCTTCTAGCCTGAGTTAATCAGTCGAGGCAGGTTTTAGTGAAGCTCGTTGACTTCACGCATTGGGACAAGAAGGCTCAGAGAGGGAGGTGAGAACTTGCAGAGCTGAGATTTAAAGCCATCAGAAGCTCTCTGTGACAGGGACCCTGTCCCAGGCTGTTGGACCCACACTGAGGGCTGGGTTGACATTCACAGCCATTTGCTCCATCTTCCTTTCCACTAGACATTCTCACCTGATCTAGGGACATATTGAATTCTTTGTCCTTAAAAATCCTCGTGTGTTGTGAACACCCTGTATGACACTGATGGCAGACACTTGTCATTGTGTTCCTCCAGGACTGAGTGAACTCTCATGCAGATGATAGACTCCACATGGTGACAATGACCCGGGTCTTGGATGTGACCATCAGGGGGCTCCAGGGAGGCCTGAGCTAAGAGTCTGAGTTTGGATCCCCAGCGCCTCTGTGGCAGTAATCCACAGCGTCTGTGCCTGTAATCCCTCTGGTTGCTGGGGAGACAGTGACTTGGGAACACTCCCGGGGCTTGCTGACCAGCTAGTCTATCCAATCAGGGAGCTCCCAGGAAAACAAAGACTTTTTCTAAAAAAAAAAAAAAAATGGCAGGAAGAGAGAAATGACTCTTGAGAGTTGTCCTCTGACCTCCATGTATATGCCCAGACAAATAAACAAATAAAATTTAAAAAGAAATAATAAGGTGAAGAGTGATTGATGAAGATGCTCGACATCATCACCCAACCCATGTGCATGCACACACATGTGCACATGCACACACAAACTCATAATACACATATACCACACACACAACGCACGCTCTGAGTCTCCCCTAAGGACCCTGCCTCCTGCTCCTGCCTGCTGCTTCCCACACTGAGGTGCCCTGGCTAAAAGCTTCACCACACCCCAAGTTCCTGACCTTTTTCTCCATCCTTCTCCATCCCCTCCTCCCTCCTCCCTCCTCCATCCTCCCTTCCCCCTCTTCCCCTTCCCCTCCTCCTCTCTCTCCTGCTGCCCTCCTCCCCTCCTCCCTCCCCCTCCCCCTCCTCCCTCCTCCCACCTCCCCTCCTCCCCTCCTCTCACCTCCCCCCTCCCTCCCTTCTGCCTCCTCCCTCCTCTTCTCCTTCCCTCCTTCCTTCCCCCCTCCTTCCCTCCTCCCTTTCCCCTTCCCCCTTCCGCCTTCTCCCTCCTCCCCTCCTCCCTCCTCCTCCCTTGCTTCTGCCCCTCACCGTAGCCTCTTTATAAAAATTAATTGTATTTGTTTAATTTATTACAATTGTGCACATGTATGTATGATGGAGACATGCACATGTCACGGTGTGTGTAGAGGGCAGAGGGTAACTCTGCAGAGTCAACTTTCTCCTTTCCACGGGTTCCAGGATCAAGCCCAGGTCATCAGTCTAAGCAGCTCGACTGCCGCCCCTTGGTCCCTCCAGGCTCCTCCTCTTCTGTTTCAGTAGCGCTGGGGACCTGGGGCTGCTTTTCTTTTCTCTTTAGTCTTTCTTTCTCCCTCTCCTCTCTTTCTGGTAGATCTCCCTGTGTAGCTCAGATTGGCCTTGAACTTTTGATCTTGCAACCACCTCTCAAGTGCGGAATGGATTTCAAGTCCATCTTCTTACCCCTTTTCTTACCTCCCTGGGATGGACAGGAAAGGTGCTCACCCACTACTCACGCTACTCTGTCTGTCTGTTTTTCTCTGTCTGTCTGTCTGTCTGTCTATCTCTGTCTGTCTGTCTCTCTCTTGCACACACACACACGCACACACACACACACACACTCGTGCATGCACATACTTCAGGAAGCTCAGACTTCATCTTCCACCCAGCCCTTTAATCTGGAGTGTGTTTTAAGCCGGGGGCTGGTAGTCTCCTGAGTAGGTGCCATTTCTGTGTACTCTACCCCTCGTCTACTTCATAGAGCCCCACCCCCATGCCTTCCTCTGAGCCCAGATGTGGTTTTACACTCCCCTGGACAGTCCACAGTGGGCTCAGCTTTGCCTCACAGCTCTCTCTTCCCTCATCATCCAGCTCTCTTAATAACACTGGCCAACCACTCAGTTGCCCAGGCCTCCATCTGACTGATGACCTTTACACTTTTTTTTTTAAATCACTGATGGCACAGTGATTGATGGTCCCCTAAAGGCCATTCACTCTCCATTCCACAGCTGTGAGAGTCTTGCTTTGTACATGGTGCTTGGCGAAAGATTACATTCTCTTTGCAGATGGGAGCAGCCACATGACTAAGCTCCGGTCAGTGGGATTTGACGAGTGTGGCTTCTAGATCATTTCCTTAAAGAGAAGGACCAAGCCCTAAGCATCTCTTCTCTTGCCTCTCCTTTGGCAGGAATATGAACATGGAGGTAGGTTCAGGAGCAGCTGTTTAGGATCACGACAACCATGGCTTGACGTCTCCAATGCAGTGAAGCCACCCTTCCACATTTCGATGGGAACACCACCGTGATTCAGCTCTTGCGATACTGGCTTCCCTGGTGACGGTACCCGAGCAACCCTGCTTCATCAGTCCACTTACTGCTGTAAACATTCCATCACTGGGCTTCAGCAATTGGCTGTGCAACCTACCTATCAATGCTCCAGGCCTTCATCATCATCTGCCTGAGTGACTACTGTCATTTTTATCCTGTTCCCCATTCCGTGCCCCTTAGTAACTCACATTCTACGCTGTCACCCAAACTATCCATCTTCCACATTAGCCTTTCTTCTCCTGGGCATCAGTGATTTCCCAGACCACATAGTTCTCTGTCTGGCAGCTGTCCCATACATTGCAGGGCATTTAGTAGTGTCTCTTCTTCCACCACCCCCAGATGCCAGTACCTTTACCAAATGATGAGAACAAAAATGTATTTAGATACTGCCAGATGTCCCGTGGAAGCCACTAGGGCACACTGATCTGATCTGTGTCTTGCAGAATGCATTCCAGTTGTCGAAACTCTTCCTAGGCTGGCCTTGCCCTCCTCCTGGATGGTAGTTCTGCTTCGGACATGACCCCGCTCTGGGAACGGCTGTTCTGTTTCTCACACGCATGATAGGCTGACTGTTCACACCTCTGTGCTTTTGCAAAATGTTCTTGCTTCTTCCCAGAATGCCCAAGTGCCTCCTCATTTTACCAGGAGCAGTTTGAGCGTCAGCTCTGTGGGAAAGCCGTCTTCCATGGCCCTCCCAAAGCTCCGTGGTTCTGTGTCTTACTCTTGAATTTGATTGCTGAGGTGTTTGAGTTCTCTTAGAATGAATTCACTCCTGCGTGTTAGTCAACACCTAGTCTAAGGCCTGGTGCAGACCTGGTTGAATGAATGCAGGCACTCAGAATGGTGAGGTGAGGTGGTGTGTCCAACAGTGTGGGAGAGATGAGGGCTTTGATAGAGTGCGTCTCCTTGGGGGCCTACTCATGAAAGTGGCCTCCAGGTGAGAGCTGACCTGACGCTATGGTCCCTAAATGGGACAGATCTCATGGGTAGGGATTCCCAGAAGGCAGGTTTCAGTGTAATAGAAGGCAAGATAGAAATATAACTTTATTTTTACAGCGTATGATGGTTGGCCTGATTACCTAGTAGGTGTAATTCAAGAATTAAGTTTATTTCAATAAAGCATGAACTGGCTGGACATGGTAGTGTGCATCTCTAACCCCAGCACTTAGGAAGCAGAGGCAGGCAGATCTCTGTGAGTTCGAGGCCAGTCAGGTCTACATATTGGGACAGCCAGGGCTACACAGAGAGACCCTGTCTCAAACAAACAAAACATGACACCTGCATCTATGAATCTCTTTGAGATTCACTGCTTTGGGGCTCAATGAAACTTCTGAGACTAGCCAGGACCGTGGGAGGAGCTGAGAACCACAAGCTCTCTGTGGGAAACTCAGTGGCCCCATGGCCTTTGCTGCCTCTGAGATGGAGGGACCATGGCAGGGAAGAAGATGAGGAGACCTAGAAGGAGACAGGTGGAAGGGCTTTGAAGGCTGTTCCGAGGGGAAACTGAGCCTTTGTTCTGTCCTCTGGCTTCTGGGGGACCATGATTGACAGTCAGTGAGATTGTTTTCCGTAGGTCTGAGGTGTGACTGAGGAACAATGTTACTATACACCATGGTGACAGTGTACAGAGGAGTGACCGCTGCTTTGCCAGAGTCATGGCCGTCATTTACAGAAAAGCTGAAACAGACACCAGAAAAGGTGCTGTGCAGATCAGCAGCAAGAGTGGTTATCACACTGTTTCCCTGGGAGGGGGCCTCCTCCTCCGGCAGTTAGGGCCTCAGGTTAGCCTGACCCCCAGTGTGGGGTTTCCTGGACAAATTTCAATTCTTTGGGTCCCTATACATGGGTCTGAGCCCTTCTTTTTCCTCCCCAGTCTTCTATCTTGAGGAATTCAGACATCAGACGTCTGGTCTGAACACTCCTGAACGCAGTGGTGCATTCATTATCATTCTGTGGGAGCGAGGCTACCCTACCCTGGCACACGGCTTTACACATCCTGCCTGTGGTAGAACAAAGTAGGTTGTTCTGTCGCCCACAGCCTCGCTACCCTCGGGCGCTCTCTGTCTTCTTCACTGTGCCGCTCTACCGGGGGATTCATGGGATGATAACGCCCTGTGGTAGGGTGCTGTGAGGGATTTTCTCCACAAAGCAGAAGCTGGATCCCGGAGTCCCAGTTGATCCATCCTTCTTTCCCCTTATTTTTACTTATTTATTTGTGTGTGTGTGTGTGTGTGTGTGTGTGTGTGTGTGTGTGTGTGTGTGAAAGAGAGCACACTAGAGAGAGAGTGTGTGTGTGTATGAGATTTCTGTGTGGGGGCGCTAGCGTACCCCGGCATGCATACGCAAGTCTGAGGACAACTTTTTGGGAGTCGGTTCTCTCCTTCCTTCCGCCTGGTTGAGGAAAGGCCTCTTCCGTCTCTGCTCTGCGGCAGCTCTAGGCTAGCTGGCCCGCGAACCCGCAGGTGACTCTGCTGTCTCCCAGTCCCCTCGTGAAGTAGGACCGCTGAGACGACAGGAGTGCTTGCGACTTTTTAAACGTGGGTTCCGTGGATCCGTCTCAGGCTGTGAGGCTTGTGCCGCAAGTACTTTTACCCCGAGCCACCTTAGAGGCCCCCCTGTACCCTTCTTAACCACAACAGGTCCACATGGGTCTGGGGGAGGGGGTCAGACTTCCCTTGAGCGCTTCAGCAAACCCGGCCCTTCTGGTTCTCCCCCACGGGATAGATAGAAAGTGTGCCCCGAGGCCACAGGGCCTCGGGGTGGTGAGTCAGGCTTTTCCTTTCAGCTGTAATATGTCCCACTTGTGGGGGCTGACTGGGCACCATGTTGCTTTCTCGTACTTGAGGGAGCACAAGTGTAAGAGGATGTAGGACACCCCAGGGTGGTCCCCCGCATGCCCTGGTCACTGTACATCAGCCACGTGCTATCAAGTGGGCTGGAAACTTGGCACCCTCTCCCCATACCAGCATCCTACCGCTGGCTCTCCTCATGCTTCTTACCCCTTCCAGTGCTTCTGGCGGCCCCCCACTGCCTGCAAGGCCCCCCACTCCTCCGGGAGACAGTCCAGGCTTCCTCGACTCCATCACAGATCTGGGCTTCAAACGTGACGTTTGGCCAAGTGCCTTCCTTGCTCTGCCTTAATGGTTTCCCTCACCCATTCCACTGAGTCTCAGCACCATGTCTGCAAATCCTTCTACCCTTACCCCAGGACTGCTCTGTCCTCATACTCTGCCCACCTCACTCCCCCCATCTGGTCACAGTTCTTCCTCCACACAGCCTGTCTAAATAGCGCGGTGTTTTTACCTGTCAAAGTCATGCCTGTCAGAGCAATGAGTCCCATGGAGATATGAACAGCACAGAAGCCATCAATTTGGGTCCCCGCTCTGCCCCTTGGTGTGTGACCTCTGGGGAGTCAGCACTGGCCTGGGTCTTGGGTTGGCATTAATTGCTTCATTTACAGTATAGAGAGCCATTGATGGGCCCATAGTTCTCCCCCACCCCTCCCCATGGGAGGCGACATTTGGCACCGTCTAAGGGACATTTTGTTGTTGTTGTTGTTGTTGTTAACACTACACAAGTGATGTCACTGGCTTTTAGAGGGTAAGGGCCAGAGTTGCTCTTTGGCATCCTATCCTGCAAAGCCCTGGGCAGCTCCACAGAAAAACATCACCCGGCCCTGAATGTCACCACGGTCTGGCTGAAAAACAAGGTGTGGCAGAAGCAATATAGGAACGCAGCACAAGTCCCTCGGGACACCCACCTTACAGCTGCGCTGCTTAAATGGCCACCCTTAGATGTCCCCACTGTTGACCACCCTCAGCACAGAGCCCGGCACAGTGACTGTGTGTGGGGACTGGAGGAAGGAAACAAGACGAGGGGACTATTCTTATTATTCAAGGTCCGCGGGCAGGAAGTCGACGTCCCTGGGGTCAAGACACGGAGGCTCCGAGGTTGGGGGTGAGAAGGAAGAAGGTGCTCTCCTGTGGAATATCGGTGGGAAAGGAGGCTGAGGTTGGGGAGCTGGGGCTGGGGGTGTGGTGGCAGCGCTCTCCGGCTCCTCGTTTAATAGTCAGGGCACTTTTGTTTCTGGCTGTGATTCATGGTGCCACGGTCGAGGCGTGATTCAGGCTGTAAGGCTTGACCACCCAAATCACTGCTTCAGTAATAACACCGCCCTTTTATGTCCGCCTTTCATGGCAGCTCTCAAAGCGCCCTGCAAACATTAATTAAGGCTCTTGGCCTTCCACCAGGGGCTGGGTGCAAACATCACTCTCGCCGCTTGGTGGAGAAGGGAAACTGAGCCAGGGCCCCTGCCTGCAGTCTGTCGGTGGCTCCTGCTCTGTTTGAGGGCCGCTCATGGAAAAGAAGCTGAAATCTGGCCGCCCCCTCCCTAATTGTGACTCCTCTGTCATCTCCCCAGGTTCTCTCTCTCTCTCTCTCTCTCTCTCTCTCTCTCTCTCTCTCTCTCTCTCTCACACACACACACACACACACACACACACACACACACACACACACACACCTTGAATAGAAATAGTATCTTGGCTCCCTACTGGGGTAGGAGCAGGTAGGGGCACGCTCGCTCAGGCTGTGGCGCAGGGGTGAACCGTGTAGAGAAGCCCTCCTTCTCAGTGACCACCTCCATGGCTGTCACAGCCCAGGGCCATGGCCATGGCGTACAAGCCCCTCTGGGGCAGCAGCCTAGGAGCAGAAGGTGGCCTCAGAGGGACATGAAATGCTGCTTTTGAGGAGAGACGTGGCAGAAGAAATCATATTCTTCCTTGGAACTTAAAGGAAATGCCTTTTCTAAAATGTTAGCAGTGGCTGAGTTGGGTGAAGTATCTGAGTATTCCTTATCATTGTTCCCACATGTTTTCTGTAAGATGGGAGCTATTTCTATATAAAAAGTTAGAAATAGAGGGAAGGGAAGGGAGAGGGAGGGGAGGAGGAAGAGGAGAGTGGACTACTCAAAGGCCATAGAAACAGGACTTTGAGCATCCCTGGGCTGGTGCCGAAGGCAAGCGCATGGTCTCAGCCCCTCAGAGACTCCCCGTCCAGCACCGCAGTGGACACAGAACACGAGTCCCAAGACGATGGGGAAGAGCGGGGGAGGGAGGCCAGGGGCGGGAGAAGAAGCTTATTTTCAAGTTCAGTCGAAGAACACCCCTTGAGCTTGAACGCAGTTCCGTGATGATGCGCCCAGAGTCGGGCTGCCCCGCCCCGCAGGCCGACACTGCCCCCTGCGGTGACTCACGAGGGGATGTTTAAATGACAGGGAGGACCCAGAAGTCCCTCACTCATGCTGCAGCCTTGAGCCCGCCGGGTCCTCCTCCTCTCCTCACCGGCTCCCTCTTGTTGACCCGGCAGCCGCGTGGAGCTGCTGGTAAGTGGGTGCCCGTCCTTCCCTCCCGGCTGCTCCCCACCTCCCGGCTGACCATAGGATCCCGGGAGAGACTCCAGAAGGGGCAGGGCTGGCGCGTGCCTGGGACGCTCCGCTCCGAGGACCTGGACAGGTACAGCCTGCCGCAGGCTCTGGGCGAGCCCGCCCCCAACGCCCCTGTCCCAGGATCTAGCTGTATATTTTGACTCCCTGATTGCTTCCCTTGTCTTGACAGTCTGTGGAGTCAGTTTGGGGTGCAGCAGGGAGAGCTTTTTGACCTGCAGGGAGTTTGTTGAAAGTTGACTAAAGCACCGGTTTACCTCCTCCAGGATATCAGATTCACAAGGACAGGAGTTTCTCCTAGGTTCCAGCTGTTGGAACCTGTATAATTTCTTTTGCACCTACTGAGGTGGTGGCTTACAGGTGCCCTTGCACATCTGTCCAGGATGGTGAACTTTGCCTCACAGGGTTTCTGCCTGAGAGAAATCAGCTCTCTCACTGTCAAAGATTGACGGTGTTACCCGCGGGACTCCGAGCAGATGTGCAGTCTCTATTTAGGAGTGCCAGTTTGGAATCCAGCTGTGGGCTTAGATGTCCAGGTTCTCGCTCTGTGTGTGGCTTAGATGATCCCATTCTGGTCACCTAAAAGTGTCATAGGGCCTAGGTCAGGGGAGCTGATGAGTTTGAGAAGGAGTAGCTGGAGGTAGGTTTGTGATGAGAATCAGGTGCCGTGTGTGTGTGTGTGTGTGTGTGTGTGTGTGTGTGTGTGTGTGTGTGTGTGTGTGTGTTGGTGCTGAGGATCAAGCTCAGGACCTCAAGCATGCTGAGCAAGCACTCTGCTCTAGCCATGGCTGACTGTGTGGGTCCTAATCCTTACCTGTGTCTCTGCCCACGAGCACAGGAACCAACTGTGGAAAAGCAGAGCCTTCTGGACCTTTCAGCCTTTAGGGCTGAATGCGCTACTGCAGGGCAGACTGTGACTCCCGTGATGACACATGTACCCCAGGTGCTGAGTGCTGCCTGCCACACGCTGGCATCTCTTCCAGGGTGTCTAGCTGGCATTACCTATAGAAGGCAGCTCCCAGATGTGTGGGGGCCCCTGCTCTGGGACTTGGACATTCCCTTACGGGGTCTTCTTTCTTTCTGCATCGCCTGAACATCTGGAGTAAATTCGGGGCCAGACAGTCCAATTTTCCTGTGGTCATGAGTCAGCTGTTGGTCTCAGCAGCGACAGTGGCAGGGAAGGCATGTGAGAGGGTCGTGGCCAGGAAGAGTTCTGAGGAGACCCCACAGCAAGTATAGGAAGGGTCTTCCCAAGGCTGCCGGGGGGGACTGCCCAGATTAGCTCTGTAAAGGGAGGGACGTGAGGCATGAGTGGAAATAGATCCAGATGTGCAGAAATGAGAGAGATGGGAAAGACGGTGCCCAGACTTTGTCCTGCCAGCAAACACACGAGAGCTGTGATTACAGATGACAATTTGCTTCCCTGACTCCCGACCACAGTAGAGCCACTGAAGCTGCCCGCTCCAGTGCCTGCCTTGGCTGTGGGACACAAGGGCAGAAGTTGCTTCTGAGATGTTCTGATCAGAGACCACACCGTTTCCCTCTGCTTCAGATCTAAGGGGCTATGCTGGGAAGGAGCATCTTTGTACTCTGTGTCTTCTTATAGAAGGACCCTACTCCCCGACTCTCGCCATTGTGCTGGGCAGTGTGTGCTCTTCCAGCTCTTGCTTAGCGAATTACAGTCCTGCTCTGGCCTCTGCAGGAAGCCAGTCTAGGCCGGCCCCAGGCTTGGGAGGGTCTCCACAGAGCGCCTGGGGAGGAACTGCTTTTTCTTATTCATTCTCTTTTTTAAAAAAACCAAACGAAAACAATGAACAATATTTTGGCTTTGAAGGGCCCTAGAGGATGAGGTTGGGACAGCCTTGCTGTGGAATTCAAGGGTCTTTGTGTCTGGGGTAGAGTGCTGCGGGCCGCAGGAATATATCATAAGAACTCAGCTGGTTATGGCAAAGTCACTACCTGGAGGAATCAGGGAATTCCTCCAGAGGAAGCCAAATCCCAAGGAGTTTTTGGTGTTACTTGGCTTGTTATATATCAGCTGTCTTCTGTTATGAAAATCATGTGTGCCTTCATAGTTTTCCCAATTGACTTTTCCCTAAGAACGGCTAACAATGTGGACTGATCACTCTCTAGACATACACATTCCAGGCATTTGGAGAACAGCCTCAGGAAAGGCTTTCTCTGGAATCAGATATCTCCCCTAGCCACTTTCAAGGACTAAAGGAGACACCACCCAGGTGGTTGCCCAATTTCTGAGGACTAACAGTGATAACCACCCACAGGCGAGTCTCCTGACTTAAGGTAAATTCCACAAGGAGACACCGCCCAGGTGGTCGCCCAATTTCCGAGGACTAACAGTGATAACAGCCCACATACAAGTCTCCTGACTTAAGGTAAATTCCACAAGGAGACACTGCCTAGGTCAGGTGGAAGTTAAGTAATAACTTTACACAATTTAGCTCGGACCCTCCTTTTATATACCGAGACTTCCAGGGCAGAGGGCGGAGAAGAGAAAAGAGAATGGAAGAACTAGACGGGTAAGAACTTGAGAGGAACAAACTGAGATGGGGAAGAACTAGATTGAAGGGCTAGAAGAGAGTACTAGAGGAATGAGATGGAAGATGAGGATGAGCCAGATGGGGAACAACAAGATGAGGAAGAACGAGATGAGGAGAGAGAAGGAGATGGGAGAAAAGATGATATGGGAAGGAACAAGATGGATGAGACCCTAGAAGGGGCAGAACAAGATGAAGGAATTAAGATAGAACCCAGAGGGGACCGCGGACAAGTGTAGAGAGAAATCAGGCAAGAAAAGACCTAAATATGAGCGCAGAATATAAGCTTGTAACTGACACAGAATAATAAAGTGTATGGACTAAGGAGTTTCGTGTACATAGATTCATTTCTTCTCATCAAAGATTAATTATCAGCTGGTTGTAGATTCTTCCCGGACCCTGGGAGGGGACTATCGAGGGGCTGGACCCCCTTAGTCCCCGATAGTAGAGTATTCCTAAATCATGGGCTGTGTGTGCTGATTACCAGGCTCAACCCTTCCGGTGCCCCCCTTCTGAACCTTCTCTCCCCTCTTCCGTTAACCCTTAACAACACATCATCAGTGCAGCCTTAGAGTAGAAAGTCACTTGCGGAATGAGTTGGGGGAGGACTTGGGTGTGGCTAATAATGCTGGATGGTGGAGGGTGGTTGTATTTGGGCCAATCAGGTTACGGGGAGGAGCAAGGCGTCTCCTCCCTCTCCCCCACACTGCCCGAGGTGGGAGCCCACACAGACTATAGGCCCTGTGGTAGCCTCATGATGAGGTCCATGGGTTCACCAGGCTCTGTGTTGAGTCTTCAGTTGCCTGTGTGACCTTGGGTGAGTCCCTTCCTCTCTATGGACCCATCAATTTCTCATCTATGAGGCAGCCAAATGGTCTGACCAGATGACTTCAAAAGACTCTTGTACCAGTGGTGTCCTGGATTCCATGACCTATATTTGGAAACAGCTGCTAGGCACAACCAGTACAAGCCGGAGACTCCAGGTGGGGAGGCAAACCAGGAGCTGTGCCCAGCTGGTGGAAGAGTATTCAGTCTCCCCCATTCCCAGTCTTCCTCTGTTCTTGGTGGCTGAATGACACAAGCTGTGAGTGTGGGTTCTCAGGTAGTCTAGACCACGTTCTAGGTACTCATGAGTGTGGCCTGTGTGCACAGGAATGGGAGTTCATGTGTGTGAGTCTAGGCCTCAGCCCAACCTAGAGCCTCCAGAGACCCGGTTTTGCTCAACAACAAGCTAGCAATAACTGCCCCTCACTTTTATTGGGAACCCGTTTTGTTCCCAGAACCATTCTTAGTGTCTGGTCCATATTAGGTCACTTCACAGTCACAGTAGTGATGCTAGGAGATCAGATCAGATGTGTGTGTGTGTGTGTGTGTGAGAGAGAGAGAGAGAGAGACAGAGACAGAGACAGACAGAGAGACAGAGAGAGAGACCCTGAGGACTGAAGCTCTGTGTGTGTGTGAGAGAGACAGAGAGAGACAGAGACAGAGAGACAGACAGACAGAGAGAGAGACCCTGAGGACTGAAGCTCTGTGTGTGTGTGTGTGTGTGTGTGAGAGAGAGAGAGAGAGAGAGAGAGAGAGACAGAGAGACAGAGACAGAGACAGAGAGAGACAGAGAGAGAGAGACAGAGAGACAGAGACCCTGAGGACTGAAGCTGTGTGTGTGTGCATGTGAGAGAGAGAGAGACAGAGAGAGAGACAGAGAGACAGAGACCCTGAGGACTGAAGCTGTGTGTTTGTGCATGTGAGAGAGAGAGAGAGAGAGAGAGAGAGAGAGAGAGAGAGAGAGAGAGAGAGAGAGAGAGAGACCCTGAGGACTGAGCTCCACCCAGGTCCAGTCTCTCTGACAGACTGCACCAAAGAGCAGCCAGACTGAGGACACATTGGGTGGGAATGAGGGCAGGCCCAAGCCTGGCCTCTCTTTTGCGTGGCCTAGGGTCTGTCTCACTCCAGAAGAGGCCTTGGTTAGGAAGCCATCTTCTGGGAGTGTCACAGGCATGAAGGGAGATCCTCTTTGTGGACCTCAATCCCCTCAGATGCAGGGGAAGGGCAGAGAAGCCCTGGAGGGTCCTCTCAGGTCTTGGGCTGTGTGAACAGACAGGGACTAACTGGCAGGGTTGTCCTGCCGGGGAAACTTTGGAAACAGGCTTGAGGAAGCAGGGTTTTCAAGCCTTGGCATGTAAGTGGGGCCTAGCCAGGCGGCTCTTCGCGGGGAAGAGGGGATAGGAGCACGCTGTCTTCACTCCAGGCTCCTTTCTGCCTTCAGCAGAAACCACACTAGAGCTCCAAGAGTTTTGGAAACTTTTACAGAAGGGGATATGAGGCCTGCAGTGTTTACCTAAGCTCGGGTTGTTAGCGTCAAGACTACTGTAGAAGAGGGGTCCCCCTGGCGCTCTTCAAAAGTCTCTTTCCAGGGAACACGGTGTTTAGTGAACCGGAATGACGGTACTAGTCCAAGAAAGCCCAGCTCCCAACCAGCAAAGCCCAGGGCTTCAAGGCTAATTATGTGTTCGCTCGTGAGTCACAGGGTGTTTCTGCAAAGAGACCCACAGCCAGCACCCTGTTCAATCGTTTCCACTCCTGGGGAGGGCCCGCGTCCATGTCCAGGTGAGCCACCTGTCCTTCTGTCTGTCTGTCTGCCCGGTTCTCTGACTATGCGGATCTGACTGACGCCAGGTGTACCCCCTCCCCAGGGACTGGCTGACATGATTGAGGACGTGCTCGATGCCTGGAGGAGGAAGCTGTAATTAGGGCAGCTTTGAGGGCCTTTAACTGCCATTGTCACGGCTGCCAAGCAGCACTGGGCAGCGTGGGCTATTAGGCCCACAGATGCTGGCTCCTTGAGGCCGAGGGCCAGGGCCTGCAGTACTGCCAAGAGTTCAAGGCCTAGTCCCAGGCCGGCTTTGAGTGCTCCCTCTTTGTGGGACTTTGCGGTGTTCTCTGCAGGTGGTCAGGGGCAGGCAGGTGGGGGAGGGGGCACCAGCTGTAACAACCGCTGGAAAACTGGAAACAGCTGCCTGCAGGCCTGGGTGGGCTCAGCAGACAAGGAGGATTTATAAAAAGACATTGGGGGAATTCTTGGCAATATTTGTTGTGCTGAGTGTGGTCCATTTTAGACAACAGTGTCTGTTCCCACAGGGAATTACCTCTGGTTTTCCTCCCAGGCTACAAAGTGTCTCCCCAGGAGCTCAGAGTCTCCACTGGGCTGGCCTGATCCGCCCCTCCCCCCCCTCGCCCTCTGCCTAGCTGGAAAGATGGTCCTCAAGGAAGCTGCTTCCTACAGGAAAAGGTAACAGGCAGACCTTCTAAGTGATGGGCACGTAATCGCCCTCCATTACTTGGGCCACGGCATCATCCTTGGAGCTGGGCAAAAGGATATTTATGAAAAATAAGTAGTTCAGACAGCACCAGGAGCAGTTGAGCCTCAGCCAGGGGTGAGTCTCACCAAGGGGACGGACAGACACAAACCCTGATGGCCCAGCCTCTTGGGAGATGGGTGGTTCTCATTTCCACTCTCGGGGACTCAGCCCTCGAACCTGAAATCTTAGCCATGGGCTGGACATCCGCTGTCCTCTCCACTGGACCGCTTTGCTCAGGGCAGGAGTCTGCTCTCCACCTCAGTCTAAAAGTGCTCAGCTAGGCTTGAGCATGGAGCGTGCTGCCTCTGTGAGACTGTGCACACCAAGTGTGAGCTGAACTCTGCTGTGCCACGCCCCTGGCACACTAGTGTTGGTGTCTGGAGTTGCATTGCCTCTTTTATCCCATGGCAGTTTTTTCACACGCAGGAAAGGCTCGAGGATTCTCTGTCTGCTTCTGGCTAATCTGTGGCTCCTTCAATGGATGCTCAGACGGTCTAGTTTCTATGGCCTCTCACCAGGCTCTAGGCCATTGGTCCTCAACCTGTGGCCTGTGACCCCTTTGTGGGGGTCAGACAACCCTTTCACAGGGGTCACACCCTGAATGTCAGATATTAGCCTTACAGGAGCGAAATTACAGGTGTGACGTAACAATGAAAATAATCTTATGGTTGGAGGGGGCGGTCCCCACAACATGGGGAACTGTATTAAAGGGTCACAGCATTAGGAAGGTTGAAAATCACTGCTCTAGGAGTTCCTTAAGAAACCAGTTTGTCACCGAGCGGTGGTGGCTCACGCTTTTAATCCCAGCACTCAGGAGGCAGAGCCAGGCGGATCTCTGTGAGTTCGAGGCCAGCCTGGGCTACAACGCGAGATTCCGAACAGGCACCAAAACTACACAGAGAAACCCTGTCTCAAAAAACCAAAAAAAAAAAAAAAGGAAAAAGAAACCAGTTTGTCATTGGCCTTGGAGTTCAGAGTGGAACTGAGCACGGTGCAGTAAGAAGGGCCTGCTCAGGGGGGTGAGCGGGAGGGGTGTGTAGAGTTAAGGCCGTCACCTCCTCCCTGCCTGCCACACTCCATATTTCTCTTGAGACTGTCTAAGATCACGTGAGCTTTTGTAGCAGCATCGTTTCCTTGTTATTGCCGGTACGGAGCCAAACTTGTGCCTTTGGGAGCACACGTGGGGGCCAGAGGTCAACGGCACGTGTCTACCTCGACAGCACGCCACCTTCATTTTTGAGATAAAGTCTTTCACTGACCCTGGAGCTCCACCGTTCTGCCAGGTTGGCTGTCCAGCTGGCGAGCTCCCAGGATGCACCTGTCTCCACCCACCCAGCATGGAGCTGACAGAACTCTCTGTACCCAGACTTTTTTTAATTTTTCTTGTTTCTTTTCTTTTCTTTTCTTTTTTTTTTTTTTTGGTTTTTCGTTTCAGGGTTTCTCTGTGAAGCTTTGTGCCTCTCCTGGAACTCACTTGGTAGCCCAGGCTGGCCTCGAACTCACAGAGATCTTCCTGGCTCTACCTCCCGAGTGCTGGGATTAAAGGTGTGCACCACCACCGCCCGGCCTTTCTTGTTTCTTTTTGACAAGGTCTCCCTCTATAGCCCAGGCTAGCCTCGGAGTTGCAGAGATCTCCTTGCCTCAGACTCCTTAATGGTAGCATCACAGGCGTGAGCCACTGTGCCTGGCTCTGCCTGTCCTCTGTTTAAGCGTTTCCTCTTCGTCTTTCTGGACCTGACGCGCTGTTTACATGTGGTCTGCAGCGACTTGAGTGGCCATGCTGTTCTTTTTCCTTCCCCCACAGTTATATATACTTAGGCAAGCCCTTCGTGAAAGTGCAGCAGGCCAGAGCTAGAAAGGGCTGTGAATAAATGAAAAGTTGAGGTCCGTGTGGGTGGGAGATAAGTAGGTTGTTTCTCAGCGGCTTTTTTTTTTTTTGTTGGGGGACAAAGGACAGGTATAGGAAGCCCAGGTCGGGGTGGGGAGCTGGGCTCAGGACCCCATCATCTCAGAGCACCCAGAGAAGCTGCAGAGTGCCCTCCCCCCTCGCCCAGTGTGTGCCTTGAGTGCCCACTGTCATCCCTGCCTGTGCTCATCAGCTGTGCCCCTTAGGAGAGGCACTGCGTGCCACTCAGAATCCTCACCTGGAGGCCTGGAGACTGGAGCCTTAAGACTGGAGCCTCAGTTTCCCGGCTTCCTGCCTCCCCATAAAATCATGAAAGGTAGCAACTCCTTAGGCCTCAGGAGTTATAGGCTCCTTTGAACTGCGGACAGAGATCCTGCCACTCAAGTCTACACACAAAAATCCTTAGTCCCTTGGCCAAGAATGCCAGACTAGAGACACTCTGAGGGCTTCCTGCCTTTTGGGGGCCCATGAGTATATGCTATGGGTAAGCTGGGCACATAGGGTGCCTTTGAGTCTGCTCTCCCATCTAACCTGCACAACAGCCCCAAGAGAAAACAGAGGTCATCTCCCCCACTTAGCAGATGACGAAGCTGAAGTCTGAGGCCTGAGAACTCTCATTCGAGGCCAAACAGTACCTTAAATATCCACATAGGGAACTGGGTCCATGGCTCTGTGTCTAGCATTGCCGTAGGTGACTTCACACCCCAAGCCCGTGCCCGAGGAGACATCTGGACCCACCCGTACCCTTCAGCTTTACGTGTGTCTCTGATTTCAGGGACTCACTCCAGGCCACCCAGTGTTTCTCTGTGGGAACCAAGACTCACACCAGAAGCCACACCCTAGGCAGCAGCTGAGGCCCAGTTACTTCTTCCAGACAGGCAGCCTGTGGTACAGACGGCGGCTTCTTATCAGAAGGTGGCTTGGATTAAATCTAAATGAAGCACATATGGCCAGGCTGAGGAAGGGCCAGGGTGGTGATGGTGGCGGCGATGGGCTGGTAGGGCGGGGGCAGGAGGGAGGGCAGGAAGAGCTCCTTGCAGTTAGTGTTACCTCCCTCTGCTGGCCCTCGCTGCCCTTCCCTGTGGCCCAAACATCCCCCAGGCTCAGACCCTATTGCTATACTGACTGATATTCCTTCCCTTTCCGGTCCTTCCAACAAGGCTGTGCTCTGTCTTGTTCATGTCCTGGGAGCGGCAGAGGTTATATGGCAGAGTTCTTTGGGGAGTATCACTGAAGAGGGTACAGGGAGGCTGTGAGAGCCCTAGGTAGGGAAGGACCTGTCACAGACTCACCACAGCTGCGGCTGGCTGCCTGCCTAAGACCTGCACAAAGTCAAGCCAGTCAACGTTCCAGCAAGGGGGGCGGGTGGGAGGTGGGGGTGGGGTGGGGGGGAGGCTATGAGCGCCCACCCCTGGTTGAGGGGCTGTTGAAAGCTCATGGCTGCTAAGGGAGAGACGGTCAGTTCTATTTGAGGGTGCGGGCCCTGGTAGGGAAGGGAGGCTAGGCTCCTGTGGATGGCCCCATGCCCATGTGCACCTGGGCAGCACAAATCGCACTCAGTGGTTCTGAACAGAGAAAAAAAAAAAAAAAGGACATGAATGGGGCATGAATGGGGATGAGGTGGGTGGAAAGGTGGGTGGAAAGGTGGGCGTGGATCCAGGAGGAATTTGGAGGAGGAGTGGAGGGGGTGGAGAGTGAATATGATTGAAATACAGATGCGTGAATTTCTCACAGACTTGATTAAAAATATAATATATATTTAAAGATACAGTTTCTATCTTAGCAACCTGTAGGATTATAGGAGAGCACCCTTAAAAAGCTTGTTAACTAGGGAAAGAGACAGATGAATTCCCACCTAAGCTTAGCTGTCTGTGCCACGGCAGCAGCAGCAGAGGTCAGTGGGGTTATTACCCGCGCCAAGGGGGTGACTAATACCCACTGATCAGATCTAGAAAACTTCTTAAGGATGGCTGCCCTTGAACTTGACCCTTGGGGAAGACTTGGGTGAACATGAGGAGCTTTCAGGTGAGGCGATTGCTCGGGCAAGGGTGCAGATGTAGGAAAGCCAGGGGCCTCTCTGGCCGAAGCAGAGAAAGCTTTGACTTAGGTGGGCTGGAAACCGCTATCGAAACTGAAGGATGGTGGTCAGTGAGGTGACCGTGACTCACACAGCTTCTCTCTCCCAACCACAGGCCATGCCACTGAAACATTATCTCCTTCTGCTGGTGGGCTGCCAGGCCTGGGCTGCGGGCTGGGCCTACTATGGCTGCCCTAGCGAGTGTACCTGTTCCCGGGCCTCCCAGGTTGAGTGCACAGGGGCTCGAATTGTAGCAGTGCCGACCCCTCTGCCCTGGAACGCTATGAGCCTGCAGATCCTCAACACGCACATCACCGAAATCCCGGAGTCCCCGTTCATCAACATCTCAGCCCTCATCGCCCTGAGGATGGAGAAGAACGAACTGTCCAACATCATGCCAGGCGCCTTCCGCAACCTGGGCTCGCTGCGATACCTCAGCCTTGCCAACAACAAAATACGGATACTGCCTCCTGGTCTCTTCCATGGCCTGGACAATCTGGAATCCCTCCTTCTGTCCAATAACCAACTGGCTCAGATCCAGCCAGCCCTGTTTTACCACTTTAGTAATCTTAAGGAACTCCAGTTGCATGGCAACAATCTGGAATCTATCCCCGAAGGTACCTTTGACCACCTGGTGGGACTCACCAAGCTCAACCTGGCCAAGAACGGCTTCAGAGATCTCTCACCTCGGGTCTTCCAGCATCTCGGGAACCTCCAGGTGCTCCGGCTATACGAGAACAGGCTTACGGACATCCCCATGGGCACTTTTGATGCCCTTGGCAACCTCCAGGAGCTGGCCCTCTAGGAGAACCAGATTGACACACTCTCCCCTGGCCTGTTCCACAACAACCGCAACCTCCAGAGACTGTACCTGTCTAACAACCGCATCTCGATGCTGCCTCATGGCATCTTCATGCAGCTGCCCCAGCTTAACAAGCTCACACTCTTCGGCAATTCCCTGAAGGAGCTCTCCCCGGGGATCTTCGGGCCTATGCCCAACCTGCAGGAGCTTTGGCTCTACAACAACCACATCACCTCTCTCCCTGACAACACCTTCATCAACCTGCCCCAGTTGCAGGTTCTGATTCTTAGTCACAACCAGCTCAACTCCATCTCCCCGGGAGCCTTCAACGGCTTGACGAATCTGCGAGAGCTGTCCCTCCATACCAACGCTCTACAGGACCTGGATGGAAATGTCTTCCGGGCGCTGGCCAACCTGCAGAACATCTCCCTCCAAAACAACCGCCTCCGACAGCTCCCCGGCAGCATCTTCGCCAACGTCAACGGCCTCACGACCATCCAGCTCCAGAACAACAATCTAGAGAACTTACCCTTGGGTGTCTTTGATCACTTGGTGAACCTGTGTGAGCTTCGTCTCTATGACAACCCCTGGAGATGCGACTCAGATATCCTCCCACTTCATAACTGGCTCCTGCTCAACAGAGCCAGGCTGGGGACACACACTCTTCCTGTGTGTTCCAGCCCAGCCAACGTCCGAGGCCAGTCTCTTGTCATCATCAATATCAATGTCCCTGCGCCCAGTGTCCAGGGTCCTGAAGTATCTAGTTCTAGCTACCCGGAAGTGCCACGTTTTGCAGACTCTGATCTGTCAGGGTCATCCAGCTATCCCGACAGCACCTCCATTTCCTCTACCACAGAGATCATCACACCCGTAGAAGACTACACCGATCTGACTACCATTGAAGCCACCGATGACCGTAACACGTGGGGCATGACCGACGCCCAGACGGGGCTGGCCATCGCCGCCATTGTGATCGGCGTCATTGCTCTGGCCTGTTCCCTAGCTGCTTGCATCTGCTGCTGCTGCTGCAAGAGGAGGAGCCAGGCGGTCCTGATGCAGATGAAGGCTCCCAATGAGTGCTAGGGAAGCAGGCTCTAACAGGGCTGGGGAAGAGTGAAACCAGAGGACCAGAGAACGGCATCATTCAGCTTCCAAACCTGGGCCCACACAGACAAGCTCTGACGGCCCAGGGGTAAATTGCCCCTGTTTTGTCCTGACTCTTTTGTAGAGAAACAGGCATTTCAAGACCTCCTACTCCCAGAGAAATCTAATTGGTCATAAACAAACAAACAAACAAACAACCCCAGACCGTTCGTTCTAGGTCAATGCCTCGGCATCCATCAGAGGGACCCTCCGCCAAATCCTCACTCCTTCCAAGAACAAGCTTCCTTGCACCCAGCCCCTCCCAACCTCTGCAGACTTAATGATGACAAGACCTGCTCACAATATGAGATAGTTCTCTGCCGGGACAGCCCGTGCCTCAAAGTATTATATAAGGTGATTTTTTTTCTCTTGCTTCTCTTTTTGCGCCGTGGCTTGACTCTGTCCCCTCCAGTGAGAGGTCTCCCTGTGTTTTTCTGCTGCCAAAGGCAGACTTAAGTTCTCTCCGTGAGAAAGTTTGGATCTTTTAGCTCACTTCGCTGGCTTGGAGGGCACTCTGCAAGACAGAAAGACACCTCTGCTGTCTGTTCTCAGGCAAAGTTGTCATCAGTACCTCTGACAAGTTCAGCCTTTCAGAGAAGAACGTTTAAAGCTGCAAGCTCTCCTTCGAAGATCTTAGCCCTTTGTGATATAAAATTACGCAGTTGCTAAATTCTCAAAACATGAAAACCAGCTCATTGATAATGGCTGAAGAACACAAGCCTGGGGTTCTTGTCCTCACCCCTACACTTTCCCTTTCTCGGGAGGGAAGTCGGGGCTGTACTGAAGGATCACATACATACAGAAAAGTGGGAGTGTGCTAGAGTACATCCCGTGAAGTCTCACAATCCGAATAGATATCTTTGTGACCAGCATGATACCAAGAAATGGTATCACAGTGTCTCCACTCCAAGCTTGTTCTGAAGGACTTCTGGAGCTGCTGTGGACTTTCTGGCTTTCCACAGGCTAGGGAGGGATCCTCACCATCTTTCCTACCCCTCCGTGGCCCAGCTGTCAGGAGTGAAAGAGATGGAGGTACAGTCAGAACAAGAGGCAACCAAGCTGGCCAGACCAGAAGCATCCGAACTACAGTAGCCTGTGCAAGCATGCATCCTCCCTGCCAACAAACCCTGTGCTGCTCATCAGTGCCCCTCTATTCATCCTTTTATGGGTATTATATGCCCATATCTGTTTCCAATTTTTGTTCTCCATTTGGGGGAAGAAAAAATAGCTCCGAGATGAGATCTTCCAATTGAATAACCAAGTGTAATGGAAACCAGGAATCCTTCTGCACTGTGGTCAAATTCTTCATCCACATGAGTCAGCTGGTAGCTAGACTACAGGGTATTCACAGGCAACAGATAGCAGGGCATGCTGGGAGGTCACATGAGGGTGTGGGCTGGCTCTGCAGAACCTTCTGTCTAGGTTCTGGTTATGAGCTGAATGGTTTAGTTTAGAGTTTTCTCTTTGAGTGACAGTCACACTGCATCTGCCCTGGCTGTGTTTCTTGCCACACATGTGTCTATTTCCACACTTTAAACAGTTACGAGCAAGGTGGCAAAGCTCTCTCAGGACAAATGATACACCTGTGCAGAAGCAAAGGCATCGAAATGACCGAACACAGTGGCGCACACCTTTAATCCCAACACTCGGGAGACAGAGGCAGGCAGATCTCTGAGTTCGAGGCCAGCCTGGTCTACAGAGTGAATTCCAGAACAGCCAGGGCTATGTAGAAAGACCCTCCCTCAAAAACCAAACAAACAGTGAAACAGAGAATGTCAGTTTTTCCTATCAAAGAGAGGAGGACGTCAGCTGACCACAGGGATCTGGTAATGTATCTCCAACCTGCAGTGGTGCTTACAGGGCAAATGAGAAGTCCCTTTGAGTCTTGGCAACAGAGAGCTTCCAGGATATCCAGGCCTCCCCTCCAGTTCCCCTAACAGAATAGTCCAGAAGGAATGCGTGTGAGAACCTGCACACCCTGCCCCAGGGAATCTGATGTCAGTCAAAAGCTGTCATCTCCCCAAGGCCAACCCAAAGTGTTTGCAAAGTATCTATAGCATCTGGTACACATGGACCAAGGCTGTCCCCAACTCCAGAGTGAGTGTGAGCACGGTTCTGCTGACTGTGACCCGCTGGTGGGCCTTGAGGTGAAGAGAGGGAGCTGGGCCTGCTTTATGACACATGGAAGCTGGGCATAGTACTGTGTTCTCCAGAACAACCATTTGATGCTCCTTGTGAGCTATGTCCAGCCTGAGTGGGCTAGGGGTGAAGAGAGGTGGAATCCACAGCATCCAGTGTCCCCTGCCAGTTTTAACCTGGAACCACTGGCCACTTCTGACATTGGCCGTGACAGTGATATATCTGGCTGGCCCAAAGGCTGGGCTGGAGGCAGTTAGCTGTCTTCTAACGGCCTGCCTGGGAGCTCACAGGTAGTGAGTGAGGAGTACAGCTGCTGGTGACGTGGGAGCCTTTTCCTTTCCCCCCGCTACAGTGTCCAGATAGAGTCATCAGACCTGCTCCTTACTGATGGGCCTTTCGGTTTTTCTCCATCTTCTGGTCAGAGAGGGAGATGCTGGGAACACTGGGTGGAGGGCCCTTTCCAATAGGATAATGCATCTTGCTCAATTCTTGGGGCTGGAATGAGCTCTGTGGTCCCTAGACGTCTGTGGTATGGTGCGGAGTTCAGCTCACTTGCCCTCTGTGCTCACTGGTTTCTGGACTACCGTCACCAGCATTTCTGTGGGGAGGGGAGGGAAGTCGGGGCTGTAAGAAAGCCAATAGGGGCCAGCTAGAGCCACTGCGCTAACGGATGTTGGGGCCTGGGTGCCCTTCAAGGCTCTCAACGTGCATTCTCCTTCGAACCCTCTTGACTCCTGGTGAAATTTATCCCACCTGTATCCTTTTGTGTTGGGGCCTTTTCTTCGCAGTGCCCAACAGACAAACTCCGTACAAAGCCTCATGGGCTGTCTAGGGCTTTCATCAGGAGACCAAAGGAAACAGGCTGTACACATACAGCTGGGTTCTTGGAGTTTCTCACTGGCAGCCACACAGTTCAATGGGCATCCAGGTGGAACTGCAGAATCCACTTCCAGCCTTGGGAAAGACATAGAAAAGTAAGCCAATAACCTGAGTCAGGAAGCAGGCCTTGTGTGTATCCTAGACTTAGCTCCAAGCTACTCTAAGGTTCAGCCCCAGACCCCATGGTCAGAACCAGATCTGGCCATTGAATGATGATGATCTGAAGGAAGCCACCAGTGTGGTTCAGACAGAGAGGGCAGCAGGAAGCTTCTGGGTGAAGCACCACCCAGTCCCAGGGCCCTTCCCCTAAGCAAAGAGTGAGTGTTCTTGCCTCCCACTGCCTTTGCTCTGCGTTCTAGAGCAGTCACGCTTGCTTTATTAGACGATCTTTGCAAATAGTGCCAGATGCTTGGAATTGCGTTTAGAGATTTCTAGGCCCCTGGTGTTTTATAGAATGTGAGTCCTGGTGGGCAGGGTTGGGGGTCTGTCCTTTGCTAGATGCCGCTTGTGATAGATTTGGCGTACAGAATCAACAATAAACATATACTCGGGATCAGTGTGTTCTCTGTGGACGTCTTGGTGAGGGGGTCTCAAACCTGTGGATGTTGCCCTCGCTGCCTATAT
Source organism: Peromyscus californicus insignis (assembly GCF_007827085.1). Lineage (NCBI taxonomy): Eukaryota > Metazoa > Chordata > Mammalia > Rodentia > Cricetidae > Peromyscus > Peromyscus californicus. Next base: position 15,580,226 of record NW_026294458.1, on the reverse strand, counting down.
TAGAACTGGCCTGGATGGGATGGTTCCTCAGAAAAACTTGATCCTGGATGGAAAACAGGCCTTCGGGGGAAAATGTGGGGACTGAACAGCAGTAGCAAACAATATCCATAGGCCGGGGGGGCTTTAAGATTAGGTTTGGTCCTTTTGACAGATGAAGAAAGTGAACTCAATACAATTTGAATTTCCTAGAGTCACCTTGTGAACTAGTGGCTGGCTGTCCCTCTAGTCACCCAAAGGCCACTGGGACAGGCTTCTGGAATTGCAGATAATGGGGAGAGGGGCCAAAGCTACATGCTTATTTCCTGGGGGATCCCCAAAGCTCTTGATGCAAATGTCCCTCCATACCGAATATGCACATGTACATAGGTCTGCAGTCTGGACACATGGACACACGTGGACAGACACAGACAGACAGACAGACACAAGCATAGACACACACACAGACACACAGACACACACACACACAGACAGACACACACACACACAGACACACACACTCTCTTCCCTGGTGCCTCCTGTGAGAGAGAAAACAGAGATTTATAGAGATCAAATCACTTGTCTTGAGATTAGCTCATTGAAAAGCCAGAGTTCAAACTCTGCTCTGACACCAGATTCCTTGTTTGCTCTGATGTGCTGGCGAGTGAGACAAGCTGTGTTTCTAGAGGAGCCAAGGCCCTGAGAGCACAGGATAGGATAGCTGTCTCTCAGCCTGGGTGCGAGTCTCCCAAGAGATGCGGGTCCCATGCCCTGCCGTTCCTTGAAGCGAACGTCTTGGCCCTACCAGGCCAGGTGCCACCCAGAGAGGGCCTGGGTACACCGGGTTCACTGGTTGTCAGCCTCTTAAAGACTCCTGTCAGCCGGGCGGCAATGGCAGTGGTGCACACCTTTAATCCCAGCCCTCGGGAGGCAGAGGCAGGTGGATCTCTGTGAGTTCGAGGCCAGCCTGGTCTACAGAGTGAGTTCCAGGACAGCCGGGGCTACACAGAGAAACCCTGTCTTGAAAAAACAAACAAACAAACAAACAAACAAACAAAGACTCCTGTCTTCTTCTGTATTGAAAGAAAATGCTTCCTACTGGTTGGTCAGAAGTTTGCGCTGTGGGATGTCATCTGTTCGTGTGCAAAAGAAGTAATATGTCAGTAGTTTTTTAAAAGTGAGCAGCAGTTAACAGCTTAGGATGACTTTGGGTAATAGATCACGGCACTGAGGCACGATATTGCTTCTCTAGGTCACCCCTTCATGCCATACATCCTGTGAACACTCATACATAATCACATACACATGCACACATAACACAGCCCTCACTCAATCATACCCACCACACACTCTCTCTTTTTTTTTTTTTCGAGACAGGGTTTCTCTGTGTAGCCCTGGCTGTCCTGGAACTCGCTTTGTAGACCAGGCTGGCCTCGAACTCACAGAGATCTGCCTGGCTCTGCCTCCCAAGTGCTGGGATTAAAAGCGTGCACCACCACCGCCTGGCTCTCATTTTTATTATACATAATACATCCAAGTGCATGCACACACATACAACTCCACTTATTCTCACATGCTCACTACACACACCTCCACTCACACTCTCACATGCTCAGTTCACACACAAGCACACACACACACATACACACACACACACACACACACACACACACACACACACACACACCTCTATTTACCCTCTCCCATGCTCACTTCACACCACCCACACACACTATATACATATATATATATGTACATATATGTATGTATACACTGTCTGTCTGTGTAATAAGAGATTGGTACATTTTTAGGTTTTCCTCTTGGTGGCAGTACTAAATGCTGGGCAGGTGGCCTCTAGCCCACACCTCTCTTCCAAAGGGGATGGCCCTCATCTCTGTGCACTGCAGCCTGGAGGCACTTTTTGTTTTTGTTTTTGTTTTTAAGACAGGGTTCCTCTGTGTAGCCCTGGCTGTCCTGGAACGCATTTGAAGACCAGCTGGCCTCAAACTCACAATTGGCCTCCCTCTGCCTCTGGGCGCTGGGATTAAAGATGTGTGCCACCACTGCCCGGCTTCTAGAGGCACTCTTTAAGGTGTAATCGATATTTAGGGTCATAGAGCTGCCTCAGTGGGATGTTAGCCCTATCAGACATCTGTCTATGGGAAGCATTCAGGGTCATTTTGTAATCTTCAGAGGCCTTGTCCAAGTGACCTTGGTGTCATTCTGGGAATAGTCAGTCCACATGAGGGGAGGAACCCTTCCCAGGACTTTGGTCGGCATCGAGGCTGGATCCAGCTGAGCATGGAGCATATGAAATACTGCTCTGCTTCTGAGAAAAAAACAGGGCTTCTGGCCCTGGCTGCTCAGCCCCTCACGGTAGGCCTCCTGCCTCACTCCTGGGTCTGTGGGGATGCAGGGACATCTGGCTTAGGGGCCTGGCTGGGACACAGGAAAGGGACTTGCTGCCCTTCCCCCAGAAGGCCACAGTAGCTGAGTCCCCTTTCCTGGGAGGAGAAGCCCCTGAGTGGTTCAGCTAGCCTTGGCCGGGAGGGGGCAGGGGAGGTGTGCCAGGGAGGTTCTAACGGGGAGGATGGCCCGTCCTGGCTCTCGGGGAACTGGCTGTGAGTGGGGGCAGGCAGCGTGGCCACAGGCTCACGGTCCACCCTGGTTGGTGTCTGTTGTCCTGCATAATTAATGCTGGCCCCTTTTCGTCTCCAGTGCCAGGCTTAGATGATGTCGTTCACATTTTCTCTAGAACTAAATAGAACGTTTGCCGTTTCCAGGCACTATGCAGTGCTCTAAACGTACTAATCAGGGGCTAATTTTAACCTTACGGGCTGGGATTCTAATCAGGATGAGGAAATTAGGGCTTTGATGGATGAGGTGGGGAACCTTTTGAGCCCACACAGCTAGTAAGCACAGTGTCTGAATTTGAACACAGATCTGGCTAGGCTGACAGAGCCCAGGTGTTTCTCCTCTCCATTAAGCAGAGGAAGAATGGTCACAGAGAGGCACAAATGTCCCATTTCTTCAGCCTGGTACCGTTTCTGTGCCCAGCCCTGACCCAGGAGCTGGGATGCAGAGCTGGGAGTGAAAATACTGCAGGACCCTGACCCCTGGGGGTTCAGTTGGAATATTATTTGCTAGAACACAGAGAAGAAGGACCCAGCACTTAGCAAAGGACACCAGTGACCTGCCAGGTGAAGGAGGGGCGGTTGGGGGAAGGCTTGCTGGGGACCCCTGGCCTGGAAAGGAAGGGGGAAGCAGGAACAGGCAGTGTTAGGGAATGGTAGGCACAGACAATTTGCAGCATCACCGAAGGACTGGAGGTGTGGCAGAGGGGGTCAGTGACATACCCCGTCCGTCCGTGCCTTCTTATGTAAAGTGCCGGCTCTCCCACAAAACCAGGGCAGCAAGGAGCCAAGCTCCCATGATCCTTTGCAATGCCAGATCTGAGAGCTACAGACCAGCAAGTCCTGCTGTGGGGTGCTGGAGGTGGTGTTTGTGTGTGGGGTCAAATCTCACACCTTCTGGGGGATCCTGGGACCTGTGCCTAGTGTTTTACACAGTTACCTCCATTATATAAAAGAGCTTCCTTGTTCCCCACTTTACAGCTGATGCATGTTTATGATTTTAAAATATTCAGAAATATGTACATATTTTTAAAGCAGAGCCAATGTAGATTTATTAAGGAAAAGTAAGAAAGAACTCCCAAGAGTGAGAGAGGATCCAAGGAAGAGATGCCCTAGAGCACTTTTTTTTTAATAGAAAATCTTTTATTTATCCTTTGTCAATTTCTCACATGTAAACCATGTATCTCGATCATATCCATCCCCAAGTTCTCTCACTTCCCCCAAGTATCCCCAACACATCCACCACCCACCTTCATGTCCTTGACATTTTTATTTTTTTAAATAACCCACTGAGTCCAGTCAACATTGCCTGCTGGAATGTTGACTAATCCTGTCGGCTTGACCTGGTGCCAGTCTGGTGAAGGTAACCAGAGCTGCAGTGGGTTCACGGGGTCAACATCCATGTCAGGTCCAGAAGTCAGTATTTGGTAGCACTTCTCTCCTTCCTCTGGCTCTTAAGTTCCTTCCACCCCCTCTTCCGGGGTGCTCCTGGAGGGGGGTATTGATGGGGATGTCCCATTTATGACTGGGTACTCAACAACCACTCATCTCACTCAGCACCTTGAACAGCTGTGAGTCTGCGTCAGCTGCTGACCCCTGCAGAGAGAAGCTTTTTCTGGCCAAGGTTGAGGGCAGCACTAAATGTGTGTGTGTGTGTGTGTGTGTGTGTGTGTGTGTGTGTGTGTGTGTGTGTGTGTGTAGAGAGAGAGAGAGAGAGAGAGAGAGAGAGAGAGAGAGAGAGAGCGAGAGAGAGCAGTGTTTTTCAGAAATGATTAAATTCTATTGATCTCACAAATGACACAATTAAGCAGAAACTTGATCGTATTTCTCTAAAGTTAGTTATCGGCTTAAATGCCAATAGCCCAAAGTATAATATCACATAAAAGAATATTGATATGAAATAGTAGAACTATAAAACTCTTTCATTTCCTGTCTTGGGCCTAAGTGCAGGCAGCATTGCGGTGTCTTAAATGGTGGCTGCGCCTAGATTCATCTGGAAAATGGTTCAGAGAGCCTGGACATCAACAGGTGGAACTGGGCTTTTCTTTTTAAAGATCCAGGGGATTTTTAACTCAGGAGAGGGGGGCCATGCAGCAGCTCCCCAATGCTGCCTTTGATACTTTCTTTAAATTAACTAAAAATATACTTTATAAAGTAGTATACAAATCCTCATTTAATGCTGGGTGTGGTGGCATGCACCTTTAATCTCAGCACTCAGGAGGCAGAGGCAGGCAGATTTCTGTGAGTTCGAGAACAGCCAGGGCCACACAGAGAAACCCTGTCCCGAAAAACAACAAGTTCCTCATTTATTGATATTCCATCAATCTTTTCCATGCTACAGACCTTGTTTGGTCTTTACCACCTGTCACTAATCTCATGAGCTAGTAACCGATGTGGGAACTGGTCCTGAATCCGTTCCTGTGGTATCCTCTCCCAGTTACAGACTGTCGCTATACCATCCTTGCTAGTGGACACATATTTTTAAGCAAAAGAAAAAAAAAATTAAAGGTAACTCACAATTCTGTTTTTCCACTTATAACCACCGAAAACATTTTGTATAATCTATTACGGTTCATATGTACATATGCATATTAAAAGTTGAAGTGTAGCCAGGCCTGGCCATCCAGGCTGATAAACTCATTTCCTCTGGTGACTAAAGCAGAAGGTCTGGAGTTTAAGGCATGACTGGGCTACAGAGTGAACTCAAGGGCAGCCTGGGCAATTTAGTAATGCCATGTCACAAAATAATAACAGGCTTGGGAGGCAGCAGAGAGGTAGAGTGTCTCACATTCGTAAGGCCCTGGGTTTAATCCTCAATACAGGAAAAAATAGAAATGTATTCTTTGGAGCCAGACAGATTTCATTGATTCTGCAAACATCATATCAATAAATAAGTCCCATCACTTTAAAGATGCCACCACAACAGCATCTCCCACACTCCTTCATGATAGACATTTAGACTTTTTAAATTTTATAAACTTTATTATTTAAAAAAACTTGCCAGCCTGGGCTACCAAGTGAGTTCCAGGAAAGGCGCAAAGCTACACAGAGAAACCCTGTTTCGAAAAACCAAAAAAAAAAAAAAAAAAAAAAAAAAAAAAAACCTTGCAAATAAATAAAAACACCAAATACCAAAATTAACCAGACCCAAAGTCTATACAACTCAATTATGTCTGTGTGTGTGTCTATGCATGTGAGTAAAATCGCCTGTGGAGGCCAGAAGAGGGCGTTGGATTCCCTGGAGCTGGAGTTACTGACATGGGTGCTAGAAACTGAACTTGGTGGGAGGAAGGGGGGTCCTCTGCAAGAGCTGCACATGCTCTTAACCACTGAACCATCTCTCCAGCCTTGCTGCTTCTATTTCTTAAAAAAATAATTATGTATTTGTGTGTGTGTGTGTGTGTGTGTGCGTGTGTGTGTGTGTGTGTGTGTGTGTGTGTGTGTGTTACACCACATGCAAGAAAATACCTGCAGAAGCCTGAAGAGGGCAGCAGAGTCTCCTGGAACTGAAATCACAGGCGGTTGTGAGCCACCCCATGTGGGTGCTGGGAAATGAACCCAGGTTCTCTGCAAGAGCAGTATGTTCTCTTAGCCACTGAGCCCTCTCTCTAGCTTCAGGGCTTCTATTTTTGGATAGTTTGTTGCCCGTGGTCTCCTTTGAGTGCCACACTAGCAATCATAATGTTGCTCTTGAGGTGTCACGATTGTCCTTGTCATCGTATGGGGTCTCAGAGTTTGCTCCACTGCCTGAGGCTCAAGTGGGTTTGGAGGTGGAGTGGGGGGTCAGGGAGGGTCTGTGTAAGTCCCACCCTACCTGCCTGAGGCCCTCAGCCCTTGGATTAGTTTGCTGGGTCGAGAGAAAAGGTGGTCAGGAATGGGGAGCAGCCAGGGACACAGAGGAACCTCGGAAGCCCCTCTTCTTGCTTCCCATGTGCCTTGGAACAAGAGACGGTATCCAGCCAGCCTGGGAGGTGGATCCCAATGCAGTCAGCTCCTGGCAACAGCACACTGGGGTCAGACACTGGGCTTCCAGCACCCTGAGGAGGGAGAGAGGCTTGGCTCTGTGATGGATGACAGATAGATAGGTTTGGGGCACACTGGAATGTACCACAAGAGCCATTTGAGAAGATGAAGTCTGTTTGTACCCAGTCAACTAAGACAGTCAGTTGAATAATACACATTTCAGAATGGAGGAAAGGCCAGATGCTCTTCCTTGACTTGCTGGAGTATGGGGCACTGTTGGGGCCATTCACTGGTCTTTCTAGATGCAAAGCAGTCACCTTCCACAGCTGTAACCTCTGGTGCAGGCCTCCATTGTCTCTGGAGGTGGGAGTGCCTGGTGACTTGTTCTCTTAAGGGAGGGCTAGGAAGGGGACCCACACCAAGGCTCTGAGAGTCTGTGCCTTTCTTGTCACTGAGAAGGAAAGTCTTGGGAATGGGGCTGTGGGGAGGGTCACTCTGCCCCATGGTGGAGAAGGAAAGTCTTGGGAATGGGGCTGTGGGGAGGGTCATTCTGCCCCATGGTGGGGAAGGAAAGTCTTGGGAATGGGGGTGTGGGGAGGGTCACTCTGCCCCATGGTGGGGAAGGAAAGTCTTAGGAATGGGGCTGTGGGGAGGGGATGCTCTGCCCCGTGGTAGAGCGATCCCATGTGCTCATGAGGTTTTCCACAGCAAATCTCTGATGACCTCTGACCAGAGCTGAGCCTTGCTGAACTCAGGGGAACCACAGGCACTCTCAGGCCGGATCACCCACACCCTACCCACTCTGGACTTGGGGTTTTCTATCATTCTCTCATTTTATCCTTATGAGAATCCCACCTAGGAAATAGCATAGTGCTCACTGCTTTAATGGTGGAGAAAGCGAAGAACAGAGAGGTTGCACAATTTATCCGAAGTACTCAGCTAAGCAGGATTGGAGCCCATCCTGTCTGACTACAGAGTGCTAGCTCTTGGTTACTCTGGAGTGAGAACAAGTCTAAGGCTGGGAATGGGTCATTTCCTCTCTGCCTTCCCATCCCATCCCTGTAGACTAAGACAAGCGGGATCTTGTCCTAAACCTGAGAAGGCACTGTTCTGACCCCTCTCCTACGGATGCTCCCAAAGATTGAAACGATGGCAAAGCCAAGGGCCCTCGCTCATCTTTAAGCCATCTTAAGTCATGCCTTGGGTACCAGGATGTGAGCTAGCATGGAAAGCTAGCTTCTCAGAGCCCTCTTTCCTAGACTGCCTCTGCCACAGAAGCACATGCCCTTTGCCCGTGGAACAGAAAAGGCAGCTGTACGTAGTAGGTCTACTCAGCCCTACGAGATTCAAGTGGAAAGTGATGTGGACAGACAGAGGGTAGGAGAACTCTGGGCCTGTAACTGTGAAGAGTGATCCTGCCAATCCCTACCCTCTCTCTGTCTGATATGAGAGGCATGTGGGCTCAGTGAAGACCTTTAGAGCACAGACATGGTCCTAACCCTGACCTCTTCATGTCTGAGTCGCACACTGTGGGAGTCCTGATTTTCCTGTCCTGGGCTTGTCTAGGCTTCTCCAAGGAGCAAGTTGCATGTCTGAGAACTGTGGGAGTGGGGACACAGCCCCTCAGTCCTCCTCCTGGTCCCATGTTCCCCGAGCCCCACAGGGGCCAGACACTCCTCCAACACCTGGGTGGATCTGCTGCACCTGGATTTCTGTGCCGCCAGGGGTGATAGTTTTCTTCAACGCCTGGATTCTTGACCGTTGCCTTTCTTGGGAACCTCTCAAGCCCTTGTTTCCTCAGGACAGTGTACGGAGGAGGCCCCAGGCCAAAGGAATGGGAGGAGGAGGGCTGAGCCAGTCCTGGGGGCCCAATGGGTGACTCTTGTCCTCAGGAGGCCTTGGCCGTCCTTTTGTGGCACTTCCAACCATGACTCCAGGTTTCCTCCTGGCAATGCCAGGGGGCCTGTGGTCTGCTGAGGGACTCCTGGGTTGTGTTACCGTACTAATTACTGCTCTATTGTTGGGAAGAGATATAGTAATCAAGGCAACTTCTAAAAGGAAATATTTAGTTGGGGACTTGCTTACTTGTTTACATGATTATTATGACAGGGAGCATGGCAGCAGGCAGGCAGGCATGGTGCTGGAGCAGTAGCTGAGAGCTCACATCTGATCCACACGCAGCAGACAGAAAAACTGGACTTGGTGTGGGCACCAGTGATACACCTCCTCCAACAAGGCCATACCTCCTAATTCTCCCTAAACAGTCCATCAGCTGGGAAACAAACATTAAAATATAGGAGCCTATGGGAGGGGGGGTGGAGCATTCTCATTCAAATCTCCATAGTCACTATCCCTGTGAAAAGGCCTTCAGGACCCTCACATCCCCCGAGTTGTGTATGTACAGCTTTTTATTCTGAGGGACCTTTTTCTGGAAACTTCCCTCGAGTACCAGTAGCCAGAGGTTTTAGTCAGGAAAGGTGGTGGGCAACTGGACCTCCTTTGGCATGTTCACAATAAGAGCTGAGCGTCTCTTAGTCTCGTGAGCTCTCGAGGCTGTGTTTCTGGACTTCAGATAGCCAGGGTCTGCAAGGACTCATTCCAGGAAGGGCAGCTGCCTCCCGCCGCCCTGTAGAATTCCACTCATGGAACCCGATGGAGTCTGCAGAAGTCAGTCCGGGCTGCCAGCAGAGGGCAACAGAGAAACAGCGGGGGGTTTTTCTTGCTTGCTTTTATTTTTATTTTTAGTAAAGTCAAATGTATTCTAGCTACAAGATATTTTCTTATGACTTTTTTTGTTGTTGTTCAAATAGTCTCTTTGCGATGATGGTGCCTTGCAACCTAACAGTTAGCATAGTTTCCTAATTACTCACTCATTCTGTGTTCTGTGTTCCTGATCTAAACGTGCTCATTCAGTGCTCATAACGACCACGATGTTGTCAGCACTGTTATTATCTCCGTCTTGCACATAAGGAAGTTGAAGTACAGATAATAACATGCCCAAGGTCACTAGACTAGAAAGTCATGAACCTGGGATTTGAACTCCTGGGGTTTGAACCTCCGCAAGTCATGTAAACAGGTGAGAAGGTACCACTGCGGTTTGCAGAGTGCATGTTTTCTGATGGGCAGGGGCTACTGAACCCCAGTTGGTCTTGTCAGGTGGGATTGTGAACCTGCTGTTTCTAGATAATTCTGAAATGTGGATTTTCAGTATGGGATTCCCAGTTTTTATGTGTGACCTACAAGTTCACCAAGGACTAAACAAAATGTGCCTGTAGGCTACGACGCTGCTCATCTGTGATCTGTTAGTAGATTCTGATGGGTTTCTTTTGTAGTTGTTTGTTTTTAGCCAGGACCTCTTAATATAGCCCAAGTTGCCCATGAACTTACTAGGTAGCCCAGGCTGGCCTAAAACTTCCAACTTAAAACTAAAACTCCTGCCCTATCTCTGCCCCAGCCTCCAGAGTGCTATGATTGGCAACACACTGGTGGGAACCACTGTTCTAGACTTTTTTTTTTTAAATGAATACTTAGTAAATGAAGCTTGGTCTCCCTGGGTTTCCTTTGGGTCTGGACTCCAGAAAGTTCCTTGGTACTGGAACAATGAGGGACAGCAGGGCAGGGAGGGCAGCATTTGGTACAGTTCTGAGGGGCCCGTGTCACTCTCAGCAGACCTAACTAAGAGCAGGGTACAGGGATGCAGCATGCCACAAGAATATATTATAGAGATTTAGCTGTAAATAATAAGCTTTACCTTGATCGACCAAGGAGTCCTTCAAGAGGAAGCCATTTGTCAAGGTATATTTGGTGTTATTTAGCTTTTAATACATATCAGCTGTCTTCTGCTATGAAATCCTTGTGAGCCCATATACTACTAGGCCATATGGCAAACAGCATAAACAGCTCAGACCTACTGCTGATCCACTAGGTAACTAACACCCCTGCAGGGCCTAGGAGACAGGTGGGCTGTAGATGCACAGCTTTGTTTCTTGTGCAAATAAAGCTCAGACCATCCCCTTCCTTCAGGCCTAGTAGCATTGCAGAGCAATTGATTCAGGACAATAGGGCCTTTTGCATAACCAGGTGCAGTAAAGACTGGAGCAGAACTCCTGGTCCAGGCAGAGCGGTGTGTGTGGCTGGAGAGAAGAGAAGAAGGCAGAGTTTCTCAGAGCCAGGGGTAAGGATCAAGAAGGAAAGATGGAGGGTGAAGGAACAGAGATGAAGATGAGGTCAAAAGCACAGGAGCTTAGTTAGGCCTATGACAGGGCAGTAGGTACAGAGAGGAGCTGAATGTGAGGATGGAGCTGAAGCTGTATAGATAGAATTTTGTCTTAGAGAAATAAAGTTAATAGACGAAAGAGTGTGGTGTATATAGATTCCTTTTCCTCAGTTAACCCCACACCAGATGTAGCGTCTTCCCCAGGACCCTGGGAGGGATTTTCTCAGGGCAGACACTTGGGAAAATTCCACTACAGGGACTCTTCTTAGCCATCCTCTGAAGTATGCTGAGATCTGGAAATCAAGAAGGATTATGGGTTAGAAATTTCCAACTTAGGGCAGCCCATATTTTACGTGTTATCTCGAATAATTCCACACTACCTATGCCCCTCTCCCTTGCTTTTTTTTTTTTTTCTCTTTCCATATCATTTTCCAATCCGAAAAGAACATGGACATTTCAGAAGACCCAGGTCTTGGTCCTGTCATGGCCACTAACTTGCAGGGTATCTAGACAGGCAATGTGGCTGGAACCTTTGCTTCCAGGAAGTAAGAACACGGCCCTACCTTTTGCAAGGCTGCTGTAAGGTGGTACGAACAAGCTGCTAAAAACACAAGCTGGGGCTGGGGCTCATTGGTAAAGTTTTCCCAGCATGTACTGGCCCTAGGTTCTGTCCCTACCAGCCCTAGGTTCTGGTCCCCAGCAATGATCACACAAGCAACTGTTTGCCAAAACCATGGCCTCCCTGAAGAGGCCAGTTCTTGCTCACAGCCTGATCTTGCCTTGAGGGCGATGGTCACTTTCTAGTGCTCTGGGCGCTGCAGTGTGATACCCTTATTAAAGACACCCTTTTTGTTTTGTTTTCTGTCCCCCTTGGATCTAGAAGATGTTCCCAGGAGCCTGGCTGTGCTGGGCCTCACTCCTGCTCCTGGCCAGGCCCACCCAGCCTTGCCCTATGGGCTGTGACTGCTTCGACAGAGAGGTATTCTGCTCAGACAAGCAGCTGGTCACCATCCCACTGGACATCCCCTCACATGTCACAGACATTGTCTTTGTGGAGACTGCCTTCACCACGGTGGGGACCAGAGCTTTCAGCGGCAGCCGCAACCTGACCAAGGTGGTCTTCCTCAACACTCGGGTCCGCCACCTGGAGCCCGATGCCTTTGGGGGGCTGCCCTGGCTGGAGGACCTGGAGATCACTGGCAGCCCCTTCTCCAACCTCAGTGCTGACGTCTTTTCTAACCTGGGCTCCCTGGAGAAGCTCACCTTGGACTTCGACAGGCTGGTGGCTCTGCCTGAGGACCTCTTCCATCACATGGACAACCTGGAGTCCCTTCAGCTTCAGGGAAACCAGCTCCAGACCCTGCCCGGGAGACTACTCCAGTCCCTGAGGTCTCTAAGAATCCTCAACCTGGAGCAGAACCTTCTGAGCAAGCTCCCCGAGGGGCTGTTCCAGTCACTCATCAGCCTGCAGACACTGAAGCTGAGTAACAACATGTTTACCAGGCTCCCCGAGGGCTTGCTGGGCGATCTGGGCAGCCTGCAGGAGCTCTTTCTGGACAGCAATGCCATCGCGGAGCTGTCCCCACACGTGTTCTCACAGCTTTTCAGCCTGGAGAAGCTCTGGTTGCAGCACAATGCCATCAGCCAGCTGCCGGTCTTGGTCTTCTCCTCCTTGCACAACCTGACCTTTCTAAACATGCAGGGCAATGCGCTGCAGACCCTGCCTGCCGATCTCTTCGCCCACAACCCAGGGCTGCTTCACCTGTCCCTGTCCTACAACCAGCTGGAGACCATCGCCGAGGGGACCTTTGCCAACCTGTCCCGCCTCGCTTCCCTCACGCTCGCGCACAATGCCATCACCCACCTCCCCCGGGATGTCTTCAGGGACCTCAGGCGGCTGGTCAAGCTCTTTCTGAACAGCAACAACTTGACGGCCTTGCACCCAGCCCTCTTTCAGAACCTGTCCAGGCTTGAGGTGCTCAACTTGTCTAAGAATCAGCTGACCGTGCTCCCCGAGGGCATCTTCGACACCAACTATGACCTCTTCAACCTGGCCTTGTTCGGCAACCCCTGGCAGTGTGACTGTCACCTAGCCTACCTGGCCAGCTGGCTCCGCCTCTACAGTGACCAGCTCTTCAACACCCATACCTACTGCGCAGGCCCAGCCTACCTCAAGGGCCAGTTGGTGCCCAGCTTGAAACAGGAGCAGCTAGTGTGCTCTGTCATCCCGGGCCACTTGGGCTTCCCAGGCCTGGGGGCGCTGGGTGGCAGGGAGCCATTGGGCAGTTGGGATCTGGCAGTGGAGGGGAGGGCAGCCCACAGTCAGTGTACCTACAGCAACCCCGAGGGCACCGTGGTGCTTGCCTGTCAGGAGGCCCAGTGTCGCTGGCTGAGTATTCAGTTGTCTTCCAGGGAAGGCTCAGACTCCCCGGCAATGGCCTACAACTCCAGTCAGGAGTGGGAGTTGAGGTCAACCTGCGGCTCCATGAGAGTCACTGTGACTATCGAGGCTCAGGCTGCTGGGCCCTAGGTGCAGCAAAGAGAAGCATGGACAAAAGGGTGACTTTGGGGGGCAGAGGGAGCTGAGTGTCCGAAGCTAAGATAAGGGACATGGCCACATCTCCAGAGTAGGGAAGAGTGAGGCCTGCTTCATATAGCATCTCCTCATCTTTCCTCATCATGCCCTCTTGGAGCCTGTGGCCCAACAAGGTCATCCTCAAACCTAGAGTCGTGGTTCTCAACCTTCCTAATGCTGTAACCCTTTAGTACAGTTCCTCATATTGTGGTGACCCCCTCCAACCATACAATTATTCTTGTTGCTACTTCACAACTGTAATTTTGCTACTGTGATGAATCATAAGTGTAAATATATCTTGGAGATGGAGGGTTGTCAAAGGGGTCATGACCCACAGGTTGAGAACCACTGGTCTAGAGCCTAAACCATCCCCAGCCATAGCGTTTTCCTATTCTCTAACCCCACCCCACTCCCTGCCCTGAGCTCTAGCCTTGAGGTATGCTCAACACTATTGGAGTTACACAAAGAAGAGGCCACATCCCTTTGATAGATCAAAAGCCATCTGTCTGTTCTCACTTCTCACCCCCAATTTTGTTTTCGATGGGTAGAGAGGAAAGGGATATTAGAGGAGCTGGAGTGACCAGAAAAGGGCAGGACAGGGTTGTGTGGGGAGATGGCACTGTCCTGGCCACCTCTCAAGCTGCATCCAGGAGGAGTCAAGGCAAGATGGCGCCTTAGGCGGGCAGAGCCGGCCTGCTTGGCTCTCAGGAAGGCAGTGTGGCTTTCCCTGTTCAGCATACAAGATGGCCATTTGTTGTGGATATTGCTCTGTATGCTGTGAATGTGTTGCTCTGATTGGGTTGATAAGTGAAATGCTGATTGGCCAGTAGCCAGGCAGGAAGTATAGTATAGGCAGGATACGCAGAGAGGAGAATGCTGGGAACAGGAAGGCTGAGACAGAAGACACTGCCAGCCACCACCATGAGAAGCAAGATATAAAGATACCAGTAAGCCACCAGCCACGTGGCAAGGTATAGATTTATAAAAATGGGTTAACTGAAGATGTAAGATCTAGCTAGCAAGAAGCCTGAGCCATTAGGCCATACAGTTTGTAATTAATATAAGCCTCTGTGTATTTATTTGGGTCTGAGCGGCTACGGGCCCGGGCAGGACTGGAGAAAACTTCAGCTACAGCCATTCCCTGAGGAGCGGGCAGAGGGGAGCTGGTGGATCGGGGTAGCTGCTTTGTAACGAGGCTTTCAGGGCATCTGACTCTGAGCTGCTCATCCACTGAACGGCTCTCCTCAGGCTTCTAAGACGTCTCCACTGTCCCATCTCGTGGTGTCTCTCAGCTCAGAGGACAAAGTCCTCAGCACTGGTGACCTCACTTCTCCATCTTAGGCTCAGCACTTCTCAGCTGCACGCCACCCTCTACAAGGTTAGCCACAGCACATCTCAACTGTGTCCCCACCAACTCCAGATTCCCATTCAGCAGAAGGGCCAGCCCAGAACTTAGGAGCTTGCCCTAAGGAACATTGACCAAACTAACCCAACCTGGGGGAGGAAAGGGTTTTATTTGGCTTATGAGTTCATATCATAGTCCATCATAGTAGGAAGTCAGGGCAGGAACTCAAGGCAGGAACCGTAGAGGAGCACTGTTTACTGCTTGCTTTCATGTTCAGCTACCTTTCTTAGACTTCACAGGGCCACCTGCCCAGGGGGTGGTACTGTCCACAGTGGCCTGGGCCCTTCCCATGTCAGTCAATCATCACTCAAGAAAAAGCCCCACAGCTGGGCATGGTGGTGCACACCTTTAATACAAACATCCAGGAGACAAGCAAGTGGATCTCTGTGAGTTCAAAGCCAGTCTTGTCTACATAGAGATTTCCAGACCAGTCAGAGCTACACAGTGAGACTCTGACTCACCAATAAAAATAAATAAATATAAATATAATAATAATAATAATAATAATAATAATAATAATAAGGCCCCAAAGACTTGCCTATAGACCAATCTGATAGAGGCCTTTTCTCAACTGAGGTTTCCTTTCTAGATGACCCTAGCTTGTCCAAGTTAACAAAACTAACCAGCATAGGAGGCCTGTGGATCCTTTAGAAAACCATAGGCTGAGCAGAATGGGAGCTGAGTTCTGGAGACATTAGAGCAGGGGAGCCAGGGCCCTGGAGGTGGGAGAGTGGGTAATGAAGAAGAGTGGGTGATGAAGGCCAATGCTTAGAGCCCAGAGGAGCCTCTGGGCCTCCTGGGGCTCTGGGGTATGATGTAGTGGTAAGGAGTCTGGGAATAGACCCTAGGCCCTCTGCAAAAACAGAAGCATTCTTAACTGCTGAGCCATCTCTCCAGCCCCCTTTGAGGAATCCACCCTTCTTCTTCCCAGCATTCTTAGTTTGGCTCTCCCTCCTAACCTTATCCTGTTCTGCTATTGGCCAGTCAGCTTCTTTGTTAAACCAATCATAGCAACATATATTCACACAGTATAAAGGAATATTCCACATTTCCCTCCTTTTTGTCTAATTAAAAAGGAAGGTTTTAACTTTAATGTAGTAAAATTATATACAACCAAAACAGTTATCAAGTAAGAATTACAGTTACAATCTCTAGTCCATTTGTATTTGGCAAAATTAGAGAAAATATTCCATTATCCATTTTATCTTTGTGACTCTAAAGTTTTATACCTACTTTACCTTTTATCATAACTAAAGAAAACTTTAGTGATGACTACCTAATCTTCAACTCTGTCAAAGACCCCAGAAGGGTGAAATATTACCTAACAACAGGGACATTTGCCTGGACAGTCACCCAAAGTTATTCTGTAACGTTGGGAGAGCCAACTTTGGCCTACAGACCTAGTATATTGACAGACAATTTTGAGAAGCAGGGAATTTCGAAGGACTGTCCTACCTTGTCTTGGCAAAGTTTGGCAGTTGCTGTTTTTGTGTCCTGTTGGTCCAGTTTGGACAGCATACTGTCAGCAACTGAAGCAAGGGCAGTTCCTTTGCCCAAATGGCTAGCTTTTGCCATAAAGAATACAAACTCCATACGGAGTTCTTTGATGCCCATCATCTTCTCTGAAGTAGGTTGATGCTGTCAGGAGCAGATGTGTCTCACTGTCATGAAAAGCCTTATGTTATTAAAACATTTTAAATGCCATATTCTGTAGGTCTTTGAAGTGTTTGAAGACCATATATCCATCTAAATATATCTGTTTAAACTTGAAAACATACGTAACATGACTACAAGTTTGAATGTAATAGATGACTAACTACTAACCTGCATTTCCTTTTATTATCCTAAATAGTTTGTAATAATAACTTTCAAGGACTAGAAATTTACATTACATTGTTAAATGAGCTGTATAGGTACATACCTTAAACAAGAGTAGAAACATATGTACAATATGTTCTAAAAAACCCTTAAATTTGTATCAATATGCAAAAATATCTTAAACAAGAGTAGAAATATATATGTAGTATAACAAAATAACCTCAAATTTGTATCAATATACAAAAATCCATACCTATGTAAAATATTTTAGACTAGTAGTTGCTTTTATGGTTTAAAAATATATTCATTAATTCACCTTTTTATCTTATTACTTCTATATCCCCTCCTTTTCTTTTTAGAATGAGATCTAATCTCCTTTGTTTAGACCATTATCAATAACAACTTGTAACCAATCCCCCTTAAATGATAATAAACATCCATAACCCATCTTTTGAGAATATGGATGTCATTCTCTAGACTACTTCTTGTTGTTTGGGGGCATTGTCATCTTTGGGAGAACCTTGAGAAAATCAGGATAATTGTTACGTCTTGGCTGGAGTATTCTGTGAGGCTGGATCATCTCAGCAGCCTTGAAGCTGTTTTGGATGCTGGATTACCTGGCCGTCTGTTTTCACTGATGTCTGGTCTCCTTGCTCTGAAAATATACAAACTTTTAAAGGTAACATACATATCTACATTAATACAATTATACAGTGTGTATTGTACATAAGTCAGCCAAAGATGATTTTTTGAGCAGGTAAAATATACACCATCTGTCTTGTAGTTCTTCCAGGTTAATTTCTTTATGTTTGTAGCCAGGATTTTCAGGGGGTCTTCCCCGATTAAACCTGATCATCTTTAACTTTGAGTGAATCCACAGCCTTCCATTTCCTGTGGAAATAAACGCATAACCTCTTTCCCAAAGTAACATATCTTTTGACTTACATCTTGAAGTTAAGACATTTTTAAAATATATAAATTGGTTTAATTTAGCAGCTTTCATAATCTAATGTGTCTTAGCAGCTGTCACTCCTTCCTCAGCAGTCAAAAAATTCAAAGACAACACAATAACTGAAAACAGCATCCAGACTCTCTGTGTATCTTCCATTTTTATGTGACTTATATTTTTTATTACTCTATTCCTTTATTATGGACTTTACTTTGTTATTTTAAAACTGTATTTTTTAATTTAAGACTGTATATACTCTTTCTCTTCTCTTTTCCAAGTCTATATACATACACACACACACACACACACACACACACACACACACACACACACACACACACACACATATATATATATAAACACACTGTAACCCATTCAGAAGGATTTTTTGTTTGTTTGAATCAGTTTTTACTGCATATCCGTAATCTTTTTCTGACTGCATGAGCCTTTAAACTGGGAGATGCTTTTCTGTACTGCAGCTGGTGTGAGAGACTGTGGGAACCTGCCATGTAGCTTATCTCATGGTGCACTGGCAGCTAAAGCCTGCAGGCAGTGGCCAGGAGACAAGTTCCCGTACCACAGCCAGCACGGGAGACACGAGACTAGGAAGCTACTCTTGGCTCTGTTTCTGTGTGTCGAGAACTTTTTTTTAAAGCTTCCTCAGGCTTTATATGGACGTATGCTCCTCACATTGGATGCCATTTGTAGGCAGAGTTTTTATCCCACCAGCAGCTCCCAAATAAACACACTGAGGTTTATATTAATTATAAATGTTTGGCCAATAGCTCAGGCTTGTTACTAGCTAACTCTTATACTTTTCAATTAACCCATATTTCTTATCTATGCTTTGCCATGTGGCTTGGTACCTTTTCTCAATACAGCATGCCCATCTTGCTTCTCTCTGCATCTGCCCAAAACTCCAGACTGGGCCCTCCTTCCTCCCAGCATCCTCAGTTTGGCTCTGCCCACCTAACCTTGTCCTGTTCAGCTATTGGCCAGTCAGCTTCCTTGTTTAACCAATCACAGCGACATATATTCACACAGTGTAAAGGAATATCCCGCATCTGTGTTTGTTAAGGATTCTGCAGGCAATTCACACAGAGGCAGGACATGCTCCTGTCTGTGCTTCAAGCAGTTGGCCAAGAACAAGAAACTAGGAAAACAGTTTGAGCTGGTGCCTGGCTAGAGATGAGAACCAACAGGGCAAGGGGTGCTGTGGAAATATAACCAGATTTCAGCAACTTGGCAGCACCTGTACAGATGGATTGAAAGTCCTAACAATGAACTCCAGAATACAGATGACAAGTGAAGTCATCGTCGGTACTACTTTACATCTCTTCCGCAGAAACTGGAAGGCCGAACAACTCAAATGCAGTGGGGTAACAGGGCCCCAGACCTTAGCACAACTGACTCCATGATGGAAGTGCCATTCAGACTATAACACTCAACACAAAGACAGCACCTCCAGCCAAAATGAAAACAAAGGCCTAACCCATCAAAGTCCACGATTCTATTAGAGTCTCTTAAATGTACTAACCTTGCTTTTTGGCTTCTGCAGTTCTGCTTCTGGCTAACTGTTCTTGTTAGTGGAAGCATGTCAACCCAGAACATGGTTTTTGTGCTTCAAAGCTCACGCTGAGAAAGGTTCGGAGCTACACTGGGATCCCAAACACACAGTGTAGTTGCGTGCTGGCTAATAAAGACTTTTTATTGGCTTTAAACCCACGTCTGAGTAGTCTTCTCCGGTGAATGCTCACAACAGGGACGGGGACCTGCAGTGCTGCTGGTGAATGTAGCCCCTCCGCTTGGGGAGGGGCCAAGTGGGTGGGTGTGGCAGGAGATGCAGAGGAAAAGCCTGCTCTCTTCTGAAGACAGTGAGGATGTGAACAAGGGCAGAGGCAGGTCAGGCAAACGGAGGGGCCATGTGGAGCAAAGCTTCCCCTCCATCTTGAAGCTCAAATGGATTAATTTGAAAATGATAGGAATCTGCTGACTAGCAGATTCACCAAAGCAACAGAGTCCCAGATCCACTTGGTTCCAACGTCATTTGGTTGAAGATTAATCCGGACCACATCTTGCAAGGGTGGACAGCTTGGCCTAGAAAGGCTGAGGAGGCTGTGCTATGCTGGACTGCCGACTCCATCAGGTGGGAAGTCCACCACTGGAGAGACTTCAACAGCTCAACATTGGAGGAGCTTTAGGACCGCCCATTCACAGAACACCTGCGTTCCGGGCATGACCCAAGAAGTCATTCCTTCACTACAGAGAGAAGGGACAAAGACAGCTAACATGTCTCTCAATGACTTTTTAAAAGCGTAACTCTTGGGCTGCTGGGATGGTCGGCTCAGCACATAGAAGCATTTTTTTTTAGTAAAACTGATGACCTGGATTTGATCCCAGATCACATGGCAGAAGGCGAAAACTGGCTCCCAGGAGTTGTCCACTGACTTTCACAAACATGCGGTAGTAGGTGCATACCCGCACACATCTGTATTCACACGTGTGAGCGTACACGCATGCACAGAGTAATAATACAACTTTTTTTTAAAAAAATTTAAAAGCATAACTCTGGATTACATTAGAATGTAGTAAGATCTTGAGCCAAATGATACTGCTGGGGGAAGAACACTGGTCAACAACCAGCTTACATCAAGGTAAGCTGTGTGGCTTCCAGTGTGCTACTTGGTACCCAGGGGGTCCTCACGTCATGTCCCCTTGTGGGGTGATCCAGCCTGATCCAACAGCTGAGATTTTTTTTTCCTGAAAGATTTATGTTAGTTTTAATTATGTATATGTAGGCATATCTGTGTAGGAGTATGGGAATGTGCATTCAGGTGCCCTTGGAGGACAGAAAAAGAAGGTCAGATCCTGGAACTCAAGTTTCAGGCAGTTGTGAGTCCCTTGGCATGGGTCCTAGGAACAGAACCCAGGTTTTCTGGAAGAGCAGTACATGCTGCTTGTTTTTAACCACTGAGTCATGTCCACAGACACCAAGAGTTGAGAGGGTTTTTGTTTGTTTGTTTGTTTTTATTCTAAGCTACAAATCAGTGTATCTGTCCTCTGCTTCCAGAACATTTGACATTTAGTAAATTATGTCCTCTTGTGGTGGTATTTGCTCCACCCATGACCTTGGGCTATACGGCCCAAAGGAGGCAGTGCTTCCCGCCCTTGTATGTGACCTCTGATAAGGAGTTGGAGAAGGGTCACATGACCCTTCTCGCTGCTCCTGCCTGCGAGGTGGATTCGCTCTGGTCAGATCAGAGGATGACTTCTGCTCTCTACTCTGTTCTGTAATTGTGAGTGTATTTCTTCAATTTATATCTTAATAAATTCTGTTACCCGTTTAATAGACTCAAGTGGATTGATCATAATCCCCTCTGGCTAGGTCTGTTTCTGCATCTGTGCAACAAGGAGCATGACTGAACCCCAGAAACATCCAGGGATCTTTAGAAACAGACAAACATCAGGGACTGGTGCTGTAGTTTGGTGGCATTTTTCTGGATATGGTGATGTATACCAATAGCCCTAACTACTTAGGGGGCCGAGGCAGGAGGATCACCTGGGTCCAGGAATTAAAGTCTCACTTGGGTGATATAGGTAGAACCCATCTCAAAATTAAATAAATAAAATAACAAAAGACCAGTAAAAAAGCAAGCCAAGGTGTCTGAGCCTTCATCTTCTGAGATTCTGACTAAAGTTATATTGGGGGGGGGTGGCAGGGAATTTGATGTCAGCCTAGATAGACATATAGATAGATAGATAGATAGATAGATAGATAGATAGATAGAGCATTCATTCATAATTCTAACCCACTGCCAGGGTTGAAAACAAGGCTCAGCTTGCATAGGTACCACCCAGATGTGTGCCCAACAGTACCACTTGTATCCTAAGCCAGGGTTGTGGTGTGAATGTTGGTCTCATCGGACCTACCCACTATAACATGTTTGAATGAATATGTTCGAATTAATCGAGCCACAAACACTATAGAAAAACACACCTCGTATATTCTTTTCCCCCCTTGCCATTGTAGAGCGCCTCCTTCTGGCACACAGGACTCCTTCCTTTCCAGGGGGCTTTCAACACAGCAGGTCGGTGATTTCCTGCTACCTGCCAGCCATGGAACTCTGGGCAGATTGCTAAATTCTGCGCCCCAGACTCCTAACCAACTGTTCAACGCTTCACAGAGCACCAAGACAGTGGTGGAAGACAGGTTTTTGAAGAATGATTCTATTATTATTATTATTATTATTATTATTATTATTATTATTATCATTATCATCATTCAGTCTTTTGACATGATGTTTTGGTCGGTGATGGACCACGGACATAGGCTGTCTCATAAGATAATAGCAGCTGACAATTTCTTATCTTCTAGTGACATGGTAACTGTTCACACATCAGAGGACGTTACTCATCTATTTGTGGGGCTCTACTGTAAACAAACCTACTCTGTTAGCAGTCATAAAAGTATAGCATACACAATTATAGACAGCATGCTGTACCCGACAAGGACAATGAATGACGAATCTACTGGCTGACGTATTTACTGTACTGCACTATCATTGTTTCAGAGTGCATTCCTGCATGTATGAGAAACATTTACTGAAGCTAGAGACGCAGCCTGCCTGTCTAGTATGTGTGAGGCCCAGAATGCCATCCGCGGGACTCTTAAAACATTTTTTTTTTTTTTTTTTTTTTACTGTACATCAGCTTGCTGTTAGACTTTGGCGTCCAAATACATCTCACGTTGCCCACTCTGGGAATTGCATGAGGCTACGTGGAGTGGCGACCTACTGTGGTATCAGTGAAGCTGATACCCACCACAGAACCTCTTAGCATTATCAGAATGTGTTCCCTGTGTGATGGGACACGGCTGTACTTTTAGAGAAGCGGGCGTGGGTAGGGATGGTAGGCCGACAAATGCCGGCCAACCCAGCACAGTGCAAGTCCCACCGTGAATTACTTCGCTCGCTTCTGAGGACACATCTGGCCGTGACCCTGCAGATGTTAGGATCCTGGTCTCGGCACGCCCCCTTGTGGCCCATTGGAAGAACGGCTTTCCGCGGTGACCGTGACGCCTCCCTCTGCCCGCAAAGCTGCAGGACCAGGTCCTTTCCGCCCACGAGCCCAGGGACGGAGATGGCCACGTGGGCGTTCCGCCTGGTGTCGGTGAGGCCGGTCTGGCTGACTTGTTGCGCCCCTCCCACGGTGTCCAAAGGCGCCGCCCGACACCGCTAGGGTGTCAATCCCGTCAACAGTCATCACTGCCTACATCTGCTACTGGAGTCTGTCTGCATGGACGTCCTCCGCCTTCAGGGTTCCGGGACCGCCAGGGCATGCTGGAAGAAGCAGGTTTTGTCTCTTTGGAGTTATATTGGTTGTTCATCATTTTGGAAAATCATTTTCCCTTGGTGATATTTAACCTGTATTTTAAAATCTTTCTTTCTTTCTTTTTTTTTTTTTTTTTTTTTTTTTTTTTTTTTTTTTTTTTTTTTTTTTTTGAGACAGGGTTTCTCTGTGTAGCTTGGAACCTGTCCTGGATGTTGCTCTGTAGCCCAGGCTGGCCTCGAACTCACAGAGATCCGCCTGGCTCTGCCTCCCGAGTGCTGGGATTAAAGGCATGCGCCACCACTGCCCGGCTTGTATTTTAAAATCTTAATTTGCATGTAGACAGAGAGCCTTTTCTTTTATATCTCTCCTGACGTAGAATAAACAGGCACACCTGTCTTTACCAGGCCCATGGTGAGTGGAGTCTTATTCACAAAATAGAAGGACTATTTCATTGGAAATTACCTTTCATTTCCAATTCATGCTAGAACATTGTATTAAGTTCTCTGGGAGGTCTGATGACATTGCTGTGAACTTTTATTTCAGGAGGTGAGAAGGGCTACTCAGAATAACTCACTGTAAAAAGGGATATAATGTAGCCCCAAAGTAACAGGAGGACAAGCACGGTGGTCCACAGGGATAAAGATCTGACCCGTCTTTCCCAGATTTTCCTCTCTTGTGGTAGAGGCCATCGGCGGGCTGTGGCTTCCCTTCCCTGTCACACTGAGCATGCGCCTCACCTTCGCATTGAGCATGCGCCTCACCTCCCATTAAGAGAGCGGGTTTATAAACAGGAGGTAAGAGTCAAGCTGCATTTGGAGGGACAGAGATGAATGGGTTCTCCGAGCGACAGAATGGCTAGGATATCTGCTGAGCCCCTGGGGGAGTCTGCACATGCAAGGACGGAGGATGGAAAAAAAGTCTCACCCGTGACTGCATCCCGCTGGAGACCAGGAAAACTGGCGGTGTCATTCAGTTCAAGTCCCAAGGCTTGTGCACCACGGGAGCCCATGGAGGAGAGGAGGAGGATGCATCAGCTGAAGCAGGGATGTATAGGAACGGGTGACTTCTTCCATCACGCCGCCGTCTGCTCTGTTCAGGTCCTCCACGACGATGGGATCACGCTGGGGAGTGCAATCAACTTTCCTGATTTTCAGCGCTGCTCTTCCCTGCTTCCAAAGCCCGTGTGCTCGAGCAGTGGTTCTCCACCTTCCTCCCGCTGTGACCCTTTCATACAGTTCCTCATGTTGTGGTGAGCCCGCAACTATAAAATTATTTTCATTGCTACTTCATAACTGTAAGTTTTGCAACTATTATGAACCGTAATGTAAATATCTGATATGCAGGATGGTCTTAGGAGACCCCTGTGAAAGGGGTTGTTCAACACCCAAAGGGGTTTCCACCCACAGGTTGAGAAGCCCTGTGTTAGAGGCTTCGTTCGTCCTTAGCCTGGCAATTTTGGGAGGCGACAGAATCTTTTAAGAGGAGGAACCTCAAGCTGGTGGTGGCTCACACCTTTAATCCCAGCACTTTGGAGGCAGAGGCAGGCTGACTACTGAGTTCGAGGCCAGTTGGTCTACAGAGCAAGTTCCAGGTTAGCTAGAGAAACACTAACACACACACACACACACACACACACACACACACACACACACACACACACTCACACTCACACACACTCACACACAAGCAAAGAACAACAACAACAAAAGAACTTAGTGGGGAATCTTAGGCAGTTGTAGGTGTGTATTTTCCTTTTCTCTTGTTTCCAGGAATGAGGTCATCAGGATTCCCCGGCTGACCGTGTGCTCCCAACATGGTGTGTTGCCCCACCATAACCCAAAAGTAACAGGGCCGGCCGACTGACCTTGACTGAAACCTCTGAACTATGGCTCCAAATAAGCCCCTCCTCTTTTTTAAGGGCATGTCTCCGGTGTTTTGTTACAGTCACAGTCCATCATTTAGAATGCTAGTCTCCTAAAAACCCCTTATGGATACACCCAGCCATAGTCTATCTTGAGAACCCCACAGGCTTAAGAGTTGAAACATAAAATTGGTCCTCAGTTTGGAAACCTCATCTGTGGCCCCACCTCTGCCCTCAGAATTGCCCTGTGACTGAGCCTCTGGTTATTCATCTGGTGACCAGCAGCTGAAGGCTTTGAGTACTGATGTCCTCGTCAGGCGATTGTGTGGAGGGCTCCACATCCTGCCTCACACTTCTTCTTCTTCTTCTTCTTCTTCTTCTTCTTCTTCTTCTTCTTCTTCTTCTTCTTCTTCTTCTTCTTCTTCTTCTTCTTCTTCATTATTATTATTTTTTTTATAAATTTTTAAGATTTGTTTATTATGTATATAGCATGCATGACCAGAAGAGGGTACCAGATCTCATTACAGATGGTTGTGAGCCACCATGTGGTTACTGGGAATTGAACTCAGGACCTCTGGAAGAGCAGTCAGTGCTCTTAACCTCTGAGCCATCTCTCCAGCCCCATGCCTCACACTTCTAAGGTATGTGCTGCCCATCCAGGAGCCAGCTCCTCCATTGACCCATGTGGAAGCCCCTCCTCACCTACTGCTAACTCCCATGGTCTTTTATCTCTTTCTCAGACCTATGTGCTGGGCTACCTGTGTCCAAGCCTGTAGGGTAGCCAATCCCAACAACAGCCATTCCCGGTGCTCTTTGTCAAGATGATCTTAGCAACGTCTGAGTTATAGGGTCAGCCTTCATGGCAGGCGCTGCATGGGTGGAGCATCCCTGGGGGAGAGCTGATGCTCCTTCAGGGCTGTGAGAGCTAGCACAGCATTTGCTCAAGGCCTTTGAAGGGAGCGCACTGCTCACCCGGAGGCCTGCTGTGCGGAGATTTTCTACAGCTTTCACCATGTTGTGTGGTAGCTGCTGTTAGTCAGGGTTTGGACTAACTTGCCAGCTGCTGAGAAAAAACCGTCTGCAGAGTGACAGAATGGGCCAGGGGCTTCTGTTTAATGACGTCATGAGTAGGAGAACTGGTCTCGACTAATACAGATGTTTCTGTCTTGCCCAAGGGACCAGGGTTCCACACGCGTTTGTGCACTTGGCTGAGAGCAATATGTCTGTCTGCCCCCAGAGAGCCTTTCAGCAGGGAAAAGCATCTAAGTTTGATCCTCAGGACCCATGAAAAAGCCCAGATGGTGACATGCACGTGTAGTCCCAATACTCCCACAGTGAGACAGATGGCAGAGAGAGAGAGAGAGAGAGATCTAGCCAGAACCTGCAGAGCGGCAGAAATAAGAGAGACCCTGCTTCAACAAGGTGGAGGGTGGGGCTTGACTCCTGAAACCTGTCCCCTGACCTCCACACTCATGCCATGGCAAGTGTGTCTGCACACGAAAGAACATTTAAAATGCCTCTAAAAGACAGACAGGCAGAAAGAAAGAAAGAAAGAAAGAAAGAAAGAAAGAAAGAAAGAAAGAAAGAAAGAAAGAAAGAAAGAAGAAAGGAAGAAAGAAGGAAAGAAAGAAAGAAAGGGAAAAAGAAACGAAGGAAGGAGGAAATAAGTAAATAAGTAAATAAATAAATAAGTAAATAAGCAAATAAATAAATAAATAAATAAGTAAATAAATAACTGCAAGCCTTTCAGAGCTTTTCCTAAATGGAAAACACCCCCACCAGAAGAGCTCAGCATGGCACAGCTCCTTAGGATTCTAAGCAACCCCTTGTGCCTGGTTGAATTGAACATATAGAGCAACAGGACCATTGCCTGTTCCCTTCTCCTCTCCTCCCCAACCAGAAACTTCTTGAGGGGTAAAAAAAAAAAAAGCCGCCTTTCTGGGAATCTCCATCGTACGTCTTCTTTGGAAACATCAGGCACTGTAGAGACACTCCCAGGCCAGTTCTGCCCCACGCTCTGAGAGCAGGCGTCGTCGGATGGGAACAGGTCACTTGACCACCTTCCCCTCCATCGTGAAACCGATTGTTTCTCAGAACCAGATCTCAGCTCTGCCGTAGAATCTTGATTCTCAGAGGGTTTGGGATACTCCCGGATTCCTGCCTAGAGGCCAATGAAAGCCTCCGTGTACAGGGTGGGGTCCTTCCTGCTCCTGCAGAACTCGGGATGCACTGAGGGGCCTGTGACATGCCCATCGAGGCTCTCAGCTCTGGTTTCTTGTCTGGGAACCTTCAAGGGCTCCTATGTGGATGTAGATGCCAATATCCATTGCCACCTTCTGTGCTATAACTCAGTGATTTTGGACCTAGCCTCGCTTACCAATGACTTCCCTGAGTTGTAACCCTCAAGAATGCCATGAGGGTCACTAGATCCACTCAGTGTCCAGGTCATGCTAGCGACTCCCCAACCTCCAGCCTCTCTCCAGGCAATAGCCAAGCTCTCTCTCATCATGGTCCTCTTTGCTTGCTGCGGCCTTCCGTCCACACACCAGTGACCCAGCCTTGCATTGCAACCACCACCTCAAACCCCAGCTCTCCTATCATTTGTTGCCCAGAAGACCTTGGGACCTTCATGACCATGACATTGGAATAGAGTCTTGGAGCTACAGCGGAATGTACCATCCTTTTGCCTAGACTTCCGGTCCCTCTCCAGTAGGAGCTCATAGCTACTATGTATAGTTCTGTCCATACATCAGGGAGTCCCCTTTCACATCCTGGGGAGGTCTTTGCAGCCAGCCTCTCCCTCTGACCCACATAAAATTTCCCACAATGAATCTCCCTTATGCTACTGCACAGTGAACCCTTGGGAGATGGCACTCCTGGGGCTCCGGTATGGGTGACAAGGAATACACCTGCTGCCCTATGTTCTTGAACCTGAATAGGGGACATGTCATCTTTTCTTTATCTTTCCCAGCTGTGCCCATCAGCTATGGCATGCAGAGGCCCGCTCCTTACACTTCGAGGTTCAGATGGTTTGGGGGGAAGGAATCAAGCCCCAGAAGGGACTTCCCCTTATACAAGGAACAACGCACCCCTTCTTTGTTATGGTTTGGACCTCAAGTGTCCCCGACAGACCCAAGTCTTGATGCCTGGTCCCCGGCTCGTGGTGCTGTTCTGAAGGTTCAGGAGCCTTTGAGAAGCAGGGCCTGGCTGGGCGGTGGTGGCACACGCCTTTCGTCCCAGCACTCAGGAGGCAGTAACAGCTGGATCTCTGAGTTCGAGGCCAGCCTGATCTATAGAGTGAGTTCCTAGACAGCCAGGGCTACCTAGAGAAACCCTGTCTCAAAAACAAACAAACAAAAACAAAACAAATAAAGAAGTGGAGCCTGGCCTTTAAACGGTGGGGTGGAAGCAGGTCTTCAGAACTGAACCTTTGAAAGTTATACCTGTTTTGGGTTGTGATCTGTATTCTCTGTCCCCCAGCCTGCCACCGTGTGAGCAAGAAGCTGCCATAGACCAAGGTCCTCCACACAGCTTTCCCCACTCTGACTGTTGGGAACCCCAGCCATCACCCATCCTTCTCCCTAAGTTATTTTATCACAGCAATGAGAAAAGGAACAGATGCACACCTAACGCCAGGGTGTCACGTGCCTCCTCCCACCTCCGAGAGGAGACGGGGGCCTCTTCCAGAGATGGAACACTTCTATGTTAGACTCAGAAGGGAGGAATTTGTATCGGCCGTTGGGATAATTGTAGTTTTTGCTCTGAAATCACATTTCCTGACCTGCGACATTGCCTTGACATCTGTAAAACCAGGAAACTGGTGAAGTCTCCTGGTGTAGAAGAAATTCTAAACGGTTTTATTAAATAAGAAACACAGAGCCAAATACAGAGTTAAAAGCCCAAGAGATCCGAGCACTAGCGAAGAGCCAAGACCACCTTATCTTACCACTCACTGCCATCCTTCCCCTGAGAGAGAGACCTTCTTCCTGTGTGTCTTGAGTTTTATTGCTTTCCTGTTCTGCCTTTTCATTGGCTCTAAGCCCAGCCACATGACCTCCTCATCACTGCCTGTCTATACAGACCTCCAGGTCTCTATGGCTGGTACTGGCATTAAGGGCGTGTGTCACCACGCTTGGTGTCCTTGACCACACAGAGACTCTGCCTGCCATGTGATCAGATTAAGGGCATGGGCTACTACCACCTGACTTCTATTCCTGGCTCACTAATGACCTCTGATCTCCAGGCAAACTTTATTTATTAACATACAAATAAAATCACATTTCAGCACAATGAAAATATCACCACATCCTGGCATCTTAAAAACTGGACCTGTGAAATTGGCGTGCCCTAATAAATGGCAAGCCAAAGGCCCAAGGGCATGTACATGTCATTAGACACCCCAAACTTGCCCACAGAGGTACCCTGAGCACCGTGGAGGTTCCCTACTACACCCTGTCCTGTGTTCCATACTCCATTCCAAATTCTTCTGAGATCACCTCTTCTTTAGATTTATCTGTTTATTTTGCGGTACTGTGGGTGTGAGCCCAGGGCCTTCTGCAATGCCAAACAAGTACTCCACTGAACAGAACCCCTGGTCCCCTTTTACTTTTTATTTTGAGACAACATCTCACAAGGTTGGCAAAGCTGGTTTTGGACTCACTCTGTAGCCCAAGCTGGCCCTGAACCTCTCTGATCTAACCTAAGTCTCCTCAGTAGCTGGGATTACAAGCCTGGGCCACTGGGCGAAGCTAGCCATTCCGTTTAATACATTACCTGCACCTGCAACAGCCCCTCAAGGTTTGACATAAGACCCCGATAGTTTGCAAAATAGTGAGAGAGAAAGGGGGGTCCCACAGAGCCAGACACCCAAAGAGGCAATGACTTCCTTAAAGCCATGGGTCAGATGGAAAAACACAGGTTGCCCAAATCAGAACACTTGGTATCTAAAAGCAGTCCTTCTTCAAGTGGGTAGAAGTCACCTGGGGGTCACACACAGTAACATAATCTTCTAATCCCCAAAACCCAGCATGGGGGGACTGCTGTGCTAGATACGGTCCATGCTCCATCAGACATCGGGGACCCCTTCCTAGTTTTTATGACTCACTGGTTTTTATGGCTCACTGGCCTCCTATAACCAGAAAGGGCATCCTCTGGCCACTGGCTGATAGTGAAGTCTGCTCTTTTGCCAGAGCTGAAGTAAACAATGATAAAATTTGCATGACGTAAACCATAGCCTTCAAAGCCATGCCTCTGACCACTCACTTCTTTCAGACAGCCCCCACCTCCTGGTTCTATCACTTCTCAATAACGCCATGACACGATCAATCTATCAATGGGTAAATCCATTGATTGTCAGAGCCTTCAAGATCCAATCCCCTGGGCTGGAGAGATGGCTCAGAGGTTAAGAGCACTGGCTGCTCTTCCAGAGGTCCTGAGTTCGATTCCCAGCAACCACATGGTGGCTCACAGCCATCTATAGTGGGGTCTGATGCCCTCTTCTGGAGTGCAGGTGTACATGCAGATAGAGCATTCATACACATAAAATAAATAAATAGATCTTTAAAAAATCCAATCACCTATCAATAATAGCGTCACCAGCTACGGGCCAACCCTCTAACACATGAGTAGCTGGAGGTAGGTTTCAGAGAGAGTCTATGCATAAGAAGGGGCAGGGGTGTGCTTTTAAAAAGGTGGACATTTTCAGGGTGATTGAAGGACACAAGGTGGTAATAAAAAGCACCTGTTGGGGCTGGAGAAGGCTCAGAGCCCACACCGCCCTTCTAGAGGACCCAAGTTTGAGTCCCGGCATCCGTATCAGCTGATTCCCAAACATCTGTAACTCCAGCTGCAGGGATATCCAACCTCTGGCCTCTCTGGGCGCCTACACTCATGTGCACACACCAGACACACAGACATAATTAAAAGTCATTATAAAATTTTTTTTTTAAAAGTAACTGCCGCACTCGAGTCCAGAACAAGAGTGTAAAAAGTTGAGTTTTCACACTTTGGCTTATGCCCACCCATACTGAAAGGACCATGAAGAGTAGCTTTTCCGTGTGGCCCAGGGAAGCAGCTGCTGTGTAGGGCCAGTGTGACTCAGCCCAGCAGAGTGAAGGCAACTCTGCTTTGTGTTTCCTGGTTTGGGAGGGACGCTGTTTGGGTTGATGAAAACTGTCCCGCTTGT
The DNA here is from genome assembly GCF_007827085.1 of Peromyscus californicus insignis. NCBI lineage: Eukaryota > Metazoa > Chordata > Mammalia > Rodentia > Cricetidae > Peromyscus > Peromyscus californicus. The sequence continues at coordinate 15,549,315 of NW_026294458.1, read as the reverse complement.
CTCTGTCCTTCAGGAAGTGTGCCGGCAAGGCACCAAGCAGTGTGTTCCCAGCTTCCCCGTTCTGGGCCTGGGAGGGGAATGCTGCCCCCTGAAGAATGCTTGGGGCCCGCTGGAGCCAGGTCAGGTGGAAGCCCAAGTGCCAAGCAGTCATTTCAAGAGATTGATGGAGGGGGCGTGTGTCCTGGGGGAGGCTAAGGCCTGGTATAGTTCCATTGCTCTTATTTACAGCCCACCCCTGGGCATCCATCACCCACTGACAGCTCACCATAAACTGATGACTGTGGCCTTCCTGCCCAGCCCTTAGCTGGAGCCATGCTAGCCTCAGAGTCACAGACAAGTGGAGGCATGGAGAAGGAGGTGACAGAGCGTGTCCTGACCCCTATGAGCTCATTAGCTAGAGAGAAGGTGTATGTACACATGCTTGCACCCCTAAATGTTTTTATAGCCAACATTTGTGAGATAAACATAGCACAGATAACTTGATTCTTCGTTTAGTACAGGAGAAAGAAGCACACTTAATCTGAGCAGTAAGTAACCCAAGCAGTTGTTTGAAGCTGCTTTGGGGAGAAGGCATCAGAGAGTCTTTGCTGTCTTGGTTAGTTGGTTAGTTGGCTGGCTTTTACTGTGTGTGTGTAAGAGTATGTATGTATTTGGCTGGGCAGCAGCGCACATCTTTAATCCCAGTACTCAGGAGGCAGAGGCAGGTAGATCTATGTGAGTTCGAGGCTAGCCTGGTCTACAGAGCAAGTTCCAGGACAGCCAGGGCTACACAGTGAAATCCTGTCTTAAAACAACAACAAAAAAGAGTATATATATATATATGTCTATGTGTGTATGTCTTTGTGTTTGTATGTATGTATAAGAGAATGTGTGTGTATGTGAGTCTGTGAATTTATGTGTGTTTGTGTATATATGTGTATGTGAATACGTGTGTTTGTATTGTGTGCATGTATATGTGTATCTGTGTGTGAGTGTGTCTATGCATCTGTGCATGTGTGTGTGAGTGTGTGTGTGTGTGTGTGTCTGTGCATGCATGAGAGAGAGTACATATTTGTGTGTTTCTACAGACAGCAGGTATACTAGTGCATTGGTTCTCAATGTGTGGGTCACGACCTCTTTGGGGTTGTCACATATCAGATACCCCGCATATCAAATATTTACATTACAATTCACAACAGTAGCAAAATTACAGTTGTGAAGTAGCAACAAAATAATTTTATGGTTGCGGGGGCGGGGGGGGGGGGGGAGGTCACCACAACATGAGGAACTGTATTAAAGGGTCACAGCAGCATTAGGAAGGTTGAGAACCGCTGTACTAGTGGAATCCAGTCCAATATGGCTGCACGTATATTTCCTGTGTTTAGTCAGCACAGCGGATGGGCAATACTCCAGGGGCTAAGAGATAGGGAATGCCCACATGGTCACTCAGTCCCAAGCGTATCCCAGCGGGACCCCTGGCTAGGAGCAGCTGCCCCCACTGTGGCTGGAGTGTGTGAGGACCAGGATTTGGAGTCAGAAGTCTAGGTGAGGGTCCCCAGTGAGACCCTTCCTTTATTGATGGCAGGTCTTTGTCCTATCTTGTCAGTGGAAAGGGTGCCAATCAAATGACCCGACACAGAGCTGAAGGGCTGAAAACCCCAGGTGCTCCTGGGAGGCGGCCGCAAATCTCCGCTTCGGGGCCCCTGAGGTACAGTGTAGGCCTGGGACTTGGACAGATGGTTTCCATGGAGGACAAACAAACCTCTACGTGCCCCAGAAGACACAGCCGTGATACGTCAACACCTTAATGGTCTAGAGAACACATCCTCACCAATGCTGCGTTTGCCCTAACGCATCCATCTTGTGTGGTCAAGAGATACAGCTCACGGTCTGTCCTCAGAGAGCTTACCTTTGACATACCAGATTCTCTCTCCCTTCCTCCTCCCACCGGGTAAACCTCCGTGGAACGCGTCTGGCCAGGGAAGGCAGCTGGTACAATGACCCCCGTCCCTAAGTGACCAAAATGCAGCAGGAGAGACGACAGCCACTGTGACCACTTGGTGAGAAAAATACAAGGACCCCCAGAGAAGTGTTTCTGTTCATTGCCAAGTGACAAACTGCCTTCAAATGTCAGGGTTTAAAATAGCAGTGCTCACTGAGGCTGTCGCGTCACTGCGGGTCAGGGTGCAGAGAAGGCACGGGGCGGGGCGGGGTGGGGGGGACGACACGACAATCTGTCCGTGCCATCGGGTACATCCTCTCCCCGTGGCCAGGACTGCCTCGTGCGTCCCCATGGCGAGAGGCAGAGAGAAGAAGGGTTGTCCTTCTGAACTCAGCTCAGGAGTCACAGGCAGGGCTTCATCACCAGTCCCCCACGGAAGGGACACAGACTCCACCTCTGGATCGGGACCATCCTGCAGGCTGGGTTGAGCGTATGGGAGGGGCCAGTTTGGAAGACCCAGCCCGCTCTGTTAGGAGAATGGGATGGAGGCATCCAGAGAGACGTTCTAGGAGAGGCGACGCTTGGCCTGCATCTTGAGGACTGGAGAAATGAGATGTGAGAAGGGGAAAGGAAAAGATTCCCGGGGGGTGGGGGGGGGTGGGGGGGTGAGGGCGGGGCAGCATCCCCACAGGCCAGGAGGCTGAAGAGGCAGGGAAAGCGAGCCAGCACAGGCAGTTTCCTGAGGTGGGGAGGAACGTGTGTGCAGCGGGGGCCGAGGTGGGGATGCAGCTGCAGGGTCAGGGAGCTTAACCCGGAAATGTTCCTGGGCCCACTGGCTGCCAGCGCCTCTGAGAACTAAAGGAAATGAGCTCTTAGGTGTTTCCACGCCATTTGGGGGACCTGGATTAAAGTCTTCGGTTAAAGTGATCTAAAGGGTCTCTTCCTGCCCGCGCATCTGTGGAAGCAGAACGGACTGAACTACATTCCCCAGGAGGCTCATGTGGTAAGGGGGTGCCTTGGGGAAATGGTTAGCCCCTGAGGACTCAGACCTAATCCCTTGGTGGAGTCATCATGGGATGGTGCTGGGAGATGGTGAAAGCAGGAGGTAGGGACTAGGACCCGGGTCCTTGGAGTTGTACCCTGGGATGATGCACCTTGTCCTGGGCCCCTTCCTCCTTCTCTGTACATCCTAGCCACCACGAGTATTATTCTATTTAGCTTTGCTCTGCCAAACTCTCTCATTGGCCACAGCGATCAAACAAGCTGACTGTTTGTTAGGGTTTCTGTTGCTGCGATGAAACACCATGACCAAAAGCAGGCTGGGGAGGAAAGGGTTTATTGGGCTTATACTTCCACATCTCTGTTCATCACTGAAGGAAGTCAGGACAGGAACTCACACCAGGCAGGGACCAGGAGCTGATGCAGCGGCCATGAAGGGCTGCTGCTCTGTCGTCTTACTCTGCAAATGGGATTAAGCTGAGGACTTGGAGAGAGGGGCTGTTCCTGAGGTATTCCACTGGGTCCACCAGAGTCACAATGACTCTGACAAGAAGAGGGGTGAAAAGTCAGAATGAGGTGCCCGTGAGAAAGCTTCATCCCAGTATTGTGGGATTTGCTGATGATGGGAAGAGGAGGGCATGAGCCACAGGCCCTGGGTGACTTCTAGAAGCTGGAGAAGTCCAAGGCAGCCAGGAATGACGGCGCACATCTGTGCTCCCAGCTCCTGGACTGAGGTCAGCCCTAAGTTAGCAAAGGTCAAAAACAAAAAATAAAAGAGCAAAGGACTGTGTTGTTTTAAAGAAACTTCAGAATAAAATGCAGCTAGTGGACACCTTGATTCCAACCAAAGAGACCTGCAAAGTCACATTGCATGTCTGTGGCAGCTTGATACAACAGCCATGGAAACTAAGGTGTCTGAATATCTTTGGGATTCCAGTGATTTTTTAATTTAAATATGATTACATCATTTTTTCCTTTCCTTTTTCTTCCTCCAGCTCTTCTAATGCACCTCCTTGCAACTTATAGAAGAAGGGTTTTGTGTGCTTACATTTCTAGAGGGATAAGAGTTCATCCCCATCACAGTGGGGAAGCTTGGCAGAGGGAGGGCATCATGGCTGCAGCAGCAAGCTGAGAACTCACATTTCAAACCACAAGCATGAAGCAGAAAGTGAATTGAGAATAGCCTGGCTTTTTTTTTCCCAATTCATTTAACTTTATCTTATGTGCATTGCCATGAAGATGACTGATCCCAGGTTATGGGAGTTCCAGACAATTAGCCGACATGTAGGCGCTGGGAACTGAACCCACGACCTCTGGAAGAGCAGCCAGTGCTCTCAACTGCTGAGCCATCTCTCCAGCATGGCTTTTAAAGCCCAAAGCCCAACCCCAGTGACACACTTCCTCTAGCAAGCCGTCCCTCCTAAACCTCCCCAAACAGCACCGCCAACTGGGGACCAAGTCTTCGAACGTCCAAGCCTGTGGAGGCATCTCGTTCAAACCACAGTGATGCAAGTATCTGAGTCCCTTCTGTTTCTGTAAGCAACCTCTGCAACTAGACTTCAGCAGGAGTCTTACGCTGGCTGTCATTGGTTCTCTGCTTGGGGGGGGGGGTGGCCATTTATCTTTATCTCAGGAAGAGTGTCACATGACACTATAACACGATGAAAGTGGCATTGCCCCAATCAGCTCCAGGCAAGTTCAGAAGACACAGATGAGCCACAGACCCAAATGACGGCTACCTGCACAAGGCCTGGCTCCCTCACGGTGGTCCTGAGTGGCAGCATTGAGGGAGAAGTCCCCAAGGACACAGCTTCTGAAGAGCACCATGCCATCTTCCTACATGAAGAGAAACACAAGAGAAAGCAGGCAAGGCCACGGGCAGTGAAGGAGGAAGATACATCAGACATCACAGAGGCCTTTTTGCCCCTGGCCTTGCTGTCCCATTCTCAGAAGAACTCCAATCTCGGTGGTAGTAGTTGGCTACATCGTACCCCTGAGCACTGGAGTGGGCTTAGACACAGGTGTTCTATATCATTCTACATGAAGGTCTGGTAGACAAGGTTTCTACATCCAAAGGGTCACATGGGAGGTCTGGGGCTGTGGCAGCCATTCTGTAACCACGAGGCAGGCTGAATGGTCACGCACAGAGCTAGTGATGCTATCCCTGAGCCTCTCAGATGAACACACTCTGAGACTTGCGACAGGGATGAGCCAGCAAGGTCCACCACTTTAAGTCCATAGCATCCTCACTGCTACTAGAGCAGTCAGCAGAGGAACCTAAAGAAGGGCTTGGTAATGGAAGAAGGGGGAGCGGGTTTGCTGCCTGCAATGGCGGCTAATGTTCCTGGGTCCTCACCCCTGCCTCCAGTGTAGTTCTGGACACCTCACACCTACTAACTGCTTAAACCCTAAGGACACATCCTTTTTTTTGTTTTTTGTTTTTTTTGTTTTTTGTTTTTGTTTTTTTTAACAGAGTCTCACTGCCTCTGTCTCTCAAAGGCTGGAATCATACCAGGCCTTTGTTTTTTTATTTTGGTTTGTTTAAGACAGATCTCACCAGACTGGCCTTCCTCTCCCAGCAATCCTCTTGCCTCAGCCACTGGAGCCCTGAGATCCTGCTATTACAAACTGCCTCTCCGTTCTCAACACTTGCCCCTTAAGGCCGACTCTTGATAGTTGACAGTATCATGACACTGGACAACCCAAGAGGAGCCTTTGGAATGTCACACAGCCAGGAGAGCTTAGGAAAGGTGAGGCGGTCTATTGCGCTGTCCTGTGAGACACACAACGTATTTTCAAAGATCAAAAGCAAAGTGCCTAAGCAAAGTGCTGGAGGTCCAAAGCTTCGTAATTGACGATGGCCTAAGTTAGGCCAAGTGGTGGTCTCTGGTGGGAAGAATAGTGGACAGGGGTTATATTGTAGGCAGAGCAGAACAGCCGGGCGGAGAGTAGCGGAGGAGCATGTGAGACCGCTCTTAGGCACTGTGGTGTGAGGGGGATATTGATGTTGGAGGGAGTTGGGGCAATGGCATCAGGTCTTTTAAGATAGGAGGTAACAAGAGGATCGGCCTTAGACGGCATTAGAAAAACCTTCTAGACCCTGGAAAGACCGCACAGAATTGGTGGCTCTCCCAGCATTCGGGAGACAAGAAGCGGATGAATCTCTGAGTTGGGGGTCAGCCTCAACTTCCCACCGTGGAGGTTCAGACCTGGGCTCCAAAGTGAGCAAGTGCTGTGAAGTGGGATCACCTGATTGCCAAGGGTGCTGGGCTCATTCAAAGTAGGGGAGGGAGAAATTTGGATTCCAGGAATCTGCTTCACTTTCATGGGTGGCTACAGAACAAGGAAAGCCAGGGCAGAGCGGTGGCAGGGACTCTGGGCTCAGAGGTCTCCAGGATCCTGGCATCTCTCCCAGCAGGCGACTGCGCCACAGGAGATAGAGTGGGCTCCTGACCACCTCCTTTCCCTCCAGCTCTGGACGTGGCCGAGCACAGGGCTCCCTCCTGACAGCGCGGCTCCCTGCACCCAGACAGTGGCTCTCCCTCCTCGGTGGCCGGGGATTAGCTCTCTGAGGACTAGCGACGGGATTAGCACGCGCGAAAGCGGCGCCCGGCCCGGGGATTACCGCACCTCCCACCCCCGACGTATATATTCGGCCGCTCGCGCCGGCGACCCGCGGGCATGGCGACTGCAGGCAGCGCGGCGAGCCGCAGGGACCCTGGACGACCCTGCCCGTTCTCCATCGAGCACATCCTCTCCAGCCTGCCTGAACGCAGGCCCGCGGCGCGGCCGCTGCAGCCCGTCGGTGGCCGGAACCCCGCTGAGCCCGACGAGCCCGAGGCGCCTGCCGCCGCTGCGCCCTGCGCCTGCTGCTGTTGCTGCGGCCCGCGAGCAGCACCCCGCGGAGTCCCGGAGCCCGCGTCCGGACCCGGTGAGTGCGAGCGGCGGGGCGGGGCGGGGCGGGGCGGGGCGGGGCGGGGCGGGGCGGGGCGGGGCGGGGCGGGGCCGGGGCCCCGGGATCTCGCAGGGCGGCCGGCGGGGCGATCTCGGCTCCAACCCTAACCCTCACCCTCTGCCTGACGCGCCCTCGCCCCGCCCCGCAGGCGTGCGGCTAGCGTGGCCGCTGAGGCTGGCACCCGCCGCTCCCTCGCCCCTGACGGCGCCGAGCGCAGGCTCGCCGGCGCTGACCGGCACGAGCGGCCCCGGCCCGCAGCGGCGCACGCGGCGCCACCGCACCATCTTCAGCGAGGAGCAGCTGCAGGCGCTCGAGGCCCTCTTCGTGCAGAACCAGGATCCCGACGTGGGCACGCGGGAGCGCTTGGCTGTCCGCATCCGCCTGCGAGAGGAGCGCGTGGAGGTGGGTGTCCGCCCGCAGCCCGGAGGCCACTCCCGCGTCACTCTTCTCTCTCAAAGACCGACCTTCCAGAGTGTGCCTCACCTCATAGCCCTCCACGCTGGAGGGAAACCCCCCCAGGATCAGTGGATGGGGGGCGCAGGACCAGTTCCCCCAGCAGGTTCTTTGAGTGTCGCCGGAACTGGGGTTAAGAGTCGTTGTCTCGGCCGGGCGGTGGTGGCGCACGCCTTTAATCCCAGCACTCGGGAGGCAGAGCCAGGCGGATCTCTGTGAGTTCGAGGCCAGCCTGGACTACCAAGTGAGTTCCAGGAAAGGCGCAAAGCTACACAGAGAAACCCTGTCTCGAAAATCCAAAAAAAAAAAAAAAAAAAAAAAAAAGAGTCGTTGTCTCTGACTTCGTCTGTCTTCCCCCTTTCCCCTGCTGATGAAAAATGCTTTCCATTCATGTCCCAGATGTAGGCAAGTTAAGAAATGTGCAAAACTAGTCAGGCACTGTGGCACACGTCTGTAATTCTAACACTCGGGGAGGTGGAGACAGGAGGATCATGAATTCATCAAAGTTGTCCTTGACACATAGCGACTCAGAAGCCAGCCTAGATTACATGGGACTATGAAACACATGGAGACAGAGAGAGATATCCTGGTTGCTAGTGGGCCAAGACTGAGGAGACTGGGAAATCTCCGTGCAGGGAGTCTAGGTCCTTTTCTGTGTGTGGATAAGGGAAGTGACGCAGGTCCATTCACCTACACCTCTGTGGTGAAGCCTACCACCCCGCTCACCTACAAGCCCTTCCGAAGTTCTTTGGGTGTGGGTCCATGGACCCTGAGCTGTCTTGGTCCCTCTCCTCCTCAGGTCTGGTTCAAGAACCGCCGGGCCAAGTGGCGACACCAAAAGCGTGCTTCGTCAGCGAGGCTCCTGTCTGGAACCAAGAAACCTCCCAAGGACAGCTGTTGACAGTGTCTGGAGTGTCTCCTGGTTTGGGCAGTGACGTGGAGCACAAGAAAGTAGGAGGGAGACAGACCTACTTGAACAGAAACTAAGAGAGGACCGCAGTCTTCCAGCTGCCCAGTGCTGAGAGAGAGGGAATCCAAGACCTCCTCACCTATGAAGGGAGGGCACATGGGGCAGGAACCAGAGATCTCCTGCAGGTAAAGAGCAGGTCAGCTTCCTCAGGCACCATTACTGCCTAAAGAGGCCCTAACTCCACCCAGGGCCCCAAATCCTCTCCAGTGGAGTCTCCCTCCCCACCTCCTGCCTGCCTCCGGGACTGGCCCCTCATCTAGTCTTCCACCTTCTAAGCCAGGCAGTGGCATCGGCACAGGTCCTCAAAGGTTCAGCACTGGACCTTGGTGTCAGGACCTGTGGAATAAGAAGGTTGGTATTTTCCAGATCCCTGAACCTGCTCCTTCATCTCAGCCTTGTGCTGATACCAAGAAATAAACAAGATCTACAAATTCCACAGAAGAGTCAGAATCCCAAGTCCGAATGTCTCAGGCTTCATTTCCACACCTATAGAGGGGCTAGCTCCCCTCCCCCTTTCCAGGGAACGGGGGGTCAGCACGTCTTAGAGAGCCCAGTTCAACAGGTCTTCATCCCAGTCCTGTGTTTCCCCCATCAGGATTAAAGCCGGTGGATGGTGGCAAGGCCTCCTGGGATTTGCTGTGGCCTCTAAGTACCACCAACTTGCTTCACAGGTGGGAGACCTTTGGCTTCTTGTCCTTGGAGGTTTCTGTACAGTGGCATCTGCCACTAGGGCGGGCAAGAGGAGATTACATTCAGGGAACATCCCACCCCACCATCTTGGGGAATTTTGTCTTCCCTTCTATAGTCATGGTCACACAGAAGTGTGTTGGGGTACACCACAGCATGAAAGCATGGCTTCCATTCCCTGCTGACCTGTGCAGTCAGCTGGAGGCAGCTAACACCCCTGCACCTGGCCTAATCTCCTTACTCTGTCTCCTCACAGGTCCTGGTGTGGTGATAATCTGTGAGAGATGTGGTCCATCCATGAAAGCTAAACTCTAGAACCAATGGCAGGAGGTCTTGGCACTGTGTAAAGATGGCTGGTTTGGAGAACACTGAGCAGGCATGTATCCCCAGCCAGAGCTGTTCTAACACTGCTAGAGACCTCCAGGATTGGCGATTCTCCTCCCCAGTCCCTTGGATGCACATGTAAGGCGCCACCAGACTCTTCTTCCTGAACTTTGGCCTTGCCTTCGAAGACTGCACTGTCTCCTTCAGACGCAGCTGTCCAGGAGGTCAGCTCACCTGCAGGCTTGGGCATTCACATTGTGCTGGGTTCCAGGCCCCTGACCTCCTCCGTTCTCCAGAATCTGAGCTCACCTGAGCTTCTGCCCTCCTCTCACCGTCACTGTCCCCTGAAGAGGCTCCTCGCAGCCCTCACCTGGCACCTGGTATTAGCAAGTGTCCAGAGGCTCCCTTCCAAGGCCTCTCCCATCTCCATTCTCTTCTTGAAAAATAATCAGTGTGTGTGTGCGTGCGTGCGTGCATGCGTGTGTGTGTGTGTGTGTGTGTGTGCGTGCGTGTGTGTGTGTGTGTGTGTGTGTGTGTGTGTGTGTGTGTGTGTGTGTGAGGCTCTGCCTCATTCCCTCCTGGCCCCTGGGCTGCAAGAGGCTCACTAGGTATGTGTCTCTGGAGGCTGTTGGGGGTGCCCTTCCTCTGTCTCAGGTTGGGCCTCGGGCCGTGCCTCTTCCCTAGGCTCCAGCTTGGTGGCAGACTTCTTATCGGCACCAGTGGGTTCAGGGGTCCATGGGGGCTCAGTGGCCCGGGAGCTTTCTCCCTCTTCGTTGATGGCTGCAGAGGACAGACCTCGTGCCTTGGGCTGCACCCAGCAGTGGCTGAGGATCTCATCAATGTTCAGCCGCCGGTTGACATCTGGCTGTAACATCTGGTAGATGAGGTCCTTGCACTCACCAGTCAGGTGTTTGGAGCGTGGAAAGTTGACGCGGTGCTCTTTCTGGATGCGTACCATCTTTTTGATGTCGGAGTCGTCATAGGGCATGGAGCCACAGACCATGATGTACAGGATCACACCCAGGCTCCAGATGTCATACACCTTGGGCTGGTAGGGGATGCCCTGCAGAACCTCGGGGGCCGCATAAGCCGCTGACCCACAGAAGGTCTTGCTGAGGACGATGCGCCCACTCCCGTCCCGCAGGCAGCGCTTGGAGAAGCCGAAGTCAGACAGCTTGATGTTGAAGTCCTTGTCAAGCAGAATGTTCTCGCACTTGAGGTCTCGGTGGACAACATCCAGATCATGGCAGTACTTGATGGCCGAGGCAAGCTGATGGAACTTCTTACGAGCATCATCCTCATGCAGGGCTCCTCGGCACTTGATGAACTCGAGGAGGTCGCCCTGGACGCCCAGCTCCATGACTATGTAGACCTTGCCCTCAGAGGTCTCAAAGATCTCGTAGGTCTTAATGATGGAACGGTGGTTGACAGTCGCCAGGATGTCCATCTCCCTAGGAAGGAATTTCTCCAGGAAGTCCGTGGGGGCTTTCTTTCGATTGATAATCTTGACTGCCACGTTGAATTTGAGGCCGCTCAGAGTAGGCAGATTTGACTTTTCCATAGGAGCCCTTGCCCAGATTGATTCCTACGATGTAACCCTTCTTCCTTAGGACCGCGGCATCGTCCATGGTGCCAGGAGCGGCCGGTGCCGCCGCCCTCTACATCCCCTCCCGACACGGGCCAGCAGGCATTGTCCTCATTCCCACTGTGGGGAGGCGTCTGGTTGGGCTGGCCTGGACTTGGAGGAGTGGAGCGCTCAGCACTGTCACCAAGTGACCAGCGAATGAAGTCATAAAGCCAGGCTGCTGGGAGTGGGGACTAGGCTGTGGGCAATGGGGCCCCTGCAAGCCAGGAAGGCCTAGAAGGAGCACCCCCTCCCCACCCACTGGAATGAAGCTGGCATTCAGGCCTGTGGTAACCCTCCCTGGCCCTCCTTCTTGCTGTGGCTTCATTGTCACCAGCGAGGCCCAAAGGGAGGTGATCCAGGTCCATTCCCAAGCCTGTTTCCTTATCAGGCCTTGGGAACTGGTCCTGTGTGTTCCTCATTTCACGAGAGCCGATTCCCTGCCCTTTCTTTGGGGTTTGAAGAAAACCTCCTGTGAGCTTGTGACCCTGGAATCAGTGGAAGCTGCCCAGGTCCAGTCAGTCCAGTGGTGGTCCCAGTCTGCTGGATGAGAGCAGTTCCATGTGTGGGGTCAGGAGTTGGCAAGGGTCTTTGGGCAGAGTGGGCAGATGAGCCACAGACCTGGTGAATAGGTGTGTGTGTGGATAGGAGGGTAGGTAGTGCTAGGGGATGTACCGAGGGTCCAGGGTAGGCAGGTGTGGAGGATAGATACAAACGTTGGTAAGATAACCAAGCAAGCAACCGCTGAGAATGGCTAAGTCAGGAAAGGAGAGAATGTCATGAGCTTTTCTCTAAATCATGGGCAGGCCTTGTACAACCCAAGTCATTTTTAAGACGGTTGCTGTTAGAGAAGCCAGTTGGCTTTGAGATGCATGTGGAGGCCCAGGGCCTTGGACCAGAGCAGGCCTCTGATGGTCTAGGGTGGGGGAATTGGGAACAGCCAGCCTGGGCCTTTCCTGGGAGGAGGGGACTGTGTTGGGCCTGGTGCTGGATGGCTCAGGGATTGATGGCCCTTAGCATTCTCCATAAGGAGCAAGCTTCTGAGTGGAGGGGTGGGGCTCACTGTACCCCCACCTTGGGTTTGTGAGTGGTGAGCAGGGATTACATGAAGCGCTGCAGCACTGCTCACCATTTGCATGCTGCTCTGTCTTGTATTTTGTGCATTAATGTTTGTTTTGCAAATGGCATCTTGTATAATCTTGGCTACTTTAGAAGTCCTGTGTTCATTTTCACATCTCACAGGAGTCTTACGCTTACAGTGAGCTGCCAAGATGTGACCCAAGGATGCTGTGTTCAGAGGGAAAGCAAGAAGGCCTCTTTCTAGTGGAGGAGGCAGGACAGAAGGCTTCCAAGAGGAAGTGACATAACCCAGGTACAGAGGAGCCCCCAGGGAGACAAGAGGGAAAAGATGATATGGGGAACAAGAATAAACCATAGATGCCACCTTGAAGTCCTGGTCCTAAAGCCCCTGAATGCCCCTACAGATGGCTGAGCCAGACTCTTCTTCCTGAACTTTGGCCTTGCCTTCGAAGACTGCACTGTCTCCTTCAGACGCAGCTGTCCAGGAGGTCAGCTCACCTGCAGGCTTGGGCATTCACATTGTGCTGGGTTCCAGGCCCCTGACCTCCTCCGTTCTCCAGAATCTGAGCTCACCTGAGCTTCTGCCCTCCTCTCACCGTCACTGTCCCCTGAAGAGGCTCCTCGCAGCCCTCACCTGGCACCTGGCATTAGCAAGTGTCCAGAGGCTCCCTTCCAAGGCCTCTCCCATCTCCATTCTCTTCTTTGAAAAATAATCAGTGTGTGTGTGCGTGCGTGCGTGCATGCGTGTGTGTGTGTGTGTGTGTGTGTGTGTGTGCGTGCGTGCGTGTGTGTGTGTGTGTGTGCGCGCGCGCGCGCGTGTGTGCGTGTGCACATGTCTGCCTGCGTGTGTGCATGTGAACCACATGTCTGCCTGCTGCTGGTAGAGATCAGAAGAAGGTATTGGAACCCCTGGAACTGGAGTTGTGTGCCACCATGTGGGTACTGGGAACTGGACCCAGATCATCCGGAAGAGCAGCAAGTGCTTTTAAAGGATGAGCTATCTCTACACCCCCCTCCACTCTCTTTTTGATGTGTCTTTTTCATCCTCGAGCTCCAATCCCCACCTCTGTTGCATATATTTCCGTCTCCAGTCCAGGCCCCCCCTGACAACACTTGGAAACCCACAGCCTCCTCACACTTGCCTTGTGTACAGTGAGCCGTTGGCCTTGTTTAAGACACATGAGTTCTTGATCGCCAGTAGCCCTCTGTCCCTCACCTAATCACACCAGGCCCATCCAGTCTCACCTCCAAACGGGTCGGTAAACCCCACTGAAACTGGCTTCTCTGCACTTAAACTTGGTTAACCTGACAAAAACTGCTGGCTCCTTGCGCCATGACCATTGCAGCTTTCTCTAGTTATATTCACCGGAACCACTCAGCCTCCCTTTAATCCAAAACAAAAATAATATTTCTTGCCAGGACCCCAAAGATACTGTGAGCCTGGCTCTGCCCCCCAACCCGCTGTCACATCCATCCTTTGCACTGCACTGTGTAACCAAAGGCCTGCGCTGGAATTTGCCTTGCTCCATCCTGGGCCTTTGCCTGTCTTTTCTCGTTCCACTTGACTGATGCCTATCCATTCCTCTTTTGGATACGATCTGCCTGGAAAATGCCACTTGATACATGTCCTGTGTAGAAGTCACGATTCTCTGAGTACAGACTTCTTGCAAGTCACAGGCGTGATTTTACACATTTGCAGGATGACTTAATGTGTGTGTTTCTCTATTATTATGGTGAACGCTATGGGGGCAGGGACAGAGCCATAAAGTCCCCAGTGACTCCCAGTGAAGGAAGAGACCATTGGAAAAGCAAAATTGTACCAAATCATTCTGGGTTAGAACTTGTTTGTTTGGGGTAATTCACGATCTCCCTTACGATGGAAGTCCCATGAATGCTTTCAGTGAGTGCAGGCCTCTTTTGGGAAGCCCACCCCGGCAGGTGGAGAACTAATAAATCGAACCAGAGATTTAAGCGCCCTCCGATTCTTTCTTTTCATTTACCTTTTGTTAGATAACTATCTATTGTCTTAGTGTTCTTTCTCTGAGTTTTGAAGTTATATATGACCAAGTTTTTTTTTTTTAAGTATTTAAAAAAGACTTTGAAGCATATGCAGTGGTTTTTTGTTGTTTTTGGTTTTTTGAGGAAAAACTGGAACTTCTAACAGGGGGAATGTGGCGTCAAATAGTCACCCCACAGCGCCCCCTAGTGACCATAGTCTAGACAGGCACGAGCAACGCGGGTGGGGATCAAAGACTACAACTCCCTTAAGATCCGGCGCTCCCAATGACGTCATTGGAGCGCCGGCTTTGTTACAAAATTACTGCTTCTCCATTGGCTGGCTGTTGGTGCGGTGCCTACGGCGCCCGAGCGGTTCTGGGATAGCGATGGGGACGCCCGGGGCCTCAGCGGGATCTCTGTTTGTGCCCTCCGCGTCCGCGCCCCCGAGGAAGCGCGCGGCCGGGGAGACCGGGGTTGCGAGAAGCAAGCAGCGGGTTCTGGATGAAGAAGAGTACATCGAGGTACCAGCTCAGGGCGAGCGCTGGCGACTTCCGGGCCCCTCCCCCGATTCGCGTTCTTCTCCAGTCCTTTGATTTTTTTTCTGGTCTGGGAACTCTCAGCCGCCTGTGGAAGCGGAGCAGCTGCCTTTGGGTTTGGGAAGTCTTGAGAGCCAAGAAAACAGTGCAGAAGCGGGTGTCCAGTTTTCAGCGGAAAGGAGCGGTCCTGCTGTCTGTTGAGGGTCAAAGAAAAAGTTTCCAATTGAAATATGGGTAGAATTTTTACATGTTTTTAGATGATGGCGAAGACATTAAGTGTAAAGTCCTGGAAATAGGCCGCGGTACTGGCCGTGTTATTGAGTGAGGGTCTCTGTTGCTCCTCGAGTTAGGGGTCCCACTGCAAACATGCTGGAGGGCAAGCTGACATAGGTCTGGATTTAGACTAGTTAAATTATGCTGGCATGTATGTACCTTCACCACGCCACTGGGTATAGAGATTTGCAGATCCACAGCAAGGTCTGACTGAAGGTGAAATCTTGGGAATTTCATCCGGTGGTGGCGTTAGTGGTGACTGGCTTTCAAGAGAAAGGTTTGGATTGAAGTAAGAATTCATGGATGGAATGAGGATGGCAATATCCACATTAGTCTGACTGGTGTTGTAGACGGAGCCAGCAAAGGAGAATGAGAAAGACCAGCTGGTGAAGGATTTTATAGACATCAAGAGATTGTTGGGTAATGTTAGATAATACATCAGAGCCATATGGGATGAACAGCATACTAGAAAATGCTCTAAACTGTCTTGCAAACCGCAATCATCCAGATAGGCCGAAGTGAAAGGACCTTAGGGCCTAACGTGGATAACGGTGGACTGTGAGTCGTGGCTCCCAGATGCCAGCTTTGGCCTTTGTTCTGATTGCTTATGATAGGGACTCCAGACAGTCATCCAGAGAGATTTCTTCCCCGATGTGGAGAAACTACAGGCACAGAAGGAATACCTGGAGGCTGAGGAAAATGGAGATTTGGAGCGCATGCGCCAGATTGCCATCAAGTTTGGCTCTGCCCTGGGCAAGATATCTCGGGAACCTCCACCACCCTGTAAGAGGATGCCGTTACACAGGGCAGAGAGGGGAAGTCTATTGTCACTTTAGACTCGATCTAATTTCTAACTTGCTTCCCTCAGATGTTACTCCAGCCACCTTTGAAACTCCTGAGGTTCATCCAGGCTCTGGTGTGGTGGGCAGCAAGCCCCGGCCCCAGGGTCGGGACCTAGAGGATGGTGAGTGAACTCACTCTTTAGGCCTCATGGTCAAGAGTGCTTGGGAGTCATGTTGAGTTTTCTCAGACTCACATTTCATCCTTGAGGGGGTCTCCTGACCTAAGTATCAGCTTTTGGGATCAAAGACACTGGTGTGGGAAGCGGAAGATTATCCAACTCCATTGTGGAGGAACAGTGGTCTGGGCCTCTGGCCTCTCCGAGGGTAGAGAGTCCATTACTGTCACCAGGCTGTTGGGTGTGCCAGCCTTTGCCTTGGAGACTTTGTGGCTTGGGGACTCTTTCATTACTGACTGCTGAAGATGCCGCAGGCTCTCTTCCTTTCTTCCACACCAGTTGCTTGTTGTGTCTCTTCCTTCGGGTCCCGGGTTCAGGTGTGACCTGTTTGGGCTGAGAGGCAGAAACTTGTGTGGACGTTATGTTGATGTTGCGTTGAGGTTCCCAGCCTTTTGTGTAAAGTTGGAACACCCTGGGGCTCTATGCCGCTCAGACTGCCTTTGTTTTTCTGATTTGTTTGTTTGGTTGAGACCAGAGTCTCATTGTTTCCCACATTGTTGGCTTTGTGTTTCACTGCAGGATATAACATTTTGGAAAGCATTTCTGTTTATTGCCTCTCACCCTAATCACTAATTCGAATGCCTCCCAGAGAGCAGGGTCTTGGTCTTGCTTCCATCTGTGTGCTCCACATTTAGCATTAGCATATACCACATTAGCATATGGTATGCTGCACTATCAACAGATATGTAGAGCAGATGAATGTGTTGTCTTCAACATGTTTCCTGAACATCGGATATAACTATGGGATGTATCTTAAAGTGAGGAGGACCACTTTATGAATCTATTTATTGAATATGTGAGTGTACCGTATACTAAGGGACTTGTATGGGTCAGTTGATCTTTTTATCAGTAATTGGATATATCCCTAGAGGTGGGCAGGATGTTTTCTCTACCAAGCTCTAGTCTACTGCATACTGTACCCGGGCATATGTACAACATGC
Organism: Peromyscus californicus insignis; assembly: GCF_007827085.1. Classification (NCBI taxonomy): domain Eukaryota; kingdom Metazoa; phylum Chordata; class Mammalia; order Rodentia; family Cricetidae; genus Peromyscus; species Peromyscus californicus. Next base: position 15,532,536 of record NW_026294458.1, on the reverse strand, counting down.
TCACACAAGCGTAGTTTCTCAACAGCCCAGCTTTTTCTGCCGTGAACACAGTAAGAGTTACTCTTGGAGCTTGAACTCTTGAATGAAATACGATAGAGTCACAGCAATTTGAAGATGCTCTTCTTTTTATACACATATATTTTATCAGTAAATATTGGAGTCCTTGTAATTGCAAATAAGGAAACAGGCTTCCAAAGGCTGTAACTTCTGTAGGTGTCAGAAATAGTCAACAGTTGAAGGGACCCAGGTCTGCCCCCTTTCTAGCCCAGGTCTTGAATTTCTAGCCACTGTGTTTGGCACTGGCTGGCACACAGTCAAGACTGTCAGTAGAATGGATGAGAAGTCTCAGCTTCACATGCCCCTGAGATCTCCAGTGCTGCCTCTGCAGGAGTATCACTCGCCTTGGTGGCAGGGATCGAGATGCTGTGGTTGGCTTCTGTGGCCCAGAGTCCGTGTGGCCCTCCCTGGAGCGCTGGGCCATATGGGCTCCTGCCTTAGGAGTTAACTGGCATACCCTGATGCATAGTGACTGTCACTCACCTGCAGCACCAGTCAGGAAGGGTAAGGCAATCCCAGGGAGGGAAGAAGAGCCCCTGGGACTTCGAAGGTCAATCCTACAAACAGTACAGTTGGGAGAGGAAGAGCCTACTCAACCGTCACCGTGAGCTCCTGCTTGTCCCTGCCCCTTCACCCGTCAGCCAGATCACGAGAAGAGCTGGCCAGTCACTGAGGATGCCACCTGGACAGTTGGGGTGTGTTGTGTCATCTGGCAGGAGCAAGGATTACAGAGTGGTAATCGTGCTGTGTGTGGTATTGTGTTTCCCTACCTGTGACCCCTGAGCAGGAGAGGCTGGAGATGAGGAGGAGAAGGAGCCGCTGCCCAGCCTGGATGTCTTCTTGAGCCGCTATACAAGTGAGGACAATGCCTCCTTCCAGGAGATCATGGAGGTGGCCAAGGAAAAAAGCCACGCCCGCCATGCGTGGCTTTACCAAGCTGAGGAGGAATTTGAGAAGGTAGCCCTGGAGTCTGAAACATAGGCACCTTCTTTGGGGATGGAGTCCCAGGGCCACAGGTACAAAGTCTGGGCGCCTCCCTGACCCTGCTTTCCCCCCATGTCACTCTAGCGACAGAAAGATAATCTTGAACTCCCGTCGGCAGAGCACCAAGCCATTGAGAGTGGCCAGGCTGGAGTGGAGACCTGGAAGTATAAGGCGAAGAATTCGCTCATGTACTATCCTGAGGGTGAGTGGATAGAACCAAGGAGCAGGACAGGAAGACGGGCCCAGGGGTTTGTCTTGTTATCTTTGAGCCAACGTTTAAAGTCTATATATGTGTTAGCTTGCAGCGTGGACCCGAGAGAAGTCCTGGTCCACCTTGGGGTTGGGGAACATGTGACATTGTGGGGCATTGAGGTCTCCCTGCACTGCTTTGTTCAGGTTTTGTAGGTGTGGCGCTTGCCTGGGAGTGACTTAGCTGAGGGAGTGTGCTTTCGCCCCTCAAGCTCCATGACCTCTAGGGCTGAGGTGGGGCATGGAGCTTCTCCCCGTGACGCCTGCTACCTGGCTCCTCCTCTCATAGGTGTCCCTGATGAAGAACAGTTATTTAAGAAACCACGGCAGGTAGTACACAAGAACACACGTTTCCTCCGGGACCCCTTCAGTCAGGCCCTGAGCAGGTCCCAGCTTCAGCAGGCAGCTGCCCTGAATGCCCAGGTGAGTCAGCAGAGCCACCAGGCAACTGGACACATGTGATGGGCTAACTGTGGAGAGATGTGGCCTCTCTAAGTTAGGTTTGTCCTGAGGCCAGATAGAGCTTAATTGGCAAAACAGCCCCTGTGACAGGACCCATCCCCCTTCCAATGGACCAGATGTATGACCTATGGGTCCAGCCCTGTATCAGCCACTATGATGTTGGCCTGAGGGGAGAGAAGCTTCTGGAAGCCAACCCAGACCCATACCTATCTATCAGGCAGGGAGGTGAGTAAAGCAATATATACTAGGAAGTGGCAGGAGGAGCCTGGCTGCTTAGGGCCTGGGATCAAGATGAGTAAGTGCCCTCAGAGGGTAGCTCTGGTCGTCATGGGGTTGGGGGAAGAGAGGCAGGAGATTGGGAAGATTCAGATGCCTCAAGGGAAAGAGAGCAGCAGCCCTTTGTAGCATTGCAACCCAAGAGGTTCCTCCTCAGGTAGAGGAAAGGGGCACCCCTTGCTTGATGTTCACTACCACAGTCCTCAAAGTCCTTGAGGAGAGATGAGGATGGGGGTTTTCCTGCTCTTTCCCAAAGGGATATGCCAGTCCTCGAGTCCCAGCCTATCCCAAGGAGGAGAAGTGTTTCCTCCGTGTCCGCTGCACCTGCCATCGGTCAGCTGTGGAGAACACCTTGACGCTGGTCTCTCTCTCTTCCAGCACAAGCAGGGCAAGGTCGGCCCTGACGGCAAGGAGCTTATTCCGCAGGAGTCCCCCCCGAGTGGGCGGCTTCGGGTTTGTTGCCACTCCTTCTCCTGCTCCTGGTAAGAGACAGGCTGTGAGCCCAGGCTGGACAGGGCAGTGTACAGGCTAGACTAAGCAGACGTGCCTTGAGATGCCCCAGGGTACCAGGTCTTGTTCTGGTCTCCCTGTGATGTGAATAGGCAGATGTGCCTGCGTCCATGGTGCTTGTAGATGTAAATTCGGAGAGTTCTGTAGGTGGGGAGGTTCTGGACTCCAGGCCTGCAGTCTCTGCAGGGAGGCAGGCGAGAGTGGGTGTGGCCTTGATGCATAGTTGCTCTTTTGCCTCACGGCACACTGGCCTCCACACTCAGTGCCGGCTGCTGTAATGCTTCCCTCGGCACCCCTGGCCCTGTGCTAGGATGGGGTCCAACAGACCCACCTTCTCCAACCTAAGTACAGCTGTCGTGCCGTGGGGCTCTGGTGTCTTTGAAATTTCCCTTCAGATGGTGGGGTGCTAGGCTCTGGAGTTTTGGGGAAGAGGGTTTGCCTGTTGGCCTTAATGTCAGCTGGGATACATGTGTTAGGAGGAAGACAGCACCCCAACTAGGTCCTCTGTTTGAGGTGTGGGCTCTCCATCTGCAGGTGTGAATGAGTCACCGTTGATGACGTGGGGAGAAGTTGAGAACACTCCCCTGAGAGTCGAAGGGTCAGAGAGCCCCTACGTGGACAGGACGCCAGGGCCGACTTTCAAGGTGGGTTGTGGTGAGAGAGGATCAGGCTGGACTCAGTGTGGCTGCCTTAGTACTGCTGCTCAAGACTGAGCACAGGACCTCTGCGGAAAGAGGGCATTATGGTGGGATTATCAAACAGGGATTTGGAAGAGTAGAGACCATGCCGAGGCAACAGAGCAGACCTGGAGGCTAGACTGTCACAGACCAGAAACTCCAACTGCCCCGTAAGCCTGAAGACTATGGGACATAGTGTGTGTCCCCAGAAGGGCTGTGTGCTGGCCTCTGGTTACACAGCATAGTAGGGACACTCAGGACAGTACAATGTGAGCGCAGCATTGTAGGAGTGGGTGGAATGGAGGTCAAGACGTAGAACAGACCAGAAAGGCCAAGTCAGATGAGGTCTGGTGTATGTCATGTGTCCTCTGTCTGGTGGAGCAGGAAGCTAGAGGTGGACAGACAGCATATACAAGTCAGGTAGCTCCTGGTGGTTTATGTGGATGGGTGGGTAGATATTCCCCTGAGAGCTATGGGGAAAGAAAGTACAGTGTCCTGGGCTTCAGGGAGTTTGTGGATAAAACAGAGTGTCAGTGTAATTTGGAATGTGAAGAAGGAAAGGTCCCTGATACTTGAGAGTATGCGTGCTCACGATGAGGGTGCTGAGCCCACTGGCTCAGGGTATCGAGTGGGTAGGCCAAGAGTATGAACCTTCTTTGGAAACCCAGCAAGATGAGATGTAGTGTTGAATAAACATCTAGGGATGCTTTGGTGGCTGGGTCACAGGTCATCTCAGGCCAGTCCCTCCAATACTGCTGCGATCAATTTGGAATGTGGTAGACAGCGATGGATGACGTCCCTGCAGCAGTAGAATCGGAATCACCAGGAATAGCGTAGCTTTCATAAAGCAAACAGAGACGTGTTCTGCAGTCCTGAAACTGCTTTCCTGACCCGTTAGGAGGACCTCCCTGATGTGGCACTACGGGTCCTTCCCCAGAGCAGCTGGAGAGCATATGTACTACCTAGACAGGTCACGGGTAGTCTTGGCTGTAGACTGTCTGGGATGTGAGATAACAGATGTGAGAGGGCAACAAACAAGATGCTGTTGAACATGAAAGCCTGGCCGAAGGCTCTGACCACACAGCAAGTGGCTGTAGACCTGCAGGGCTCTTCCAGGAGAGAGTTCTGAAACCAGCCCTGGGCAGGCTCTGTGGGGCACGCCAGCTGCGTCCTGCTGTGCCTTGTGCTGCCCAAGTGTCAAGCAGGATGGAAAGCTGGGGACAGACCAAGAGCGGAGGGCGTGGAAAAGGTGATGTTTCAGGTGGTGCAGGACTGCAGAGCCTTTGAGGGTAAGGTAAGCTAGGTTCTGAATATTGGTAACAGCAAAGTAAGTTCCAGAAAAGTGAAAACCTTAAATATGAAACAATAATTATAAAAACATCTAGAAGATAATGGTGTAGTTTAAACTTTTTGTTGCTGTTGTTATTTGTTTTTGTTTTGTTGGGGAGTGGGGAGGGATTTAACCCAGGACCTGCTTCCTGTACACACCCTCCACCACTTTTAGTATCTGAAGTGCTGGGACTACCTTTTTTGTTTATTTTTGTTCTTTGAGAGAGGGTCTCACTATGTAGCTCAGATTTGCAATGGACTGTGTGTTGATCAAGTTGCCCTTGAACTCCGAGATCTGCCTCTCAAGTGTTGAGACTGAAGACGTGCACCACCACTCCCAGCTCCCAACACAATTTTGTTCGACATTTATCTATTTGTGTGAATGTGTATAAGCATTTGTGTGCATGGCATGTGACGTAGCACATGTATGGAGGTCAGAGGTCAACGTGCTAGAGTGCTTCCCTCATTCAGACCAGGTCATCAGGCTTTTAACAAACGCCTTGACCCACTGAGCCGTCTTGCTTTTGTTTGTCTCTCTGTGTGTTTTAAGACAGTGTCTCACTGGGTAGGCCAGGGTGGCCTCATATTCTTTAGTCTCCTAACAAGTGCTGGGGGTGCACGAATGCACCATTCCGGCGGGAGGGAGGGGGGGCTTTTGACAGGCTATTGAGAAGGATGAGTTGCTGGGATTGTAGCAGCCATAGAGAAGAGGTTGGTGCCCACGCAGCTGCCCTTCTGGATAATGGACTGCCTGGTATGTAGCAGGCTCATCACAAGTCACCCACATGCCCGCTCCCTTGTAGATCTTGGAGCCAGGACGCAGGGAGCGCCTGGGTCTGAAGATGGCCAATGAAGCGGCTGCCAAAAACCGGGCCAAGAAGCAGGAAGCGTTGCGGAGAGTCACCGAGAACTTGGCCAGGTGAGAGGCAGCTGGATCCTGGGGAGGATAGGGTAGAGGTGAGTTTGTCCTGCTTCACTCCCACTCTAGCCTCCAAGGCCGTGTGGGCCATGGCTTGCAGGACGGAGCCCAGGGTATATCCACAGGTTCTTCTGTGAGGGCTGTGGCTGTGTGGAGCAGACTGTGAGCACTCTCCATCTCGCCTCTATAGCCTCCTTGGCCTTCTCTAGGAGGTACCTTTGGGCTCCTTGCCCAGCTGTGAGCTCCTGTTAATCCTGTGGAGTCATGTCATTCACATTGGAGAGATGGAGACTCCAGCTCTCAGAAGTGCTCCATCCAGCCCCACAGCCAGAGGTAGCAGTTCCACAGTGCCTCAGGTTTGGCCCGACTGCTGTGTCCAGGGTTGTCGTCAGCTCAAAGTGACCGTGTCTCTTGATAGGGCTCCTCCTGAGGAACTGAGGGAGGCCTTGCCTTAAGCAGCACTTGGCCGCTAACATGGTTGCTTTCTTCTACTCCTTCTCTACAGTCTTACTCCCAAAGGCCTGAGCCCAGCCATGTCCCCCGCCCTACAGCGCCTCGTGAGCAGGACAGCCAGCAAGTATACAGATCGCGCCTTGCGGGCCAGCTATACACCATCCCCAGCACGCTCTACCCACCTCAAGACCCCAGCTGGTGGGCCACAGACCCCAACAAGCACACCAGCCCCTGGGTCTGCCACACGCACACCCCTCACACAGGACCCAGCCTCCATCACAGACAACCTGCTGCAGCTCCCTGCCCGGCGCAAAGCTTCAGACTTCTTTTAGAGCCAGGCCTGGCTGGACCTATGGATGCTTTGTGGGACACTTTGTGGAGTGTGTAGAGCAGCTGTCTACTCTTCAGAGGACTTCAGGCCTTGGGGACCCAGGTCACAGGCAGTTGATTATCCCAGGAACCACAAGTGTATAGTGCTGTGCCATGGCACGTTCTGCTGACCACTCCCTTGGGAGTATAGCATTGGTGCTGTCCCCCAAGGCCCTGCTGAAACTGCCTTCTAGTTAACCCCCAACTGAACTCTGATTAAAGAACACCTGGCATTGTCTGGCTGGGCCGCCATTCCATGTCCTGGGGCCCACCTGGGTGTCTCAGGACACCGGCTAGAAGCAAGGGGCTCTGGGGGAGGAAAATGGCGCACAGAGCAGCCTTCTGTGCTGAGTTTACACTTGAGCCTAGCACTGTGAAGGGTAGCACAGCCCCCAGAAGTTGTGCCATTGAGCTCATGGGGTTCTAGTCCAGCTCCACAGCCTCCCAGCCAGGCCTGACCATTGGTTTGTTGGTTACAGGCCCAGGTAGGTCCTGCTTATCAGGTTCACACCAGGACGAGTCACTTTGCTGTGACTTCAACTGTTACCTCCTAGCACCTAGTTCCAGCTTAGGTTGGGTTAGGCTGCCTCCCCATCCTAATCTCTGCTTATCCCAGTGTTTTTGGTACTTGCTACTGGGCTCTGCCAAAACACCAGCCTTGCCTCAGTCTGGGCTGTATTATGAAAAGAAAGAGCGTGGGTTCCCTGTAAACCTGTAAGTGCCATGTGCACCAGCAGCCAGCTGTATAATACCTGTGTTCACAGTAAATACCTGTGAACTAAGGGTGGCTAGCCCTCAGGTGACTAGTGGCCAACTGGGCCTGTGAGCCTATGCCTTACAGAGGTGAAGGGTCCCTGCTGTCTGGGCCTGACAGGGTCCAAAACTGTGATCTGATTGCACAGCCAATGGTCTTGAGGCCGCTGGTGGTGTCCTAGGGCTTGCCCTCTGAGCAGCCCAAGGCTTGAGCTATTCAGGTAGCCTAAAGCACACCTGACTCTTCCCAGCCCCAGATACTGCTTTGATTCCATGAAAGCCATCTTTCCTGACTGCTGGCAGTGGTCCTCAGGCCTCTGCGCACTGGTGTTCTCTGGAGACTACCTGGGTTGGGTACCTCCTGCCTTGGGCCTTGGACTGCGTGGCATTTGTCAGTTTGACAAGCTAGTCACCTGGGAAGAAGGAACCTCAACTGAAGAATTACCTCTCGTCAGGTTGACCTGAAGGCATGTCTGTGGGGTAGTTTCTTGACTGCTAGTTGATGGAGGAGGGCAGGGCCCAGCAGTGGCATCCCTGGGCCATAGTTGTGTGAGAGAGCCTAGGAGTAAGCTAGAGAGGGAGCCAGTAAGCAGCGTTCTTCCATGGTCTCTGCTTCAGTTCCCACTTGGGTCCCTGCTCCAGCTTCCCTCAGTGATGGACTGTGACCTGAAAGTGTGCACTGAAATAAACCATTCCTCTCCTAAGTTATTTTTGGTTCAAGTTTTTATCTTGGCAATAGAAACAAACTAGGTCAGACCTCTGCTAACCAGAAGTTCCCCACAGTGAGTTCCTGTGCCCTGGAGCCGCAGGGCTGCAGCTGGGATCCCAGGCTAAGGGCTTTGGTACTGTTGTCTCTTAGGGAAGGTTGAGCTTTAATCCAAGGGATTACCCAGTGAGTGGGAAGCAGAGAGTGGGGATGGCTGCTGCCCAGATGCTGACCACCTCAAGCATCTGGCCAGCATGAGGGAATCTTTAGGGAGGGGTGGTAACCAGGAAATGACATTGAGGGATGCTAGGGTTGCGGCACCACAGCTCTACAGGATGGGGAAGACGGCCACAATCTGTCAGCGGGTCACCTGGGAGTGGTGAGGTTGAGGCTTGGGCAGCAAAGCTCACTAATTTTGATCGCCTCTTTGGGGTTAATGGATACTGACCTGGGTAAGGACAAGACAGGGTCAGGATAGCTTGTATTGCATTAGATGAGGGGGAAGCATGGTGCAGTCCACGCCTGGAAGCCCTGGGGGTGGGAGAGGCCAGAGGCTGCCAAGTGTGAGCCTGGCAAGAGGACTATGACAGAGGTCCCCTCCGCCACAGGCCTCAATGAGTCTGCCTGGGCCTGAGTTCCTGGACCCCTATGCTAGAGATCCCCCGCGCTGGATGAGTCCTAGAGAAAAAGACTCCCCACTGGGCACTCTCAATGCTTGTATACACTTTGTGGTTTATTTGGTGGTCAGTATTAATGTCTTTGCTACTAAGTGGAAGAAAGCTAATAGAACATAATCAAAAGAGTGGTTTAATTGACGGATTTTACTTGTTCCTTGCGCCTGTGCCTTCTTCAGCTCCTACCTGCCTATTTAGCTTATGTGAGTGCAAACTGCACACCATGACCCCCCAGGGCCCACTCCACCACTAGGTACTTGCTTTCTCCACCTCAGCTCCAGAGATGTGATGGTCTTTAGCTCTGGAAGTCTCAGCCAGCCTCTCCTCCATCCTGTCTTCATTCTCGGGTGCCACCATCATCCGGTGCTGGGGTTTGGCCCCCAGTTTGTGGTCAGGCCGGTGTTCAGGTCTTGAGCCTGGTCGAGTATCCAGCTTGCACTCAGCTCGATACTTGCCCTCCCCCTCCCTCTTGAAGGAAGCAGAAGACATGGCTTTGGGCTTGGGGGGCTGTAGCCATGAGTGGCTGAGGATCTCATCAATGTTCAGCCGCCGGTTGACATCTGGCTGTAACATCTGGTAGATGAGATCCTTGCACTCACCAGTCAGGTTCTTGGAGCGTGGGAAGTCCACTCGGTGCTCCTTCTGGATGCGCAGCATCTTTTTGATGTTAGAGTCATCATAGGGCATAGAGCCACAGACCATGATGTAGAAGATCACACCCAGGCTCCAGATGTCATACACCTTGGGCTGGTAGGGGATGCCCTGCAGAACCTCGGGGGCCGCATAAGCCGCTGACCCACAGAAGGTCTTGCTGAGGACGGTGCGCCCACTCCCGTCCCGCAGGCAGCGCTTGGAGAAGCCGAAGTCAGACAGCTTGATGTTGAAGTCCTTGTCAAGCAGAATGTTCTCGCACTTGAGGTCTCGGTGGACAACATCCAGATCATGGCAGTACTTGACGGCCGAGGAGAGCTGGCGGAACATCTTACGTGCCACATCCTCATGCAGGGCTCCTCGGCACTTGATGAACTCGAGGAGGTCGCCCTGGACGCCCAGTTCCATAACAATGTAGATGCGTCCATCAGAGGTCTCAAAGATCTCGTAGGTCTTAATGATGGAACGGTGGTTGACAGTCGCCAGGATGTCCATCTCCCTAGGAAGGAATCTCTCCACAAAGTGAGTGGGTGTTTTCTTGCAGTCTATGATCTTGACTGCCACATTGAATTTGAGGCGCTCCGAGTAGGCAGATTTGACTTTTGCATAGGAGCCCTTGCCCAGATTGATTCCTACGATGTAACCCTTCTTCCTTAGGACCGCGGCATCGTCCATGGTGCCAGGAGCGGCCGGTGCCGCCGCCCTCTGCATCCCCTCCCGACACGGGCCAGCAAGCATTGTCCTCATTCCCACTGTGGGGAGGCGTCTGGTTGGGCTGGCCTGGACTTGGAGGAGTGGAGCGCTCAGCACTGTCACCAAGTGACCAGCGAATGAAGTCATAAAGCCAGGCTGCTGGGAGTGGGGACTAGGCTGTGGGCAATGGGGCCCCTGCAAGCCAGGAAGGCCTAGAAGGAGCACCCCCTCCCCACCCACTGGAATGAAGCTGGCATTCAGGCCTGTGGTAACCCTCCCTGGCCCTCCTTCTTGCTGTGGCTTCATTGTCACCAGCGAGGCCCAAAGGGAGGTGATCCAGGTCCATTCCCAAGCCTGTTTCCTTATCAGGCCTTGGGAACTGGTCCTGTGTGTTCCTCATTTCACGAGAGCCGATTCCCTGCCCTTTCTTTGGGGTTTGAAGAAAACCTCCTGTGAGCTTGTGACCCTGGAATCAGTGGAAGCTGCCCAGGTCCAGTCAGTCCAGTGGTGGTCCCAGTCTGCTGGATGAGAGCAGTTCCATGTGTGGGGTCAGGAGTTGGCAAGGGTCTTTGGGCAGAGTGGGCAGATGAGCCACAGACCTGGTGAATAGGTGTGTGTGTGTGGATAGGAGGGTAGGTAGTGCTAGGGGATGTACCGAGGGTCCAGGGTAGGCAGGTGTGGAGGATAGATACAAACGTTGGTAAGATAACCAAGCAAGCAACCGCTGAGAATGGCTAAGTCAGGAAAGGAGAGAATGTCATGAGCTTTTCTCTAAATCATGGGCAGGCCTTGTACAACCCAAGTCATTTTTAAGACGGTTGCTGTTAGAGAAGCCAGTTGGCTTTGAGATGCATGTGGAGGCCCAGGGCCTTGGACCAGAGCAGGCCTCTGATGGTCTAGGGTGGGGGAATTGGGAACAGCCAGCCTGGGCCTTTCCTGGGAGGAGGGGACTGTGTTGGGCCTGGTGCTGGATGGCTCAGGGATTGATGGCCCTTAGCATTCTCCATAAGGAGCAAGCTTCTGAGTGGAGGGGTGGGGCTCACTGTACCCCCACCTTGGGTTTGTGAGTGGTGAGCAGGGATTGCATGAAGCGCTGCAGCACTGCTCACCATTTGCATGCTGCTCTGTCTTGTATTTTGTGCATTAATGTTTGTTTTGCAAATGGCATCTTGTATAATCTTGGCTACTTTAGAAGTCCTGTGTTCATTTTCACATCTCACAGGAGTCTTACGCTTACAGTGAGCTGCCAAGATGTGACCCAAGGATGCTGTGTTCAGAGGGAAAGCAAGAAGGCCTCTTTCTAGTGGAGGAGGCAGGACAGAAGGCTTCCAAGAGGAAGTGACATAACCCAGGTACAGAGGAGCCCCCAGGGAGACAAGAGGGAAAAGATGATATGGGGAACAAGAATAAACCATAGATGCCACCTTGAAGTCCTGGTCCTAAAGCCCCTGAATGCCCCTACAGATGGCTGAGTCAGATTCAGCAGCCCACATGAATGGTTCTGCAGGATAAGGCCACATGAGGAGGATTGGGCTCAGTCACTTGCAAACGCTATTCAGGGCGCTGTGCTCTGTGGTGGGAACCCACCTTCTCTGAGCTATTTCTATACCTGTAATGCACATAGCAGGAACTCTTGCATCTCTTCCCTACCCCCACTGTCTCCTACTTAAATTTCAAGTAGCCTCAGGTCTTGGTGTCTTCTGTCCCCCAAATCATAAGAAGACTACAGAGATGAGAGAGGAGGAGCCTACACCTCTCAGGGCATCCTCCACCACCTAGCCCCATATGTCCTAGAGCCTTCAGCCCCATCCAAGTTTCTTCAGGGGGCTTCTCCAGCGTCACTCTCTTCCAGTGTCGCTCAGGGTCAGTGCTGTGCCTCAACCCTGTATACTTGGTCCTCACAGGCAAAATTCACAGAGGCGGGCTACAGAGCGTTGCTTGGTCCCAGGAGGCTTTGAAGAAGACTGAGTCCCTAGGCTGAGCCCAGGGACATTGGCATAGTCTTCAGAGGTGAATTGGCAAGTATGCTTTTGGCACATATGTTGGGGTACAGGGATGAGGGGGTGTGGATGGGCAGATCAGAAGCTAGCATGGAAATCCTTTCTGAGGGTGGTAGGAGGTAACCTAGGTGTAGCTGTGAACACTGGGAGATGACAGGTGGAACAGCAGACAGGGAGATCACGGTAGGCTGGATGTGTTGGGGGACGCAGGAAGAACAGGAACTCACTCCAGGGTAAATTGGCATTAGTGTCTTCCCAAGGTAGAGACACAGGTGAGGGCAGGGTTGAGATGAGTCTAAATGTCCTTATTTTTATGTATTAAAAACCCTTAGACCTCCCTGAGGTTGCCCAGAGTGAGGTGAAGAGAAAGGAGCCACAACCGCAAGGTGAGGACTGCTTGGGACATGGTGTCAGCAAGGCAAGCGGCACATGGCAGCCAGTGGTGCCAGATGCAGGCCACACCCATGTGGAATACCAGTAGCTGCCTCCCTTGCCTATAAGGTTCAGACATGCTGACAATTTTGCTTTGCCAAGGTCTGCTTCCAGCTCTGACTGAGGGCATCTCCTCTGGAACAGATTGAGATTGGAAGAGAATGGGATGCAGCCAAAGCTATACAGAGCTGTGGGACATTCTTGGGTTAACTAGTGGAGCGCCCTACTTCTGGGCTGAGAAATGGTGATGTGGAGCAACTAAAGGCATAGTTGAGAACTGGGTGCCAGCTGGACATGGAGGGACATATCCCTTGATGGGCAGAACTGAAAAACCAGCTGCAAAGCAATTTGGGGAGCCCAAAAGGTACTATGGGGGTCAACCTGCCTTCCGTAGTCTTCCCTCAGCCCCCTACAGGCAGGTTTGTGCAGCCAGAAGCCCTGGGGTAATGATGAAACACCTGCCTAGCCCCTGAGCTCCTGATGCAGTCGGTGCAAGCCCTCCGGTGCAAGCCCTCCGGTGCAAGAGAGGGCTCTGGTTTCCAGCCCTTCCTCTGCAGGCAGCCCTGTCCCTCTCTGCACTTCTCGGCTCCCCTCCAGAAGTTGTGTCTTCCTCACTTAGCTATCTTCCCTGGCCTCCGCCCCTCTTAAATCCTCCCAACCAGCCTCTGTCTGCTACTGCTAACTCAACCATGGCCTGAGGATACAGTCTGGGCTGGGGGCGTGGGAGTGAATTTCCTACCGTGAGTCCCGCCTCTCGGCTCAGCCAATGGCACGCCTCATTTCCTATAAGCCCGCCCCAGACTCCGCCCACTGCCGCCCAGTGCTCTTGGCCCATCCATTTATCAATTACGACAGCAAAGGCCCCGAGGAAGAACTTCAGCTAACATCTAACACATAATTAGAATTACTGATATATTTTACATTTGATTTCTACTCCAATATTCCACTCTTTATGAACTCCAGTAGTCTTAGCAATTCCTCTGATTAACTTCTGTCCTTAATTCCCTCTGTGATGTTGAGCTAAAAATCTGAAACTAGAAACTTGCGGAAAATGGTATATAAAAATCCTGTTGAAGTTATATATTTCCTTAAGGAAAATTATCCATCCTACTAACTCCCATGAAGACATCTTGTTCAGTAAACTTAAAGTATTTAATCATGGGGTGTCAGCAGTGGTTTCCTCTGTCAAGTTACTGCCTTGCACTTAGAAAACAGATAATTACATACCTTGGCCTTTCCTTCCAGACATTTAACCAAAGTAGAATTCAGGTATTGTCTGAGGTGATTATTCTCTTCATGTAGCCTAGCAAGTTCTTCCTCCTTCTGGACTAGAGTGTCCTGGAGCTGCAAGAAGCGTACAATAGTGAAGGGTGCTCCCCTCTATTGGCTTTGTAACCCAATAACAACGCACTGCTCCCCAACCTTCTTAAACTTGATTATTCTTGTTTGTTTTCTGAACATACTTTCAAAGAGCCCTGGTTCTCTGAGTCTTAAATCACATCTACACTCCCTACCACCTGACTGTTCAATTTGCGCCCTGCATAGCCCATTCATTACGAAGTGTTTGAAGAGATCAGATGACTTTCAAAATTGTAACCACAGGGAGTCAGGTGGGGAGGGAGGAAAGTGAGCCGCACGGAACTGTTTAAATATAGGAAAGATGGTAGAAGGCTTGGCTGGACTCCTTCCTTGCACATTTATGAAAATAAAAGCAGGAGATATGACCTGGCTGTTCCCAGCCTCAAGGTAGGTCAGACTGTGTGTCCAATAAATAAAACTGCTAGTTGGGAACAGCCACAAAGGAGACCCGGAGGACGAAGTGATCTTTGGGAAACCTTTATCATCATCCCTCCTCTCAAAGATGAGCTGCGTTTATCGTTTAAAACACTGCTGTATTCATCCCTTGGTCTCTGCAGCAGCCCTCAGAGAAGGGCTGCAGAAATATTCCACAGACAAGGAAAAAGAATTTGGTTAATTGAGAAGTCACCCCTAAGTTTTCTCAGAGCCTCTGTTTCTGTGAGCCTGTTCATTTGACATTTATCTCTTTGGAGTCACAACAAGCACTGAGCTAGTGTGAATTTATAAAAAAGAAACATATTTAAAACTAAAAAGCAATATGAAGTAAAGGGAGACTCAGGGGAGAGTGGGTTTTATGAAACTAGGCTAGTTAGTCTCAATGTTCTTGCTACCTATCCATACCTGCTTATTTCTGTAGAGCTGGGAGGAGAGCTGAGCCTCTTCCCATGAACATGAGTCCAGAACAGGGACATTTAAGTCACAGGATGCTTCTATGTGAAAATACAAAACAGATGAATAAACGTATTTAGAACCGTGTGATAAATACTCACAAAGAACTTCTAAAGTTTAATAGATTTAATTACTTTTATTTTACACAGGAAAACAAAACTTTTAACTGTTTCAGAAGAAGGAAGTAAGCAAATATTTATGCACTACAAAAGTGGCCAAAGACATGTATTTTAGGAGCTGAGCAGCTTCTAAAATGTAGATGTACATTCTTACTGGTTAGGTTAATAAAGGCTGTCTCTTCCATACCAGTACTTCATAGAAATACTTAATGACCCTGCCTTTCCACTAGGCACAATATTGCAATTCCACTTCCATTTTCTAGTGTTCATGTTACTTTCTGGTTTTTAGCATTTGATAGTATGATATTTGGCTCCATAATCAAATCCTATATTGTGATGCTGTATATTTTCCTCTCACTCGTCCCACTTGTGAAATCTGAAGGACAGAATTTGTTCAGAATATTATGTCATGGTATGATAACATTTTCCAGTATTTATTTCTTTATTAGTGCTGGACATTAAAACTAGGACTGTGTACATGCTGTAGAAGCACTCCATGGCTGAGTCAAATCCACAACCCTTACCCCCATTTACCTTAGCGATGTGCTTCTTGTTTCTCTGAATAATGTTATGGCGATTTCACTGTTATACCATACTTACTCTATGTCAAGTGTCTATATATGTATATTTTAATGTTTTTTTCAAAGTTTTTTGTTTTTCATATTTTACAGCAAGCTATCCCCGTCAATGAAAAGAAGCTGTTTCTGCATGCTAATGTACTCTAGTTTTCCCTCTCCAACCTTGGCTTCATTCACATTTGACCTGCCTGTAGGACTTAAAATGTTGTTGTTGAAACATTTAGTATTAAATTGGAAGGTGAGCAAGAAAGTAAAAATGAAACTTGGGTTCACATCCTGAGACACTCCACTCCTGCTTTTGCTTATAGTAAAAAGGCAAAACTGAACAACTTCCTCCACAACATACGGTTCATTCATTTTGATTTTTGCTTCAGCATCTTTTCATACCCCTCCCCAGAGTCTCTAAAATACCTTGGGGGGGCAGAATGGATGCACAGGTGTCTAATTCTGAGGTGCCTGAAAGTTTTACAGAAACCAGCATTAATGCAGAAATCCCTGTAGTATGGGATAAAAATATTCATTAAGCTTCAGGCCAATGATAATGTTGCATATCATTTCCACCAACATTGGAGATCTCTCTAAATTTGAAGTGTATATGTGAAGGGGAAAATGGTTATTTCCAGGTGTGAAGTATTGTTCACAGAATTTGTACGATGAAATAAACTTTGCTACTCATTCTTGATTTTTTTTTCTCTCAAGGTCACATGGATCTCACCAAATTACAAAATAAATTCTCCACCTAATATTTTTAACTCCAAAAATGTGCTTCCAGACTGCTGTTTATGAAACTGTGCAACAGACCCAAAGTTACTCCATGAGTTGGCAATCTCCAAGAATTACAAAATGTAGGAAATAAGCATACAAGAGGAAGGGTTTTATTTGTACTAGTTGATGTGTACAGAACAACTAATTTTCCTGCTAAAACATCCAGGAGTCTTAGTGCTCACTTAAATTCTCTATAATACCACTTTTTCTGTAGAGTCCCAGTCCTTGATGCTTACAGCCTCAGGGCTGTGAAAAGATCCAAGCAAAGCAGAAGAGTAAAACTTACCCTGTGTCTGTGGTGCTTGTTGGGTCTCAGCGTTGTCCAGGAGACCAGCAGCCCAGAAAGAGACCCAAGTCTCCTTGGAAACATCAACACTAGATTCTGACGTTGCAGTGGAATACGGGCAATTATAACTCTGGCCTCCTACAAAATACTGATCTTGGCAAGGCAGAATGGTGTTCTGTGAATTTCAGTTTGATGGGGGTATGGGAGACGGCATGATGGCAGTTAGGAGGGGGAGAGAGTCGAGAAACATAGAGAAATTATTATAGGTGGGAAAGCAAACAAACAATAAAAGCAATAACTACAGGTCCAGATACATATTTGAATGGTGTGACTATAATTACTAAAAAGGAATAGGTTCTTTGAATTATCCACTACGCCCCTAAAGTCTTTCACCAAATAACTAGCATTGAATGGGCCAGGTTTGTCAACATCAGAGGAGTATTTCCTATTGTAGTGCCTGGCTCAACCGATAAACTGTCTAAAATATTAAGTAAAAAGAATTAGATTTCATGATTAGATTAAAACATGTAAGAACTACTTGTTGCTCTGTAGTAGATATCTTGGTTGTATTTCTAAAAACCTTGAAAGACAAAGATCACAGACTACAAAGGGTTAAATGAACAGTTCTACATGGCATCATATCCAGGAATCTCCCAATTTGGGAGTCTGAATCAGGTGTGTGTGTGTATGTGTGTCTTACACTAGAATGGCTAAACATGTGTACGCATATATGTATACAGAGATGATCACATACCCTTTGCCCCTAACTCCAGTCACAGGAGCATGACATTAATCCAAGTAAACACTCAAAAGCTGAGAATAAAGGCGGTGGGTTCTAGTTCCCTCCATCGTTAACCCTCAGTGCCCTTTCCAGGTTACCGTGCCACCAGTAGTTGCCTGGCATGCCTTTCTCCACTGCGTTCTGATTCAGTGAACACCTTCTTGCCCCGCCCCACTCACTCCTCAAATCTCAAATGTGGTCTTTCCAAATGTCCAAGCAGGGGTGGGCAGTCTGCCTCCTTCCTGGCTTAAGCTGTCCAACGGCCCGTTCTTACTTATGTGTCAATGTTTAATCAAGTCAAAAACATCCCTTGCAGCAGAATCCAGGTTTGGGCAAACTCCTCTGGCCACTCCAAGCCTGGGGCTGCATTGAGAACTTTCTCGGACATAACGTCGAGAAGGCAGAGAGTAGGGTAAAGGAAGAGGGTAGAGAAGAAGAGGAAGAAGTGGAAGGGGAGGGAGAGGAGGAAGAGGAGGAGGAGGAGGAGGAGGAGGAGGTGGGGGAGGAGGAGGAGGAGGAGGAGGAGGAGGAGGAGGAGGAGGAGGAGGAGGAGGAGGAGGAGGAGGGAAATAAGAATAAAAGAACAAAAGTTATTGAGTGACTTGAGTCACCCTAGGCCCCTGCTGCCAGTGAGTGAAGGGTTGAAAAGGTACCCCTTTGAGGCAAGGACAGCTTGGGCAGTGCTGCCCGAGGAAATTCAGCCAAAAGTTTGTCAAGTGCTATTTTCCTTTATTCTAAAAGTATGTTTGTAGACTCCTTTTTTGAGGTTATTCTTGGAATCAGAGCTAAGCTATTAAGCAATCGACACCTGAGAGGAAAACAAACCCCAAACACTCCTGAGGATTTCAAATCTAAGTGTTTGCAAATATGTGCATAATCTAGAGGAACAGGTGGAAGGAAGGAAGGTCTGTGCAGGGTGAGGGGGAAGGGGTGGGGCTGGCCGGCAAATATGCAGGGAAAGGGAGCAGAAAATAATAAAGGGGTGCGGGGCAGCAGAAATGGCCTATATTAATTGGAAAGTACAAAGGCATCTCCCAAGGCAGAATACATTCTAAATGCAGTTTATTGTCTTTCCAGGGCCCCGGGGGTTCTGGCAGCGGGACTAGCTAAGGCCAGCTCCTCACTTACCATCTTGCAGAAGAAAGCGCTGCAGAAACTGGGCCCACTCGGCTTTTTCTTAAAGCCAGAGTTAGCTTGAAATGGGACTGCAGAGAGGAGCAAGGAAGCGAGTTCTAATCCGCTGGAGCTGCGAGTGATGTGATGTGCGTGCGCGGGGCTCCTGGCGGGTGTTGCTTGCTCTCTGATTTAGTGCAAGGCTGTCAAACAGGTGCCTCAGGAGCCGCCCAGCCTAAGGTACAGCCACTCGAGCTCCGGAGACACCCGTACTGGGACGTGAGACCCGCGGGACGCCAAGGAAGGACCCGAGGCTCCAGGTCGCTGGGGGCAGCGCCCAGTCAAAGCCTGTGCCTGTGCGAGCAGAGCCTATCGAGTATACCTGGCGCGGTGGCGGCTGGTGATGGGGACTCAGCTGCCCCACTCCCTCTGTGCCACGCGCCCAGCAGCCGGCAGGGCGGGGCTGGACAGGGCGGCCAGCCAGCCCCCGGCGGCATCCGAAGTCCAAAGCTTAGTCTCTGTGCAGCGCTAAAGAAGCCCATCCAAGAGACCCTGGTGTGAGTGGTGTTCTCTGCATGCCCTGGGCACAGGAAAACAAGTGATGGCAACTTAATAATAACGGCGACTTTATGTTATTTTATCAATGGGTCTTATTTCTCCCAGCTCTTGCAATGTTTAAATGTGAGGGCAAAACGTCATCAAACCTAGAATACACATTTTTCCAAAACATGCATGCCATGTCTAACTCCACAGCACTGTGGTCAATGGGCTGCACACAAGTACTCAATTAAAAAATTGTCCAAACAATGAATTAATGATCATATTTAGGAATCCAAAGTGCTTTTCTCTGAGTTGGACTGATGAATGTCACAATTACATAAAATTAAAAATATTACGATTAAGAAAAGTGATATCTGTCTATACTTGGTAAAGTATTATATTTCCTTATCTTTAATTTTATTCTCACGTGTATCTCTATAACGTTCAATCTAGGGATGAAAGAGAAGCCTCCTTCAGATAAACTTTCAATATCCACTTCTCACTCGCACTCATCACCTAAGTGGATATAAAACAGTGAATAAACGGAATCCAGCTCCACCAAGCCTGGGAATATCCCCAGAGGTCTCTAAGACACCCAGCCAGAGACACTGGAACACCCCTGTCTATCGCTGAACAAGGCACAGTAGACAAGCAGTGGAATCCACCCACCAACAGATAAACACACAAAGAAAATGTATAAACCAGGGAGTCTCACTCAGTTATAAAGAATGCCATTATGTCATTTGCAGACATCATTATGCTAAGTGAAATAAACCTCTCAGAAGGACAAATGGCTTACATGTGATCTTGTATGCAGAGTCACTATTTAAAGTGTGTGTGTGTGTGTGTGTGTGTGTGTGTGTGTGTGTGTGTGTGTGCAAAATAGAAAGTGTACTGTTTTACTCTTTGGTGAGAGGAAAAGGATCAATAGATGGAGGGAACAAGAGAGGGTAATGCATGTAAATATGAGCAAAGTAAATAATGTACATGAACGAAAATGTTATGAGGAAGCCTGTTATTTTGTATAATGAATAGTGCTATTAATAATTTTAGAAAAACTTAAAGAGGTTGACGGGCAACATAGGAGCCACGTATCAGTATACTCTCAGGTTAAAAGAAAAGCCCTGAGGCTGAGAAAACGGACACTGTTAGCATAATAGACAAGAGTCAGACTTAGGATTTGGATCTCAGGATAAGGTAACCATGCTTCATTTAGCCTATTCCCCAGCAAACTGCACTTGACATTCTCACTCTTTATCCCACGTAGATGTCTGTGTGTGTAACTGACACTGTTCCTGACTGATTTGTGTTATCTTCAGATTCATCAGTTGAAGTTCTGGTGCCAGCGTTACTGTATTTAGAGAAAGGGTATTTGCAGAGACACAGTGTAAATGTGGTCATAAGAGTGGACCTCACGGTGGTATTCTCAGAAGACAGGCACCCCAGGGACCTGGGGTGGTGGTGCACACACAGAGGAAAGGTCCTCTGAGTTCAGAGTGAAACGAGTCGAGAAGGGAAGGCTCAGAAAAAGCCAACAATCCTGCAGAACCCTTGATGGTGGGCTTCCAATCTCTCCAACTGAGGCTAGCTCTCCTGTGACACAATTGGTGGGTAGCCTTGGCAAACTCATGTGTACGTGACACTGAACCCGAGAAGCCAAGTTCGAGTTCAGCTTGCATACAGTTCTTCAGGGAGAAGTTGACCTTTCTTTGATTGTCCTCGTCTTCTGTTTGTCATGCATAGAGTTTAGAAAAACCATGAAGTGATTAACCACTCAGTGCCCAGCATCCTAAAAGGTATAGCGAAGGAAGTGGTAGAATGTGCCAGAAAGGATCCTTTCTCCTGCTCTGATAATAAATGAATACCACTACGTGTATTGATCGCTGCATAGGAAATAGATGAACTGGATCACTCAATGCCAGCTCATTCCAGTGTTATAAGACAAAGTGAACCCCATGGACCCTCCACTCTGCCCTTGCAGTCCTAAGACTAAAGCCCCAGAGGGTGAAGAGTAACAGATCAAACTCACTTAGACCTTGCGAATCAACAATCTTATTCAAGGCAAAGAGTTGTTCATGCTTTAGTCCTGCAGACACTTAATCTCTTAAAAAAAAAAAAAAAAAAAACCCGGCAGCGTTTGTGATGAGCACAGAGGGCTGGATGGACTTGCTTTAGGAAGTGTTCACAGATAAGATGTGTAAGCTTTTGCAAGACACATTTTCTTCTTCACTCCAAAAATGATGCAAAGCAGTCAAATGAGCAAATATAGTAGGATAAAAAGAACAGAAAGGAATATCAGCCTTGCATTAAAATATACATGGATTCCAATTTCTGGAACTTTCTGAGATGGAAATATGTGGGTTCTATTATCAGGGTCTCTAAATCCTGGTAATTCATTTGATGAATTAAAAGAAAAATGCTTACAAGATAGATCAAATATGAACCATATATGTTAATGCTCAATAATTTTACAATTTGCTGATGTAATAGCAGTAACTTTTAACCATTATTACTAGGTAGGGTTCTGCCTTTGATATGCATAGATGTCTACTGCTTTGCTGGGTCTGTTGAAGTCACTGAGCTGGATACTGGATTTGCAAAATGGGAGGTTTTGGAGGACTAAATGTAAGTTTTGAAGTTCTTTGATATATTTTTAGAACATAAGTACTTTGTAAAGCCTTGGTAAGAATCTCTCTGGGGGCTGTGGGGATGGCTAAGTAAGTACAGTGCTTTATGTGCATCCGTTAAGAATTGAGTTTGGATCCTGAGGTGTTCACATTAAGCCAGGCACAGCAGCACTCATCTCTGCAATCCCAGCAGATAACAAGGAAGCAGAGACAAGTAGATCCTTGCATCCCACTGGCCGCGCAGCCTAAGAAGATCAGTGAGAGACCTTTCCTGAAAATATAAGGTGGAGAGTGTAGAAGCCTACACACACGCATGCGCGCGCCTGTGATTCCAGGCCACACCCCCAGGCTTTGTACTGTGATTCCAAGGCAAGGAAGCTGTCCTGGTTGGTGTGGACTAGAAAATAAACAGGTCTGTGGGACTAATGCTGCCAGCCTCAGCCTGCAAAGGCATTCATGGCTGGCAGCTGCCTACAGCACCCCTAGAAGCTTCGTGCCCTCAGCAAGAGCCCCCACAGAGGCCAACGAAGGGCCATCATCCTGTTACAGCAAAGTGTACCATGCACACAGCATGCCCTGGCCACATGGCATGAGCTGCCAGGAGACACAGACTGTTTAAGTTTACAAGGGTCCTTAATTACCCACGATCACAGACAGCAGCTCCCTGTAGGAGCAGCCCTCCATTGGAGAGCTGCTTCTCTTTTCCCTAAAGTGTGTTAACCTATGGGTAGTCATATGCAGAGGCCAATTTAATAAAGGACAAGTGTGGTCTGCATCTCTCTTGGCAGTGAGACCCATGGGTAAAGCATGAGAGAACTCAGAGCCCATCCAGACCGCAGAGATGCCAATATGCATGTACTCAGCTTTAATTTTCCTGGAGGCTCCTGTCTTCAAGCCCCTCCCTCCATGGTTACCTAGAGCTCCAGACCATGTGCTCTCATCTGTTGCAGACAGACACACTCAGTGCCTGCAAGGGAGCACGCGGAGAGCACATGAGAGCTGCAATCTTGCTCTTATGCATGCTAGTGTTTGGCAGGTGCCACCCTGGAGTAGAGAGGGACAAAGGTAATTCATGCTGCCCTGCCCTGGCTGGGCTTCAGATGGGTGGGTAGAGGTGGGAAGGACCCAGTGTGTCCAGAAACACTGGCCCAGCCAGCATTCTCCTTACCTCTGTGCCCAGCGGTGGGCTGCTGCTGTGACCCACGAGGCTCTGGGAGAGCTCTTTCTGATGTGTGCTAGGAAGGGCTTTGCACTGAGAGCCCCCCTGGGATTGCATGGAACAGACTGCCCAGGCTGTTGGATCCTGAATATACTGTAGTGCTAACACCGGTGGGGGAGGGGTGTACTGTAGTGCTAACACGGCTGGCATACTGACCTTCACCAGCTATTGTCCACCTGAGCTAAGTGTCCAGTTTGGGATCTAGCTTAACCTCCAACCTAGCCAGCCTCCCACCGCCCCCCACAGCAATCCCCATACTCTTTGCTGGTCCTGTGCCTTAGGCTCTGGGAAGTGGAACCGATACTGTCCCTTCAGCCCCTTCCTTGACTGCTCAAGGGCACCCAGGACAAGACTCTATTCCAAAAAAGAGGCAGCAGGATCTGTGCTGCCTATGAGCTCCTCCCTTTAGAGACCAAAACCCAGGCTGGCAGTGGGCTCTGCTCTGCTGCCCACCAGCCCTACTGGATTCTCCTATGGGTACTCTACTGCTCCTGCCTGCACGGAGCCTCTCTGAGTTGCATGTGTACTGGGTACTGTGTCCACACCCCACCCTCGACCCAGTTATTAACCTTTTCAGGAAACATGGCACTCCAGAACCACAAAGGACCCTAACTGGGAGGTACAATATCTGGGCAGGTTTTTTTTTTGTTTTTTTTTTTTTTTTTTTTTTTTTTTTTTTGCTGAAGCCCAGTGATAGCTTCTGAGCCAATCCAGAGCCTGGGGAGGCTACTGGCCACCCAAAGTGACTGCTGCCATGAGACAACAGGGAAGTGGACCCCTAGGCCTTGGCATGCAAAGGTTCTAGTCTGCAAAGATTCCTGGGAGTTTCATCCCAAGCTGTCTGGGGCTGCCCCCTCCAGGCGGCTTTGAGGATATGTAAGGCAACAGAAGACCTCACAAGACTTTCAGCCTCCTGCCGACCATGAATATTAAAACATGTTTATCAGAGCAAAGCAGCTCTGCCTGGTGATTGTGTGGGTAGGAGGAACAAAGGCCAACTTAATAGGCCCTTCAGCCATTAAAGATTTGCCAGAACCTGAGAGGAACGGGAACCTGCATTTGTCCGGGGAAGCTGCCTAGGAGAATTCTGTTTCCGGACGGATCCCGGAGGGGCGGAGTGATCATCGCCCGGCCCTGTAAGGTGCACGAAGGCCAAGCTCTGTGACTACAATGTGTCCAGAAGGCTGGCCTCACGCGACAGGGGAGGATGCGTCCCTACCGCCTCCGGGATCTTGGGGAATCCTGTCACTCGAGGCCCACTTCAACCCCAAGGCGCGCTCCAGGCGCACGTGTCTCCACTCCAGGAGTTACAGACTCTGCACCTTGACCCACTGCTACCCGCCTTGAGCAGCACCGCTGTCCGGAGACCACGCCCCCAGACCCCAGGTTCTCCGTTTTCCCACGACCCAGCCTCGGCCATTGGCTGCTCTCTGCTCTCCGCCCCCGACGCGAGCCTCCGCCCACCCGGCCCCAGATTCAGTTTCCCGGCTGGCACGGGGCGGGGCGTGGGCGGGGCTCAGCTCAGGCCACGCGGGGCGGAGCCCGGGAGCTGACGTAACCGTCCCGCCTCCAGAACCAGAACCGGCCGCCTCCCGAGTGCCCCGCAGCGGAGGCTCGGACCCGAGGTCGACGCCGGGCGCCCTACCTCCTCCCCGCCATGGCTGCGCCCCGCGCGCCCCGCGCTCTGACGGCCGCCGCGCCCGGGTCCGGGAAGGCCAAGCTGACGCACCCCGGGAAGGCAATCCTGGCAGGTGGGCCCCTCGGAGCCCCAACTCCGAGCCGCTTGTCCGACCGCGCTTCCGGGTGGGCCGGGGACGCCCAGGCCCCGCCCAACTTCCGGAGGGGCGGAGGTGCCGGGGGCGCGACCCGGGCCCCTAGCCCACGCGCCAGCTCTCCCCGGGAGTCTCTCGGGCATTCCAGGTGGAGACCGCCGGGTGGGGGCGTGGGCGCCGTCCGGCAGCGGGCCGCGAGGCGGGCAAAGTCCGGGCGGGGGAGGGGCCGCGCGGAGGCGGCGGCGGCAGCGGCGGCAGCGGCGGCGGCGGCTGGGTCCACCCGGCCAGGGTGTCCCTAGCCCCGAGCGTTCGGTCCCTGCAGGCGGCCTGGCGGGAGGCATAGAAATCTGCATCACCTTCCCGACCGAGTACGTGAAGACGCAGCTGCAGCTAGATGAACGTGCGAACCCACCGCGCTCCCGGGGCATCGGTGAGGAGGGGCGGCCGCGGGGTGGCGTGGGGGGCATCCCGGGGCGGAGGAGCCAGGGTCCTGACCGCGCCTCCCCTAGGGGACTGCCTGCGGCAAACTGTCCGCAGCCATGGCGTCCTGGGCCTGTACCGCGCGGCCTCAGCTCCCTGCTCTATGGCTCCATCCCCAAGGCGGCTGTCAGGTGAGACTGGGCTCTGCCTGAGCAGTGGTTGTGCACTCTGGAGGCAGGCAGATCTCTGAGTTCAAGGCCTGCCTAGTCCATAGAGCGAGTTCCAGGACAGCCAACGCTACACAGAGAAACCCTATCTTGAAAAACCCAAAAAAAGAAAGAAATTTAGGAAACCCCATACTTTGAGAGTATCTTATTAGCTGTCTTTGATTTTTTTTTTTTAAAGAAAACATTTCTACCTACTCCTTTATAGATAAAGTTAGAATAATTTCTTGTTTTTGTTTTTGTTTTTCGGGACAGGGTTTCTCTGTGTAGCTTTGTGCCTTTCCTGGATCTGGCTCTGTAGCCCAGGCTGGCCTCGATCTCACAGAGAGCCACCTGCCTCTGCCTCCCGAGTGCTGGGATTAAAGGTGTGCGCCACCACTGCCCAGTGAATAATTTGTTAATATTTTATTTGGGTTTGAAGTAAAATGGTACTGCATGCATGAAAGTGCTTTGAAAAGCACAAAAGCAGCAGTTGTGAGGACATTGGGAGGAAATGAGGGAAGATGAAATACCGTTTCATAAAGTTCATCACCAAGGCTTTCTAGTCTTACTTTTGAGATGGCGAGGCAGTTTCCCTATTACCACGTGTTTATCTTTTCTTTGTATGTCAGAGAACTTCTGAAATGTAAGTAAATTTCTCTTTTGAGTTCATTAAAAGCAAACATTTGTTCTGTTTTATTAAAAGTTTTGTGTTTTAGCCCAGAAAACAGAATTTATTACAAATAAATTATACTTTAACTAAGTATAATGCAGAACACCTAAATTCATGCAGGTTAGCTTTTTCGAGTTGAGTCTGAATGTGGGTTAAGTGTGAATCTAAATGAATGCAAATAATTTAAGTTTATTGGCTCAAATTTTATTATTTATTGGGAAGCAAGACTACAGAGCTTATCCTTTAAGTATCTGGTTGTCTGCTTCTCTAGGGAAGTGGTGGAGAATCTCCATGTTTATACATATTTTACTCCAGTTTTGGTTACTAATGCATCCTTTTTTGTGTTTTTTAGGTTCTCAACCCATTTTACATTTTCCAGCTGTTCAGTGTTATCCTGTGGAGCATTGATGAATACTATTACTATGCTCTAGCCATTGTGATTATGTCCATAGTATCCATTATAAGCTCACTATATTCCATTAGGAAGGTAAGTCAGAATTTTTATTACATATTTCATAAATATATTTTCATTTTGTAATAACTTGTAAGGTTTTTAGACTGCATAGTACTTCGTATAAAGTACATTTAATGTTATATTTGCAAAAGTAAACATACAAACATCCTTTGGTTTATTCGATTAGACAAGGTAGCTAGGGTAGCCTAACTAATCCTCCTGCTTTATGCTTGGCCTTTGGACATTTTTTTTTTTAAATGTGTACTGGTGTTTTGTCTGCATTTATGTCCATGCACCACAAGTGTCCTTGGTGCCTGCAAAGGCCAGAAGAGATTATTGGATCCTCTGGGACTAGAGTTACAGATGATTGTGAGCCACTGTGTGGGTGCTGTGAATCCACTTGGATCTTCTGGAAGAGTAGGTAGTACTCTTTACCACTGGGCTATCTCTTCAGCCCTGACTTTCTCTTTCTTTTTTTGGGTGGCTGGACCAAATACTTATTTTTTGTGGTGCTTGAGTTTGAACCTATGACTACACATGCTCACTGAGCTACACTCTTAGGCAGATGTTTTTAGAATCAAATTACCGCATGATTATTCAGAAGCAATAGGCGTCTGTATTAAAGACTAAAGTGTTGAAAAGATAGTTCTGTTGGTGTCAAGGCTGCCTCATTTAAAGTGTCTCTTTGTTTTGAGCTAGAACAGTAATTCTTGAATTCCTAACTTTTGGGTATGTGCATGGATGTGTTCACATGTAAGAGAGTGCAGTTGTGCCTGGAGGCCTCGTTTTGATACTGGGTATCTTCTTGGATTGTTCTCTGCTTTATTCATTGAGGCAGGGTTTCAGTTAAACCCAGAGCCCACTTACTGAACTAGTTCAGCTAGCCAGCTTGCTCTAGGAATCCAGTCTTGGACTTTGGAGTGTTGGGATTATAGTCAGGCTGCCATGCCTGTTTGGCTTTCCCTTGGGTGCTCAGATCTGAACTTGAGTAGTGTCTTAGTTAGGGTTTCTATTGCTGTGCAGAGACACCATGACCACGCACGGCAACCCTTCGAAAGGAAAACATGTCATTGAGGTGCTTACAGTTCAGAGGTTTAGTCCATTATCGTCCTGGCGGGAAGCACAGTGGCGTGCAGGCAGACATGGTGCTGGAGAGGTAGCTGAGAGTTCTACAGCTTGATCTTCAGGCAGCAGGAAGAGAGAGCGACTCTGGGCCTGGCTTGAGCATCTGAAGCCCCAAAGGCCACACCTCCCAATAGGGCTACTCCCTGTGGGCCTATGGGGGCCATTTTCATTCAGATCACCACAAGTAGCAAGCACTTAGCACTGAGTCATCTCCCTATCCCTTGACTTTTGACCTTTTATAGAGGCAGAACAGTCAAAAATGATCACAGTAATTGAGTATTCTCTTTTTCTTCAGGTATCTTGTGTAACAGATTTGTATTTTATTAGTTTTTTTCTTTTTTTTCTTTCAGCAATATGTTATGTTACATGACATGGTGGCAACTCACAGTACGGTGAGAGTTTCGGTCTGTAGAGTAAATGAAGGTAAGGACTTCAGAGTGAATGAACACAGAACACCCGATTAAATGCTCGTGTGTAAAGTAAGACCATCTGGTCTGTGCATATGCATATTTTTAAAAGTGCATTTGTTTATTTAAGTGTGTGTGTGTGTGTGTGTGTGTGTGTGTGTGTGTGTGTGTGCGCGCGCGCAGTGGCCTATGTATGGAGGTCAGAAGACAACCCATGGGAATCCCTTTTTCTACCACGTGGGATTTATCTGGGATTGAAGTGAGGTCATTAGGCTTGGTGGCAAGCACCGTTACTCTGTCCCATCTCACAAACTCTGTTATTACTTCTTCTCACTTCCCCTTCTTCCTTCTTCAGAATTGGAAATACACATTTAGAGTCCTGGATTAGTGGGCAGTTAACTCCTTTATATAACGTTGTAAATATCTTGTTGTACAGTGTAAAGGCACTTTGCTACACTCTAGGAAAACATGATAAACAACAACAAAATGTGGTGAGTGCTGTGAGGGCACAGTGAGCCCTTAACACTAGTACTCTAAGTATTCGGGTGAGGTTTTTAAAGTCTAAGAATGATGATTTCAGTTAGCCAAGTTGAAGATGGGTAAGGAGTGGTAAGAGGAGGAGAGGGTAAGTACCCAGGGACCAGAAGTTAAGGCTGTGTTCTTCATAAAAGCTGGAATTCAGCAAGGCATGTGCTGAAAGTAGATGAAGAATTCTAAGGGATTTGGATGCGTCCAAAAGGCTGGAAAGCTACCAAAGAGCTTTAAGCAGATCCCATCCTGTTTGTCCTTTGCAAAAACCAGTAATTCTGGCTTCCATGTTTAGACAGGGTTATCAGGGAACAATGCTGAAGACATCATCACCGGCATCAATAACAGGGTTGTAGCATTAACAAGAAAGGACGTGGGTTCGAAATGTGGGCATTGAACAAGATTTGGTGATAATTGAAGTCTTGATCTGTGCAGCTGGGTAGATGGATGTTGGCATTGTTACATGGTGCATAGTAAAAAGGAAACAATGATTGTAGGAAGGAGAATGCTTGAAACTTAGAAACTGTCCATTGAAGAAGTGAAGGATAGATAGCATAATATAGTAGCCACTTTGATTTCTCCAGAACTCAAAATCAGTCTTCATTTTTCATATTCTCCACATACCCCCACCTTTTTCTCTTCTTTCTTCTTTGAGATAGGATTATTAAATTAGCAACCCTGGTCTCCTAAGTAGCTGGGATTACAGGTATGAACCATGCCCTCAGGCTCTATTTTCTTGACTTGTAGCCAAGTGATTCAGTCTTCCTTCTTTCCTTGTTTCCGTCCCACTCACTTCCCAGTAGAAGCTCCCACACTTGCTGCCATCCTTTTTATTTTTGGTAGGATTATTTTTTGTTGTTTGTTTCGTTTTAAAGTTTTTTGTGTTTTGTTTCTGTATTTTAACAGCACACACAGGCTGGCCTAGACCTTGTTATTTAGGGGAGATAACTTTGAACTTCTGATCTTGCTGCTACAAGCTCTAGGATTACCAGACAGCTCAACAGTTTTGATATTTTTACAGGAAAGAGTCACCATACCCAGCTTGAAGGTTTTTAAGTTCTCTACATGTACAGAAACCTGAAAGCGGGTCTTGCCAGGCTGGCCTCAAATTCGTGATTGTCTTGGCTTTTCAATGCTGGGATTTCAAATGCCTGATTTAAGTTTTCAAGGAAATAATGTATCAAATGATATTATATATTTTATAAATTCAACTTGCTGTATTTTAATAATTTAAAAGGACTAAAACATTGAGAAAGGATGAGGCATAAGAAGTTACAGTAAGAAAAGAATACGTTTGAAAAGAAAACATGGTAAATTTTTCATGTTTTCTTTTATTTCTGTGGAATTACAGAAATCTGAATTCCTTTTGCCTGTTTCAACAGAATTTCCTGTGTGGACTTAGGCTTGTACTTTAAGATGGCAGACAGCCAAAATTAATGTATGGAAAAAATTGTGTATGGAAGGAATCTCCAGGAGGCCACACTATCTATCCCCTGTGCTTAGTCAGCATCTTGTCAGGACACAAGTTGCTTGATACACCTGATGCCTGGTGCCTATGGAGGCCAGAGGAGGGGTCAGATTCTCTGCAGCTGGACTTACACATAGTTGTAAGGCTCCATGTGGGTGCTGGGAATTGAACTCAGGTCTCCTGAAAAAACAGCCAGTGCTCTTAACCCCTGAGCTATCTCTCCAGCCTTGATGCTTTGTTAATGTAGTCCTGTTTGTTGAGACTCTCCATGTGTAACAGTTTTGGTATTAACCCACTGTATCAGTAGCTTACTGAGAACAAGAGACTTTTGGATAGGTCATTAGTTTATTTGCTGTGTTTTATTCCAAACTGAAGAATAATTTCTAACTTTTTTTCAAATTCAGAAATAGAAGAAATCTTTTCTACAGACCTGGTGCCGGGTGATGTCATGATCATTCCATTAAATGGGACAGTCATGCCTTGTGATGCAGTACTTATTAATGGTACTTGCATTGTAAATGAAAGCATGTTAACAGGTAAATAGAATCACCAGTATCAAGATTACTATTTATGATGCTATTAATATTAAGTTGTTGAAACTTTTTCAAAATCATACCATTTACTCATAAATGTGATTGACAGTGATTTTGTGTGTGTGAGAATACTACATTCTGAGCTGAAAACGAATGCTAAATCACTACTTCGGTACTGACCATACTCCTAGACTTGTTTCTTGCCACTCCTTGGACATAGGGAAATGGTTCTAGTAAGGGCAGAGGGAAGAGTCCTGTCCTGCAGAGACTGCAGTGTATTTGCTTCTGTAGTCGTTAAGTGAAAGGTGGGAATAAGATTGCTTCTTTATGTTCTGTAATTGGGAAGAAGTAGACTTTAAGGTAACTCTACTGGAAATGGATGATCTAGAAGTAGATCTGTCTGCCTTTTAATTTGTGTATTTTTAAATTATAATCTGGCTAGAAATTATTTCCTACATATTTAGAGGCTTAAAACACACAATGTCGCCGTGCGGTGGTGGCGCACACCTTTAATCCCAGCACTTGGGAGGCAGAGCCAGGCGGATCTTTGTGAGTTTGAAGCCAGCCTGGTCTACAGAGCGAGATCCAGGAAAGGCGCAAAGCTACACAGAGAAACCCTGTCTCGAAAAACCAAAAAAAAAAAACAAAACAACAACAACAACAACAAAACCCAAAAACCACACACACACAATGTCACACATATTTCTACATTCTTGCTGTCTTTGAAGAGATTTGAATGTTATAGAGAATTAAATGACAAAAAGAAAGAACCTCATATTACTCATTCTTTTTCTTTCTCTCTTGCCCAAATTTTCTGTGTTACTGAGATATTTTCTGTCTTTTGGGGATTAAAGATGTCATGACACTACTGGTTACTGATAGTAACAGTACTTCTTAGCTCTGCTTAAGTATGTTTTCTTTGGTGTTTGAAGTGTTTTGAAGGTCAGTAAAAACAATTTTCAAATAATGGCAGGCATTATTTCTGAAACATGAATTACTTTGAAATTACTGTGGGGAACAGCTTGGTATTTCTCAGTGAACCAATTGGTGGAAAAAAGATGATTGATTGTACTATACTGTCCATATACAGAGCAGTTAGTTATTAACTATTATAAACAGTACTATTAACATTTCAAATATTTCACTCTTTTCAATATGTATTTGACATTGATTTTTTTTTAATATTTGATTTTCTTAACAGGCGAAAGTGTTCCAGTGACAAAGACTAACTTGCCAAATCCTTCAGTGGATGTAAAAGGAACGGGGGAGGAGCTCTATAGCCCAGAGACACACAAGCGGCACACACTGTTCTGTGGGACGACTGTTATTCAGACCCGTTTCTACACTGGAGAACTTGTGAAAGCCATAGTAGTTAGAACAGGATTTAGTACTTCCAAAGGACAGCTTGTTCGTTCTATACTGTATCCCAAGCCAACTGACTTTAAACTCTATAGAGATGCCTACTTGTTTCTACTGTGTCTTGTGGTGGTGGCTGGCATTGGGTTCATCTACACAATCATCAATAGCATTTTAAATAAGGTATGTAACTTTTGATAGGTTTGGTCCTTAATTATTTCCCATGTGACTGAAGAAAACTATGATACTAGTTTCTATTATATTAGAAAGCAAAAATATATTGGGTGGCCTAGGCAGGAGAATTGAAAGTTCTGGGACAGCCTGGGCTGTATAGCAAGACCCTGTCTCAACAACAGAACCCACAAGTATAAAACATTTCTGTTATAGCATATAATTCTTCAGCATGTCTGGTACTTTCTGTGATGTAAAGCATACATCAAAAGCCTTTTCTTATTTGTGGAATAAATTAAAATAATATATATGATAATACCTTGTTTTGTTTATTTAGCTATGTTCTGCTCCTAACTCTGCCTCTTGGGTGCTGGGATTACAGGTGTGCACTACCATTCCTGGCTTACCAAAATTATTTCTAAACACTTGTAAGAGGCCATGCCTCATTGGTTTCTAGTTTCCATGGAGACTGTCCAGGTGCTTGTAGGATGAGATGGTATCAGATAAGGTTTTCTACTTGGTTTGAAGGTAGTCATGTGAAGAGTGCAAGCTGTTCAAATGAGCCAGCTGTTTCTAAGAGTAAATACTTGTCTCTTTTAGCTGCTCTTCTGTTAGTACGTTTGGATGGCTCACTGAACCTTCTGTTTGATAAGAATTCCCTACCGGCATTGGGATTTGAACCTAGGGCCTCAAACATGCTAGGTTAGCGTTTATATACCTCAGCCCTTTTTTTACAAAATCTCTGAATGAAGAAAAGTTATGTCAATAATAGATGGATGTATATACTTATATAAATACAAAAATAGTGTTTATTTTATCATAAATTAGTAAATTGAATACTGTTTGACATTTATTTTTATGTATATTTATTTAATTGTAGAAAGAAGTTCAGGAAATAATTATTAAGTCTCTTGATATCATTACAATTACTGTGCCACCTGCACTTCCTGCTGCAATGACTGCTGGGATCGTATATGCTCAGAGAAGACTGAAAAAAGTGGGGATTTTCTGTATCAGTCCCCAAAGGATAAATATCTGTGGACAGCTGAACCTTGTTTGCTTTGACAAGGTTGGTTGACTTCATCATCCTTACTGGGTTACTTTTAAATAATTATGTTTAAATAAATTAAAAAAAAATAATTATGTTTATATTTCCTTTATGAATTAATTTGCCCTTAATATTTTTGTAGTTTTCCTCTTTCCCAGTTACTTAGCGTATACAGATTTTGAAATATTTTTTCTCCACTCCTCACCTCTCTTTCTTGAAACAGGTTTTCACTATATAGCCCTGGCTGACTTGGAATTCATTGGTATAGACCAAGCTGGCCTCCAACTCAAGAGATCTGCCTTCCTCTGCTCTCCTGAGTGCTAGGATTAAAAGCATGCACCCCCATGTCTGGCTCCTACCTCATTATTTACTTGTTTGTTTGTTTAATCTGCATGTGTGTGTTGCCTGCATCTTTGTCTATATAACACGTTTGTGCAGTGCCCACAGGCTAGAAGAAGGCCCCTGGAGTTACAGACAGGTGTGAGCCACTATGTAGGTGCTGGGAATTGAACCCAGGTCCTATGGAAGGACAGCCTGTGTTCTTAACCCAGTGAGCCATCTCTCCAGCATCCCTCCCCCCACCTTTTTCAGGGAAACCGCATGCTTGTAGTTCTAGCATCTGGGAAAGTGAGGTGGGATGATAGCTTGAGCCCACAAGTTCAGGCCATCTGGGCAACATGGACTCTACCTCAGTGTCTGTTAGTAATAAAATTTAAGAGATATGGGTGCTGGAGAGATGCTCAGTGTTTAAGAGCACTGACTGTTCTTGCAGAGGACCAGAGAACCCGAGTTTGATTCACAACATCCATGTGGCCCCTCACAACCTTTTGTGACTTCAGTTCCAGGGGATCTGGTACCCTCTTCTGGCCTCCCATGGTAACCGAGCATGCACAGGACGAACAGACGTATATGTAGTCAAAACACCCATACACATAAAAACAAATTAAAAAATTAAAAAATTTTAAGATATAGTGGCAGTAAATAAAAATTTCATGGTCTTTTGTATTTTTAGGTAATGCTAAAGTAATAAATAGTCTCTTTGGATATGTATTTACTATGTTTTTTTAATTACTCATAAATACATGTATTTAATGTTCTATGATTTTATTGAATCCCCAACCATTTTGTTGAAGAAAAGCGGTCATTTTCTTATCTGGGTTTTAACTATTAGCTTCCTTCTGGTGTTTAAATTTTCTTCTTGGCTGCTTGTCTAGTAATCTGTCCTGCCGTTACACCAGCACCACTGCTTGTTAGTAGGTAGGTAAGTTAACTGGTGTGCTTTGTTTATGGTGTCAGCACACGGATAAATACAGTTAACACGAGGAGGTGCCTTCTTGTGCAGGTAACGTTTTGCACAGTTCATACCCTGGCAGTATATGAGCTCCGCCTCCTTCTTTCCTCAGGCTCTGTTCCTCTGCATTGTGTACATGTACTTAGTTGTTCTTAGTGTGAGTCTTGGCATTTTATTTTGTTTTAATTTTGTTAGGTATTGTCCTTACTTTGTATATGTGTACTTTTTTTTAGACTGGAACTCTTACTGAAGATGGCTTAGATCTGTGGGGAATTCAACGAGTGGAAAATACCCGGTAAATATTAGCTAGATTTTTCTAGATCATTAGTCCAGTTAATTTTTAACATTTTAGCATATTGAGCATTCTAACATAATAGACAACTGTGTACCTATCACCAAGAATAAATACCTGCTAAATATAAACATACATGTGTATGTTTCAGATATCTTTTAAAATTTATTTGTGAGTGTGTGTGTGTGTGTGTGTGTGTGTGTGTGTGTGTGTGTGTGTGTGTACGTACGCACGCGCAGGTGTGGGCATGTAGTCAGAGCACAGCTTGTAGGTGTGTGTTCCTTTCCTCCCGCATGTGGGGCTGGAACTCCGGCTCCGGTTGTCCGACCTGGTGGCCCATCAGGTTTGTGGGGCAAGCACCATTACCCCAAGCCGGGCTGTCTGCAGTTGTCTTCAGTCTGCATAGAGAGCAGTGGATTTCATTGTGGTGTTTTTCTCACTTGTCCTCTGTCCCATTGCTCCCCGTGAGGCCACCTCCTGATGCGTGCTTCCTTCTCCCCTGCTTCCCTGTCTCATGTATGACGTGACCCTCTTCCCATCGTAAGATCTCTTCCTCCCCCTCATGGACCTTTTTCTGGTTTCACATGTTAAACACATGCACATGCGCACTCACACACCCATACACACAATTTTAAAATTCGACACCTCATATGAGAGAAAGTGCGATTTGTCTTGCTGAGTCTGGCTTATTTTGCTTTACATAATGATTTCCTGTTCCATCCATTTTCTTATAAATGTGCTGATGATGTAAGTTTCCTTTGACTGAATAAGTTTTATTGTGTACCTGTAGAACATTTTTTTATCCATTCATGTGTTGATGGATATGTGGGTGGTTCCATTTCTTAGCTGTTGTGAATAATGTGAATGATGTGAATAATGTCTTAACAAACATGGGTGTTAAAGTATTTGGTTTTCTTTTAACACTGTGTGACCCTGGCCGTCCTGGAATCTATCTATGTAAACCAGGCTGACCTTTGACTCACAGAGATCCTCCTGCCTCTGATGGGATTAAAGGTGTGGGCCACCATGCCTGGCCTGGAAGTTGAAGAATTTCTGTGTTATGTTGGATATCCATATCCAAGAGTGGGAGTGTTACAGCTGGGCTTTGTGGTAATTCTATGTTTTAATTTTTGAGAAACCTTCCTACTGATTTTTGTAGTTGCTGAACAAGTATATGTCCCCACCAATAAAGATATTTAAGATTTCTCTCTCCTCTTCTCACATCTTCACCATCATTGGCTGGTGGTTTTGTCGATGGTAGCCATTCTGACTGGGTATGAGCTATAATCCCAAATATAGTTGTGATTTTCATTTCTTTGGAGGCAAAAGATTTTGAACACTTTTTCAAGTATTTATTGGCCAAATGGCCCATATTTCTTCTGAGAACTGTTTTTATTTCATTAGCTGATTTATTGATAAAGTGATTTGCTATTTTGGTGTTGAATTGCTGTAGTTACTTGCATGTCTGAGGTAGTTGGCAAAGGTTTTCCCTCTTTCTCTGGGGTGTTTCCTCACTCTGGTGATGGTTTGCTTTGTTCACTTAGGCTGGCTTCTAACTCACTGGCTAGCTGAGATGAGCGAACTCATTTTCCTGCCCAGCTGTTTGACCGTTTCTAGGCTGACCACTCCATTTCCCCTGGCACATTTTGTTACTGCTACTGAGAAGCCCCATTCATTCCAGTAATCTTCTCTCTTAGTTGCTTTGAAATATATTTCAGAAATATTTGCCCTGATCAGTGTGTTATTTTTCTATTTTCCAGGACTCATTTTTTGCTTTTAAAAATTTTGTTAGTGATTTAACCTAAAGCCTTGTTTTGTGCATGCTGGTCGAGCACTCTGACACTGACCT
The DNA here is from genome assembly GCF_007827085.1 of Peromyscus californicus insignis. Classification (NCBI taxonomy): domain Eukaryota; kingdom Metazoa; phylum Chordata; class Mammalia; order Rodentia; family Cricetidae; genus Peromyscus; species Peromyscus californicus. The sequence continues at coordinate 15,496,477 of NW_026294458.1, read as the reverse complement.
ACATTTGCTACATTCGCTTCATTCATTTGCTTCTCGATTCCAAGGATTCATAGTTTTGCAACTTCTGGTGCATTTTTAGCCTCTTACTATTCTGTTATTCCCTTTCCCCGTATGCGCTGTTTTCTTTCCATCTGGGAATCCTTAGTGAATGTGCATTTGTTTCTTTCTAGATCTTCTTTCCCATGATGTGTGAGTAATGTTTGTGTGTATGGTGCATGTGTGAGTGTGCAAGTGTGTGTACCCTAGCTGATGCACATGCACAGAGCAGAACACAGGGTGTTTTCCTCCTGCTTCCTACCTTACCGACTTGAGACATGGTCTCTAACTAAACCCAAAGATCACCATTTTAGCCAGGTTGGCTGGGTCATTCCTCTCTTGGGATCCACCTGTCTCAATTCCCTAATGCTGGGGTTGCAGGCATGGGAAAAACATATCTGTTTTTGTTTGTTTGTTTGTTTTTTAAATGGGTGGTGGAGATTCAAAGAGCAAGCATTCTTAGCCAATGAGCCATCTCTCCGTCTCTTCTAATTCTAATTTTAAAATTCTCCTTTTGGACATTTTTTCCCCCCAGTTGTCATGACTTCAATATCCAGCCTCTGGGGTAAACAAAGCAAATGTAATGAGTTGGTTTATAACAGTCCTAGAAGAGTTCTTGGTACCTAGTAAATACTACATAGTTTGCATGTTTTTGTTTTTGTTTTTTTTTTTAATGGCAGGGATTTGTGTTTGTGTTGCTGCTGAGGGTCAGAGTCAACCCTATTCTTGCTAACGGTGTGACTCTTTACTGCAGAACTATACCCCAGCCTTCAGTGGGCTGAACCCCAGCCGTCAGTTGGTTTTCAGACAGCAGTCTCTTACTGTCTTACTCTTGTTTGAATTCACTGTGTGGAAAAGGCTGACTGAACTCTTGATCCTTTTGCCTCTGCCTCTTCTGTGCCCGTATCACTGCACTTAGCATAACATAGGTAATTACAGATGGAGTTTCATGTATTTTACTGTAATTTTCGGTTGGACCTTGAACTCCTTGGTTCAAGTGCTAGGATTACAGGTCATCTCTACCATGCCTAGTTTGATTTTTTTTTTTTAATTACAAATTTGAAAAGATGTTAGAATATTGGTTTGAGTCTAGAGATTTGCAAACCTAATTCGGTGTGTATTCTCTGTTTAGATTTCTTTTACCGGAAGACAATGTTTGCAGCGAGACATTGGTAAAATCTCAATTCGTTGCTTGCATGGCTACTTGTCATTCACTTACAAAAATTGAAGGTGTACTTTCTGGTGACCCACTCGATTTGAAAATGTTTGAAGCCATTGGATGGGTAAGTTTGAAACAGGTTTTTTTTGTAACATAGACTCATCTTAAGCACAGCTGTATAGCTGAGGATATCCTGCTTTTACCTCCTGAGTATCGGAGTGAGCCCTTAGACTCTGTGGTACTGGGCTGTATTTTTACCAGTAGCTTCTCCCAGCCCCTCCCCCCAAACTCCATCTCCACCACAGTGCCAAGCCTCAGCTGTTCTCCCTGACCCCCTTCATGTCTTCAAAACAAGCACCACCTAAGTGATTCTAACATAGTACCAATTTTGGGGTGTCAGCCTGAGATGCAGCCTTGCCCACCCTGGACTACACCCTGCTGACCCTGAGGAAATAGTCCCAGAAGACTCAGTGATTCTGGTCTCTCTTTAATCACTGCTAATTCCTCAGTCCCAGCTGACCAGCATCAGTTGTCCCAGCAAAGGTTTCTCTTTAGTGGTTCTGCTCTTTGCTTTTTGTTTTGGGTTTTGGTTTTTAGAGACAGGATTTTTCTGTGTAAGATCTCTGGCTGTTCTGAAACTCACTTTGTACACCAGGCTGGCTTCGAACTCACAGAGATCTCTCTGCCTCTGCCTCTGGTGTGCTGGGATTAAAGATGTGCACTACTTCTGCCAGGTGGTTTTGGGCTTTTGTTACTACAGCCAATTATTCGGCTCCTCTGACCAGAACCATTTTCTTCATTTAAAAATATTACATAAATGGCCCCACTGGCCACTGAGCTCTGAGTGCTCAGTGCCTTTTCTAGCCCAAAGCTCCAAAGTCCTTCCACAGTCCTCTCCAAAACATGGTCAGGGCTGCCATAGCACACCCCACAACCTGGTGTTCATTTCTGTTTTGGTTAGGATTTCTGTGGCTGTGGTAAGAAACCATGACCAAAGGCAGTTTCGGGAGAATAGAGTTTATTTGAGCTTACAGTTCACCTGGCATTCATCCTTTAAAGAAGTTGGTGTAGGGACTCCAAACTGAACTTCCTGGAGGTTGGAACCAAAGCAGAGGCCTTGGAAGAGGGCTGCTTACTGGCTTACTCAGCCTGTTTGTTGTCTTTATTTTTATTTTTTTTAGAGACAGGGTCTCTACAAAGCCTTGGCTGTCCTGAAACTCATGTAGATCATGCTGACCTTGAACTCACAGAGATCCACCTCCCTCTGCCTCCCAAGCGCTGGGATTAACAATGTGTGCCCGCCCCTGCACCTGGCTTCAGTTTGCTTTCTCATACCACCCAGGACCACCTGCGTAGAGGTGGCACCATCTATGGGGTCCAGGCCCTCCCCCATTAATCATTAATCAAGAAAATGCCCCACAGGCTAGTCTGATAGCAACATTTTCTTGGTTGTGGTTCCCTCTTCTTAAACTGGACTTAAAACTAGTCCTAGGACATTAAGATACATCCCAATTTCTGAGATGGTCAGATGTGGGAAAGTATGTTGTGGAAGTGTATAAATTTGATTGTTTAAAAAGTTTTCCTCATGTTTTGCATTAATGGATTCCTCCAGTTAGTCAGATTAGTTTAGTTTTCTTCCGTGTGTATTTAGTGCAGACTTTTGCTGAGGCTCTGTCTAGGTTGGTGGCACGTTCATGCCAGGCACATCATCTGAGGCTGAGCTAGTTGAAGTTTGTTTTTTCTCTCTTCCCCCTCTGCATTATTGGGGTGTGTGTGTGTGTGTGTGTGTGTGTGTGTGTGTGTGTGTGTGTGTGTTCATTCAGTTCTCTTCAACTATGGAAATCCCAGGATCAGAAAGCAAATAATCAGGCCTGCATAGCAAGCATCTTCAACCCTTGTGCCATCTTACCCAGAAAAAAATTTTTAAGTAAAGTTGAGAGCTGGAGAGATGGCCCAGTGCTTTTGAGCACTGACTTCTCTTGCATAATATTAGGTTCAATTCTCAGTACCACGTGGCAGTTTAGAACTGTCTGTAACTCAGTCCCAGGGATCCTATGTCCTCTCTTTGCCTTCATTGGCATGAGGTACACACATGGTGCACAGATTACATGTGCAGGTAGAATACCCATACACATAATTTTTTTTAAAGTGTAAATCAAGAGGTTATGACTCTAGTAGCTTAACTAAAGGTGTTTATGATTTCTTGGTATGGCTCTCAAATCACATACTGACCAGTACAGCCTATTTTCTACTTAGTGTTCTATTAACCATATCTGAACTCTGTCTAGGCTTGAGAAAAGCTCTCCTGTAGTCAAGGTTGACCTCAAGCTCACTATGTAGCCTAGGCTAGCCTTAAGCTCCTGATTCTTTTGCTTCGGTATTCTTGAGTACTGGGATTACAAGTGTACACCTGTGAACACATTTGTTGGCAGAAAGGAAATTCCTGTATTATACGCTAAAAATACTTAAAAGTAATAACCATGTGCCTTCAGCTCATTCTGGAGACAGCAGGCTTCATATTTGCTCCTTTATTCTACTTCCAAGGTCTTTCTCCCCTCACCCAAAGGTCGCCAGGTATCTGAGTAGCTCTTTTTATGTTTTATTTTATTTACGTTAGAATAAATATATTTATGTTAATAATTTAGTGTTCACATGTCCTTTGATAATAATTGCTTTTTTTTTTTCTTTAATGGACCACTTAAAAATGAAAGGAGTATGGGATTTTCTGATATGTTGAGTGTTTTCCTTTTAGATTTTGGAAGAAGCAACTGAAGAAGAAACAGCACTTCATAACCGGATTATGCCCACTGTGGTTCGTCCTTCCAAACAGCTGCTTCCAGAGTCTACAGCTGCAGGAAACCAAGAAATGGTGTGATGTCACTTTAACTCTAGTTTGGAAGTACCTCTAGGAGAGGGAGTCGGGTGTATTAATCCATGAAGATACACGTGTTTTAACTGAGCTTATCAGAAAGGTTACCCCTGATGTGTTACAGGCACTCTGTAAAATGTTGCAATTAAATTCCCAGTGCCCTCTGTCCTTTGCCACTCATACGTGTGATAGTCAGTCTTTTTAGTATGCATCCGTATTCCTAGAATTGCATACAAAGAATTTATAAAAAGGCACTCTTAGTAGTTTTACTCTTAGATGAATTTTTAAGTGTTCCTCTCATTTATTTTAGCATTTAATGTGTCAGTATTTTTATGAAAATGTTGAATACTATTTCCCATCTTATCCCCACTCTCCTATGCTAGGAACTGAAGCCCGGGCCATATGCATTCTGCCTGGGTGGTCATACCATGAAGCTACACCGTGACAGCATTCCTTTTTCATGGGTGGTGCTGAGGGCCTCTTAGGTTCTGACTTACTCAGAGTTGCTTGTTACTTCCTAAATGTATTTTGTGGATGTTTTAGTTTTTCTAGCTGGTATATATTAATCTGTACTTACTCTCTTGTTTTTAGGAGCTGTTTGAACTTCCAGTAAGTGAAGATGCTTTCTTCTTCTTAGATAAGTACATTTGCTTTTGTTTTTAAAGAATAATAAGTCCTTTGTGCCTTTTTTGAAATTAAATAGGCTATTTATGAGATAGGAATTGTTCGACAGTTCCCGTTTTCTTCTGCTTTACAACGGATGAGTGTGGTTGCAAGGGTACTAGGGGACAAGAAAATGGACGCCTACATGAAAGGAGCCCCTGAGGTCATTGCCAGTCTTTGTAAACCTGAAACAGGTAAGGGAATGACTAGGCTCTGGGTAAAACTGATGTTTATATGAACTTACGTTAGCAATTCTAAAATTAATTTCCTCTTCTTTTTAAAAGTTCCAGTTGATTTTGAGAAAGTTTTAGAAGATTACACCAAACAAGGCTTCCGTGTGATTGCTCTCGCACACAGGAAACTGGAGTCCAAACTGACATGGCACAAAGTACAGCATGTTAGTAGGTAAGGCTGAATGGCTTTCCTATAGTTCCCAAAGTGCATCACTTAGATTCCTCTAAGTCATGTACAGTAATGACGTGGTTATGTATTTATTAAAGGTTGAATGTGTGAAATGTGTATATTGTAACTTTGTTAGTGTTTGAGGTGAAACTATGGGTTTTTTTTTTCTTTCATTCGATATTGCTCTTTTTTGTTTGTTTTTCAAGTTTCTTTGTGTAGTCCTGGCTATCCTGGAATTTACTGTGTAGAGCAGACTTGCCTGGAACTCCAAAGACAAAGATCTGCCTGCCTCTGCCTCCCAATGCTGGGATTAAATTGTATACCACCACACCCCACTCTATTGATTTTTTTTTTTCCCCCTGAGTTTATGTTCTTGAAATAATTGTTTACTTTAGAAGTCCGGAAGTACTTGTAGTTTGTGAAATTGTTATCTGTTTTTTTATTTTGATTTTTAAGTTATCTGTATGTCTGTGGATTTGCATATGTGAGTGCAGTGCCCATGGATGGCAGCAGTGAGTGTTGGATCCCCTTGAGGTAGAGTTACAGGCAGTTGTGAGCTACCTGATGTCGGTGCTGGGAACTGAATTTGGTTGGGTCCCCTTTTAAAAGTGGGACTATGTGCTCTTAACCACGGAAACATCCCTCCAGCTTGTTAGCAGATTTTTACTATGTGCCAAGCATGTTCTAGGAGCAATAAATGAGTCTGTTTATTATTCCTAAAACCACGCAGTGGCAACCAAATATAAATTCGGCAGTGAGTGTCATGAGTCATAATAGCTGCTGTCTTTCTCTCCTGTTTTTCTCTGCTGCTTTCTTTCCCATTTTGTCAGATGACAGTGCTGACACCTTTTTCTTTTCCTGTATAAATACAGCTTTGTATTTGACTTAGTTCTTTTTCCTGGGGCTACAGTAATAAAGTCCTGACAAAGCAATGTGAGGAACAAAGGATTTCTTTGAGCTCACAGTTCAAGGTGTAGTCATTATGGTAGGACAGGGCAGTCAAGGCAGTGGGAGCTTGAAGCATCCAGTTCTATCTATGCACACAGGAGACACAAGTGTGCATACATGCTGTTGCTCATCTCTTTTTCTCCATATCTGCAGTCTAGGATCCTAGCCAGAGAACAGTACCACCTACAGTGGGTAGGTCTTCCCACCTCAGCATAATCAACAAGATAACCCCCCACAGGCATGCCCAGAGCCCTGTCTCCAGTTGATCCTAGGTTATTGTCAGGTTGACAGATGTTACCAGCCATCCCGCCCTTCTCTGGTTCTGGACTTAGCCTTTAAGGGCAGTGCTTTTGTTAATATTTTAGGCTGTTTTAGTATTTTGTAAGCAGGAAGGAATATAGTTTGTCCTGATACTTCTGCCTGTTTTGGAGATCTGAATATAAATGTACTAAAAAACAAAAAAACAGAGCAAGGGGGCTGGAGATGGGGCTCAGAAGTTAACAGCACTGGCTGCTTTTTCAGAGGGCCTGGGTTTGGTTTCTAGCACATATGGTGGCTCAGGACCACTCATGATCCCAGTACCAGGGGATCCAGGATCTTCGTCTGACTTCTGTGGGCACTAGGCACACCACAGTCATACATGCAGGGAAAACACATATGTACAAAAACTAAAACCTAGTGAACTGATACACAAATCACACTGAAAACCATGGGTATGTCCTCATTCCAGAAAAAGACACATTACTCTTATAATGTCACCTTTTGCCATTGTCCCTCAAAGACTAATTGTTCAGTCACCTGTAGTTCTTAAGTCTGTAGTTCTCTATTCAGAGAGCTTTCCATTCCCTTGAATAGGTGTTTCTTTTAATCAGAATACCCTATCCCTCCTTGTTAACTTTGTCTGTTCTCTTCTTTTAGACCGTCTCTGTGTTTTGCCTCATAGGAACAGATTTTTACCATTCTCTTATTATTTAAACCTTTACATTTTAGAGTTGTTAAGTTCATTGGAAATCAGCTGAATCCAGAATTGAGAGCCCAGTGGGAGACTAACTGGTCAATGCTTACTAACCCAGTACTTTCACATTGTTTCAACTGTGTTTTGAACACAGTCAGATCTCAAGGGTTCCCCTCCCTCCCTCTTTCCCCTGCAGTGTCTTTACCGTTTGTTATGAATTAAGTATTTAAAAGACAGTTAGGTTTCATGGATAACAATTGTTAAATAATAATAATTCACTATTGTTGAAATTGTCCATGTTGCGTTTGTGCTTGGGTCTCCGTGTTTGGAGGGCAGAGGTCAGTGGTAGGCATTTTCTCTATTGCACTCCACTTTGGTTTTTGAGAACAGTCAGTCTCTCACTAACCCTGGAACTGCCCGGTTCACCAGTGCTAACTGGCTAGCCAGCCTCAGGGCTCCTCCTGACTCTGCCTCCCCAGCACTAGGATTACAGTTGTGCACTGCCAAGCCTGACTTCTTACATGTCTGCTGGGGATTCAGATCAGATCTTCGCGCTTTCATGGCAAGCACTTTCCTGGCTGAGCTATACCTCATTCCTGTTGTTGATAAATCACTTGGTGATTTCATATCCGAGTTTTTAGTTGGTAACTTAAGGCTTTCTTTCCCAGTTGATTAAAACTGTGTCTATGGTATAGTTTTGTAGCTTGAGACTTACTAGTCAAGACAGAGTCACAGTTTTGTTCATTGAACAGACTTTGTCACCATGATAGTGCTAAAGAATGTTTTTACAAACATCTATTAGAGAAATGTCTTTATATTTGACCTAGGGATATGCACCAGCATAGTAGATAATCAGTTATTGAAAGAGTAACATTGTGATAACTCTTGGTTATCACTATTCTAAAAGATACATCTGTAATGAATCCATCATAGGTATAGCTAATATACTTCTGGTATGCCTTCCCTTAGCATTTAAATTTGGCTATATTTCATGAAGGACACAGATTTGTGCTTTTATCCTTTTGTATAAAATATTAATATGCCTTAGTGCCAGAACCGATTAATGTTTACAAAGATAGATATTTCCAGATGATCTTTGTATTTCATATCAGGTTAATTTGTATTTCAATATATTAAAACATTGCTTGGAAATTATTTTTGAGATTTAAGTTTTTGGAGATAGTGAACTGGTACATATAAATGTGGTTCATTCAGCATGTGAGTGTTTTACTTTATAACTTAAAGATATTTTAGATTTATGTATTTTAGATTGCTGTCAATCTTTCAGCCAAACTAAACCATTGTGTATTAATTCTTTTCTTCAGAGATGCCATTGAAAACAACATGGATTTTATGGGATTGATTATAATGCAGAACAAATTAAAGCAGGAAACCCCTGCAGTACTTGAAGATTTGCATAAAGCCAACATTCGAACTGTCATGGTCACAGGTGAGTGTGATGTGGAGCTCACGTTGTGTGTCATTTATGAAAACACATTATTTAGTGGCTCTACCATGTATTGTCCTATTTCAACTCTACATAATTTTCCAAGATAATAAGATGACTATAATCCTTGCTTTGATTTCTAACAAAACCTGTTTATAGAAAATATAGAACAGTAGTGAAGGAGAAACTGAAACATTTTAATTCTGTTCCTTTTTATTCTGTTTCCTGTACCACATGTTGTACATTGCCTTGTGTGAATTATCTGTAAATGTTTCTTGTGCTGTAATATAAAATCCTGAGGAATAAGTGCATGCCTTGTTCATTTTGGGGATTGTTTGTAATTTATTTTAATATTGACATATAAATAGAAAGTGATTACCAGGTGTTTGTCAGAATTAAGATTAGAATTTTTAAAATTACACTTCTTTTCCGTATTATGGGTTTGTATGTATGTATGTGTGGGCGTCAAGAGATTAGCTTACAGGAGTCAGTTTCACTTCCGTGTGAGAGCTGGGACTCACACTCGGGTTACTAGGCTGGCAGCAGAGCTCCTTTTCCAGCAGAGCCATCTTGTGGGCCCTCTTTATTCTCGGTCTGTTCTGCCAGCCATAGGCACTGTAGGAGATGCCTAGTACTCATTCCTCACATCCATGTTTCCTGTTCAACCTTAATGTGTTTTAAATATTTCGGAAAATTAGGTGACAACATGTTGACAGCTGTCTCTGTGGCCAGAGACTGTGGAATGATTCTACCTCAGGATAAAGTTATTATTGCTGAAGCATTACCTCCAAAGGATGGGAAGGTTGTTAAAGATCAATTGGCATTATGCAGACTCCCTGACACAGTGTAATGAATCATCAGCAATTGACTCAGAGGTAATATTTATATTGTCTTTTTGAATTTGCTTATTTGAATTTAGTATGGAAAAAAAAAGATGGTACAGGAAAACCCAGTATTAACAAAAACTGAAAATAGACTCAAGGACTATCACTCCAGAGATTCTGATTCATTAGCATAAGAATCTGAATGTTTAAATTTTTATATTTAGTCAAAATTGAGAACCATAGTTTGAAAATGTAAGAATCCCAAATACCCCATTTTTAATCATAATCAGTAGTAAACGATCCAGGTAGTCCGTAAAAATGCAATTCTTGGTCTGGTGCATGCCTTTAATCCCAGCATTCAGGAAGGCAGAGGCAGGCAGATATCTGTGAGTTGGAGGCCAGCCTGGTCTACAGAGCGAGTTCCAGGATAGCCGGGGCTACACAGAGAAACCCTGTCTGGAAAAAACAGAAACAAAAAAAAGCAGTTCTCAGATCACTTCAAAGTGAAGCTGATCTTGTCATCACCTCTTTAGTGACGGGATTATAGGTGTACTGCCTATAATCATAGTTTTTCTTTCTTTCTTTTTTTTTTTTTAAATGAATATTCTAGGTAACCTTAATATTGATTTTTTCCTTTTTGAATAAATGGTAAGGTTTTTTTTTGTTGTTGTCATTGTTGGTTTTTTTTTGTGTGTGTGTGTGTGTGTGTGTGTGTTTGCTTTTTTTTCCTTTTGAGACAGGGTTTCTCTGTGTAGCCCTGGCTGTCCTGGGTCTCCCTCGGTAGACCAGGCTGGCCTCGAACTCAGAGATCTGACTGCCTCTGCCTCCCAAGTGCTGGGATTAAAGGTGTGAGGCACCCCTCAGCAAATCCTAAGATTTTAATGATATGTATAATATATAATGTGAAAGAATCCAATCTTGGAATAAGTATATTGAACATAAGAACTATATTTCTTCGTATGACTGCCTGAATATTGTTCTGAATGTCTCATGTACAGGATATTCCAATTAAACTTGCCCGTGATAGCTTAGAGGATCTTCAGTTTACTCGCTTTCATTTTGCGATGAATGGAAAGTCATTTTCAGTGATACTGGAACATTTTCAAGATCTTGTTCCCAAGGTAAGTACTGTGAATTTATGGATGTTTTCATGAGCTTACTGTGAATGGCATTTTAACGATTTGTGTTTGTTTTCTAGTTGATGCTGCATGGCACCGTGTTTGCGCGAATGGCGCCGGATCAGAAGACACAGTTGGTAGAAGCATTGCAGAATGTAGAGTACGTAGTCATGGACTTTTATGGTTTCTTGGTCCCCCCCCTCATGAATTGTAATTTCATTTTCAAATTCAGAATAGTAATTCATATTTCTTATGTATAAGTTTAGCATCCTTAATGTTTCAAAATCTGAAACTTTTTGAGTGTCAGAATAGAATTTGAAGCAAACATTCCAAAATATGAAAAACTCCAAAAATCTGAAATACTTCTTATAACAGATGAGATATGTTGTGTGTGTGTGTATGAGTGAGAGAGAGAGAGAGAGAGAGAGAGAGAGAGAGAGAGAGAGAGAGAGAGAGAGGCAGGCATTCCTACCTGAGAGAGAGAGAGAGAGAGAGAGAGAGAGGAGAGGGGGGGGGGGGGCATTCATACCTATAAGATAGGTAAGAACTTTATGGGTTTTGCTTTTGTTTTTGTTTTTTTTGTTTTTTTTTTTTTTTTCTTTCCAAGACAGGGTTTCTGTGTAGTTTTGGTGCCTGTCCTGGATCTCGCTCTATAGACCAGGCTGGCCTTGAACTCACAGAGATCCGCCTGGCTCTGCCTCCCGAGTGCTGGGATTAAAGGCCTGTGCCAACGCCGCCCGGCGAACTTTTTTTTTAAAACAAGCTCACCTGCATGTTTGTCTAGCTGAAGTAAAATATCACAATGCTTTCTTAAGGTTATACCTACACAAAGATCATTAATTCAGTGCTCTTTCCTTTGAAATTCATGTATGTGCTTATAGTTTGTTATAAGCAAGCCCCACTCACTCCCTGTTCCCTCCAATCCCCCCATCTCTCCTTCTACTTCTGCCTCCTAGGCTCATGGGTTTTTTCTTCCTTTCTTCAACCTACTCAGTCCACTTAGTGCTACTTGTATATGTGTGGGTGTATAGTGAAAGAGGTGACTTTATAATTTGACTTTTGGGGTATTTTTGTTTTGAAGGCAATGTCTTAGCTAGCCTTGAACTCTTGATTCTCCCAAGTTCTGGGTTTATAGATTCACACAAATGCACTTGGTTCCTGGCTCTGGAGTTTTAGTAACCAGTAATGTTTGAACTTTCTAAGGGAGAAGTCTTTGCTCTACAGGTCAGGAAATCAAGACACCAAAATCATTTGTTCATGTACAGACAGACATAAGTTACTCAGCTCTTTCTGCTTTTAGCCCAGTGTGCTGTCAGTAGACTGTCCTGTCGGGGTCGTCTAGTGTGTCAACTCATTATCCATTAGCTCTCTGTGACTCTGTGCTGGAGAATCCACTGCTTTCTATGGGAGTTGTAATAAAATCTTAAACTTCTTTTTTCTTAGTTACTTTGTTGGGATGTGCGGTGATGGTGCAAATGATTGTGGTGTAAGTAAAGTTTTTGTGGGTTTTTTTGGTAGTTCTTTTTTTAGCCTGAGTTATAGTCACAAAATTTAATCAGTTTTCTTGAAACAATTAGGCTTTGAAGAGGGCACATGGTGGGATTTCCTTGTCTGAGCTTGAAGCTTCCGTGGCATCTCCCTTTACTTCTAAGACACCTAGTATTTCCTGCGTGCCAAACCTCATCAGGTAATGGAGATTGGGATCTTTCTTTCTCTTTCTGTCTATTCCACGCCCCCCCCCTTTTTTTTTTGAGGAGACCTTAATAAAACGTGCATGTGTTTTGCCTGCGTGGAAGTCTGAGCACCGCTACCATGTGTGTGCTTGATGTCTAAGCAGACCAGAAAAGAGCATCTGGACCCCTGGAACTAGAGTCCGGGCAGTTGTGAGTTGCCTCCATGTGGGTGCTGGGAATCAAACGCTGGATCCTCTGGAAGAGCAGCCAGTGCTCCTAACTGTCCAACCATCTCTCCAGCCCCCTTAGCATGTGTGCACCCCCTTAGCACCTGCTCTGTAGTTTGAGATGGGATCCCACTTTGTAGCACTGGCTGGCCAGGAATTCACTATGTAGCCTGAATGGCCTTGAACTTGTATGATCCCCCATTCTCAGCCTCCCCAGTGGCTATGAATGAATATAGATGTGAGAGCTAGTATTCCTGGCTGAGGTTTATAATTTTGTTCTAGCTTGTGCTTAAAATATAATAGGGTAAAGTATCATAAAGTGCAATATAAACTTGTTATAATGTTCAGCAGTGTATTTGATCTATAACAGATTGATGCTTTTGTGTTGTGGCATAATTTTTTTGGTATCCAAGAACTTCATTGTAGCTGTGAATGTTGATGTTCGTCTGTCATGGAATTGTGCTCTGAAGGACAGGCTTAAGGTGCTGTTAATCTCATGCCAACATTTCTATTTGCAGGGAAGGCCGTGCTGCTTTAATGACGTCTTTCTGTGTGTTTAAATTCATGGCATTATACAGCATCATACAGTACTTCAGTGTTACTCTCCTTTATTCTGTGAGTACCGGTACCACACAGACATGGTCTTAATGGTCAGGCACCAAAGGTATCGAGCATGTGTCATTGATCTTGAATACATTGATTGAACCTGAAACTTACGAAGTGTGTATAAAATTACCATGTATTAATGGAGTTGAATAGCAGTGCCATTAATTTGGGACACATGTTCCTTAAAGCCTGCACCCATGGCTACAGCTTTGTGGAGAAGAAATGCTGATTTTGTTCTTTGTAGTCTGTAGTACAGATTGGTTTTGCTTGTGTTGGACAGGATTTTATGTTTGTAGGCTAGTCTCAAATTCATTATGTGGTTGAGGACGGCCCTGAAGTCTAAAGATGTATGCCTTCTGTGTTATAGTCACAGTTGTAGTTAACTTTGCTGTGTATTTACAGAAAAAGAAAGACATTTCAGTAATAGTTGATAGAACTTTATGAATGTGGAGAAGAATGTCACAGTAGTTACAGTAGGTTACTCTATTAGATTATGGTTGACATGATCTCACTGTAGAGTTCCTACTGATTGACACTAACATCCTAAAGGTATCTCTGTGAACATTCCCTTTTTACTATTTACAGAGTGTATCAGAAGGGAAGACATAAGTATGAAGAAACTTAAAGATACTGACATTTGAGAACACTGAGGATTAGAATGTTGAATATTTTCAAGTTAAACTTTTTGTACTAATATTCGGCCAAAGTTATGCAATGATTGTTACTGTTATTAATTTCAAAGGCAAATGTGTTTCAGTTTCTGAGCAGGTTCAAGTATCATTTTGAAGGTGTCATTCTTGGGGAAAAACAAGATTATAGCCTGGCAAAGTGCTATGAAAACACTCTTAAACTTTCACAATTGCTGTTCTAGATCCTGAGTAACCTGGGAGACTTTCAGTTTCTCTTCATTGACCTGGCAATCATTTTGGTAGTGGTATTTACAAGTAAGTATTTAGCTAATTTTCATGATTTCAAAGCATATGAAATTTTGAAATTATTTATTAAGTTTTGGTAAATTTGTATCAGCCATTATAAGTAGCTTATCCTGCTCCAGTTTTCCTGTGTATGTTTTATTACTGGTTGTTTATATTTTGCCTAATCTGTTTTCTAGACTAGAAGTGAGTTATAATCCTGACTCATAAATTTTATGGTTTTTTTTGTGTCTTTTTTTTAAACCTTCAGAATGGGTTTCTTTGCACCATAGAGACCATCAAATAATAACTGTTCTTGCTCGGTTAGTAAATGAGGAGAGGATCCTCTGTTAGCCAGTATGGATTTGATCCTTGGCGCATTATCTTACTCTGACTCTTTTTTTCTTCTCTGCTGAAGTAGATTCTTCTTTCATACAGTACGTCCCAAACACAGTTGCCCTACTTCCACTCCTAGCTCCCTCCTCCCTCTCCTCTCCCCCAGATTCGTTCCCGCTCCATTTCCTTTTCAGAAAAGAGCAGACTTCCACAGGACAGCAGCCAAACAAGACAAAACGAGATATAATACAGCCCTTTATTAGGCTGGACAAGGCAACCCAATGGGAGGAAAAGATTCTCAAGAACAGACAAAAGAGTCAGAGATACCCCCACTCCACCTCTTAGGAGTCCCACAAAAGCACCAAGCTAGCAGCCATTACATATATGCAGAGGACCTGGTGCAGTCCAATCCTTAATTTTTCCTTCCCCTTTTACTTGGGGTTCACCCATCCCTGAGGGGAAGGACCTTCAGTTTAGACTCACTGTCTGTATAATGTCTGGCTGTGGGTCTCTGCACCCACTCCCATCTGCTGCCAGAGGAAGCCTCTCTGGAGACTGGACAAACTATGAGTATAACAGAATATCATTCAGGGATCATTTCATTTCATTGGTCATGTTTGGTCCTACTGTAGGTTCCTGGGCTATCCAGTCTCCAGTTTCTGGCCATCTAAGTAGTGTTGGGCATGGGCTCCTTTCTTGTGGCATGGGCCTCAAGTTGGACCAGTCATTGGTTGGCCGGCCACTCCCACATATTTTGTGCAACAATTGCCCCAGCACATCTTGCAGGTAGGACAGATTGTAGGTGGAGAGTTTTGTGCCTGGATTGGTGTCCAGGTTTCTCTTTCTGTAGCCTACAGAGTACCTTCTCATGCCAAAGAGACTAGGGCGTAAGGATGAAGGCTCCAAACCTGCACCAGCTCAACCTCTCTATGTTCAGTGATCTGAATAGAAGTTGTCCTCAGCAAATGGGCCCTGTTACCAGTTTTGAAAGGGCAACCTGCTGTCCTAGCATCAGCCTGGGTGTTTAGGGATCTCCATAGGATCTCCTCCGCCAACAACTCAACCGAACGTAACCCAGTCTTGCCTGCCTACCAAAGATAACCAATTCACACTTCATACCCTCCATTATTAGGAGCCCTCACTGGGGTCACTGACAGACTCTAGGAAGTTTCCACTGCACCAGGTTTCCACACCACCTCGCAAATGCTTTCCAATTCCAGCTGTCTCTCCTCAAACTCTCTTCCTCCGCCCCATCTCCCCTCCCTACCTGATCACTCTGGCTCCCAGCTCCCACCTTCCCTTCTGCCCATAAAATCTGCTCTATTTCTCCCTCCCAGGGAGATTCATGCTTTTTCCCCCCCATAGCCTTCTTTACCTAACCTCTCTGGGCCTGTGGATTATAGCTTGATTATCATTTACTTAACAGCTGATATCCACTTACAAGTGAATACACACCATATTTATCTTTCTGGGTCTGGGTTACCTCACTCAGGATGTTTTTTTTTTTTTTTCCTAGTTCCATCAATTTATGTGCACATTTCATGATGTCATTTTGTTTTAAGCCTCTGAGTAATACTCCATTGTCTTTATGTAACCCATTTTGTTTTATCTATTCAGTTGAGGGACATCTAGGTTGTTTCCAGTTTCTGGCTATTTTGAATAAAGCCATAATGAGCATAGTTGATTAAGTCTCCTTGTGGTATGATGGAGCATACTTTGGGTATATGCTAAAGAGTTAGTATATACAGATTCAACTCAGTCCCTGTCAAAATGCCAACACAATTCTTTACAAATCCTGAAAGATTAATTCTTAACTTCATATGAAAAACAAAAACCCAGGATATCTAAAACAATTGGCTCAACAAAAGGAATTGCTTGAGATATCACTGTCCCTGATGTCAAGTTGTACTACAGAGCTAAAGTAATAAAAATTGTGTGGGATTGGCATAAAAACAGACATCTCCTGATCAATGGAATTGAACCAAAGACCTAGACAGTTGTAAGTCCACATACCTATAGACACCTTTTTGATAAAGAAGCCAGAAACACAGACTGTAATAAAGAAAGCATCTTCAACAAATGGTACTGGTCAAACTGGATGTCTATGTGTAAAAGAATGCAAGTGGATTTGTATTTATCTCCCTGCACAAATCTCAAGTCCAAGTGGGTCTCAATATAAAACCGGATATACTGAACCTGATAGAAGAGAAAGCGGGAACAGCACTGGATGAATTGTCACAGGAGACAGCTTGCTAAACATAACACCGATAGTGCAGGGCCTCATGAAACTGAAAAGTTTCTGTAAGGCAAAGGCACTGTCAGTTGGACAAAGAGACAGCTTATGGAATGGGAATGTTTTTTTTTAACCAACTCTACATCTGATAGATGTTTAATACCCAAAATATATAAAGAACTCAAGAAATTAGATATTATAAAACCAAATAATCCAGTTAAAAAGTGGGGTGAAGATCTAAACAGAATTCTCAATAGAGTAATTTCAAATGGCTGAGAAACACTTAAAGAAATGTTCAACATCCTTAGCCATCAGGGAAATGCAAATCAAACCTACTTTGAGATTCCGTCTTATAGATGTCAGATTGGCTAAAATCAGTAACATAAGTGACAGCTCATGCTGGCGAGGATATGGAGCAAGGGGAACACTTCTCTATTGCTGTTGGGAGTGTAAATTTGTATAGTTACTATGGAACTCAGTATGGCAGTTCCTCAAAAAATTGTGAATCAGTCTACTCTAATTATTGTATTTCTTACTTTTCTCCCCTACGCCTTGGTTTTGTGCTCTCTCCCACCCCCCCCCCCCCATTTTTTTGTAGTAAAGTAGCTTTTCAATAATCAACTGGAAAAATATTCTGAGTAACAAACATCATCAGTTCTAATGGAGCATGCTCACTTCCATATACTCTTTAGTCCTCGTTATTATTGTTATAGTTTTATTTTATGTACTTCAGTGTGTGCCTTCATGTGTGTGTGTGTGCACCATGAATGTGCCTGGTGCCCATGGAGTGGGAAGAAGATATTGGATCTCCTGGAACTGGAATTAATGGATGATGTGATTATTGAAAAGCTGGGAACTGAACTCGGCTCCTTTACAAGAGCAGCAATTGTTCTTTAACTACTGAGCCATCTCTCTAGTCTTTAGAGGACAACCTGACTTAATACTACTAAAGCTGGATTTGCCTGACCTATGTTCTTTAAACTCAGGCTATGGTTTTTTAATAGAATTATTTATTATGTATACAGTGTTCTGCCTGCATGCCAGAAGAGGGCACCAAGTCTCATTATAGATGGTTGTGAGCCACCATGTGGTTGCTGGGAATTGAACTCAGGACCTCTGGAAGAGCAGCCAGTGTTCTTAACCTCTGAGCCATCTCTCCAGCCCCAGGCTATGGATATTTCAAGGGATATTACAAGACTGATGTTGTGTCCTTGTAGATTCATCGTGTGCGGAGACACAATGTTAGTTTTACTAGTGTTGGTGATATTAACATCAAGGTAAATAATTATTATGGTGTGTGACCTGTTAAATTAATAGGAATTCACAAGTCTGTCCATACTGGAAATAAATAAGTACTTGGGAAGTAAGTGAAAACTGTTGTTTTAAGGAACTTGCTAATTAATATTAATTAATTAATAACACATTTGACCAAGAAGAGATCCTGGGCTTCTTTACATTTTAGGAAGATAATTCTTTGTGGAGAGCTGTCTTGTGCACTGTCAGATACACAGGTAAACCATTGGTTACTGCATATCTTCAATGCTGCCAAAATTCCAACTGCTAGAAGTAGAGCCCTTGTCAAATCTTTTCTGGGGTGCTAAAATTACCCCTGGTGAGAATTATGGAGTTAAAAATGCTTAATAGATGATAAAACTAGTTAATGGATAAACAAAATTCTGATAGTGTCAGTGTAACTTTTGACATTAATTATCAAAAGATAAATAGGAACTTTATAGAGAAAACTTGGTAGATCCCACATGTTATCACTTGTACTAATTCTACTTTGTTACTATTCTGTTCATATTGCTTCAGACATTACTAGTAATTTCTTTAAAGGGAAAGCAATTGACTGGGTTTCTATCTCCATGTTTTTTTACGCTATGCTATGGCATACATGGTATGACATGGTTTTTTGCACTTATGATCCTCCTGCCTCAGCCTCCCCAGTGCTGGATTACAAGGGTGCCCCACCACACGTTGGTTTACAGTTACTATTATTTTTACTGGTACTAATGTTTCCCATGAATTTCAGCAAAAAGGTGAAACTTACTGGAAGCATTTTTGAAATAATAAATTTTTTCTCTTACAGATTATTTAAATGTGTATGACATCTGGCTTGAGTGTTTAGAAACTTTTCTTATTAAATACTTAATGGACAAATCCAGAATTTTAAAAGTTTTATTTGCAGTCAATTTTATTATTTCTTTCTTAGTGGGAAATGTAGACAACAGCTTTTTGTTCTTTCCTTTCAAATACAGTGAGTTTAAATCCCGCCTGGAAGGAGCTTGTGGCACAGAGACCACCTTCAGGCCTTATATCCGGGGCACTCCTCTTCTCTGTCTTGTCTCAGATCGTCATCTGCGTTGGATTTCAGTCGCTGGGCTTTTTCTGGGTCAAGCAGTATAAAGTGTGTGATCCGTACTCAGAGTGAGTTGGTCAATCCATCATAAAAATTTGTAGGATGAATGTAAAAAGATGAGCCTTGAAATGTGTATAGAACTTGCCTGCAGCTTGCTTTAAACACCTAATAAATTTTTCCTTTTTGTCATGGTAACTTCTGTCTTTAGGAGAGTGTCTCAGTTTTCTGTTAGTCAGTACCACAGACCAAGTTATTAAGAAAAGAGACTTATCTCCTGGCTGAGAAATAACATAGGCTGACTTTTTTGATGGAGGTGTTCTTAGGCAGTACCAGACAGCACACAATGAGAGACCTATTTAAACTGGGTTTTATAACAGACCTTTTCTGATATGCCCCATTCACCTGTGAATTGCATAAATGGATTAATCCACTCATTGGGGCAAAACCCTAATCACTCAGTCTCTTTTAATATCTCAATGGGGATTGAATCTGAGCATAAACTTTACAGGAGACAGTTCTAAGACTGTAGTAGAAGGTTTACAGGCAAAGTTCTTCTCATTACCTGGATGTGACCTTAGAATCACTTGATCAATTTGCCTTATCTGTAAAATGAGAAAATTGGTATCAGTGTCCAAGAGGTATAGTGTCATACTTCCAGCTTTTCTACCCCAAGTTGAAGAAGCACTGTTTATTTTATTTTTAAATTTCTGAAAAGAATATTATGTGTTTTGTTTTTTGGGTTTTTGTTTTGTTTTGTTTTTTGGTTTTTTTTTTCAAGACAGGGTTTCTTGTGTAGCTTTGCACCTTTCCTGGAGCTTGCTCTGTAGACCAGGCTGGCCTCGAACTCACAGAGATCCACCTGGCTCTGCCTCCCGAATGCTGGAATTAAAGGTGTGCGCGTGCAGCAGCGCCGCTGCCGCCGCCGCCGCCGCCGCCGCCGCCGCCGCCGCCGCCGCCACCACCACCACCACCACCACCTTGGCAGTATTATGTTTATTTGTGAAGTACTTTTGCTGCTAAAAAACTGTGATGACTCAATTAAATGTGAATAATTTTGTCAACTCTTTAGTTATGAATATTTTACTTTACTCTATTGAGATTATCATTGAAATTTTTAGAAAATTTAAAAATATTACTGTTTTGTATGTATATAGGCATTGCCCATGAAAAGGAATGGGTAAAATTTGTCTTGAATCTTTCCAGAGTCCATTTACACAGAGGCTTAACATTTATCAGTGTTCATTGCTGTAACATTACTAATTGTGTATGTTCAACAACAGTAAGCTGTAACTAAAATCATTGGTTGTTATCTTGGTGCCAGTGCTCGGGCAGACATTAGCACAAGTCTTCCTACTTAGTACTTATGGCATAACCCCCAGAGAAGTGCGAATCCCAGGTGAAGAAGTGGTATCAGTATGTTCAATAGATACTATATCCCCCGTTATCATGGGTTGATGCTAAAAGTGGGAGCACTAAAGGCAGACCTGTGGCCTGTTTACATTCACTGTGCTAAAATTTCAAAAATTAAAAAAATTACTTGATTATAATTTTAGTTGACTGGAATATCTAGCTAAAGGGGAAAGAAAAGAAGAAACAACTTTTCTGCCTGCCCTCTGTGTTGCTGCTGCTGTGTCTTTTGCTATAAATAGCATTGTACTTTTTTGTATTGTGATTTAAGGCATCTGTATAACACTGGCCTCTTGGGGAGATGCTGCTGCATTCCTAATAGACTCTTTGTGTGTTCCAGTGTTTGTAATACAACAAGAAGCGCGTGTTGGAACTCGTCACATTTGTTCAATGGAACTGAACTTGATACATGTAAAATACAAAATTATGAAAATACCACTGTGTTTTTTATCTCCAGTTTTCAGTACCTCACAGTGGCGGTTGCCTTTTCAAAAGGAAAACCATTCAGGCAGCCTTGCTACAAGAATTGTAAGTATTACATCATGATTCTACTTAGCTACATAGTCAGACCCTGTCTCAAAAGTAAATACATAAAAACATAAAAGCATAAAGGAATAAAATCAGTAAAGACTTAACTGGTAACTTCTTCACAGATAGACAAGATTTTAGTGCTTTGAATGTTTACTGTCCTCTCTTCACTTTAATGAGCATTCCTATGCCTAAGTTTAAAAATGGAAGTGACAAGTGGTTTGCATAGCCTCTTACTAGCCCTTTCCTTTCTGTGAGTGAGTCCAGAGAATTGGAATTGGAATCAGGAGCCTATAGGAGACTCTCAGGGAGACAGTGGGTATGTTCTCCTTTTGGCTGTTCGACACAGTACCAGCTGCTTTTTTCTCTACTTAAACTGTTGTGGGCAGTGTCTCTGGAATTCCTAATGTTTAGTTACTTTTGCTTCCTACCACAAAAGTGGCCATTGGCATAGAGGTCTGTGTGTGTTTATAGATGATAACATAAATGACAAAAATTAGACCTTATAGACAAAACTTGGTGTTACATGTTAGTTGCTTGCTTTTAAAAATTGAAAATGGGACCAATGAGGTGGCTTAGCAGGTAAAGGCTCTTGTCCTGCCTGAAAAGCTTGACCTAAGTTCAGTCCTTGGAACCTACATAAAAGTGTAAGGAGAGACTCATTTGCATGGAGATGTTCTGTGACTTCCACATATGTGCCATGGCACATATGCCAATTCACACATACAGTAACAATTTTTAAAATTGCAAACATTAGTTGATGTGACTTTTGCTATCATGGAGTAAATGGCAGATATTCTTATGGCCATGAAAAGATGTCATTGTTCCAATTCAAATGTTGGGTCTTGATTTTAGACATCACAGAAGTAATAATCATTAGACCCTTGTTCTCATTCTAAAGTTGAACATTTCCACATTCACTATCCAAGTTTGGCCTCATGTGTTTGAACAGGTAACGCTGAAATTTTGTTTTTTCTTATTACTCATGTTACTGTGTAACTGTATAATAACTATCCTGAGATCCACTAGAACGATGCTGTGGTGCTTAAAATAGGACCTTTAGTTTATATGTAACTTTAATTTGTAAAACTAAAGTTAATGTACTAAAAGGTGAACCTTTGGAGTAGGGGAGGGTTTTAGAGGAAGGGAGTGGAGGTAATATTAAGGGCTTAAACCTAAGGACTCTCTCCACAAGTTAGGTAGGTACTGTACCATTGAATTATAGCCCCAGTCAACTCTCTTTTCACTCACTCCGTCCATCCATCTGTTCTGGTAAGGTCTTGTGCAGCTCAGGCTGCATAACCGAGGTTACCCTGAGCTTCTGATCTCCTGCCTCCACTTGAGTGCTAGGATTGCAGGTGTTTACCACCACACCCAGTTCATGTAGCATTAGGGGTCCTACCCTGGGGGTAATATATGCAAGGTAAAGCATTCTTCAACTGAGCCCCAGCCTCAGCCCCAGCCCTTCCTTTTTTATTTTAGGTTTTTGAATGAACATTGTATGTGGTTTTCTCTTTTTAGTTATAAAGAGAACTGGTCCTCGGGTTGTTTTCCCTTAGGAAAATTAACTGTATTGGTCTAAGGAAATATATTCTACCCTATCTGTAGTTAGATTGTTGAGAAAGAGATAGATAGATAGACAGACTGATTAATTGATTGATTGATTGAATTACTCCAAGCAGGGAGTTGTAGCCAGGGCTAAACAGAGAAACCCTGTCTTGAAACCACCCCCACCCCCCCAAAAAAATCTATTACTTGATTTGGAAAACTTCAAATTTATCTTGTTTAGCTTCCAATTGATGTCAATAAATGATAACCACTTTATTGTTGACAGTGACACTGATTTCTTTTAAATGTTCTGAAATAGTTCAGCAGGAATATAATCATGAAACTACTTTATGCAATAGAGTGTATAGCGGAACCAACAT
Organism: Peromyscus californicus insignis; assembly: GCF_007827085.1. Lineage (NCBI taxonomy): Eukaryota > Metazoa > Chordata > Mammalia > Rodentia > Cricetidae > Peromyscus > Peromyscus californicus. Next base: position 15,473,848 of record NW_026294458.1, on the reverse strand, counting down.
AGTTAGTTGTCCATGTACATTCTGCTAGTTTTCTTTCACCCTTTGTTTTCCTGTCAGTGATGTCCATTGCCATTGGAATTCTGGGAATAGTTCTTTGCTAGGACCATTCAGTTGTTCTCTAGATCTAATCAATGTAATGTATTATATTTATTTTGAGTTTTTGTTTGTTGCTGTAATTAATATCAGTCTCAAATGTCAGAGGCACCCTCTCCTGATTGGTACATTCCCACTGGTACATTTCTGGTTTATTTTCATTTTAAAATGAAACCTACTTTCAGTCTAGCTACACATTTTTAAACTTAGCAGTTACATGTGCACTACTGTGTTTGGCCATGCTTCCATTTCAAGTCCCATGATGATGATGGACACTTGAAGTCCTAACTGTCATTTCTCACTAGATTGAGCTTCTTAGTTTGAGGCAGGGTCTTAACGTAGCTGAGGGGGCATTGAACGTGTGACCTTCCACCTCCCGGGTTGTGGTTTTGGAGGTGTGAGTCACCATCCTGGCAGTTTCAGCTTCTGTCAGAGTGTTGCTTTGTTGCTAGAGTTTTTCTGCCTGGCCCACAGTCAGGGCAAATCTCTCTCACCCGCCAGTCCCAAGCCGCTCAAACCCGATCAAGTAAACACAGAGACTTATATTGGTTACAAACTGTATGGCCGTGGCAGGCTTCTTGCTAACTGTTCTTACAGCTTAAATTAATCCATTTCTATTAATCTATACCTTGCCACGTGGCTTGTGGCTTACCGGTACTTTACATCTTCCTTGTCCTGATGGCGGCTGGCAGTGTCTCCCTCAGCCTTCCACTTCCCAGCTCTATTCTCCTCCTTGTCCCGCCTATACTTCCTGTCTAGCCAATGGCCAATCAGTGATTTATTTATTGACCAATCAGCAACACATTTGACATACAGACCATCCCACAGTATTGCTTGACCCTTGTAGTTTTTTGTTGGTAAAATCTATCCTCTGTCTTTGTCTGAGAAGATGTTAGTACTGAACTGTTGGCATCTCCAGTTCAGAGGCTGCCTATATTTTTCATGTTTAGTTGTCATGCCTTAATTGGTGGGAAGAGTTCAGATAACTTAGCCCTACAAAATAAGGTTGTCTTTTAGAGACAGGTAACTGAGTGAAAGAAAAGAGATAGATAACTAAGTCAGAAGATGGCGGTTACTGTGGGGAAGGAAACAGGACCGAGAAACATAAAGAGAAGAGTGTACTATGGACAAACCATAGGCGAATGTGTTTGCTCTCTGTATTATTTTGAGTTATCTAGAGGGAATAGGCAGGAAATCCTTTTTTTGTCAAAAAGATTTGTGTTACAGTAAGCTGGGATATGATTAATGGACTTTACATATTTTTCTTTTGGAAAACACTGAGACAGTGTGTTGCTGTCCAATCTAGGCTAGCCTCAAGCTTTTTGGCCTTGAACTGGTGATCTTCCTGTCCCAGTCCCCCAAATCTTGGGATTGTAGACATGTACCGCCAAACTAACTTTCTTTTTTTTTTTTTTTTTTTTTTTTTTTTCGAGACAGGGTTTCTCTGTGTAGCTTTGCGCCTTTTCCTGGAACTCACTTGGTAGCCCAGGCTGGCCTCGAACTCACAGAGATCCGCCTGGCTCTGCCTCCCGAGTGCTGGGATTAAAGGCGTGCGCCACCACCGCCCGGCTCAAACTAACTTTCTAAAAGGATCTGTAGCCCAGGCTGTCCTGGTACTCATTATGTGGAAGTTCAAGGCCATCCTTGAATTTTTGAACCTCCCACCTCACCTCCTGAGTATTGGAATTACAGGAATGTTCCACCATGGCCTGCTCTTTATTTTACATTTTTGAGTATTTAAAAGTATCTACTTAAAAAAATACTTTTGTTATAACAGTATAGCCCCATCTTCGGCGGAATGATTGGACTTTTAACTCAGTTTCTAACCTAACCCCGTGGCCCCGCCCTGCAGTCGCCAGCAGCTTGTGATGCTCTGGCACTTGCTCTGGTGAAGAGGGTTTGCACTCTAACAGGATTGCTGAGTGCTCACTGACCGTCCTAAGAGGACCCAGAAGCTGAGAGTAACCTCCTAACATTCCTGCCTCTCTCAGCTCAATACTCGATTTTCCATTCTTGTTGAAGTCTTCAAGGATTTTCAAAAAAATGTTTGTGTGCTTATTACATAAAATAAAGCCATGCGACATCTACCTTTTTTGAATAGTACTTAAGACTTATTTTTATTTATAAGTGTCTCTGTCTCTGTGTCCATGTTAATTGTATGCAATGCTCACGGAGGCCAGAAAAGGGCACTAGAGTCTCTGGAGCTGGAGTTAGATGCAGTTGTGAGCTACCAGATGAGGGTGTTGGGAGCAGAACATGTATCTTGTAGAGGAGCAGCAAGTGCTCAACTGCCGAGCATCTCCCAGCCTGTAGGAGCTTTTTCATCTCCAGGCTAGTGAAAATAATCGTTTTTCCTCTCCTGGAAATCTGGGGCAGATTTTTAGAAGTCAGACCTGGGGTGGCTCAGCAACTTTTGAAAAACATGTTTAGGTAAATATAACAACTTACTTAACTAAGGAATATATTAGGAACAATTATTAAATGTCGTAAGATTTGAAAAGTTTCTGATGGGTTATGTCTTTATTGAATTGAAACTTCAATCATCAGTCCATTCTGATTCACTCTTCTGAGATAGATCTCATCTTGCAGGTCAGGCTGACCTTAGACTCGGTCTTCTCCCTCTGCTTTCCAGGCCTGCGTCATCATACCTGCCTGGGACTATTTCCTTTAGTTTTGTTCTTTTTCTCCCCATTTGATCTGTTTGTGGTTGTGTAGTTCCAACCAGCACTTTCTTTAACTGCCGTAATAGTTTTAGATAACTAATATGTGTTAATTTAGTTGTACTTGTGCAGGGGAATCACTTGATAAGGGTCTCACTATATTTTCTGGCCAGGAACTCAGATCTGTCTGTGTCTGGAATGCTGAGATGAAAGCATGTGCTACCATTATCTGACATACATTTAAGGTTGACGCCAATAGACTTTAGATGCCTCTAATGAATCTTTTGTGGGGTTGCACAATGTCTTACACTGTAGGAAATAACAACATATGCTTTTTCTATTTCATCAGCACGTAGAGGTGTTTCAACCAAATCTTGACGTAATTATATGCTTCTTGGTGTTTGGCACCTTTTCATTTAAAGAAAATGCCTAATTTAATTGTTTACTTTCTTTTCCAGATTTTTTTGTTATATCTGTGATTATTTTGTATGTTTTCATATTATTCATCATGTTGCATCCAGTTGCCTCTGTTGACCAAGTTCTTGAGGTAAGGCTTAGCATTTCATTTATTACTTGTGTCATGGCTGATAGGAACTGGGGTAACAGTAATAAGACATTAATGGAAAGTGACATTGTAGTATTATGTGGAATGTAAACAGCTAAATAATACTTCTGATGTTTGATACTGAAGATTAAACTTCCTCCATTTATTTTTCCCAGTATTGCTTCTTTCCCTTTGTCTAAGATAGAGTTGTAGTTACTAAAAGATGCTCTAAAAGAAATTTTGGTGTTAGCTTATTTGGACATGTTTTGGGCATGGGGCCTTTGTATATAACGCCATTTTCCCTGAGCAGAGTTGACATTCCGCAGACAGTATGTTTGGACCGGAGATGAAGTTGCTCAGATTGTCGTTCCCAGTCCCTTCCCTTCTTTTGCTCCTTGAGCTCTGCCCATCAGGTAGTTCCTGGCCAACACTAATCCCCATGGTGTTTTCTTTCCCAGTTGTCACAGACGAGACCTTGAGCTTCATTCAGAAAAGCAGACGCCTCCTGGTTGTCCTAAGCCCCAACTACGTGCTCCAGGGAACACAAGCCCTCCTGGAGCTCAAGGCGGGCCTAGAAACTATGGCCTCCCGGGGCAACATCAACGTCATTTTAGTACAGTACAAAGCTGTGAAGGACATGAAGGTGAAAGAGCTGAAGAGGGCTAAGACGGTGCTCACGGTCATTAAATGGAAAGGGGAGAAATCCAAGTATCCCCAGGGCAGGTTCTGGAAGCAGCTGCAGGTGGCCATGCCAGTGAAGAAGAGTCCCAGGTGGTCCAGCAGTGACAAGCAGGGCCTATCCTATTCATCCCTGAAAAATGTATGAAAGGGAAAATGAAGGAGTGAAAAAGAACAAATGGGCTCAAGGAAGGAAGAGCCCCCTTTTTCCCTCCTAGGCTGTGGCTTCATAGATAGATAAAAGAACACTGTCTAAGCCCCTCCTACAAAAACATCCTAGGGACCGTGTGGCTGGCAGTTCTGCTTCTCAGGCAATCCTAAGGGTTAGAGTGATGTCTCTACAGTCTGTCACCAGTTCTAAAGCCATGGCGATCTTTGCAAGTGAAGATGTGTCTGGTGCATCCTCCATCTCTGTTCCTCCCTCTATTTTAATCTCTTTGTAAAAATTTCACCGTTGTGGAGCCACTTTGCCCAGTGACTCGAAACTCCTTTAATGATAGGTTACCTGCTGACACGAGTATTACCTGCTTCTCAGTAGGATTTTCCCTTTAATTTTATTTTATTTTCAGTCATCCATTAAACATATGATCAGGGACTAAATCTATTTCCACTGAGGATAATTCACTCCCTTGCTTATTTGTCTATTGAATCCACCACCTCGGCAAGACTAACAGTCAAACTACAGCTGTACCTCATGACTGATTAAGTGTCATACCACTTTCCAGCTACTAAACCACATTTGCCCTCATCTCAGGTAATGGATATCATATTTATAAACTTGAAAAAGGTATGGCTTTTGTTTTTATCATAGTAATTTCTCAATGGTGTACAGATAGATAAGTCCATACTTGTCACTACATCTTCCTACCTATTGTATCCATCATACACATTTCACAGGTGGCACCAAGCTTTTAATGGTGCTAATGGAAAGTGAGAAAACATAAAAATGCTCCCAGGGCATTTTTGACACGGGAAGAGAGCATATAACAAGATGCTTGCAATTTGTCTTTTAATTCCAACCTTACTAATGTGAAAACCAGGAAAGTGGTTCATCCTCACTCATTCACACCTCTTCATCATGAAGTAGAGTGGAGAGGTAGTGATTTTCCTTTTGGCATTACTATTCTAAAAGAATGACCACTTCTGATTATCTATTCACGAGTACATGTAGTACCTTGTTCCGAATGAATCACCCTGAAAGTTGCTAGGTTTTTTTTTCAGTTTTAAGGTGAATTTTACTATTCTTCAGACTTGTAAAAGTGCAAACTAAGCACAACATTTACATTTGCAGTGGCCAGTTTCTGCATCTTGTCTAACATGTGTGTATACATATGTATATATATATACATATATATACATATATACATATACACATATTTGATCTCTGTACATGTGAATTTTATGTGGGTATGTATATAGAAGTTCCCACAAATTATGTGTATGTGTGTATATCCACTTGCCTATAAATTATCTGTGGGTATGTATTTGGGGCTATACATAATCACACACATACAACTTGAAACAACCATTGGTACGATATTAAAAGCCGGTAGAATTCTTGTCCAGTTTTAAAATTATGTTTTAATTTTAAGTGTGATGGCTTTGTGTTGGTGTTTTCATTCCATTACTGTTCGATTTGTAAATTTTTGGTTCTCTGTGTATAGTTATCATTGCTCTTTCCTTCCCTGGGTTAGTATGAATGACTTACTATTCCTACAGCTGATCTGGGGTGCAGGGGTATCTCTTGTCCAAGATCCTCCCGTTATCATGGCTCACAGCAGACAGTCATCTGATATCAGTTGATTTTTCCACTATATTCCTGCAGACACATTTAGAGTCTAAGTTATATTAATCTCAGTGCTCAGCTGTGTGGACTGTTGAGTGATGAAGAAAAACAGGTATAGGTGTAAATGAGTCTGAGTGTCCTAGGAAACATAACTCATAATTTAAGGAAGACTTTATCCAAGTTAATGTTAATAAGCAATTCTAAAATTATCTCTTACTTTTAAGTGGTCATCAGTACGTATGTCCACAATAAATCATTGCTATGTGTTAGAATTATTGATTACTCTGAATTGAAAAGGGTTCCCTTGTGAATCCCTGACATAATACTATAATATATAGTCATTCTGGCATCTAATTTTTTAAAAAGGTTAATGCTTTTTGTTATTTCGAATAATTACCATTTCCACTAATAACCCTTTAATCACACTACCAAATGAAAGCTGACTCCCACTTCAGGTATGAGCTCTAGGGAAGCAAGGGCCAAGCTCCTCACCACAGGCCATTCTCTGCACTGTGCAGTTTCTGCACTGTTGGATTCTGTATTCATCCCAACTGCTATTACATGCCACTAGAAATGCCTCTGCAGTTTCCTATTTATATTCCTCTTCATTATATTGAGCCTGCTCCCTTGCTATAGTATAAAGCATATCAAATCTCAACAACATAGCTCATCCTAAGTGAACTTAATTTCAAGACTCTGCTCTGTGTTTCAGAAGATGCTTGATACAGAACAGCAGAGGGAGGAGAGGGTCACACACTTGTACTTCAGAGAATGAGAAAATACATCATGTTTCTTATGAAAAAAATCCTCCATAATTTTAGATCTATGGTAAAGGGAACTTCTGCACCCAGGTTAATAAAGAACCATACTGTATAGAGTTATAGAGTGTCTACTTACACAGCCACATGTGACTTATTTAATTCTCTTTTGTACCCTGGGATCCTAATAAAAAAGTACTGTCTTATACTGGGAAACAAAACATCACTCCACTTGTTACTTACGCATTTGTTTCCATAGGTTTTAGTACTTTAAGACCTTCTTTTTAATTTTATTCATAAACATTGTATTTTCCATTTTCTTTTGATTTGTATATTTACATATTTTTACAATAAACCATTTATTTTCACCTTTGAATTTTATTTTGTGCATGTATTTTGTGTCCTTATATTCATGTTTGGGCTTGAGAAATAAGTAAAAAGAATGATTATGCTTGCAAAAAGAAATGAAAGAAGTTATAATAGTTAAATATTTATTGAGGAATAAGAAAAATGTCTAAGAAAAATGTCTAAGAAAAATGTGGACTTCATATCAAGAACACTTCCTTTGTGTATGAGTAAAAGAATTGCTTAAGTAAAGTGGATAGTCCAGTACATTAGGGTGGAGGTGTGTGGGGGGAGGGGAGGCAAGAGCCACACTTAGCATCACTTTAAAACAAAACCACAGTCATTTCTCTGGTTTCAGCTTCAAACACTACTAACGTACAGACAACTCTTATCAATCAGAAAGGAATGGAGCCAGGATCCATGGACCAAAGTCATGAAGACACAGGTTTCTATTCAGTTAATGAACAACTGTCAGGCAGGGTTGAACGACAACAAAATTCTCTACTGTGCATGTACAAAATCCCCCATTGCAGGAAATATACATTGTATTACATTTTGTATATGGATGTTTTACACTGGACACATGGTAACCAGTCTTAAGTTGTTTCAGCCCATCAACAGTGACCCTTTAGAAGACTCAGTAATGGCATTGCATTGGAGTCATCAGTCTGGCTACCATTTGCCGAACTAAATTTCTCTATCCAGTTGTGTACACCCCTAACTAGATCTTTTATGCAAGCAAAGTATGGAGCCTGGAATGAAAGACATGTTCAGCAACCAATCCAGTGTTTCTTTTTAAGGATTTTAAAAATTAAATTGTTATGTATTTATTTATTTTCTATCCCTGTGTGTGTGTGTGTGTGTGTGTGTGTGTGTGTGTGTGTGTGTGTGTCCGTCCATCCTGGAGTATGCACTAGTCAGTTCTCATATTCTGCCCAGGGATCAAACTCAAATTGGCAGGCCCCTTTGCCTGCTGACTCATCTTATTGGCTCTGATTTTTGTGTTTTGGCCAAATTATAAAATTAGTTGATATGTTTATTGAATATGGACTTAGTAAATTCATGATGGTAATAGAGTTTAAATTTCCCACATATTAAGTTTATAATAGCTACAGATAAGAACAATTACTACTAGCACAATCTCTTAGTCCATTGCTAGTTTGTGTTATGTCCCTACACCTTTGCTTTTATCACATGTGATTTGTAGAATAATACACTCTGATGCAAAGGTATTAAGATAAAAAACAGAGATCAAGGAAAAATAAAGATTTGAATTCAGATGGCTCTTCAATGTTGCTCCCTTTTTTAAAAAAGGGAAAGAAAGACATAGTGTGAGAGGGGAGATTTCTTCTACAAAAATCCTAGCAAAGAAAAAGTGTCAGAGTCATAGTTTTCTTGTAGATGAATATGACTTCCATGGGTATTACAACTTTTAAAGGCATGCTTTTCCTTAAGGATTGTAGAGTTTTGGATCAGAACCATGACTTAAAAACCAACCTAGTGATTCAAAGGAAATGAATCCATTGCTGTATAATCAGACCTCATTCTTCTGAGCCAAACAATAAATCACCTAATTCATTACACTTCCATACAAACTCTAGCATTATAAATGATCACCCTCATCTTCAAATAGCTTTGAAAATCTGGGAGTTATTTTAAATAGCATAAAAGGAAGCTGCTGGTTTCTAAATTATGAAGTAAAGATTCGAGCACAGGAGAAGCCCCATCTTGGGAACAACTCCAGTTCTTTGTCAGTGTCTGTTTCCACCACTCAGATCTGCATCCACACTGTCCTCTTTCAAATGGAAACCTCCCACTTTCTTTAAAGGTAATATATATATAAAATTCCACAAGCCCAAAACAATGTTTAAGATCTATCTTTTACTTCCATCCTTGCTAGCCCATTGAAAACAACACACATTTTCCTAACAAACATTTTTAATATGGTTACATATACACTTGTGGGATTTGATTGTGTAAGTTTCCTGTGTTGAAAATCTAGCCATGTTGTCTTAAGGTTATTTTCTATTTCTTATGATCCAGGTAAAGCAGCAGAATCCTCACAGGTGTGATGTCTAATATATTAAAGACAGTTCATCAAATCTGAGTAGGGAGAATGGGACAAGGGAGTTACTGAAATACACACCTGTACACCTACACAGCTGCATCCACACCTGCACACCTGCACATCTGCATCCACACCTGTGATTTTGAGAACTGAAAAATTAAATCTTTCAATATCAGAATGAAAAAAGTCTTCTAATTTTTAGTTAAATTCAGGTTGAATTCACTCCGCTCATTAGAAAGAATGAATGGGGAAGGATCCTGGCTTCCTCATTCCTCTCAAATTCATGGCTATCAAACTCACTGCAAATTCTTAATGTTTCTATAGGCTGAAAAAAAAGCAAACACAGCCTCAGCACTGGCTGCCATGTTTTCAAAGTTGTGCGTAGTAAGAGTCCCACCGGCGGGCTTTCTTTTCCTTGCTCATCTTGTCTAAGTCCCTGCAATTCACCGTGGGTTAAATACTGCATTCATTTGAAGAATTGTCCTTTGGGACCTGTCCATATCCCCTCAGCAAACATTAGAATCGAGTGCTCTGCCAGAAGTCTTAATTAATTGATTGATTCTCAACTACTATGGTGGCATTCGGCTCTTAAATTGACTTTAGGCCACTTCTTTATACACACATACATACACACAGGAGACAGAAAAAGCAAAAGAAAATTGAAGCAACAAAGAAAGGAAGGTGGGAAAGAGGGAACGAGGAAGGAAGGAAATCTTAGTTATAGAGACCAATACTTACTGTGTCCAAAATGTTAAGTACCTGGGGCTGGCTGTAACTCAGAATCTAGGGAGGTGGTAAATCCTGGTAATTTGCCAATCAGACTTTCTGGAGAAGTAAGTATGTTCTTTTTTATTCAAAATATTTTTCTAGAATACATATATACAAGTTGAATTATTATTCTCAGGACTGTGAAGAGATGGGGCTTCTTGAACTTATGTATGGTATAGAATAAGAGTAAATACTTGAAGTCGCTTAATCCAGACGTAAGAAGAAAAAGCAGTAATATCACAATAGCACCTAGCTACTTCGAATGTTTGAAGATATATATCTGATCTAAGGCCACCAGGTAAAACTTAAGGAAATAAAAATTCTAAAACAAGAAATGATTTACAAGGAGAGAGAGAGAGAGAGAGAGAGAGAGAGAGAGAGAGAGAGAGAGAGAGAGAGAGAGCGCTGCTTTTTGAAATAGATCTTCAAATTCACATTCCCTTTATTTTTATGATGGGGAAGACATTTTCACGAAGAGATCTGCAGTGGAAGGGGGTGTTGTGTAGGGAGAGACCAAATTCAAGGGACTCCTCTTTCTTACAAGGAACAAATTCTTCGCAGTTTGTTGTGAATGAGATTACTTGGCTACTTGATCTTGACTTCTTGACATTCTATTTTCTCAAAAGTTTGTTCATGCCCGTCCTTTTAGGACTAGAAAGTGACCAACTGGGTATGAAGACATCATTACCAGATGCTATGCTATCTTTCCATTTCCCTGTAGATACGGTGGAAGCAGTGTTTGATTTCATTCAGCGGAGCCGAAGGATGATTGTTGTCCTGAGCCCTGACTATGTGACAGAAAAGAGCATCAGCATGCTGGAGTTTAAGCTGGGCGTCATGTGCCAGAACTCCATTGCCACCAAGCTCATTGTGGTGGAGTACCGTCCCCTCGAGCATCCCCACCCAGGCATCCTGCAGTTGAAGGAGTCTGTGTCTTTTGTGAGCTGGAAGGGAGAGAAGTCCAAACATTCTGGCTCCAAGTTCTGGAAGGCCTTGCGCTTGGCTCTTCCCCTGAGAAGCCTGAGCGCCAGCTCTGGCTGGAATGAGAGCAGCTCTTCTCAGTCTGACACCAGTTTGGATCACGTTCAGAGGAGAAGTCGTTTGAAAGAGCCCCCAGAACTCCGGAGCTTAGAGCGGGTGTCTGGAGCAGCGCCAGCCCCGGGCATCATGTCCAAGCACCGAGGGAAGCCCTCGGCAGCTTGTCGCTGCTGTGTCACCTACTGTGAAGGAGAAAGTCACCTCAGGAGCAAGAGCCGGGCAGAGATGCATACCCAACCCCAGTGGGAAACACACCTCTGTAAGCCTGCTCTCCAAGAGTCGGAAAGTCAGTGGCTGCAAAATGGCACCAGACCCGAACCCGCTCCCCAGATCTCAGCTCTTGCACGGCACCATTTCACAGATTTATCCAATAACAACGACTTTTATATTCTATAATCACTTTATGTGGAGGGTGGTGGCTGCTATTTCTACCAACTCTCTCTCTGGGTCACAAACCTTTGGGAATAATTGACATTTTTATCATCTAAATAGACTATCAGATTTGTGTCCCCTTTATTGATTTTTTAAAAACTATTTATTTCTAGGAGACAAAAGACCGGAAGCACCTGATTGCAGTTATTGCCTCTAATGGCCTCGGAAGAGCACACTCTTCTCGGGCCCTAGAAGGTCAGTATGTAAAAGTTGTCTAGAGTCTGATCTTGCCCCGTGGTTCAAAAGTAGCTAAGAACTGGTGTTTCCTTATGATATGGGCGGTGAAGTATACTGGAGCTTTGACACAGGGTGTGTGTACCCAAGGGAACAGGGCTTTGACATTCACAGGGTGTGTACCTAGGGAAACAGGGTTTTGACACTCACAGGGTGTGTGTACCCAAGGGAGCAGGACTTTGACACTCACAGGGTGTGTGTACCCAAGGGAGCAGGGCTTTGACATTCACAGGGTGTGTGTACCCAAGGGAACAAGGTTTTGACACTCACAGGGTGTGTGTACCCAAGGGAACAGTGTTTTGACACTCACAGGGTGTGTATACCCAAGGGAACAGCGTTTTGACTCTCACAGGGTGCATGTACCCAAGGGAGTGACTTGAAAAGGAGCAGGTTCTGGTCGACACTGTAGGAGAGGGCTCAGCAACAAACCTACAGCACATTTTGCCCCCCAGGATCAAACTTTCCCAGAGGAATTCATTCTTCCTGTTGCCTCCCTGTAAATAGTGTGTTCTAAACTTCCTAATGTTGTCAGTCTCAATAAAGGTATATTTTTATGTCATGTCTTCTGTACTAACAGATTTTTAATGCCCTCTCCTCATTTTGCCTTTTCTGGCTTTCATATTCAAATCTAAAGAAAATTCCATTTCAGGAAATTGAGATTTGGATTAGGTAGAAAGTGTAAGGGGTTATTTTGTTTTGTTTTTCTTTTTTACTGATGTTTATTGGAAATCTATGAAAGTACCAAAGACACTGAGTTGGCATTCTATGAGAAGTGGAGCTTATGGAAGGATCTTGCTTTGTTCAGATCGCAGCAGAAAAATTTAGTAACGAACTGTAATGGAACTGTAGGTAGGGTTTGGCACTTACATTCTTTCTTCACAATTCTGAAAAGAGATGTTGAATTCACGTTCCTCCAAGGGTCAGAAGGTAAGAGAAAAGGACAAAAGGGGACAAATGCAAGTTTAACTCCTATGCACTCCATCCCACACCAACAGGATAGATTGCAGCAGGTTCAGCGTTGCAGGCTTTTCTGCAAATATTCACACGACAGTAAAAGGCACATAGCACTTTACTTTCACACTGGGGTCCCATCAGGAGCCCTTGAGCTTACAGATAACTGAAGAACACATGAGGGCTCACTCAGCTCTGTTTGTTTGTTGCCACTGAATTAGACTCTGCATGACAGATCATCCAGTTTCTTTTATGAGGTAGAAAACATTAATATTTGAGTGTATATTTTCAATTATATCCTGACTTAAATTTATAAAAATAAAGTCAAAGAGTAAAAAACAATACAAAACAAAAACCAAGCAACCAAACAAACAAAAAACCTTCATCTGTGGGTCCCTAGTATGTGATTTCAGGGCAACAGTATTCAGCCAAAGAATGTATGCTGAAATAGGGGCCCAAGTGCCATGGACAACTCTGGCCTTGGATAATGCAAGTTGGCTATGAGAACATACGGGAAATGTGTATTCCTTCTCCACCCTGAAAACATCTGGCCTTCATAATAGAATTGATCTGATAAATCCTCCAGCCCAGGAGACAGCTGAGAATCGCTGTATCTTCTTGCAGCTCTGTGTGTTCCATGTTTGCTAGAAGAAAGCTACAAGCACAAAATCTGCTATTTCTAAACAGAAGTAAATCACAAACAGTCACAGCAGACACCATTCGATGAGAGCAGTCATCTTCAGTACAGCAGCCCCTTGCTGCTAGTGTGCTTGGTCCAGGGCCAGGCTCTCTCAAGCACAAAGGGAGCGGTAGTGAGATAAAACACAAGTGAAAAATCCTACAGTTTATCTGCTGGAACTAGAGCACCCCCTGTCTAAAACATTACTCACTACAGAATATGTACCTGGATGTGGTAGTCAACAGAAATGACTTAGCATGACCAAAGGTCTCATGTCAAATGGCATCGTTTTCTGAAGAGATGTTCAAAGGCCTCAACTTAGCTGCCAGAAAACGGGTAATATACATGGCCTCTCGTTCTATGAGGGGAGAAAAGGATCCAGTCCAATCCAAATTAGCCTTATTTCTTATTAGCATACCCACTGTAAAATATCTCTGGAAAAATTTAGAAATTACCTTTGTCACTTATGTGTCCTTTTAAAAAGTACTCTGGAAATTTCATACAGGAAGCTATAGAGATGGATCAGTGGTTAAGAGCACTGACTGCTCTTACAGAGGAGCCCAGGTGTGGTTCACAGCACCTACATGGTGACTCATAACTGTCTGCACCCCACATTCTATGGAATCTAATGACTTGACTTCTGAGGACTCCTACACACACATGGTGCACACACATAGAGTTAGTACACAGAATAAAAGTAAGTATTAAAAAGTATAAGTAAATAAAGAAAAGAAAAATTCACGCATGTATATAATGAAGGATGATCATAGCCACCACTAGTCTTCATTTCGCTTTAGGAACTCTCCCTGGATCCTAACAGCAAGTCCCCCTCCCAATTTCAAGCCTTAATGAAAATAATTACACACCAAGCCCTGCTACCAATATGTGCATGGATGTAGGACCATCAACTGAAGCATAGGCTGCTGCCAGTGCCACTACCCCAAAGAAAGATGATTCTCCCTAACCCCTGGTTTCTCAGCAGCTCCTCTACCCTTCAAGCTAGAATGTGGTTGGCTTGTGCAGATAACCACAGCTGCTCCAAGTGCCAACAGATGTGTCACGTCTAGAACGAAGCATTTCACACCAATTCTTCCTATTTTACAACTCATAATTTTTTCTGCCTCCTCTTCCACAGTGTCCTTTAAGCCATGGCAGGGTGATTGATAAGGCTGTTCTGTTTAGAGTTGAGTACTCACCATCATTTCTTATCACATTGACTAGTTATGAGTATCTTCATAGACTCCATCCAACTGCAAAAAGAAGCTTTTCTGACCAGCAGAGGTCTATGGTTAGAAGTATAAATATTTTGAAGGCAATTTGTAGGACAATATGACCATTTAGCAACATAGCAATAGTAAGTTCCACCTAAGACCTATGCATCCCCCCACCATGGGATTTGACAATATTTTAAATACCAGAAATCAGAAAGTAGTTGGCTACCCCATAACCATCATGCTGCTGTTGCACCAGTGGACATATCTTGCCTGGGAGGTTGGTATTGTATCATGCAGGATTCAGTGCTGAGTAAGACAATTGATGTTGTTTCTTTCCCAGCCTGTAACAGCACCTTCTGATGCTAGGGAAGCTAGCCAGCAGAAAGAAAGTTTCTTGGTAGGTGTGAGGGATTTCTTTAGGTCTTGCAGACAAAGTGCTTGGAGTCATACTCTTCTTAGAGATAAAAATAAAATAAAGAACTAAAGGCAGAGGTATGGATAGGAAAAACAAATTCTTTTAAACAGTGGTGTAATTTCGATACTCTCAAAGATAATTTTTGATATTGATTTTCTTTGAAATGTAAGTACATAGTTAGCAACATAAAGTCATATTTTGGGGCATTTGGCTATATAAGAGCCTGAAAGATACTGACCTATGTTTTCAACTTATGAAGAAAGACTCAGAAATTAACATTATTCCTTGACCCATCATGCCACAATAAAGTGATAGTCAATGTCATGTATTTCAATGATACAAATAACAAGGAATTTTACTTATGGGCCATCGCTATCTATCATTGAAATGGCATAATTATTGGTTAATTGGGCATACCATTATGTAAGTAATAGTTTTCTTTAGGAACATGAACTTAAAGTCAAGTATAGCCTTCCTTCTTTCTTTTCTCTTGGACTATGATTTCTTTGAGCCTTAGTGTTCTGCTAGCTAAAATGGAAATACTATTATTAATCTCACTGTATGTTTTGAGCATTAAATGATATGCTACAAGCTTAATGCATATGCAACATTTCTTTTTTTTAAATGTCCTAATTCAGCACAGAACAAGAAACTATATCTTGGGTGAGTGACTTTCCCAGTGGTGCTCAGACAGTTAGCAATAGACTTGGGCCTCTAACCTGGGCTTCTCTCACATTTTCTAGTGCCAGCTCTCAAACCAGCACTAGTGGATGCATGTGAAAGAATTTTTATTCCATGCATCCTAAGTGAACTAATTTATCACAGTCATGTATATCATGATATAAAAAACAGATACATCAGAGTTCTCTATAGGAACAGAACAAATAGAATGGAGAGTGTGTGTGTTCAAAGGGGACTCTATTAGAGCGGCTTATCGGCTGTGATCCAGGTAGTTCAGCAATGGCTGTCTCCCAAAGGAAAGGCCAAGAATTCAGTAGTTATTCAGTCCACAAGAATGGTTGTCTCAGCAGTCCCTGCTGAAGACATATTTTGAAAAAGCTGCTGGTTTTTAGTCTACATTGGCATCTTAAAGAAATAGGTTCTACTACCAATGTAGGGGAAAAGGCATCAACAACAATATAGATGAGTTTGTCAGCAAGCATGAGGGTAAGCAGGCAAAAGGTAAATGATTCACTCCTTAATGTGCTTTCACGTAGACTGCCACCAGAAGGTGTGGCCCAGATTTAGTGTGGATCTTTCCACATCAAATGATCTCACCAAGAAAATCCCTCATTGGCATGACCAGCTGCTTGGGTTTTAATTGATGCTGAATGTATTCAAGTCAACAACCAAGATTAGCCATTACAAGAAAGTTCTACAAACAGAGGTGTGTTATATCAAATGTCTAGTGGGTCATCTAAACTTGCTGTGTTATGATTTTATACAACTTTGCTTTTATGTATTATAACCTTAAAAACTAGAATTGTTGTCCTCTTGACTTTAAAACCGTGCTTTAAATTTCCCCAAGGTAAATATAAAAGTGTATTACCTGTGTCCATTAACACCAGAATTTAACTTTTTGAAGCTGTGGTACACATTATGAGTTCCAGAGTGACCTCTCAAAATTACTGAGACCTCCAGTAATTATATATTTTCTTCCAGATAGGTGATTTGAAGTGGTTGAATAAACTAAGATTCCAATCTAGAAATAACTTGAAGTAATTATTACAACATGAACAGGGTAAATAATTCCTATGACAATGGTTGCAGACTTTCGTGTATCTGGGAGTCCCTTTGGGAGCACCTCCACACCGAAGACATGAAGCAGTCTTCCTTCACTACAGTGGCTGTTTCACAAGTTGAGGCGGGGGTGGGGGGGGGCACAGTCTAGGAGTTTGTCTTATTCAAGTGTACCCTTGGTAATTTGAATAAGGTAGGTACCCCATGAGTCTCACTTGGAAAACTGTTACCCACAATACTCTTTACACTTTTTCTATTTCCTATAGTGTGGTTCAGATTATGACTGAGAAAGATTCAACTTGCCCTAACCTTGACAAGCTGTATTCTTTGAATCATTCATATTAAAATCATTTGTACCTACGGTACTATGGAAACACACATTTCTTGCTGCTCCCATGGTGAACTAAATGAGCATCACAAAGGCGGGGCAAGGCACCACTTAAACTTCTCAGGTGATTCTGATGCACAAATTGTTTAAGAACCATTAATTTTTACCTCTCTTTTACCCTTGTAGGCTCTGATTTTCTCCAGCCAAGGAGGACTACAAATCATCCTTTTAACAAAGTGTTTGCAGGCAATAGCTGAAAATAAAGGGCTTGTTTAGCCCTTGGAATTGTCTCAGCACAAGCAAACAATCGAATAGAGTGGTTGGTAGAGTGTATTTATAATCTATGAACTATCTAACACTGCTCTTTGGAACTTGGTGGGAGTGTTCCAGCCATCATCTCTACTAGAGTAAGATAAGCTATGCTGGACAAAGATTTCAATAACTTCCCATCACACATCTTATTTTTGCTGATGCCAAATGTCCAGCATAGGGGCTTGCAGTTTTGTGTCCTTGCCATGTGAAATGTGTAGCTTGCAGTTGTTCTATAATTGAGCTTAAATTGACACCCCTTTTTTTCCTTTCCCTTATATTTTATAAACGAGAACTGTTTCCAAGGTCCTGATGAAGTCATATAGAAGCCTACAACATATATTCTACTGTCACTAGGAAGGGAAAATTACACTGAACTTTGTGAACACATAGCATTGTCTTCTTCTACAAATGAGATGAGGATGAGATACTTAGATGATGATGCAAAGAAGGACCTTCAGTCTTTATTCTGTTACTTCATATAGTCAAACAACAAAGGACTCCGATGCTCACGTCCAACCTGAGTATGCCAAGTTATCAAGATGAAAGCCCACACAGAAATGAATAAAGCTTTCATATAAGTGCTCCCTAAGTGAAAGTCATTGACAGACTTAATTACAATAATTACGGTTTCTGGTTAAGAGAAAGCATGTTTTGAAAGTTGAAAGTTGTCATGTTTGGTTACTTTCCATTTAGTGGCTTTAGTTAGTACTCTAAGAACGTGATGCTCAAACTGTCCGCAAATGAGCCATTTCATTTTGGAAATTCAGGGAGCCTCAGAAGAATTGAAGGCATTTAGAACACAGCAGAGCATGTAACACGGTCATTAGAAAGCATCATTGATCCATTTATCTAAAGAGTTAAACAGGGAATTCAAACTGACCATGCTGAAGCTCAGAAGAACTCAGTGGAGAGCAGCACCCATGGGTGTCATGGAGTCTGTGATTACTCTCCTTGCATTTTCTCTCTTTCTGATTGGGCTCTATTGCCATTAAGTATTTGAATTTTTCAACGTTTTTCTAATATAGACAGTGTTATTTGGTAATAATTAAAAACTCTCCTTAGTTTGGCAGAAATTAATATTTCAGAGTCTTGATACACGAGAACAAACTGCAGTGTTGAACAAAGAAGAATTTTCTTTCTCGGCATCATGGGGAAATTACTCACTATTCAAAAATCCTTCTAAGAATAGTTCACACAGTTTTGCCTTGAGTACTTCAAACATTTAAAAACACTGAAATGTAAAGAATGCCTTTCTGAAAGGTATACATGGATAGGAAGATGCAAGCATGCAAACAACATCTGCTAGCGGATCACGAGCTGTACTCTCTCCCGGGATGACTATTATTTGAATGCTTTAAACAATTTTAAACCATGTGTAGTAGATCATTCCTCCAGTCCCAATGCTCAGGAGGCAAAAACAACAGGATTATGAGTTGGAAACGAGTCTGTGCTATAGAGCAAATTCCAGGCCAATTTGGGTTATATGGTGAGACCACACCCTTCAAAATAGAATGCTAAAATTGTTATTTTATTACCTGATTTTCATTTATTTAACTCACTGATTTATTTTCAACTGTGACAGCTGAGTCACAGGATGACTGTGTTTTAGATGCCAGGGCAAGTGGTTCTGAGCCAAAAGTAAACTTATTCCTTCAGGCTAATTGCACGTACCTGTGGTGTGCCCCAGACAGCCAAATCTCCCTCAAATGATTGAAATCCTTGATCTTGTTAAGAATGGTGGCTTTAAGGACCTTTACAATTTTTGTACAAGAGTCCATAAAAATTCAGTAATAATATCTTGTATATATGGAATGAAAGGGTAAAACAAATACCATATTACAGATATTGTTCTTCCTCCTTAAAGTGAAACTCATTGCCAAATGCTGGAAGTGAATTATTTGTTCAAAGGCTAAAGAAATCTTTTAGCCTTTCTAGTTCTTTACTTTCATATTGTTTGCATTCTGATTATGAGATAATGAGACAATAAAAATAAAGAACATAAAAATCACAAAAGTAAATAGAGTTGCTAACCTAGATAGCCAAAGAAGACAATAGTCTCGGTGTTTATTATTTTCATATGATCAGTCCCCTGAAGCAGGAAAGAGTGTTTCAAATCCAGTCATTTGGTTACTGGTTATTGGCAAATTTCACTAAATGATGTCTAAGAAGAAACTGAAGAAAACAGTGAGGACAATCAAGAACCGTTTCCCTACTTTTTTTTTTTTTTTTTTTTTTTTTTTTTTTTGGTTTTTTGAGACAGGATTTCTCTGTGTAGCTTTGCGCCTTTCCTGGGACTCACTTGGTAGCCCAGGCTGGCCTTGAACTCACAGACATCCGCCTGCTTCTGCCTCCTGAGTGCTGGGATTAAAGGCGTGCACCACCACCGCCTGGCCCATTTCCCTACTTCTAAACACCAGGATGAAAGGGGAAAAATTGTAAAATCCCTTTGTTATCAACTAGAGTAAGGTGTTGAGAGGGTCTCAAGGCTTAGGGAACCAAGTTAGACAGTCATTTTCATTGCAAGCTTGATATTATATAAAATATTACTTTTGGAGTCAGGACATATGATTTGGGATACCAATTATTATAGTGAATGTGCATTTCAACAGCACATGTTTGCTCTCAGATTCTCAGTTCCTTCATGTTAAGTGGAAATAATATCTACCTCATTGAATTGTTGTAAGGGTAAAATTATTCAATAAATGTGAACTTCTGAAACCTGTAATTACACATGTAGTGGTGGTATTGTTTTGTCATCGTCGTCGTCGTCGTCATCATCAACACCACCACCATCACCATCATCACATAATCTCACTCATCTCATCTTCATCATCATTATCATCATCATCATCATCATCATCATCATTAGCAGCAGCAGCAGCAACAACAACAATAGTGTTTCCTTATAATAGGAAGCTGGAGGAGATGAAGACCACTAGAAGTTTCTTGCTGAACACAGGGTACTTTCTAGAACACTTGGTCCAGCTGTAATCTTTTATGGAACAGAGTATGGGAGTAGAAAATCTAGGTTCTTATTACTTTTAGCACTAAAGGCCACAAAAGTAATATCTAAAAAGTAAGAAGTAGGACAATAATTGTATTTCGTGTTTCTTTATGAGAAATTGTACTACAGAAACGTAACACAATGAATACTTATTACATTACAGCTCTGTGGGTCAGAAGTGTGAGAGAGGCTTGGCTGTCCGATTCTTGCTCAGCATCACAGATGGAGAAACAAACTATCGGCCAAAGCTGTAGTTATCTGAGGCTTCAGTGGGTCTCTTGGTGGTGGGGGGGGGGGGCGCCCAGTGCCATCTGCACAACCCCATAGGAACCTCAACAATAGGGATGGTTGTGTGTCTTCATGACGCACCAACAGCCTTATCTTAGAGTATGTGGCTCAGAACAGCAACCAAGGAGGAAGCGTGCGCTCTACGACCTGGTCCCCAAGGGACTGTATTTCAGCTGATGACTGTTCTGTGTATTAGCAAAGAGCCCAAAACAGGAAAGAGTTTTCTCCTTGGTGGTTCTACATGCCTCCTCTGTGTCTCTCTGTCTCCCTATCTCTGTCTCTCTGTCTCAGTCTCCCAATTTCTCCCCACCCCCCCACCCCCCCGCCAAACCTCCACTTCCTTATTTCCTAATTAAGAAACAAGAAACATGAGCTGTGTGGAAACAGGCATATGGAAAAGATATGAATGGGGCTGTTACGCCAAATTTTTGGTCTGTAATCCAAGCATTAAAATATGACTTTTATTCCAGGCTCACTTATAGAGATATTGAAAATGAGTACTTATTCTCCCCAAAAAAATCAGTCACTGAAAAAGAGAAAGAGCATGGAATTGCTTTCTTTCATGTCACTCAGGACATCATCATACTTGGGAATGGAATGGTTATATATTAATAACCAAGACATTTCTCTTTTCTCTATCTCAGACTTCTGATTCCTCAGAATGATGGATTGGAGCAGAAATTAGTTGAAAGCCATAGTTCTGACTGTTTGGTTCATTGAGTGACACTAAAACAATCCCTTCTTCTTTTCCCATATACACACTCACTAGCACTTCACGGTTAGTGTTAATGGGAAAGACATTTAAAAGGGGTGAGGAAACTGTGAGTCACAAATACACCTTCCCTGTTGATTCCTGCTTTTTACCACGCGCACCTTTCATTTGCAAAACTGAGCGACAGTTTTCTCGCACCTCCGGAAACCACTAGCTCCGAAAAGGAGCATTATGTGAAGCCGGTTCATAGATCAAGCCTGGTATTATAATTTTGTTGCATCATTTTACATCTCTGAGTCTAAGGTTGCTGATTTATAAATTTGTTCAAACAGAACATATCTTTCTCTTCTTAACAGTGTCACTTCCCTATGTCTCGCCCATATAAATCCCTAGCAACCTTTCTGCTGTGATCTATACAGTCCATGGATTTCAGGACACAAAACTGATGGAGCCTGGTTTTGAAATGACATAGTGTATCAGTCTCAGCACCTTCATTCAGAGTTAGGGACTCCAGGTTCAAATCCTACCCATAAGTGCTTTGCGATGAGACTTTGAAGAGGTACTGACTGTGTAATCAAGGCAGTTTGAGTATGATGCTCTATGTGGTGGAGCAGAGGCGGTGTATCCAGACTTCTGTGTAGGTGTCGAGACTCATGCTTGTGACCCTAATCTAGATGGCTGAAGAGTTTGCACAGGAGCTCTTAAAGGGCAATCACTGCAAAGTCACTACATGCCCCCAAAGTCACTTAAAATCTTATTTTCAAAGATGTCAAGAATGTAAGGTATGTAACACTGTAGATTGTACTTCTGTAACATGCCATATGCTTGCATAGTTATATCTATCTGCATTTCTAACGTAACTGTTGGAGTGTCTACTCCATTCTTTCGCATACAAGGGCTCTTAGAATGCTACAGGTTCAGTCCAAATGCTACCAAATCTATGAATTCTTTCCCCGGGCAAGCAGGATGTTCTTCTACCTTTCACATGTATAATTCATAATACTTCTGATATTGAAATATAAACTTGCCAATGTCTACTTTGCCTGCTGTTTCCTAGTTCCATTGAGAAGATGATATATTGGATCTCTAATTTGAGCACTTATCATAGTGACGAGCATATACGATTTTTCCACTAATGTTCCTGTGAATTAAATACCATGACAATTATCATTGAGAGCAAAAGAAGAGAGCCTGGCCCTATTTCTTTCTTCTACTTCCCTTTCATTACAGATGCAGTGTTTTATCAAAGGCACTGCTTCGGGCTTTTGTTCACCACTGTGTGAAATGAATTCCAATATTGGAATCCTGGGGCTCCCAATGCCATATCCAGCACCAGTAAATTTGGTCCTTGGTGTTACTTGAGGACAGATGATCCACGGCCAAGCAAGAGTGGAAAGACATCCAGCTGTGCACCCATGCCTGGCCTGGGTGCCTCCTCACATTAGGATGTCCATCCTGCTCTTTTTCCTTCTGCAGTAACAACTGATGCAGGGCCCGGCATCAGGCTCATTGGCAGATGTTCTGCTGGTGATCTTGCTATTAAATAGCTCAGAATGACAGGACATTGAGCTGTGATAAGTACTTTCTACCTACAGCGTACCACAGAGCTTCTCGGGTTAACGACTTGAAGCCGCAATAATTAAACCTGTCTGTTGTTTCAAAATCCAGACTGAACTGGCAAAGTGAAACAGAGAACCGTGTTGTTGTAGGTCAGAAGAAAATG
The DNA here is from genome assembly GCF_007827085.1 of Peromyscus californicus insignis. NCBI lineage: Eukaryota > Metazoa > Chordata > Mammalia > Rodentia > Cricetidae > Peromyscus > Peromyscus californicus. Next base: position 15,451,078 of record NW_026294458.1, on the reverse strand, counting down.
AAGATGTAAGTTCTACACACCTTGTATCATATTGTCTTCTCTGCTCATAAAACTCCTTTCAAGACACGATCTTGCAGCCTCCCTCCACACTCCCAGCCAGTGCTGAGGTCTGGAGCTCTCTCATTTTCTCAATGACCTTGTAGCTCTTCTTCAACTCTGCCATAAATAACCCATAAAAGGAATTGAGAGTCCTGGTGTGCCACTTCTGTACTAATAGTGGATCTGTTTGTTTGACTTTGCATTGGGAGCTTTGCATTCTCTAGTCTCAGCCCATTGTCAGGAACGTATTTTCTTCTGTGTTTATATATACAGTCATCAGTTCAACTAAAAGATAGAGTATATATTAACTGCTTTTGCATCAGTGTGAGCATGTTGAAACTGTTATTATGGTGTAGGAAAATCATTTATTCATCATTCATCTCATATGTCCATTTTCTTTTCTTTTTTAAAAAAATTTTTTTTTTGAGACAGGGTTTCTCTATGTAACAGCTCTGACAGTCCGGGAGCTCACTTTGTAAACCAGGCTGACATCACACTCACAGATATCCACCTGCCTTTGCCTCCTGAGTGCTAGGATTCAAGGTACTTGCTGTCATGTCCAGCATATGTCCATTTGAAAGAAAGCGACTTTCAAATGCCATTTCTCTGATATTACCAACAAAAAGAGTGCTTTCTTCTCGTTAACCTTACATAATATTCTTCTGCATTTATATTCCTCATTCATTCAACAATATCAATTGCGTATCTGCTCTGTCTCAGGGTTCTTACAAAAACCAGGAACATGAATAAACAAAACAGAACAGGTTCCTTCTTCTACTTAAACTTACATTCTAGTGGCAAGAGTTGAAAAAAAAAATCGAAAGAAGATGGGATAATAGAGAGGGCTGAAGAAATGGTTCAATGGACAATGTGTTTGACACACAGGCATGAAGAGCTGAGTTCAAATCCCCAGAACCCATGTAAGGCTGGATGTGACAGCATACGTCTATGCTCCCAGTATTTGAGAACAGTATGTGAAGCAGAGATAGGAGAATTCTTAGAAGCTTGGCACCAGCTGGCCTGGTACAGGCTGTGGCAAATGAGCCTGTCCCAAATAAGGTAAAGATGGAGATGGCCGCCTGAGGTCGCCTCTGACTTCCACATGCATGCTATGTCACATGCTCATCTGCACACACACGTGAATATACAAGCACACACACCCTACACAGACAAACACACACACACACACACACACACACACACACACACACACACACACACAAAGATTTTTTTAAAGGCATCACACAGATATGTCACATAATAGAGGTAAAAATCAGACACACGGGATGGGGTAAGAATAGGACAGAACTTGTGATTTTAAATAGTGTCCGTGGGCAGTTGCTCTAAAAAGACAGCTTTTGAATGAAGACATGAATAAGAGACTGGACAGATTTAATAGTCCATATAGAACTCCTAAGATATCAAAAGAAAGAGCAAAGTGCCTGTATCTGGAATACAATAGACAAGTGAAAAAAATACTCCACGAAGCTCAGATACTGGGAAGGGACACCCTTAATTAATTCTTTATAGGATGCTGTTACAGTGTTTTCTTTGTTCCTAATTAAATAGAATATGTATCATACATAGTCCCAGCAGCAGGAAACACAAAACATTCAGAAACTGGAAATTTTAAGCATAATTTAAGGCAGACTTGATGGAACAGGCCTTTAGTCCCAGCACTGGGAGGATCTCAGTGAATTTGAAGTTAGCCTGTTTTACATAGTGATTTCCAGGCTGGCTAGAGCTATATAGTGAGACCTTGTGTCTTAGGGTTTCTATTGCTTGGAAGAGACACCACAACCACAGCAACTCTTGTAAAGGAAAACATTTAATTGGGCTGGCTTACAGGTACAGGGGTTTGAAACCTCTTGGATGGATGGAAGCAGAAGGGCATCTTGTTCTTTATATTTTAGCAAGAGAGTTCTGCCTGTTTTGAGGAAATAAAGTTAAGGCCAGCATAACAGCATTGAGAAGTGCCTTAGTAAACAAAATATGAGACGGTGGAGATTTGGGTCGCATGCTCTCAAGGGAGTAGAGAGATGTGCCTGTGGTAAGATGTGCCTGAAAGCTGTAGTTGTGAATGTTAACTGACATGATCTTCTGCCAGATAAGATGAGTAATGTGAAAGCAGAAGAGGAACCAGCATGAAGCCACACTTTTGGTCTGAGCAAGCAGAAAGATTTATGGTTTTGATGGGGGAGAGAGGTTAGGAATTCAGGGTTGGGTTGCCATTTTTAGTTTTGTTTGTTTAAGTTTAAGATGTTCTTGGATTTGAAGGGATGTTGTTTATGATACAGGTTACTGACACAAACACACCATTTAATAGATAGGTTTTAAAGGGATATATATATATATATATATATATATATATATATATATATATATATATATATCACATTTAAGTCATCAGAAATTACCAAAAAAAATCACTCATTAAAATGCCCAAGGGGTAGTACTGAAGTGAAGCATCAAAGTTATGGAAATGAAGATAATGAGAAAAATCTAACAAGAGTATGGCAGGAGAAAAGCCTTAGGAATGTAGAGTCCTGGAAGTAAACAAAGTGAAGGGAATGATCAATATGCCAGATGCAAGGTCTGGATTAAGTTAAGTTCTCTGTTGGATTTGAACACTGATGTGATCACTAGAGAATCTACTGGTAAAATAGAACAAAAGAATTTTGGAGAGTGATGGAAACAAATTTCTCAGGGGAATGTCTTCAACAGTGTAGAGAACAAAAATGAGGTTCCAACAAATTTGAAGTAATCTGGGTGAAAAGGGAACAGGGACATTAGGTGGTGGAGGAGATGCAAAGGGGCACCAAGAAGTATTTTGTCACTTCTTTCCCATCCTGCTGAAAGCCAGGAGACTCCACTTCTGAACTGCAATCTGTGTTTGTTATGAAAGCATTTACGACATGGGCATCCCTTCAGGATTGCATGCAGATACAAAGATAGATGGAAAGGAAAAAATTAAAGGTGCAGAATCGGCATGAGAAAATGATCTAGAGTGAGTGGAATCCAGTGCACTAGTTGGGAGAATGTTTATTACCACACAGTTAAATGGAATGAGTCATGGTAGAAGGTGAGTAGACATTATGCTTGAGCTTTGAAATCAAAGTCTTTGTCTTCGGGTTTTTATTGCTATGAAGAGACACCATGACCACAGTCACTCTTTCGAAGGAAAGCATTTAATTTGGGCTAGCTTATGGTTTCATAGGTTTAGTTCATTATCATCATGATGGGACAGGGAGGCCTGCAGGCAGACATGGTGCTGGAGAAGGAACTAAGAATTCTACATCTTGATATAAAGACAACAGGAAGTGAACAGAGATACCAGGTGTGGCTTGAGCATATGTGAGATCTCAACGCATGCCTCCACAGTGACACACTTCCTCCAACAAGGCCATACATACTCCAACAAAGCTACACCTGCCAATAGTGCCATCCCCTACGGGCTTATGGGGGCAATTACATTGAAACTACCACAGTCTTCTAAAGTTTTTTTTTCCTATTGATCTCTAAATTTCAAAACAGGGTAATCAGTCTAAAGTGAGAGCAGGAGAGGAAATTATGGTTGTTAGATTCTAGACAGAAGAACCACATAAGAGATAGTCATTTAAAAAGGTTGGAGTCAATAACCCAGAACAATATAGCAAGATTTGGAAAGAGCAATAAGAATTTACAAGAGAATTTTGGTCATGGAATTTGTAAAAAGCAGTCAACATAGTTATTTGTTTGTCTTTGTCACATGGGTTATGCATGTACAGAAGGTAAATGGGTGAAGAATGAGTTACTAAGTAGGGATTGAGAATGCAAGCCAAATTATGGTTGTGTTGATTGGTTATGGGATTTAAGCCACATAAATAATGAAACTAGTGCAAGTGTTTAGGAATAAAGAAAGGTCTTAAGAATGAACCAATGATCTTGTTAAGGAAAACTGAATGTTGAAGTTGTCTAGGTTGGGAGTAAGGTCAGAAAAAAATGAAGTATAGAACATGTATGAAATTATAATGCTGATTATTATGGGTTTGGGTTCATGTGTGACTACTAATAAAATTAGTTTGACTGATTCCAGAAGAAATACGATGGGAGACTGGGTCATGTTGAGAGAGGTAGAGTCCTGTAAGGAACAGATTTTAATATTTTAGATCTGACTGCAGAGTATTTTTTGTCATAATTAATGAAATAAGGACATAGCATGATGGGATTATGGGATCAGTTACAATATTCTCTAAGTAAAAAAGCATGATGAAGCTGTGTCTGCAGTAGAAAAAGTTGAAGCCTTGTGAGTACCATATGCCATTCTCGGGCTATCTCATAAGCCAATGTAATGCTACTGAGTGAGATAAGAATGAAGCTCTTGACTTCCTTCCTGCCTTGAGTGATTGATTTTCATGTTCTATAATTCCGTGCAACAGTTCCTTAAATTGTATTCTTTGCTTTCTTGTTAAGGCCTCTATACCATCCAAAGTCACACACAGAAGACACTTCATAAAACATTTTGATATAAAAACAAAGCTCTTCTAACTTACTATTGAATACAAACAATTCCATTTCACTTGAACTTGGTACACACATATGAATATGAACATGTTTAAATGCTTATCATGAGGTCCTAGAGCCTTGAGTGTCCTACCCATGTAAAAGTGATACTGCATAGAGAGCCATGAAACTTAACCACAAAACCCACCACCTGTTTTCACTTCTCCAAGTTGTTAGAGCTTCAGTCATCTCTAAGTATTGAGGTACTGTTTGCCTCTACTGCTCACTACTTGTTTACCACATAAACTTCTGCTCAGCAATTGATACTAAACAAAATCATCACGTTCTTGACAGAACATAACAACAGATTTTTATAACCCCATACCCATCCCCCTGTTTAACAATAATAACAGTCTAAATCATTAGGGAATCCAGTTCTTCCTGTTCTGAATTCTTGTTTCATGGATAGATGAGACTCAGAAGACAACAGTTTAAATATCATTCTGTAAGTAGGATGTTCCTGGCCACAATAATTAGTTAACAGAAGGCAAGTCAGACAAACTACTCCAAAGAAATTCTGCTAGGTCTATGCTTGCCAATTAAGGAAAGAAAATTGTATTTCCATGAAGTTTCTAGGAGAATAGGAATTGCTAAGTCATTCTTGACTATCTAGCAAGGCACCATCTAAATTAAGCCACCTCAGGGGAAGAACAAATTATGAAGAGGATGGCTTGAAATCTATTGTTGAACTCTTTCACTAAGCACTGTCTAAAGCAACTTCTGTCTCTGGAGCTTTCAATCACACATATCAGAAAATTTTCCACTTTTCTGAAAGCAATAAGTATGGGCATCTTTGCTTATAAATAATTGGCCATAATTAACATAATAATTTTGACATGTTATGAATCAGAAGTCCTGAGTCAATTAATCACAACCCCAGATCTGGAGAGTTTTTGACCTTGTAGGACCCATTTATAGGAACATTAAGTGTCTTCGACAGTGGGAAGAAAAGACCTTGTCTAGGGGTGTGTTCCTGTGCTGTAGCCCTCTCTTTATACTTCTCGTGTGATGGATAACCGCAGTCAGGCCATTAATGTAGAGATAATTAACCAAAGATAATTAAAGGGAAATGATTCTTTCTTTTGAAAGCCATGCAAAGTCTACAATTAAAGATTCACTCAATTATGACGGTGCCCATATTCAACACAAGTCACACAGTCTTAAAACAAAACCTGCCCTTGAAAGAAACAGAACAAAGTTTAAAATCAAAATATGCCAAAGAACTGATTTCTATTACATTCCATCAAGTCATATGCCCCAAGCAAGAGCTTTCAGTGTGTTTCATTCAAGTATTTCAATCTTGTATTCAAAACTATAAGTTGATTAATTAATTAGCAATCATTAATTCAGAAACAACCCAGAACAGATCAGTGAAAGGTAACAAAGAGACTCAGAGAACACTTCTCTAAATGTTTCAATATACTTCCAATATAACACCTCCAATATACTTCAAAACTTCAAAAAACAGGTCAAAGACATATCCTATTAGTTGATTGGGGGAGATATATTATCTTTTGAAGAATTACCAGACAAGAGAGGAAAGAGATGCAAGGAGCCTTCACTTGTGGAGAATGACAGTCATATCTACAGCATGTCTATAATAGGTGACATCATTTTGTTTCACATCCCTTGATCTGGCAAAGCCGGGCTAGATATTTTGTTCAGAGAACTGCATAATTGTATGAAGCAGGTCATAGTGATTAGGCAACAAATTCAATTCAAAGTGGATATTGACTTGCCCCTAAGAGTATGTCTGATTGCTTACGTAGATAAGAACTCCATGAAAAAGGTCTCTGCACTGAAGCAATTAATTATGCTTTTTAAGATTTACTTCTTTTATGTGTATGTTTTTATATATTTTAGTTAAAATATAATTCCATCATTTTCCCCCTTCCCTTTCCTCCCTCTAGTCCATCCCAAGTCCTCTCCCTCCAACTGCTTTCATGTACCCTCAAGTCTCAAATTGATAGCCTCTAGCCTCTTTTTCTTTATTTTCGTGCATATATACACATATACATGTATGTGTGTTTATGTGTATGCCTGTATAAGTATGCACAGATATAAACAGAACCTGCAGAGTCCATTTTTGTTATTTGTGTGTCTATGGCTTCAGCAATGAGGGGCCTCATCCCTGGGAGAGGATAATTCTCCCTCTCTAGGGAAGTCAATAGATTTCTGCAGTTCTTTGGTTAGGGTGGAACTTCCCTGTGAGATTCCCCTCTTCCACATTAGCATATCTATTGATACTGCCATTGTTCCAGTCTTGTTCACGCAGCTGTTTCCAGGAGCGACTGCTTCAGAGTAGAAGTCCTGCTATTCTGGATCTTTCCATCTTTCCATCCTTTCTTCAGCAATGTTGCTTTAGCCGCAGATGCAGGAGATGTGATGTAAATTGTTTCCAGTGGGGCTGAGCTCCCTACAATCCACTGATCTCTGTATTGTAGCAAGTTGTGGGTTCCTTTGATGGTGTCCATTGGCTGTAAAGAGAAGTTTCTTTGGTGGGAGGTTGGAGGGGAGACACTTACCCAGCAAACATGGCTCTCAAACCCATATGGATATTCTGACTGCAAGTATAATGTTCATTCCCTGCATGTTTGGTGTCTGCAGATGTCAAGAAGAGGGCATCAAATTCCCTGAAATTAGAGTTACAGATGATCGTGAGCTGCCATGTGGGTTCTGGGAACTGAACCAGGGTCCTCTTAACCATTAACTTAACAAGTTAGTGATTAACCATTAACCAACAAGCACTTAACAAGTGCTCTTAACCATTGAACCACCTTTCCCATTCCTCAATTAGTTATGTTTGTGGATAGTCTTCCTTTAAGAACAGATGTTCTCTTCCAACTGCATAATTCGTTTCTATCTTTCTGACCTTGTATTTTCCTGTAAAGAACTGTGTGGGGGTGATTGTAGGAACTGGCTGAAAAGAGGCTAATGAAAATTGGCAAGGTCTACGAGTCTTGGGTACTTTAAGCCATTAATCATATCAAGATAGCAACAGGCCAGAGAGCTGTCCTCACTTCATAGGTGAGGAAAAGCACAGTCAGAAAAACCACTAACTTATTCAAAGATCAAACAACCATCAAAAGCTAGATAAATCTCTATCCAGTGTCTAAATTCTCTCCACAAATCAGTCTGTCTCATAACATCACAAACCAAATTGGTTCTTATGTGGTTGTCTACATTTTGGCAATGATGACATATTGTGATGTTATCAAGAATGGTTTCACAATTACTAAGCCTTACTATTTTGCCTTTACAGACTATAATAAGACTACGTAAATTGTCCTGTGAGATAAAATATAGTTTTTGCTTGCTGTTGTGGCAATAGCAATAAATCACATTCATATACCATTTTACAGTTTCAAAATATTTCCACACTTTATGTCTCCTTTTACTTCCATTCTTATAACAACCTGGGAAGTAAGCAGAGCCAACATTATTCTCACTGTTTTATAGTTGAAAAGTTGAGGGATAGATAAGAAGTTTGCTCGAATAAAATGAAGAGGCTGTACAAAACACAGTTTATTTATTCATTTCTGTATTTAGTCTTTCAACAAATTTTTTTTTGCACAACCATTGCATAACACATACTCTTATTTTTAGCTACATCCAGTCTAATACTGTTCTAGTTAGTTTTCTACTGCTGTGATAAACACCTGACCAAAAGCAACTTGGAGAAGAAAGGTCTTATTTGGTTTACATGCCCCAATCATAATCCATCCTTGGGTAAATCAGGGCAGAAACTCAAGTGTGAGCAGAGGCAGAGACCAGGAAGAATGCTGCTTACTGACTAGCTTCCATGACTTGCTCAGCCTGCTTTCTTATGTAATCCAAGACCAATTGCCCAGGATGACATCTCCTACAATGGCTTGGGTCCTCCCACATCAATCAGTAATCAACAAAATACCTCACTTACCTAAAGGCCAATGTGATGGAGGCATTTTCTCAGTTGAGATGACCTTTTTCCAGTTGACTCTGCCAAAAAATTACCCAGCACAAGTCTTTGCTTCATAAGTTTAAACATTAAATTAGAAGATGTATTGAATATGTTAATAATAACAATTGCAATAGCAACATATTTCTAATCTCACCCTATTCTTCTATTAAGAGAAGATCACTTTGAGTGAAGCTATTAATTTTCACTGCCAAGAACAGCAAATTCATAACTCTGCTGTTAATGTGTGATGTGATCTAACATGAAGGATCTGCTCACAGGACAATGGGGTTGGATAGATCAGTCATCCTCTGAAATTCTAATAGAGAAACACTGAAGAAAATACAGTGCTTTATGGGATAGAAAGGAAGAAGAAGATATTAAAGGGAGGGGTTGAGGAAACAGGAGATAGACTTTTGGGCAAAATGGAAGCTCTAGTAAGGAAGTAGCTTTGGCTATTATTCTGAACATACATCACTACTCTGTCATGTCATGTATTTAAAATGGATAAAAAGAGTCAGAGAAGATATGAAGCAAAAAAGAAAACATCCTCATGAAAGAAGAGAAAAAAAGTAGTCTTAAAGAAGAGAAAAAAGTAGTCTCAAGACAACAAGTTGAAGCCATGTTGCCTCTGTGAGACAATAACATTGTCCATTGTTAGAATTTGCTTTTAAAAACATGACATTTGCAGAAATTATGCGTGGCTTCATTTCACCCATGTGATAGACACTTTCAGTATAAGTCAGAAGCCAAAATGAATGCCACTTTCGATAGATGAGGGTATTAATTTTCTAACATTTTTATCCATTGACCAAAGGCACTCAAGGTCACAGAAATGCATAAAGTTACAAGTAAGAAAATGGTATCCCTACCAGACTGGAAAATGCCTGTACCCACGGAGCCCATATTTGTACTAATAGAAATATTCAACAGAGCATTGATTAGAAAATTTGTTACAAAAAAGGATTGTCCTACCCCCTATATACCAGGCAAGGCATCTACATAATTACTTTCAGAGATAAAATCCCATTATTCAAAATTTGCAGGAGTTTCTAAAATTTGGCCATGGATTTTCTACGTAGAGATGTAACAAGTAAGTAGACAACAGACTTATCAAGCAGAAAAATTCATTTGACTATGACTACAGGAAAGGAAGAGATAAGAAAGAGAATTTAAAATAAGTATGCTGCTGCATTTCAAATGCTCAAAGTGATGAAAGGGGAAAAATCTACAAAAAAGAAAAAGAATAAAAGATCATGATACAAAAATAAACATATTTGGCTGTCAGTGAACTTTGTAACAGCAAAATTTGATGCTAGTCAACTTTTGGAATAATATTATGAAAATACTGAGAAAAATAAGTAAGACTGTCAGCCTAAAATTTATATCCAGCTAAGTCATAATTCATAACCATAAGGAAGTAATGACAGTTCACAATAACAAATTTAAAAAAAAATGGTAAGTAAAAACGTCCTTCCCATGAAATTAATAAACTGACAATATATCAAAAGGAAAAGGCAAAGTAAGCAAGAAGGAGCCAAGAATTAACTAAACATAAGCAAAGAAGGCAAACTTAAAATAATGATTTTTTTCCCTTATGTAAAAATGAAGTGTAATTGAAATAAAAGATTACAGGAAAGTCAAATAAGGAGTAATTAAGATGGCCTCTAAAGTAGACTTGTCCCTTTGATGTTCTTCAGGACAAAGAAACATTTGATTCTTCAGAAACTGTCAGTCTAGTCAGTATATTCTAGTATATAAACAGAACGTAAATAATTGGCTTCAAAACAAGAGACAAAGAGGAAAGTTGTAAATAATACAGACGGAAGGACAAGTTCATCTGTCCAGCTAAGACACGAAAAGGAGGGAGCAAAAGAAGCATGATAGGAAGTAGGGCCCAGCTCAGTGATGGAGTGGTTATGTAGTATGCATAAGCCTCCAGCCATACATACATACACACACACACACACACACACACACACACACACACACACACACACACACATACATGTACACACACACTCACACACACACACAGAGTTCTCTAGTTGGGGAGTGGAGAGGAAAATCAGTAGAGGAAAAAGGAAGGAGGGACAAATACTACCAAGGTTGTTTAATAAAGGAATCAAGTTATTTTGTATTTACCCAAATTATATATAATACATATATGTGTATGTATGTGTATATGTGTACATAAATTAAACAAGAGTCACAGACTAACAAAAATCCCAGTACCCAGCATGAGACACCTTCTTTTGGGTTGTTGGCTAGAGAAGTCAATGAGACTATTATTAAAGCAGTATAGGCTACTGATGTTGCCCTTGGTTATCTCTCAGAGGCTGAAGGTAAGTCCCTGTTGCTGAGGACACCACACACTTAGGACAAAGAACTCAGATGATTCAATCTGGATCTAACCTAAAGACTTTCTTTCTGTGGTCTAGCTTCCAAGTACCAGAAAATACTATACAAGCTGCTAAGGGTGTGAAGCAATTGCTAGCACTATCCATCTGTGATATATATCTGACCAACAGCTGTCTAATTGGACTTAACCCATGTCCAACAAGAGGGAAATCATACCTACTCAACTAATTGGGGCTAATGAGGTCATGGATCTTAGAAAAGAACCTAATACCACCACCTTTACAAGAACAAATTAAAACGTATGCCCAGAGATAGGTGTAGTGATCACTCCTTATCAACACAAAGCAAAGAACAAGTGACCTTGGCAAGCCCAGGATCAAAAGATATAACATAACCTGTGCATCAAAGGCTCTGGGAACTTGTTGCAAGAAAAAGCAGAAAGACTGTACAAACCAGAGGTCGAGGAAATCTGCTATGAGATTGCATGTCCTAGAACTGGCTGCCTAAACAAGACCTGAACAGTGACAATATCAATAGATATGCTAATCCATAAAGGGTTAAATCTCATGGCAGGGGGTCCTACTAATGACTGATGAGAGAGGGAGAATTAGTCTTTCTCAGGAAAGAGCCTCCTAATTGGTTATCCAATACGAAGTAGCCAGTCCCTGTAATTATATATATATATATATATATATATATATATATATATATATATGTATATATATATGTATATCTATGTATATGTATATATATATATTATACACACACACACACACAGCAACAAAAATGAGCTCAGTGGGCTGTATTTGTATATTTGTACATACATACATAGAGGTAGATATACATCAGCAGTAATAATCAGAGAAAAAGAGACTACCAACTTGAGAGCGAGTAGGAAAATGGATATTGGAGAGTCTGGAGGGAAAAAAGGGAAGAGGTGAGATAATTATATTTTAACTGAGAAACATTAAAGAAAAAGAAGAAAAACCTATGTTATACTTTGGACATGGCTTGGTACCTCTCTAGAGGATTTATGTATTAATATGTAATCCCCATGAGGAGGTATTAATCTGGTCATGGTGTTTAGAGGAGACACTTTCCCGAGGTATTTAAGATTAAATAAGGTCATGAGGAAGGAATGCCTATGATTGAACTCTGTGGCTGCATAGGAAGAGGGAGACCTGAGTACACACAAGCACATTTTTATCTCTTCTCATGATGTCCTGGGCATCTTGGAACTTTGTCAGCAACAAGATCATTACCAAACAAGTTGTCCTCAATGCTGGGCCAGGACTATGAGCTAAAATGAAATTCTTTTTTGACATTACCCAACTTCAGATACTTTATTATAATAAGAGAAACTTGAACTAGTTCAAACTGACTTCAGATGTATTAGTAACTGATAAGCATTAGTACCTCTGAAAAAGTTAAAGTGCTTAGAATACAAAATATGAAATTTGGATAGACATGTAAGTAAAAACATTGAAACTTGTACATCTGGCTTCGTACAACTGATTACATCTGCTGAGGAAGAGGGAGGCCAAAGAATACAGGGAGTGGATCCATCAGCAGGGCTCCACTAGAGTTAGGGCAGGGATGGATCAGAAGGGCTCCACTAGGGTTAGTTAGGACAGAAGAGCAGAAGAACTCCACTAGAGTTAGGACAGGGGTGGATCAGAAGGGCTCCACTAGAGTTAGGACAGGGGTAGATGAGAAGGGCTCCACTACAGTTAGTTAGGACAGGGGTGGAGCAGAAGGGCTCCACTACAGTTGTAGCTCTTTGTTTCTTTTAGAAAAAGTCTTGAAGGAAATGTAACATTATCCGATGTTATTTCTGTGTGATGAATGTAAGTTGTTTTTTTTTTTTCATACAATGTCTTCTGCTTTCTGATCACAGCTCCCCTACCCCATCTCCACCCAGATCCTCCCCACCTCCCCATCTGTTCATCTCCACACCTTTTCTCCCTCGCTCTTAAGAAAAAAAAAAACAGGCAAATAAAAAAGACAAGAATAAAACAAAATGAACAAACTAACAACAACAACAAAGAAGAAACAAAAAGCATATGAAATTCATAAATAGATGTGTACACACACACACACACACACACACACACACACACACACACACACACACGCCCCAAATCAGAAACCATGATATACATGCAAAAGACCACTAAAGTTAAAAAATGCCCAAACAAAACATTATGAGACAGAAAAAAAATATCCAAAACATACCTTTGAGTTCATTTTGTATTGGTCATTTACTTCTGGGCATGGGGCCTGTCCTTAAGCACGGTTTTTGTGCCCAACAGACTTCCTTGGAGAAACTATTTTATCCTGTGTGAGTGTTGTTAATTGGAGACAGCTTCTTGGTTAGAGATCGGTGCTCCTGTCTACTTCTCCATCTCAGCACTGGGACCCTGTCTGATTTGGACCTGTGCAGACCCTGTGCATGCTTCCACAGTTTCTATTAGTTCATGTATGCAGCAGTCCTGCTGTGTCTGAGAGATACTGCTGCTTTGATATTATCCATCCCTCTGAGTCTTATAATCTTTCTGCCTTCTCTTCTGCATAGTTCCCTGATCCCTGAGGGGAGGTGTATTAGTCAAGGTTCTCTAGAGAAACAGAACTTATAGAACAAATATATATATATATATATATATATATATATATATATATATATATATATATATTAGACTTATTAGAATGGCTTAAAGGCTGTGGTCCAGCTAGTCCAACAATTGCTGTCTACCAACAGAAGACCCAAGAATCTAGTAGCTGTTTAGTCCAAACGGATGAGTTTCTCAGTTGTTCTTCATTTTATGCTGGAATCGTGAAGAAGTAGGCTCTAATGCCAGTGAAAGGGTAGACTTGCCAGCAAATATGAGGTCAACCAGGCAAAAAAAAAAAAAGCAACCTTCCTTTTTCCATGTTTCCATAGGCTGCCAGAAGAAAGTGTAGCCCAGAATAAAAGTGGATCTTCCCAGCTCAAAAGATCCAAAATATCTCAATTAAAAGTGGGACTTTCCCACTTCAAATGATTTATTTAAGAAAAATTCCCTCACAGGTGTACCTAGCACTTAGGTTTTTAGTTAGTCCCAGATGTAGTAAAGTTGACAACCAAGAACAGTCATCACAGGAAGGTAAATTTCATGTTGTTGCTTTAATTTTTAATGTGTTTATTTTAAATTGGAATAGCAATTTTATGTTACTAGGTGACTGAAATAAGGTTGTGGACTCTTGTTTTTTACCTGAAGTCAGTGAGTAATTCCAGCCTAGAGCATCCAGGAAAATGAGCAGTGGGCAATCTTGGGTTCTTTTGAGATGGGATCTCTATCTACTGTCACATATGTCTCTAAAATCTATTTTACTTAAAGCAGTTTAAAAATGACCCATGTTTCATTTAAACAAGGTAATAGTATTCATACACATGTCAGCCCAAGAAAATGTAAGAAGATTTTTCATACTGCTGATCAGTGTTAACATACCCCGTGGAGGTTTAATCAGGCACAAACAAGAATGGAATTGTTTCATTTTAAGGAAAGTAGATAGACTTGGAGTCGTGATGTTAAGTAAAACCAGACTCACAGAGACAAATCTATTTTCTCTCATATGCAGAAACCAGGACACATATAAATGAGACAGATATGCCGAAGGAGGAATTATGAAGAGAATGGGGACAAAGGTTTGGAGGAAAACAGAAGGTAATAGGAAATGAATATGATCACAGCACAATATAAACAAGCATGAAACTGTCAAAATGAAACCTTTTTTAAAATTTTGAGACAGGATCTAATGTAACCAGGCTGACTTCAACCTTTCTATGTAATTAAGAATTGTATTCTTAGGGCAGTGATGGTGCACGCCTTTAATCTCAACATTTGGGAGGCAGAGGCAGGCAGATCTCTGTGAGTTCCAGGCTACTCATGTCTACAAAGGGACTTCCAGGACAGCCAGGGTTACACAGAGAAACCAGTGTCAAAACAAAAAAAGGAATTGTATGCAAGGGGTTGTGAAACAAACAAACAAACAAACAAACAAATAAACCCTCAGACAAGACTATTCTGTTATTAAGGGGAAGGTTTTTATCGTAGATAAGAGTGAGAGAGAAAGAGAGTATCAGTGGGCATCTGGGAGAGTCTGACATTGCTACCCCTCAGAAGACAGAGAGAAGAGCAGAGAGAAAAATCGGAGAGAGAAACAGACTGACAATTGCCAGGGCTATGGAAGCAGAGAGACAGCAAAAACAATGGAAGAGACCTTCCAGTTACAAGGCAGGAGGAGGGCAGGTTAGCTGGAACAGCCTGGGTACTATCATGGGGCTCTGATCTGTTGGAGGCTTGTTTGAGTGAATAGAGAACTAGATGCTGGGTCTGGAGATGGGGGCGGGGGAGATGTAGGAGCAGATAAGAAATTAATGGCTATTCCTGGCAAACAGAAACCCACTTTTCAAAGTTTCTAAGGAATGCAGAGTGTTTACTCTATCAGAGTCCAGTCTAAGCTGAGCTCAAATTGTTATTTGGGGGTAGGAGAGGCTGGGACCTGACAAGAATGACCATGAATTCTTCCTGCCTCAATGTCCCAAGTGCTGGGTTAACAGGCATATGCCCCTACACCTGCTTGGAGTTATAGTAAGACTGCTACTAGGATCTGTTACACATGAAGATGGTGACTGAGAAAACCTACAAGCTAGATACACATAAAAACTGGTGATGCAATTAAACCTGAGTTCAAAGACTTTAAAGCAGAGACCCCAGACAGGTAAATCCCGTTTTGAGGGCAGGACATGGGAAAGCATAGCCTAGTTCTAACAGTGAGGGGGATGAAAGAATGAATTATCTTTTCTCTGCTTTCTACTCTATTCCAGCCCTCAGCAGAGTGAATGACTTGTGACCAATGAGGGAGGAGAGAATCCAAATGCTGAGTCTATCTGGAAACATCTTTGCAGACCCCCCAAATAGTGTTTAATCTGAGTATTCTGTCCTTCAAGTTCACATGTAAGTTTAACAACTACACTTAACTGTACAGCTAGAGAATCAAGCATCACCTCCAACTATGTTAGCATCCAGAGGAAGTAATACTGGTATCTACCTTAGCTGTATACATGTGTTGAAAATATTCATGTCTTCTTTATTTTTGTTATTAATATTTCTACTTTTTTGAGATTGTCTTAGTCAATGTTCGATTGCTGTGAAGAGACACCATGACCATGTGACTCTTATAAAGAAAAAAATTCAATTGGGACTGGCTTACAATTTTAGAGGTTTTGTCCATTGTCATCATGGTGGGGAGCATGGCAGCATGCAGTCAGGCATGGTGCTGGAGAAGTAGCTGAGAGTTCTATATCCAGATCCATAGACAGCAGGGAGAGCCACTGGGCTTGGCTTGGGGATTTTGAAAACCTCAAAACCCACCTTCACTAAAATGCTTCCTCTAACCTCCTAAGTCTTTCAAATAGTACCACTCCCTGTTGACCAAGCATTCAAATCTATGAGCCCATGAGGGCCACTTTCATTCAAACCACAATAGAGATTATAATATAATTGCATCATTAATCCCCTTAACTTTCCTCCATTCAACCCCTCCCATGTACTTTTTTCAAGCTCTCCTTTAATATATGTAGACATAGATATAAACACACACACACACACACACACACACACACACACACACACACACACACACACACTAAATACATAAATACAATATGTTCAGTCCATATAATGTTACTTGTATTGTGTGTCTTCAGGACTGACCATTTGGTATTGGTAACAATTGCATGTGCTCTTCCCTGAGAAAGGTATGTCAGGGAAGCTACACTTATGAAGTCTCACCAACCTGGCTATCTAACCATATTCTGGTCAAGGACAACACCAACAGACATGCTGACATGAATGGGCAGCACTCAGGAGGCTTCAACCCTAGACAAAGACCAATGGGCAACTAAAGAACGCTGAGAGCATGAGAACCAGTCTTTCTCACATCTTCTCAATGTGATGCTTTTTTTCTCTCCTCATTTCAATGTGACTCTCTGCATCTGTAGTGCACTATGTCTTAAGTCATACTCTGATGCTCAATGATAAACACATTAGCCTTCTCCCATTAATGTATTTTTTTCACTTTACTCTAACATTTAAATCCATCTGTGTTCTATGTTTAAGGTGTGCCATTGGTAAAGAGCATACGGTTGAATCTTTTCTTAATTCGGTTTCTCAATGTTCTGTTGTTTAATTGGAGTGCTTGTTTCAATTTACTTTAATTTAATCATTATGTGACCTCAATTCTCCTCCTTTCCCAATTATTCTGTTTATTTAGTTGCTTTCTGAACTTCTTCAGGCATAATGGACCAGTATTGTTAGTATTCCCCTTTGCTCTCTGAATTGTCTTTCAGCTAAATGAGGGTTATATTTGAATTATTATATTAGAAAATAAAATAAATATTCTGTAAACTATGGCAGTTTATATTAAAACCCTATGCTGAATTATCTTAGGACACTTTAAACTATATAATTGTTTTTATGCCCTGTATCTATTACAATGCAGTTGTCTTATATTTTACTTCTATATAATCAAAATATACACCATAGAATATTGTTATCTTATTTTAAATAGCTAATAGTATTTTGATAGTGCAGGACTCCTGCAAACAAATTGTCTCATATTCTTTTCTGTATAAAAAGTTTTTCTTTGAAGGAATTTTTTTACTGATCTAGATCAAAAACAGTAAGTAGTTTCTAGTTATTTATTTCACTGTTTTGCTCAGTAAAGTCTCTTTTATTTAGACACAATAAGTATCTTTTTAGGCCAGGTGGGGGTAGTACATGCCTTTAATCCCAGCAGAACCAGGCAGATCTCTGTGAGTTTGAGGTCAGCCTGTTCTACGAAGTGAGTTCCAGGACAGGCACCAAAACTACAAGAGAACCCCATGTCTTGAAAAAAACCAAAAAAAAAAAAAAAAGAATCATTTTAGATCTTATAATTGATAAGAATTTACACACATACACACACGTATATATAATGTGTATATATTAATAACATTTTTCTACTGTATGTCTATATATTTACAACTGTATATCCACCACCCTAATCACAGTATAGAATATTTCCATCATCTCCAAAAGTACCCTCTGAACTATTTCCAGTCGGTATACATGCTACTTTTCCTAGTGTGCTTTTCTGTTGCTCTGGTAGATACCATGACCCAAAGCTACTTGGGGAAGGAAGGACTTATTTCACATTACCGGCTCTATTCCATCACAGAGGGAAAGCAGATCAAGAGCTCATGGCAGGAACCTTAAGGCAGGAACTTAAGCAGAGTCCATATATGCTGATTTGAATGAGAATGCCCCCCACAAGCTCAAATGTTTAACTAGGTGATACCCAGTTGCTGGGCCTATTCGGGAAGGATTAAAAGGAATGGTCTTGTCAAAGGAAGTGTGTCACTTGGAATGGGTTTTGAAGTTTCAAGAGAAGCATGTCATTTCCGGTATTTCCTCTTTGTTTCCTACTCGTGGACTGAGATGTGAATTGTAGTTGTTCCTGCCACTATTCCTTTGCTACACTGTTGTGGACTCTAACACTCTAAAACCATCAGGCCATTTAAACTCTTTTTTTGAATTGCTTTGGTCATATTTTTGTTACAGCAATAGATAAGTAGCTGACACACCATGGAAGGAGACTAACAAGCACAATGAAACCCTTGTCATCTTGATACATACGTATATCACCATTAAAACATAATTATTCTTGTCTTATTTATCCCCAAGATCTAATGTTTACATGGCAAAAATAAAACATTTCAACTAAAAAGTTCCCCTTGAAAAATCTGGTCTTTCAAGTGTAGGCTCTTGTAAGGTTAAAAAATTAGTTACATACCACCTTATTTCAAGAGGGAAGGACTAGGGCAGAATCAGCAAAACCAACATTCAGTGGTGGAAATCAAATCCTGTATCTCATTATCCATCACCTGGGGCTCACAATTTTCTTGGCATGGGCAGTTCTGCTGTCTGCTGCTTACAGTTTGTCTCAGGCTCAGGCTGGCTCCACTCCACACCTGCCACTGTCCTTGGTGTATGTCTCACAATCCTGACATCTCTAGTATCCTGAGGTCTCCACTGGAACTGAGTGTGTATTTTCATCAATGTTCTTACTTGTCCTTTCCAGGGACTCTGACCTCAATTCATGGTGCCAAGCCTCAGCCTTTCTCATGGTTCTCTCAATCCTGGAACCTCCACTGTAACTGTGGCTGTATCTTCACCAATGGCCTTCTGAACTCTCTTCAGGTGCTCCAACCTGACCACATAATACCAAGCCTCAGCTACTCTCCATGACCCTTTCATACCTTCAGAAGCACTACCATGTGAAAAACTCACATACTGTCTAGTTCATCTTCAAGCTTGAGATGTAGCCTTAAGCCCCTCTGGTTCCATCTCTGTGTGCTGACCCTGAGGAACTATTTCACAAAATATTTCACTTCTGTGACACTGGTCTTTTTTATTCATTACTGATTTTCCAGCTCTACCTTATTGGTGTAATTATTAAGGTCACTCCACATAGTTAAAAGGAAGATTTATTTAGTGGGTAACTTACAAATGAAGGGATAGGTAGGTCACGGGGTCTGGGGAAGTTGTATCGCAGTCCAGCAGTGTTCTCTGGAGCTCTGCTTGGTCAACCTCCACCGTCCAGGGTCCCGGAACAGAGAGAGAGAGCTGGCCCATCTGGATCTCGGGTCTCCAGGGTCCTCCCTTGGCCCTGCCTTGTAGGTGTGACAGTTGCCGAAGCCTCAATGGGGGTTGGAACTTCCAGATCAAAGCTGGAATGACTACCCACTACACTACCTAATGCAGCACTGATCATTCCAGCAAAGTACAGGTTCACTTCCCCTAGATTCCTAATTCCAACACATTACACAAATAACCCTTGATAGTCTTTGAGAGACTCTCAAACCTTCTTTTGAAACTTCATAAACCAGGCCTCCATCATCTACATTTCTCTCAGAAAAACCCTTTAAATTCACAGTGACTTTTCCAGTGTGAATGCTAAAATCCACAGTACTTTTCCAAAACAGCACAATCAGGGCCTTTGCAGCAGCATCTCTCCTTTCTGGAACCTCTTTCTGACTTAGTTTTCTGTTACTGTGATAAAACACTGACCACAACGAACTCAAGAGAATAAAGTTTATTTGGCTCCTATGTTCCTAATAAAAAAGATCACAGTGCATCATCAATGAAAGTCATGATAGGAATTCAGGCAGGAGCAGAGGCAGGAACCGTGAAGAAAAGCTGCTTGCTGGCTTGCCTCCATGGCTTGGTTGGCTGGCCTTCTTATACAACTCAGAACTACCTACCTGCCCAGAGGTGGTACCATCAATCATTAATCAAGAAAATGTTTTGCAGACTCACCTATAGGCTAAAGTGATGGGGACAATTCTTCAACTGAAATTTCCTCTTTCCAAGTGACCACAGTTTACATAAAGTTAACAAAAACTAGCCAGCACACGGTGAACTACCAAACCTTCTTTAAAATAATAATGGCATTATCTCTTTGCTCGGTCACTTTGTGAACATTCCTCTTTCCTCATGGCTTCATATCCTTTCATTCACTTGGTATTGCCAGAAGTTTTAATTCTAACAACTCAAACAGGTGGGTATTGATTCATTATATTGTGTTTTTTTCTTAGCTAATAGGAATATTGAGAACTTTCCAAAATGCTAGTTGACCATTGACCATTTGCATTTCAGTCTGTTTCTCTGATTCTTCCTTAATCTGAATATATTTATATACTTTTAAACACGTACTACTGTGTGACAGACTTTTCCTGGAGAAACACAAGTATATGTCAACTCACCCCAAGAAGGGAGCCCACAATAGACCAAAGTAATGATTGCACCAGTGTCCAATTTGGTGAACCAATGAGGGTTTTCTTTTTAATTTAAACAAATTTAAAGTTAAAATGTAGTTTTAATGTTTTCTCATCTCCCTACTGCCAGCCACTTCCATGTGCCCTCCCTCCTTATTCTATCTCAAAACCATGGCCTCTTTTTCTTCATTTGTTAGATACAAACTGTTCAGTATTAGTGTTAATTGTATATATGTGACTTCAGTGTTGAACATTTGGTATTGAATAACCAATTAGGGGGCTCATCCCTGGGGATGACTAGTTCTCCAGTGTTCAGCATTCTTAAACTGTCTGTAGTTCTTTGTCTTTAGTTAGGGCCCTCTCAGATTTCTCCCTTCCAGGTTAGCAATGAGTTCTTTGGTTTTTGTTTCATTTTTTTTTAATTGAGGTTACAAACAGAAGTATCAGTGAGGGGTCACTTAAAAGGGGCAGAGAGAACTCAAAAGCAGCTGTAAAACCAGAAAGTCTACCTAACATAGATGATGACTTCCCCAAACCCCTGAAGATTTCTATGCAGCTTGCAGGCAGTTGCACAGTCCAAACATTTTTTTTTGGTGCCTTAACTAGTCAGAGTCCATGACCACACCCAGCAACCATTTACATCCAACACCAGTGAAGACTCCAAAATACTCCAAAAAGTTTATGCTACTTGACCACAGTGCAAACATCTCTTTCTTTCTGTCCTTTAGCTGGTCAGAGTCCCCACACCCATTCAGTGTTTACTCCCAATAGTATAAAAATGTAAGTAGGCAGACTTTTCCATCCCACTAGCCACTCCACAAATAACCACAGAGACTTAACATTAATTGTAAATGCTCAGCTGATAGCTTAGGCTTGTTTTTAGCTAGCTCTTATACCTTAAATTAACCTGTTTCTATTAATTGATGTGCTGCTCCTATGCTTGTTTACCTCATCTATGAACTTCCCATGTTGGTGCTTCTGTGTCTGGCTGGTGACTCCATGTGACTCCCTTCATCTTCCCGGCTCCTCCTAGTCTGGCTCTCCCAACCAATCTCTTTCTGCCCAGCTATAGGCCAGTCAGCTCTGTATTAACCAATATACTGTTGGTCATGGTCATCAAGAATCTAGGCTTTTCTTCTCCAGGACATACAGACTTTTGTTCACCTCCTGTTTACCGCCCTAGACTAGTGAGTCTCCCCTTTCTCTCTTGGAGGGAGATTTGTGCTTCAGAAATAATGCTGCAATTCAGAGGACCATGCCATTCAACACACACAAAACAATTTCTGGATTTTATAAATTATATTCCCTATCTCAACTCATAAAATTATCTATACTATGTTTTCTTAAGGAATTTTTGTTTGAGTTTTTATTTTTTTTTTCCTTTTCTTTCTTTCTTTTTGCTTTTTTTTTTTTGTTTGTTTTTTTGAGACAGGGTTTCTCTGTGTAGTTTTGGTGCCTGTCCTGGATCACACTCTGTAGATCAGACTGACCTCAAACTCACAGAGATCTGCCTGGCTCTGCCTCCCGAGTCCTGGGATTAAAGGCATACGCCACCACCACCCAGCTGTTTTTTGTTATTTTTGAAAATTTTAGTTCAGTACCAATTATTTTGAAGCAGTGATTGAGTGTGATCCTAGCTAAAGGTCATGGCTCATTTTTTTCTTTTTAGCATGTTTAATAATTATAATACCACTTATAAAAAACCCTTCTTTCTAAATTAGATTTATTTATTTATCTTTTTATTTTATTTTATTTTTTTGAGGTAGAATCACACACTTTAGTCCAGATTGTACTAGAACTCACTATGTATTCTCTACTATCTCAAACTCATAGCAATTCTCCTGCCTCATCCTACTATATGCTTGATTTGTAGGCATGTGCCCCTCTTTCAAGCTTTTCTACTGGATTTTGTATTGTGATTGTAGATGAATTTATGATATTAAGTATGGATTCATTTCTGTGGTCACTTTTCCATTTCAGTAGACTACTGATTACTATAGTTTTACAGTGAATCTTGATACTATGTGTAAGTTTTCTTTGGTCATCTTTTCCAGTTAGTTTTGCTATTATAAGTACTTTGTGCTTTCATATATGTATATTACCATATATTATATTTATTAATTTTATTTCTAATTTTTTGAGATAAAGTTTCCCATGTAGACTAAACTGGCCTTGAAATCATAGAGATCTGCTTGCCTCTGCCTTCCCAGTGTTGAAATTAAAGGTGTGTGCCACCACATCTAGTATCTACATATTTTGATATGAATATTAAAATGACCTTAACAGTGTCCGTTTTTAAAACCTATTGTTACAATAGTTAGATCCAGATTGATGGAGGTGATATGAAAGTGAGAAGGAGAGGAGACTGGTGTCTGTAGAAGCAGATGGTCCTGTATTAGAACAGGAGAGAGCAGCGGTCCTTCTGAGGGGGTGGAGACTCCACCCAGGCACTGAGGGCTTGAGGGTCTTAAAGGGCAGAAAATGGAATTTTCATTTTAGGGTGCACAGCTCCATCGGTAAATCTGTTTCCTGCAGTTTCAGGGCTGTAGGTGCCAGTGGATATAGTTAATAAATGTATGCCGATATTCTTAATATGCTGACATTCTTGTTGGAGTTTCTCAACTCTCCTGAAGCACTTTGGTTTTTTTTGTCCCTCTAGGTCATTAATCCATCAGTGATGACTAAGATTGTGATTATAAATCAATTTGGAAGCAAATATTATTTTGAATGTTTGAGACTTTTCATCCATTTCTATGCTATATCTTCCCTGTTATTGAAGTTACTTGAATATTTTTTTCTAGTTTTGCCTGTCTTTTGTTAAGTTTTTTCTGTAAATATCTTTGTGATTTGGTGCTATATTATAAATAGGATTTTTTTAAATTGGTATTTCAGTTCTTTTCTTTTCATCTGTGCCAAAATTATTTCTAGTAATTGAGAACGTATAAAATTGCCTCTTCTTCTACTTGTATGGGTATTAAATCACTGTTCTGTGATAATTCACAGGCACTTTGCAATTCTTACTTTAGTTTTAAATTAAGGTATAATTAACATACATTAAAACCTATTCCTTAGTAGTGTATGGTCTGTGAGTCTGACAAATCTGTATAGCCAAATTATCACCACCACAATCAAAACACAGAACAAACACAATTTAAATGATCACATTCATCATCATGTTATGAGGGCATAGGAGGGGCTGGGAGAGATACCTCAATAGGTAAGTCCCTTGCTGTGCAAGCATGAGAACCAGAGTTCAATTTCTAGCACCTACAGAAAAGCTAGACTTTGAGGACTCACACTTGTAATTCCAACACTGGAGAGGCAAAGACAGAAGAATCCCTGGGGCTTGATGGCCAGTCAGTCTAATGGAATCAGCAAGCTCCACCTCCAATGAGAGACCCTGTCTCAAAAATTCAGGTGGAGAATGAATAAGGAAGACAACTGACACTGACTTGTGGTCTTCACGTGCATGGGCATGTTTGTACCCACATACACATGTGTACACACACACACACACACACACACACACACACACACACACACACACTCACACACACATACACATACACACACACACACAAATACACAGAGGGGAGGGAGGGGAGGGAGAGAGAGACAGAGAGAGAGAGAGAGAGAGACAGAGAGAGAGAGAGGGAGAGAGAGAGAGACGGAGAGAGACGGAGACGGAGACGGAGACGGAGACGGAGACGGAGACGGAGACGGAGACGGAGAGGGAGAGGGAGACGGAGAGGGAGGAAGAGGGAGAGGGAGAGAGAAAGAGAGAGATGCACATACATAAAGGCATAGGACATGAACGGAAAGATCTCTCAATAGTCAAAACTGGCTCAATTTGAGCAAGAAAATGAAGTAGCATTAGATTATAGCCCAATCTGTAAGACGTGTATCCATAACCCCACTGATAGAAATAAGTAATCCAGTATTTCCATGAACAGGGAAGAAGAGATGGCTCTCAAACAAATTATGGGAGTCAGGTAGTTAGGGGGTTACGTTAGTCCTCACTCCTTAAGCATATGTTATCATGTGGATTTATTTCCAAAGTATATCATAAGGAAAGAGGTGGAAAGAGTCAGAAAAGGAAAAATTGAAGTTGAACAGCCTGACAAAGGCTGCCATATCCAGAAACTCTTGCGAAGAGATGACGAACATGTCACTTTTTCTGTAGTCTCTCTCTCCCATCTCATAGTATCTCCAACAGAAAACAACTCAAAGAGATGTTTAAAACATGCTTAAAATGTGCTCCTTGGAGGTGTCAAGGTCTTAAAAAGCAAGAGGACTCTGAGGGACTGACATAGCAAAAGGAACCAAAAGAGATGTGGACTTGTGTTACATGATATCTTAGACCAAAAAATTTGAAAGATAAAAAAAACCTAAAAACAGGGGACTTTAGGTGATAATAAACTATCAATAATGGTTTGTTAGTTGTAAAATATATAGCTTTTTTAAACTAACAATTGGATGAGTTATCCACAGGGTTAGTTGGTACTCTAGGCTACTTACTTGATTGCTTTGTAAAAAGTCCCAAAAGTATTTGTGATTTTGTGTGTGTGTGTGTGTGTGTGTGTGTGTGTGTGTGTGTGTGTGTGTGTGTGTTAGTCTGTGTGTGAGTAGGGTGTGTGTACTTGTGGAGGTCACAGGTTAACCTCAGTTATACATCCTTACCTTCACCTTGAGACACAACCTCTCATTGTTCACTGCTGGAGATTCTTCTATCTTCACCTGTCTATAGAGTGCTGGGATTAGAGGTACATGTACTACTATATCTGGCCATTAAACAGTTTCCAGGGATCCAAACCCAGGATACTACACTTGTGTGGCAAGCACATTAACCACCGAGCTATATTTCTTGCCCCTTAAAAGCATTTTAAAAATAAAGCCTTTCTATTAAAAAACACCCTGACAAATAATTTTTCCAAAATGATTGTGTTTTTGGTATCTCCACCATCAGTACGTGAATGCATTATTTGGTCTGTCTCGTCAGCAAGTTACTTTAGACATGGACAGTTCCTTTTACTTTAGTTTTATGAATAGGAATATTATGTCTGTCTTAGCCAGCCCCTGCTGTTATCCAGTGCTTTGCTTTTTTCACTCATTAAGGAAAATGTCTACGGATTTATTCTGTGTTTACTTAATATGGTGCATTATGTCAATTGAATTTCAACTAGAAATAAATCTTCTTTATGGTCTAAATTCTACCTGATAATAATACATGATTTTTCTGATTTCTGTTTGAGTTAAATTTTCTAGTATTTTGTCAAGGATTTTTTTATGTGTTAGTGGAAATATTACTATATATCTTCTAAGAATAGCTGTATCAACTTTTACTTCAACATATTGGCTACTTCATAAATATACTTATAAGTAGTTTGCATTTTTTTACCTAAGAAAGTTTATATAGCATTTATTTCATAAGTGTTAGAATAAACCATTAAAAATATATGGTCCCAAGTTTTCTTTGTCTAAAATTTTTAATAAACTCTACACGCTCCATATTTTAATGCTTCATAGATTTTCTGCTTCATTTCATGAGATTATTATTATTATCATTATTATGTTTTTTTCAAGACAGGTTTTTTTTTTCTGTATAACAACTCTGACTATCCTAGAACTTACTTTGTAGGGCAGGCTGGCCTTGAACTCACAGAGATTCTCCTGCCTCTGCCTCCTAAGTGCTGAGATTAAAGGTGTGTACCACCACCCACCACCGCCAGACTCATTTCAAGAGTTATATTTACCAAAAATTAATTAAATATTGCTAAACTTTTACCATAAGGTCATTCATTCATCTGTTGTCTTGTTAGGAGTGTCTTAGGGTCTATGTGAAATACTTCATTTTGCTTCTTATCTATTTTGCCAGACAGATCTCTGCCTCCCGAGTTCTAGTATTAAAGCTGTGTGCCACCACTGCCTGGCGTCTATTTTTAAACTAGTGGATTGTTCTGTTCTCTGATCCTCAGGCAAATTTTATTAGGGTATGTAATATATCACCACAGCTGTATAAAGAAGAATCTTAGATCATTGATATGTGAGGATACAATACCATTTTACTTTTTTCCAAATGACACGAAGTTTAAAACACTCCCTAAACTTGTCAATATTTGCCATTTTCTGCTCTTCTAACACTGGTCATCCTGAAAAGAGTGAGATGATATCCCATTGTGCTTTTTGATTTTCATTTCTATAATACTTGGGGACAGTGAGCAAATTTTCAGATGCTTAGTGTTTATTGGCATATTTTATTTGGAGAAATGTTTATTCAAGGTCCACACATCTTGATAATCAAATATAGAAATCTGATATCAAAGGCATAGTATCATAATTTGAAAGATAATTTAGCTTATAAGTAAAAAGCATTCACAATGAGATTGGCATCCTCATAACAGAGACATTAGCAGTCTTAGGTGGGGTCATCTTTGCAGATTCCTAGGAGATTCCCTTCCCCAGGTTTTTACCTGACCCCAAATGCCCCCTCTTTCTAGTAGTCTCTTTCAATATTCTCCTCCCTACCTGATCACTCATTAGTTTTACTACAACTTGATATAACGTGTTGTGTTGATACTCATGGATGACCTGCACTTTCATAAACATGTAGGAGAGTGTATTGGGGTGGGAACAGAAGGAGGGAGTGGGGGAGAGAGATGGAGGAGTTGGCGGGGACTGAGACCAGGATGTAAAATAAATAAATAAATAGATAGATAGATAAATAAATAAATAAATAAATAACAAAGAAAACAAAAATATTTACTACTAAAATAAAATTAATGCATTACCAGAGAGAGAGAGAGAGAGAGAGAGAGAGAGAGACAGAGAGACAGAGAGACAGAGAGACAGAGAGACAGAGAGAGAGAGAGACAGAGAGAGAGAGAGAGAGAGAGAGAGAGAGAGAGAGAGAGAGAGAGAGAGAGAGAGAGAGAGAGAGAGAGAGAGAGAGAGAGAGAGAGAGATTCCAGGATCAAGTAATGGGCTCTTTTCCCATTCCTCTTTGTAGAAGATCATCTATTTGTCTATTGTACAGATCTGGCATTCTTGGAAATCATGCGGCCATGTAAACAAGGGTTTATTTTTGAGCTTTCTGTTCTGTGGCATTATCTGTTTTCTCTATCTTTTCGATAGCATTCTGAGGTCTTAATTACTGTTGTTTAACAGCTGTTTTGTAAACAGATTTGAAATCAAGGGTTGTAAGGCTCTGAGTTTGCTCTTTTTTTCTCGGGATTACTTTGGATTTTTGGATCCCTTGGGATCCCATGAGGATTTTAGGTTTTCTTTTTTCAGTTTCTGGAAACATTTCTTGACAATTGTAATAGAAAGTACATTGAATCTGAAGATTATTTAACAGGGATATTTTTACAATCAAATCTAGAAATGTTCATTTTTTTCTCTTTATTTATTTTATCAGTGTTTGATAGTTTCTGATGTAGAATCTTTCCCTCTTCTGATTAGTTTATAATGAAATATTTGATTATTTTTGATGATATGTAATAAATGTAAATGTATTATTTGTTTCCTTTATTGGTTAGTTATTCTAATATGTGCAAACACAGCTAAATTTTGAGTATTTATTTTATACACTATAACTTTGCTGAATTATTTTATTGGCCCTAACAATTTTGTGTGTTGTAGATGTGTATGTAAGAGTGTTTAATTTGTAGAATATCCTACACAATTGATCAAGTCATCACTTAACAGAGATCATTGCATTTCTCCTTTTCCAGTGTGAACATCTCCTTTTCTTTTTCTCATCAGTTTTTCTATTTGTGCTTCCAGTTCCTGTGGATGGTGTTGCAAGCAATTCTTATTCTGGACAGAAGGAAAACCTTTTGGCCTTTTACAATATATTGTGATTCTAGCTTTCAGCTTTACATAAATGTTGAGGTATTTTATGTCATCAGTGAGGGGACTGGCACACAACTCCATGATGTCAATTTCAGCAGCCTGAGAAAGTTCCCTACACTTTTTGGGACCTTGACTTGGGGTAAACTGAGATTCATAGAAATACCATTTTAGGACTATGTAGTTTATGAAGTAGTTTGGGTTTAATAAAGTCTTTATTTTAATACAGATTTAAGAATGAGGGCTAAGAAAAGATAAGCACTCTGAAAATAGTAAAACAACAGAAAGTATAAGTGTGGGCTTCTCCAAGAAGAATCTCAGAGAGTGAGGGCCACCCTAGTATGGATATGGGCTCAACAAGGGAGAATTCTAATTGTCTCTGCATTTCCAGTGTTCCTTTTGGTAGATCTCTATTTACCTGTCAAAGGGTTATTAAAGCTGGGCAGCGATGATACATGCCTTTAATCCCAGCACTCGGGAGGCAGAGTCAGGCAGATCTCTGTGAATTCAAGGCCATCCTGGTCTGCAAAGAGAGATCCAGGACAGGCACTAAAACTACACAGAGAAACCCTGTCTTGAAAAACCAAAAAAAAAAAAAAAAGTTTTTGTTTTTCTCTCTCTTTTGATCAATGAGACTATAAATCAGATGCCTCCCATAGAATAATATGATCAAGTGAAACCAGAAGCCACTAGGTTACACAAGAGTTAGTATGTATCCCTTCCCTTGAGGCCTTGGTGAGATTCCTAGAGAATGTCAAGGTTTTTCAGCCTTCTTTCCTGTCTTGGTTTATCTCTGTTACTAGCTAGTCAAGGGTCTTAATGTAGAAAAAGTACTCACTTTTGCCAAATGCTCTTTCTGCATAAGTGGAGATGGTCTTATGTTTTTTCTCCACTCTCTTAATGTGTTTTATTACATTGGTTGAATATCATAAATTAAGACATCATTACATCCTTTCACTGTACTGTTAAATTTGGCAAGCTGGTATTTTGCTAGGGTTTGTATAATAACAATCATGAGGTATGTGAATTTATAGTTTTGTTTTTTGATGTCCTTGGTTTTGATCTTGGGAATGTTGGCTTTCTAGGTAGATTCTTTTTAGTATAACTTGTGATTATTGGGAAGAGTTTTAGGGAAGGATTGATCTTAGCTCTTCTACCAATGTTTAGATTTTCCTGCAAAGCCACTGGGGTCCTTGCCCTTTCCTTTTGAGGAAGATTTGTCATTGTTTCAACATCTTCACTCAATTTTTTATGATCCAGTCTTGATTGTATATTTCCAAAATTTGTCCATCTCTTCTTCCTTATCCAACTAGCAGATAAATGATTTCCCTTTAGTCTCTTACCATTCTTATTCTTGTAACATCCATTGAAAAGATTCATCTTTGTTTCTAATTTGAGTTGAGTCTTTGTTCATGTCTTTAGTCAGAGTTTATGGATTCTGTTGATCTTCTAAAAAGTGCACGCCGGGCGGTGGTGGCGCACACCTTCCCAGCACTCGGGAGGCAGAGGCAGGCGGATCTCTGTGAGTTTGAGGCCAGCCTGGGCTACCAAGGGAGTTCCAGGAAAGGCGCAAAGCTACACAGAGAAACCCTGTCTCGAAAAAAAAAAAAAAGTGCACACTCTTAGTTTCATTGATTTATTATTGGCTCACTATTTATCACTGTCTTATTTGTATTGCTTACTTCTTGTGCTAGCTTAGAGTTTGTTTTTTTTCTTCATATTCCAGTTCCTTGAGGTGAGAGGCTGGGGGTTGATTTAGTATTATTTTTCGAAACATTTACCACTAGGAGACAGAGGATACACTCTATATATACTCTGTCTCCTAGTGGCAAATGCTTCCCAATAATAATAATAGTAATAATAATAATAATAATAATAATAATAATAATAATAATAATACTCCTGTATCCTCCAACTTTACAAACTGCTCTCCATTTACATTTGTCTCCAGGTATTTTAGCTTCTTTTGTGATTTCTGTTTTGAAATGGATTGTGTAAGAGGATGTTTGATTTCCATGTCCTTAAGGATCTTCCTGTTCTCCTTCTGTGGCTGATTTCTAGTTTCTAGGAAAAAAAAAAACTTGATTGAAGAGATTTCAATCTCTTAAAGAGTTTTAATTCATTTTGTGACTTAACCCATGTACTATCTCAGCACACTTTTCCATGTGCCAAGTATGAACCCAGTGGACATGTCTATTCTGCTACATCGAGAGTTCTGTCTTCTGTTAGTTTTTCTTGGTTCCTTTCACCTACAGTGTCACTCAGCTCCTCTCATACAGCTTCTGTATGGTTAGTCTGTATGTCGTTTACAATGAGCTATCAAACTACACTACGTTTGCTGCATTGTTACCGATTTCTCCTTTATTTCTATCAGTCTCTGATATAGTGGGTTCTGTAATGTTGAGTGCACATCTACTACAGATGTTTCTTCCTGATGAACTCTTCCTTTGACCGTTATGTAGTACTCTTGTTTCCTGTTGTCATGTTTTTTTTTTTACATTAACTGATGTGTTTTATGTGTATATATTTAAGGTAGTTATTAGCGTAAGATTATTCATAATGGCATTTTTAAATTTTCTGTCTTTTTAATACGTCCCTTTCTTCTTGCTACATTTATGTCTCAATTTTTAAATTCATTTTATATTCATTTTTATTTTATGTGTGGGCTGTTTTCCTTGCATATGTATCTGTAAACCACATGTGCACATGATGCCCATGCAAACCAGAAGAGGGTATCAGATCTCCAAGAACTGGAGTTACATATGGGTGCTGGGAATTGATCCCAGGTCCTCTGGAAGAGCAGCCAGTGCACTTAACTACTAAGCCATCCTCTCTCCAGCCCCATCTCACTAATTTTTGTAGAGGCTGATTTTTATTGTTTACTCATTTCTCTGTGTATACATTCTCTAGATATAATCTTCCTAGATACTATTAAATGTTACATAATATTTCATAATAGCATTGTCAGATTCTTCTGACAGTTGCCATCAATTGCTCATGATATTCTACTTTAAAATTCTACTCCCTCCCACATTGCTACTGATGCTAAAATTTACTTACATGGTATTTTATACATTCATTGAAAAATGCTTGTCTATATATTCTTGCTATACATCTGTTCATTTTTCTATACTTATCTTTATATTTTAAGCTCATTTATTATGTTTATCTCTACCAGGAAATTATATTTTCTGCATGATTTTTTCCTGCTATTTATCATCCTTTTGCTCCTGCCTTGTACTCAATTAAGAAGTTTTCCAGAAGCCAGGTGGTAGTGGTGCATGCCTTAAATTCCAGCACTTGGGAGGCAGAGGCACATGGATCTCTGAGTTCGAGGCCAACCTGTTCTACAGAGTGAGTTCCAAGACAGCCAGGGCTTCACAGAGAAACCAGTCTCAGGAAAAAAACATTTCCCCCAAATTTCTTGTAAAGCAGGTATGGTGTTCCAGCTTCAGCATGTCTAGGAAGTTTCCATTTCTTAACTTTGAAGAACATTTTTTCTAGATAGAGTATTAGTAGCAATGTTTTCTTTTCTTTTTTTTTTTTTAAATATATTATCCCTGCTAGCCTGTGATAATTCTCGTAAGAACTCTACAGACAGTAAGACGGAGGCTCCTTTGTACATGATGAGTTATTTTCTCTTGCTGATTTTACTTTTTTCTTTTCTCATTGCTTTAACAGACTATAATGTGACTTAATGGTTTGCCTCTTATATTTATCATAATGAATGCTTTTCTGAACTTCTTGGACTTATATATCCATTTCTTCTAAGATGTGGGGAAAATCTGACCATTATTGACTCAAATAAATTATCTTCCCTTGCTTCCCAAATGCTCAGATTAAAAGTGTTTGCCACGATGCCCCACAACTTCGGTACCATTATAAAGTGTAAACTTCTAAATTCAACCGTAGTAAGTTGAGAACCTTCATATTTAGTATAGGAGGATAATGGTTTTGCTTTTATGAAGTACTTGAAAATTATAATGGAGTAAAAATGATACAGTAAAAAGACCAAGGACTTTTTCCCTCACAAAACAAATGGAACATGCAGTTCCCTTTTATCTCCTTTTGACACTTCCATGACAAGATGGTGTTCCTATCAATACTCAACCTCTTTAAAATTTTGTTTCCCCTTTTTCTTCTGCAGTGATGATTGCAAACTTCAGTGTTTGACCTCTCTGTTTGGCTGGATTCTCAGTCCTCTGTTTCTGATAGATTCTTTTTCACATTTTTATGTCTTTGTTAGGATTCTTGATTTGTTTATGCATTTTTTCCCTAGTATTGTCTGTTCACTCATTTAATTTACTAAGCATCTTTGTGGTTGTATCTTGATTCTTTGCCATTTTATCTTTCTTTGGTTTGTGTGCATTGAGTTCATTTCTCTAGCTATGCCATGACTGTTTTCTTATCTGTTAGATTGTCTGAAATTTTGGCATTTACAGAAATTGCTAGGTCTCCCAGGTTTTACAATCAGGTTTCATACGTGGAAGACTTTCTCTATTCGGCTTGGCTGGTTATTCTGTAGGTTTAGCAGGCTATTTCTGGATGCATTTTCTCTGGCCTTGTTCATTTAAGTTCATTGGTAAAGGTTTGCCCATAACTTCTCAGGAGTTATGTATGCCCTTGTCTCTCTCGGGACTGTTGTAACAACATGGGTAATGTATAGAACAATGTTCCTGGTGCTCCGTCTTGCTGCCTGTCTGTGGCACTGCCTACTCCCATGCACATTTAATTAACCATTCCCAGTTAATGACATGCCCAATGTACTGCCCCAGTTCTAGTCAGTACTTGGATACAGTTAAGGAAAAAACTAGTTTAAGCATCTCCCTTTCCTCGATAAAGAGAAGTTTGTGATTCTGACCACAGAAAAAGTGTCTGATGGTAGATTAAAGAGTATCATATGCTTTCCGAATGGACCAGTTTCATTGCCTTATTCTTGTCTGGGCTGCAGGACTTTTAGACATTGGTCTCTGGGTTTCTTACAGAAGCATTTGCTGCACTTACTGCATGTTCCATTTATTTTGAGAGGGAAAAAGTCCTTGGTCTTTTTACTGTATCATTTTTACTCCATTATGATTTTCAAGTACTTCATAAAAGCGAAACCATTATCCTCCTACACTAAACATGAAGGTTCTCAGCTTACTACGGCTGAATTTAGAAGCTTACACTTTATAATAGTACCGAAGTTGTGGGGTATCATGGCAAACACCTTTAATCTGAGCACTTGGGAAGCAAGGGAAGATAAATCTATATGAGTTTGAGGCCAGCCTATTCTACACAACAAGTTCCAGGCCAGCTAAGGCTCCATAATGAGACCTTGTTTCAAAAACAAAAACAAACAAACGAACACCAATGGTACAACATTGTGTTCATTCAGCCATTCTGCCTTTTCACTTTCAGCACAGCATGCAATAAGTTTCACAAGAAATTCACTATTTTATTGTAAAATGGGTTTGTGGTGGGCAATTTTTGTCCAACTACAGACTACTGTAAGTGTTCTGACTATTTTTAAGATAGGAAATGCTAGCTTATAAGTCTTAGATTGTAATAGAGGTGAAGGGCTTTAAATGGGTTTTTTTTCTTTTGAGACAGGGTTTCTCTGTTTAACAGCCCTGGCTGTCCTGGAACTCACCTTGTAGACCAGGCTGGCCTTGAACTCACAGAGATCCACCTGCCTCTGCCTCCTGAGATTAAAGGCCTGAAGCACCACTGTCTGGCTCTAAATGGATTTTTAAATTTACATTATGTCAAATAGGTTCATTGAGATTAACCCCATTGCATGTTTTGATGCACTTGTATTACCAGTGTCGGACCTCAAGAACCACCATGAAAGAGACAATTTCAGTTGTGAAATGTAGTGGTTTGATTTGTTATAGAGGTATGGAGATGGAGTTGACTGGTCCCAGTAGGAGTATCAGCACCTACTAAGCACTATGTTGGGTGAACTGTGCTCTCCAGAAAATTTGATAAGGTCAGTGTGGCTGAGGAACAAAATGTGAACAAAAAGCAAAAATAGTTTTAATATAAATTTCCTTGTGATTTATTATCAAAATTGAGGTGGTACATATTAAACGTTGGCCAGACCATACAGAGTCTTATGAATTGTAAGTATCGGTAGCTTTAATTCTAGTGAAATTGTGAGTTTTTTTGGATGAGAGAGATGCATGATGTGACTACTCTTTTGTAAAGATCATCCTGGTTGCAGGAAGAATGATTATAGACAGAGACACAAGTGAGAAAGAGAGGCCAGCTGGGAGGCTATTTTGGTAATGGTACAAGTGAAAGTTGACAGTAATTTAGACTAGCTGGGGTTTATGCTGTAACAAAATGCAAAGATTTAAGGGTCATTAGGTAGTAAAGATGTTAGGACTTGATAGATATGGGTTATGTAGATGGCTATGAGCAAAGAAAATTATGTCCCTTCACATGGATAGGAATTTTCATGTTTTATTTGATGTTATTCTAAACATATAAGGCAGGGTCTGGCACAGAAATCATTAGCGGGTGAAAGGAAAGACACTTCATATGGCACCATTGAATGAATGATCCTAAATTCTACTAAGAAAGGGAGCATTGACATATGGGGCTTCTTAATGTTGTGGAGCTTGGCGACCAGGAAAACATCCAAGCTGACTGCTAGTTTAGGAGCTGGCTTTAACATTCTACAGTTCATGGGGCAGAGAATAAGATGTCTCAGAAGTTAAGAGCACTTGTATTTCTTCCAGAGGACCTGGGTTTAATTCCCAGCACTCACATAGTGGCTCACAACCAATAATAACTTCAGTTCCAGGGGATTAGATGCCCTCTTCTGGCCTCTTCAGGCACCATACATAAACATACACACAAACACATGTTCTCTCTAGAGAGAGAGGGAGAGGGAGAGCGAGAGCGAGAAGCAGACGAAGCAATCATATACATTAAATCAACCAATAAATAGAAGTTTTAAAAGCAATCCTGTTGTTCAGAGGAAAGTTCCAGGTTAATGTGTTTTGAATTGTCTTCATTCGTTAGCAACTGAGCCTGTGGGTTAAAAACTAAATCACTTAAAATGTGTGTTTTAGAAGATGAGGAAATGTGCTTCAAATTAAGATTATCTTAATTTTAAATGTTGAATAAAGGGAGAAAAAAAAGACAACCAAACAAAAGGATTGTTCTGGGTTAGGAGTAAAATGAGCAGAGTGTGCTTGTTTGAAAGCCAGAGAGAGACGCTACCCTGAAAGGAGCTGAAGATGGCCATGCACATGGTTTGTCCTATGTCAATTAATGTAGTGCAAATGAAACGTATTTGTATCCTTTGCTCAAATACATCTATACCTCACAGTATATTATTTTCTAAAACAGTGTTGAGCCTTGGGACTCATCACGCCAAAATATTACTACAAGAATACTCCTCTTCATTGTTAACCGAGTATTCTAGGAAAGTACGCAAATAAGTGTAGTTAGAGTAGCTAGCTGCCTTTCCACAAAGGAGAAAATCTACATCACTGTTACATTTGTATCCAGATGAGGCTGAACAGAGACAAGGTTTTGGTCTGCACAACAAAGAAGTTCTTTTCCTCCATGCATTTCTCTGTCTTACCTCCCTGCCTTGTCTCAAAGCACTTCCAGGAAGCCCCAAGCCTTGACTCCATCTATAAGTCCACTGTGCCATATACGGTTTAGTTATCTGGCTGTCCCTTGAGTCGCATTTTTTTTTGGTGAGATCTTGCGTGTATGTGTGTGACTAAGCACAGTTTTTCTCTTTTTAACTTGTCTAGCTCAGCTTAATTTGTAGCCCAGCCAAAGAACTTAGGAGGGTGGAGAGGAGCTATTTTCCCCTTTCCTACAATGGAAACGTGCTTCACACGAATAAATGCATATATATGTTTTTGAAAAGTTACTGAAATATATTTTTTACTTTTTTTACTTTTATTGAAAATAGATCTTGTCAGGTGTAGTATATCCTGGATTATAGTTTTCCCTCCCTCTACTCCTCCCAATTCTTCCCTCCCTTCTCTCCCCTATAGTACCACTCCCTTGCTGTCTCTCATTAGAAAAGAACAGGCTTTAGAAACATTGACATATTCTTTTAAGTTGCTCAGACACATACTTTGGAATTACAAAAATATTTATTGTGTTTATAAGAGGAAGTGAACTCTCTACTCTTTCTCACACAGTTTCTCTTCTCTTGTTCTGGTCTCTACCAATGTGCCCCTGAAATTTCCATGCTATTCGAGACTGTAATGCATAAAAGCTAAAAATACTTGCACAATAGCTATTTTTACAATATTCTCAGCTCAAATCAGCTATAGTTCATCCCAGTTAAGGAGAGTGTGTTATTTTAATAAAGAAGATAATAAATGAAGAAATATCCCATAATTAATTAGGTCTATTCTCCTGGGCCAGAGCTATTCCCTAAGGCCTTGGTGATCTTAGAATCCTACAGTGGTAATGGAAAAAGATTTTCAGTCTAAAAAGATTTAGAAAATGTAATTTTTACTTCAACCTAATTATTGATAGCTCAAGGAGACAATTATGCATTTGTAATTTGCTTTGCTAAATATGATGTGGAATAAACACCTCTTCAAACAAGAAACTGTTGACTAGGAATAATGGGGATCATATTAATAGTTATGGGATATTGATCTTGCTCATCATGGTTAACAAAGTGTTTCCATAAATATTCCCTTGCTGATCTGTACCATATCTCTGTGGGGAGTGTGAAGAGGAGTCATTATCAATATTTTCATTCCACACATGGAGAACCAGACACATAGGAGTTAAGGGAACTGCACATGGTGGGGGAAAAGAAAGGAAAGGGGGGAGAGAGAGAGAGAGAGAGAGAGAGAGAGAGAGAGAGAGCAGATCATCACATTCCATGCTCCCTTTCCCATCTCATATTCTTTCTGTTGAGAGTCCATAGACAGAGGCCAAGGATTCTAGACTGAGAAGAATTATGTTACTACCCAAGCCTATACAGACATTTACTGGTCATGAATTCTTTCCTATCAGTAGATGTGTAGTATCTTTTACATTTGCCTACCCTGGTTTTATTGTTGTGATGATAATGATGTTGATGATCTAGCTTGAGAATCATGTGAAGTAGTTCAAGTCCTGGTATCACTCAGACAACACCTACCTAGATGACTTGGGTGGGTCAGAATGTCAGTGTTGCACACTGCTCACATCTATGCAGTTAGTTGCTCTCTCTGTGCTGTTCTATGGAGTGGCCTCCCTCTGGTCTTTCTCCTCTCTTTGAGTCTTCCTCTTTTCCCCTCTCCAGTTGTCTCATCAATGGGAGAAATATAAAATCGCTTTAAAAATGGAAGAAGCAGAATGGCCAGCTTACGAAGCATCTTGTGGTTCTATGTCAGGCGTTAATCAAATGCATTTTCTAAAATAATTTGAAGAAGAGGCTTTTACTGATCAATGTCAACATGGTTTTTGGTTTAGTGAATGTCAAGGAGGTGTTTAGAAATAAGGGTGCCTATTTGAAGACTCCAAAGCTCTCTTTGTGTGAGTATCGTGGATTCATCTTTCAGCTTTTGTTTGTGGAAATTGACTAAAAGTGCTCTCCGAATATCATAGCCCCAATTCCTTGGAAACCTAAGACAAATGAAACACACTTGCATGTTTTATTAAATAACTTTAAGAAGGTAGAGTCTAAGATGTAACAAGTGATGAGAGATGTAAGGTATGGAGTAAAAGAGGAGGAGGAGGGAGTGCTAATCCCAGGAGTAGTCAAAAAACAATAGTGGATTATTGAATCAAACATGAAGTATGACATTCAAAGAGTATCTTATGAGTAGCTCCATAAATTACACACCAGGATATCTTCAGGATAAAAGGGGCATTATATGTTTGGAGCATAATGTTTTTGTTTGTTTGTTTGCCCACAGATCACTAGAGAAATCAGGAATGTTAGGCATGCAGAGATCTCTCCTCAATGGAGGACATAAAATACCTGTTCTCCCACCCAGAAAGCTGAGAGTGGATATTAAGAATTACCTAGTGACCTTTTGCTATCTGTGGCAGCAGACCTCACTCAACTTTTGCTATGGAGGCAGACCTCACCCAAATCCCTAAGAGTGTTTATCTCAAAACTCTCCCTCCGGAGACTTTTATCTTTAGTTCCCAGTTAATAGAAGTCATTCTTGGGGGGGGGGGATGTCACTTGTGCTTTACAAACTGCTGACCTCTGTCCTCTCTCCATCAGAGACCACACTAGATTCTAGGCCCTTGAGTTATAGAACCCACCCTCATGGTCACATGTACTTTGCAAAGAGTTTATCTGTAGTCACACCTTAAGCTTTATTGTACACATGGAATTGGAATGACTGTTGCCTGGAAACATTCCCCCAGATTCTACTGTGTTTAAATATGCTGACAATAAACCCATTGGCATCAGACTCCCTGAAGTTTGATCCAGGTTGATAAAGTTGGTCTGAACTGAGTTTTCATTCTCATCTTCACTCTGGTTGTTGCCTACCCTCACACTTGCAGAGACCTCCTCAATTATACATACTCTCTTTTGGCCAAAAGTTTACCATGAAGGTTTTTCAATTCCTCCTCACATCTCTTTGTTGGACTCAGTGTTTGTCTCTGCCTCACAGGTTCCTGTTTACATCACTGATAAGATGCTCCTGAACAGGCTGGAAGAGATGCCTTCGTAACTAAGAGCATGTACTGCTCTTTCAGAGGACCCAGTTTGCTTCTAATCAGTCATATTTGGCAGCTCACAAAAGCCTGTCACTCAAGCTCCAGGGGAATGAGATCCTCTTTTAGACTCTGTGGGCTCTTGCACTCATGCTTGTACATACTCTTCTCTGCCCCACACATATACATGTAATTAAAAAAAAAGCTTCAAACAAGAATGTCCTTAGTTGGGAAGAAGATACACTGTAGAAGCCTGAGACTGTTGACCATTTCAGTGACATGGAGGACACTGTGTACAAATAGCTGCAAACAGAGAAAGAGCAGGAGAGACCGAATGGATCTAACTGACCCATGCAGGATGCCTGACAGTCACTCCTGTGTTTTCTCGCCTACTCTACCATATCTGGTTGCTTGCTCGAGTGTCTTTGTTTTTGTTGGAACAGATGTACTGTCTTTGTCAGTCTGTCACAGTATGCACATCTACATGTTTGCTGCTTCAGGACAGTAGATGGAAAGATTGTAGTCAAGACAGTTATTAAAATATACTCCAGCGTCTTCTACTACATCCAGTAATGGGACAATTATCAATATACCCATCCTCATCTTCCCTTTCTACTTTTCGTTCTAGCCTTCCTCTTCAGACAATACAGCAGCTGATATACATTGCTTGCCTGGTGAGATCTAAGCCTTTCATTGTATTTGTGGGCTGTGGTAATGTGACTGCCTATTCTCTATTACCTAGCATGAAGTTGTCATAGCAATTCCAGACACTCTTTATTTGTCAACATTTGGCAGCAGAAACATTGTGGACCACAATAATCTGGGTTGATTATAGCTTTGTCACCTTAATTTTTCTTTACCTACTGGTCCACAGGCTTGAGGAACTGAAAGAAAGCAAAAAATAGGTGAAGTTCCCAATTCATAAGGAACCTCACTGTAGACCCTGGAGGAAATGTTTAGCCAGATATTCTAACTTGGCAATGTCTAAGAATGCATCACCAACCTTCCCAAATTATATGACTGGGACTGCCTGGTAATAAGAAGGGGAGGGTCATCTTCCCCCCCATTTTTGTCCCCAAATACATATATATTTTGATACTGACTCCTGGAAAATTATATATCAAACTTTCCTCTTTAAAAAAAACTGAGGTAAGGGTAGGAAGAGAGAGGGAGTCTGGTGAATCAGTGGACAAATGCATGTACTTTGTGAGCACTTACCTTTGCTTTTATTTTGGCCCAAATAAATCTATTGTTTCTTAGGGGAAATTTTGAGAAAAGAAAAATTGTAATAGAGTATTGTGTGTGTATGTGCACATCAGTCATCTATTTATGTATCCATTTATCCATCTGTGCATCCAAATACAGTGCAAAAGAGGATCTGACAGAGTCTTATGTGCTGGCTATTCAGTCCTTCTTACTTTCTGTCTTAAAATGCCCAGTTCTTCTGGTTTAGTTTTTTCCAACCACGCCCCCATAGCCCTCTATTGCAATATCATGATCTAAAATTACATTCCATCCCTGTTATTTAAGGATTTCCCCCACACACATCTGTGTATCTTGCTTGAGACAAACTGCAGGGATTTTTTTTGTGTTGGTGTGTGCTATGTAGGTTTTCCAAGTGAAGTCCTGATTTGCAACACCTCCAGCTTGCTCAGCTCATTCTGATGCTGGGGTGGCTTCCTTCTGTGAATAAATGTCAGTGAGGTCCTCCAGGCAAAGCTGCTGCCCTCACAAACCTGATGAATTTAGTTTGTTCCACGAATAGACTCTCAACTCCTATATGCAAGTGAACATTTGGAGCAAGTATGTTAGCTGAGGCACCTTTAGAAGAATGAAAGCCTGCTAAAGGCTAAACATGCTTTGCCATACATTAAAATGCTTCATCTGAACCAATTATACACAAATATTTCTTTAATAGTTGCTATATGCCAGACACTGAATATTTTGTAGCCTATGGATGTTTATGGCATCAATTATGAGCCACAAATTTGCTGTAGTAGGCAGAAAATAAAAACATGTAAAAGATATGTATAAATTACTAAGGATGACAGGACAAGCCAGAAGAGACCCTGCTAAGCGAAGAGAGAGTCGGGTAATTAGGATAAATTAGCAAAAGAGAAATATGAGTTTTCAATAAAATAGTGCGTCTAAAACTTTGAAGATTCTATAGCATTTGAAACATCAGCAGATTATCCTTGGGTAAATTTTGGGTCAATACTTGGCTGTGGGTCATTATTTCTCCTTCTTTTCCTGGTCATTTCTCCATTGTAAGCTGTTCTGGGCTCATGGAAAGCCAGTGCCTTTCTGAAGAAAGGAATTTGGCCAGCTAGCAAACTGAATGTGAGAACCTGCTACCTTTCTGT
This sequence comes from Peromyscus californicus insignis, assembly GCF_007827085.1. Lineage (NCBI taxonomy): Eukaryota > Metazoa > Chordata > Mammalia > Rodentia > Cricetidae > Peromyscus > Peromyscus californicus. Next base: position 15,409,494 of record NW_026294458.1, on the reverse strand, counting down.
AGTTGTGCACGCATGCATCATTTCTCTTTCTTAAAAAATAAATATATTCCTGTGACAGATTCTTTTCATTGAATTGGAAAAAATGTCAGAATTTCACTCACACCCTCCTCTCTCTGAGACTCATCCTTGTGTGAGTAGCTGTATGCTCAGCCTCACAGTCTAGTTTGACATTGCATGCTCTCTAAGATTATTTCAATTTTTATTTTCCATAAGTCATAGACTGGTAATGTCTGTGAGGCCACACGCGTTAGGTTTACAGTCTATAGAATAAGCAAACTGCACTTCAGGCTGTCAGCCAAGAGCTGACCAAACTCCACTGTGGTGATGATATATTGTGGACCCTAATAAAATTTGCCTGAAGATCAGAGAGACAAAGGAACAAGCCACTGCTACGTCTTACCCCTAGGACTCCTCACTACACAAAAGGGGAAGTGTGGTGATTTATTGTGCACCCTAATAAAATTTGCCTGAAGATCACAGAGGAGGACAAGCCACTAGATTAAATACACAGACCAGGCGGTGGTGGCACACACCTTTAATACTAGCACTTGGGAGGCAGAGATCCATTTGGATCTCTGTGAATTCAAAGCCACCCTGGACTACATGAGACTGATTCAGTCTAGGAGAAAAACAGAGCCAGGCACTGGTGGCAAACACCTTTAATCCCAGTGTTTGGGAAGCATACACACCTTTAATCCCAGCACTAAGGAGGAAGTAATGTCCGGGTGGAGAAAGGTATATAAGGCGTGAGGAGACAGGAACTAGAGGCTTTTTCAGGCTGAGTCGTTCTAGAGGTAAAATGTGGCAGTGGCTTGTTTCTTTGTCTCTCTGATCTTCAGGCAAATTTTATTAGGATATACAATATATCACCACATTACAGCAGACAATATTAGATTACAGTATCTCACAAAACTATTTTTTAAGGAACATTTTAAAAATCATATCAAAGAAGAAAGACTTATCTGAATCTTGGGCCCATCGGGTCTAAAATTGTCCACCTTCCCTGTTTGTAGGAAGCCATAGAGGAACTGAGAAAATTGAAGAAATATCCAAAATCTGGCCCGTCGCTCACTTTACTGAGTTGGAGCTACAGGAATTACTCAGTTCCCTTTACTGAGTTGGATCTACAGGAATTACTCAGTTACGGGGTCTAGGGGAAAGGATTCAGGACAAGAAAAAACATTTGTCAGGCTGTTTCTGCAGCGTGTGGAAAACAATATGATAAAATTTGATTTAGCTCCATCTAGTGGTGGATGCGGATATACAAAAGTTCCTAAGCCGCATTTAAAATGAGATTTAATTGTTTTTTGTTACATAAATCAATTGTTCAAAATAATGGAATTCATCATGACATTTTCGGGCATGTACAAATGTGATTTGACCACCCATCACCCTACTGCCCCCCTTAACAGATGGTCCTTGCTGCTGGTCCTCTTATGTTGATTCCCCCACCCCTTTTTATTTTTTTTTCCTTTTCTTTTCAAAATGTTGCTTTGGATATTCTTGTATGCTCTAAGCAAAAAAATAGTCTAAAATAGGATTGCAATTCTTTCATAACTAGATACTTCTACTATAAGGAAGATATTTCAAGTGTTCATTGTAATAACAAAAGGTATTATAGAAATTATAGTTTCAAAAATAACTCTTAAGACACTCTTACAACAAGTATAACTTATCTTATGTAAGGGGTTCTGGTGTCACATTAGAAATTATTTAAAATAAATACTTTATTAATCAGTAGTGATACAGATTTATAAAGATGTTATATGTTATTTTATCCAATAAACAAGAGTGTTGTACACATATTTTGAAAATTTAATGATTTGATGTTATTTGTTTTTAATTGACTGCTGCCTACAGTTTCTATGTAAAAGTGAACAGGGAGTGTGGAGTGACAGGGATTAGATGGTGGGGAGAATCTGATAGGCAGTTGCTGTGGGATGGTCTGTATGTCAGATGAGTTGCTGATTGGTCAATGAATAAATCACTGATTGGTCAGTGGCCAGGCAGGAAGTATAGGCGGGACTAACAGAGAGGAGAATTGAGAGAACAGGAAGCTGGGTGAGGGAGACACTGCCAGCCGCCATCAGGACAAGGAAGATGTAAAGTACCGGTAAGCCACAAGCCACGTGGCAAGGTATAGATTAATGGAAATGGATTAATTTGAGCTGTAGGAACAGTTAGCAAGAAGCCTGCCACGGCCATACAGTTTGTAACCAATATAAGTCTCTGTGTTTACTTGGTCGGGTCTGAGCGGTTGTGGGACTGGCGGGTGAGAGAGATTTGTCCTGACTGTGGGCCAGGCAGGAAAACTTTAGCTACAAATGGCGTCCAACGTGGTGGCAAGAGTTTCCACCTAAAAACTGAGAAAAGATTCTAAAACGGAGCTAAAAACAGTTCCTAGTTGCCTCTTTCAAGCTAGCGGCAGCCTGCGTGTTTGAGCTACTTGGCGGGTTCCTGGTATGTGCGCTCGACCTGCAGTATGGCGGGAATGAGGCCTCTGCAAGTGGCACATTAAGCTGTGTGGTGGATTTAGCCTTTGCTAGTACAAAAAAAAAAAAAGAGGTTTCTGGGCTACACGCTGCTTTGATAGAAGCATAGACCCACTATTTCTGAGAGTTGATGGCTCCCAGAGCTGGCAGAAAACATACGACCGCCATGTTGGGAAGGTGAAGTGGGCAGAGCCAGCAGCCACAGCGCCAGCGCCGTTTCAGGCTTAGAAGGCTGCAGTTTAAAGCAATAGGCTCAAGCTAAAAAAAAAAAAAAAATAAGCCACGTAAAGATGGCTACCACACAGAGAATCTGGATTATGTTCTCTTTGATATTCGTAACTGAAGAAAAACATTTGATTACAAAAGCTGTTGAGTTATGCCAAAATGTATATTTTAAAGGTACCTTGACTTCAAAATTTGGATGTAAGGATATGTTGCTTTGGAAAGGAGGCTCTGCTTTTGTTTCCACAGAAAGCCAAAGGCTATGGATTTGTTCCAGATTAAGATACATCAGGTTTGACCAGCCAAGACCCCCTGAAAGGTGACACCAAGGCCCAGATGATCCAACATCCAGAATGGTTTGAAGGCAACTGGCTCAGATGATACAGCCTCACAGACTACTCCATGATCCTAAAATTTTCTTTGTTTCCCCAGAAGATACAGCGCCCCCCTCCAGCAGGAAGTAGTAAGAGAAACTACGCCCAAATTCCCAAATATACCAAGCTGACTTTGGAGATGTGTAAAGGTTAAAACCTTCCTTTTTAAGAAAAGAAAAGGGGAAGTGCTGTGGGATGGTCTGTATGTCAAATGTGTTGCTGATTGGTCAATGAATAAATCACTGATTGGTCAGTGGCCAGGCAGGAAGTATAGGCGGGACTAACAGAGAGGAGAATTGAGAGAACAGGAAGCTGGGTGAGGGAGACACTGCCAGCCACCATCAGGACAAGGAAGATGTAAAGTACCGGTAAGCCACAAGCCACGTGGCAAGGTATAGATTAATGGAAATGGATTAATTTGAGCTGTAGGAACAGTTAGCAAGAAGCCTGCCACGGCCATACAGTTTGTAACCAATATAAGTCTCTGTGTTTACTTGGTCGGGTCTGAGCGGTTGTGGGACTGGCGGGTGAGAGAGATTTGTCCTGACTGTGGGCCAGGCAGGAAAACTTTAGCTACAGGCAGTCTTTAAAAGATTATAGATAAAGTGATCTCAGAGCCAAGTGTCATGGCGCACGCCTTTAGTCCCAGGACTTGGGAGACAGAGACAGGTGGATCTCTGTGAGTTCCAGAACAGCCTGGTCTACATAGTAAGCTAGAGGACAGCCAGGGCTATGCAGTCTTCTTGAAGAAGAAAAAAAAAAAACAAAACAAAACCAGGAAGTTTTTGAGGAGGAAGAGGAAGTGATCTCAGACAACAGCAAAGCAGATGGAGAGAAGACACGTGCATTGGGACATTTCAGAGTTTGGTGACTGAGCTACAGTGAACTGAGAAGAGAGGACCTGAGGATGTAGACCTCCAACCTGTGAACGATACTCTGGATTAGAAAACATTTCTTTCTGCATCCATCTGAAACCATCATGAAATTTCTGTTGTGCTTAAACACAGTCATTTAGCTTGAGAAATCAGGACTTTTAAGATTTTAAAAATATTTATCTAAACATGTAAAAAATGTTCTTTTATTGTTGTTAGCATTAGTAATTTTTATTCTCTTGAGGTATAGACAAATCCATAATTTCCCTTACAGACAGAGGACTTTTGTTACAAAAGGGCTGTACTGTGTTTTGAGATCCACTTTAGGCCAAGCTAGGTTTCCTTCCTTGAAGGACACTTAAGGGTGCGGCAGTGAAGATCAGATAATGAAAGGAACATGGGATAAGCCTGGCCATAAAATAAATTCAAAGTATGCCAATAAACTCAGAGATGCTTCAGTGGCACTGAGGGACTATTATACTATTTTCAGCAGAGAAGTTTGGTGACAGTATGTGTATCTATACCTGTCAGGCAAGCTTTCGAATTTGGGGTAATCTGAATGGCAGCATGGTGAGGAGAGGACATCTGAAGGAGTTGGCAATAGCTGAAGAGGTGGAGATCCACCTGATTTGATTGACTATGCATCCTGAGATGAGACTGGAGTCAGGGTTACAGTACAAAAAGGACTGGGAAACAGTGTCCAACCTTTGTGGTGAGAGGTAACAATTAAATAAAACAAACAAACAAACAGCAAAAAACATATTGGGTCAGAAGTTATTGTGACTGGGTACCACTCTGGATTTTTTTTCCTCTCAGAATGGGAGCATACAGGATTAACACACAGGGAAACATGGAAATGATGTAGTTTTTTTTTTTCCTTAGAATGACCCTCAACCAGTGATACTAGATAGAATGGATAGATAACTATCCCCCCACTCCATTTCCTCCGTAATCTAGTTTGTTACAGTTTTTTAGTTCCCCAGTAGGATTTGGTTACTTAACACTTAAACACTTAACAGGGCTAACAGACTTCATGCTATGCCTCTACTAGACACCCCTCTTTTTCTGCTGTCCTACTCCCACTTTCTATTAGTATTTCTTGGGTCAATGAGTACCCACCTGTGATTGTTTTGGAAAATCAAATTAGAAAAACTTTCAGGGGAAAGCAATTTATGCTATGGAAGAAAGAAGTCAACTTTGGTGGAGTTGAGGTCTAGTTTGATCTAGTTTTTATACACTTCCTGGGATTGTTTCATAAACCTGCTTTCCAGAAGGACTGTTTCCAAAGCTTTGATCCAAGGTCTGGTCATTTTTTGCTAATAGTTCTTTTCAGACAACTAATCTTCTTTCCCTTTGAGTTCTGGGATTAGTTATGGATTATGTCAACTTCGCAGGGGAAGATTTAAGTGTAGTAAGTAATATTTTGATGTCTCTTTTAAGTTTTTCACTTACATAAAGTAAAATATGTACTACAGATGGAATTGTGTCTTCCTAGGATTTATAAGCTAAAGCCCTACATCCCAACATGCTGTGCTATATTTAGAAATAGGACCTTTAGGAAAAGAAGTAATAACAGTTGGACCTTTGTCATGAGGTCAGGAGCCTTGATCCCATAGGGCTGGTGTCAATATGAGAGAAGAGCCTCTCTTGAGTGCTCAGACTTCATGAGGGGTCCTGAGAGCCTGTGTGAGGACACATCATGAAGAACTACAAAAAGAGAGTACACCAGAGACAGAGTTGGTTGCTATCTGGATCTGGGATGAGCAGCTTGTAGAAGGGTAAGAGAATAAATTGCTGTGTGAGCTATAAGGCTACACAATCTGCCTTGTTAACTTGCCCAAACTGAGTCTCTCTCTCTCTCTCTCTCTCTCTCTCTCTCTCTCTCTCTCTCTCTCTCTCTCTTCTCTCTCTCTCTCTCACACACACACACACACACACGCACATGCACATGCACACGCGCACGCGCACACACACACGGTTATAAATTGTTAACATACAAATGCTTATTTTTCTATGTATCCTTACTATTTATGTCTTGATTTCTATATAATCTTTCTTTCTTGTCATAATGTTGTTTTAATTAATTAATTAGAAATTTCCCAGCCCAATCAGTTTCCCCTTCCTCCTCTCCTCCCAGTCGCACACAACCCCACCCCATCCACTTCTTTTCTCTTCAGAAAAGGGCAGGCCTCCCATGGATATGACCCATAGTACATCAAGTTTCAGGAAGACTAGACACTTCCTTTCCTAGTAAGGCTGGTTGAGGCAACTGAGTAGGAGGGAAGGGTCCCAAAAGCAGGGAACAGAGTCAGAGACAGCCCCTGCTCCCACTGTTAGGAATCCCACAAGAAGACCAAGCTACACAACCGTGACATACGTGCAGAGGGCCTAGGTCAGTCTCATGTAGCTCTCTGGTGAGCTCCATCTGTTTGTTTTGTAATTGTTTTGTTTTCAGCTTTTTATTGACTCTTTGTGAATTTCACATCATGCATCCTGACCCCACTCCTCTCCCTGTCCCTTCATATCCACCCTCCACCCCTACAAACTCCCTTCCAAAATAAAATAAACTTTAAAAGAAAAACAAAACACACGGACAAAAAAAGAACACCAAAAAAAAAAAAAAAAAAAAAAAAAAAACCAAGCCAAACAAACAAACAAAAATGTTTTGGCATGGAAGTTGGAGTGTGTGACAGTGAGTCACACAGTATGCCCTTTAGTCCATATATCTTTACTTGTAAGTGTTCATTGCAATGAGTCATTGGTCTGGTACGAGGCCTCGGGCTTCTGCAACACCATCAAAATAGGGCATGAGAGGAGAACCGGCCCTATTCCTTGCTGCCCGCTGCACTGGGTGAGCTAGCTGGGGCAGTGCTGGAGAGCTTGCCCAGGTACTCAAGATGAGGGAAAGCTGGCAGGCTGACCAATCCAGCTACCACCCAGGCCCAGAACCAGGGCTATGAGTTGGCCCACCCCAACCTCCACTTCATCTATGAACTGCTGGAAAATGTGAAGGGGCTGGACCTGCAGATTCAAAGCTGCAGGATCTCCACTGCACAAGGCAACAACAGGATATTCAAGAATGCCCCTCTCTATTTTTAAAAGAAGGTATTCTGGATGCTGGATGTTCATTACTTAACATATTAAATTGCTTGACTGTCTTTGACTGTTTTCTTGTATGTGAGAGGATGACACTAATGCATTTGCTCGTTGGATTATTGAGGAGGTTAAACACATTTATCACTATAAAGCCTCAAAAATATACATGAATTCTTCTGTCACAAATTCTCTTCTTTCTTACATTTTACATTATAATAATCATCTTCCCATTACTCCCTTATTCTTACTAACACAGCCTTTTCCTGTCCTTGGTTCCATTTTTTTCTCCTATGGCAGATTGAACTCCACAAGCTTGTTATTTCTCATAAGGGGTAGCCAAACAGACTGTCCATTGAGGCTCCCACTACATCAATTGACAATTGATTCAATTTGGTCCCTAGGCAACATATTTTGGGAAAAGCATGCTGTGAATGCTGTTTTTGGACTTATTTTCCAGGAATAAAAGCTTCAGCAAATAATCTTCTGCTTTGTTCTGGGATTCATGCAAGTCTAAAATAGCACACACACACACACACACACACACACACACACACACACACACACACACACACACACACGCTCTGCCTGCGTTTTCTCATCTTGCCACAAGCTCTGTTTAGGCACGCAAATCTTTATCAGTCTGGCACTGATACTAGATACAGCTTTATATGCTTAGAAGTAATAGAAAGAGAGAAAAAGAATATTTGGAAAGAACATTAAAAGAGGGGTTATCATAAGAACCACATTAAAAAAAAAGAAAAAAGAAAATTGATGAGCTCTAGAATTAGCAGCAGTTTCTGATCACAGCTTGGCTCATGACATTTGAGAACTCGGACCTTATTTCAGGCTCTTTTTCCAAAATGACCACTGGGGGGCATTGACAGTCAGCAGAGACAGAGGTTTCTGGTAAATCACAAACCTAAGGAAGTCCACAGAAGTGAGATGCAGGGTTATGGGACCTGGCAACATGGGAGCAAACACCAAGCACTAGTCAGGAACTAAATATTTCAAGGACTTTTTCTGGAGCTGAGACTGACCTTTAAAAAGAGAATTATAAAATGTGGTAAGGGTTGCCGTAGCTTTTATTCTCTGCTTGGCTCACTTCTTTTAATGGAGTGCTTGCTTCCCAGGAGCATGGGCCTCATGCCATTAAACTGGTGTGTATTCCCTAGCAATTTACTATACACTGGGCTTCTAAAATTCTCAGTTTGGCATTTGCTTACGATGATGAGTGATCTTGCTAGTCAAAGATAGCACACGCATGTGATTAGAAATGGAAAAAGTCTTTTGAAAGCAGACTATTTAGCATTTTACCGTATCTGTAAATTCCTTATTAAGTTGATTTAAAGGTAAACATACCTGTGAGTTACTTGAGGCCTGATTTGCTGAGCCGACAAATGAGCCAATTATACTGGTGGCAAGGCGGCTATTAAGCTTGTCCACTGAGCACTAATGTTTTTGAGCACTTTGAGACTGGCCCTCTTCGAAAGCCTTCCACAGTTCATTCTCAAATCCGCCCTCTCTTCCTGGAACAGGAGAGGCATCACAGATTTGAATGTGTTTTAACATGCATGTGTGCATTGTCGGTGCAAACAGCTTTAGATTTTAACCTCAATTTGTTCTGGGATTCATGCAAGTCTAAAATAGCACACACACACACACACACACACACACACACACACACACACACACACACACACGCTCTGCCTGCGTTTTCTCATCTTGCCACAAGCTCTGTTTAGGCACGCAAATCTTTATCAGTCTGGCACTGATACTAGATACAGCTTTATATGCTTAGAAGTAATAGAAAGAGAGAAAAAGAGTATTTGGAAAGAACATTAAAAGAGATGGGTTATCATAAGAACCACATTAAAAAAAAGAAAAAAGAAAATTGATGAGCTCTAGAATTAGCAGCAGTTTCTGATCACAGCTTGGCTCATGACATTTGAGAACTCGGACCTTATTTCAGGTCAAGTCCTAGCAAGCCAATTGCAAAGGGTTCTTTTAGACCCCGTGTGACTGACTAGGTTCTGTAGCTTACCTCCCCTGATTCCATAGACACTAAATAGATGTGCATACTGTAGGTTACCCAAGAGGTTTTCACTTGGCTCCCAGCACTATACCATCCTGAATTGCCTTTGAAATAAACAATTACTCCCCACATCTTCCTTTCCTCTCTTCTCAGGTCAGGACAGGAGGTGTTCAGGGATTTTCTTCTGTGTTGCCTCACTGCCTACTGATCTTATTTTAAAATCAGCTCTGTTTCAATGATTCCAAGTTTGTAACTTCAGACTGTGTTTCTCCCATGTACTCCAAATTCTCATATCCAAATATTTACTTTACAGATCTACTTAGCTACCTAAAACACACCCCAGACCTGAAGTATCCCAAATTAAACGGTTGCTCTTTTTTTTCTAAATGTTTTCTCTTCTCAACTGACAGAAACTTCTAGTTCTTTAGGAAAGTGCCAGTGTTTCCTTGGCTCTTCTCTTTTCGTCATACCCTATAGTAAACTCGTAATGTGATCTTCAGTTGCTTCCAGAACTGATACTTCTCATGCCTTCTTTGGATGTCAGCTGTTATCTTCCCTCTCAGACTGTAGACTCTTTTCCTTACTCCCAAGCCCCTGAACCAGTTGGCAACTAGAAATATGCCTTGAATTATAACCCTTCCACTAGGTGTAGAGAGCAAAACAGACCAGAGAGGTCTTAAGTGGAGAAACAGAAATGGTGGAAATGCAAGAAGGAAGTATTGCGTGGTTAGCTGAAACTGTGTAAGGACTCCTATGGGAAGGGAGGGTGGACAGCATCCAACTAGCAACAGCAGGGTGGCTTAAGGACAGCACTGTGTGCATTTATAATGACCTCTATAGTGGACAAAGTATTTTCAAATACTGTTTTCATTGGTCCTCAGCTTTCTCTGTCTATGTAAGCAGAGAAATAAATGAACTGGGTGTCTACACCAAGGAACAGAACATGTTCATTGTAAGGAGTTTATGGAGAAGTTCACATCTTCAGGCTTTTAAGATGCAGGAAGCTTTTACTGGGACTAGATGTCACACTGAACACTGATGAGGTTGCCACTGGCGACTGAGAAAAATATGATCGATGAGCTAAGTGTTCATAAAGTAAAAACATACTCCACTTGAATTGATAGCCCTTATGTTGAAATTAAATTCACTGCAATGTATGATGTCAAAATGCCCCACATCACAATATGATGTTCACAGCTGTCTTAATTGGGCCAGAGTTTAAGTCCTTAGTTTTGAAATTACTAGGGTCTATAACCCACAGCATTTGGGAGCCATGGAGATGAACGTTTACATCATAGGTAAGAGGGCTCGGGGACCAGGCTGCACTCTCATCCGTGTGTCTTGTAGATAGCATGCTTGTTTTTGAAACTATGTAAGACAATTGAAAGTACAGTACAAATGCAAAGAAGAAAGGCTGCAAGTACATCTTCTCTGCACATGCCTCCTGTACATAATGCTCTTTCTGGCTTTTCCTTCACTAGTAATCGAGACTATAACACTTGAGAAATATAAAACACATTCTTATTACGTTGTTAGATGAACAGTAGTATTCACATCACTAAGCAGTTCCAAGGCAATGATGGCTTCATTTTAGAAAATTGTTTTATCCCTGGGAAAATGCTCTTGAATATATCATAAGCATTTTGTTTTCAAAAATGATAGCGGCTCAGAAATACTAACAATAGCAATGAAAGTTAGGTCAGAGAAAGGTAAAATGGAAATATACATTTTACCCACACATAAACTTGAGCAGGAGGAGATGATTATCAACTCACAATGTGTGGTGGATTCAGAGATGAAAGATAAGGTAATCATGTAGTGTTTGCCAAAAATGAGAGCAGGAAAGGTCATGTTTAACGTGAAAACCCGTGGAGCATGATGAGAAGCCTGAAATATCTAATTTCAGGACTATTGTGGTAGGGATCATCTCATAGTCCTCAGACGTAGATTATTTCATAAGGCTTACTATTATTTTATAAGGCTTACTAATAACTTTCATAGTATTTTGCCTATTCTTTTTGTTTATAGAACATTACTATGCTCTTAGAACTAGGGATTGGTTTCTATGTACAGGACTTACTATGAAACAAAATTATGTTCAAAATCATGGCAAATTTTCTAAATATTGAAACTATCAAATGATAAATGAACTTCCTTGGGGAAAAGAATTACTTTCAAATCAATAAATATTGACTGAAAGATGGATTGGTTATAGGAATACTATGAATAAAAGTTACATGCTAAATAGGATATGGGTAGGGAGAAAGTCACCCTCAAATTCTCTCCATACCTTAATATAATTGGATCTGTGTTGCTGGTGTATGCTGCTTACTGTAGATCTATTGTGTCAAAGGACTCTCCTATTTATTAGGTTTCTAAAAATGCTGTGCAAGTACAGAAAATAATTAATCTTAAATGTCTTCTACCTATTTTAATCCTTTCAAAGATCTTGTGGTCTTTGTCAAAAGAAAACAAATAAGGAATATGTGTCTATTTCAGATATGGCTCTTTCATGTGTTCTGGGAATGAATTGTTTGGCTCATTTTGAAGGTGGGGTTTACCCCTGAGAGTTTCAGCAGCAGTGTCTTGTACATTCTCTTTCTGTCTCATAGTCAGTGTGATTAGGATGCCTGAGTACAGCATTGTCCTGTGACGACTGAAGCCAAGTCCTGTACAAGAGACCTCCTGAGCAGAGCAACAAGGAACTATTGCCATAAGAACTGCTGATGTGGATTGGATGTTTCCCACATTCCAGGGAGTATTCCAAGTGCTGTGTATCTGCTGGCCCAAACAATTTTCAAAGTAGCCCTATGACCTTTGTGCTAGTTCTTTCTGAGTTTCAGAATGATTCCACTGAGGTACAGAAAATTGAATCAAGGCCTCAAAACTAATGAGGGAGAGAGCTCAGGCTAAAGCTCAGAAACGTTGAGTACCCAATCACTTCTTTCTGATATTCGAGATAGATTGCTTCTTTTCCATGTCTACATAAGATGATAGAATTCATATTCATGAAAATGAATAAAGAAAATATAACAAGAGTCAGTGGATGGAGTAAAAAGGTTGGTACACTTAAAATCATGACGTGGGATTTCTGATTCGGACTCACTTCAGTTTGCTTTTGGGTGGACTATTCAATATAGGCTGCTTTTCATCTGTAAAATACAGATTGATTTTACGCTATTTAATTTAATGCCCTTTATTTGTCTCATTCCAGACATTTAAAATCACCCTTCTGTATATGAGCTCACCTCAGCTGTCTAGAAATTCTTTAAGAAACTTGAGGGTGGTAACTGCCTCCCAACCTTCACTTGCATTTGTCACATCAGCAGTAAGCATCTGCAGACTCCAAATTCAACGTCTCTTCAGAGTACATCCTCATGCCTTGTTTTATGCACACAAAAGAACTTCTGAAGTGTAAAGCTGTCAGTGTTAACTTCAGTAACTGATGTGGCACTCAACGGTGGTGTGACGGTGCCTTCAGTGAGAGAAGGCTGAAAAGCAAGGACGGTTTGGGAATGAATTTGAAGGAGCCAAACTAGCTTGGGTCAAAACCACATGAATTCTTAATTTATTTTGTTTCAGTCTTTTCAGAAATGTAAGGCTGATGGAGGAATATGCTGCTTCTCTGTGAATTCCTTATTTGTAAATGAAACGATAAATGTTTGAGCAGCTGTGATTGTAAAATTAGGACGCATGCTACACAGAGAAACTCTGTCTTGAAAAAAACAAAGCAACAGCAACAAAAAGAAAGAAAAAGAAAAGAAAACAACTCCGCTCCCCAGAACTCCCCACCCCCCAAAATTTCCAGGCAGTGATGGCCCACGCCGGAGGCAGAGGCAGGAGGATCTCTGTGAGTTCAAGGCCAGCCTGGTCTACAGAGTGAGTTTCAGGACAGTCAGAGCTACACAGAGAAACCTTGTCTCGAAAAATGAAAAAAAAAATGAGCAAGATATATAATGCATTGAATTATTGGGTTTTGGAGCGCCTGCCCCTCAGAAACAGCTGTTCCCTCATGTACTTCTGGAGGATGGCTGCTATGTAGAGTCGAGTGCTGGGGTCACATTCCAGGGCTCACCTGCAGCTGAACCGAAAGCTCAAACACCTCCTCCCTCCCCCAAGATCCAACCCCATCCACCCTCGCACTCCCCCACCCGCTCCTGCTCTGTCTCTTGAGGCTTAGCTGCTCAGCGGAGGCTCCTTTTTATAGCTCCGGCTCACCCTAAAGTTAGCCAGGAATGCACAGGCCCTCCGTCCCAGGCACTCCCTCTACTCCAGTTACCAGAAGGTCGCAGTTATGGGAGGCCACAGTGCCAGGGTGCCTGCCCCAAACTCTGACCACGCAAGTCACTTTAAGCAACACAGAAACTTGGATCCTCTGTATTTTCTTCAGACATAAAAAGCCCAGAACGTGCACTTTCCGAAGCGCTGGAGGCACCCACCTGACTCCTTGAAAAGCGGTATAAAAGCTGTCCCTTGTTGCAGAGGGTCAGCTGTGTCGTTAAAAAAAACGAAAGCCTGCCACTTCCAACCGCCAGCTTGGTTTTCATTTTTAATTTTTCTTTTCGTTTTTGGGGTTGGGGAACGTGCAGCTCAGAGGACAACTCGTGGGAGACGGTTCTCTGCTCCCACCGTGGGGTCCGGGCTTGTTAATAAAGCTTTGTCTCTCACTCTGGAGTCCTCCGTGCAACGGGGCGTGGGGGGATGGGGGCCAGGGGTGGGGGGCCGGCACTGTTGCTCCGCTGCAGCGTTTCCCACACGCCCGCCAGCCTCCTTCATCTGCCGTGGCCAGGGCCCAGTCCTCCTGGGAGTCCAAGGCGGTGATGGTGGCCACTTTTTGTTTTTTGAGACACGGTTTCTCTGTGTAGCCCTGGCTGTCCTGGAACTCTGTAGACCAGGCTGGTCTCGAACTCATTGAAACCCACCTGCCTCGGCATCCCAAATGCTGGGATTAAAGGAGTGTGCCACCATCACCTGGCTCGAAGGCAGCTCGCTCCTCTTACACATCTTTCTCCTCAGCCCTTGCTGCCCTGCAGTCCAGCTCCTTGCCCACCACCCCATCAGTCCCTGCCCCTCTTTCCCATCTACCCCTTCCTACATTATCCCGAGTCATATCTCATGGGGCCTCCCAATTTCGCTGTCAGGGCTGGGAAAGGATGCACACAGATGCCATTTAGGTTACTGCTAATTGACCTCTCCGCAGACTGGTAGGTTTCAGGGCAAAACAGTACTGTCTCTAAGGCTCCTCACTTATGCTGCGTGTATTGTGTGTGTGCATTGTGTGTAGGGGTTGGGGAGCTGACCGAGGAGGCCAGAGGCATGGCGTCCCCTGGAGCTGCAATTCACAATCAGCTTTGAGTCACCAATGTGGGTGCTGGGAACCAAACGCTTCTTCAGGAGCCCAATGCAGTCTTAACTCCAGTTCTGGGGGATCTAACACCCTCTCCTGGTCTCCACAGGTCCTGCAATGTATGGGGTGCATATACATTTAGGCACCAGTCATATAGACACATTAAAAAAACTGAATAAATAAATAATATTTTAAAATTACAGTCTCTCTTAAGCCTATTTCCCTCCCAGTTATTTCCTCTTAAGGGCCAAATTCCTCCAAAACAATGATCATAGTTTTTGCCAACTTCTGAACATCTTCTACCTTCAATTAAGTCAAATGCTACTTCCTTCCTGCCCCCATTTCACGGGAAATACACTGGCCCGAGGGTCCCTGTGACATCTGGAGGGGTTACCCGAGTGGACTCTTCTCAGTATGGACCTTCCTTAACACCGCTGCAATGTTTGAAGTGGCCCAATGCTGTCTGTCCCCTTACAGCCATCTCCCCTAGAGAAGACACTGTCCTCGCCTGGCTGCTGGCGCCATCTGCTGGTATTCCTGGTGTTATATTCCACTTGTTTTCTCTCTATTCCTCTCCCTGGGGTCTTTAGCTCCTCCAAGGATGGCATCCCGGCCAGGTGGGTGAAGAGATAGTCGAGTTGTCTAGACAAATAGCAATCCCTAAGTCTTTGCTTCTACTGTGTGAAAAACCCCACACTGAAGTCAGCATGATGACACCCACAGACTTCTGGGAGAAGCAAACATTTTCCTCCATGCAAATCTCCACAACCCAAGACCCTGAGGACACTAGTGTCAAGGAATTCCTCTCCATGCTGAGCTAGCTCACTGAAACATGAGTATTGTGCCTGCGGCTGACATTGCACTTAATATGCATGCTTTCTCCCCAGTACTGGGAATAAGGGACAGATGTCCACTCTCAACACTATAATTCAAGACAGTCAGACAAGTTCTATCCACTCCAATAAGGTGGGAAAGGGATGGATCTCTGTTTGCAGTTGACATGATTATGTAGAAAATCCCAAGGAATTTGTTTCTAAAAACAAATAAATCTAGAATAATGGGGTGAGGCCCACAGACACCTGGTGTGTGACTTCTGACCTCTGAGGCCGTGAGAAGACAAACCTCTTCTGTTTATTTTTGTTTATTTATTTTAGAGGACAGATATCACTAAATCATAGCAGTCTTGGCCAGTTTTCCATCCTGGCCTCAGCACTTTATAAAATTTATTTATTTATGTATTTTTTTTAATGTATGAGTGCTCTGTCTGCATGTACATCTACAGGCCAGAAGAGGGCATCAGATCCCATTATAGATGGTTGTGAGCCACCATGCACCATGGGGTTGCTGGGAATTGAACTCAGGACCCCTGGAGGCACAGTCAATGCTCTTAACCGCTGAGCCATCTCTCCAGCCCATGGCCTCAGCACTTCTAAAAATTATCCCTACACCACTACGTTTCCATCTGCACATTGCAGGAACCCCAACCAGACACCAAACAAATAGAAGTTTGATTCCTTGTCATCGCAAGAGCCCCAAGGGAGGCTCATCAGTTGATAACTCTGGCTCGGCTGCACAGAGATTTCTTGGGACCCAGGCCCCTTCCGCCTCTGCTCTGCCAGGCTCAACAATGCTGCCCTGTGTTCGGTCCTGTGTTGGCTGCCTCCTGATTGCTGTTGCCACCACCCTGGACGTGAAAATCGAATGAGGACAGGAGGGGGTCCAGAGAGGACCCTGGGAGGGTAAACAGCTTGCTCTGCAAGCCGGACAACCTGAGTCTGAGCCTCAGATCCCATGGTGGAAGGAGAGAAACGAGTCTCAGAACCACGGGGTGGCATGCTTGTGTGTGTGTGTGTGTGTGTGTGTGTGTGTGTGTGTGTGTGTGTGCATGCGTGTGGCGTGTGCGTGTGCGTGTGCGTGTGCGTGTGCGTGTGCGTGTGTGTGTGTGTGTGTGTGTGTGTGTGTGTGTGCACACAAAAAGTAACCATAACTAAAATTAAAATTTAAAAAGCGTCAATAAAGGTGTTAAAGACACAAAGAGGAGAAAGGGAGTGCTGTACTAGGGCTCTCCAGGGAAACAGAACAGATAGAATTTGTGTATATTAAAAGGGGATTTATTAGAATGACTCACAGGCTGTGGTCTGGCTAGTCCAACACGGACTGTCTCCTGATGGAAAGGTCAGGAATATGGTAGTTTGTTCCATCCACGAGGCTGGATGCCTCAGCTGGTCTTCACTCTGTGTTGGAACCAGAAAGAAGTGGACTCTGATACCATCGAAGGAACGCCCCAGCAGCAGGATAGATGAGCTTGCCAGCAGAAGTGAGGGCAAGCAGACAAAAAAGCAAAAGCACCCTTCTTCCATGGCCTTTTATGTGAGCTGCTACCAGAAGATGTGGCCCAGATTTAGGGTGGGTCTTCTCACCAGCGGAAGCTAACAGGTTGGGTTAGGAGTGGCTGTTTTCTGTTGTGGGTACCCACCATCCCTCTTAAAGTGGATCAGAGATTAAATGTGGCATTCAGAGATTGGTTGGAATCTTCTTGGGCCAAAGATATAACCAGTTGCAAATCTAGTTAGTCATTTTCCGAATGTCCAACAGAGTCAATTCTTTGCATTTTTAAACTATGAGCTAAGGGAAAAACTCTTTATCCCTTAACCTTGAAGTGACTTTCCCTCGGCCCTTCGTGGTTGTGTTAGAACGGCAAGAGCTCTGCCAGGCTGAAGCCTCTGCCAACTTTGCCAGGGAACAGAGATGCCCACTCACGGCTGTGGTTGATAGGACCGCTCTTACTATTCCCCTCATTTTGACTGAGATAGCGCTGGACAGGGAGCTGGGGGACCAGCTCTATCACCTCAGTCTTCATGTTAAGCTGTGTGAACCCCAAGTGTCCCTTGTCTTCCCAGGCCTCAGTGTCCTTGTCTGTAAAATGGGAAGGTCAGACACTCTCTGAGGTCCATGGCACCTCGGCCACTTGGGCATTTCCGATTCTTCCTGAGCTTGGAGTCACAGATATAAAAATAACCTCTGTTTAGGTAAGCTAAGCCGCTGGAATACCTGTGCCACTTGGCCATGGTGCCACCTCTTTGCCAATTACCAGGTGTCACCTGGCTCCTCCTCTGTGTGCGGACACCTGGCGAGCTCTCTCAAGTGGGTGGCTGTTGAAGCTGGGCCTTCTTGATCGCTGAGGCATTTCTGCTGAGCCTGAAGCCATGTGGCTGGTCTTTCTCCTCCTGCTGTGGCTGGGCCCTGTGATCCCAAAACAAAAGACAGGTAAGGAGCTGAGCTGAGCCCTGTTCCCGAGGTCAAGGAGCCCCTGCATTTGTTCTCATCCACTCAGCCGATCACTATCATTAGTTTCTGGTGAGATATGCCAATCCCCGGATATGCCACATTCAGTCACTGGCCAGACCATCCCAGATGTAACTTCTCTGTGTGTCCACATGATGTCTCTGCGGCAAGCTTAACGTCGGGTTGGGGAGACATGGAGTCTTCAGAGGCAGCTGTGGTGTGTACAGTTTTGGTGGAGGGGGTGAGGGATCAGGAGGGATAATAAGTGTGACAAGCCCAGATCCGGATTAACAGCAGCCTGGCCCGTCAGTCATTGACTAAAATGTACCTGGAGATGCAGCAGGAAATTCAGTAAAGGCATATTTCCTAGAACTTTTTGGGAAGTAAAGTGGATGTTGTGGGTAGGCGACCTTCTTGAGCATACTTCAAACAGCATGCAAAGGGTCACGCTATTAGATGGCTTGTAAAAAAACCGTTTCTATGGGGTTGGGGATTTAGCTCAGTGGTAGAGCGCTTGCCTAGCACAAGGCCCTGGGTTCGATCCTCAGCAGTGGGGGGGGATTTCTGAGTGAGGGCGGGGCTTCAGTTCTGATGAGCATGGCCTGAGTTGGGGGTTGGAGCCAGATCGTGGGGGGCCCTGGAGGACTGGGTGGTGCTGCTCAGTACTCCCTTCCACACCCTGTAACACTCTCACTTTCTATAGAAAACTGCCAAACAGAGCCTTGCTTTGGAGGGAGCCAAGCCAGCTGCCCCTGGGTTCTTCTCATTTTCAGACAGGGTCTCACTAAGTTACCCAAGCTGGCTTGAGCTCAGTCTGTAGTCCAAGCAACCCTTGAAGGTGAGGTCCTCTTTCCCCAGGCTCCAAGTAGCTGGGATTACTTGCCATCAGTATCTGATGATACCTATGCTTGTTTTGAGACAAGGTCTCTCGATATAGCTCTGGCTGTCCCAGAACTCACTACATAGACCAGGCTTGAACTCACCGAGACCTGCCTGCCTCTGCCTTCTGAGTGCTGGAATTAAAGGCATGAGCCACCACCACCCAGTCACAATGTTTGATTTTTTTTTTTAAACTCACTCTTTTTCTCCTTTTTCCCCCTTCCTTCCTTTAAGATTTTATTTTTATCTATGTGTATGTCTTTATGTCTATGTGTGGGGATATACATGTAAGTGAGTGCAGGTGCCCACAGAGGCATGAGATCCCCCTGGATTTGGAGTTACAGTCAGTTATGAGCTGCTTGATGTGGGAGCTGGGAACCAAATTCAAATTCAAGACCTCTGGAAGAGCAATAAGTGCTCTTAACCACTGAAACATCTCTCTAGACTACCCACGTGCTCATGTGCTCCCTCCCTCCCTCCCTCCCTCTCTCTCTCCCTCTCTCTCTCTCTCTCTCTCTCTCTCTCTCTCTCTCTCTCTCTCTCTCTCTCTCTCTCGTTCCCACGTGCTCATGTGCTCCCTCCCTCCCTCCCTCCCTCTCCCTCTCTCTCTCTCTCTCTCTCTCTCTCTCTCTCTCTCTCTCTCTCTCTCTCTTCTCTCTCTCTCTCTCTCTCTCTCTCTCTCTCTCTCTCTCTCTCTCTCATTCCCATGTGGTCCAAGTTAGTCTTAAACTCAGGCTCTTCTGGCCTCAGCTTCCTGGGTACTAGGATTATAGACATGTGTCTCACGCCCAATCAACCTTTCCATGTCCCCAGTGAGCAACATTTCCAGCTCCTGAACATCGTCACAGTAATGATCTAGCTTTTTAGCAGCCCGGGGAGGCTGGGTTCATTTGTCTTTTTAGTGTATAAAGTATAGAGGTCTCGTGATGACAATTTCAAACACATTTCATTTCCGTTGATCGTCTCTTTCCCTCCCCCAGCTCCCGGTCTCCCTCCTGTGAGTCCCTTCCTCTTCTCACTGTCCCCTGCTTTCTTGTCACAGGTATTTTTCTTCCCATTCATTATTCTCTCTTTCCTCCCCTCCACCCCCATGGTACCCTTTCTCGGTTTCAAGGATAGCACACACGCACACCAGTGCACATACATAATCACTAAAATCTAGGTTCAGCACAGAGGAGAAAAAACATGGTGTCAGTCTTTCTGAGTCTGAGATTCTTCACATAGCTTAGCACTCTCCAGTTCCATCTATTCTCCCGCAAATGTTGTGGCTGCATGTTCCTCTACTGCTGCAGGAAGGCTGGGTTCGAGTGTGAGCTTGATACGCAAGAATATTTCCTTCTAATGGATTGGGAAGGGTCGGATGCCCCAAGCTGATGGCATCGCATAAAAAGCAGGTGCAGGCAGGGTGTTCAGAGGCTAGCAGACTTGGGTGGCACACACAACAAGCACCTGTGTTAGTGACACTCGTGGGTGCAAGGCTGTGGGGAAGCCAGGCAGGGGGAAGTCAGGCCAGCGCCTCTTCTCCCAGCTTTGGGCCACCGCAGGCATGGCCTTGGGTACATGCCCATCCTCCATCTATAGAATGAGAGCCTCTCGCTAGACCAGGGACTTTCAGGTTTTTCTGGGCCCAGTCCATATTTATAACCACGAGTCATCCTGTGACCTAGTTCATTCATACATGTAGTTAAGACAATCTTGAAAGCAACTTCTTCTTGTTATAGATAAGGTATGTAGGCCTATTTAATTTGATTTAATTCAGTTTGGTACCATCCCATCTCATCCTGTCCTATCCCACTAAAGTAAACATTGGTAACATTGAATTGACCTCAGATTCATAAACAAGGCCAAGCCTAATTTGGATGGCTTCTGCCAATCTTCCCTCTCCAGCTGATTCTTGGTCTTGGATGCCAGACCAGGTACTTGGGAAGAGGGGTGACATAAGAGTGGAAACAGCTCATCTGCTCCCTGAGCTGACTGTGCGGTGGAAGCCAAGGCAAGCTCAGAGGCTGCCAGCCCAGCCCCTCCTCACCTTGAGATGTCCTAGGCCACCACGTTCCTTTCATCAGACTCCTATTTTCACAACACCTTAACCGGCCTTGCATCCTTTCAAACGCCTGCTTCTGTTGAACCTGTCAACGCTGGAAGGCCTCAAGTTTATCCTTAAACAAGGCCCTAGGCAGGTGCTAAGCTAACAGGAATCATCTGAGAAGGAAAGAGAAAACAGCATTAAGATATCTGGGGCCCATTCTCGTGAACCAGACTCTCCGGGAACTTTTCCTCATCCCTCCTCCCCACCCATGCTTTGTTTTTTCCACCTCTTAAAAACGATGTGTATTTGTGGGTTACTAAACAGAAAGCCACTGAGTCCAGCAGCTTAGGGAAATGATGAGGAAAAGAGTGACCAAAACTTACTTGTGAGGACGGCATGGATATCTTCCTCTCACATCCGTTCCCTTCAAAGCTTCACAGTCTTAGGTCTGTGAGCCATCTTGAATTACCTTTTTGTATATGGCGTGAGGCAGGACCCCATTCTTTTGCATGTGCGCATCAGTTGTCCCCACACCCCTGTCTTTTTAATGTCTCTTTTCCCTCAGGCAGTTGTTCCCAGCCCCAGCCTCTCTGTTGCCCGGGGACAGATTACCACTGCAAGAGAGGAAGCTGCTACTGTGATGAATTCTGCCATGCGCTCTCAGATTGCTGCTCAGACCACAGGGCCCTCTGCAACCCCAGTGACCTGCACGCAGGCTCCCCTCCACCCATGGCACGGATGGATGCTGTAACAGGCAGAGGCAAGCCTGTCCTTGCCTGTCCTTTTGATGGTGGCGGTGATGTGGACTGGATATGTCCCTGTTAATCCTGCAGTTCTTGCAGCTATGCATTTCACGCTCAAAGCGTCTGCATATTCCTTTCAGCTTGGCTTCTCCCAGGCGCCTGTCTGCCCACTGCTCTCCTCCAAGCCCTTTTTAGGTCCCACGGGGAGAGTCTGAGCTGTTGATGGTGAGGACTAGGGTAGGGGAATGTGGTGGGCCACATCGTCTCTTGCTGTGCGCATGCCTGTTGGCCTGCTCGGAGACTTCAGAGCAGAAAGGAGCCTGCAGGGAGGTGTCTGGGACGGTGAACAGCATAGAGGTGTCCGGGACAGTGAACAGCAGGGAAGTGTTTGGGAGGCTGGTAGGCATAGATGAAGAAGCAGACCGGGGCTTTCACACTGTGTTTCAGCCGCTCACACTCCCAAGATGGTGCTGCAGTTGGTGCTGAGGATAAGGAGCCCAATGGACTCAGCCAGCAGCACTCAAGACTGGGTGCAAAGCGTGGTGAGTACCTGGGAGGGTCCTCTGCTGGGGCTGGGTGGTAACCTGCTCCGCCTCTCTGGACTTCTAGGCCCCCAAGTAGGGAAGAGGAGGGGAGGGTGGGAGAGGGGAGAGGGGGAAGGGGGAGGGGGAGGGAAAGGAAAGGAAAGGAAGGGAAGGGAAGGGAAGGGAGGGGAGGGGAGGGGAGGAGAGGAGAAGGGAAGGAAGGGGAGGGGAGAGGAGGGAAAGGGGAGGGGAGAGGAGGGAAAGGGGAGGGGAGAGGAGGGAAAGGGGAGGGGAGAGGAGGGAAAGGGGAGGGGAGGGAAGGGAAAGGGTCCTTTGAGTTAGGGCAGAGCGCCCTGTTTGAACCTCATATCATTTTCATGTGTCACAAACTTTTCCTTTTTTCTCTACCGCCATTAAAAAGTACACAAAACGGGGCTGGCGAGATGGCTCAGTGGTTAAGAGCAACTGACTGCTCTTCCAGGGGACCCGGGTTCAAGTCCCAGAACTCACAACTGTGTATAACTGAAGTTCCAGGGGGATCCAGCGGCTTCACACAGACATACATGCAGGCAAAACACCAATACACATAAAACAAAGATGAATATTAAAAAAAAAAAGAAAGAAAAATGCACGAAACAGTCTTAGCTTATAAGTAGTACAGGAACAGGCAGTGTGCCAGATTCACTGACTTGTGTTCTAAACTCTTCTCTGCCCTCCTCTTTCCTTCTGCGTCCTGGCCCCAAAGTGCTGGGCTCAGCACAGAAGGACACACCTCACCGTTATACAAGAGGATGGGGTGTGGGGGTCCTGGCTCCTGTCCTTGCTACCTGGGAGACCCGACTTGGGTCCTCTAGCTGCTGCGCCTGTTTGCTCTTCTGGGTCCTAGAGCCTGCCCGGCTGGGCAGAGGTGGCAAGTCACGGAGAGCAAGTATGGAACGGCATGGTTCTCGCTGGCACAAGAGACGGTTAGACTGTGGGACCGCGTGTGTCAGCAAGAGGGAGGACCCGCTTTGTTGCTCACGTAGGTTCTGCAGCTCCTCCACAGCAGCCTCGCCAGAAGGCCACTCTCCGTGACTGTGAAGGGAATCCGGAAGGGAGCCTGACTCCTCCTGAGGCTCCTCCTCCAGCCATGCCAGCAGGACACACGGAACCCGCCATCACCTGCAGTTGGTTGGGGCCAATGTGGCTGCCAGCCCAGGGATGTCTGTCTCTCAGCTGCCATCCTAGGAGCCCCCACCCACATTGGCTTAGCCTGGGGAAAACAGAAACCTAGAATTGTTGTAAACACATCTAAAAAACGTGCATAGCATTGGCCATTATAAAAATTACAAAACCACACTTGGCTCAGAGTGTTATTCATTGTGTTGAAATGACTACATGCATATACAATTACAATATATATGTGTGGTGTGTGTGTGTGTGTGTGTATATATATATATATATATATATATATATATATATATATTGAAATGATGATAAATGGCACTGGTTACCTCGCTAAAAGGCCTGGTAGCAGAGCGCTTTATTAGGAAGAAACGGGGTGGGGGTGGGGTGGGGAGGTGTGGGGGGGTGTGGAGGTGTGAGGGTCGGGGGGGGGGGGGTAGGGGGGTGGAGGAAGAACCAGGCCTGGGAAAGAGCACGTGTAGAGGTCAGAGAGAAAGATGGGGATAGGGAGAGAGCAGAGCAGAGAGAGAGGGTGGGGTCTGTGTCTGGCTTTTTAAGGGCTCCTGGTGAAGTGGGCTTATGGAGCTACACCACGCGTATGCTGATTGCGTGACCACACCACTCGCATGTAGTTGCCAGCGCACACTGATGATGTGAGACGCAAGACTCTTTGCTTAACTCCTGAACTGCGCGTGTGCGGTCATGTAGCTGGAGTAAGGGCAGAATTCCAACATATATATAGTACAATATAACAATGACTTGAAAGTAGAAAAATCAGGGAGCTGGGGGTGTCGCTCAGTTGAGAGAGTGTTTGCCTAGCATGTGCAAAGCCCCGCGGACAGTGCTCAGCACCCCAGAAATCAGGCATGGTGGCACACACCCATTATCCTAGCACTAGAGATGGAGGAGGTAGAAGCAGGTAGATCAGATGTTCAAGGTTATCCTTGGCTAGAAAATGAGTATAGGGCCAGCCTAGGCTACACTTATGTACACCCATCTTAAAAAAAAAAAAAAGCAGGAAATAAGAACCCAAACCAATAACCTTCAGTTAAGTAACCCACCCTCTCTCCCTCATGCTCTTTCCTGGGCCACTCAACCTTCCGGATCTCAGCCACAGGGTCATCTTTTGCTTCTCTCTGCCAAGGGCCTTCTTCACATCGTCCCATCCTTCCTATTCTAGTCCCGTGGCTACCGTCTAAGGTCGGCGGCTCCTTCCCAGTGCTCTTCTGGCCAGATTGCGTCACCAAAGCTCTGGTGTGTGGCCAGTTTCCTGTTCAGAGGCCATCCGTGGGTTTCCATCCTCTACACGACAATGGCGAAAGTCCTGGGCCTGGCCTGCCACAACCCAGCTCAGCACACAGTTCCAGCTTTATCCCTTGCTAATCCCCTTCACCGCTCTGGGTTGCAGCGGAACAGAATCAATCACCCATTCTCCCCGCCCACACCTCGCTCTAGGCCTCTGCTAAGCTGAACACGGTTTCTGGGCATCTGATTGCAGCCAGGATCCCTGTTGGCACAGAGCCCAGCTCTTGGCTAATGGTTTTGTGTTGGCTTGATTTCTCCGAGTGCTTTATTTAGGAACATAACCCCAAGGGTTAGGGTAAGGAAAGTGAAACAGGGGTGAAGGGAGGGCCAGGACAAAGACCTGCCCTCCAGTCTACTCTACTAACTCTAGTTACTTCACCTGTGGGATCTTCTAAGAGGCCTTGGGAAACCTGTCTGAAAGGCATCTATCCGGTGACAGATCAGTATGCCTGTCCCCTTTCCCATGGGTTACAGGTTGGCCTATGGAGTCCTGGAAATATACATTCAAAACATGCAATAAATAACAACTTTACGCGGACTAGTGAAAAACTGGAATCAACCCAAACCCAAACATCCATCAAGAAGAAAATGGCCAGAGACATTGTGCTGGACTATTACCATGGAGAACCGCCCACCATCCAAAGGACAAAGCGTTGCAATACACGAGAGCTCCCATGAGCCTTGCAGACACAACGTTAAATAGAAGAAGCCAAATACTGAAAAGTGTGTGCACGGTCCCATTTACATGTGGTTCAGAACCAGGACTCATCTATGGTGACAGGGGCAGGCAAATGCTTACACCTGGCAGGAGAATACTGATGGAAGAGGCTGTATGTTATTATTTTGTGTGGATTTGGCGATGGAGCCAAAGGCCTCATGCACGCTAGGCAAGCTCCCTGCCACTGAGCTGTATGCTCAACTCAGTTTTCAACGTTTACTTTAAGGCAAGATCTTACTAAGTTTCTCAGGCAGGTATTTAACTCACGCTAGTCCAGACCAATCTTGAACTGGCAATCCTCATGTGTCAGCTTCCAGAGATGTTCCTTGCACACTGTCTGTCCTTGCGCAACATGCAGAACTTGTGGAATCCTCTCAGAACCCCACAGATGGCATGACGAAGATGTGTGTGTAGATGCGTGTGCACGTGTATGTACATTCATTTGGAGGCCAGAGGACAATCTCAGGTGGCGTCTTCAGGGACATCGTCTACTTCCTTTGAGGATCTCTCATTGGCCTGGAGCTCACCAATTAGGCTAGCCTGGCTGTCCAGTCAGTTCCAAGGATCCTTCTGTCTTTGTCTCCTCAGCTCTGGGATTGCAAGCACATACCACCACACCTGCCATTTTCTTGTGGGTCCTGGGGATCAGGCTTCAGCGCTCCTCATCTTGGAGACAAGTATTCCACCCACCAAACCATCTCCCTAGTCCTGCACGAAGGTTTTTTTTTTTTAAGTGAAAATATTGGGGGTCGGACAATATCATATCCTAATTTCCCTGCTTAAAACAGAGCCCCTTAAAAAATACAGGGCTAGCACAATTTCCTGCTAATCTGTCTGCCTTGGAGACAGACTGTCCATCCCGTGAGCATAACAAAGCTCACAGCTGCTTTCACCATTTTCCCATTGCAGCCCAAAGCTCCGTGCCCTTTGCTAAGGTTGGTGTGTAAACATTTTGCTCTGGCTGTTCAGGGAGCTGCTTATAATGAGCACACCCAAGTGCACTTGTAATTAAAGTCTGACCCTTTCTTAGGTGATATGCAAGCCCCAACTCCGAGACCCAAGTTGGGAGAAGGAGAAGGTATCTGCACAAGAAACCCAGACCAACTCAGCTGTGGCCTGTGGAGCTAAGGGTCAGCTCCATGTCTGGCACATAGACAGCTTTGTATTTCCAGGACATTTTATGCTGAGTCAGTTAGGCCCTTGTCCCAAATCAGAATCACCCCCACAATATGCCCTGGTTTTGTGGGGGGGGGGGTGTACAGAGGATAGGGGAGCAGAACCTAAGTGGTGCTGATGGCTCTGGATCCTTCCTGATGTCCTGGATGAGTCTGCACTGGTCCCTGACTCCACCCTGGCATCTCACAGCGATCGAGTTGGATTGATCTCGGGTGCTACTTTCAAAACACGTCACTAATCAGAGAGCTTTCACAGGCCTTCCCTTCCCCAGCATCCCACGGCAGGCCTACGCTGGGGCAAAAGCCACCTAACTCCTAGTCTTCACGCTGTTCTCAGCCCAGCTGCCAGGGTTCCCACTGCCTGCCCTTCTAAAACCCGAGTTCGGACCCATCACTCTGCTCAGAGCTCTCCAGGGACACCTTCCAGCTCTCTTGCTTGCCAAGTTAAAAGTGACAGGGTGCCATTGTCTTAGACAAGGTTCCCGAGCGAGGCCGGCAGACCAAATGAAGTCACGTTAGTTTCACATCCCTGAAACTACGTTATCTGAACTTAGAAATCAGAAGAGGTCAATTGCCCGCTTTTGAGAACAGGTGAGGAAATTCTTTCTGTTTAACTCTTACCAAAAAACCAAACCAAACAAAGAAAAAGAGGCCTGATATTAGCCAGTAATTAATTCATTGTTTATTTCCCTGTTCACACCTTACCAAGAAAGTAGCTTTGAAGTCACCAAGTCTCTATTTGTTTTCCTTTTTCCTTTTTCTTGCAGTGCTGGGGGTGAACCCCATCAAGCCCCTGTCCCCCCACTTTTTTGTTCTCATCTGTTCTTTATTGCTCTTTGTCAGCTCAGCTCACCAGAAGGAAAGCTCATTCTGTTTTGTGGGACGAAGCCACTGAAACTCTGTTGTAATTTGTGTTTTGATAGAGGAAAGCCTCGGCCAGCCCGGAGATCCCCATCACCCTCCCCGGCCGTTCTGCCGTCCCCACGGCCACGTCGTCAACTCCCGTGACTCCAGTGGCTCTTCGGTGCCCACAAACCTTCCCGCTTTGACCTTTCTCTACCTGTTCCTACCGCCTCTCCTCACTTGTTCTTCAGTACTGCAACCTGCATGTGCGCACGCGCACACACACACACACACACACACACACACACACACACACACACACATCCCGCGTACACCCCGGTGCTCTCCATTGCTCACAAATCCACCTATTGTGGCAGCGTTTGCTGCTTACCCTCTTCAGGAGTTAGCTCCCGAGGGCAGGCTCTGTCTGTTTTCCCCTATGATAATGTTATCTCAAGAGCGGAGAACAATGTCTGGCATCTGGAAGCATCTGCTCGCTAATGTCGTGACACTTGTGCCCACTCAGGGTGAGCGCTGAGCTGGGCTGCAGAGATGGTCCAAGAACTTTCTAGTGAAGTTTGTGATGGCCCTCGGAGGCACCAGCCATCAGCCCAGGCTTGGAAGTGACCCTGGATACAGAAGAAACTGAAGATCTTCTTAGGGGTTTGTTTGCTTGTTTTCTCTTTATGCACAAGTATGTAGAGCTGTTGATGGTTTCAAGTGAAAAGGAAACGGAGTGGGGGAATTCCTTGTTGGGGTGAAAAATCTACTTGTCAGTAGATTAAGCTCAGAGGCAGGGAGGGACCTACCTGCCCCTGGAATGAGGAAGCCCCTGGCCCAGCAGGGGTGCGGCAGGAGAGGGGAGGAGTGTCTTACTGCTGTGTTCCCTCCATCGACTTGATGGGAGAGTTTCACAAGGGGTCATGGCTAAGGAGAGTTTCACACGGGGTCATGGCGACTGGGCGAGGTCTCCGGAAGTCCAGGTCGCTACAGCGACCCGCTCCTCTCTCCGCCTGTTCAAAGGGTGGAGAGCTGAGTTGGAGTGGGGAAATGGAAGAGGCTCCACCGACGCACCGTGTTCCTGGGACTGGTCCCAAGACGCTCAACTCCAAGTGGCAAGTTGCTCCACACAGACGCCATCAGCCCCTTCTGAAGAGGCTAACATATCCCAAGATGACAACCCTTCCTCCTAGGTCTCACAGTCTGTCACCTCAGTATGGAGTACAGTTCTAGATGACAGTGTCCCATATCCAGCAGCAAATCCTGGACTGCCAGGCCGAAGAGCCCTCAGAGCTCTTCTTGACTAAGGCCCAGAGTGGGCAAGCTCCTTGTCTAAGATCGCACAGTTTCTGACCCACCATGAAGGGCAGAGCTGGAAACAGGACAGATATTTTGATACAGCTTTAAACTTCTTCCTAGTTCCTACTTTTGTGATTCTGTGACACCCACCACGTCTGCTCCGTCACAGGCTACTTTCATCCAAAAGCACTTACTTAAAATTCCCAAGGAACCTTGTTTGGCCACAGGTTCTGTTTCAGGGGAGGCACATTGGAAATTACAGTCTGTAACTCCACTCCTAAGTGTCCCTACTCAGCTCTCTCACGTTGGCACCCCTCCCCAGGCCCTTGGACTCAGAGGAGCATGGCACCCTCCACGTCCTGGCACCTGAAGCCTGGCTAGGGACACAGGTCCTGGCTTTGACGTGGCTACAAAATCTCAGGATGTTGAAAATAGATATTAGAAGTGAGAGTCCTGCCCCCACACTGGAACATTGTCCCCTTGAGACCCCAGAAACACTCACATCTACTGGTCGGGGATGGGGGTTCCCACTTATATCTTGAGCACCTGAGATGTATGTATGTTCTATGAGCACCAACCAAGTACAGGAAAGACTCTAAGAACTTCAATAGCCTCCTGAGTCAGACAGCATGCCCATTTTACAGATGAAAAAAGTTGAGGCTCAGAAAGGTTCTCTCATTTGCTCTTGATCCCTAGAACTAATAAAATCTAGGCCCAGCAGAAAAACTCAGGTCCTATCCATGAAACCCAGACCCCAGGTAAGGATGAGTGGGGTAAACATCATCTCTCCCACGCCCTTCCCAGTTTTAGGGGAGGATATCAGAACAGAAATGAGGCTGTATTTTCAAATCAGAGAGGCAAGGCTGCCAGGCAAGGGGGCGGGGGAGGAAGCAAGCCTGTGTCAGCCCTCACTGCGCGTCTGTGTTCACCTGGCTGCATTCTGGAACCTACCGGGTCACACCTGAGCAGGCGGCTGCCCCTCCTCCCTGGGTTGAGGAAGCAGGAAAGGGTGGTGAGGAGAGGCAGCAGGCAGGTCTGCCAGGCAGCGGTGGTCAGTGCCCAGGCAGGATGGGCTTTGTCTGGGTCCTAGCTGTGCCTCTCCTTTTCTCCTGCTGGAAGGCTGGAGTCACTGCCAGCTCTGCAGGTAAGGGACAGGACGGGAGGTGGGAGTCTTCCCTGGCAGGGCTCTGGGGGTGAGTTTTGGCAAAGACAGCCCTTTGTGGGTAAGGGGAGGCATTTTTGTTCATTGTAATTAAAGGCCTGCTGAATGTAAAATAACGATGGCTGTGGACGAGTGTGCAGGATGACAGATGTGTTAAGCATGGTGACACCGTGGCCATCAATGTAAGAGAGTCTGGGAGTTAGTCTTCAGGCACGGGACGGTGGGGTGGGAGGGTAGAGGGGTCAGGGAGATGCCAGCTGGTGATAATTTTGCTGTGAACTGAAAAATACGGCCTAGAGAAGCTCCTGTTCATCCAAGGTTGTGTCCTAGCCCAGTTATTCTTTGAAATTTGCCTTTTGAATAAAAAGTTTGTCACAAACTGCTTGGACAAGGAGATTCTGAGAGAGGTGGGCTTTTCTGAAAGATGGGAGCTAACACGGACCTGTCACTGACAGGCACTGTACCAAACTCATCACACACACTTTTTATTTTTTCACACACACTTTAAAATAGATGTTTTCGGGCTGGAGAGATGGCTCAGAGATTAAGAGCACTGACTGCCCGTCCAGAGGTCCTGAGTTCAATTCCCCGAACCCACATAGTGGCTCATAACCATCTGTAATGAGATCTGGCACCCTCTTCTGTATACATAATAAATAAATAATTCTTTTAAAAAAAATAAACGTTTTCCAGAGCAAGCAAGACTGAGCAGAGGGTACGGAGACATCTCATCTACCCTGTCCCTGCCACTTATGGTTCCCTGCTGTGCATGTCCCCACAGCATCAGCACTGTTACAGTGGTGACCCACACTGACACGTCACACTAGACAGGACCTTTTAATTCTACTTATTTATTTATTGGCCGGGTCTCCCTATGCAGGGCCCTGGCTGCCTGGAACTTGCCATATAGACTTTATATTTATTTATTTACTTATTTTCCCTTTTCTCTGTGTGTGAGAGCGAATGTTTTTACATAAGTATGGATTCACATGTGTGTGTGGCTGTGTGTGAACATTGTGTGCATTGTGTGTGGAGGCCCGAGGCTGACTTTTGGGAATCATCCTTGAAGGCTCTTTCATCTTATTTCTTGAGACAGGGACTTTCAATCAAACCCAGAGCTCATCGATATAGTGAGGGAGAGAGGGAGAGAGGGAGAGAGGGAGAGAGGGAGAGAGAGAGAGAGAGAGAGAGAGAGAGAGAGAGAGAGAGAGAGAGAGAGAGAGAACCTGATACATGTGGAGGTCAGATGAGAGTGTGGGGATTAAGCGCAGGTCATCAAGCTTGGTGGCAAGCACCTCTACCCACTTGAGCTATCCGGCTGGTCCAACATTACTTTTTAAATTCTCATGACTCTAATGACTGAGAATTCACCTCTAAGACACTGCCACCCATTTAAGAGCAAGGAGCCTGCAGTTTATATGGAGTAATTTATCCCCGGAGTCACCATGCCCTGCCAGTGCCTAACCCCTGGACCACCCTGCCTGCCGCACACACTCACAATTGGCCAGGCTTTTGCTGCATTTTTCACTCCGTTTAATTGCAACCTTACAGCCTCATGAACCAGGTGCCCCTCACTCCATTTGGAGCCCAGAGACTTGGCCTGTGTCACAGCACAACAAGGAGCAGAGATGGGACTCACATCTGGCTCTATGCCCACAGTCTCCTCACCCCCACTTTGGAGGTATGGAGGAGGACTGCAGCACCATCCTATGACCCGGACTGGGTTCTGTGGACCAGGAGGCCCAGAGAAATAGCTCGGGCCGGGGAGTCGGGGAGGTCTGTGAAGAAGGCCATCAGCAGCTCCCACAGATATGTGCGGGCATGCTGTTGGGTTGACTGAGTGAGCACAGAGAGGATATGTGTGCAAGCATGCCCAGCTAATCACTCTCCTTACCCAAGTGAGCTGTCCACAGCTCCCTGACTGCTTGCTTTCCTAGGACACGTTAAATTCAGACTGAGGGTTCCTCTCCCTTATCTTACCAGTTACCTCTAAAGATGAGACTGTAAGTCATTCTTGAATTTTAAGGAAATACATCCATGGGAAAATATTTTTGCGGTGACCGAACTGCCCATGGAGGGGTGACAAAGTTCCTACAGAAAGCTCTGGAAGTCTTCATTCCTGTTCTGCAGTCCTTGGCTCATGTGGATTTGTGTCTCCTATGTCCACCCTTGATGGTACAGTGCTGTACTGCATACCAATGATCAGCTGGGTTCTGGGGCTGCCTGGCTATTGCAGTCTTTAAGAGATCCTGCTCCAAGACCACACTCAGGGTATGCAAAAAAAAAAAAAAAAAAAAAGAAAAAAAAGCCGGGCGGTGGTGGCGCACGCCTTTAATCCCAGCACTCGGGAGGCAGAGCCAGGCGGATCTCTGTGAGTTCGAGGCCAGCCTGGTCTCCAAAGCGAGTTCCAGGAAAGGCGCAAAGCTACACAGAGAAACCCTGTCTCGAAAAAAAAAAAAAAAAAAAAAAAAAAAAAAAAAAAATCCACGAATGTGGCGAGGGCTAAAATTTTTCTATCTGAGGGGAATTAGGAAAGAAACACACACACACATTCTGATGGTAACTTTCTCTTCTACTTCATCTTGAAAAATCTCTTCCTGAAAATCTCTCTGTCTCCACACAGCTACATCTCTTTATACAGCTACATCTCTGCACACAGCTACATATCTCTTCTACACAGCTACACATCTCCCTTCTACACATCTCTCTCACAGAAAAAAAAAAAACTCTGGACAATATATGAGTTACATTTTGAGGGTCAGAGCCATTTTGATAACACGAGAAGTCACATGGTTTCTCTCAGGCTAGGGATGTCCCACTGACTGGCCAGTGAGTGAGTAACCATGGCAACACTGGGCTGTCAACCAGGCTCCCTGTAAATTGAAGGTGGTAGGCACATAGTGTCCAGTGCTCAGTGTTTCCTGATGGAGAGTGACATTGAAATTCATTTGAAATTCAAGACTTAAACAACAAACAGTTAGTTGGCTGAACCTTGAGTTCTGCATCGTAAAACTAATGTTGGGGTTCATGCAAAGAGTCAGTTGCTGAGAGGGTCTGTACAGGGAGTTATGTCTTTAATGTCGTCAGTCAGACTTCTGCAAGAGAAGAGCTGGCACTAAAGTTGCTTCATGCCTGACCTTGGTTCAACAGACTCCTGGGGATCTGTCCTTGTGCAATTCATTTGCAGGGGCAACTAGTCTGCTTTGAATTTGTTTTAAGGTCTTAAATCAACTAATGGTGTAAGAAGCTGTCTTTGCACCTGAGAATACTGTTATTTTCCTATGTCAGTCTGAGCTATGATAAATATCCTAGTATTATTCCTATTCATCAAAATTACGCAGTTTAAGAAGAGATCATCTTCCTGACCATCTACAGATATATGTGTGCCCAGTAGATGGAATATATACATGAGATAAACACACAGGCAGTGAGGAAAATAACCATAGCTGTTTTTAGGGAAGAAATGTAGTGGCACATGAGAAAAAATTACAGACAAAAACAAAAACAACTAGTTTTCAGAGTCTGTGGTCCCGGAAGCCTTGTTTGATGAGGTTTCTCCATCACAGAGTTATTCATCTGGTGGGTCGACACCTGAATTATTAATTATCATCTGTTTTATTTATGTCATGACCCATGACACCTGGCCTCAAGGGGATTATCAGGTGTAGACGAATCTTAAAAGGTCTTATTAATAAAAAACAAACCGGAGCCAGGTATTGGGGTGAATGCTGAAAGATCAGAGAAACAGAACAAGCCACATCCAACCTCACCTTGCCAATTCCTCAGCTGATCTTGTTTCCTCAGACTGAAGCCTCTGAGTCCTCATTTGAATGGATCTCAGCTGAACTGCTGCTAAAAGCTAAAAGTTTATAAAGGGTCTAGTTCCTGGTCCTCACGCCTTATATACCTTTCTGCTTCCTGCCATCACTTCCTGGGATTAAAGGCATGTGTCACCATGCCTGGCTGTTCCCAGTGTGGCTTTGAACTCACAGAGATCCAGATGGATCTCTGCCTCTGGAATGCTAGGATTAAAGGTGTGTGTGTGTGTGTGTGTGTGTGTGTGTGTGTGTGTGTGTGTGTGTATGTGTGTGCCAGCCACCATTTTCTGGCCTCTGTGTCTATCTAGTGGCTGTTCTGTTTTCTGACCCCAGATAAGTTTATTAGAGTGCACAATATATTGGGGGACACAATATCACCACAATCAGGATTTCAGAGGGCACTGGTCAGGGCAGCCTGTCTTCAGAGCTGCTATGAAGGTCATGGCTTTTCCGAGTTGCTTTTTTCATCTTTGTTTACATAGACAATGACCCTCTGTGCCATCCAGTAGCACCCAGGGCATAAATCCAAATGCTCATGTGAAGTCAGCCTATCGGGACTCACCAAGCTGTTCTCACCCAACACAGGCCTGAGCAGCGGCAGTTCAGCCCCTTTGATGACAACCAACAACACGGAAGTGCCTGCCTTTACTCAAAGGGACAGGCCCAGCTCAGAGGGGGCTTTCCAGACCACTCACCTGACTCAGGATGTTCCTCTAGACGCTTTAACTCTGAGCACTGAAACTGCTTCTAGTACCTTAACTGCAACCAGTACCAGTTCAGAAGTCAATTCCAGGGACACCCAGACCATCTCTCCTGTAACAGAGACTGGGAAGACACAGACTACCTCCCTTACAGCATCAACCCTGGATATTCAGACCACCTCCCCTGCAACATCAACCCTAGATATTCACACCACCTCCCCTACAGCATCAACCCTGGATATTCACACCACCTCCCCTACAGCATCAACCCTGGATATTCACACCACCTCCCCTGCAATATCAACCCTAGATATTCAGACCACCTCCCCTACAGCATCAACCCTGGATATCACACCACCTCTCCTGCAATATCAACCCTAGATATTCAGACCACCTCCCCTACAGCATCAACCCTGTATATTCAGACCACCTCCCCTACATCATCAACCCTGGATATTCACACCACCTCCCCTACATCATCAACCCTAGATATTCAGACCACCTCCCCTACAGCATCAACCCTAGATATTCAGACCACCTCCTCTACAGCATCAACCCTAGATATTCAGACCACCTCCTCTACAGCATCAACCCTAGATATTCAGACCACCTCCCCTACAGCATCAACCCTGTATATTCAGACCACCTCCCCTACATCACCAACCCTAAATATTCAGACCACCTCCCCTGTAGCATCAACCCTGGAGACCCAGACCTCTTCCCCTGCAGCATCAACCCTGGAGACCCAGACTTCTTCCCTCTTAGCATTTACCATAGATACACAGGCCACTTCTCCTGCAGCATCAACCCTAAATACTCAGACCACCTCCCCTGCAACATCCACCCTGGATACCCAGACCACTTTCCCTGCAACAGAGGCCCTAGAGAACCAGACTATTTTCCCTATTGATTTGACCCTAAAAACCCAGACCGTTTCCTCTGTAACAGAGACCAGAACTCTTGCAATAAGAGTACCTTCCAACTTCATGGTCATGCATCCCATCCCTACGGACACTTCGGCTACACAGGGCAGCCCCAGAACTGGAATGAGCACTGTCAAGACTGGCACACTGAGTGGTCCCATAGGAGCCATCATTGGCACCCTTTGTATTGATGACAGCTCGGAAGAGGCGAGGAAGATCACAATTGACCTCTTAACCTTGGCACATACCTCCACAGAAGCTGAACACCTGTCCTCAGACAGCAGCTCCTCCTCAGACAGCTCAGCTGGCGTCCTCACCAGCTCACAGGTCCTGGGATCCGATATTGCAACTCCAGCCAAGGACTTGGTTGCCTTCAGCATCACCCAGATTAAGCTCACCACCTGCATCACAGAAATAGAAACATCTGTCGTCACCTCAGACACTAACAACGGCCCTACGGGAGCGACAGCCTTGTCCACTTCTGAGACGCTCACTTTGCCTCAATCCCCCGAGGCAAAACCACTTAGCCCCAAGACCACAAGCTCACCCGGGACCCCATCAACAGCTGGCACCTCAACCCTTGCCACCACCCTTGAGGGCACGCCCCCTATTAGTGGCGTCACAGAAAGAGAATCAACAGTGGCTCAGGCTCCTACCTCCAGAGTCACTTCAGGGACAGTCAGTACGAACCCACTGAAAGAGACCTCAGCACTCTCGACAGTGACACAATGGCACCCTGAGGTCTCGGGAACAACTACCGTCTCCAGGGCTACTGGGTCAACGACGGGACAAGCAACCTCCTTCACTAGCTCCTCAACTTCAGACAACAGTCCCTCAGCAGGGGTCACCACCAAGAGCTCTACTACCTCAGAGACTTTAACCAGCAGCTCCTTAGCCAAGACCACGGCCTCACCAAAGACCTCAATGGAGCCCCTAACATCTACACCCACTGCTGCTTGGACAAGGACCACAAAACACGAACCAGGTGAGTGAACCTTTCATGTGTGATCTTTGCAGATTTAGGTTTGGAGTATTTGTAAGGAGTCAGGAGGAAGGAAGGAGCTCAAGGCTGGTGTTGCGCCCTCTCCCTGCCAGTCACATCTCCTGGTGGGTTGGTAACAGGCAGTTAAGATGTGTATGTGATGTAGTGATGTGTGTGTGTGATGCAGTGATGTGTGTGATATAATATGTGTGTGTGTGATGTGGTGATGTGTGTGTGATGTAGTGATGTGTATGTGATGTGGTGATATGTATGTGATGTAATGATGTGTGTGTGATGGAGTGATGTGTATGTGATGTAGTGATGTGTATGTGATGTAGTGATATGTATGATGTAGTGATGTGTATGTGATGTAGTGATATGTATGATGTAGTGATGAGTATGTGATGTAGTGATGTGTATGTGATGTAGTGATGTGTATGTGATGTAGTGATGAGTATGTGATGTAGTGATGTGTATGATGTAGTGATGTGTATGTGATGTAGTGATGTGTATGTGATGTAGTGATGAGTATGTGATGTAGTGATGTGTATGTGATGTAGTGATATGTATGATGTAGTGATGTGTATGTGATGTAGTGATGTGTATGTGATGTAGTGATGAGTATGTGATGTAGTGTTGTATATGTGATAAGTGTGAAGCAGGGTTTTTGAGAAGTGGTTGAGATCTTGGCTCTGTTTTAACCTGAGAGATCTTGAACCTGTCCCCATCCTCCGAGCCTAAGTTTCTTCCCCTTGGCTGGGGGAAGGGGCTGCATGGTCACCATCTGGATGAGCACCATCTTTTCCAGATCTAACTTAGTTAACTATTGAGCAACTACTGTGCTTCAGGTGAGATCTGAAATGTTACTGAAAACACTTGGCCCTTAAGCCAGCCATGCCCACAGAAGAGAAGAACATGGACAAGCAACTTGTCCAAATTGCTGCCACGTGAGCATGCGGAGGGCACGAAGTGGGGCTTGTTCTGCACCGTAAAGAGCGACTGTAGGCAAACCAGCAAAACAACATTTGGGGAGTTTAGGTCTTAATTTCTGAGCCAACAGAAGCCTCTCAGGGGACCCACTGTCAGCGGCTCTGTGGTAAGAACAGCTTGTGGGCAGCCCGGAGCATCTGCCTCTGCTGCTTGTTCTGTCCTTCTGGTCCATTCCTGAGTATTTTGTCTGGTCCCACCTGCTGGGGCAGGGGAAATAAAAATACTAACCATGAGGTGAGGATACAGCTCAGTGATAGAGCACTCGACACTGGTGAGTGTGCCCGAGACCCTACATTCGACCCCAAGCCCTGAAAAATCCCAGCCTCTGTCATCTCTGTGTCTCTCTGTCTCCTCCATCTGTGTACATCTGTCGTCTCCACCTCCATCTTGGTCTCGGTCTGTGTCTCTTACCTCTGTCTCTGCCTTCTCTATCTCTTTCTGTGTCCATCTCTACCAGTATCATCTTTTATCTTGATCTCTACCATCTCTCTATCTCTTTATCATCTCTGTCAACTATCTCTATCTATCATCTATGTTCAGGCATGATATCACAGGCCTGCAACCCAGTACTCAGGAAGGAGAAACAAAAGGACTGTGAGTTTGAAGCCAGCTTGATCTACATAGTAAGACCCTCTGGGGAAAAAAAAACCAGAACCAACCCAAAACAAAAATTAAAACAGAAAAATATTTAGCCACAACCAAGTTATTGAATATCTTTTATATTCTAGGCAAAAATAATATAAAAACACTTCACAATCAACAGGCAGAACCCAAAAATGGACTCACCAGATATTCTATCTCTGTTGCTGTGATGACCACCATGACCAAAATCAACTTGGGCAGGAGAGGGTTTATTTGCCCACAGGCCAATCTGATGGAGGCAATTCCTCAGTGGGATTCCCTCTTCCCAGGAGTGTGTAGGTCTGTGTCAAGTTGACGAAAGCTGCTGTAACCCCAGAGGAAGGTGAATGAGTCTACTTGGCACAGGGGTAGACACCACTGATTGGATAGTTGTTGTCATGAGCTCAGTAAATGTGCAAAATAATTTTTTTTAACCCAAGAATGGAGTAGCTACAGATCCACCAAAGAAATGTCTAGGAATTCCAGAGGCAGTTTACATTGGCAAGTTTGAATTGCGTTCTGCCCAATGCTATCTTCAAGATCCATTTTCAGAACATTCCCTCCCCCCACCCCCAGTCCTAAAGAATATTTGGGGTAGGTAGTGTTACCACAGACAACCATCTTTTTCCTTTTCATAGGTTCATGCCCATAGTTAATCTCAAAACTTGCCTCAGTGGGCTTTTCCTTGGAGGCTGATGGCATGCTTCCCAATCTGATAACCAAAAGTGAAGTCACACACATGGGGTGGTCCCCAGGTGAAGTCACACACATGGTATGGTCCCCAGGTGAAGTCACACACATGGGCTGGTTCCCATGTGAAGTCACACACATGAAGTAGTCCCCAGATAAAGTCACATACATGGTATGGTCCCCATGTGAAGCCACACACATGAGGTGGTCCCCAGATAAAGTCACATACATGGTATGGTCCCCAGGTGAAGTCACACACATGAGGTGGTCCCCAGATAAAGTCACACACATGGTATGGTCCCCAGGTGAAGTCACACACATGAGGTGGTCCCCAGATAAAGTCACACACATAGTATGGTCCCCAGGTGAAGTCACACACATGGGGTGGTCCCCAAGTGAAGTCACACACATGGGTTGGTCTCCAAGTGAAGTTACACATGTGGACTGGTCCCCAAGTGAAGTTACACATGTGGACTGGTTCCCAAGTGAAGTTACACACATGGAGTAGTCCCCAGATGAAGTCATCACACGGGCTGGGATCCAGGAACCATTCTCAGGTTACCAGCCTTGCTCTGCACGCCCCTTTACCCATTGAACCACCTCAAAAAACTCAGAGGAGAGTTCTGAGCACACATCTCAAGGAAATTTACTCTACTTGAATTCCAAATCTATAACCTCACGGACCATCCTTTTCTTTGGTCCAACCATCAGGCACAAAAATAGTCAATGCCAGGTCAGGGGGTCTAGGGAAGGTTCTCTAGAGCAACAAACGGCCCCGTAGGCTGCTGGGACTGACCTGGGAATCCTAGGACTGGCTAGCTGTCAACAAGATTTTTTTTTTTCTCAAGAAACATAAAGCAATGTTTATTTCTATTCGCCTCAGACAGTGAGGGCTTTTGTAGATTCTATCCAGTCCAGCCTGGTAAAACAACATGCTCATTGGTGTTATCTACAGGAGCCTGGATGGCTCAGAGGCAGTCACACCACCAAAGAGTCCCACCTCTTATATAACCTTGGTGAGCCTCTCCAATCCTCGCATGAGGGAATGTTTATAGACCTGGTTTGGTAAGGGTCGTCTACTAGTGGTCACAGTTGCTATGGTTTAAGACATCTGTTATCATGCTTAACCCAGAGGAAACAGATACACAGCATTAACTGTGAGCTAAAAGCCGGGAGGCCCACCTACCTTTGTTTCTACCATCCCAAAAGGGGAATGACTTAGGGGCAAGTTGTTGGGGCAAGAAAAAAGATTCATCTGGAAAACCAGAGAATAAAGAGCACCTCGGGTATCTGAAGGGTTTAAGGAGGAGAGGAAGGAGCAGGGCATAAGGAAAAAAAGACAGGATTCCAGAGACTGCTAGAAGCTAAGCCAGTGGCCTATTATCTTAGTCACTCTTACATGAGGTAAATTTAAGAGAAATCGACTTTGTATTACAGTTTCACGTGAAGCGGTTCTCAAATGGTTAATATCAAGAGTTTAAAGTTGAACAGAAATCTGACCCAAAGCTTAAGGGGGCAAAGGAGACAGACAATGTGCAGAGTCAGAGATGTCAAGCATTTCATCTTGTTTTAGCGGCTCACCAGACCTCTGCAGATCCAAGCAGAGCCAGTGCTTTTAGCAAAAAGCTGAGCCTGGAGAGGTGGCACACTCAGCTGGTGTTACGAAACCCAAGTTGGAGGCATTGTCTACGGTGACTTAGTGAGGGACTAAGGAGACATTGCTCTGCTTCATGATCTCCAAAATTAGTGACTTTAGAAGTCAGCTGAAGTAAATGAAGGCTAATTTGTTTCCTTAAGATAAAAGATAGAGCCGGGCGGTGGTGGCGCACGCCTTTAATCCCAGCACTCGGGAGGCAGAGCCAGGCGGATCTCTGTGAGTTCGAGGCCAGCCTGGGCTACCAAGTGAGTTCCAGGAAAGGCGCAAAGCTACACAGAGAAACCCTGTCTCGAAAAACCAAAAAAAAAAAAAAAAAAAGATAAAAGATAGAACTTGCCAGGAGGTGGCGGCAGCGGTGCATGCCCAGCAGTACTCGGGAGGCAGAGGCAGGTGGATCTCTGAGCCCAAAGCCAGCCTGGTCTACAGAGTGAGTTCCAGGACAGCCAGGAGAGTTGCACAGTGAAACCCTGTCTCAAATAAAATAAAATAAAAATTAAAAAAACAGAACTTTCGGATAGAGCTGCTAAGGCAGAGAGGCTTAGCTAGGAGACCTCCTCACTATCAACCCAGAGCTGGAGGAACTGGCTCAGGGCAGCCTCTCTCCAGCGCTCTTCCTGGCCAGGGTCTTCTCCAACAGACTCATCCAGGGTCCGAGGACACTGCAGTAGGCATAATTATTCCAAGAAGGGAGTCCTTATTTCTGTCTGCGCTGAGCAAATGTTAGCCCCATGTAGATGCACACACATTTATAAGCGGGAATGTAGGTGGCTCACGCCTTTAATCCTAGCATTCCGGAGGTAGGTGAATCTCTGTAAGTTTGAGGCCAGCCTGACCTACGAAGTGAGTTCCAGGACAGCCAGAGCTGTTACATAGAGAAACCCTGTCTCAAACAAACAAACAAACAAAAACCAAGCAGGCATGTAGGCACGTACGGACAGGGGCCCAGGTTGGAGCTGAACTGACGGTTTTCATCATCTTTCATCTGCCTTCAACTTCCAGGGGAAGATGGAGGCTTCCTCCTTGTACGGCTGAGTGTGGCCTCCCCTGAGGACCTCACTGAGCCCAAAGCCGTAGAGAAGCTGATGGACCAGGTAAGTGTTATGTCAGGCGTAAAGTGGGGCGCTCTCGGGGACTCCAGGGAGCATCTGCAGGACACAGAAGGGTGACTACTACATGAAACAGTGTCACATGAAAGAGCCTTAGGAGCTGATCCTGGGGCCCAGGTCTGGCTTTGATCTTGCCTCGCTTCTCAATTCTTCTATATTGTGAATGTGACGTGTATGAAACTCCCCACCTGCAGATCCAGCTTTTTCAGGTTCTGGAAGTGCAGGCCTTCTGGCCTTTGAATCCCAGCGACATGGATGGGAAAGTAAGCAGAGGTCTTGGTTGCAAGCAGCAGCAGCCACCAGGTCATGGTGGTTTACATGGAAAAGGCAGAGTCTGAGAAATCTGCAGGTGGTTCTTCTGCCATCACATATGGCTTGGGCCAGCAGTGGAAATTAGTCATGGGTATTTTCTCTGCAACTCTGGGCCCTTTATTCTTCATGGTCTTTCTCCATGCATATGGAAGGGGGCTATCACAGAGGAAAAAATGAACACAAACATGTTTACTACTCAGCAGCCTACTTCTCCACTTTTATTTATTTTATATTTATTTTGAGACAGGGTTTCTCTGTGTAACAGCTTTGGCTGTCCTGGAACTCACTCTGTAGACCAGGCTGGCCTATAACTCACAGAGATTCACCTGCCTCTGCCTCCCTAGATCAAAGGCTTGTGGTACCACCACCTGGCCCTTCTCCACTCTTACACAGTCCAGTACCCAAACCAAGGGAACGGTGCCACCAATGGTGGGTTAGGTCTTCCCGTATTAAATAACTTAAGACAACCTCCCATAGACAGGCCAAACTGATCCAGACAATGCCTCGTTGAGACTCTTCCCAGGTGATTCTAGAGTGCATCAAGTTGACAAAACCGACCTCACAGCCACCATGACTGACATCCCAATAAACATCACAAGGATGGGAAAGGGTATGAAGTAGGGATGCTAGATAGAAAACCCCTCGGAGATGTGCTCCAGACAGGGAGGAAGATGGTGATGCATTTGTATACCAATTTGGAGAAATCCTCTTAAGTCTAGGCTATTTGTGAAGTTCTGGGGTGAAGGCTTTTGGGGGTGCTGTGAATGAGTGGAAGTTAGACTGGGTCAGCTCAGTATAAATGCCATAGGCCTAGCTCAGTGCAGGTTTTATGAAGTGTCCAAGCTCTACCTGTATTGTGAACAGTGAGAACAGACCTGGGGTACCACCTAAGACAGACTGCTCCTTCCACCCTGTTCCATCAAATGCCTCAGCTAGAGGCAGCCAGACCCTGTCACAGTCAAAGGGGGTCACAGTAGTCCAGGCTCCATGTTACCTCTTGACAGAACAGACCTGAAAGGGAGGCTGACAGACAGCCTTGTGCCGTGGGTAAAGTCCTACAGCCAGGATAGACAGGTGAGGTGATCCATTAGCAGACGGGAGTGGGTGGTACCCCTGCAGGTAGGATCCCTCAGGGAAGGCAAAAGAGGCCCGACATCATCACTATCTGGTCCTGCCTGCCTTCTTTAATTTTTTTTCTATTCCCTTTTCATATTGTAAATAAGTCTCCCCACCCCCACATCTAGTTTTTGTTTTTATCTTATTCTATGTGTATGGATATTTTGCCTGTATGTGTATCTGTGCATCACATCCATGCCTGGTGCCCGTGGAGGCCAGCAGAGGGTATCAAATCCCCCAGGATTGGAGTTACAGATGGTTGTGAGCCACCGTGTGGGTGCTGGGAATCAAACCCAGGGCCTCTGCAAGAGCAACCAGTGCTCTTAACCACTGAGCCGTCTCTCCAACCACAGATCCGATTTGTTTCATGTCTTAGATGTCCAGGCTTCTAAGAAGTCAAGTGACATTGACAGGGAAACAAAGCAAAGCTCTCGGCTGCAAACGAGGGGAGGGAGGACCCCAGATGCACAGAAGCAAAGGGATGACAGAAGAGCAGCTTTGAAAAGGCATGGGGACATGCTCCCTGGGATGCTGTCCCCTTGCTGGTCACTGTCAGAGGGCATCACACTCCATGTGCATCACTGGCACTTCGCCTTTGGTTTGCTTGTTGCGGGGTCAAAGTTCGGAGCAGGAGCATGCAACTGGCCAAGCCTGGCTCTCATACCCACCACTCACTCCCCTGGGATATCAGGGGGGAAGAAATATCTGGGTCTTCGAAGTCTCTTAGCAGCAAAGAGGCCCATGGGGACTACCCTCATGAGGATTTCTGTCTACAAGGCACCCGAGTTTGACCTAGGACAGACAAATAGATGAACATGTCTCTGTCATGAACATCAAAGTAGGAAGCATGGATCCTCATGGGAGGGGCAGGCCACAGTGGAGCATAGATTTGATACCTGGAATGGCAAATATTTCAGGGGTCAGAAAGCAGCCTGGAGCTCAAGATTGGGTCAGGCCACATAAGGTTGCCACTGATTTATTATTATTGTTGTTGTTGTTACTATTATTATTACATTTTATTCCCTTATTTTATGGAATTTGTTAAGTGTATTGATTT
The DNA here is from genome assembly GCF_007827085.1 of Peromyscus californicus insignis. Lineage (NCBI taxonomy): Eukaryota > Metazoa > Chordata > Mammalia > Rodentia > Cricetidae > Peromyscus > Peromyscus californicus. The sequence goes on along the minus strand of NW_026294458.1, from coordinate 15,365,960 downwards.
TTGTTGGGGTCTGGCCAATGGTGTGAGGCACAGGAGTCAGGCAGATCTGAGGGTGGGTTCTAGTTAGCTGTTTGAGCTTGGGTAAGTCAGTCCATACCATTTCACCCTTTATGGACTGCAGATGAGAACGCCTGCTGTATGTTTTAAATGGCCCCTGTTATCACACTGCTGATGTCTCTCCACTGCCCCTTCCTGTCCTTGGCCTATGGTGGGCTCCTGGGCAGGCAGGCTGGCACCTCATCTGTTCTTTTGCTTTCCAGCTCAGCTGTGAACTGCGCACCCACATGCCACTTGTCCAAGTGTCCTTACTGAGCGTCAGAAGGGGCTGAAGAATGTTAGCTGCAACCAAGCATGTCCTCTGTAGCAGAAGTGTGGTGCTGCCTGTGGCCCGGACCCCAAGCAGACCAAAGCTGTGGTACTGTGCTATGGACCCACAAGGTTCCCATGAAGGTCAGCTGGCCTGAGAACCCTGCCCCATACCTGACCACAAGGCCTTGGTCCACTATGCCTGAGTGTGTGTGCAGGAGGAGAAGGGCTGGCCTGTTTCCAATGGTGTCCTTCACCACCTCTGACTGGTTATTGTATTTCAGTAAAGAGAAAGCTGACCACTCCACCTTGTTCTTCCATTTTGTACTCATGACACTCCAGGTGACCCAGAGATTGTCTGTATTGAGCCCGCATGCCTTAGATGTTTTTATTATGTGGGAATTTGGGGGGTGCTTTCCTGTGGCCTGGTTTGCTTTGGTGTTTACTACGACTTGCCCTGGAGCCTGTTGAACCTGAGCTTGTATCAGTCAGCTCATTGTTGCTATAGCAAAACAGAAGCTCAACAACTTGCAATGAGAAAAAGCTTATTTCTGCTCACAGCTGAGAAGGTTCTGGGTCAAAGTAGGGCAAACCCATTGCTTTGGGCCCCAGGTCAGGTCAATACAGGGCAGCGACCCACTGTTCTGTGTATCAGGTGGGGGTGTCAGGGGACAAAGGTGGGCAGCACCTAGCAGAGCCAACTTCCTGTGCTCAGAAAGCCCAACAAAGGAAGAGGAAGGAGCTGGGGTGCCGAATCCCCTTCAAGGGCACATCCCCAGTGATTTAAGAATTCTCTCTAGCTGGAGACATGGCTCAGTAGTTAAGAGCACTGGTTGTTCTTCCAGAGGACCCTGGTTCAATTCCCAGCACCCACATGGCAGCTCACAGCTGTCTGTAACTCCAGTTCCAGGGGACCTGATTCCCTCACACAGACATACATGCAGGCAAACACCAATGCACATAAAATAAAAATAAATAAACTAAAAAAAAAAGAATTCCCCTCAGGCTCCATCTCCTAAAAGCCCCACCTACCGAGGAACTACCCTGGGGACTAAGCCTTCAACACAGGGACCCTTGAGACACATCCAGATCATAGCGAGCTCCTTCAGGGCAGGGATCATATTTGTTGATCTCAGATCCTTGAGCCTGGAGAACCTGGTCCGAGTGAGGGAGGGCCACAGAGAATGTCAAATTGATTTAAATGTCAAGTTGTGGGCTCGAACAGATTTCAAAGAACGTCTCTAACATGCAGTTATTCCTGCCATAGCTCAGGCTCACCTGCCGTTATTTTAAAAGTAAATGTAGTTTGTTCTTCTCTCGTGAAAGTGTAACTTGCTTATGATTTTTAACTTTTGGAAAACCCCAAAAAGGAACCAGAAAGAGTAGAGTAGAAATAGGAGGTGAGGAGAAGGGGAAAAAACAAATAAACAAACCTGAAATACCAGCTCTCCCTGAAATACCAGCTCTTACATACGGCAGCGTTAATACGTCTGTCCAGTCGCTCTCTCGGCCGCCCACATGGATGAGGAGACACTGTACACTCAACGCTCCCAGATTTGAAGTTCTTAACCCACTTGCTGCATCATCCTCAGCTCAGGTCATTCCACTTGCACCCTTCAGCGGCTCCAGCCCCAATTCTTGGAACCACTAGTCCTTCCCCTTTGTCTCTCACGTTTTATACCAGAAAATTCACCCGGCTTCTCTTCCTCCAACAGTGCCCAGCACCTGGCACTCCCCACATACTGACCATCTCCGTTGCCATCACCCAGGTGGTCTGAGATGCCACCGTCTCTCACCTGTATTACTCCGGCCTCCCTGTTGGTACCTGTGCCCTGCCCCCGCAACACCCAGTCGGGTTCCCAGACATTACCTGGAGATGTCCTTTCATAACATACAGCAGGCCTGTGCTTCATTTGCTCCCATTTCACTCGTAGGAAGAGCCAAGTTTGGGTAACGGCCTGTAGAACTGTGAATGATGGGGACTGTGAATGATGGGGGACTGTGAATGATGGGGACTGTGAATGATGGGGACTGTGATTGATGGGGGACTGTGAATTATGGGGGACTGTGAATGATGGGAGACTGTGAATTATGGGGGACTGTGAATGATGGGAGACTGTGAATAATGGGGGGACTGTGAATGATGGGAGACTGAATGATGGGGGACGGTGAATGATGGGGGACTGTGGAATGATGGGGGACTGTGAATGATGGGGACTGTGGAATGATGGGGGACTGTGAATGATGGGGACTGTGATTGATGGGGGACTGTGAATGATGGGGGACTGTGAATGATGGGGACTGTGAATGATGGGGACTGTGATTGATGGGGGACTGTGAATTATGGGGGACTGTGAATGATGGGAGACTGTGAATTATGGGGGACTGTGAATGATGGGAGACTGTGATTGATGGGGGACTGTGAATGATGGGGGACTGTGAATAATGGGGGGACTGTGAATGATGGGGACTGTGAATGATGGGGACTGTGAATGATGGGGACTGTGATTGATGGGGGACTGTGAATTATGGGGGACTGTGAATGATGGGGACTGTGAATTATGGGGGACTGTGAATGATGGGAGACTGTGATTGATGGGGGACTGTGAATGATGGGGGACTGTGAATAATGGGGGGACTGTGAATGATGGGAGACTGAATGATGGGGGACGGTGAATGATGGGGGACTGTGGAATGATGGGGGACTGTGAATGATGGGGGATGGTGAATGATGGAGACTGTGAATGATGGGGGACTGTGAATGATGGGGGACCGTGAATGATGGGGGACCGTGAATGATGGGGGACGGTGAATGATGGAGACTGTGAATGATGGGGGACTGTGAATGATGGGGAACTGAATGATGTGAGATGTGAATGATTGGGGACTGTGAATGATGGGGGACTGTGAATAATGGGGGACTGAATGATGTGAGATGTGAATGATTGGGGACTGTGAATGATGGGGGACTGTGAATGATGGGGGCTGTGAATGATGGGAGATGTGAATGATGGGGGGCTGTGAATGTTGTACCCACCTCCCTAGGCTGCCCTCTGCAAGCCACCCAGCTGCTTTGTTGATCCTTAGATGCACCAGGCCTGCTCCGGTCTTGGGGCCTTTGTGTGCATTGTTCAGTCTGCTTTTAGAAGGCCTTCCTCCAGACATCCATTCAGCACCTCCTCCCTCTCCACCTGCGTCAGCCCCTCCTTAATGTACTCTACCCACAATACCCTTCTCACCCTATGTACCAAATGCCGCTCTGCTTTGTTATACCTGGTATAGTGTGTATTCCTTTCATTTGTCTTTGTCACCTGAGTCCTCCAACTACAATGAAATCTTTTGCTCATTGTAGCATCCCTAGCACCTTGACCATAGTCAGTACTTCCTGTGTTGATGCATAGTCAGTGCTTCCTGTGCCCAGTCTCAGAGCACGTCCTCAGTGTGAGCAAAGCATGGGGCTCAATCTCCAGCATTGAAATAATGACATAGTTGCTCCATAAATACGTTATATAGATAATGAAAACAATGAGCAGCTGCTCTGGATAAAGGGAGTGTCTATACTCAACTAACACCCTGTGTTCTCAGAATGGGGCAGGAAGCAAATAACTCAAACTCTTACCCTGGTGCATTTGATGAGTCCCTAAAAGAGAGGAGAGACCATGCTGTGTGCCGAGGGGCACTTAAAGATGTCTCTTGGGCTAGGAAGATGCTCACTGGATAAAGGTGCCAGCTGCCAAGCCTAAGGACCCGAGTTTGATCCTGGGGACACACATTATGGAAGTAGAGAACCAGCTCCCTCACGGTGTCCTCTGACCTCCACGACACATGTTTCCTCCCCTTCCTGTACACAAAATAAATAAACAAAATGGTTTTTTTGTAAATGTCTCCTACCACAAATAGTAAAGTTAGCAGGGGATGTTTAGCATCAACAAAGATAACAAACTGGGGGGAAAATCTATTTCCATCACATTTAACCAGAACAGAGTGTCCTTGCTATACAGAGAACTCCTATGGGACAACAGAGAGACAGACAGGCCAGCAGAAAGATGGACAAACAGCGAAGAGAGGTAACTCACAGAAGGAAGAATGTGAATGCCTTCCCATGAAAAAGAAAATTTGACCCTGCTACCAAAGATGGGAAAGTTAATACCGTTAGACATTATTTATTGTGTTTCAGATAGGTAGAGATTTATAATTTTTTAAGATTTATAAAATTTTTAATATTGATAAGTGAAAAGACAATTAAATATTTTTATCATAGATGAAACTCGTACAGGATCTTGAAGGCAAACATGACTATTTGACAATTTAAAGCCTTGAAAAATGTGCATCCCTTCAACCCAGATTTCATTCCTAGTCTATTTCAAGAAAATAATGAATAATCTGTATAGAATTAGTTATAACTGCCAATAAAAAAAAATCTAAGCAAAACTCAAAAAGCTCAAGATATTCCAATAAGGCAGTTCAATACAATATCATTTTATTCAGTCTATAGAGACCCCTGGCTGGAGTGACGACTCATCAGTTAAGAGTGCTTGCTGCTCTTGTAGAGGATTAGAGTTTGGTTCCCAGCAAGCACCTATGTCAGGTAACCTACTTCTGCCTGTAGCTCTAGCTCCAGGATCTGATGCCCCCTTCTGGCCTCAATGAGCATTACACTCATGTGCACATACCTCATCACAGACACACACAACCCACGCAACTAAAAATAAAATAACTAAGGCAGGAGAGATGCCTCAAAACGAACACACACTACTCTTCCAGAGGACTTGAGTTCTAGTGATTAGCATGCAAAGAAGTGCATAAAATATTTTTGCTCTTATTTTCTGAAAATGAAACTATTTTTTTCCTCCAAATTACTTTTCATGTTATCTCTAGCATTTTCCTTTCCAATATCAGAACCACTTCCACTGTTACCTAGAAGACAAACATACTGCTTGGTATACAAGGCCTCAAGATGTGGCCTCAGCTGCTTCCTCACTCCTGGCCCTGCAGCTCCTGCTCCTCTATCCCGTGTCCCTTCCACAGGAGTATCTCATGCTCCCAAGCAACACCAGATTTGATTTGAGTCCTTGCCCTCATGATTCCTTCCTGCTGGAATATTCTCACTTGCATGAGTCCCTTCGCCTGGAAAACACGTATTCATTCTCAGAAGCCCAGTTTGGATGGGACCTTTTCATGTCTCTGTTAGATCCCTAAAGAAGAGCTGATTTCTTGGTCTCTTCGCTTACATTTTTGTGGTAATGCTTGATGTGGTGTGTTATAATTTAGGCATTTTCCAGGTTTCCTAAATTATCTTCATTCAGGATAAGTACTAACTAGTTTAGTGTTTGTATCTGTAGTTACAGAACTGAGCAACAGAGCTGTGGTGATATTGTGTTCCCCAATATATCGTGCACTCTAATAAATTTATCTAGGTCAGAGAACAGAACAGCCACTAGATAGACACAGAGGCCAGAAAATGGTGGCACTCACACCTTTAATCCTAGCATTCCAGAGGCAGAGATCCACCTGGATTTCTGTGAGTTCAAGGCCACACTGGAAACAGCCAGGCGTGGTAATAAGAGCCTTTAATCCCAGGAAGTGATGGCAGAAAGCTGAAAAGTATATAAGGCGTGAGGACCAGAAACTAGAAGCTTTTGGCTGGTTAAGCTTTTAGGCTTTTGAGCAACAATTCAACTGAGATCCATTTGGATGAGAACTCAGAGGCTTCCAGTCTGAGGAAACAGGATCAGCTGAGGAATTGGCAAGGTGAGGTAGCTGTGGCCTGTTCTGTCTCTCTCATCTTCCGGCGTTCACCCCAATACCTGGCTTGGGGGTTGTTCTTATTAATAAGACCGTTTAAGATTCCTGCTACACAGAGCCCTACACAGAAGGACACTAAAATGTGTCTGAGTGACCAAGATGGATGATGAGTTGGTTATGTGGTGAATTTAATGAGAATGGCCCTCAATGGGCTCATATAATTGAATGTTTGGTTCCAAGTTGGTGGACTGTTTGGGAAGGATTAGGAGGTGTGGCCTTATTGGAGATGTGCCACTGGGGGCAGGCAGGCTTTGAGTTTCAAAAGCCCATACCAGGCTCAGGCAAGAACTCTCTCCGCCTCTAACTTCTGGATCAGCACCATGCCTGCCTGCCTGCTGCCATGCTCGCTGCCATGATGGTCATGGACTCACCCTCTGACACTGTAAGCCAGCCCCCAATTAAGTGCTTTCTTTTATAAGTTGCCTCAGTCATGGTGTTTCATCACAGCAGTAGAACAGTGACCAAGGCAGGCTACATGAGCAGATGTCCCTGAAATAAGGGCATCGGGCCCTGAAGGCTAAGGAAAGAGCTCTCAGCAGTGCAGTTAAGCAAGACATCAACCGATGATGTAATCACAAGCTGTGCAACCGATGATGTAATCACAAGCTGTGCAACTGATGATGTAATCACAAGCTGTGCAACTGATGTTGTAATCACAAGCTGTGCAACTGATATTGATGTAATCACAAGCTGTGCAACTGATGATGTAATCACAAGCTGTGCAACTGATGTTGTAATCACAAGCTGTGCAACTGATGATGTAATCACAAGCTGTGTAACCAATGATGTAATCAACTGTGCTGTGACAAGGCATAGAGGGAAAGCAGCTGGCTTACTTGACCACAGTGCCACTGTTAAGGGAGCCCCTGCCATTTTTCTTCTCTCACTTTGTACTTTCTTAAATTGGTGACACCTTCTTCAGAGATCAATTTCATATTAATTACATGCATGTAAGGTCCTGTACATATAATGTTGATGATAATTACTACTGTAAATCAGAAAAATTATAAAATATAGGACAGATCAATTGGAAGTATTTGGAAATTCTAGAGTATAATTATAATTGTGTGGAGGAGGAAAGAGAGGATCAAGGTTAGCAGAAATAATGTCACCAAATCATCAAGAAGCAGAAGGACATGGAGAAAATTTCTCTAGCCTTTAAGATTCTGAAGGTATGTGTAGACAAGGTAACAGCATCGGGGATGGGGAGATGGCTCGGTGAGTAAGAGAGCTTGCTTCAGAAGCGTGATGACCTGAGTTCAAATCCCCAGCACTCGTTTAAAAAGCCTGGCATGGCCATATGCAAGCCAACAAACCCAGCACTACCAGGGATAGAACAGAGACTGGAGGATCCCTGGGCCTTGCTGGCCAGTCAATCTAGCCAAAATGTCAATCTCCAGGTTTGGTGAAAAACCCTGGGTCAGAATAATAAGACAGAGAGTGATGGAGTAGGCCACCTAATGTGCTTCATGGGCACACACCACCACCACCACCACCACCACCACCACCACCACCACCACCACCACCAATTTCATAAAGATGAAAGGATGTGTGGACCTAAATAAGACCACCTGCCTTGTTACCTGTGACTAGGTATGACTTCTGAGACCCTGAAGCATGAAGAGAACAACATAATGAGGAACTTTCCTGACAAGGTTACCCAAAGCCTGGCCATCTAGTTCTTCTTTCATCCCTCAAGAGAGGGCTGGCCACCACCCTGTGTGAAGCAGTACCTGGTAGTCAACTCACGGGTGTGACCCAACTGTAAGTGAGCGGATACATCACTTTCTAGTATCGATAAAGTTTAGTGACGGATCATGCCAGCCAGCTACTGTCTGTCATCCGGCCATTTAGCTCCTTCCATCAGGCCCACAGGAGGTTTCTAGAAGGCTCCTTTAAAACAGAGAAGACTGAGCAAGGATATTGGCATTTGGGGCCCCAGCTAGTTCTCTTCCTTCAGTGGCCCCTCAGGACGTCTCTGCTGCCTGTAACCAGCTGGGACTGCAGAGTGCCTGCTTCCTTTTCTCAGCTAAGCCTAGCACCCTGAAGAAGGGCCAGTCCCCTTTTTATCCCAGGTGCCAAAGTGACAGAATCCAAACCAAAGAGCTAGGAGTAAACTCATGCAAATTTTTGATAGTGTCCTTGATCTAATTCTGCTGTTCACAAAGGTAGACACACAGCCTGGTGTCCCCAGGATACCTTCCTTTCCCGGTCAATGCCCCATTTTTGTACACTCATTGCTTCAGCAAGTGTGACCAGGGCTACTAGACAAGATACAGAGTATCAAGTATGTTACAATGTCCAATGAACAATTTTTTTTTCTGTGTAGTTTTGGAGCCTGTCCTGGAACTCTCTGTAGACCAAGCTGGCCTTGAACTCACAGAGATCCACCGGGCTCTGCCTCCCGAGTGCTGGGATTAAAGGCATGTGCCACCACTACCTGGCTTCAGATGAACAATTTAAAAAAATAAAATAAAAGGATGTCTTAAATATTTTCTTGTAGCTAGAGTTTTTCTGCCTTGCCCACAGTCAGGACAAATCTCTGTCACCCGCCAGTCCCACAGCTGTCAGACCCAACCAAGTAAACACAAAGACTTATATTGGTTACAAACTGTATGGCCGTGGCAGGCTTCTTGCTAACTGTACTTATAGCTTAAATTAATCCATTTCCATTAATCTATACCTTGCAACATGGCTCGTGGCTTACCGGCATCTTCACATGCTGTTTCTCATCATGGCGGCTGGCAGTGTCTCTCTGACTCAGCCTTCCACTTCCCAGAATTCTCTTCTCTGCTTGTCCCACCTATCCTTCCTGCCTGGCTACTGGCCAATCAGTGTTTTATTTACTAACCAATCAGAGCAACATATTTGACATACAGAACATCCCACAGCATTTTCTGGAACATCCTTATAACACAAAGTAAATTATGCTGGTGGCTTGTCAGAAACTTAATGTTAACTAGGCATCTTCTACTTCTGATTTGCTAAATCTGACAACACCTCTTTTTTGATTCAAGAATAATATATATTTATAGAGTGCACAGTCTGAGCTGTGTAGGTGCCTTGCATACATTAGCAAACAGTCCTCCTTTGGGAGATAAGATCTTGGTATAAACCCTGCTGGTCCAGATCTTGCAATCTGGATCCCCCTGCCTCTGTTTCCAAAATTTAATTACAGGCATGTGTGGCCGCACCTGGCCTGAACAGGCAGGATACTTAATGATATAGTCCACAGTTTTAGAAGTTGGAAGTCCCAGGTTGAATGGCCTCATCTGTTTGACCTCTAAATCAGGGACCTTGGCTAGGTCAAATGGCAGAGAAAACAGAAGGGAGACCTGTCCACTATATGCAAAAGAGGCCGAGAGCACAGGCTAGCCTCACGTAATAAAAACTCACTCCCAGGGGAACAGGGGTCCTTTGAGAAATATTCCAGTCTTCCCGAGGGTGACTTCCATGGCCTAACTGACCGCCCTGTACTAGGCCTTGCCTCTTGAAGGCTTACCGCTTCAACATGGCTGCCCCAAGCACCCAGGCTTCAGCACAGAATCTTTAGGGAACAACTGCCCCCAAAGCATTGGCTGAGGTGTAGGAATGGGGTAAGACAGGAGGAAGCAAGGAGTAAGCCAGTGTTGTGACCACTGATGCAGCCACCATGGGGCCACTGGGAGCTGTGACAGGGCTGGGCCCCGCCACCTGACTCCTGGGCCTAACATGCAGGTGCCACATCTATGTTCCGGAGGACTGGGAGAATGCACGGTGCCTAACCGGCCCTTCAGCCCCACAAGAAATGGATGGAATCCATGGTTTGGAGACACAAAAAGATAAAAGGCTTTTATTAAATATATTTGAATGAGAAGTAAGTCAGTTTTATACATAAAAACATTTTGGTTAATGTAGAGCCAGTCACCCATTAACTCTGGAGTGTGTGTGTGTGTGTGTGTGTGTGTGTGTGTGTGTGTGTGTATGTGTGTGTGTGTGTCTGTGCACTTCATACATGGCAGTGTCATCCTTTCAGATGTGTCTGTGTGAGGACCCACCCATCTAAATATTTGGTCATCGTGGCCTTTTCCTGTACCCCTAGTCTACTGACAAGGTATAGTCTGGCTACTCCCTTTATTCATTCTTGAAGAATCGCAAATCCCCTTCACTCAGCAGCCCCTTTCCAGTCTCCTTAGATCAGAGGCGGAGTGATGGGTGGGTCCTGAGGTATCCTAGGTGCGGCTGCCCATCTGGAGCAAGGCCAATTCAGTACAATTCTGAGTCCAAAGGGTAGGAGAACTTGTTCATGGAGCAGCCACAGAAGTGACAGATGACAAATACCAGGATCCCCAAGAGCAAGAGGGCACCCAAGGCCCCAAAGAGGATCCCGAAGAATGCTCCAAGTTTCACACTTAGGTGCTCACAGTGTTCGCCCCAGGATGTGTAGATGGTGAAGGATGCGCAGCTGGGGAGAGAGAGAACAAGTGTGGTCAGTGAGGATGCAGGCCTGGCCTGCTCAGCCTTCCTCTCCTGGGGACCAGGGGTCATTATTCAGGAGAGGCAGGGCTATCCCCTGGGTGGAGGAGCCATGGAGCCCAGAGGCCATTTTGAAGTGAGGTCATCAGCCAAAGGAGGGAGGCGCGGCTTAAAAACGAGGCGTGAGTAGCACATTCTACTCCACATGTACAGCCCAGAAGGGTGGGGGACAAAGGAACATGTGCTCGTACAGTCACAAATCCATCCTCTTGTTCTCCAAAGGATGGGCTCTACCCTCGACTCAGCTCAACTCCTTTGACCAGTCGTCGACTAAGAGTGAGGCAGGCGTCCATCAAGAGAGGACACTGGGCGACAGGCCCCTGTGTCATTGCGGACTTACAGTCCTCTCCTCAGGGGAGACACTGTTAACATGGAGGAGACCTAAGGAACCAGCCTCAGGGGGGTCCACAGACTGAGTGCCTCTGCAGAGGGGCTGCACCGGGACCAGACCAAGACAGTGAGCTCCTTTCTTCGAGGGCTCTAGCAGCCTGCCACTTTACTTCCTGGGTGGCCCCTGGGCCCTTGCCGCTCTACAGTTTTCTCGTTTCCAGGATGGTCGGAGTACCCTCTTGGGACTAGCATGGGTTTCAGAAGCAATGCATGTCTTTTTCTCCATGCAGAGGAGCGGTACACACCCTCCTGTCACCCCCCCCCCCCTTTTCCTCAGCTTCTTGTCCCCAGTCACTAGGGAGTCATCCCAATGTCACGCGTTGGGAGGGCCCATGCCTTCCTGGGCCTATTGCGGTGTCCCGCCCAGCTTGCTTTCCCCAGCACTGTCCTCTCCAGCCCCAGGCCCCTACCCACCTGCATTGGGGCCCATCTGGTAGGTGCTGGCATTGGCCTCCATTGTGACAGTAGCCCTCACTACACAGGGACACGCAGGTGACACCGTCCTGGGGACTGTAGACCAGCTTGTAGCCCTTGTAGCCATCACACTGGAAGTAATCGCTCAGCCTACTTAGGTTCACTGTAGGCAGGACAAAGATGCAAACAACTGAGATAAGTCAAAGGTCAGGTGATTATCCTGAGGAACAACTGGCTGCGTGCGCAGATACCTGTATCTGTGGGTACTCAGGTCTACATGGGTGAGCCCATCAACGGTGTATAACGGGGGGGCGGGGGCAGGACACTTAGCAGATAAGTTACTGTGCAGCCTTACCAAGGGGAGGGTAGTTTTCAAGGTCTGAAAAGGCCAGTAGTAATGAGCACAGAAGTGAGCTGAAATTCAGACTCTCCGACAAACTAGCTGTGTGGTAGGGACTTTTTCCTAAGTCAACCTCCGTTTCCTTCTCTCCCTCTCTCTCTCTCTCTCTCTCTCTCTCTGTGTTTCCGAGACAGGGTTTCTCTGCATAGTCCTGGCTGTCCTAGAACTCACTCTGTAGACCAGGCTGGCCTTGAACTCACAGAGATCCACCTGCCTCTGACTCTCCCTGGTGCTGGGATTAAAGGCGTGCGCCACCACTCCCGGTCAGTTTCCATATCCTTAAAAACAAAGCATAAAAGCATCACTTGCCAGCAGTGAGTTCAGTGAGATACTGCATGTGGAGTATGTGAGACAGGGTGGCTGGATACACAATAAACACTCGATAAAAAGTAGCTATTCCCACAACACTTAAAATTTGTTGCAAATACCAGTTTCAAAAAGATCACTGTAAAAATAATATGTCGAGGGGCTGGAGAGATGGCTCAGAGGTTAAGAGCACTGCTTGCTCTTCCAAGGGTCCTGAGTTCAATTCCCAGCAACCACATGGTGGCTCACAACCATCTGTAATGAAATCTGGTGCCCTCTTCTGGCCTGCAGGGATACATGCAGACAGAACACTGTATACATAATAAATAAATCTTTAAAAAAAAAAAAAAAAAAAAAAAAAAGATACATTAAAAAAATAAATAAATAATATGTCGAATGGGAATAGGTATGTAACAATTGAGCTAATGAAGTCATACTTAGGTATGATTTGATCCCTTAGTAAAATATATATATATACACATATATATGTATATATATATATATATATGAGAAATTCTCTAAGGCATAACAAAAGAAAATTAGAATACAAAGTAGCATTGTCTTTTCTTTCTTACGTTTGCAACCCCGTGTTCCCTAAACTTTCTACAATAAACATATTGTGTTTGTACAATAAAATCGTATTTTCTTCTTCCCTTTCTCCTTCCTTTCTTTCACTCTTTGAGACAGGAGCTCCTGCAGCCCAGGTTGGCCTCAGACTTGCTCCACAGCCAAAGCTCCACTGCGCTCTAGATCCTCTTGCCTTTCAAGTGCTGAGAGGCAGGCACACACCAGGCACTCCGGGCAGAGTGGGGCCACAGCTCCCTCACTGCCGCCTGACTCCCACCACTTCCCAATGTGCGGCAGTCTGGAGGAATTTCACTTTGTTGCCCCAAGAAGCAGGAATCCTAAACCGGATTCTAGAAGCAGCTCTCATCAGGTGCTGGAGCCAAGTAGAATGGCAGTGGTCCCGATCCCGCCTCTGCCCCATTCCCGAAGCTCAGCAGGGCTGTCCCCTAGTCTCCCATGCTCCCGCCCAGGAGAACCAGAGGTGGTCAAAAGCCCATCTCATTTTCCCAATGGGACCGTGGGGTTCTGGCTTGAGTGGAGCCACACCCTTTCAGAAGGGGTCCTCTACTCCCATCAGTCTCCTGCCTCAGCAGGAGGGCAAGGTGACAGGTAGGTGTTCAGTACAATGACAGTTTCAGAAGTGAGTGACCTTACTAAAGAAAGCGGAAAGCTGGTGGGTGCAGTGGCATTAGTGGTGGCGTTAGCCTGGAAATCCCAGCACTTGTGAGGCTAGGGCAAGAGGATCGTGAGTTTGAGGCCAGCCTGATCTATGAAGTTAGATCTTGTCCCCAAACCAAACAAACAGATACGTGGAACCCATCAGGCAGCCTGGGGTTGGAATAACTGCCGTGTCCCACAAGGGTCTACCAGCAACATCTTGTGTCCCTGCTCTGCATCGAAAAAGGCTGTTGGGGGAAACGTTTTAAATTTCACTCAAAGATGTACAAACCACAGAGCTAACTTAAGCTGCCGCCTCTTCAACTGCGGTTCTGCAAACAGATCCCCATGCTTCCTACTGGGGGTTGATGTGGCCTGCGGGTCTGCCTGTGGGTCTGCCATGTCCCCTCCATTTACTTCTCTTCTCTTCCCCAAATGTCTCTGTATTGTCCCCCAAGACAGAGGGACTCACAAGCCATCACACTGTGGACATCTGCCCTGGAGATGGGGAGGAAGGTGACATTCTTCCTGGCTTCTCCACTGCTCCTCTTCTGCCTCCCCCTCGGAGCCTGCTGGAGGAAGGCCTCCACCACAGCGTCTATCAGCTGGTTGTTCAGAAAATGGATGACCGGGCCCCGGGGACGGTACTGGAAGTGGGAGACGACCCTCCAGTGTTGAATTGACTTGTCCGAGGGCCGTGCTGAGGGAGAGCTGCATGGGAGGGGAACAGTGAGGTTTCTGAGGAGCAGGGGAGAGGGAGAGGGGAGTCACGGAGGGACGGCCTGACTTACATCCACGTCAGCTCCACTGGGTCGTTCCAGAGAAAAGCCCGCATGTCCAGAGCCCCTAGTTTGTAGGCCACCTACGATGGGGGCGAATGAGAGGGAGGATGGGATGATGGGTGGAATGAGGATCAGATTGGCCCGGCCTACCTTCGAATGCAGGGCCCCCTAGAGCGTCTGCAGCCCATCTCCTCACCCCCACACTCATGCCTAAGTCAGAGGCTGGCCTGGGTCCTTGCTTAATAAACACTCAGAGGGTGAGGGAGGAGGCACGTTCCTCCTCCTCTGCCTCAGCATCGCCAGGGGCACATCCGAAACAAACACCTCCACTTGGTCTCTGATCCCAGCCCATCCTCCCCCTCACATGTACCAAACACAAATTGTTTAGCTAAGACCTAGGCACGCCCGGGCACCGGGGATGCCAAGGTGACTCGGGAACCGTTTATTTCAAGGAGCCTGCAGTTAAGGGCGGCGGACAGATGTCAAGAGATCTGACCGTTTGAGGTGGAGCATCTCCGGCAGTCAGGGTACCAATAGTAATAATCCCGTTGCATACCTGCTGTGTTTTGGTTACTAAATGCTTTACACGCTTTGTCATTTAAATCTCGACACGGCCTAATGACAGGTACTACTTATTATCATCCACAAAGCTGCTGTAAAGAGCTTGTCTAGTTATTACACCTGCTCTAGAGAGAGGCTGGGCAGAGATCTGAGCCCCTGTGTATAGGAAGGAGTCTTAGAGTTTCCACCATTCATCAGTCCGACTACTTTGCTTAATGGAGGTATCGACAAGGACATGCTGTCAGAGGAGTCTCAGTTCCCTTTGGGAGGCCAGAGTGGAGGTGACTTCTTCCATATAGCAGCCAGAAAGCGTGAAGCATGAGGGGTACCCAGAGGGACAGGCTGGGGTGACATGTCACTTGGAGTCTTCTCATGGCAAGCTGGTCATTCTAACCCAGTCTAGGGTCTCTAATCCTGAGGCTTCCGGGTGTCCTAGACCCTTGAACCACCCCTGGGCAAGAGGCTCCCCTCCTTTGGGAAATTAAGGTAGTTGAAGGATGTGCAGGTTATAGCATAGACCCTGTGGGAACCTTTCAAGATCTGATTCCCACTGGGAGTCCAGCAAGCAACACTGACCGAGGCATTGACGTCAACGAGGGAGGCGTTTTCATCTTCCCTGAGTGAGAGCACGATGGTCCTCAAGGGAAGCTCTGGAGACGAAGAAACAGGACCCACCATCACCCCATAGATTTTTCAGACTTATCCAACATTTCCCCTATGCCCGCTCAGAGACGGCTCAATCCACCACGGCAAGGTCACCGAAGGGCTGCACTCCATTGCCCCTGTGTTGACCACGATTTCTGTGGCTCTCATCTAATGGAGCTAGGAGGGTTCTGCTTCATTCTGTCCTCTACAAATGACTGAGCCCATGGTTCACACTGGGACAGCTGCTCTCGTTGGCTTTCCCTGCCCCAAACTCAGCACACAGGAGGAAAACTCAGTTCTGGTATGGGCGTTTGGAGAACTTGGGCCTCAGACACTGGTTTTCCCATCATTCCCAGCCAGACAGGAGAGACGCATGGGGCTGGTACGGCAGGAGGATTTAGTCATACCTTTAAAGATGGTGGGAGTGAAATTGTTCCCAGCCAGGAAGCAGCGGGCATCAGTGAAGGCTGGGGGGCAGGTGCAAGCGGGCTGGCAGTCTGGAGCCCCAGAGATGTAGCAGTGGCCATGGTTATAGCAGTGATTCGCAGGACAGGAATGGTTCTGGCAAACTAAAGGGTCCACTAGAGCTGTAAAGGGAGCAGGGAAGTCAGTCAGCCATACCACGCACGACTCGACAGCTGATGGAAGATGAGTGGCCTAGTGGAACCTACTCCAGGACAGCCGGGCTTTTGTTTTTTGTTTTTCAACCATGCCCAATCTGCACTGCGCTTGTGGGCCACTCTGAACCTCAAACCATCTTCTCCTCATCCTTCTCCATATTGCAACCTTTTCCCCTCTGCCAGGTAAGCCTTCTTTCACCTCTGCAGAGGGTGTGGCATGCCAATCAGAGAGCCCTTGTCAGAGAGAGACCCAGAAAGCTGGTGAGAGAAACATCGCAGTCTGGCCCCGCCCACTCTGGCCTCTGCCCGGAAGACAGTGGTCTCCGGATTGTGTTTGGCTGGAGAAGGCTGCACTGTCATCTCTGGCACGGTGACTACTGTAGCTCCGAGGAAGAGGAGCAGATGGGTAGGAAAGAACTCGAAGGAAAACGCAGGTTCCTCTGTCACTAGGTTCCCGTGGCAACGCTTCCAGTGTCCTGACTTGGGAAAAGCAGAGCCCCTGAGCCTCGTGTCTCTGAAGATGCCCAGGTGCCTGAGGGCCCAGCCTTCTCCATCAGTCTTTCCCCATGTTTCCTCCAGCAGGGTCTCAGGGCTGCTCTGTTCCAGCCCCACCCTCAGCGTCTGCATCCCCTCCTTCAGCCCCATACCATCTACCATCCCTTTCTAAGCCCTCCCCATCACAGCTTCTTATCGTGGGGGATTTGAAGACGTGCTGCTAAAGACAGACACACCAGTTTGTCTTTGTCTACCACAGACCCTTGACATGTCACCTGGACCCAGAACCTGGCACCCTCCTCTTGCTAGGGCCCTGTTCCCAGCTCACCTGCACAATGCCGCCCATCTCCAGTCATGTTTGGAGGGCAGGCCTCACAGCCCTTCCCTGGGGTGCAGGACACATCTGGGAAACACGGCTCTTCACAGAGGTCCTTAGAGCGGTCACAGAAGCGGCCAAAGGTGTCTCCATCACACTTGCAGCTGGCCACCTGAGTAACAGCAGAGTGGCGGGTGACCACAAGCTGAAGAACTTTTAGTGTCTCTGCCCTGACACAGGCAGGCACCTTCTTGAACAGGCCAGGGCTGTGCGTCCCTGCCCAAAGCTACACCATCCCCTGCCCGGCCCTGCAGTAGGCTCTCAGCATCTCCTCTCTCACACTGTTCCTCCTTTCCTGGAATCTTTGATAGAGTTAAGCCGGGGGAAGAAACAGAGAGGAAACAAAATCAGACAAAGAGACAAGACAGAAATGGGGCAGCAGCTGTGGGTCACGAAGCTTGACCACAAATGTGGATGGAGAGAGTTTTCTCCAAACCGAAAAGAGAGGTACTTCCTCTAGCTCTAGAGGGAAGGGCAAACACAGGAGCTGGGAGTTGCAAGGCAGCATCCAGCCCCTCACTTCCCAAGCCCAAAGAGATGTCTCATGGTGAGCTACGCTCCTTAACGTCCGATGAGGGCCTCTTTTGTGTGAGGAAGGCGGGGCAGCACGCTGGAGTCTATAGCCCTCTATCCAGAACACCCGGGGAAGCCTTCCCATCCTACACCTCAGTGCCGTGGTGGGGAACTATGAGAAAGTGAGGTGCACATTTCTAAGCCTGACAGAATGGGAGGTGGGACACAAAAACTCTTTTTGCTCTAAGCAGTGATGAAAGTTCACACAAGATGGGCCCCTTCGCTACTCACCCACCGCAGCTCTACCCTCCTCCCACACGCACCTTGCCCAGGCAAGAGCACACTCACTCACGGCATCCCTCCATTTGCTCCCCCCAACAGAGGAGCCCTCCCCAGCTCCCACTACTCACCTCAAGGGAAGAGTTGCCTTCCCTGCTGGTCTCATTGTACAAACACTGGCTCTCCATATTGCAGAAGCATATTGTAGTCTGGGGCTGGAGTACGGATGACAAGTGAGTCCTGGCATCTCTGGCTAGAATCTCCAGGGTGCATGCTTCTGGAGATGCTGGTGGCGTCCATTGCAAACTCCCGTTTTCTGTCCAGAGAAAAAGAGACCTGAATGGCTGGGGGAGTCCTCTACTCTGTGGTCAATGCATGCCGCCCTGCTTCTCACACACCCTCAGGCCTTTCCCCGAATCCGGAATGCCATCAGGCAACCTTTTGAGCTAAGATCAAACTCCTGCGGAGCTGGAATTCCTGCGGTGATGGCAGCCATGCTCCAAGCTGGAGGGAGGCGGCACCTGCTGAACGTGCTGGGTGCTGGGTGTAGGTAGAAATCCACAGAGGAGAAGGCTACTCCCTTCCCAGCCCCATGAAGAGGCCTCTAAGCGCATCTCTGCCTGAGCCTGCACCAGGATGTGTCATGCTGGAGACCAAGCAGAAGTGTCAGGGTCCCAGGGATGAAAATTAGGTTGTCAAGTTTGGTGGCAAGTACTTGTACCTGCTGGGCCTTCTCACCAGCCCTGTAAACTATAATTATTATTATTATTATTATTATTATTATTATTATTATTATTATTATTTTGAGGAGACAGCGTTTCTATGTATAGTCCTGGCTGTCCTGGAACTCACTCTGTAAACCAGGCTGGCCTCGAACTTGGAGATCCACCTGCCAATTTTGGGATTAAAGGTATGCACCACCACTGCCTGGCTAAATTAATATTTTAATGGTCATACTTAATTATTCTAATGAATTGGCAAATGCTCCATGATAGTTAAAAGTGATGCATATAGCTGGACATGATGGTTCATGCCTTTAATCCCAAGGGTCAGAGGCAGGCAGATCTCTGTAAGTTCAAGGCTAACCTATTCTACACAGTGTGTTCCAGGATGGATAGTAAAAGCCTGTCTCAAAAAAAAAGCAAGCATATTATTAGATAGAGGTAAAATTACATTTGCACTACCTGTGTGTGCCCAGAGTCAGTCTACCTATTTTTTTTTTTTTTTTTTTTTTTTTTTTTTTTGGTTTTTCAAGACAGGGTTTCTCTGTGTAGTTTTGCACCTTTCCTGGAATTTGCTTTGGAGACCAGGCTGGCCTCGAACTCACAGAGATCCACCTGCCTCTGCCTCCCGAGTGCTGGGATTAAAGGCGTGCGCCACCACCGCCCGGCTCAATCTACCTATTTAGTTATATCTATCAAAACCCCTTACTGCTACTCACTTGGGGAGGGGCCACTGATTTGAACTATAGGCATCTTTTTTTTTTTTTTTTTAAATCTTGAGACCGGGTACCATTCTGTATCCCAGACTGGTCTGGACCTCACGGCAACCTCCTTCTTCAACCTCCAAGCCATTAGGATTACAGGCTTGAGCTGCTATGGCCAGCTATACGGAACAATCTTCTCAGGGCCTGGAGAGATGGCTCTGTGGTTAAGAGGACCAGGGTTCGATTCCCAGCATCCACTTCAGGTGGCTCACACTGCCTATAACTCCAGCTCCAGGAGGATCCAACACCTCTGGCAGGTCCCAGCACCTGAACTCGTGCGCACACACCCCTACACACACAGGAACATAATTAGAATTAATAAAAACAATTTTTAAAAAGAAATGCTGTTTCTCAAGCCAGATGTGGTGATATTTCCTTGTTCTAGTTTCGTTTCTAATGCCGCCCTAAAACACCCTGAACGAAAGCAATTTGGGGGAGGGAACTGT
This sequence comes from Peromyscus californicus insignis, assembly GCF_007827085.1. Taxonomy (NCBI): domain Eukaryota; kingdom Metazoa; phylum Chordata; class Mammalia; order Rodentia; family Cricetidae; genus Peromyscus; species Peromyscus californicus. Next base: position 15,346,397 of record NW_026294458.1, on the reverse strand, counting down.
GTTTAGCGTACAATTCCAGGTTAAAGTCCATCACAGAGGGAAGCTAACAGTCGCATCCAGTCAAGAGCAGGGAAAAATGAATGCGCCCATGCTGCCTGCTGCTTGCTTGGCGGCTTCTGCTCAGCTAGTTTTCTTCATTCTTACATAGTTCAAGGCTCAGCTCATGAAATAGTGCCTCCCATATTCGGGGTGGGTTGTCTCACCATAATTGACAACCAAGACAACGCCCGCCCCCCCCCCAAAAAAAAACATGCCCACAGGCCTAGATCTAGATAATTCCACCATTGGGACTCCCTTTTCAGGTAATCCAGGTTATGGCAAAGTGACATTGAAAACCAGCCATCACACTGCGCGGAGGCTGAGGCAGGAAGAACCGGGAGTTTGTTGGCTGGGTTACATAGACGTTTCAGGCCAGCTTGGGCTATTATGGTAAGACCTGGTCTCAGAAGGAGAGGGGATGGGGGTGGGAAAGGGAGAGAGAGAAACAAGATGAGGAGAAGAAAGAAGGAAAAATGTTTGTTGGTCCTGGGTATCCAAATGAAAAAATGTGAGGGTGCAGAATGGAGAAATGCAAGGAAACCCAAACTGACTCGGGCCTCTCCTGCCCCAGCCCACGTTGCTGCTCACCTAAGATTCTTACCTAAGAGTTTAAAGCCATGGCACTGGCTGGTGAGGGTGAATGTGACGTCCTTAGAGTCACTGGTGATGTCAAAGGTCTCTGTCCGCCCCTTGTAGGCTCGAATGTCGCCGCTGCAGTTGATGGAGGGCGGATACTGATCTGAAACAGAGACACATGGCAGAGACCAGCTGTGCACGGGCCACTCTCCAGACTCCCCTTTCTGCCCTGTCTCCCCAGGACTCGCCTACGAGCCCCTCCCAAGCCTGGGGCCCACCTCCGGGAGCAGGACTCAGTCTCCCCTCCTGCTTGCACTGCCCACACTGTCTAACCTTTAGACTCCCTCTTCCAATCTCCTCCTCCTCAAACTGCATCATTTCTTCCCTGGACAGAATGCCACGCTGGGCCTTGAGAACAGACGGCCAGTTTTACCCGTGAGGATGATCTGTAGATGGACACTGCATTTTTCAGACTCTCTCAATGCTCTGTTTCTTTTCTTTTCTTTCCTTTTGTTTGTTTGTTTGTTTGTTTTTCAGGACAGGGTTTCTCTGTGCAGTTTTGGTGCCTTTCCTGGAACTCGCTCTGTAGACCAGGCTGGCCTCGAAACTCACAGAGATCCGCCTGCCTCTGCCTCCCGAGTGCTGGGATTAAAGGCGTGTGCCACCACCGCCCGGCTAATGCTCTGTTTCTTGGAAGCTATTATTTATATTCCATCGCTTACTAATTCATTCTGTTAATAGATTTATCGAGAACGTGATGTATGTATAGCACAAATCTCTATAGCAATGAACAAGTGATGAAAAAAAGAGGCTTAAGGGAATTATAAATTACAAGACACACTTAGTGTTGTAAATACTAAGGAAAAAGAATGTGAATAAACATGAAATATGAGATGAGGCGGTCCAGAGGGCCTTGCTAAGTAGGCAGCGTCGAAGAATGAGAGAGAACACGCCTGTGGCCGTCTGTGGAGAGAACCTTGCAAGCAAGAGAAAGTTCTGTGCGAAGTTACCAGTGAGCCCAAAGAAGCCAGTGGGGTGGAGCTAGGGCAGGAAAGGGGTTCTGGGTGGTGGAGGGCACAGGCTGCATTGGGCAGTGAAGGGAAGGGCCTGAGTGAGCCTGGAGCTGTCAGAGGGTTTTGACCCATCCAAGGAATAAAAATGTGGAGCTTGAAGGACTGTCATGAAATGGGGTCCTCGCCTGCTCCCTGTCTCTGGAAAGGCCTCTCAGCCTCCTGTCACTTACTGAGGGTGCCATTCACACTCTGGAATGTTTCAAAAACCATGTTGGTATTTTGTCCGATGCTTGTGTTTCCTGTGGCCAGAGCATCAAACTCGCATTGTAGATCTCCCCTACACCCAGAGGTCAAGTTTGCATCTGAGGTGTTCCGCAGTTGGGACAAGAAGATGGGGGTGAAGTTGGAAGGCAGAGGGTCTGTCCTCATCCCAAGGAGGCCTGTTCCATTGATTTGCCCTATAACACAGGAGGTATGATGATGGTATGAGACCGCAGCCATATTTCAGTTGTGCCCACCCTTAATCCTCATTGGATGTGGCTTAATGGGTGAGGGGGTGGCATGGGATGAGCTGGTAGGGATGAGGAGGCTTTTGGCTCCTGAGTCTGGAAATCCCTGCATCAGTGAGTGAAGGCCACCCACTCCCTTCTCCACTTCCCAGAAGAGACATACAGGTGGGGTGGAAGCAGGGGACAGACACGGGGCTGTGGCAAAATCTTTGGACCTTACCAAGGATGAATAAGGTCCCCACAAGCACAGGGAGACAATACAGCGGCTGCCTCACTGACTGTCCCAGCGGCCTGAGCACCCCCAGACTCACATGTCATTCCATAGTGAAAAATTGTCTCCTCAGAGCTGTTTGAGGGGATGGTGGAGCCATTGGGCATCCTGAAGTCGTCTTCTGGATTGTCATTCCAGATTCCTGTGGGAAAGAACAAAATGTCTGTCACCACAGGGAGGTGGCGTCCCTTCTCTAGGGAACATCTGACATGGCAGCTGCATCTGTGCTGGGTCCAGAGTCCCAGGAGGTGGGAGGGGACCACGTACTCACACTCCATCTTTGTGCTTTAAAGAGGGAGGTGAAAACCAAGAAGGATGTGGGGGAAGATGGGGGTAGGGAAGGCGATAAGGGTAAAAAAAAATGGAAACGTGGGTGTGGAGGGAAGGAGGGGGAGGGCAGCCCAGCCCCCACGTTCCCCATGGCTCCTCTTTCACATTCCCTTGAAAGGATGGCAGGCAAACAGGAAATTGGCCTAAACCGTGGGTGAAGCCCTAGGGGGCCGAGGAAGAACCTGACAGGGAAGTCCAAGGCCCACAGGTGAGGCAGCTGCCTGTGTAGGCCTGAGCTCCACTTCTTACCCAGGAGTCCCTTCGTGTGGTGGCGGTACTCCTCTGGGAGACTGGAGGAGGCGTGGAGGATGTTGGAAAGAGCAATCACGGAGATGGTCACTGTCCCATCAAAGCTGGCTGAGACCTGGGAGCCATTCCGGGTCATTAGGACACCAGTGGTATTGAACACTGGCAAGTCTGGAAGAGAGGGGGCGAGTCACACCACAGCCAGCACGACCCTTGGGCCCACGACTCAGCAATAGTGAAAGATTGTGTCACAGAAGGCACTGGGGGGTCCTGACCGTGCCTCAACTGAAGGCCCCACACCACCCCGCCCAGCCTCTGGACACTTCCTTGTGGGGTATGAAGTGAGGAAAGTTCAGTGCCCAGGTTGGGTGAAGGTCTTCTAGAGCAACAGTTTAAGGGGCAGCCGGGACAGAGACAGGGGAGAGCAAACATTCTGTTTTGCTGGGTGTTACAGTACCCCCAGCACACCGCTCCCAGGGGGCTGAGATCCTGCTGAAACCAAAGGATGGGAGACGTGGGGGCAGTGCTGACAGCTACCTTCATCTGCGTGGCTGGTGTCAAAGGCCACAGTCTGGTTATTGTGTAGGACTCGGATTGTGTCATTGGGTTCCAGGAACCACTGAACCTGGAAAGGAGTTGAAGGAGCCTAAGCCCAACCCACAGGCAGGGCAGAGGCCTGGCAATGAGGCCCTAGAGAGCAATTCAAGGCTAGAATCTGGGCCAGTGGAAGAGGTAGGTGAGGGACGCGGCAAGCGATAAGGATATGCCAACTGACGTTTGTGGAGAGCTCAGTGGGAGCCAGGCTATCTCACAGGAGCCCTGTGGAGCAGACAATACCATTGTCCCCACTGTGCTATAAGGAAACAGTGACACTCTAAGTTCAGTAGCTTTGTCAAGGTCAAACAAGCCAGTAAGAGATGGCACGATCGTAATCCTGCCGCCTCTAGGTTTTACTCTCCTCTCTCCACTATAGCCGCATCCTCTCTCTGCCTTTGTTTCAGGAGGTGGGATCACCATGGAAACACATCTCTGGGTGTGTCTACGTGTGTGTTTCCAGAAGGCTTTGACTGAAAGAGGCAGATATGCTCCAAATGTGGACAGAATCATTGCTTGGGCTGGGGGTCCAGGCTGAATATAGAGAAGAGGGCCGAGTGCCCAGCATTCGTCTCTCTCTGGTTCTGACTGCAGACACAGTATGTCACCAGCGTCCTGGCACACTCTTGGTGCCATGCCTTCTCTGCCATGCTGGACTGACTTCACCCACACACTGTGAGCCCAAATAAACCCTTGGTCTTAGTTAGGGTTACTATTTTTGTCATGAAAAACCATGACCAAAGCAACTTGGGGAGAAAGGGTTGATTTGGCTTATGACTCCACATCACTGTTCATCATCAAAGGAGGTCAGGACAGGAACTCAAGCAGGGCAGGAACCTGGAGGCGGGAGCTGATGCAGAGGCCATGGAGGGGTGCTGCTTACTGGCTTGCTCAGCCTGCTTTCTTATAGAACCCAGGACCACAGCCCAGGGATGGTACTACCCACAATGGGCTGGGCGCTCCCCCATCAATCACTAATTAAGAAAATGCCCTACAGGTTTGTCTGCAGCCCAGTCTTATGGAGGTGTTTTCTCAATTGAGTTTCCCTCCTCTCAGCTAACTCCAGCTGGTGTCAAGTTGACATAAAACTAGCCAGCCCACCCTTCCTTCCTTCCTACTTGAACACGACAGTGAGAAAGCAGTAAATAAATCTATCTTCCTTTCTTTATTCTCTTCCTCTTCCGGTGTCCAGCTAATGGTCTCTGGGGGGTTCTGGGGAAGGGAATGCAAGGATTCTAACTTACTATGACGTTATCCTAACTTACTGTGACGGGAGAAGCCAGGCTGCTGGTGTTGTATTGAGCAGCAAAGGCAATGAAGTTCGTGGCCTTGGCAGAACCAGTCTGGGCAGTGCGACCCTCCAGCAGGAAGGAGGAATTTGCGTCCTGGGCCTGGACCAGCAGAAAGTCCCCCAGCCCGTTGAAGGTGTAATTGGCATTATCCAAAGTGGTGATGTGGGGATCGCCATATGTCCAAGCTAAAAGAAAGGAGGTTACACATTAGCATGTCGGGGTCACCGCCTGAGACTCTCACTGCCCAGCAGGAAGGGCTTCCGTCTTGGTGGACTCAAGCTTGATCAAATTCTCCCGGCATCCAGAACCTGCCCCGCAGGCCTCTGACACTTGTCACCCCGGGCCCCAGTCCTTACCCTTTGCCAATGCCACATACACAGCCCTTCTGTTTGCTGTCAGCCTCCCACAAGACTTGTCCCATCATCCCTGTGGCCACAATTCTGCCCTAGGAAGCAGATCTCTTGCTAATCCAGGCTCCCTTCCTGGCTGCTCCACCTCAGCCATAACACTCACCGGGCCGTGGGGGTCTGTACCAAGCACAGCCAATGCGGGGCCGCACGCGATGGTACTCGGCACAGAAGGAGGGCTTGTCATTCCAGTGACAGCACCAGTTCTGGGCCTCCCGCTCCTGATCTGTGGAGAAGAAGAGTTTGTCAGAGGGCAAGAGCCCCCGAGAACCAGCTGGCAGGTCTGGTAGAGTTGGGTGGTAGCAGTGGCAAGAGTATGACCTTGGAGTCAGGCATGGCACAGTTCACATGCTCAACGACTGTCAGTGATCTGCGATGGAATGACACTGTGTGTCCTTGAAGGCATGTTGGGGTTACTACATAGCAGAGCACGTGGTACAAGCCCTCAGAGAGCCGGGGGAAGAGAGGACCGGATGATGGTGTAAAGAGACTGGAGCAGGCCCAAGGGTGGGCAGATGTGAGCTACGCTGCCCTATTCACCTCCATGCGCTCTGGCTCCCTTGGAGGGTCTCTGTGGTGAGATGACTCTAAGTTTTTATCCTGTGAACATGGTGGAGATCCCCAAGGAGACACATACCGAACTGCCAAGGGCTGTGCATTCTCCAGCCTTCTCGGAACTCTCCCCAGCGGCCATAGCTGCAGCACACGCCCCCTCGCCAGGATGAGAAGCTGCACAGCTGCCTGCTGCTGCCATCCCACCAACCTACAAGACCAGACAGACATCCTCAGGCCCGGGAGCTTGTGGTAGGGGGAGACGGACAGGGGGATGTCTGCATGGAGGGGGGGTGGTCAGGGTGCCTGGGAAAGGACAGGACAGGTGTGAGGAGAGGCGATGGTCGGTGGAACTTGAGAAGGGCAGGGACGGGGTATCACCTGTGTTCACGCGCCAGAACCGCAAGTCCCGTCGTCCCTGCTGCCAGGAGCAAGGGCAGGAAGCCTGGCTCCAGCCCCAGCTCCAGCTGGGACTCTGAGGCTGGCTCTTCAGCCACTGTAGACACCTGAGCCGGTAGTTGGGCCTCACCTCCTTGTGTAGACGGTAGACCTGCAGCCCCCGGATGTCTGAGAAACAAGGAAACCAGTGATTATCGCAGGCGAGATCTGCTTCAGCTTTAGGCTCAACACAAACTCGTGACTGCGTCTTCCATCCTACGCCCTGCCCCTCTGGACAGCTTTTCCTAGGAAGGGACCCAATTCACACTGGCAATGATTTATCTCCAAACCACCTTGAACATAAGCTCCAAACACGTCAAATCTTGGACCTTAGGGCAAAACTGTGGGACAAGTGCTGGGCAGGGAGGAGTCACTGTGATCCAACTGGACCTACCTACCCTCCCTCCCTCCCTCCCTCTCTCCCTCCCTCCCTCCCTCCCTCCCTCTTCCCCTCCCCCGCCCATTCTCTCTGTCTCTCTGCCATACCTTCCGATTCCTAACACACCTCACTTCCTCCTCTAGAGATACACTATCCACCCCGTCACGCCATCGGACCCTCGGTCTTCATGACGTACCCTTCCTTTCCCTTTCAGTGGCCACAGCAACCTGGACAGAGGTAGGCCCCTGCCCAGAGACTAGCTGGAAGCCACGGAGAAGTTGACTCTAGTAGGGCCTTGCTCTAATACTGTGAGTCTGCGGAAGCCTCTCTGGAGCCCAGACACCATCTTGGGAAGGAGAAGTCACCAGAAAAATCCTCAACAGGGTTGGGAAGCTTAAACCTCAATTCATTGGAAGTTTCATATCACACACACAACTTCAGGGAGAGAAGACGACTCCAGAGGCCCCATCCCAAGATAGTATGATCTAGTGTATGAGATTTTCAACCCTATATCCACCTGAATTAAGAAACTGAGGGTTTTCAGAAAGATAACATTATTTATCGTGATCTGTTCCCACACACACACACACACACACACACACGAGACACTCTAAATCACGAGCAGATGTGTTTGACAGAGAGCCCTGATGTGACAGGGAAGCTCTTCCATGGCGTGGCATTCATCTGTCATTTGACTTTGCTCACGCTTCTGATTGCCAGACATCTTTGTCCCAGATCAAACAGACCTGGACTCCTGCTTCACAATCTACATGACGATCTCTCCCCAGTGCTAGCATGCCCTCTTCAACATCACATTTTGGAGGCCGGCATTTCTTTCTCTTTGGAACCTCTATATATTCCACTAAGTCACGTAGGAAGAGCCACAGTTTGCCTCTGGACACTAGGGTCTCCACCACAGTGAACGCTTGGTGAGAGCCAACATGGTTGACCTGTCTCCCCTTTTCCTTTCTGTCTGTTAACCTACTGTCCAGCATATAATAAGTGCTCAATAAACGCCGACTGAGTGAATGTCGGCCTTTTGGAACTCCTCCTTTAGATCTCCTTCAGGATTTCATTCCAGCTCTGGAATGGGACATTTGGATGGGTGTCCTAACTCCCTTCCTGCAATACCCTTCTCTCAGTCCAGAACCCGAGTGCCCACTGACAGACAGCCTGGGTTTGGCTCTTCCGAGGACAGAGACTTCCAGGGGCTGAGGGTGTGAAAAGAAGTCATCGCCTAGGTGGTGCCGGCTGCTGCTGCACCTGTAGGCAGTCGGCCGTGCAGGATGCTCTTCGGGGCAGTAGAGGGGGTACGACTGTCTAAGACTGCCATGGCATATGGGGTAGAGGGCAAGGGGAGACCGAGGTCAGCTCATACATGGTGGGTGGCACTTTTACCTAATTTGGAATTCAGGAATCGATCTGGACGGTACTTCTCCATTGCTGGCCGGTATAGCAGCGGGCTGTTTTCAAAATACCCATCTCCACTGCAGGCAAAGGAAAGACTCTCAGGCCTCTGTGTCACACTCAGGCTCTTTGCTCTCAGGTGAAAGCTACTCACTCGTTTCGTCTGTCAATCACTCCAGCGAGCCCCCAGTCAGCAGCTGGTAGCCCATGGCTCAGTCAGGTGGGCAGCCAGATTGAGCCACAAGTCCCAGTACTGAGGAGGAAGAGAGGACGGGTGGGGTGGGGACCTTCTACTTTATCCCACGTCTGATCAATGATGGCGAGAAATCAGTGGGCTTGCTCAGCACACACCAGGTGTGAAAGCAGCAGAACTGGGGCCAGATTTCCCTTCATTTCCCCTGACGCTCTCTAAGGACATACTGCAAGGGATGATTCAAGGCCGGTTTCTGGAAATCAGGCAGTCACTTTCAGCCATTGATTCCGGCACTTTCTAGCTTGGAGGTCATGGTTATTTACCATGTCTGACTTTGGGGTCTTATACCTGGGTGAAAGAGAGATCATTTGTAACCACCTCTCAGCACTGTGAGGCTTCGACGCAGTGACATTTGTAAGTCCCTCAGATCTGAGTGGAGAGCAGATTCGAGGCCCTGCCGCCTCCCCCACCACTGTGGATCCAGGATGGAAGGAAGTGCTGTGGTGCCACGGCAGGAGCATGCCCACAGAAAGTGACGCCTGATCTTTGCTCTACTGTCACACGGGCCAGGGGACAAATACACGCATGACTTCTCTGCTGGGCACACTGAAGATGGTGTGAAATTGCTAGCTACCTGGGTAATTACACGCTTTCCTCCTTCACTGCCCATCAACAGCCAGTCAAAGCCACGTGGTTGTAGGGCGGCCTAAACACACCCTGATGGAACAGAAAACCATCGGGGGCCACTCCTAACACATGACGCGTGACCGTCACAACTGACTGCCACACAAGCAGGTGGTTGGGAGCTGTTGCCTCAGAGACTGCGGCTCCTTCGCGTGCAGGAGTTCACACTGCAGCCAGCCAGGCGCTCTCCTCACTTCCTTCTCCAGCTGAGCTGTAGAGCTCCAGGAATCACAGGCTCAAAACTGGGGTGTCTGTGTTCAGATGCCCGCTTTGAAACTCTGACTTCGGGCAAACTACTCATCTGCTTGAACCTAAGTCTTCTTACCTAGAGGATAATGGTCTCATTTATAGGATAGCGGTCGGCTATCATGGGTGGCTGTGATCACAAATTAAATAGATATAATGTATATGAAGTAATAGGTGTAATGAGTAGCCGCTAGCTGAGAAGTCAGCTGATGTCAGTGGAAACCAGGAAGGTCAAAGGTTGAATACCTTTGAACGCAGTACACAGGCCTTGGGATAGGCACGAAGGCAGGATGAATGGGGTGAGGTGGTGGTGGGGGGTTCACCAGGAACAGCTGCAGCTTCGAGGATGGGATGGGAGTGTGAGCGGGGAACCCTTACCTCTCACAGTTCAGTGCTGACAGACAGCCGATCCTGTCCTACCTGGAGAAGCCCATGAGGACTTGTTTGTGCAGACCCTGGGCCACATCCCACCGCATCCCTCCGCTCTGGTAGAGAAACAGGGCGTAGGAACTGCTCCCGTCTGTGGAGAGGATGGCTTGGTAGGTATTGGTCTGGAAGTTGGCGAGAGACAAACAGAGAAGTCTATGAGAGGTCTGAGGTTTCCCCCCGGGTGTCTCCACACCCCTGACCAGACACAAGCTTATCACTGTCCCTGGTCCACCCAGGCTGGACACGCTGGCCAGTTTGCTGGGATCAGAGCATCATTCACCTTGGGTGTAGAAGCCCTTAGAGTGGCCAATTTTCCTTCTTTGTAACTTTTTTTTTTTTTTTTTTTGCAGGGAGAGGAACTAAAGGGCTCTGGGTTGCAATACAGTTAGAAGATGGTTTTTAAGACAGAGTTACGGGAACCTGAGAGGTCAGACAAGACAGCAGAGTCAAGAAAGGCCTCCTTATCTCTCCCCCAGGGATTTGTAAGGACACTGTCCAGGTTTCTCCTCCACTTGTGTGGTATGAAGGACCTGTCCAAGGTAGGCAGTCGGTGAACTGTTGAGGGCCATGTGCTGACGTTTCATTATAGCAAAGGGAAGCTGCCTTGTGTAAGTCACATGAAGTTGTCAGGCCACAGACATTCTTGCCTGTAAATGCAGTTGAGGTTTCTGACTTGAAGCAGGCTGGCCCGCTGTGAGTACTCGGTAGACCATGTGCTCGGGGAGCCATAACCAGCAATCTTTCCTCCAGTCATGGACGGCTCCCTGTGAGCCTACTGGGATGTCTGGCTCCCAGCAGGCTCACGGGGAGCAAGCCATGGTCCACTCACCCCAAAGCTCCACCGGGCAGGATAGGCGGGAACGTCGACCCAGGTGACTTTCAGTGTCCACTTGGCTTTGTAGCTCCAGTCACCTGTGAACTCGTGAATCAAAGCCTCCACCCCCCGGAGGAGCCCATTGTTTCCATCATAAAGTGTGCTGTATTCCTAGAAAGGGAAAGTAGGCAAGAGCACGAAAATCAGTTCAATGCCCGTAAGGTAGTGGTTCTCAACCTGGGAGTCGAGACCCCTTGGGGGGTGGAACAACCCTTTCAAAGGGGTCACATATCAGATATCCTGCATATCAGATATTTGCATGACAATGCATAGCAGTAGCAAAATTACAGCTATAAAGTAGCAATAAAATAATTTATGGTTGGGGATCACCGCAACATGAAGAATTATATTAAAGGGTCGCAGCATCAGGAAGGTTGGGAACCACTGCCCTAAGGGGCCCTGCTTCCTGGTTGGAAATGCTGCAGTACCCATGGCTGCTTGTACATCTTTTCCCCAAGTCTGAATGTTTACAAATTCTTTTGACTTTAAGATCAATTTAAATTTAGGCTGCAGGAAAATCTGGGGCAAGTGAGCTAGAGGGTCCCCACCTAGAAAGTCAAGCCTTCTAGAATTGAACGGTTGCATCTCTTAGCTCAAATTGGCTTGGATGATATGACCATGTGTGTCAAATTGTACATTCCCATGTCTAGCTTGTAAATCTTCAAGGACGGGTATGTGTCTTTTCATCTTTGGAACGTAGGTAGCTCCTTTTCAATGGCAGGTACCCAAAACACATTTGCTATGACAGCCAATGCTACATACCTTGACAGGCTGGCATTATTAACTTAATTCAGATGTATATGGGGGCAGAGGGTTTGTTTGACTTAGGCTTCTTAAGACAGACCCTCTATACCTTTATTTTAAAATCACATGCTTAACTGCCAGTCTTCATCCCTGTCACCTGCAGGCCCCACATGGTTGGAGTAGAGTGTTCCAGGGTCTATTCAGCATTCTTTCTTGGATTCCTCCCTACCCTGTATGTAAGCTTCAGTCCCTTCCCACACAAGGCTGAGATACAATGCCCCTGAAGTGCCCTTGATCTCTCCACACATGATGCTGGGAACTCCTGACTGTCAAGGCCTTGCGTGACCCACCTGGTAAAATATGGTTCCCCTGGAGCTAGAGAAATCAGCGTCGGCCCAGAATGGGGCCACCATGGCCACATGCTCCCTTCCTGTGAAGCCTCTTTGAGGTGGGTTGGGGTAGGAGAAGATGCCGTAGTCTGACTCTGGGAAAATGATCTGGCCGTTATCTGTGAACTGAACACAAGGGTTCTTGGTTAGGGAGGTTAAGGGAAGCATTATCTCACTCTAGGGCCAGCTCCTTGGAAGCATGCCCCCCCCTCCCCCGCGCCGAAAGCCCATCTCTGCAGAGGATTAGAGGTGTCCCCTTGTCCACTTCTTGCCTTCTAGGAGAACCCTTTACCTAGGAATCTTACAAATACTCATCCCTGTCAGGACATTCTTATGTCAGTCCAAAGTAGTGGACCGTGTCCTGCCTCCGTGGAGTAGCCCGGCCCTTGTCAGAGCAGAGCCTTCTTGGTAAAGCACCTCACCCTCTCTTGAGGCTTGTGTCAAAGTAGAAGAGGGCAAAGGAGTCAACGCCCTCACTCCCATTGCTGCGTGGAGCTCTCATTGGGTGTTCCTGCTCCTCTCCCTGAGGGTAAGTGGAGCCAGATCCCTCCCCCGCATTCCCAGGGAATCAAAAATTAATCACAAGAAATGGAAATGGTGTGAAAAAAATCACGTTTCCAAGCATAGGTTCTTCCTCATGAAAGGCCGCATGAAACAGCCATGATCTCTTTTTACTAGGGTGAGGATGTTTTTGTCCATATGGGTGGGGAGATACGGCTTCGTTCAGCTTCCCCCACAGCTAGAAACCGACACAGAGGAAGGCCACAGAGGCATCGTACAACAAAGGCGACTTCCGCTCTCCCTCTGCTCCGTCAGGGGCCATCTCCACGGAGAAACAGGGCCCAGAGAACAGAGCTAACACAAGGATTTCAGTCAGAGACTCACGTAGAGGGAGTCCCGCAGAGAGGAGCCCAGTGGAAAGCCGATCTGGGCCTTGAAGAGAGGCGAGGTAAAATCCACAGTCCTGGTAAACAGCGGCCGGTCTCCAACGTGAGGGCTTGTCCCGTAGGGGAAGAGGGAAATGCCTAGGCCAGGACAGAGGAGAGAACAACGCCCTTGTGGGCCTTTACCTTCTTTCAGGTCCGGAAGGAGCCTGAGTGAGCTTTCCCTGATCTGCCCCTTACCTTGGCCCCTCTTCCGGAAGGGGCCCGGTAGGCCCTGAATCCTTGCTCTGCCTCTCCATGCATATCTAGCGCATCTCCTTGCTTATTTCCCTGCTGGTACCCTCAACATTCCTCGGGTTAGAGCATCCTGACGTAACATCCCTGCTGTTAGGGTATCAATAGGCTCTGATCGGGACGTCAGAACTGCTCCACCGTGAAAAGATGAAACCCTGAGACAGTGAAGACTAAAGACCTTTCCATTAAAAGGCACTTCTTTCCTAAAACGGTATTTCTCCAGATAAGTCTGAAGACTCTCCCCGCCCTCCAGAACTGTCCCAGGCCACCCTATATGTCCTTGGATTCCAGTTTGGGAAACCTTGTCCTAGGTGTTTTCCAAGTCCTATACTGTAGCATCGACTCATTAGAGCCCAAGCATGGCCTTGATTGGCTTAGCATAGTCTCTACATAGCTCTCAGCTTCCTTGCTGACCCCTTGCTTGACCCTCCCGAATTTATCCATAACAGCCACCACTATACAAGTCCATATCCTTCCTGGTTCCCTTACCCATAAGGTCCTTGTACACACCAGCCTCCTACTCATCACTCTTCGCCCTTACTCCTGGGTCTCACAGATGCTGCGAGCTCCCACCCCACTCAACACAAGGACCATCTTTTCACTCCCATGGCTTTATTCTAGCTGCTCAGACCATCCGACCTACCTAGGGTGCTCTCCCCCGCCCCAGCTCTCATCAGCAAGCCTCCTGTTCACCTCGACCCTATTCCCACATCCCTTCCAGGCTTCTCTGGGCTTGTATCTAGTCTCCTGGCCCTTCATCTATAGAACAGTGGATCAGTCCCTTGTCAGTCCCCGTCTCTGTCTCTCAGCCCAATGCACTGCACAAAACAGCCCTCAGCACCCAGATGGGTTACTGTCTCATAGCTCCCTGTGACCTTTGACCCCAGAGAGCAGAGACTCTGAGCAAGCGGGCCCTGAGCACGCAGTCACCATCCCTCTAGCGGGAACACAGGGAAAAGGAGGCTTATTCGTGGCCTGGATGGGACAGAGAAGGAACCCAAAGGATTGGATCCCTCAGCTACACACGAGGACCTAAATTGGCAAATACAGTCTAGCAATCATCTGTCTGTCTCAGGTAGAAGGCAGAGAGGCTCTACCTTACTGGCATCACTCACCCTGCTCTGGTAAAATAGGGAGTGGGGGCACTGTTGGCCTGGAGGCCGTGGTCTTGCCGGGAGTGGTGAGGGTCAAGGAGGTAGCAGGGAGTGATGTGCCTCTACCACTGTCTGTGTTCGGGGAGCTGGTGGTTATTCCTGGAAATAGAGGGAGAGAAGACAAGAGCAGTTTTTACATCAACGACTATGAGAGTCACAGAAACTGAGGAGCAGGGAAAGACAACTAAAATGTTTGTCTATATACTGGCCAACAGCCTCCATGTATAATCACATAGGGGAGAAGGAATAGAGGGCTAGTCATCATTCACTATGAGGAACCACCCCTCAGCTCTTGCCTATATTGGTAGGTAGCTGATTCACCTGAGAAGGATGTCCCATGAGAAAAGTTGTCTGTCACAGTGGGTCCAGATGAAGAGGATGAATGGTTTTCTGTGGTCACCTCAGTGAGGGTGCTGGTTTGATATACGCTGGAGGTCGCCATGCTTGTGGTCTGGTAACTCTGAGAATATGTTGATGATGCCTGAGTAGAGGTGCTGTATGCCAGGATTGTAGACTGTCCAGTGAGAGTACTGCTTGACACTCCAGATGTGACGACACTGAAGCTTCCCGTTACATGTGCAGATGTGTGCCCTGTACTTCCTGAGGTGGAGTCTGTGGAGGGTGATGCAGTTGGCATCTCTGATGTGGTTGGGTTTGTGTTGCTAACACTGGAAGTGAATGGATTGGTTGTTGCCTCTGGAGATGAGGTGCCTTGGGACCCTGTCTGTGCTGGAGTTGAGCCTCTTGGGGAAGAGGAAAGAGTGGATGTGGTCACCTGTGTGAGAGGGGTGCTTTGAGGATTGCTGCTGGTCTCCATGCTTCCAGTGTGGCCATTCTGAGAAGAGGTGGACAATTCCTGAGGAGAGGTGAAGGGTGTTGCGGTTGTTGACAGGACACTTGGTGAATTTGTCATTGAGACTGTGGTAATGATAGATGTGGAACTTTGAGAAACAGCTGGAGATGTGTGCCCTGTACTTCCTGAGGTGGAGTCTGTGAAGAGTGATGCAGTTGGCATTTCTGTCATGGGTGGGTTTGTGTTGCTAACACTGGAAGTGAATGAATTGGTTGTTGCCTCTGGAGATGAGGTGCCTTGGGACCCTGTCTGTGCTGGAGTTGAGTCACTTGAGGAAGAGGACAGAGTTGATGTGGTCACCTGTGTGAGAGGGGTGCTTTGAGGATTGCTGCTGGTCTCCATGCTTCCAGTGTGGCCATTCTGAGAAGAGGTTGACAATTCTTGATTAGAGGTGATGGGAGATGTCACTGTTGACAGGACATTTGGTGAATTTGTCATTGAGACTGTGGTAATGATAGATGTGGAACTTTGAGAAACAGCTGGAGATGTGTGCCCTGTATTTCCTGAGGTGGAGTCTGTGGAGGGTGATGCAGTTGGCATTTCTGTCATGGGTGGGTTTGTGTTACTAACACTGGAAGTGAATGGATTGGTTGTTGCTTCTGGAGATGAGGTGCCTTGGGACCCTGTCTGTGCTGGAGTTGAGTCACTTGAGGAAGAGGACAGAGTTGATGTGGTCACCTGTGTGAGAGGGGTGCTTTGAGGATTGCTGCTGGTCTCCATGCTTCCAGTGTGGCCATTCTGAGAAGAGGTTGACAATTCTTGATTAGAGGTGATGGGAGATGTCACTGTTGACAGGACATTTGGTGAATTTGTCATTGAGACTGTGGTAATGATAGATGTGGAACTTTGAGAAACAGCTGGAGATGTGTGCCCTGTACTTCCTGAGGTGGAGTCTGTGAAGAGTGATGCAGTTGGCATTTCTGTCATGGGTGGGTTTGTGTTACTAACACTGGAAGTGAATGGATTGGTTGTTGCTTCTGGAGATGAGGTGCCTTGGGACCCTGTCTGTGCTGGAGTTGAGTCACTTGAGGAAGAGGACAGAGTTGATGTGGTCACCTGTGTGAGAGGGGTGCTTTGAGGATTGCTGCTGGTCTCCATGCTTCCAGTGTGGCCATTCTGAGAAGAGGTTGATGATTCCTGATTAGAGGTGATGGGAGATGTTACTGTTGACAGGACATTTGGTGAATTTGTCATTGAGACTGTGGTAATGATAGATGTGGAACTTTGAGAAACAGCTGGAGATGTGTGCCCTGTATTTCCTGAGGTGGAGTCTGTGGAGAGTGATGCAGTTGGCATCTCTGATGTGGTTGGGTTTGTGTTGCTAACACTGGAAGTGAATGGATTGGTTGTTGCTTCTGGAGATGAGGTGCCTTGGGACCCTGTCTGTGCTGGAGTTGAGTCACTTGAGAAAGAGGACAGAGTTGATGTGGTCACCTGTGTGACAGGGGTGCTTTGAGGATTGCTGCTGGTCTCCATGCTTCCAGTGTGGCCATTCTGAGAAGAGGTTGATGATTCCTGATTAGAGGTGATGGGAGATGTCACTGTTGACAGGACATTTGGTGAATTTGTCATTGAGATTCCTGTAATGGCAGATGTGGAAGTTCGAGAAACAGCTGGAGATGTGTGCCCTGTATTTCCTGAGGTGGAGTCTGTGGAGGGTGATGCAGTTGGCATCTCTGATGTGGGTGGGTTTGTGTTGCTAACACTGGAAGTGAATGGATTGGTTGTTGCCTCTGGAGATGAGGTGCCTTGGGACCCTGTCTGTGCTGGAGTTGAGCCTCTTGGGGAAGAGGAAAGAGTGGATGTGGTCACCTGTGTGAGAGGGGTGCTTTGAGGATTGCTGCTGGTCTCCATGTTTCCAGTGTGGCCATTCTGAGAAGAGGTGGACAATTCCTGAGGAGAGGTGAAGGGTGTTGCGGTTGTTGACAGGACACTTGGTGAATTTGTCATTGAGACTGTGGTAATGATAGATGTGGAACTTTGAGAAACAGCTGGAGATGTGTGCCCTGTATTTCCTGAGGTGGAGTCTGTGGAGGGTGATGCAGTTGGCATTTCTGTCATAGGTGGGTTTGTGTTGCTAACACTGGAAGTGAATGGATTGGTTGTTGCCTCTGGAGATGAGGTGCCTTGGGACCCTGTCTGTGCTGGAGTTGAGTCACTTGAGAAAGAGGACAGAGTTGATGTGGTCACCTGTGTGAGAGGGGTGCTTTGAGGATTGCTGCTGGTCTCCATGCTTCCAGTGTGGCCATTCTGAGAAGAGGTTGATGATTCCTGATTAGAGGTGATGGGAGATGTCACTGTTGACAGGACATTTGGTGAATTTGTCATTGAGACTGTGGTAATGATAGATGTGGAACTTTGAGAAACAGCTGGAGATGTGTGCCCTGTACTTCCTGAGGTGGAGTATGTGGAGAGTGATGCAGTTGGCATCTCTGATGTGGGTGGGTTTGTGTTACTAACACTGGAAGTGAATGGATTGGTTGTTGCTTCTGGAGATGAGGTGCCTTGGGACCCTGTCTGTGCTGGAGTTGAGTCACTTGAGGAAGAGGACAGAGTTGATGTGGTCACCTGTGTGAGAGGGGTGCTTTGAGGATTGCTGCTGGTCTCCATGCTTCCAGTGTGGCCATTCTGAGAAGAGGTTGATGATTCCTGATTAGAGGTGATGGGAGATGTTACTGTTGACAGGACATTTGGTGAATTTGTCATTGAGACTGTGGTAATGATAGATGTGGAACTTTGAGAAACAGCTGGAGATGTGTGCCCTGTATTTCCTGAGGTGGAGTCTGTGGAGAGTGATGCAGTTGGCATCTCTGATGTGGTTGGGTTTGTGTTGCTAACACTGGAAGTGAATGGATTGGTTGTTGCTTCTGGAGATGAGGTGCCTTGGGACCCTGTCTGTGCTGGAGTTGAGTCACTTGAGAAAGAGGACAGAGTTGATGTGGTCACCTGTGTGAGAGGGGTGCTTTGAGGATTGCTGCTGGTCTCCATGCTTCCAGTGTGGCCATTCTGAGAAGAGGTGGACAATTCCTGAGGAGAGGTGAAGGGTGTTGCGGTTGTTGACAGGACACTTGGTGAATTTGTCATTGAGACTGTGGTAATGATAGATGTGGAACTTTGAGAAACAGCTGGAGATGTGTGCCCTGTACTTCCTGAGGTGGAGTCTATGGAGAGTGATGCAGTTGGCATTTCTGTCATGGGTGGGTTTGTGTTACTAACACTGGAAGTGAATGAATTGGTTGTTGCCTCTGGAGATGAGGTGCCTTGGGACCCTGTCTGTGCTGGAGTTGAGTCACTTGAGGAAGAGGACAGAGTTGATGTGGTCACCTGTGTGAGAGGGGTGCTTTGAGGATTGCTGCTGGTCTCCATGCTTCCAGTGTGGCCATTCTGAGAAGAGGTTGACAATTCTTGATTAGAGGTGATGGGAGATGTCACTGTTGACAGGACATTTGGTGAATTTGTCATTGAGACTGTGGTAATGATAGATGTGGAACTTTGAGAAACAGCTGGAGATGTGTGCCCTGTACTTCCTGAGGTGGAGTCTGTGAAGAGTGATGCAGTTGGCATTTCTGTCATGGGTGGGTTTGTGTTACTAACACTGGAAGTGAATGGATTGGTTGTTGCTTCTGGAGATGAGGTGCCTTGGGACCCTGTCTGTGCTGGAGTTGAGTCACTTGAGGAAGAGGACAGAGTTGATGTGGTCACCTGTGTGAGAGGGGTGCTTTGAGGATTGCTGCTGGTCTCCATGCTTCCAGTGTGGCCATTCTGAGAAGAGGTGGACAATTCCTGAGGAGAGGTGAAGGGTGTTGCGGTTGTTGACAGGACATTTGGTGAATTTGTCATTGAGACTGTGGTAATGATAGATGTGGAACTTTGAGAAACAGCTGGAGATGTGTGCCCTGTACTTCCTGAGGTGGAGTCTGTGAAGAGTGATGCAGTTGGCATTTCTGTCATGGGTGGGTTTGTGTTGCTAACACTGGAAGTGAATGAATTGGTTGTTGCCTCTGGAGATGAGGTGCCTTGGGACCCTGTCTGTGCTGGAGTTGAGTCACTTGAGGAAGAGGACAGAGTTGATGTGGTCACCTGTGTGAGAGGGGTGCTTTGAGGATTGCTGCTGGTCTCCATGCTTCCAGTGTGGCCATTCTGAGAAGAGGTTGACAATTCTTGATTAGAGGTGATGGGAGATGTTACTGTTGACAGGACATTTGGTGAATTTGTCATTGAGACTGTGGTAATGATAGATGTGGAACTTTGAGAAACAGCTGGAGATGTGTGCCCTGTATTTCCTGAGGTGGAGTCTGTGGAGGGTGATGCAGTTGGCATTTCTGTCATGGGTGGGTTTGTGTTACTAACACTGGAAGTGAATGGATTGGTTGTTGCTTCTGGAGATGAGGTGCCTTGGGACCCTGTCTGTGCTGGAGTTGAGTCACTTGAGGAAGAGGACAGAGTTGATGTGGTCACCTGTGTGAGAGGGGTGCTTTGAGGATTGCTGCTGGTCTCCATGCTTCCAGTGTGGCCATTCTGAGAAGAGGTTGACAATTCTTGATTAGAGGTGATGGGAGATGTCACTGTTGACAGGACATTTGGTGAATTTGTCATTGAGACTGTGGTAATGATAGATGTGGAACTTTGAGAAACAGCTGGAGATGTGTGCCCTGTACTTCCTGAGGTGGAGTCTGTGAAGAGTGATGCAGTTGGCATTTCTGTCATGGGTGGGTTTGTGTTACTAACACTGGAAGTGAATGGATTGGTTGTTGCTTCTGGAGATGAGGTGCCTTGGGACCCTGTCTGTGCTGGAGTTGAGTCACTTGAGGAAGAGGACAGAGTTGATGTGGTCACCTGTGTGAGAGGGGTGCTTTGAGGATTGCTGCTGGTCTCCATGCTTCCAGTGTGGCCATTCTGAGAAGAGGTTGACAATTCTTGATTAGACGTGATGGGAGATGTTACTGTTGACAGGACATTTGGTGAATTTGTCATTGAGATTCCTGTAATGGCAGATGTGGAAGTTGGAGAAACAGCTGGAGATGTGTGCCCTGTATTTCCTGAGGTGGAGTCTGTGGAGGGTGATGCAGTTGGCATTTCTGTCATAGGTGGGTTTGTGTTGCTAACACTGGAAGTGAATGCATTGGTTGGTGCTTCTGGAGATGAGGTGCCTTGGGACCCTGTCTGTGCTGGAGTTGAGTCACTTGAGAAAGAGGACAGAGTTGATGTGGTCACCTGTGTGACAGGGGTGCTTTGAGAATTGCTGCTGGTCTCCATGTTTCCAGTGTGGCCATTCTGAGAAGAGGTTGATGATTCCTGATTAGAGGTGATGGGAGATGTCACTGTTGACAGGACATTTGGTGAATTTGTCATTGAGATTCCTGTAATGGCAGATGTGGAAGTTCGAGAAACAGCTGGAGATGTGTGCCCTGTATTTCCTGAGGTGGAGTCTGTGGAGGGTGATGCAGTTGGCATCTCTGATGTGGGTGGGTTTGTGTTGCTAACACTGGAAGTGAATGGATTGGTTGTTGCCTCTGGAGATGAGGTGCCTTGGGACCCTGTCTGTGCTGGAGTTGAGCCTCTTGGGGAAGAGGAAAGAGTGGATGTGGTCACCTGTGTGAGAGGGATGCTTTGAGGATTGCTGCTGGTCTCCATGTTTCCAGTGTGGCCATTCTGAGAAGAGGTGGACAATTCCTGAGGAGAGGTGAAGGGTGTTGCGGTTGTTGACAGGACACTTGGTGAATTTGTCATTGAGACTGTGGTAATGATAGATGTGGAACTTTGAGAAACAGCTGGAGATGTGTGCCCTGTACTTCCTGAGGTGGAGTCTGTGGAGAGTGATGCAGTTGGCATCTCTGATGTGGTTGGGTTTGTGTTGCTAACACTGGAAGTGAATGGATTGGTTGTTGCCTCTGGAGATGAGGTGCCTTGGGACCCTGTCTGTGCTGGAGTTGAGCCTCTTGGGGAAGAGGAAAGAGTGGATGTGGTCACCTGTGTGAGAGGGGTGCTTTGAGGATTGCTGCTGGTCTCCATGCTTCCATTGTGGCCATTCTGAGAAGAGGTGGACAATTCCTGAGGAGAGGTGAAGGGTGTTGCGGTTGTTGACAGGACACTTGGTGAATTTGTCATTGAGACTGTGGTAATGATAGATGTGGAACTTTGAGAAACAGCTGGAGATGTGTGCCCTGTACTTCCTGAGGTGGAGTCTATGGAGAGTGATGCAGTTGGCATTTCTGTCATGGGTGGGTTTGTGTTACTAACACTGGAAGTGAATGAATTGGTTGTTGCCTCTGGAGATGAGGTGCCTTGGGACCCTGTCTGTGCTGGAGTTGAGTCACTTGAGGAAGAGGACAGAGTTGATGTGGTCACCTGTGTGAGAGGGGTGCTTTGAGGATTGCTGCTGGTCTCCATGCTTCCAGTGTGGCCATTCTGAGAAGAGGTTGACAATTCTTGATTAGACGTGATGGGAGATGTTACTGTTGACAGGACATTTGGTGAATTTGTCATTGAGATTCCTGTAATGGCAGATGTGGAAGTTGGAGAAACAGCTGGAGATGTGTGCCCTGTATTTCCTGAGGTGGAGTCTGTGGAGGGTGATGCAGTTGGCATTTCTGTCATAGGTGGGTTTGTGTTGCTAACACTGGAAGTGAATGCATTGGTTGGTGCTTCTGGAGATGAGGTGCCTTGGGACCCTGTCTGTGCTGGAGTTGAGCCTCTTGGGGAAGAGGAAAGAGTTGATGTGGTCACCGCTGTGAGAGGGGTCCTTCCAGTGTGGCCGATCTGAGAAGATGCTGACAATTCCTGAGTAGAGGTTTTGGATGTTGTCCCTGTGGTGGGAAGTCCATTTGAAGTTCGTGTGGTGCCTGGATGGAAACTTTGGCTAACCATTATTGATGTGTGTCCTGTGTTAGTTGAAGTTATATCTGTAGAGATCGCTGAGGTCATCTGAGGTGGGCTGGTGACACTGGAAAGGGATGTGTTGGCTGTGTTCGTCAGAGGGGACGTCGTCTGTGTTGTTGATGAAGGAAGTGGTGTCGTTGCTACAGCAGTTCCTTTAAATAAAAGAAAGAAGGACTTTATAGAGTGACTTCTGTAAGGTTTTTTTTTTTTTATCCTCAGCCATGAATGCTGCTCATCGGCACACACAATTTATTGATAAATACCAAGGCACAACTGGCAATGTGAAAATTCCAGAAATTAGGGCACAGGAACAGTGATAAAGAGCACATTCTGCTCTTGCAGAGAAGCAGGGTTGGGTCCCAGAACTCCACCTCCAGCAGCTCACCAGCTCCTACACCTTCAGCCCCAGTAGATCTGAAACCTCTGCCTTTACAGATACGCCCCCACATTCATATACATGATTGAAAATAATAAATATAAATCTCTTCAAATATTCTAGATGTTAGGGAAGGAGAGGGTAGACAAAGGAGGTTGGATTTGAGTAGTGCCCATGTGGAAATATTATACCTAACTCCTCTAATATGCAAATCAATACATACTACTAAAATACTTTTTAAATTCTTAATCAAAAGGTTTATCGTGACTAACCAAAATCAAAACACTCAGGGCAGTGGCTAAGATACCTTTCCATGCACCTCTTAAGTGATTACAGCTTGGGAGCACACATCCTAGTAAATGTGTCAATAATATAAATGAAATGTTCTTCAAAATCTTATATCACAAATGTTCTTCAACTGAAAAGATATCAATTCTGCCCACCAAGGAATTTATAAATAAATATTAAATGTTAATATGCCTGGCATGATTGGAAGTGGCCAATCTTTCTTGCTAAAGTTGTCAAATACTTGTTCCCTTGAAATAGCCCTGAGAGGCAGAAACAAGCAGAGGCAATTTCCCTCCCTATGGTGAGGAAGTAACCCAGGGTAGAAAGAAAGCCTCCGGGACACTGTGTGTCCTCCTGGCCTGAATGAGCCAGGGCTGGTCAACAAAACCTGTTCCAGCTCAGAAGTTCAGAGATCTGTCTTTGGGGAAAGCCCTGGAAAGTGGTCAAGCCAATGAGAGGTGGGGTTGCAGGCTTCCCACAGAGAAGACATCTGCTCAGAGTGGCTTCAAAATGTCTTGTAAATAAGCCTCTTGGCATGTGTGTATAATCCCAGCACTGGGGAGACTGAGGCAGGAAGATCTCAGGTCCCCAGTTTGAGACTACTAGGTCACATAGTGAGTTTGAAGTCAACCTCAGCTACACAGTAAAACTATCTCTCCAAACCCTACCCCAAAGTGAAGGAAAAAAAAAACAAAACCCACGGCTGGGAATGTGGCTCAGCGATAAAGCATGTACTTTTCAAATGTGAAACCCTGGGTTGTGTATCCCAGGATTATAACAAGCAATACTTTTATGACTTGAGGTATCTTCCATGAGACGAAAAAGGCAAAATTAACCTGGAATTGTGAACAGGCAATGGTAGACTCCACAAGGAGGAGACACTGGCCTTCTAGAGAGGTAACTCTTTGTTCCTGGATTATGGTAGTCTCTGCTGTCCTCAGGGAATCCATTCCAAGTCCCCAGTGAATGCCTGGAAGCTTGGGCAATATCCACCCCATATGATATAATGATCTTTCCTATACACATAAACTAAGTTTAATTTATATATTAGGCATAAGAAGAGATTAGCAACAATAATAACACAGAACAGTAATAATAGCTTTGTAATAAGTTATTTAAGACCTACGAATTATTCATTTCTGGAATTTTCCATCTAATGTGCTTAGACTTCAGTTGATTATGGAAGATACTATTTTATAGCATTTTTTTTGTGGGCGTAAATGGAGTTTCTCCTTTTTTCTTGTGCTGGAAGCGAGAACAAGAGCATTGGGAATATCAGACAAACCCTGTACCTGCCTCTAGACTTTAAGCTTTTTTTTTTTTTAACCTAACTGCTTACAAGTAGTCGGGAAGCAGTAAGTTCCCAACAGAGAAATGAACAGCCGAGAGGGAGTTTAGGTTCATGTATGGTTCTTAGAGTTGCCCCCATTCATTCTCTCTCTCTCCCCATCTCTATCTCCACCACACAATGTATCCCAGATTGGTCTCAAATTCACAGCCATCTCTAGCTTCAGCCTCCCTAGGGTGGAGCTATAGGAGCAAACAGCCACGCCCAGCTCCCTTCTTAGGAGCGTCAATCAGACTCTCGAGAAGAGGGGGTTCTGAATCAGCTCTAGTTTATACACACCAAGTGACTCACTCGCAAGCCGGTGTGCTTTATTAACAGTGACTGTTTCTGGGGCTGTCTAAACTGTTGTAGACAAGGAGAGGACTGGACTGCAGAGGGAGTGCCTTTCTGGAAACTCTTATCAAACATTTGAGGATTGTGGCGTTTCAGCTTCACAGAATCTCTCCCAGAGTTTGAAAGAAGAGGGCTTTTGACTGATTTTGTAATGCTAATGTAACTTTAATGTTAAAACTATACGGAGACAATTCAGAAAGAAAAACTAAGATGAATAAATCTTGGTAATAACATACCTAGAAATATCCTAGACAAAAATATTAGCGAGCCTAATCCAACGTTAGATTTTTATAAGTATATTACAGAAAAGCCGAATTTAGCCGGGCGGTGGTGACGCACGCCTTTAATCCCAGCACTCGGGAGGCAGAGCCAGGCGGATCTCTGTGAGTTCGAGGCCAGCCTGGGCTACCAAGTGAGTTCCAGGAAAGGCGCAAAGCTACACAGAGAAACCCTGTCTCGAAAAACCAAAAAAAAAAAAAAAAAAAAAAGTTTTAGCCGGGCGGTGGTGGCGCACGCCTTTAATCCCAGCACTTGGGAGGCAGAGCCAGGCGGATCTCTGTGAGTTCGAGGCCAGCCTGGGCTACCAAGTGAGTTCCAGGAAAGGCGCAAAGCTGCACAGAGAAACCCTGTCTCGAGAAGCCAAAAAAAAAAAAAAGAAAAGCCGAATTTAGACCAGAAATGCAAAAATGAATGTAAAACCCAATGAAAATCATCATAGAAGCCAAGAGCGGGGAATGTGACCATCCAGGGACATAAGCTATTTAAAACCTATGAGTATTCATGCCTTCCTTTTAAAGTCCTAAACGTCAGCTGTGGGGTTCACACCTGTATACCCAGTATTTGGGAGGCTGAGACAGGAGGATTGATGATGAGTTTGATGCCAAGTTGAATAATGTGGAGAGAAAAAAAAAGTTCTGGGCTGCTGAGATGGAGCAGAGGTTAAGGGTGCTTACAACCAAGCTTGATGACTCGAGTTTGATCCCCAGGACCCACATAGTGGGGAAGGAGAAACTGACTCCCACAAGTTGTCTTATGACCTCAACATGTATACCATGGCATACGTGTGTGTGTGTGTGTGTGTGTGTGTGTGTGTGTGTGTGTGTGTGTGTGACACACACTGGAATGTAAGCAAACTAGTTTTCTGGCAAACAAAAGATGTTAACCCCCTTATCTTCATCGATATAACATAATAACACAGTCAGTAAAGATAAAGCGGAGGAAGCATCTCCTGTAAAATTAGAAATCAGGCCAAGATGCCGCCAGCCTCTCCTCCTTACTGTCAGGATGGCGGCCTTAGCAGGTGCAACGAAGGGAAAAGAAACAAGGGATGCAGCAGTGTGCAGAATCTCTTCTTCATATGGAAAGGGAAGAAGAAAGCTTATGATTATTTGAAGATAATATAATCGTTTATATAAGAAAACAAATGGGGGCCGGGATGCTTGCAGCTCAGTGGTAGAGCTCCAGCTTAAGATGTATGCGGCCCTGCAAGCTATTCCACAACCAGTACAAAAACAGAAATCGCAAGAAAGAAGAGAGTGAGGGAGGAAGGGAGGGGGAGAGGGAGAGAGAGGGGAAGGGGAGGAAGGAGGAAAAAGCCCTTTGAATTTATAAATTATTAGCAAAGTTTTCCATATATGATCAAATTTTTGAAACAACTTCTTCCCTAAACATTAGTGAAATACAAACATTTTAAAAACTGTAATGTTTATGTAGTAATATAAAGTCCTGAAGACAAATCTAACTAAAGATATGTTCCATCTTTATGGACAAAGTCATACATATAACCTCACTGAAACATGTAGAAGAAGACATGATCATTTTACTCTTTTGGGAAACAGTTGAAAAACAAAAAATTCCATAGTCTCATTGCCTATACATTGTTCTTTTCCCAAGTTTTTCCTATGTTTTGTGTGTGTGTGTGTGTGTATGTGTGTGTGTGTGTGTGTGTGTGTGTGTGTGTGTATAAACACGCTGGTGGGCTTCGGTCAACTTGACATAAACCTAAATGTATTGGAAAGAAGGAATTGAGAAATTGCTTTCATTAGGCTGACCCATAGACAAGCCTGTGGGACATTTTCTTGGTTAATGATGGATGTGGGAGGGTCCAGCTCACTGTGAGCAGGTGGTCCAGGTTGTATAAGAAAGCAGGCTGAGGAGACCATGGAGAGCAAGCCAATAAGCAGCATTTCTCTATGGTCTCTGCCTCAGATCCTGTCTCTAGTTCCTGCCTTGACTTCCCTCAGAGATGGACTGTTACCTGGCAGTATAAGCTAAATCAACCCTTTCTTCCCCAAGCTGCTTTTAGTCATGGTATTTTCTCACAGCCACAGAAACCCTAACTAAGCCTGGCGGTGGTGGTGCACGCCTTTAATCCCAGCACTCTGGAGGCAGAGGCAGGTGGATCTCTGTGAGTTTGAGGCCAGCCTGGTCTACAGAGTGAGTTCTAGGACAGCCAGGGCTATACAGAGAAAAAGAAACCCTAACTAAGATAGTGTGTGAGTGTACAAATGTACACGTATATATGTGTGTGTAGCCTCACTTAACCAGTGCATCATTTTAACCTTGCCTTATACCATGAGTGTTTCTTTGTGTTATTATTTTTATAAACAGAGGGTAAATCAGTCTTTTATATTTTGGGTAATAGTCGTCTCCCTTCCCTGACCTCAGAGCCTGCAAGAATGGTTCTGAGGGGAGTGGGTGAACTCAGACCAATAGCAAGGCCTCAGATATTTCATGAAAACTCTGTGCTGAGCTCTTAAGATCCCCTTCCTAACAATGCCATACCCGACACCTGGAGCCTTCCTGTGTTAAATTATCATGTTCCTGCACATGGTAGCAATGGGAACAGTGACAGGCCCTCTCCTGGGGAATCTTTTCTGATCTGGGTTTTAATGTTTGGGATGTAAATGAAAGGAAAAAAAAAAAACCTCTCACTCTGTTGAGGCTGTCTTGAGAAGGAAGGGCTTTACGTTCATACAACAGACATGCCCTGGTTGTTTCTGTCTTTTATCACTATTTAAACAGCATTCCTTCCATGGATTAATTAGCTCTTTAGGGAAAGGGTTTGCAGATCGTCTACTAATCTCAGGCGAGTTATTCTCAAGTATGAAGCAGTGGTAAGGGAAGAATCGTTATTTTTGGTGAGAAAGTAGTCCTCAAAAGATAGGATGAAGGTCTGGAGAGATGGCTTAGCAGTTTAAAATGCTCCCTGCTCTTTCGGAAGACCCAGGTTCGGTTCCCAGCATCCACATCAGGCAGCTCACAGCTGTCTGTAACTCCAGTTCCAGGGAATCTGACACCCTTTGACTTCCTCAGGCAGGTGTTTGAGTGTGGTGCACATAAACTCATACAGGCACACACACATATATACATAATTTAAAATAATAAATAAATCTTTTTATAAAAGATAAGAGAAATCAGAATCCCCGGGGAATCTAAAAATGTGACCTTGTAGCAGGGAATGGTGGTTTGTGCCATATAATCCCAGCACTTATGAGTCTGAAATAAGGATTGCCTCAAGTTTGGACTGCTAGAGACAGTCTGGACCACAAAGTGAGAACTAATTCATGACAAAAGAAGTCATGGGCTGACACTGAGAGTCTAATTTTCTGTGTGTGGATGGGATCTGGGAATTTGCATTCTAGTGGTGTCTGAGGTGATTCTGGTCTCTGTGGCCTATGGACCACACTTTAAGAAACACTGTTCTTAAAGTGAAATGATGGGTGTGGAGATACGAATACCTCTTACATTCTAAGAGACTGGAACTTCTGCTGGACCTCAAAGCCAAAATTAGTAATAAGCCCTTGAGATCACTTGAGACTTAAGACTTCCAGCCCATTGTGTACCCAGCCTGTTTGTTTAACCTGCCTTTAAGAGAACAAGGTAACACCCAACCTTGCCTTGGATTTCCCATGCAATCAACTTTTACAACCTAAGCTAATGCATAACTGTAATATTAATATACAAACTTGTACACGCCTCTGGCCCATAGATCAATATATGTGTGTATGTATGCATGACGTAATAGTCTTTTGTTGAAAGCAACAAATAAGTTGAAAATCAACGCTATAAAACAAAAATCCACCATGAGCCCTGAAAGCAGCATATGGATATTGCTTGGTGGCATTCATTGTTTGTTATCTGGGTCAGTGGGGGTCAGTTGGAGTGACTTCACTCCTTGTAAAACTGTTAAAGATTTCTATGAAATGTCCTCCATTCATTCCCCATGTGATGCTTTCTGGGCTGTTCAATAAATGCAGAGCAAGATCCCTTTGTTAGGGACACACAGACGCTGGGACAGACAAGACAACATTCAGGCAGGCATAGACTCAGACTCACACAACAGACAGACAAAACGACAGAGACACGGGAGGACAGAGAAGAAGAGAATTCAAATCTGGGCTCACTCTTGATAAAAATACAAGGGGAGGGAGTGCTTTTTATTTCTTTTCCTCACTACACGATGCATTTTTGCGAACTATGAGTTTCTCATTGATGTGTTTCAGCTAACACTGATAGCATTTGCTTTTTTTGTTTGTTTGTTTGTTTTTTGTTTTTTGTTTTTCGAGACAGGGTTTCTCTGTGTAGCTTTGCGCCTTTCCTGGATCTCGCACTGTAGACCAGGCTGGCCTCTAACTCACAGAGATCCGCCTGCCTCTGCCTCCCGAGTGCTGGGATTAAAGGCGTGCGCCACCACCGCCCGGCTTGCTTTTTTTTTTTTTAATGTTAAGGACTGGGGTGTATAGTTCAGTGGTAGAGGGTGTGCTTAGCCAGGCCCTCAGTTCAAATCCAGCACCAGAAAGTAAGAAAAATAAGTGTAAGCTAAAGCCATCTTACTAATGTTACAAGGCACAGAAATGTGTGATCTTCACCGAGCTGTGCTCTAGAGCTTGATCTCTGGCCTTTCCTGTGCTCAAGCACTGAGGGGTGAACTGGCCTCATCTTTTCCCAAAATGCAATGGGTCTGGTGTTCTCCTTCAGCCCAGACACACAGCATGCAATCCAGAACTAGAGCCCAGAGACCTCTGTGTAGAAAGCTGGTTTCCAAGAAATCAGCCTTGTCCCTCCTTCCCTCTCGACTCCTCATTTCCTGTGACACACCGTTCAGACTTCATTGAAAAGCCACTCAGCTTCACGTGTGTCACACTCTGTCCTCCAGGAAAAGTTCCTGACTCCTCCAGTCCCCATCCCATAAGCAAAAAGTGGCAGACTCTCCACTGGCGGGCTGTCCCCTCCCCAGGGTCCTGTCTGCTGTCCACAACAGGCTTTTCTCTCCCCAGGGTCCTGTTGACTGGCCACTGACAGGCTACCCTCTGCCCTGTGTCCTGTTCACTCTACTCCTCCCTTGGGTGGCTTTATCCACCCTTTCTCTTGGCCTGAACGTCTCTTTCTGCACCCCTCCTTCTCTGAAAACCAACACATTTAGGACTCCTTGGCTTTAAAATGTGTCTACCATCCATCTTGCGCCTTCTCGCCCTCTCTGCTGTTCTGTCTGGACTGGCTGGTGCTCACCACATCTTCATCACGCCTCTGCTCTCCGCCGCAGCCACTTCACCAAAACCAAACTCTCCTAAGCACCACAAACAACTGTCTCCTCAAGCCCAGTAGCTCTGTGTCACCTGTCTCCACCTGTCCGTTCATTCGTTTCTCTCTCCAGTATTTACAGAGTGAGGACCTTAACCTTCTCGAATTGCCCTTTATATTATTGCCATATATATATTATATGCAGCACTGCCCTCTCAGGGGTACAGTTTCAGGGCCCTCCCTCCACTCTCCCTGCTCCCCCAGCCCCCAGGTGGAGTAGTAGTGCCTCTGGGTGACATCTTCGGGTCTTTCCCTCTTTTCTGGCTATGTCTACAGATCTGCAGTTCACCCCTTGCTCCTCACCCACATCCCAAGCTCCCCTTCCTGCTCTGCAGTATGCCCAAGCCGCAACTCCCATCTCCCTCCTCTTGTTAATTGTTAATAGCAGTTCCCAGATGTCCAGGCTGGAACCCTCTGAGTCACCTTCCACTTCTTCCTCTTCCTTGTTCCCAGCATTGCGGTGGGACACCAACTGTCGTTCCCCCCAATGACTCCTCCCGTCGTGTCCCCTTGTCTCTCTGCTGTGTCATTCTCTCCCACCGCAGCCCCCTCCACTGGCTTCCTAAGTCCAGTTTTCTGTTCCCTGCTTTGGGGATGGTGTGAGCTTGTCCCTCAACGGCTCGTCTGCTGGGAGCTAGCGTCTCAGTATGACAGAGACCTTTACAAGGAAGGTTTGTGGGGAGCCCTTAGGTCAATTGGAAGCGTGTCCTGGGAAGGGATTACGGGACTCCTGTCTCTCTCCTGCTTCCTGTTTTGGTGGAGTGACCACTCACTCCCGTATGTACTCTGGTCTGCCATAGGGTCCTCCCCTGAGCCTATATTTGCATTTCAAACTGTGAGCTAAATAAAATTTTTTTCCTTATCAAGTTAACCTGCCTCTGGGATTTGGGTTATAGTAATGAAAAGTTGCCTAATACATTCCCAATCAGTGCTTCCCTCATACTACTGTTGGATTGATATTAGCTACAAGACCAGGAAAAAGGGCCCTATAAAGTGGTCTCCATTGCCTGCCCTGGAAGGAAATGCTTGAACACTGAGGGCATGGGTCTGGCTGCCGCGTAAGATCCATGGAGAGCGGTCATCTCGTCATAGCTGTGATACGGTGCATAGATTAGGATCCTGAAGCCGTTCTCAGAGGGAGGCCGCTTGCTAGCAGCTGACCTTCTGATTGTGGTTGAGAACACTGTTGGTGCATCTGTATGCATGACAGGACGGCTTCTGTAAGAAGGAATGGCCGTTCCCGAAGCATTCTTGACTCTGGGTAGTTCAGTGGAAGGCCTGTCTCCATGCTGAGTCCTGGAACATCAACCTGCTTTTGTAACTAACTAGCCATACATCAAGCCGCTTTCTTTGCCCTTGATGGCACATTTGAACTCTATAAATAATAGAACTACTAATGCCTGATATTTTCATCATGCTTTACGTCATATGTCACGGATAGTGTCCCATATTGCACAGTGAGAAAACTAAGGCTAAAAAGCTTGTCCAGTATCTCCTGTAAGCAGAAAGCTTGGGACACCAAGGCAAAGGGGCAAAGTCTGGAGATGTGAGCTCAACTTCAAGACTGCCACCGGGTATCTGGAGTGTTGAAATGGGGTGAGCTATGATGGTTGACTGTAAGACAAATTGCTGCTGGGCGGTGGTGGCGCACGCCTTTAATCCCAGCACTCGGGAGGCAGAGGCAGGCAGATCTCTGTGAGTTCGAGGCCAGCCTGGTCTCCAAAGCGAGTTCCAGGAAAGGCGCAAAGCTACACAGAGAAACCCTGTCTCGAAAAACCAGAAAAAAAAAAAAGACGAATTGCTAAATGGTCTTATTAATAAAACTCTGAGCCAGATATTGGGGTGAAACTGAGAGACCAGAGGAATAGGACAAGCCACAGCCAACCTCACCTCACCAACTCCTCAGCCTCCAGAGCTACTTCCTGTATACTCACGCCTATATGCCTGTCTGTCCCTGCCCTCTTACTTCCTCTCTCTGCCCAGCTCTGTCACTTCCTCTTTCCACTCAGCTCTATCACTTCCTGTCTGTCTGTACAGATCTCCAGACCTCTATGGTTAACTAATGCTGGGATTAAAGGCGTGTGCCACCAGGCCTGACTCTGTTCCCAGTGTGGTCTTGAACTCACAGAGATCCGGATGGATCTCTGCCTCCTGAATGCTAGGATTAAGGGCATGTGCTACCATTGCCTGACCTCTATGTTTAATACAGTAGCCGGCTTTTCCCTCTGATCCTCAGATAAGCTTAATTGGGATGCACAAATAAAATATCACCACATTTCCCCTTTTTTTTGGTCTAAAATAAAAAAGTTATAACTAATATAAAAAAACTATATACAATAAGTACAATAACTATATACAATATATAGTCAATAAATACATCAACAATGTCTAGTCCATTTGCATTTGACAAACTCAGAGAAAATATCCCATTATCTATCTTATCTTGTGAATCCAAAGGATTATATCTAATTTACCTTCTATCCTAATTTGCCTTACCAAAACTGTCTTTTGATGTCTTTCAAACTTATACACTTTACACCCCTTAATGATTTTCTTTTCTGAATTTCTTAACAAGGAAAACTATAACTTCAATGTAGTTGAAGACTAGATAGTTATAATTATAGTTTTCATTAGTCACGATAAAGGATAAATTAGATATGAAACCTTAGACTCACAAATATAGGATAGAATATTTTCTTTAATTTTGACAAATACAAAGACTAGATATTGTAACTATAATTCTTATTTGATAACTGTTCTATTATATGTAATTTTACTATGTTAAAATTAAAACCTTCCTTTTTGATTAGACAGAAAAGGGGAAGTGCTGGGGAATGTCTTTCTGTACGCTGTGAATATATGTTATTCCCATTGGTTAGTAAATAAGCTGTTTTGGCCTATGGCAAGGTAGCTTAGAGACAGGCAGAAAATCCAAGGAGAGAGACAGGAAAGAGAAAGGCAGATTTAGAGAGAGAGGCCAGCCGCTGCCAGGAGAAGCAAGATGTGAAAGTACCGGTAAGCCTCGGTCACATGGCAACTTATAGATAAACAGAAATGGGTCAAGTTATAAGAGCTAGCTAGCAAGAAGCCTGACATAGGCCATACAGTTTGTAATAACCTCTATGTGTTTACTTGGGTCTGAGCGGCTACAGGGCTGCGGGGGAGGGGAGAGGAGGGAGGAGAGAGCCCCTCCCCCAGCGGGCCAGAGAAAATTCCGACTACAGTTGACCGGACCCAGGTTCTTGGCCTACCATGTTGAGGGGAACTGAGCTTGAGGACAAGCCGGGCCTATGTTCAAGGGCAAAGAACCCGGTACTGGGACACTTCTGACTATTCCCTGGTTCTTCTTCTGTGACGGTCAGTGTGAGTCGTGGGCTGTTGTC
This sequence comes from Peromyscus californicus insignis, assembly GCF_007827085.1. Lineage (NCBI taxonomy): Eukaryota > Metazoa > Chordata > Mammalia > Rodentia > Cricetidae > Peromyscus > Peromyscus californicus. The sequence continues at coordinate 15,313,410 of NW_026294458.1, read as the reverse complement.
CCCTCGGGGTGACACAACCGCTGTCTGATGATCCATGTGGTACAGCCTAAAATGGACAAATCCTGAAGCTCTATGAGAGGAGAAGCTTCATCCGGGCACGGGGAGGCCACCGGCACCAGCTCTGACATGGGGCTGTGCCTCCCAGCTGTGTCCTGGAGACCTCTGCACACCCTCTGCCTACTCTACCCTCAACAGGGCCACGCCTCCCAGCTGTGTGGTACCTCTCGGGGCTCCAGGGATGGCACGGTTGAAAGTGAAAACAGACGTCACTCTTCGCAGCAGCCCTCTGGTGACCCCACAGTCATGAGAAGGTCATGGGTGTGTTGTTGATCAAGGAGGAGTGGTGGCCGAGGTGAAGAGGACAGAAGAAAACATTCCAAAAGGGTGGAGTGTCATGCCCAGAGGCACCCAGGGGAAAACAAACTGTCACTTTGCAGGCTCTGTGGGCTGAGGCTACACCTTAGCACCTGGTCTGTTGGCCTTGGGTTTCTCCTGGAACTAGAGGTGAAAAATCCATAAGCCAAATCTCCCACAATGCATCACTTTCCCACTTTTCTTTCTTGGCTGATGAGCTCTTTGTAGGGTTGCCTGTGAGAGAGTTGGGTCCAAGCAGGGAACGGAGCTGTGCGCTTGCGCGGCGAATGCACCGGAAAGTGTGAAGAAGTTGAAGGAGGGAGGGTCAGCCTTCCACCCTCTGTGGGGAGTCAAGGGCTGTCTGCGTGCACATCGGCCTCAGAACCCACCGTGACCAGTGTGGCACCCACCACTGTGTGCTTCTCTTTCATCTGTCTTAGAATTGAAGACGAGGAAAGAAACTAACTCGAAATACTCGAGAGAGGCCGTCAGGGCACCTGCGGCAGGGCCAGGCTTACTAAAATGGCACCATCAGTATCTTCTGAAAGCACTCCATAAGCTCTCCTTTTCAGTTCCTTCAAATGAGGCTGGAGGGAGAGCGAGGCTGCACCCATTCCTCCTGCAACCCTAGGACCTGCAAGAGGCCCACAAGACAGTCGCACGGCCTGGGAAGGGCCTGCCCTCTGATTAGCATACTTGCTATTAGTAGCCGAAGAACCCAAGAGCAAACTTGGGCTAGATGGATATGCCCACCTCCGATGGGAGTCAAGAAAGACAAGTTCTCAAACCAAGATGGCAGAGGCTGGCGGTCTAACTTCTGAAAGCAGACGCTGGGCTGGTATGCAGAGGCTATGGCGGGTCTCGGCGTGTCACGGGTCGTCCTGGAGTTTCTGGATGTAGCACTTCCCACATGCTGGGAGAAGTGAGGTGAGGTGACTTCACCCAAGGCAATAATGCAAGTGAAGAAGCGCCTCGCTGACCTGCCTCGTTTGATGGCTCTGGCAGATGCAGCTAGAAAGAAGGTTTGAGTCTCTCAGTTCAGAGTCTGCTGTGAGGCAGGCATGGCTTCTAGAAGGTCTTCCTTGGTGATACAGGTTTTAAGGTCAGCACAGAGAATGTGCCCCCCACCCCTATTGATGAAATGAAATCGCTTGAGGAAGTGGGGATAGCGATATCGACATTTGAATTGCACGGCTCCCTGGAATGCCCTTCAGGTCTCCTTGACTTGGGATAGAAGGGAAGTGATGATGGAGGAATAATGGCGACTTTGCTTGTTGTGGTTCCTGCCAGGCATGGTGCTTTGGGCATCCCCTACCAAGATTCTTTCTGAGCAGGATGCGGGCAAGAAATGGCCGAAGCCAGTGGACCTATGAAGTGGCTCAGAGCCAACATCGAGAGTTCCACTGACCAACATTGGCTGTATGACTTGGGCAAATGATCTGACTCCCTTGAGGCTTGCTTGGGGGTACCTAGCTACGAAACTAGGACAATGACAGATACTTGGAACGCCAACAAGGATATCTGTGAAGCCGTCAGCTCTCCCCAAGCTCACCAGGTGTCCTTTGGGCATTGTCTGATTTCTGTGTCTCCTCAGAGCTGCTAGAATGTCTGCTGCTGTGGCCTTCACTCTCCCCAGGTCTCTCGGCCATCACCAGGCCAGCATCTTCTGCCTGGAGCCTCGCCGGTTCCTGGCTGCTTTTTTATCCCACTGCAAACCCAGCCTGTCCCTTTTCAGTCACAGTATCCAGGACAATCCTTAGAAAGAACTTTCTGAAGGCTGTGCCCATCACTCCCTTACTGAAAGCCCCTCACTGCCTGCCCATGTCAGCTACTTAAAATCCATAATCCATCCCGCAGCCTGCCGGCCCTGCGGGATCTAGCGCCTGCCACCTCTTGAAGCCTCCAAGGGACCAGTCTCTTTGGGAATGTTCCACTGCTCAGGCCCTGCTGACCGGTGCCTGGCCTCCGCCTCCACGTTTCCTCCTCAGCCGTCAGGGCTCTGCTCGTACATGCAGCAGCTCCTCAGAGGCCTCCCCAGACTCGGTCTACACGAAGCCTCCTCAGCACCTCCTTCACACCCCTCACTCCCTGGGAACATGTCTGCAATTATTTAATGCCTGTCTGCATTTGGCAAGGTCTTAGCTCCAGGAAGCCGGGCCAGGAGTGTCTCATTCTTCAGGGGCACCTGAGCACAATGTCAGGCTCGTGGGGGCATCCCTCACCTGGCCCTTTCAATGAGCAAATAAATGAATAATGGCTCTCTCTCTTGTCGGCATTTCTGTTCTTCCCTCCATGGGTGGGATGGGCTTGTTGGGAAGTTTGTCTTGTGGACAGTTCTAAGCGGCTAGGGCTGCCTCACTTCTGGGTCCTAGGCCTGCACCAGGTCACTGAAGTTAGAGAGCTTTGGGAGGCAAGGACCATGACTTCTCCATCTTAGTGTCTAAAGTCACTGGTGTGAAGAGACTTTCAGGGAGTGAGCAAACTACGAAGTCTGAATTGCTTTAATCCCCTGAATTCACCACATGGCACTGTTTGGAGTCCAAAGGACGGAGTCGATGCCTGTGAGTCCTTTAACAGACGGAGAGGACAGAGCTGCCTACCATCCAGGCCAGGGCCCGCCATAAGCACGGCCACCCTCCTTAGAGGCTTTGTGTGGCACAACGGCCCCGTTCCTAGGAAAATGTCGAGAGCGACACTGGTGAGGTGCAGACAGATGGCACTCCATTTGCTCCAGCCTCTAGGCAGAGGACGGAGAACGAGTGAACTCAGCCTAACAGAAAGATGCATTAATGAAGGCAAAGGCTGAGATGCGAGGAGCCTGGGCCTAGAGGGCGTCAGACCTGGCCCGGAGGGAAGTGGTCCCACAGACGGCTTTGTGTGCCTTTGAGAGCCATTTAAGAAACCAGAAACTTGGGAGGCAGAGCCAGGCGGATCTCTGTGAGTTCGAGGCCAGCCTGGGCTACCAAGTGAGTTCCAGGAAAGGCGCAAAGCTACACAGAGAAACCCTGTCTCGAAAAACCAAAAAAAAAAAAAAAAGAAACCAGAAACCAGACCCAGCAGCAAAGACCTTGCCTTTGAGCGTGGAAAGGAGCGAAATGCTTCTCGGCCTCTCCTGGCGACGAAGACACAAGCCAATCACTTGTTAGGCAGGGCCCCGGCCATCCTATCTCAGAGACCAGGGCATGGAGGAGGCTGCCCCGGAGGAAAGACCGCCGGGAACAGTCATCAGCTGAGCATGCCTTGGCGCCGCGGCAGGGGCGGGCCTTCCGGTAAACTCCGGCAGTAAGCCACCTTGGGAATAAAGCGGGGCCGCCCTTGCAAGTGCTTGTAAGTCCTGGGGTGCAGAGACCTGGCGTCTGATTCAGTGGAGGGCCTCCACTGTACGTACACCCTGCCTCCTAACCCACCCACCCCCATCAGAAGGATCCCTCTCGAAGAAGTTTGTCTGGCTTCTCTCGATGCTGTCTCCTTATCCTCATGATGCTGCTCCTTAGAGCCATAAGCTTTTGCCTCCCACCCCTGGGCTGCTGAGTTCCTGCCCTTGGCCGGTCCCCGAGCAGGGGTGGGGGTGGGGGTCTTGGGGCCGTGGGGTCAGATGGGCCTGTGCAGTTTTGGTGGTCTCGGCTGCAGGCTGGGGAAGGCTTTCTCAACCCGACGACAAGATTGGATGCTCTCTAAAGGCCAGTGGGACCCTTCCCGCTGCATGTCCTGTGGCCATGGCTCTCCTTCTCCAGCCTGCCCTAGCTGTGGCCCTCAGAACCATCCAGTGGCCACTTGAAGTGCTGATGTCACCTCTGTTACTAGGTCACTGACGGTCCTAACAGGGGAAGCAAGGAAGCCTGGCTGCCGGGCTTCCTCCTCAGTCATTCCTGCCAGGAGCCACAGGGTTGTACTCCGGTCCCGGTCCACCTTCACTCTGAAGAGCCCCGGCTTTCCCAGGAAAGAGTTTCACCACTACAGCTCTTCCGTGGGAGCTCTGAGCTTTCCATCTGACCCGGGGCCAGTGCTCCAACACCTTTTTCAAAAGTGGCCCTGGGCCCAGAGGAAGGTCCTGTCAGCAGGAGCGAACAGACAGCTTATGATGGCTTATGACTCAGACATATGTGGGGCCGTAGGAGACCCCTCAGGGAGCCGGAAGGAATGGACTGAAGGGTCCCAGACCCCCAGAAGCTGCCTAAAGCAGTTTAGTGACTGGATTTTCCCAGGAAGCCCCTCGTAATGTCCCATCTCTGCGCCCGCCCGCCCTCCTGGATCCGCTCCTGTTATCTCAGGACAAGCCACATTCCCCAGTCATTCATCTCCATCCTCCTCCTTTCCTTCTCTGGCCACGCCCCTCTGCCCTCTCCATCGCCTGCACTCTGGATCCTCTCTACCGAACACAGAGTTCAATGATCCAAACAGTTTGGGGCAAGTGGGGAGTTGGTACCAACACTTTTGGAGTTGACTTGGGGAGGAGGTTTACAAATAGCTTTTATGTATTCTTTGACATTTCCATATACCTAAACAGTGAATCTTGATCATATCCATACCCAATAAATAGATTTTTTTTTTTTTAGGAAAGTTCTCACATTACAGCTCAAGCTGGCCCAGACCTAACTAAATAGTCCAGGCTATCCTCAAACTCACAGTAATGCTCTTGCCTCAGCCTCCTGAGTGCTAGATGACACTTGAGCCATCAGATCTGGCTTTTGAAAAAAAAGTTTATTTTTATGTGTATTTTGCCTAAACATATGTCTGTGTACATGTGTGTGTCTGATGTTCACAGAGGCCAGGAGGAGGTGTCAGATCCCTCTGTTACACACAGTTGTGAGCTGCCAGATGGATGCTGGGAATTGAACCTGGATCCTCTGCAAAAGCAGCCAGTGAACTCCCAACCCACCTGTCTCTGCCTCCTGAGGGCTGGGATTACAGGTATGTACTACCTTGTCCAGCCCCAAGAGTTGAGTTTAAATCACACAATGTAAAAATTCAGGGGCTGGCAGAAGGCATAGTTCAATGGTACAGAATATGTGGTTAGCGGAGGCAAGACCCTGGGTTCCATCCCCAGCACTGAAAAAAAAAAAACAAAGCAAAGCTGGGCTGGGGTGTGGCTATTAGTAGAGTGCTTTCTGTGAATGGGCAAACCTGGGGTCCATCCCCAGCACCACACAAACTTAAGAATGTGTTGTGGTTGCTGCTGTTGTTTTGAGACAGGGTCTCTCTATGTAGCCCTGGCTGTCCTTGATCTCACACAGATCCGACTGCCTCTGCCTCTCAGGTACTGGAATAAAAGGCATGTGCCACCATACCCAGAAAATTTAAGAATTTAGACTATTGTGTTGTGCCATTCACTGCCATGCTTTGAGTATAGAGAACAGAGGTCTGGAAGGGTGGGATAAAACTTGCACTCAGGACCAGGACAGTTAGCACAAAAGCCAAAGCAATATGGTTCCCATGGCAACCCTTTCTTCCCAGCTAAGAAGGCCCTGAGAAGCTGAAAGACCAGGGCCCTTCAGTACTGTTCCTCCTGGCTCCTCGAGGGGCTTACCAAGCAGCCCCATCTACTTGGTCTAGGTTCCATTTTCACACCTGCTGGCAGGACTCTCTCCCAGACCTGGGCCACCTCTGAAGGTGGTGCTCCCTCACTTCCTGAGGCATGGGAGCCTGGAAGGCAGGTGGTTGAGGACAGCTTCATTTGCTCTTAGACAAAATGTTAAAGAAAGCTCATGCATGCCTGTAGTCTCAGTGCTCAGAAGGCTGAGACAGGAGGATTACAAATTCAAGATTGATTTAAGCTACATACTAAGTTACCCAGTGAGAGCCCCCCCCTCTCTCTCTCTTTCTCTCTCTCTCTCAGAGGAGGAGGAGGAATGAAGGACAGGCTATCCCACTTTTCTAACACCCGACTTTGGCTCTGTGTGGCATGCCCCTTCTAACCTGCTCCCCGTAAAGCAGTACCTCCAGTGAAAGCTTCCCCAGATCTGTTGAGGTGGGAAAGAACTATGACTCTGACCTAGGTCTAGGATCCTGACTCCTCACCCTTCGCAGAATACTCAGACACCCCGATGCACAGAATGAAACCTCAATTTGGAGTCAGGCCAGCAGCTCGGGAAGTGGCAGGAAGAAGTCTCGGGGACCCGGAGACCATCCCCAACAGGCCCTGTGCCCACCCGACCCCAGGGAGATGAGGCTGTGAAAAGCCAAGACTGGAATCAAAGTTCGGAATGGCAGGCTTTTGTGGGGGGGGCACACTGGCCGCTCTCAGCATCCCCGCCCCTGCCCGGCTTCTGTCCACCATTCTCCAGGCTGGCCTGCCTCCTGCCTCCCAGTTCTGCTTCCTTCCACAGTGTTCTCCTTATGCCCCTTTTGCTTTGATTCATTGATTTCTCATCCATCCTGTTCTCTGGTTTGACCTCTTTGTAAGTTTTTCTTTCGCTCCGGCCACCGGCTTTTCCGTTTTCCCCCCCACAGTCTCTCCTCAACTCTCCTGCTGTGGTTCTGCCTCTTTCTCTCTCTATGTCAATGAAGTTCTGGTCCCCTCCACTGTGGGTTCCCCAAACCAGACCACCTCCTGCCCCCCAGACATCTGTGTTTCTCTCTGCCTCTGCCCCTTCTTTCTGTCTGTCTGGTGTTGGCCCCCTTACCCTTCATCTTCCACCTCGTCAACTATCTACCCATCCACGTTTCTTTTTCTCTCCCTCCTCCTCGTCTCTCCTCCCTCCTCTCTTCCTTCCCCTCTCCCTGGAGCCAGCCTCCCCTGCCGCGGGACTCTGTTCCAGACGCATCACTTACCAGCTAGCCAGAGGAGACAGTGATAGAAGCAGCTCAGGCACACCCAGGGGACCCTCCAGTGAGGCCCTCTCATGGCTCCCAAGAGTCCCTTAGGCTCCCCCAGGAAGCTCCGAAGCTCAGAGGTGGCAGCAGCAGGAGGAGCAGAAGAGAGCCTGTCCCCACTGGCTGCTGGCCCCAAACAGGTAGATTTCCCTGGAAGGGCCAGAATGAGTACCAGGAGGAGGAGGACAAAAGAAGGCGTGGCCTCATGCCAATCATCCCTGCCCGGTCTTTTCTTTCCTCAATCACCACCCCCTTCCCCCACCAGGAAAAAAAAAAAAATACCTGTACACCCAGAGCTCTGCTCCCTGTCAGCTTGAGCCAAGTGGGAGGAGGGGAGGGAAGGAGAGGGATGTGGGGAAAGAGAAACAAGACTGACAGGAAGTGAGAGGGCACCTTCCTGCCCAAGGTCCCTGGGACCTCTTCTCCCTCTCCTCGGTCTGCGATGGTTGCAGCTACCATAGGCGTCAGCTGGATCGCTTCAGAAGAAAGGGCGGGACAATAAGGAAGATGCAGCACAGAGAGAAGGACTCTGGGGCTAGACTAACAGGAGGAAAAGAGTGAGATTTGGGGGGAGTGAGGGCAACCATGTGCAGTAAGGGGTGGAAGCCATCTTTTGGAAGGGGTGATGAGGTTAGACCATCTGCTTGGTGTCAGCATGGGAGACATGGTGGTTGTCTTCCGTCCAGGACAGGGAATGCCTGAGGCCCCTGGGAAAACAGCTTGAGGGATCTGCCAGGGTCAGCTGGGGTGATGGGTAAAATGCTTATCCATAACCTGGAAGGCTCTGGGGGCTTGGATCACCCCATTTTGGAACTCACCACTTTGGGTCACCTCTCAGAACTCAAACTCAAGCCAGAAAGGGTATGAGCCCCAAACAACGTATGCCAGGCAGGACTCTGAAGTTGACAGAGGGCTGGCGGTAAAGCTGCGTGAAGGAAAACGGGAGATTTCTCCTTCGCCACAGCATGCATCTGCTTCTAGTGCATCAAGGCGCCATTCTCCAAGTGTGTCTGTGGAGTGACTGGTCCCAGAGCAAGGACGGAGCCCAGAATGAGGAGTCAGCATTTTGGCATTCTCAGGCAGAGACGGCCTTGCCAAGGCAAAGTAGAGGCCGGCAGTTCCATCTCATGAGACCACCTCAGAAGACCATGGTAGACCCAACACCTGTTGACCATGGGAGTGAGACACCCTGGTGTGGCCCGAGCTGCACTCTGCCCTTGTCATGTAGATACTGTAATACACTACAGAGACATGCCTGACATCCCAGGCACCCTCCACCCGGCGATGCACAAAATCACTCCACTGCTTTTTAGGAGCAGGAAAGCTAGATGGTAGAGAGGGATGTATGGCATCAGACCCCTTGACAGAATAGCAGGAAACTGTCACTGAAAACAGTTTGCATAGGTACCCTTGACCTTAGGGGTCATTCTTCTGTGTTAGCTCTTTTTCCTTTTAAGATTTATCAATTTATAATTTACACGCACTTGTGTAAGCCTGCATGTGTTTGTGTACACCATGGAAGCCTGCAGACGCAGAAGAGGGCATCAGATCCCCTGGAACACCGAGTTACAGGCAGATGCGAGCTGCCCTGTGGGTGCTGAGAACTGAACCCGGGTCCTCGGCAGGAGCAGTACCTGCTCTTTGCCACTGAACCATCTCTCCAGCCTCTGTGTCAGTTCTTGCTCACGGTTTCTCCCTGTTAACTTGCCACCTGGGTTTTTGTGTGTTTCTTTTGGTTTTGTTGAAACAGTGTCTTGCTATATAGCCCAGGCTGATGACCTGGAAATGCTGATCCTCCTGCCTCAGCCTCCAGAGTGTTGAGATTTCAGGAATGTGTTACCTACCATGCCTGGCTCACCATTGTTGGTGATGGTGGTGGTGGTGGAGGTGATGGTGGTGGTGGTGGTGGTGATGGTGGTGGTGGTGGTGGTGATGGTGGTGATGGTGGTGGTGACGGTGGTGGTGGTGGTGATGGTGGTGGTGATGGTGATGATGGTGATGGTGGTGATGGTGGTGGTGACGGTGGTGGTGACGATGGTGGTGGTAATGGTGGTGGTGGAGGTGGTGGTGGTGGTGATGGTGGTGGTGGTGGTGGTGGTGGTGGTGGAGGTGGTGGTGGTGGTGATGGTGGTGGTGGTGGTGGTGGTGGTGGAGGTGGTGGTGGTGGTGGAGGTGGTGGTGGTGGTGATGGTGGTGGTGGTGATGGTGGTGGTGGTGGTGGTGGTGGAGGTGGTGGTGGTGGTGATGGTGGTGGTGATGGTGGTGGTGGTGGTGGAGGTGGTGGTGGTGGTGGTGGTGGTGGTGATGGTGGTGATGGTGGTGATGGTGGTGGTGACGGTGGTGGTGACGATGGTGGTGGTAATGGTGGTGGTGGAGGTGGTGGTGGTGGTGATGGTGGTGGTGGTGGTGGTGGTGGTGGTGGAGGTGGTGGTGGTGGTGATGGTGGTGGTGGTGGTGGTGGTGGTGGAGGTGGTGGTGGTGGTGGAGGTGGTGGTGGTGGTGATGGTGGTGGTGGTGATGGTGGTGGTGGTGGTGGAGGTGGTGGTGGTGGTGATGGTGGTGGTGATGGTGGTGGTGGTGGTGGAGGTGGTGGTGGTGGTGGTGGTGGTGGTGATGGTGGTGATGGTGGTGGTGACGGTGGTGGTGACGATGGTGGTGGTAATGGTGGTGGTGGAGGTGGTGGTGGTGGTGATGGTGGTGGAGGTGGTGGTGGTGGTGGTGATGGTGGTGGTGGTGGTGGTGGTGGTGGTGGAGGTGGTGGTGGTGGTGATGGTGGTGGTGGTGGTGGTGGTGGTGGAGGTGGTGGTGGTGGTGGATGGTGGTGGTGGTGATGGTGGTGGTGGTGGTGGTGGTGGAGGTGGTGGTGGTGGTGATGGTGGTGGTGATGGTGATGGTGGTGGTGGAGGTGGTGGTGGTGGTGGTGGTGGTGGTGATGGTGGTGATGGTGGTGGTGGTGGTGGTGGTGATGGTGGTGGAGGTGGTGGTGGTGGTGATGGTGGTGGTGATGGTGATGGTGGTGGTGGAGGTGGTGGTGGTGGTGGTGGTGGTGGTGGTGGTGGTGGTGGTGATGGTGGTGGAGGTGGTGGTGGTGGTGGTGATGGTGGTGGTGGTGGTGGTGGTGGTGGTGGAGGTGGTGGTGGTGGTGATGGTGGTGGTGGTGGTGGTGGTGGTGGAGGTGGTGGTGGTGGTGGAGGTGGTGGTGGTGGTGGTGGTGGTGGTGGTGATGGTGGTGGTGGTGGTGGTGGTGGAGGTGGTGGTGGTGGTGATGGTGGTGGTGATGGTGATGGTGGTGGTGGAGGTGGTGGTGGTGGTGGTGGTGGTGGTGATGGTGGTGATGGTGGTGGTGACGATGGTGATGGTGGTGATGGTGGTGTTCATTTGTTTTTGTTTTGTTGTTTTGGTGACACTCTCTAGATTACACCTTCTCATCCACGAAGGACAATGAAAACTCCAGGTCACACCAGAGTACAGTTGGTGTAAACCTAACACAGATAGTCTTCCAGGGGCTGATTAGGACATCTGAGCTTTCGAACTAGCTTTTTTGCCCAAGGTGAGTCACAGTCTTTCATCCTTGTTTTTCTCGTCCGAGAACATGGGGGGTAATGACACCCATTCCGTTCTGGTGATAACCAGAACAGTGAGCTTACAGATGAGAGAGTGATTTATAAATGTTAAGACCCAGTAGAGGGCATCTGGCTAGTGGGTTCATCCTGACGTCATCCCTGCAGAGAGACTCAAAGGGAGCAAGCAGGGAAACAGGGAGAGTCTGAGGTGGAGACCGAAGCTTGTCTCTCCCCATAGTGGTCTCTCCTGCCTCACTTGGGGTTTTTCAGTGTTGGGACCAGGAGCTACAAATTCCTGAGAGGAGGTTGTGATATTCCCTTTATCCCCTCCCTGTCTCTCTCAATTCCCTTCAACTTTCCCTCTGAGCCCGGCTCCTTGCCTTGCTCATTTCCCAGGGTTAGGTGTCTGTAGTGATGCCCCGCTCTTCACCTGGCTGAGTCATACGGAATATTTTTTCCTTTTCTTCTGCCCTCCCAATGCATCCTATGGGTAGGTGAGAGGAGACTACCATTGGCTTCTCCTAGCAGTGCCCTGTCAAGGCCTCCTATGGCTGCAGCTGCTGGGTTTGTTCCAGGCAGGAATCTGATAGGGGAGGGCAAAAAGAACTCTGTTAGAACTTGGGATAATGAGATGATACTAAAAGCTTTCCCCATGGTAGAAAGACAGACTGAAACCAACAGCTGAGCTCAGGACAGAAAAGTCTGGATCTCTCCTCTGTGTGTGTGTACATGCACTTGGGCATGCATGGGTGTGAAGGTCAGAGAATAACATTGGCGTCATTCCTCAGTCACCATCTATCCTTTTCGGGGGTGGGGGAGTCAAGGTCTCTCATTTACCTAACCAAATAGATTAGGTTGGCTGGCAGGGAGCCTCAGAGATCCATCTATCTCCATCTCCAAAATGCTGGATTCCAAGTGCATATGGTCACACCTGGCATATTTTATGTGGGTTCTGGGCCTTGAACTCAGGTCCTTGTGCTGGCAAAGCAAGTACTTTACCAACTGAGCTATCTCTCTTTAAATTTCTAGTCCCTAATTTCTTGGGGTGCCCTACCATAACTCACCGACTTCGTATGTTATACCTCCATACGACTTGGAGCATTAATGAAGTTACTCTGGACTAAATGAAAATACTAGAGTGAGATTGGGCAGGAAGAGGAACATTCATTAAAACTCATTAAGTGTTGATCAAAAAGATTTTCAGTGTGTGTCCCCTGACTCTGAGCATGGCTTATTACTTCCTTGTCTCGCTGGGGAAGACTGAGGTCACAAGAGGTGAGCATGTACTCCCCTCATTACTACGTCATGGTCAGGCTGGGTGATCAAGTGAAATGGAGTCTGCTGATTTCCTTCATGGTTCTTGTTCTGAGTCACACACTAAATTGGAATCTGAGCCAGGTCTTCCTGGGCCCAAAGTGAAAGAAGGAATTGACCTGAGAGTCCTTATTGTGTGCTTGGCTCTCTGTTACTTCCCCATGGCAGACACTAAGGTGGCCTTCACTGGGTTGACTTGTCCGCTAGCTGCAAGGAGAAAGCCCCCGCTGCTCTTGAGCTGTCCTCATGCCCTTCTTCCGGTGGCCCTTTGGCTAATGACTGAACAAAGTAAAGACTGTTTCCATCCTGGGACTCCCTCAGGTGGGCAGTGTGTGCATCCGAGTTCCCACAGGACAGGGGCTGTGACTCTGTCTGTCTGACTCTGTCTGACATCTGTTCTGCTGTGTCCTCCTGTCCGACCCTAACTCCTTAATATTGGGTGGGCCCTTTCACCCCAACTCCATCTCCATTTCCAACAGGACCCAGCTTGAGACGCTGAAGGAGATGATCATTTCAGAGAGGAACTCAGAACTAGGTCAATCCTACCCCATAGCCTGGCCTCTCCCACTGGTCCATAGACAGCACCACTGTAAGGAGGAATATGTCCTGCTGGTCCTTGCACCCCACTCTGCATGCTCTTGGCTATGTGGTACCTGTGACCTGCGAGCAAAGGCAAGATTCTCATGCTATGAGAGATGAGGAGAGGGACTGATGCCAGTGTCCCCAAGGCTGGATCCAGCAGCAGCATGCTGTATGCTGATGTCTCTGCAAAAGAGAGCCATGGTAACGAAGGGAAGTTCTGTGCCCACAGCCCCAGCCCCAAGGCCATTTGGCATTTGGACCACACAAAGGCCACCATCCTCCTCCCAGGATTGAGTTTCTCGGCCTCTTTCTCTGAAAGTGCCAAGCATTTTCATAGTGATTAGTTCATTTCCCTTCTCACTTCACCAACATCTGGGCACCCCATGACTCAGGGGGCTGCTTTGGGTGCACAGGAGGCAGAGAAGGCCAGGGTTGGCTTAAAGCCCAGGATTCTCAAATTGTTCTGTTTGGCCAGCTTTACTGAGAAGAAAACCAAAACTAGGAAATTTACCACAAAAAGTCGGAAAGGAAGGATCCAGGCCCATGGATTTATCACCTGTGTCCTACAGCTGGGCTCACTCTCTTAAAATCTAAATTAAAGAACCTCAGCTGAATCTTAGCGTGAAAAGAGATGCTGGTAGCCATGCAGTTTGAGTCATTCTTCCAAGGAGGAGGTGTGTCCATTCACTCAGCTTGAAGGTGGCTGAAATCAGGTAGGTATTCTATTCGCTTTCTGCTTAGCCTTCATGTTATTATTAAGCTGGTTTGTGCCCTTTTAATAGACCAGTTAGAACCGCTTTCCCAAGTCTAAATCTCTACCATGAGCAACATGAAGAAACAAAACATGAAGGACCCATGAGATTGATAATGCAGGCCAAACCCAAAGTTGTCCATACACATAAAATTGGAGTATGTATCCTAGTGGATAGAGTGTTTATCTAGTATATTCAAGGATCTGGGTTTAATTGCCAGCACCACAATTAATCCTTCAATCTCTTCAATAATGTTTCTAATCCAGGTGGTGATACTTATAATCTTAGTATTTGGGAGGTAGAAGTAGGAGGATTATGAATCCAAAGCTAGCCTGGGCTACTTAGAGAGACCGTCTCGACTTAAAATTAATTAATTTAAGCTTAGCATTTTCCCATTATGATAAAGATAATACATGCTCATTATGGAGTCATAGAAAAATATTTAAGAGAAGATGAACATCATTAGCTGTGCGGTGGTAGTGCACGCCTTTAATCCCAGCACTCTGGAGACAGAGACAGGTGGATCTCTGTGAGTTTGAGGCCAGCCTGGTCTACAGAGTGAGTTCCAGGACAGCCAGGGCTACACAGAGAAACCCTGTCTTGGGAAAAAAAAAAAGATGAACATCATTGATGTTTTACCACTGAAGAACACTCTCTGAACCATCGTGGAAGAAGGGGAGGAAAGACTGTAAGAGCCAGAGGATCAGGGAGTTTGCTTTCCCCCAGGAGAGCGTAGAGATGTTTTGTTGTTGTTGTTGTTGTTGTTATTGTTTTGTCTGAGACAACATCTCACCATGTAGCCCTGGCTGGTTTGGAACTTAATAGACAGACCAGGCTGACCTTGAACTCACTGGGATGGGTTTACCTGCTGCCGCCTCTCAAACACTGGGATTAAGGGCATGTGCCACATACCCATCCCATAGATTTTTAATTTATCATAGACTTCTTTATTTGTTTATTTGTTTGTTTAAGACAGGGTCTCACTATGCAGCTCTGGCTGTCCTGGAACTCACTCTGTAGCCCAAGCTGTCCTCAAGCTCACAGAGATCCATCTGCCTCTGCCTCCCAAGTGCTGGGACTAACGGCGTGTGCCACTACACCTGGCTAAATTTATCATATTCTTGACATAATTTGTATCCATACTTTAAGAACTAACCTTAAACCTAAATGTTTCGGTTATTACAAACATTTCATTCACTTTTTTTCCCTTGAGGCACCCTTGCCACGTAGCTCCGGTGGCCTGTAACACACTATCCTCCTGCTCCAGCTTCCTGAGTGCTGGGTGTGTGCTGCCACACCTAGCTCACTTGCATATTTTGGAAGACCAGGTAATATGTCACTGAATGCCACCATTTGCATCCTGTATCAGTACAACTTGTTTAACCGAGTCGGACGCTTGGGTTGTTTACAGTTGTCTCTGTTACAAGTCACACGTCATATAGAGATGAGAGTTTCTGTACCCACCGCCCCTCTGTCTTGAGGCTCATTTTTTTTTTCAAGCTAGACTCCATCCTGGTGTGCTTTGTTCCACAGGTTATAGCAGGAAGTTGACATGAGTTGGCTTATTACAGGCTATAAAATGTTTTCTTGGACATTTAGGGGGTCGATTAAATCTTCTGACGTTGACAGCCTAATGGTGGAGGCCCAAGCAAGAGCAGAATGGGATAATTACTACTTTTCACTGGGTTTGAGAAACAGGTGGAGTCCCCCAAGACTCTTTCCTGGGTGAGCCTCCAGCTATAATGCATGACCAAGTATCAGGCATCTCAACTGACTACCTTGGCCTTGAGTCCTGGTGCAGTGACTGTTCTAGAGAAAAACGATGTGAAAACAATTTGAAAAAAAAAGAGGGAGTGAGGAGTGGTTGAATCAGCCAGAAGTTTAGAGCAGGAGGCAGTGGAAGTTGACCTGCATCTAGGTGTGGGGGAGGCCTGCTCTTTCCCCACACTGGGAGAATGACTGGCTGGACCACAAGGCCAAGGGGACAGAGGGAACAGAGTCAGGGAGTCCTAGCAAGTTCTCTGGCCCACACTGTGAACAGAGGAAGCAGAGCTTAGACAGAGATTAGCCTGGCAACCCAGCAGCCAGTAACTGCCTGACCCCATGCCCCAGACATCATGCCTAGAGCAAGGACTGGTGAAAAGGACAGGAAGAGGACCTTGCATTCCCGGGGCCTCTCTCGAAGGGGAGCCTAGACACGAAAAGGGGGACTTTTGAGGAGAGGCCTCTGGGTCTGCGACTTTGATGTATGCTGTGTGCTGTGCATGGAGAAGCTTCAGTAAGGGCAGGCCGAAAGACCTCTGTATGAGCTTCCCAGATAACAAATCTGGCCACTTCAAGCCGCCGACATCTATTGTCTCACAGTTAAGGGAACATGAAGTCTAAAATCAGGGTGTTGCAGGACTATGCTCCAAGGGTTCTGGCGGGAACTATTCCTTGCCCTTCTCCTTGCCTCTGGGGTACCCAGCAGTCCTTAAAGCTCTTGGGTTTACCCCTCTGATGTCTGTCTTCACTGTCACATGTCACATAGCCATACTCCCTGTTCATCTGTCCTCTTTTCCAGAGGTCCCTTGTCACTGGACAAAAGCCCACCTAATCTAGTGTGGCCTCAGTCTGACGTAACCAATGACATTTTCAAAGACATTTCCAAATAGATCAGCATTCTGAGGCTCCAGTTGACATTCTGGGAGTCCAGTGAAAAGCCCTTGAAGTAAACTTGGGGATGAGTAAATGTTTGGGTCATTACATGGAAGTTCGCGGGTAAAGCATTTGCCTAGTAGTCACTGCCCTAGCTGACCGGTGACCTTCTGTGAGCATGCCAGCAAGTGATCCATTTCATCCTGGCCTGGTCCTGGGAACCAAGGACTCACAAGGCAGGATGGGTAACCAAGAGAAACAGCTGCCTGGTTCCTACCCACATCTCCTTGGGGCTTGAAACCTGGCAGGCAGCTGAGCCTCATCGGCCCATGGTGAGAGCCCCCACCCACTGTCCGAGAGGGCTGAGGAGAAGTGGTAGAAGCAGGAAGGTAAGAGCCTGGTGGTGCCAGCCATGCCCACCCTCTCTGCCTTCAGCCATCTTCTCTCAAAGGTGGACAGGCTACAGTTAAATGCCAGTTTCACACATTCTAGCTCCCCCTAAAACTCCGAGAGTAAGGGTGAGAGAGGGCACGGGGACAGGAGGACAGTGTGTGTAAGAATAAGTTAACCCCACCCCAACCTCAAGCACTTCACAGCCGGGGGTGTCAGTCAACTTCCCATGTGCCCACACAGATCCCCACCGCTCTCCAGGTGGGACAAACTGGACCCAGACATCTTCCTCTTAGCTACCTAATGCCAGACTCTCCCTTTACAGAAAAATGTAAGGTCTCAACATCTACCTACCTCCTCAAAATTGCCTCCCCAAGCCAGGCATGGTGGCTCACACCTATAACCCCAGCCCTAGGGGAACTGGAGCCAAACTCTGTTATAAATTGGAGGCCGGCGTGGGTGACAGAGTAAGTTCTGGGTTGGGTGGGGCTATAAAGACACTATCTCAAAAAGGGGGGGAGGGTAAGGAAAAGTAAGAGGAGAGGAAAGAGGAGAAGAAGGGAAAGGGAAGGAGAGGAGAGGGGAGGGGAGGAGAGGAGAGGGAAAGGGAGAAGAGAGGGAAGGGGGAGAGGAGAGCGGAGGGGAGATGGGAGGAGAAGGGAGGGGAGGGGAGAAGTGAGGAGGGGAGAGGAGAGGGGGAGGGGAGGAGAGGTTGCTTCCCTGGGGGCTGGAGAATTGGCTCCATGGTTCAGAGAACTTACCACTCTTACAGAGGACCTGAGTTCACTTCCCAGTTCACGTCAGATGGCTCACAACTGCCCATAACTCCAGCTCCAGAGAATCTGATACTCTGATCATGAGTACCGGCCCTCGCTTGCACAGACACACATAATTAAAAATAAAAACAAGCCGGGCGGTGGTGGCGCACGCCTTTAATCCCAGCACTCGGGAGGCAGAGCCAGGCGGATCTCTGTGAGTTCGAGGCCAGCCTGGGCTACCAAGTGAGTCCCAGGAAAGGCGCAAAGCTACACAGAGAAACCCTGTCTCGAAAAACCAAAAAAAAAAATAATAATAATAATAAAATAAAAAAATAAAAACAAGTCTTAAAGAAATTGAGTCCCCAAATACACTTGGAGTGTCCTCTCTTCCAGTCCTACTTCCTGCCCACAAGCCCTGGGAGACAGAGGGAGAGAGGACAGCGATGAAAACCACATCATGTGTGACAGCAATAAGAAAAGATGAGGTTTCCCTTGATGTACAATAAGCTGCCCAGGCCCAGGGGAGTCGCTGGCTGCATTTCTCTGAGAGTGGCCGCTGCTGTGCCCTGCAAGGCAGAGCAGGTACGAGGAAAGAGTAAGGGCTTTGGTGTCATTCTGGGCAAGTGACTTTCTAGATGGGCCTTGGTCTCCACACCTGCACAGAGTAGCCACCCTGGCAGCTTAGGACACAGTTGATGCTCAGCACATGATTGTGGGATCCATGGGTGCCCTCCAAGGGAAGCAGACATGGAAAGATAGTAGAAGTTACTGAGCAGGCGTGGTGGGACACACCTGTAATCTCCACGCTTGGAAGGCTGAAACAGGAGGATCAAGGGATCACTGAGGCCAGCAGAGGAGCTACATAGATGGTCTCAGAGACTGAGAAACAGGGAACTAGGGGACAAAGAGACAGTACAACCAGACTACTGAGAAGATGGATTTGAAAGGACATTTTTATCAAGGCTTGATTTTTTTTTCAAGGATTTCTGGGTTTTTGCTTGTTTGTTTTTGGGGTGCAGGGAACTTTATTGATAGTATCCAAGGGCTCTCTAAGCCCCTCCCCTTATTCTGGGGGTCTGGGATGGAAACTGTGAGGGGAGATGCTCGGTGGCATGTCAGCTCCATGACAGACGCATTGTGGGTAGGAACACAGATGCCATGCCGGTGAGCTCCCCGTTCAGCTCTAGGATGACCTTGCCCACAGCCTTGGCAGCAGCAATGGATGCAGGGATGATGCTCTGGGCAGCCCCATGGCCGTCAGGACACATCTTCCCAGGGGGCCATCCACAGTCTTCTAAGTGACGGTGATGGCATGGACTGTTTGGGATCATGAGTCCTTCCACAGTGCCAAAGTTGCCGTGGGTGACTTTGGGGGTGGGGGTGGGGGGGGCTAAGCAGTCGGTGGTGCAGGAAGCACGGCCGACGATCTTGAGCGAGCTGTCATACTTCCCATGGTTCACACCCATCACAAACATGGGTAGCAAAGACTGTTGGGGTCCAGCCCCTCGATGACCTTTTCCCAGGGTCCGTGGAAGAATCTAACAACCAGCTGAGGAATCTAACCTTAACGATATCAAATGAATCTACGTACATGAAACTCTTTAGTCCATTCGCTTTGTTCTTCTGAGTCAGTTCTGTCTACACTGCTTCTTTTCTGCTCTCATCCTTTGCTCCTTTCTTGCCTGATTTCTCTCTATACTTTTCTGCTGTTCTCTCTAAATTCTATCTTAATTCTCCATCTAGTTCTTCCCCATCTAGCTCTTCCTCATCTTCCATCTCGTTCTTCTGGTTCTTCAATCTAATCCTCCTCAAGTCTCTGAGGTTTACAGTTATATCCCCACACAATAGCAATGCTCTGGCTAAGGCAAGGTCACCAGGCTTGAATTCCCTCAGGGTCAAAAGGAGGGGTGATAAGATCCACACGAAAGATCAGTAATTGTCAGCCATCATAGCAACTCAAAAGGGAAGTGGCTGATGGGGAATAAATCAACTACAGGCTAAATCTGGTTAATAGATCTGAAAAAGGTGATATATGTGCTCAAACTATATGCTTAGAACTGGTTAGGTAAAGAGTTAGGAGTCTATAAGTCATGCGTGAAAATAAAACTGCCTTTTATTCCTTTGGAGCCATATTTCTCTCAGCTTAACTCGGCTGCCCATTTTCTGGCAGGACAGGAGAAGTGTAGCTAGGTAACTAGGCAACCTGCACCACAGCTGGATGTACCTGGTATGTAAAAGCCTTTAGTTCTGAATAGATTGTTAAAGGGAGACCTAGAACTAGAGATAGCACTTGGAGGAAAGGAGGGGTAAGCTTGATTAACTCATCCACTAGGCCCGGGCAGTTGTCTCGTTGTAAATTTTTATCTTCCTTCAGGAACTAACAGATAGTCTGGATGCTGCAGTCTGTTCTTCGAAAGTCCGGGAAGTATCTCAGATAAGATACTTTCATCTGGAGAAGGTCCTGGCCAGATGTTGCTAATGACAATAATTACAGAAAGGCCTGAAATTAGGGGTCTTAACTGTCTCTGTTGTTAGCACAGTTGGAGGAAGCTATCCAAATACTTTACTTGTATAGGGGAAAGTGTGCCCAATGAATGATCAAACACACTGTTCTAGGAATGGAAAGCTACAATAGCACAGGAGAAATTCATTGCAGGAAACGGCTAGTATTCAAAAGCCAGTATCACCAAGACTCCTTAAGCCTTGGCTTTACCCTCTGGAAAGGCCCTTGGCTTCCTCCAGGTATAGCTTTGTCACAGTCAGCTGAATTCCTACTTCATATTTCTGCATCCCGAGGCACATGGGGGGCATCAACAGAAGGGGCAGAGGTGATGACATTTTGGCCCCGTTCTTCAAGTGGGCCCAGGCCTTCTCCATGCCGGAGAAGACACCAGTAGATTCCACAGCGTTACTTAGCACCAGCATTACCCTATCTGATGTTGACAGAATCCCCCTTCTGAAAGATGGAGATGGCCATCCCTTTGGTAACAAATGTCCCTTTCTCAGCCTTGGCTGTGCCGTGGGACATGCTATGGGTAGAGTCATACTAGGGTGTGTAGACCATGTGGCTGCGGTCAATGAATAGGTCGCTGATGGCAACAATATCCATTTTGTCAGAGTTGAAGACAGCCTTGGTCCAAAATGGCCAAATCCGTTCACTCTCTCACCTTCACTACCCTGTCTGGGGACGAGACTGGCACCGTGCTGGAAGATGTGGCTGTCTCTGGAATGCAGAGGAGCAGGGAGTCTTTATTTATGTATTTATTCATTTATTTATTCACTTATTTATTTATTGAGACCAGGCATTGTGGCACACGCCTGCAATCCCAGTACTCAGGCGGCAGAGGCAGGAGGATCTCTGTGAGGTCTAAGCCACCCTGGTCCATAGAAGTGAGTTCCAAACCAATGAGAGTTCCATGATGAGACCCTTTCTAAATAATAAAAAAAAAAAAAGATTGTTGTTGTTGTTAAGAGAAAGAGAGAAAGAATTTTTAAAACTTAAAAAGTTTACAATTTTTTATTTTATAGACATGAGTGCTTTGCCTGCATGTATGTACATGCACACGCCTGGTGCCCAAGGAGGCAGAGAAGGACATTGATTCCCCTGGAACCGGAGTTACAAATGGTTGTAAGATGCTACATGGATGCTGGGAATCGAACCCAGGTCCTCTGCAAGGGCAGCCGGTGCTCTTCACTGCTGAGCCATCTCTCCAGCCCCTTATTTGAGGCTTTTAAAAACTTCTGACACTAGACCATTTCACAGAGCAATTCAAGCAAGCCTCAAGCCCAAGATACAACCTGACTGTACAGCAGATCTAGCCTCCAACATGCTACAGGGCCTGTTGTATAGTAACAAATGTAGAACTTGATACAGTGTCAGCGGCTGGATAACTGTGGCTTTAGAGTCTATATAGTCTAGATATATACTCTACTATTATATGTATATAAAACATGCAACAGGTCACAAGACACCTGTGAAACTGACTTTTAAAATGCTTTAAGAGAGTCAGGTGTAGTGGGATGCCTATAACTCTAGCATTCCAAAGGCGGAGGCAGGAGGATTGTGAGTCCTAAACCAGCCTGAGAAAACTACAAACTAAAACCAAAACATAAAAAAGGCTTTAGAAGATGCTGCTGTTGCCTGGGGTGACCCTGCATGTCTGAACCTCCTTAACTTCAAGCCCTAGGTTACCTTGAGGCAATGAAGCCAATTGCCCTCAATTAACTAGGCCCTCCCGCCTCCCAGCTGGCAGCTACAGGGTCTGAAGGCGACTCTCCAAAGAAGCCGCATATTGGCTCTCTGAGAACAGCAGCTGTGGAAAAAACAGTTCACCTCAGGCCTCTTGGCATCAAAGTGAAAGCCACTTACTCTGCCTCCAATATTAATACTCAACTCCTGGTTAATCAGAATGAGAAGCAAGATAAAAAGCCTCTCGGGCTTTATACATATCTACAAGTGTGTGCTTTTAAGAACAACAGTGATGCGTCTTCCTCGGGACCTTGAACCACGGAAGGGACCGAGTTCAACACAATCCTGTCTCGGGTGGATTAGCAGTCTGACAGCTGTGGACCCAGCCAGGGCAGGCACAGAAGTATTAACAAGAACAATCGAGGCAGTGAGTCCAGAGTCCCCTTGGTACAGCGTATACAGTATGATGCTCTGGCCTGTGTGACCTAGTGAGGAATGTGAGGAACACAGAGGCTGGCTCACCTAGTTCCCCAGAACGTGGGTGAAAGCCCCCACATACCTGGCTGAACCCCAGGTCCTACTGAAAAAACAGGGGTCTCATGGAGCTGAGCCCAGGGGCTGTGCACAGCATGGTGGCTGCCTTCCGGAAGCATGTGTTTTGCTGGGATGTGGAGAGGGGGCTCCTCATGGAGGGTATCCACGCTTGGTGGGTCTCTGCTTTATCACTAGACCGAGTCCTTGAAGTTCGTAGAAGGAGAAAGATAGACTGTGCCATGTGAATGTCACCATCAAGGGAGAGGGGACTTTTTGCAGAGTCCCCTGGACTTCAAGCCTTTCCTCGCTGGCCTGCTTGCCACTTCCCACCCACCTCAGGAAGCTTGGGTCAGGTCCCCCCTCACTCATGATGCCCCAGGAGTTCCCCTAGGTCTTCCTTCTCTCTGCATGGAGGAGGAAGTTTGCCGTGACCTCTGATGGTCAGTACTCTCCTTGGCTGGTCTTCAAAGGACCTTAGGGCTTGGCTGAAACTTAGCCAATAAAGAGTAGTTGTGGCACTGTGGGGCCAGCCTGGTCTCCAGTCAGCCCTCAGCTTCCTCCCCTGTTCCACCCTGGTCTTTTCAGAGATCCCCAGAGGTGCCCAGTTGTCCAGGCTTGCCCTCTTGCAGCTGTCTCCTAGATCTGCTAGGAGCCTGGCTTAGAGACAAAGGACTTTGTCCCAGCTGGCAGCATCAAGTTCATGATTCCATTGACTTTCCCCCTACTTTCCCCTGAGACGATACAGTGGCAGGCCCAGGTCACTCTGTGATCCAAAGTAGGTTTGCATCCCAACTGCCGAGCCCCAGGTTAGGAAACGCCAACACCTTATCTGCAGCCATAAAACAAACCTGTTCAACCTTTTTCCTCAGAGCTAAATGCTGTCTTTATGATATTTGACAGCAAATATATCCACCTCCTACCCCAAAGGGAGACACTACCTTGTCTTCCAATGATCTCACTGAGTAAACATTCTAGAAGAGTCCAGAACAAAAGGCTGTCAATGCATTTGCTCTTGAGGTTTGCAGAAATGTGACTGAGTCACGGAAAATTGTCTCCCAACATCCAGGAGGCAGGGGAAACCAAGGTTCAGCTGGCACCGGGTGTTGGCTCTTCCCTGTCTTTGGTTTCCTTGGGTGGTTCATTTAGGGACCACAGAGTCCCTTCCCTTGCCCGGGGCCCAACCCTGGGAAGCCAAATGTTTGTCCAATGGGCACACGAACAGATGGGTGAGTGCGGAGTGTTTATAGGACTTCCATGTGTTAATCATAGTTTCAGCAACGTTGGGAAGTGCCTGAGAGAAAAACTGGGAGGAAAACATCATTTTACCTTACGATTTCAGAAAGTTGAGTCCACAGTCGACTAGCTCCAGTCTTCCCTGATGTTTGGCCACACAGAAACATCCTGAAGAGAGGGTGTGATGGAGAAGAAGGCTGCTCGTCTTGTCAACGACTAGGAGAGAGGCCAAGAGGACCAGGAGACAAGCCTCAGAGAGCGCATGCGCAGTGACCCACTTGCTCCGAGTCCGCCCCACTCCTGATTCGCCATAACACAAAGGTGCTTGCCCGTAATCCTGATGACCTGAGTCAGGGGACACACACGCACGCGCGCGCGCGCGCACACACACACACACACACACACACACACACACACACACACACACACTCACCAGTTCTGTAGCCACAGCTAGCTTCAGGAACCCATGGCTTGTGCACCCCACCCCCCATGGCTCCCACTTCCAAAGGCAGCCTGCTTGCTTGCTCTGGTGTAGTCTGTCACATCTTGACATTTGAAATTTTGTGATGGGGCTCCACAAATTATGCCGTGGTCCCAGCTGTAACACAACATATACATTCCTGTGCCAAATCATGGGATAAAACCCAGGACTTAGAGGGGAGATGGAGTAAGGGGCACAAGACACCCAAACCTTGTTGATGGCTGTGTGTGGTCTGCTCACCGGAAATCGCCATACTTGAGAAGCCCAAGTAGGAGGGTCTTGAATTTGAGGTCAACCTGGGCTACCTAACAAGACCCTGTCTTAATGCTCATCCTCAAAAGACTACATCTTTGGTGAACATACACCTAGCCAGGCATGGTGGGACTCACTTTTAATCCCAGCACTGGAGGCAGAGGCAGGAGGATCCCTGTGAGTTTGAAGCCAGTCTGCTCTATATAGCGAGCTCCAGGATAGCCAGAACTAAAAAAAAGGACCCTGTCTCAAAATAAGTAAATATAAATAAATAAATACATATATACATACATACACCTGTTAAGAGTGGTAGCACATTTACACAGTTAAAAGGCCATGAAACGTTTCTCCTACACCAATACCACACTTGGTCTCCAGAAAGAGATGCAATTGGCCTTGGCTATAGTGTGGGGGAGGTCGTGGCTGTTACCATGGAGGGTGGAAGGAGGTTCATCTGACACCAGATATAGAATGAGGTGACCTATGACGCATGAGGTGAGCTGACGTGTTTGGGACCTCCTGAGATACCTGTGGGTGTGTGGGTCTTTCATACTTTTTTTTTTTTTCTGGAGCTGAGGACCAAACCCAGGGCCTTGTGCTTGCTAGGCAAGCGCTCTACCACTGAGCTAAATCCCCAAGCCCAGTCTTTCATACTTTTACAGGAATCTGTTGAACTAGATGCGGTTTCTTGCTCTTTTGCCCAGTGATTCCCTAAGATGAACTCTCTCACACATGCACATGGTGGTCTCCTCATGCTCTCTCTCTCTCTCTCTCTCTCTCTCTCTCTCTCTCTCTCTCTCTCTCTCTCTCTCTCTCTCACACACACACACACACACACACACACACACACACACACACACACACAATGTCTCGCTGGAACAATTTTGTAAACTAAAGCTGTAGCAGCACTGACTGGTGTAATGTTCAAAAATGCTGGCTTGGACTGCTGCCATCATCCTGACCTTGTGAGGAAGTTTTTGTGAGATTCTGAAGAGCAAGGGGTGGGGACCCACCTATGTGAGGGACTGTAGCTAAGGAAAGGGACCGTGCAAGTCCGTACATTCTGCATGGCTCCACTCTCTGGGCCTCCCAGAGAGTCCCTAAGTAACTAACACTGAGATGGACAGGGGCCTCTGCCAGCCTGCCTAGGGGCACACTTGTCCGTCAATTGGCTGGAAGAATGTAAGCACACATAGCATTCTTCCCAAACTGCCTTTGCCTCTTACCCTCTTTTTATGCTGCTGTGGGATGTTCTGTATGTCAAATGTGTTGCTCTGATTGGTTAATAAATAAAACACTGATTGGCCAGTAGCCAGGCAGGAAGTATAACAGAGAAGAGAATTGGGGGAAGTGGAAGGCTGAGGAGGGGAACACGGCCAGCCGCTGCCATGACAAGGAAGATGTAAGGTACCAGTAAGCCACGAGCCAAGTGGCAAAGTGTGGATTAATAGAAATCGGTTAATTTAAGATGTAAGAACAGTTAACAAGAAGCCTGAGCCATTAGGCCAAACAGTTTAAATAATATAAGCATCTGTGTGTTTATTTTATAAGTGGGCTGTCGACTGCCACTGCCGGGGCTTGGCGGACCGGAGAGAAAACTCTCTAGCTACATTATGCTACATTTTGCTTTGGTTCATTGACAGCTGTCTGAGGGATGTTCTTTCCCCAATGTTAGCAAACTGCTTGCATGCAGAGACCCACCCACTTCTGAGAAGACCAGGGGTAAATCGAACTTCCTGGATTATACAGCTCAAGCCTCCCTCCTCAGTTGTTATGATATTTTGTTTGTGTTCTGGCAAATAAAGCTTGCCTGGAGATTGGAGGGCAGAGCTAGCCACTAATTAACCATAGAGGCCAGACATTGGTGGCACACACCTTTAATCCCAGCACTTGGGAAGAGGAAGGAGGAAGATCAGGAGTTCAAGGCCACCCTGGGCTACACAAGATAGAACCAGTCTGAAAAAGAAACAAAGCCTGGCGGTGGTGGCTCACACCTTTAATCCCAGCACAATGAGCAGGTGGAGACAGGAATATAAGGAGGGTGGAGACAGGATCTCTGACCCCCTAATTCAGTCTGAGGATTCATAGAGACAGGATCTTGCCCATTTCAGCCTGAGATTTCATAGAAGTTGTTAGGATTCTGCCACTCCAGCTATATGACCGCACATGCACAGTTCAGTAGCTAAGCAAGGGGTCTTACGTATTATGGCACCAGTGCGCTGCGTGATTGCACAAATGTGCGCAGCGCAGTCACACAATCTTCGCATGCATGGCAAAGCTCTGTAAGCCTACCTGCACATGTGCAGGGGAATCCTTAAAAAGTCGGACACAGACTCCTCTCTTCTCTCTCCTCCCTCCTCTCTCTCTCTCTCTCTCTCTCTCTCTCTCTCTCTCTCTCTCTCTCTCTCTCTCTCTCTCTGCATGTGTCTTGCGCCAGACCCCTGGGGGGTCCTCGGCTGCGTACCATGACACAGTCTTTCTTGATGAAGTACTGAATGCTGTCTGGACCCCTGGGAGGGCGGTCCTCCGGTAAGTACGCCCTCTCAGCCCTTGCCCCTTCCGTGATGACAAGTTGGGTAACTTGTGCTGATAATTTATGCCGGTCCACAGATTACCTATCCTTGGGGATGCTCGAGATGGGAGTCTAGGATCCCATTTAATTTTTAATTTTTTTTCTCTCAGCAGCAGTCATGGGTCATGGAGGCTTCTTCCTCTTGGTCTCACTCCTCTGAGAAATGCCTTAAATATCCCCAGATACCAGTAAATTTGGCCACATAACAGCTGCTTGAACCCCGATATTTCACAGGAATTATCTAACTTCTGCCAGCAAACGGGCAAATGAAAAGAGTTTACCTTATCCCTGCGCTTTTACCTAAGCTCTGAACCCTCTCTTTCTGAGTCTTCCTCTCCTGCCCACGTGCATTCCCGAACCTGAGAAATCTCTGACTCTAAAGAACCTTCATCTATCTGACCTCTGCCCTGTTCTCCAGTACCGGGCAGGCCGCTAAGCACAGATTGGCCTGAAAGCAGGCTAGGATGCATACAAATAAGTTTATGATGAGGACCCACATTGGGATCATAATAATCCAGATGGCTCTCTAGCCAGAGATCAGTTTATAGCCTGCCTCCTGGCAGGTCTTCCTAAAGCTGTCCTCAAGCCAGCAAACTATCAAAAAAAAAAAATTTCAAGACACAGAATAAAATCCATCTCTTGTCTCCCAGAGCTTCCCAACATTAAAGCTAAACTTAAGCATCTGGAGAGCAAGGCTCCTGACCCCACAGGCGGAAATTTCAGCTGTGGGATTTAAGGTACTGTGGGAGAGATGAGAAAGCCCATGAACAGAATTGCCAAATGCTGGCACACACTATCCGAGCAGCTGCATAAGGGCTTCCAGGTCCCTGTTTTAAATGTGTGGTAGAGGAGGCCATGTGGGCTAGTGCATGCCCTGCCCCTCCTCAGGCCATCAATTGAGCCTTGTTCAAAGTGCCACCTAGAGAGATAACTGATCAGCTGACTGCCCCTGTGGCATGGGGACATCAGACAAAGACCTCCAGCAGACCTCCTAGGCTTGACCATGGGCTCACTGGGAACCCAGAATGCAGCATGGGGGTGATCCGTTTCCTTCCTGTTGGACACCAAGCCACTTACTCAGTCCTGAAGGAGTTTTGGGGTCCCGCCTCTCCTCATTTCCCTATTGTCGGGGTAGGGGGACAGCCTTACCCACCTCACCAGACCCTACCACTTATTCAGGTGTACCTAATGGGAATAGATCTGCCAGCTAAGGTAGGAGCTTTCATTTCATTTGCTCCCTCCATGTGCCTCACTCCAGACCAGTCAGAAGTGCTTCCCATGCACAGTGACACAGACAGGGCCCTGCTCTCTCTCAAGTTCCAGAGGACACTAAGATCCACTGCCTTGTCACCAATTCCAGAAAAAATAAGCTCTCACCCCACAAGCTTTTCTATTCCTGGTTCCCTCTTCTAATTAACTACTCAGCTAATTGTTACAGGATCACCATAGAGCTGGGGTCCAAAGACCATCAGATATACCCAGGTGGTAGGGAACAGTAACAGTTAAAAGATATTTACACCCCCAGACCCCAAAAGTGTCTGGGCTCTGCAAAAACAGACTTTAAT
This sequence comes from Peromyscus californicus insignis, assembly GCF_007827085.1. Lineage (NCBI taxonomy): Eukaryota > Metazoa > Chordata > Mammalia > Rodentia > Cricetidae > Peromyscus > Peromyscus californicus. Next base: position 15,285,421 of record NW_026294458.1, on the reverse strand, counting down.
ATAACAATCTATTACTGTTAGATGCTCTCAGCAATTGATCACCTGTGTCCCCTGGATGCTAAACTAATAAAGGAAACAGGTGCCTTAAAATAATCTGTCTCTGATAAGGCTTATCTCAGGTAAAAATTAAAAACATGTTCCAATCTCTCTCTCACTAACACTAACAAATGTAAGCAGAGTACTAAACTCTTAACACTACAATGTCATGGTCACTAGCCCAAGACTTTAATTTTCTCATGGCTGCCTCTTAATATGTTCAAATTTTTTTCCGAGCTCCAGAAAATTCACCTGGACAGCACCTTGTCAAATGATTCCCAAAGCAGTAGACAACCCTAGGATGCCTGTCTACTTCAGAAGCCCCCTTCCCTACCCCCCGCAAGAGTCAATCGATGCCCACCAAGTCAGCTGGAAGCAGTTTTTCTGGGAGAAACGACGCCCCAATTCCTGTTCACCCACTTTTTATAATAAGCAAAAAGTCTGCAATGTTAGGATTCTGCCACTCCAGCTACATGACCGCACATGTGCAGTTCAGTAGCTAAGCAAGGGGTCTTACGGCATCAGTGTACTGCGTGATTGCACAAATGTGCACAGTGTGGTCACGCAATCTGCACATGCGTGGCGTAGCTCCATAAGCCCACATGCGCATGTGCAGGGGAATCCTTAAAAAGCAGGACACAGACTCCACCTCTCTCTTCTCTCTGCTCTCCCCGCCCCCTCTCTCTCTTTCTGCACATGTGACTCTCTTCTGTCCCCCCCCACCCTCCTCCTAATAAAGCTCTGATACTGGGTTTTGTCGTGTCTCATGACCTTTTCGCCCAGTAACAGCGCCGATATTATTTTTAAAACAACAGAAGTAAGAAGTCTCTGGTGGCTGCTCTGCTTCTCTAGTCTTTCAGCTTTCACCCTGATATCTGAGTCTGGGTCTTTATTGTTAAAACTAAACAGATTCACCGTTCACTCCTCACTCTTCCTGCCAGAAGGTGGGGAAGCCAAAAAGCCCTTCCCCTCTCAGGCTGCTGGTTGATCACATGCTGGACAGTACAGAGTCTCTGCCTAGAAACATTGTAGATAACACCCTGATGTGTAGTTTATAACAGTAATGGTGGCCTAGGTCACTTTTTCAGGGATAGAGGCCATTTTTGTTGAAAATAGTAACTCCATCCTTGGGTGGTTACAATGGGTAAAAAGGTTTGGTATCTGTGACGTCATGTCATGTCCATCCCTTGACTAGGATTGAACTTAGAGCCTGTGCATGATAAGCAAGTGCTCTAGCACTGAGCTACCTCAACCCTTTGGGTCTATAAATGACTGCTATAAAGAAGTCAGACTATAGGCCTGTAGTAATAAAGACAGCCTGCTACTGGCAGGAAAACAGACAATAGACCTGTGGAATGGAAGACCCGGATATAAAATGATCAAGCTATAACCACTTAATTTATGATGAAGGAGGCAAAAACATACTTTGGAAAAAAAAGATAGCCTATTTAACAGATGGTGCTGGCAAAGCTCGGTTTCCACCTGCAGAAGATCGGTTGGACTATATGTATCACCTGATAGAAAAACCAACTCAGAAATGGATCAAAGACCTTAATTTAAAACCACACCGGATGTGGTGGTGCACACCTTTAATCCGCACATTCAGGAGGCAGAGAGAGGTAAATCTCTGTGAGTTCAAAGCCAGCTCAGTCTACAAAGCAAATCCAGGACAGCCAGGCCTCTATTACACAGAGAAACCCTGTCTCAAAAAAACCAACCCCCCCAAAACAAACAAACAAAGAACCCTGAGACACTGAAACTTTTAAAAGGAAACACAAGGGATGCCCTTCAAGACATGGGTGGGCAAGAATGTTTTTGAACAGCACACCACAGTGCAGGAACCAACCCCGAGTATCAACAGATGGAGCTGCATGACAATGGAGTCTCTACACAGCATAGAAAGCCATCGGAGAACACGGGCCACAGAATGGGAGAAAATCTTTACCAGCTACACTGCCCACAAGGGGCTGATATCCTGAATTCACAAAGAATTGCAACTAAACACCAAGGAAGTAAAACTACCAGTAACAAATGGGCAAATTAACTGAGCAGACAGTTTTCAGAAAGGAAACATAAATGGTCAACAACTGATTTTTAAAGGATTCAATTTCCCTAGCCATCGGGGAAATGGAAATTAAAACTACTTTGAGATAGCATCTCACCCCACTCAAAATAGCTGCCATCAACAAATGTGACAACGATGTTGGAGGGGCATGGAGGGAAAGGGACCCTTATTCACTACTGCTGGGGGTACAAATTAATACAGCCATTGTGGAAATCAGTTTGGAGATTCCTCAAAAAAAAATTAAAAATAGAACTACAGCATGACCTCTCTATTTCACTCCCAAGCCTGTACCCGGAGAATTCCACACTCTACCATAGAAGTATTCAACCCCCCCATGTTTATTACTGCTGTATTCACTATAGCAAGGAATTGGACCCGCCTAGTTGTCCATCAACAGATGAATGGATAATGAAAATTTTGTACTCTGCTCTAAAGAAAAATGAAGTTTAAAAAATTGCAAGAAAATGGAGGTACTTAAAATGTGTACCATGAGGAGGGTCACACATCTCAGAAAAAAAATCACAACCTCTCTCTCATATGTGATATCTAGCCAATAATATATATGTAAATAAATGTGCATGTAGGGAACAATATAATATGTAAAAAAGTGAACAGGAAAGGCTAAATATAAGGGGACAAGGAGGGACTGAATGTAGGGGACGGACATGAGTTATGAAAGGAGGATCTAAAGCGAAGTGTTTTTCTAGTTCTAATTCTGTCCTGGGCTTTTTGGTTTGGGTGGTGGATAAGTGCATAAAACATAGTTGAGCCGGGTGGTGGTGGTGGCGGCGGCGGCGGCGGCGGCGGCGGCGGCGGCGGCGGCGGCGGCGGCGGCGCACGCCTTTAATCCCAGCACTCGGGAGGCAGAGCCAGGTGGATCTCTGTGAGTTCGAGGCCAGCCTGATCTCCAAAGCGAGTTCCAGGAAAGGCGCAAAGCTACACAGAGAAACCCTGTCTCGAAAAACCAAAAAAAAAAAAAAAAAAAAAAAAAAACATAGTTGATATTTAAAGTGTAAAATTCAGTGTGAAGCTGCACAACTCCCATTCCGAATGCCTATTCCAACTGCTAAGAGTTCATTGAGTTGAATAGACTTTGGGTCTGGTTAATTTGGGTGTGGGATGTTTTTATTTATTTGCAAGAGTTTTTTTAACATAAAGTTTATAAAATACAATTTAAAAGTAAAATAATTTTTAAAAGAAAGGTGACAGGCTATTCCTATCTGTGACTTCATTTTGCATGTTTCCTATTCCTTTGCTCAGGCCTAGAATTTGCCCTTCACTCTACATTCCTGTAATATGGATTGTTTTTCTGAGGTGATTCCAGAAGCCAGTTAACCACAACGCTGACGCAAACTGAGACATCCTGCCCTGAAGACGAAAGAATGTCATCACAGGGACTTGCTACCCCTGTAGGCACCAAAACACCAGGCTTCCCAGCTCAAGCCCTTGGAAATGCTGTTTTTTCTTATATAGCACCTATCCTGACCCTCACATTAATATTCCCCACTCCTACCCCCCCCCCAAAAAAAAGAACTTAAGACATCAGGCTGATGCCTTTCCGGGTCACCTGCATCCCTGAGACAGCCTTGCCTTGTGTCCAACCCCATCCCTCAGACCCTGGCGTCTCCACGGGGTGAGCTTCCAGACGTGAGCTGGACCACAGGACTGCTGTGCTTCCCTCACAGGCAGAAGAGCCTGGAGTTCTGAGAGAGCTGAAGAGTGTGCAGGACTTGAGGCACAGATCAGGGAATCAGGATGGGGCTCTGCCACACCAGGGCCAACAAGCAGGGCTTGGAACAGTCTGGGACCTTCCTGAGCGCCCTGCATGGCAGAGGTGGGAGAGAGGCAGCAGGAGGCAGGAGGAGTCTTCCCAAGCCTGCCGAGGCCCTTCGTCCAGTCCTAGCTGCAGCTTTGGGTGGGAAATCCAGTACCAACGTTAAACTCGGCTTCCATGCCTGCTGCTGGGTGGTCATGACTCTGACTGTGGCCAGACCTGGGCAGAGAAAATAAAAAGGTTATTTGGGGGTCTCTGGGACACCCCGACCTACAATTTAGGAGGTATCCCACACGTGGCACTGAGATTTTTCTTTGGCAACGGTGGCATCTGGGAGGAGTGTAGAATCACTCCAATTAAACTCTTTTATGTGGACACACACGGGAAGCTTATAAAATTGCAGGTTTCCATATGGCTTTTTCAAACATCCTTCGTGCTAACTATCCTCCTCCTACCCTAATCTCTATGCCACCCTCCCCAGTACCTCCCCCACTTAACCTTCCTCTTGCTTTTCTTGGTTTTCCTTCTCCCCCCCCCCCCCAACATTGGATCATTTTATTAAATGATCATTCATTAAAAATGAAGATTTATCTGCCTACATGAGCCGCTGATGTTGATAGGAACTCCTTGAGAGACAGCCACATGTGACAAAGGCAGGCAGTGACAGAGAGGCAAAGATAGGAGCCCCCCAGAGAACGCTGCCTGCAGGGACCTCCTGGCAGGTCTGCAGAGCCTCCCCAGGCTACACTGAGCACTGCTGTGGGAAACGGCAGGAATGGTACCAGTGGGAGGTGCAACCCCAGGGCTTCGAAAGTCTGCGCATCTCTGTAGAGTACTGCGGACAGGAAGTGTCTATTTTCGCAGTTCAGTGTAAAAAAGGTTGGTGGGGAGCTAGAGAGATGGCTCAGTGGTTAAGAACACTGGCTACACTAGGACTTGGTTCTGGTTCCCAGCATCCATAGTGTACCTCACAAGCATTGGTAACTCCAGTTCCAGGGTATCCAACACCCTCTTCTGGCCTCTTCCAGCACCAAGGATGTACCTGGTACACAGATATACATGCAGACAAAATACGCTCTCGTGCGCACGTGCACACACACACACACACACACACACACACACACACACACACACACAGAAAGAGAGAGGTTTTTAATCTAAAAATAAAGTCTGAGGGACCAAGAAGATTATTGAGTCATCATGACGACCTTCTTTTGACTCAAAGCACACACACACACAAAGGTAGGCATGGTGGTGCACCCCTGTAATCCCAGCACCAGAGGGGCACAGACCGGAGGAACCTCGGGGCTTCCTAGCTGGCCAGCACACCCTAATTAATGAACCCAAGAGCCCAGTGAGAGACACTGTCTCCCCCAAAAGGTGCACAGCTCCTGAGGAACACCACCAGGGCTGACCGCACACATGATTGAGAAGCGCTTCTCTGCTGTGCCCCCAGGAGCTCTATGGTACAGAGCTGGCAGAGCCCTGTCCCTGAAGGGGACCGAGAGAAGTCAGCACCTGCCTAGTTTTGATGATCCAAACTGTTAAAAAAAAAAAAAAAAAACTGTTAAAAGACCTTTTTTCTTTTCTTTCAGTTTTTTGTTTTGTTTGTTTTGAGACGGGGTTTCTCTGTATAGCCTTGACGGTCCTGGAACTCACTCTGTAGACCAGGCTGGCCTCGAACTCACAGAGATCCTCCTGCCTCTGCCTCCCGAGTGCTGGGATTAAAAGTGTGTGCCGCCACTGCCCGGCTAAAGATCTTTTCTCTTATACTTAACAAACTCTGGTCTTCATCATATGCCGCCAGTCCCCTGCCCTGCTCCCTGACACAGCACTTCAGATGGTCCCTAATTCCACCGTCCCTCCATGTCCCTCGGCAGCTCCCTGACTAACTTCTGCCACCAGGTTTGGGGGACCCTCACTTCCTACTACTTCTTCTCAGACACAGTTCTAGCTGCTCCATCTGTTAAAACCTGAGTCCCCACCCTGGAACTCAGGCTGCCACACTCCATTTCACACACTGACGAACCGCCAGCACTGTACATCTACCCAAAGAACGGCCGAGGCCCCTAGCCCGGCAGCTCCTGGTTGAATGGGGGAGTGCGTCTTTCACCACCAGCTACGTTGCCCATAGGAGCTGGTGAGTGACAGCCTCCTGCATCCCCCAGAGCCTGAAGCAGAGGCGCCAACCTCTGCACCTCAGGGCACTGCCTGCCACCAGCCCTCAGCGCCTCGTGGTCCTCCAGACCAAGTGTATTCCTCCAGAGGGCAGCTCAAGGCCACACAGCCTCTGTGCCCCTAGTGGTCCCCACCTGAAGGCAGCCAAAGTCTCCGAAAGGACAGTAGCTTAAGTCACCTCCTGCACAGCTGATGGACAGAAGGGAACAAAAACAGGCAGCTGAGGGAGCAGGCTCCCAACCGTCAGCTCCAGGCCAGCCTTGCTCCTCCAGGCTCCCCATTATCTCAGCCTTTTGTGGGTTTTTTTTTGTTTTTTTTTGAGACAGGGTTTCTCTGTGTAGCTTTGCACCTTTCTTGGAACTCACTTGGTAGCCCAGGCTGGCCTCGAACTCACAGAGATCCACCTGCCTCTGCCTCCCGAGTGCTGGGATTAAAGGCGTGTGCCACCACCGCCCGGCTTTTTGTGGTTTTTTTAATTCTCTCTCTCTCTCTCTCTCTCTCTCTCTCTCTCTCTCTCTCTCTCCCCTCCTTCCCCCCCACCCTGCACACACACATTTGCCTGCATGCATATGGGTATTGTTTTTCTGCCGTATCCATCTGGCTAGCCAGCCCCCAAGCGTCTGGGAATCCTCCCGTGTCCGCCTCCCATCTTGCTATAAGAGCCCTGGGATTATAGTCACCTGCTACTGGATCCTGGGGATCCAAACTCAGGTTTGAGCGGCAAGTCCTTTGCCGACTGAGCCATCTTCCTGGCCCCATTGTTGGTTATTATTGAAAGGAGCCACACACACACACACACACACACACACACACACACACACACACACACATATACATGCACACACATACAGGCACACACACATGCATGAGCACGCACGTGCACACACACAGTAACTATTGATCATCCACTGCTATCAGCATTTTAGTATACTTTTTTTTGTTGTTGCTTTTGTCTTTTGAGACAGGGTTTCTCTGTGTAGCTCTGGCTGTCCTGGAACTCACTCTGTAGACCAGGCTGGCCTCAAACTCACAGAACTCCACCTGCCTCTGCCTCCCGAGTGCTGGGACTAAAGGCCAGTATCGTGTCTTTCTCGAACTCTATAAACTCAGTAATGAAAATGGTTTGGCACTGGTCCAAAACGGAGGCACAGACCAGTGGAACAGAATCAGGATTCAAGAAAGAAATTGATCCTTCCACAGAGATGCCAAGAGCAACGTGGGAGGGACAGTCTCTTCCATAATCTGCTGAGAGGTCTGCGTTGCCGCAGACAGAAGAAAGGGGTCAGACTCTCTTCTCACACCAAATGCCTCATCTCAGAGTGGATTAAAGGCCAAACCACTGAAACCACGAAACTGCGAGATGAAAACACGAAGACCTTTCTAGGACACCAGTCTGGGCCATGGTTTTGTTGGCTGTGACCCCAACAGCAAAGTTAACAAAGCAAAATGGAGCAAGTAGGATTGTACAGTCACAATAAAGCATCCGCACAGCAAAGCAAATGTCACAGGCAAGCAATGCCTGTGGAGGGGGGTGGGGTGGGGGATAGCTGTGCGCTGTACACCCGATACGGGCTTACATGCAAAGTCTATGTGGAAGGCAAACAACTCAATCACAAGGAGACAAAACCCTGATTTAAAAATAGACAGAGAATCAGAGTAGGCATTTCTCAAAAGTATGACTACAAATAGCCAATGGGCGTTTGGGAAAAAAATAGCTCAACACCACTACTAGCCAGAGAATAAACATTAAAACCGCAGTGAACTAAAGCCGCCTACCGTTAACAAACAGAAGGGTGTTGGTAAGGATGTGGAGAAAAGGGAAACCTTGCATGCTCTGGTGGGGGGGGGGGTGTTGTGGTGGGGGGGATGAGAATTAGCATGGCCGTCATGGGAAATGATGCAGAGATTCCTCAAGAAATTAAAAGTGCAACAACCATGTGATTCTGCAAGCCCATTGCCAGTGGACGTTTGTCCAAGGGATGTCAAATCAGGATGTTGAAGAGACATCTACTGTGATTATTGCAACATCATTCACCACAGGCAAGAGGTAGACGTGACCGAGTGTCCCTCCGCAATGGACGGGCGAGTAAGTGTACAGGGAACGGATAGAGAAGATGTGGTACCTGAAGGGTACGCACACTCTAAAAACATTGAATGTGAATATGTCTAAAGGTGGTCACTAAAGGCTGGGGTTGGGCAGGTGAAGGACACAAAGTTTCAGTGAAACATGCTATATGCTTGGAAATTGCTACGAGACTACACTTAAGTATTCTCTCTACAAAGAATTATAAAATGTGAAGTAATATGCATCTGAATGTAGCCATTTCCTAGTGTACCCATTATTAAAATATTAAGTTGTGGCCAGGCAGTGGTGGCGCACACCTTTGATCCCAGCACTGGAGAGGCAGAGGCAGGTGGATTTCTGTGAGTTCTAGGTGACCCTGGTCTACAAAGCAGATACCAGAACTCTTACACAGAGAAACCCTGTCTTGGAAAACAAACAAAAAAACCAACAGCAACAACCACAAACAAAACATTAAGTTGTACCTTGTAAGTCTATGTACAATTTTGTCAGTAACAAAATGTTGCTGAGTGTGGTGTCACACACGTTTAATCTCAGCACTTGGGAGGCAGAGGCAGGCAGGTCTCTGTGAGCTCCAGGACAGCGAGGGCTACCATAAGACCCTGTCTCAAAAAATAAAAATAAAATAAAACAATACCACTCCTTGGTATTTCCCCAAAGAATTCTACATCCTATCACAGAAACCTCACGTTCATGTTCACTAGGGTTCTATTCATAACAGTTAGGAAAAGGAAACAGCTCAGATGCCCATCAGTGGGTGAGTGGATAATAGAAATTTGGTATTATGCACATGTGTATATGTATATATCATCTACACATACACGATGGCCTTTTTTTTTTTTTTTTAAGGTTATTTGAGACAAGGTTTCTCTGTGTAGCCCTGGCTGTCCTGGAACTTTGTAGACCAGGCTGGTCTTGAACTCACAGATAACCTCCTGCCTCTGCCTCCCAAGTGCCACAATGGACTTTTATTCAGCTGTAAGGAGAAATGAAATTTGTCGGAAAATGGATGGAACTGGAAAATGTTTAAGCAAGGTAACCCCAGGCTCACACAGACAAATGCTGCATCTTCTCTCTCATAGGTGGTTTCTAGCCTCAAATTCTAGGTTTGTATGTTTAGGTTGGAGTGAATGTCGACAGAGGTCAGGAACCTAGAATGGGGTCACGAGGTGGGGGAGGCTTGTTTAGGGAAGGGCAATACTAGAAGACGCATAATGAGAAAACAAACGCAGAGAATCTTGGGGATAGAAAGGTCTAAGTGGGGAAAGCCTGGGTGTGGGGGAGAGGAGGGGGTCAGGGAGAGGGTTAACCAAAACCCAGGGTCACGGTGACAACATGGTTTCCCTCCTGGGGAGTGGGCCTCAGATCCCATCGGGAAGCAGATGGTAACCCCACAACAGTCACCCCACTCCTGTACCGGTGGGCACATCTTGCCAAGCAGGTTGGCATGGTAACGTGCAGGGTCTGCTTCTCTCCCCTAGCAGTCTCCAAAGCACCCTCCAGCACCATGAAAGCTAGCCAGGAGAGAAGACGTTGTTTCCAGGTCAGCTGCAGCTTAGTTTCCCTTTCCTGCGACCGATGACCTCTTCTTGCTGGCAGTCTTCCAGGAGGAGCTGCGATCCTGTGGCACGATGGTAAAGTGAACAGGAAGGGTGGCCCTTCTTTTGCTCAAGCCGCGGCTCTTCAGCAGAGACAGGATTAGAAACCAAAGTGTCAGCCGTGGGAGCAGGGGCGGCAGCGTCCGCTCCCATCAGCCTGGTTTGGCAGTAAGATGGGCGAGCAGGCAGGCAGGCAGGCCCTGATAATTGTGGTTAGCGAGTGTTTTAGGGACTTGAGGCAAGGGTGCTTACTGAGCTGAGCTTGTGGTGAGCACAGGGCACCTCTGCTGGGATAAAGGAGGAGGTTAGACATGGGTGTTGTGAGCATGTTGGCATGTACTACTAAGGCCCGAGGGGATAAACTGTTGTCTTTGTAAGAACCTGGAAAAAATACAGAGAGAGTGAAGCAGAGACAGAGTCAAGACTGTGACCAAAGTCACGTGCCAGAGGCGGGATCAAGACTTTAGTCCTGTTCTACCTAACCCCCCCGCCGGAAGAGCACTGCCTTTCCCTGTGGGGAACACGGAGAGCTACAGAGGTGGCTCAGGCGGTGAGGAGCTTGTCATTTAAGCTCTTCAGACCCGTGTTCCAGCCCTAGAACCCACATTAGAAAATGCCAGGCCGGGTGGTGGTGGTGGTGGCGGCGGCGGCGGCGGCAGCGGCGCACGCCTTTAAGTCCAGCTCTCGGGAGGCAGAGACAGGTGGATCTCTGTGAGTTCGAGGCCAGCCTGGTCTACAGAGTGAGTTCCAGGACAGCCAGGGCTGCACAGGGAAACCCTGTCTGGAAAAGAAAAGAAAAAAGAAAGACGGAAGGAAGGAAGGAAGGAAGGAAGGAAGGAAGGAAGGAAGGAAGGAAGGAAGGAAGGGCAAGCCAGTAATGATATTCCTCGTGCTGGGGGAGGCAGTGACTGGAGGATCCATTTCTTGGGCTCAGTAGCCAGCTGGCCTAGCCTAATTGGTGAGCCCTGGGCTAGTGAGTGACCCTGTCTCAAAAACACAAGGTGAAGGGCTGGAGAGATAGCTCAGCAGTTAAGAGCACTTACTCTTTCCAAAGGACCTGGGTTCGGTTCCCAGCACCCACATGATGTCTCACAACCACCTGTAATTCCAGTGCCAGAGGATCCAATGCCACATACATGTGTACCTTTAGAAACATACACATAAAACAAAATACTTTTTAAAAAAGTGGGCAGCTCCTGAAGAACGCCCAAGGTTGACCCCTAGCTACCACATACATGTACGCATGCACACACATGCACATACATGCACACTTACACACACAGACACACAGAGGATGGGAAGGGAGCGAGGGATACGGCTCACGAACCTCTGCCAGATAGATATTTGAAGGTAGGGGAAGGGCATCTAGGCATGGGAACAGAGTCAGCAAAGCAAAAGCATGTGATAACAAGACGTGGTTGGCAAAGCAAATCCAAATGTCCGCTGCACAGGTTTAGCCACCCATCATAAGACACTCCTTCAGTGATATTTTTCCCAGAACCTGCTTGAGTTCCACATAACCACTCTGAGGAAGGTTTGCCAGGGCTGGTCCCTCTAGGCTCCTAAACACACTGAGGCTCAGCAAGGTCAACCATCTACCCTCTGCCTCCATGAAATCAGAACTGGGCCCAGTAGGGAATGGAGTCATCCTGGCTCATGGTGGCCCGAGGCCCAGGTCCGCCTTGTGCTCCTCATGTCCACCTTGTGCTCCCCAGGTCTTCCTTGTGCTCCCCAGGTCTGCCCTGTGCTCCCCAGGTCTTCCTTATGCTCCCCAGGTCTTCCTTGTGCTCCCCAGGTCTTCCTTGTGCTCCCCAGGTCTGCCCTGTGCTCCCCAGGTCTTCCTTATACTCCCCAGGTCTTCCTTGTGCTCCCCAGGTCCGCCTTGTGTTCCCCGGGTCGGCCCTGTGCTCCCCCAGGTCCGCCTTGTGCTCCCTGGGTCTGCCCTGTGCTCCCTGGGTCTGCCCTGTGCTCCTCGGGTCCACCCTGTGCTCCCCAGGTCCGCCTTGTGCTCCCCGGTCGGGTCGGCCCTATGCTCCCCAGATCTGCCTTGTACTGCTTAGCTCCTGAGAGATCAGCCAGCACCTTGTAACTGAGGTGGCAGGTGAGAGGCGGTCTAGCTTTGATCTTCGGAGCGCTCTATATGGGTGCTGCTCTGGTTCAGGGGTCATCAAGATCCTCACAGCTGGAAAGTCTCCCAGCTGTGCGGCCTGGGGCAGCTGCTCCCCCCCCCTCGATTTCCCGGTTTGCTGACCAGGTCTCTTCCTGCTCTGAACTGTCAAGCTTTGAGGCAGGCTGGGTGGGTCTCTAATTCTGGAGGGTGCTGGCACAGCGGGGATTTGGGGCTGGGACTGAAACGGCCAGGTGCCAAAAGGAACAAGGAAGTAAGGAGATGTCTCAAGCTAGGTTTCCATCTAGCTTGCTCTGAGAAAGGGGTGAGAAATGAACCGTGATGGTTTTACGGGGAGCGGGGCACAGAGTGACAGGCTTGTCCCTGCTCCCCGTCTGCGGGGAGGGACACAAGAGGTCGTGTGCTCAGGTCCTCTGGGTAGGCAGAAGAAATAGATGAGTGCCAGAGGTGGGGAGGAACACTCTGTGGAAGGGTCCAGCAGGCCCCCATGGCCTCACACACCCAGGAAGGGCCAAAGGAACAGGACTAGGGCAGTGACTGAAGTTAACATTCATATGTAAAAATGTCATGAGTTCTAGACCTTCCTTCTATTACGTGGATTCCAAGAAGGCCCATGCCAGCAGCCAAGCCTCTTCTCAGATGTGAGAGTTCCGTACGGGAGTTTCCCCCCAAGGACCATCTCTGCTCTATCCACTCCTCACACCTGAGGTCATTCCAGGCAGAGCTGAAGCCACTCCCCAGCCCTCCCAGGCGAGGCCTGCCTCTCCTCCGGCCTGTGTGCAGCATCCAGCGGCCTGCCTCACCCCACCACCGCTGCTCATCCCCAGGTCCCTCCTGGCTGCTCCATCTGCCTGTGTGGCTCCTGACTCGGCTCTCCCCTCCCCGGCCATGCCTCCTGCTTTCTCTGATCTTCTTTCTGTGCCTCTGGCTTTTCGCCATTGCTAATATGGCTCCCAGGATGACCCCTTTAACCCGGAGCAAAGTGGACCTTCATGAAGGTTTCATGGCGCATAAACTCTAACAGAGTCCGAAAGGGCTCTGTGGGAGGTAAGAGGAAGCTTCCAGGTGGGTATGCTCTCTGTCCAGGAGCAGAGTCCGGTCTTGTCTCTCTGGGGCAACAATTTCCGCTCTCGAGATCCACTCTCGGCCAGCTTGTGAACTGCTCACAGTATAAAACAGAACTCCCGGACTGGCCAATGCTTGTTGTTTCTTTTTCCTGTGTGGGGCTCTCTGAATCTTGGTTGGGGCTGCCCCTTCTGCAAGGATTAGCACCCCTGAGAGTGGTAAGGGCTCCCCCTTTACAACTTCTGGGTATCTAAAAATAAGTCGGGTAGCCTAGCAAGCCTAGAGGGCAGAGAGTAAGGGACATGTCCCCCAGGGCAGGGCACTCTGGTGTGAGCTACTTTTTCCTGAAGAACTCCACAGCGAGGTAAGCCTGCAGAGGGCTGCTGCTCGGCTCTGCCTGGGCATCTGCAGTGTTCTCCAGCTTCCAACTAGGGAGTACCAGCAGGTTAGATAAATGCTCCGAAAGTATTGACTTGCTTAGCTCTACGCAAGGGGAAGGCTGGCCGGCCAGCACTGGCCCCAGATCTCTGAGGAGCGCAGAGTGGGGTTTCTATGTCCGGGGCTTCTTCCCATTGCCAATCCTGTCCTTCCACAGCCACCACCAAAGACAAACTCTTCATGCTTGGTCTCAGCATCACCTAAGCTGGGGCAGGGCTGCCACACCCTGACGTCGGCCATCAGCCCTTCCTGCGCTTGGGGCAGCTTCCACACCAGCACCAGAGCAGGGAGGATGCACTTCAGAACGGGCTGAAGGAATTACAGAAATGAACACAAACTGCAGGTGCCCTGAGCTAGCAAAAGAGCAGGTGTCTTGAAGGGATTTAGACGTGCAGGTGTGAGCCACAGCCGAGTTTTGGGGTGAGGTGGGCAGGGTCCAGCTCCGCTGCAGCTGGAATCCAGAATGTCAGGGCAATCGGGAAGTGAGAGGGAGGGTGGTGTTGGAGTGTGGGGGGACCTTGCCAGGGGTGACGATGCAGCTCTGACAAACAAAAACAGACCAGCAGTCACACGTCAGTTTCACATTAAGCAACAAAGCCCACTGTTTCCAGTAAGTGCTCCTACAAAGTCTCAAGCATGTGTCTGCGAAGACTGTTCAATGAAATTCAGAACAGTATAACTTTCCTTTATTGCCTTTATTGTATCCGGTAACCCTCCTCAGCGACGGGAAGGGAAAGTTTTCCAGCTGTGGGGACATATTGGCAGGAGGGGCCAGGAGCAGGTGACAGTGAGACCCTGGGACAAGGCAGCTGCTCGCTGGGCAGTATGGCGGTGGCCTGGAGCCTGCAGTCGATGTCCTGAGTGCCCTGTGGAAGGGGGGCATGGGTACAGTGGTGAAAAAGAGAAAGGACATGTCTCATAGTCAGCTTGGCACAGGGGCAGAGGAGGAAGCAGAAGGGCCGGTGTAGCACCGAGTCCAGGAAGCCCTGAGGCAGGATGCTGGCACTTGAGGGGGTGCTAGAGCATTGCCCCCGACCTCCAAGGTGTCAGTATCTGTTTCGTGAAGGAGATGGGACCTGATCAGTCTTTTCTCTAGACCCCGAGGAAAAGGTGACACTGAGTGACGTTTGCTTCTCCTTTGGGTCTGCCCTCACACGTGCACGGGTCTGCATACCGTCTTCTCCTCACAGGTTGCTTTTCCTCGGAGACAAGTGTTACCTCTGTAACCAGCATAAAGGGTCATGAAAGTCATTACCTAGTGCCCTCATTACTGAAGCGGTAAACTGAGGCCCAGAAGAGTGAAATGACTCCTCAAAGTCACACCTCAGAGACACATCTAGAACCTTCCATGGTGAGCACAGACACGCCCCACATTCGGATTTTACCTTCTCTGTGTCTGGCTTCCCATGTATAAAATGGATTAACTGGGAGGCTGGTGACTGTGGTGTCTTCTGCAGCTGGGTGTTCAGTAGGGTTGGGGAGGGGGGGGGGTGTTAAGTGTATTTATTATTTATTATTATCATGTGCACGCATGTCATGGTGAACGTGTGGAGATCCAAGAACAACTTGCAGGAGATGGTTGTCTCCCCCACCATGGATGCTGGGGACTGAACTCAAGGCATCAGGCTTTCACAGAATGTGTTTTTACCCACCGACACATCTCTGGCCCAGAACCAGCTAATTTTTTTTGTTTAGTCCAGGAGATGGGGCTCTTCAGAGGCTCCCACGGGCTGGGAGGCAGAGAAGGTGGGAAGATCTTCCTCCATGATCCATGTCTGGCTTCTGTGAGGGAAGGGGACTGTGGGGCCGCCAGAACCTAACTGTAGCTCCAGTCTGAGGACATTTCCATCAGGACGGTATCTGCGTGTTTACCCACAGAGACCACGGGGGTGTCACATGACTCGTGGGAAAGTGCCTGCATAGCATACTCACCGTGCCCAGGCCTGCCCAGGCCTGCTCAGACCGGCCACAGGAGGCGCCGCCTTGGGGAGGGTGGTAAAGGGGGAGTCACCTGCCATGCTCCCCCAGTGGGAGCCGTTAAATGGCTGCTTGCTTCCACGATGGGTGCTACACCAAAGTGTCTCCCCCAGCCACACGGCATGTGAATTGAGCAAAGATATTGCTTATTAAAAGATAACACATGGGAGCTGGAGAGATGGCTCAGAGGTTAAGAGCACGGGCCGCTCTTCCAAAGGACCCAGGTTCAATTCCCAGCACCCACACGGTAGCTCACAGAATGCAAACAAAACACCCATACAAATAAAATAACTAATAACTAGATTTTTTTTAAATTAAATATAACACAGGGGAGGCCTGGACATGGTGACGCACCTGTAATCCTTAGCTCTCCAAAGGCTGAGGCAGGAGGATCATGAGTTTGAAGCTAGCTCGTGAGATCCTGCCTCAGAAGAAACCAACAAAACAGACAAACAAAAAAATTTATGTGTGTTGTGGAGAAGACTGAGGTCAAGGGTCATGCAAACAGAATGCCCGTGCTTTGCTGTCATCTGTATGTGCTTTTTAAGTGTCTGCTCTGCCTAGGCAGGTCTGAATTGCCTGCAATCTCTGTCTCTGTCTCTGTCTCTGTCTCTGTCTCTCTGTCTCCCCTCCTCCTCTTCTTCTCTCTCTCTCTGCTTTTTTTTTTTTTTTTTTTGGTTTTTCCAGACAGGGTTTCTCTGTGTAGTTTTGGAGCCTGTCCTGGATCTCGCTCTGTAGACCAGGCTGGCCTTGAACTCACAAAGATCCGCCTGGCTCTGCCTCCCGAGTGCTGGGATTAAAGGCGTGCGCCACCACCGCCCGCTTTCCTCTCTCTCTTTAAAAAAAAAAAAAGTGAAGTATATAAATACTACAGAAAATCTGACAGTAAAGGGAAGAATACATATAACCCCCCTCCCTTTTTTTTTTTTACAAAAAACTTTAATGTATTTCTGCTTCCAATTTTTAACATTCTTACATATTTTAACAGCCTGTTCTGTCAATGAGCTAGGTACCATTTACATTCTGTTGTTTTATTTGCTCTATTAAGCATCTTCAATATTACATATCTTTAAAATTAAAGATATTTGTGTGTTTGTGTGTGTGTGTGTGTGTGTGTGTGTGTGTGAGAGAGAGAGAGAGAGAGAGAGAGAGAGAGAGAGAGAGAGAGAGAGAGATCTCCTGCAGCTGGAGATGCAGGTAGTCATGAACCATCACAACCTGGCCAAACCTTGTTTGATCTCAGAAGCTAAGCGAGGTCAGGCCTGGTAGTGCTTGAATAAGAGACTAATTTCACCCCCTTTAAAAAAATCTTGTGTACTACACCTACTCAACCCTCCTTTCTCCCCATCCTTCTGCAAACACATCTTTTGCCACCACAAGAATTTTGTCCTTTGAAGAGGTGTTTTGTTTTTTTTGTTTTGTTTTTTTTTGTTGTTTTTTTTTTTTTTTTTTTTGGTTTTTCGAGACAGGGTTTCTCTGTGTAGCTTTGCGCCTTTCCTGGAACTCACTTGGTAGTCCAGGCTGGCCTCGAACTCACAGAGATCCGCCTGGCTCTGCCTCCCGAGTGCTGGGATTAAAGGCGTGCGCCACCACCGCCCGGCCTCTCTTTCTTTTTAAATCCAGCAAAGACCAATACTTTATAAAAACACCTCTTCGGCCGGGCGGTGGTGGCGCACGCCTTTAATCCCAGCACTCGGGAGGCAGAGCCAGGCGGATCTCTGTGAGTTCGAGGCCAGCCTGGACTACCAAGTGAGTTCCAGGAAAGGCGCAAAGCTACACAGAGAAACCCTGTCTCGAAAAACCAAAAAAAAAAAAAAAAAAAAAAAGAAAGAGAGAAAGAAAGAAGGAAGGGAAGGAAGAAAGGGAGAGAGAAGAAAGAAAGAAAAAGAAAGGAAGGAAGAAGGAAAGAAAGAAAGAAAGAAAGAAAGAAAGAAAGAAAGAAAGAAAGAAAGAAAGAAAGAAAGAAAGAAAAAGAAAGAAAGAAAGGAGAGAGAGAAAGGAAGGAAGACAGGAAACCAGCCCGAGCCCCGTCTGCGATACAGGACACAAGGGCACTGTCCGGGGGAGTGCCGTGGCCTGCCAGCGTGTTTATCAATACACTGACTGATAAATCATAAGGCGAGAACACCCACGATCCATTCTTTAAAGACGACTGGGAGGAAATGACCCGCTGGTTTTCTTACTCACTCAACAGAAAAAGATCAGAGTCAACAGGAGAGATCAAATATTTGCTTTGGGGCTTTCAAATGCACAGTAAGTGATTAACTGAATGATTGTGTAAACCTTTTGTCCCGTCTGATAAAGGAAATGGATTGTTTTTATGTCTTCTGCAGTGCTGGGTATTGAACCCGGGGCTCACGTGTGCTAAGCACAAACTCTACCCCTGGGCTACACTCCAACGGGGAGAATTCTAAATGCAGGTGTGAAATGGGGTTCAGGAGGGCAGGGGGACTCCATCTCTAGTTATCAAAGAAATAAAGATAGATACATTGTTTTCTCAGGAGTTTTAAGGGAAGCTGTGGACTGCAATCTTCAAACTTATTTAATGTTTACGGGTTTTGTTTTAACTTTGTATGTATGAGTTGTTTGCCCACATGAATGTAAGTGCGCTGGTGCCCAAGGAAGCCAGCAGAGGGCGCCAAATCACCTGGAGCGGGCTTAACAGCAATTAGTTGTAAGTGGCGTTGTGGATGCTGGGAACTGAACCCGGGTCCCCTGCAAGAGCAGCCAGGACTCCTAACCACTGAGCCATCTCTCCAATCCTGGTTTGGGGAGTTTTTTGGTGACAGAGCTTTGTTATATATTCCAAGCTGGCTTTGAAGTTGCAACAATCCTCCTGCCTCAGCCTCAGTGTTGAGATTAAGGTATGTGCCACCACAACAAGCTAAAAATATTCTTTTAAAAAAAAAAGAAAAAGATTAATTTGTATTACTTTTTATTAGTGTGTGTATGTGTGTGCACAAATGTGTGGGTGTCCTCAAATGCCAGAAGAGTGTCAGTCTCTTTCTGTGTGTGTGTGTATGTGTGTGTGTGTGTGTGTGTGTGCACAAATGTGTGGGTGTCCTCAAATGGCAAAAGAGTGTCAGATCCCACGGACCTGGAGTTCTGTGTGGTTGTGAGCTGCCTGCTATGCGTGCTGGGAACTGAACCTCCTCTAGGAAGCAGCAAGTGCCCTAACCACTGAGCTGTCCCGCCAGTCCCCAGACATTCTTACTGGTGAATACAGGAAGACGCCTTTTTAGGTACACTTTAAAACCAATCAGTGGCCCCACATGCTGACACCCAAGAGCCACTTCTGCGAGGCCACGATAACAGGTCAGCTCTAGACGCTCTGCAGGTACACCGAGCCAACCAAGGAGCGGGGGGCACTCACTGTCCAGCTGAAAATACAAACCTGCACGATGAAGAAGGCTAACTAACGCCTGGCGGAGAGGGGCCCTTGAACTTGGGCTGTGTGGTGCAGACCCAGTTTAGCCAGCGGGAGCTCTGAAAGGAGCACAGGCCGGGGGTGGGGCCACTTGGGAAAGCGCCTTTGTGACTGGCTTCCTGTCACCCATCTGGCTGAAGGCCGCTCCTGAATCAGAAGCCATCGACACCTGCTTGATGGGTGAGTCGGCTTGGAGGTTCTTACAGAGCCCAAGCCCAAGTTCCTGTCTTCCAAATCAAACTAGCATTAAAGTCTGTGCTTTTCTTTCTTTCTTTCTTTTTTCCAGAAACTCAGAAGCAGTATAGGTGCATGGGTGCATGCTTGTGTGTGTGTGTGTGTGTGTGTGTGTGTGTGTGTGTTATATGTGTGTTTATATGTATATGTGGTGCGTGTGTGTGTGCATGTGTGTGTCATATGTATGTGTGGTGAGTGTGTTATGTGTGTGTTATATGTATGTGTGGTGTGTGTGTTTATATATATATGTGTGGTGTGTGTTATACGTATGTGTTATATGTGATGTATATGTGTGTCATATGTATGTGTAGTGTGTGTTATATGTGTGTGTTATACTTATCTGTGATGTACATGTGTGTGTTACATGTATGTGTGTTGTGCATGTTGTGCATGTGTGTGTTATATGTATGTGTATTGTGTGTGTGTGTTATATGTATTGTGGGTGTGTTATATGTGTGTGTGGTGTGTGTGTTATATGTATGTGTGTGTGTGTGTGTGTGTGTGTGTGTGTCTCGAATGCACACCTCCTCCAGCATGTGTATGGAGGTCAGAGTTAGTCCTCCCCTTGATTCTGAGGCAGGGTCTCTTGTTTCTGTACCAGGGCTGTGCACTGGGCCGTGAGCTTTGGGACGATTCTCTTGTTTTCTCCTCCTACCCCCGCATGGGACGCTGGAAGTACAGGTGTGGGCACAGCATCCATCTTTTTACTGAGTTCCTGGCATCTGAGCGAAGGTATTCAGACGTCCTCCGCCAGGGCTTCTGCCCACTGAGAGCCCTCTACCAGGCCTGGGATGGTGTTTGTTTGTTTTTTTAGTGGGAGAAATTCACTTTATTCACAGGTAGGCAAGACCCAGTCTAATGCCTGGAGACGGTCCATCAGCCCCACCCATATGCCCCTCTGTGTGTGTGTGTGTGTGTGTGTGTGTGTGTGTGTGTGTGTGTGTGAGAGAGAGAGAGAGAGAGAGAGAGAGAGAGAGAAAATAGTCTTCTAAAACCTGTCACATGAGCATTTGAGTGATCTTTTTGTTGTTTATTTTTGAGATCGTGTTTTAATTATAAATGGTCCCCTTCCTTACCTCCCTCCAAACCCTGACAGACACCCCTTGCTACTCTCCCTCAAACCCATGGCCTCTTTTTCCATCAATTGTTCTTGCATGCATATATGTATTGGTATATACAAATATATTCCCAATACAACCTATTGAGTCCACATAATGTTACTTGTAGGTATGTTTTCAGAACTGACCGTTTGGCACGGGACAACCAACTGGTGTGCTCTCCCCCGGGGAGGGCCACCTCTCCCACTCTCGGCTTTACTCGGCTGTCTGTGGTTCTTTGTGTGGAGTTGTGTAGGGCTGAGGCCTCCAGGGCCTCTTCCCTGTGCTGTTTGTTGGTGTCCTTGTTCTGCACACAGTCACGTTGGTGAGGCTTTACGGGTGTAGCTTCCGCTGTTACTAGGAGATTTCAAAGATACTTCTTAACTGCCATATTCACTCTGAGGAGGCCACTTACCTCCTTCAGCAGCCCAGAGGTGGAGCACATCTTCTGCTCGGCTAGGTAATAAGGTCTCCCACACACACTCATGTCTGATGTACAGGACACCAGGCTCCAGCTCCACTCTGTCACTGGTGATGTGCTGCCAAGGCTGTACCCACGACCCCTAGGGTGGGGCAAGGGCAAGGCATGGTGAGGAGCTCCGGGTTAGGGTTTCCAAGGGCTCCCTGGCTCACCAGGGGAAGGGCTTCTCAAAGTTGTAGCTGCTTGGACAGAAATATCATGGCACTGAAAAGGTCTTCTTACAGTGAGAGAGGGTATATTTTGCCTTCACTTTCCTGTCCTAAATAAACACTTTTTTGACACACAGTACAGTGGAGGTGTCTTCACACACTTGTCCCAGATCTCCAGCCAGTTAGGCATATTCCTGTAAGTAACATGATGTTACCTCAAACCTTCTAATTGCACACGAGACATCTCTCATTTTCACAAGTTTCTCCTGGCCACCTGTATTCTACGTGTTGAACTTGAGGACCCTTTATTGGGAATGGCTACACATTTCTCAAATTCACCATCAACTGGGGTTTCACAAACATCATCTTTCACAGCCCGTAACAGGGCCCCAGACCTTAGCACAACTGACTCCATGATGGAGGTGCCATTCAGACTGTAAAACTCAGCATGTAGACAGCACCACCTGCCAATCTAAAAGCAAAGACCCAATCCACCAAAGCCATAGCTCTGGGAAAATATCTAAATGTACTAACCTTGCTTTTTAGCTTCTGTAGTTCTGCTTCTGGCTGACTGTTCTTGGTACTGAAGTATGTCAACCCAGAACATGATTTTTTTTTGCTTTGAGTTCACCCTGAGAAAGGCTCAGTGCTACACTGGGATCCTGGACACCCACTGTAGCCACCAGCCAGCTAATAAAGATTTTCTATTGGCTTAAATCCATGTCTGAGCAGTCTTCTCTGGTGACTATCCCACAACCATTTGGAGGCCCCAGCAAGACACCAGAGACCAGACTTAGAGACATGGGGGTCTCAGAGCCCCTTGGAGGGAGGAAGAGTGAAGTGGGTCAGGGGACTCCTGGGGGTGTGCAACCTGAGATGTGTTCAGGTCCCTGGGGTTCCCTTTGACCAATCACGCCTAACACTTGGGGGTGGGGGCGGGTCTGACACTTCCACCCCAAAAGGAAACAAATTAGAGAGTTGCCTGGTCTGTCACCTCTGAGGTAAGTCTGGCTAAGGTGTCCTCTGTTTGGACACACAGGAGAGGTCAGAAGTGGCTGCTGATCCGGTGTATGGGAACCATGAGAGATGTCACTGGATCTTCCCTGTCTATTCAGGTATATAAATGTGTGATGGCCACCCCTGGTTGTCTTTACTCTGTGTGTGTGTGTGTGTGTGTGTGTGTGTGTGTGTGTGTGTGTGTGTGTGTGCACGTGTGCGCGTGCACATACATTTGTCTGTCTATCTCTTTGTCTATCTGTCTTTCTATGTGTTTCTGTCAGTTCTGTTTGCCTGTATTGACAATGGGTTTCTCTGGTGTGAGAACACCTGACTTAAGACCTATGCCCTCTCCTGTTGGGGATCTGAATCCTTTTGTCTCTTCCAGGTTTCCCAGAGAACCCCCCACAAGAA
This sequence comes from Peromyscus californicus insignis, assembly GCF_007827085.1. Classification (NCBI taxonomy): domain Eukaryota; kingdom Metazoa; phylum Chordata; class Mammalia; order Rodentia; family Cricetidae; genus Peromyscus; species Peromyscus californicus. Next base: position 15,263,281 of record NW_026294458.1, on the reverse strand, counting down.
GAAAAGAAAAGAAAAGAAAAGAAGAGAAGAGAAAAGAAAAGAAAAGAAAACACTGTCTTTCCGACTCCAGGAGCAGGAGCACTTGCTTGTTATGCTCCTTGTTTCCTGTTCATGCTCAGGGTTGGTCCTTGTGTGGAGGTGGGGAGAGGCCAGACTTCTCATCCAGGGACCTGTCATCTAAGTGGAATGGGCACAGGGAGGAAGAAATAGTTTCCCCAGGCAAGTGTAGGCAGAGTTTTTCTTCAGGATCACTGGCTCCCCAATAATCACACAGAGACGTATTATTAATTATAAATGCACAGCCGATAGCTTAGGCTTGTTACTAACTAGCTCTTACAACTTAAAGTAACCCATATTTCTTTCTTTTTTTTTTTCAAAATTGCAAGGTTTTAAATTTTTATTTATTTTTACTTTATGTGCAATGGTGTTGTGCCATGGGTGCCTGGTCCCCTAGAACTGGAATTACAGACAGTTGTGAGCTGCCATGTGGGTGTTGGGAATTGAGTACCAGGTCCTCTGGAAGAACAATCAGTGCTCTTAACTACGGAACCGTCTCTCCAGCCCAAATTAATCCATATTTCTTATCTACACTCTACCATGTGGCAGTACCTTTTGTCAGCACCGTGTGTTCATCTTGCTTCTCTCCATGTCTCCTAGCAACTCTGCCCTCCTTCTTCCCCATGCTCTCTTTTAGTCCCGCCTAGCCTAAGCTTTACTACCTAGCTATTGGCCAGTCAGCTCTTCGTTAAACCAATGAGAGTAATACATATCCACAGCAGGTGAGCATTCCAGGTGAGCTCCTGTGCTGAGCAGCCCCAGGGAAGAGGGAAAGTCCCCCTGGACTGAACCTGAACTGAAGGAAAAGAGAAAGTTCCATTCTTTTCTCTTTCATGATTTATGTCTTCTTTTCAACCAATGATCTGTATAGTTGAAAAACTCAAAACCCCACCATTATCTAAAACAAACCTGGGTTGGGCAGTCGGAGGATTGATGCCAGACGGTGCAGCACCGGGTTAGACATCTGGAGGTTCACTCCAGCAGCTGTGGGGGCGTCTGGGCCATGACCCCAGTTCTTGAGGTCAGGTCTGTACTCCCTCCAAAGGATCCACACCACCTACCCATGCTGGTCTGCCAGTGGGGGTCCAGTTAGCAGCAAATATACCTCGAGGACCCGGGCAGAAGTAGAATGGAAACTATGAATATAATTTTAAATGTTCTATTAACCACATTAACTTAAAAAAAAAATAGGTGAAATCAATTTTAATAATTCTTCTTTAGCCCAGTCTATCTAAAACATTATCATTTCAACACTCATGATATAAAAATTATGAGTGAAGCCGGGCGGTGGTGGCGCACGCCTTTAATCCCAGCACTCGGGAGGCAGAGCCAGGCAGATCTCTGTGAGTTCGAGGCCAGCCTGGGCTACCAAGTGAGTTCCAGGAAAAGGCGCACAGCACACAGAGAAACCCTGTCTCGAAAAACCAAAAAAAAAAAAAAAAAAAAAAAAAAATTATGAGTGAGACATCTTATGCTCTTCTCACAGGGGGTCTTTGACATCCAAGTGTATTTCACTTATCCACTCGGGGTCTGGTCTAGCCATATCCAAGTGGCAACAGCAGCTGCCAGACAGGACGAAGGAGACCTCTGCAGTGCCCGAAGAGCAAGCCCACAGCAGGAAACAGCTGGACATGGTGCCCTGGGGATCGAGCATGTCCCCAGCTTGCTTAGCCATCTTCCCCCAGCTACCCGGGGTCAGGTGGAGGCTCCTCCCTTGGTCCCACTGGGACTTCTCAAAGGGCTGCCATTCTGGGGTACAAAAGGGCTCTGCCACCTTTCTCCAGTGGCCCCATCTCCTGGGGAGTAAGCCCCTCTCACCCCGAGGCTGTTCACCGTCTTCTCTGCAGCCCCTCTAGGGGAATTTGTTCAAAGTGAATCCATCTGTCGTCGACCAAGCCAGGCCCTAGGTATAGGAGGCAAACGTGGTTCCCGCCCCTGGGGCGCTCGGTCTCCAGGGAGCTTCTCCCCACACCTCCCACACCCGAGCCTCCTCCCTTCCTCCCTTCTTACATTTCCTTCCTTCCTCTCCCAGGCTTCACGCCTGATCAGCCCCCCTGACCAGCCACGCTACTTTAGATTTAGTTTCTATTTCAGAGTTTGGCCTGGTCCCTCCTCATCCTGGGGAGGTTTCTGAGGTGTATGAGTCACTTGCCTCAAGGATCACGGGGTGGCAGAGATGATGGGGTCACCAAGAGGATAAGGAGGAAGTCTGGACGGCCCAGCAAGGTCACAGTGTGGGGGCCCTGTAGCCTCTCGATCGCCGCCGTTCTGGAATGACCCACACTGAGCTTGTCCCGAGAATGACACTCACCTAACGCGGGGAAGGACAGAAAGACTCCCCATCTCCTGTCAGCCTTTTGACTGAGATCCAGGGTCGTGTGTTGGTGTCAATTTAACATCTGACAAGTACCACACACCCCGGGATAAGATAGTCAGCGGATATTGGAGCAGGGAGAAGAAGCGGGCGGAAGCCGCAGGCACTCTCCCAATGGTGTCGCTGTGTCCCCACGCGGCGGCAGGGTGAGGGACTCTGCAGGGGCCAGGGGGCAGTGAGCATGGCTCCCAGGGCCATCCATCGCCTTCTGAGTCCGTCCGCATCTTTACACTTTCCCAGCAGCTCGGCATGGCTGATGGTCAAAAGGCCAATAGCTAAAGATGTTGGAGGAGGTGGTGGGGACCTAAGCCAGGGCCTGGCACGTACTAAGCCCAGGCCGACATCCTGAGTCTCCACCTCCCGGTAAGCACTGTAGTTCTCTTAAGAGAGTTCAAGGGTTCACTGAGCCAACGATCTTGCTGGGTCTATGGTACAGGTGCAGCCTGGGGAGTCTGAGAAACCTGCCCTTGCCTCGTGCGTGAAGACAGAGTGTTCCAGGCAGTCACAGCCTAGAGACCCAATGTTCCCAGCCATGACACCGGTGAGACAGCCATGGGAAGGGACTTCAGGTTATCAGGCCCTCTGCAGCCCTGTGAACCCTGTCACACGTTTCTGGAGTGGTATCCTCCTCCTCGTACCTCCCGGGCAGTGACAGGGCAGAGAGGCATGCACAATCTTCCCTAACGGTCGGGGCCACCGGGCGCTCCTCTCTGCCGCCTCCTCCTCCTTCTCTCAGGTTCAGGCTTGCGTGGTAGGCTCAAGCCTCTCTCCTCTCCCTCCTGGTTTTCTCTCAAGTCCCCTAAGCGTGATCTTCAGCATTAACCCCAACTTCATGACTACTTAGAAGCTCTGGACCAACACAGCCAATCATGCACTTTCACATACCCTCAGCCCCGCCAAACACGGGGGTCCCCTGGGGAAGCATGTGATTATCCCCAAGGAAGAAAGACAGACAGGACACCCCTGTAGGAAAGCCCCAGCAGAGCACCCCCAAGCCAGGCATTCCCCAGCAGGGAACCTGTGGGAGCCCAGCTCCCACCTTTTCCAGGGTTCTTTTTTTTTTTTTTTTTTAAATTTATTGATTGATTATGTATACAGTGTTCTGCCTACATGTATGCCTGCAGTCCAGAGGAGGGCACCCGATCTTATTATTACAGATGGTTGTGAGCCTCCATGTGGTTGCTGGGAATTGAACTCAGAACCTTTGGAAGAGCAGCCAGTGCTCTTAACCACTGAGCCATCTCTCCAGCCCTTTTCCAGGGTTCTTATGATGAGGAAAGGGATAAGAAACTTTTAGCCAGGCAGTGGTGGCTCACGCCTTTAATCCCAGCACTCGGGAGGCAGAGGCAGGTGGATCTCTGTGAGTTCGAGGCCAGCCTGGACTACCAAGTGAGTTCCAGGAAAGGCGCAAAGCTACACAGAGAAACCCTGTCTCAAAAAACCAAAAAAAAAAAAAAAAAAAAAAAAAAAAAAAAAAAAAAAAAAAGAAAGAAAGAAAGAAACTTTTAGATAGAAAGATAACGAGGAGGAGAAAGAAACACAGGGCAGCTTCAGGAGGATCTGGATCAATACCCAACGGCCCCTTCTGCCTCTTCAAAGGGCTTTTTATCACAATGCCCAGGAGCGGGGGCAAAAGACCTCCCCCTTGCTAGATCAAAGCAAGCCGCAGAGCCAAGTGCAGACCCTTCCAAACACTTAGTAACCACACCCGTGGTCAAATCATTCCCTTATGCAGCCCTGCTGGGTAAAGCAAGCTCAGATTCTCAGACCCTGAGTAAATTCTCAGTAGGAAACCTCTGTGGGTCTCTACAGGAACCCCCAAGCAAGGTGCTCCTAGCACAGCACTCCAGCTCTCTGGCTCAAGCTCGTGGGAGACCCTCCAGCAGGCAATGTGCTTCCCTTCGCCTCCCAGTTCGGCCCTCACCTCCGCGTCTTGGTATTTCTCGTGGATACCCGCCAAACTGCCATCCTTCAAACCCTGGCTCAAGGTCAAGTTCATCATTTAAAGCACCGCCGTGGTCGAATCCTGGCGGCTTGTCAGGACTGCGTGGAGCACCTTTTTTAAAAAGGTCTGGCTAAGGCTGTCATCACAGAACTGGCCACCAAGCCTGCCGATCTGAGTTCATGCAATCCCTGGTCGGAGGAGAGAACAGACTCCCACCACAAATTCTGACCTCCACACGTGCACTGAGACATGTGCACCACCACACCACCACCCCCCAGAAAATAAATAAATGTAGGACTGGAGAGTTGGCCCAGTGGTTAAGAGCATTTATTGCTCTTGCATAGGATACAATTTCAGTTCTCAGCAACCTTTTGACAGCTAACTCTCAGTCTCTAGAGATCTGGCGCCATCTTCTGGCCCCCTCGGGTACTGCATGCATGTGGTGCACAGTCATGCATGCGCAAAAACACTCACACACATTAAAATAAACAAATCTTTTTTAAAAAAAAAATAATAATAAGTCTGACTGTCTCCAAAGAGACCAGCATCTCTGAGATGTGGAGCCCAGCAGTGGACTGTTTATCCTCAGGATCAGGAACCACATGGAAGTATCTGGGGCAAGCTGAAAGAATCCCATTGCTCTAATTTAGGATGTTGCCATAGCTCTTTCAACCTCAGCTTCTTCACCTGTGAAAAGGAGCTTGTCATGGTTGTCCCCTGTGGATGTTCTGAGAGAGGAGGTCAGCATCCAGCAGTAGCCGAGTGGCTGGGTCTCAGCTGCCGTCTTTCAAGTCAGACAGACACTGGCAGTATCAGGGAAGGTATGGGTGGTAGCCATGCAGGGCCATGGGGCCCTCCCCAGGGGCTCCTGGAGCTCACATGCTTGAGGAGGACATAGACAGCAGAGAACAAAGACATCTGAGTCCCAGTCTTAAAGGATGTACGTGCTTCTTCTCTTCATTCCGGAAGAGGACGTGAGAAGAATGTTCAGGAAAGAGCAGAGGAATGCCCAGGGCTAGTGAAGGGCCAAGGAGGAAGGTTTGCTGGCAGCATGCCATCTGAGCTGGACACAGGTACTTCTGCTTCCTGGGGCCCACGTGGAGTGTGAGAGCAGCCAACGGACTTACGATCTGGCTGCAGGCCTCTGCGGCTCGGGGTGAGGCTGAGGAAGGGGGCCTGAGACTGCTCCATCCACCCACCAACCCAGGCTCCGCAGGCCTTGAGCAAGAGCATTGTTGGAACATCATCTATAAGGGAATCTTCAGAGAGGATAAACTAAAGAGAGGACACACACACACACACACACACACACACACACACACACACACACACACACACCTGTGTACCCACACCCACACACACCGTGCACTCACATGCACTCACATGCACACTGAACATGGATAACACCACCCCATGGGATGGGGCTCTGGATAAAACACACAGCAGGAAGTGAGCAGATGGCCAGTATCCATCTCTTTCTGTTTCTTGACAGTAAATGCTATGTGACCAGCCACCTCATGCTCTGCCCATCATGAGTGAGCTTTAACGCTCAAAGCTGACCCTAGGCATTTATCACAGCACCGAGAAAGTTAACCAATAGCTCAGATGAGGCACCCGGAGGCCCAGCAGCTCTCGGGCCCAGTTACCCCAGCTCCCTTCTGCCCACAGGAGTAAATGAGCCAAAGCGTAGTTACTCTTGACTGTTAGAAGGACCTGGAACAGAAACCAAGGGTCTGGCTGAAGGCCACCCCAGGTCCAGACCTGGCTTGCTCTCAGACTCACCAGCTGTGTGACCCCTTGAAGATGTCTGGTGGCCCAGAATTTTGGTTTTCTTAACCAAGGGGTGAGAAGGGCACTGGTATTTTAAGCTGTTGAGAGAATCCAGTAAATAGATGCAAAGTTCCGAGCACGGTCGGTCGGAAGAGCGTGCTTGGTCTTGGGGAGGGCAGTGGCCACCCCTAGGGGACAAGCTGGGAAATTCCAAGGCTATTTTTAGTAATCACAATGCCACAATTCACAAGAACAGAGCCCAGGGACCCCACCACACAGTCATGCCTGAGAAGAAATGCCCAGCCGTCTACGTGTCAAAGGAAAGTTTGGACGGGTTTTAGACAAACTGAATTTTCCAGGAACTCAACCATTGTGCAAACTGAGGGAGTTGTGTGTTTTGTTTGGCACGTCACCAAGAGCTGCTGACTTCATGGAAAATCTCACCCCGCACAGCACGGCCGCTGTGGTAGGGAGGTGACGGTGGGTGCTGGTCCCAGGCATCCACATTGGATCAGCAGTCTCTTGGGCACACACATCGGACCTCCTAACGGTTCTTCACCAGGGCTTCTCACACTCTAAGGTGCACTCCAGGGGGTCTCGTCGGAACACAAAGTTCCCCGTGGGAGGGCGGAGGTGGGACAAGGCCCTGGGAGCTCCCGTGTCTGCAGCCTGGTGTAGTGCGGGTAACAGGTAGAAGACTGACTTCATTAAAGGCTCTGCTTCCTCTCTTCCCCGTCTGGATGACAGGCACCATCTTGGGTCCAGTCCCCCAGTCCAGCGGACAGAGAGAGCAGAGCGCAGGTGGTTGGTGGGGTGTGTCTCAGAAACACAAGCGGGTCCACACCACGTCCACACCTGCAAGATCCCACAGAGGAGGAGTTGGAGCTGTGAGATTGTCACAGCCTAGGCCTCGGCTGGTGTCCTCCCTCTGGGGTGGCCCTGGGGTGGTCTTGGGAGAGCTCTCAAACTGAAGCAGGCGGCTGACGCATCTACCAGTGTGGTAGTTTGAATGTAATTGCCGCCATAAGCACTATTAGGAGGTGTGGCTTTGTTAGAATAGGTATGACTTTGTTGGAGGAAATGTGTCACTGTGGGGGCGGGCTTTGAGGTCTCATATGCTCAAGCTATGCCCAGTGACACAGTTCACTTCCTGTTGCCTGCAGATCAAGATGTAGAGCTCTCAGTTCCTTCTCCAGCACCATGTCTGCCTGCGTGCTGACATGTCCCACCATAATGATAATGGACCGAAACTGTAAGCCACCTCAATTAGATGTTCTTCCTTTCTAAGAGCTGCTGTGTCTCTTCACAGCAAAAGAAACCCTAAGACAACCAACCACTGAAAATCAGTGTCTAATTTCCTCCCACCCTGGGAACTCCAATTTGGTTCTCTTTGTGTGTGTGTGTGTGTGTGGTGTGTGAGGTATGTGTGTGTGGTATGAAGTGTGTGTCTGGTGTGAAGTATGTGTGTGTGTGTGTTATGAAGAGCGTGTGTGGTGTGAGGTGTGTGTGTATGTGTGGTGTGAGGTATGTGTGTATGTGTGTGAGGTATGTGTGCATGTGTGTGTGGTGTGAGGTGTCTCTCTGTGTGTAATATGTATGCAGTTATGCCTGTGCAGACAGAGGCCAGAGGAGGGTTTAGAATCTGCTCTATCATCCTCCACCTTATCCCCTTAAAACAAGGTCTCTCCCCAAACCTGGAGCTAGACCCTTGGCCAGGAGGACCCGGTCTACCCTGCCCACAGCACTGGGTTACGGACATATGTGTGAACATGCCCTTTTTTTTTTTTTTTTTGGTTTTCTGAGACAGGGTTTCTCTGTGTAGCTTTGCGCCTTTCCTGGATCTCACTCTGTAGCCCAGGCTGGCCTCGAACTCACAGAGATCCGCCTGGCTCTGCCTCCCGAGTGCTGGGATTAAAGGCGTGCGCCAGCGCCACCCGGCACATGCCCATTTTTTTATGTGGGTGCTGGGACTCAATCCCCCAGCCTATGCTTGCACAGCAAGTGTCCTGCCCCTCTAAGATCCCTTACCCTTGCCCGCTTTGGCTCTCTGACCTCAGCTGAGAGCTGTCAGCAGTCAGCCCGTGGGCGACTGAGGGAAGGGAAGGGAGGGGTCAGATGCGGGCTGGGGCGGCACACTGGCAGCCACTAGGAGCCATTTACTAATTTTTAAAATAGTTTATGGGGGGCTGGAGAGATGGCTCGGAGGTTAAGAGCACTGACTGCTCTTCCAGAGGTCCTGAGTTCAATTCCCAGCACCCACATGGTGGCTCACAGCCATCTGTAATGAGATCTGGTGCCCTCTTCTGGCCTGCAGGCACACATGCAGAAAGAACACTGTATGCATAATAAGTAAATAAATAAATAAAAATATTTTAGAAAAGAAAAATAGTGTATGGGGACAGACTATATCGTCTGTGAAATCCCATCACAGCATAGTAAAGGGTCTTTCCAAACAGGGGACAGGGAAAGATGACATGGGACTTAACAACCTGAGGACCTCTGTACAACCAATGGCGGCAGCTCCTAGTACCGGAAGTGGGAGTTCACCAAAGGAACAAGAATCCATCATATCCAGGCACTGGGTTAGACATCTGTAGGCCCACTCAAGCAGCTGCGGGGGTGTTCGCGCCGTGACCCCAGTTCTTGATCTTAAGTCTGAACCTCCCTCCAAGTGACCCACACCACCTACCTATGCTGGTCTGTCCGTGGTGGTCCAGTTAGCCGCAAGTGCCCCACAAGGGCCCAGCTGGGGCCTAAAGTTCCAGAGGAGACGGGCTTTTCTCCGACCAGTTAAGTCTATGGCTCAGAATCACCGGGATCCCCCCTGATTTTCTCTCTACCTTCCCTTTGCTGGGCCCCAGAGGAAGAAGTGTATAGTAGGGCAGAGAGACAGAAGCCATCACTTTTGGGTCAGACAGGTAGGAAGCCAAGCTGGACGCGGGTGAAGGACCGCGACAATGGAGCTGCCCAAGTTAGGGACCTCAGAAAGGTGTGCTAGTCCAAGGCCAGTGCATGGCTCTTACCCCATCAGAGGGGCTGAGACGGGAGCCCGCATCCCTGATTGGCCACTGGGTGGCACACATGTGAGACAGAGCCAGAGAGATTAAGCAGACCTGGAAATGAAGAGACATTGGAACCACAGTTCACAGAGGCAGATTAGGAGGTGTGCGTGGTCAGGGGTGTGGGAGATGGTTCAGTGATGGGGTGCTTGCCATGCCAGGGTAAAGACCCAAGATCCCAGATCTCATATAAAACCCCGAGTGCGGGCCAGAGTGGCCTCCATGCCCGATACCCTAAGCTCCATCCTGGGGACACACATGACGCAAGGAGACAGCTGACTCCAAGCTGTCCTCCACACTCATGCCATGGCGTTGCCTACGTACACACACACATAGAGAACTAAATGTAATTTTAATAGATTTTAAAGCTGGGCACAGCTGTGTGCAGCTATGACCCCAACACCGGGGAGGCAAAGATATGCAGGTCCCTGGAGCTGAGTGACAGTCAACCTAGCCAGATGGCTGGGCTCCACTCCAGGTTCAGTGAGAGACCCCATGTTTAAAAAAAAATGTGGCCGGGCGGTGGTGGCGCACGCCTTTAATCCCAGCACTCGGGAGGCAGAGCCAGGCGGATCTCTGTGAGTTCGAGGCCAGCCTGGGCTACCAAGTGAGTCCCAGGAAAGGCGCAAGCTACACAGAGAAACCCTGTCTCGAAAAACCAAAAAAAAAAAAAAAAAAAATGTGGAGAGCCACTGAAGAAGATATTGACCTCTGGCACCCACCCACACATGCACACACACACCTCCATACACACGCGTGAACACATACAGAGAAATGTGGGCCCTGAGTTACAATCACCAGCTAAAACAAATGAACACGCAAGAAAAGCCCTCCCCATGGGTCTGAAGCATGACTCTGAGTCTCAGAAGATAATAGGCACAGTGTCTACGTCCCAACTCAAAGCCACTTAATGCACTTAAAGCCAGGAAAGTCTGACATCCCACAAGAACAAACGTTTGACAGATAACTGCTACAGATGAAGCAGATGTCCGTTCCCCAACAGTCATGACGTCCATGCTCCAACAGAAGAAACACTCTCGAAGTGAACAGAAAGAGAAAGTTGCCGGGCGGTGGTGGCGCACGCCTTTTATCCCAGCACTCAGGAGGCAGAGCCAGGCGGATCTCTGTGAGTTCAAGGCCAGCCTGGTCGACAGAGTGAGTTCCAGGACAGGCACCAAAACTACATGAAGAAACCCTGTCGAGAGAGAGAGAGAGAGAGAGAGAGAGAGAGAGAGAGAGAGTCAGAGTCATAGCAGATAAATGAAATATTAAAAGAAGTATAATCAATGGGAAGGGACTCCATGGCTATGGGGCAGCTGTGAACCAAAGTCATTCCTGAGTTAATGGTTCTACATAGTGAGTGTGGAGAGTTGGACTATTGCAGATCTGAAGCCCAATTATCTCGGGCTCTCTTGAGCTCCTTTCTAGGCAGTCATTGGCCTAACATCTGTGTGGCTGTGTGGCAACCACATGAAACCTTTGGTGATGTAGGAACAGACCACTAGCTTCCACCAACGCAAAAGCCAAGAATGTCAGCAGACAGCACCTGAATCCTACAGCAGAGGTCTTCTCACTTTGCTATAAGCCGCCTACTTGAAAGTGCCTTGATGTATGGCTTTTTAAAAAAAAAAATCTGTAACTATATTTAAGAAAAAACAAACTTCATGAAACTACTTTTAAAGACAGGACTGAGAGCTGGGGGGTGGGAGCACATGACTCAAATCCCAGCACTCGGGAAAAAGAGGCAGGTGGATCTCTGTGAGTTCGAGGCCAGCCTGGTCTACAGAGTGAGTTCCAGGACAGGCACCAAAACTACACAGAGAAACCCTGTCCCAAAACACACACACCACACACACACACACACACACACACACACACACACACACACACACACACGCAGTAGCTTGTAATTAATTCATACCAATGCCCTTACTTTTATAAGATAATACATACATATGTGCACAGATAAAACTAACATCAGACTTCATGTAGTTTTCTCACTGTGCTCTGCTGACGGTCCGATTCCACAATGGGGTTACGACAGTCATAAAAAGAACAATAAAGACAATACAGTGGAGACCCAGGTACCCCAAGCGGAGTGGTACCAGGACTTCCTGGGGAGTGACTGCATGCTTCTGAGCCCTCAGGATCCCAGCACATGGCAGGGAGGCCACATGGCTCAGAACATCCCTCCTTCGGAGCCTCCGGACCTGTTCACAGAAACAGGCAGGAGTCTAACGTCCTTTCTCTTTACCGTGGACCCTCTCGGATCCCCATTTGCTACCAGAACCCCCATTCCCTCCCCAGTTTCCCTGGGTTTAGTCCCTAAAGCACCCATGGCCCTAAGCAAACAGGGTTTGGACTCCTTGTGGGGGGGGGGGATTTTGAGACAGGGTTTCTCTGGGTAGTAGCCCTGGCTGTCCTGGAACTCGCTCTGTGGACCAGGCTGGCCTCAAACTCACAGAGATCCGCCTGCCTCTGCTTCCTGAGTGCTGGAATCAAAGGTGTGCGCCACTACCGCCGGCTGGGTTTTGACTCTTAATTTTTTTTTTTTTCAAGACACAGTTTCTCTGTGAAACAGTCCTGGCTGTCCTGGAACTCACTCTTTAAATGGTTTTCTGGGCAATGACTTCATGCAATCCAAGCCCTCCTTCACGCTCAAATGTAGCTCAAGAATGCAGTGTCTCTGTTTTCGGATAGGTGGCGCTGCCGGCACAAAGGTGCAATTGCTTGGGGGTTCTCAAGGTGGATTGCAAATATCATTCAAGCAATCCTTGATGCACACAGAGCATCCAGATATAAGGTCTGGGAGCAAAGTCACCATCTAATACTACCAAAAACGAAGGGAGACTTGTCTAAGAGACGTTTTAGAAATGGAATACATTTAAAGAAAAGCCTCATGGTTTAGTCCTGGATCTCATCATTTTGTCCAAAACTTGTCAGCCCTGGGACGGCCTTTGAGAAGCTCAGGAGCAATTCTCCAAGTCCAAAGTTCTGTAAAAATTAACCTGCTTCAAATTAAAAACACCTTTTGCCTCCAAAGTGCAAGGGGGCTCGTGCTAGATTTCTCTTTCCTTTGGGCAACATTGGCTACTGTAAAGCAGATCCATCCAGTTTAAAGAGAGATTCTATCGTCTCTGTCTATAAAATAAAAGGAACCCAGCAGCTTCAGGACCGAGGCCTGGCATTCACCAGGATATGAGAAGCACCTTCAGTCTACACCCCCAAACAGAAAGAGACGGGGCTCGGGAACAAGACAGTCCACACTGCGTGTGAGCTAGCAGGTAACCTCTAAAAGAGGGCCACCCCCACCCCCCTTACCTTTCTGATGTTTTTCTTTTTTCTTTTTATTTTTCTCCGCTGGGAATTGGGGTTTTTTTGCTTTTTTTTTTTTTTTAAATTTAATGCCAAATGCCGTTTATTGAAAGAGGGAGGAGGTCTTAAATACAGGCTTACAGCACAATGGGAGAACCCTGGAGGGCAGAAGTTCGCTACTGATGTTTTACAATCTTGCATCTAAACTGTTAACGCCCATTATGCAGGATACACAGACAAGGAACTTCCCTTAAGCATTCAGGAGGGTGGAACCCGGGAGGGAATTAGCATAGGGAGGATATCAAGGTCAAGGTCAGCAAGCAAGGCAACAGTTACCCAAAATGGGGGCCAGGGACCCACAGGTCCCCATTTTACTAATAAATGAGTTTCTGACTTAGGTTGCGTGGGACGCCAGCAGGTTACCTTACCCGTCATGGAGACACCTGCCCAGGCCACACAGGTGCTCTGTCTTAGGTTGGTGAGCACCCCCCTCTGATGTTTTTTCTTATCTACCAAGTCAGCAGTCACGTTCTGGGGAGCCACCTCGCTGTGCACACAATGACTACAGAGCATTCACCATCTTGCCGTGATGACGTCACCCTTTCCCAGGGGCACAGACTCTCTATTCAGCTTGTGTTCTGTCAGCAGGGCTGACAGATTGCCCAACAAATCCTGAGTTGATTCCCCAGGTTGGTAAACCCAGATGCACACACAGAGATGCTGCACAAGCTGGCAGGTCGATTAGGCGGAAACCAGCAGGAAGGCCTGGAGTTTAGGAAACACGGCAAGAACAGTGCACTGTATTCCTGATCTTACACACACACACACACACACACACACACACACACACACACACACACACACACACACTGAGCTGCAGCTGCTCTGGCGTCCTGCCCTGCAAAAGCCTTTCTGAAACACACTCTTAGTGAGAGTCTTACATCCTGGCAACTCACACAGCAGTCATTTTTTTTTTTTTTTTGTCTTCTTAAATGCAGTTGAAAATTGATCTATATGATGTTTCTGGATGTAACAAAAGAACATTCTGTTGCCCAAAAAAAGGGGGGGGGGGAGTTAAGGGAAAATGGGAACAATAGAACTCAGCTTGGTGTAGAACAGCCAACATTTGATGCTAAGCTGCCAATTCCTAGGAAGAGGCAGGATTCGTTCAGTGGGTGCTTTTCTGTGGCCGGTGCATTAGACAACATGCTTCATCTTCCTGGTCTCTGGTCCCACAGCCATCATCTCCAGGTAAAGTAGCTCTTCCCTCCAGAAGCTCAGAAAGGCGAAATAACGTTTATTTTTATTATTTTATGCCTATGGGGGTTTCACCTGCATCCCCTGTCTGCACACCATGTATCTCCCTCATGCCTGCAGAGGTCAGATCAGGGATGGGATACCCTGGAACTGGAGTTACAGATGGTTGGGAGCTGCCATGTAGGTACTTGGAATTGAATCTGGGTCTTCTGGAAGAGCAGCCAGTGCCCTCTCTCCCTTTTAAAGATTTTATTTGTTTATTAAGAATCTCACTAGGTAGCCTTGACTGGTCTGGACCTTAGTATGTAGACCAGGCTGGCCTCAAAATGCACCTGCCTCTACCTCCTGAGTGCTGAGATTGAAGGTATTGTGCCACCATGCCCAGCTTACTTTTTAAAATTATACCTGTGTGTCCATATGTGAGTGTATACACATGAGTACAGGTGCCTGTGGAGACTAGGAGAGTTTTGGATACACTGGAGCTAGAGTTACAAACAGTTGTAATTCACTGTATGTGGGGTTGGGGACCTAACTCAGGTCCTTTGCAAGACCACTATAAAATCTTGAACTACTGAGCTGTTAAGGTCTTATAATAAAAAACCCAGTACAGATATTGGAATAAATGCTGAAAGATTAGAGAGACAAAGGAACAAGCTGTAACACAAATCTTAGAAGGTCTTATTAATAAAAACAAACCCGAGGCCAGGTATTGGGATGAACAAGCCACAGCTACCTCACCTCACCAATTCCTCAGCTGATCCTGTTTCCTCAGACTGGAAGCCTCTCAGTCCTCATCCAGAATGAATCTCAGTTAACTGCTGCTAAAAGTCGAAAAGCTTAACCAGCTCTAGTTCCTGGTCCTCATGCCTTATATATCTTTCTGCTTTCTGCCCTCACTTCTTGGGATTAAAGGCTCTTGTTACCACACCTGGCTGTTTCCAGTGTGGCTTTAAACTCAGAGATCCAGATGGATCTCTACCTCCTGAGTGTTAGGATTAAAGGTGTGTGCCACCACTGCCTGACCTCTATGTCTAATCTAGTGGCTTGTTCTGTTCTCTGATCTTGGGGCAAATTTTATGAGGGTACACAATATATCACCACGGAGCCGCTTCTCCAGGCCAGGTTAAATGCCTTTATTTTTTGTTTTTGGAGACAGGGTTTCTCTGGGTAACCCTGGCTGTCCTTGAACTCACTCTGTAGACCAGGCTGGCTTCAAATTCAAGGGATCCACCTGCCTCTGCCTCCTGAGTGCTGGGATTAAAGGCATGCGCCACCACTGCCCAGTGGTTAAATGACTTTTTTGAGATGAAGAAGAGCTGGAAAAAGATGCTGGGCCAGGTCTAAAGAGTTGGCTTAGCAGGTTAAGAGCACTCGTTCTTGTGAAGGACCCGGGTTCGACTCACAGCATACACATGGAGACTCACCACTTCCACGGACACCAGGCATGCATGTGGGGCACAGACACACATCCATGCAGGCAAAGCATTCGTGTGAATAAAATAAATCTTAAAAACAAAACTCTGCGCCTAACACTGCTTACTTCTCTCCATTTATGATATGGCTGACAAATATTTTTAGAGTTTGAAAATTTTATTCTATTTTATAAGCAACAACCCCCCCTACCCCCCATCTAGGCAAGGGCTGTAGAAAATGTGTTAACTTTAGATTCTAGGCATTTTGACTTAGAATCCATCTTCTCCATAACTCCTTATGACATCATATAGCTGGATGTTTCTCCGGTCACACCCGACTCCGCCATCAGAGACACACAGACACGCCACAGACACACAGATGCACGCCATCAGGATGAATCTCTCCAACCCATGTCACGAAGCTGCTTGGTCCCAAGCAAACACACAGAGACTTATATTATTTACAAACTGTATGGCCTATGGGTCAGGCTTCTTGTTAGCTAGCTCTTAAAACTTAACTCAACCCATTTCTATTAATCTATGTGTTGCCACATGGCCGTGGCATGACCAGTCGGCTGGCATCTTGTTGCTCCTTGGGCAGCATGCTGGTGTCTCCCCCACTCTTCTTTCTTCCCCTCTCTCTCCAGTTGGAATGTCCCGCCTAACCTTATCCTGCCCCACCATTGGAAAAACAGCGTTATTTATCAACCAATCAGAGCAACACATAGTCACAGCATACAGAACATCCCACAGCAACATCATTTTAACTGAAATAATATAATCAGGATTTGCATGACGAAAGGACCACAGAATGTGGCATGGGGCTGCCTAGAGTCTGAGGTCTGATAGAGACAGCGCTCTCATTCAGGTGAAGGCACTTAACCCCCTCCCCCAACACAGACACACAGATGCACGCACGCACACACAGACACACACAGAGACACACAGACACAGACACACAGATGCACAGATGCATGTATAAACACAGAGACACAGACACACACAAACACACAGAGACACACAGACACGCCACAGACACACAGATGCACGTATAAACACACAGAGACACAGACACACACACCACAGACACACACACACAAACACACAGAGACACAGACACACAGACACACACACACACAGATACAGACACACAGATGCACGTATAAACACACAGAGACACAGACACACACACAGACACACAGATACAGACACACAGATGCACGTATAAACACACAGAGACACAGACACACACACACACACACACACACACACACACACACAGACACAAACACACAGAGACACAGACAGACACACACACAGGCACAGACACACAGACACAGACACACAGACGAGGCCCAGACACACAGACCATCTACTTGCCGCTGTTTCCTCTCTTCAGAGGGTGAAGAACACAGTCAGCCTGGGAAGGCATCTGCCTGAGGTCTGCAGCTGGTTACTTCAGAACCCTGCAGCTGGGCACAGACCACCAGTTCCTTTCTCAATCACAGCATGGTGGGGTCTGAAGACTCCATCCTTCAGAGCTTCCACCCACTGTGGTCTAGAGCCCCGGTGACTCTGAATGCTTCTGTGTGGTT
Source organism: Peromyscus californicus insignis (assembly GCF_007827085.1). NCBI lineage: Eukaryota > Metazoa > Chordata > Mammalia > Rodentia > Cricetidae > Peromyscus > Peromyscus californicus. The sequence continues at coordinate 15,246,497 of NW_026294458.1, read as the reverse complement.
GTTTTTAAATAAGGTCTAGTCATGTAACAGGAGCTGATCTTGAACTTGGTTCTGCCCCGAGTGCAGCGGCACACCATGCCTTGTCCTGCTGTCTTTAATGAATCCCAGCTGTCAGTTTACTTTCCATGACTTATCTTCTTTGTAAAGCATACACAATCTGTGGAATTCAAAAGGGGCTGCCTGGATCTAGTAGCTTCCTAAAAATCAACAAGAAACTGATTAATAATCTCACTTTTTAAAAGATCTAAGGCCGGGCGGTGGTGGCGCATGCCTTTAATCTCTGTGAGTTCGAGGCCGGCCTGGTCTACAGAGCGAGTTCCAGGACAGCCAAGACTACACAAAGAAACCCTGTCTCAAAAAACAAAAATAAATAAAGCCAACGATATTAATAGGTATGTCATAGAAACAGAACACGAATGGCTTTCCTGCGTGTGCGTGTGGGGTGTGTGTGTGTGTGTGTGTGACATGGGAAGGTCAGAGGACAGCTTTCAGGGGTCAGTTCTCTCCTTCCACGGCTGGTTCCAGGAATCAAACTCAGGTCTGCACAGTGAACGTCTTTAACCACTGAATCATCCAGCTGGCTGCTCTTTCCTGTTTGTTTCTGAGACAGGATCTCATGATGCAGCCCAGCCTAGGCTGACCGGGAACCTGCGACAATTCTTCTGCCTTGAACTCCCGAATGCTGTTACAGGTATTCAGCACCATCCTGGCTCAGTTTACTCCTACTGATGAGAATTCGAACCCAGGTTCACATGCTTGTGCAGTGGGCACACTTATCACATAGCACCCAGCTCGAATCTCTTAAAAACATATCCCTTCTTATTTTTATGTGTATGAATATTTTGCCTGTACACATGTATGTGCACTGCAGGTATGTGTGGTGACCACACAGGTCAGGTGTCAGATGTTCTGTAGGTACTGGGAATTGAACCCAGGTCCTCTGCTGGAGCAGTGAATAGTTCTAACCACTGAGCCTTCGCTCCAGCCGTCCAACTTACTTTTTAAAAGTCTATTTACTCCTAAGTGAGAGACGTGTAAATGAGAACTCTCGCCACCATTTGCCACAAGGCAGTCTGGGAAGGATCAGGAAGTTGTGTGACCACTGAACAATTCCACAGCCTCCATCATCACCCTGGAGCTCGCTGCTCACCCAGTCTTGACAGTGGAGAACAGCCCACACATATACCAGTGCACTGCCAGTGGAGAACAGCCCACACATATACCCAGTGCACTGCCAGTGGAGAACAGCCCACACATATACCAGTGCACTGCCAATGGAGAACAGCCCACTCATATACCCAGTGCACTGCCAATGGAGAACAGCCCACTCATATACCCAGTGCACTGCCAGTGGAGAACAGCCCACACATATACCAGTGCACTGCCAGTGGAGAACAGCCCACACATATACCAGTGCAGTGCCAGTGGAGAACAGCCCACACATATACCAGTGCACTGCCAATGGAGAACAGCCCATACATATACCCAGTGCACTGCCAGTGGAGAACAGCCCACACATATACCAGTGCACTGCCAGTGGAGAACAGTCCACACATATTCCCAGTGCACTGCCAGTGGAGAACAGCCCATACATACACCCAGTGCACTGCCAGTGGAGAACAGCCCACACATATACCCTGTGCACTGCCAGTGGAGAACAGCCCACACATATACCCAGTGCACTGCCAGTGGAGAACAGCCCACTCATATACCCAGTGCACTGCCAATGGAGAACAGCCCACTCATATACCCAGTGCACTGCCAATGGAGAACAGCCCATACATACACCCAGTGCACTGCCAGTGGAGAACAGCCCACACATATACCCAGTGCACTGCCAATGGAGAACAGCCCATATATATACCCAGTGCACTGCCAGTGGAGAACAGCCCACTCATATACCCAGTGCACTGCCAATGGAGAACAGCCCATACATATACCCAGTGAACTGCCAGTGGAGAACAGCTCATCCACACACCCAGTGGAGAACAGTCTATATACCCAGTGCACTGCCAGTGGAGAACAGCCCATCCATATACCCAGTGCACTGCCAGTGGCTGTGACTGCTAAGGACTGCAAAGAGATGAATCAAATTCCTATGAAATTTTTCAAAAATTCAAGTTTAAGAATGGGGGATGTGGGGGGAGGGGGGCTGGACTCGGTGGTTAAGAGCACTGGCTGCTCTTCCAGAGGTCCTGAGTTCAATTCCCACCAACCACATGGTGGCTCAGAACCATCTATAATGGGATCTGATGCCCTCTTCTGGCCTGCAGGTATACATGCAGATAGAGCATCATATACGTAAAATAAATCTCAAAAAAAAAGAAAAAAGAAAGGGGGGATGCCCAAGAAACAGAAGATAAAGGCAGGGAGGGCAAGGAGGACGGGGTAGCAGGAAGCTGGGGGGGGGGGTACCCTACTGTGTACTCTCCAATACCTTCTGAATTCAGAACCATGTAAATACGCTATTCAAAGAAACAAACTTCAGAAGCTTGGACCTAGTGAGGCCCTGGATGTTGTTATCTGTTCCTGACCTAGCTCCAGGTAACTGAGCTCTCAGACTGTCTCCTGACGTGTGTCCTGCCCTACAGAAACCCGCGGAACAAAATCCCCAGAAGACTGTGACATTCCCAGACCAGATGAAGCAAGCTGGGCCAGCACCGGGAAGGGACAGGAATAGGCTCTCCCAGGCTGCAGTTCCTCTCTCTGCCTATAGGTGGCGGTAAAAGGCTGCCTGCTCTGGACAGCAGAACCCAGTGGAGACTGGCAGACACAAGCAAAGACCGACAGGCATGCGCGTGTAACATAAAATAGAAACGGAATTTATTTCTCTGGAAGAAGCAGGTATCCATAGCTGAGGGCATCCATAGCTGAGGGCGGCAACTTTGGCAACAGAGGCTGATGGGAACACACCGAACAGCAACAGGAAGAGCAGGGGTCAAACAGGAAAATACTGGTGCCCCTGGGGTCTCTTTCCAATCCCGAGGCCTTGTGGGTCCTTTCTCTGATTCTGAGCCACTTGAGGCTGTTTCCGGGTACAAGATCCTAAGAGCAGCCAAGCCCACAAGTTCACAGTGAAGCCACAGGTCACATTCTGTCCAATACTCCAAATGCCTACGGGGGCTCCCTGGAAAAGGGCCCAGCCCTTCGAAGGGCCTGCTGGATGCCGGCCTACCCTTCTGCATGGCCGACACATCCTTCTTGCCCAAGTCAAGCCGTGCTTCCTCAGTCTAGTCCCCTAGGGCACAGCCTGGGGCACACTCTTAACCACCAGCCCAGCCTTGATCTGGAGCCAGAGGCAGGTCACACACAGGGCCTGCCAGGAGCTGCCTGTCTTGCCTTCGCAAGGCTCCTTCCCACCTCTTGGCTGGGGCACTGAGGGCTGAACCAAGGTGTGCAGAACAGCGCTGGGTGGGTGGGTGAGTGAGGTGGGCGAGGTGGGGCTCCCGGCCTCCGGCTGCCTTGGTCTCACTGTGTCCACTGGGAGCAGCGGGCAGTAGTGGGTCCTCCAGGCCTGAGACGGGGCATCTCCCCACCCTTGTCCCACAGACAGGTTCAAGTGGTTCCTTTAGGGCGGACCGTCGCTCTCCAGGCAACTGTCAGCGTCTGAAAGATGGGAAATGACCAAAAAAAGTTCATCCATCAACAGAGGTTAAAGTGCTTGCGGGAAATTCAGGGTCACTACAGGGCATTACTGCCTTTAGGTACCATGCAAAAAACAGGTAGTTCTGGCCGGGCGGTGGTGGCGCACGCCTTTAATCCCAGCACTCGGGAGGCAGAGCCAGGTGGATCTCTGTGAGTTCAAGGCCAGCCTGGGCTACCAAGTGAGTCCCAGGAAAGGCGCAAAGCTACACAGAGAAACCCTGTCTCGAAAAACCAAAAAAAAAAAAAAAAAAAAAAAAAAACAGGTAGTTCTGGGCAAGTTTTAGAACTTACTCTGAAGTGTCTTTTTTGATCAACTCTGACTTAAGAAAACAGTACTACCGTGTCCTGGAGTATCTAAGGACAACAGGAAGTCCCAGCTCCTCGGGATGCAAAGTAGGGACAACCAGCAGCAGACACTTCAGCCGAGTGACCGAGTGACCGTGCAGTGTGGGGAAAGGCCACAGCCCTCTCCCATTGTGTTTCTGATGGTCTCTGATTAGAGCACCAAGTTATACTGTGTAAGAGCAGCACAGACTGGCAGGCCCCGAGGCGCCTGCCTCCCAGCACCCAGGGCCGTTTTGCTTCCTGGGATGATACAGGCTTCACTCTCGCCCATTTCACCGCTTTGGGGCTTGATAAAGGTTTCAATTAATATTAATCTGTGTGCTTTATTTTATATGAGTACACATACATAAACTTTTAGTAAAGCAATGAGATCTTCTTTGGATGTTTATCCCTCCAAAAACATTAACATGTATGGAAACGGCTGTGAGAGGGTGAGTATGTTTGTGTGTGCCTGCGGGCTTGCACATGCCACAGAGGGCGTGGAGAAGAAGGAGGACAAGCTCAGGGGTTGGTCCTCGCCCTTCTTCTTGGGACAGGGTCTCTGTTAGTGAGACAGGGTCTCTGTTATTTGTTGGCTACTAGCATGCCAGGCTGGCTGGCCCCTAACCTTCTGGGGCTCTCCCCTAAGAGCAATGGGATCACAAAGGCTCAAGCAAGTCACATGCCCGTATGTTACACTGGTGTGGAGATTCGAACTCAGGTCCTCAAGCTTATACACTTAAGCACCTCATTCGCTGAGCGATGTTCTCCCAGGACTAGCTGGCACGTTAGACAGAAATATGATAAAGGAGGTGAAACCATTTGGTTCAATAGCCATCGTGAAGCATGTGGGCAGCTAGGCACTCGGGAAGCCGCCTGCCCCACCCAGGGCCCAGGTGACTCTTTCACTCTTCCATTCTTGAGAAAAGCCCGCCTCTGGGGCCCTGCACCTGCCCTCTCCCCTACCAGCTGGGGACTCCCTGCCCATGGGTGCCCTTCAGAGGGTAGACAGGCTTTTCCTACAGCGGGACACCCCGAGGACAGCCCTCCTGGGAGAGGGAGATAGGGTGGAGGATGGGACTCACTCACTTGTGGTGGGCGGGGCCACAGGAACCCAGAAGGTGGCAGCCAGCTTGCTCCAGGTTCCAGTCAAACATCTCCAGCACTTTGTGGCACTCCACCCGTGGCCGGAGACCCAGCCCAAAGAGCTGCTCCACCTGAGGAGCAGAGGGTAGTGGTGCCATGGGACACCCGGGGGGGGGGGGGGGGGGGGCAAGGGGTACCAGACCAGAGTCGGGGCACAGGGCTTAGAGTCAGCAGGGAGGTTCAGGTTCAGCAGAACCAGCTTTCAGGGCCCCTGAATGCCAGGGCAGGCAGGAAATGATGGTACCTTCAGATACTGGGCAGCCCTCTGCACACTCCAGCTGTGGCTCTGCAGGGCCGCCTGGCACTCCTCTGTGGTCACCCCATGCACCATGGCCTGCAGCTGGGCACACCCACCCATCAGCACCACTCGGGCCCATTCCTCTGGGTCCCTCAGACCCCTGCCCTTGCCCTTGAAGTGGGCCTGGCACTCACCATCTGGATCTTGTCTGCTGGCCGGGCAGCCTCTTGCCCATCCCCTGGGCAGCCCCTCTGTGGCAGCCGAGCAGTGGCCCTCGGGGCTGGTGGCCGAGCCCCTGGGTTGCTGTTATTGGTGGAGAAGTTGGCCTTTGGGTCTGGGGCAGCCTGAGGCATAGGTCGAACGGTGGCAGTGGGGGCGGCGGGGGCTGGGGTACTGGGTGGGGGCAGCAGGAGGGGTACAGGCAGGGGGGCTGGCTCTTCGGGGCTCTGGGCCTCCCGAAGGAAGCGCTGATAGCGCTCCAGGTAAGCAGGGCGCTCAGGCAGCAGGTAGTAGTGAGTACTGCTGACCTTCCTGCCGTCGCGGACAATGGGCAGGATACAGGGGCCGGCCCGCGGGCCAGGCGCCTGGATCACTTGTGGCGTGGCGTACTTAGGGTCCGAGGCGAAGCTCTGGGTGGTGGGCATGGGCTTTCCGGGTGAGCTGGAGAGCCGGTGTGGTAATGGAGAGCTGCCAGGTGGCACCAGGGGGCTCGGGGTCCTTGACCCTTGAGGGGACAGGGGTTCGCGGGGAGGCACTCGGGGAGGGGAGGCAGGTCCAGGCCACCGGCTCGCCTCTTCCTCACCCGGGGGAGCCGGAGACAGCTCCACACGTGGACGTGTGGGCCGAGGGGGGATAGGCACCCGGGGTGGCACCTGGGGCTTGTCATCGCCTCCTGGGGTCGGGGAGGGGGTCAGCGGGCCAGCAGGGACCTGGAGCTGCCGCATACACTCCTGCTGCAGCGCCTGGAAAATCTCCGCCGTCTGGGCCAGGCTGGGTGGCTTGGCGCCGCCACCCTGCGGTGGAAGGAATAGGTTGTCCTCCAGGGCAGGGGGCAGCTGCGCCTGCTCGGGCACAAAGGCGTAATTGGTCTCGCCCTGGCTCGGCCCAGCAGGGAGCCCTGCACCCACGAGCGTGCTGTTGATAGAGCAGACCTCAAAGTCATCCTCATCTTGGGCCACCTCGTCGTAGGCAGGGGGCGGGGGCAGCGGGGCGAGCGTCCCAGTCTACCACGGGCGTGGGGTGTAAGGGCCGGGGCAGCGCCCGTGTCGGGCTCTGGGGGGGTGTCTTGTCCAGCAGGGAGCAGGCATCCATGGCCAACTGTGCCAAGGAGGGTGCACAGGGCCGCGGGGCTGGGACCGCGGGCTCCTCCCCGAAGTCGATGAGCGTGACCTCGCCCCCACCGCCGCCGCGGGCTGCCTTGGTGCCCGGCACCCGGGCCGAGGGCTTCGCCAGCCACAGCCCCCGGGGCAGGGCCGGCTTCCTCAGGCCCAGCCGCTTGAAGTCGCTGGACAGGGGGTCTTGGTCCTCACTCACAGGGTCGTATGTCGGCTCTGTGATAAAAAGGGAGACCCCAGCGGGGAGATGGTGTCGGGTTTGATCGGGCAACGAGGGGAGGTAGATGTGCAAAAGAACACCAAGAATTCCCCACCAAATAAGCACAGCCAACTCCTACAGGTTAGCCTCTGCACCCAAGAGCACACCTGACCCTGCTCAAACGGGACAGAACCAGCTCTCTGCCTTCAGTGTAGGCTGGAGGGACCCCCGACTCTACCTAAGCCACAGCAGGCGACACCCCACTCATGCCAGTCTCTGACATTCCCTTCGTAACACGAGCCCTGAATTCCTTGCTCCAGGCCCGGTTAGTAACCCCTCACCCCAACTCTACTATGGCACACTGTGAGAGCAGGCGCGGGCCAACAGGAGCTTCCCTCAAAGGACAGGGCTCCTGAGAGCCTCCACCACATCCTAGACACAACCTCTGCAGGTCTGAAAGAGTGTGAGGCTGGCCGAGCCACAGCAGGGCAAGGTCAAGGGGGACCCCAGGACCACACATCTTTGAGGGTACGGATGGGGGAGGCAGGCATGCCGGGCCAGGTCAGCAGCAAAAGCTCACAGCACACACCCGCTTCCCCTTCCACACGGCCGGCCGGTCGGCCGCTGGGGCTCTGTACCTTCCAGAAGAGGAGAAGTGAGAGGAGAGAGAGGGCGGGGGGCGGGGGCCAAGGCATCCTGAGCAGCCCCACTTACTCTGAGTGAAGATGGCAGGCTGAGGTGGGCGAGGTGGAGGCTCCCCTGTAAGAAAGGCCATGCGGACAGGGGAGGCAGAAAAGAGGTGACCCGGCAGGACAGAGATGGGGTGGGGAGACAGAGGGGAAGAGTTGAGATGTGGGGGGGGGGGGGGAGAGGGAGGGAGAGAGAGGTGAACAGGAGTGAGCGAATGCACAGACCCAGCGGAAGCCGGGGGGGGGGGGGGGGGGGGGGGGGGGGGGGAGGGAATGAGGAGGCAGGATGGAACCGTGGTTCCAGAGTGACAAGCACAGGACCTGGGAGGTGGATGGGGCTCCCGGCTGAGATGGAGCCCAGAGTGGGGTGTGGGGTGTTGGCCTGGCAGAGAGGAGCATGATTAAGGCAAGTAAGGGGAGCCAGGATCTGAACAGGCCGGTGAGGAAGGAGGTGGAGGAAGCTGAGACTGCAGGGCCGGTGTAGACCAACCCAAGGACCCCCACCTCGGCGGCGGCGGCGGCGGCGGCGGATACAGCTGCCTCTCCTCTCCTACCCCACGCCTAGCCAGAGCCAGGGAGGCAGCTGTCGCACCTGCTGCTCTGACCCAAGTGTCCCCAGACAAGAACAGCAGGCTCAGGGGGGCTCAAGGCAGTGACCTCTTCTAGGCAGCCAGTGAAGTGGGAACACCAAGGAATGCAAGGGCTCTTACTTTTCACCCTTCCCAGATGCTGGGCGGGTCGGGAGGTGCTCAGTTCCACACTCAGCAGGTCAGGAGGGTCCATGGGGTTTCCCAGATACAGTCTGTTGGGAGAGAACCAGGTCAGAAGGTGGAGGGGGGGGACAGGGGACGGGGACACGCTCTGGCAGAGGCATCAGGCCAGAAACAACAACAGCAAAAACCCTTCCTGAGTGTTTAGGAGACAATGCAAAGACTAAGGCGTATTTTAGAGGAAGCTGAGTCACAAGCTCCCAGACTCCTGGGTCCCTATCGATTGTCCCTTCAACCAGAGGTGGCTCCCGAGAGAGGAAAGCACACCTGACCCAGGATGAAAAGCCTGTGCCTTCATGAACTCCCGGACCTTACAGGGGGCATACCTGCTCGCATACTCTTGTTCTTCAGACCCTCCTGGGAGACTGGAGAGAAGCACCTGCTGCTAGCCCCTAGGAGGGTGGGCAGGAAGCAGCTTCCTGCTGAACCACAGGAAATGGGGGAGGAGGCAGAGCTGCTGGGTAGGCTCCCCACTCACCCCAGCCCCTACGCTGCTAACCAGTATCTGGGATCTGGGACTTAGTCACCAAAGCTGATTAAAGCCTGGAAGAATGAGGCTGGGCTGGCTAAGGCACAACAGGAGTGGGACAGAGGGTGCAGGCCTCTGCAGGGAGGGCCTGGCCTCCCCTCCCCTCCCCTCCCCTCCCCTCCCCTCCCCACACTTTCACAGGCCCTTACCTGGTTCCTGTGAGACAGAGGACCCAAGGAGAGCCCTCTCTAAGGGCCTGATGGTCTGGAGTGTGGGGTATGGGAGAACAAAGGCCTAGTTTACCATACTCTCAGGAGGAGGCAGCTGGAGAAGGGGCCACAGAGGCGCGGAGCCCTAGCAGGAGAACTGACAGCCTACCTGGGATGGGTAGGGTACCGTGAAGTGCCTAATTCTGTATTTTCCCCAGATGGTTCCCGGTGGTCTCACTCTTTCCCTGAATGAGACTGTGAATCCCCCCCCCCCCCCCACCAAGCAGAGTGAGCTCTGGGGACAGACTAGAGGCACACTGCTCCCTAAGTTCCCCCAGGCCTGTGCCCACTTCTGGGAAGCGAACTCACTCCTGCCTGGACCTGTACAGACATGAGACCTGACCTCACAGGTTCAGGGCTCCAGAACTCTGGAACCCCCTGAAGGAAAATGCTGCTTGGAGGCAGGTGTCTCCCCGTGGGCCAGGAGGTGGTGCCTCCTCTGTTGGGTGGCAGGGGACTTTTTAGAAGTGGTGCCTCTTCTGATGGATGGCCGGACTTTTTAGCAAGTACAAACGAGTCCACCCTTGGGATCTCCTGAGCCTGGTTTTACTTACAACGGAAAACTAGGCACAAACAGACCCTCTGCCCCACAGATGTGACAGGGCAGTGCTGGGGAAGAGAGAAAGCTGGAGGCCCAGCAAGGCGCGCCCTGCCCCCCCCCCGCCCCCCAGCCCCAGTGCACCCTTGGCACGCACAGCCAATCTGGGCCCTCCTCCGGCACTGACACCTTGTCCCACCCCAGCTCCAGAGCCTACTCTCGTCTGGTAGGTGGCCTTCGGGCACAAAAGCAGCTGACGGAGGAGAAAAGAGGTAAGATGTGCGGAGCCCCAGGAGGATGGCAAGGTTCAGAACCCGCAGCAGGGAGCAAGGGCAGACAGCGAACGCAGAAAGGATCTCTGCTCACGCACGTCTCAGACACCTACACATCTATTCTCAGGTAAAAGCTGCAACACACTGTGCGGGGCCGTGAGGTCTGTAGCGTGCGGCTCTCCCCTCTGCAGAGAGGGCATGCAGTGCCGGACCTAACCCGCACGCCCTCTAAACCGGAGGACAGGAGGAGGTGATCACACCGCACAACGGCACAGAAGAAACGACACAATGCAGACACACATATGTGGTTCAAGTGCCACACCAGGGGCAGGATCCCTGAGGACAAATGATAAATACGGCCCAGGGATGGGAAAGCTCGCCTCTGCGCCCCTGCGGTCGGCAGCCTGCCATGAGTGAGAAAAGCAACTGACCATGGGAAGGGTTGTGCGCATCTGCATGGCCGGAGGGCCAGCATCTGCATACGCCTGGGTTAGGAAACCACAGTATGTGTAAGCATCAAGGGGTGGTGACACCTTTCTGCAGGTGACCCGCGGCCAAGGGGCAGAGGCTGTCTCACTGCCCCAAAGCTTTCCACTATAGGAAAAACTGGGACCCCACTTGGTTGGAAAGGCCAACAAGGTAAGGCCTTAACCACTCCTGGCCTTGGGAAATGACTTTGGGGATTCTCTCTGCCGGCTCCTAGTACTGCTTGCTTTGAGCAAGCCGGTTTAATTCGGAGCTTACTTACAGCCTTTACCTCTTTAGTAACAGACAGCGCCATCTTTGGAATCTATGAGAGCTTGGGGGTGGTGTGGTGAGGGGCCACTCATCTCGGGAACCCAGGACCAGATCAGGCCGGTGTCTCTGTCCAGGTACTTACTCATCAATCCTGTCAGGGAATCCCCAGCAGTGGCGGGGGTCACTGTCGCCATGCCCCGTGTGGATGAAGCTGTTCTGTAGAGGCTGGCTGATGTCCTGGGCCGACAGGCCGGCCACGGAGGTCACCACATTTCGAGGGAAGGGTCCCACACACAGCGTCCGGGTGTTCTGACCACGCCACCAGTAGTTCTCAGCCCTGTGTGACAGAAATAACACAGTGAACACCAGGTATGGGAGAGGAAGTGACCCCAGGCAAAGGGACCCTTCTCACACCAAGGTCCCTCCCTACTCATGGATCCTGGCTACCTTGGCAAAAGGTAAGCACTGGAGATAAGACCTCAAGCTCAGTCCACCCACCAGTCTACTCTGTCCAACAGCAACCCCATAAGCTGCCACTCCCTGAGGAGGGCCTGGCTGTTTGCTCAGCCTTACCCTAAGCTCCTCTGGGTAGGTCAGGTAGCTTTTCCTACTGTCTACAAATAAGGAAACAGATTCCAGCAAGTGTCGTACATGACTAGCCTATTTACCAGCATGATCACAGCAGACCCAGTATCCAAATCAACTGAGTCTGCAAAACCAATTTACTCTCACAATACACCTGTTTCCTCCCTCCAGTGGGGGCCGGTCTTGGTCCCAGAGCCACTGGATTCATTCTTCAGCAGGGTTCTAGAAATTTTAGGTGATATATCGGCCAAAGGGAGCCTCATGAGTTTAGGAGCATGCCTTCCAATCACTATTCAGCCCTCACATGCAGGTCTTCCAGATGTAGGAGTACACGGAGACCCAGGTCTCCTCTTCTCTGGGGCCTGGCACCGCCTGTGGGCAGGGCTGTGGGGATCCAGCCTTGCCACCTCCCCATCTTCTCAAGATGAGGCCTACTCTCTTGTCTCACGAGAGGAGTCAAGAAGGCAAATCTTGAGGATCTCGGTCCCTCACTCCTTAGACAAGACAGGAGCAAACCTGTGTCGGATCCAGTCCAAGCCCAGGCTGAGGCCCACACAGCAAGTCAGCAAGCTGAAAGAGCAGAGCTCTCTCTGGACACTCCACATGCCCCGCAGCTGACTGCTGGGGCCGCTGAGTCTGCTGCTCACACCAGAAGATGTGGACGGAGTCTGGGGTAAGGCATCAGTGCTAACAGTCACGCTGCTGGGACATACCCACACCACCACTGCCTGCCCTGTCCGCCCCCCCCCCCCACCTTTACATCATCTGTCCCAGAGCCAGAAGGGCCTCCCGTCGAACAGCCACAGCAGAGGGGCTGGGGGGGCGGGGGGGAGGGGGCTGGGCACGGCCACGGCGGCCTTCTGGTCACTAAGGCTGCCCTGCTGGCCCACCACCAGCCACGGCAACCCTGTGATTACTCCCTGCCTGCAGGCTAGGAAGGGCAGGGAAGGAAGGAGGAGGGCACCACCCTGAGAAGGAACAATCTCATCTGAAAATAGCAGAGCCACTCCAAGGGGAGAAAGGCTCCTCGACACACAGAGCTGCCCATGAAAAGCACAGGGCGGCCATGCCTGCCCAGCACCCCGGCTGGGCTGTTCTCCCAACACCAGCGGCTCCTCCACGAGGCAGTCCCTCCCTTCCCTGGCTGCCGGCCCTAAGCTCTGCTCTGTCCACCTCCTGAGGTGCTCTTTAACTCAGAGAGCTCCAGCAGAGCTGGAAATGTTACCCAAACAGTCTGCTCACAACACACACAACCCTACCTTGTCCCATCTGAGGGCAAAGACTGGGTGCCTTCCACCCCTCCTACCACAGGAAGCGGAGGCTTGAGGGCAGGCCAAGAACCTACAAACGGATTTCAAAACCTCTGCCCCCACCCAATACCACTTCTGAAAAAATACACAAAAGGGCAGTCAGCCATCCTACCTCCAAGTAAGACCCTTGAGATGGAGGCCCATCATCATTTGTATCCCCGAGTCTGTCTTTATTTTTATTTTTAGGGGTTTTTGTTTGTTTGTTTGTTTGTTTGTGGACAAGGTCTCTCTATGTAATCCTAATTGTCCTGGAATTCACTTTGTAGACCAGGCACCAGAGATCTCAAACTCACAGAGATCCTTCTATCTCTGTCTCCCAAGTGCTGCGGGTGTGTGTGTGTGTGTGTGTGTGTGTGTGTGTGTGTGTGTGTGTGTGTTAAAGGTATGTGCCACCATGCTCCACATACCTCCCAAAGCTCAGCTCACAGAATACCTCGGTGTCCTCTCGGCCCCGTACCCTGAGAAGGACTGAGCTTACGGGGTCTGAGAACTGGGACAAGCTGCATCCCAGAGCTGGAACTAGGAAGCATGCTGAAGACAGCTTCAGAAAAGAGAAACACAAGGAAGACAGGCAAGAGGCAGAGGAAGAGCGAGCCACGTGGGCAAACCCAACCCAAAGAGGCACGCAAAGCCCATGCACCTGGAGCCATGGCGACAATTCGGGCAAACAGAGCAATCCGGGGGTGAGAAGGCAGAGGAAAGCAGCTCCGGTAACCACAGACACACAGGCCCACTCCTAAGGCTTGCTGGCTGCTGTGGCCTCGTGCCCCCCACCTCCCACCTCCCACCTCCCGAGCAGTTCCAGGGACCAAGTTAGAGCTGGCAACTCAGAGGGACGCCTTCTAGGAGCTGAACCATGGGCTGTGGCAGTACCAGCAGCTGAAGCCACGGGGCAGAAGAGCCTGGGGCAGAAGAGCAGGGCAGCGTGCCCCCAGGACAACCTCCCAGGAAGAGATACTCCCCTGGCTCCCTACCGCAGCCTGCTCTGCTCTCCCTGACCCAGGGCACCGCTTTCAGAGACACACAGGAAGCTCCTGTGTTACCTCCAGGAAACACAGGCTCCAAGTGGAGCAGGGGACAGACTGGTAAAGACTTGAGGCCACAGGGGCACAGAGGGAGCTTTTGTCTCCTGGACGTGGGAATGGTTACAGGCCAACTTCTGGCACTAAGGCTCCACTGGGTACCTCCAAGGAGGCCCCCTACCCACCCTCAAGTCTTCCCGTCTCCAGCCTATTTCCAGAGTACTGTCTCTTAGGCCCCTTACCTGCCCTCAGGTCCAGACCCACATGTGGTTCCTTCCCGCCTCCAGGTCTCTCCTAGCAGTTCTTTTCTTTCCTCTATCACTGCCCTCTCCCACTCTCTGTACCTGCTAGATGTGACGTCATTCTTGTCCCGACATGAGGGAGCCCTGGCCTGTGGCAGTGGGACAGGGGCCACAGTGGACACAGGTAAACCTAACACACCCAGCTCCAGGGCCCATTCCACTGGCTCAGGCTGGGACTCACCCCACTCACCAACCCCAGGAGAGCACAAGATAAACCTGAAAGCCCCCTGCCGGCGGCACCTTACCCACTCTGAGTCAGCGGAACGGAGTACAGGGAATCTCCCTTCGCCACACTTTTCACCCACAGTGCTAAAGCACAGAGGCCCTCCCCCCTCCCCCCCAGTCCCTCAGACACTCTGGGGATCAGATGACTGGAGGAAGGACCAGCAGAGGGTAGGCCGGGGCAGGTGCTGGAACTAGAAACATGGGGGTTGCAGGTAGAAGGCTGAGTCAAGGGATGTGGCTGGTAGGCTAGGACAGGCGTTTCAAGTCGGTCAGACACTCAACAGTCCTCACCGGGAAGGCCTGGAATGAAGTGGGGGCGGGAGGTCCAGGCAGTGGATGGAGGGAGTCCCGGGACGGGGAAACCCTGTGAGGTTCAGCAGGAGGGAGGGAACGTTGCCAAAAGGGCTAGGCGGAGCAGGGGAGGCTGCTTGGGGTCTGAGAGGCACCAGGGTGAGCAGTCAAGTTCCCAGGCAGCTGGCCATGGCAGCTCACACTCACAACCCAGTACCTGGGAGGTAGAGGCAGGAGGATAAGGCATTTAAGGCCAGCCTGAGCTACATGAGACATTCTCTCAAGAAACTGGGAGTCAGGGGAAGAATCCTATGTGGAGACACCAGAGGGGAAGAAGAGAGACACTCGAGAATTCTGGTGCTGGCCTCCAGCTCTGAGGCCAACCTGGGCTGCAGCCTAATCCTCGGCACCATGGCAGTTTGGCCCTCATACAGCCAGAGCAGGAGCCCAGTGGGAAAGGGCGGCGGCGGCGGCGGCGGGGCTGCGGTTAGGCGGGGAAAATCTGTCCACGCAGCTCTCAACAGTGTGAGACCTGTCACCTCAACGCTGCCCGCCCCTGCCTTCATGCTGCCAAGGGACTCCTGGAGGCAGAAGGGGCCCGTTTATACAGCCCTCCAACTGTGCCCTTTAAGAGATGACCCCAGTGTAGACCACAGCCCTACCGTCCCTCGATGACAGTGATGACGTCATTCATCTGGATGTGCAGCTTGTCCGGCTCCTCAAAGTCCTGAAGGGCCCGCATGTCAGTAGGCTGAGCCTGGGGGCAGAGACAGGCCATTGTCCAGTCCAGGCTTGGCCTCCAACTATCCCCCAGCCACTGTGGGCAGATCTGCCCCTCACCTCCAGCAGGAAGTCCCGAAGGGCCACAAACGTGGGTCTGTCCTCTGGCTTGTGGGCCCAGCACTGGACCATGACGTTGTAGATGTCCTGGGGGCAGTCCTCAGGTCGGGGCAGGCGCTCCCCTTCCTTGTCAATCTTATGCAGGATCTGCCAGGCAGGGTGGTGCAGGGGTTAGGTAGGGTAGCAGAGCACTCACCTCCTCACTTTCTATCTGCCCCTGACCTGACCTACAGCTGAAGATGCTGCCCGACATGCCCGTCCACCATGGCACACGTTCTAGGGGGCTCTGTCCCCAGAGTCTGGGACCTTTATTTCCAGCCCCACCCCATGCTCCCACCCCCGTTTCTCTCCTGTGACATTCTCAGCAACCCTTGTCTTGGCTAAGTTCTCAGAAAAGAATCCGTTCCAACGAGGTCAGGCTGGGAACCGGGGAGGGCTTACTCCCACACACCCCGTGGAGAAGCCCACCCCGGTCCCCTCACCACCCCGGTCCCCTCACCACCCCGGTCCCCTCACCTGGCTGCCGTTGAGGCCAATCCAGGGCTCCTGGCCATACGTGAACATCTCCCACAGTGTGACCCCAAACATCCAGGTGTCACTGGCATGAGAGAAGGTCCGTGTCTTCAGGCTCTCAGGGGCACACCTAACAAAAGAGAAGGGTTTTGGGGAGCCCTACCAGTTACCCCCTTTAGCTACCTCTGGCACCAGGAGACCCTATGATCTAAGCAGAGGATCAGCCCAACCAGGGCCCAAGGCAGGCCAGGTACCAGCACACCAGTCACAGCCCTCAAGACGCAGCACAACCATTCCTGTCTGCCGCCAGCCTGACCTAACACATCTCCTGACCATTCTTGTCTGGCTACTCTCCATACGTTTGATATTGAACAGCGAGTCCTCCAGGAAGCCTTTTAGTACCCTACCAAGTACCACGCCCTTTGGGTCTCACGAGCAGTTACCCTAGTACCTTCCAGTATCCCCCTGGAGAATTCCTTGGATGGACGTGTAAACATGTAAGTACACAAGAAAGGCACCCCCGGCCCAGAACAGATAAGGGCAGGCCAGGGCAGACACAGTCCTGTGGTGGGCACCAGAGTCCCCCCAAGTTTGGGGGTCTACTGAGACTGGGGTGGAGCTCAGGCCCTACAGGCCAGCAGCACCTGCCCCTCACCAGGCAAAGGGCACCTTGCGATGTTCCTGCATGACGTAGTGGTCGTCATTCTGGGGCAGAGCCCGCATTAGTCCGAAGTCCCCGATCTTGACCAGGTCACGGGTAGCCAACAGCAGATTCCGAGCAGCTAGGTCCCGGTGAATGAAGCGCTTGGACTCCAGGTAGCCCATGCCCTCAGCCACCTGCACAGCGTAGCGGCTCAGAGTCCCCAAGAGGAAATGGCCTTGGTGTTTCCGTAGTCGGTCCAACAGAGATCCCAGAGGTGCCAGTTCTGTCACCTGGGGTCAGCCATAAGACAGAGAATAAATGTGTAGATCTCGACCCCTCTCTGAGAGTCAAGAGTTCCAGTCCTTTCTGGAGTCCGCCATAGCCATACTCAACGCTCCTTCCTGACCTGTCTGCTGAGAGCTACGAGTTCCACAGCTTGCTAGGCCTGTCCCTCCAGCCATCCCAGGAACTTGAGACCCCCAAAGAGGCTCAGACTAGAAATTCCAAAGACCAACTCCAGTCAACAAGCACCAGAAAATCTAAAAATGACAGTGCTGGGCAGGACCCTGGGGAACCCCTTGGCCACATCTGGTGGGAGACCACAGCAGGCAGGAGGACGAGCACATCTGGAGGCCCAGAACCTGCACGTTGCTCCCTGGCCCTCCCGCCTACCCAAGCACTCACCATCTTCATGGGCGGTGTGAGCACCACACCGTACAGGCGAATGAGGTTCCGGTGGTCAAGTGTATGCATGGCATTGACCTCCCGGATGAAGTCGTCCATGGCCTCTGGCTGGCTCAGCACATCGGGCTTCAGGCACTTCACCGCCACGCTCACCTGCCGGAGCAGGAGAGGCAGGGAGTTAGGCCTTCCATGGTCCCCAACAATGAGCTAACTGCTCCTCAATGCAAAGATCCTTGTCTCAGACCTGTTCACCTGAGCGGGTGAGCATGCCACCAGTTTACAAACTCCGCTCCTGGCATGGGGACGGCAGCTGACTGGCCTCTAAAGGTCATTAAATGCGGGCCTCCTCTTTCTAGGAAAATTCCCAAGTTAGCAGTGACAGTGAATCAAGAGACGAGCAGGCCGGGCGGTGGTGGCGCACGCCTTTAATCCCAGCACTCGGGAGGCAGAGCCAGGCGGATCTCTGTGAGATGGAGGCCAGTCTGGGCTACAGAGCGAGCTCCAGGAAAGGTACCAAAACTACATGAAACCCTGTCTCGAAACCACCACCACCACTACCCCCTCCCCCCCCGGGGGGGGGGGGGAAGATGAGCAGTCTGGAGACAGAGCAGTAATTTGTTTAACTAATGTCGCATCTACAGAACTGCAGGGTGCCACAGCAGCCTCCCTGGGAAAAGGGGGTGTATCTTAAATGAACCCACCCAAACACCTGCGAGGGTAGGGGTGGGGGAAAGCAGGGCGCGGCTCTGCTTCAGTCAAGCAATGGGACCGCAGACCACTGGTTTCCCATGTTTCAGTGGCCAATCTTTCACCGTAAGCAAACTATTTTTAGACTTGAAAAAAAGAAACCACTGCGCTTGGTTAAACCTGAACAGGGCCCGAAGGTGAGTCAGCTGTCTCCTGCAGGGGGGGGGGGGGGGGGGGGGGGGATGGGCCCACCCCAGTGCTCACCGTCCTCCCTGCAGGAGCATCCCATTCGCCCCTGCGCACCACGCCAAAGGAGCCGTCTCCCAGCTTCTCCAGGAGGCGCAGGTCCTTCTCACTGATGAGGCAGGTGAGGCTCTGCAGGGTCCCCTCCCCTGCCAGGCCCCCTGGGGTGGGTGAGGGCTTCCGGAAGGTGCTCTGGGACGGATGGGGCGGGAACTCAGCCTCCAGCCGCTTTCCACTGAACACCTGTTTGAAAGCAGCCAGGAGCCAGATGGAACCCAGGGCCCCAGAGGCACTCGGTCCCACCCCACTGGTGGGCCTCAGACAGCTCCTGGCTCGGCCACGCTGCCCAGGAGCGGCCTGTAAAAGGCTCACACTGCCTCCAGTGTGTACCCTACGGCGGGAACCCACAGTTGAAGCCTCAGGGTAGGTGTCAAAAACAGATACCAATACAGCTTGTGGCTGCAGTGACCCTCACTGGTCTGTGAGGACAGACACAGCACAAAGCCCTCTAGGTACACCCCAACCCCCCAACCCTCGGTCTCCAGCTCCTCCCCATCCTACCCTTCCCTTCCTGAACCTCTTATCCATCACAGAGTCTTGCCCCAGCACACAAGAAGAGGGTAGGAGCCCGAGGGGCCCTCCAAACACCTCCCTGTCCATTTTTAGCCCTGGCCCCTTCTCTGGGTTAACCATTTGACGCTGTCTGTCTCCATTCTCCCTGGGGAGTCGGCTGCCCTTCATCCTGCTCTGGGGAGAAGATAATTTTAGTCTGAGGTTGAACCATGAGTGTGGTGTGTGTGTGTGTGTGTGTGTGTGTGTGTGTGTGTGTGTGTGTGTGTGTGTGTGTTGCAGATGAAGCCAGTCTTTGCTGGAGAAGGGCCTGGGAAGATAGCTGGGCTTCTGGAGGGGTGCCTAGAGGCAGGGGCTGAGAAGGAAGGAAGATTAGAGGGTCTCTAAGGCCTATTTTTGAGAAGGAAGTGCCAAAGGTCAACAGACAGGAAAAGGCCCGTGAGCAGACCTGGCCATGGTAGTCTGACCTGTCCACCTCTGCTGGGGCATCCAGAGCTCTAGCTCCAGGCTAGACACTCTTCTCACCTCCCTAAGAGTCGGCCAGCCTTCCCTGCGTGTGCTAAGGGGCAACTCGAATCTGAGGACCTTTTTGGACTCTGTTCCTTCTTCCCAGTAACTAGAATTCCTAATATTTGCCAATAACACTCAGCTTACAAGATCTACCTCAGCCACTGTAGCCAGGAGGGATCCTTCCCACAGCCCTGAAGGGTAAACTGTGTAATGAGGCCAGTACTGGTTTCCTGAAGACATGACAGTTTGGAGGGGGTCACTGATCACCCAGAGACCCACTATGAATCGGGGATAGATCCAAAAATCCCATATTGCTTTTCTCTTCTACTGTCAATCAGCCCGACACACTCATCCTTCACTAAAACCTGGGCAAAGGCCCAGGACTGTGTCCCCAGAAAAGGCCACAGGCTCTCAAGAGACAGCCCCTTTGCCAAACTGCAGCCAGGAAACTTCTACTGCCCAATCCCTGACCGGCTGCTCTGTCCTGCTCACCCCCCCCCCCCCCCCCCCAGTGCTGAGGCCAGGAGTGGGGCGGGAGGCCCCGGCTGGCTGGCTTCCTCTCCCATTGTCTTCCAGACAATGGGCAAAGTTCCACTGAGTCACACCAGGGACTCACAACACCGCAGACCTAAATTAGGGTGGGTGGGGGGAGCTGTGGGGAAGGAAGCTGTCAGCAGAACCAGATGACCAGAGGAACCTGAAGACCAGAGAACGTGGGGGACATGGGGCAGCGTGGCAAAGCCGAGATGTCCAGACAGTCCCGGCCACCCACACCGGACACTGGCCTGACTCTCAAAGGAAGGACCACTTGTCAATACGTCCCTGCTCCCGCACACAGACAGGCTGTGAAACCCTCACTGCACACAGGCTCCTCACGTGTCCGTCTGTGGCGGACACAGACACTTAGCCAGGCAGCTCCACAAGGGCCCCGCCAGATAAAAGCCTGGAGGAGGGCGGGCTGGACAAAGTGTGAGGGAACTGGTGAGACTATACCTGCTGGGGAACAGGAGAAGGTTCCTAGGCTGCCGGCAGGGTAAAGCCCTTGGGGTGCCCCCTCCACTCCCACACAGCTTGCTCACACACCTTGCTCATCCACGACTTGCGTTTGCACACGGCCTTCCTCCTCTTCACAGCCTCCCACAGACGCCTCTGACCTGTAAGGAGGGAGAGTGAGCCGGGCTGTCTGAGAACTCACACACTCGCCCAAAGAGACTGCTGTCCGCCTGGCAGGCGGCTTCCTCGGTCCCTAGGGTAGGCCCACCGCTCATCACCACACCACCAACCCAGTCAGCTGCTCCACCAACCAGGAATTTCATTCACCCAATCTCTGCACTCTACTTCCGGAGGATTCTCCAACTGGCGGCAGGTATTTGTTCATCATGGTGGCTAATTACCTCTCCAACTCTCCAGACATATCAGGTAGAGAAACAGACAGAATTTTCTCCATTCTAAGGCTTACCCCATAAAATTTCCTTACACTACTGACATGAGACACTGTGCTGGCTGGTTTCATGTCACCACGGCACAAGCTAGAGTTATCAAAGAAGGACCTCCCCACTCCTGAAGATCCAGCTGTAGCAGATTCTCTTAATAAGTGATTGATGGTGGAGGGGCACCCTGGGCTGGAGGTCCTGGGTTCTGTAAGAAGCAGGCTGAGCAAGCCATGACGAATAAGCCAGGAAGCGGCACCATGGCCTCTGCATCAGCTTCTGCCTCCAAGATCCTGTCCTACTGAGAGCTCCTGTCCTGACTTCCTTCAGTGATGAACAGTGATGTGGAAGTGTAAGCCTAATAAACCCTTCCCTCCACAAGCTGCTTTTGGTGATGGTGTTTCATCACGGCAATGGTAACACTAAGACAGAAATCAACTATCCAGGCCAAAAGTAGCATAAGTTGACGTCATTTTACTAGCTTATAAAACATTTGGCTATTTTGAGTCAAACACACTAAGGTTTCTTCTCTCCCCCCCATACCCCCCAGACAGGGTTTCTCTGTGTAGTTTTGGTGCCTGCCCTGGAACTCGCTCTGTAGACCAGGCTGGCCTCAAACTCACAGAGACCCACCTGGCTCTGCCTCCCGAGTGCCAGGATTAAAGACATGTGCCACCATCGTCCAGCCTCACATTAAGGTTTCTGATTGTGTTTTTTGAGACAGTCTCCAGTAGCCCAGGCTGGCTGAATTTGTTATGTAGTTGATGGCTGAGCTACTGATCCTCCTGCCTCCACCTCCTGAGTGCTAGAATTACTGGTGTTTGCCACTACACCCGTGTGAGCGGTGCCGGGAATTAAACCCAGCACTTGGCTCTCCGACAAGTGAGTTCCACCGCAGCCCGATGTTCCACAGAGAACTCCACGACTTCTAACTGGCAACTGGTAGTTTTAGATTCGAAAGAACGAAAGATAAAGTTTCTGTGTGTTAGTAAGCCATCTGAGAGGTGTTCTTTAAAAGATTTTTTAATTTTTATTTGGGTATTGTGTGCGTCGGTGGATATGTGTGCGCCTTACGTGAGTGGGTGCCCATGGAGACCAGAAGAGGGGTCAGACCCCCAGAGCTGGAGTTACAGGCAGGTACAAGCTATCTGACTTTTCACGGCACACGCTTTCAAGCACGGAGCCATGTCTCTGGCCCCATCTAAGAGTTCTTGTCTTACACCTTTCTCCTGGTAGATCTTGGCATTGCCCCCACCGGCGTTCAGAATGGAACAGAGGAGACTCAATTCTACACTTACAAAAGAGACACAGGAAATACATCCCACACGTATCTGATCAAACCCAACGGGGAAGGGCTGGAAAGCAGACCTGGCAGCAAAGGCCTGCAAACCCAGGTACCAGGAAGGCAGAGACAGGAGGAGCAGGTTCATGGTCTGCTTAGGCTACAGAACAGGTTCAAGGCTACCCTGGGTAACTTACTGAGATTCTGTCTCAAAAACACAAAGTGTATACAGAAAGGACTAAAGTTCAGTAGTGGGGTGCTTGTGAAAGGTCCTGGGTTCAACTCCCAGTACCTCTTTGAAAAAAAAAGGGGGGTAGGGAGGTAGGGAGTCTGGTGATGTGCTCACTGGCAGAGTGCCTGGGTAGCAAAGGCAAGACTAAATTCAATACTCAGCCCTGGGGGGAAAGCCAGAGAAGGTGTATGGAATTAACCCTGACATTCTCCTCTAATTCCAACTCACACTGACAACTACGAACCATTCCCAGGGGACCCTGGGACCGGCACCTCTGCTGATACCTCCCACTCATCTCAGGAGCTCCGGGTCTGGCTGACAGAGTTCTCAGGTGCCATGACAGAGAGATTCTTCGGGTGCGGGACCACGCTAAAGACACACAAGGCAAATGGTCAGAGGCTAAAACAAGACCCACGGGCTACCTACCAGGCCGGCCCATGCCAATCTTTTCCAGATCTTCGTTCTTGACATACTCAAAGTGGGATAGGCGGGTGATGTTGAGGTCATCACGGAGCCTCAGGAAATACTGCTGTAGCTGCACCTCGGACAGCAGCTCCAACAGCCAGCCCGTGCCCTCCTCCGGCTGCATGCTGCTGTTCCCCAGCCTCTGTGGAAAAGGAAAAACAGCTGAGGGGCCAGGGGATGTGAGCGAACGGCAAGAGACCTGCACGTCAATGCCCTTGGCTCACCCACGTTCGACTGAACTCAGAGCACTTGCTTGCTCCCTAACCCAGCTGAGATGAGCCCCAGACCAGAGCAGTCAGGAAGCAAGTCTTCTTCCCAAATCTGTGCTCTCTGGTTGAGTGAACTGAGATCAACCTCTACGCTCAGGGACCTCGGGGAATCACAGGCCCTTTAAAACACAGATTAATAGTATCAGCCATCTTACTCCTAAATTTTCATTTAAAAGTTGGGGTGGAGTACAATGGCCCTTTGAGATCTGTCCACTGGACCCCTCATCAGACAGACCCCGCAGAAAGATCTCAATCCAGTTCTCACTGCCCGACATCACCAGGCCTTTCCCACTGATTCACGGGCAAAATCCAGGTGCCTAAAGGGCCGTAAGAAGAAAACAGGAGTGGGAGACGTGGACCAGAGAGGGTTTTCGGACATCCCGTAAACGGTACCAGATGTCTGAATTTGTATGACATCCTATCCTCAAAAACATTTTTGGGATGGCAATGTATGCACACGGTAAATAGTCAAAACGCACAGGGGGCCTCGTTCCCTCTCCAGCTGCGCAGCTACCTAGCTCCCAGTCCCCAAAGCCAGCTGCTGCTGATGTCTTCTTTGATTTTTCGAGACAGGGTTTCTCTGTGTCACAGCTCTGGCTGTGCTGGAACTCACTTTGTAGATCAGGCTGGCCTTGAACTCAGAGATCCGCCTACCCCTGCCTCCCGAGTACTGGGATTAAAGGCATGTGCCACCACTGCCTGGTGCCTCTGTGTGTCCTTTTAAGTGGAAAATATTCACACATTTCCCATACTACTGCTTCTCATTTTTCACTTAACATTTCATCTTCTCGACTTTTAAATTTAAATGACGCAGAACAGTACAACTTTGAAATATGTGTGAGTACACACACAGTCTATAACATACTGGCAAAATAAAGTGTACCTGCAAGCTACAAGCAGCCAATGCTGAGGGACCTGTCTGGTCTATACTCTCCTGGGTCCAGAGGAAAAGGCCAAGACCACCTTCAAAGCTAATCAGCCAAACCCATCCCTGTCCAAGACACCGGACAGTCAAGAGCTCTCCCAGACCACTCTAACCTCACCTCAGTTCCTGAGGAAGAAGATAGGTAAATGGAAAAGGCCAGCTGTCTGGTTAGGGGCCAGGTGACCTGCTCCTGAACATAGCACACTTTCAACACAAATGCGATATGAGGATGGGCCCAGCATGAGCCTCCTGCCCCCACAGTTCCCCATGGTCCTGCCAACACAGTACCAGGAGCTCAGACTTTCCCTGCAGCTCAGGGCAGCAGGATGAGTAACCAATGGGAAAGACAAGCCCTCAGTTCAAACCCTGGCTCTTCCACCGAGGAGAAAGGCCAGGCAGCTAGCTGGGCGGGTGGGTGGCTTCCAAGCTTTAAGCTGTAACCCTTTATTTGGACGGCTCTCTAAGGGCTGTACCCTCATATAGAGGAATATTTTTGTCTGTCACAGTGGGGGGAGGGGGCTGGTGACATTTAGCAGTAGTAAGGGGGTAAGAGCATGAGTTATTCCGCAACACACAGGACAGACCTGAACACACAGATTCCACACAACTTAGTTCATGCAGGTGAAAACCGTTAGAACGATCCAAACCTAGACACAGATTCCATTGTACATTTAAACATGAAAATGCTTTTTTGTTTTAATGTGGCCTGATTTCCCCGGAACTGTGGGAACTGTTTACTGGGTAAACTGAGGAAAAGTCTACTATTCGGAATATAGCAAAAATGCCCGCTGTCTGGATAAAAAACAGTGAAGGTTATCTCAAGACGTCTCTCAGTGGCTCTCCGGGGTTTGGGCCTCTTTGCCCCCTCCCAATTCATGACAGAATACACAAAGTGTCACAAACTATTTTCCTCTTCCTTCTCCACACAGTAGAGTTGGCACCGTGTTTACTGACTCTACATATACTTAATATGTAACATTTCTACTGATTTTATTTGTGAAGGGAAACAAAAATAATATATTAATACTTCAAAACTATCATTAATGGGGCTGGAGAGATAGTTCAGAGGTTAAGAGCACTGGCTGCTCTTCCAGAGGACCTGGGTTCAATTCCCAGCACCCACATGGCAGCTCACACTCATCTGTAACTCCAGTTCCAGGTTTTCTGACTCCCTCTTCTGGCTTCCTCGGGCACTGCACACACATGATGCTGCTGTGGGATGGTCTGTATATCAAATGTGTTGCTGATTGGTCAATAAATAAAACACTGATTGGCCATTGGCCAGGCAGGAAGTGTAGGCGGGACAAGGAGGAGAAAAAACTGGGAAGTGGAAGGCTGAGTCAGAGAGACACTGCCAGCCGCCACGATGACAAACAGCATGTGAAGATGCCGGTAAGCCACGAGCCACATGGCAAGGTATAGATTAATGGAAATGGATTAATTTAAGCTGTAAGAACAGTTAGCAAGAAGCCTGCCACGGCCATACAGTTTGTAACCAATATAAGTCTCTGTGCTTACTTGGTCGGGTCTGAGCGGCTGTGGGACTGGCAGGTGAGAGAGATTTGTCCTGATTGTGGGCCAGGCAGGAAAACTTTAGCTACATGATGCACAGACACACATGCAGGCAAAACACCCATATACATAAAATAATAAAACACACAAAATAATAAAACAAAACCCCGAAAAACCTATAGTTACAATGGCGGCTCTAAACATTTAACTGCGCTGACTCGTTCATCCTCAACCAAACCCTCTGTCTGCCGACAAAGTGTGGAGAGGAAGCAGAGCTGCACCACTGCATTCCAGAGTGAAGCCCAGAGGTGCACGGTGAAGGACCACTGCACCGGGCTCCAACGTCCACTGCCTCGGCCCCGGAGCAAAGTGGCCCCACGGGCTATGTGGCAGGGCTTCAAGATGAGGGGCAACAGGCCCCCGTCAGGAGAAACAGCCATGGGTCTTCCTCTCCTCTCACACCCTCAAACCCTGGGGCTCCAGGCCCCCCATTCCCTTCTCTAGACTCCAGGTAACGGCTAAAGTCACACCCTGAACAGTCAGGGAAGGCTCAGAGGAAACTCAGAGGCCCTCCTGAAGCTACTTAGAAAGCACAGTCCAGCCTGTCCCCCTTCCTTGACAGACCAGCCAACACACCTCTCTACTCAGCAGGACACCCCCCTCCCTGGTCCCCAACCCAGGGACAGAGCAGCTGGGAGGGAGGGAGGGAGGGAGGGAGGGTATGAGGCTTAGGAAGAACACTGGCATCCTGGCGAAGACAAAGGAGTCAGGTGGGGGTCTAGTCCCATTTCTACTGCTGAGCCCAGTGTGACCTCCCCTAAGTCCCCTTCCTGCCCAAGTTCCTTTGTCCATGAAGCACAGGGCACTAGCGCAGTGACCCCCAGCTCAGACAGTCTCCAATTCTGTGTGTGGAGAATCTGCACCAGCTGTGCATGACACACGCGGCTCCATGGCCTGCGTACACACACACACACACACACACACACACACACACACACACACACGCCCAAGACTGAATGCAGCAGCACTTCAGCCCACACTCCCATCAAGCCTCGGGAAGGTGTCCCTCAGCCCTGCCGACTCCTTGCGCCTCCGCAAAGTACTGCTCCGGAGGGGCTAACCATTCCCACAGCCAGTCCAATGCCCACCCCCGGCCCCCCACTCACTGTGTACAGACGTCGCCGAAGTCTGGCCAGGAGAGGAAAGGAGAGCTCGAGGCCAGGGAACCGACGGGCTGCCGGCATCTCCACCAACTGAAGCCCCTAAGCAAGTCAAGGGGGCTATGGCCTAGATGTGAAGTGGGCGGGCAAGGGCCTCCGCTTCTGAGTTTTCTGCTCTGCCCGGAAAGGAAACTGGCCAGGCAGTGGGGAACCTGTCCTAGAAATCCCCCAAAGCCCACACACAAGTGGGAAATGGGGAAGAATGGAGGGATGGCTTCGCTCCACAGCTGGTGGCAGGCTGGGTCCCCTGTCCTGCCTCCTCTCCAGGGCAGAGCTCAGAGCTCTAGTCCTACCCCTCGGCTTCCCCCACTGCCTGCTTGCCCGCCTGTCCTCCTTCTTCCCTCCCTCCCTCCCTCCCTCCCTCCCAGCTGAGCGGCTCTGACACTGGCTGAAAAAAGACCTTTCTGAATCCCTGCCAGGAGGACAGCAGGAATGGGGGGGCACTCTCCCTCCTAGCATGGCCCCACTGACTCCCCATACACAAGGCTCCCTGTCTCTGGCTTCCAGCAACCCTCACGGTTGCAGACCACTCATGAGATTTCAACGTGGGGGCTGTTACCAAACAGCACATGTAAGAAGATGATACACGCCCCCAGAAGGGCTTTTCTGGGTCTCCCATGGGGACCTGAATGTAGCCTGAATTGGGGGCTTGGATCCAGTCTTTCCTGGATCCTGCAGACAGATCCTTCTCAAAGACACCCCCCCCCCACGTCCCAACCTTGGCTGGGTGTCTCCTGGCTCAGACCCTAATGTGGCCCTGTTACCCTGGTGCCCGACGGAAATAGGAGGCCGGCAGCCAGCCAGAGTGGGACAGTCCAACCGAGAGAGGGGGGTGGTGAGAATCTCCACCCCTCCCTTGGGACTGAGTGCCTATGTACTGCCCACAACAACCAGGGTGCCTACTCCCCAGCTTAGCTGGCAAAGATCCAGCTAACGACAAATAAACAAACATGTCCCAAGCCCTCTACTCAGATACTCCTACCCCAAAGCTGGAGCTCAGGCTGCAGGACATATCTTGTCCAGCACCGCACACATGCACACATCTAACAGCCTCAGCTCAAGGGACCCGGAGGCACTCCATCAAGCACCCCAGGGCCCCCCATATTCCTACAGCTGACAGATGGTCCTTCTGCCCCTCAAGGGTGCCAGCTGCTCTACACCCCCTCGCCACAGCTCCCAGATACACCTGACAGCTGCAGGAAGTCCTCTTCTGCTCCCCAGATCCCAGCATGCCCCCCCCACCATGTGTAAGGATCCCCTGTTTCTTGTACACTGCTCTCTTGTCCCTTCCCAGCTGGCTGCCAGCTCAGGGAGCCACAGCTGGCTCATGGGAGAGGCAGCTGAGGGCGAGAGTTTGGGGAGCCAGCATCCTAGACGCTTTCCAGGATCTCTTCCAATGTTTGAACTCCCAAGCTAGAAAGACAGCCATTTCCTACGCTTATGGGGTGCGGGGGGGGGGTGCCCCCAGCACTAGCCCTCCCCCACTGCAGTCATTCATACAGAGATTGTGGATTGCCAGATACAGCCTCTCTTCAGGCTTAGCAAATGATCAGGGTGAGAACTGAGGTCAGAGCTATCGTGCAAGGCAAGGTCAGGCTGAGGATATACGGACACTGCCTTTCTCCACAGGTTGGCTGACCACACCCTCAGACTGGAGAAGGCTACAGCCCATCCTTCTCCATAGGATACCACGCGAAGCAGACCTGGGTCTGTCAGTAAATTAAACAGGTTTATTTCCTCTACCGCAAGCTAAGGCTGATCAGAATGGCCAATGTAAAAACTCTAGCCACCCCAGAAAGGCACGCCCCAAATCCACCAGAACCCCATGCCTGACCCTTTCCTCGGGTGTCTAAGTAAGAACACTTGGCAGCTTACCCAGAATCCAGCTATGGGAGACTTGAAGAGGGGCAACGTGCATACATTGCAGGGTCAGAAGCCAGATCAGTTCCTGGACCTCTTCCTCGCCTGGGAAAACAGCCCTGACCTTTCGGTCTCAACTCCCAGGCACATTCCCCTTCTCCTGCCAGCTACTGCCCTCTCCCGGCTAGGAAAGAAAGTGCTTCATCTCCAAGGGGGAGGAAGCGGGCCCCCGCGAGAAACCGTGCCATTTTCCAAAGCACACGGGGATATTAGGATTGATACACATACTCAACGGGCCAATACATGGGACCGCCCAAAACACAGCTTCTTCCCATAAAAGAGTGTACCCCTAGGCTCCATACCCGCAAGGAAGAAAGCCCAAAGGGTAGCCTATTTGGGCCCCTCGGGATCCATGCTCACTAAGTCAGATACCAACATCAATAATTCACCACCACCATCACCTCAGACATTATCTGTCACACACACACACACACACACACACACACACACACACACACACACACACACCCCCACTCTGCTCCCAGCCTCCTGGCCCTAGAGATCTGGGGGGGGGGGGGGGGAAGCACAGGCACCCTGGACTCTTCCGAAGCTCTTGCTGCAGACAGCAGAGCTGGGCCCACAAATCACAAGCAGATGAGGCCTGAGCTCCAGGTATCTCGCCATTCCCGTTACCTGCGGTCCCTCCTCGCCCCCAGCCAGGCGCTGGTAAGCAGATCTCTCCCCCATCGGACCCCAAGTCCCACCGTTGGGGCAGGGAGGGAAGCAGTGCTCCCCGCAGCCCCCGCCCCTCCAGCGGCACACGGGCGGCGGCAGCAGCACCCGCAGCGTCACTCCCCTGCGTCCAGGGGGGGGCGGGCCTCGAGCATCCTTCAGGAGGGGAGGGGCTGCTAAAGCGCCTCGGCAGGAAAGGCTCCAACCCTGGCACCTGCGTGAATTCCAAGGGCTCGGGTCCACAAC
Source organism: Peromyscus californicus insignis (assembly GCF_007827085.1). Classification (NCBI taxonomy): domain Eukaryota; kingdom Metazoa; phylum Chordata; class Mammalia; order Rodentia; family Cricetidae; genus Peromyscus; species Peromyscus californicus. Next base: position 15,217,268 of record NW_026294458.1, on the reverse strand, counting down.
CAGCAGGTTGTCACAGCCTCCAGTTGGGCCTGTGGGCACCCCCTCCCCGCAGCCTCCTTCCCAGTTTCTATTCGTCTCTGTGTACAGTTGCCCCTCGGGCAGCTGACCAGCAAGCAGCGGCAGCCGAGACCCTTAGGAAGCCAGTGCAGAGGCTCCGCCCTCTCTGACTTCAGAGTCACTGCTCCTCTGAACTTCAGGACGCCTCCAGGACTCAAGCTCCCCAGCCACCATCCATCAGGATCTCGGGGATCCAAACACGCCGATATTCAATAATACGGGGCTCACCTAAGAAGCCACAGAAGCCTGTCTCCTACTTCACCGAGCCCTTCCCAGCAATCTCGGGGATTCAAACATCTTCCACCCGCCTCTACGCCCAAGTCTACTCCACACCAAGAACGCTCAACGCCCACCTGCTGGGCACACCGACAAGTTCTAAACTCCCTAACCCACTCCTCATCCAGTCATGGAAGTCACGTCCCACCCGTCTGTCTGTTCATCCGCCTCCCCCCCCCCCACACACACACCCCATAGGCAGGCTGACTGCCCCAGACTCAGGCCATCCCACTGCCCTTAGCTCTCCGGACAGCACAGAGCCTGGGCATGCTAAGCAGACCAGTGCGCAGGGGCCAGACTTGGAGAGTCTGGAGAGCCAGAGTTGGAGAGCCAGACTGCTGGAGGAGTCGCTCCAACACGTGCTGGGAAAGGTTGCTCTCTGAGCCCTGGGCTGAGGTTATTGCCAGCCAGCAAGGAAATGCCAGTTCTCCCTCCAACCCAGGTCCCCAAGGTAACACACACACACACACACACACACACACACACACACACACACACGCACACGCACACGCACACGCACACGCACGCGCGCGCACCCACACCCTCATTCCTATGGCATCTGAGGCATCCTCTGACTCCTTCCAACCATGTATTTAGAGCTCAGAAGAGCTCAGGGCACTCTCCTCCGCCCTCCTTCCTAGGATGGGGCAGAGAGAAGAGAGATGTTTAGATACCCCTGCAATCAGTCCCAAGGCAAAGGAAAGAGATCCCAGCAGGCTTCCCCCTCACACAGCCCATCTTAGAGCAGCTATGACAGAGAGGGGAATCTGCCAGGCCCCGGGTTCTCGACTACGTGGAAGCTCCTTGGTACCTTACCATAGCGATGGCAGAAGCTAGTCTTGGGGGTGAAAAGTGGCAGCTCCAGGGGACGGAACAGCTACCAGAATCCAAAGTCAGCCGGCTGCTGACACAGCACGGCTGAGTACACCTTGCCCACCCCTTTTCGCCCAGGCAGGCTGAATGAAGGTCTGATTCAAAACCATTCCTCATTCCTGCTTTCTCCGTCTCACCTCCCAACACTCTACTGTCACGAGCTCCACAGAACCCAAACACCTCTGAGAGCTGAGGAATCCAGTCCACACAGGCACCCTTACCTCGCCTCACCCTCCCCTTTATCTCGCCACACCACAACGAAAAGGAGCCAGCCCACCTGCCCAGCCTCTCCAACAGCACCAGGGAAATCACAAATCCACACTGAGAACCAGGCGTGACAACCAACTTCCTGCCAAGAGGATTTGGGGTTTTTTCCCCCCAAAAAAACCACCTACCAGATTCTTGGATATATATGCCAAGCCCACAACCAAGCTTTCCCCTCTGCCCTCTTCCTGTCCAGGAAGCACAGGAGGAATAACATACTGGGAAAGAAAGGGAGGCCCACAGCCCCTCCCCTAGCCACAGCCACGGGATTCTCTTGCCTCCCATATGAAACTCACCAGGTCAGATCTGCTCACCTCACCTCTATGGACGCAGGGCCCAAGGTTCTGGACCAAGGCCAGGCCGGTTCCCCTCAAGACCTCATCCCAGAGGGGACTGTACCAAGCAACCCCACACCTTCAGGTCAGCGTGGTATGACATCACTGCTCTGAGGAGGCAGCTGGCCAGAGGCCAAGGAAGAAAAGGGAGTGATTCAGACACACACCATGACTGTCCACACCCTCTCCATCTCCAGGACAAGGGGCCCACTCACTCCCAAAGAGCTGGCTAGCTGAGGTCCTGCGGTTGGCCAGGCTGAGTGATTTTCCCTAAGGATATTGGGCCCACAGACCAAGGCTAGCCTGAAACCTCTTCATCTTCCTTCTTTTCCTTTTTTTTTTTTTTTTCCAAGACAGGGTTCCTCTGTATAGCCCTGGCTGTCCTCGAACTCACAGAGATCCACCTGCCTCTATCTCCCAAGTGCTGGAATTAAAGGCATGCGCCACCACTGCCCAGCTCATCTTCCTTATTGTTAAAAAATATTTCACTTGAAATCTAATTAATGAAATAATGTTTAGAGGAGAATTAGAGAATATTTTAAAGCATACACAGTATTAGGAGGTGCATTTCTAACTTTTTTTTTGTTTTGTTTTGTTTTTCGAGACAGGGTTTCTCTGTGTAGCTTTGCGCCTTTCCTGGATCTCGCTCTGTAGACCAGGCTGGCCTCGAACTCACAAAGATCCGCCTGGCTCTGCCTCCCGAGTGCTGGGATTAAAGGCATGCGCCACCACCGCCCGGCTTGCATTTCTAACTTTTAAGACAGACTGTCTTTATAATTACTTCATCCTTTTTGAGTAACATTCATTCTCCGAACTCTTCACTGTATCTCTTTTATTGCTGTTATTTTATTTTTTAGAACCCACTGAATCCAATTTGCGCTGCCCACATGCTCATGGGTCTGAGGCCATCCACAGGAGCATGGGCAACACCCCAGCGGAAAAAGGCTCTCCCTCCCTATCAGCTGCTATTATTACTCTCCTTCTTAACTGTATTTCTAAAGATTTGAGACCTCGCCCTTCCTTCTTTTCTAAGCATGATTAATGTCCTCATTCCTAGGTCCCACTGCCCCCCCCCCCCCCCCCCCCCCGCACTGTCTTCACTCAGAAGCGCCCGCAGCTCTCAACTCCTCCGTCGGAATTAACACGGTACTTCTTCCGCAGGACGCTGCATGGCTACCATGAGCTACACGGCCCAACCGAGCGAGCCAGCGAGCGAGCGAGCGCTGCACCCCTGCTAACTCCTGCTGGGCATGCCCACTACTCCTCCTGACCGCAGCTACTGCCAAGACCTGCCCGGCATCCCAGGGGCAAGCAGCACAAACCACCCCGGACAGAAACCACACCCCCACCAGCAGCCGTGACTCCTCCTTCACCCAGACCACCATCCAATCACACACTTCAGCCTCCTCAGCACTCCCCCCACCTGTACCAAAGGGACCCCACATTGAAAAGTTCTCCTTTGTGATACTCAGTCTCTTCAACTTCAAGATGAACCCCTACGTATCTTTAAGACCCCAATCAAACGCTGTCATTTCTCTAAGTCCCCATTTTCTGGCCCCAAATGGCTGCTCTACCAAGCCCCTTTGTTTTATTGAAGGAATGCTTATCAACAAGAGAACAAAAACACGTGAAGAGCCCAGCATATTTTTTTAAATGATCCATCATCATGGGTCTGGATAGATGGATGGCTCAGTGGTTAAAAGTGCTGGCTGCTCTTCCAAAGGACCATCGTCCAATTCCTAGCACCCACACGGTGCTTACAACTGCTTGTAACTCCAGTTCCAGGGGATCTGACACCCCCTTCTGGTCTCTCTGGGTACTGCACTCATGTGATGCACTGAGCAGAGATAGATGTACAGGCAATTCACCCATGCACATAAAATAGTATCCATCATATTCCAGTCCTTACAGAGCTAGTATTTGTGTAACTCTTTGGTTAGTACACAATTCTCCTGAGATAGCCATTTGCACAGGCTTCTAATGTGGCTAGTACCTGGTAAAAATAGCCAGAACCCAGCAAGAGACACGGTCAAGAGAGCTGAAAATGACTTTGGCCTTCGGACAGACGATGGAGAAAGCTGGGCTCTTCCCCCATGAGCTGCTGCACCTGGCTGCCCGGTGGACACCAAGGACAAGTCTGATCACCACCCCCCTCTCCCCCTGCCTTGGCTTTCCCTGTCCTCCCCTCAACACGATGTAGCCCTGGCTGGCCTCGAACTGTCTGCCTGTCTCGACCTTCCAAGTGCTGGGATTTAAAGTGTGTTACCACCGAGCCCTATTCCTCCTCACCGTTTCCAATCCAGAGAAGATAACTCCTTCATGGGAAGAGGGGCTGTCAATCATTTCAATACTTTTGCCCTAGACCCACTAAAGTACTTTGCTGCTAACGTAGCCATTTCAGACCCAAGGACAACTCAGCCAGAAGAGAGTCTGAACCAGCCTTCACAGAAGAGTCTTCTCACTAGACTGCAGGGAAACAGACTGGGGTTCAGAATGCCACGTGGGTCAACCCAGTGGAAGCCTGTATCTTATCAGGCATCCCAGGCTTATTGGGGGACTGGAAAGCAGAGAACATAGGAGTGTCAGGGGGAGACAGTAAGGTACGGAAGCATCAGACATGGAAGCCCTCCCGTGGTGAAGCCCCTCCAACTTCAGGGGGAGAGAAGAATCTACATGCTCAGCCTGCTCTGAACACCCACCTGCTGCTCTTGATTATGAAGTAATGGGATTTGTGCTCCACCAGCTAAGAAGAAGCACATCAACCCTGCTGTCCACAGGTTACCTAGATCCTATAGGGCTCCTACCGTCAATACCCTAGCAGTGTGTGACCAGGGACAGATCCCTACAGCTGCCAGGTTCCCTGTCCATGTGTGACACACACTGTTGCCCCAGGGCTTGAATACCAACCTGCAGACCTCTCACCCACTGTCCTGTCCAGGGGCCCTCGTGGCACCAAGACCCAGCACTGGCTCCAGGGAAAAGGGGGGCGGGGTCAGAGGACAATGCACTCAGCCACCGCCAGCTCTTCCAGGGCTGGGCAGGGCCACCCAGCTGGCCACCCTGCCTACTTCTGGCTCTAGCTTTGCCCACCCCACTCCTTCAGCAACAGCCCAGAGCTGAAGAGGCCTATTGTTGGGCCCTCGCTCGCAGAGGGGTAAGGCAAGGGACAGCAGCAAAGTTGCACCAGAGCCGGGCACCGTGGAACGCTCACCGTGCAGCGTGCACCGCCCACACCTTCAGATCAAAGCCCCAGCAACCCCAATGCGGGAGCCACTGCAGGCTTGAGGCCCCAGGAGAGTCTGGGAGTAGGAGAAGCATCTGGGTACTTCAAATCCCACTGCATCCTGCCTGTCTGATCACAGGCAAACTGAGATTCTGAATGGGCAAGGGATGTGTCTGGTCCAAAGCATGAAAGGAGTCTTCAGGAGTGGCTACCAAGGGAAGAGGTGAGGGAGAATGTAAGAGGCAGCCGGAAAAGAGGTGTTGGAGGGAGGAGCTGAAAATGCTCAAGGGAGCCGGGCGGTGGTGGCGCACGCCTTTAATCCCAGCACTCGGGAGGCAGAGGCAGGCGGATCTCTGTGAGTTCGAGGCCAGCCTGGGCTACCAAGTGAGTTCCAGGACAGGCGCAAAGCTACACAGAGAAACCCTGTCTCGAAAAACCAAAAAAATAAAAAAAAAAAAAAAAAGCTCAAGGGCAAGGTTGTAACTAGTCAACTTGGTGTAAGAACTAACAGACCTTTTTTTTGTTTGTTTTTCTTTTTTGGAAACAGGGTTTCTCTGTGTAGCTTTGATGCCTGTCCTGGATCTCGCTCTGTAGACCAGGCTGGCCTCGAACTCACAGAGATCTGCCTGGGAGTGCTGAGATTAAAGGCATGCACCACTGCCCACCCAGCTTAACAATACCTCTTGTCTACCTTCCCAACACAAGCCACCAGGTGATCGGCCTGCCCTCCACTACCCTCCACTACCCGGCAGAGGCCCTTCCCTCTCCACAGAGAAACACACTAGGTCTCTGTACAGTATCCCAGGAGGCATTACTGACAACAGGGAGAATCACATCTCCAACAAGGAGAGCACACAGAAAATGCCAAGGTGACGGCTCCCTTCTCTGCCTGCTCCAAAAACCTGGGGCCTCCGTGCCGGCAAAAGACAAGTGATGTCTTCTGGACTCCGACCAGACCAAGAACGATGGAAAAACACCTAAACTAAGGCTTCCAATAAATGGTCTGCTCAAGTCACCATAGAAAACTATCAACAAGCCACCCTCAACAAGCTACCCAACACCAGAGTCCCCACAAACTTCTTCCTTGATTAGAAGCAGACAACAAAAATTTACCAAATAACAAAGGAAAGCCTCTGTGTGGGAGAAAACAAAACGCACACACAAAAAGCAACTAGGAAAAAACAAAACAAAACACGAGCTCTGCAGAAGAAAACTCCAGACAGATAACTCGCAGAATATACTCAAACTGATAAAGTGTATCCACAAAATAAGAACAAGATTTTTTGTTTTTTAAACCAGGGAAACAAAGTATCAAAAACAACTGGGCTATGGAGATGGCTCAACCGTTAAGGCCATGCCCGGCTCTCAGCCTGGCCACCCAAGGGCGATCCTCGGTCTGACCCCAGCAAAGACATAGAGGAAGAAGTATCAACTTCACAAGTTATCTCTGACCTTCACATACTGCCCGTGTGTGTGTGTGTGTGTGTGTGTGTGTGTGTGTGTGTGTGTGTGTGTGTGTGTGTGTGTGTGTGTGTGTGTGTGTTAGGGAGGCCGTGGGGGGCGGGGCGGGGAGGTGGTGGCACACACCTTTATCCTCTGACCTTCACATACTGCCTGTAGCCTCGTGTCGTGTGTGTGTGTATGTGTGTGTGTGTGTGTGTGTGTGTGTGTGTGTGTGAGAGAGAGAGAGAGAGAGAGAGAGAGAGAGAGAGAGAGAGAGAGAGAGAGAGAGAGAGAGAGAGAAATAGGGAGGCCGGGCGGTGGTGGCGCACGCCTTTAATCCCAGCACTCGGGAGGCAGAGCCAGGTGGATCTCTGTGAGTTCGAGGCCAGCCTGGTCTACAGAGCCAGATCCTGAACAGGCACCAAAACAAGAGAGAAACCCTGTGTCGAAAAAACAAAACAAAAGAAAGCAAGCAAGCAGACAGTGGGCTAGGGAGATGTCCGAAAAGTGCAAGGACCTGAACCTGTACAAAGAGTCTGAATGTCCCAGAACCCACTTAAAACCAGGCAAGGGAGCAAATTCCCAGTGCTCCTACGGTAAACTGGGAGTAGACAGGGACTCCCTGGACACTGTGGGCTGGCAAGACTGGCACACACAGCATGGCACTGTCTCAAAATGAGGTAGAAGACTAGGGTTATTCTTTAATCTTCACACATGTACTATGGCACATGCATGCATGTCCACCCTCTCACTCACACACATACATAGAAGAAGAAGAAGAAGAAGAAGAAGAAGAAGAAGAAGAAGAAGAAGAAGAAGAAGAAGAAGAAAAAAATAAAGCAAACCAAGAGTAAACAACAGATACATACAGTCCCAAATAACAGGCAGGCTCACAGCAGGCATTCCTAAGTACAGGGCACTGTTTTTTAAATCTAATGTACTCAAAGTCACAAATGTAGGTCCTAACTTCACAGATACAAGGTTGACTTCAAGAAATTTTCTGCATTTTTTTTCTTTTTTTGGTTTTTCAACATTGTTTCTCTGTGTAGCCCTGGCAGTCCTGGAACTTTCTCTGTAGACCAGGCAGGCTTCCAACTCAGAGACCCGCCTGCCTCTGCCTCCCGAGTGCTGGGATTAAAGGCTGTGTTTGAATTTCTAACAAGCTCTTGAGAGATGCCGTAGCCACTGGTCCATTAACTACCATCTGAAAGCAAGGCTCTCTAAGCTCTGAAGCAGGGGGTTGTCTAGCTGTGCATTAAAATCACCCGGGTGCTAGGAAAATGTCAACACTGGGGCTCCATTCCCTAGGATTCTAATCAAATTGGTCTAAGTAGTCTTGAAGACTCTTCGAATGGATCTGAACTTGGGCTGAGAACCACAGCTCTAGACAAAACCTTTAATTGTGCCAATCATTTGTCCTGGCCAAACCAATCCATTTCCAAATACTGCATCCATTGTTGACAGTGCACATTTTTTTTTAATGTACATTAGTGTTTTGCCTGCATGTATGTCTGTATGAAGATGCCAGATCCCCTAGAATTGGAATTACAGACAGTTGTGAGCTGCCATGTGGGTGCTGGGAATTGAACCTGGGTCCCCTGGGAGAAGAGTCAGTGCTCTCAACTGCTGAGCCACTTCTCCAGCCCACACATGGCACACTTTTTAAAAATACTCTACACATCGTGAAAATAAGCATACGCTTACAGACCTACTCATTCAGATAATTCTAAATGCTAAGTCTCGTTAACATCAGTGGAGAACTCATATCAACATGCAGAGAAAATGATTCTGAGAATTTCCCCCTTGTTACATTCCCACATTTCTCCTGAATTTTCCAAATAAGTTTTTTAAATGTAGATGTCTAAGTCTCAGAGAGTCACGGCTTTCTGGGAAGGTGTCTTTCAGTGAGCCCTGGATTATCTAATGAGACAGTACAGTTTCAACACCTCTTCATGTGCACGAAAGACCAGAACAGCTTTAAACTTCAACACTCTTATGGTTTGGATGGGAAGTGTTCCCAGAAAGGCTCCTGTGTTCAAGGCCTGGTCACCAGCTTGTGGAGCTACAGAGAGGTGGCTGGATCATGAGGTGTCTGACCTAGTCAGTGAATTAATCATTTGACGGAGTCAGAATGTGAGGACATTAGCTAGAGATGGGCCTGGCTAGAGGAATGAGGTCACTGGCCCCTTCCTGCCTATCTTCCTACCTCCATGAAGTTGGAAGTAATGCTCTGCCATGCCCGACTGCCTCACTATAGGCCAAGAAGCCATGGAGCCAGCCAAGCCCAGACCGAAACCGTCACTAAACGTGTTTCCTCTCTCAGCAGCTTTCCTTAGGTATTCATCACGGTGATCGTGACTAACGGAAGTGCAAACGATGAAACCTACAATACAATGGCTCACACCCTCAAGATATGGAAGGGAAGCAGTTTCTGACCTAGATCTCTTTAGCCACGTAACCACCAACAGAGTAAGTGTAGGCCGGTGTGGTCTCAATCAATGGCTCATGTGCATTCCCTCCTCTTCAGGACGCTAGAGGATGTGTGCTACCAAAACCATCAAGAGGAGGAAGTATGGTTTGAACAGGAAATGTCACCCACAGGCTCTAGTGTTCCAGCACACGGTCCCCAGGTAGTGGTGCTGTTTGGGGACCTTTAGGAGAGAGGGCTTGGCTAGAGAAAATGGGAGAATCACAGTCCCGACTCCAGTCCAAGTGTTCCCTACTTCCTGGAGCAAGCCACCCCATAAGTCCCTGCAACTACAGAAGGAGATGCCTGCCCCACCTCCCATGACGAGCTGTATCTCCTGAACAATTGCAGCACATTGAGACCCAGTCAGCCAGGCAGTGGTGGCGCACGCCTTTCATCCCAGCACTGTGGAGGCAGAGGCAGGAGGGTTTCTGAGTCTGAAGCCAGTCTGGTCTACAGAGTGAGTTCACCGTTGTGGGGCATTGCCAGATGCCCTGCGTCAGTCAACAATTACTGGGTTTTCTGTTTGATTTGTTAACGTGAATTACATAGGATTTTATATGTGTGTGTGTGTGTGTGTGTGTGTGTGTGTGTGTCTATACAACACAGAGAAACCCAACAGCCATTCTGATTAAAACTCTCACCAAAGGGCAAAGAAGAAGAGTTTTCAAACTGATGTATTTTGTACATGGAAAAAAACCCCTACAATTACTAGCACAGTCAACGGTGAAGGACTTAATGATTTCCTCGGGGATCAGCACTGAGGTGTCTATTCTTCCACACCAGATGATACAGTCATTATGACCAGGCAAGAAAAGGAAACAGACTACAAGCACAGAGATCAGGAAGGAAAAATAAAACTGTCTTTGCTAGCCGAGGACATGAGGACTACCAAGAAAATGCTGTGGACCCTTCAAGAAAGCGAAAAGCCGCTAGAACTCAGTCAGTTTGGGGAGGTTTCAGGACCCAGGCTCCGCATTAACAGTCACCATGTGTGGTACCCATCTGGAGTGTCAGCACGGAGGCAGGCCCGAGAACTGAAAGGCAATCTGAGTTTCATTTCTGGATCCCACAAGGGGCAGCAGATAACCTAATCCAGACAGTTGTCTGACCATCACATGGGCACCAGATTGGTTCAAAGTCATCCTCAGCTATAGAGGGAGTCTGAAGTCAGTCTGGGATACATAAGATCCTGTCTAAAGATTAAAAAAAAAAAGTCTAGCAAGATGGCTCACTGGGTAAAGGCACTCTCTGCCACAACTGACCACTTGAGCTGGATTCCTGGACCCGCATTGTGGAAGGAGAATACTGACTCCCAAGGGTTTTCTCTGGCTTCCACACGTATGAACATACACATATTAAGTAATAAATGTAAATAAAATTCAACATTAAAACAACAGCAAAGAGAGAGGATGAGAAAGGGGGAGAAAGCGATTAAAATTCAGGCCACAAACTACAAGAAAACATCTGCAAAATTACGCATCTGATAAAACATTTATATTCTGAATATATTCTTAAATTCTTTAAAATGAGAAAAAAAACCCAACAACGGCACACTGGGTAAGTAATGTGACTAGATACTCCATCAAATGAGTACATGAAGAGACAACACTATTAGTCACTAAGGGAATGCTAACTCAAGCCATATCAGTTACACACCACAGACCTCCTAGATGGCTAAAGATACCACCATACAGTATGTGGTAGGTTTAGAAAACTGTCCAACCACTTTGAAAAACAGTCTAGTAGGTTGGGGGGGTTGGGGGGGCTGTTTGTTCGCTGAGCTGGGGTCCTGCTATGTTGCTCAGGCTGGCTTTTAGCCCCTGGGCTCAAGTAAGTCTCCTGCCTCAACATCCCAAGTAGCTCGGGTTACAGGTACATACCACCATGGCCAGCTAGTTAGTTAGTTTTTGTTTGTTTGGTTTTTTGTTTTGTTTTGTTTTTTTAGACAGAGTTTCTCTATGTAACAATCCTGGCTGTCCTGGAACTCACTCTGTAGACCAGGCTGGCCTCGAACTCACAGAGATTCACCTGCCTCTGCCTCCCAAGTGCTGGGATTAAAGGCGTGCACCACCACCGCCCAACTAGCTATTTATTTTTAATATTATTTCCTATTTGTTTCAATTTTTTAAAATTTATTTTTAACTGATTTGTGAAAATGCAAATATGGTAGTTATTAATGGAGTTATGTGATAAGTCTAGAAGTTCCTTAAAGGTTAAATGTTCACCTATAATTCAAGCATTCCAGTCCTAAGAACTGACCTGGGAGAATAAAAGCATACATCCACACAAAGACTAACACATCATCCAAAGAGGCTATATCTGTAATACTTAAATCTGAAACCTACCCCTCACCAGGTACCCATTGGATATAAAGGAGATACCCATTCGAGACTGCTGAGCAATGACAGGGAATGAACTAATGATACATGTAACAATATGAGTAAGTTTTGAAATAATGATGCTGAACCAAAGAAGCCAGACTCTAAAAGGTCACTATTTGATTTCCATTCCCACAAATGCTAGGTACTGCCAGCTCAGAGAGTGCCCAAGAACAGACCAGTCGCTCTCCTTCTGTTCATCCGAAAGTTCGGGAAAGTCAACCTGAACTTAAGCGTGCAGACGTACGCTCACACATATGCTGAGAGCTGAATTCTCTCCACTGAAGCCAGCGAGGCAGAACCACTCTGGTCATTGTAGGAGCACATGCGTGGCACCGTGGAGACACAGCAGCTAAACTTCCGGTGTCAGAACGTTTGAGACACAGTGTGATAGGCACGGGATGAAGCCGACAGACAGGTTGGGCTTGCCAGAGCTGGCAAACTGGCTCCTCCGCCGGTTCTCGCCGCCACCACCCCTTCTTCTGCCCCCACAGGAGAACCCTATCTCCACCCAGGCTGCTTCAGAAGCGGGGTATGGTAGTCATCCGACTCACAGGCACACACACACGGTGGGCTGGGGCAGAGATATCCCGGGCTAAAGTTCTGGATCCATCCCCACTGGTGGGGCGGAGATGCCAAGACCTCTTGACAGGGCTAGGGAAAGAAAGACTGTAAGCTGTCAACTAAGCCCACCTGGACCAGGAAGGGGCTGGAGACTTCATGTGTCAAAAAGAAACCAAATCTAGCCACTGGCCCTAGCCACTTGGCTCCACCTCTAGGCTTAGCCAAGAACAACCCCGAGGCTGGGTAGGGGTGTGAAGAGACCTTAATAGGATACCACAGCCTCCTATCTGCCACCTTTCCAGAGCGAGGTCAAGGCCTGGGGTAAGGAGGAGGTAGCAGCCGCTGGTACACTCCATTCAGAGACGAAGACCTCACCAGTTGCTCTCTGCTTCTCTACCCATCCTTGGCTTTGGGCCCATAGCATAATCAACCGTGACCAAACCGTGTGGCAGGCGCAGGTCAGGCTCGTGCCCAAGTCACTACTGGCTGCCACCCTCACGTGACCCGCAGGACTACAAGATAAGGCACTGATAAGGCAACACTACCCACTTCCCTTTTCTGGAGGACTTGGGGCCACCGATGCGAACTGCGCAACAGCCAGCTGTTGTACAGAGGCACACCTACCTCCACCGGCCGACAGATGCAGGGGACGACTTCTAACCTCGCCACTTTAGCCCTGGGGCTACCCTACCCTCCCTTCCCTCCGCCACTCAAACGGTCTCACATCCAGTCTAGACTTGAAAGAGGTGACTCCTCCACTACGGCAGCTGCTAGACACAATTGTGGGGCGGGGGAGGGGGGGAGGGAGGAAGGATGCTCCCCGGGGTTGCTCAACCTGAGAGTAACAAGCGCCGTTTGGAGCCCATACAGTCCGGTTTACACACCAACTCCAGCTGAGAACAAAACGGACCTTTCTTACCTGCGTTTTCAGCTGCCCCGAGACAGACACAGCTTCGAGGATGCTCAGACTTGAGGTAGCAGAGATGATCCTGCTGCAGGCGAGTGCCTGCCCTCTGACAATGGCTTCCAAAGGTCAGGTTCACAGCGGTCTTCTGCTCCCCAAGCCCCTACACCCTCCTGCATTACTCTTGGCACTGGAGGACTCCTGATGCCAGCCAGCGAGGGAGCTTGCAGATTACCACCTCCTCCGCCGTCTGCGCCGGCGGGTCCTGTGTCCCTCTTGGAATTCCTCTCGCCCTGGGGACCCTTTACCGTTCAGATACGTTTCCTGAACAGCCCACACGACCTGGCCCTCCTGCACCCCGGGCAGCCAATTTGCTTCCTGCACCCCCAAGCGCCCCTCTCCTTCAGGCCCCCGGGGTCCCACAGGCCTGGCCCTTCCCAGCACCTCGAGTCTGTCCCCACTTGCGGGGGATGCCCCCAGGACCACCGCCTCCCTGCCTAGGTGCCCGGCGCTCTCCCAGCTGCGCTCGTTCGAACTTTCGAGCTCCTCCGTGTGCGGGCAGGAGCCGTGGGCCAACTCGGGCAGCTCCTCGGGCTGCCGCAGGAGTCTGCGTGGGCTGCCCTCCCCCGCGCTCCTGCACCCCGGCACGGGCCTCGCCGCGCTCCTGCACTGCGGGGCCGCCTCCCCCCTTCTCCTGCTGCTGCCTGCGGGGCCCCAGGCCCTCCTCCTGCGCCACCGGCCCGCCGGCCGAGCCCGTCCAGCGCGCCGGGCGCCTCCAGTCCGCGGCGTCGGGCGGCCCCCACAGCACCCCCAGGCTGGGCTCGTGACCGCGGCCGCCCCGCTCCTGCACCCCCAGCCCCACGCCGCCCTCCTCCTGCACGGCCGGACCCACCCCGCCCTGCTCCTCCACGCCGAGCTTCAGCCCGCGGAGAAGCTGCGGGCCCCAGCTGAGCCGCCCGACGCGCGCCGGCCGCTGCTCCGGCAACGCGGGGCTCAGTCCGCCGCGCTCCTCCTGCGCCCCCCGCCGGCGACCCCCCGAGCCCGCCGCGCCGCGCACGCGCCTGCCCCCCAGAGGCCGCGCGCTCCCGCCCCTCCAGATGGTGCTGCCCTGCGCGCCCCCGCCCCGCGGCTTCCGCCTCGGCCCCGAGAGGGCTGCGGGGGCCCGGCGTCCCGCCCCCCGCCTCCGGCACTCGACCTCGGCCACCCGGGCGCCGCGCCGCAGGTGCTGCGGCCCCGCGAGCCGGCGGCCCTCCAGCCGGGTTCCCAGAGCCCGCGCGCGCCTGCGCCGCCCCGGGGGGGGTGGGGCCCACGGGAGTCGCTCCGCCCCCTTAAAGGGTCCTGGCCCTTCATTGCACACACGCACACGCGCACGCACACGCGTGCGAGCCTGAAAGAAAGGTGAAGTTCAAAATTAGGAGGTTGAAGTCCTAGAATAAGAGTCTGAATTCAGCGGGAGGGAAGGGAAGGGGAAAAAACAGACACATTGAGACAGGGGCTCACGATGCAGCCTAAGCTGGCTTCGAACTTGTGACGCTCCTTGCTGCTGCCTCCTGAATGTTTGAAATTCTAAGTGGCGTTTCAGCGGCTTCGGGTTTACCCTGTGGGAGTGAAAATTCACTTCTACCCGTTCCTCAGTTGTTTCTGCTGTAATCTAGCAGCCAGGCAGGAAAAAAAAAAAATTGGACGATTACCTGCATTCTTTCCCTGGGACCAAAGGACAAGGGAGCCTTGGGTAGAAACTGCCCCCAAGCAATGCCATCATCCACCCTTCCCACTCCTCCCTCTTGGGTCCTCTCTTGCCTTGCATGCGCATAGCCCTCCTCTCCAGGAAGAAAAAAACAAGAGTGGGATTCCCAATGCCAATGCAGTGTGATCCTAACCCAAATGGAAGCAGGCCTAGACAGTAAGACCTAGAACCCACAGGCTCAGTGCCACTGAACCCCATGATTGTCTCCACCTCATCTATAAAGTGGGCATCATAAGAAAACTAGGATGAAGGATCAGCCATCAGGGCAGGAGTAAGCAGGTGTCGCTTTGTGTGTGGGACAGCCTTTGACTTTCCACTCCTTTTTTTTTTTTTTTTTTTTTTTGGTTTTTCAAGACAGGGTTTCTCTGTGTAGCTTTGCGCCTTTCCTGGAACTCGCTTTGGAGACCAGGCTGGCCTCGAACTCACAGAGATCCACCTGGCTCTGCCTCCCGAGTGCTGGGATTAAAGGCGTGCGCCACCACCGCCCGGCAACTTTCCACTCCTTTTACAGCATTCTAAATTCTCAAGAAAAGCTGGCCCCAAATGATTAAGATGTTGACAGGTAACCATACTTTAGGTTTACAAATTCCACATTCGGTGACCCTCAGATAAAGGCAAAATATGTAAGGCCACTCCTTATTCAGCCCTGTGTTTCACCTAACAAAAAGCCTCAAAATGCTGTGAGTTTGAACTTGCAGAAAAGCAGTATGTCTAAAGAATTACAGGAACTAACCCCAGGCAGTCAAGGTCAGATGTTCCATAGCAAGAGGAGAGAGAGAGAAAGAAAGAGACAGAGAGACAGAGACAGACACAGAGTACAGACAGACCCTGGATAAGTTCTTCCTGCTCCTTACCAGACTAGGATCTGCCCCTTTTCTCTTATAAAAGCTCTTTTGTGCCGGTCAGGGGTAGTGCACACCCTTGATCCCAGCACTCAGGAGGCAGAGGCAGGCGGATTTCTGAGTTCGAGGCCAGCCTGATCTACAGAGAGTTTCAGGACAGACAGGGCTATACGGATAAACCCTATCTCCAGAAACCAAATAAATAAATAAATAAAATAACAATAATAATAATAGCTCCTTTGCGCACTTAATCGTTTTGGGGGGGACAGTAGTTCCAGTCATCTGATCAGAGGGTAAGCATTTTTAATAAGCTTGATTTTTCTCCGCATCAGCCCTGGACTCCTGAGGGAGTCAGGCTTACAGGAAGTGGGCTGGTGGGTTTGGTCCTGCTCTGTACTTACTTGCCCAGCATTGAGATCAAAGGCTATAGCCAAGGAGGTGGATAGTTTGGACAACCGGAAAGGAGATGAGTTCCACGTAAGCTAGTCAGGGCCTAATCTGCGTGGATTTGGGTCATGGTGGCTTGCTTTGTGAGGTGGACAGAGAAGCATGCTGAATCATTTAATCTCAGCTCATTTGGTGGAGACTTGCCCTGGAGCTGAAGGGTAAATATTCTGTATCTCAGCTAGGGTCTTCCCCCTCGTTGGGGGAAAAAAAAAAAGAATTCAATGTGTTTGGTAGAAGGGAGCCGAGGGATTCTGTCCCCAACCTCCCTCACACAGTAATGACAGTGGCTAAGATTTACAGAGCCTATGAGCATAGCCTTGCACTCTGCATTATTCTCATCTCCGCCCACAGCAATGAGGACGCATTGCATTCTCGGTTTCCAGTGATAGAGCTGAGACCTCCCGTGATGAAGCGCCTTCTTCGGAATCACTCCGTCGACAGCAGTAAAGCCAGAAATCACATCCATCTGTCTGACTCCATCATCTGTTCTCTGAACCACTCAAGTACAATAAAACAATGCCAGTGCAGGAGCTATACCTCAGGGAAACATCGGGACTAACGAGATTTTCGTGGTCAGTAGATGCAAACAACCGATTTGGCCCAAATGCCCCTGCCGGTAAATCCGGCTCCAAATCAAACAGGGTCAGTGCAGCTCCACCCCAAAGGTCCTGGTAAGGGATTCTCTCAGGGAAGCTCATCCTTCCCTTCTCCCATCTCTCCTCCACCCGCCCTCCAGAGCAAGATCCGTGCGCCTCACACATCCCTAGAGCGTGGTTACCTGGAGCTTCAGATCTGAGGGTACCGGAAGTCCTCCATCCTGCCCTTTTCGCCACCAGAGCCTCTAGTGCTGGCAAGGCACTGGGAGATTTCTCTGAGGCCGTCTCTGTCTGCGTATCATCCGACCACGGCAGTACAAGGCTGGAGACTGCTCTATCACCGGGGTAGCTAAGGGCATAACGGAGGAAACGAGCTTCAGATCAGAAGCCAGCGAAGGCTCAGGAGCCAAAGGAGACTCAGGAGGTGCCTGACCCAGACTCTTCCCAGGCCTGGAACTTGAAGAGAGCTGCCGGCAGCCCAGTGACTCTGCAGGGAGAAGGGCTTGTCGGGTCTAGTTCAAAACAGAGTGTGCCAGCCTGCTCGAGGGCTGTGTTGGTGGTGGTTCCCCGAAGAATCTCCGCTGAGACAGTTGCCCTGCGGGGTGGACAAGAAAGAAAGCAAGGGTGGCAGGCACCCTGGCTCACACCTGCAGACAGACACTCGGCCAAGACTTGGAGGAGGCTGTGGAATCATTGCACCAAGGCTTTGTTTTTTTTGTTGCCCCACCCCCCACCCCCTGACTTTTCTGATTAGAGTAAGGTTGTAAAACTATTGTTGCAGCCTCCCAGCAGCAGGCGAATTAAATCCAGTAAATATGGGTTTGTTTGTTAGTTTTTTGGTTTCTCAAGACAGGGTTTCTCTGTGTCGCTTTGGTACCTGTCCTGGATCGCGCTCTGTAGACCAGGCTGGCCTCGAACTCAGAGATCGCCTGGCTCTGCCTCCCGAGTGCTGGGATTAAAGGCGTGAGCCACCACCGCCGGGCTTGGGTTTTGTTGTTGTTGTTGTTTAATCAAAGGACAATAAAATGAAAAATACCAAGGTTGGAGAGATGGTTCAGCTAGGTTAAGACCACTGGCTGCTTTTCCAGAGGACCTGGGTTCAATTCCCAGCACCCACATGGCAGCTCACAACTGTCTGTAACTCCAGTCCCAGAGGATCTGACGCCTTCACACAGACATACATGCAGGCAGAACATCAATGCATGTTAAAAAAAAAAACATTTAAAAAAATAGAAAATACCCAAACAGAGCTTGTTTTGACTTTTTATTTAAAATACAAAATGTACAAAAATGGATCCAGAGAAATCCAAAAGCTTACATCTTTCTAAAGGGCATTCACATCAGGGTCCCGGAATGTAAGCAGGTCCCGAGTCAGCCTTCCTCAAGCTGTTTCTTAATAGAGGGATTTCCTAATCTTCCAGCATGCCTTTCATATTCGTGGCTTATTTTTGACTTCCTGACGCTCTCCTTTTCCCACCCCAGCAGGTTATAAACTCCACCGCAACATGAATTTTTGTTCTATGCACACGCGGTTGGAATAATGCCCAATACAACGGAGATGCCAAGAATGTCTGTGGAATGGATGAGCGCCTATCATAGGTAGTGAGCATGGTGTTTTTATGACATTTCTGATTCATTGTCTATACCTGTATGTGTTCTGCACCTTGATGTAAAAGGCTGTTTCTTTCTGTGTGTAGGTCACAGTGAAAAACTTCGGGCAGCCACTGCCATGGCACGAATAATCCAACAGTTATGAATGAAGGGAATGGTATACCAGCTGGAGCGGCGGTTCTCAGTCGCCTGGGCATCTTGTTGAGAGAGGCAGGTTTGGATTCAGCAGGTTGGACAGGGAAGCCGAGGCCTGACATTTCTATCAAAGTTTCAGGTGCTGGTCCATGGGGGGGGGGGGGGGGGGAGTATTTTTACTTTCAATTGTTTTAGATTTTTTTTTTTATGTGCATCAGTGTTTTGCCTCTGTGTATAAATATGCACCACGTGTCTGCCTGGTGTCCGAGGAGGTTAGAAATGGGCATTGGATCCCCTGAAACTGAAGTTATAGATGTTTGTGAACTGCCATGTTGGTGCTGGGAGCAGGAAATACCCTAAACTGCTGAGCCACCTCTCCAGCCCATATCACACACACACACACACACACACACACACACACACACACACACACACACACAAATGTAAGCAATACCGCACACCCTAGCATAATTAAAATTATGATCTCTGGCATAGAATTCAGCATCTCAAGCCTCAATGAAACATTTCACTATCACCATTAGGATAAACATTTATACCGTATCAAGCTGATAATAGAAAAATAAATAAAACAACCTCCCACTCCCACTCCAGAAAAAAAGAAAAAGAATTCAGCATCTCTGGCTTCTTTTTTTTTTTTTTTATGTGTATGTGTGTGTGCGTACACACAAATTTACACACATGGGGGGCTCGAGGGACAATGTGTGGAATTGGTTCTCTCCCTCTACCACATGGATTCAGGGGTGTATGGGTTCCTCAAGCTTGGCAGCCTATGCCAAGAGCCTTCTCACTGTCCATCTCTATGGCTTTTAAAAGCTCACCAGGTGGTTCCAGCATGTTACCAGAAATGGACAGTGCTTGGTGAAGCTGGGTAGGGAGGTAGAGAGACCAGCTATTTTGGTCTTTGTACCCTGTGCCTGGAACAAGTCTAAACTGAGGTCCCTGGGAAGTGAAGTGCTGGTATCAGAGTCAATGATTGGATTGGACAAAAGCAAAGGATTTTGGAGTCAGGAAAGGGCCATTAGAAGAAGGTGAAGGAATCTGACGATTCCACAGGTGTGAAAGTATCTGCTAACACAGGCCATATCCTCCCAGAACCAAGAACAGGACGGTGCCCTCACCTATCACTAGGTCAGAGCTCCTGGGAGCTGCTCAGCGGGCCCTGTTCACACACCCCCGGGGAATTCAGTTTTCAAAACCTTACTAGGGCATAGGGAGGAGCAGTTTGCCGCCAGCTTCTCCCACATGCCTGCCTCCTCTGCCCAGATGGAGTAAGAGCCAGCAGAGTCAAAAGATTATAAACCCTGAGGTCAACATGGGCTACATTCTTAAAGGAAATACCATGGAGTCCTGAGTTCTGACGCCCTCTGGTGGACATCTAGAGTTAGGCTGGTGCTCCACTGACTGTCCAGTTGTGGTCCAGCTGTGTCAGGCGTTATCATGACCAAGAGGTCGGGGATGAAGCTCAGTTGCTTGCCTGACATACAGTCTCTGGTGCTGAGTAAACTGGGTGTGGTGAGCCCTGCCTGTAATCCTAGCACTCGGACGTAGAGGCAGGAGGATGAATTTAAGGTGATCCTCTGCTACACAGGGAGTTTGAGGTCAACCTGGACTACCGGAAACAGTGTTTCAAACAAAACAAAACTACACGATCAAAAACAAAACGACAAAAGACAGCTGGAAAGTCAAGACTAACAGACCCCACTGTTCCGAGTGGCAGTGGTGAGGTATTTTTTCTCACCTGTGTGCCTTCCTGAAGGTCCTCTCTTTGCTCAGCTTTCCTCGATTAAAATAGAGACACAACACAAGCGTTTGCTGCCTTTCTCCTTCTGCCCCAATGGTGCCCATCCCAGGCCAGCCTGTTCTTAGAGTCTCTTTTGGCTTCCCTCTCTAGTTGAGGAAGCTTGTTTCCACTATGCCACCCTACTACATCTGAGGTAATTAGGCTCACACATGTAGCTCTCCCTGCAAGACACCCTTGGCTACCTCCTGGTACCAGTGTTCAGCTGACTGCCAGGCATTTCTATTTGGTCACGTGGGGTCTGAGGAGTTAGCAACATCCCAAACACAAATGTAGCGTCTCATTCCACCCCAGGCTCTCTCACTGACCCAGAAAACAGACTGGTTTCTGTTTATTTGTCTTTTTGTTTTTGAGGCAGGGTCACACTCTGTAGTCCAGACTGGCGTGGAACTCACAGAGATCCACCTGCTCGGCCTCCCAAGTGCTGGGATTAAAGGCGTGCGCCACCACCGCCCGGCTCAGACTCTGGTTCCTGGCAGCTTCTTTTAGCCATTTCTTCCTCCAGGACCATAGCCGTGTCTCAGTTCCACAGGCTTTGAGCCTTACTTCGCTTCAGTACACCTAGAGAGAACCTGTGTCCCAAGCCCTAGCTTTCTCTCGGGCAGTTTTCATTCAAATGGTAGCCGTACACCTTTGATGTGCCAGATGTGACGTGCCAGATGTAACGTGGAGAAGACGCTTTCACCAGCCCAGCCGGCCTGTTTCTCGGATCCTCTCTCAGAGGATGTAAGGATTATAAGAGATAATACTGTAACATCTACACCCCTGAACTGTCATTACCGTGAGTGTTCTCTAGATGACCTTGCTGACTTCAGACGCTGTGCCTCCTCGTTAATTGCTGGCTAATCTTCCTTAAACCTCGGTTTCATCACATCCCGCTCTTACTTAACGACTTTATGGCTGCTCCATAGTCATCCCTGTGTGTTTGGTAAATCACAGCAGGGTAAGACCTACAGGGATTGATTCATCACAGGAAATTAGGTACCCAGAGGTCAACAGTGTGAAAATCGAAGCCAACACAGGTCTGTGAGTTGCCACACTGCTTCCAGAAGACAAGGCGATCAGTGTGTCAGAAATCAGGGGGGTGAACAGCAAAAGTGAGGGTGTTGACCTATGACATCTGTGACAGGCATGTCCCTAATAAAACAGCAGGTTCCTGGAATGTCGCTTTAGCCATCCAAGACGACTTAGTAGCTTCAAGTGGTCTGGTCGTAAGACCAAGAGGAACATTAGCTAGGGCAATCAGGGCAGATGCTCAGGTTTGGACAGCTGTCTGCAGGGTAAACAGATTGATGCAGGTTACCAGAGGCACCTCTATGTTATTGAATGAAGAGGAAAAGATTGCAAGGGTGTCCTGTGTTTTGTCTGCCTATTGGTTGATTACTAATTGTTTATTGAAAGCAGTGGAAGGGTCCATGAGGATGCCCAAGTAAACCAGTTCTGAAGTTTGTACACCGTGAAGATTTGTCACCCAGATTGGTTTATTAAAGGGCTAAATGGCCAATAGTTATGCAGGTAGAGGTTAGGTGGGACTTCCAGACAAAAAGAGCGCAGGGAAGAAGGAGGGGAGAGTTACCAGGAGACACAGAGGAAGCAGAAGATGAGCATGCTATGCTGAGAAAAGATATTGCCACATGGTGGAGCGTAGAGAAGAAATGTGTGTTAGGGCTGGAGAGATGGCTCAGTGGTTAAGAGCACTGACTGCTCTTCCAGGGACCTGAGTTCAATTTCCAGCAACCACATGGTGGCTCACAACCATCCTTAATGAGATCTGTTGCCCCTTTCTGGTCGGCAGGCATACATGCAGATAGAACACTGTATACATAATAAATAAATACATCTTTTAAAAAAAGAAATATGGGTTAATTTAAGTTGTAAGAGCTAGTTAGTAACAAGTCTAAGCTATCGGCCAAGCGTTTATAATTAATAATAAGTCTCTATGTGGTTATCACTGGGAGTGGCTTGAGCATATATGAGACCTCAAAGGCCACCCCCACAGTGACACACTTCTTCCAATAAGGCCATACCTATTCCAACGTGGCCACACCTCCTAATAGTGCCATTATGTGTGGCTGGTGGGACAGAAAACCCTGCCTATAGTTTCCCTGTTAAGTGTAACAGCTCCAGCTTCTTAGATGCTTAGTATATACAAAAGAAAAAATTAGAAGTCGTCCTTGGTCTGTGTGTTGGTTTGGAAGGAAATGGCTCCCATAGTGAGTGGCACTATTAGGAGGTGTGGCCATGTTGGAGTAGGTATGGCCTTGTTGGAAGAACTGTGTCACTGTGGGGGTGGCCTTTGAGGTCTCTTATATGCTCAAGCCACTCCCACTGATAGAGTTCACTTCCTGTTGCCTGCAGATCACGATGTAGAACTCTCAGCTCCTTCTCCAGCACCATCTGCCTGCCTGCTGCCATATCCCACCATAATAATGGACTACACCTCTGAAAATGTAAGCGAGCCACATCAATGAAATGTTTTCCTTTCTAAGAGTTGCCGTGGTCATGGTGTCTCTTCACAGCAATAGAAACCCTGAGACAGCCAGTAAATCAGACTCGCTCAGACGGCGGGAAGAAGCTACTTCACAGGTAGAGCTAGCACACTCAGAGATCTGGTCCCCAGTGGACTACCCTCCCAGCTTGCACATGTTCTTGCAAGTGAGACTCGGGCCTCCTGGCAGCATGCCCAAGTGGGTCCAAGAGCAAGCTGGGAATTCCGCGGCCCAATCATTCACCAATCAAAGACAAGGCTGGGCCCTGCACCCCACAGAGGTCTCCAGCTCACCCCTGGGTGACCATGTGAGCATGAATACAAACACAGTGCTATAGAATGCAGGTGACTTAAAGACAGGCCAGTCATGAGGGTGCCATTGTGACCATGCTGTGGATGGTAGTTAATTCCCACAGGGAAATCGCTAATCCCGTGGACTAGCTCCAGGCTATACAGCAAAAGCTATACTAGGCACAGTCCCCCTTCTGTATATTCAAGTTTTCTTGTCTGCTGAGGCAGACCCCCAGACCTTAGCACAACTGACTCCATGATGGAAGTGCCATTCAGGCTGTAAAACTCAGCATGTAGACAGCACCACCTGCCAATCTAAAAACAAAGACCTACTCCGTCAAAGTGCACATAGTTCTGGGAAAGTCTCAAAATGTACTAACCCTGCTTTTTAGCTTCTGTAGTTCTGCTTTCTGGCTGACTGTTCTTGTTAACTGAAGCGTGTCAACCCAGAACATGATTTTGTGCTTAAAAGCTCATCGTGAGAAAGGCGCTGGGATACTGAACACCTGGCCAGCTAATAAAGACTTCCTATTGGCTTAAATCCATGTCTGAGCATACTTCTCCAGTGAATACCCTACAACATCTAGCATTGCTTTATTTTTATTTGTTTGTTTGTTTGTTTATTCACTCATTCCCATCTATTTATTTGAGACAGGATTTCTCTTTTTGTAGTCTTGGCTCTCCTGGAACTCACTGTGTAGATCAGGCTGGCCTTGAACTCACAGAGACCCTCCTGCCTCTTTCTGCCCCTCAAGTGCTGGAATTAAAAGCATGTTGGACCATGACCAGCTTTTTAGCATCGTTTTACAGATTTGTTTTCCTGTGTGTGTGTGTGTGTGTGTGTGTGTGTGTGTGTGTGTGTGTGTGTGTGTTTGCCTACAGAGTTCAGAAACGGGTGCTGTTATCCCCTGGAGCTGGAGTTGACAGGCAGTTGTGAGAACCCTGACAGCTTCTACCACTGAGAGCAATGAGCCTTCTTGACTGCTGACCCATCTCCCTGGCCCCTGGTTGTCTTGTCTTTTTAATTATTATTATTTTTTTAATGCGCGGAGTTTGGTTCAAAAAACAACCAGCAAACAGCTTCCCATACCAATCTTCAGCCCATGGCTCCCAGAGGCCCCAAAATCCCTTTGGGGCACTCATAGTGAGTTGACTTTTTACAATAAAAAAAAAAGAAGCTATGTAGTATTGCACAGGCATACCGGAAACTGCCTCAATGGACCACAGAGTCACATCATTTGCCACAGGAAAGGAGAGCAGAAGACAGAGGGGAGGATGTGAGGAGGGAGTGGTATGGTTCCTGAGCTGACCGAACAGCTAGTCTAGTCCTTCATAAAGCCCGGCCATGCTGGTGGCACAGGTGATCTGAATGTACCTGTCCCCGTGGTGCTGAGAGTGCAACCCCAGCCGCTCTGTGATTTTGGCCACATTCTTGGCGTTGTGAGGTCCTGCCGGTTGGCAAACACCAGGAGAACAGCATCTTAGAGCCCGTCCTTGGCCAGCATTCTCATGGACCTCATTCACACACTCTCTGCCGTTTCTGTCGATCACCAAGATCAAACCTTGTGTGTTCTGGAAGTAGCGGTACCACATTAGCTGGACCTTGTCCTGAAGTCACCCGCATCCCACACAGTGAAGATGTTGTTATTGTACTCAGTGGCCTCTCGGTGGAACCCAGCGATGGGAATGGTGGTCACTATTTCCGCCAGCTTCCATTTGTACAGAACCGCTGTATTTCCTGCCGGAGTCAGGCCTACCATGAGAAGGCCCATTTCCTTTTGCCAAAATGGCCCTTGAAGAAGTTTGCAAAGATATTCCCCATGCTTGCTATGGTGGCTGTTCTTGGTTGTCAACTTGACTGTATCTGGAATGAACTACGATCCTGAAATGGAGGGCACACCTGAGAGAGATTCTCTGCTTGGTTTGAAGTGGGTGAATCCACTTCTAGTCTGGACCTTTGAGGTGGGAAGAAGACCCACACCTTTACTCTAGATCTTGAGGCAGGAAGACACACCTTTAATCTGGGCCACACCTTCTGCTGGACAAGGACATGGAAGAAGGAAGCATTGGAGCCGACTTCTTCAGGATTCCATCATCCATCTCCCAGAAGACCAGGGCGACATCCAGCCTCGAGGGACTGAGCAACTACTAGATTCTTGGACTTTCTGTTCCCAGCTAGCCATTGTTGGGTTAGCTGGACTGCAGTCTGTAAGGCATTCCAATGGATCCCCTTTTTGAATAGAGATTCTGTGACACTAGAGAGCCCTGACTAACACCCTTGTGGACAGGTGGAGGCAACATTAGCGAGGGGACCTCAGAGGCTGCTCTGGGCCAGGCTGGGGCTTTTGTTCCAGGTTGTCTTTGTGAGGCTAGCTGAACTCTAGGCAGCTGAGGATGACCTGGAACTTAACCTCTTGCCTCCAACTGAGGGCTGGGTGTACCATCACACCCAGTTTAGGAATCACTGGGGATGGGTCCCAGGGCTTAATACATGTCAGGTGAGCTCTCTACCAACTGAGCGACACCCCCAGTCCTGCCCCATAAAGGCACCCCAAAAGGACAAACTGAATCTGGGCTTACAGCAAGAAATACTCTTTTAAATTTTTTAAAGGTTTATTTTATTTTATGTTAATGAGTTGTCAGAACACAGTCCAAGAATGGAGTCCTGTGAGAATGTTGAGTGCTTGTGAGAAAACTCCAAGAAAACAAGAGTCTTGTGACCTCACTTTCTTCAGAACACAGAATTCTTGGAATGTGTTTTCAGGCTCCTCCCAGGTGTAGCAGACGGGAGTGAGTATTACCTCAGCTGTTGTTAGTCATGTGGCTCTGTGGGAAAACATGTTTTTGCCACGTGTGGCTTGTCCTTGTGACTGCACACCTCACTCAAGTGATTCCTCTTAACCCTCAGAGTATAAATTGTTGATGCTCTGAATAAAGTTGCTATTGCACGAGACTTTAGTCCGCCTCATTTTTAGGCCCCAGTCTCCCAGGTTCACGCCACCAAAAGGATCGGTAAACATCAGTGTTTTGCCTTCGTGTATGTCTGTGTACCATGTGTATGTCTGGTGCCTAGGGAGGTGAGAAGAGGGCATTTGATCCTCTGGAACTGAGGTTAGGGATGGTTGTGAGCCACCATGTAGGTTCTAGGAATCAAGCCCAGGTCCTCTGCAAGAGCAACAAGTGCATTTAACCAATCGAGCCAGCTCTCCAGACCTGAACATGCCCGTTTAAAAGAAGAATTTTATTGATTATTTGTGAATTTCACATCATGAACCCTGATTACATCCAGATCCTCCCATGCCCACCCCCTCACCTTTGTGACCTCCCTGGCCCCCACCCCCTCAAAAAAATAAACCAAAAACCACGTCCAATTTGTGTTGCCCAGATACTCACTGGAGCATGGTCAAACTCACCGTGGCCAGCCCCTTAAAGAAAACTGAGTCCTTCCCCGCCTGCACCCCCCCGACAGATGCCATCAATGTGGAGAACTACACTTCAGCATCCTCATCACACTTCCTAAGAGTTCTCTTTGATGACTTCCTGTTTAGGCTGCTACTTTATTTGGGGGTGGGGATGGGGCTGGGTTAGGGGTTGTCACAGAAGCTTTCTATGTCCCTCTTTCTCAATGGTGCATCTGTAGTCATCAATATCACTACCAAAGTAGCTTCCTTGCCCTTTACAGTAATTGGGAGCAAGGACCACGGACATCCATATGGTCTCCAGCATCATCACGTGCCGTGGACCACAACATGGTCTCAGGTGGCAGTACGGAACACAGACATCAGCATGGCCCTCTGCTGCAGCACAGACCATGGACAGCATCATAGCCCCTGGGGGCAGCACAGGCCAAGGACATCAACATGGTTTCAGGCAGCAGCACAGACCACAGATATCCTCATGGCCCTTGGTGGTTGACATTGGCCACAGACATCAACGTGGCCCCCGGCTGAAGCAGGACCACTGACCCAGACACAGCCATAGGCCACAGACACCAACATGGCCCGCAGGTTGCTGCACAGGCCACTCCCATTAACACGGCCCCTGGCTGCTATAGGACCATGGACATCCACATGAACCTCAGGCTTCAATATGGCCTGGGGCAACGGACCACAGATACCAACAATGTGGCCTCCAGGTACAGTACCGACCATAGAGGTCCAGTCCAGAAAATGGACCCTTCTTCATCTTAGACATCCTGTCAGTGCTCAGAACCAGGATAATTGTATGGATGGGCAGCGTGTTGGGGGACAAGTCTGCAAAAGATCCAGGCTGCTGCACATCACCCTGTCGAGCATACCCAGCAAGGACATGTCCCTCATCCACTGCAGCCTTCTCTTACACAGTCACCACAGTCCAGTCTCTAGTCCAGCCTCTCTCCACCACACGTTCACCACTCCGCTCCTCCATCCTTTCCACCTCTCCATTCAATATTTGCTCATCATGGTGGTGTTAGGAACTGCAGTGTGTCACGTAGTATATGTTTTTTGCCCACATGGCTTTTGTTTTGTTTTTTTGAGACAGGGTTTCTGTGTGTAGCCTTGGCTGTCCTGGATCTCGCTCTATAAACCAGGCTGTCCTAGAACTCACAGAGCTCCACGTGCCTCTGCCTCCTGAGTGCTGGGATTAAAGGTGTGGGCCCCCACGTCCCGGGGAAATAAACACTCTTAGTGGCTGTGGTGGTCTGAATGGAAATAGCCCCCGTAGGCTCATAGGGAGTGGCACTATAAGGAGGTGTGGCCTGGTTGGAATAGGTGTGGACCTTTTGGAGGCAGTGAGTCACCTGGGGGCAGGCTTTGAGGGTTCAAATGCTCAAACCAGGTCCAGTGTCAATCTCTCTTCCTGTTGCCTGCTGATCCAGATGTAGAACTCCCAGCTCCTCTCCAGCACCATGTCTGCCTGCACGCCACCATGCTTCCCGCCATGACAATGATGAGCTAAACCTCCAGCCCTGTAAGCCAGCCCCAATGAAATGTTTTCCTTTATAAGAGTTGCTGTGGTCATCGTGTCTCTTCACAGTGATAGAACATGAACCAGGACGATGGGAAACGGTTTGTTTTAGTTTCTGTTCCCCACATACCCTCTCTGTAGAGGTGATGGGGAATAGAACCCAGGACCTTGTACACTCTACTACTGAGCTATGCCCCTCGCCCAGGAGAGGAGTTTTATGTTAGAACAAGAAATGATCTATCTCAGAGAGCATTAGCTCAGCCCCGCTTCCTACAGCAATGAAGAAATGGAGGTTCTGAGCCTTAGGGAAGGATACTCAGTCACGTGGAAATCTAAAAGTAGTGATCGAACTTAGATTGCAATCTCCACAAACCAGACACAAATCCAGAGCTCCTTCTCTCTACCTCTGTCTCTGTTGCTTTCTGTGGTGGTTGGGATTGAACCTCAGTGTAGCCGGAATATTTCCTGTGTCCCTCCCGGCCCGTGGTCGGGACAAATCTCTCTCACCCACGACTCATAGACAATTATAAAATAATCACTCAGAGGCTTATACTAATTACTAACTGGATGGCCTATGGCTCAAGCTTCTTTCTAGCTAGCTCTTTTAACTTAACCCATTTCTATTAATCTATAAGTTGCCACATGGCCATGGCATTACGGGTCTGCTGGCATCTTGCTGCTCTTTGGGCGGTGGCTGGCATCTCTTCCTACTCTCCTTTCTCCTTCCACGATCTCTCTTGGATTTTCCTGCCTGGCTCCATCCTGCCCTGCCATAGGCCAATGCAGCTTTATCTATTAGCCAATGAGTGTAACAGATATTCACAGCGTACAGAAAGACATCCCACAGCACCTCAGGCTTCACATATGCTAGCCAAACGCTCTTCCAGAGGAACTACATCCACAGTCCTACTGCCTACCTTCTCACTCAACTTCCTCTAACACACACACACACACACACACACACACACACACACACACACACACACTCACACACACACACACACACACACACACACCCTCACACTCATGTGCATGCCAAAGCTAAACTACAAAAAAATATACAGAATGAGGCACTAGGGAGATACATCAGAAAGCAGTGCTCGGAGGATCTAAATTTGAGTCACATGATCCATGTGAGTAGGAGGAAGCCGGGCACAGTGGCATTAAACTGTAATCTCAGGGACGGGGAGGTGGAGATGGGTAGATATCTGGGGCCCCGCCTACTTGACGAGTACCGGGCCAATGAGAGACTTTCCATTGGTAGACAGCCATTGTTGGACTAGCTGGATCACAGCCTGTAAGCCATTCTAATAACTCCCTTTATATATATTCATTCTATAAGTTCTTTTCCTCTGGAGAACCCTGACTAACAGACTTACCCCCTGAAACCAAATAAACCCTTCTTTCTATAAGTTGCCTTGGTTGTGGTATTTTTTTAAATTTATTTTTACATACATTGGTGTTTCTCCTGCACATCTGTCTGTGGGAGGGTATTGGATTACCTGGAACTGGATGGAGTTACAGACAGTTTTGAGCTGCCATGTGGGTGCTGGGAAATTGAACCTGGGTCTGCTGGAAGAAGAACCAGTACTCTTAACTGCTGAGCCATCTCTCCAGCCCCTGGTCATGGTATTTTATCACAGCAACCGAATAGTAATTAAAACACATACACATTTTAAAATGAAAAAAAGTGGGGGGAAGGGAAGTCAAATATTTTAAGAGACTCCTGGGGTTTATAGAGAGAAAGTATTTATGGCTTAGTCTTTACTTGCAAGACAAGTGCTTTCCTGAATGAGCACACCTCCACCCCTACCCCCCCCATACACTCTATCCTCACCCCCATCCCCCACACCTCATCTTCACCCCCCACACACACCCCCACACATACAAATGTACACACCCCACCCACACACCGCAACCCCTCATTCCCCCATCCCTCCCCCCACACCTCATTTCCCTGACACACACACCCTATCTCCCCCCCCCCACACACACACACAGCGACTATGGTTTTATTTTTCAACTTGGAATCTTTATGGGAGATTTACTTTGATGTAGGAATTCAAATAGGCATACGCCACCCTCCCCTCAGGGTAACCGTCAGCTCTACCTTGTGACAGGTTAGAAACTCTAGAAGCACTGTTAAGTGAGGCAGAGGGGAGTGACGTCATAGCTGAGGGAGCCCTGAAGCCACCGGGAGGCTCACACCGGGTCTGTGGCCGAGTGCAGTCTTTGCCCAGCACTCTTGGAATGGGGAATGCCAGTGGACACCTGTAATCCCAGCAGTACCCAGGAGTCTGAAGCAGGAGGATTACCACAAGTTCCCTATCTTGCCTTTAGATGACAAGAGATTCACCGTGTGCAGCTGGAAACTGAAGGTTTGGGGGGCGGGGGTGAACAACAAACCCTATTCAAAGCTGTGAACGAATGATAGCCCCCAGAGTGAATGGCTAGGCAGCAGGCTAGCTCCCTTGAACCCAGATAACCGATAAACAAAGTTACAGTTCCCTAGAACAGTGGCTCTCAATCTTCCTAATGCTGTGTGTGGACCCCTTAACGCAGCTCCTCCGCTGGAGAGATGGGTCTGTGGTTAAGAGCACTGGCTGCTCTTCCAGAGGTCCTGAGTTCAATTCCCCCCAACGACAGGGTGGCTCCCAACCATCTGTAATGAGATCTGGCGCCCTCTTCTGGCAAGCAGGCATACATGCAGGCAGAACACTGTATACATAATAAATAAATGAATCCCAAAAAAAAACAACCCCCAAAAAACCCAACAACACACAGCTCCTCATGTTGTGGTGATCCCCAACCATAAAATTACTTTTCTTGCTACTTCATAACTGCAATTTCGCTACTCTTATGAATCGTAATGTAAATATGTCTTTCCTGAAGGTCTATAGGCTATCCTTGTGAAAGGGTTACTCAACCCACAGGCTGAGAACCACTGCCCTAGATTAAAAACCAAGTTTCCCAGAAACTCCTCTCTAGAGTGACAGGCACATTTAAGAGTAAGACCTGCAGATACTAGTGCCCTGTGAAGTGTCAGAACCTGCCAATTACTCCACTGAGGGGTTCTCCAGGAGACAAGTGCAAATTACTCTCTCTCTCTCTCTCTCTCTCTCTCTCTCGCCCTCCCTCCCTCTCAAATGTAAGCAGATAACCAAACTCCACATACTTGGGGGAAGGTTCACACCTTTAGAAAAGGAAAAATGAGCAAACTCAGGGAAAATGAGCGGCGAGAACAGGAGAAAGTCTCAAAACTGTGTCAATATTGAGTGATGGAATAAAACTGCATCTGTACACGAGAATACGTGGGTGTCAAAAGCAATATTCAGAGAGAAAGGCGTTCTTGAAAGTTAGAATTGTAGTAGCAACGCTTTCAAGAGGGAGTTAGAAAATAAAGTTGAAAAACTCTCCCCGGAGTAGATCAAGTCACCAGAGACACAGCTTCGAAGAGTAACTTAACTGAGTCAAACAGTCCGACATGGAACAGGGCACTCCAGAAAGGCTAAGGTCATAGAAGATGTCGTAATCCCTCATGAAAAATGTCTCCAAGACAAACGGTCATGGCTTTTAGGTTTGCTTATTTATTTTTATGTGTGTGAGCATTTTTTTTGGTTTTTTTTTGTTTTTTGTTTTTTTTTGTTTGTTTTTTTTTGTTTTGTTTTGTTTTGTTTTTTTGAGACAGGGTTTCTCTGTGTAGCTTTGTGCCTTTCCTGGATCTCGCTCTGTAGCCCAGGCTGGCCTCGAACTCACAGAGATCTGCCTGCCTCTTGCCTCCCAAGTGCTGGGATTAAAGGCGTGCGCCACCACCTCCCAGCTGTATGTGAATGTTTTGCCTGCAGGTTCCTATGTGTGGCACCACGTGTGGGTCTCATTCCTCTTGAAGGTCAGAAGAGGACATTAGATTCCTTGTGGGTAGTGGGAATCAAACCTGGATCCTCTGGAAGAGTAGCCAGTACTTTTAATTGCTGAGTCATCTTTTCAGACCCAGAAAAAATATTTTTAGAGAACTACCAAACCAAAACAGGTGTGTGTGTGTGTGTGTGTGTGTGTGTGTGTGTGTGTGTGTGTGTGTGTGTATGTGTGTGACTCAGGGTCGAGCGTCTGTTTAGTATGTGTAAGGCCCTAGGTTCAATCCCTAGAACGTGAATAGTTAGGAGTCAGAAATGTAGAGGACTTTTCAATAATATAATAAAGAAAATAGCACCAATTACTTCAAAATATTACTTTCAAGGTAGAAGTATATATCCAGCCAAACAGTTCATAATGTTCAATGGAAGTCTTCTTTTAAAGACAGACAGTCAGGCATGCCGGCCTGGGCTAGGCAGTATGTCTGAGGTTAGCCTGGGCTACAGAGAAACCTTGTCTTGAAACAACCAACCAATCAAGCAAACAGAAGACACACACGATCTATAATGTTTACATTCCATTCCTCATGGCCATCTCCCACATTCAGAGGAAACAGCACAAACATGTCACAACTCTATGGCTGTGTACAGAGGTCCTGTCTCAAAAAAAAAAAAAAAAATACTGATGCGGAGGCACACATCTGTAATTCCAGATGAACTTCAGCCAAAACCCCACTAATTACCTGAGCTCTATAAGCCCCTACTTTATTTTATTTTATTTTTGGTTTTTCGAGACAGGGTTTCTCTGTGTAGCTTTGGAGCCTGTCCTGGAACTCACTTCGTAGCCCAGGCTGGCCTCGAACTTACAGAGATCCTCCTGCCTCTGCCTCCGGAGTGCTGGGATTAAAGGCATGCTCCACCACCGCCCAGCTAGACCCTACTTTAACTGGAGGGCATCCACCAGACCCCGGCAAGTCTCCAGTGCAGTTACACTTGTAGAAGGCCACCGGGGAAGGATGGGAGAAAGGCTAACGGTAAGACTCTTAGGACCTAAGTTCCCAACCTTCCCTGTGACCCTTTAATATAGTTCCTCGTGTTGTGGTGACCCCGATCATAAAATTCTTTAATTGCTCCTTCATAAATAATTTTGTACTGTTCTGAATCATAATGTAAATATCTGATAGGCAGGATAGCCAATATGTGACCCACCCCCTAAAGGGATCACGACCCACAGGTTGAGAACCACTGTCTTAAGGTACTTTCAGCAAGATCCTTTCTCAGGGGACCTGGCCATCCTTTCATTCAAGGGATTCTAGATCTGTAAAATGACTTGTCTGGAAATCGGTTCACGGGCTGAGATCCCCTCCTGTCACGGCTCCATGTAGCCTTTTCTTTCATTTGTTGGAGAATTTCTTTGCTTATACAGGTCAAACAAAAATGCAGTAGGCTTCTTCCCTATTTCACACTTAGAAACACCATGACCGATGAGTCAGTACCAAATGTCCACAGGAGTCATGCCACCCTCAAAATCACTTCTCCTGTGCTGGCCACTATGGGTCAGGCCATTATGGATATTGGCCTATGCTGCCCATTATGAAAACTACAATCATCTTGCTTTTGGCGATTCAGGGCAGCCAGCCACCTGGCCCCCGCTATCTCGGGTCCAATTAAATCCATTGCATTGAGTTCATCCAACTGAGCAGCAGCATCTCTAACCCTAAGGTCTGGCACAGGAAAAGGGAGACAACAAAGCTCTTCAAATGTGCTGGGGCAGGCTGGAGAGATGGCTCAGAGGTTAAGAGCACTGACTGTTCTTCCAGAGGTCCTGAGTTCAATTCCCAGCAACCAGAGTGAGTTCCAGGAAAGGCGCAGAGCTACACAGAGAAGCCCTGTCTCGAAAAACCAACAAATGTGCTTGTGCCTCTCACCATTTCCTATCTTATGGGATGAGCGAGGGGCGTGTCTTCTGGGCCTTCCCAGCACTCGGGAGGCAGAGGCAGGAGGATCTCTGTGAGTTCGAGGCCAGCCTGGGCTACAGAGTGAGTTCCAGGAAAAGGCACCAAAACTACACAGAGAAACGCTGTCTTGAAAAACCAAAAAAATAATAAATAAAAATAAAAATACATTTTTCCTCCCATTGACCACCAAGTTTGATAAACAAAAAAATCCCTTCATCAACACTAAGCCTGGGGACAACAGGCATCTCCAGTTGCTTTTCAGTAAGGCCATCTTTTGACAAATGTTTTAATCGACCAGTCAAAAAACTTTTCATGCCGGGCGGTGGTGGCGCACGCCTTTAATCCCAGCACTCGGGAGGCAGAGCCAGGCGGATCTCTGTGAGTTCGAGGCTGGTCTGGTCTCCAAAGCGAGTTCCAGGAAAGGCCCAAAGCTACACAGAGAAACCCTGTCTCGAAAAACCAAAAAAAAAAAAAAACCAAAAAAAAAAAACTTTTCATACCATTTTTAACTGTGCAAACTTCCACATTAACCCTAGACTCTCCACTTAGTGGGCCCATATCAATAAACTCAGTCTGATTCAATTTTATGTTCCTTCCACATTACCCCACACCCTTAAATGCATTCCCACACTTTTTTCTCCAGACTTCTGCTTGAATGAATTAGAAAACTCGTTAAGCTCCTTAGTAGTACAGCACACCTCCTCATGGACTGCACTTTCTACCTCTCCTCTAGGAGCCTGCTCAGCCTTAAGTTTGGTTATAGGTCCAGAGGCAACTATTGGGGGCCTCAGTGACATCATTATTGTCTGACATCTCCTTCAGGGGCTATCACTGCTGGTTAGGCAATGAAGGATTAACTTCCTCAGGTAAAAGCTGGGAGGGCAATACTTCCGAGGTTGGGTGTGAGGGTAGGGATTATCCTCCGCTGAGGGTGTCGACTTCTTTCTTCCTCGGGTGAGATAAAGCATGGAGAATCGGGGCGTCTCTGGCCTCAGTGGGGTCTTCCATCCCCGTATCCTATTACAGCATCCAGTTCCTTACCAACCAATATATTTACTTGAACCACTGACACCCTCCAAGGCTGGAACTTGAATTTTTGTTTTCATTCAGCCAGTCTCACCGAGAGTTTCAGTTTCATTTTTCTGAAACGAGCTGTTGTGGCTTCTGTAGAGAGTCTCCTACAGGGCACATTTAGACACCTTTAGACTGTTTATGTGTATCTGGAGCCTAATCAATTTTACCAGCGTTCATTGGTGTTCTTCCTCACTGTATCCTGAGATGCTAGAAGCCGGTTAATTTTATCATGGAGCTCATGCTTTCCTTTATCATTTTTTTTTTTTTTTTTTTTTGGTTTTTCGAGACAGGGTTTCTCTGTGTAGCTTTGCGCCTTTCCTGGAACTCACTTGGTAGTCCAGGCTGGCCTCGAACTCACAGAGATCCGCCTGGCTCTGCCTCCCGAGTGCTGGGATTAAAGGCGTGCGCCACGACCGCCCGGCTCCTTTATCATTTTATCCAGAGATGCTGGAAGCAATCAGCCAGCACCGTTATTTTCCCACAAACTGTCAAAAGTGCCATGCATGCAGCCACCCAATTCCTTGCTTCTCACAATAGGCAAATCAGGATAATCCAATGCATTTGTCTCCATGCTTTGTTCTCCAAGTCTAAGTTTGTTCTCCATGCTTCTAGGAGAGGCTTCAGTAACCGTGGGTGTCAGCTTCCTGAAAGCTTGCCAGGAAGCTTACTTGGCATACCAGAATGCCAAAAACAAGACCCTGCCTCAACAAAGTAGTAAATTCCAAACGCTGTGCCTCAACCTCCACGTGAACACGCACACACATTCTTTCTTCATCACTAATGAAACCAGCAGTAGCAAAGTAACTGAGCAATGGCTAACCTCGATTGTCAACTTGGCAGGATTCGGAAGCACCTCTGGGTGTTATTCATGAAACCATTTCCTGAGGTTGCCTGAAAGGAAGACCCAGCACGAATGTGGGTAGCATTATCTTATGGATGTTGCCCAAAACTGATTTATAAAAAGAATAAAGGCTAAAGCCAGCTGTTGCTACAACTCTTCCCCTGGGGAAGACGGAAGCATCTATCCCTCCTAAGGTCCCGACCACAAACTGTGGTACCATTCCACCAAAGTTCACTCTGGAGAACCAATGAGTTTATTTGGTTTGGTTACAGAGCATAGGTGAGAAGTTACTGGAGTAGGGATGACCCCCAAATGCCACACCAGTCTTTAGTCAGCTGAGATGACTTTCCTATTGATCCCCATCTAGCCTCTCTCCAAGGCCACCTGTAGTTAAGGCAGTTGCAAACAAAGGTTACAGGGAGCTGCTGGATACTCAATGACCCTTCCCACCCCTTTGAGAGGATGCCCAGTTGAGGTGATCTTTTCCAAGTGAGTACAGCTTAATGCTTCAAGATGGTGGCTGTCCTGAAGGATACTCCTAAATGCCACCAGTTAAGCACCAACATTCACTTTTGTTTGAGACAGGGTTTCTCTGTATAGCCCTGGCTGTCCTAGAACTCACTGTGTAGACCAGGCTGGCCTTGAACTCATATCCTCCTGCCTCTCCCTCCCAAGTGTTGGGATTAGAGGCATGCACCACCATCATCCAACTCACCTTTAGGAATTGTAGACTAGAAGCAATATGACAGGTACCTCCCACTCCTACCACCATGCCTCCCTTTCCTGTTATGATAGTCACAACTGACAGAGTAATAATGTGACAAAAATTTAACACTTTGGGAACTAGACTGGGTATTAATGGAATGGACTTTTAGAATACTTCTGTCTTATGTATGAGTATGTTGCCTGCTTATATGCCTATGGACCACATGCACTCAGTATCTGCGGAGGACAGAAGAGGGCAACAGGTGCTCCAGGGCTGGAGTTACAGGTGCTGGGGACAGAATCTGGGTCCTCTGCATGAGCAGTAAGTGCTCTTAACCTGAGCCTCTTTCCAGCCTCCAACTTTCAGACCATTTTTGTTGCTTTGGGATCCACCTAAAGACACTAAAGACTGTCTACTGAGAGAGCAATAGCGGAACTGGTCTTTGCCTGATAATGATGTTGTCATCTGTGTAACTACCACTCTGGTGTGAGGTTGACAGTGGGGGAGCTATGGCAAAGAGTCAGGGGTCCACGGGAATCTATGCCCACCTTCGCTATGAAATGAAGAGTCTGGCAATTCAGTATATCCAAGCATTTTATTAAGTCAGGTAAGGAATCTTCACATTGTTACATACCGGCTGTATCCACTTCTAAGGGCATGTCTACGGAGACAGTTGAGGGTAGGTTGGCAAGTCCAAACGTCAAAGGACATTCAAAAGCTACCACAGTAAAGGTCATGCAAACCCTAAAGCAGTGAATCATGACAACAGCTCACTCCATTCTTTTCAAAATCTACATTTTAACCAGAAATAACCTGATGAGTAACAGGTTATTATGACTCATCAGATACACATTTTACCCAAGAATAATATTAAACCTCTTACCAACTTACTGCTTTGATTAGAAAACAACCCTCATCATGGTAAAGGTTATTTTTATTAATGAGACTTATGGCAAAACCCATGCCCTTTACTCATTTGCCTTGAAATACCATTAAGTTTATGTCTGATGATACTCAAATATTGGTACAAGAGAAACGCTGTGAAGATTAAGGAGATTAATTCAGTGAGGCTGTAAAATAACCTGGTCGATGTAACTTGGGTGAGTGGTGCCAAGAACCTTGAGACCCTAGTGAGTCTTATGTGGCAGCTTTGAACTGCCCCATGACAAAACTGATTAGATGCCAATGGCTAACTAGTCCCTGCTAACGTGATCTTAAATCTTGTTCATATATACATCATTTATAGCTACCATAGTGATGAGCAGTACACCAAGATCCTTTTTGCAAGGTTTGTTTCCCAACACCCTTTATTTCCTACTCCCTACCTTCCAAAATTCCCTTACTTTAAGCCAACAATGGATTCAAACCTGCTTGAACTACATTTAGGAAATAACATGCAAATAAAGGGAGATAGTTCAATTCACTTATCAGCAGCATACATTACAAATGTATGCTTCTATTCCATAAACAGAAAACCTTGAGAAACCAGAGATAACAAAACACCCACATTAAATTGGGGGGGAAAAGGATGTTGGAAATAATGACTTTGTTGTACAGCAGTTGAATTTACCCACCAAATGCTTAATGACAAATGTTTCTGCAACTAAAACTAAGGAGTTACAAGAAGTTGGGAATTCATGTTAGATACTAACGATCTTCAAGCTTTGAAGATGTCATTGCATGAAGAAAATTATGGGAAACACTGTTCCCGATAATTATGTACACCCTTAGTGTAACATATGGAGATCACTGTCTCCGATATAGACACTGTGGTAGGCAAAAACTACCTTGTTCTTTATACATTATGGAAGACACTGCTCCCGATAATGTGAGTTAAGTTTGTGACAAAGGTACTGGAAATTTTGCAAAATTGAGTTTGAGTTACATCTTGAATAACTGAGCTGTAAAAGTTTGCATATGTAAGTACTACCACAGCCTTTAAATGGCG
This sequence comes from Peromyscus californicus insignis, assembly GCF_007827085.1. Taxonomy (NCBI): domain Eukaryota; kingdom Metazoa; phylum Chordata; class Mammalia; order Rodentia; family Cricetidae; genus Peromyscus; species Peromyscus californicus. The sequence goes on along the minus strand of NW_026294458.1, from coordinate 15,179,180 downwards.
TTTATCTTTAACTTGGCCACAACCCACTGCACCTAGGAGAACTATCTTTTTTTTCTGGACAGTTACAAGTCTGACTGGATGAGGAATCCCTCTTACATCCAATTCTCTTCTAGTTGTCTTATAACCCGTTGGCTTGTGACTTTCTCCTAAATCGGCAAGTGCTGACCATAAGTGCAAAACTTCCAGTATCTGTTGGGTCTTATTAGCAGATGCTGCTTTATTAAAAGAAAACGACAGTATAACTGTCATAATTATGGAAGGCACTGCTTCCGATAATTATCTTCTATAAAAAAAACACTATTTATAGTGAACTCTGTCACTGATAAATAAACAATAAATATCTCAGTGCCAAAATGATAGAAAGCTTCTCCCAAAGACTTAACACTTTGGCCAAAATTTGGCAGTGTGTTCTTTAAAGTCTGACAAACTGAGTCTAAAACTTGTTCTTTTTCAGAAAATGTCGGGAAAAACAAAACAAAACAAAACAAAGAACTAAACACTACTGGGCAGATGCCAGGAGAGAAAATGTGAAGTCTTTGGCTTCTGGTCTCCTCATCACAAATAATGTAAGGTTAACCAGTAAGGCCTATTCCTGCAGTAAGCAGACAAACTTCTCTCATCAGCAGAAGGACCTACGTCAGCCCCCTGGCAGACACACCCCATCTCTTCTGAAAGTAACTGTCTAATTTAGGAAATGGAAACCAGATAATCCTTAAGGGCACACAGCTCATCTGGAGAATCCCAGTGAGGATCATTGAGATGGGGACTCACACCCAGCTACCCCGTTGACCCTCAGTATCCCTCTTCCTCCCATCTCAAAAGATACTAGCTGATGCCCTCAGGACTAGAGCAATGTTCTTACAACTGCATAATGCAAAGAGGAAGTTATTACAAAGGACTCAAAACTCTAAAGATAATCTGAGACGCTATCGTAACATGGAAAGTGTTATCCACTGGAACTTGAAGTGTGGGTCCAACCCTGCACTAAAAGCTGCTGCCTAAAGACATTTAGTATCAAGATTGGGTAGAATCCTAACATTAGATTTGAGCTCTAATGAAATTTAGCACAACCAGTACAAGTCTAGAAACAGACTACCCTGCTCTTACATTACATTTAAAACTCATTGTCAATATCCCAGATGTCACCAGAGAGGGCATTTGCAACTCCCTGAATAGTCCAAGTAGCTAGAGCCAACTGGTTTCTGAAGAGTGTTTCATTAAAAGCACTAATATTTCTCTGACGAAGCTTCAGGTTCTCCACTAAAGCTGGAAGAGTGTGAGAGCCAGAGCCCCAGAAGATGTGTCGGAAAGGAAACTCTCTTGGAGAGACGTAGGGTGACAGGAAGTGATATTCCACCTACGAAACAAGGACAAATCGGCTTACACAGTGCTGTGACTTGTGACTACTCATTCTCCTTTAAATTGTCAAAACCCCTCTAATGAGACCACGGGAGATCAGTTACTTACTATTACCTAAGTCCAGACAAAGTTTCAATTCCATTACTAAAAAGAGTATGGAGATTTTTTAATTAAAAAATGTATGTACCCAGGCAGGGTGCACCAACTGCTTGCCTTGGGAGGCAGAGGCAGGTGGATCTCTTTGAGTTTAGGCCTGTGTGTGGTGTACAGAGTGAGTTCCAAGACAGCTAGAGTCACACAGTGGGGTCAGTCCTCTGTCAGCTTTAAAAATCCTGGGATCTAACGTAGGTAACTAAGCTTGCACAGTAACTGCTCTTACCTGCCGAGCTGTCTCTTTGGTTTTGGTATGGTTGGTTGGTTGAGACGTCTCACTTTATTATAGTCATAGTTGATTGCTATGTATATCTCCAACTCAGATCTACTTGCTTCAGTGCTAAGATTAAAACTATAAACTACTACACCCAGCCTAACTAATATCAGTCTTGTAATACACCCAGTTTCTTCCAATTATGGCCAAAACTCATTAAAGATTTCTTCTGAAAAGTTGCTAGGGTTGGACTAGGGAGATGGCTCAGTGGTTAGAGTCTAAGAGCACTGGCTGCTCTTCCAGAGGTCCTGAGTTCAATTCCCAGCCACCACATGGTGGCTCACAACCATCTGTAATGACATCTGGCGCCCCCTTCTGAACTACAGGCTTACATGCAGGTAGAGCTCTTTATATATAATAAATAAATCTTAAATGTTTTTAAAGCATAAAACACAAGATTAAATGTCTCTTGCTATTTCTAGGTTAGATATTACTTTGAAATCATGATACAAATTAAAATCTGTGTTCAATTTTAAAGCAGCAAAGGCCACTAGTGCTACCCACAGCTACTTGTTTTAGTTCCTTCTTTCCTAAGAGAATACTCACTTTCATAATACGGTCATTGATTTCCCTCATAACAAATCTGTTTGTTTTCTCAGCATTGTGGAAATCATTCGTTAGTCTAGATGTAGCACGGAAGAAGTCTCCACGAGCAGAATACAGCCACTGTAGACTCAGACCCATCGCCTGTCAAAAACAGGTTCAGTTGTTCATTAGATGCTGTGATTCTTTTAAGACAAGGGTCACATACTCTACAGCTCAGGGTTAGCCGGCACTCACTTTGGTTGCCCAGGCTGGCCTAGAATTCCAGGCAATCCTCCTACCTCAGCTTCTGAGTGCTGGAATTAGACATGAGCCACCCCCAACCCCCACTGTAGAAATTGTATTTCTAAAGATGTTACTGTATATAACTTCCCACTTTAGACTTGACAATTACTAATTCTAAAAGAATGACTTACATGTAAATTCAAGACCCAAAAAGCTACATTTTTAAGCCCCTTGTATCAGAGGCCATATAAACCATGTCTTTGAGCCAGACAAGATAATTCAATTCTATTCTTAGCCTCATATAAAACCTAATTAAGAAGAAATTCAGCATAATTAAGAAAAGAAGCAGGCTGGAGAGATAGCTCAGAGAGCACTGGCTGTTCTTCCAGAGGTCCCGAGTTCAAATCCCAGCAACCACATGGTGGCTCACAACCATCTGTAATGAGATATGGCGCCCTCTTCTGGCCTGCAGGAATACATGCAAACAACACTGTATATATAATAAATAGAAAAAAAAAAAAAAGAAAAGAAGCATAAATGGTTTCCAGTTTAATTCCCCATGGGGAAAATGTCCAACACTGATATGCACTTGAAAATCTTTTCCTATTTGGTAAGTTCCATTTTCTAAAGGTTGTTTCAAGAAAGATCCAGTCACTGTTTAAGGGGTTTAGAAGATTGGCTCCTAGTTCTGGCAGAGGCAGAAGCAGGGGGATCTTAAGGCCAGTCTGGTCTACAGTGAGCTCCAGAACAGCCAAGGCTACAAAAAGAAACTGTCTAGAAAACCAAAAAGAAGTTATCTAGCCAAGTATTGCAATGGTATCTACTGTTGTAGGATGATAATCTGTAGGTTTCTCTGTGTAGCCCCAGCTGTCCTGGAACTCACTCTGTAGACCAGGCTGGCCTTGAACTCACAAAGTTCCGCCTGCCTCTGCCTCCCTAATGCTGGAATTAAAGGCATGTGCCACCACGCCTGGCTAGGATAATATTTTTATACTCTGAAGATTGGCTTAATAAAAAGCTGAATGGTCAATAGCTAGGCAGGACTTCTGGGCAGAGGGGAAGTCAGGCAGGATGAATCTAGGTGAGGTGCCAGTAAGGTGCAGTACCAAGTTGGATGTGTGGTACAGGAGGTTAAAAAAAAGTCCCGTGGCACAACATAGATTAATATAAGTAAGTTAATTTAAGTTTATAAGAGCTAGTTTGGGACAAGCCTAAGTAAGCTAAAGGCCAATCTTTCATAATTTCTATGCTAAGGGAAAGCAAAGGCTGCTGGAAGTGGTGGTACACAGCTGTAATTTCAAGGTTTGAAGGTTGAGGCAGAGAACTGATCCAAGTTCAAGGCTGGCCTGGGCTACAGCAAGATTCTGCCGCAGAAGCCAAGCGTACACAGTTGATTTCGGAGATGAGTAGACAGTGGTTCCCAGAAGCTGGGGAAGCAGTGAAGGAAAAGGACACTCAAAGAGAGTAAAATACGCCAGTTTAAAAAACTAGTGGCTGCCGGGCGGTGGTGGCGCACGCCTTTAATCCCAGCACTCGGGAGGCAGAGGCAGGTGGATCTCTGTGAGTTCGAGGCCAGCCTGGACTACCAAGTGAGTTCCAGGAAAGGCGCAAAGCTACACAGAGAAACCCTGTCTTGAAAACCCCCCCAAAAAAAAAACACCAAAAAAAAAAACTAGTGGCTTACCCTGATGTCTGCTCTGAACTGGTTCAGGTCCTTCACAAATGCCAGTATTTTGTTGTTATACATTTCATAGTCCAGGTTCAGTTCAATTTCATGGGTAAGTTTAATAATGAACTGACCAGCCACTTCAGCTGCTGCGCGAACCATTTTGTTCAGCTCAGGAACTTTGTCAATCAATTGATCATAGGTATCCAAAGTAGTGTCCAAGTAAGGATAGTCCTCATCCTAGAAGACAAAAAAAAAGGCTGTTTATTGTACTAGGGAGAGCTGAGAGCAGGTCTTACCTTCTGGGTTTACCATCAAGGCAACAGAGCACGGAGACTCAGGTTCTATTCCCAGAACTCACATTTTAAAAAGAACTCACCAGTTTTCCTCTGACCTCCGCGCACGCGCGCACACACACACACACCAGGCCAAACAATGCCCACAAACACAGTAATTGTGGTTTTTCTTAAATCCAGCCATGTCAACATCCAAATCCAGGTGTTTCATTATTCCCTAGGCTTTCCAAAGTGATGTAAGTCCACTTAGGTCCTAGCCTCTAGGGATCAATAACAGACAATAATGTCCACTCTGGCTCCCCAGATGCCAGGATCTCCTCATCCTCATCCAACTCTGCTGCACGGCCATTTCTGACTCTTGCACAGCAGGACAAAACCCATCCTTCTGTTGGCTCTGTTGGGCCTTCAGTGCCTTCTCACTGGCTCTCAGAACAATGCGGTCAGCTCAACATTGTCTCACAGTTAACTTATATTTTGTTTGGTTGTTGCTTAAAGGAACATTTCTGGCCGGGCGGTGGTGGCGCATGCCTTTAATCCCAGCACTGGGGAGGCAGATCTCTGTGAGTTCGAGGCCAGCCTGGGCTACAGAGTGAGTTCCAGGACAGGCTCCAAAGCTACGCAGAGAAACCCTGTCTCAAAAAACCAAAAAGAAAAGAAAAAAAAAAAGAACATTTCTGAACACCTAGAATACTTTCAATAGGTATCTAAGAGTGTTGTTCAACAGATCTTTAATGGAAATATATCCCTGTACTAAAAGAAACTAAATCCTATTACTAAAATTACTGACATTTAAGCAAAAACTAATTAAGCTAATGGCAAGTCAATTATAACTAATAAGGAAGCATAAAATAATTACAAGTTGAATAACAACACTTTAAAACCTTAAATACTGAGAAGTTTGGTTTCAAAGTTATCATAAGATCTAATGAAAATGCTACTGACTTCTTCTTACCTCACAAAAACAGAAAGAAACTGCTGGGATTCCCGAATATGCCAGAAAAGGGAAAGCAGCATTGTCAAGGGAGAGCTGCTCACTGCAGGAGAACAAGAGCGATCTTTAGTAAGTATTCTGAACAGGAGCCCACCAGGCCACACCCCTTCCCTGATAACCAGGTCCCTGTAGGGGAGCTAGCTAGGGTAGGGGCAATGTTCATTCACTTCCACTTACACTTTGCTAATCCAATTGCTGTCTTGATAGAGAGATTTCCCATTAATTGGATGCTTTACCTGTAAAATGAGAAATAGCTCATGAAAACCTAGTTTTTCTGTACTTAATTCAGGCTAACATTCTTTTCTCTACAAATACTTAAAACCTCAGTTACCCTAGCTGTCTACACCATCAGTCCCTTAGGAAAGGCTGAGTCTCCAGAATGCCTGCCTTTCTGCTTTCTTCCTTGTGATAGTCCTTTTTTAACTACATCTTACAGGCGGCATATGCATAATTTTAAGCCCCCTCTAACCTGCATAAATAGGCCTGTCTTCTTTCTGCTCACTTCTTTGTAGCACATCTGAGACTGCCAGATTAACCAGGAAGTGTACTACTATCTTGTTTGAGACCTGAAAGCGACCCGTAGCGTCTCACTGGAGCAAGATCAATATCTAGTTCTTTCCCTCCATCTTTAATCACTCGGGCAATCTCTTCAATGTAACTGAAGAGATTCAATATTCTCTGTAAATATTCTCTACAATGTATTCTTCCCTCATTCAAAACTGTGATCACGATTACCTTTTCCCATGGGTATTTTCTCTGGTGTTATTAAGTCCCTCTGAACCTTCCTTAGCAGTCTACTTATAATCTCCTGTGAGGGCCTACAACAGTTCAGGCCTGAGGACAATAATCCTAAAGATGATGTATTCTGAGAATCTTTCAGATACTCTATCTCAGTTCAGCAGACTGAGGATCGGTAAGCCGGGAACATGAGTAATACTGCTACAGAATTTACTTTCAATTCCTATCACTGGTTACTGATAATACATGTTTTTGTGTTTTGTTTTGTTCTGACAAAAAAAGTCATACAATTGTATATATAACTAGTATACTTACATCCTGCATTGTCTTCCCAATAAGTGTATATAATAGAGGGCTGGCGGAAACCTTGAAGTTGCTAGTACCTGCAAAGAAATTACTTTAACATTTTTCCCTTTCTAAACAAGCAATTTTCATCGACAATTCTACAAGTATAAGTCCCTGCAGGGCGGTGGTGGTGCACACCTTTAATCCCAGCACTCGGGAGGTAGAGGCAGGCGGATATCTGTGAGTTCGAGGCCAGACTGGTCTACAGAGTGAGCTCCAGGACAGGCTCCAAAGCTACAGAGAAACCTTGTCTCGAAAAAACCAAAAGAAAAAGTCTCTGACAAAGACCTTAGGTCTGTGGCCCTACACAATAACTGTTAATAAAGTCAGAAGTCAGCTAAGTGTAGTATCACACACCAATCCCAGCACGGAGGTGGCAGAGGCAGGAGGATCTATCCCTGTGTCCAGCCTGGTCTACACAATTCCAGGACAGTCAGGACTACATAGAGAAACCTCTCAAAAGCAAAACAAACAAAAAAACTTAGGAGTCATGAATGGTTAAAGTTGTCTTTGTTTGGCAGTCCTGGGGTTTGAACCCGAGCCTTACGCTCTATCGACTACATCCTATCTCAGGACAATCTCAATATGTAACTGAGGCTGCTCTCAACTGCTGAGATGTGACAGGCACGAGACACAATCTGGATGGCAACAAGCTAACTTACAACTATGGTAAGTCTCTGCCAGAGTTCAACACTGGTAATCTTTTAGAGCAGTGAGGTCACAGTAAAATGAAAAGGAAGGCTCAGTGATTTCCCATATCTCATCTGCCCCTGTCCATGTAGTCTCCTCTTAGTCCTACCCTGATTTCTTTAACCTTTGATTCACCCATTTGGACAAGTACTTGCTACAATATAGAAAAAGCCTGCCTCAGACTTAGTGGAATTGTAGCTTTTCTTCTTTTCCTGCCCAATACAGACATTTTTAAATTCTTAGTTCATTTACTAGCTGCACACCTGCATTTTAAACTTTGTTTTGTTTCTCAAGACAAGGATTCTCTGCACAGGCTGGGATCAAACTCAGATTAAAGGCGCACACCTTTAATCCCAACACTCAGGAAGCAGACGCAGGTGGATCTCTGAGTTCAAGGCCAGCCAAAGCTACACAGAGAAACCCTGTCTCGAAAAAAGATCTGAGGTAGTCAGCCTTAAAATGTGTATTCCTTCAGTGCTGATACTATTGATCTGAGAATCATGTTGGATATATGATCTAGAAAAGGCACTTTATGCAGAGTCTATGTTTGATGGATTATTTAGACCTGGCTATGGCCAATGTACACTGCAAACACATAACAAGTGCAGCTTTACAGCCTGCTGTTCCCTAATAAAAACTAGGAAGGGACACTTACCAAGGACAACTTTATCCAGATTAATATAAGTGAACGCTTTTAAATGTAGAGACGAAAGGTATCCCTAGAAGAGAGGAGACAATATTACATACTTGTACCTATTAATGTAAGAAGTATCAAACTTTCACATAGATATGTACTGTTAAGGATCTACTTTCTTTTCTTTTCTTTTTTTTAGATTTATTTATTTATTATGTACACAGAAGAGGGCACCAGATCTCATTACAGATGGTTGTGAGCCACCATGTGGTTGCTGGGAATTGAACTCAGGACCTCTGGAAGAACAGCCAGTGCCCTTAACCTCTGAGCCATCTCTCCAGCCCAAGGATCTACTTTCAAATCTGGATTCCATTGAGACTACACTGAGACCTAGGTAGCTCTGGAGGACAGCTTAGACTCACTCTGGACATAGAGTATGGCATACCTCTAGCCACTCGGTGGCACCAACAGCTCCAAAGTCTCCTGCACTCCAGCTGGCAAAGATAATGCTTCTGCTGGGTTTAAACCCACCTGGAAGGGAGAAGAAAACAGGTTCACCTCAGGAGGGGTTACAAGCATGTGGGTACCTGAAGATAAATTCAAGATTTAAAAACCCAGGAAGGACAAAATCTTGTGAGTCAGTGTAGGACAGCACCTGTATGTATATAACACTGAGTACATGGCAGGGCACACAGTATTGGTGGTTACTCCCTCACAGCTGTTGAGTTGCAGTGTTATGGAGTTCTGACATATTTCCGCTTAGAAGCGAGTCGCTTAAAATATGATTTACTTTACTCTGAGACAGTCTACCTTGTCCAGGCTCACTTTAAATTCACAAGCAAAATCCCTGCTTTATTTAGGCTCAAGCAGATGTGACTCAATGCCACAACAGGCATAAAGAAGTTTTAGGAAGTCTCCAGAACATCAACTTTGTGACAAATCCTTTAGGCAGTACATGTTCCACAGGCCACCAACTGCCCTGCTTCTTTTTCTACATTAACATACTCTATATAAAAGCACCACTTTAGACCTCAATTAAGAATGTAAGATATTGGATTTGCATGCATGGGTAGCAGCAAGGTACCACGAGAGGATGTCTTGGAAGTAGAATTATGAAGTTGTTAACCTTAGCACATTATATAAAGATACGGGGTTATTTTCAGGTAAACTTAAGAGCCATGTTAGATTTGGTTTGTCTTTCTGTACACATTGGGCTAAGAATTATGGCTTAGTATAATACTAAATACATCTCAGTGTTTCAAAGAATTAGATGATCACTAATTCAATGATGACACTTAATGAAGAAATATTACAGGTTAAATTCAGCAATGCAGAATGTAACTGATAGAATTACATGGAGCTCCCAATGTTTTAAGGTCAGAACTTTTCTACTGTACCTCTTGAGACCATATCTGAGAATACTTGAGCAAGTCTCAACAGAAGACCTGTTCCCACACTGGACTTCGCAGCACCAGGACCCCAGGCATCTCTCTGGGCTCCTACTACAATGTAACGGTCTAAAAAAAGAAAAAAGACAACACACAATCACACTGTTTTATTCTGAGACAAGGCCTCACCAATTAGGATTCTCTAACCTCAACTTCCTAACACTGGAATTGTAGGAGTGCTACCATGTCCAGCTTTTTTTTGGTTTTTGTTTAATTTCAAAATGGTTTTGAATGAAATGGTTTTAATGAAATCTAAAATAACCATGTCAGGTGTGAAGGATAAAAGCCTAACTTCAGATGACTTAGGATGCCAGGGGTTAAAACTCACAGGACAATGACTCCCTCCCATTCATGCTACTACTCTTTAACCACATCAGCAATTTAATATCAACTGAAATCCAAGGACTGCCCTTATTCAGTAACTGTGGCTGTGCTTAATGTAGTTTAATGTAATCCCAGGGACTGTACCCTGTTCACTAATGTATTAATACTAGTTATGCTGTTTTTATGCTACATGGACAAAACTAGATAATTTCAGACTATAGCTCTTAATACATGATATATCATGTATATGATCCCTTAAGAAAACCACTCTTATAAAAAAAGAAAAAAACTGCTTACTTATAAAGCAGAGCTTCCATCTATGTTGTTGAAACTAACAAGCTGATATTGCAAGGCCTTGTTATCTTCTAATACATTTAATGCTAAATAATTAACTTTAGTGAGGGAGAGAGCTCAGTAGATTAAGTGTTTGCTGCCAAGCCTGAGTTGATCCCCAAGAATTCAATCCCCAGGACCCACACGGACACAACTTCTGCAATTTGTCCACTGACCTCTACCTGCTGTGGCACTCATGCATCCACACACACATAAAATTAACAGCCATTTTAAATGATTAGAGGAACACACCTGATGCTGAACTCAGGCCTACACATATGCATACACGGTCATCTATGTGTGTATGTACACAAATACATAAAATTCCCTTTAGGGCAAACAAGATTTAGCACTTCACAAACCCCAGCCAGGCCAGCATCCTATCCCTGCTCCTTCCTCTAAGACACACCTAGAGTGAGCGGACCAGAATGGAAAGTACAAGGCAGAGTCTGTACCTGGTTCCTCAAAACCTTTAATAACTCCAAAGATGTTAAGTATTCTCGTTTCTTTCAGTGCATTGTTCACAGCGAGCTTCACATTTTTGTTCTGTGACAATTCCAGCTTACATGAAGAATCTATGTTCCAATTAGAAGGACAGTCTCCTTCCATGTTCCTAGAAACAGAAAAGAAGCATTAGCATTCTGAGCTAGCCTTTCTTTCTCTGTTTTACGAATCTGTAATCTGTCCAGAAAGGCTCTACATTAAAAGCTATAGCTAGTCTGCATTTAAAATACATAAAAAAAGCCGGGCGGTGGTGGCGCACACCTGTAATCCCATCACTAGGGAGGCAGAGGCAGGTGGATCGCAGTGAGTTCGAGGCTAGTCTGGTCTACAGAGTGAGATCCAGGACAATTAAGATTGTTATACAGAGAAACCACCTTGAAAAAACAAGCAAACAAACAAAAAACCAAAAAACCACTCCTGTGTTGATTTTAAGTATCTTCACCTAGCCAACTCATGTCATTCAGTACCGGCTGTTCCAACATGTCTGATTACATAAATAAGTCCCTCAATACATAAGAGAAGATGGTGGGCAGGACTCCAAGGGTGTTAGGCAGAACAAGTTAGTGAGAACCACCTAACACCGATGCTTCTCAGGGTTCTGAGACACCCAGTGCTTCACTGAGCCCTCAAAAAAAAAATAACAAATAAGTGGCTCCTTATTTGTGGGCCACTCATTCATTAATATATTTTTTAAGTTTTCCAACTAAATTGAAAACAAGATCAGAGGGGTTAGAATAACTTGTTCGGTGCTACACAATGAGCAAAGGCTTGAAACTGATCTAAATCAGATAATGTAAGTCCCAAGTCAGGATACAATTTAATGATATACTACTTTTTTGGAGAAAGGATCGATCTCTCTCACTGTGAAGCCCTGGTTGGTCTGGAACTTGCTCTATCGATTTGGCTGGCCCTGACCTCAGGGATCCACCTGCTTCTGCATCTAAGTGCTGGGATTAAAGATGTGCACCACCATGCATTGCTCAGGTTCTATTTTTAGAAGAGGTAGGACAACCAGAAAAAGTATTACCATATAGCAGCAGAACTGTCACTAGAATAATTCTGTGCTAAATGAAAATTGAGAACTAATGGTTACCACATGGATTTAGATGTCAGGTCAAAAGGAACCCCAACATATTTTCTTTTTCTTTTTCTTGAGACAGGGTTTCTCTGTGTAGCTTTGGAGCCTGTCCTGGAACCAGGCTGGCCTCGAACTCAGAGATCCACCTGGCTCTGCTGGGATTAAAGGTGTGTGCCACCACCGCTGGCCCCAACATATTTTCTACAGGAACTAAACAGGAATAGTGTTTCACCATAGGAAGTACTTAAGCAAATGGACCTCATGAACTGCTCACTGAGTAAACTGAGTTTACAAGTCCCTTATCAAGATCACTTTACTGAGGAAAAAAAACTTTATTCATCTATACACAAGTTAGCAGTTAACTATCCCCAAATTTCCAAATGTGAACAGACAACTGTTTTTATGTTTATTTAATCAACTTAGGCTATTAGCATTCTTGCATACTTACAACCTCAGCAGATTAAGAGCTTTCAGACACACTTACTGGAAGAGCTTGTCTGCAGCCTCTCTGGAGATTGTCTGAACAGGTATAGCAGGCAATCCTGATGACTGAGATGGTGGGAACTGAGTGTGATTGAAAGATGGAAAGCCAGGTGTGTACGGGTCCCCGGTTCCTAGATGAGCCTAGTAAACACAGAATAATTAGTTCTATCCACAACTCAAGAAGCTGCCCATATATGTATGTGTGTGTGTGTGTGTGTACGTACTATTTAGCAACCTAAAGCCTCAAAGTCTAAGGATTTCTATAAAATGTAGCTTAAAAATTACTGCATGAAGACAGATTTCAATTTAAGGTACTATTAATAAAGCATTCAGCAATTATCTTCTTCCTGCCATAAGTCTCCTGAGAGGATCTGAGAAAAGCACAGTAGACACAATGCAGGAACATCTAGAGAACATTGACTCCAGAAATAACTCACATGTCCAAAGAGTGGAACGTCTGCCTTAACAATGGGGAATTTAGTCTTGTCCATGTATATCAGGACACCAATTGCATTAAAGTTTTGGGCATTTGCAACCTAAAATAGAGAAATGCAAGACATGAAAATCTGTTCCTACAAAATGAAAATAACATACTGGAATTTATGCTAAAGAGCAAACTATTAGAAAGGAATTTTCACCAGGGAAGAGCAACCAATCAGTTATACAATGCCAAATGGTCAGTCCTAAAAACATACGTAAAGGAATCATTATACTGACTGAGCAAGTTGTATTTGTATTTAGGTGCGCGCGCACGCGCGCGCGCACACACACACACACACACACACCAAAAAATTATGCAAAAGAGGCCATGAATAAAGAGCAAAGAAAGGCATAAGTAGATTTGGGGGAAAACAATCCAAAAAAGAATAAGACCAGTGTATTTACCTTTTCTGCAAAAGTGATTTTCCCTGCTCTAACAATCACTAAAGATCCATTCACAGCGTAATTTAAATCTTCAAAGTCTTTTTTAGTGCCAAAATTAGCATGGACCAGTTTACCCTAGGATAAAGACATTAGGTTTAATGAGGAATGTTGTATCAAAACTACTATAATCTGACAGACCAATCATAAGAAAAGAAATGTGGGGGGGCCGGTATTGATGTGCACGCCTTTAACCCCAGCACTTGGGAGGCAAAGGCAGGCAGATCTCTTAGTTTGAGGCCAGTCTGGTTTATAGAGTAAGTTCCAGGACAGCCAGAGTTACACAGAGAAACCCTATTTAAAAAAAAAAAAAAAAGAAATTAAGAAGAAAAGGGGGGGGGGGCGGACAAAAATCAAACCCCCAACTGATAATTCTAAAGCAAAACTAAACAGTGGTATTAGAAGTGAAAATCCAGGATTTCGGGCCTTGTTTTTCTCTATCTCATTCTGCCTTTACATTGCTTCGCTACATATAGGCTAAGTATACCAGGATAAACAGAAACAGATGGGTCAGGCATGGAAGCACTAATTACATATTTCCACATCTGAATCTCCAACTAAAAACATACAGGACAAAGGTATGGTGGATGCTGTGTTCTTCCATTTTTTAGCTTGATAGAAGCCAGTCATCTGGGGGAGAGACCTGGACTGGAGAAGCCTCCCTTGCAGGCATGTCTGTGGGACATTCCTTCATTAGTGACTGATATGAAGATATAAGAAAGGCCTTTCCTTAGGTGGGAACATGCTTGAATGTGTGCTCATGAATAACAGCAATACAATGGGAGCAAGAGCTAGGGCAGTGGTTTTCAACCTGTGGGCGGAAACGACCAATGGAAACACATTTACAGTATGCTTCATAAAGGCAGCAAAATTAGTTATGAAGTAGCAATGAAAACAATTTTATGATCGGGGTCACCAAAACATGAGGAACTATATTAAAGGGTCATAGCATCAGATTTAACAAAACCAGGACCTTGGAATTTATTCTATGGTAATCGAAGTCCAAAATAAAAAACCTTATCAGTTAATTTTGCCTGGGTATCTAATTTCCTCAGTAGAGACATTGGAAGAGTCACATGTATTATTTTTACTTACAGTCACTTCTGCAGCTTTACTGTATGCCACATAACCCTCAGGATTCTCCAATAGGTACAAGGCACCATTTTCATTTATTATGGTTACCGAGTTTTGAGCAATGCTACAAGATAATAGAAAAGTTAAAGCCATCCTTGAAGGGAAAATTCAATAGCGTTAGTACACATAGAATTTGATTTGCACTGATTGGCTTAAGGAAATTGATCTCTAAATTTTAACCTTGATTTTCATTTTGAAAGTCTGATCTACTGAACAGATCTGAAAGCAGTTACCTCTATAAAATAAGCTACTATATTTCAACATACCTGCCTTTCACCTGAATCTTCACATAATGTTCATCTCGCCAGACTTTGCTGAGCTTAAAGTCGTGGAACTGATTTTCAATATAATAGGCAAGATTTTCATCTTTTTGAGATCCAGCCTCCCGAGGGATATATGTATTCTGGCTCAGCTGCCTGTAAGAAAATGTCTTTAGTTTTGAACAGAGTTTCTATGTACCCGTGGCTGTCCTGGAACTCAGATTAGCCTGCCTCTGCCTCCCAAGTGCTGAGACTAAAGGCGTACATCAGTCAACTAAAAAATGCCTGCATTAAAATACCTATTTTAAATAAACATTTTCAAGGATCAAGGAAATTGTTTTAAAAATATCATCCTTCATAGCCAAGATAAATGAACTATGACTTAAAACTACTGGATTAAGTTGTTACAGAAATAAAATGTACCAAAACCCTAAGTAACATATTCCTTCAAGCTTGTTTTAAAAACAAAAATCTATTACCATGAAGACTCCCTTAAAACCCTAGTCTAACCTGTGTATTTTAGGGAATGATAGACAGGTTCTAGGAGACCTAGAGAGCAAGCAAGGTCAAGCACTCTAATAGTACCGCTCCCACACACATACATACAGATACAAATCAAGAACAATTTTAAAGAGGGCTAGAGATGGCTCTGTGGTTTATAGCACTTAGAGCTTGTAGGCTCTAAGCAGAGTGATGCAAACACATACAGGCAGACAACACTCACATATAAAGTTTAAAAACCTAAATTTATTTAGAGATTTTAAAGGGAACACTAGAACAGAAGGAAACCTGACAGCCCACAATAAACTACAGCTGACAAAATGATTCTGAAGGAAAGGAGACCTTCCAGATGAGTTCTGATTCCCTGTCAGCAAAGCTCCCTACACTCAAGGGCAGGGGACACTCTTTTCAATGCCTTTCAAGCCTGTCCTGCTCCCATACACTGTTTAGATAACTGAACTTGGCAAGGTGAGGCTTACTTGATGGTGTCGGTGAACTCTATAGCGTCCAGTTTCTCTGACAACAGTTTTTTGAGGTCTGCCCAATACAAGCGCAAAGGTTTAGGAACTTCTTCTTCTGCCTGGAAGCTTTGTGAACTGTCTGTCTCCGTGTCCGCCAGTCTCACGCAGTCTTTCTGTTCTCCGCGTTTACAATAGCCCAGGTAGCCAACCATAAATCCTAAAGGCAGAGGTTGAGAGCTCAATGCAGACTCCATTTCTAACTTACCCCTGAACACTTGAAAAACGTACAAAGTATCTCCTGGCCTGAAATAAGACTTCTAATAGTTCATTATAAGAAATACTTCTGAATTTTCTTAAGACATTCTTACCAATCAAGAAGAAGATGACTACTGCAATTGCCCCATAGCAGAGTCTTCCATTAACCCTTCTGGGTTTTCTGACATTGGCCTTCATGTTATTGTCAGCATTTTCTTCTTCATCTACAGCCAATTTCATCTCCACATGACTGTTATCTCCATCGACTTGCCGAGCCAGGCTAAACCGGGTGTATGACAATGGTTCTCCACCAAACTGGTATTTTTTTGAAAAGGAAAGAAAGTGATACAACAGTATTAATATATTACAAGAGTTTGGTCATATATTCTGTACATAATATGCTATGACATACATTCATAAGGGAAAAGCTACCCTTTCCAACTAATACTTTTCTTTGTGCCCAATTCTGTCAATGGCAGATGAAGGCTAGCTAACAGTCTTTCCAGGGGCTCTATTCTGTAAGTTTCCTATAACCTTTTTTAATTCATTTTTTTTAAAGAGATGGGGGTTTCACCATGTTACTCAGACTGGCCCCTGAACTCAAGAGGCCAAGCAATTCTCTTGACTCAGCCTCCAGTGTAGCTGAAATTATCGGCACACATTTTAAGTTCTACCCAGCTACATAATCTCTCCCAAAGAGCCAAAGCTACCCTATACAGTATTTCCCACAATGGATCTTAATTAAAAGAAACATATTTGCGTGTGGGTGTTGTGATACCTGCCTCTATTTTCAGCACTTGCGAAACAAAGAAAGATTGAGTTCAAGGACAGCCTAAGGCTACACATACAAAGCAAGACCCTGACTCAAAAGCACAAAAAGAGTATGCCTTTCTTTTGTGGGATCTGTTACCAGGCCTCAAGTTGTAAATAATGCCTGGTGAGAATCTGGGGTGCTCCTTTCTGCACACTGGTTGAAGTCATGTTCTTTTACTACATTTTTACAGATGGATGACAATCAATCTTACCAAGTTAGAGATTGCTGATCTGGCTTGATCCATCATTCCGAGCTGCCACAGAAGCACCTAATATTAAGACAGAGAATTAATGAGAGAGAGATCACTGCAGATTAGTGAGGGCCTTCCATTACTATGCTATGTTAATTATGATGCATCAAACTTTCTCCTAAATATCCTGCTAGCTTGAGAAAAAGCTTTGGGTTTATTGAGCTAGATAGAATCTCACTATGGAGTTCGAGCCGGCCTTTAACTGTGTCAGCTTCCCAGAACTGAGATTACAAGGATGAACCATATCACTGTGTCCTTGACATTGAGTAAAGTGTTTAATTTACTGACAAACAACCCAGTGTAACCCCTGACTGGATGCGGCATTGAGGTGGATAGCAGAGAGAAAGCTATAAAGGACAGGACTGGGACTTGGGACAAATAAGAAATCTGAATATGAATAATATTAGAATCAGGGAGTGTGGTAATGCTCTAGATCATTGTTCATAGATTAAAAATTGAGCCGGGCGGTGGTGGCGCACGCCTTTAGTCCCAGCACTCGGGAGGCAGAGCCAGGCAGATCTCTGGGACTTTGAGGCCAGCCTGGGCTACCAAGTGAGTTCCAGGAAAGGCGCAAAGCTACACAGAGAAACCCTGTCTCAGAAAAAAAAATAAAAATAAAAATAAAAATAAAAATAAAAATTGAAGAATTGGGCCAGAGAGATGGTTCTATTGTTAAGAGTACTGGATACTCTTCCAGAGGACCCAGGTTCAATTCCCAGCATCCACATGGCAGCTCACAGCTGCCTACAACTCCAGTTCCACAGGATCTGACACCCTCACAGATAAATGTGCACATAAAATAAAAATAAGGTATATTTGGGGCTGGAGAGAAAAAAAATTTGAAGAATTTGGCCAGGCAGTGGGTGGCACATTCCTTCGATCCCAGCACTTGGGAGGCAGAAGCAGGTGGATCTCAGTGAGTTCCAGGACAGCCAGGACTTTGTACAGAGATACCTTGGCTCAAAACAAACAAAAAGGTGAAGAATTTAAGAATTGAGAGTCATGTTATCAACCTGGTGATGTGCATGCCTTTAATCCCAGCACTTGGAAGGCAGAGGCAATTCTGAATTCAAGCAGTCAGCCAAGGCTACACAGAGAAACCCTATCTCAGAAAACCAAACCAAAAAAAAACCCAAAATGTAGAAACAATTAGTTAGATTACCATCAATATTAAGTGTGTTTAAGTAATCAAAAGAAAAAAGCATGGGGTGGCAACTCCTTTCACAGTTTTACTAAGTTTACTACTAAGTTGTCCAAACTGGCCTTGAACTCATGAATGATCACGCTACCTCTCTGCCTCCCAAGTGGACTGCAGGTGTGTACAGTGCCCAGATAAATACTTAAACTTGGTATCCAAAGGGACTAATTCAAAGACATACTATCACCTGGGGGAAAAGAAATTAAAGAAAACTCAGAAACTAGAGGAGAATGAAGTCAAGACTATCATTCTCCAACAGTCAGCCCGGTAACACAGGCTGTAATCCACACAGGCTGTAATCCACACAGGCTGTAATCCACACAGGCTGTAATCCACACAGGCTGTAATCCACACAGGCTGTAATCCACACAGGCTGTAATCCACACAGGCTGTAATCCCAGCCCTTGGAAGGATGGAGGAGAACGATGAGCTCGAGGCCAGCCTGAGCTACATACTAAGACCCTGCATTCAAAAAAACAAAAACAAACAAACAAACAAAACTAGTGGTGGCGGCGCAGGTCTTTATTCCCAGCTCTCAGGAGGCAGAGGCAGGTGGATCTGTGAGTTTGAGGCCAGCCTGGGCTACAGAGTGAGCTCCAGAACAGCCAGGGCTGTTACAGAGAAACCCTGTCTTGGGAGGGTGGGAACAACAACAAAACCCAAAAAAAAAACCTGGTAAAGTTATTCTCCAGTATTTTTGAGCCCTCATGCTGTGTGTAAGTGATCAGACGTGCTCTCAGAAGCCAATCTCCCGCTCCTTCTGTCCCTGAGTTTATCACTACCCCTGCACCAGAAACATCCAATTCCCAGAGCCAGAACTAGAGGCCCCACCCTGAACCAATTTTAATCATCCTTTTCTAGGAAAAAAAAAAACCGCTTAGACTTCAATGCTTGTTGGAAATAGCTATTTGTTCCTAAACTACTTCTAGCCTCCCAAACTAGTCTAGTCTTAAGTTGATATTTAGCTTTGCTGATTTAGATTTACTGTGGATCCAGCCAAGGAAGGATGCTTTACCCATGTAGTCTTCCACTGCATCACCATTGATGTTATAACACATTTAATTTAAAAGTGCCCTAAATAAATAAGACTGAGCAATTCTGAGTCTCAAAGAAAACAGGCTTAATGTCTACATTTGGCTTTGTTTAATTATAATCCAAGTACACCCCCCCACACAACACACATAAGAAACATGTTATTTCTATTTTAATCTACAGAACCAAAATTAAGAACAAAACACCCAAGTCACAGCTGGGCAAGTGGTGGAGCACGCCTTTAATCCCAGCATTTAGGAGGCAGAGAGGTTTATCTCCATGACTTCCAGGAGAACCTGTGTCTTTAAATAAATAAATAAATAAATAAATAAATAAATAAATAAATAAATAAAGTATAATTTAGGAAATTTCCTTTTAACCCCATCACTAAACTCTGTATTTGTGAACACCAGAGTAGTTCCAAAATAGCCACACAATGCCGGACCTCAGGTAAAATAAACGCAGTTATCCACTAAGTTTTGTGTGCAAAACTTAAGTCACTCACTTAGAATCTCACATATATCAACACAGCTTATTTTTAATTTTAATTTTTTTTTTGTTTTTTGGAGGCAGTGTTTCTCTGGTAACGGCCCTGGCTGTCCAGGATCTCACTTTGTAGACTAGGCTGGCCTTGAATTCGGAAATCCACCTGCCTCTGCCTCCTGAGTGGTGGGATTAAACCACTGCCCAGCAACATAGCCTTATTTCTAAGAACGTTTTTTGAATTTTCTTCCAAGTTAAATCACTGAATTTATATTCTCCAAAGCATGGCAGACATAACAGCTAAAACACCATTTCAACTATAAACTGGTAGCTGTTAATGGGCCACACCTAAAAGCAAAACAATTCTCATTTGGCTTATTATCCCAAGTTGTCACTAATACCAACAATCTTTGACAAGAAAGTTAATCTTGATTATTCTCACATTAGCTATTTATTATCTTTGTTCCCAAAGATTAGGAAAACTATTCAATTCTAATGATAAAATTTAAAAATAAAAGCGCACGTTTTGATCCATGACCTTAACTTTTGCGCTGTAAGATGGTAGATAAGCAAAGGTATTAGCCAGACTAATCACAAACCAAACTAACAAATGATTACCTTGAAATCTACTTTGAGCCATTTCAAAACCTGGGCTCTGTAATTAATATAGAGATGGTGGGTGGGGGCAGAGGCAGAGTGAGATCGCAAAATAGTATTTCACATATTCAAAGGGAGTAGTAACTCTAACTCCCTTTTCATGAAACAGTAGTCATGTATTGGTTCTGACAAGCACATCTCATTAGATAACAAATCACTTTCAAAACCCTTGAGCTCACATGAAGTTCCTCTGAGGACCTGTTCCAGATCTTCTGTCCCTTGTAAGCTCACTGCCCACTACCTTCAAATTCAGACAGCACCCAGTCAGTCCCTGGCTTTAACCGGCTCCCTCTGTTCTTTAAAAACACAAGAGCAAAGCACTAGTCAAGCTCTGTAGGTGTATATACTTAGAATGTCTTGTCAAGTGATGCAAAGGTCTGAGTTTTGGCTTTTTGTCTTTATACAGCTTCTTACTCTTTACCCCTAGCCGACCTCAAACTCAGTGATCCACCTGCCTCTGCCTTGCCCAAATGCTGGGATCAAAGGTGTGTACCACCATGCCCACCTGTTAAGAGCCTAACTTTTCTGGGTGTGGCGGCACACGCCTTTAATCCTAACACTCCAGGCAAGAGCAGGTGAGTCTGAGTTCCAGGCTACCCAGGAGTTCACAGTGTGACTCTCACTGGGGAAGGCTTTATGGGCTTGAAATGAAAAAGCAGTAGAGGAAATAGAGCTAGCAGTTTTTCATTTCCATACAGCTTTCTTAGCCGAAGGTCAGAACCACTTGAGGTCACTTAAGTTTATTTTGTATAGCACTCATCTGTAGATACACACAACAGTTCCACAAGGCCAGAGGTTCATTTGCAAGTAACTTTTTATTGTTGTTTAATTCAAGGTTAGCCAAGAACCTTGCTCCATTATAGATAAGCACATTGGCCCAGGCATAACTGCCTAGCCTTAGGGTGGAGCTAGCCAGACTTCTCTATCCACAGTCAACACAGGCTAGGTTCAACCCACCATTCCTTGACAGCATTCCCTTAAATTATGCTATATATAAAACTCTTTGGAAAAAAAATTGATACCGGATTCCTGTATAAAATAAGTTTTATTATAATCCCGCACAAACAAAAACCTCAGGAGGACCCACAGAGGTACTTTAGAGAGGCTAAATTCCATTTTCTTTGGAGATAAAGCCCTGAATCAGCTTAAATGTCTTTGTCAAAGAGGTCATATTTCACAGTTCAGAGCCAACTGCATTAGCCATCTAGCATTCCAAATGCATTTAATCCTAGAATAAAGGTATCAGGTGGCCGAGAATTTCTGTAAGACGACTATTTCCCATTTCAATCCTCACATTAAAAAAAAAAAAAGGCAAGCAAAGTAACTAAACAGTCCAGTCCTCTGGATAAATAAATAATACAGCAAGATCATTTCAAGCACTCGACAAAGTGTGTTAGCCGACGAGTGTGCAAATACAATTCTTACCCTCAATCACTATTTTAGAGCTGTCCAACACTGTGAGCACGCTTTCTACAGTTATGTCTAAATAGCTCTTACAAAGATGTCTTATTCCTACGGTCTCTCAGCCTGAGGGCTGTGAGCGACATCCTTGCAAGGCTGCAGATCTATTCTGCCCTGGAAAAGGAGATTCCACGCGCAGGGCCAAGAGGCAGAACCCGGCAAGAAAGCCCCAGGTGGTGCCGCGGTTCCCATGTGCAGTTCTTGCAAATACCTTCAATGCCCAGGACACTAATAACCGAAGAGAGGACAGCTTTGTCCTTTTCAGCTGTGGACGCCCGCCTGCGAGGAGCCCCAAGGTCACCCGCGTACCCCGACAGCCGTTCCCTGGGGCCACTTCCTGCAGCCGCCGCCGCCGCCGCCGCCACGTGCTCCCGGCGGAACGAGCCCGGGCCGCAGCGTGGTGGCCCCTGCCACTCTCGAACCCGCGGCCTAGGGCCCGGCCTGCGGCGCCGATCCGGAGGAGGGCGCCGGGGACAGCGGCTCCCCAGCCAGCCACCCCGCTGCACCTGCCACTCGGGCTCCGCAGGTCCGCGCAGCCTCCCCGCCCGCCGGCCCGCCGGCCCTGACCTCTCGCTCTCGCCCGCCCGCCCGCCCGCCCGCGGCGAACACGAGGGGCCGCGCCACACTGACAGGCGCGTCGTCACTTACTCCGAGGCGCCGCGGCAGTCCGCGATGGTGCCACCCACACTCCACACGCCTTCTGCAGGGACCGCTGCCTCCCCACCGAGGCTTATAGCCCGGCCCCGCCCCCTCCCTGCCGGCACGCTGGCCCCTACGTCACTTCCTGCCGCACGTACACCTACCGAGGGGCTCCCGGCCAGAGCCCCGGAGGCGAGGCGCGCGCGTGCGCGGCGTTCAAGAGAAAAGGCGCCAAGGGCGGCAGGTGTCCCGCGAGCGAGCGCCCGCCATTGGCTCGTCCTTCCTCCCCCCCCCCCCGCGCCCCTCCCCCGCGGTGTCGCTGTCGCTGGCGGGTCGCCTTCCCTCTCCCCCCCCCCACTAACCTTGACCGACAGCCAAGCCATGCGGTCCAAGGTCAGAAGTGTTAGCCTTTACTCCAAAACGTTCCCGCTGGCGGGCGAAGTGGGCTTTGGTCGCCGCTGCAAAGCAACCACGTCGTGGAAAACCTGTTTTGCAGCCTCAGACAGGCTTTAAAAAGGAAATATTTCCAATGTGCAGTGCAAATAGTTTTTTTTAAGGATCTTCACAAGCAGCACTTGCACCAAGCCACTTCGCTTACTAAATTGAGCCGATGGGAGGGAGAAATAGAAGCCAATGATAAGATGGTAGGTCAACTCGCTTGTTTATCGCCGTTATTGCCGTTAGAGGATTGTTTAAATGCACAGCAAATAAAAGAAGTAGAGTTAAGGCTGTAAACATTCACACCCTTTTTTTCCCTATCTGTAGTTTACTGTCCAGCCTGAGATAAGTTTACAAAGAACTATAACCAGAGTGTGTCCTAGACCACAAAAGGATTACAGATAAAGGGCTTCCTGGTGGAGTCTTTAGGGCCCCTGGAAATGTCTTTTGAAGTGCTACTTCTCAGCCTCCGGTTTATCTGCTCTAAAATGCAGCAAGTATTTAGGATTTGCTAACTGCTGGTCCCTTTACACCCTACTCATGTCCAAACTGTACTACTACCAAATACATAATAATTTTAAAATCCACAGCACCAGCCGGGCGATGGTGGCCCACGTCTTTAATCCCAGCACCTGAGAGGCAGAGGCAGGCGGATCTCTGTGAGTTCAAGGCCAGCCTGGGCTACAGAGTGAGCTCCAGGACAGGCTCCAAAGCTACACAGAGAAACCCTGTCTCGAAAAACAAACAAACAAAATCCGCAGCATCACTGCAAATTGGTAGAAGATTGACTTGGGCTAGCCACTGAGGGAATCTCTTTGAAATTAAGACAATAAACCGGCATGGTGTTGCATGTCTTTAATCCCAGCACTCCGGGAGCAGAGGCGGAGGGATCTCTGAATTCCAAGCCAGCCTGGTCTACAGAGTGAGTTCCAGGCCAGCGTAGGCTACACAGCAAGAACTCCTATCTCCATAAAACATATCAAAACAATGATGGCATTTTGAGGTGAAAATCTTTGTTTCTGTTTCATTTAAATATATATCATATATATAATCTTTTTTTTTTTTTTTTTTTTTTTTTGGTTTTTCGAGACAGGGTTTCTCTGTGTAGCTTTGCGCCTCTCCTGGAACTCACTTGGTAGCCCAGGCTGGCCTCGAACTCACAGAGATCCGCCTGGCTCTGCCTCCCGAGTGCTGGCACCGTGGCTGCACCCCACCACTGCTCTGCTACAAATAACAGTTTTATATTAATTAATATGAAACAATAAAGTGAACACCAAAGAGGATGTCATTTTTTCATGTTTTTATTAGTGATAGTGGACTTGATGTAATTAAATCTTCCATCAACCCTTTTGACTGGAGGTTCATAGGCTCCCCCTCCTCATAACTTCAAGAAAATGAACGTGAATTCATCTATCTTGTAAGCCTATTTATACTGAGAAACAAGTTCTCTTTGCCTCCTATTCTATACAAACATTTATTGTTTTGTTATCATTATTAATACTTTTCTCTCCTCCCACTTCAGGAGGCTCAGTAGCTTGCATGCTTACAATGAAACACGGTTTGGTTAGCCATAGGTAATGTCCAATGCCTTTAATCCCAGCATTTGGGAGGCAGAGGCAAGTGAATCTCTGTCAGTTCAAGGCCAGCCTGGTCTACAGAGTGAGTTCCAAGACAGCCAGAGCTACAGAGTGAGACTGTGTGGGGTGGGAGGTGGGACAGACTAAACATGGTTTAGGTAATTTTTTATTTAAACTGTCCATTTTCAAAAGCCAACCTTCCTGGCCAGGCCGTGGTGGCCCATGCCTTTAGTCCCAGCACTCGGGAGGCAGAGCCAGGCGGATCTCTGGGAGTTCGAGGCCAGCCTGGTCTACAGAGCAAGATCCAGGACAGCACCAAAGCTACACAGAGAAACCCTGTATCCAAAAAACAAAAACAAAAACAAAGAAAACCAAAAGCCAACCTTCCACAAAATGCTTTTAAAAATAAAAACCAACAACAGAATTCTTACAGTTCCTCAAAAAGATGCACAGACATAATGTTACAAAGACTAGAATTTTCACAAAATTTACTGAAACCAGGCTTGGTGGCACACATCTTTAATCTCAGCACACTGCAAGAAGAGATAGACAGATCACTGGAGTTGCAGGACAGCCTGCTGGACTTATCAAGCTCTGGACCAACCAGGACTATATAGTAAGACTTTATTTAAAAAAAAAAAAGGGGGGGGGGTGGAGATCAACAAAATATGTACAATTTACTGAAGAAAAAAAATCCAATGGCCTTGAGTTTGGGGGGGTGAATAACTTAAAGCCTTGAGGGTCCAAATATTAGAGTTCTCAACTCCCTTAAACCTTGAGCCATGATGGCTTTCTGTGGATTTAATGAGCTAAGGCAGGTAAAAAGCTACTAAAGCCGGGCAGTGACCTTGCACGCCTTTAATCCCAGCACTCGGGAGGCAGAGCCAGGCGAATCTCTGTGAGTTTGAGGCCAGCCTGGGCTACCAAGTGAGTTCCAGGAAAGGCGCAAAGCTACACAGAGAAACCCTGTCTCAAAAAACCAAAAGAAAAAAAGAAAAAAGAAAATGACTGGCACAGAGTAGGATCTAGGTCAGCATAGGTAGAGGCAGTTTACAGAGTATGTTGGGTCAGGCAAACATGGAAGATTTCTGCAGACCTGAGAAGGATTTAAACTCATGAAAAGAAGAAAGAAGGCATTCCGATGGAGTGCATTCAGTTGGACACTCCAGCTAGACGCTGAATGATCTGGAAAGCCCTATTCCTGTATCTCTCTCCAACCCCACCCACTCAGAGTCTTCGAACAAAGGGAAGGCATCAAAAGGCCCAGTTCCATATTCTTGGCAGTGACTGCAGCTTCCTCCCCTGAAGTTGCCAGCCACCCAAGTCTCCACCTAAAGCTTTTGACCATACTTGGGTGGACACATCATCACCCCTTGCTAACAACCTATAAAGTCTCCCTGCTTCCACTTGTGGGTGTGGCTTCTCCAGCCTTGATCTCTGGGACTGGAGAACCGATCTGGGAGGTGCTTTGCTCAAATAAAATCTGTTAATACTTTTTCAAGTTGGGGTTGATCTGACTTACAGCATCAGTGGAGAAACTTATTATGGGGCGCAGAAAACCTATTAGAGTGCAGCTCCACTCGGAAGCAAGAACCAGTTTGGGGTTAAAATTCTACTCTATGAAGGAGAGTTGGTTCAGCTTCTAAGAGTACTGGCTGCTCTTCCACCAGAGGCTCCTAGTTTGATTCCCAGCATCCATACAGTGTATACACACCCATCTGTGACTCCAGTTCTGGAGGCGCCAATGCCCTCTTATGACCTCCTCTACCTGTACCAGGTGAGGATGGTATACAGACATACATGCGGGCAAAACACCATAAACATTAAATATTTTTTAAATGGGGCTGGAGATGTGGCTCAGTGGTTGAGAGCACTGGATGCTCTTGCAGAGGAACCTAGCTCAGTACTCAGCACCCACAAGATAACTCTCAACTGTCCCTAACTCCAGTCAAATGATAAGACATTTAGAAGATCTGATCTTCCAAATTCCTCTGGCAGACACTGGGTGGTACCCACACACATGCAGGCAAAAAGACTCAGACACACAAAAACAAAGTAAATACTCAAAAAAGAATTGTAAAATAAATGAATTAATTTTTAAGAATTCCACTGTTACCACCTATCTGTTTCCACCAATGTATTTGAGAAAAAAAAGTGCCTTCATTTATTACTTTTTTGTTGTTGTTCTGTAACCATAAAAACATCAGGGAATTGTTTGCAGAGGAATGTTATCTGGGACAGTTAGAATCTGGGCTCCTGCCGGGCGGTGGTGGCGCACGCCTTTAGTCCCAGCACTT
Source organism: Peromyscus californicus insignis (assembly GCF_007827085.1). Taxonomy (NCBI): domain Eukaryota; kingdom Metazoa; phylum Chordata; class Mammalia; order Rodentia; family Cricetidae; genus Peromyscus; species Peromyscus californicus. Next base: position 15,152,718 of record NW_026294458.1, on the reverse strand, counting down.
GGGAGGCAGAGCCAGGCAAATCTCTGTGAGTTTGAGGCCAGCCTGGGCTACAGAGCAAGATCCAGGACAGGCACCAAAACTACACAGAGAAACCCTGTCTCGGAAAACAAACAAATAAATAAATAAATAAAATAATAGAATCTGGGCTCCTTGGTCACTCATACTTGGTTCAAGAACAAATTCTTTTCCCTTTGAAGTGAGGGCTGTGTTTTGTGTTGACCAAGGTAACAACATTATTATGTTTTGAGTAATGCTGTGTGATGGGAAAAGATATGTAAAGAATTGGAGGGGCGGGGGGGGGGGGGGGGAGATCCTGTAGTACTGAGGAGCCAAACAGCAGACTATGTCCTTAAAGGTCAAAAAGACAGATGTGGTGTGTGTAACAGTAGAATGCTATTCAGCCATTAAAATTAAATCCTCTCAGGCCAGGCCATAGTGGTGCACTTCTTTAATCCCAGCACTCTGAAGAAGCAGAGACAGGAGGATATCTGAGTTCAAGGCTATCTTGGTGTACTTAGTGAGTTCCAGGATAGCCAGGGCTACATAAAAAAGACCTTGTTTCAAAAATCAAAATAGTCAGGCAGTGGTGGCGCACGCCTTTAATCCCAGCACTCGAGAGGCAGAGGCAGGCGGATCTCTGTGAGTTCGAGGCCAGCTTGGACTACAGAGTGAGTTCCAGGAAAGGCGAAAAGCTACACAGAGAAACCCTGTCTCAGAAAAAAGAAGAAAAAAAAAAAAGATCAAAATAACAGTAAAAAAATGAACTCCTATCATTTGCAACAACACGGATGGAAATTGGAAGTAGAACGGTGGTTTCCCAAGTCTGGGAAGAGAAAGGGAGTTGGAAAGTTTTGATCACTAAGGGCTGAGATCCAGTTAGACAGAAGTAAGGGGGTTTGGGGAGACGGCTCTTGCCATCCAGATGTCAGAACCCACATAAAAGCTGGGTGAGCATGTGGCTTATCTGTAATCCCAGCTCTTGGAAGCAGAGATGGAATCCCCAAGGCAGAATGGTTAACTGGACTGGTGGAAGGACCTAGCTCCAGGTTCTGTGGGAGAAAGACCCTGTCAGAAAATCAAGAGGAGAACGCTTAATCTCTGGCCTTCATACCCATATGCACACATGTGTATGTGCATCTAGATACACACACGAAAACACACACACACACACACACTACTACCCATATACATGAGAAAATGTTTTAAGAAAATATAGGAGCAAGGAGGGGTTTTTTTGTTTTTCGAGACAGGGTTTCTCTGTGTAGCTTTGCACCTTTCCTAGAACTTGCTTTGGAGACCAGTCTGGCCTCGAACTCACAAAGATCCACCTGCCTCTGCCTCCTGAGTACTGGGATTAAAGGCGTGCACCACCGGCATGGAGCAAGGAGTTTTAGTGTGATCTTTCACAGTAACATTCATATAGTAACAATAATCTCAAGTTCCGGGCCAGCCTGGGCTACACAAGAAATTGAAAGCCAGTCAGGGACACACAAGCTTCTAGACAGGATTTTGAGTGTTTTACCAGAAGAACAAAATGAATGTTTAGGGAGACCTGTTTAAGTTGATTTAAACATCACACATTGTGTAAATGTGTCAAAGCATCACAAGGTACACTTTTTATGTTTTCCTGGATGGGTCAAACATAAATTTAATTTTAAACCCAGCATGCAAATGTTGAATATAAACAGAAACAAAAACAAAACAGCCCCTGACAGCCAAATGAACCAACTGAAAGGCTTGTGCTGTCTTCACGGAGGCTCAGCCGCGATTCTATCTTGTTCCAGCGATGACTTAGACTCCAGTTAAGATGTCGGGACAAAGGGAGGCCAGAAAGGGGTGTCGTCAGTTTTACTTACTTATCTTGTTATTATTGTTTTGAGACAGAGTCCTTGTTTATAGCCCTGGCTGTCCTCTAATTAGCTATGTAGACCGGGCTGGCCTCCAACTCAGCAATCCTCCTGCCTCTGCTTCTGAACGATGGGAATCATGACAAGTGTCATCCCACCTGGCTAGTCCTGATGTTTTTAATGTAAAAGTAAAACTGGCCGGGCGGTGGTGGCGCACGCCTTTAATCCCAGCACTCGGGAGGCAGAGCCAGGCGGGTCTCTGTGAGTTCGAGGCCAGCCTTGTCTCCAAAGCGAGTTCCAGGAAAGGCACAAAGCTACACAGAGAAACCCTGTCTCGAAAAACCAAAAAAAAAAAAAAAAAGTAAAAGTAAAACTGAACGAAAATACTTTCTCCTTCTCAGTCCTCGCTCTAAAAAAGAACCTTTACTGCTTTGCCCTACAGAGCAAAGTCATAATACGAATCTCACGTGAGCTACAGACGAGGTAGGGAAGGCATTGAGAACCCAGGGCTGCCAGGTGATGGCATCCAGATGTTTGTTTGTTTTGTTTCATTGTTATTTGATTTGTTGGGTTTTTTGTTTTGGTTTGGTTTGGTTGGTTGATTTGGTTTTTTGAGACAGGATCTTTCTGCGTAGCTCTGGCTGTCCTGGAACTCACAGAGATCCACCAGCCTTTGCCTCCCTCCCAAGTGTTGGGATTAAAAGTGTGTGCCATCATGCCTGGCCTGGCTTTGAGGTTTAAAACACTAATCTGTTTATGTTGTGTATATTTTATTACAATGAAAAAAAAATACCAGGCTGAGTGTGCTGGCCCATGCTTTAGTCCCAGCACTGAGAGGCAGAGGCAGGCCCATCTCTGTGAGTTCAAGGCCAGTCTGGTCTATATAGTGAATTCCAGAACAGGTAGGGTTACATAGTGAGATCCTATCTCAACTCCTCCTTGCCCCTTCAAAAAAAAAAAAAAAAAAAAAAAACCAACCAAACCAAAACAAACACAAATAGCATCTGTCTGTCCACTTAATAATGTTCCTTATGGAGTACTACATGCTGCTCAAGTCAATGGTAGAATCCCTTTGATCAGTGTTTCTCAAACATTTGTAACTATGCTCCATGGAAAAATGCCCATCTTCTCTCACAACCAGTAAGTGTGTGTGTGTGTGTGTGTGTGTGTGTGTGTGTGTGCACATGAGACTGAAATAAAACTTTCACGACAACACTCACACTATGTACATATATACTGAAGTTTTCTACTCTCTTCATGATCAAGATCATAAAAATGCTGCTTTCCCCCCATTCGGTGGATTTCCTGGCGGGCTGTGTGACCTGTGTACGAAAACATCAGGTGTATGAAAACATCAGGCGTTGGTCCCCGGCCTTCTTCCTCGGGAACAAGCCTTCACAGGGAGCAGAATAAAGGACTTACTCAAAGTGAAGCTTTCTCCCTGGTCCTCTGCCCACCGCGGCCACTCTCTAGCACCCTGCACTTGAGCAAATATTGATTTAGGTTTTTGAGTTGGGAGACCGAGGCAGAAAGCACGGATGCAGGAAGCCTTTTGAAGGCTCTCAAGCCATGACACAGGCTTTGGTTGGTGACGGCAAAGCAGGTCTTCCTGGAGCCCTCTAGACCACGCTCACCCGCAGTGAGTTCTGACCACGGCGCCTGGGTAACACGCTGTCTCCTTTTTCATTTTCCATGGACTCGAAGCCCAGAGAAATAGCTTTAGATCCAGACTCGTAAAACTAAAATGTGGAACTCTGCTGTTTGGGAGCAGGATGGGGTCCAAAGGACGGCTGTGGCGTTATCAGTTCATACTCTTGCTGGTGGTACTGTTTACCCATCTTTTTTTTCTCCTTCCTACACTAACCTGGAACACTTCATTTTCCTGTCCTTATACTAATGACCACACTATGGTCTTATTTCCCCAGGGCAAAAGGTAAACTTATTCAAGATGATAAAACAGAAGCAATATCCAGACTAATAGGAAGGAGTCTGCCCCACCTTATAGTAAAGTCCAAGGTTATTTAGGTGGGGAAAGGAGGTAATTAATTTTTAGTTAATTATGAAGATGTTTATATTAACTAATATAATGATGTGAAGAGATAGGGCATGAGATTTAGCCACACATGGGCAAGATAGAACTAACTTCATAATAGAATTTTCAGTTTGGAAGGAATGTTAACTCATGTGTTGGCCTTGACCTAAGTAAATGCTCAGTAAACAAAAGTTAATTCCTTAAATCCCACTACTTCATCCAAATGAGTGACTAGGGTCTTTCTTCCCCAATGAGAGTAAATCTATAATTGCTCAGGAGAGAATCCCTCTCAGAGTCTTGGGTAGTTTGAACTGTGTTGCTGTTTAGATATGAAGCACCCCCCCCCAAGGGGGGGTTGCTCATGTGTTGGAGGCCTGGTCCCTGGCTGATGGTACTATTGACAGGTGATTGGATAGTGTATTAAGTTCATGAATGGATGAATCTATGCATATGTTGGTTCGTTTGGAAACTCCAGCTCACTCTTGCCTGATCTGGAAAGTCCCATTCCTCTCTGCCTCTGTCTCTTTCTCTCTCCAATCCCCGCCCACTCAGAGAGTCTCGGAACAAAGGGAAGGCATCAAAAAGCCCAGTTCAGCATTCTTGGCTGCTGCAGCTTTCTCTCCTGAAGCTGCCAGCTACCTAAGTCCCGACCTAAAGCGCTCACCTTTTGACCATACTTGGACACAAACCCAGCTTGTGGTGGACACGTCATCAACCTTCGCCTACAAGCTATATAACCTCTCTGCTTTAGTTCAGGGGTGTAGCTTCTCCAGCCTCAATCTCTGGGACTGGAGAACACATCCAGGAGTTGCTTTATTCAAATAAACATGTTGTTGTTATTGTTTTGGTTTTTTGAGACAGGGTTTCTCTGTGTAGCTTTGGCTCCTTTCCTACTCACTCTGTAGCCCAGGCTGGCCTCAAACTCAGAGATCCGCCTGCCTCTGACTCTCAAGTGCTGGGATTAAAAGCATGTACCACCACCGCCCAGCCTTGTTACACTTTTTTCAGTTTGGCTTTACCTGGCTTACTGCATCAGCAGAGATACTTACTATGGGGGGTGGATGTGCAGATAACTCACACCTGAATCAGCTATTAGGAAGTGAGTCTAGTTAGAGGAAGGTCACTAGGGGTGACTCTCTTTCTGTTTTCTGACACTATCGGGTGACCAGCTTCACCCCACTGTGACCTTTGGTCATGAATGTGCTGCCTCACCACAGGCCCAGAAAGACATTACCAAGTGACCATGGACTGAAGGTGAAAATAAGTCCTCTTCTAGTCATTCTTAGACATTTTGTCACAACCGCAGAGACGTCACCCACCACACACGGAAGAAGGCTCTTCACTGCCCTGAGCTGCATCCCCTCTTTGACTTTCAGTAAATTAGATGATGTTTGAAGATTGCTTGGCTGTCCCTAGAAATCCTTCTCAGGCCGAGTATCCAGACCCCTGCCAACTGGTTAGCTGTTCTCACTGCTGTGACCAATGGCCTGACAGGGGTGACTTAAAAGAGGAAAGATACGTATTGGCCCGTGGTCTGAGAGACTTCAGTGCATCATGGGAGGGAAGGCATTGGCAGCGTAGTCCAGCTCCCATCACGGCAGGCCAAGAAACAGGGAATTCCAGGCTCTACTAGCTTTCTCTTCCTCTCCCTCTTAGAAATGGTTACATTTTATTTACTTACTTTGTGGGGAGGAGGCACACGTGTTCTGCAGCATGTATGTGGAAATCAGCGGACAGCTTGCAGGAACTGGTTCTCTCCTTCCACCATGTGGTCAAATTCAGATCATCAAGAGAAGCAGCAAGTGTCTTTACCCACTGAGCAATCTCATCAGCTCCCTTTCCCCTTTTATACCATCTGGATCACTAGAGAATGGTGTCAGCCGTGTTCAGGATGGGCCTTCCTCGTTGGTTAGTGCTCGGAAGTGTCCATATAGACTCTATCTTCTAGGTGATTCTGAATCCAGGCAAACTGACCGGGAAGACTAACCACGATGCTGTGATTCAGTGTCTCCCCACCTTCTGGTCACTTTTAGAAGCATGGTACTACTAATCTTTTCAGAAGGAACAGGGCTATCTTATTTTGTTGTTGGTACTGTAGCCATAGTTGGCCACCCGAGTTCAAAGGAAACAGATTTGTTTGTTTACTTGTTTGATACAGGATCTCACTGTATGGCCCAGGCTGTTCTCAAACTCAATTCGTAGATCATGCTGGCCTGCTGCGGGCCGCAGAAATATGAAGTAGGAATTCAGCTGACTATGGCAAAAGCTAATACCTGGAAGAAGCCAAGGGCCTTTCCAGAGGATAAAGCCAAGACTTAAGGAGTCTTGGTGATATTCACTTTTGAATATTAGCCGTTTCCTGCTATGAATTTCTCGTGTGCTATTGTAGCTTTTCCATGCCTAGAACAGTGTGTTTGATCATTCATTGGGCACAATTTTTCCTATACAGCTGAGGTATTTGGATACTTCTCCCAACTGTGACACAGGCAAGACTTCCCTTTTCCAGGCTTTTGCTTCCCATTATTAACATTAGACTCAGATATCTGCCTTCTGTAATTATCTCCATTAGCAAGTATCCAGGGCTAGGGCCTTCTCTGGCAAAAGCACTTTGTCTGAGATACCTCTCAACATCCAAGGACAAAATGCAGATAGACAAGCATTCCAGACCACCTGCTTGTCTCCTGAACTAAGGTAACTATCCGTAGGGAGACATGCGGATGTTAGGTACAAACCTTTGCTTCTTGTGCAAATTCAGCTTAACCCTTTCTCCCATAGCCCAAGTGGTATCTCTAGACTTTCCTTTTAACAATAACTCAGAACAAAAGGGCATTCACGTACCAGGTCATTAAGCTATGATGCAGCTTCCTAGTGACCCAGCAGACTTGTCCCACCCAACCAGAAAGCATGAGAGCCAGAGAATTGTGGATTGTATGTGGATTTAAACTGGACTGGGGAGAGCGGGGGAGGATGTAATGGAAGGAACTTAGAACAAGGAGAGGAAGGGACAGAGAGGAGCTAAGGATGAGAACAGAATTGAAGCTGTGTAGAGAGATTTTTTGACTTAGAAGAATAAAGTGAATAGACTAAAGAGTTTCATGTACATAGATTTATTCAAGAATCCCTCAGATTAATTAATCTGCCACTGGTAATGTGTCTTCTGGAACTCTGGGAGAAGACTATAGAGGGCCTGGATCCTAATAATCTTGGATACTGGCCTTGAACTCACAGAGATGGGTCTGCCTCTGCCTCTTGAATGTTGTAATTAAAGGTATGTACCAGCCGGGCGGTGGTGGCGCACGCCTTTAATCCCAGCACTCGGGAGGCAGAGTCAGGCGGATCTCTGTGAGTTCAAGGCTAGCCTGGACTACAGAGTGAGTTCCCAGGAAAGATGCAAAGCTACACAGAGAAACCCTGTCTCGAAAATACAAAAAACAAACAAACAAAAAAAAAACCCCACCAGAATTCAAACCCAAGCCGCCCTGAATCTCCACATTTCGCCTCCTTAGGGACCCAACCATGATCTAGACTTCAGCATCACGTATGTTGCCTCCTGACTTCTCAGTCACAGAGTTGCATGGACCACTTGTGAAAGGATCACTATTGGCCCAGGACACCCCAAGACCAAGTCCTCAGCACGAAGGAAATTTATTTGCCCCAAAGGGACAGAGAGCAGGGAATGAGAGACAAAGACAGGAGACAGAGGACGAGGGAGAAGGGGGAGGGAGCAAGGGAAAGAGAAAGGGATATTTGTGCCAGAGGGGGACAAAGGACTCCATGTGGATAGAGAGGAGACAGATGTGGCCCGTAGGCAAATGGCAGTTTATAAAGGCAGAAGGGGAAACCTTATATGAAGATGTTATTAATTTTAACTGGACATGTTAACTAGAGCAGCCAAAGGGGGCTTTTGATTGCTGGACTTCAATACTCTGATTGCTGGACCTTGGTGGTCAGCCTCAGGAGGAGGAAGTGGCCAAATAATCAAACAGACCTTGGTGGCTAGCCTTAGGAATGTAATCTAAAGACTTTTAGCAAGGCAGAGGGAATGGGGGAGAAGGGCAAGGCCTGCCAGAGCCATGCTTGCCATCCATGCCGGAGACGACTGGAGTCCCTTCAACTCAAGTGGGACAATTTGAGGGGATTCAGTACCTTTAAGATCACTGCTCTAAAGCCCCAGATTCAAGTTCACTTTCATCATCTGCATTCATATTGACATGGAGAGGCAATCCCAGATAATTCTAAAAAACTCAACTTTGCAGATGTTTGCATTAGACAACTCACGCAACCCCATTTCCGCTTCCCGACAGCTGATTCCTTTACATCCCCAGGGTCTGTATACCTGCCTTTGCTGAGGACAGCTGAGGAACTAAAAGAACTATGTTAACTTTGTTTCTAAAATGTCAAAAAGCCAGTTTGGCTTTTCACATGTTCATCTGCTCTTTTGTCTATCTGAATTTTCCTGCCTCCATCACTGAAGTCTGATGTCCTAACGCTTATGACAGACTGTGTATCATATGGTCGGTCGGACATTGACTAGACTGAGAGGTCTTTTGTATTTATGTTTGTTTGTTGTTTAGATTAAGAAGAGGCCTTTGAAGCCGGGCGGTGGTGGCGCACGCCTTTAATCCCAGCACTCGGGAGGCAGAGCCAGGCGGATCTCTGTGAGTTCAAGGCCAGCCTGGGCTACCAAGTGAGTTCCAGGAAAAGGCGCAAAGCTACACAGAGAAACCCTGTCTCGAAAAACCAAAAAAAAAAAAAAAAAAAAAAAAAAAAAAAAAAAAAAAAGAAGAGGCCTTTGAAAGAACATTGTAACTTGATATAATTGGGGGAAATGTATAAAGAAAGAGACTGCTTGGCTCAGCAGGGTGGGTCAGTGGTTAGAGGCGCCTGCCTCCAATCCTGACTGCCTGAGTTTGATTAAAATTATTATATATATAAAAGAAGAAGCTACAAGAAAAAAAGGAATATAAATCCAAAGTCAGCAAATTCAATGTGCAGGAAAAATACTGAATCATCAGAAATTTTTTGGTTTTCTTGGCCTAATATGCATAGTAGACAAAATTTTCCTGTTTGGAAAACGGTTCTGCCCAAACTTTCATTTCTTAGACATGGAAATGTGGTCAAGGAGGCAACTTTGTGGTGGTCACATCTGGGAGGGCTGGCCTGGCTTCTTCTGGTTCATGTCACCTGAGTCCTAAATGTGGGAAGAGTTGTCTTCCATGGCTGGGGTTCCCAGGTCTCAGAGTCAGCTCGTGTTAACCAAATCCCTAACTATCCAGGTTCAGAGCTGGATGCTCCTGTCTCTGCCCCCTTATCTGGCCTCCGACAATTCTGTAAGTTGGGAAACCTACCCATTTTATAGAGGAAGATGATAAAATTACTTGGACTACAATTATCTTGTCATACAGCAGAGCCCAACTTTAAGATTCTTTGAAGTCTTGATATTCTGTCTTAAAACCACATTTTTGGGGGAGGGTGAGTGGGTTTTGAGACAGGGTTTCTCTGTGTAGCTTTGGAGCCTGTCCTGGAACTCGCTTTGTAGACCAGGCTGGCCTCAAACTCACAGAAATCCTCCTGCCTCTGCCCCCAAGTGCTGGGATTAAAGGCATGCACCACCACTGCCCGGCCTTAAAACCACTTATGACTGTATACCAGGTACTGAATTATTTAAAAGCTATTTTGAAAGACAAAAGATTGAAGCTTTGTTTTAATCCCAGCACTCAAGAGGTAGATCTCTGTGAATCTGAGGCCAGCCTGGTCTACAGAGCTAGTTCCAGGACAACCAGGACTACACAGAGAAACCCTGTCCCCCCCAAAATCAAATCAAAACAAAACAAAACAAAAAATGAAGCTTTGTTTTCACTGTAGAAGGATTTACAGCTAGACTCCTGTCTGAGTTTTATAACGGTGTCCATCTTGCGATTTTGATGACAGGGTCACAATTAAGCATCAACAATAAAAAACCCAAGTGAGCTAGCTGGGCAGTGGTGGCGCACGCCTTTAGTCCCAGCACTTGGGAGGCAGGCAGGTGGATATCTGTGAGTTCAACGCCAGCCTGGTTTACAAAGCGAGTTCCAGGACAGCCAGGGCCATTACACAGAGAAACTCTGTCTCGAAAAAAACCAAAAGAAAACCAAAACAAACCAAACAAGTGAACAGGTCAAAAGTGTGCCCAGGGTAACGATCCCTAGAAGTGGCCTCCCCTGCAGAGGGATTTATAATTAGCTTAACTAATGAGATGAAGATCCGTGCCTTCTAACCAAACCGTGGTTAAAGGCAGCCAACCTGAAGTATAAGCATGACAACACAACTCCACGCTTGCTTAAGATTTCTGCTTCTGGAATGGCTATGATCAAAAACACTAATAACAGTCAATGTTGGAGAGGATGCGGAGCAAAGGGAGCACTCCTCCACTGTTGGTGGGAATGCAAACTTGTACAATCACTGTGGAAATCAGTATGGCGGTTTCTCAGAAAATTGGGAATCGATCTACCTCAAGACCCAGCCATATCACTCTTGGGCATATACCCAAGGAATGCTCAATCATACCACAAAGATACATGCTCAACTATGTTCAAAGCAGCACTATTTGTAATAGCCAGAACCTGGAAACAACCTAGATGCCTGTCAACTGAAGAATGGATTAAGAAAATGTGATACATATACACAATGGAGTACTACTCAGCAGAGAAAAAACAATGACATCATGAAATTTGCAGGCAAATGGATGGATCTAGAAAATATCATTCTGATGAGGTAACCCAAGCCCAGAAGGACAAACATGGTATGTACTCACTCATAAGCAGATTCTAGATATAAAGCAAAGAACAATCAGACTGTAACCCACAGAACCAGGGAGGCTATATAGCAGGGGGGACCCTAGGATGACTGTGGCTTATAATAAGTTTTGGTATTACTCAATTACTGGGCAAGCCTCAATGAAACATTTCACTATTAGGATAAGAATTTATACTGTATCAAGCTGATAATAGAAAAATAAACTTAAAAAAGTGAAAAAAAAAATTACTGCTTTTGGGTGCTGGAGAGATGGATCAGCGATTAAGAACACTGGCTGCTCTTCCAGAGTACCGGAGTTCATTTCCCAGGGTTCAATTCATATTACACCTACATGTAACTCCAGTTCCAGGGTATCTGACACCCTCACATAGACATAATGCAGGCAAAACACCAATTAAAAAGAAAATACTGCTTCTGAGCCAGATAAAGTGGCATGAACCTTCAATCCCAGCACTCACTCAGGAGACAGGCAGGAGGAAGCCAGCCTGGTCTGCAGAGTGAGTTCCAGGATAGGGAGGGTCGCATAGTGAGACTCTATTCGGAACTCCCCGCTCCCCACAAAAAAAAAAAAAAAAAAAAAAAAAAAAAAAGCAAGAAAGGAAAAAGAAAGCAAGAAGAAGTTTGCTGCTTCTGAAGCTGGGTTCCAGTGAGATCTGGAGCTTTATTTATATGCCTCGATTCTGTAATAAAGTCAAATCCAGTTATTGTGAGCGATACCAGCAACCAGAGCTGAAGGGAGAGAATCCTGGGAAAAGAAGCCCATCCTCCTGAGCCTGCCTGCTCTCTTCATCCCGGAAGAGTCAGTCCATCTGGGGCTAAGATGGAGCTCTCTCACCTTGACTTCCAGAGACCGCAGAATCCCTGCAGTAGTTAGGATAAAAGTGCCTTTCCACAGGGGCCTGACTCCAGCCCAGAACTCCTTAAACTTTCATGCGCACCTAGGGTTCTGGTTCTTTGTAAAATGCAGATTCTACTTTAGAAGGTTAAGTGGATGGGGGATGACTTCGCATTTCCAACGAGCTGATGGGTGAAGGCTGGGCTGCAGGGGAAGGAAATTACATTAGCTGCTCCTCATTCTCCCCCAGACAGAGCACACTGGGTGGCCAGCTGGCATGGTTTCTGCCTGGCAGCTATTTTTTCTTAGCTGTGTGATCTATTATTCTACGATATTTCTTGATGACACTGGCAATTCCTGAGGCTATCCCACCCTGAGTTAAATAAAGCCCCCTTAAGACCATTCAGTACCTTTGCTGGGACCCTACTGGTTACCCAGCAATCGGTTACCCAGCAATCCACCTGTCCTAATTCTTGGGAGGATTTTTTTCTCCTGAGAAGACACTAGATCCCATTCTGAAGAACACACTGGTTCTTTTGCTCTGTACAAACTCATAAAGTGGCCTTACAAGTCAGTGTTCCATGCCCTAGAGTAACAGATTTCGTGATAACCTTGACTGAACTAATAAAATGGAGTTTCTGAAACCAGAAGAACACCTGTGAACATCGAGTGCCCTGGAAAGAGCTTCTGACTAGGTAGTCCCCACAGCCCCACACTGGAACCACTCCAGCAGACAGGCCAAGGGCTAGAGCTAGGGTAGGATTGCTCTAAAGCAAATATCTTCAATGTTCCAATCTCAAAGAAATAAACAACAACAACAAAAATCTTACTGGGAAACAAATACCAAAATCACTATTTTCCCTACCCCCACCCACTTATACAGTCACAAGACAAGAAGGAAGCAGATCCTGGAGTGATCTCCACATTTGGAGAACTTCGATTGAGAGTCTGGGTAAAGATCCCTTGAGTCTGACACCAGACTTGGCCCACTTCCTCTTTTCCAGTTCTCGGATTCCAAGCAAGATCTCTCAGCCGGGCGGTGGTGGCACACACCTTTAATCCCAGCCCTCAGGAGGCAGAGGCAGGCGGAGCTCTGTGAGTTCAAGGCCAGCCTGGGCTACAGAGGGTGTTCCAGAACAGCCAGGGTGGTTACACAGAGAAAACTCTGTCTCGAAAATAATAATAATAAAAAATAAACAAATAATAAATAAAATCTCTCAGGCAGGGAGGGTGGGTGCTAGAACTTCTCACCAATCAGCTCTTGCCTAGAACAGGCTCAACGACTATCCTTTCAAGAGACTCTAATCAGCATTTTTGTGGTCCACCCAGACTTTTCCCACCCCAGCCTATCTGGATATCTCTGGGCAGTTAGCTCCTGAAGGTCCAGCCTTCGGCCCAGGTCAGTTTCTCTCTGGATGCTGGGCACAGTCCCTGGGCTGGGTCCAAATCTGTGTCGAGGCCTGAGTGGCAGAGGGCACCTACCTGGTGCTTGCATGACCTGCAGCCACTGCCTCTGTCAGAGACCGTATTGCCTCACCCTGTTCCTAAGCCTGAGATGGCTCTGGGCCGATGTGTCCGGCCCCTACTTCCTGTCTCAGAGATGCCTCTGATTTTCCTCTTGTCCACAGAACAGACTCTGTGACTGAGAATGGCTGTGTCTTCAAAGCCCGTGACCCCACTCTTCTCCCCCTTCTTCCCTGGTGTTTTGATAAAGTATCTGTCAGGTATCTACTGTGCAGCAGGCTATGTTGAGCCCTAGTAATAAAGAGTTTCTCCTGAGTAACCCTTCAGCTCTCTCTGATGATGTGTCCGTCAAGTGCCAGCCGGGGAGAGGTCTTTCCAAAATGTGCCAATCCTGTCCCGCATCAGAAGCATTTGGAATGTTCAGGTAAAGCATTCTTGTTTCATGAGTAGACGTCATAGACAAATGGCCAGTATAGAAGGTCCACTAAAATCTTCTGTAATGACCCTGTTTCCAAGAGCTTTTGTAGATACAAACTAGCTATGAGATATACAAACACCACGCATTGCCTAAGGGAAGGTATGTGGTGAGCTGAAGGCCAGATTCCACAACTCCCATTCAGGTCTGGGACGCTTATGGGATTTTTCTCTGACTCTTGGGTCTTTCTCTAAATCCCAGAGCCTCACTCACTCTCAGGTGCCTTGGGGATGCACTCAAATTCAGCCTGCCCCAAAGACAGCCCAACATCCTGCTCCCCATGGCCGATACTCCTACAACCCGTGTCTTCTGCTTCCATGTTTTGGAGGTTCAGGGGGAAGTCTTTACAGTCCTGGGGCCTCTTCCTGTAGCCATTTCTAGGTTTTCAATAAACGTTTCCTGAACGGAGCTCCTATGGGCCTGGACTCAAGTCCTACAGACCCTGTTGGTCAGTAACGTCTTCAGATCAGAGGCCCTGAAGGGAGAGACTGTCCCAAGGTTGGAGGCTGCCAGTGTTGACCAACAGTCCAGTATCTTCTCTCTCTTGGGGAGAGTTCCAACTTTCCACAAGGAAATGAAACATTGGCACATCCTGTTTTGGTACTTCAGCCTGTCATCCCAGGCCACTTCTTGAGAAGTGCAAGGACATTGGCTTGGCCTGGCTTCACATGGCCCGGCTTGTGTTGTGTGATGGATTCCCTCTGCAAGACGACACCACCTCTGAGGAGGAGGCTGAGGCAGACCAGGAGGACTTCGGCACCCACTCCCAACACCCACCCCTGCAGTGGAGACAGTATTCAAGGCAGCTTTGGGTCCAAAGGAACCTAGTGTGGAAACTCATTTTAAGTTCTCTAATTGCCTTGGAGATACTGATCCATGCACTTTAGCTCTGAGGTCTTGCTTAACTCTTCTCTGTGAAATGGAAAGAGTGTGTCTCTGGCAAGTTTGAGCAGGGCCATTGAATCAGACAATAATGAGACTTATTCTACATCTCTCCTCATGCTTGTCTCAACACCTGTCAATCATTGGGATCTCCTTAAAGCCAGAAATCTCAGTGCCATATTTATTTGCTCCTACCACAGATGTATCTTTTTTGTTTTGTTTTGCTTTGCTTTGAGACAGGGTTTCTCTTTGTAGCCCTGGCTGTCCTGGAACTCGCTCTGTAGACCAGGTTGTGCTGGAACTCAGAGATCCGCCTGTTTCTGCCTCTCCAGTGCTAGGATTAAAGGCTGCCCAACACTTCAAGGCTAAGATAATATAAATACTTTAAAAAATGGAAATAAGCCGGGCAGTGGTGGTGCACACCTTTAATCCCAGCATCCCGGAGGCCAGCCTGGTTTATAAAGCAAGTTCCAGGACAGCCAGAGCTGTTACACAGAGAAACCCAGTCTCAAAAAACCAAAAAAAAGAAAAGAAGAAGTTATTATTATTATTATTATTATTATTATTATTATTATGGGTTCAGTGAAGAAAGACTTCTCTCTCCCTACAACAGCAGTCCTTAACTGTTAGCAGAGTGGAATGATTGTCCTTGGGTTTAATTTCAGTGCTGCCCTTTATAAAATTAAAGGCTCCATATCTCTTGTCCAGCCACACCCTTACTTTCCCACTGTATCCCCGGACCTTAGATCCATTAGCACAGGAAAGATTAGCAAAGAGCCATAAATTTAGATTCCGGGATTAGCGGATAAATTGCACTATCCTGCTTTCTGCTGCTGTGATAAACACCAGGACCAAAACCAACGTGGGGAAAGAAGCCAAGGTTTATTTCATCTTAGAACTCTCAGGCCATCAAGATAACTTTAAAAATATTAACGGATTAAAAGTATAGTGTAAGTGGGCTGGGCAGGATGGCACACATCTTTGATCCCAGCGCTCGGGAGGCAGAGGCAGGCAGATCTCTGAGTTTGAGGCCAGCCTGGGCTACAGAGCGAGTTCCAGGACAGCCAAGGCTACACAGGGAAACTCTTGTCTCAAAAAAGAAAGAAGAAAAAACAAACATAAACAAAACAAAAGTTCTTGTAGGTTAAATGGTGAATGTAATTCAATCTTTAAAATTTCAAAATGTAGGGGGTTGGGGATTTAGCTCAGTGGTAGGGCCTAGCAAGCACAAGGCCATAGGTTCAGTCCTCAGCTCTGAAAAAAAAAAAAAAAAAAAAAAAGACAAAATAAAATTTCAAAATGTAAATGGTGGAAACTCTTGTCTCAAAAAAGAAACACACACACACACACAGGAAGAAATGATCTTTGTTTGTTTGTCTGTTGGTTTTTTTTTTTTTTTTGAGACAGTCTTGGCTGTCCTGAAACTAGCTCTGTAGACATGCCGCCCGCCCCCCCACCCCCTGTCCCCACCCCTGCCCGCCCCCCCACCCCCACTCCCCACCCCTGCCCACCCCCCAAGCTTCTTTTAAAGGTAGCAAATTTTTGTTTTTTGCTTTTCTTTCCTAGTCATCCATTCACTAACCATTTTGTCAATGGTAGAGAGACTTCTGGATGCTGAAAAGGGAGGCCGGTCAGTTGCTTGGCACTTAAAATGTATAGTGGGTAGATATTGATGGCTGTTTTAAAAATAATTTGTGTGCTTTATATTTGTCTGCTGGAGATCTGAGAAAAACATACGACGGTTTTATCCTGTAGACAGTGGCCATCACCTGCTAACATTTTAAGACTTAATTATATACATATACATATATATATATTTTTTTTCAATTTATTTTTATTTGTGTGTAGGTGCCTGGGTGAGTTTATGTGCGCCGTGTGTGGATGGTGCCTGAGGAGGCCAGAGGGCATGGGATCCCCTGGAACTGCGTTGTGAGCCACCGGATGTGGGTGCTGGGAACCCAGCTCTGGTCCTCTAGAAAAACAGGAACTGCTCTTAACTGCCAAGCAATCTCTCCAGCCCTGATTTATTCATTTTCGAGACAGGGCTGGGGTTAGAGGAGTGGGCCGCTGTGCTCAGCCCCTCTCGTCTTTTTGTTCCTTTGTTTTTCCAGACAGGGTTTCTGTGTGTGGCCTTAGCTGTTCTTGGCTGCCCTGAAACTTGCTCTGTTCCGTAGACGACATGTCTGGAAAAAAGAAAAGAGAAAAAAGAGAAAGAAAGAAAAAGAAAAAGGTGGTGGTGGCGGCACACGCCTTTGAATCTCAGCACTCGGAAGTCGGATCTTTGAGTTCCAGGCCAGCCTGGTCTACAGAGTGAGTTCCAGGACAGCCAGGGCTATACGAGAAACCCTGTCTTAAAATGAAAAAACAAAACAAAACAAAAGAAAAAACAGAGAGAGAGAGAGAGAGAAAAGAGAGGGAAAAGAAAGGAGGAGCTCAGCAAGGTCATTGGATGCTCACCTGAGATGCCAATCATTCCTCCCAGCTGGTAGTATGCAATTAGGTGTGCAATTAGGCTCTAATTATATGAGACCTCAGGTTTTCTTTCTCCATTTCCCACAGGAGAAAGGTTACCCTTTTTGCTGTGTGTGCTAGTAAACACAGTCTCACCTGCTGAGGCCAGACCCTGGGCTCTGTCTGCCTTCTGCGTCTTTAAGATGCCTCAGAGACCTAAGAGCTCGGCTCTTTTTGCAATGCCCCTCCATTTTAGTGAAACAATGATAATTCCCCAGACTAAAAGTCACTGGGTTCCAAGTTGTTTTTCTAGATTCTTGCCTCCCTGTCCCGTCCATCCCAGTAATGGCCACCACACCACGCAAATGCTTATCAGTCACCTGACATTCTTTAACCCACTACCCTACCTCCCTAGCTACCCCTTGAAGTGGCTGACCTCCGGCCCCAGTTCCCACCTCTCCTCTTTTCTGCCTTCTAACCATCCCAGCCCCTCAGCAGATGACAAACTGGTTGTCACACCAGAGACCCCTTTTATCATAGGCTGTGTCATAGTTGAGTTACTTGCTCCTGGTCTGTCTTTACCTTACACTTGGCAGTCATGGGGTGAGGTGAGGTCCCGCTCTGTTCCTTCCTCTCTCTATCCTCCCTCCTCCCTCCCTGGACCCCTCCCCCTCCGGTGACTCCAGCAGGTCCAGCGCCCAGTGCTCCTTTCTTTTGGGAAAAGAGTTCTATTTCCTCACTCCTCTCCAGGCATAGACCAACAATCCTCTAAAATGCCCAGAGACTCTCTTTTGCTGAATCTCTTCACAAACGTCTTCAGCCCAGAGACCAAAAGGCTTGATTAAACCCAAGTGTCTTGTGTTCCCTAATGTCACTCGGGAGGCAGAGCCAGGCGGATCTGAGTTCAAGGCCAGGCTGGTCTACAGAGTGAGATCCAGGACAGGCACCAGGGTCCTTCCTCCACAACCGTCACTGCTGGCCCATCATTGGTGCATTTGACTTCCACATTCATGGGGACTTTGGAAACGTCCTCCAGTGCACCAGAAAGTGGGCCGAGATCCCGTCCATTCAAGCCTTTCTCTATTTTCATCCCCGACTTTCTGTTTATCCTGCTCGGACCCTCAGGTCCTCTACAAATATCCTCCCAGGCAGGCTCCCAGATCTGACCCCCGTCCTCTCAAATCTGACCCTGCTCCTAATTTCCCTTTCTCCCTGAGTTGTGAGTCTGCAGCTCCCCTCTCTTGCTACTGCCTCCTCACAATGAGGAGTCCCTTCCCCTACCTCCTCTACCCTGTCCATCCATCCTCCGCAGGCCTGGCCCTAACACTCAGCCCAGCTGCCACTCTGCCAAACCTCCACCGGTCCCTCCCTCCCTGCCTTTGACAGCTCATCTCCTGTTCATATCCACCTGCTCTTCCTACCCCACGCCACTCTTCCATCCCACCAGCTCGCCAGCCCTGAAGGTCCCACATGCCCCCATTTCCTCCCTGCCCTGCCCCTCTGTTTTGCTTACTGCTGCATTTCCAGTGGTCCCTCTTTAGTGGCTCTTGCCTGATCTCTGCGGTTCTCCCCTAGCCCCCATTTCTGGGCCCTTGCCCTCACCAGAGCTTCTGCCTTCCATTCCCCTGGTAGGTCTCTGATTTCTTCAGGACCCCTGTTCATTGGTTGATATGCCAAAATTCTCAGCATTGGATCGAGGACTCCCGACTAGTCTTGGATCTGAGTCTGTTACCCTGATTTTAAGATGTTAGGATCTCATTGTACTCTCGAATGAATTTGCCCATCTCCAAAAGGATAAACTGAGGCTCACAAAGACATTTGTTTGTTATCTGTCCCTTTTTCTGGGGCCCACTTAGCAAACAAAACACTCCCTCCCCTCCCCAGTCTTGCCTGAGCAAGGATTCTGACCCCCTTGAACATCTTGTTCATAGTCTCTTTCTTTCTTTCTTTCTTTCTTTCTTTCTTTCTTTCTTTCTTTCTTTCTTTCTTTCTTTCTTTCTTTTTTCTGCTGTTTCGAGACAGGGTTTCTCTGTGTAGCTTTGGAGCCTGTCCTGGAACTGTAGACCAGGCTGGCCTCAAACTTACAGAGATACACCTGCCTCTGCCTCCCAAGTGCTGGGATTAAGGGCATGTGCCACCATCACCCAGTTTGTTCATAGTCTTAAACTTTTCTATTTGAAGTGTGAGATCAAATTTAAAAATCTATTCTCTCTTGT
Source organism: Peromyscus californicus insignis (assembly GCF_007827085.1). Taxonomy (NCBI): domain Eukaryota; kingdom Metazoa; phylum Chordata; class Mammalia; order Rodentia; family Cricetidae; genus Peromyscus; species Peromyscus californicus. Next base: position 15,133,721 of record NW_026294458.1, on the reverse strand, counting down.
AATGTCGTTTGGCCACAATACCTTTGATAAACAACACCTTTGAAAAACGACACAGCCCTCAAAAAACCAAAAAACAAACAAACAAACAAACAAAAAACCCAATACAGCCTCTGGCCTGAGAGCAGTAGTTTTGACTTTGAAATTCCTAAAGACCTAGAAAAGTTCATACAACAATGTGGGAAGTGGTCTGAACACCATCACAATAGGCCTTGCTTCTGTCAGCCGTCTGTCCTTCTCCATATACCGGAGGACACTTTCTCCTTCCCAGCAGGGGATGCACCCTGGGCACACTTCATCCCTCCCATTGAGTTCTCTCCCGGGCTCCTAGCCTATCCACAGCTTGTAAAACCAAGACCCTGGAAGCTGAGGGATGGTTACAGGAGTCCTAAGTGGCTGGGCGGCACTGCGGTGGAACAAGCCTTTAATCCCAGCACTCAGGAAGCAGAGCCAGGCGGATCTCTGGGAGTTCGAGGCCAACCTGGTCTACAGAGCAAGATCCAGGACAGACACCAAAACTACACAGAGAAACCCTGTCTCCAAAAACAAACAAACAAAAACAAAGAAAGTCCCAAGTGATATCTTCTGGCATTTCCTGTTACAACTGGATTTCCTTTCTCTTCATCCTATGTATGGTAAGGAATAAGGGTGCACCTTCCTTGGGTTGAGACTGTGAAATTCCTTCTTACACGCTTCTGGCCACTTTCTCCTGCCTTGTGTGTGTGTGTGTGTGTGTGTGTGTGTGTGTGTGTGTGTGTGTGTGTGTGTATGTGTGTGTTGTTTGTAATGTGTTCTGGGAGCTCACATTGCCGTGTGATAAGGTCAATGTGTCTCCTCTATCAGTGTCATGGTTGGTTTTAATGTCCCATTGCCACAAATCAGAATCACTGCGTAGGAAACCTTACCTGAAGGAGTGTTCTGATTGCCGATGTGGGAAAACCTGCCCGGATTGTGGGCACATCTTCCGGTAGCAGCCCAGATAAAAAGGGTAATTCCAAAGGCCTGCTTGGCCTCCCCTCAGAATTAGTGTGCCCTGTCGCTGCTGATGCTGCTGGTTCCTTTGCTGATAGCAGAAACAGCCACATTTGCTGCCTTCCTCTTGGACTGGGGACCAGCCTCTCTCCAGGAACCTTCCTGGCTTCCAGCGTCAAGTTAGGACTACTGAGGCACCCTGCCTCGTGGACTGAGTAACTACTAGTTGTCACCCCTCAATGAAAGACAGCTATTGTGGGGGCTGTTCCCACTGTTTGGGCATCCAGCCTTGAGGACTCACTACTAGGTTCTCAGCTTCTCAGATGTGATTTTGCTGCTGTTACTGTTTTAAAGCTGACAAAATAAATTCTCTTCTCTTCTCTCTCTCTCTCTCTCTCTCTCTCTCTCACACACACACACACACACACACACACACACACACTCACACACTCACACTCTGTTGATTCTGTTTGGAATCCTGGCTGATAAAATCAGCTTTTGATTTTGAGGCATTATTGTACCCACTGAGTTCTAAAAGAAACTTAGAGAGTCCTTGCAGCCATGAGAGATCTCAGGAGACCCCTAAAATCAAGTGTCCCCTGATACACCCCGAAAGGAAAAGGACTGGTTTTTGTCTCTTGTCAATCCCTGCTCTTAATGCATGACCCTGCTGAGGATAAGACTCCTGGACAGGTGTCTACAGGTTATGAGAAGGACCAGTACTGAGCCTAGCCAGACAGCACTGGACTCAAGAGTGAGTCTCCAAATAAGCTGGTAAATACATTTGTTACTGTTACGGTGTCTCCTGATGTTACGAAAGGACAGAAAGGAAAAGGGAACCAATAAGAGAGAAGAGAGAATGTTAGAAAGATGAAGACTGAAGAATTTTTGGATTTCCATAGAATGAGAGATTTTTTTTTTTTTCTGAGTTAAGATGGCTGGTTATTTTTAAAAATAGGGCCGGGCAGTGGTGGCGCACGCCTTTGATCCCAGCACTCTGGAGGCAGAGAGAGGTTGGTCTCTGTGAGTTTGAGGCCAGCCTGGACTATAGAGTGAGTTTTGAACAGCTAAAGCTACACAGAGAAACCCTGTCTTGAAAAACAAAAACAAAAACAAACAACAAAAAATGTAAAGTACCAAACTGCTGCAATTAACCTTCTGGGTATTCAGAAACGGCACTTGGAGACCTATACCTGTGAGGACAGGGGGACAATATTTTGCCCCTTGTCTTCCAAGGTCAGCTAGGTCCCTCAGGGGACTCTGGCGCATCTCTCAAAAGATTGTGCGGCTCTATTGAGTCACCTGTCCTCTTGATCAGGAGGCCTAGAGGTTGGGTTCCAACCACTGTACCTTCTGCCAACAGGAGACTCCAGGGAAGATGCCCTCAGCGTTTCCAGAGGAAGTCAGGAGGAAGGGACTCATGTCAGAGGAGGAAACGACTGGTAAAGAAAAACTAAAGGAGCCAGAGTCTCGTCCCAAACCCAGGGGTCCACTGAGGACTAGGCCCTCAGCTGGCCTTGACAACTTAAAAATGTTTATTTTGGGGTATGGTGGCGAATGCCTTTAATCCCAGCACTGGGAGAGGCAGAGGCAGGGGCAGGTGGATCTCTGTGAGTTCAGAGCCAGCCTGCTCTACACACTGAGCTTTAGGCCAGCCAAGGCTCCAGAGTGAAGGAGAAAGATGTAACCGTCATTTGGTTTTTAGGTTGGAACTGTAGTGGGTCTGTTCCTCTCGGCTGCAATGTTGAAGTGGAATCAAGGTTGTGACTCTCTGCATCTGGATAGCACTTTGTTTATCAAGAAGAAAATCAATAGTGAGAAATAATGGCATCCCATTTGCATTGAAGCATGGTGTCTGGGCTGAATGACTCCTTGGATTGTTAACAACATATAAGCTTTGGTTACCCTTCCCCGTCGATTGTTGAAGACTAGTCAGGTGGCCAGAAATAAACATTTTCTTTGTTGTTTTATTTTGTTTTGTTTGAGAGACGGTTTCTCTGTGTTGCCCTGGCTGTCCTGGAACTCAATCTGTAGACCAGGCTGGCCTTGAACTCAGAGATTCACTGGCCTTGGCCTCCCGAGGATTGGAATCACAGGCATGTGCCACCACTGCCCAATTCCCTTTAGCTAGTTCTAAAATTGGATCAGAAGATAAACAAATGAACCTGGAGAATCTGATAGTAGCAGAAATGAAAACATTCTTCAAGCCTGGTCATGGTGGGGCAGTAATTCCAGCACTAGGGAGGCAGAGGCAGGCAGATCTCTGTGAATTCGAGGCCAGCCTGGGCTACAGAGAGCGTTCCAGGACAACTAAGTCTATACAAAGAAAGCCTGTCTCCAGGAAAAAAAAAAAAAAGAAAGGAAAGAAAAACAACAACAAACAAATAAAAAGAAAAGCATTCTTCAAGCAACGTGTCCAAGTGTGGTGGTATATCTTCTGTATCACAGTTCCAGGTCAGCCAGAGCTACATAGAGAAACCCTGACTCAAAAAAACAAACACAATAATAGCAACAAATGAGAGCTTACTAATATAAATAAATGGTCGGCTAAATAAATATGTGAAGAATAGACACGTCTTTGGTAAAGAAGGTTCCCAAGCAGGGCCTCTCTTGATGGGAGCCAAAGCCGGGCCACCTTTGAAAAGCTTAAGGGTAGGGTTTTAGTCTGTTTAACTGTGCAGAGATGCAGTTCGAGATTCTCCCTGGACTGGGCATCGTGGGTGTGTGTTTGCTCATCCCTGGAGTGGCTACTGCTTGTGTCCACAAATTCACTAATGGCGAAAAGAAGAAAGATTTGCCTGACTGCCATGCGGATGGGTTTGCTGGGATGGGATAGGCAGGTCTGGCGACGATTGTTGCTATGTGTCCAAGAGCTTGAAAGCTTGGCGAACTTTAAGGAGAGCATTTTCTGGACTAATGGAAAATATACCTCTATTAAGGTCATCTACTTCTGCTAGGAGAATACTCAGTATATTATATTCTACGCAGCGTGTTGTGTAATGCTTGATAAAAATGAGATAATGAGGCTAAATGGTGCTTTACTCCTGTGGTTTTTTCTCTCTCCAGCTCCAAATCCAGGCTAATGAGAAAAGTATCAGCCAGACATCAACTGAAAGACAGCCTATAAACCAAAAGTTCTCAACCTTTGGGTGCCGACCCCTCTGCCAAACCTCTGTCTCCAAAAAGTATTTACATTACGATTCGTAACAGTAGCAAAATTACAGTTATGAAGTAGCGACAAAAATAATTTTGTGGCTGGGGGTCACCATAGCACGAGGAACTGGATTAAAGGGTCACAGCACTGGGAAGTTGAGAACCCCTGCTATAAACTCACCAGGGACTGGAAAGATGGTTCAACGGTTAAGAGACACACTGTTCTAGTACGGGACCAGGTTTGGTTCCGACTGCTCCTATCAGTCCCCTCACAACCGTTCCAGGGAACCTGGTGTCTCTGGTCTCTCAGGCACTTGCAGACCGCTCGCGCATGCGTGCACGCACAAGTGTGCACACGTGGGGATGTACATGTAAATGCCAGTGCCCTTAGAAGCCAGAAGTGTCAGATCCTCTGGAGCAGGAATTACAAATGGTTGGTTGTAAGCTGCCTGATGTAGGTGTTAGGAACCTAACTCAGGTCCTCTGGAAGAGCAGCAAATGTTCCTACCTGCTGAGACATCTCTCCAGCCCAGTAGATGTACTTTTAAAAATTAAAAATCTCGCCGGGCGGTGGTGGCGCACGCCTATAATCCCAGCACTCAGGAGGCAGAGGCAGATGGATCTCTGAGTCCAAGGCTAGCCTGGTCTACAGTGTGAGTTCCAGGACAGCTAGGGCTACACAGAGAAACCCTGTCTCAAAAAAATTAAGTAAATAAATACTTAAAAACAAACAAATTAAAAGAAGGCTTGTCATAGAGGCACACGCCTGTAATACCAGCACATAGGAGGTATTGGCAAGAGGATCAGGAGTTCAAGGTCAGCCTGGATGATATAAGATCCTATATCAAAAAGCAAAACAAGATAAACCAAAAATAGAAGGAGGTAGAACTCTGCAGTGATAACATATCACATTCAAAGTGTGCTCAGTTAAAAACAAGCAAACAGACGAACAAAAATCCAACTGGGTCAGCGATGTGGCTCAGGGGAAAAGCGCTTGCCACAAACGTCTAGGGATCTGAGCTCAATCCCCAGAACCCATGAAAAGGTGGAAGGAGAGAACAGACTCCACAGAGTTGCCCTTTGACCTCCATACACATCTTTTGTTGTTGTTGTTGTTGTTTGTTTATTTTGTTTGTTTTTGTTTTTCGAGACAGGGTTTCTCTGTGTAGCTTTGCGCCTTTCCTGGAATCCACACACATCTTTATAGAATAAAAATGATGCCGGGCAGTGGTGGCACACGCCTTTAATCCTTTAATCCTGCCTCGAGGCAGAGGCAGGCGGATCTCTGTGAGTTCAAGGCCAGCCTGGCCTACAAAGTGAGTTCCAGGACAGGCTCCAAAGCTACACAGAGAAACCCTGTCTCGAAAAACAAAACAACAACAAAATGAATAGTAAACTTTGTGGTGCATGAATTATGGCACAGTTTTCCAAAGCAAGCTGTGATATAGGGTATTTAATATTATTACATTTCTATTACGGGGACGGTAACAATTTCATGTTCACATATTCTTATTTTGTTTGTTTTTGAGAAAGGGTTTATTTGTGTAACAGCTCTGACTGTCCTGGAACTCACTTTCTTGTAGACCAGGATGGCTTGGAACTCAGAGAGAGCTGCCTGCCTCTGCCTCCTGAGTGCTGGGATTAAAGGCATGCACCACCACCGCCGGCGAAAAAAAACTCTTAAAAAAAAAATCTTACATGTCCTTTCAGGAATAAATTTAAGAATATGCAGCTGGGGCCGGGCGGGGGTGGCGGCGCATACCTTTAATCTCAGCACTCAGGAGGCAGAGGCAGGCAGATCTCTGAGTTTGAGGCCAACCTGGTCTACAGCGGGAGTTCTTCCAGAACAGCCAAGGCTACACATAGAAACCTTGTCTTGGAAACAAAACAAAACAAAAAACCCCCATATGGACCTGACACCCTCACACAGACATGCACGAAGGCAAAACACCAATGCACTTAAAATAATAATAATTAAAAAAAAAAAATGGGCGGTGGTGGCGCACGCCTTTAATCCCAGCACTCAGGAGGCAGAGCCAGGTGGATCTCTGTGAGTTCGAGGCCAGCCTGGTCTACAGAGTGAGATACAGGACAGGCACCAAAACTACACAGAGAAACCCTGTCTCAAAAAAAAGAGTTTTTGTATGTGTTGCTAGAGGTCAAACCCAGGGGTCTGGGCATGCTAGGCAAGCTCTTTACCAACCAAGTTAGATCTCAGCCCTATACACTTTTAAAAATATCATTTTGGGGTTTGTTTGTTTGTTTGTTTTTTGAGGCAGAGCCTCTTTATGTATTCCTGGCTTTCTTGGAGTTTACTGTGTGAACCAGGCTGACCTCAAACTCACAGAGATCCTGCTGCTTCTTCCTCCTGAGTGCTGGGATTAAAGGTGTGTGCCTGGCTAAAATAAAATAGGGATTTTAGAAATTTCTGACTAAACTTATGTACTAGTGTCTCTAGAATAAAAGAAAGTTTTCCTATTGACCAAAAACGGAATTTCCATAACCGGCTCTCCAGATTCCAGTGTAAGAAGCTTTGCTGCTGAGTGGAGCTGGAGGTTGATGGTCGCAGGCTCCTGGAAGCCTGGCCCTGAGGGTTTACCGTGTCTGTGTATTGGAAGCCTATGGTCACGTGGTTTCTGCCCTTGTTCTTAGACCCCCCTCTGTGTTTGCACTGGAGTAGAGGCACACTGCGAGATCCTGAGAAACTTCTGTAGACCGTGTAAAGTCTGGGATGACGAGCAAATAACAAAATAAGATGAGAACAAGAGGCCAAGGTTCAGCTTAGCACGGTGTGAGAAACTTCCCTGTCTCAACTCTGAGGAAGTAAATGTGGGAATCCCCAACAGCCCACAGAACCCGTGTAAACGACTCTCATACGAGAAAACAATGAACACAGAAGCTATGAAACACACAGTGTCTCAACAAAGCATCATGATTCAGAACATTACCGACCCCATTGGTCCCCCCACCCCCCAGACAGGGTTTCTCTGTGTAGCTTTGGAGCCTGTCCTGGATCTCGCTCTGTAGCCCAGGCTGGCCTCGAACTCACAGAGATCCGCCTGCCTCGGCCTCCCAAGTGCTGGGATTAAAGTCGTGCACCACCACTGCTTGGCTTCGTTTTTTGAAACAGGGTCTTTCTGTGTAGCCCAGGCTGGCCTGGAACTACCCAGGTAGCCCAGGCTGGCCTCAAACTCACCATCCTCTTGTCCTCCTAACTTCTTATTCAGGACTTTACTCCTAGATAGACCCACAGTTGATAGGAAATGAAATCTTGTAACTTGAAAATGAAAGAAGAAAGCTGGATGGGAACAGAGGCAGAAGCAGGAGGATCTCAGTGAGTTCTAGGCCAGCCTGTTCTGCATATCAAAGTGCAGGACAGTCAAGACTATAGAGAAAGACTCTGCGTAGACAGATAGATGGATGGATTGATGGATGGATAGATAGATAGATAGATGATAGATTGATTAAAAAAAGAAAAAAGCAAGAAACAATCTTTGTTCTTGCTCGTGTAGTATTTGTGCATTAGCTAGCACAGACACTATAACTAATATAGTAGAGAAGTGATGCTCCACCCCGGGTCACCGCAAAGCAGCATTATATGTGGTTTAAGGATATAAATGTGAAAGGCTGAACTATTAATCTATTAAAAAATCAGAGAAGAACATGTTTCTGAGTCTAGGTTTGTAATCCCAATTACTTTGGAGCCAGAGTCAGGAGGATCACAAGTTCAAGGTCAGCTTGGGGAACTCAGTGAGACCCTCTCTCAAATTAAAAGATAACAAGAGGGGTGTGTGTGTGTGTGTTGGGGGGGGTGGTGTGGCAAGCCAGTACACGAAGTGCTTGCTTTGCAAACACGAGGACCTGAATTTGATCCTCCGAACCCATGATTTAAAAAAAAAAAAAAAAAAACCCACTACTTCCTCCTCTGCCACGGCAGCCTCCGGGAAGAGAAGCAGGAGAGGAGCCTAGCCCGTGACCCACATCCAACAGCTCCGTGCCAGGAAGGGAAGTTTTTCAGCACCGAGCCTTCCACCCCCTACCTGAGCCGAATCACGTTGCATGTGGACCGATTTCTCTGTCCCTGGAACCTTGACCAGAGGCTGGCCCTGGAAAGAGCCCTACAGTATTTAATGGAGCCCAGAACAGTGTGCCTGCTGATCCAAAGAAAGTTTCTGGCCAGTGCAGCTGGCAGAGACATTGCTACTGTCGCCCAGTGCATCCTGCAGGTGCCCCAACAGGAGCACGCCTGGTCCCCGTGCTGGGGTCGAATGCCTTTGGCATTGATTTTACCCGGAGTCCTGCATTGAGGCAGCAGCTGTTTTCGTAGGCCTTCGGGGCTTTGCCTCGTCTGAAGCTGTGGGACTCTTTGTTTGATGGTTTTCTTAATCTCCTTTGCCATGTGACAGAAATTACAGCTGGAAATGTTGGCGTTTCCTGGTAACCACAGATGTAGTTCTGTGTACCCAGTTGTGGCCCCAAACTGCAGAGTTAGTGTCATGGAAACGTACATTATTTCCCAAATCATTTCATTACATAAGGAAACATCAGTTTTTGCTGTGGTTTGTACTTGTCTGACTTTGGACCCTCACAAAGAAGATGGCACATTCAGCAAAGGCTGTCCAGGGTAGAGGGAGGTGTGGCAGTTACCTCATGGGTGGCCTTTAATCCCAGTCAGTGCTCCAGAGGCAGAGGCCGGTGAATCTCTGTGAGTTCAAGACCAGCCTGGCCTACATGGGTGCTCCAGACCAACCAGGGCTGCAAAGTAAGATCCCATCTCAAAACAAACCAACCAACAACTCACTAGGCCCCCAACACTTTTCCATCTGAAACCAGAAACTTAACTCCAAACAGGACTGGATCATGAAATTTCCCCAAATTACAGGTGTGTTCTTAAACTGTCTTTTCTTTTGTAACCTCACTGTCAAGTAAAATTATAAAATAGAAAGTAAGGGATTAGCACTCACCCCCACCCCACCCCCCAAGAAAAAGAATATTGATGAGGAGGCTGAAATCAATCCAAAACATTCAGATCCAGATCAGGTGAGAAAGCCCGGACTCTGGGTGGAGGATCCCTCCCAGGGAAGGAATGACTCAGATTCCCTGCCTAGTGGAAATAGAGGCTTCTGTTAAAGGATCCATAAGCCTTGCCACACCACAAATAAGCCTGTTCTTAACTGACCCAGTGTCTTAACTGACCCAGTATCTTAAGTTTTTATTCCAAAAGTATAATCTCCATTACCATCATCATCTTACTATTATTGTTGCTGTTTTATGTCAATGCGTGTTTTGCCTATTGTATATGTACCATGTGTGTGCAGTGCCCACAAAGGCCAGAAGAGGGTGTCAGATGCCCCGGAACTGAAGGTACAGATGGTTGTTAGCTGCCATGTGGCTGCTAGAGCATCTGGTGCTCTTAACCTCTGGGCCGTCTCTCCAGCCTCTCCACGTCCCGTTAACACTAGGGCTTTGGGGAGATTTGTTTGCTTGAGTCATGAGAGTTTAGGGGAAGGAAGTTTGGTCCCTCTCCAAAACACTAAACAGGGTGGATTATTTACATTGCCCAGGCAACTTCCACCCAAAGGACACAGGCCGTGCAGCCCTGGTGCCCCATACGACATGGCTAGGAGCATGGTACCCAGGGTTGAGAACATACTGCCCCACTCTCACAGTCTGAGAATTGGGCAGCAAATCCTAGCGTAGAGGCCCCTCTGGAGCTGTCGAACGATGGGTGGACATGGGGCTGCCGCTGAGACCACGGGAAGCCCAGAGCTCAAGCTCGTGCAAGTGACTCGGCCTTGTGCTTTTTCCCTTGCACTCTCACGTTGGCTGTCTGCCTAGAACAGACACCGGGTCAGAGAAAGGACAGGACACACTCAAGGGAGACAGTACCAGAATTGGATCCCTTAGGCTGGCGTCTCACCCGAAGCCAGCCTGGCCGTCAAATCAGGAACACCCACATTCCCCAAATCCACGAGGCCAATGGCTGCAGGCTTCCATGAGAGGAAGTCAATTCAAGGAAGCCTGGGCTGCTGCTACCTTTCCTCCTGTCCGCCATTGCTGACCTTCTCCTTCGTGTACGGCTTTCAAGCCACACAAACAAAGCTTTCTGTGCCAAGGGAAAAAATTCACTGTGTCAGGAAAACACATTGCAACATCTTTTCGTGATTACTTTGTCTCTTTACTCTGGGTTTTTATTTATCTTTCTGCCATGTGATTTAAGTAGGACATGAAGAATAATCCTTACACCACAGAGACCAGGGCTTGAGGCTCGACTAACTGGGATTAAAACAAACTCTAAGTCATGCCCCAGATATCTAGGGGTCAACAGGTGACAGACACATTTATATGCTGCCATTTGTTGGGGAAGTACAGGCCAAACCTGGAACTCGGATTCAAATATCTGTAAGACCTAGTGATACACAGGCCTGTAGTTCTAGCTACTTGGGAGCTGAGGCAGGAGGATTTCTCAAGTCTAGAAATCTTAGGGCAGCCTTGAAAACTAGAGAGATCTCGAAAAAGAAAAAGGGGAAAGAAGGGAGAGAGAAGACAAACAACTCTGTGATATTATTCCTGATGTTTCCCCTGGTGAGCTCTTGCCTGAAGGGTGAATTTGTGATCCCCACAGAACACCAATGAAAACTACATCTTTGTGTGGTGGTGCACGCCTTTAAACCCAGAACCCTGGAGGCAGGGGCAGGATGATTTCTCTGAGTTTGATGCCAGCCTGGTCTACATAGTATGCTACAGGACAGTTAGTACTACATAGAGAGACCTTGTCTCTAGATAAAACAAACCTACATCTCCGTTTAATTCTTCCCTTACCCTCTTTGAGAAGTGTTCAATTGTATGTATGATATAATATCCGTATATTTTAATATATTATAAAAATATGGAGCCATATTCAATTTTTTTTTTAGAAGAAACTAGAGCCAGGCAGTGGTGGTACATGCCTTTAATCCCAGCACTCAGGAGGCAGAGGCAGATAGATATCTGAGCTCGAGGCTAGCCTGGTCTACACAGAGAAATCCTGTCTCAAAAAAAACAAAAATAAATGAATGAGTAAATAAATAAAAATAAACCAGGACCTAGAGAGATGGTTTAGTGGTTAAAAGCACTATCTGATCTTCCAGAGGACCCAGGTTTAATTCCCAGCACCCACATGGTGACTCATAATTGTAACTCCATTTCATGGGGCTCTGACACCCGATTCTCACCACTAAAGGCACAAGACATGCATGTAGTGCACAGACATACATGCAGGCAAAAAACATGTAAATACAGGTAAAAATATAATAAAAATACTATTTCTTGAAAAACCAGTGAGATTAACTTTAATGAAGTAGGTCATTTTACCCAACATGTCCAAAATATTACCACTCCAACAGACAATTAACACAACATCAATGTGGTATTTCATTCCTATTTATTTATTTATTTATTTATTTATTTATTTATTTATTTGTGTGTGTGTGTGTGTGGCTGGTTTTGGGGTTTTTTTTTTCTTTCTTTCTTTCTTTCTTTTTTTTTTTTTTTTTTTTTTTTGGTTTTTCGAGACAGGATTTCTCTGTGGGATGGTCCTGGCTGTCCTGGAGACCAGGTTGGCCTCGAACCCACTGAGATCCACCTGCCTCTGCCTCCCGAGTGCTGGGTTTAAAAGCGTGTGCCACCCACCACCACTTGGCTGTTCATTTTTTGTATGAAGCCTTTACAACAAGGTATGCTTTTTCTACTCTGAAACACAACTCAAATCTTTGCTGGCACTTTTTGAGGGTTCACAGGGCTTCTGGTTTAGTAGAAGTTTAGAGCGCCAAGTCTGAATTTCCCAGCTTGACCTTCCAGATCTTTCTTTCCAACTGACCCAGGCAGGCTTATCCTAAGCAGAGAGGCCATCGAGAGCTTCTCTCCCTTCCCATCTGGTTCCATGAGAGCTCAGAGATGTCTAGGGACTTGTTTAAGTCACAGGCATATTAGTGGCAACACGGAGACTTCCCCGAACTTCTTCTTCTAGAGCATATGGGGCCCGTTGATGCTGGTAAGTCCTGTCACTTAGAAAGACATGTCAGTGGGGAGAATTGTCAGGAACAAAGGGAGGGATTAGCCAATCTCAGCTTCTCGGTCCTGGGTGCTGAGGGTTACTCACCCACAGCCAGCCCCATGACCTGCTCTGGTCGGGGAGCTGAACTTCTGGGGAAACTGCTGGCTGTAAACCACGGGGATTTGCACAGGGAGTGGAAAGCTGAGCCCCCTCCCCCCCAAGATGTACCAGTTCTGTGCCGTCGGTCACCCTAGGACAAGGCCGGGGTCTCCCGTGTGCCTACACCTGTCAGACCAAACACAAGTGGAATGACAGGCGGTCCTGTGGAGAGCAGAGCTTGGGAAAACAGGCCACGGGAGGACAGAGGGTTCCGGCTGCAACCCTAGCGGCCTGCTCCAGAGTCCCCTAGACTTCCCATTGGCCAGAGTCCCCACCAAGGATCTTGGTAGAGCAAAGATTCTGCTTTAGTAGGTTTGGGTGGGGCCTTGATTCAACTTCCAAACCATCTGGCATGTGACAGCTACTCCGGGCCTAGGGACCATATTTATGAGCAAGAGTGTATCTACCCAAAGGAGAGTGGCCTAAAGGCAAGGAGGCCCAGTCGGGCTGGGGAGGGCTGGGTTGTTTCTCCCAAGATGGCTGGGATGACAGTGATAGCTGCCACTATTCTGTGCCTGGGACACTCTCTCTCTCTCTCTCTCTCTCTCTCTCTCTCTCTCTCTCTCTCTCTCTCTCTCTCTCTCTCTCGCGCGCGCGCGCGCGCGCGTGTGTGCTGGAGATGAAAGCCAGGGCCTGCCCATACTAGGCAAGCATCATTTAATCTTCACAAGAGCCCCAGGAGCAGGTGACCACTGCCACTCTATTTATAAATGAGAAATCCAAAGCCCAGAAGGCTCTGGAGACTCTCCCAAGCGCGTAAGTGATGAAGCTGGGATTTGAACCCAGGCCATCCTGGGAGACTGAGGCTGGAGTGTGCCATCTTGGCTCAGTGGTAATACATCTGTAAAATTCTTATTGTGAAAATCCTTTCAAACTATGGTGAGCTCCCTTTACCTCTGTGGCCCAGAAAATATCCCTTACTTCCAACAACTTCAAAGCTGGCCTGTGTTTATTTATTCTCAATTAAGGTTCAGTCTCTCGGGAATTCTGGAAGAGGGTTACAAGGCATTAAGTATTTAAGGAATTTTATCTCTAACTTCCTCACTCTGGGGGACAGGCCCCAGTGATGAGCTTCAAACGCTTGGCTCATTTTTTTCTCTGGAGGTTGTGTTATCCAGGTCGGCCCAGGCGGTTTTTGTTTTGTTTTGTTCTGTTTGATGGTAGGTATCTGTGGTTCTGGAAGGAGCTGTGGGTGAGGGGGTGGGGGTGGGTGCTTGTTGAGCAAGTCTTGCCACTGATTGAGATTCCCTTTTTTTGCATCTGGGTCATCCCATGTCCCCCATCCCCCTAAACACAGACACAGACACAGACACACACACACAGACCCACACAGACACAGACACGCAGACACAAAAACACACACAGGCACACACACACACAGACACACACACACAAACACACACACAGGCACACACACAGATATACACACAGACACACATACAGACACACAGACACACATACAGACACGCAGACACAAAAACACACACAGGCACACACACACACACACACACACAGACACACACACACAAACACACACACAGGCACACACACACACACAGATACACACACACAGACACACACACAGATATACACACAGACACACATACAGACACACAGACACACAGATACAAACACACACACAGGCACACACACAGTTATACACACACAGACACACACACATGTCCTCAATGCTCCCCTTTCTTTCCTCTGTGGCCCAATCATCTGTTTTTTTTTGCTTATTTGTTCATTTTTTGGTTGTGTGCATGTATATTTGTTTATGTGTACAAGTTATATGTATATGAGCACACACATACAAACATGTGTGTGCATGTGTGGGGAGGTCAGAGAACAATCTGGGGTGTCTCACTCCTCAGATTGTCACGGGGCAAAGACCCCAAGGACCACTAGACAAAACCAGAGGGTTTTGAGGGTCTTTCTTAAGATTGGCAGTTAGCTGGGGCATTTAGACCTCAAGTCCCTGAGACAAGGCTGGGTAATTTTCTGAGGGACTTTCTCACGGTGGGGTGTGTGTGGTGGGATGGGGGTCGGGAGGGGGTCAGCTCTGAGTCAGACCTTGGATGGCTGCTGTGGGGACAAGATGGAGGAACCTCGGTGACTCTGTCACATTCCCCACTGGTCTTAGGAAAATTAGTCAAACCGTGGATTCACAGTGCTCTAAAAGGGTGTAGCTAGCCCTAAGGATCATCGTCTTGACCGAGTTAACCCTTTGTTTTATGTAACTGGGCACAGTTTAAGACGCAAGGTCCTCCATTAATCCAATAAGAATGAGAATTAGAGGCCCAGCCAGTGCTGATAGCAGAATAGTTAGCAGGGTGGAGGGGGTGGGAGGGGGTGGGGTGGGGGTGGGGGGTGGGGGGGGTGGGGGGTGGGGAGATGCGGGGGTGGGGGTGGGGGGTGGGGTGAGGTGGAGTGGGGGTGGGGGGTGGGGGGTGGGGAGATGCGGGGGTGGGGGGTGGGGGGTGGGTGGGGTGAGGTGGAGTGGGGGTGGGGGGTGGGGGGTGGGGAGATGCGGGGGTGGGGGGTGGGGGGTGGGGTGAGGTGGAGTGGGGGTGGGGGGGGTGGGGAGATGCGGGGGTGGGGTGAGGTGGAGTGGGGGTGGGGGGGGTGGGGAGATGCGGGGGTGGGGTGAGGTGGAGTGGGGGTGTGGGGGGTGGGGAGATGCGGGGGTGGGGGGTGGGGGGTGGGGTGAGGTGGAGTGGGGGTGGGGGGGTGTGGGGGGTGGGGAGATGCGGGGGTGGGGGGTGGGGGGTGGGGTGAGGTGGAGTGGGGGGTGGGGGGTGTGGGGGGTGGGGAGATGCGGGGGTGGGGGGTGGGGGGTGGGGTGAGGTGGAGTGGGGGTGGGGGGTGTGGGGGGGTGGGGAGATGCGGGGGTGGGGGGTGGGGGGTGGGGTGAGGTGGAGTGGGGGTGGGGGGGGTGTGGGGGGTGGGGAGATGCGGGGGTGGGGGGTGGGGGGGTGGGGTGAGGTGGAGTGGGGGTGGGGGGTTGGGGAGGGTGAACAGAGGCTGGTACCAGTGATCTGCTTTACGTCTTTGTTTTTTTCCCTTTGAGAGACTTTTCCTTTCCTTTTTTTTTTTTTCTTTCAAGTCAGGGTTTCTCTGTGTAGCTTTGCACCTTTCCTGGAACTTGCTTTGTAGACCAGGCTGGCCTGGAACTCACAGAGATCTGCCTGCCTCTGCCTCCCAGTGCTGGGATTAAAGGAGTGTGCCACCACCACCTGGCGAGAGACTTTTCCTAACCATGACAAGATTTTCTTTATTATTCCTCATCCATTAGCATAGAAATATCAGGTTGCCAGGCAGTGGTGGCGCATGCCTTTAATCCCAGCATTCAGGAGGCAGAGCCAGGCGGATCTCTGTGAATTCGAGGCCAGCCTGGTCTACAGAGTGAGATGAGATCCAGGACAG
The DNA here is from genome assembly GCF_007827085.1 of Peromyscus californicus insignis. Classification (NCBI taxonomy): domain Eukaryota; kingdom Metazoa; phylum Chordata; class Mammalia; order Rodentia; family Cricetidae; genus Peromyscus; species Peromyscus californicus. Next base: position 15,117,979 of record NW_026294458.1, on the reverse strand, counting down.
GCACCAAAACTACAAAACCTGTCTCAAAAAAACAAAACAAAACAAAAACAAAAAAGAAATATCAGGTTTCTCCTAAAGCTAATTTTAGTGTCCCCCCCTTTTTTTTTTAATATAAGGAGTAAGTCTAAGCCTCTCCAATTATATAGAATCACTTCCATGCGGGACCCTACTGTTCTAGCTCAGAAACGAAACCCTCTGATCCCTCTAGGTCCTGGTCAACCTGGCGTCTTACTCCCTGAAAGCTTCTGTCTCCCATAACAAGGGCTGATGTGCCTGTGGCTGTTGAGCCAGATCTGCCAGCTCCAACCAGGAGTGGGATGAGAATAGGGGCAGCCCTTTCTTTCTTCATAGTCAGAGTCTATATTAAAATGTATTCTCAGCCGGGCGGTGGTGGCGCACGCCTTTAATCCCAGCACTCGGGAGGCAGAGGCAGGCGGATCTCTGTGAGTTCGAGGCCAGCCTGGGCTACCAAGTGAGTTCCAGGAAAGGCGCAAAGCTACAGAGAAACCCTGTCTCGAAAAACCAAAAAAAAAAAAAAGTATTCTCCTCTCTTCCCCATTATATAGGCACATCTGGGGCAGAATGTATTCTAAGATATGTAGGCAGAATATTTTGTCCCATCAGCCAGCTCCCAAATAACCACACAGAGACTTATTATTAATTATAAATGAATTATAAATGTTAGCTGGTAGCTTAGGCTTGTTACTAATTAGCTCTTACAACTTAAATAACCCATTTCTATTAATTTACGTGCTGCCACGTGGCTCATGGCTTGTTACCTCATCTTGTACACGTCCTGCTTCCTCTGCATCTGGCTGGTGACTCTGCCCTTCTTCTTCCCAGTGTTTTCTCAGTCTGGCTCTCCCACCTAACCTCTTCCTGTCTAGCTATTGGTCAGTTAGCTCTTTATTAAACCAATGAGAGCAGCACATCTTCACAGTGTACAAAAAGATTATTCCACAACAAAGACACATAAAAAGGGTTTTCAATTTGGAAAGCATCAGAAGAGGCACATTCGGTCAAACCGTTAGTACATGCATGCCCACCACGTAGATTCAGGGCCCTAGTAATATTACCACTGTTCAAATGAGTCAACATTCGAAGCAGAATAGCAGGCATCACAATAAGGGAAAGTACCTAGGTTGACGGCCTTGGATATTAGACAAGTTTTAGTACCTTGCAAGTCTTCTAATGTTAATTTGGGCTGCCCCCAATCACAATGACTTTTGTCAGTTAATGGGTTGACAGTCTTGGTTCCTATTTGTACGTAATAAGGGGGCCAAGAGTTTAAGCATAACCATCAATCCTGGCTGATCTCTGGCTGGAAATGATTAAGTTGTTAACTTTATCAGGAGTGGAAAATAGGGATGGGGGGTCCTTCAGTTTCCCAACAGTGGGAGGTGGGACTCTAGATGCAGGTGTTTTAAGTGAGGTAGGTTTCATGGAAGGGAGGATTGCTTGGGATTTTGACACAGGTAAGACATCCTTGTTAGCATCCAAAGGACCGGGGATGTCAAAGAAACAGGAGTTCTTGGATTTCCAATTATACAAGTCACTGGTCGAGAAAGGAACATATCCCATGAAAAGGATTAAGAAGTCTGGGGGCTTGCCCCGGGGGGAGAATAACAGGAACTGCCTGACTGAGTTGAGGGACGTCAGTGAATTGGGGTGTTAATTGAGACATCATTTGGGTTCATTTATAGGGCATAATTGGAGCCTCTTAGGGTATGAGGGGGGAGATAAGAACTAGGGCAGGTCTTAGGGGAGGGAGTGGAAGGGGTCTCTGGGGCGGGACTGGAGATGGGATCATTTTAAGTGCAGAGGGTGGGGGTATCTCTTCTTCTTCAACACCCTCACCTCTTGGGACCTGGCTACCAGAACCTTAGTACCAACCTTAAGAGAACAGGTCCTGAGCCATAGAGAGGGCTGTAGTAAAAGGCTAGACCAAACATCTATATATGGGAACTGGTCAGGGTGGCTGGGGACTGACTCCCTGTGACTATTAGCCAGACTGTGTCAGCCATTGGATTAAACATACCTTCAGGTGGACGGACATTCAATGTGGAAAGAAGGCCATTCTAATTCACAGAGGGTCCAGAGGTGTTCCTTCAGGAAATGGACCCCATAATCCACTTCCCTGTTTTTATAAGGTTCCTGGAAATAATGGAGAAAACCTCCCAGCAGGGTAAGGTGTTTTGTAGCATAGTTTTTTTTTTTGTTTTTTTTTTCTTTCTAGATTCTGACTCACAATTTTAATGACAGGACAGATGGACAGAAACAGACAAACAACAATAAATGGACGAAAAAGAAAACACCTAGACTGCTCACCGTCACAGATTGCAGATCTAGAACAGAGGTGTCTGTGACATCTCACATTCACCCTAGGCATGGAGAGAGCTACTGTGTCTAGTCTCTCCTTGTGCCCCAGATGGGTACCCAGACCAAAACCATATTTAAACTCATCCCTGGAGGTCAGAACCATACAACTCTTCTTTTAAAATTAATTAATTAATTAATTTATTTTTCTATTATCAGCTTCATACAGTATAAATTTTTTTTTTTTTTTTTTTGGTTTTTCGAGACAGGGTTTCTCTGTGTAGCTTTGGAGCCTGTCCTGGAACTCACTCTGTAGCCCAGGCTGGCCTCGAACTCACAGAGATCCGCCTGGCTCTGCCTCCCGAGTGCTGGGATTAAAGGCGTGCGCCACCACCGCCCGGCTAAATTCTTATCCTAATAGTGAAATGTTTCATTGAGGCTTGCCCAGTAATTGAGCAAAACCAAAACTTATTATAAGCCACAGCCATCCTAGGGGCCCCCCTGTTATAAAGCCTCCCTGGTTCTGTGGGTTACAGTCGGGTTGTTCTTTGCTTTATATCTAGAATCCGCTTATGAGTGAGTACATACCACGTTTGTCCTTCTGGGTTTGGGTTACCTCACTCAGGATGGTTTTTACTAAGACCCATACAACTCTCGAAGAGAATTTAGGTGGTGGCACCAGAGGGACCAGACTACCCTGAATACGGAGAGCATTTCTCCCAGAGCCCTGAAACATCTCAGGTGGGGCACCCATTGGGATGGCTTCAGTGCCTGTTGCAGCTCACAGCCCTTGCCTAGGCCAAAGGATGCTGCTGGGGACTCCAAATGTCATGGGGCAAAGACCCCCCTAGGATCACATGACCAATCCAGAGTTGGAATTTGAGAGTCTTTGTTAAGCCTGAAGATGATTGCCTAGAGAGAAACAGTTCACTCAGAGGAGCCCCAACTGTTTTCTGCAGGGATCTTTTTTAAAAAGATTTATTTATTTTATATATATGGTGCTCTATCTACTCTTGCAAAGCAGAAGAGGGAAGAGATCCCATTATAGATGGCTGCAAACCACCATGCATTTGCTGAGGACTGAACTCAGGACCTCTGGAAGAGCTGTCAATGCTCTTAACTGTTGAGCCATCTCTCCAGCCCCCTTTTCTGTTTTGTTTTGGTTTTGAGACAGGGTTTTTCTGTGTAGCCCTGACTTGTCCTACAACTAGTGCTGTAGACTAGACTGGCCTCAAACTCATCTGTCTACTCCCAAGTGCTGGAATTAAAGGCCTGCACCATACATCTGGTTCTGCAGGGATCCTTTAAAGGCAAATGAAAACCATATCCCGGTTGGGAGTTGCAAGAGGAAGTAGAGCAAGCAAGCAGTTTAACAGAAGCAAAAATCAGCAGTCAGCTGGGCATCTCAACCTCAGGTCCCTGGGACAAGGTTGGGTAGTTTTCTAACGGGCTTTTCCATAAGAGAGAAGTGTACTGTTGTGTGTGTCATCTTTGAGTCAGACCTTAGTTGACTGCAACAAGGGACAAGTTGAAGAACCTTGGCCCTATCACAAGATGTCATTCATCTTGTTAAAAACAAAACAAGAGCCGGGCGGTGGTGGCGCACGCCCTTAATCCCAGCACTCGCGAGGCAGAGCCAGGTGGATCTCTGTGAGTTCAAGGCCAGCCTGGACTACCAAGTGAGTTCCAGGAAAGGCGCAAAGCTACGCAGAGAAACCCTGTCTCAAAAAGCCAAACCAAGAGCCGGGCGGTGGTGGCGCACGCCTTTAATCCCAGCACTCGCGAGGCAGAGCCAGGCGGATCTCTGTGAGTTCGAGGCCAGCCTGGGCTACCAAGTGAGTTCCAGGAGAGGTGCAAAGCTACACAGAGAAACCTTGTCTCGAAAACCAAAAAAAAAAAAAAAAAAAAAAAAAACCAAACCAAACCAAGAACGTTTAATTACATTTATTTGTTTGTGCGTTGCAAGGATGGGATGACCCTCGTCTCCCACCTCAGGAGTGGAAGTCAGAGGACACTGTGCAAGAGTTGGCTCTGTCTTATAACATGAGGGTTCCAGGGATCAAACTCAGGTAGCACATCTGGACAGCAAGTGCCTTTACCTGCTGAGACATCCTGTCCCCTCTACCCTCCCACATACCTCGTTTTTTGTTGTTTGTTTGTTTTGGTTTTTTTGAGACAGGGTTTCTCTGTGTAGCTTTGGAGCCTGTCCTGGAACTCACTCTGTAGACCAGACTGGACTTGAACTCACAGAGATCCGTCTGTCTCTGCCTCCAGCGTGCTGGGATTAAAGGTGTGTGCCATCACCCCCAGCTCATACCTTGTTTCTTTAGACAGGATTCTGCTGTGGGATGATCTTTCTGTATGCTGTGAATATGTGTTGCTACCACTGGTTAATAAAGAAGCTGCTTCGGCTTATGGTAAGACAGGTTATAGCCAGGCGGGAAATCCAAGAGAGATAGAGGGAGAAGAAAGGCGGAGTCGACACAGACACTGAGAGCCACCAGGGGAACAAGGTGTAATGGAACACAGGTAAAGCCACGAGACACGTGGCGATTCATAGATGAATAGAAATGGGTTAATTTAAGATGAAACAGTTGGCTATACGCCTGAGCCATAGACCAAATGGTTTGTAATTAATATAAGCCTCTGTGTGTTTATTTGGAACTGGGTGGCTGTGGGACACAGGAAAACTTCCGGTTACAGGGTTCTCATTACCCTGGAACTCACAAAATAGGCTGAGCTGGTAGATTGGCTTCCACCTCTCCAGCTCTAGGACTTCAAGTGCTGCCTGCTTTATGTGGCATCTGGGGTTCGAATGCATGTCCTGCTTGTAAGACAAGCACTGTCTGCTGACCTCTCCCTCCAGCCCAATACATGTGGCTTACTTTTTTTTTTTTTTTCAGTCTTGGGCATGATAGACAAGTGCTTTACCACTAAGCCCCACCCCTTCACCTGGAAATCTGTAACCTGTTTGACTTCTCCCAGTCTGGCCTCTCTCCCTTTGCTGCACCTCCCTCATTGGCTCCCTTCTTCCCACACAACCCAGGAGAGGCCCAGGCTCTTCTGTTCTCCTTGAGTGCTCAAATCTGTCTCCTCTCAGCCCTGACCTGCACCCTCCCTCTGCTCTCCACACCTTTTCACCTTCTCTGCCCCTGCTGAGATGCTCTTCTCCCTTTGCCTGCCTAGCAAGCTCCAAGGAGATCTGATCTGCAGGAGCCTGCTGAGGTGACTTTGATGATCCGTGGGGAAAGCAGGCCATGCTCTGGGCTTTCCCTGTCTCTGGTGATGCTTGCATGTCATGGTCATGCTCTGCTGTGTCATCTTATCACCCTGAGGCTTTCGGGAACAAATGACTTGTTGCCTAATAGTGGCTTAAACAATAGGAACATTGAATTGTCAAGCAATTGGCAGTGGACCATTGAGGGTTAGTTTAACAGTTCAACTGTGTCACCAAGGACTTAGGTCCTTCCTCCTTACATCATCCTTAATGTGTTGAGTGCACCTTGTGTTATGACCGCAAGGCAGTGGTTCTAGTTTCTTGCTTTCTCACTCTCTCTCTCTTTTTCTCTCTGCTCTCTGCATGTGTGTGTGTGTGTGTGTGTGTGTGTGTGTGTGTGTGTGTGTGTGTGTGTTGGGTGCCCTTGACTATTCATATGGCCAGAGGTTGACTTCAGAGTATCTTTCTTTATTGATTTCTATCTTGGTCACTGTTCCATTGCTGTGAAGAGACACCATGACCAAGACAACTCTTATAAAAAGGAAGCATTTAATTGGGGGCTGGCTTACAGTTTCAGAGGTTTAGTCTAGCCTTTAATTGGGGGCTGGCTTACAGTTTCAGAGGTATAGTCTAGTATTATCATGGTGGGTAGCACTGGGGCATGCAGGCAGGTGCTGGAGCAGTAGCTGAGAGCTACATCCTGATCTGTAGGCAGGGAAGCAGAGAGAGAGGGGAGGGGGCTGGCATGGACTTTTGGAACCTTAAAGCCCAGCCCACATACTCCTTCAAACAAGGCCACACTTCCTAATCCTTCTAACCCTTTCAAACAGTTCCACTCCCTGGTGACTAAGCATTCAAATACACGAGCCTGTGGGAGGGCCATTCTCATTTAGACCACCACAGTCTACACTCTACTATTTTTATTTGTTTGTTTTTAAGACCAAGTCTCTCACTGAACCTGGAGCTAGCTAGCATTTTTTTGTTGTTGTTGTTGTTTTTTGTTTTTGTTTTTGTTTTGCCTAGGCTGGCTGACCAGTGAGTCCCTGGGACGCAGCTCTCTCTGCTACACCTGGCTTTTTCAAGTAGGTTCTGGGGAACCAAACTCAGGTCCTTATGCTTGCACTGCGAGCACTTTACCACTGAGCCTGTGGTTCCAGCTTAGAACCGCACACACTTTCCCTTCTGTATCCATGGAGGAAAGGGGTGTTGCCTTTACCCAGGACAGTCTCTTTTTCAAAAAGGAAAGTCTTCCTTTTTCCTTTTAGGAAAGTGTCAGCAGATGTGAATCACCACCCAAGGCTAGGTGAATGCACAGCCGTCAGTGTTCTGTCCAGAGATGAGAGGGAATGAACTTTATGAAGGTATCTCGGTTCGGTTGCCCTTGGACTCTACTACCTTGCCGGACCAGCAGCATTGACACCAGCTAGGAACTTGCTAGAATGCAACACCAGGCCTTGCCCTGCCCTTCAAGAATCAGGTAAGATCTCCAGGCAATTCATATGCAGTGGAAGTCTGAAAGGGCTGTCTTAAGAAGGAAGCCCAAAGCCGGGTGGTGGTGGTGGTGCACGTCTTTAATCCCAGCACTCGGGAGGCAGAGGCAGGTGGATCTCTGTGAGTTCGAGGCCAGGCTGGGCTACAGAGTGAGTTCCAGGACAGGCTCCAAAGCTACACAGAGAAACCCTGTCTTGAAACCCCCCCCCCCCAAAAAAAAGAAGGAAGCCCAAATATCCTAAAGGTGCACACCTTTAATCCCAGCACTGGGGAGACAGAGGCAGGGGATCTCAGTGTGAAAACAGCCTGGTCTACACAGTGACTTCCAGGTCCAGGTCATCCAGGGCTACACAGTGAGACCTAGTCTCAAAAGTAAAGGGAGAGGAGCTGGAGTCAGGTTCAGGGACCAGCACTTTCACTGGGACTTAAAACACAGTTTAGGAGGGAGGGGGAAAGAGAGCATCACAGCAGCATGCAAGGAGACACAGCTCTGTGGAACGGAGCATCTCTGCAGAGAAGAAACAGGAAAGCGTGGCCTATCTACTGGCTCTCACCACCATCTCCCACCCATCAAAGACTGAGCTGCCAAAGTCAACCTGCCACACTGTGCCTTGTTTGAAGACAAATCTTATGTCTTGCGGTAGGATACTTTACCAGTATCTGAAAGATCAGGGAGCCAGAACCTGTAGACCTGGGCAGCGGTGTGGCAGAGTCTGCCAGTGAAGGCAGAAAGGAGGCCCCGTGGAGACCAGCTCAGCCAGGGCCAACAGCCGCCACGTGGGTAGATGGGAGGTTGCACGTGATGCTCCGTAAGTGCTCCAGGTGCAGCCTGGGAAACGGGGGAGCTGCGTCCACGCAGCCCTCATGGCTCCTGTTCCTAGAAAGAGGCTTTATATTTTAATAATCTCCATAGAGAGCCCAGCATATAGTAGGCTCTCGACAGTGCTGCTTAAGGAGATGATTTGATTAGGTTTGATTTGGTTTTTGTTGTCGGAAATCAAATCCAGGGCCTCACACGTATCATCAGGTGAAATGCATGTTGGGAGTGGGCCTCTGAAGAGGAATTACAGGAGTGTGTTCCCCAACCCCAGGGTAGAATTCAGTACTACAAGAGCAGGTGATTAGAGTTGTTTTTTAGGGGGCTGGAGAGATGGCTTAGTAGTTTAGAGCATTGACTGTTCTTCCAGAGGACCTGAGTTCAGTTCCCAACACTCACATGGCAGCTCACAACTGTCTGTAACTCCAGTTCCAGGGGATCTGACACATTCACATAAACACACATGCAGGCAAAATACCAATGTACATAAAGTAAAAATAAATAAATTAAAAAAAAGAAATAAAAAATAAAAAAGAATTGTTTTTAGCATTGGTGATTAGATTGGGTTTTGCCTCTTTCACTTATACCTGCCTGCCCCTTGCTTTCCACCACGAAGCAGTATGATTCCCTTGCAGTGTCATGCTCTCGGGTTTCCTATGCTGAATCATGAGGGACATTTTACATTCTCTAGCATCTCCCCCCCACCATACTGTTTTTGGTTGGTTGGTTGGTTTTTGCTTTTAATGGTCTTGTTGAACTTTTGATTCTCTTCCTTACTCTCCTAAGCTCTGGAATCACAGGACTGTACCACCATATCCTGCCTGACCTCTTGCCCATAAGCTGCCAGTCTCAGACACTCTGTTACAGCAATGGAAGATGGGCTAAGGTGGTAAGTGAGTGTGTATGAATTCATACATTTGTTCTGGCTTTTTTCCTTACCTTTGGTGCCCATGCGTCCACTCTGCCAGTGCCTCCATTTTAATTACTTGAATGGCTGGACACCCTTCAATGGTCACACTCAAATGCTGACCTGGTTAAGCACCTGAGGTCAAAGGCTTCTTTTTAGGGCCAGTCATGGTGGCCCAAGCCTGTAGATCCCAGTATTTGGGAGGCTGAGACAGGAGGATCTCAAGTTTGAGGTCAACCTAGGTTACACATTGTCTCAAAACAAAGCAAAACCCCTCTGTTGTCCTTAGCAAAACAACAGAATTCCCACCAGAGTTGGAAATCATGAAAGGCTTGAGCTGTCTAGACGTTTACTCACTTTTGAATGGTTCCGCTGTTCGTGTGGCTTTTATGGTGAGCCACCTCAAACACTTTTTTTGGAAGTGGGTGTGGTACAAATAATAAATAAATGAGTGAATATCTGGAAGCATGGTTGTTCTTGCTTGGTCTTGGAAGGCTGTGATAAGCCCCTCTGGCTCCCAATAAACAGGATGGCCAAGGGCCAGCCAACCTCTGAAGCTGCAGTCATTGTGAGGGAGAGGGAGGCTCTGGGTAAGTCTGGGACTTAATATTGCTTTTTGCACAGCTTGGGTGCATAGAGTGAATTCTGCCGAGGAAAAGGGTCTGAGGTCTCGTTATTGCCATCATGGCAACTGCCTGTGTGATGGGAAGATACTGCTGTCTATGTCCCAGTATCCCCAAGTGTATGGCAAGAGACTTGGGTTCCATGACCCCTAAGAGACCTTCAAATGTGACTGGTGTGTGTTTTGGGGTTTGCTTATTTGTTTGCTTTGATTTTTCTGAGACAGGGTTTCTCTGTGTAATCCTGGCTGTCCTGGAACTCAGTCTGTAGCCCAGGCTGGCCTCAAACTCAAAGATCTCCCTACCTCCGCCTCCCAAGTGCTGGAATTAAAGGTGTGCGCCACCACTGCCCATGCTTTGAGGTTTATAACATGCTTCCCAAGGGAAGTGGAGCCGCCTACTGGGGGTGGGACGTAAGTGAGGGCATCCTGTCCACTCCTGTGGTCAATCCTGTGTGGCTCTTGGCCCTCCTGAAGGAGTGGAGTCCACCTCCTCGTGTCTGCTTTGTAGAATTGTCTTCCCAGTATTGGGGGATCGAGCCCAAGGTCTTGCCCATGCTGAGCACCCCAGGGCTGCACCCTCAGCCTGGAGTTCGCACCCCTGGGGTTCCTCTTTCCTTAGCAGGTCATTTGGCAACAGGCAGTCCCCGACACCTTTGTGTTCAGCTTAGGGAGTCATATCCTCTGTGTTCCATGTGAATTCAGTGGCCAGGCCTCTACTCATCTGTCAACCAGAACAGAGCAGAAAGAGGAGGGAGAGGGTAGAAAGGGGTGCTGGCAGTGTGGAAATCTCTCCAGGGCAAGAGGCATCTGAAGGGACCCCTGCCTGAAAGAGCCACGGGGTGCCCTTGGCGTGTTTCTGAATTCATCTAGGAGGGTCATGCTTGCTGAGCTGCCAGAATGGGATGTCTAACGTACAGGATTTGTCTTCACCCCGAAGCCCCCTTCCCCTCATCTTGGCAATGGATGCATGACTTCTCAGAACTGAGAATGAAGGGCTCTTCTGAACCTGTTCACCTTACCCACAGTTCTCGAACGTTCCTAGCATCCTGGTGTGTACCAAGCAGCTGGTCGAGTGTTCCCTTCTTTGCCTCACTCTAGAAAGAGAGAGAAGCCTGTTTGGTTAAGGAGCAGAACACTCAGTCAGGAAAACTTCCAGCCTCACACCACAGAGGAGAACACTCTCTGCCTGCCTTTACCTGCTGCTACCAGTCAGCAAGTGGACACCCACTTCCTCCCATTTCACAGATGAGAAAACAGAGACTCAGGGGATTCAGTTTCCATTGCTGTTGTAATGTGGTGGCACACGCCTCTAACCCCAGCACTTTGGAGGCAGGTAGGAAGATCCCTGTGAATTTGAGACTAGCTTGGTCTGCGTAATGAGTTCCAGACTAGTCAGGGTTACACAGTAAGAAAGAGAAATTTACAAACCTATAAACATAGCATTTATAAAAACACACGGGGTTGGGGATTTAGCTCAGTGGTAGAGCATTTGCCTAGCAAGCGCAAGGCCCTGGGTTCGGTCCTCAGCTCCAGAAAAACAACAACAACCAAACAAACAAACCGGCATGGCGGCTTTTGCCTTTAATCCCAGTGCTTGGGAGGCAGAGGCAGGCGTCTGTGAGTTTGAGATCAGCCTGGTCTACATAGTGAGTTCCAGGATTAGTCAGGACTATACAGAACAGTGTTTCTTGACCTGTGGGTCAAGAGCCTTTTCACAGGGGCTGGGTATCAGATATCCTGCATATCAGATATTAACATTATGATTCATAACAGTAGTCAAATTACAGCTATAAAGTAGCAACGAAAATAATTTTATGGTTGGAGGTCACCACAACGTGAGGAGCTGTATTAAAGGGTTGCAGCGTTAGGAAGGTTGAGAGCCAATGATATAAAGATACCTTGTTTCATAAAACAACAACAAAAAAACAAAACAAAATAAAAACATAGGCAAGGCCACCTTGCCTTTTAGTATAACCTGTGTCTTAGATTTCTATTGCATGGGTGGTGGTGGCGCACACCTTTAATCCCAGCATTCGGGAGGCAGAGACAGGTGGATCTCTGAGTTCGAGGCCAGCCTGGTCTACAAAGGGAGTTACAAGACAACCAGGGCTGTTATATAGAGAAACCCTGTCTTGAGGGGAAAAAAAAAAGATTTCTATTGTTGTGATAAAGACCACCACCAACCAACCAACCAACCAACCAACCAACCAACCAACCAACCAACAAAAGACATCACCAAAAGCAACTTGAGGGGGAGTGCTTATTTTATCTTACAGCTTATAGATCATCAAGAAGGGAAGTCAGGGTAGGAGCTCAAGACAGGAACCTGGAGGCAGGAACTGAAGCAGAGGCTGTGGAGGATGCTGCTTACTGGCTTGCTCCTCATGGCTTGCTCAACCTGCTTTCTTATAGAACCCAGGACCACCAGCCCAGGGGTGGCATTACTCACAGTAGACTGGGCACTCCCACATCAATAATTAATCGATAAAACATCCCAGAAACAGGCAAAGGAATGGAGACATTTTCTCGGAGGAAGTTCCCTCTTCCCAAATGACCCTGGTTCATGCGGAACTGAAAAAACAAAAACTAACCAGGGCAGGTTCTGGGGATGAGAACCAAGGTATCCTTGGGGACCATTTTTCTACTTCAAACCTGTAGCCCAGTAAGAGAGGTGGAAACTGAGTATGTTCTGGCCATGAGGCACACTCTTTTTGTTTGTTTGTTTTTGTTTGTGTTTTTGTGACAAGGTTTCTCTGCGTAGCTCTGTCTCTCCTGGAACTCGCTCTGTAGACCAGGTTGACCTCAAATTCACAGAGATCTACCTACCTCCGTCTCCTGAGTGCTGGAACTAAAGACACGTACCATCACCTCCCAGCAAGGCACACACTATTTTCACTCTTTTTACCACATCCTCAGGAACTTTGGGAACATATTCAAGTCATACTTTTTTTTTTTTTTTTTTTTGATTGGGTAGACGGTTGATGGCCAGACATCGCCCACTGAGCTCAGGGAGACAGTGCAGTTCTGTAGATCCCATCACATGGCTGGGCATCTCTGCCCCTTTGTCTTAGGAATCTCCTGGAAGGCCCTGGCTGCTAGGAAGACACACTTTGCACACACAAAGCACTTTCTCTCTTTTCTGCAATGGACAGAATGAGAAGATGAATGAAGGATTCCTAGACCTAGAAAGAAGCTCAGGTCAGGTACACATGATCCAGCTAATTTCTTTCTTTCTTTTTTTTTTTTTTTTTTTTTTTTTGGTTTTTTTTTTTTGGTTTTTCGAGACAGGGTTTCTCTGTGTAGCTTTGCGCCTTTCCTGGAACTCGCTTTGGAGACCAGGCTGGCCTCAAACTCACAGAGATCCGCCTGGCTCTGCCTCCCGAGTGCTGGGATTAAAGGCGTGCGCCATCACCGCCTGGCCTCTTTCTTTCTTTCTTTCTTTCTTTCTTTCTTTCTTTCTTTCTTTCTTTCTTTCTTTCTTTCCACTTTACATACCAGCCACTGTTGCCCCCCTCCCCTTATCCTATTCCCCCACCTTTCCCCAGCCCAGCCCCCATTCACTCCTCACAGGGGGTAAGGCCTCCCTTGGGTAGTCAACACAGGCTGTTATACCAAGTTGGGGCAGGACTAAGCACTTACCCTTGCATCAAGGCTGAGTAAGGCATCCCACCATAGGGAATGGGCTCTAAAAAGCCAGTTCCTGTACCCGGGATAGGTCCTGGTCCCATGGCTAGGGGCCCCACGAACAGATCAAGCCACACAACTGTCACCCACATCAGAGGGCCTAATTCGGCCCCATGCAGGCTCCCCAGCTGTCAATTCAGAGTCCATGAGCTCCTGCTAGCTCGGGGATCCATCTAATTTCTGTCTCTAGCCTCTAGTACACACACGTTTTTTAATTCTTCCCGCAAAGAATTTTCTCCTACAAGCCGGTTCTAAGCCAGTGTCTTTCACTTGCTCATCATTCATTTGGTAACTGTTGATTGTACATCTACTTTGTGTGGGATCCTGTTCTAAATTCTTGTTCTATATCAGAGAACAAACAGCCAGGGGTCCCTGACCTCCTGGGACTGGTACTCTGCTGGAGAGGAGTAGGGTAGTGGACAGACATGACACATGAGTTAATATGCAACGAATCCAAAGTATACGGCAAGGTGAGCAACTCTGGAGTGCTGACGGAATGCAGACTGCATGTCATATGTGAGGGGCAAAGTGGACCTCGTCAAGAAAGTGATAGGGACTGGAGAGATCGCTCAGTGCTCTTCCAAAGTACCCAAGATCAGTTCCCAACATTCGTGTCCGTCTGCTCACAACTGCCTGTAACTCCAGCTCCAGCGGATCCAACACCCTCTTCTAACCCCTTCGGGACACACACCCACACACACACACACACACACACACACACACACAAAACTAAAAATAATAAAGCTTCAAAACTTTTAAGAAGCCGAACATAGTGGTGCATGCTGTTTATCCCAGCACCAAGGAGTCAGAGGCAAGTGGATCTCTGTGAGTTCCAGGACAGGCAGAGCTACATAATAGAGAGACCCTGTCTCAAAACAACAACAAAAATAAAGCCACACACACAAAGCAGAAAGAAGTACACACACACACACACACACACCTCTCATTTTGAGGTTTTGATCAATATTGCACCTGTACAAAGATCGTGCGTTTCCTGGAATGCTGATCCAGGGGGCAGATGGGAAGCGAATGTTCAAGGGCTGTGGCAAAATGGCCGGACAGGAGGAGAGTCTTAGGCAATGCAGCCTTGGGCAAATAGAGGCGTGAGGAAGCTAGCCTGCGACCAGCTCTGTAGGATCAGACGGTGGTTGCCGGACTTACAGAGCCTGGACTGGTGGGTCACACGTGCCTGTTTCGGATGGCACGCCCTGGCAGCCCCAGGACAGGGACAGAGATTGACCCTCCTCCCTAGCATCTCCAAAGCTGAGCAAGCCTCTAACACCCAGCATCCACCTAGCTGCCGCATTGAAAGAGCTTCCTGAGAGGCAAGCATCAGGACCATCTGGGGTTTAGACTGAGAGCTAGGCACAAACCAAGCAAAGTGTAACAAATACCAAGTGTCACCACGAAACCTGGGTTTAGAACAAGAAAATGAAATCTTTTTATCTCCCCCACCTGGTAAGACTTTTTATGCGAATGTTTTAATCCCTCCCATCTAGTGAGGCCTTCCTTTACACAAAGGCTTGCTGCTGTAGTCTGGGAATTTGAAGTGACCCTTTTCTCCTCGGTGCAGCGAGCTCTTTCCCTTCCTCCTCCGTTTCCTGTGCTAATTGAATAAGACTGTTAGACTAGACCTCAGCGGATGGGAAAAGACACGGCCACCACCTGAGTTAGAATGAAAACCAAATTCACTTCCTGTCTCGAGGTGTTAACCCTTATAGTGCACCTTCCGGATCAAAAGCAAAGTTTGCAGGGCTGGAGAGATACTCAGCCGTTGAGACCAAGAACTACCCTGGCAAGGACCAGAGTTCACTTCTCAGCACCAGAGAGTCCCACAGTCTCTTCTGGCCTCCACAGACAACTGCACTCATGTGCACATACCCACCCACAGATACACGGGCGTACCCACAATTAAAAGTGAAAACCACAGCAGTGCTGGTGGCGCACACCTTCAACCCCAGCACTTGGGAGGCAGGGTCAGGCAGATCTCGGTGAGTTCAAGGCCAGCCTGGTCTACATAGTGAGTTTCAGGACAGCCAGAGCAGCACAGAGAAACCCTATCTCAAAATAAATAAATAAATAAATAAAAACAACTAAACAAACAAAAAAGTAAAGAAAGAAAGGGTAAAGTTCGCCTAGTTCAGACACTTCGGTTGGAGTGGTGATCTCTTTCTGACATCCTCAACAGTCTTTCTGGGAAGGTTGGAACTTCAAGTGAGGAAGACCCTGGGAAATTTGCATGGAGGCAGTACCGAGCCCCCTGCCTCCTGTGAAGCACAGCTGTTCCTATGGGATGGGAGGTTGCTTTGGTTACACTAATCAACGTTTTGAACCACAACATGACTCCAGGGGCTTTCCAAAGGAGCTTCCATCTCTGCTCCCTGTCTTTCCCTGGAAGTGCCCCTCCCGTGAGCACCTGTGCTCCACACAGGAGGAGCTCATATTCCCCAGGGGGTTCTGGCTCAGGCACAGGGCCGGGAGGTGGGGACCCACGTCTCTGCTGAGTGCTACTCTAATCAGAAGTAAGAAGCTGGGCCCAGGACAAGGGTTGGAGCCCGACTGCAGGGACCCTGGAGCTGGATGGAGAGGTCAGGACCCCGAGGGTGGGATCAGAACTCCAATCACACTTGCACTTAAGTCACCTGGAGAGGAGAAAGTAGAGTAAGCCAAACTCCTTGTAATTCCCGATACAGACGGAGCTGAGACAGGAGGGTTGAAGTTCAAGGCCTGCCTAGGCTACACACTGGGTCAAGCCTGCTGTGGGCCATTTATGAAACTCTGTCTCAAAACAAAATTGTTGTTGTTTTTTTTTTTTTGAGATAGGGTCTCTTTACACAGTCCTGGCTGTCCTGGAACTCCCTCTGTACACTAGGCTACCTTGAACTCCCAGAGATCCCCCTGTCCCTGTCCCCAAGAGCTGCGATTAAAGATGCCTAGCTGCATTTTTCTATCTTTCTAGTGTTCTGTAATGAAAGGAAAAGAACAAACTTTGTCTATTTGTAAGTATTTCGGCAGGAAGTTTGGCTTGGCATGAGGAAGACACCCCCCCCCCCCCCGGGTGGGGAGTGAAAAGGGTCCCCAGGGCATAGGTCCTGCCACCCTTCTGCCCTCTATATGGACAGACTTCCCAGGGCCCAGAGAGTGGACAGTCGCTCAGAAACTGGAGTGGCAGGTTGATCTCCGCCCCAGCGTGAGACTCCTAAAACAGACCTACGCTCCTAAAATCAATCTGTGTTTCTGTGTTAATAATCCTATTATCCCCGAACCTGTTTGGTGTCTCCTGACCCTCAGGGGCTGAAGCTGTGAAGCGCCTGTCTAGAGGAGCTCTCAGCCTCTGTTCTGGTTCCTCTGAGCAGACAGGGCTGCAGCGGGCCCTCCGATTCCTGGAGTGGCAACTCCGTCACCACGCTCACCCCTCTTCCTAGGCTGAAGAAGCTTTTCATTGTTTTCACGGCCTCTTGCCAATAAAAGTGCGTTGCTGCCGGGTGGTGATGGCTCAGGGCTTTAATCCCAGCACTCGGGAGGCAGAGGCAGATGGATCTCTGTGAGTTCGAGGCCAGCCTGGGCTACAGAGCGAGTTCCAGGACAGCCAGCCCTGCACAGAGAAACCCTGTCTTGAAAAATCAAAATAGTAATAGTAATAAATAATAATAATAATAATAATAATAATAATTGCATTGCCACACCACCTTTCTCCAAGTGTCCCAGGTGAGACTTCTGTCTCCTTCTGAACTCATCCTCTGTGTCCCTGCACTGCGCTGCTATCCGGAGATTTACCACAGCGCCACACGTTCAGGCAGCTCAGGCAGCAGAAGTGTGCACTTGGTGCAAAGCCCTGGGAAATACTGAGCTGGACAGGAAAAACTGCCCGTTCCTGAGGAACTTGTGAAAACAAAGACCCAGTGATCAAATATATAAAGCAACGGCAAGACAGTAGGAGTGAATAAATGTGAAGAAATGCTTCCAGTGGCGGAGTCCAGCGCGTTCTTGTTGAAAGTGTCTTATGTTACACTTCTCTGGTGATGTGTCTCTCTCCCTTTGCTTGGCAAGTACTGTGTCTTTAAATATTTTCTTTGAGACTTTCACACCTACATACAATGTATTTTGATGGAATTCATCGCCTTCCCCCAGATCGCCCCAGCCTCAACTTCGTGTTCTCAATCTCTCTCTCTTCCTCTTTCCCTCCTCCTCCCCCTGCTCTCACCCACCAGGTCCGATTTGTGTTGTCCATATACACACAGGGGTGGGGCCAGCCACTGGAACGGACCTATCAGGGGCCACACTCTTAAAGAAAACTGATTCTCCCTGCGTGGAAGCCATCAACTGGCCTTTGCTTTTCAGCCAGGGGTAGGTAAGCCTTGGCTGGTAAGCCTCTCCCCTCTCTCTGTTGGAATGTGTCCTGGCTCCTTCTTGTGCAGCAGACACACTTACTGTGAGTTCACAAGTGCACCACCCACTCACTCGTGTGCAAAGAGCACTATTTCCATCCGGTTCTCCCTGAAGTCTGACTCTAACAATCTTTCTGCCCTCCCTGCCATGCTGGTCCCAGAGCCTTGGGGAAAGGGGCTGTGGTCCAGATGTCACATCTGTGGCTGATCCCTCCGCTGACACTTAATCGCTGCACTCTGACCCAGCTGTGAGTTTCTGGGTTAACTGCCAGAGGCTTTGTGGTGTTATACCTGTCCTCTGAGGCAGCGCAGAATTTGGCACACGGAGACAGCCCAGCGGGTTTGTACTGCTGAGAGAATGGGCTGAGCATGGTGGTACATGCCTGTCATCCCAGTACTGGGCTATGAGACTCCATCTGGAACAGAAAAGGAAAGAGAGAAAGTGAGGGAAAGAGAGGGGCTGGAGAGATGCCTCAGCAGTTAAGAATATTGGCTCTCTTCCAGAGGTTCAGAGTTCAATTCCCAGCACCCACAACCTTCTGGTCCATAGTGGGATCTGATGCCTTCTTGTGTTTTTTTTGCAGACAAACATGCAAAGCACTCATATAGGTAAAATATACATATTTTATTTATACATAAATACATAAATCTTTAGGTGGGTGTAGTGGTGCATGCCTTTTGTCCCAGCACTCCAGGGACAGAGGTAGGCAGATCTCTGAATTTGAGGCCAGCCTGGTCTACATAGAGAGTTCCAGAACAGCCAGGGCTACACAGAGAGGTCCTGTCTCAAAAAGAAACAAAGAAAAATCGTGAGCATGACTAGGTGTGGAGGCACATGCTTGCAATTCCATCATTCCGAAGACTGAGGCAGGAGGATCAGTAGGAGTTCAAGGCCAGCTTGAGGAATACAGAGAGTCTCTGCATCTGGGTGTGTTGGTACATGCCTGTAATTCCAGCACTTGGGAGGCTGAAGTCAGATCAGAGTTCAAGATCAGCTTGAACTACATGACGGAAGGGAGAAGGGAGTGGGGGTTAGACTGACCGAAAGGCCGTCAATAGAGGTGGCTGTCAACCACCCTCGGCACTGTTAGAACACGAGGAGTCCTAGGCACAGATCCAGACAGCCCTGTCACCTAAGAATGGATAGAGGACCAGAGAGGTTAAGGAGTGTACTCTACTGCACAGTAAGTCACAAGGCAGAATGGTCTGAGAACCCAGCACAGCAGTGGAGTGCAGAGGCAGAGAGCAGAGACCTGACCTTGCCTTTGCCGTCGGCCTAGTGTGTGACCCAGGGCGCTTTCCCAGCTCTCAAATCCCCAGTCTGCCTACTGTGTGACCAGGGCAGTTTCCCAGCTCTCAAATCCAGAAAATGTGAACAACAGCGCCAGATTCATTGGGTTGTGGTGAGGATGAGACTGAGATAAAGTTTTCTAAGGGCTTGGCTAGGAGGTGGGATAAGGAAGGGGTCGTGGTTGTTGATCAGCACTGGGCACCAGGATTTGCTGTGACTGACTGGGCTCCTCCTGGGTATAAGCTGGGAAAGAGGAGCAAGGGTCAGGGGCACCTGACTTCAGGAGAGGAAGGGAATGGTGTGAGGATATATTTTCTGTACAGCTCCAAATTTCTACCCATTTCCTGACTTCTCCTTTAAAAGAATTTTAATCCCAGCACTAGGGAGGCAGAGGCGGGTGGATTTCTGTGAGTTTCAGGCCAATCAGAGTTCCAGGATGGGCAGAGGTATACAATGGAGAGACCCTGTCTCAAAAAACGAAACAAGGCAACTACACATGCAATTTTTTTTTTGTTTGTTTTTGTTTTTTTGAGACAGGGGTTCTCTGTGTAGCTTTGGAGCCTGTCCTGGAACTCACTCTGTAGCCCAGGCTGGACTCGAACTCACAGAGATCCACCTGGCTCTGCCTCCCGAGTGCTGGGGTTAAAGGTGTGCACCACCACCGCCCGACACATGCACTTTTAAAGTCTTACTGGAGCTTACTGCAGTGTCTATGGAAAATTTGACTCGATCTCTCAAATTTGCTGGTCAAAACCCAGCCTTGAACAAAACATCACACTCACTGGGGGCCCCTGGGGAGGGGAGGCGAAATGGCTAAGATGTTATTACCACGTCTTGAGGCTGGGCCGTGGCTGCATGGGATTCATTTTTAATCATTTGATTTCGCTTTTACATAGTTTTCCTGTGGTGGAAGCTCCAAGGCAGGGGCCTCCCAGGTCAGCTGGCCTGCAACCTCAGCTGCCTCCTCCACACTGGTCCCGTTCTACCCCCTCTCAATGCTCTCATTTTGTTACTGTGAGCTGACCAAGTTCTCACTTGATGTGGCGTTTGGGCTTATAGCGTGACAGGAGGACATTTCAGGATCACATGTGGTGTTCGCTGTTCTCAGCAGTTCCTGATTCTTTCTGTTTTGATTTTTTTTTTTTTTTTTTGAGACAGTGTTTGTGTAGCCCTGGCCGTCCTGGAACTCACTCTGTAGACCAGGCTAGCCTCGAACTCACAGAGATCCGCCTGCCTCTGCCTCCCGAGTGCTGGGATTAAAGGCGTGCGTCACCATGCCTGACTAAGCCATCTCTCTCTAGCCCAGACTACAGGTGAAAATTACTACCATCCATTTTAGCTTTGAAGTCAATAGAAGAGACGCTGAATTAGAAAGAAGGAATTGCTACCTGTCATCTTGTTGTTCCTAAAAGGCACTGAACTTTAAAAATAAGTACGCAGGGCTGGAGAAAAAGCGCAATGGTTTAGAGCACTCACTGTTCTCTTAGAGGACCTGGGTTCAAATCCCAGCAACGGCATGGTGGCTCACAGCTGGGTGTTACTTTGGGGATCCATCCCCCTCTTCTGGCCTCTGCGAGTGCAAGGTTCACAGATGACGCATATACTTACATGCAGGCGAAAACGCTCATACATAGAAAACAAAGTTTCAAAATCTAAAGACACAAAACAAACTTTTAAAATATGTATGCAAAATCATTTGGGTTGGAGGCATTAGGGTTTTGTTTTACTTTTGACTAGTCCTTTCTTCCCTTTGTTTCTCTCTCTCTCTCTTTCTGTCTCTTTTTTCTAAGACAGGGTTTCTATGTTTAACAACCCTGGCTGTCCTGGAACCCATTGTAGACTAGGCTGTCCTGGAACTCACTCTGTAGACCAGGCTGTCCTCATACTCACAGAGATCTGCCAGCCTCTGCCTCCTGAGTGCTGGGATTAAAGGTGTGCACCACCATCGCCCAGTGACTAGTCATTTCTTTTTCTTTTTTCTTTCTTTTTTTTTTTTTTTTTTTGGTTTTTCGAGACAGGGTTTCTCTGTGTAGTTTTGCGCCTTTCCTGGAACTTACTTGGCAGACCAGGCTGACTAGTCATTTCTTAACGAGCATAACTTTAAATTTTCAGACACAGATGTCCAAAAGTCAGAATACCACATCAATATTAAAGAAATTATACAAACCCTGTATGTGTGTTTGATTTGTGTGTGTGTGTATGTATACCCCACAAACAAAACAGAAAATCTAGGACCGCCTTCGGGGATTCTGTGGACAGTCAACGGGGTAGGAGTGTGAGGAAGCTGCTGTGAAATCCCTGTCTGAGGGAAGCCCGCCATGGTGAAGAAATGGGCCCAGCCACTGTATTTTCTTTGTGGTTCTTTTTTATTACTGGCCAGGCTAAGAACAGCTGTGTGTGGGCAGAGCCAGGCAAGAAACAGGAGGGATGTTAACGCCTCCCCAGCTCCGGCCTCAGCCTCCCCACTGCGTCCAGCTCCTTCCTCTCTCCCTCACCACAGCCACAGAGAAGCCAGGCCTCCAACGGCTCCACCCATCTTCACAGGTTCAATTCTGGAGGTCTGGCAGTTTTGAAGCCCACAAGATTCTGTAGGGACCACTCTGCAAGCCTCTTACTTCTGCTTCTCTCTCTCTCTCTCTCTCTCTCTCTCTCTCTCTCTCTCTCTCTCTCTCTCTCTCTCTCTTTAGGGGGAGGAAGATGTGTGTGTGTGTGTGTGTGTGTGTGTGTGTGTGTGTGTGTGTGTGTGTGTGTGGTGTGCACATGTGGATGCATGTTCATTCACGTGAGAGAGAGGGAGATTGAAGTATCCACGATCACTTTCTGTCTTATGTATCTTTTATTACATTTACTTGTGTGTGTGTGTGTGTGTGTGTGTGTGTGTGTGTGTGTGTGTGTGTGTGGTGTGCGGGGAACACAAGCATGACTCAGTGCACGTGTAGAGAAGAAAAAGACATCTTGCGGGAGCTGATTCTTTGCTTCCATTCTGTGAATCCCAGGGATCAAATTCAGGTCCTCAGGGTTGGCAGCGAGTGCCTTTACCCGCTAGCCATCTTTCTAGCCTTCTATATATTGAGGCAGGCAGGGTCTCTCCCTTGAACTCGGAGCTCAGGGGTTTTACTAGTCTAGCTGGTAAGCTTGCCCCAGGAATCACATCTCTACCTTGCAGGCGGACAGCTGTGCTCATCCGGGCATTTACATGAATATTGGGGATCTGAAGTCAGGTCCTCATGTGTACGTGGCAGCAAGTGGCTTACCACTTACCCAGTCCCTCGTTCTTCTTTATAAATCCCAGATCCAACCACAACGGCCAGCAAGTTATTGTAAATAAAAGAAAAACAAAACAAAAACGGTGCAGGTGGTACCCCACGCCTGTAACCCCAGCACTCGGGAGGGCGAGGCAGGCAGAGAGATGAGTTTAAGGCACTCAGGACTTTTTGAGGAGTTCCAGACTGACACGGGGACATAGAGACCCTGCATAACGGGAGAGGGGAGAAAAAGAAGTCTATTCCTGTGGACAGACGTGCTTTACGAGGCAGAAGGCACATGGATATTACTGTTCCACTTGACAGAGAAGTTAGGGGCCCACGGTCACGGATGGAGGGGCTAATAATGGCTGTCTCCTTCCACCAGAGGCTTGAAGCAAGGCACAGGGTTTACCTAGAGAGGGGAAAGAGGCCAGACAGGAAAAGGAGACCGAGGAGGGAGAGGAACGAAATCGGAGGGTGGATGTGTCTAAAGCGTGGGCGCAGAGCGACAGCAGAACAGGAAAGAGAGCCGCTGCATAGATGTAGGTGACAGACAGGGTGTAGAGCAGGAGGGTGGAGCCGACTGACGCTAGGTGACTTGACTGAACCCAGTAAGTCAAGGTTCTAGAGAAGGCGGCTGAGAGGCGGGTAGGTCACAAACCCCATTTCTGGGGAACAGGTGTGTGGGACGAGGGAAGCGGACACCAGAAACAGCTGCGTTTGCTGTCTCTCGTGGGGTCAGATCTCGGAGCCCGAAGTCCCCGTGGCAAACTCAGCCTCTGCTGACTACGGCCTTTGCCCCAAAGCCTCCTCCCCACTTGTGTGTTTAGGCAGCCGTTCTGCATTTTTAGAACAGTTTTTAACTTGTAGGCTGTACCTGCCGAACCAGAATGTCTGGCCAAGCCCTGTTATGCAATATCCCCAGGCCTCCGGGTGCCAAGGGCTGCCGCAACTCTGGTCCAAGGTGTGGGCTGCGGGTAAGGGGTAGCCAAGGAGGGCAGAGGTAAAGGGAGTGAGTTCCCTTCCCTCCTGGGAGCACCAGACCCCATCTCTGAGGAGCATGAGAGAGACAGGCCAGGTTTGCTTCCTCCATCCAGAAGCCCTTAGGGTCATCCATTCCTGTTCAGGTTTGGGGATTCCTGGAGGATTTGGGCCAGATCTGGGAAAGAGGCGCCTGATGCAGGATGGGCAAAGCAAGAGCTCATTCCCCTGCAGGTGTGAAGTTTCCTCCTGTGCCTCTACTTAAAGATCATAGCAGGTGAACTTCTGCCCTGAGGAAGACCGGGGCCACATGACTTCTAGGAGACCCTGTCCAGCCTATGACTCATGGTGTGCCAGGAAGGTCTCAGACCAAGACCCAGTGGACCTAGCGTCTAAGTGCTTATTTGGAACAAGACCAAACCTCACAACGGGTTTGCAGAATTAAGAGGAGGAGGAGAGCTTATCAAAGTCCAGTTGGCCCCAAGGCAGGCCCAGGCAGAGGAGAGGAGGAAAGGGGGCCACCCCCCCACCCCCCGGGAAAGCGAAAACTTCTGACAGAAATAACCTGGAGCCTTCGGAAGCCCAGCAGAAGGCGTGCAAGCTGATGCTGGCAGGGACTGTGGGGAGCAGAGATCCCATCTCCTCTACGAAAACCAAGATTGAGAAGGGGCTCATTCGCCCTGTGGTCACGTACAGAGGAGAGGGCCGAGACTGCGGCATAGTTCAAGGTCTTAAGGTCTTCATGAACTTCAGAAGGGTGAGGACGGGTCTGCTTCTGGAAGAGGCTGCTGGAGTAAGTCCAAGGGAGGATTTGAGACACCCTCGGAGGGCTCTGAGGCGGCGCTGCACCTCAGAGAGCACTGCAGTGGCATGCAGAGGAACAGCACATGGCGCGGAGGTGGATCTTCTTCCTGGACCCAAAGTGGCTGTCATGTCTCCCCCTCACCTTGTTTCCCAGGCCCCCAAGATAACTGCACAGTTCTGTCTGCTGACCAAGCGCCCACCAGTCCACAGGAATCAGTCAGTGGAGTGCTTCTCCTCACAATCACCACTGGTCCTCCCGTTCTCCCATTTACCCTGACCCATCTTACAGATGCCCTTGTTGGGACCACAGAGTTACCTCCCAGTTACCTCTTGTCAATCTGTCTCTCTCCCTACTACCCTACAGCGTATCAGCCCCCGGAATTCACCTGGACATCTGCCATAGCTTCTCACGGTGTCCTCCACCTCTGCCCTTCCACTTAGCTAGCGACTAAAGAAAACTCTAACACAAGCCCAGTCCCATCCTGTCCCCCACCTGCGACCTCTCCTTAGGTCTGGAAGTCCCTCAGGAGCTGGCTTTCTCTTCATCTCTCACCCCACCCACTTCTCTATGCTCCAGACATGCTGTTCTCAGAACCCACTGAGTTTTCCTGACTCTTGTTTCTGTGATACTTCGGCTTTGGTTGAGAACTTCCCTACCAGTAAGCCCATCCGGGTCTCTACCCATCTTTCAGGCCAGCCTAGACTACAGAGCAAGACTATGGCCTCAAAACAGAAAAGAAAATCTTTTTTAACCCAAAGCTTCTTTCCATAGTTGCCTGTTTCCTTATTTTCTAAAACTAATGTTTTTTTTCCCCTGTGGTGAAATATACACATAAGATTTACTATTTTCAAAAAAGGTTTTCAAGCCAGGTGGTGGTGGTGCACACACCTTTAATCCCAGCACTTGGGAGGCAGAGCCAGGTGGATCTCTGTGAGTGCAAGGTCAGCATGGTCTACAGAGTGAGATCCAGGACAGGCAGAGCTGTGACACAGTGAAACCGTATCTAAAAAATAAATTAAAAAAAAAAAGTTTTCAATAGGCCTGGAGAAATGGTTCAGTGGCTAAGAGCACTGACTGCTCTTAGAGGACCCGGGTTCAATTCCCAGCACCCACATGGCAGCTCGCAACCATCTGTAACTCCAGTTCCAGGGAATCTGACACCATCTTCTTTCTAACCTTTGAGGCATCAGGCACACACGTGGCCCATCCACATATATGTAAGCAACACACTGGTACACATAAAATAAAAATAAATAAATCTAAATTTTTCCATTACATTTAATTTGTTTTGTGTGTTTGTGTGTGTGTGTGTGTGTGTGTGTGTGTGTGCATGGGTAGAGGTCAGAGGACAACTTGTGGGGGTTGGTTCTCTCTTTCCATCATGTGAGTCTTGGGATCTAACTCAGGTCTTCAGCCTTGGCAGCAAGTGCCTTTACCCACTGGTCCATCTCACTGGGTCCCACAAGGCAATTTTTAATTCTTTTTTTAATTGTTCTTGCTGGCCTCTACATTGCAACCTCCTTCTTTGACTTCTTCTTCTCCTCCTCTTTCTCCTCCTCTTCCTTCTTCTTTTTGGCATTGTTAGGGCCTCACACATGTTAAACAAACTCGCTACCTCTGAACCCTAGTCTAACATTTTTATGATATATACGATTCCATAGCGGTAAGTCCATTCACAATGTTACATGGTCAATCATCCCTATTTCCAAAACTTTTGAAATCCTCCCCTATTCCTGCTAACCTCTGTTCTGTTTTCATCCTCCAGGAATTTGCCTATGGGACCCATACTAGTGAAATCATAACAATATTCATCCTTTGTACCTAGATTATTTCGCTCAGCACAGTTCCAAAGGTCATACATGTTGCAGCATGTACCAGAATTGTGTTTGTGATAGCTTAATGCTATTCCATCCTCTACAGCATTTTGACTTGTTTCTACCTTTTGGTTATTCCAAGCAGTGTTCCTGCAGTCATGGCTGTTTCAAAACCTCTTCCTCTGAGGACAGATGCTTGCTAGCCTTCTCAGGCAGAAGGTGGCATGCGTGTCTTCTCGTGTGCAGCTACGACAGCCAGTACCCAGCTCTTGTCAACAACTGCCCGTTGTTGGCAGATGGGTTGTCTGTGGCCTTTGAATGACAATGGGGCCATGACTGCTCCTAGATACGGTTGAGGAGACGGTTTTTATTGTAGACATGAGGAAGAGAACAGGCAGAGGCGTCTGGAAGAGTCCGGACTGAACATGGCCAGAAGTATGGAATAGGCTAGGAGAGAGGGTTGGAGGTGGGGAGCAAGAGAAGAAGAGAAGAGAGGGGACCAGGAGAGGGAGAAGAACCAAGGGAATGAAGACCAAGGGTACCAGGAGACCAAGAGAGCCCATGGCTGAAACGGCTGGATTATGTAGGAAAAAGGAGCTGGGGAAAGAGAAGGGCAGGGCAGGGCTGGGAAGGGCAGGGCAGGGGTTTGAGAGGTTTAGGGTAGGGGGCAGAGCTAAGAGGTCTTGAGCTGAGCCAGGACTCTGTAATAGGCACCTCAGTTAGCCATTTGCCCGGGCTAGCCTGTCCCAGTCTCTTGGCACTTCCTTTTTCTAGGGTTGTACCCTCTACTTCAGTGTGGGCTGGCTCACAGGACGTGCTTAGACAACCACTAATGAGGACCTGAGACAGGTGATGCAGCAGTGATGCAGCAGGAGATTCTGCCCTGCCACGCCCTGAGACAGGTGATGCAGCAGTGATGCAGCAGGAGATTCTGCCCTGCCACGCCCCTGAGACAGGTGATGCAGCAGGAGATTCTGCCCTGCCATGCCCTGAGACAGGTGATGCAGCAGTGATGCAGCAGGAGATTCTGCCCTGCCATGCCCTGAGACAGGTGATGCAGCAGTGATGCAGCAGGAGATTCTGCCCTGCCATGCCCTGAGACAGGTGATGCAGCAGTGATGCAGCAGGAGATTCTGCCCTGCCACGCCCCTGAGACAGGTGATGCAGCAGTGATGCAGCAGGAGATTCTGCCCTGCCACGCCCCTGAGACAGGTGATGCAGCAGGAGATTCTGCCCTGCCACGCCCCTGAGACAGGTGATGCAGCAGTGATGCAGCAGGAGATTCTGCCCTGCCACGCCCTGAGACAGGTGATGCAGCAGTGATGTAGCAGGAGATTCTGCCCTGCCACGCCCTGAGACAGGTGATGCAGCAATGATGCAGCAGGAGATTCTGCCCTGCCACGCCCCTGAGACAGGTGATGCAGCAGTGATGTAGCAGGAGATTCTGCCCTGCCACGCCCTGAGACAGGTGATGCAGCAGTGATGCAGCAGGAGATTCTGCCCTGCCACGCCCCTGAGACAGGTGATGCAGCAGTGATGCAGCAGGAGATTCTGCCCTGCCACGCCCTGAGACAGGTGATGCAGCAGTGAATTCAGCAGGAGATTTTGCCCTGCCACGCCCCTGAACTGTCACAAGCACCCCTCCGATCAATCTCATGACAGAGTCTGCAGCATCCAGCGCAGATTCCTGCTTCACGCATCCATGAGGTAACAATCGCTCAGGGGCTACGGCCGTGGCCGAGTGTGCTTACCCCGTGTGCCCGCTAGTCTTAAGTCAACTTGACACACAAGCTAGAGTCATCTGAAAGGAGGGAACCTCAACTGAGAAAATGCCGCCATAAGGTCCGGCTGCACGGCATTTTCTTAAATGAAGGAGCAGCAAGCCAGTAAGCAGCACCCCTCCGTGACCTCTGCATCAGCTTCTGCCTCCTGGTCCCTTCCCTGGTTCAGTTCCTGTCCTGACTTCTTTCAATGATGGACTACAATGTGGACCTGTAAGGGAAATAAACCCTTTCCTCTCCATCTTGCTTTTTGGTCACGGTGTTTCATCACAATAGTAGAAACCATAATGAAGACACTCAGCATGCACAGGAACCCAGCCTACATCCTAAGCAAGAAAATAACAATGAAGTTGCTCTAAGCCTTTCGCTTTGGGAATGATTTATTGTACAGCAACAATCGACATGTCTCTTCCATGGGTCTCTTTGGATACTGTGACTTATTCTCCCGATCTGCTGAGGCAGCTCGCGCGGACAAGGAGAGGCTCTGATGGGGTTTAAGAAAGTTTTAAAAAGGGAGGCTCAGGGCATGGCGTGGTATTAATTCCAGCACTGGGGAGGCAGAGGCAGATGGATCTCTGTGAGGGAAAAACAGCATCCAACACCTAAGTGTGAATGTGAAGCGTTTTGTAAAAAAGATCTCCCAAAGGTTCCTCCTGGCCTGGGGTATCACTCAGTGGTGGAGTGCTTGCCTAGCATGTAGGAGGCCCTGGGCTCAATCTGGAGCACAGATGGATAGAAGGTAGATAGAGATAGATAGATAGATAGATAGATAGATAGATAGATAGATAGATAGATAGATAGATAGATGAATGATAGACAGACAGAATAGGCCAAGCATTGTGACACACACCTAGAATCTGAGCTCCTGGGAGGCTAAAGCAGAGGAACTGCTAATTCAAGGCAAGCCCAGGATTTATATCAAGACACTGTCTCAAAAAAAAATGAAGTAAATAAAAGGAATAATGTATTCTTACACGCTCATTTTTCCCCGCAGGAAGCAATAATGTGCTCTATCAAAATGACACCATTAACCAAGAGAAGAAATAGGACCCAGGCACCAAGAGCCAATAAAATGTAGAGCACTTTGAAGCTGGAACAAATGGGAAAGGCCATCTCAGGAGCCACTGTGGCTGGGGCCTGGCAAGCACCAGTCTAGACCAAACCAAACTGAAAGATTCTGGGACAATGTGTTCAGGAAGATGGAACCGAAGGACTTAAATATTTTGACTGTGGTTATACAAATGGAAGAGTGATTGGGCTTGAATTAGTAACAAACATCAGAACACTAATAAACAAGAAAAGCAAGACAGTTATTAACTTCAGAAAAACCAAAACCATTGTATAGGAAAAAGTCATTCATTCTGGGATACTCTACAACAATGGTTCTCAACCTTCCTAATGCTGCGACCCTTTTATACAGTTCCTCAAGTTGTGGTGACCCCCAACCATAAAATTATTTTGTTATATATACAGTTACTTCATAACTGTAATTTTGCTATTCTTATGAATCATAATTTAAATAGCTGATATGCAGGATATCTGACATGTGATCCCTGAGAAAGGGTCATTTGACCCCCAAAGAGTCCCACCCACAGGTTGAGAACCACTGCTTTAAAGCATAAACATTGAATATTGATTTAAGCAACATTATCACATAATTAAGGTAAGAGGAGGCAGAGACAGGAAATGCTCTGTGTAGTGGGGACAGGGAAAGCCAAAAGCCAGATCCAGTTATCCGGAGCAAAAAGTCAATAAAGTTCTGTTCTCATCACTCACATTGGCCAACTCAAAACCTGCAACTCAGTTCCAGTGGACCCAATGCACTCTTCTGGCCTCTAGAAGCACTGAACGCATGGGGTACACACACACACACACACACACACACACACACACACACACACACACACACGTGCGCGCGCTAAAACATAAATTAAAATCTACCAAATTCCACATTTAGAAGCTGTGTAATAGACGTTGACTATGACAACTCCTTCTTTGTGACTCCTCACTGGGCAGGTTGTTACCTTTGCGGGTGGGTGTGATGCCTTAGGACATCTAATTGTAAATGATAAAGATGTAACTGGTAAGAGCATAAAAGGAAATTGATAAGTGTCACGTCACAAAGAGTCAAAAGTCACGGGCGAGCCTTGATCCAGATGTGCACATAGTGTCCCCAGCTCACGTCCCCGTCTCCTGTGTGAACTGTTCCTTTGATCACAGCACCTGGGAGGCAGTTCACAGGAGCACCTTTCACTGCAGCCAGCTGCCCTCTGCAAACTTCAGGCTCCGATCCCACAGTGTAGTGATACCTATGGAAGGGTTTCTTCCTGCTGGGTACAGCCAAATGCCTGCCGTGGACAACAGCTGATCTGGTTAGGGAACACAGCACTCCAGCTCTGATCGGCTAACTCTGAGTTGTGTGCCCATCCTGGGACCCCTGAACCATTCTCTCCTAAGCATTACACAATTGGCCTGTCCCCACGGCGTCACAAAAGCCACTCAGGCTGGGCATAACAGCGCACGCCTTTGATCACAGCACCTGGGAGGCAGAGGCAGGCAGATCTCTGTGAGTTCGGAACCAGGTTGGTCTGCATAGTGAGTTCCAGGATAACCAGAGCTACACAGTGAGAGCCTGTCTCAAAAAAAAAAACAACAGAACAAAAAGGCACCCATTGTTTAAATATGTCCCACCTTCCCATAACGTCCCTGTTCCAGGGACGGAAACCTCAGTGCCCTGATTGTCCCTTGCACTACAGTTTACGGCCCCCTCACGTTCCTGCCTAGAGTTCCAGATGTGTGGCATCCAGGAGCTCCAGATGTGGCCTGACTAGCCCAGAGGCCCAGGAAATAACCTGGTTTCCATCTCCTGGGCTATGAGGCTCTGCCTTTCCCATGACTACAGCACATCCACTCAGTGTCCAGGCAGTACTTGTTGTGTGAGCTGTCACCAGGGTGAGAAGTCTTTCCTCCTGCAATCAGACAATCGGTTCTTTGAACCTAACAAAGGACTTTGCCCTTGTTCATCGGTAACTTCCAAAGTTTAGTCCACTTTGCAGCTCCAGGTGTTTTTGCATGGATTCCGACTTCGTTACTAACCTCTCTGGGTTTTACATAATTCACTAATTTGACTGGCAGGCTTTATTATTATCTCAGAGGATCATAAAATACATTAGGGTCAAAGATAAAATCCTCCGGCCCATTACCAGGTGCACATGACGCGTTGACACTAATTACTATTCCTGACTTGGATTGCCCAAGTGCCTATGAAGCAACTCTGCCAAATTAGCTTTCCCGAGTTCTCAAGTGCGTTGCCACAAAATGCATGGCCTAAGACAGCAAGAATCCATGCTCTCATTGTGCTGGCAGCCAGAAGTCCTAAGGCATTAGCAGAGCTATGCTCCAGGAATCCTCCCTTGCCTCTTCTGTTGGGGGCTGCCGGCCATCCTTGATGTTTCTCGGTTCACAGTCTCATTGCTCAACCCTTACCTCCATCTCCATATGGCTTCTGTCTTCGTTGGGTCCCAGTGCTGCTGGGTAGTTTTTTTTTGTCTTTGTTTTGTTTTTCCGGAGCTGAGGACAGAACCCAGGGCCTTGTGCTTGCTAGGCAAGCGCTCTACCACTGAGCTAAATCCCCAACCCTTTTGTTTGTTTTATTTTGTCCACATGACATAAACTAGGGTCATCTAGAAAGAAGGAACCTTAATTGAAGGATTGCCTTCATCATACTGTCTGAAGGCATGTCTGTGGGGCATTTTCTTGATTAATAAAGGGTGTGGGAGGGTCCAGCCCACTGTGGGTGGTGTCACCCCTGAGCTGGTGGTCCTTGGTTCTTTCAATAAGAAAACAGGCTGAGCAAGTCGTAATGAGTAAGCCAGTGAGCAGCGTTCCTCCATGGCCTCTGCATCAGTTCCTGTCTCCCGGTCCCTGCCTTGAGTTCCTGCCCTGACTTTCTTTACTGATAAACTATAATATAGCTATCAGATGAAATAACTCTTTCCTCCCCAGATTGCTTTTGGTGTTTATCACGGCACTAGAAAGCAAACTAAAAAGTTATCTGTGTCCGTTTTTTTTTCTTTAACAAGGATATTATTATTATTAGGGGGTGGGGAGGAGGAGCCCCAGGAGAATGGGGCAGAAGGGAGATCAAGGGTGCTGTGGTTAAGAGCTTGCTGGACCGTATACTTTGGACTAGCTTACTCCGCTGCTCGCTTCCGTCTCTCTCCTCATCTTCCTCTCTCTTAGGGTCTCACTCTGTAGACCAGGCTGGCCTGAGTCACAGAGTTCTGCCTGCCTCCGCCTCCGCCTCCGCCTCCGCCTCCTGAGCGCTCCTATTAAAGGTGTGTGCCTGCAACTACTTTTGCAACTTTTTCTTTAGCTGTAGGGTGTGGATGATAGAACTTCCTCCCTATTCACACTGTAACATCACTCTGTGAAGTATGGCTGCTGTAGGCTCTGTTGTAGACTCTTTGGGGGGTTGTAATGATGTTAATCAGAATCCCGATGTTCTCAGGGAAGGTTATTGCTTGCTTGTGAGGACCAAACCCAAGGCCTTATGCAAGGTAAATACCTACAACTGAGCTGAACACTCAACCCCTGACAGTCTGGTTCTCAATATTCCCTGACCTCATTGTTTCTGGCATCTGTAAAATGAGAAATCTGACTTGGGGAATATGGTGAATGCTCATTACATCCAGCACAGACACTGTGTGTGTAGGACACAAATCTTTCCCGCCTTCCCTTTTCCTGGGAGCCAAGAATGTTGATCCAGTGGGATCTATTCCTAGAAAACTCAAGGCGACCCCGTTCATTCCTTTTCCTTTGTGCTTTGGGAAGGGCAATGGATTTTATTTAGCGCTCATCTTTATAGACACTAAATTGCTTTTAAGAACAAAATACTGCTGCGTGTGGTGAAACACTCCTCTAATCCTAGCATTTGGGAGGCAGAGCAGGCAGATTTTTGAGTTCCAGGCCAGCCAAGGCTACAGTGAGACCCTGTCTCAAAAACAAACAAAAAGAACAAAATACTGAACAGGGCACGGTGGTGGTACATGCCGGAAATCCCAGCATTTGGAGGGGATGGAGGGAAGAGGAAGGGAGCTCAAGGTCATCTGGCTATGTAGCAAGCTTGAAACCAGCCTTAGCTACACGAGACTGTCTCAGAAAAAAAAAATCTAATTATAACTAGCCTATATATATCCTATCTATCGGGTCAATTAGTTCTTTGAAAGTCCCTCCTGTGGCTATTTTTACTGTGCTCAATTTACTCAAGCGGTAGCTGAAAAACGGGAAGTCAAACAATGACTCCACCCCTGAGCCGTAGTGTGCCCCAACCTTCTCCAAGCTCCAAGAGTTATTTAAAAACGAGCTCAACATCCATTGGAACAGGGGACCCTCCAGTCCAGTCCAGGATCCAGGGTATTCTTCCTTCCTTCCTTCCTTCCTTCCTTCCTTCCTTCCTTCCTTCCTTCCTTCCTTCGTTCCTTCCTTCGTTCCTTCCTTCTTTCCTTTCTTTCTTTCTTTCTTTCTTTCTTTCTTTCTTTTTCTTTCTGTCTGTCTGTCTGTTTTGTTTTGTTTGTTTGTTTGCTTGCTTGTTTCTTTTCAAGACAGGATTTCTCTGTGTATTCTTGGCTGTCCAGGAACTCACTCCGTAGACCAGGCTGGCCTTGAACTCGCAGAGATCCCTCTGCCTCTGCCTCTATGCTGGGGTTAAAGGCGTTCGACACCATACCTGCTCCAGGAATTTTTTAAGACCTGCCTGGACAATCTAGCAGGACTTCATCTCAAAAAACAAAACCAAACAAACAAACAACAACAACAAAACCCTGACAGATAACTCGAAAGTTTCTTTGTCTCGTGTGTGAGGAGTCTTAGTTTTTCATTTGTATCCCGATGGACTGCTTTCCTCTGAGGTTACTACTGCACATGGCGCCAAAGACTAAAGTTGAAAACAAAAGAGGGGAGGGAAAAAGAATAAAATTGCATTTGACTCTAAAGACCTCCGTTGGCTTCACTTCCAATCCTAGGTCCATTGACAGAATAGCTCCCGTGGTCACAGTGAATGAGGGAGACTTTACAAAAATAAGAGAGAAACTCAAAGGAAGCAGAGACAAAGACCGAAGGGGCGGCACTTCGAAGTCACTTTCCTTGTGAGGCCGGGACCGGAGACTCACTCAGGTTACGTCTTCCGTAGATTCAAGGGGAGGGGCTTCCCTTTCTTTTCTCTTTTACTATAATTATTAACACGTTAGTTGCGTAATTAATGGTTTTCCTTTCTTTCTTTTTCTTTTCTTTTTTCTTTCTTTTTCTTGTCTATTTTTGTGAGACAGGGTTTCTCTGTGTTGCCCTGGCTATCCTGGAACTCACTCTGTAGACCAGGCTGGCCTCGAACTTGGAGATCTGCCGGCCTCCGCCTCCCGAGTGCTGGGATCAAAGGTGTGAATTTTATTTTCATTCCAACTGGAAGAGACTGGGTTGAGAACGGTGGCTTTTGTCTCTCTCATCTTGATGTCTCTGA
Source organism: Peromyscus californicus insignis (assembly GCF_007827085.1). Lineage (NCBI taxonomy): Eukaryota > Metazoa > Chordata > Mammalia > Rodentia > Cricetidae > Peromyscus > Peromyscus californicus. Next base: position 15,084,106 of record NW_026294458.1, on the reverse strand, counting down.
GAGTGGGATCATAGTGTCACTTGGGTTTGACTTTTACCCTGGCTGACTCCATTTTGACTTTCAGCCCACTTTGCTGAGGTCACAAGCAGGAGCATCGTCTACAACACCAGCCTCCTTTAACAATGGATTTGCTGTGTATGCCCAGCCTTAAAGGAATATAGACCTTTCTGTTCCTTTATTTGCACACAAGCCTACACAAAGCATGTTGTGTTGTTCTTGTGTGAGTGCCTTTACCTCAACAGCCTCATGCACCACATGTAAATTTTTATTCATGCCCCCTCACCCACCATCAAACATTTGGTTTGCCTGTTTGTTCCTGGATCCCACCACTGAACACGCCGTGCATGGTTTCTGCTTCCCTTTTTTATGACCTTGACCCTAGCTCCTTCTCACATGCTTCTCAGAGACCAGCTCTGCTGAGGGGTCAGGAAAGCGAGTCCTGGGCTGGCACACTCACAAATCATAAGGAGCTCTCACTTTGAAGCCGGGCCACCCACAGACCCTCACAGTCTGGATTCAAGATCAAGGACTCTCCTACCCCCCTAAAGCCTGAGGGACAGGAAGGGTCCCACAGAGCCCAGGACCTTGCTGAAGCCACAATTCTACCCTGCTGGGCAAGCTCTACTCAGTTCTGCTGGCCAGGGGGGCCTATGGGTAATAGAAGATAAAAAGAGAAGTAAAATAAACACAACAAATAGGCCAAAGGCTCTGAATAAAGAACAAAGGGGCCACACCACAGATACAAATATATAAAGAGATTAAGCCCTTGGGGCTGAGCCTTGATCTAAAATTAGGACTCTTCAGGAACAGGGTCTGAAGCTGGAGGCAGGGACAGTCCCTAGGAGAGCTCTCTTCCTGCAGGATTGCCTCCTTCCTGCTTGGTGGCCCGGCCCCAGAGTCCTTGCTAGGGACTCCCTCAGAGGACTCGGAGAGCCTGCGTTTCTGACTCAGTGGCTTTACATTTGAATCTTCAGAGCAAAAACACTTTCACTCCTTAGGGAGAAAGGAGTTGGCACCACACTGGTGTGCCTGTGTGTTTCTGTGGTGTGACTATCCCTGCCCTGCCCTGATATTAAGTTACCAATGGTTTTCTGCCTGGCTTGTAAGTTAATTCATTCAGTATTCAGGAAATGGCATCACATTTTAGAAACTCTTTGTGGCCTTCCCCGTTTCCTAAGAATTTATGGTAATTACTATGACTACTGAAAATCAGAGCTGATCAAAATTCCCTTATTTATTGCTAAACAGTTTCCTAAGCCATTTCCCCCAAATCTTCAAAAAAATTGTGTGTGTGTGTGTGTGTGTGTGTGTGTGTGTGTGTGTGTGTGTGTGTGTGAAGTTTGCAAGAATGTTTTAATGGGGCTGGAGAGATGGCTCAGCAGTCAAGAACACTGGCTGCTCTTCCAGAGGACCCGGGTTCAATTCTCAGCACCCACATGGCAGCTTACAACTGTCTGTAACTCCAGTTCCTGGAGACCCAACACCCAGGGCAAAACACCAATTCACATGAAATAAAAATAAATAAATTTTAAAAAAAGAATGTTTTAGTATGTTTGATGTGATATGCCAGAGCCTCCCCCAACCCCTAGAAAGTATCTTTGGGACCTACAGAAAGAACATAAGAACATTAGAAGAAAGCCCCACCCTGGGGAGTCTCACGAGAAAGGCACGCACTAATTGCAGATGACCCAGTCTGCGGGATCCTTAGAAGTTCACTGGTCATGTTCACAGGGAAGGAAAGGACCTAACTGTAAACCCACTCACTTGCTCATTGTCACAGGCCAGTTTTCAGCTTGGAGCGCGTGCATGCTGTTAGAGACGTCTCTGACTCAGGGCCCTGTGCGTGCCAAGCAAATGCCCACCTCTAAGCTACTCCTCAGTGCCTCAGATTCTTTCCAAAGCGCCTTTCAAAGACTCACTCTGGTACCTTGGCAGGTGAGGCACCCTTCCCCTCTCCTCTCTCTGGCCCCGCAGGTGCTGACCTGTGACCACAGACTGATCCTCCTCAGAGGACGTGGCATCGTGGATTGGGGAAGGCTTCTGATACCCCAGCATAAAGTCTTAATTACTCCATTGCCCTGCCAGCCCAGCAAGGCTGCCCAGGACAGGAAAAGTAGAAACCAGGAAAGCTTTTAGAACAGTGTGGCCATGTCAGGAGACTGGGGAGTCACATGGGGGTAATTGAGGATCACAGCTGCTGGCACACATTGGGGGCCCCTGCAACCCTAGGGTGATCCTGTTTACATAACCTGTGCATTGGGCAGGCAGGTATTAGCCTCTGTGGAGGATGCTTCCCACAGGAAAGAGGCCACTACCTCACCCACCACAAAAATCATCACCTACACCGGGTCTCTATTTGACCAGCACATGTTTTTAGGGGGCTTCTTTAGAGCTGGCATCATTCAGTGGTAAAGCCACAGGAGCCCCTAATCCAGAGAAGATGACACTTGTCACCAGTCCTTCACTGGGGATGGTTTAAGGACACTCTCCAGGGGTCGACGGCTCCTCAGCCAGCCCAAGTGCAGTGTTGCTTTAGGAATGAGCCTGAGGAGAAGAAGGCACAGGATCCCCACAAGTACCAAGTACTGTGGCCAACCCTGCCCTGCTGGAGGTGGGGCTGGGGCAAGTGTCCCAAAATAGCCCTCTGGTGGCCTGGGAGCCCTGCCTCAGAGGTCAGATTTGGAACTGAGAATCCCCGAGGGACTCTGTTCTCATACTCTCCATGGCATGTCCTCTCAGGCAGGCCATCTGGATGCCCTGGGAAGAAGATATAGGCTCTCAGTGTACCAGGACAGAGGAGGGCCTGGTCCCTGTGGCAACCTCTTCTGCTCTGAGATCATATGTAAATTAAGAGCACTCTGGCTGGCATGGGTGGCTGAAGTGGGCCGGCAGGAGTGCAGCAGGATTCTGGACTTCAGCTGTTCACCCACTGAGCAGAGAAGCGTCAAAATCATGGGCCAGGCCGGGCGGGCGGCGGTGGTGGCACACGTCTTTAATCCCAGCACTCGGGAGGCAGAGCCAGGCGGATCTCTGTGAGTTCGAGGCCAGCCTGAGCTACAGAGCGAGAGCCAGGACAGGCACTAAAGCTACACAGAGAAACCCTGTCTCAAACAACAACAACAACAACAAAAATATCATGGGTCACGTCTGTACCCAAGACCAGAAGTGTTCTTTAAGTGTGTGATGAGTAGTTGGTGGGGTGTTTTGTGTGTGTGTGTGTGTGTGTGCGTGTGTGTGTGTGTGTGTGTGTGTGTGTGTGTGTTGTGGGGGGGCGCATCTCTGTGCTGCTTGTTGATGTGGGGGATGGTCACTGGGTTAGTGTGCATGAATAGAAGGTGGTTTTTCTTGGAGGGAATTGAGCAAAGGAAATGGGAAGTTGAGGTCAGAATGGAGGAGGAAACTGAAAAATAGGGTAACCTGTGGGTGCAGTGAGACTACAGGGAACTAAAAGGTCTGAGTGAGGGCAGGAGAGAAGGTAAGTCTCCTCAGGGCTGAAGGACACCCCACCCTTCTGTAGAGTGAAAGCAGAAGGAAGTGCTCGCCCAGGGAATGAGTACAGTTGAGAGCAACAGAAAACCTGACTGCAGGTGCTAGAGCCAACAGTGGTTCGTCCTCCCACTCAATGAGGCTGGTGGCGGGTGGGGCCGAGAGGGGCGGGGCCGAGGAGGGTGGGGCCGAGAGGGGCGGGGCCGAGAGGGGCGGGGCCGAGGAGAGGGTTGCTGAAGGGGCGGGGCTGAGGAGGGTGGGGCCGAGGAGGGAGGGGCCGAGGAGGGCAGGGCTGGTACTCAGCCTAGTGTTCCTGGATTCTCCGGCTTTCCCAGTGGGACTGTGGCTGTTGCCATTCCCCAAAGCAGGAACCTTTCAAAAATACTAGGAGAAGGCAGCCAGTCCCATGAGTGTGCCTTCCATGTCAGTCCTGCTGGCTAGGATGGTCACATGGTACCTTCAACAACACGGTGGGCTGGTGACCTAGGGTTGCCATAATTCCCGGCATGGCCTGGGTGACCCACTCTGTCATCTGCAGCAAAACTAGAGTTCTGGTTTTTGTTTTAATATTAAAAAATACATGTATGAATATTTGTGTGTGTATATACACCACCAGTGTGCAGTGTCCCAAGGGGCCAGAAGAGGGTCTCGGATCCCCTGGAACTGGAGTTACAGATCTTGCGAACAACCAGCATGCAGGTGCTGGGAACCAAACCCAGGTCCTCTGTGAGAGCTGCAAGTGCCAGCTCCCCAGCTCCAGAGTTCCGTTCTTACGGAATTCAGGGAAGCAAGTGTTGAGAAAGCCATGGAGCCTCTGAAGTGAGCTCCTGGGTATGGGCATTGCTGGTAATGCTAAGTTTAAAGACAGTATCCCAGAGTTGAGCTGAAAGAGCCTCTAGAAATCTAAGAAGCCTCACTTGGACGACGGCTGTGCAAGACCCCAAGGTCATCGTCCTGGCCCCTTAATGCTGTCCTTCGGCTATTGTTAGACAACAAGCAGGACAGGCCTCTTTGGAGATAAAGTTTATGTCAATGCATTATCAAAATCCTTTCTGTTATTTTCAGCTAAATCTTGATACAAGCAGAGGCCAGAAGATAGTGTCGGATTCTCTGGAGCTAAAATTACAGGCAGTTGTAGCTGCCCAACATGGATACTGGGAACCAAACTTGGACTCTCTGGAAGAGCAGCAAGTGCGCTTAAACTCTGAGCCACCCCTCCAATCCCTCTAATGTATATTTTATGCAAAAACATTTTTTAAGTCTCAACTGTGATCTTAATCTCTTTGGCTGCTTCATATAGGAGGCTGATCCAGGCCTCTTTATTCAGTGACTCATCCCTGGCCCTTCCCCAAGTCCAAAACAACATGAGGAGCCCTTTGGAGTCAGTCACATGAAAATCCCCATCCTACTTGGCAGTAGAAGGCCCTGAATGTGGTAGGATGCTCTCTAAGCCTCCCAAACAGGGGTAATGGTTGTAAGGTTATCACAGGAGATCACTGTAGAGTGCCAAGAGGCAGGCAGTACTCAACAAGACAGCGCTTTCCTGGAGATGGAGCTGTGTAGTTCAGTCAAAGGGAAGCCACGATCGTGTTAGTTCACATTGACTTTCCTGATGAAATCCTGCTTACAGCCAGGACTCATCATTTCATCTTCCTTTGCACTGAAAATATGATTGGTATGGAGTCTTCAGCAGTTGCTTCATCTGACAGTGAGTATCTACCAAGTGCCAGGCGCCCTGGGGTCTGCTCCCCGTCCTTTGGGAGCTCACAGTCTAACTATATGTGATGGATGGAATGAGAACGGCTCCTATAGGCTCATACATTTCAATGCTTGGTCCCCAGTTGGTGGAACTGTTTGGGGAGGATTAGGAGGTGTGTTACTGGGGGGTGTGTTTTGAGTTTTCAAAAGTCCCCAAATGTTCCCAGTTAGCGCTTTCTGCTTCCTACTTGCAGAAAGGATATAAGTTCTCAGCTCCTGATCCAGCGCTATGCCTGCCTGCCCACCCCATGCTGCCTGACATTGTTGATAATCGACGCACCCTCTGAAGCTATAAGCCCCCAATAAACTCTCCTATGCTTTAATCATGATGTTTTGTCATAACAGTAGAAAAGTAGCTAAGACACTGTGAATGGCAAAGGTATGCAAATAAGCCAGTCTCCAATTTCTGAACATTTAGGTTGATTAAAATTTCTTGATTTTTTTTTTTTTATAGATGGTCGTGAGCCACCATGTGGTTGCTGGGAATTGAACTCAGAACCTTTGGAAGAGCAGCCAGTGCTCTTAACCTCCAAGCCATCTCTCCAGCCCGATTTTTTTTTTTTAACAACATACACATCTTTATGTCACACTTTCATCCATGTAATTTCCTTATCCTTAGAGTGGCTTTCAGACTCTCTGGAATGGTACCTCTGTGTGCTACCCCAATGGCCCAGTTCTGTCTTCAAAGCCACATGTCATCCAGCTCTCTGTTCCTTCCAGGGTTTGGAAGGCCCCGGATTTTCTCTTCCCTGACTTTGTTTTTGATTCCTGCAGGTGCTGGCAAGCTAACTCCAGTTGAAGAAAAGTAAAACAGGAACCCATGTATTCACTGGTTAGTTTTGTTGTAGGCTCAAAGGAAATCTTTCTAAACAATTGAAAATCTCTGTGCCTGGAAGGGACTTACAGACTGTCTCCTGCAACCCTTACACTTCATGAAGCCAGAAAATGAAGTCTCAGAGCCCCAAAGAGTGACATATTCCCTTATCTGGTTGGACAGGTGTTGCAGAAATTGAACTTGGTCTGTCACCCCAGGGACTGAGTTGCTGAGGTCACAAATTCTCCAGTTCACTGTACCACACCCCAGGTTCCAGAACAGCTGTGGGGTCAGGTGGGGACACGTCTGGACACAGACTCAGTGACAACTGCCCCACTGGTCCTCACACTCGGGGAGCCAGGAGCATTCTCCCTAAGGCAATGGCTCTGGCTGCTCTCCCAAGGTCAACTCAGAAATGCAAGACTCAGCCTGGCAGACTGTGAGCACTCTGGAGATCTGCACTTGCCCAGAGGGCCAGGAGAGACTCCGCCTCCGTATGTGAAAGAAATGGAGTGGGAAGGGAGACAGAAGACACCATGCCTTCACTGAGCACCTACTACTGTGTGCAAACTGATGGCCAGCACCCAAGGGCCCAGATCATAACTTCAGGAAGGAGGCAGCAGCCATGAGGGGAGGGAACAGTGTGGTAGGGTTGGGGACATAGGTGCCACTCCACAATGATCCACACTTTCTGTATGAACCTGGGTGAGCCACCAGCCCCTCAGAAGTCGATGGTTTTCACGGGAAGATGGCCCTCACCTCTCTCCAGTTTTTCTCCAACTCCCCCTTCCCCGATAGCAAACTCCAACAACCTGTCCACACTTGCCCCAATCTTTTTATGTTTCTGTTTTTAAAAGTTAGCACTTTTTTTTTTAACTTCAGAATGGTAGTCCAGCTTTATTGTTAGTGATCATATCACTTCAGGTCTCACCACTTTACATTAGACAAGCAATAACAGGGATAACACATGGCAGATGATAACTCTCCTTGTCACAGCATTTATTGGGTGTCTATAATTCCTTGATTAGGTATTTGAGATAGAGGGACACTATGAATTGAGAAACAAAAATTCAGGAGAGTTCTTCAGTTATGATGGATGGAAAATCAATACAAAAGGTCAAGGAGAGACTAGCAATAACCATAGCACCTAGCAAAATAATCTTGATTTAAGTTTTTTGGTATAGAATAAATATATGTGCAATGAGGATACTATGATTTTTTTCTTTTTTTTTTTTTACATGCATACTTCACCAAAAGAGTAGAATTTAAGTTAGCACTTATTACAAATTGCTTCTTAAATAAAAATAGCAACGGCAGTCGGGTGATGGTGGCAGACGCCTTTAATCCCAGCAGGAGGCAGAGGCAGGCTGATCTCTGGGAGTTCAGGGCCAGCCTGGTCCATAGAGCAAGTTCCAGGATGGCCAGGGCTACACAGAGAAATCCTGTTTCAAAAAACAAGCAAACAAACAACAACAACAACACAAATCTGAGAATAGAGGTACGTGCCTGTAACCCCAGCACTCGGAGGGAGGTCATTTTGGTTATATAGGGAGTTGGAGGCTAGCCTGTGGTATGTGAGACCCCATCTCAAAAGAAAATAAATAAAATATGTGCAGGACTGGGAAGACAACGCTGTTGGTAACATGCCTGCTGCGCAAGCATGAGGCCCTGAATTCAGACCCCAGCACCCACATAAAAACTGTGTAACCCCAGTGCTTGGGGGGCAAGGGAGACAGCAGATTCTTGGGGTTCACTGGCTGACTAGCCTAGTAAGTAGGACAGTTCCAAGTTCAGTTAGAGATCCTGTGTCAATAAACAAACAAACAAATAAATAATGTGGGAAGCCACCAAGGTCGACAAACACCTAACAGAGACCTCTGGTCCCCACGTGCACACGCGTGTGCATGCATAGCTGTGTACATCCATATGAACACACGACATATACACATCCGCACACAAAATTAACACACATACCATAAAGAGTATTAAAACAAACCCATTGCCTGTCCCAGAAACAGAAGAATAAGGCTGCAGTATAGCACAGTGGTAGAGTATGGGCTTAGCCCTGCAGTTGGGTCCCAAGCTAAAAAAAAAAAAGAAAAAAATGAGAAAGTCTCTCAAGGCATGTTAAGCCCCGGTCACATTCCTCACCTCAGCCTTTGTCCTTCCCTTAGACTTCAATAAACTTACGTCTATGGATCTCTGAACATTTTATTAATGTTGCCAAAGTACATGAATGCTGCTGTTTTGTTGTTATTGTTGTTATGGACGTAACTGTGTCCCTCCAAACAGGTGTACTCAGAGTCCTAACCCCAGTACTTCAGAAGGTGACTTTATTTGGAGAAAGGGTCTTTGCAGAGGTACACAAGTTGAAATAAGGTCATTAGGAGGGGCCCTAATCCAGTATGACTGGAGTCCTTCCCAAAGTGGGAGATGTGGACAGGGAGAAGCTTGGGAAGCTTAGAAGTCACACCCTCCCCGGGGCCTTCCCAGGCGGCTCAGCTGGCCCTGTGGACCTTGGTCGTGGCTCCAGCACTGTTGGGTGAGCAGTCAATGGGTAAGGCACTGTTATAATGCATTGTCATACCTCCTTCAATACTGCTCTGCCCCGTGAAATTGGCTTGTAAGTGAAATTAGCTGAGGTGATTCATTTTCTGTGCCAGATCTCATTAGGATACACTGCAACTTAGCCATTTGACCTTGAAAAGTCACACGGCTTGATTACAGGTTTTTTTTTTTTTTTCAATTATTCATGCCTGCGTACTCCAGGCAGGTCTGCTGCCTCTGCCAGGGTTGCTGACAGTTCTTTGTTTTCGTGGGGAAACGTGTTGTCCGGTCTCTTGCCCCTGTGTACCGCAGGAGGTCGAGTGCCTCCGGGGTCAAGGGGCAAACACAAGTCCTAAGTGGTTAGGAGCAGCCAGAGCAGCGCCGACTTGGCAGGGTAACTTGGGGAGCCGACAGCTGCGGCAGGCTGTGTCCTCTCTGACCCACATTCTCCTCAATACTGGATTACACTTGCCTTTTATTTCTGCCAATGTGAGGAGTGGCGTCCACTGCACTTTCTAAAGAAGTGGGATGCTCTTATGTGTTTCCTGAACACCTGTTTCGTTTACCCGAGACACCCGCTTACGTCTTCCTCACTTTTTCTTATTTCTAGGCATCCTTTATATATTCTGAACTGTAATTCCTACACCGGTTCTAGGCTTTGCACGGGCGTCATATTTGTCCTTATACATGTTTTTTGTTGTGTTTATGGTGTCCTTTTATGAACACAAGCTTCTCTTTCCTCTTAAACAGGCTTCGTCCTCCTCCTCCTCCTCCTCTTCTTCTGCAGATAAAGGCTCATAGCAAAATGGAGCAGAAGGTACAGAGGGCCTGAGATACCCTCTGGAGAAGTCTTTCCTGCTCCTTGAAGCACTCTCTGGCCAGGAGACAGAGCTTAGGCAAGCCTTGGCTGGATGCCTGCTCTCCTGGCCTGGAATCCTGGCCATAAGTCACTGGGAGAGGCTCAGGGGAGGCCAAGCAGGCCAAAGGGGCTTGGAGAAATGCTTGGAAGTGGCAGATCTGCTCTCTTGATTGTAGAGGTGGTTTTAGAGGCATGTACATGGAATGCCAAAACTCATTTTAAAACTCAAATTGGACAATCTTTTTTTTTAATGTATTTTTTTTTCTGTGTGCAGGGGGTATGCATGTGTGCACATGTGTATGGTGGATGAAGTCAGGGCATCTTCTTCAACCTCTTCTCCATCTTATTTGTTTTTCTTTAAAAATACTGGCCGGGCGGTGGTGGCAACGCCTTTAATCCCAGCGCTCAGAGTTCGAGGCCTGCTTGGTCTACAGAGCGAGATCCAAGACAGGCACCAAAACTACACAGAGAAACTCTGTCTCAAAATCCACCCCCGCAAAAATACTGTGCATATGTTCATGATATGCACTATGGAGGATAGCACCCCCATACTCACATACAGAGGCCAGAGTGTTAAACCTAAGAATCATGAGGGAAAAAGATCAAATCCACTATTGCCCAGTTAAACAAGCTGTGTTTTGGGGTGTGCCCGGGACTGGCCAGCCGGCTCTCCCCCTCTAAGTTGGGATTTGAGAGAGTAGCCCCTGCCTGCCTCTTGAGGTCCCTTTTATAGGAGAGATAAGGTGTTCACAGGGGTGAGGGAGTTGGCTGGTACAGATTGTAAGGAAGATACAATAAAAGGGAAGGAACAGGGGTCAGGATATAAATACATGGTGTGAATGGAGTCGCAAGGTTAGTGTAGTGGAAAAACATGTTTTGTGCTTTACATCAGATCTAAGAAACAGGAACACCAAGTGGTGGTGGTACATACCTTTAATCCCAGCACTCAGGAGGCAGAGGCAAACCAAAATTCAAAAAAAAAGTAAAGAAAAAAGGGATAGAAACTTATTCTTAATTACAAATACTTACAAATAGAAGCCTTAACTTGCAAAGATTGAACACAGGACAAACAGGAACTTGCTCTTTAACTACAAACAGAAACTTAACCTGCAATATTGTTTCTGTTTTAGTTGCCCATTAACTCTAAGGAATATTGCTCCCAACTCAAATGTATTTTTTCATTGCTGTGTGGGTGCACATGTGTATGGTGGATGTCTATAGAGGTCAGATACTGAAGTCAGGGTGTGTTCTTCAACCTCTACTCCACCTTATTTGTTTCTCTTTTTAAAAATTATTGTGCGTGTGTGCATGACAGAAACGTGGGGTGCCACCCCCACGGTCGCGCCTGGCGGTCAGAGGACAATTGCTGTGTGCTCAGTTCTCTCGGTCTCCCCTTATGTGGGTTCTGAGAATTGAGATCAAGTTGTCACCTTTTCTTTTTTCTTTTCTTGCTTTTTTGTTGTTGTTGTTGTTGTTTTGGTTTTTTCAAGACAGGGTTTCTCTGTGTAGCCCTGACTATCCTGGAATTTGCTCTATAGACCAGGCTGGCCTCAAACTCAGAGATCCATCTGCCTCTGCCTCCTGAGTGCTGGAATTAAAGGCATGTGCCACTATGACCCACTAAATTGCCAGGTTCTCAAGGCAAATACCTTTACCTCCGAGCCATCTCACTGGCCCTCCAACTTATTATCTAAGGTAGTGTCTCGCACTGAACCTGAGCTCACTATTAGGGAGCCCCAGATCCACTTGTCTCCGTCCTCCAGCACTGAGGTCACAGGGACGTGCCATCACACCCTCATGCTCGCTCAGGAGGACTTGGCCTACTGAGGCCAGCCCCATGCACACTTCCAATGTGTACTGCTTAGGCACATAGAAAGCACAGTAAAGCGGCTAAAATGTTGTGGAAGTAGATGACAATTTTCAGGAACTGTGCATTTTATGGGAAGAAGAAAGACAGCCTACAGTAGTAGTACATGCTGGCAATCCCAGGACTTGACATTGAGGCAGGAGGATCATGACCTCCAGGCCAGCCTAGGCAACATAGGAAGATTTTGTCTCAATAAAGCCAAACGGGGGGAGAAGGGTGAATGAAAGAGGGGGGAGTGCATCTAAAATATTCACAGGGCCCAATTCTGATTACAAGATTATGACGTATTTTAATGTTCCTCTTTGTGTTTTTGACACTCTAAAATTTTTCCAAAGCTTAGCTGGGCAATGAAGTATACGTCTGTAGTCCCAGCTATTCAGGAAACTGAGGCAGGAGGATCACTTGAACCTGGGAGCTTGAGGACAGTCTGGGCAACACCACAAAACCTTAGCTTAAAACAACAACAAAAAAAATTCTAAAACGTGTTGACCTTTTGTGATAAGAAATATAAAAGCAGGCCAGGCGGTAATGGAGCATGCACTGGGAAGGCAGAGGCAGGAGGATCGCTATGAGTTTGAGGCCAGCCTGGAAACACCGTCTCAAAAAACTAAAAGATAAAAGGGGACAGGGGAGGAGACTTTAAAAAAAGTATTGCTTAGTTTTGTTTTCATTTTTAAGGTAATAAAAAGAGTAGGCTAACCTCTGGAATACAGTCCCTGGAACGGGGCTTTTTTGGGGGGGTTTCTCTTAACAGGTATCAGAACTCGTTCGTCTCTCATCCCTGACTAATCACAAGCGGCCTCTGTGCTCTGCTCCCCACCCCCTCCAGCCTGCAACACCCCCAGCCTCCGCAGTGAATTACCCTGGTCACCTCTCCTGTGGCTCCTTGGCTGGCAGAGAGCAGACCACACTGTTTCCTTCTCTTCCTCACACTCTATCCGTCTTCCTCTTGTCCCCCACAGCCAAGCCAGTCTTCAGCTTGGCCTCATCTTGGTCTGGATGGTCCTAAGTGCCAACCTCTGGATCCCCCCAGGTGTCCGCCCTCGCTTCCCCAAGCCTCTCTCCTGTGTGTCTCGCAGGGCTGATTTCTCTGCCCGACCCGGCACAACGGGACTGTTGGGGTGCAGTGAAGAGTTATGCTTTTCTTTCACCCCTCTGTGTTTGCATACATAATCCACACCAAGCATAGGGCTTGTTCACTACCTGTGTGTTAGTTCTCTCTTGGGGGAGTGTAAGACAAGGCCTCACATAGCCTAGGCAGGCCCTCAACTTCCTATGTAGCTGAGTCTGGCCTTGAACTCCTGATCCCCCGATTCCACCCCTTCTGAGTGCTGGGATTACAGGCCTATATGGCTACCACCGACCCTTGCTAGTTCTCTTTGAACCAGTGTTTACCTCCGAAGGCCAGCCTGGAAGCCGCTATTAAACTTGGTAGGCGATAGTAGAGCAAAGGCAGAGGAATGGGTCAGTGGCAAGCTCTCCCGAGGTGAGAGAGACACCCCCAAGGGACTCAAAAGAGGCCCCTGGAAAGCGGGATCTAGAAGGCTGGCTGCTCCAGCAGGAGCATTCATGGTGCTGGAGGCTATGTGTGATGCCCTCCTCACATCACGTCACGTGCACAGCTTTCCTTTGACTCAGATTCTTACCTGTCAGCAGACTGGGTGTCAGCGTGGCCTTGGAGACCCGTACTGGTCGGTGGGAGGGAGTTCAGTTCTTCTGACGTATTCTAGAGCTACATGGCCTGCAGGTCTTTGTCCGTCTTTCCATTTCTTTCTGGACCTTCTTTCCGCCACACCCCTGCCTCATTCCCAGATAGTCTGCTATCTGCCCTACCTTAGGCTCGGGTCAGCCAGTCAAAGGTCAGTCAGCAAGTTGGAAGACGTCCTTAGTCTCTGCAGAGCTCCCCTCAGAGAGGAGGGCTGAACTGCTGGGCCGGGGACTGGCGGCTGGGTGACTGACATTTTTCTCTAGACCCAGCATCCCAACCAGGTCACTGCCAGCAGTGAAGACTTTAGGTAACTCATCTCACATCTCTGGGTCCCTTTCTGGTTCCGTGAGACATAACACCTGCCCGAAGGGGCTGGTGTGAGCAGTGCGAGGGAAGCAGTCTCCCAAACACAGTCACTCAAGTTTCTGCTGCGGTTCTTACACCAGGACATCATGTACACCACCACCCCCCTTGGTGCTTGCTGACAAATCAGCTTGAAATTATCTCACTTTATAGAAAAAAAACATTTACTTTGTTGAAGAGCATAGTCCAAGCCAGAGCGGGGGTGGGGGTGGGGTGGGGCGGTGGTGGTGGTGGTGGTGGTGGTGGTGGTGGTGGTGGTGGTGGTGGCTCACACCTTTAATCCCAGCACTCGGGAGGCAGAGGCAGGCGGATCTCTGTGAGTTCGAGGCCAGCCTGGTCTACAGAGTGCATTCCAAGACAGTCAGGGAAACCTACATAGAGGAACCCTGTCGTGTGCGTGTGTGCGTGTGCATGTGCGTGTGCGTGTGTGTGCGCGCGCACACGTGTGTTGCAGGGGGAGTATAGTGTTAGTTTTTCGGCTGCGCTGTTCCTACGCTGCACGGAAATGTCACAAAACACGACAGAATCCGCTAGTAAGAGTTTTATTAAAGATAAAGGGACAGAGAGTGAACAGGCCTGCGGGGAACACGTGTGTGGAGAAGAAGGAGGAAGAAGGAACCGGGAACATGGTGCCGGATTTTAAAGGCTGGGCGTGGACAGATCAACGTCACTACTACACGCAAGCGCGTAGATCACATGGCCACGTTGCGCGCCTACGTAGCCAGTACAATGTCATGGATCTTGGTCATGCAAGATACCCTGACCCGGAAATGGCTATCCTGACCTGGAACTGGCTAGGCGGAAGTGTCCGTCGGGCATATGCGAACACGCCCGACCGTGGGGGCGTGTTGTAAACCTTTCATCCCTGACTCTTCCTTTTTTAAAAAAGAAAAAAATTGTGGTTGCCTGGGTATGGGGGCGACGTTTCTCTCAAAGACTGCTTCCAGCTGAATAGTGGGCGTTGGCTGGCTCTTGGGGGGGGGAGTAAGAGGGTATCTTGTGAAGTCCTGGGATGATGGTGGGCAGGTCCTGGAATGACGTTCTGCCGTCCCCTCATTCTGCGGCTGTCCATCCGTGCTGTGGCTGGGAACCTTGTGTTTGACAAGATACTGTTGACATAGAAAAAGCTTAGAGAGAAAGAATCATTATTTTATTTTGGAGTTGGCATTTGTCTGAGGTAGATCTGGCCTGCCCATATAGAGACATGTGATATTTACCTGAAGTAGATCTGGCCTTAGTACTCTGCTTAATTTTTATCTGAGACAAGCCTTATTAGAGGTAGTTTGTTTAAGGCACCTGTTTCCCTTATTAGGTTAGCATTTGGGAAACGCAGGTGATCAGTTGCTGAGTATTGAACAATGATAGATTACTGTATTACATTATTCCTTACCACCTGGATATTTTTGATGGTCCTTTTTGCCTCCTAGGGGCGCAATGTGGCCGTGTGATCTACGCACTTGCATGTAGTAGTGACGTTGATCTGTCCACGCCCAGCCTTTAAAATCCGGCGCCATGTTCCCGGTTCCTTCTTCTTCTTCCTTCTTCTCCACACACGTGTTTCCTGCAGGCCTATTCACTCTCTGTCCCTTTATCTTTAATAAAACTCTTATTAGCGGATTCTGTCATGTTTCGTGACATTTCCGTGCAGCATAAGAACAGCGCAGCCGAAAAACTAACATTTGGTGCCGTGACTCGGAAATGGCTATCCTGACCTGGAACTGGCTAGGCGGAAGTGTCCGTCGGGCATATGCGAACACGCCCGACCGTGGGGGCTTGTTGTAAACCTTTCATATAGTCCATACGCAATCTGATGAATGTAGGCAACTTCTCCTGCCACTTTTATTTTTTTAAATAATTTATTTATTTTTATTTTATGTACATTGGTGTTTTACCTGCATGTATGTCTGTGTGAGGGTGTCAGAAGGCCTGGAACTGGAGTTACAGACAGCTGTGAGCTGCCATGTGGGTGCTGGGAATTGAACCCGGGTCCTCTGGAAGAGCAGCCAGTGCTCTCAACAGCTGAGCCATCTCTCCAGCCCCTCCTGCCACTTTTAAACAATTCATCAACAACAAACTTTTGTTCTGGTCTTGGTAGATGATTCAGTGGGTAAAGCGCTTGCTACATGGGCATGAGGACCTAAGTTTAGATCCCCAGAAGCTGGGCACAGAGGCATGTGTCCATAACCCCAGCAGTGGGGGAGGGCAGAGATAGAGAGGTTCCAGGTGGCCAGCCCGTCTAGCCCCAACAGCAAGCTCTGGGATCAGTGAGAGACTGTCTCAAAATTAAGTAAATGCATCAAGTGGAAAATAAGGAAATGCATCAAGTAAAAGCAGTAGAAAAAAAATCACCTCTGGCATTTACATGCACTTGTCCATTCTCTCTCTCTCTCTCTCTCTCTCTCTCTCTCTCTCTCTCTCTCTCTCTCAAAAAGTCTCCGAATGTTTCACCTCAAGGAGGTCAAGTCAAGCTTTTTTGAACTATCAACATTCATGTTTAACATCCACTCAAATAAACACTCAACAATTAAAATATGAGGCCCCGGGGACCCGCCAGGTTGTCACGCGTGCTTTGGAAGGCCCCCTGGTACCAGATGGGACATGACCTCCTGCCAAAGCTGTAGGCCTTGGGGACACCTCTGTCCTGGGGATGCTGCAAGCCACCCTGGAGACCCAGGATCAGGGCAACCCAGGCCTTAGAGCCTGACAGACAGACGGACAAGGGTCCAATGTGAAGTGAGACTTTAACTCATCCTAGGGGTTAAGATGTCACTTTTTGGTGCCACTTCTGGGTGGCACACATCTCCTGCCAGCCTGTACCTGAGACCTAACGAAAGGAAAGCGAATGTCGGGTGAGAAAGTGAGAGTGGATCTGCTTTCCTGTCCAGGCCCCTAGAGCAGTGTGCCCATGAAGCAGTGTGCACAGGGCAGCAGTGTGCACAGGCCCCTAGAGCAGTGTGCACAGGCAGCAGTGTGCACGGATGGCAGTGTGCAGGGGCAGCAGTGTGCACGGACGGCAGTGTGCATGGACGGCCTGGCTCTGCAGGGAGACTGTCTTGAAAGACCAATGACAACAACAATGATTTGTTTATCTTGCCTGTGCCCGACAAGCTAAAGTCAGATGGGAGAGTGACATAACTGCTTCTGCTTTAGGATTTAAGAAAAAAAAATAAAGGGGGCCGAAGTGAGGAGCAGGCTGAGGGCAAGGGGTGGAATCGGCTGACCGAGGAGGAACACTGTGAGAGGAAACCGAGCAGGTGGCGGGCGGCAGCTCAGCAAGAGGGACAGGGGGACACCAGTGTGGTTTATGTCCTATCCTGTTCACCAAAGAACCGGAGTTACAGCCCCCATGCAGAGGTCCCAGAAGGTTCTGGATCTGCGGGCTTCTCAGGAGGCGGGCATGGGGGCCTGATAGCGCCGAGGCCTGAGAGCAAAGAGGGGGACTCAGCCTTCCCACGGACTCAATCAGAAATGGGTTTAAACTCCTGCGACCACAGACTAAGCTGAGGTGGTGTGGGTGGGGATGGGGATGAGAGACAGCTATGATTGGCAGCTGGCAATCATCCTCAGGCCTAGGGAGAACCCCTCCCGCCCTGAGCCAGTATCCCCCTGTGACACAGGCGATATCGTCCCCGCCCAGGGAGCTGTGGGGATCTGGTATAAGAAGGGACCTGTGACACACGTCGCATCGTGTCCTGCCACTATACACTCCTGTTTGGTCCCCTCCTTTTCCCACGAAGCCTCGGGGCTAGGGTGGCTGTCCAGGCAACCGCTCTGCCCCAAGCCTCTTTGTTCCGGGGCTGCCGCTGATGGCGTAGGTGGCTTTTCATGATTCATACCCAGGCAGAGAAAAGAGGTGGAATTCTAATTTGAGATCAGAGCCCACAGCTGGGGGGAAGGGGTTGTGGGGGCTGCTTCCTCCCGGGTTAGGAGAGAGGCCCAGGCTGGATTGAGGCCTTGGCTGGCTGGGCTTGCCCAGGGGTGGGCAGCACCAGCTGTACCATTAAAACTGCCCCTGAGCACCTGGTCCTGATTATTCTCAAGTAACATCTGAGTTGGAGAGTGCCTGGTTCCATGCATGGATGGGGAAAGCTTTTCTTAGTCACCCAGCAAGGCAGAGGGAGAGCTGGCCTGGACATCTACCATCCTGACATCCCACCCACAGCTAGAATCCCCCTACTTAGGAAACTCCCACTCAGTCGACATATGTGATTAATTTGCCTCCAGTCTTTTAAAAATAATACACATGAAATTATTTTTACTTACAAGATTTGGTTTTTTTTATGTGAATGAGTGTCTGTGTGTATGTCTGTGTACCACAGTGTGCCTGGTGCCTGCAGAGGTCAGAATCAGGCATCTGATCTCTTGGAACTGGAGTTACAGACGGCCGGGAGCCACCATGGGGGTGCTGGGAATTGAACTCAGGTCCTCTGCAAGAGCAGCCAGTGCTCTCAGCCCATGAGCTACCTGTGTCTCTGTGGCCGCTACACCTGCAATTTCAAAACAGCATTTAATGATACCATAAATAAATGATACCATAAATAAACGCTTTCTTTTGAAAAGTTCACCTCACCCCGCTGTTGCCTCCTGCACACACTGTGGATCCTCGATGTTTGACTAGCGACTGTGTGAGTGAGTGACTCTTCTTCCCACCCCCGGTTCAGGCTCCAGGCTCTTTTTTTTTTTTTTTTTAACGGCTCTTCTTGAGCCAAACACCAAGCTTCTCTTGTCGCTGTTCAATGTGTGTGTGGTACGTGTATGTGCCGGAGCACGTGTGGCGGTCACAGGACAACACTGAGGAGTTGGGTCAAGGTCTCTCCTGTTCCTGCCACTTCGCTGCCTGCTCCACGTAGCTGGCCTGACGGCGTCCCTCAGAATCACTCTCACAGCAGGAGTGCTGGAATTGCAGTTTGACTGTTTCCCCCCAACCACCGCCCCGATGTGGGTTCCAGGAGTGGAACTCAGGACTTGCACAGTGAGCACCTTTACCCACCAAACCCCTCCCTTCCCAGCAATAAGGTCTTGAATGGCTTCCCCCCTCCAAAGGCCTCTTCTCCCAGGACTCCCTTTCGCCACCAGGTCCTAACCTGTAGCAAGGGTCAGGGAGGGCAGATGAAGCTGCCGGAGGATTGCTGCTTCCCTCCTGGCCAGGGCCAGCTTGGGGACACACTTCGTGGGCTTTTCTCTTCCCCAGTGGCTGTTCCTGCCCCGCTATTAGACTCTGGGCTAGCCTTGAGCATCGGTTCGCCTTGAGCATCATCTCTGCCAGGTTCATTCCAACGTGGACGATGAAGACACAAAGCCCTGAGCACTGGAGAGGCCTCCAGGCTGAAGGCCAGGGAGTCAATGAAGATGCTGGGGGCCAGGCCCGCCCTTGATGGGACCTCAGGGCCGATGGTGGGTGGTGAGGAAAGAGTCAGGAGAAGCCACAGTGTGCCTGACCCCAGAGGTCAGGGGAAGGGCTTTTCAGGAAAAGGGTGTGGTCAACGGTGCCATTACAGCTGGGGATCAAAGAGAAGTGACCTCAAACCAAACCAAACAAAGCCTGGGCCGGGGAGGCAGCTCCGTGGCTGTGTGTGCTTAGCACGTGTGTGGCCAAGAGTTTGATCTCCAGCACAGCAAAGGGAAACAGAAACAGGCTCAAGGAGAGAAAGCAAACTCCGTTAAGGTCTCAGGCCGCTTCCGTGCAGCGGCTGTAGGGGTGGGGCTGGAAGGGTGTGCGGCTTCCAACCAAACTCCAGGGGAAGGTCCCTGAGACCCCACTGAGCAGAAACAGGGTGGGATGGAAATCAAACGAACTGCTCCTTTCAAGCCACCTGAATGTTTTAGGAATGTCTGGATTTGGGCTTCTCTTTTCCTGCAGCAGGATATTTAAAGAAAACAGACCTGAAAGGCTCCGGTCCAGAGCAAAGAGCCCCTGTGTGCCTCCTTCTGGACTCTGCTTTGGAAAAGGCCACTTTCCTCTGGACTGTGCCCAAGGCAGCCAGAACCTCATGTCTGAGCCAGGCCAACAGCCCAAGTCCCTGCGGACAATCAGAGTGGACTGGGCACAGACCTCACAGCCTTACAACGGCTTTCACCCCAGGGCCCCAGAGCAGGGGCTTGGGGGCTTCAGAATGTGCTGCCAGCTGCCAGCCAAGAGGCCCGCCCCTGTCCCCCAAGACCAAGCCTAGCTCCTTCCCTTAGAAACAGATAACTTGGAGAGGGCGCTGAAGGTCACCACAGAAAGGTGATCTGGGCTCAATGCCTAGGAGTTAATGAGGTGCCCTACCCTCAGC
This sequence comes from Peromyscus californicus insignis, assembly GCF_007827085.1. Lineage (NCBI taxonomy): Eukaryota > Metazoa > Chordata > Mammalia > Rodentia > Cricetidae > Peromyscus > Peromyscus californicus. Next base: position 15,064,429 of record NW_026294458.1, on the reverse strand, counting down.
CTCGGCTGTTTCCAAGTCATCTAAATCCAGAGTGTGTGAAAGGGCAGAGGGCCAACGAGAGCAGACAGAAACGGAAGGGAAGAGAACCCGGGCTGGTGACCCAGATCTATAATCCCAGCTATTTGAGAGGCTGAGACAGGAGGATTGCAAATTCAGGCCCAGTCTGGGCTAAAGAGCAAGTTCAAGGATAGTACCTGTCTATAATGCCAATAAAAATGGGAAAAGGGGGTAGTACTTTTGTCTAGCATGTGTGAAACTGTGAACTCAATCTCCAGGGGTTGGGTAGGGGAATCCTACGCAGAGTTCCTAGACTAAGTAGACTGAAGTGGTCCCCCCACTCCCCCCTGGGCAACCACCCCACCTTAGTTCTTGTCCAAGGACAGTCCACACTATGTGGAGACATCCCACAGTGCGTTCAAGACCAGACGTGGGCTCCCCTCTCTTGTGGACAGACAAGGGTGACTTTGAGAGGCTGGCAGCTATCTAGGACACACTGAGGGAGCAACAGGGCCTGGCCCCACCCTACATCCCCAAAGACCCACTCACTCTTGCTGTCTCCACAGCACCTCTTGCCCGGACCAGGATGAGGCCATGTGGAGGGTATCTCTCCATTTTGGCTCATGGCTCTCGAAGAGAGATCTAGAAATGAGTGGGCTGGGGAAATTCCCAGCTCAGTTCTCCACGGGACCTCAGTACCTTTCCTGACTGACTTCTTGCTCTCCTTCGCTTGCTAGGGGACGGAGGGGGAGGGGCTTGAGCATGACTCAAGTTCAGTAAAGGATCCCAATAGGCCAGCCACTGCAGTTCCGAGCCCAGGCCAGAGTTCTGTTCACGGAGTCGGAATCCTAGGTGTGACGGGCACGGTGGCATAGGCTTGTGATCTCATCTGCTTGGGAAGCTGTAGCAGGAGGACCACAGGTTCAAGGCCTGGCTGGGCTTCAGACCGAGTTCAAGACCAGCCTGAGTAACTTAATGAGACCTTGTCTCAAAATTTAAAACTGTACCTCTGTGACAGGGCACTTGCCTTGAATACATGAAAAATCTGGGTTTGAGCTCCAGCTCTTAAAATTTTTCAAAGGAATGCCAAGTCAAGGCAGGAGGAGTCTGGGGACTGTCCAGGGTCACACCCACAAAGGTACTAGGAGTGCCTTCCTTGAGGGCTAAATGAGCCAATGCAAGCGGAGCATTTAACCCAGGGCCTGGCACACAGGAAAGCATTCAAAGTGACTGTAGTTACTGTCGTCATCCTTAGGATCCTGCTCGCTGATGCCAAGCAGCGAGGTCTCTAGGCCCTTCCTGTTTACAGGACAGGACCTGGCCCAGCTTTCTTACCACAGGGTGTGGAAAGGGGCCCACAGCAGACCTGGAGGCAGCTGAGGCTGGCCTTTCATGAGCTCTGTGACTCCAGGGGAAGCCCTCCTTGGTGCCCACATCCTTGGTTTCCTTCTCCCTGAGAAATGAGGTGGCCTGATACCCCATAGGGTCCCCCCAGTTTGGAGTCTCTGATTTCCACAGCAAAACAAAAACTGCCTCAATCAGAAGGCAGTTGGGAGCGGGTGCCTGGCTGGGCTGTAGGAGCCCCGGGGCAGCCGCAGACAAAGGCACCCTGTGCAAACACTGCCTCCAGCCCTCACGCTCTGGACCCAGATCCCACAGCTTCCAAGAATCACAATTAGACATCTTTACTTGAGAGTCCTCCACTGACTTCGTGTTCCTGGAAGTTGTCATCCAGGAAAAGTCAGGCGGGGGGCGGTGGGGGAGAGTGGGGGGGGGGGAGAGTGAAAGGGATGGTGAGCTGGAGGGCAGCATGAAAGAATACAGAGGCAGGAAAGAGGACAGAGGGAAGGGGAAGGACAGGGGACTGGAGAGGAGAGTGACAGGTGACAGGAGGAGAGGCTGGAGGTGACCCGGGACACTGAGAAACAGGAGCCAGGAACAACTGCAGCTTTTGACTTCCTTCAGCCTGGGGTACCGTGAACACAAGCAGCTAAACACAGGTCACAAGCCGTTTGCTTAAACGGAGTGCGCAGCCGTGACCTGGAGGCCATGCTACTGCTACTGCAGGGGAATCCCAGCTTTTGCCTCCACCCCTACCCCTCCACCCCCAGTCTACACTCCAGTCCCTTTGGCCTGGAGACAGCTTTCCGTAAAACAAACTTCTCCATAAAGCAGCTCTCTTCCCCCAAGGGATCACTGCTCAGCCACCAAGGATCCCATTATCTAAACCGGGAAGCAATGGACTCTGCTGTCATGGTAACTGGTATTTTGAAGTCCCAAGCAGGCCCTACAAAGCCCCACCTCCTGCAGCCCTTGGGTCACACTCTAGTAATGACAGGATCACCATTGACTGAGCAGCCCCTGGCTCTGCCTGGTCTGTGCCTGTGCCTTGTGACCACTGGTCTCTTTTCACAGAGAAGCCCAGTCTGTCTTCACAATGGAGAACGTGTCATGGGAAAGGTCACAGAGGGTTTTTTGGCTCTCCCACTTAGCATGACCAGGGGAAGCTACTGGTTTGTTGAATGTTGAGTTCCTCATCTCTAAAACTAGGATAGCCTTGGGTTCTCAGCACAGGACAGACAGGACAGTGAGTAGTAGAGGTGAAACCTGGGACCAGGGTTTGCCTAAGAACTAAAGAGATTCACAGGGCTGTGGTGGTGCACGCCTTTAATCCCAACACTCGGGAGGCAGAGGAAGGCGGATCTCTGTGAGTTCGAGGCCAGCCTGGGCTACAGAGTGAGTTCCAGGACAGGCTCCAAAACTACACAGACAAACCTTGTCTCAAAAAATACCAAAAAAAAAAAAAAAAAGAAAAAAAAAGAAAAAAGAACTAAAGAAACTCAAGCCCAGACAGATCCTAAGGGCCTGACACCTGACCCAGGTGCCCAGGAGGGTGACCAGCAAGGTGCCCCGTGCCCTGTGAGGTGTGAGGAGTCTGGCCCCGACCCTCACTCTGCATGGTCCCCTCTGCCCCTTCATCCTGCCTTGCCCCACCTTCAGCCACCTGCAGGGCCCCCTCTTGGGTGGGGTGGTTGGGGCAGAGCAGGGCAGAGCAGGGCGTGGTGAACCAGAGGCAGCAGGAACCATTATCAGGTGGCCCCGGATGGAAAGGGCTTCAGCAGCCTCCTTATCGGCTCCTCAGCGCCCCAGACTGTGATGCATAGCCACAGGCTTATCAGGGGAGCCTGGGGCAGGGTGGGGGGAGAGCCAGATCCCCTGCAGCTCCTGCTCAGGCTCTGCCGAGAGTGGAAATGGCAGTGGCCTTCTGGGAACCAGAGAGTCACTGGGCTCGCTGCCATCTCTGCCGTTAGGTTATCTTAGCTAACCACTTCCCTCCCTAGCCCCCAAACCATGACTGAAACTGGTGACGGTGGGCTGTGGGATGAAGGGTCTCACACACACACACACACACACACACACACACACACACCGTCCTCCCCTAGGAGGTCAAAGCCAGTGACTCTTCATGAGGTAAATGACTCTGTGGGGAGTGCTGGGCTGAGCAAAGGGAAGTGGCATGTACCATGGCATACACTTTGAGTGGTCAGTCACTCGGCTTTGCTGTGTCTTACCCTACAAGTCTCGACATCCCAAAAGGCCAAGCGGACCACTTTGGAGATGTTTTTGGAAACCTCTTGCAGGCTCCAGGAGCTGGCTGGGATCCTGCAGAGGGTGCCCCAGCTACAACTTGGCCTCACTCTGAGGGTGGTAGGGTTTTCTGGGCACATGGAGAGCAGGCCCCATAACGGGGCTCTGATAACAGCTTCCACCTTATCTGTTGGCCAAGAACTGGGTGGGGCAGGTCTGAGAACCAAAGGCAAGTTCTACAGAAAGGTGGGGGCAGCTTAAACGAAGGCTTCCATGAGGGAAGGACCCGTGAGGGTGGCCTGAAGTTTAGGGGAAGGGACGTCAAGGGCAGGGGTGGCCTAGGTCCCTCTCAGAGCTGTAGAAATCCTCAACTGGGAAGAACAGAGGCCCAGAATCCTCATCCCAGAGGAAGACGTAACTGCCTTTGGAGGAGTCAGGGCCTCTTGAGAACCTGAAGAAAACGGCATCCTTGCCTAGTGGGGAAACTGAGGCCTTACAGGTCAGGGAGAACAACACCTCTTAGGCCACTGGGGCTGGATGAGCCTCCTGCATATCTTGAGACTAGGAGCCAATGTACAGTAAACCCAAGCCAGGCTGGGCTGAAGGGAGATAGCCTCCCCAAAGCTCCTAGAGGAGCTGGGACTTGGGCAGGTACCCTTCTCAAGCCAGGAAGTTGCAGCCTCCTTGGCCCCAAGATCCTCTATTCCTCTGGCCCAGGCCCAGACCACCTGGAGAGCTCTCCTTTGGAGAGAGTAAGCAGGAACCCCGACTGTCACATTCTTGCCATTTTCTTGAAGCTGGGGTGTTCCCCTCTGCACACACAGGACATGCACACCCAGGTGTAGACACACATCTGGGCTCAGTGGCTCAAAAGGACTGTTTCTGTCCTTGGTTGCCATGTAGAGCTGCGCTGGCTCTGCATTTAAACATGCCCCCGTAATAGCCTAAAATGTGGTCCCTGGCACAAGCTGGAAGGGCCAAGCTGGGCTGATCTTTTTTTATTATTATTATTTAATATTTATTTATTTTTATTTATTTATTTATAGACAAGGTCTATATAGTCCTGGCTGTCCTGGAACTTGCTTTGTAGACCAAGCTGGCCTCAAACTCACAGAGGTCCTCCTGCCTCTCAAGTACTGGGATTAAAGCCATGCCACTCCAGGCCTGGCCTGGCCTGACTTTTGATTTGCCAATGACAAATATCCAAAATTCCACCTAGAACCCAAACTGGAGAAAAGCCCCAAGCCCCACAGAAGCTCCTGATATTGAAAAATGAGCTAGCCCACAGCCCATAGGGCCAGAAGCAGAGCAAGTAGAGTTGACAGATTTGACAGGGAGGGGCCTGGGGCCTCCAAGGACAGGTGAGGAGGGATGGGGGAGCTGGGGGGATGTGTGTGTGTGTGTGTGTGTGTGTGTGTGTGTGTGTGAGAGAGAGAGAGAGAGAGAGAGAGAGAGAGAGAGAGAGAGAGAGAAGGAGGGAGGGAGGGAGGGAGGGAGGGAGAGAAGCTAGACTTTATTGTCTAAAGAGCTAGAGAGCTGGTCATGTGCTCCACCAAGCACCCCCAGGCGCCTGAAGACTCACTAGACCTTGGATCACACCAGGGACAGGTGGAGTATGGGGGAGGGGGTACATCAAAAATGAGACGCGGTTGCGGGAAAGACGCAGGCTCAGCATTAAGAGTGAGCACACCCCATTCCTCCATATCTCTTAAGAGTGGCCGCTGGAAGGGTACCCACACCTAATCTGATGGCCTTCCAACCCACAAGGTCCAGTGCTGCAGCTCAAGGGGCCCGAGCGAGACTTGTGCGTTCCCGGGCAGTGGGCGCCCTCTGCAGCCAGATACAGGTACTGCAGGGCGGAGGCCGCGTCCTTCCCCGGTGCAGACATGACTGGCGGTTTTCTCACACCATCGCCAGCTCTCACCAGGAAGACTGCACTTAATACTGTCCGTCCATCGTAAGAATGAGAGAAACTGTAGTGTCTTGCCCAAGGTCACGGACCCAGGCAATGCTAAACTCCGTGCTTGAGTCTCCAGGGATCCTGGCTCACTCATCCCTGGAGGTCGTTGTCCCCAAGCCCCTTGAACAGGCCTGACACCCTCATCAGAAACCAACAATTAACATTTAGTGAGGACTGGCAGATGTCAATACTCCCACCATTGAAACGACAGGGGCTTGGCCCAAGTGGACCCCGAGGATTCAGATGGGGAAGTATAGGTTCAGGTGGTCCAGGCTCAGTGTGCGTCTGGGTGAGCCTCGTCTAGGCGTCTCCGACAGCAAGGACAGCCGTGGGCTGGCATCAATCTAAACACAGAGTGGGGACATGCAGGCTTCCTCCAGCCTCCCCAGCTCCAGCTCCCAGCCAACCCCGGTGCTCCACCCCCCACCCCCCAACTCCCCATGGACGGAGCCAAGGGGAGACTAGCTCCTCAAAGGCAACGGGTTGAGAGGGAATCTGTGGTGACCACCCCCATCGTAATCCTTACGTCCCACTTCCATGTATTTCAATGAAAATGGGCCGTGTGGAAAATTTTATCCACCTAAAGGAATATTCTTCAAAACAGTATCAACTGTAGGCTAATCTCTGTCCTCATTAAGAGTGACTGGCCCAGGTCCAGAGTAAGTTGGGATGCGGTCTTTTCTCTGTTTCTGGGGGGCACCTGAGAGTGTTCTGGAGGCCTGTCCACCCTCATTCAAGGTCCCTCCAGGTTTAACATGTCTCCACCAAGCTCTGAGTACCCCAGCTTCAGGGCCAGCCCCACCTCCTGGGGACTTTCCCACAGGAGTCCTCTGCCTTCTCACCTCCTTGAGAACAATGTCTTCACCACTTCCTTGAGGCCCCTTCCCTGTTGTGTTCGGAGGAGGTTGGGGCTGGGGTCCAGGGGGATCAGGTTGATCAGAGGGGCCAGGGGGGCCTGGGGAACAGTGTTCAGGAGGACACAGTGGTGAGGGCTGTGTCTTCTCATAGATCCATTCCGTCCCCACCGGTCTTTGCAGACAGACGACCTCAGACATGTACCTAAAGAAACAAGCCAGATGCAAGGGGTCAATGCCCTTCTCAGCCAGGGCCCCATCCTCCCTCTCAGTTTGGGGACATATCCCAGAGGCCAGCCCTGCCCGGAGCTAGGCTAGCCTTTCCTGGCTGCAGCTCCCTCATCCCCTCAACCCACAAGAACTCACAGAAGGGCCCAATGGTCCCCCGTGGGGGGTGGGGGGGACCCCAAAGGAAAGGCCTGAACCGTGCAAGATCTGAGAGCAGGAGTGAGGGGCCACTTCATCTACCAGCCCTGGGGGCCGTTATTCAGATGTCTCTTTTCCCAACTCACTTGGGACTCAGTGGCGCACACATTGTTAGATACCAGTTCCTGGCAAAGCCCTGGTCGAAAGGGTTGTATTCTTGATGGTTCCTGCACTGGAAGGGTATGGGGGTGAGAAAATGTCAGAACTGGCCAGTCCCTCACGGCAGCTCCCTGCCCTCATCCAGTCAGCTTAGCTCCAGCTGCCACCGATTTGCAAAGGAGGGCAGGGAAGCCGGAGAGGGAGCTGGACTCACCGGAAAAGCACCCCCATTCTGAGCAGGTCTGCCGAGGCTGATGTTAACACTATCCCCACCACCTGTACGCCCCTTTGTAGCAACCTTGCTCTCCGTGGCCACACATACCCTCCGCTGACCTTCCAGACAGGTGTTCAGACCCTCCCGTAACCACTCGGCCCCTCCACAGACAGTTCCACCATCCAACCACCGTTTCTTGGCCCTTCCCACCACCCATCTTTGCCTTCTGGATAGTTGTCTTCATGGAATTTCACCATCCGGAAGGTCAGCAGTGGTTTGGATCAGATTTTCCCAGCCAGCATCACGTGGCCTAGGAAAGCCTGGCCCGGATGTGGTGATACGGCAAAGGTCAAGCTCAACGTTCAAGTCCTCCTCTGGTCACTTTCTTTTTGGTTTGTTTGTTTGTCTGTCTGTCTGTCTGTCTGAGAGTCTCACTCTGAAGCCCAGCATGGCCTAGAACTCACTTTTTTCTTTCTTTCTTTTCTTTTCTTTTCTTTTTTTTTTTTTCGAGACAGGGTTTCTCTGTGTCACTTTGTGCCTTTTCTGGAACTCACTCTGTAGCCCAGGCTGGCCTCAAACTCACAGAGATCCACCTGGTTCTGCCTCCTGAGTGCTGGGATTAAAGGCACGTGCCATCACCGCCTGGCCTAGAACTCACTTTTGTTGCCCAGGCTAGCCTCAAACTTGCAGTGATCCTCCATGCTGTGGTTAAAGGGGTGCACCACCATGCCCAATGTCCCCTGGACACTCTTAACTAGGGTCTCCATGCCCCCTTCCCACTCACCCCGAGACCCCACCTCCTGCAGGCTAAGCCTTATCCCAGCTTAGAGAGTCTTGGGCACAAGGAAAAGTGGCCCAGCCGCAGCCCTGCCTGCTCCCAACTGCCCCGTGCCCCATGCTCCTGTTATCAAGACTTGAATCTTCAATACTCCAGAAAAAACCAGGACTCCATTCAGGACGCCATGGCCCAAAAGCTACACGAACCATCGTGCTTTGGAAAGGCCCGGCTCCTTCAATGTGGCTGAGGCCATTAAGAGAAACAGGTAGCCCCACTGGGGATTCTGACAGAATGTTTAGAAGGATTTGATACAATTGACAGAATTTTAAAAGTTACATGGAAAACAATCAGCTAGATACATAGGAAATATAGAAAAATGTTGATTTGTATGACATAGAAAATGCTTAATATGCTGGGCAGTAGTGGCGCATGCCTCTAGTCCCAGCACTCAGGAGGCAGAGGCAGGTGAATCTTTGTGAGTTTGAGGCCAGCCTGGTCGACAGAGTGAGTTCCAGGATAGTCAGGACTACATAGAGAAACTCTTTTTGAAAAACCAGGATTACACAAAGAAACACTTTCTTGAAAAACGGGAGGGGGAGAGGAGGGAGGGGAGAGAGAGAGAGAGAGAGAGAGAGAGAGAGAGAGAGAGAGAGAGAGAGAGAGCTTAATAAAGTCTTAAGACCCAACCAATCCATCTGAGTATGTTCCTTTGCCCACGGGGGCCCTCTCAGACATAAAGAGAATCAGGGGTGCATACGTGTGCACACACACTCGCGTACATGTACACAAATACTTCACAGTGAAAAACTTCTGCTATTTGGAACCTGAAAAGAAAATGAAATAATGAGCTATAGCTCTCAAGAAAATATTTTTAAAACACACATCTGAACCCCCGGATACATAAAGAACTCCTAAGACACAAAAGGGAAATAATCCAATTTTTAAATGGGCAAAATATTGGAGCATACGTTACATCAAAGGTGCACATTGCTCAACATCACTCTCTTGAGGAAAATACAAATCAAAGCAGTAGGATGCCACCACACATTTACTTGATGGGCTAAAACAACAACAACAACAACAAAAAAAAAAAAAAAAAAAAAACTAAACAAGCCCCCAACAGTGTCAAGTGTTGGCAAGGAGGCAGAGCAACAGGAATTCTCATCTGTCCTTGTACGAATGCAAAATGGTGTTTTGGAAGGCAATCTGCTAATTTAGCATAAAATTAAACACATAGCTACCTCATGACCCAGGATTTACACACTAGGAAAGCTTAGGTTCTGGATACCAATGTTCGGACTGCGTTCACTTTATAATTGCCCCAAACTAGAAAGGATGTAAAAATCCTTCAGTTGGTGAACGCAAGTCGGTAGAGCATTCATACAAGTCAATGCGATGCTACACTGCGATAAAGAGGAATAAACTGACCGGAACAGCAAGGGTGAATCTCAAGTGTGTTGTGCTAAGCAAGCCAAGGCAGACTCGAAAGACAATGATTTCATTTATGTGGGCTTCTCAAAGATAAAACAAAACAACAACAAAAACCCCTATGGGGGGAAAACAAACCAACCATTGTCCAGGATGTAATAAGACGACAAATCACCTACAAAAGGCCTTGAAAGAATCTTCTGGAGTAATGACGTACTACTTTCAGATCCCCTTACCATGACCCCCGTGTTTCCTCTGCATCAAGACTAACTCCCGGCCGGGCAGTGATGGCTCATGCCTTTAATCCCTGCACTTGGGAGGCAGAGCCAGGCGGATCTCTGTGAGTTTGAAGCCAGCCTGGTCTACAGAGTGCGATCCAAGACAGGCACCAAAGCTACACAGAGAAACCCTGTCTCGGAAAAAAAAAAAAAAAAAAAAACTAACTCCCACGCTCGATTTTACCGGCAGCTTTAATGTGACCGGTTCTGAGGGGGTCTGCTCAATTGCCAGTGCTACGGTCCCGAATTAGAGCAGCTTCCTCGCTCTCTTAGTTACATTCTGCTTTCAACCATATTGATGCCATTAACCCCAGCTGCCAACGAGGCTGAGCCGGGGGGGGGGGGGGGGGGGGGGGGGGGGGGGATCGAAAGTTCAAGGCTTTCCCGAGACTGTTCCAAAAAGGCGGGGGCTGGGGATACAGCTGAGTGCTTGAACATTTGCCTCGCATTTTCCAGGCCCTGGGTTCAATCCCCAGTACTGGAAGGTGAAAAAAATTTTTTTCCCTATTTTTCTGTCTCCCTAGTCCTTTTGCAAAGCTAGAAACGCCCCGATCCTTCAAGATCACATTAGGGCACACGGAGTGGCGTTTCGGGCCTGTCTAACTCTTTGCTCCTTCTCTCGGTCCCAACAACACAGCCCAGGACTGGCTTTTCTGGGTGTGGTCCAGGGAAAGAGGGGGGATGCTGCCTTTATCTACGTTCCTTTGCTGGTCCTCGATCGCAGGCCCAGCCCAGCCCACGGCCGCGCCTCGGGACGGAGAGCGACCACCGGGCTCCAGCAGGTGGCGCTGTGGTCTGAGCTGCGGCTGCTGCTGCAGCTGCTGCTGCTGCTGCTGCTGTGGACCCGAGTCCTGAAGGCCTTACCCCCAGGGCCAAAGGCAGTGGAGAATCAGATCCAGAGGACCCAAGATGCTGCCCACAGCCAGACATCCGGGCGCCCACGCTCCACCCCACGTACCTTGCTCTCGCAGGAGCGCTCCGCCGTGCTCACAGATATGGCCTGGATCATCAGCAGCAGGACGAGCGGAATCAGGAAGCCCGCCGCGGGTGCAGCCACCAGGACGCTGACCAGCTAAGGAGCCACGCCCGGTCCAGCTCATCTTCCCCGCTCCACCGTTACTCCCCGCCACCCTCTCCGGAGCACCTCACCGTGGGCCTGCTTGTCCCTTTTAGACCTTCTTATGTGGCCCCACTGGGTTCTTAATGCTCCTTAGTTTTTGTTTCACTCCATCCGTTTCCTTACGCTCACCGGCCCACACTGAGCCTCTTCGGCTAGCTTCATCCATCACCGGGCTCCACCCTCGGAGAGCTCATCTCTCACCTGCCTCCACCCCTCCCCCACTGCTCCTCACTGGGGGGGGGGGGGGGGGTCCGTGGACATGTGTAGACAGATACGCCATAATCTTGTCCACCGAGAAGAGCAGATGGCTTGTACGAATCAGGAATATCAGGCAGGTGATGAGCAGGGCGCCCGAAGTAGAGGCAGAGGGACAGGACCAGCACCATAAAGAGGCGGAAGTTGCGGTGACCGATGCAGTTATTGACCCATTTGCAATGGTGATCAAAGTCCTGTGACAGGAAGAGGAGCAGGCCTCCAGGATCCGTCCTTTGGCCCAGCTTCCATCACCCCAAACAACTCAGCCCTCTAGGTCACTTACTCTCCCCCCCCCCACCCCACCCCCACCCCACACACACTGGCTTTCACCCCCCAGGGAGAATCCTGGTGACCGAAGTCCCTAATGCTGGCGTTTCTGGTTAGAACACAATCAAGACTCTGTGTCTTGACACTTATCCTGGTATATATAGCTTTCAGTCGGACAAAGACCATCTCTGGGTCTTTCCTTTCTCATCTATTAGGTGAAGATGAAAAAAAAAAATAGAAATAAAAAAAAACCCAGCCTGGCGCAGCCAGAGTCCCTCCTCTCATTTGTAAGCTGGTGTGCCAGTGCATGGAGACAAGCTTGCACAAACCCGGAGACCCAACTCAAACATCCAAAGGGCAGGGAAAGTCCTCAGACCAGGCCTGTAGCCAACTGAAGGGTGTAGATGCCCAGCGACAGCACACCAGAAGACGGACAGAGACAGTCTTCTCCGTCCCCTTCCCCGGGGCCAGAGCAAATGACAGTGCCCACGCTGACATGCCAGCCTCCCTGGACAGATGCAGGCACAGAGGTAGTGCCCTGTGTGAGGGACCAGGAACAGGGGGACTCGCAGTCATCCTTGGCCCTCATCAGTCAGGGAAAAGTCTCACGCCCACGGCGCGGGTCACATATGATGAGGCTTTAGGTTCTGGCCAGGTCTGGGTGACAGGTTAGCAGACAGGCAGGCAGCAAGGGGTCTCACCTCCACACATATGTTGCACCAGGGGCAGTGGTAGGTCCGGGGTGGGGCGATGAAAGCAGCACTTGGGGCACCACTGCAGGCGAGAAGGCCCTTTGATTCACCGCTCACCACGTACACCATCATGGGGTCCTCATCGACGGACGCCTGGCGTGGAAGAGGGATAGGCAGTATGTGCCCTGGGCAGCCCTACCAGCAGCCCTGGGCACAGGGAATGTTCCAGGAAGAGGTGGGTAAGGGAATCCCTGACCTAACGGAGCAAGCGGACCATCAGAGAGAGGGAGAGATGCTGGGGGGGCGTGCTCCAGCTAGCCTGGTGTAAAGAACTCTGCCTTTGAAACGGTGGCATTTGAGTTTTGCGCTGTAGTGGGACAAGGGAATGAAAGCCCCATGGTTTGGAAAAGCCTGCAGGCTTCCTTCTCCATCCTACGGAGCCCACCCTTCTGAAGCAATTGGAAAAATTCCAGGGTCCTGTTCCCCCACCCCCAACTCTACACCTTGGTGGCTCAGGAAATGAAATACTAGAGCCAGAACGGTACTGCCATGGAGTATAGAGGCCCCGAGGCTGGAGGTGGGGCACCGGCCTTGGGGTGCCACCTCCTCTTTCCAGGGGGCTGAGTCCTCACCTCGATGTAAGACACCAGGGTCTGAGAAGTTGAGCGAAACAAGACTGAAGAAGGTGAGGATGAAGAGCGGGCCTGTGACCATGGGAAAGACCCACTCTCCGTTCTGAGCCAGCCACCTACAACTGAGACCAGAGCCACTTTCAATCCTGAGCCGGAGCAGCCCAGAGCTCCTCCCCAGGCCCTGACCAGCCGGGTCAGGATTCACAGAGCTGAAAGCCAGCTCTAAGTATCCGGGCAAGCGACAGGCTCACCGAGGCCCCACCAAAGGTCACCGGCATTACCACCTCATTCACCCCCCCACCCCCACCCCCATCCCCATGCACCGATACTCCAAAACTCCGCACCTGCACGTGGCCCTCCAACTAGACAGCTGTTCCCTGGGCCTTCCATTACTCCTTCCTGCCTCCCCCTGCCTCTGTTTCCATCCTGTCTCCGTATAAGAAACCTAACAGATGACATGGGACACTTACGGGAACCAGAAGAAAAGGCCACTCAGAAAGACCAGCAGCATCACATTGAAGGCTGCGAAGAGACTCGGGAGGAACCATGGCCGCGGGACCACAGGCATCTGCTGTGACTCCTTCACACGCGTCATGTCCTCTTTGGGGAAAGGCATGGCTAGCGCCTAGAAAGAGACGGTTCGACTGGCCAAGTGCGCGCTGTGCAAGCATGAGGACCTCAGCTCGATCCTCGCTCGGGTCCCAGGTACAAGCAGGGTGTCTGAGTGTACACCGTGAGCAGCCACAAGAGGATCCTGGGGCTTACTGGCCAGGCAGTTCAGCCAGACAGCAAGCTCCAGAGTTCAGCGAGAGACCTTGTCTCAGAAAGTAAGGTGAGATTACTTAAGGAAGACAGCCGATTTTGGGATCGCACGCACGCACGCACGCACGCACGCACGCACGCGCGAAGGGAGAGGGCATGACTCTCATACTCACAGGACTCCTGATGACTCCCACAATTTGATTGCCCATAGCAACAGAAGCCACAGCCCAAGAGAGGAGAGCAAAAGTCTCATTGTGATGTCACAGAGGCAGAGGGATGGAGGCTGTGGCTGCTTGGGGGTCACTTTCAATAGCAGCCCTCCTCCCCATCACTTTACGCTGGAGTCTAAGACGCCCCCAGCCCTGGCTCGGAAGCTGCTGGGCTTTGTCCCCCAGAGGGCCACTTGCTGTGGCTCTGTTGGTGTGCTGGAGGTCTCAAGAGAGGGGTTACCAGGGACACTGACTGACTTTCAAAGGGATTGATGTAGTCCTCATGAGACGCCCCCCCCCCCCATTTAGCAGGTCATTATAAAAATCATAGGACTAAAAAAAACATTTAGCAGGTCATTATAAAAATCACAGGACTGACTCCTCCCCAGTCCCAGAATCTCTCTGTCATGTGACTTCCTGAGGAGATGGGAACAGACACTACTTCACCCCAGGCAGAGCTGATGACAGACCGAAGGACCGATGCCACCCAGATCTAGCTTGGTGAACCAGTAATCACTGAGGTTACTTACAGAAGCACAGTTGATTTAAAGATTTATTTATTATGTATACAGAAGAGGGCGCCAGATCTCCTTACAGATGGTTGTAAGACATCATGTGGGTGCTGGGAATTGAACTCAGGACCTCTGGAAGAGCAGTCAGTGCTCTTAACTCTCTGAGCCATCTCTCCAGGCCCAATAAGATTTATTTTAGTTTTGTTTATGTGTATGTGTGTGTCTGTGTGAGTGTATGCCGGGCGTGGGCAAGTGCCCTCAGAAGCCGGAAGAAAGCGTCAGAGCCCCTGGCACTAGAATCACAGGAGGCCCTGAGCTGCTCAACTTGGATGCTGGAAAGTGAACTTGAGATCCCTGGAAGAGCAGAGAGTGCTCCTCACCACCAGCCGTCCCTCCTGCCCTCCTTTTTTCAAAGACAAAGTCTCACTATGTAGTCCTGACTGGCCTGGACTCACTCTGTAAACCAGGCTGGCCTCAAACTCACAGAGATCTGCCTGCCTCTGTCTCCTGAGTGCTGGGACTAAAGGCCTGCACCACCACTTTAATTTCTGAGACTGAATCTCTTGGTGAACCTGGAGGTCACGAATTCTGCTAGGCTGACTAACCAATGTGCTCCAGGAATCTACCAGCTTCTGCATCCCCAGCCCTGGGGTTATAAACATCCATTGCTCCACCCAGGAGCTTCTAGCTGGTTGTCTCTTGTCTCCCATTTCACCATGGCGGAATTACAGAGGAGGGTAATCCCATAAGCTTTTTTACAAGAGTTTTAGAAACTGAACTCAGCTTGTAAGACTTGAGTATCTCGCTTGCACTTTTAGCCACTGATCTACCTCCCCAATACCTGCCCTCTAGTTTGAGATAGGGCCTCACTGCTAGCCTGGAGCTCATCATGTAGACCAGACTGACCTTGAACTCAGAGATCCACTTACTTCTGCCTCCAGAGTGCTGGGATTAAAGGCGTGTGTCATCATAGCCAGCTGTCCTCAGTCTTGAAATGTGACCTTTACAAATTTCCTCTGGAGCCTGGGGAGATGGGTCCTTTCAGTGAGTAAGCTACCTGCTGCACAAACGTGAGGATGTGAGCTTGGATCCTGGCATCCCTGTAAAAACCAGGCATGCAGGCACGTGTCTGTAACCCCAGAGCTGGGGGTGCAAAGGCAGGTAGATCCCTGGAGCTCACTAGTCAGTCAGCCTCAGTGAACTGGTGACCTCAAGGTTCAGTAAGAGACCCTGTCTCGAAAAATAAGGCGGAGAGCAATTTTAGGAGACACGTGATGCTGACGTGTGGCCTCCACATGCACAAGCAAACATGTATGCACCCTTGCATGTAGGCACACGTGCACACATCCGAGAGAACACACGCATATAAAAACAAATCAAATTTCATCTGATTCGATATGACAAGCCCATAGTTATGGAACGCAGACTCAACTTTATATGTAGAACATGAAAACAAAATCCTTGCAGAAATTTGGTGGCTGCTCTGTGACCTTACCAAGTGCTGTGTTGCTTATTGTCTGACCCTGGAAGGTTAGGGGCTGGGGCTGTGGGAGGAAAAGGGTGTGTCTGCATATATAGTACAAGCAAAACTTAGGAGAAGAAGAACTCTTGAGCCTGGCCTTGGAATGGCCAAGGAGATGGGTTCAGAAAAAAAAAAAAATCTAGAGTTTTAGAATCACCTAAATAACTTTTAAAAGTAATTAATACATTTTAAAAGATTTGATTAGGTATGGTATCACATACCTTTAATCCCAGCACTTGGGAGGCTGAGGCAGGTGGATCTCCGTGAGTTCAAGGCCAGCCTGGTCTACATAGCAAGTTCCAGGACAGCCAGGGCTACATAGGAGTAATCTGTTTCAAAAAAAAAAAAAAAAAAAGGAAAAACAAACAAAAAAGACTTCTTTCTTTTTATTTTTTGTGTATGTGTGTATGTGAGAGCCTGCATGCCCGGTACCTGTGGAAGCCAGGAAAGAGCTAAGGATTTTCCTAGAACTGGAGTTACATGTAGCCATGAGCCACCATGTAGGACTGAACTCAGATCCTCTGCACGAACAGTGTGTATTCTTAACCCCTGAGCCATCTCTTCAGCCCCTTGTTATTTACATTCTGTGGGAAGAGCATTTTTTCCCCAGCATTTTTTTTTTTTTTTTGGTTTTTCGAGACAGGGTTTTCTCTGTGTAGCTTTGCGCCTTTCCTGGGACTCACTTGGTAGCCCAGGCTGGCCTCGAACTCACAGAGATCCGCCTGGCTCTGCCTCCCAGTGCTGGGACTAAAGGCGTGTGCCACCACCGCCCGGCCATTCCCCAGCATTTTAAGTGCGTCTTGTACATGTAGTACCTTAGGGGACCAGAAGAGGGCAACAGATCCCCTGGAACTAGTTACAGGCAGTTGTGACCAGCCATGTGGGTGCTGGAAACCAAACCCAGGCCCTCTGCAAGAGCAGCTGGTGCTTTTAACCACTGAGTCATCTCTCTCAGCCCCACCTAACTCTTCAGACAGAATTTAGCTAGCTAATCTGTACAGTTCCAGATCTATTGAGCATAAAACAAGGGGGTCTTCAGGCACCTAATGTAAGCCCCTCAGGCCACAAGAGTGGCCAGGCCGCTCCCCTGAGGACCTCCAACTGCCAGGTTCCACCCCACAGAACACTCGAACTGCCCTAATGGCCAGACACTGCATCTACCCTTCAGAGTAAAAAGCCCAATCTCTGGACTTGAAATCCTACCAATCCTCACCCCAGGAAAGCTTCACCCTGAAAAGGTCCGCCCCCACCCCCAAGAAACTCTATATAAACCCTGCCTTCTGTTCAGTTGTGGGCTATTTCTCGCCTGAGCAGAGGCAGCCACCCTCCCGGTTTTTCCCCTCCCAATAAATCTCTTGTGTGAGGTTTGTTGTGCTGTGTGACTTTGTGGTATTCCCTGGCTCCCTGCTGCCAGGATACCTTTCCATCCGAGCTGTAACGCTCACACCCTGCATGTGTAAAACAAACCCAAACACAGAGCACAGCACACCTTCTGAAGCCCTTCCTCAAACTCACTCAGTTACTGTCACCCAAACTGGTCACCATGAAGTGCTACTTGGAGAGCCTTGACTAGTGGAGAAAATCGACTTAGAAAAACAATAATGCTGTGTCTGCGGGATAGTTGGCAATCAGCTGTAAACAGAGGCGGAGTTTTCTGTCCCGACCACTCGGTCCCAAATGAACACACAAAAGCTTATATTTATTACAAAATGCTCGGCTGATAGCTCAGGCTTATTGCTAACTAGCTTTTACATTTAAATTAACCCATTTCTATTGATCTGTGTACTGCTACATGGCCCTGGCTTTACCAGTCCTCTGGCATCTTGCTTCTTGGGTGGCTTGCTCGAATCTCTCTTGACCCCCGCCCCTCTTCATCTGAGTCCTCGTTTGATTGTTCCGCCTCACTTTATCCTGCCTTGCCATAGGCCAAACAGCTTTATTATTAACCAATGGGAGTAGTACATATTCACAGCATACAGAAGGATCTTCCCGCAGCAATCAGGACTGTAAATCTTGTGAAAAGTACGTTTGTGGCTAATTTTCGGTACCTAAAAGAAACGTGAAAAGTAGTCACGGGGCCTAAAAGGCCCCCAGCCACTACACAGGGGCTGCTCTTCCAGAGCACCTAGCTTCCGTTCTCAGCACCCACGGCGTGGCACACTTAACCACCTGTAAGCTCACTTCAGGGGATCCAGTGTCCCCCATTGGCCCTCTGTGGGCACCACACACACATGTGGCATAGACACACACAGACACATTCACAAAAGTAAAAATAAATCTTAACAAAAAGTAATCAACCAGGCAACACAGTCACTTGAAAGCTAGCTAAGACAGAACTTAATCAGGTCAGCTGGAAATAAGGGTTTGAAAAGTCTGGGACTTTCTGTGTGTGATAATTAACTAGCTGCTTCCAGACGATAATGAGAGCCCTTGATAAAATCTCATCGATTTGGGTCAGAATACTGTTCCTCTAGATAGTTACCAAGCTAACCCAGACACCTGCCAAGCAGAGCACTGCCCCCCCCCACTTTTTTGTTTTGTTTTGTTTTGTTTTTTGAGAAAAGGTTTGTCTGTGTAGCCCTGGCTGTCCTAGAACTCACTCTGTAGACCAGGCTAGCCTTAAACTCAGAAATTTGCCTGTTTCTGCCTCCCTCCCAAGTACTGGGATTAAAGGCATGTGCCACCACGCCCTGCTCAGAAAGCCCTTCTTAAATAAGATAGTTTTTCTTTTACCTCTTTATTTTTCCTCCCCGCCTCTTTCCCTATCAAGTTTTTACCAAGAGTGATGTCTTTCAGCTACATTGAGAGCAATGTCTGTTGCCAGCTAGGTAGCACCAAAGGCTTGTTCCCATTTCTTCTCTCTCTCTCTCTCTCTCTTTCTCTCTCTCTCTCTCTCTCTCTCTCTCTCTCTCTCCTCTCTCTCTCTCTCTCTCTCTCGTGAGACAGGCTCTCATAATGCATCTTAGGCTGGTCTAGAATCCCTTATGTATCCCAGGCTGGCCTCAGACTCACAGCTGTCCTCCCGTCTCAGCCTCCTACCACCATGGCTGGCTTGAGTTTCATTTCTTCTCAAAGCCGTATAACAATTCACGGTGTGCCACATTTTTTTTATCCACTCATCTGCCAGTAGATGTTTAGGCTGCTCCCGTTTTGGCTACTGTAAACATTGCTGTCATGGATGTCTGTTTGCAAATACTTATTCAAGTCCCTTCACCTTTCCTTAAGGACATGTGTGAGGAAGTAGCATGCTGGGGCATATGGGAATTGTGTGTTTAATTGAGGAATTACCATTGTGCTCTCCAGAGCAGCGGGACCATTTTAAATTCCCACCAGTGTGTAAGTGTTCCCACCCCCCACATCTTACCTAACACTTTGTTTCCTAACTTTTACTTTAAAAAAAAAAAAATGTGTAGCCGGGTGGCAGCAGCGCACGCCTTTAATCCCAGCACTCGGGAGGCAGAGCCAGGTAGATCTCTGTGAGTTCAAGGCCAGCCTGGTCTATACAGCAAGCTTCCAGGACAGGCACCAAAACTACACGAAGAAGCACTGTCTCGAAAAATAAAACAAAACAAAACAAAAAAAATGTGTATAGGTGTTTTGCTTACATGTACATATGTGTGTCATGGGCATGCCTGGTACCTGCGAGGCTAGAAGGGGGAACTTGAGTTACAGAAGGTTGGGAGCCACCCTGTGGGTGCTGAGAATCGAACCCAGGTCCTCTGGAATAATAGCCAGTGCTCTTAAAGTGCTGAGCCACCTCTCCAGCCCTATAATAACCATTTCCAATGGGCATGTCACAGGCAGCTCATTGTACTTTTAAAATCTTAACAAAAATTCAAAAGGAAGCATGATTCTTATGTGCAGAAAAGTACAAAATGCAGTTGAGAAAGACAGAGGACTCCTAGATGAGTAACGGTCCTAAGCTGATGATTGAAAGGCTTGGCACCCTCAGGACAGCGCTAGCCTCCAATAGTTCATACATCAGTGCGGTTCCCTTCTTCCTTTCGTCTTTTCTTTCAAGACAAGATCTCCTGTACCCCAAGCTGGCATCCACGTCCCTCTAGAACCAAGGATGACTGTGAACGTCTGACTCTCCCACTTACACCTGAGAATGCTGGCACTCCAGGATGCTGCCCCACACCTGGCTTATGGGATGCCAAGGATGGAAACCCAGAGCTTCGTGAGTACCAGGCAAGCGCTCTACTAACTTAACTACATCCCTGATGTGGGGTACTCACCAGAGAAGACTGTTCAGACACGCATTTAAGTCAATAGGAAGTCTTTATTAGCCGGCCGGTAACTATACTGGGTGCTCAGGATCTCGGTGTATCCCTGAACCTTTCTCACGATGAGCTTTTAAGCACAAAAACCATGTTCTGGATTGACACGCTTCAGTTAACAAGAACAGTTAGCCAGAAGCAGAGCTACAGAAGCTAAAAAGCAAGGTTTTGGCAGGAGATGCTGTCTGCATGCTGAGTGTTACAGGCTGAATAGTACTTCCATCATGGGGTCAGTTATGCTAAGGCCTGGAGCCCTGTTACAATCCCCAGCCCCAATCCATGCAACATCTGTCAAAATTCCATAAATGTATAAGTGTTTCCCTTCACATGTATGTCTGTATCATATTCGTCATGGTACTGGAGTTGTAGATGATTGTGAACTGCCATTAGGATGCTGGGAATTGAACCCAGGTCCTTTGTAAGAATAAATGCTCTTAACCACTGAGTCATGTCTCCAGACAAAGAGTAGTCTTATCAATAAACAGTGCTAGAACAACTGAATGAACATTCATGTGTAAAAGAGGTAACCACAGCTGGGCATGGTGGCGCACGCCTTTAATCCCAGCACTTGGGAGGCAGAGGCAGGCGGATCTCTGTGAGTTCAGAGACCAGCCTGGATTACAGAGCAAGTTCCAGGACAGCCAGGGCTACACAGTGAAACCCTGTCTTGGGTGGTGGTGGGGGAATGGATTCTATTGACTGACAATGCTCAGGATAAGGGTCTATGTTGTTTTTAACAAATTTTCAATCATTTGGTTTTACCAGTAATGCTGGGGTGAAAGCCTGCTAGCTCAGAGAGGCAGAGAAAGCACCCAGCTGATCTTCCTCCTCAGACAATATCCCAGTAGTCTCTCCTTTCTCCTATGCCATCTCAAAAACTCTTCTCAAACTGAATGTCCCTCCCATCTACTTCCTGTGCATCTCTATCCATGCTCCTGACTCCCCCTTACTCTCTCTGTTTTTTTTCTTAATAATCCTATATTCACTTCCTGCCAATGGTTGCTCCCTCTGCCTGGGGTTGATCTTAATGTAGGGAAAATGGGCTGACTAAAGAAACCCACTTTGACCCTGGAGCCCAGACCCAGGGAAGGAAACACAGCCTGGACCTTAGACCTGAGTCAGAGAAAGAAAAACTTTATCCCCAAACCCAGAACCAAAGAGTCATGCCCTGACTCTGAAACCAGTACCAAAGAAAACACTCTTGGTCCCTAGAATCAGAGACAGTGAAAGAAATATGCCCTAGCCTTAGAATTAGAGTCAAAAAAACCAAGAAAGGCCAGTGAAAGAAACACAGTTTGGCTTTGAAATCAGGGCCATCTCTGCCCCTAACCCACAAAACTAACCAATCCCTGGTTAACTCTGTCCCCCGCCCCGTTAGATCCTATATAAACCACCCTGCCTGGACAGTTGTGGACTGTTCTCTCCACCCTGATAGAGGCAGCCACCCTCCTGGACTCCTCCTTTCCAAATAAATCTCTTTCTCAAAAGAGTCTTGGGTGTGAAGATCTTTCATTCATCAGCACAAAGAAGATTGCTAAGACGTCCCATAGTGGACTGAGCAGACAAAACCTTGCTGATGCCGGGCGGTGGTGGCGCACTCGGGAGGCAGAGCCAGGCGGATCTCTGTGAGTTCGAGGCCAGCCTGGGCTACCAAGTGAGTTCCAGGAGAGGCACAAAGCTACACAGAGAAACCCTGTCTCGAAAAACCAAAAAAAAAAAAAAAAAAAAAAAAAAAACCTTGCTGAGACGTCCCCTCGGGACTGAGCAAGGGAGAGCTGAAAAAGTAACAACTTTTCACCGAGCCGGAGGAGATTGCTACATATCTGCAGGGGTTTCTCCCTTAGCAGAGTGAAGCAAAAGAAGCAACATCTTGAGCCAGAGAAGCGGAGCTCTGCTAGGCAGCCCCTTAAGTGCCAGCTGAGCTCTGCAGCTCTGCAGGAGAGGAACAAGATTGCTGTATTCTGCTGGGAGACCATTCCCCATTGCACCAGGTATATCCTGACTCCTGAACAGTCAGGATACCTTTCCCTCCAGGGCTGAGCTGTCCCATTGCAGCTCCAGCTGCCAGAGCTGTCCTAGCAGCTCAAGGTGTCACATGACTCCCCAAACAGTCAGGATACCTTTCCCCTAGAGTTGCAACACTGTTACTTATGCTTACCCCTGTTTACAATAGTCAAGCGGAAAGCTCTTAGATTAAAGGTGTGTGCTAGGGCTGAGCCACACCACAACCAGAAACAGATTTTTCCAGTAGATGACACAGTCTCAGGGGTTCGAGATGTGATCAAATATCCTGCAACAGGTCTAGGGAGGAAGGTCTGGAATAAGCATAATATAAGCTCCTTTGTAAAGTACATGGGACCTCTTCCCTAAGAATGGGCTCTGGTGCTTGACAGTGCTCAGGAACCCGGGGGATCCAGGTGAGGCCTGGCTCTATGGCTAGCCAAAGATCACCCGGTTATTAACAACATCCTCCCCCTCTTCTGGGTAGAAAGCAGGTATGCACACCCCTTTCATCAAAGAGGCAAGCCTGTGTGCTTATCATTCCTGGTTTCTCTAGTGCTTATCTGTGAGTATGAGGACCTCATGCCCTCTACAAGGATCCTGTACACAAGAGTACATTATCAGGGATCCTGTACACAAGAGTACATTATCAGGATCCTGTATACAAGAGTTCATTATCAGGATCCTGTACACAAGAGTTCATTATCAGGGATCCTGAACACAAGAGTACATTATCAGGATCCTGAACACAAGAGTTCATTATCAGGATCCTGTACACAAGAGTACATTATCAGGATCCTGTACACAAGAGTTCATTATCAGGGATCCTGTACACAAGAGTTCATTATCAGGGATCCTGTACACAAGAGTTCATTATCAGGATCCTGAACACAAGAGTACATTATCAGGATCCTGTACACACGAGTGCATTATGGGGCAGCTGCAGTAGAAAACCGTGTGGTGGACCTCAGAAACCTAAGAAATGAACTACCGGTTGCCCGAGCAAGCCCGTTGCAGAGTATGAAGCAAAGCATCTCTCAGCAGAGTCTCTGAGATGTACTCGGAACAATACTGCTCACAGCGGTTAAAACTCAGCGTCCATCAATGGACAAGTGGGCAAACGAAACAGAGGAGGAAACTTCATTCAGCCTTACCAGAGAAGAAAGCGCTGCACGCTACATGACGCATAGACCCTGACTAATTTGATAGCATTCTGCTAAACAGACCACCACAAAAAAAGGAAATACCGCATGACATAGCTACATGTGTTAAGTTTTTTGGTTGTTGTTAACATTTTGTTTGTTTATTAGTGTAGAGATAGAATTTTATTCGGTAGCCTCGGCTGGCCTCCAAGCTAAAAATGAAATAACACAATGAAGTCATTACTTTATATAATTAACATATGCTAATTTAAACTACTGAAAAGTAAACAAAGGCTGATGGGTTCTTATTAGTTCTAAAAGTGTGGTTGACAGTAGCTAGCTGTCAGGCCTGGAGGCCCAGGAGAAGAACTTGACTGGCCCCGCTGGGCCTCTCTAGCTGAGAGGGACTGGCCTTGAAGAACAGAGCTCGCACCCTGATCTGATCTCATGGGCACGCTGTAA
Organism: Peromyscus californicus insignis; assembly: GCF_007827085.1. Lineage (NCBI taxonomy): Eukaryota > Metazoa > Chordata > Mammalia > Rodentia > Cricetidae > Peromyscus > Peromyscus californicus. Next base: position 15,040,951 of record NW_026294458.1, on the reverse strand, counting down.
AGAAACAGCCACTTAAGAGACTTTAGGCAGCATTATTCAATTTCCATGCGATTGTAGGCTTTCTGTAAATTCTGTTTAAGCCATGGTGGTTCCATAAAATACAGGCGGTTATGCCAATTATTTTGTATCTGTTGAGATTTGCTCTGTGACCGAGTGTGTGGTCGATTTTAAAGAAGGTTCCACGGGGTGCTCTTTTTTTTGTTAGGGTGGAACGTTCTGCAGATATCTGTTAAGTCCATTTGAGTCATAACATCTGTTAGGTCCCTTATTTCTCGGTTAAGTTTTCAGTCTGGCAGATCTGTCCATTGGTGAGAGTGGGGTGTTGGAGTCAGCACAGAGCCTTTCTCCAGTGACTGAGGGAAGCAGATGCAGAGAGCCACAGCCAAACACCAGGCCAAGCCCCAGGAGTCCAGTCAAAGGAGAGAAGAGGGATTCTATGAACAAGGGGGGTCAAGATCATGATGGGGAAATCTACAGAGACAACCAAACCAAACTAGTGGGAACTCGAATTTAGACCAACAGCTGTGGAACCTGCATGGGATTGGACTAGGTCCTCAGCATAAGTGAGACAGTTGTGTAGCTTGATCTGCTTAAGGGGCCCCTGGCAGTAGGATCAGGATCCATCCCTGGTGCATGAGCTGGCCTTTTGGAGCCCACTACTTATGATATGACACCTCGCACAGCCTTGAGGCAGGGGGAGGGGCTTGGACCTGCCTCCACTAAATGTACCTCCCATGGGAGACCTTACCTTCTTGTAGGAGGGAATGGGGGGGTGGGTTGGGAGGGGGAGGTTGGAGGGGCAAGAGGAGGGAAGAGGGGGGATCTTTCATATGTAAAATGAATAAAAAATGTTCTTAATTAAAAAAATTTTTAAAAGGAATAAAATTTTAAAAAGGGAAGAAAAAAAAAAGACTTTGGGTAGGACAGGAACACCCATCAGGTTGTCTCCCTCCACCTGTGCCCAGTGAGAAATGGTCATCTCTCATGGAGCTTACCAGTGTCCAGCCTGGCCTCAGGTCCCCCTACTCCTTCCTACCTCCCCACCCCGTCTGGAGGATATTTCCTCCAGGGAAGTCTAAAGTTCAGGCTGTGTGTAGTATAAGCTCAAGGCTTCTTAACAGCCACAGATGAATGACCTGAGGCATGTTCTAGTGGAAGTCGCTTGAGTCAGCTTGTGCCTGTTAGGTGTGGCCGAGGCCATTGACCCCCCGCCATCAGCACCCTTACCCCCTTTTCCTGCCCTTCCCTCCACCCCAGGAGGTCACCGGCCCCGGAGCCTCCTACTCCTGGTCTTATAGTGTCTTGTCCTGAGAACTGTGCTTTATACGGAGGGTAAACTGTGGCACTCAAGAGACCTGGCGAAGAGTTTGGGGAAAAGGCTCCTGCCATGCCTGCTAAGGACCCAACACTCCCAAGGACCCTGGTCTCACTACCGAAAACCTCCCACTCAGCCTCCACAGCTGAGCCCCCACTACCCCAGGTGCCTTTGCCTCTGTTCACGCCCATGACACTCTAGCCTGGTTTCTTTTTTTTTCTTTTCCTTTTTTTTTTTCCCCAGAGCTGAGGACCGAACCCAGGGCCTTGTGCTTGCTAGGCAAGTGCTCTACCACTGAGCTAAATCCCCCACCCCTCTAGCCTGGTTTCTTAACCTCCTTTGACCTGAGCTTTGTCTGTGAAATGGGAATAAAGACCATGCTCGCATTATAAGAGGGTGATAAGGTTTAGATGAGGAACAGTCTCCATTTCCCACAGTGCCTGGCAGACCTGAAACACCTGCTGCTGTTACTCTGGTTTCTTATTTTGTCAGTGGTACAAGCAACTTCCAAGGAACTCATAGTGTGCACCAGGCTCTATCCGGGGATCTAGGGGTCGGCACACTGTGCTCAGCCTCGAGGAGTTAAAATCTATTTGGAAGGAGAAACCACCAACCAACAAAATACTTCTTTAAAAAAATATTTATTTATGTATTCTTTTTTCTTAAATTTTATTTGCATTGATGTTTTACCTGCGTGTGTGTCTGTGTGAGGGTGTCAGATCTTGGAGTTATAGACAGTTGTGAGCTGCCATGTGGGTGCTGGGAGCTGTCAGTGTTCTTAACTACTGAGCCATCTCTCCAGCCCCTATGTATGTATTCTTTAATGTATGAGTGCTCTATCTGCATGTACACCTGCAGGCCAGAAGAGGGCATCAGACCCCACTATAGATGGTTGTGAGCTACAATGTGGTTGCTGGGAACTGAACTCAGGACCTCTGGAAGAGCAGCCTGTACTCGTAACCACCGAGCCATCTCTCCAGCCCAATAAAGAAGCTCTTAAGCATAAAACTTGGAGTAAGGGTGTGTGGGTGTGGATGTGAGTGGGAGTTGGTGTGAGTGTGGGTGTGCATGCCTCTGGAGGCAGAGGTCAGCATGGGCTGTCTTCCTCAACCTCTCTCCATCTTGTTTGTTTGTTTGTTTGTTTGTTTGAGAGAGGGTTTCTCTATGTAGTCTTGGCTGTCCTGGAACTCACTCTGTAGCCCAGGCTGACCTCGAACTCATATCTGCCCACCTCTGCCTCCTGAGTGCAGGGATTAAAGGCGTGTGCCACCACTGCCTGGCCCCATCTTATTTTTTTTTTAATGGGGTCTCTCATTGAACCCAGAGCTCACCAATTCAGCTAGATTGGATGGCCAGCAGGCCCCAGGAGTCCTCCCATCTCCACTCCCCAGATATAGGGTTACAAGCACATGCTGCCACACCCAGCATTTTTTTTTTTTTTTTTTTTTTTTTGTGGTTTTTCGAGACAGGGTTTCTCTGTGTAGCTTTGCGCCTTTCCTGGATCTCGCTCTGTAGACCAGGCTGGCCTTGAACTCACAAAGATCCTCCTGCCTCTGCCTCCCGAGTGCTGGGATTAAAGGCGTGCGCCACCACCGCCCGGCCCACACCCAGCATTTTTATGTGGTTGTTGAGGGTCAAATTCAGGTCCTTTCTTCCGAGGGTGCGAGGATTCGTACTTACAGACCAAGCCATCCCCTCAGCCCTAATTCGGCCTTTTAAAAGAAGCCCCGTTAACGCACAGAAACCTGTGTGCTCTGGCAGATGCAATGCAGCCTCGGCTTGGCTTGCTCTTCGGGTCCAGGTGTGACTAAGCCGGTTCTCAACCCAACATGGGCTGACCTTTAAGAAGCAAACCCATGATCCTCCTGCCTCTGCCTCCTTCAGCAAATCCTACCGGTGCGCGCCACCACAGCCGGGCAGTGGTGGCGCACGCCTTTAATCCCAGCACTCGGGAGGCAGAGGCAGGTGGATCTCTGTGAGTTCGAGGCCAGCCTGGGCTACCAAGTGAGTTCCAGGAAAAGCACAAAGCTACACAGAGAAACCCTGTCTCGAAAAACAAAACAAAAAAAAAAAAAAAAAAAAAAAAAAAGAAGCAAACCCTGAGCCTGGCGATGGTGGCGAAGGGTTTTAATCCCAGCACTTGGGAGGCAGAGGCAGGCAGGTTTCAGTGAGTTCAAGGCCAGCCTGATCAATATAACAAATTCCAGGTTAGTCAGCACTACATATCGAGACCCTGTCTAAAAAGCAGCAGCAGCAAGGACTCATAGCAGGATACTAGACATGAAACAAGGATGACTTGTCTGCTACTCACATCACCAGGGAGGCTACCTGGAAAACAGGACCCCAAGAAAGACACAGGGATCGCCCAATGACAGAGAAATGGAATGAGATCTACATGAACAGCCTGGACATGAGTGGGGGTAATGAAAGGCGAGGGTTGAGGGAAAGAGAGCTTGGGGGAGCGGGAGATCCCAGCTGGATCAACAACAGAGAGGGAGAACAAGGAATAGGAGACCATGGTAAATGAAGACCACATGAGAATAGGAAGAAGCAAAGTGCTAGAGAGGCCCACAGAAATCCACAAAGATACCCACACAACAGACTGCTGGCAATGGTCGAGAGACAGCCCGAACTGACCTACTCTGGTGATGGGATGGCCAAACACCCTAATTGTTGTGCTAGAAACCTCATCCAACTACTGAGGGATCTGGATGCAGAGATCCATGGCTAGGCCCCGGGTGGATCTCTGGGAGTCCAATTAGCGAGAATGAGGAGGGTTTATATGAGCGAGAATTGTTGAGACCAAGGTTGGATAAAGCACAGCGACAAATAGTCAAACGAATGGAAACACATGAACTATGAACCAATGGCTGAGGGGTCCCCACTGGATCAGGCCCTCCGAATGGGTGAGACAGTTGATTGGCTGGATCTGTTTGTGAGGCATCCAGGCAGTGGGACCAGATCTTGTGCTCTTTGCATGAGTTGGCTGTTTGAAACCTGGGGCCTATGCAGGATTGTTTGGCTCGGCCTGGGAGGAGGGGACTAGACCTACCTGGACTGAGTCTACCAGGTTGACCTCAGTCTGTGGGGAAGGCTTTGCCCTGGAGGAGATGGGAATGGGGGGGGGGGGGGTTGGGGGGAAGGTGAGGGGGATGGGAGGGGGGAGAACAAGGGAATCCGTGGCTGATATGTAGAACTGAATTGTATTGCAAAATAAATTAAAAAAAAAAAAAAAGCAGCAGCAGCAGCAGCAGCAGCCTCCTCTGACCTTTCCCCACAGCGGCAAAGCCACACACCCAGACACAGCCAGGCCTCAGCCCTGAGTCTCTCATTTCCAAGGGACCAGAGCCTATGCTTCTGCCTGAATCACCCGGAGTTACTGACCAAACGAGGACTTTGTTCCTCTCTCCTGGGCCTGACGGGGGACATTCTGTCTTGGATCCGGTGAGCCTTAGAAGGCTCCTTAAGGGAGTATGAAGTTGGAAGGGTTGGGTAGTCCGGGGACAAGGAGTGATCAAAGTATCGGACTGAGGGAGGTGGGAGGGACCAAGCCTAACCAACCTGCAGGGAGGAGTAAGGAGTCCGGGAACTCCTTCAACACAGAGGATCAAATTCCTCCGGGGTGAACTCTGAGATAAAAGGCTGACACTGGAGGCTTCCGGAGGCAGAGAGAGCAAGGGAGACTGTCCACTTTCTCCTTAGCCCTGGCCCAGCGATCAAGGCCATTCGCGCCACAGTGCGGGACAGAAACCTCCCCACTCCTCAGGGCTCCCGGCTGCCGGCCCTGCCTGGCCCTCCTCACCCTCAGTGTCTGCCCGAGAGAACAGAAGGATGGAGCCCGGCAGGACTCAGATAAGACTTGACCCCAGGTAAGGGAGGGCGGCAGGGCTTGGGCTGGGAGCCAGTTGCTAAGAAACAGCAGCCTCCCCTATCTCTCTGGCCGGTCCCTCCCTGGCTGCCTCACGGGGCCCCTTCGCTTTCCAGCACTCAGAACAAGATAAGATTGCAAAGTGCCTGTGAGTCCCCTGGGCTTCAGGGAAACTGGGATTGGATGGGGCTGCAGAAGGCCCTCCTGGACATGCACAGAGCCGCTGACCAACAGTGGGCAGGCCCGTCCCTGGTGCTCTGGGACTGCTTTTCCTTCCTTCCTTCCTTCCTTCCTTCCTTCCTTCCTTCCTTCCTTCCTTCCTTCCTTCCTTCCTTCCTCCCTCCCTCCCTCCCTCCCTCCCTCCCTCTCTCTCTCTTCCTTCCTTCCTTCCTTCCTTCCTTTTCTTCCTTTCTTTCTTTTCTGACAGAGTCCTATCATGTCACTATGTAGTTGAAGTTGGTCTCAAACTAAGATCCTCCTGCCTCAGCCTCCCTCCCGGTGCTGGGGTTACAAGCCTGCATTACCATGCCTGGCTAAGGGACCACTCTTTCTCTTGGACCCTGCTCACCCTCACTGGCAGCTTATTGTATACTCTAACCTAAGCCAGTTCTCCAGGGCCTCGAGGAAAAATGGACTAGCTCCTTGCACTCAGGAGTGTTAAATGTGTATCAGACGGTCTAGTCTGCCACACCCCTTCCCCTGGTTCTGAGCAATCCTGTGTCTCTCCAGGTACACAGCGGATCTTCTGGAGCTCCTGCAAACCAATTACAGCATCTCCCCTGCCTGTTTCTCTTACCCTCCCACTGCAGCCCAGCTCCTGAGAGGTGAGTCGGGGGCCCCCCCTGGAGGAGTTGAAAGCAGGACATGTGTACCCCAGAGGGAAGTCAGGACAACTGGGGGACCTGAAGAGAGCTGGTTCACATCTGGCCAGCCTGAGAGGATGGCTGGCCCCATGTTCATAACGGCTAAGGCCCTGGAGAAGGTCAGTTCTCCCAAGGAATCAGTGGGCTATCATGAGACATGAAAATTTAGCCCAGGAGACAAACCGGAGCCTGGTCCTCCACCCACCCCAGCCTCACGACACATTCAAACTGGGACGCTAGGATCTGGGACATTCATTTGTGTTTCCAGCGTTCAAGGTGGTACCCGTATAATAGGCAAGCCTCACAATTCCCCTGGAGCGTTCACATACTCCCTACGAGAGCTCTCAGCTCTGCAGAGGGGTGGCTGCTGTGAGGAGTGGGTTTGACTTGCATGAGTCTGCGAACTTGTCCGCCCAGTGTTGAACTGCTTTTGAAAGTGTTAGGCATCGGATGGAGCTGAGCTCTGGCCTTCTGCCTCCAAACTACTGAGAACAAAGTGGCCTGTGTGCTTCTAGGAGGGAAATGATCAAGCCAGTTTTATCTCGTCTCCTACACCATAATTAACCATTTCGGAAATGTGTGGCTTCTTCCAAAATAGACGCCTCCCAAGCAAGGGGATGCTGTCATGTGCCGTGGGAAGCGGATGCAGCCAGGTCCTTGGGCTAAGGATAGCTCTGTTTCAGATGCTCTGAGCCAGAGTATCAGCAACTGCAGGTGTCCAGAGATGCCTGGTGCATTCTGTGGTCAGTGCCAGCAGGTGGCTGCCGCATCTAGCTCCAAGCACCTCATATTTAGAGAGTGGAGCTGGTGGGACATAAGTCACCTTACATAGCTCAGGAGGTATTTGGCATGTCTGCAGACAGTTTGAGTGGCCACGCTGGAGGTTGCCTGCCCTTAGTATCTAATGGGTAGGTTTTAAGGAGGCCACTATACCACCTGCAAGTTATATTACAACCCTCCACAGTACAGCCCCCCCCCCACAGTACAGCCCCCACAGTACAGCCCCCCACAGTACAGCCCCCCCACAGTACAGCCCCCACAGTACAGCCTCCACAGTACAGCCCCCACAGTACAGCCCTCCACAGGAATCAAAGTGTCAGTATTACTTGGCCTCTGAAACGTTGCCTCACACCACACACTAATTCTCGTACCTCCTGGCTACCACGTGAGCAGGTAGAGGATTTAGAAACAAGTTTTGGAAACAAGGATTTGGAAACAGGTTGACTCTCTGGGTCTCACAGTCAAGTAGGCTGCCTGGTGAGGCTGGAGCAGGAGGATTTGGGGAGTGCAGAGTGGGGATGGTGATAGAATGGGCCAGTGCGTTCCCCACACTGGGAAGCTACACACATCTGGCAAGGTTGGTTACTAGCGGAGGAGCTTGGGGCATTGAGAGGGCTGGGCAGGTGAGGTGGGGCCTGAATAGGGTTAATCCTGGAGGTTGTACTTTATCCTCAAGATGGAGCCACAGGTGAGGGCTGTAAGATTGGGAGGGGCTGGATGGAGTGGTTCAGGACCTTTAATCAGTAATCAGAATGATTTGGGGGGGAAGAGCCTTGGGAGAAGCAGGGATGAAACCAAGCGGTTGTTGACCCTCTGGAGCAGGCAGGAACAGAGGCTGAACCTGGGCAGCAGGAAGGAAGGAAGTGGGAAATACTGCTGACACAAAGCAGGAGCCCTGGTAAATATTTAGACAGGAGAGTGATCCTGAGCAGTGACGATGACCCACAGGAGACTCGGAGAGGAAGGGGGATGTGGGGAAACTCCGTCCAGCTTCTCTGTTTCTTAGGTGGTTAAAGGGCTATTCTAGAACTATTACAGCTTTTAATGACCAGGTTTTTTTAGAGTTTGTAATACGATTCTGTTATAACCTTTAATTTTGTTTTAAATTAAGCTGACCTAAACGTTTATCTAGAAAAGCCAGGACGGTTTGGGGAAGGGGCAAAAAGGGAGGCTGCCTTGCCAGCAATGAAGGCTGTGTCAGGCTTGTGGCTGTTGAAGCAATGAGGTCACAATGGCAAAGGGCCTGGAGGAGAAAAACAGCAAAGCATCAGGTCCAGAGGCAAAGCCAGGCCTCCATGAGGGGTCCACACAGAAGGATGCTGTGGGACATGGGTCCACACAGAAGGATGCTGTGGGACATGGGGTCCACACAGAAGGATGCTGTAGGACATGGGGGTCCACACAAAAGAATGTTGTGGGACATGGGGGTCCACACAGAAGGATGCTGTAGGACAGGCTCCTAGGAAGATGTGCAGAACAGCTGCCTATGCCCAAGGAAATCAATACACAGGAAATTAACTTTAATTCGGGCAGATTAAGGACATAAACATAAAATGAAAACTTTTTTAATTAAAAAAAGTAGAAATTGTCTTTATGATTAGAAACAGCAAATCATTTTTCAAAATTCAAGAAAGGGCCAGTGAGATGGCTCAGCGGGTAAAAGTTCTTGCTGTGAAAACCTGAAGACTGGAGTTTGATACCCAGGACCCATGTTTAAAAACAAACAAACAAAAAAGAAGGTGATGAAGCGGCAGCCACACCTGGCATAATATATAATACCTGTGAATAGCATATAGTACCCATGAAACCTAAACTTCCCCTCTCCTCCAGCCCAGCAGTTCTAATTCCAGGCATATGCCAGAGAAAGTCTCCTATCTAGGAGACACACCCAAGGATGCCAATTGCAACATCAGCTTCTCATGATGAAAGCAGTAAAAGTTATAGAAGTAAGGTTGGGCAAAAAACATTTAGAGAGAGGCAGGCAGATCTCTGTGAGTTCAAGGCCAGCCTGGGCTACAAGAGTGAGTTCCAGGAAAGGTGCAAGGCTACACAGAGAAATCCTGTCTCGAAAAACAAAACAAACAAACAAAAAAGCATTTAGAGTTTGTAAGATGCCATTTGCATAAACTATTTATTACATATATATTATTGTGATTATTTATTTATTATTAGTCTCTTGAGACAGGGTCTTGCTGTGTAGTCCTGGCTGTTCTAGAACTTTCTCTGTAGACTAGGCCTGTCTTGTACTCACAGAGATCCACCTGCCTCTACCTCCTGAGTACTGAGATTAAAGGCTTGCACCACCACTGCCCTGCTTAGCCTGCATTCTTACAGAAGCCAGGCCCACCAGTTCAGGGGTGGCGCCACTCCAATGGGCTGGGTCCCTCCACCATCAATCACTAATTAAGAAAATGCCCTAAAGGACTGACCACAGTCTCATCTTATGGAGGCATTTTCTCAGTTGACGATCCCTCCTCTCTGATGAGTCCGGTTTGTGTCAAGTTGAATAGCAAGCATACTTAGAGAGCAGTTACTGTTACTGTTACTTGGCAACAGAACAGAGAACAGCCCGACACAGCCCCTGCCTTGGAGGTAACATGAAAGTATAGAAAGATGTAAAGAACCTCACTGAGCTGGGCAGGCCTCATCATGCAGGCTGCCTGGGCATGGGGGCTGAAGTCTCAACACTGGAACAGAGAACACAGCCCCAGGAGCCAGCCAAGCAGAAGCCAAAGAGAAAGTCCTCGAGGGCAGAAACAGCTCAGCGTGGCTGCTGGAAGGATGGGAGAGTGTGGCAGTGAAATCTTCAGCCCGAAACACAGAGAAGAGCTGAGATGACAGGGTTTTTAATTAGTGTGGGATAATTATGCACATGGATGGAGTATGGGGTGGTATTTCAATATGCATATATAGAGTACACTGATCAAATCAGGGTGGCTAACTTCTCCAGCTCCATGTCTTTCCGTTTGGAACCTCCAAGCCCCTATTTCTAGTCTTTCATAAAATGTCAACTAGTTTTTGCGAACTATAGTCACCCTAGTGGACGGTGGAACCCTAGATGTCCCTCCTGTCTCCCTCTGTAGGCTCCCTCTGCCTTTCTGCGTCTGGAGAATGCAGGCTGTGGAGATCCCAGTCCAGAGGCCAGGGGGAAGCCGGGCCAGTCCAGAGGCCAGGGGGAAGCCGGGAATGGGCTTCTGGGAGATTTCCAAGAAGGGAGATGACAGGGTATGAGCTTTGGGGTGCTTGTGTGAGCACATCATTGCACAGCATATGCTATGTCAGAATATGCACAGCTATATCACCCTTAAAATGGAAAATTTAAAAAATTTCAGGGGTTAAGGGGGATAGGTCAATGGGTCAGTCACTTGCCACATAAGCATTAAGGGCCTGAGTTCAGATCCCCAGCACCCATATGAAAAGCATGGCGAGGTACAAATGTACCCCCAGCACTAGGGAGGCAGAGATGGATGGGTTCCTAGAGCTCGCTGCCTAGCAAGTCCAGTCAAACTGGTGAGTTCCGAGTTCAGTGAGAAACCCTGCTCAAAAAACAAGGCAGAGAACTGATGGGATGGCTCAGAAAGATGTTTTCAATTGTGAGAAAGAGTTAAAGACCCTTTGTAGGGTCAGACATGAGGGAACACACCTTTAATCCCAAGCATTGGAGAGTCAGGGGCAGAAGACTCTCTGTGAGCTCAAGTCTAGCCTTCTCTATATATCGAGTTCCAGTTCCAGGCTAGCCAGGGCTACACAGTGAGACTCTGTCTTAAAACACACACACACACACACACACACACACACACACACACACACACACACACACACACGCACACTTTATTCCATAGGCATTACTAGAACAGCATCTGCCCTTCAATTCATTGCCGTCTACTCCCCTTCTCCTTTAGAACTGGGTGCGTTGGAAATCACCCTCACCATCATCTTGACCTTTCTTACCATGGGCTCAGTTGCCATCTTCGTAGAGGATGCTATTTATCTGTACAAGAACACCCTTTGCCCCATCAAGAAGAGGACCCTGATCTGGAGCAGCTCTGCACCTACGGTGAGGATGCTGGCACTGGCCCCTTCAGAGGCACTGGAGACGGGCCGGGCTGTCCTGACAGTTCTAAACTCATTTGCTCCAGCGCAGCGCTGTCCGCCAGCACCATGTAGCATGGGGCGTGTGAACTGCTCTCTGCCTGTTTGCAAGACCAACTGCCAGCAGGGTGAAGTACTCCATTGCAAAGGGCTGCAGACAGCGACCCACTCGGCACCAGGCTGTGCCCACTCCTTTTCCCTTCAGCATGGCACCGCTGGTAAAAGCAGGCCACCTTCTAATACACAGGCATTTGTGTCCACGGGGCCATACTCAGCCTTCCGCTGTGGGCTTGTTTGTTCTTCGTTCCCCTTGTGGGTACTGAACACCCTACCACTGAGCCACAGCTCCAGCAGCTGTACGCCTTTGAAAACTTATGCAGCCATTGCACAGGGCCTGGATTTAATTTATTCAGTTATTTTCCAGTTGCAATTTTTATTTTAAAAATGGGTTGTTATTGTTATTATTACTAGGGTGTGCGTGCACATGATGGGGGAGCATGCCTGCCACAGCTCATGTGTAGAGGTCAGAAGACAAATTTGTGGAGTTGGTTCTCTTGTTCCACTCTTAACGTGGGTTCTGGGGGTTGAACTCAAGTTGCCAGGTTTTTGTGAGAAGCGCCTTTACACGCTGAGTCATGTCACCAGTCCTTGTTTCTACTTTGGTTGGTTCTGGGTACGGAGCCCAGGGCCCTGTGCATGCTCTACCACTGACCCAGGAGCAGCAGTTAGCCCGTGGAAGGACTAGTGCCTCAAACACACAGGTCCGGCTTCTTTGCGCCCTAGCTACAAAAAGTCGGGCTGGTCTCGCTGGCCCCGCCCTAGCCTGCGTCCTGTTCTTCTGCAAGCAGGTCGTGTCTGTGTTCTGCTGCTTTGGTCTCTGGATCCCTCGAGCCCTCACACTCGTGGAAATGGCCATAACGTCGTGAGTGTCTGGCCCCGCCCTCACCGCTGGGGATGAGCATCCTTCTACAGTCCTTTCCTGACACCCAAGCCTCCCAAGTCCTTGTCTTGAGGCCCCATTGATACGAATCTAGCCAGCTCTTATCAACCCGTGCTAATGGGAGGCCCTTGAACTCTTGCTTGTGCTCAGGGGATGCCTTTTGGGGGGCACACTCTTCAGTCGCTGTTTGTTCCCAGAGGCCCCAAATGCTCCCTTCCCAGTCCTCTGGACCCAGTCACCTCTCTTGTTCCTTGAGTTATGCATCAAAAATGCCAGCCCCAGCTGGGCAGCAGTGACACACACCGTTAATCCCAACATGGGGGAAGGCAGAGGCAGGCAGATCTCTGAGTGCAGAGTGAGTTCCAGGACAGCCACGGCTACACGGAGAAACCCCCGTCTTGAAAAAAACAACTGAAATGCCAGGCCCTTGGCCCTTTCCCTCAGTGAGCCCCAGCTCTCCCGGCAATCTCTATCTCTTGAGGGGCAAAGGGGTGCCCTGTGGTGCTCTACCCATGGGCTTGCAGTCTGCCTTCTCTCCCCCAGGTTTTATGCCATAGTCTTTTATCTGCTGATGTTGGTCATGGTGGAAGGCTTTGGTGGGAAGGATGCGGTTCTGAGGACACTGAAGGACACCCCAATGAGGGTGCACACGGGCCCCTGCTGCTGCTGCTGCCCCTGCTGCCCACCCCTCATACTTACCAGGTAAGGCATGGACAAGTGAGCATAAGGCCCTGTAACCCCAGTAGTTCAAGGCTCTTGAAATTAAGCCTGTATGGGACACAGCCAATGAAAAAGGTAGATATCCCACAGCCAGGACCCCCCACATGGGGACCTGCCCCCCCCCCAAGAGAGAACAGGAAGAATTTTCTTTCTATGTGCATTAGTGTTTTGGAATGGGTTTCAGGTCCCCTGAAACTGGAGTCACAGACAGTTGTGAGCTGCCATGTGGGAACTCAGGTTATCTGGAAAAGCAGTCAGTGCTCTTAACTGCTGAGCCATCTCTCCTGCCCCAGAGGAAGAAGTCTTATGCTTCAGCTCACTGCCTTGCTTACTCATTTTATTTATTTATTTATTTATTTATTTATTTATTTATTTATTTATTTATTTATTATTTATTTATTTATTTAATTATTCACTCGTTCGTTCGTTCGTTTATTTATTTATTTGTTTATTTATTTATTTATTTATTTTTTATTTATTTATTTATTTATTTATTTATTTATTTGAGACGGGGTTTCTCTATGTAGCCCTGGCTATCCTGGAACTCGTTCTGTAGACCAGGCTGACCTTAAACTCACAGAGATCCTCCTGCCTCTGACTCCTGAGTGTGGGGATTAAAGGTGTTTTCTATCACGCCCAGCTCCCACTGCAGTGGCAAAGAGAAAACTGTAGTTTGGGTGCTTGCTTGCCCCCTGCCTACTTTGAGTAATGAACTTGAAAAGTCAATACTTTGAGCTCCTACTCAAAAGGCACCATCAGAGGCAAGCATGAGGCAAGGATTCCCAGTGCTCCCAACCTACTCGCTACTGTGCCTTCACCCGTGAGACATGTCGTGACGTCAGCCTTAGTCCAGGAGCTCAGCAGAGGGGCTAGGCTCCCTTAGGGTGGGTGGTTTATGGGTCCATGTTCTTCACTCTTTTCCTCCGTCAGGAAGAAGCTTCAGCTGATGATGGTGGGCGCTTTCCAGTATGCCTTCTTCAAGATAATGCTGAACCTAGTAGGGCTGTTCCTCATCCCTGATGGCATCTTTGACCCATCAGACGTAAGCCAAGAGGAGGCAGTAAAGTCTAAGACCCATTACCTTTGGGTTCTAGAACTAATATCTGAGCACCAGCAACACACAAGGCCAAGGGCAGGGTGGCCACGGGAGAGTAATAGGCCAGAGAATCCGGTGGGGAGACGAAGTCCAGGCTTGGGGGCTTTGGTATCACCGTTGTCCACATGGACAAGGAAAAACAAAAGGAGGGTTTGTCCTCCTGATTGCTTCCTGGTCTGCCACCAGATTTCTGAGAAGAGCACGGCTCTGTGGATCAACACTTTCCTGGGCGTGTCCACACTGTTCGCTCTGTGGTCGCTGGCCATCCTTTTCCGTCAAGCCAAGATGCACCTGGGTGAACAGAATATGGGATCCAAGTTTGCTCTGTTCCAGGTAACTACACCCCAGAAATGGTCTTAACCTTTGGGTTTCCTGGGAGATTTGGAACATTATCTCCACACACCCCCACTTCCATTTTATCTCTTATTTGATTTTCTGTGCCACAAAATGTCAACCGGGCTTAAAACAACAGAAATGTATTATTGCACAGATCGAGAGCCTGGAAACCCCAAATCAAAATGTAGGCAGAGCCATAATCTCTCTGGAAGCTGCCTGGGAGAACCCGGCTTGCCATTTCCTCTCTGGAATTGGCCCGCAGTCTATGGTGGTGCTTCCTTGGCCTTTTGCTGTATCACTCCAACCTCTGCCTCTATCACCACATGACCTTGTCACCTGTCTGGATGCCGCTGAGGGTCTGATGGTGGCCGTGAGAGAGAGATAGGCTGATTGTTTTGTGAGCAACCCTAGTAAATGAGCGGCAAGCACGATTATAATTTGCCTGAAGATGAAAACTGCACCGATTTTCAATATAGTTTTGAGTCTCGGCCCTCCGTTAACTGCAGAGACTGGTCTGCACTGGCCTCAGGACCAGGGGTGGCAGGTGCCAACCTCCTACCCCCGTCTCTTCTATGCCGCAGGTTCTTGTCATCCTGACTGCCCTGCAGCCCTCCATTTTCTCCATCCTGGCTAACGGCGGGCAGATTGCTTGCTCACCTCCCTTCTCTTCTAAAATCAGGTCCCAAGGTAAGCACCTAGGGCTCCTTTCCACATCGCGGGCCAAACTGGGAGGGGAGCAGTGGAGACAGGACCCTGGGACAGAAGTGGGCCAGCCTGATGTCTGCTCAGAATGTTCAGGAAGAATCCAAGAAAGCAGGCCGAGGCTCTGAGGACTCCTCCCTCTCTGAGCATAGCGAACTGCAATGTCCCCAGCTTGAGGCCAGTCCTAATGATCAAACCAGGAGGCCAGGGGTTCAGTCCTCAACTCAAGAATGGGTATGGTTAGGAAGCAGAGTGTGGAGAAAACGCGCACGCTGGCCTCAGATGAGACGTCAGAGCCGAGTTCTGGCTACCATTAGTCTGCCTTGCTCCACACAGCAGTTTGGCATCCCTAGGTCTTGGTTCCGAGGTAAACTGCAGTGTCTCTCAGCTGGCTTGTCGGGGTTGCTATAGCTCCCTCGTCTCTAACGCAGTATAACCTCTGTCCCGTCCCACTCCGCGCTGCAGTGATGAACTGCCACATGCTCATAGTGGAGACCTTCCTGATGACGGTGCTGACGCGGATGTACTATCGGAGGAAAGACGACAAGGTTGGGTACGAGACTTGTTCGGCACCAGACCTGGACTTGACACTCAAAGCCTGAGGCGAGTGGCCTGGACTATGGAAAAGAGACTGTCCTGCTCGGAAGAGCATGAGATTCCTCCCGTCCCTCGACCTTAACCGGTGGTTAAGGCCCCCACTGGCGGCGGGCGGCGCAGGCTGGCAGCTTCCATATGACTATAGGGATGGAGGTAAAGTGCAGTATGCGGAACCCCTCTGGGTTTTGCTCAGGGAAGGCGTTTGAAGTTTTGTAATGAACAGGGTGAAGGCTGAGACTCTGCACGAGGCACAGTCCTTCTGTGGGTGCCACTATTGGTCACCCTGAGCTTTTGCACAGCAGAATAAAGGGGAAAAGAGTGCATGGTTTATGTATGGTTTATCCGACGTAGGAACTGGAGTAGACCTTAGCCGGGCAAAACAGCACTGATCTAGCTTCCCAAAGAAGCCAGGCTCTGCCGTACAAGCTGTTCTTTCCTTGGGTGTACCAGTTGGCCGTGGGAGGTCTGGGGTCCCTTTGTGCCAGCTTTTTGAGTTTTTCCTAAGAAGCTGCAAATGGAACTGCTCGTTAATATCGTCATGAAGCTTGATCTTGAGGACAGAAATCAGGACACAAATTCAAAGGAACTGAGAATATAAAGAAAAAAAAAAAACAATACTTAACACATATCTGCCTGGTCAAAACTACAGCAAACAGAAACACCAGGCAAAACCACGTGGCCTTTATTTGGCTAAATGACAAAAGCCAAAATAACTGGACAAATTATCAGACAGGAAAGTGACACACTGAACTCTGAGCAAACTCCCCATGGACTCGCACTGGTGATAGGCAGGTGTTCATGGCACGGGTGAGATTTCCCAAGTGTCTGCCGTTCAGCAGCCTCGGTGCAATCAATTCTGTTTACAACAGTTGGTTCCTCCAAGGCGGTGGAAGGCGCTCACTTCAAACCCGGTAGAACCCAATCTGGGCCACCCAAACGTTAATACTGCCATTTCTGTTCTCTACCCCAATCTCAGACTGACAACAAATTCTGGCAGACAGACTACATATCTTTTTTCTTTTAGGACAATTAACCTTTAATGTAGCAAAGTCCAAGAATATGTTATACTTATTTATTCTGAAAAATAGAAGCTAGGGACCATTCTTTATCCCATGATAATCTATTCTGTGAGAGAAAACAATCATTGTTATGACTTTGAAAAATACAACCTTTAAAAATACTTATATTGGTAAGCTTAAAAAAAATACCATTAGTTTTAAAAACATCGTTAAGGAAGCTTTCTTTGAACCCTGTGTGGGTTCAATTTCGGCACATGGATGCTGACAGAAATCTAGAGGCTATGGCTTTAGGGGATTAAACCAAAGCAGAGAAACAGAACTGATTTGAGAAAGGATTGAAAAGTTGATAAAGAACAGATCTCCAAGACGACAGGTTCCAGAACGTGGAGTACGTGAGTGAACAGGGGCTGGGGACAGTGACAAAGCACTGGGAAGAGCCACGGTGGAGGGTTATCCTAGACGGCTGGCCAGATGTGCGGCCACAGCGAGAGGAGTTACAGTGCTGGAGAGAAGGGACCAGAGAGGTCTCTCCGTTCCTCTTCCTCAGGATCTTCAGCCTTCTCAACTCCGAGTCCCTTCCTCAGGTCTGCAAAGGGTCTTTGGCTTAGCTCTCCTGAGCTGCGGGCACTAGCAACCCACTTCTACTTTATGTGGCAACCTCTATTCTCCAGTCTCCAGCCTAGTATACGAAAAGAGCAATGTTCCTGTCCAGCCCACGTCCAGGTTAGCTGCTATCCTGGCCTCTCCTCCACACCAGCTAGAAGACTCCTGTCTGCAGCCACTTCCTATGGCAGAGAGGCTTCGAGGCCGACCCTTCCATGCTTATCCGGCCTCAGGGAGGAGCTCCACAGCCGAGGCTGCACAGGAAGAGGTGCGGATTAGTCAGACACAACATCCAAATGCTTAACCACACTTAACTAGGTACAGGAGGCTGACAGTGCAGCATCCCCACAGCACCTTTTTCTAGCACCTAGGAGCACACTCACCCTCAAGTACCTAACATGCTGCCACACCCTAGACGTTTTTTTGCTCACGTCTAGGTTATCTGAGACTATGAGTGTTAGGAGATGGGAAAGGGGGAGGGGCGTTCTGAGAACATGAGCATAGGCTAGTCCTGGCTACGGAACACCTCTTGTCAGCCTAGAGGCTCTGATGTTTGAGACCCTTTCCATTCCCACAGTGCCAGCTCGGGTGACACGCACTGTGGGAACAAGCAGGTGAGTGTCGGTAGTGACGTCATCACTTTTGTATACTCGGGAGAATAAGGCAGAGAGAGACGGATCGCCAAAGGGAGGACCAAAGTAGAAGAGTCAGAATGAGCTGTGCAGCGCTATATAACACGAGAAAACCCTCACTTCAGTGGGTTTGAGAAAGGAGTCCAGGCCAAGGCCACGTGGGTCAGATCTGACAGTGAAAACAGCACTGTGAGGAGTTAGGAATGGAGTTTCCACGGGCCATCGGGACACCAAGGTGTGCCTCTCTGACCCCCTCCTCTGCTTTGCCTGCCTGGGAGATAGCTGAGGAGCCTGGGTAGGCCTGCCATGCAGGTATTTCATGCTGCGAGCCTCAGACCCTTAGGCAGTAAGAAAGTGTCTGGGGAGGGCTATGAAATGCTCACAGTCCTAACAGAGGTACAAGGAAAAAGAAAATGTGGTTTTCTTTGCTGAAAACCCTAAAGCTCCACCCCCACAAGGGGTATTCATGAGTGACAAGTAGGTCCTGGAGTAAACAATTTTGCCCTAAATCCCACGACAGGATAGCTGACAGTGAGGAACTCGCTGGGCCATGAGCGGAGCTGAGGGGCAAGGGGACTGAACACACCAGCTCATCCTCAGCAGCAGGTGTCGAGAGTCGGCACCCTTGATTTGAAATTCCAGTTCTGTTTCCTCTCGGAACAGGTGGGTCGGGGCACCGACCTCCGCGTTAGTAGTTTAGCCCAAGCCTGTGGCTTCTGGAGGGGCAGTGGAGGAAGTCCCTGCCAGGTGCAGCTCTTAGAGGGTAAAGAGCCTCCATGAGCCACTGATCTGACCCAAGAGCATGCTTAAGAGGGGCAGAGGTCAGTAAGAGTGTTTTAGATATCAAAGTGTTTTCTGATGCTTTTGCCTGTGTGCTCCGTGAAAAATCTAAGTGTTAAATACGGCAGTAAGCAACATGGGTTAATGGGTCGAGTTCAGCTGGAAACATACAAAGCATCCTTTGTATCAAGCCAGGCACGGTACTGAAACAGCAGCTGCAGGGTGAGGGGTGAATTCCCAGCAGGAACTCGACCACAACTGCCCTTGCACTAGACTTGAGTCCACCCCACTGCCCTCTGCAATCCCAGCAGCCCCCGGTGTCCCTTCCTTTACAGGTAGGTTGCAGGAAAGAGATTGACAAGAACTCCCAAATAGTTGGGCAACAGAATTTTCTGAGACGATGAACACGGACGCTCTGTGGTTCGGTTCCGTCCCCATCAGTGTCTGTATGGACCCCATTGGGTCCAACAAGAAACTCCTCAGGGAGCACGAGAAGTGAGGCTCGGGTCTCTCCCCTCCACAGCCATGCTGACACACGGCCAGCAGGACACCCAGGGAATCTGGAGCTGATTCAGGCTCAGGATGTTTTAGGGAAGGGGAAGTTGCAATCGTCTCGCCACATCACACATCAGCATGGCTCTTTGTTTGCAGGATCTGCAAGCCACTCTCTTGAGAAGGCAAGCAACTAGTGTGTCAGGAAGAAAGGCCTCTGGGTATTACACGCTTCCTTCTTCTGCCCACTCCTCAGGGGCAAAAAATTAGTTCTACTTACTATATTTGAAAGACTAATTTTTAAAAAATTAATAAAAATGACAATTGCCCTGTCAAGATTACATGACATAAACAGTAAAGCAAAGCTCTGGGAGGGAGGATGGATGCGAGCAGGCTTCTAAGATGTGCTCAGCCTCCTGGGTGTGGCTGGCGGAGGTCGCGGGGCACAGGCGGTCTGCTTCCCCATGCCCGGGTCCTCCTGCCCCTCGTCTTTTCTTTGTAGATGTCCTTGGGTTTAGTGTTGGGATCACAGAAGGGAATTCCACCGAGAGCTTCTGGAGGTGACAGGCAGGGGGAGGGAGAGGGGACAGGGATGGGCCGTTAGTCCTCTTCATCCTCGCTGATGTCACAGGTCACAGCCTTGCGCCTAGAGAGACTTGCTGGGGAGGAGGATGGGGAAGTCTTGCCAGAGAAGGGCCATCTGAAGGAGGGGGATGGGGAGCGTTCGTGAGTAGGGCTGCTGCTGGGACTCTGCTTGGGACTGATGGCCTGCAGCATCCGGCCTTTTCCCTCCTTCAGCATGTGTTTCTGGGGAGGGAGACCAGAAGGGAGAGTTAGGAGATCCCTACAGGCCACAGAGTCACTCCCAGAGCCTGGGAAACCTCACGTTATTGTCCATCTCCCCTGTGTCATTGTTCTTTATTGCCGAGGATCAAAGCTACGTCTCAAGCGTGTGAGGGCAACACCCTGCCCCTGCTATGCCAAACATGACTCAGGAGACAGACGGGAGGGCACAACTGAAAGTCTAGCAGTTTCCCGGGCACACTGGATCGCTTCTCTGAGTCCCACCTGCTTGTCTGTCAGCCTCTCCCTGACTTCCATCAGAGACACTCTCCCAAGGCTACTTAGTCTGCAGTCACACTCGGGCAAAAACAAAGGCTCACGAGTGGGATTCTCATTTGGTTTGCGGGCACTGCTATTCCATTGGGGACCCACAGCAGCTGCTCACAGAGAGGAAGCTTGCTATCTGTTCTCTTTTTGTGCCCCCTTCTCTTCCGTGTAAACCCAAAACACAGAAGTGACTACCTTCTTATCTTGACTCCAGCTGTCAAGGTTGATAGACAGCTGACAAAATTACTAGGAAAATGTATGACTAGATAAGATCACTTCTTAATTTGGATGTTCCTTTCTGCTCAGATCCATAGCAGTGCAATTCCCTTAATTCACTGCATATTGACTGGAGGCTGAAACATTAGAGTCACAAGTTCAAGACCTGCCTCGGGCCACATAGAGAGTTCAGGCCTAAGTGCACCCACCCTGGGGAGATGCTGCCTCCAAATAATAAATGAATAAGCCTGGTGTGGTGGCACACACCTTCAATCCTAGCAGTTGGGAGACAGAGATCACTCTGAGTCCTAGGCCAGCCTGGTCTACACTGCAAGTTTCAAGCCAACCAAGGCTACATAGTGAGTTCTTGTCTCCAAAATAATAAATACATAAATAAGGCAGGGTACGTAGCTCAGTGGTGAGCGCTCGCTAGCATGCGTACTATGCTCTGGACTCAATCGCCAGTCCAGCAGCAGTGGGAAGCACCCCCCCATATCTACACCACCACCACCACCCCCCACCCCCACCCCCCCCCCCACCCCCGCCTGCCATATCCCTCGGGTCGGGAAGGCAGGCTCTCACCAGCGCCCCTTCTGGACCAAACATTTCCAGGAAACTGCCGATGAACTCTCGGGATTTCTCCTCCCACTTCTGGATGAGATCAATGCTCTTTTCTTCCACCTTCTGCACAAATTCTTTTGATTTTTCTTCCACATCTTTCACTTTCTTCTTGACTTTATCAACCCGTTCTTGCAAGTGGTATTTCTTCTCCTAGGACAAAACAGATGGCTTTTAAGACATGATACTCAAGCTGGGAGAGAGGGCTCAGGTTACTAAGAGTGCCTCCTGCTCTTCCAGAGGACCTGAGTGTGATTCCCAGCACCCACTTAAGACGGCTCACTGCCTCTCTGTCCAGTCCTGAGAGCTCTGACACCTCTGGCCCCTGCCGGCAGCTGCATTCACATGCACCTACCCACAGACTGTTCGCGCACGCACCCATGTCTGTGCATGTGTGTGTAGGTCCGAGGTCAACATCAGGTGTCTTTAACCACTCTCCACCTTCCTGAGATAGGCTCTCTCACTGAACCTGGAGCTCACCAATTCTGCTAGGCTGGCCGGCTGCCCAGTCCTTAGAGGGCGCGCTGCCACAGCTAGCTTTTTACAGGGTGCTGGGATCAGAACTCAGGTCATTATGCTGGCAGAGCAAATACTCTACCAACCGAGCCATCTTCTCAGCCCATGTTTTATTTTTTAGAAGTTGGAGATCTGCTTGATCATCTGAAAAATGGCAGAAAGTTGGTCCTACCAACATTCCTAACATTAGTGTAAAATGGTCTAAACTTTAGCTCTCTGGAGAAGGAGTGATATTTAGTCAGATGTAAAGTGCTGTACCATCTGAGCATAGTGGCACTCGCCGGTAACCCCAGTACTCAGGAGGCCAAGACAGGAGGATCACAACTTCCAGGTCAGCCTGGGCTGTAACTTGAGACCTTTTGTTAAAAACAAAGCAATGCAGGGCTGGAGAGACCGCTCAGTGGTTGAGAGCACTGGCTGTTCTCTCCGAGGACCCGGGTTCAAGGACCAGCACCCACATGGCAGCTCACAACTGTCTGTGACTTCCAGGGGACCTGACAACCTCACACAGACATACACGCAGGCAAAACACCAGCGCACAGGAAGTAAATTATTTTAAAAATGTACTCTCCTAATTTCTCTAGCATGAAGGAGGAAGGGAGAGGCCGCAGACAGCCCCGTAACACAGCGTACGTTTGGTCGCACAAGGTGAAGGAGGGGAAGAGAAGGAAGAGAAGTCATTGTTTTCGGTCTTTCCCTCTCCTTTTTGTTTATGGACACGGGTGAGTTTGTCGCTGTATCGTCTGCGTGTGAGGAGGGCACCACACATACGCAGAGCCTCGGAGTCCAGGGAGGTCACTGGATGCCTTGGGACCAGAGTTACAGATGACTGTGAGCCGCAACATGGGTGCTGGGAAAAGAACCGGGGCCTCAGGAAGAGCAGCCTGTGCTCGTAACCACTGAGCTACCTCTCCAGCTCCTGCTTTTGTTTTATGAGACAGTCTTGCTATGCCTCATACGTGCAATCCTCCAGTCTCAGTCTCCCAAGTGCTGGGGATAGTTATGCACCACCACACTTGGCTTACCTTTTTTTGAAACAGGACTTGCTAAATAAATAGCCCATGTGGGGAAACTGTATATAAAATAAATGCTGTGTGTCACTCATTAGCCACATGGGGAAAGATTCATAGTTTTCATCACATTCTCAAAAGAACACCCAATTTAAAAAAACAAAAACCGCCGGGCAGTGGTGGCACTCACCGTTAATCCCAGCACTCAGGAGGCAGAGGCAGGCGGACCTCAGTGAGCTCAAGGCCAGCCTGGTCCATAAAGTGAGTTCCAGAACAGCCAGAACTACACAAAGAAACCCTGTCTCAAAAAACAAAACAAAACAAAACACAACAAACAAACAAAACAAAAAAGCCAACCAAACAGTTAAGAGCCTCTCTTTTGTTGGGTTTTGAGACAGAAAGTCGCGTCACTAAGACTGGCCTCAAAATCCTGATCTTCTTGCCTCTAGTCCTTTTACTGAACAGATGTATCTGTGTTGAGACTATAGGCATTGTTAGGATCTGCTCTCATTCCTCAGGGTCTGGCGTCTTCCGGCATCAGCAAGCGCTGGCAACTACGCCTATGGTCACGCAATCCCCGCCTTAAAAAGCCAGACGCGGACCCCCACCCATCTCTCTCTCTCTCTGTTTCCTCTCTGCTCTGCTCCGCTCCTTCCCTCATCTTTCTCTCTCACCAGACCTGGTCCCCTTCCCCCCCCACCACCCCTTTTCCTCCTAATAAAGCTCTAAAAGGTACCACTGGGTTCTGTCCTGACCATGACCTTTCCACGCAGTAACCAGTACCCAACACCAACCACCACTGATTACTATCAGGCATTCTCAATTATACATTCCTATTTGACGAATTTTATACAATAATTTATATATATATATATATATATATATATATATATATATATATATATATATATATATATATATATATAAAAGATAGGATGTCACTGTGCAGCCCTAGCTGGCCCGGAACATACAGTGATCCACCTGCCTCTGCCTCCTGAGTGCTGGATTAAAGGCACTATGTCCGGCTGTAAACACAGCCTGTCTGTCCTTGTATCAATATACTGATATTCTGATATTATTGCACCGTATTAGACACTAGACCCTGCCTCTGTGCAGTGCTTAGTGTTTGAGATTTTTTGTTTGTTTGTTTGTTTTGTTTTTTGAGACAGGGTTTCTCTGTGTAGCTTTGCGCCTTTCCTGGAACTCGCTTTGTAGACCAGGCTGGCCTCAAACTCACAGAGATCCGCCTGCCTCTGCCTCTCGAGTGCTGGGATTAAAGGCGTGCGCCACCACCGCCCGGCATGTTGGAGAATATTTTAAGGTGTGTTACTTTTGTTTATGTTGCATTTGTTTAACTCTGTGAAGCTGTGTTACTCTGCCTGTCTAAAACACCTAACAGTCTAATAAAGAGCTAAATGACCAATAGCAAGACAGGAGAAAGGATAGGTGGGGCTGGCAGGCAGAGAGAATAAATAGAAGGAGAAATCTGAGAGGAAAGAAGAAGGAATGAGAGGAAGGAGGACCCAGGGGCCAGCCACCCAGCTACACAGCCAGACATGGAATAAGAAACAAAGAAAAGGTATACAGGAATAGAGAAAGATAAAAACCTGAGGCCAAAGGTAGATGGGATAATTTAGTTGTTTATAAAAGCTGGCTAGAAATAAGCCAAGATAAGGCCGGGCATTTACAATTAAGAATAAGCTGGGTGGTGTTAGTAGCACACCCCTTTAATCCCAGCACTCGGGAGGCAAAGGCAGGTGAATCTGAGTTCAAGGCCAGCCTGGTCTACAGGCACCAAAAGCTACACAAAGAAACTCTGTCTCGAAAAACCAAAAAAAAAAAAAAGAAAAAAGAAAAAGAATAAGCCTCCATGTGTGACTTATTTGGGAGTTGGGTGGTGGGCCCCCAAAAGACCAAAAACAAACAACAACAGCTTGGTGCCATATTTCCTGCAAAGGGGCATGTATTAGCTTTGGGGAATGATAATCACAGCAGACTGAAAAGCATGCTCAGCCCAGACGGCACGGGAAGCAAGGTGTGTCCTCCAGAGGCAGGGAACTACGAGATGAGGTTGCAACTCACGTTGATGAAGCTGACATTGAGCTCCTTGGCGGTATAGCCCCTCTGGAGGTTCCTTCTTGCATATACATCGTAGTCACGGACAATGCGGGTGATGATATCTGATGTGGAGATACCTTCTGTCCTCTGTGTTGGAGCAAACATGCCTAAGTCGAAACACAAACAGACAAACACTGATGTCCTGGCACATCAGAAAGGGGGACTAGGCAGAGCCTGGGAACAGCATGTTTCTCTATTTCTCAAAAAACAAAACAAAACAAAAACCAAGACTCTCCTTTAATCCCAGCACTTGGGAGGCAGAAGCAGGTGGATCTCTGTGAGCTCAAGGCCAGCCTGGTCTACACTGTGAGTTCCAGGACAGAAAAAAGGGCAGACTCCGTTATTACTATAAGTGGACTCTAAAGACCCTGGCACACAGGAAGACTGAATCAAGGCTTAGAAGGAGCACACATTGTCCTAATGGTAAGAATATGGACTTGTCCTAAATTTAAGAGATTGAAATGAGATGTCTGGAGCAAGAACTGACAGGTGCTGGAGTGTGCTCACTCGCACTGTTGTCCACAATTTGACCAGAAGCAGAATGTTGGATTTCTCAGAGTTCACATTTTCTACTGCAAAGCAATGCCATGGCTGAATCTCTGAAGTCACCCAAGACCCCATAAAGTGAAGATGGACATCAACCCACTCACCTGCTTCCTTGATGTGCTTATACACGTCATCACTCCCCGCAGAAGAATAGGGGATATCGTCATGGGCTACGAAATCAATCTGAAAAGAGGAAAACATCGTCTCATCTCCAGACTAACTGCCATTTGGAAAGACCCTGTAAATACTCTTGGGCTCAGAAAAAGGGAAACTGGCAGGGCCCACACCTCAAAATAACCTTTTCTCTCTACCTTTTTGCTTGCTTCATACAGTCTACAATCTGTTCAGAAATCACCAACCTAATTATTTATGGCTTCTACATAGGAAGTTTGCCTGTTTCTTCTCTGGCTATTTCTCCTGGTCTAAGAGAAGTGCTGTCTGAACACCATCAGCATGCTGTGGTTATCGGAGCAAGAGAGTTTTCTAGTAAGCCGTTAGTAGACAGAGCCTAGAAAGAAGGGAATGTCCCTGTCCTCCTGGGTCTATAGAAATGGGCCACAAAAAGGCTTCTATTGCTTAATTAACTGTTTCTTCTCTTAGTTCCTGAGAAAAGGGGGAATTTAGAAATAACAACGAAAGTCCTTTTACCAGAACAGATTTATCTGTTCTACCGAGAAATGTAAAACCCAAAGCCGCAAGTGTTTATCGCTGTATTGCTATAAATACACTTCAGAAGACTCATCTATTGACTATCTGGACAGCCCCTAAACCTTCGCTACTGTAACACTAATCCTACCAAACCCAGCCCCAGGAGCTGCAGTCGTGCTGAGCAAGCTCCTCAGGACCCCAGCTCACATCCCCATCACCCATGAACAAGTTGACAGGACAGCCAAGCGAAGGCTCAGCACCGGCAAGCTGCGTGGTGGAGACTGACTGCTTACAAGGAGAAAGGGAACACAGCAGACTCTCTGACGCCCTGTCTGGGCCAACTGTGCGGCAGAGAATAGCCTTGCTCATCACCGTTGGTACCACTGCTGAGTGCTGGTGGAGGAAAGTTAGAGAACCGCAGAAGTCTGTCCTGGGCTGGTGAGACGGCTGGGCAGGGAAAACCCCAGTTTCATCCCTGAGAGCAGTGGTACCCACAGGTTGCTCTCTAACACTTGTGTGTGCCATGGCACCCACGCATACACACAGTAAGTAAGTAAACATCCACCCTATTCTAAACAGTTACAGTAAACCTCCCTGGCTTCGGGCCTACTAAGTACTGCTTCAGAAGCATGGCGGCTCTCTTTGTTCCCTTCTGCTCCCTGAGATGACCCACATGCCCATGCAGAGAAGGGACAATATGCACACTGGCTTCTCAAGCTGGAGGGTCCGACCGCTGTAAGAAATCCATCCCTTTCATGCCCACCTGTGTAGGAAGCAGTCTTCAATGAGGGAGAATTCGAAGGCAGGGGTTTTTTAAATACTAATTACTTCTTAAACAAGAGTAAGGAACACTCTTGGTTTTTGATCCCACACAATTTCTAGCCCCAAATCAAAGTTGAAAGTAAATTTAAATCAACAGAAGAGAACTTGAGCTATTTCCTAAATGCAAAGCTTTCTCTCTTTAATTCAGTTTTTGTTTGTCTTTTTGAAAGGTTTTAATATTTTGTGTGTGCCTGGTGTCCATGGAGGTCAGAATGTGTTGGGTCCTCTGGAACTGGAGTTACAGACTGTAGCACGAATCTTAAAGGTTCTTATTAATATAAAAACAAACCTGGAGCCGGGTACTGGGGTCAACGCTGGAAGATCAGAGAAGCAGAACAAGCCACAGCCACCTCACCTTGCCAATTCCTCAGCTGATCCTGTTTCCTCAGACTGGAAGCCTATGAGTTCTCATCCAAATGGATCTCAGCTGAACTGCTGCTAAAAGCCTAAAAGCTTAACCAGCTCTAGTTCCTGGTTTTCACACCTTATATACCTTTCTGCTTTCTGCCATCACTTCCTGGGATTAAAGGCTCTTGTTACCACACCTGGCTGTTTCCAGTGTGGCTTTGAACTCAGAGATCCAGACGGATCTCTGCCTCTGGAATGCTGGGATTAAAGGCGTGTGTGCCACCATTTTCTGGCCTCTATATCTATCTAGTGGCTGTTCTGTTCTCTGACCCCAGATAAGTTTATTAGGGTGCACAACATATTGGGAACACATTATCACCACATTTCCCCTTTTTTGTCTAAAATTTAAAAAGCTTATAACCAATACAAGAAAAACTATATCCAATAAGTATATACAATATATACAGTCAAGAATTACATTAACGATGTCCAGTCCATTAACATTTGACAGATTCAGACAAAAAACTCCATTAATATATAACAATGTCCAGTCCATTAACACTTGACAAATTCAGACAAAAATTTTCATTACTTATCCTATTTAAAACAAGTAGTTCCTTTTTAAAAGGAGATTCAATAATCTCCCTTTTTATCTTATTATATCGATAGTCTTTCTTTTTTCTTTTCATAATAGATTCTACCTTTTGTCATTTTTATATCTTCCCCTTTTTCTTTTTAGAGTAGATTCAATGATCTACCCATTTATCCTATTATTTCTTTATCTTTTTTCTCAGAGTAGATTCAGTGATCTACCTCATATCTATATTCTCTTTTTTCTTTTTCTTTTTCTTTTTTTCAAACAAAAACTCTCAATCTAATCTCCTTGTTCAGCTTTTTTCCTGACCATTAACAATTAACTTGTAACCAACCATCATAAACAATGACAATATCCATAACTTACTAAACAACCAAAAACCTCCCATCCCACCTCTTGGGAATGTGGGCATTGTTTCCTTAAAATTACTTCCTGCTTTCTGGAGGTGAAGGCATCTTTAGGGAATCCTGAAAAGAAAATTTTTGGGTTAATTGTCAAGTCCTGTATAATTTGTCCAGTCGCTGCATAATGAGAAAGTGCAGGACTATCTCAAGTCCTTGTTCAAGTAGTCTGTCAGGCTGGATCATCTCAGCTAGCCATCTTGAAACTATCCTGAGCAGTTTGTAGTCCAAAGTTGGTCTTTCCGTGGTGTTAATGGCTTTACCACAGTCCATGTGGAATCATCATTGTGGGATCCCGTCACCTTTTTGGAGACTTCAAAGTCGCTGTTAGGCGTGGTCATGGTTCCCTGCAGACTTTTTTTTTTTTTTTTTTTTTTTTTTTTTTGTGGTTTGGAGTAATCACAGTCTGATAAATGTCTGTCTCTCAGAACCATGAATGTTCTTCCCTAGAAGAGAATATCGTCACAGCAATTTCTCCCCACCATTTGTCTTGCCAAACTTTTCCAAACTGACCTTTGCCAATGCTTTCTTGTAACACGATGGTCCTGGCAATTCTTCTCTGAACAAGCAGCAGTAAACCCTTCGTCCCAGGCAGCAGCATCACCGCAGTCACCAACACAATGAGAAGGAGCCAGGAACAAGGAATAGCAGTGCTGCCTCCACGGTCTCACCACCATCACCGTTTGTGGCTCGGCCCGAGCCACAGCTTCTTCTTAGTAAGCCTCCCAGGCTGGCCTCAAAGTCGGAATCTTCCTGCCTCTGCCTCTTTCAGTAAATCCTACCAGTGTGCACCACCACAACCGGCTGAGGGTAGCTCAGGTCTGAGCAGGGCCCCGAAAGGCCACAGGCAAGCGGCTTTTTCATGAATTCATACCACGAACGTTGGGCACCAGATGTAGCATGCATCTTAAAGGATCTTATTAATGAAATCAAACCTGGAGCCAGGTACTGGGGTGAATGCCGGAAGATCAGAGAAACAGAACAAGCCACAGCCACCTCACCTTGCCAATTCCTCAGCTGATCCTGTTTCCTCAGACTGGAAGCCTCTGAGTTCTCATCCAAATGGATCTCAGCTGAACTGCTGCTAAAAGCCTAAAAGCTTAACCAGCTCTAGTTCCTGGTTTTCACGCCTTATGTACCTTTCTGCTTTCTGCCATCACTTCCTGGGATTAAAGGCTCTTGTTACCATGCCTGGCTGTTTCCAGTGTGGCTTTGAACTCACAGAGATCCAGATGGATCTCTGCCTCTGGAATGCTGGGATTAAAGGCGTGTGTGCCACCATTTTCTGGCCTCTATATCTATCTAGTGGCTGTTCTGTTCTCTGACCCCAGACAAGTTTATTAGGGTGCACAACATATTGGGAACACATTATCACCACAACAGACAGTTGTGAGCCGTCTTGTGGTGCTGGGAACCAAACCCAGATCCTGTACAGAACAGCAAGTATTCTTAATCACATAGTCGCCTCTCCAAACCCCCCTCATCTTTCATTTGCTTGTTTTTGAGACAAGGTCTTTATTATGTAGCCCAAGCTGGCCTCAAACTTGTGGTCCTCCTGCTTTAGTCACTTGGTTTTGGAATATAAACATCTTTTTACATTAAAACAATCAAATTTATTTATTTATTTATTTATTTTGTGTGGGGTTTTTTTAAAAATTTATTTTATGTATGTATTTTTTTTTAGGTGTGAGTGCTCTGCCTGCATGCCACCAGAGGGCATCACATCCCATTACAGATGTTTGAGAGCCACCATGTGGTTGCTGGGAATCGAACTCAGGACCTCTGGAAGAGCAGCCAGTGCTCTTAACCGCTGAGTCATCTCTCCAGCTCAACTTGTTCATAAATGTGTGCATATAGGCCAGAGGACAACTTACAGGAGTCAGTTCTCACCTTCTAGCGTGTGGGTCCAGGATTCAAATTCAGGTCATCAGACTGGGCAGCACGTGTCTCTAACACCCCCCCCCCCACCCCCCGAACCATCTTACTAACCCAGATAGATAAACTCCATCAGTGTATGGCTAGAACTGTGGATATTCTGAAGAGCCTGGCATGCTATCAGGGGAGGACACTATTGTCATTTAAGACGGTTCATTTAAGGCCCGTTCACAGTGTAACCTGGACGGACACATTAGTCAGTCTCTCTGGGCCTTGCTCTTCAAATGTAAATGAAATAATAACTGTCCCCACAAGATGGCTGCGGGAGCAACTAGAACATAGTGACCCCAGAGGCACACGACAGACAGAAAACTAGCCCTGCAGCTCAAGCCCCGAGGGGCTGGTGGGACTAGGAGTGAGTGCCACGCGCGGCCAGCTGCTTACCCGGTGCTCTGCCAGGAACTCGGGCGTCAGCGTCCAGGGGGCGTTCCTCACCACCTCATCCACGTAGCGACAGTGCTGCACCGCGTCATAGCGCTCGTTCTCGTTCATCACCGTGAAGCCCTTGAAGTTGTGGGTCAGCTCATCACTGCAGACTGGGGTCACAACCACAGCTGTGAGTCAAGGCCCTCTGCCGGCCTTCCCCAGTCACCAACCTTTCCCGTCTCCTCCTCCTTCCTAGGCCTGTAACAGTGCCTGCCCCACCCCATCCACTCAGGAGAAGAATCTTCTGGATGTAGTTCAGCCTGGGTAACAGTGTTTTCTAACCTAAGACCTTCAGAGCAACCTTCCCTGCCCCAAGGCTCACACTTTCGGAAAGAGGGTAAAGTACGGAAGTCAGATTTTGACTTTGAAACGAACCTGCTATGTATTTCCACACCAGTGAAGTTTTCCACAATGTGTTACTGGGGCTGCAGAGATGGCTCAGCAGCTAAGAGCACTGGCTGCCCTTACAAAATAACCAAGCTTGATTCCCAGCACCCACACGGTGGCTCACAGCTGTCTGTAACTCCCGTCCCAGGGGATCTAATGCCCTCTTCTGAATTCCTCGGGCACAGGCACACTCGTGGTACAGAAACACACGTGAAGACCAACCAGCAGAACAACCTACCCATACACATAAGATGAATTTTAAAAATGCTTTCTGATTTTGTTTTTCTAAGGTTGGACTTGACCATCCCATTTGCTGGGCAGACTTCCCCGCTTCTGTCGATTCAAAGCTGAGGAGGTGAAGTCCAGAGCAAATTTTTTTTTTTTTTTTTTTTTTTTTTTTGGTTTTTTGAGACAGGGTTTCTCTGTGTAGTTTTGCGCCTTTCCTGGAACTCGCTTTGTAGACCAGGCTGGCCTCGAACTCACAGAGATCCGCCTGCCTCTGCCTCCCGAGTGCTGGGATTAAAGGCGTGCGCCACCACCGCCCGGCCGGGAGCAAATGTTTTTAAGTAGACAACTGTATGAGTGTCGTCACACTGTAGAACCTCAGCTATAAACTGCGAGACAATCCAGGCCCTCTCAGGGAGCCTGCATGTGGGACGGCTTGCACCACAGGCTTCCTTTCATAAAGACTGCACTAAGTCACACAAATGGGAGGGGGGCCGCTCTTTTTCTGAACAACTAAACTCACCACATTTTCTTACCTCCCACAATGAGATATGTATTAGGGAAAAGGTTCTTGGCTTGCATCAGAGCCCGGGCATGACCAGAGTGGAATAAGTCAAATATTCCATCCGCATAAACTCTCACAGGCCGCTCACCTGAATCCAAATAAAAGAGCTCATCACAAAAATTCATTTCCTCAGCCCCTCACACCTGACAAGCGGGACCGTGGCACTGTGTGACTCTCGGTCACTTCTTTCTCAGTAGTGTTCTCTGGGGCCAGGCCTGGTGACACAGACCTGCAACCCTAGCCACTCTGGAAGCTGCAGCAGGAAGATTACCAAATTCAAGGCCAGCTTGGACTCCAGAGTGACTTCAAGGCCAGTTGGGACAATGTAGTGAGACCCTGTCTCACAATAAAGAGGCTTAGGTACATAAATCAATAGTAGAGGTCTTGCATAATGCCCTAAGGTCAGCCCCCACTACCATAAAAATTCAAATAAGTGCAAACATAAGCCATTTTACTATTATATAGTCTCAACAAACTAGTCCAGAAGAGTCCCTGAACACAACACAGGTATTACCTCAGTAAGGGCGCCATTTCTGTCTATCTGGAATTAGACTGCAGTCCATGGTTTTATATAGACCAGGTACTTTTCCCTTAATACTACCTTAGAAGTGATATTAAATATATAGTCAATGAATACATATTCTGAACTTCAAAATCCTCACCTTAAAAAAAAGGTTAACTCTGAATTGTGTGTATGGAGGGGGTATGTATGTGCATGTAAGTGCAAGTACCTGTCCCAGAGACATCTGTGAACTGCTCAATGTGGGTGCTGGGAACTGAACTCTGGTGCTCTGCAAGAGTAGTACGGACTCTTAACCACAAGAGAGCTCCCAAACTCTCACCTGAGATGTATGACATTTCAAGTCACAAATAAAAATTTACTTCCTGTGTTATACAATGAAAACATCTTGACGGTGTGACATCCGCAGAGCCCTGAAAGAACGTAACATGTGCGTCTTCCTCTGTTTATTATGTTGTGTTGAAACAGAACATAATGAAACTATTCTGACTGCTAATGCTCCCTTTTTCAGTTTGCCTTGATTACTAATAACTAACACTTTGCTTTGAAAATCAATCCTAGCCAGGCATGATGGTGCATGTTATTAATGCCAGCACTCAGAAGGCAGGGCCAAGCAGATTTCTGAGTCTGAGGTCAGCCTGGTCTACATAGCAAATTCTAGGCCAGCCATGGCTACATAGTGAGACCCTGTCTCAAAAAACCAAACAAACAAAGCGCACTGCTGCTGGAGGTAATAAATGATCTGGAGGGTTTTGGCTGAAGTGGAGGGAGGATGGATATATAATCAGAGCAGATAACATTCTGGAAGCATTTCTCCCTCCTAGTAAGCATGACGGGACATTTCTCAGATACATGAAGTACTTGAAAATAAAATATAAATGTGTTAGGACTTTCCATCATGGCTTTTCATTTTTCCATTAGTTAGAATAAAAAGAACTGTCTGTTGAGTTACTTTCAGTGGTAGTGGCCCATGGAAAGCCAGACGTTATCTCCCAGTTTATGAAACCAGTTCCAAGGCCAGACAAACGGTGACAGGATGCTGTGCTGCACAGGAGAAGTCCCAGCAGTCTAAGGAGCTCGGCCACCGTGACACTGAAGGAGGAGCTAGTTCACTGCGGCCGCAGAGGGCAGCAATAGGAACATGGCCACCTTTTTAGGGAAGAAGGGCCAGAGCCCCATCTGACGGACAGAACGGACCCTGGAGAAGATACTTCTCTCTCCTGTCTCAAGGGCTCTAAGCTTTGCACAGTGGTATCTCAGCCAATGAGGTTTATCTGGGGCATGATTATTGCTAATTAAAAACTCTTAATGGCTGTGGATCAGGGAAGAGGAAAATGGTTACCAAGAGCTTTGGGCTTTTAACGGAGCTTTATCCATAAACATGTTCTGTTTTGTTTTGTTTTGTTTTGAGAGTCAGAGTTTCTCTGTATAGGCCTGGCTGTCCTGGAACTTACTCTGTAGATCAGGCTGACCTCAAACTCAGATTTCATCCTCCTGCCTCTGCCTCCCAAGTACTGGGATTAAAAGTGCAAACCAGCCGGGCAGTGGTGGCGCACGCCTTTAATCCCAGCACTCGGGAGGCAGAGCCAGGCGAATCTCTGTGAATTCGAGGCCAGCCTGAACTACCAAGTGAGTCCCAGGAAAGGCGCAAAGCTACACAGAGAAACCCTGTCTCGAAAAACCAAAAAAAAAAAAAAAAAAAAGTACAAGCCACCACACCCAGCCTAAACATGTTTTAAACTAAGAAATCATACATTGCTGATAGGAGCATAATTTCTTACAAAGGCAATTTGGTAATATTTGTGGGAGCCCACAAAAGCTTCCTAGTGAGATCTGAGCTTGCTTTACACAGCAGGGCTGCATTAGGGGATGGCTGGACTACGTGCATGGTCACCAGGTGTCTGGATGGTCTGCACTTGGCTGGGCGGGCTCCCCACAAATCAGCAAAGACAAACGGCGGATGCCTGGCTCCTTCGGTCTGGCCACTCACTCTGGGAACCTGTCTTTCAGATGTGCTTTCACTGTGCCCTTGTTTGCAACAGCAAAAGTGTGAAGACAACATTTCATGGGACAACTGAATCCAGGACAAGGTGGGAGGGGACGGAAACTAAGCACTTAGATATCCACAAGCAACTGGCCACCCTGGCTGCTCTAAGAGGGACATCGGTGGCTGTGAGCCACAGGCTAAGAGGAAGACGCCCATGTTACGTTCCTTCAGTTCTCTGTGGATGTCACATCATCGAGATGTATCCATTTTATAATACAGGAAACACATCTTCATTTGAATTTTTTTTTTACTTTTATGTAGTATATATGTGTGTCTGAGAGAGAAACAGAGCAATCACATACAAGAATGCCACGGTGACATGTAGAGAACAGAGGACACCTTGCAGGAGCCACTGTGTAGTCTCTGGGGACTGAACGCAGGTTGTCAGTCTTGGCAGCAAGCTCCTTTACCCACTGAGCCATTTTGGTGGTCCAAAATTTTGGAATAAAGTAAAACATATCAATATAATTAAAAATAATAGAATGGGCATTTTTCTTTTGGTGCTAAGAATTAAACCCAGGAATTCCTGTATCTGCTTTATCACTGAGTTACATCTTTGTCCTACAATATATTTAATACTATAGGGTATATATTAATACTGTCCTATAATAGAAGAGTTAGCTCAAGTGGCCAACCAGCTTCCTTCCTCATTAAGCTTAAGTTTATTCATCTATAGGACAAAGTAAAATAAAACATGAGTTGTACAAGCAGCTGGGCAGTGGTGGCGTATGCCTTTAATCCCAGCACTGGGGAGCAGGGGGAGGCAGGGGGATATGAGTTCAAGGCCAGCCTGGTCTACAGAAGTGAGTTCCAGGATAGCCAGAACTACACAGAGAAACCCTGTCTTAAACAAACAAACAGAAATATGTACAATCTTTTTTTTTCTTTTAATCCTTGAACTAATGAAGAATCTAAAACTGGGTTTTTCCAAGCTAGGCTTCAGGGGCTGTGATATGACTTTGTTTGATGCTAAAACGCAAAGGCTAGATAGACTGCAAACGCATGAACACATCACAGTATAGCAGGGCAAAGTAAGGGCCGTCTGGCCGAGGAGTCACACTGTCTGAGAGTGGAAAAGCAGACTGTTACTGAGGGAAGCTGTTGGCCAGCACAGTAAAACATCACTGAACCTTTTCCCAACCAACCCACACCTACACGTGTCCCATTACCTTGGCAGGGCCCTTCCCAGCTATTGACATTTCAGTGCCCGAGACCTCACATCCAGCCTTTAGTAACACGGGCTGGTATATTAACCAAGTGGCCAGAAGGGGCCACTGTTGCACAGGTCTTGGGAGAAGCAAGTATCAGAAATTCTTTAACCAAATAAACCACACCCGATCGGCAACCGTCTCAGATTACTAAGAGCAACCTCCTGTCACCCTCTGGGTTATAAATAAGGTGGCTGCATTTTACTCTGCTAAGAAAGCTAAACCAGGCTTCAATTCCCTGTCTACTGAGACACCCTGTCAAACATCAGTCATGGAACCCCCTGCCTTTCTCCACGTCTCCTTTCTTTCTCTGTTCAACACACTGCTGGCTGCATTGTCTCCCAGTAGGTGCCCGAAGGTGAGCGGACCTGTTCTATCCTAACTACCTCTGACTACACACTTCTGTCCTAGATTACACAGCCCCCCTGCTAAGCTCCCTTAAGTTTCCCAGTGAAAACCCCGGGGAGAGGACCAGGAGGAAACACTTCTGTGTCGGGTTGATTAGAATCCCTCGCTGGCACAGAGGCTTTCTTTCTTGTCTTACTCCTTGTCCTGCAGACACAAATATATCCGTATCTAAGACAAGACGAGAGTTAGCAAGAGGAAGGTGCCAGAGAAGAGCAAGAAGTCAAACCAGTTGGCCAGCTTCACAGGAGAACTTGCCACTGTTTCTTACACCCCAAACCCAGGTGAGAGGCCTCCGAGGGTAAGAGTACTTGCTGCTCTCTCAGACGACCGAAGTTCAGTTCCTAGCACCTCTGTGGCAACTTGAAACCACCTGTAACTCCAGGTCTCAGGGATCCCACGCCCGCTTCCGGCCCTCTCTGACACCAGGCATTTACATGGCAGACATCCATCATGCAGGCAAGACACTCATCCACATAAAAATAAAAATAAATTAATAAAAAGTAAGATGCAGTGATCGCATCCATTACTTAGCGCCAATGCCCATAAAGACCAACCGACTGTGGACAGGACCAAGGCGAGCCGACCTGGGTTTGGGCTCCACCTGCAGCACTGGCTGCCTCTCACTGGAGGCTGTCGCTGCTGAGTTTCTAATGACTGACTGCTTCTTAATGTCCCCATACATACAATAAAGAAGGCAATCTCAAGCACAAGTTAGAAATCATACTCTAGCTAGGTGGTGCTGGCACACACCTTTAATCCCAGCACGCCACAGATGGAGACGGGGATCTCTGTGAGTTCAAGGCCAGCCTCCTCTACAGACAGAGCTACACAAGAAAACCTGGCTCAAAAAAGTTTATTGTTTTCTAAAATTTTTAAATAATTAAGACCATCAGTGTTTATTTATTATAAGATTCAAAACCTGGAAATACTATAACACATTTTCTTTTCTTTTTTTTTCTGTTAGCTCTAAACACTGACCTCAAGGTCTCAGGCATGTTAAGCCCATGTTCTTGCTCTGTGCTACACTCTCTGCACACTACTACATATATGTTCCGTTTTTTAATATACCACAATGATATGTGGATACTATAACAAAGTGGGAAACTGTGAACAGACCTGAGCAAGGGATGAATTCTGAATGTGTGTCATTATGCAATGCATAAAAAGTGGTTGACTGCAACAGGTTCTACTACCGTGTGTGAGTGTGAAACAGGAACCGTCTGCTGGCACTTTGAAATTTGACCTCCAGGCTAGTGAGATGATGGCGCAGTGGATAAAGGCACTTGCCTGCTTAGTTGAGTTCAGTTCCCAAGCCTTACGGTAGAAGGAGAAAACCAGCGGCCGAAGCTGTCCCTGACCTCAACGTGTATACTGTGGCATGCACACCGTATACATACACACAAGATAAGTCGGTAAATGTAATTCTAAAAGTTTAAGAGGCTGCATAGTGAAAATCTGTCCCAATAAATAAATAAACAAATTAATTAAGTTCACTTCATGAATCAGAAAGGCTGTGGTCAACATGAGCCATATCTAAATCTAAATATTTTTTGCAGAAAAAAATATTCTTAAGAACTAGATTTTTGTTGTTAGGAATCCAGGAACAATAATAATTTACACAGCCAGAGTACAGCCAAGGGGTCCTGGGGTCCCTAGTCACCATGACATTCATTGTCCAGCACCGTTTGTAGTCGTTTTACGGTTCTTTACTAGGAAAACAAACATGAACACATTAAGTGATCACAGTGCGCACCTTCAGTCCCGCACTCGGGAGGCGGGGGCAGGTGGATCTCTGTGAGTCTGAGTCCAACCTGGCCTACAGAGGGAGTTAGTTCCAGGACAGCCAGGGCTACATGAAGAGACTCTGTCTAAAACAAACAACCAAACAAAAAACAGAAGCAATCACATCCAGGGGAGGTGGTGCCTTTATCCCAGTGCTGGAGTAGGGGTGGAGGGGCAGAGGCAGATGGTCTCTGTGAGTATACAGTGCTGGGGTAGGGGTGGAGGGGCAGAGGCAGATGGTCCCTGTGAGTATACAGTGCAGGGGTAGGGGTGGAGGGGCAGAGGCAGATGGTCCCTGTGAGTATACAGTGCAGGGGTAGGGGTGGAGGGGCAGAGGCAGATGGTCCCTGTGAGTTTCAGGCTAACCAGGAAAAAAGATGAGGGGTAAGATTCATAACCACACTGTCTGTATGAGGATGTGCTGCGGTTGTACGGCCTCCTACTCTGTGCTCGCCTAGGGCTGAGTTCAGCCCTGTATTTGCAGAGTAGACACAACACTTACCAGAACTGAAAAGGGGTAGAAAACAGGGGAAAGAGAAGGGGCATGTGTAGATAAGAAAGAAAGAATGGCTGCCTGTACGGCAGTATTTACAATAAATGGCTATGAGGTGCTTCGCCCATTTGTATGGGTGGGAGGTTTATTTTGATTTTTTATTGTCTTGTTTTGTGGGGGGGGTATTTTGCCTGTATACATGTCTGTGTATCTTGTTCATGCCGTGCCTACAGAGGCCAGAAAGTGTGTCAAGCCTTTGGAGCTGGAGTTAACTGGTGAGTCGTCTAAGGCCAGGGCGGTGGTTTTTGAGACAGGGTCTCAACTTCCAGCTGGCCTCAGATATTCTCTGTTGTAGCCAAAGATGATCTGAAATGACCTCCCTGCCTCCACCTCCCAGCCAGGTGACAGGTGTGCTGACACACACCGGGGTGCTCCTACTTATGGTGATCCCCAAAACCAACTGTCCAAAGCAGAGGATTCTCCAGAACACATTAGTAACTGTCGGGGGGCCAATGAAACAGTTCAACAAGTAAAAACGCTTGTCACACAAGCCTGGTGACAGGAATTTGATTGCCAGAACCCATGAGGAGGCAGAAGGAAAGAACACACTTCAGTTTCCTCTGACTTCCACACATGTGCTGTGGCACACATGCACACATATGCACAGAATGCACACATATACACAGAATGCATACACACACACACACATGCCCGCATCAGTATGCACACGCACACACATGTATACACATGCACGCACATGATTGCTCACTAAAAAAATTACTTGGCCAAAATAGTTAATGATATAAATTAAACCTATAAATGAAGAAAAAGAAAATGGGCTTTCAAAATAATAAAGCAAGTCTATTAAAAGGCATACAATTATATCATTAAAGATAAAA
Organism: Peromyscus californicus insignis; assembly: GCF_007827085.1. Taxonomy (NCBI): domain Eukaryota; kingdom Metazoa; phylum Chordata; class Mammalia; order Rodentia; family Cricetidae; genus Peromyscus; species Peromyscus californicus. Next base: position 15,002,273 of record NW_026294458.1, on the reverse strand, counting down.
TTAATCTCTCCCAATGGGATATTTTTTTCTTCTATCAATCAGCAATATCATCGTAGTTGACTGACACTATGAGAAAGAATTATGGAGAAAATTCTGGGGGTAGGAAAAATATATGACAGTTTGACATATTAATTATTTGAGTATTTGTAAAAATAGGCAAAATCACAGGACAAGCAATACAGCGGAGTAGATAGAATACTTGCCTACCATAGGCAAGGCTCTAGGCTTGATTTCCCGGCACCACAAAAACAAACAAACAAGACACACCCCATCGACAGCTAACATCCATCTTTTCTTTCCTGCCACAAGAGGGATCACACCCAACAACTCGAGTGTGCTAGGCAGGCACCCTACCAACGAGTGACATTCGCAGCCATCAGACTAATAGTTGTGGGGTTTTGTTGGGGTTTGGTTTTTTGTTCTGTTTTGCTTTTCTGTTTCATGATAGCTACGCCAACAACCCAGGAAACAAACATATAACAAGGAAAAAAGTTTACAAGTTTATAGAGTGACGTTATCCTCTGCAGCAGAACACTGAGACAGAACAGCACCCTAAAGACTATGGCAAACAAAAAAGCTAAGTGGCTACTTACAAGGAGTTCCTCGGCAGGCTTCTTCCATAGTTACCCTGACGTAGGGCTTACTAAAGTCAACTTCAATTTCATCAGAAAAGGGAGCTGGCTGCCGTAAGCCCTGAACAAGAACGTGATAGAAAATTAAGTCAAATTCAGTGGGGTACAATGAAGTACTCGAAAGAACACAGCTTTAAAGAACAGACAGTTATTCAACGATGTGACTAAAACTTTATAATGTTGAGAAGGAAAAAAAAGTATTCCAGTGAAGAGTGAAAATAACTTTGGCATGAAGAACAAATGTCTTTCTAGTGGTTTCAGGATAAAACTGAGCGATCTGAGCCGGGCGGTGGTGGTGCACGCCTTTAATCCCAGCACTCGGGAGGCAGAGGCAGGTGGATCTCTGTGAGTTTGAGGCCAGCCTGGGCTACAGAGTGAGTTCCAGGAAAGGCGCAAAGCTACAGAGAAACCCTGTCTCGAAAAACCAAAAAAAAACAACAAAAAAAAAAAAAACAACTGAGCAATCTGACTGGGTCTGGAATGACGGCAGCATGGTGGAATAGCAAACCTTGGGCCCTGTGATGAAACTGCCAGGGTTACTCAGCACACTTCATATTGATCCAACTAGAGAGCAGGAGGGTAGGCAGCTCCTGAGTAAAACCATGGCTGCGGAACCCTTCATACTGTAATTATGTTCAAATGCTCCCTCAGAGGCGAGGAACATACAGCAGGAACCTCCGTTTATAGAGGAGGGAACAAGGGTCAGAGACTTAGGAGAACCGTACACACTAAGAGGCAAAGCTGACCAGAATGTGTGTGTGCTTGTCTCTCTGTGCATGGCTTCACTTGGGAGCTTTGTTCAATTTATTTAACTGAACAGCTGGGGGCATGAAGGAACCTTTCAAATGGGATGAACACACACACACACACACACACACACACACACACACACACACACACACACACACGCTGAACTGTGCCCAGGTTTGTCCTGTTGCAACATCAACATGAACCTAGAGTTTGTCAGCAGCTTCCTACCGCTGCTCTTCCCTGTCCCCTTCTTAAGTATGCGTTAGCACAGGTTTCTGAAAGTCACGGAGCAACTCTCTTTTGCCCAAATGGTCTACATAATAAAACCAGGCCCTGGTAGAATCATAATTATTTTCTTAGTGCCGGGGGGAAGGCTCTAGAGAAAGAGAAAACAATGGAGCAGAAAGTGTCTATCAGGGATGTTCAATCTTTGACATTGTGAAATGAGTGACAAGTCATCACTTACAAAGTTCATGCTCAGGGGCTGTGCAATGACATAAAAAGAAGAGAAGGGGAGGAGAGGGGGGAAAGAAGGAGGGAAGGAAGGAAGGAAGGAAGGAAGGAAGGAAGGAAGGAAGGAAGGAGGGAAGGAAGGAAGGAAATGTCTCTAAAAACCAAAATTTTAAAAAGTCAATATTTTCATGAGGCTTTTTTTTACATGTATATTTATTCATTTTGTGTTCATTGGTGTTTTACCTGCACATGTATTTGCACAAGAGTGTCAGAAGCCCTGGAACTGGAGTTACAGACAGTTGTGAGCTGCCATGTGGGTGCTGGGAATTGAACCCGGGTCCTCTGGAAGAGCAGCCAGTGCTCTTAACTCTTGAGCCATCTTCTCCAGCCCCTCAAGGCTTTTTATTTTTTATTTCGTGTGTATGGGTGTTTAGCCTGCACACACGTCTGTGTGCCGCTTACATGCCTGGTGTTGGCAGAGGTCAGAAGAAGGCATGAGATCCCCTGGAACTGGAGTTACAGACAGGTGTGACCTACCCTGTGGATGCGGGAGTTGAGCCAGTGCTCTTAACCACTGACCCATGTTTCCAGCCCGTTTAAGTAAGTTTACGCTTTGATGCTGGGCTGCTTCCTAGCTATTCTTGGCTGCACATGGTTTGTGGGCCATGGGTTAGAAACACCTGTTAAGGCTCAAAAACAAATTACTCCCCCCACCCTTCAGTTAATGTCAGTTTCTCGGGATCTTCACTGTTCTTCTCGTTGGTACTTTTCACACTATATGTGATTTGATGCTATCTCCTTTTCTTGCCTTTGTTGTTGTTATCGTTGTTGGGTTTTGTTTTTGAAACAAAGGCTGGCCATGAACTATACAGCCCAGTTTCTTAACTGCTCCTGGCTCAGCCTCAACTGTTCATATATAGGTGTTTACCACGACTGGGTCATATCCTCATCTTTGCAATCTCAAGGACAGCAACTGGCACCCAGCGGTTCTCAGTATGTGGTGGTTGAATGGATTGCGGAATCTTAGTCATAAGCAGAACCATGGCTTTTCCTCAATTTAGGTACTTTACTCGTGTGTGTGTGTGTGTGTGTGTGCCATCTATATTTATGAATGACACATATTTAAATAGGCTAAATTTTAATTTTTATAAATTATTTTGTTATTTATTTATTTATTTGTTTGTTTGTTTGTTTGTTTATTTATTTATTTATTTATTTATTTATTTATTTATTTATTTATTTATTTATTTTTGGTTATAAGAGACAGGGTTTCTCCGTGTAGCCCCAGCTGTCCTCGAACTCAGAGACCTGCCTGTTTCTGCCTCCAGTGTGCACCACCACTGGATTCATTTATTTTTTTAAGTGTGTGTGTGTGTGTGTGTGTGTGTGTGTGTGTGTGTGTGTGTGAGATCAAATTCCGAGCCTGGTATCTACCAGACCAGCACTCTACCACTGAGGTAAATGCCCAGCTATCATGGTCCTTTTGAGTTTTGCCTTTAGAAATATCAGCAAATAGTCTAAATATAAGAGAAAACTGGACAATGATATCTCTCAATTCCTCCTCCTTAACTCTCCCCCTCTTCTGTCCATTTCATCCTGATCTGATCCCCCAACTTAGCCACCTAATGTTTGGTGCCCTTTCTACATATGAGGAAAAGCGCTCTTCTGAGAGCGGAGTTCACTCTGTGCTTCCATCCTCCACAGGGAAGAGCCTCCTGTGCTAACCACCCCTGTCTACTGCCATGCTCGCACGCTGGAACCATGTCATGGAATGCAGTTTGCTCGACCCAGCCATCAACAGGTAAGTGCAGAAATAAACGTGGTGTGATACAAGACGGAGTATTATTTAGCAATGAGAAATCATCAGTGAATATACCACATCATGGGTTAATCCTGAAAATATAGTGAAAAAGGACAGTCACATAATATGTCTTCATTTATCTATCATGTCTAGACAGGCAGCACCAGAGAGACATTAGTGGTTTCCAAAAGCTGAGCAGAAATAAGTGATTTGCTAGTAGGTACAAGATATATTTACCACTTCCTTGGGAGTGGTAAATATACTCTAAAATTGGTATTGTCATGACGGAAAAAAACTATCTGTGAATATACAGAAAACTACTAAATTGCTGGGCTATGAGGTGGATGTATCAACTATAGTTCAATAAAGCTGTTACAAGAGAAGGGAAATGTTGTTTGCTTTTGCTCGAGTTCAGAAGTTGAAAGTCCAGGCGTACAGGGTGATGACAAACAACTTTCTTAGCAGATGCTCTTCCACTAGGGTCAGTCAGCATGCTGGGTGAGTGGGTTTGGGCCATTAGCCAAGGCTAAACAGCTGGCATATGCCCGGGAGATGGGGACAGGAAGTGACTGAACCCACATGAACCATTTTACAGGGATATACGAAGCACAGTCACTTAAAGCGTGAAACTCCTCAGGTTCCAAGGACATTTCACCAGACAGACTGACGGATGATGCCTTTGCTCTGTGGTTGTAAGGTGTCCCTGTTCTAAGTGACACAGCTGAACTGCGGCCACCACCATCCCTTTCACCTGAATCCTCTGGGAAACTTTCAGAGGTTAACAATGCCTGAGTGTTCTCTATTGTTTTGTTCTTGAGACAAGATCCTATTATGTAGTGTTTGCCGGCCTCCTCTCTAGATATAGACCAGGCTGGTCTTGAGCTCAGGGATCTCTGCCTGCCTGCCTGCCCGCCCGCCGAGTCCTGGTGTTCTGGGAATAAACACAGCTGGCACAATGCCCTATTTTGGTGATTACTAAGCCATCTTCTGAGTTTTCTATGATACAGAATCATACTCCCAAAAAATGTCCATGTCTTATTCTGTGGAACCTGTGACAATGTTACCTTGTTTGGCAAAAGGGGCACAACAGATATGGCTAAACTTAGGCTACCAGGGCAGGAAAATTATTCTGGGTAATATGGATATGGCAAACGCAATCACAAAAATTCTTATAAATGGAAAGAAAAGGTAGGAAAATTGAAAACTAGAGGCAATGTGAACAGTCTCTAGAAGCTGGAGACAAAAAAGAGAATGGATTTTTCCACTGTACCCCATCTCTGCCAACACTCCTGTAGTTCTCTAGCATCCACTTCAGACTTCTACTCTCCAGACAGAGTCCCCTGCGCTGCTTTGTGACTGTGACAGCAGCAATTTGTCCCACCTGTATCAATGCCAGGCCTAGAACACATGGCTCCTATTTGTGGAGATGAGCTGATTTGAATTGTTTAAGAGAAAGTACTGAAGTTGGCTGTGATGTAACCCAAACTGTAACCTTAGAACTCAGGAGTATGAGAGAACTGCCATGAGTTTAAAGTCAGCATGGGAGACCCCATCTCAAAACAAACAAACAAACAAAAACCAGAGGAAGTGTTGGTTTGTCTCAGAGTAAAAATACTTTTCCCTTTGGGCCAGAGAGCTCCAGAAGTAATTAACAAAGGCTGTAATTTGACAAATGGCTGTGGTCAATAGAGGTAATGAAACAAAAACATCTGAAACACGGATTTCAGAATAATATTGTGGTTCAGTAGTGACTTCAATCATCTCCAGGTCTTTTGACATGTTTTTTAGGGGAAGCTTTAGAATGAACCAGTTGAGACAAGATAGGAAGTTGAAATGGTGTCGTTCATCTAAGGCTTGGCAGTAGTCTCGGAAGAACGTTAACAATGTCACAGAGGTGGAGGTACACAAAGGAGATGGGGGAGGTCTCCCCAGCAGTGAAGTAAAGAAATGACACAGGAAGGACAGGAGGACACAGGACAGACACCACGAAATGACACCCATGTCAAATCACTAGCTGAACACAGGAACCGAAACTTCTCTACTTTTTACTACCAATTTGATTTGTAGCTTAATACTTGTACATCCTCCAAATTTTCCTAACCACTTTTTCAATTCCCATTTCAAGTCATAAAGCTCCTGTGACTGAGCTGTAATTCATAACATGCAAGAAAACACGGCACCCTCTGTGATTCGTGCTATCTGCTCTTCCCGGTATCTAAGAACACCGCACCAATGGCAAGAAAACACGGCACCCTCTGTGATTCGTGCTATCTGCTCTTCCCGGTATCTAAGAACACTGCACCAATGGCAAGAAAACACGGCACCCTCTGTGATCCGTGCTATCTGCTCTTCCCGGTATCTAAGAACACCGCACCAATGGCAAGAAAACACGGCACCCTCTGTGATCCGTGCTATCTGCTCTTCCCGGTATTTAAGAACACCGCACCAATGGCAATGCTCCCTCGCTTTCTCCCTCCACGACAGGGCGTTTGCAGTCAGAGCGCCTCACTTACGACTGAGCAGTTCCGCACTTTTGAAGGAATGCCATCCTCCTCTGTCGCTCCATTAGGGCCGGGTGCATCTTTCCTCCTCTTCCTCGAATTGACTTTAGCTGAACACTGTGCATCCATCTTCTTTTAACTGCTCAAAAAAAAAAAAAAAAAAAAGTAGAGAAATGTCTGAACCAGTATTCCAGAGACACAAATGCACTCAGCAAAACAGTAATTACAGAGCATACATTTACCAGCTGAGCCAAGGAGGGGTGGTACAAACACCCTGTGGAACGACAGCCACAGTTCATCTCCTGGCCTGGAAACTTACTCCCCAGCCAGCACTGCAGCCCACAACACACTGCCCATTTCATATCTTGACAGTGCACAGAAGACTGGAGTAACCTGGCTGAGGAAGACTCCCGTCCAAATCGAGATAGCTTAAATGCTTGTGACCAGGGGATCAGACTTCAGGTTTTTTTGGGTTTGGGAATATGAACTTAGACTTCACTGATTACACATTCCTAACCTGAAATACAAAATACCAGGAAATCTAAAGGAGTTTTAGCAGACTGGGAATGGTCAACCTATGCAGATTTTTTGTTTGGTTTGGTTTTGATGTGTATGAGGGGATTGGAAAGCACTCATTATGTAGCACTGGCTGGCCCAGAACTCAACATGCAGACCGGGGTGGCCTCCCACGTGTGATGCTCCCGCTGCCTCTACCTTCCCAGTGCTGAGTTCCAGGCACACATCACCACCCCAGCTTATCTCTGCCCTGTGCGTCAGTCACAGAAGCACACCCGGTGCGATGTGAACAGCCGTCTTCGGCAGAATGCTCTTGCCTCAGCCTTCTGGCACTGGGATTACAGTTGTGAGTCACCATGCCATTGCTTCTTCTGTCAGGGTCACCACCCCAAGCTGGTTCAGAATTCCCAGCTAATAAACACACAGAATCTCTTTCTCTAGAAGAAAACCTACTTTTCTGTCTAGTTTAGCAGGGAGTATCTAGCACCCCCCTATCCTGAGAGACAGAACCACCAATGTCCTGCTTAGATGTAGGTTTATGCTACCTCATACAGACCCAGTGGGAATATTTGCACTAAAACTGTTACTACATTTATTTGTGTGTGTGTGTGTGTGTGTGTGTGTGTGTGTGTGTGTGTGTACATATATGTGGAGGAGGGAAGAGGTCAGAGGACAACTTGTGTGCACTAGCCCCCTCTTTCTACCACACAAGTCCTAGGACTCAGGTTATCAGGTCTGGTAACAAGCACCTTTAACCAATGAACCACCCTGCTAGCCCCAAATTCCCATTTTTCTTGGGTAATATAATCTGCATGAAGCAACTAATGTCTTTTTAATGATGAACTGTTAGGCATCACCCAGAAACTGGGGATAGAGAAGCTCTATGATCAAATGTCACTTCTGCCTAAGAAAATGAATGGCACAGAGGAAAATCTGCTAACTAAAGGAAAGCAAAGGGCAGACAGAACGGGCCACTCCACTTTGCTGATGCCTCCTGTGAGCCCTCTCAAACGAGACGTCCTTCTGACATCCACACTTTCCTCCAGCCCAAGCCCAGGTGGAAAGGTGACCTGATTCTTAAGAGGCTGAAGGTGACGCCGCCCTGTGAGTCACGGCTAAGCAGCAGCCTGCATAGAGAGATAGCAGTGTAGAGGGACAGGAGCCGCCCAGAAACTGCCTTTCATCACACACGAATGGACACGGAAGAAGGTGAAGGGCCTCCAACCAGCACGAGGTGCTCCCAGTCAGCAATCATTCTTCTGCACACGCACCGACCTGAGAGCTTGTGAGAAGGATGTCAGGCCAGTCTCTACGGGCTCGTCACAGGGCCCTTCTATGAGCATCTGTTCTGTTCCTCAACCGAGGCTTCCCTCTTCCCTCCCCAGTGACATTTCTTGTGTCGAGTTGACAAAAGCCAACCAGCACATAGAAAGCATCGCAGTGTGCCTGGCATAGTGATGCAGGCCTGTGATCTCGACACTCGGGTGGCCAAGACTGACCTGGCCTATGCAGCAAGCTCCATGTCAGTCTGAGTTATAGAGCAAGACCTTGTCTCATAAAAGGAAAGGCTGGAGATGTAGCTGAGTGGTAGACCTGCCTACCAGGCAAAGGCACTTGGTTCAATTTCCAGCACCACAACACATAATCACAGTGTATCCATATTTATACATAATTATTATTGGCCAATTAAAATGAAATGCAGGCTAGTGAGATGGCTTAGAGAGTATAAGTACCCACTGCCAAGCCTGGTGACCTAAGTTCGATGTCCAGGCCCTACACAGTGGAAGGAGACAACTGACTCCCGCAAGTTGTCCTTTGACCTCCACACAGGCACATGCCTCCCATTAATAGTGAGAAATGAAGAAATGTAACAAAATGAAATGCAGGAGACTTCACACGCAGGGTTCTTGTAGGCGGAGTTTTCCTGTCTCAGCAGCTGTTCCCCAAAAACCCACTATGAGGTACCAAGGACATACTAGTCATACAAGCCTGTCAGGAAGACATAAGCAAACAAACTCCCACTGAAGGACATCCCACTAGGAGGCTAGTCATCAAAAACTCTTGGTCACGAAAAACAATGAAAGGCTGAGAACTGATCTTCCAGAACTAGGTGATTATGCTGTCACGTACCACTTATTTTTAGGAGTCACACACTCAAGTATCCTGAAACAGTCATATCTACAGTTTACTCTAGGTACAAGGAAAAAGAGGAAGGGAAGAAATAAATTATGACAATGGCAAAATATTTGCAATATATGAATCTAGGTGAGGCATATGGGAGTTTATCTTAATATTCCTGAACTTCATGACAGGCTTTCCTTTTTATGTTTTTTTTTCCCCAACAGAAGTAGAGGAAGGGAAAACAAGGAAAATGTATGTAATAGATATAAGGAAGCAGAGCTGAAGTGTAACTCAGTGGTAAAGAGCTTGCTGCCAGTCACAGCCCTGTATTGGATCTCCAAAGTGAGAAAAACAGCAAAGTGTGACCCTAGATTTAGCACAAGGAAGTTCATCTCAGTATTTCTGCATTTTTTCCATAGGCTTTCCTTGTGGTGATATATTGTTTGGAATCAAGGAAATCAAGCTTGCCTGAAGATCAGAGGACAGAGCCAGCCACAGAGTTAGCCATAGAGGTCAGGCAGTGGTGTCACACACCTTTAATCCTAGCACTCAGGAGGCAGAGGAAGAGATCTGTCTGGATTTCTATGAATTCAAGGCCACACTGAGCTTATAAGACCAATTAGGATTCGTGCAGTATTTCCTTTTCAAAATAAAAGGTTTTATTTTAAAAATTCTCTACAGTTTCCTGCACAGATCAGTCCTCATATGAGATCACCCCTGGAGTTCCTTCTCAATCTCAACTTGTTGAATCCTAATATGGGCTGCATAATGCATGTTCATGTGCTATATAACATATGTACATAGCATTGCCATATAATGCATGTTATATTTTTGCAACTCCATTGAGGCATAATTGATATACATTAAACTGCACAAGCGGGGTGGAAGATGGCTCAGTAATTAAGGTAGACTGCTCTTCCATAGGACCCCAGTTCAAGGCCCAGGACCCATATCAGGCAGTAACAACTATCGGGAACTCCAGCTCCAGAGGGATCCTGTGCTTCTGGCCTCTTTCACACCACACTCACATGAACACACACACACACACACACACACACACACACACACACACACACACACACAATTAAAATAATAAAAATAAATTTAAAAATTAAAATGCAATTTAAAAACTAAGGCTAGGTGTGGTGCATGCCTTTAATCCCAGCACTTGGGAGGCTAAGGCAGGCGATAGGCAATCTCTTGAGTTTGAGTTCCAGGACAGCCAGGACTATATAGAGTTTGTCTCAAAAAATTATAATGATGATAGATGGATGGATGGATGATAGACAGACAGACAGACTGTGGGTCCCACAGACCTATCTTAATACCTACTGAGGGGCAGAGCCTTCTTAATCTTCCATTAAGCTCTATCTCTTAAAGGTCCACTATCACACCACACAATAAGGACCAAACAGACCCAAGCTATACAGAATGCAACTTATTAGAAGACTTAGTGACCAGAAGTATGGTCATAAGCAGGATCAAAACCAGTTAGATCCCGCAATTTGGGTCAAAGAGGAGTGTTTATTTATGGGTCAGGACAAAAATGACTATCATGACTGGAATGTACCTGCTTTATCGTAAGATAATACTAAAGAGTCAAGAGCATCCCTGGATCGGGGGTCCTATGGTAAATCCCTACATGTAGTGATTTTATCCATTTACGGTTTTCTGGGAAATAATGCAAAAGAAATTAGCTATGGTTACTTAGAAGCAACCATGGTGGCTACAACTCACGACTGTAGTCCCGTCACTCCATATCCTTATCATCTCACAGAGCAAAAACGTGTTCGTTGCACTGCACAGCCAACGTCATTCAAAAGTCCAAAGTCTCATCTGAAACTCAAGGCAACCACTTCTATTTGTGATTCCTTGTAAAACAATAAGCCAGTTACATACCTCCACGATAAAATGATGGGTCAGGGCTAGAACAGATATTCCTATCCAAAAGAAGGCTAGAGATAAGTAGAGAGAACAACCAGTCCAAAGCCAGCCTGAAACCCAGCAAGGAAGCCTGGCATCGTTCACATGTTTGCTGAGGAGTGAGTCCCCAAGACTGCTGCTTGTCACCTGGGGCTGGGTTTCTAGGCTGCCCGAAACTCTGCCTGGCATGCACTTCACACTGCTGATAGCTGTACCTTTCTTTCTGGGGCCTCAACTGCTACTCAACATGCCTGACTACACAGAAATGGGCTCTCTGAAGAAGTTCCTACTCTGTGAGAGACTTCTGCCTTGCCTTCTAAGCTTTCCTTTGAAATCTGAGTAGAAGCCACCATGACCTCTTAATACTTGCATTCTGCATGCTGCATAGTCAGCACATAGACACCAAAGTACAAGCTGTACCTAGACCCATGTGACTCACGCGGCAGCCACGAAGTGCTGGCCAGTCTGACACAGGGAAATGAGCCTGAGGTGCCTCCTTCCCAAGGCACTTGCTGAAATCATTCTGTTCTGCAAGTCTTCTGGGCCTGTGATGGGAGAAGAGCCTGATTTCTGAGCTACACTACAAGCCTTTTCCAACTGTCCCAGTGCTAAGCCGAATTACTCTTGGCACACAGCTTCCTGGATGCATCCTTCTGTGTGTGACCTCTACTTGCTCCTCTGGCTACAGATCTTCCAAATCTTCTACCTTTGATATCTTTGCTCCCTAGCATCACCGTAAATCTGGGTAAAAATAACCAATCATACCTGTTTCTCAGCCTGGATACTTTGTTGTTTTTAAAATCCCTTCTACCAGGAGCTGGAGAGATAGCTCAGTGGTTGTTTTAGTTACTGTTATTTTTCTTTCTGGTTTTTTGAGACAAGGTTTCTCTGGGTAGCCCTGGTTGTCCTGAAACTCGCTCTGTAGACCATGCTGGCCTTAAAATCAGAGATTTTCCGTGCCTCTGCCTCCTATGTGCTAAGATTAAAGCTGTATGCCATCGCTGCCTGGCTGAGAATAAACCTTTTAAAAACACATTTCTTTTTTGATGTTGTAGGGAAACATTAGGATGGATTCTGGGAGAAATTTCCTGTAGTAATGTTGCCCACTTGCAGAGGGGATTACTGAGGTAGGTAGAGACCCAAACAACCCACCCACAGGACAAAGTAAATTTCTAGACTTTGAAGGGAAGAGCTCTCTGAGTTCAGCAGGTTAGTGAAGGTACTAGATAGGATACAAGATGGTAGTTTAGGAAGCAAATCCTTTTTTTACTCCTTTGAAGTGGCTGGTACATACAAAGCAGCCCAGGGACAGTACTGGGCAGTATATAAAACATGGAGCCCCTCTATAAGGGCACTGTCCATGATCTAACATCTGCAAGCTGAAGCGTGAGCCTTCATATCAGTTTTCTGTATTTTAGTCCATTCTGCATTACAATGATGAACTATCTGAGACTGACTAATTTATAAAGAAGCTTTTTAGTTCACAGTTTGGAAGTTCAGGCCCCTTTTTCTTGTTGATATTTGTGTGTGTGTGTGTGTGTGTGTGTGTGTGTGTGTGTATGCTTGAGAGAGAGAGAGAGAGATCATATGGAAGCTAGAGGGGGCTGTTGGAACCCTCAGAGCTGGAGTTACAGATTGCATAGCAAGTGTTTTAATCACGGAGTCACCTCCCCAGGACCTGATGATGGCTGCTGTTTTACTAGTAGAGCCCTGAGGTGGTCTAGGGATAGGGGTATATCCCATTTAAAAGTCACTGCTCTAGCAAGAACTCTTGGAGGTTGATGTTGTTATGAAAAACCACCTTACTTATAGTAAACATTCACGTAACACCTGCATGCCAAGAGCACTTTACAATTATTAAAACTCTTGGTGCTCACAACCCTTTGACCTAAGCATACCTTTAATCCCAGCATTTAGGAGGCAGAAGCAGCTGGACCTCTGAGTCAAGGTGAGTTTGGTGTACACAGTGAGTTCTAGGATAGCCAGGGCTACATAGAGAGAGCTTGTCTCATAATAAACAAACAAACAAACAAGTGGAAAAAAATACAATCAGATGGCATCAGAAAACACTAGTAGTAGGCAAATACTGATACACATAAGAAAAAAATCAATAAATCTAAAAATAATTTTTAAAAAAGAAATGATGAATTATTTTGGGAGGGGAAGTGGTGGTTCATACCTTTAATTCTAGCACTCAGGAGGCAGAGGCAGGCAGATAGATCTCTGTGAATTTGAGGCCAGCCTGGTCTATAGACTGAGTTCCAGGACAGGCAGGGCTACACAGAGAAACCATGTCTTAAAAAACTAAAACAAACAAAAAAGAAGTTACCCAATAATAATCTTTAAATACATGAATATGTCACACTGGATAGGACAGAGACTTATTCTGTGAAAGTCCAGGCAACAAAAGTGATTACTTACTAGAAGACAAGAGACAGGTTCTAACTGAATATAATAAACTCTTTTAGGAATCATCTGCACAGGAACTGGGCACCTCAGGAACCACTGTATTTTGGTAATACAAGGCATTCCAGAATAGATTCTCACTAGCAATAGTACTGTAATACAGAGAGGTCAGCTGTGCATGGAGAAACACCTTCTGCCTAGTTCAGAGACTCATAGGCCAACATCTGTGGTGATACAGAGTTATCAACTAACCTTTATATCTAAAAAATTATAAAGCTCATTTTTTATTAAAATTCTGAGAAGGTTCATGCTGCTCTCTGTTCTAATCTGTTCAGATAACTTATTCCTGAATGTTATCTACCATGCTAGCTCCTTACCACAACTGCACATAATTTATAAATTCAAAAAGCAATGTTTGCTTCTTTTTTGAGACAGGGTCTCACATGTAGCCCACACTGGCCTAGAACTCACTATGTTGCCCAGGCTAGCCTTAAACTCATAGCAATCCTCCTGCCTCAGCCTTTCAGGTGCAGGGATTATAGGTGCAAACTACCATGTCTGTCAAAAAGCTTGGTTTTGCCAGGTGGTGGTGGTGCACACCTTTAATCCCAGCACTTGGGAGGCAGAGGCAAGAGGATCTGTGAGTTCGAGGCCAGCCTGGTCTACAAAGTGAGTTCCAGGACAGCCAGGGTTACACAGAGAAAGCTTGTTTTGAAAAAACATAAATAAATAAATAAATAAGCTTGGTTTTTATGATTTTAGTAGACAAGGCACTACTGAAAATGTTGATCAAGATAAATGCATGTCTCCATACAGCATGCAATATATATCACCAGAGCCCTCCTTTCCAATAAGCACCCTAATATTCCTTAGGTAAAATACAATAAAAGAATTTTATCTTCAGAAAATAAAACATAGAATATATTTAGAATTCTTACTGAGTATGTTCAAACAGATGTAAATCTATTTCATTGTGCTACATGAAATCCTCATTCCTATATGGCAGTCCTAAATATTGTAGTGCTAAAACAGTGATTACAATAATCATAGCGAATACTTGGGGCACTTCCTATATGTTAGGAAGTTACAAGCCTCCTGTGCATATTAAAAAATGTTACCCTCACCATAATCCTACAAAGTAGCTCATGCCCTCATCCTCATTTTATCGATGAGAAAACTGAACACAGCAAAGTCAAATGATTCCACTGAGCTCACCCACCTAACACCGGGAAGAAGTAACATTTTCTTTTCCTTCTCTTTAAAGATTTATTTATTCATGTATTTTATGTATGAGTGTTCTGTCTTCATGCACACCAGGAGAAGGAATCTGATCCCATTATAAATGGCTGTGAGCCACCAAATGGTTGCTGAGAACTGAACTCAGGACCTCCGGAAAAGCAGTCCAGTGCTCTTAACCACTGTGCCATCTCTCCAGGCCCCAGCATTTTCCTCTGTGTTCCAATATAACCTTTTATTTTTAAAGGCACAGGTGAACAGCACATAGGAGTATAGCTTACTGCATCCCCCCCCAAAATGATATGAACTTGGGAATTCTGTCTCTGTAGTCTGAGTTCTCAATCACAACAACATACTGATTTTGCAGACTACTGTGTCAAGAAGGATTTAACTTCACTTTTCATAAACACTGGGCTCTCTTCCCACTAAGCCGATCATTAGCAGAGTACTCAGGATCCCAGTTAAATTGAGATTTAATTCTAGGTCCCCCCAGCTCCTTAACTCCAGGAGGCTGGGAGTTTCTTCTGTGATTAAGAAAAGTTGCAATAAAAATTCCTAAGTCATGGTAAAGATCAAATAAGAAATCAGACTATTATTTTACATTAAATTAAATCCTGATTCTCCTGGATATTTGTTGTTTGCCTTTCCAAAGGTTCAATCTCCCTGACCTAAAAGAACCTCCTTTTCATTTGGAAGGTCATTTGCTCAGTGTGCCTTCTCCCTCGCCTTGGCAATCAATCAGCAAGCAATCCTCCTCAGCAACAACTTGGAGGGGGGCAGGGGTGCATGACCTAAACAGCCCACGCAGGAGAAATCTTGGGACGGTACAGATGAAAACACCTGGACAAAAATGATCACTTACTGTTTTCTGTATTTGAACCTGGGGGTGTGACTTTAGGGACCACTCTGGGACCAGCTCAGTGGCCATCTTGTAACTAGGAGGAAAGACTAGGAAGTCAGCATAGATAAGGTGACCTGATGGTGAGAAGTCAGACCCAAACCATTCAGTCACATCGACCAACACTTTCTCCTTTGGCCCAAGTCAGCTAAGATCAATTTGTTTGTTTACCACTGGGGACAAAAAACTCGTAATAAAAATAAAACCATGAATCATAACTCATAAAGCAGTGTCTAGTAATGACCTCTAGTGCCCAGGAAGCTTTCAATACTTAGTTACTTCAACCTACGTTGTGAGTTGACGTAACAGTGAGGAAGGAAAGACGCTGCAGACAGAACACAGAACTCCCTCATTATCTCTGTGAAGGTGAGCAAACATTTCCTCTTTCCCTCTTAATGCTTTAGCCTTCAGAAAAGTTCTTCCAACAGCTGTAATAAAAAAGCTGGGCCGGGCGGTGGTGGCGCACGCCTTTAATCCCAGCACTCGGGAGGCAGAGCCAGGCGGATCGCTGTGAGTTCGAGGCCAGCCTGGGCTACCAAGTGAGTTCCAGGAAAGGCGCAAAGCTACACAGAGAAACCCTGTCTCGAAAAACCAAAAAAAAAAAAAAAAAGCTGAAGGGGCCAACAGTGGACCAGAGCCTCTGTAAGGCCTCACCTTTAACACCTCTGCCTGCTCAGGCTATCACCTTCTTAATCACAAATTCTCACTTCCAGCACAACTTCTAACTGTGGACAGTATCACCTCCTTCCCAGCACCGCCAGCCTGATCAGTGTCTCCCAAGAGACTCCAGACACACAGTGCCGCATCTGCTATCTCTACTCAGACTCACAAGACCCAGCAAGCAGCGTTTCTTTCTGCTGACTCACCTCCCAGCACACACTGACCGCCTTGTTCTTCAGTGTTCCAACACAAGCCTGCTTGGACACATCGACTCAGCTAGAGATGTGGAAATGTGGGGCGGGGGGGGGGGGGCAGCAGGGAGGAGATAATAAGGATGGAACCAGCCAAGAGTTTTTTCTTTAATTTAAAAACCATAGGCCAGGCAGTGGTGGCCCAAGCCTTTAATCCCAGCACTCAGGAGGCAGAGGCAGGTGGATCTCTGTGAGTTCAAGGTCAGTCTGGGCTACAGAGTGAGTACCAGGACAGGCACCAAAGCTACACAGAGAAACCCTGTCTCAAAAAACAAAAACAACAACAACAAAAAACGTACTTTTAGTTTTTGGGTTTTTTTTTTAACAGTGTGTGTGTGTGTGTGTGTGTGTGTGTGTGTGTGTGTGTGAGCATGTTGTTGGTGTCCATGTACCACAGCATATGTGTGGAGGTCAGAGGACAATTTGCAGGAGCCAGTTCTCTCTTCCACATGTGGGTTCCACAGACAGAAATCAGGTCATCAGGTTTGGTGACAATGCCTTTATCCACTGAACTTGCCCTACCAAGTACTTTTTCAATATGAATGTCCGGAAGGAGACAAAACCTTAGTTCAGGCATGCACATGCTTGTGTCTTAAAGATGAAAGGCCCCTGTAAGTACAGTTTTGGGGACTCTCACCCAAACCCTTCTATTATACTTATTACTATTACATTTAGCAAGCACCTCAGGGCAAAAAAGGAAGTGGTTCCAAAAGTATGTGACAACCTAACCAGTACGACATTAAAGCTACATAGACCTTTCCAAATTTCAACAAATTCAAGTTTAACTGATCGTCATAGGCAACTATCTGAAAAAAGGAAGTGAACTTTTCCTTTGCAGTGTTCAGACCTCTGCCATCAGAGTGAATGAGCTTATTCTGTAAGTGGGACCTTCACCTGTGTCTACCATGCTGATGTCAAAGCTCTGTGAACTGCAAAGAGTGAATCTACCGCTCGGGGCATCCCTTGATCAGGTCACCTCTCTGCACTCAGCTCTGTCAGCAGTGGTACTCTTCTGCAAAGCCTTTCGAAGTTTAAGGGAAGATAGGCCTAGCCCAAGATGAGGGAGGACTGTATGTAAGAACCAGATCTCCTAGACTGGGGGTAAACATACTTCTTGGCAGGCCCAAGATGTCCCACTGCCTGCTCTTGTAAGTTTTAATGCAGCACAGCCAAACTCATCCACGCATTATTGTTCATGGCTGCTCTGTGCAACAACACACAGAGGTGAATATTTACAAGAGAAACTGTGTGACCTGCAAATCCAAAACGTTTACTGACACATTATACAAGTTTGACAACTCCGATTTATAGATGAAGACAGAAATGGTTTTTGTTTTGTTTTGTTTTGAGACAGGGTCTCTCCATGTAGCCTGGCTGTCCTGGAACTCGATATAAAACCAGGCTGGACTTGAACTCACAATGATCCTCTTGCCTCAGTCTCCAAGTGCCGGGATTAAAGGCATGCACCCTGACGCCCAGCTCCCGAGTCAGTTTTAACAAATCATCTGTTGACAAACTTTACCTAGAACTATACAATCTAAGGTAGAAGACAGTACTAGGAGTAGGATTGTTTCATAGTATAAATTATACTATGGGGCTGGTGCGATGGCTAAGTGGGCAAAGACAATGCCGAGTCTGACCATCTGAGTTTATACTGGAATCCACATAAAGGCAGAAGAAGAAAACTAACTCCAGAGTTGTTATCTGAACTCCACACTCTATTGTGACATAGGTATACACACACACCCACACACACTAATAAATAAGTAACATTTTTTTTTAAAGAATGTACTGGTAAGGCTGGGTGTTGGTGGCGCATGCCTTTAATCTGAGCTCTCGGGAGGCAGAGCCAGGCGGATCTCTGTGAGTTCGAGGCCAGCCTGGTCTACAGAGCGAGATCCAGGACAGGCACCAAAACTACACAGAGAAACCCTGTCTCAAAACAAACAAACGAACAAAAAAGAATGTACTGGTAGTGGCACATGTCTAAGTCCAGCACTCAGGAGGCAGAGGCAGGCAGATCTCTGTGAGTTCGAGGCCAACCTGGTCTACAGTGTGAGTTTCAGGGGGTTGGGGATTTAGCTCAGTGATAGAGTGCTTGCCTAGCAAGTGCAAGGCCCTGGGTTTGGTTCTCGGCTCTGAAAAAAAAAAAAAAAAAAAAAGAGTGAGTTCCAGGACAGCCAGGGCTGTTACAGAGAAACCCTGTCTTGAAAAACTAAACAAATCAAAAGAACATTTGATCTTCTAAACCTAAAGGTGAATTTCATAACATAACTTGCATACCCACATTAGTTTCAAGCTGGAGTTCAGTGCTACATACTTCAATATCTGAGGTCTGAAAATTGCCCTAAGACACTGACTTTGAATTTGCTCTCCTCCCTCTAATTTATTCAAAGACACCCTTGTTCAACACTGAGTGGGTACAGCCTGTGCAAAGCCTGAGTTAGCCACTGGAGCACAACATGAGAAAGACTCACCTGAAACTCACAGTGGACACTAACATTAGTTCTTTCCTCTGCATTATATGTCTGTGTACCGTGTGTGTGTGTGTGTGTGTGTGTGTGTGTGTGTGTGTGTGTGTGTGTGTGGTGCTGCAGAAGTGAGGACTCATCATATCCCTGGAACTGGACTTACAGACAGTTGTGTGCCTCCATCAAACCTAGGTCTGCTGAAAGAGCAGTCAGTGTTCTTAAACACTGAGCCATCTCTGTGGCCCCCACTAATACTAGTTCCTACATTTGAACCTTTGGGGGTGACCATGCTAGAGATCAAAATTGAGGACTTTAAGCATGCTAGGCAAGCACATTATTACCACACAACTGTGGTGATCTTGTTTTTAGCTTGTTCTGCTTCTCTGATCTTCCAGAGAAGAAGCAGACCCCAATACCTGACTCCAGATTTGTTTTTATTAATAAGACCTTTTAAGATTCGCGCTACACACAGCCCAGGTCCAAATAAACAATTTTACTTTGCACTATTCTTCAAAAGAATCAAGCCATGTATGGTGAGTGGCTCATATTTGTAACTTCAGCACTTGGGAGGCTGAGATAGGAGAATTTCTGAGAGGTCCAGACCAGTCTGGGCTTCCAAGTGAAGCACTGTCTCCCCACCCTCTTCCCAAAACAGCCCAACACACAAAGAAAGCCCATGAAGAAGACTCTGGAGTAACTGCTGTTTAACTTACACTCTTCCCAAAGTGAGATGCAGACTCCTCTAAGGCGAGTATATGACAGAATTCAGAATTCAGAATTCAGACATAACATTTTACACATTTGTTTTCACTTCTAACAGATTCACCATTTCCTTCAGTGTTAGGAACATGAGCCACAACACGTAGCAGAAAAATAGACTTTGCTACCAACAGACATCATGCACATTTCCGTAACATGTAATAATTACTACTACAAGCAACTTGCTCAAACCCATAACTATTTTTATTTATTTATTTTCATAACTATTTTTAAATTATTATAGCAATAGCCACGCGGTGGTGGCGCACGCCTTTAATCCCAGCACTCTGAAGGGAGAGAGAGGCAGGCAGATCTCTGTGAGTTCGAGGCCAGCCTGGTCTACAGAGTCAGATCCAGGACAGGCACCAAAACTACACAGAGAAACCTTGTCTTGAAAAACAAAAACAAAAACAAAAAAAATTATTATAGCAATAAGACCTATAGATAAACATTTGCAATAAAAATAAAAAGTGCTGGAGAGGTGGCTCTCTTTTAAGAACGTGTACCCCTCTTACAAAGGACTCAAACTTTGTTTCCAGCATTCAAGTCTGGCAGCTCACACTTGTAAGTCCAGTTCCAGGGAATCTGACGCCCTCTTTCGGCTTCAGTGGGCACTTGCACTCATGCGCACAAACTCCTCCCAAATACACATATAAACATAATTTTAAAAAATAGGAGTTTGAGAGATAGCTCAGCAGATAAGAGCACTGGCTGCTCTTCCAGAGGACTTGGGTTCAATTCCTAGTGTCCACATGGCAGCTCACAACTGTCTGCAATTCTCATTCCAAGAAATCAAATGCTCTTCTCTGGCCTTCTAGGACTCAAACACACATCTCGTACCCAAACACATAGGCAGGAAAAGTACTGATATACATAGTGTAATTTTTAAAAAAAAAAAATCCTTTTTTCAAAAAAAAATATAAACTTTTGTAGTACACACTTTAAAATATTTTATTAAATGTATTGCAGTATAACAATTTTTTATAATTCTATGTATTTTAATTTTGTATAAGAAAATTATTCTGCTAGTATGGTGCAGGTTTTTTTTTTTTTTTTTTTTTTTTTTTTGGTTTTTCGAGACAGGGTTTCTCTGTGTAGCTTTGCGCCTTTCCTGGGACTCACCTGATAGCCCAGGCTGGCCTCGAACTCACAGAGATCCGCCTGTCTCTGCCTCCCGAGTGCTGGGATTAAAGGCGTGCGCCACCACTGCCCGGTGGTGCAGGCTTTTAATGCCAGCATTTAGGAGGTAGGCACAGGTGGATTTCCATGAGCTTGAGGTCAGCCTGGTCTATGTAGTAAGTTCCAGAACACCCAGGGCTACACACTGTGACTCAGTCTCAAAAACACAAAAAAAGAAAATTACTCTAAGCTTGGTATAGTGGTTTACATCTGTGGTATCAGCATTTGGGAGGTAGAAACAGGAGGATCAGGAGTTCAAGGTCATCCTCCATTACAAAGCAAGGTGAAGACAAGCCTAGGCTATAGAAAACCCTGCCTCAAGAAAAGTAAAAATTACTGTGAAAATGGACTACATGAGACTTCATCATACCACAAAAGAATATCCCTGATCTAAGACCAAAAAGGAAGCAAACACAGTCACATAAAAGGTAGATCTCAGCCGGGCGGTGGTGGCGCACGCCTTTAATCCCAGCACTCGGGAGGCAGAGCCAGGCGGATCTCTGTGAGTTCGAGGCCAGCCTGGACTACCAAGTGAGTTCCAGGAAAGGCGCAAAGCTACACAGAGAAACCCTGTCTCGAAAAACCAAAAAAAAAAAAAAAAAAAAAAAAAAAAAGGTAGATCTCAAAACCAACCCAGTCCACCCCTTTCTTCAGAATCATACATTCATGTTCTCAAGTGCAGAGCAAAAAACATGTCACTATTTTTAGCAGCCCTCATGTTAAAAGCAGTTTGTAAACAACTGTGAATGTGATGTAACAGTCTTGTAGATCTGAGGGTTCCCCTAGTCCACTGGCAGTCATTCTAGTTCAAACACAGAAAGCTCCATACTAATATAATTTTCAACTTGTGGTTACAACAGAGTTAACCAGAGAGAGAGACCCTGCTATATATAACCACCTACAAATTGTTTTTCAAAACATACAATACAGATAATTCAATTATTTAGGAACTCAAAATCTAAATAAGTATAAGAAGTAATCCTTCCCATAATCAGTGAGTCAGTGTTAACTTCAGAATCCAACACTCCACCTAATGAGACCATTCTCCTTAAGAGGAGGTCCCCATATCGAACAGTGGTGGCCTTTAATCCCAGCACTCAAGAGGCAGAGGCAGGTGGATCTCTGAGTTCAAGGCCAGCCTGGTCCATAGAGCTAGTTCCAGGATAGCCAGAGCTACACAGAGAAACCCATCTCAAAGAAAACAAAACAAAACAAAACAAATGAAAAAGAGGAGGTCCCCAAGAAAAATGAAATCCTCCATGTTTATACAAGGAGAAATCATAAACTGAGGGGGAAACAAAGCTCACGCTTTCTCAATCAAGTCATCATATTGGTTTTCACTAAGGCTGGCCTCAAACTCTTTATGCATCCGAGGCTGACCTTGAACTTCTGATCTTCCTGCCTCCACCTGCCAGGTGTTGAGAGTACAGTCCTGCACCATCCATCATACCTAGCTATTTTGCTGGTTTGTTTTGAAGGAAATTTGTAAGTCAGCCTAAGTTTTAAAAAGCAAATCAAAATAGATGAAAAGCCAGGCTAAGGTGGCCCACACCTCTAATCCCAGCACTTGGGAGCCAGAGGCAGGTGGATCTCTACAGGATCTGATTTACAGATCCAGTTTGAAGACAGTCAGGGTCATACAGAGAAACCCTAGCTGTACACTGTGAAAATGTGTTGCTCTCATTGTTAATAAAAAGCTAACTGGCCGTTAGCTAGGCAGGATTTTGGGGGCAGAGAGCATGCTGGGAAGAAGAAGGATGGGGTCATAGGAGTCACCAGCAAGACAAGGAGAGGTGCTGTGGGATGTCTTTCTGTACCTGTGAATATGTGTTAATAAAGAAGCTGCTCTGAAGCCGGGCGGTGGTGGCGCACGCCTTTAATCCCAGCACTTGGGAGGCAGAGCCAGGTGGATCTCTGTGAGTTCGAGGCCAGCTACCAAGTGAGTTCCAGGAAAAGGCGCAAAGCTACACAGAGAAACCCTGTCTCGAAAAAAAAAAAAAAAAAAAAAAAAAAAGAAGCTGCTCTGGCCTATGGTGAGTCAGGTTATAGCCAGGCAAGAAATCCAGGAGAGAGACAGGAAGGAGAAAGGCAGAGGTGGAGGAGACGCCAGCCACTGCCAGGAGAAGCAAGATGTGAAAGTACCGGTAAGCCATGGCCATGTGGCAACTTATACATTAATAGAAATGGGTCAAGTTATAAGAGCTAGCTAGCAAGTAGCCTGCCATAGGCCATGAAATTGATAATTAATATTAAACCTCTGAATGATTATTTTATAAGCAGCTGTGGAACCCTGGGGCAGGGTGGGACTGCAGAAACCTTCCAGTTACAGAGAGGAAACAGGAGGTACAAGATGAAAGAGAGGTAATGTCATATGGCAGGATGTAGATTAATATAAATGGGTTAATTTAAGTTGTAAGAGCTAGTTAGTAATAAGCCTGAGCTATTGGCTAAGCATCTATAATTAATATTAAGTCTCTGTGTTGGTCATTTGGGA
Organism: Peromyscus californicus insignis; assembly: GCF_007827085.1. Taxonomy (NCBI): domain Eukaryota; kingdom Metazoa; phylum Chordata; class Mammalia; order Rodentia; family Cricetidae; genus Peromyscus; species Peromyscus californicus. Next base: position 14,979,222 of record NW_026294458.1, on the reverse strand, counting down.
ACTGGCGGGTGGGAACAGAAAAGTCTGCCTACAAATCCTGTCTTGAAAAAACAAAACAAACAACAAATAAAAAGCAAAAAGCAATCAATTCCTTAGAGTGATATCATCATCCCTAAGCCCAAGCATCTCCACTTCTGTAATCGATTATGTTGAAGCATATTCTCTTCTAGAGAATTCTAGGTCCTTCTAGTTATGTAAAATATAAGTCAAATACACATGCATTAGTCCATAAAATGGTGTAACTAGTCAAGCACAGAATATACCCCCAAACCCCAAGTGATACCCACATAAGAACCTTTCTGACTCTTTTTCCCTATTGCAAAGTGTACAGTGAGTAAGGATGGCTATTAGGTAGGTAACCAGATTAATACAATGTGTGGTTAAGTTAAAATGTAGTGCAGGCTAACCTGGGATCCACCATCCTTCTGCCTCAACTTCCCAAGTGGTAAGATCATACACAACCACAACTGGCTTTCAGATCCCTATTAGATTGTTGTTTTGTCTGGTTTTGTTTTGAGACTGCCTCTCTCTCTCCCCGAAGTTCTGGAGCTCACTATGTAGACCAGGCTAGCCTCAAACTCAGAGATCCTTCTGCCTCTGCCTCTGCCTCTCAAGTGCTGGGATTAAAGGAATGTACCACCACACCTGCCTAGATATTTGTTTGTTTTAGGGTCTCACTTTGTAGCCCTGGCTGGCCTGGAACTTAATAATGTAGACCAGCTGGTCTTGAACTTACAGAGGTCCAACTACCTCTGCCTACCAAGTGTCGAAATTAAAGACATGGGCCACCACACCTCCGACTGCCAAGAATTTAATGCCAACCTGTGCTATATAGTGAGTTCCAGGCCAGTCAGGACTACAAAGAGATCCTATCTCAAATAGATTAGGGGAAACCATACTCATTTCAATTAATTTCAACTGCATTACTTACTAATGGCCCTCATGAAAGAGAATGAGTGGGAAATAAAACCAGAAGCTAAAACTTTAATTGAATTATCCACAATGTGATATCATTCTCAGGTGTCGGGCTTAGCCTACAGTACAAAAACCATCAAGTTAGAGAGATGAATACACCAAAGCCTTTCCATACCATCGTGACTGTTGACACTCCCAGGATCATTCTGTCCTTTTCTCCCCATGATGGTTACCATCTATTACCATAGAGGACAAAATATCACTCTTTTTATTTTCCATTTATTATTATGATTCCCTATGTGTGTGCTTGCTCATGCATACTATGGTGCATGTTCAGAGATGGAAGTGCATGCATGCCATGGTGCATGTTTAGAAGTACAGCTGGTTCTCTCTTTCCATCTTTATGTGGGTTCCAGAGGTTAAATTCAGGAAGGCAGGCTTGCATGGGGTAAAGCACCTTTAATGGCTAAGCCATCTATCTCCCTGGCCCCCAGCCCAGATCCCATTTTTAATTTTTCTTTGAAACCGGGTCTTACTGCTTTGTGACCCACAGGTGCTGGAATTACAGGTGTGTGCCACCATGCCCAGTCCCAATATGTTTGTTCTTTTGAGACAAAGTCTCTCTATTGTAGTCCTGGTCCTTGATATGTAGTTCAGGCTGGCTTTGAACTCACAGAGGTCCTCCTGCCTGTAACTCCCAAGTACTGGAATTAAGGCATTTGCCACCATACCTGGCCCAATACCTTTTTAGTAGCAATTCTATTTACTTGTAGAGCTTCAGAACTGAATAGAATGTGAAGATCATATATCTCCCTACCTCTATTTTATTCTTAGACTGTTTTCTGTGTTTTCAGTTCCCTTCTCAAGCGTGGCTCCTACCTCAAAGTTTCTCCTTCCTCAATACCTATTCCTAGCAGTTTCTCCTATCACAAACTCCTATATCCTCATGGACTCTATAACTATCACCATCCCTATTTCAATATAGCTTTAGTCTCTGCCAACAAAGACCCTTAGTTTTAGTCCTCAATCATAACTAGTCACCTCAGTGACATCCAAAAAGCCTTCTTCAGCTAAGCCATCTGTTGGAGCCTGTGTCCAGCACAGGTCCCAGTTCCTAACTCACCTTTGTACTTACTTCCCTGCAGCTCCTTAATCACAGAATCAATACAGAAAGAAAACTCAGAAAGAATCCGATCCATTGCTTCTCAAACTAAAAAACAATGGCGGGGCTGGAGAGAGGGCTCAGAGGTTAAGAGCACTGACTGCTCTTCCAGAGGACCTGAGTTCGATTCCCAGCAACCACATGGTGACTCACCACCACCTGCAATGAGATCTGGTGCCCTCTTCTGGCCTGCAAGGACACATGCAGACAGAACACTGTATACATAATTAATAAATAAAATCTTTAAAAAAAAATAAAAAATTAAAAACAATGGCAAAAAGCTGGACATTGTGGCACATGCCTTTAATCCCAGCACTAGGGAGGCAGAGGCCCAAAGATCTCAAGAGTTCAAGGCCACTATGGTCTGGATGGCCCAAGCTACATAGTGAAACCATATGGCCACTATGGTTCCAGGAAAACCCAAGCTACATAGTGAAACCATGTCTCAAAAGACCAAAAAACCAGGACCCAGCAGTGGGGGCCCATACCTTTAATCCCAGCACTCAGGAAGCAGAGGCTCTGTAAGCTCAAAGCCAGCCTAGTCTACAGAGAGTTCCAGGACAGCCAAGGCTACACAAAGAAATTCTGTCTAAAAAGGAGGAGGAGGAGGAATAATAATAACAAGAAGAAGAAGAAGAAGAAGAAGAAGAAGAAGAAGAAGAAGAAGGAGAAGGAGAAGGAGAAGGAGAAGGAGAAGGAGAAGGAGAAGGAGAAGGAGAAGGAGAAGGAGAAGGAGAAGGAGGAGAAGGAGAAGAAGAAGAAGAAGAAAAAGAAAAAGCAGGTAGCCCGGAGGAGGAGGAATAATAATAATAATAATAATAATAATAATAATAATAATAAGAAGAAGAAGAAGAAGAAGAAGAAGAAGAAGAAGAAGAAGAAGAAGAAAGAAGAAAGAAGAAAAAGAAAAAGCAGGTAGCCCGGGCTCACCTTGAGCCCACCAGGCAGTATTACAACTCAAAATACCCATGGCTCAGCCTCCTGGGTGTCAGGATTATAGCTGTGTGTCACCACACCCAGTTTTCAAACTTTAGCTACATTTTACTGTATACACCGTAAGAGGTACAAACCTAACTTTACATCATCATTGCAAACATCCATACCTGAAACCCATTTCATAAATCCTTACTCTGAGAACACAATGGAAGTTTCTATTCTAGTCCAGCTGACTGTCTTACTCCGTTGCTAAACTGTCTTCACAACCCAACAACACATACCCTGGGACTCATAGTTGGGAGACATTAATCCGAACCCGAACTTCCCATTCACTAATGAAGAAGAGGTAACTCAGTGGTGAATTAAGTTTCTCACCCACAGAACTTTGCCTGTAGAATTCAAACTCTTGTCCGCTAAGTCACGCCAGTCTGGTTTCTACTTAAGACCTCTGCCAGGTCACTCACTCACTCACTCACTCAACACTCTGTACACAAACACAACTTCGGTGCACCGACCCCAATTCCTGATCTTACGTTCTTCTCCAAGTCAGCCCCTCAAAGTCACTGCTTGTGGGTGAGCGTGCCCTCGCAGCCGCTGCTTCGTGTCCCCTGGGGTCAAGCCCCTCTGTCACTATCCATCGATCACTCCGTCCCCCGGCAGTCACTGCTGCATACTTACTCGGTCATGGTCCCGTCGCAGCCTCTGCCTCGTGCTCTCCGAGGTCAGAGTCCCTGGCATTTACTGCTCCGGGGTCGCAGACCCCTCACCAGCAGCCACCCCTGGGTCACAGTCCTCCTGGCTGTCATTGTACCTCGGTCACAGTAGCCTGGCAGCCCTGCTTCACACTTCCCTGGCTGTCACTGACCTACTCTTCAGTCACAGCCCCCTCACGGTCCCGGCCGGCGTTTGTCCACGCAAGCAAGCACTACCCCGGGGTTCCTTACCGCAGCCCTCCCAGGCTCCAGTCCCGTCCGATTCCTTCCTCGCGCCGCGTCACCGACTAGCGAAGTCAAATAGGTTGCGGGGTGACGCCCGGGAAACATCTGACCGGACTGCGGACCGGAAGTCCCGCCTACCGCCCGCCCTCTTGTCAATCCCTCCACCATAGCCCTGAAAACCACAACTTGACATAGTAGTTCCGCTTCCAGCGGGGGCCGGGCCGGTGGAGTGACGGAGCAGAAGCACCGGAGACAGGCGCGGGGTCAGCAGCCCCGGAATACCGGATGTGTGGCGCCTCCTGCCGGCGGCGGCTCGCTCGGCCTGGGGTCTCCCGGCGTCCCTTGCGCCCTCCGCCCCTCGCACTCGTTCACACGGGTGGTCCTGACATCCCACCTCGCCGAAGAATTCGAGTCCGCTAGCCATGTCCCGGGGATGCTCGGGTCTGCGCTCTCCTCTTCCGGTGCTTTTGACCTAGGTTGACCCACCAGAAAGTGATCCCTCCGAACTGACTGAGAAAGTAGTTGGGCAGCAGTAGAGGCGAGGGCACGGGTGGGAAAATGCGTGCATCAATCAGGGTGTGCAGTCAAGAGAAGGAACTTCCTACGGTGAACTCTGGGAAGGATTGTGCTTTGTAGAGGTTTCTTTTCCTCTTGTAAGATTTTTGCGGGTTCACAGAGGCCATAAACCAGGCCACAGATATCGTGGAGCTGGAGTTACAGGCCTTTGAGCACCTTTATGGGTGCTGGGACCTGAACTCTAGTCCTCTGATAGAAGAGTAAGCGCTCTTAACTCTTAACCACGGAGCCATCGCTCCATCCTCTTTGTGGGACGGGATGGTGATGGTGGGCTTGTTTCGAAATTAAAAGTAACTTTATCAGACAGGGTCTTACACGATTTCCCAGACTGGCCTGGAACTTGCTATGTATCCCAGACTGGCCTTGAATTTGCAGTGGGCCTCTTGCCTAAGCCTCCAGAATGCAGGCATTAGCCACCACACCCAGTGGGATTTTGTAGATGTAAGGGAAGTGGGCACATAAAGTTACAAAAGAAAGATGGGAAAAACAAAACAACTTTAATGCATTTGTTTGTTTGCACTTTTCACTGGAAGATAACCAAGAAGAAAGAGCCTGGGTAAACATGTGCATCTGCTGAGGTGCTTCCAAGGAGAAAAATGATTAAACTCTGACACACACACCCCTTTAAGTTCAAGTAGGTATTTTGACACAGCAGATAAAATGGCCCAAATAAAGACAGCTAGCTGGAGGAGACACCAAGGGCCTCTCTGGGGAAGAAGGCCATCACAAAAATAGTATAGATTGTAGCCAACACAGAAGTCTCCAAATTTTAAGGGGTTCTACTTTATATACAACTTGAAACTTCTCAGACCCTGACATTAAACAAATGTAGTAAGAGCTCAGATAGCATAATAAAGTCAAACCATTAAATATATAAAACCTAAACAACAGATTTTAGGTGCCAAAGTGCCATCTTATTTTTATTTGGTCAGAATATTTAACAACATGGAAAAGTTAAGGTGTCTTCGTAGTCACAGTCACTCCTTCCAAAGATTCAATAGTAGAAACAACCAAACGCTGCTACAACACAGAATAAGCTGTCCTAGAAAACATAAAAAAGACAGAAAACAGAAATCCAGGATGTTAGTGCTAATGAGAAAGTAGGCCAACACAGGCAACTGAAATTAACACTATACTAGTGTTATATACTAGACCGTTGTTAATTTTCTTTTTAACTTTTTCTTGAATTTTTGGAAAATCTTGATACGTAACCCAAAAGACTTCAACATAGACAATCAAAGTTGAAATGATCTTTCTGCCTCAGCCTTCCAAGTGTAGGGATGACAGGTGTGACCCTCCATACCCTTCTTGTCAACTTTCAATTATGAAGATTTCTTCCTTTAAAAACAATGTTTCCAAGGAGCAGCTATAAACTTGTTTTCCTGAGGATACCTACAAGACTGCTTGCTAAAAGGTAAGTAGGGTAGGAGGGGAGTTGGAAGAATGGATTAATTGAGGCAGTCTATTTGCATGTATGGAAATGCCAGTGAAATCCATTATGTATAATTAACATGCACTAATCTAATATTTGAGGTTGAGGAAGGAGGACAGAGAGTGGGAGGTCAGCCTCTGTAATTACATATATATAGTTAATTATATAATTAATTATATATGTATAATTAATTATATGGTGTGATGGTGTATGGCTTTAATGCCAGCTCTCAGTATACAGAGGCAGGATCTGAGCTCGAGGCCAGCTTGGTCTACATAGAAAGTTCCAGGACAGCCAGGGTTATATAGTGAGACTCTTGTCTTAAAAAAAAAAAAAAAACAGCCGGGCAGTGGTCGTGCGCGCCTTTAATCCCAGCACTCTGGCAGCAGAGCCAGGCTGATCTCTGTGAGTTCGAGGCCAGCCTGGGCTACAGAGTAAGTTCCAGGAAAGACTCCAAAGGTACACAGAAAAACCCTGTCTCAAAAACAAAAACAAACAAACAACAACAACAAAAACCAGGCTGGAGAAATGGCTCAGTGGTGAAGAACTCTTACCGCTCTTGCAGAAGACCTAAACGGTTCCCTGCACCTACATCAGGTGGCTCATAGGGGATCAATCTGATACTCTCTTCTGACCTCTGGGGGCACCTCACATGAACATACCCACAACACACACACATATATATTTATATATACTTATATTATAAATATATATTTAAAAATAATTTTAAAGACAGACAATGAGGTAAAATAACGGAAGATAGATAAAGAATCAGATTTTTAAATTAATGTGAATGAAACTTTAGGTAATGCATATTCATTACCCAGAGCAAGGACTATAGAATACTATGTAATGGTATCATAATATGGACAGTAACAGCATATTATCATCCACTCTGGATAGAGAAGACAGCTTCCCACATGCTAGGCAAGCTCTTTGAACTTTTTTTTTTGGAGCTGAAGATCGAACCCAGGACCTTGTGCTTGCTAGGCAAGCGATCTACCACTGAGCTAAATCCCCAACCCCTGCTCTTTGAACTTTTTACTTTGTAACAGGATCCTCACTAAATTGCCCAGGCTTGTGGTGGTATTTTACTTATACTGAAATGTGATTTTAATTGTATGTTAATAAATAAAGTTGTCTGGGGGTCAGAGCTATTAGAGTCATAGCAAGTGTGTGGTGGCGGTGGCACACGCCTTTAAGGACCTGGAGGGCGGTACATTCAGGCAGTGACGAGGCAGTCACATGTTTGGGTTTACAACCAATGAGAAGGCAGAACAGGAAGACTTTAAAGACAGACACACAGGAAGTAGGTCCTTTTTGGAGAGCTCTCTTGGCTGGAGAGGATCCCTGAATCAGGAAGGGTGAGGCTCTTAGCTCTGACCTCTTGGCTTTCTTCTCTGAATTGGCTCTGTGTTTCTTATTTAATAAGACCGTTGGTTACATCTACACAGGCTAGTCTGGAATTCATTCTTTGCTAAGTGAATCTCCAACTGGAGATCCTCTTGCTTCAGCCTCTTGAGTGCCTGGAACTAGAGGCCTGCATCACCAGGCCCAGCTTTACTTGTTCATCTTTTAGCTTACAAATCACAAGTGCTTTGCAGAGCCCAGTTAAACTTGTTAACATTTTAAAGAACTTACTACAGGAGTTCTAGCTGACTTAGCAATTAATGGCTGTCATACAAACTTACTCCAGCCCGGTAGCAGTGAGAAAAACAAGCTGAACTCAAGTACCTAATTATCAGCCCGAAGCCAATCCTTTGGTGGGCAGCCTCCAGTTCCTTGGCTGGGTGTGTGTGTTCTAACAACAGCATATCTGTGGTGGAAGACTTGTTCGGGTTTTTTTTTTTAATTTGCATTTATTCACAGAGTGACACTTTGGTTTTGTTTGTGGGGTTTTACAGGGGTGGTTTTGGAGGGTTTTCAGATAGGGTCATATGTAGCCATAGCCTTGGACTTCTTACCCTCCTGTCTCCAGTTCCCAAGTGCTAAGATCAGAGGCATGTTCCACCACATCCACTTTAGAATGACACTTTTGTAAATCCTGGCAACTAGCAGGAGCATGTGGGAAACCATCTACAGACTGAGAATCACTGATCCAAACTTCAGCTTTTTGATCAGAATCTATTTGCAAAAGGCCCTGGCATCTATACTTTTAAAGAAGTTCCCTCAGTATTAGGAAGCCACACCCATCTCTGGAAAGCCTACTTTCTAATATTCATGATGCAATCTCAGAATAATCCAGTGATTTCCTTCAAGTCAATCAAAGTGACGCAGTTGGAAATGGAACCCCCTTCCTTGTCTACACAGTTCGATTTCTGTTCTGCTCTGCTAACTACGACTCTACTAATTACAACCTGGGAGGACTTTAGTATGGGGTGATTTCTGGAAGCAAGTATCAGTAAGTTACCTGGAACACACGCACCAATAACTTACCGATGTTTAAATGAAACCTTTTTGTGCTTGTTTGTTTTGGATGTCTTGTGTGTATGTATGTTTGCTGAATATTTTTTTTTTATTTTTGAAATGGTTCTCATGTAGCCCAGGCTAGCCAAGGATGACTTTGAAGTCCTGATCCTTCTGTCTATACAGCCTCCCCACCCCCAGGTGCTGGGAACATTGACATACACCATTATGCCCAGTTCAGCGAAAGTGATAGGGGAAAGAAAGGATAGATGGGGTACTTTCATATTCTGTATTATAAAACACATTTGCACTTCATATTGTAGAAGGGAATCTGCATATATGTGTGAGCACAATAAACCATTCATTGTTTTTGTTTGTTTGTTTTTGGAGACAAGGTCTATGTATTCCAGGCTGTACTGGAACTAGATTATAGACCAGGCTGGCCTTGATCTGCCTGCATCTGCCTTCTGAGTGCTGGGATTAAAGGTGGCCACTATAATGCCCAGTTAGTTGTCGTGTGTCTGTCCCGTTCCCCACCACCACCACCACCAGCTGAGGATCGAACCCAGGGCCTTGAGCTTGCTAGGCGAGCGCTCTACCACTGAGCTAAATCCCCAACCCTAGTTGTTCTTTAAAAAAAAAAAATCTATTATTTATGTGTTTGGGTGTTTTGCCTGAATTTATGTCTCTGCACAACATGCATGCAATGCCTGTTGAAGCCAGAAGAAGGTGATGGATCCCCTGGGACTAGTGTTACAAAAAGTCTCGAGCCACTATGTAAGGACGAGGAATTGAACCTGGGTCCTTTAGAAAAGCAGCCAATGCTCTTAACTGCTGAGCCATGTCTCTGTCCCCTAGAGGAGTATAAGGTTATTATCAACAGAAACTACTTTTATTCAGTATTGGAAGTTCCTGAGCCATATATCAACTGAATGAAGTAAGCATGTAAGGTATGTTAATGAGAGACACAGAAATCACGGATCTCCAAAACATGGCTGAGCACCTAATCAGAAGGGTAAGACTGAGCTCCAAAACGACTGACTGTCTTTGTCTCCTACCCAGTCCTGTTTCTCTCTGTATCATCTGCTCCTGAAGAGGAGATGCAAGACACACTTTTGAGGATGCTGATCTGCTATCGTCTCAGATTGCCAGCTCTCTGAAAAAGCAGAGATTCAATTCTGTTTCTGTTCAGGCACCTGTGAGCAGCCAGGCAGAAGGAGCTCTGGTTTTCCTTACTTCTTTTTTCACAGCTCCTTTATTTCTCTTTAGTTTTGAGAAGTGGTTTTAAGATAAAGTAGCTAATTTTATAATCAAAAGAAAGTCATCTTTGCTTATAGAATCTTCATCCAAATTCTTTTGTAGCTCAGTGAAGTGTGATATGTTCAAATGAACAGATAGTTTTAAACTAAGATAATTATTACCCTCATAACGATTATCAGGACTGGGTTTTTGGAACACAGTGATTTATGGAGGGGTGTGGTTTGAAAGAAAATGGCCCTCATAGTGAGCTGTGGCCTTGTTGGAGGAAGTGTGTCACTGTGGAGGCAGGCTCTGAGGTCTCTTTTGCTCAGTGTGACAGAGCCAACTTCCTGTTGCCTGTAAGATGTTGGACTCTGAGCTCCAGCACCACGGCTTGCCTGTACGCTGCCATTACCCCCCACCGTGATGCTAATGGGCTGGACTGCTAACCTGTTGTTTCCTTTGTAAGATTGCCGAGGTTGTCGTCTCTTCACAGCAATGGAAACCCTGACTAAGACAGGAGGTTAGGACAGCCAGTCTTCACTATCAGCTTGACTAAGTGTAGAGTCACCTCAGATACACTGCTGGCAAAGTCTGTGGGAGCATTTCTAGAGGGGGTTAACTGAGGAGCAAAGACCTGCCCTGAACACGGGCAAGTCCTCCTGCCGCAGTCCCTAACTGCCCCTGCGGCTGCCAGGCCCTGCTGCCAGGCCTCCCTCACAACAATGGACTCTACTGCCTGAACTGGAAGCCAGGCTCAACCTTTCCTCATTAAGTTGCTTCCTGTCAGGATTTGGTCTCAGCAATAAATAAAACAAGTAGCCAATATGGTGGATAAAGGTTTTGGTTTTGGGTTTTGGTTGGGTTTTTTTTTGTTGTTTGTTTGTTTGTTTGTTTGAGACAGGGTTTCTCTGTATGGCTCTGGTTGTCCTGGAACTTTCTCTGTAGACCAGGCTGGCCTCAAACTCAGAGATCCACCTGTTTCTCTCTGCCTCCTGAGTGCTGGGATTAAAAGTTTGTGCCACCACCATGTGGCATGCGCACAACTATGCTATTAGAAGCCACTTTATCATATTCCTGCTTTAAGTAGATGTGTCTATGAATTCTGCTTATATTTTTTTTCACAAATAAATAGTAAAATTTAAAATAAAACCACTGATGCTGGGCAGTGGTGGTGCACACCTTTTTTTTTTTTTTAAACCAGGCTGGCCTCGAACTCACAGAGGTCTGCCTGCCTCTGCCTCCAGAGTGCTGGGATTAAAGGCGTGTGCCACCATCACCTGGCTCAGTGCCGTACACCTTTGATCCCAGCACTAGGGAGGCAGAGGCAGGTGGATCCCTGAGTGCAAGGCCAGCCTGGTCTATAATTCCAGGATAGCCAGGGTTACACAGAGAAACCCTGTCTCAAAAAAACCACAAAAGTTTCAATAAAAGTACCTTATCCAGAAATCTAAGAGTGTGTCTCAAAAATACTACAGTATCCTCCTCCCTTTTATCAGTAAGCTGATAGACAGTGGCCATATGTCCCCAGATAGGAGAAAGGAGTTTCTCAAAGACTTACATTCATGAAGACATCATGGGTGTAATTGTCAGTGTCTGCATCCCAGAAACACCGAGCAGCCATGCTGAAATGCCAATGAAGATGGTCAGTAGTGCCCATCTGAACCATGCATCTGCAAGTTCACTCCCTATAATCTCACAAGCCCACGCTTCCAAACCCTCCCCTGGCACATGGAGAGAACTGTGTTTGTAAAGCAAAGTATGCTAGACAAGAAGGAAGGTCAGGAGTCACAGATGAGCCTGCTTGCAGCTAGAGGGGAGGCAGGCAGGGCTCTAGCCACCTCAGCACCCCAACTGGCTGCCTGACAACTACAGGGGTCAACCTCTCCAAGTCTCTGGTACTTGGAGTGGCCCTCCATTATAGATGACGTCAGCTAGGACACTTATGGGTGACTTTCAGTGGGCTCAATTCCTGCAGAACCATAGGAAAAGAGGTCTTGCAAAGGACCCAGCATAATACTTCATCCAGCCTGGTCATCTGTAGAAACCTATACAAGAAAGTGGCAACTCCAAGCTAGAATTCAGTTTTCTGACTAGACCAGCATTGGGAGGCTCAAACCCGTAAAACCAACATTTGGGAAGCTGTGGAAGGTTGCTACTGGAAAGGCCAGAGCAACAGAGTGAGACCTGATTCAAAAACAAACAAAAGCCAAGTACAGTCTTGCAAGCCTGTAATCCCAACACCTGGGAATCAGAGGCAGAAGATCTAGAGTTCAAGCTCATCCTCAGCCACAAAATGACTTTGAGGCCAGTCTGGGCTACAATGAGACCCTGTCTCAGAAAACAAAACAAAACTAGAATTTGAAAATACCCTTAGGGGCAGTAGGGCTATAAATACATTGTACTGTATTTATAACTAATAAAGCTAAATCGAAGAATAGTCTTTAGTTCCTATACTTAGGCATATAATGAAATTTTAGATAACGATCTTTCTTTCTTTCTTTCTTCCTTTCTTTTTTTTAAGACAGGGTGTCTCTATGGTTCTGGCTGTCCTGACACTCACTATGTAGACCAGGCTGGCCTCAAACTCACAGAGTCTCTTAGCTCCGCCTCCTGAGTGTTTGGCCCTATACCTATACAGTGTCTTGAAAGGATGGAGGAAGGAACTGGTGCAGCATGACATAAAATGAAGGTTAAAGGGTAACTCCTGAGAGCTGGTCCTCTCCTTCCACTAAGCTGAGTCCGCAGGGCAAACCTGGGTCATCAGGCTGGATGGCAGGTGCCTTTAACTGGTGAGCCGGCTCTCCAGCCTCCAGTACTGTTTGGAGGTTGGCCTGACTACATCTAACAAAGTCAACCCAAATCAGCCTAAGTTTCAAATACAAAACACTGTTCTGAAGACGCTTCTAGATTTGTGGGGGCTGAGACTTATAGTGAGGTGGTAGATCCCTTAATTCCTATGTGTAAGGCCTTAAGTCTAACATCCCCACCCCACAGACTGCAAACCAAATAATGTGGATTGTCAGGATGTCAGAGTCAGGCCCTGCGGACAAAGGGCTGCTAAGTAATGCTGGCACGCAAGCACATCCCAGTCCAGAGCATGCAACAGGAGTGTCATGACTAAGAGGTGACTCTAAGGACTTCAACCTTGGAACCCACCCAGACTGTCAGCCTTAGCACTCAGTTGCCAGAACCTCTTCAGTTCACAGCTGCATCTGTTAAACCGTCCTTCTCCTTCTTGCAAAGACAAAGGCTTACTGAATTATCTATCCACACAATGGATAACTCCCAAGGAACATGGGAGTTATATGACAGGAAAAACCATCTACTCACAATACTCCTTCACCCCTCTGTTCTCCAATCACTACTTGAACCACCATTTTATACCGGTCATATCCCAGTTCTAGAAAGGAAAAGAAAAGGAGGTTATCTCTATTCAAGTACGTAGTAAAATGACCTACAGAACACAGATTCTTCCAGAAACACGTAAGCACTCAGTCCATGGGTACTTACGGAGTACGCTAGTGAGATCAGAGGTCCAAGACCTAGAGATAAACCCTAGCTATCAAGTTACCGAGCAGTAAACCCTTAGCGCCTTACTTTCCCTTTAAATGTCTCCAGTCTGTTAAAGGGGGTGCTCTCAGCTGTTAGTCGTTGTAAGGTGAGCTGAGGTTCGGTATAATAACACACAAAGCTCCTAACCTAGTGCTGGTACATTAGGGTCTTTAGCGAACCTTGGCCCCTTTCTGAGATTACCCTTCAAGTTATAGAAATAAGAAAACATTCTTCTTGCCTTGGGGACCAGAGAGCTCATAACAGAACTCAAAGATAGACAAAAAATAACATTTATTTCAGGAGGGGCATGTACAAGGTGTACCAGTGCTGGGAGTTCTTCACTGTGTTGGGGGGAGCGGAGTGGGGGGGGCGCAAGATCAGAAAAAACTTCACAGAAAATGTGCTAAATAGTAGGAATTTGCCAGGTAAAGAGAGTCTTCATTCTATGGAGAGGGAATAACAAACACAATTGAGACTGGGGCTGGAGAGATGGCTCAGAGGTGCAGAGTGCTTGCTGCTCATGCAGAGGACCCGAGTGTGATCCTCAGCACTCACATCAGCAGCTCACAACCACCTCTATCTTCAACTCCAGGGAATCTGATGCCCCGTTCCACAGGCACACAGGCATAGAAATTAAAAAATAAAACTAGGTAGCTGGTGAGAATGGGATCTTCAGGAGACGTAGCTGTGCATTAAGGTGGGGAGGAAGAAAAGGAAGGAGGAGAAAGGAAAGAACTGCACGTGTAACCCAGCACTCAGGAGGCTGCAGGAAGAGGATTTCAAGGTCAGGATTCACGACAGCACAGTAAACTGGACAAACGACCTGAGGACCACAGATACTGTCCAGGGGCAGCGTCAACAAAATTCTTAGAAGAGAGCCCAGGTTGTTGTTGTGGTTGTTGTTGTTGTTGGTTTGTTTTGTTAGAACCATGAACTCTGTACAGCCCTTGCTGATCTCACACTCTTATTAACCTTCCTGCTTCAGCCTCCTGAGTGCTGTAACTACAGGTGGACACCACCACCCCGCTCTCCAAATTATTGTTTTAAGAACACTGCACCCTCACTGAGATTCCCCCTTCTCTCTGAATCCCTAACGGCACAGAAACATAAGTGGGACACTCAATGCTTAGCCCTGACATCATCATTCTGAAGGAGAAAAAAAAAGGCTTTTTTAAAGATTTATTTTTATGTAGATGATGGGTGTCTTGCCTGCAAGTATATATATGTAGCATGTACATGCCTGGTGCCCATGGAAGCCAGAAGAGAGCACTGGATCCACTGAAACTAGAGTCATGAACTACCATGTGAGTGCTGGGATCCGAACCCAGGTCCTCTGCAAAAGCAGCAAGTGCTCTCAATCACTGTGCCATTTTTCCAGCCCAAAATATTCTACTATAGTAAGAGAACTTCGAGAAGCTGCATTTAAATACGTAAAAATGCACTCAAGCGTATGAGGCAGGAGGATCACCCAGTGTTTGAAGCCAACCTGGACAGAGGAAGACCTATCTTGGAATAAAATAAAGAAATAAAGAAAAAATAAACTTACAGATATTTAGCATGAATGGGAAGTAACAGCTTGAGTAGGTGACACTAAGAACTGTTGCCTAGCCAGGCAGAGGCAGGCAGACCTCTGAGTTCGAGGCCAGCCTGGTCTACAGATTGAGTTCCAGAACAGCCAGGGCTACACAGAGAAACCCTGTCTTAAAAAACAAACAAAAGAGAATACTGCAAAGGGTAAGCTAATTGAATGCCTTCAAAGTATTCCCAACTGGTGAATTTCGTTCTCGATGTTATTTATAGTTGCACTTGACTCTGAGGCACTGGAGCACTCGTTCATTTCAGCAGGCTAAGCATGACTATTTCTGTGATATAGCAGCACAAATATTATAAATATGTGCCTAAAGTACTTTCTTTGGTAGTGAATTGAGTCCCTTAAAAGAAATGTCAATTAATATTAACTGTGTCATCAACACTGTACCCCAGTGTTTATTTCTACGACACGTGTACTTTCTTAACCTGCTGTTGCTAATAATGCCTCTTGTTTTCCATTGAGTGTATACACTCCAGAAGAAATGTAGTTTTATATTAATCATGTAAGTATTGCAATACTAAAGATACTGTGATTTTGTTGGTTTGTTTTTTGGTTTTGGTTTTTGGAGACAGGGTTTCTCTGTGTAGTTTTGGTGTCTGTCCTGGATCTTGCTCTGTAGCCCAGGCTGGCCTCGAACTCACAGAGATCCGCCTGGCTCTGCCTCCCGAGTGCTGGGAATAAAGACGTGCGCCACCACCGCCCAGCTGCCATTTTCATGTACTGGATGAAAATGGAATACTGTTTTCAGAACAAATCCTCCACTCTTACAGAGTGGCCTCAATGGAATAAAAATGGTGACATGTTACCAAATAAAATGAAAAGACAGGAAAAGATAAAAGGAGGTGAGCGCTGGGTTTGTGACTGTGACTCGACGGTACAACTCTTGCCTGGCACGCAGGAGGCCTTGAACTCCACCCCAGCAGTACAAAGGGGGATGGCACAGATAGAAGGAAGTCACTCTCTGATGGTGTGACATTAAAAATACGGCATGATGGCACATCCCTTTACTCCCAGCACTCATGTGACAGAGGCAGGTGAATCTCTATGAATTCCAGGCCAGCCTGGTCTACAGAGTGAGTTCCAGGCCAGCAGAGCTACACAGTGAGACCCTGTCTCAAAAGGTATTTGTTAGCAAGAGACAAAAGGACAAATTATATTATGCATATGTTTGGCTGAATAAGAAAAGCAGTTAAGCAGCCGGGCGGTGGTGGTGCACGCCTTTAATCCCAGCACTCGGAAGGCAGAGCCAGGCAGATCTCTGTGAGTTCGAGGCCAGCCTGGGCTACCAAGTGTGCTCCAGGACAGGTACCAAAACTACACAGAGAAACCCTGTCTGGAAAAACCAATAAATGAAAAAAAGAAAGGAAGAAAGGAAGAAAGGAAGAAAGGAAGAAAGGAAGAAAGAAAGAAAGAAAGAAAGAAAGAAAGAAAGAAAGAAAGAAAGAAAGAAAGAAAGAAAGAAAGAAAGAAAGAAAGAAAAGAAAAGCAGTTAAGGATTCAGCAAGAAGTGGGCCTGGGACAGCCTGGGAGGCACAGGACAGCCCGGGAGGGTACTCAATGCCAGACTGACAATCTATAGTGGGCCTGGGACAGCCTGGGAGGCACTGAACACCAGACTAAACAGTCTACAGGCTGGTGGGGAAAAACAAGCAGTAATTTTACAGGGGAAAGGAGGCCTTTCTGATTATCTAGGTTTCTTGGGCATTGGTTCCCTATGATGCTTTCATTCAAATCTTTCCTCTTTCCTACAGTCTGCAAAATCCCACCTGAGTAAAAGTCACCAAATAATTATAGAATTCTAGACACTGAAGAAAATTTTGTCGTTAATAGAATGCATAATTCATGTCCTGGGTTCAAAGATGGGGCAGGGTGCCAGATGGGCAGTGGTGGCCCATGCCTTTAATCCCAGCATTCAGGAGGCAGATCTCTGAGTTCAAGGCCAGCCTGGTCTACAGAGTGACTTCCAGGATAGCCAGGGAAACTCTGTCTCAAAAAAAAGGGGGGGGGGGGGGGAGACAAATGAGTAGAACTGGGTGTTTGAAGGGAACATCATTTCCAGCTAGAGCCCATGTTACCTTTTAGTTTATCTTTAATGAGTTCTGATAGATGTTTTGTGAGATGAGGCATTTCATCTGGAGAATATTCAGCACTTGCCAGTTCCTCCTTGAGCACGGCATGGATGCAGTCTTTAACCACAGAGGGTCTAAACCTAAGTCAAACAATTTGAGAATATCTAAATGTCAGCTCAGAACCCCAACGTGCCTTCACACATCAGCCTTTTTGTCATCAGTAACCTTAAAATACTGTATGTACCTGGGAGGTGGTGGCACACACCTTTAATCCCCAGCACTCGGGAGGCAGAGGCAGGCGGATCTCTGTGAGTTCGAGGCCAGCCTGGGCTACAGAGTGAGTTCCAGGACAGCCAGGGTTACACAGGGAAGCCCTGTCTTGAAAACCAAAACATAAATAAATAAATGAACTACTGTATCTAGGGTCTGGGGTGCAGCTCAGTGGTAAAGACTTGCCTCGCATGCCTGTGGCTCCGTTTTCAGTCCCTAGCGCCGCCCCCCGCCCAACACTGTCATTTACCGCTTTCCTTAAGCCCTTCTTTCTGTCTCACATTTATTCTGTGTCATGGCCTGTGTGTGGGAATCGGCTCTTTCCCTTCACTACCTAGGTCTCCAGGACTGAACTCAAGGCCATCAGGTTTGAAGTCGAGTGCCTTTACCAGCCGAGCCATCTCACTGGCCTGCTTAAGCTTTTTCTCGCTCTTGTTTTATGATTTTATTTATTTTTAGGCCTGTGTGGATGGATGGATGTGCACCACATGTAACACTTGGTGCCCTTGGAGTTACAAACAGTAGCATGCTGTCACGTGGGTGCTGGGAACCAAATCTGGCACTGCGCAGGAGCGGCAAACACTGTTAATCACTCGCCAGCCCCTGCTTATGCTCTTTCCATCTTTCATAAAACACTAAGCCTCTCTTCAGACAAGTCTCATATGAACTCACAGGATCGTTGGTACATATGTTACTAACCCCGTTCTGCACTGTTCACAAGAGAAACACAGTTCAGTGCCATTCTATACATTTAGAACATTTCCTGAGGTAACTGAACATACATTTTTATATATCCATGGGAAACTGCTGCATGAAGTTGCTATCACATATAGTAGGACTAGCTCTACCTTTAAAAAAAAAAAAGATTTACTTATATTTTATGTTTATGGTGTTTTGTTTGCATGTATGTCTGTAGAGGCCAGAAGATAGCATCTGATCCTCTGGAACCATAGTTACAGGTGGTTGAAAGCTGCCATGTGGGTGCTGGGAACTGAACCCTAGTCCCAGCCCTCTGGAGTAGCCAGTGCTCTAAACCACTGAGACATATCTCCAGCCCTTCACCTTAGTTTCTGAGGCAGGGTCTCTCACTAGGACTTGCAGGAAAGGCTGGGATGGCCAGGGAGTTCCAGAGTCCATTTCTCCAATACTGAGATCAAATTTCCACCACTGGGATCACAAGATGCAATGCTCTTTAACGGGTGCAGGAATTGTTATTTTGTCTTTTTTTTTTTTTTCAGAGCTGACGACTGAACCCAGGGCCTCGTGCTTGCTAGGCAAGCGCTCTACCACTGAGCTAAATCCCCAACCCCGGGTGCAAGAATTGAGCTCAGGACTTTATGCTTTCAGAGCAAGCACATGACAGACAGAACTATCTCTACAGTACTCCACCAATCTACAACCCCTCCGAGAATTAAAAAAAAAAAAAGGCCGGGCGGTGGTGGCGCACGCCTTTAATCCCAGCACTCGGGAGGCAGAGCCAGGCGGATCTCTGTGAGTTTGAGGCCAGCCTGGGCTACCAAGTGAGTCCCAGGAGAGGCGCAAAGCTACAGAGAAACCCTGTCTCGAAAAAAAAAAAAAAAAAAAAAAAAAAAAATCCTCTCTTAGGCCCAGTGAGATGGCGTAGCTGGTAAAGACCCTTGCAGCCAAGCCTGACGACCTAAATTTAATCTCAGGACGCACATAATGGAAGAACAGAACAGAACAAATTCCCACAAGTTGCCCTCTGACCACAAGTGCACAGTAGCATGCGTGCACCCTACACACAACCCTTTTTCTTTTGTAAGATGAAGTTAGTGATGGATCCTACAGGCTTAACTGACCGCCCTCTTCTAGCAACCAATTGGGGTGGCGGTCGATGCTATACGGGAGGGGCTCTGTATAGACGCTGCACAAGTCCCGCGCCAGAAGTAAACGTATCCCGGTACAGGTGAGCAGGCGGTAACTCTCGGAGTACCGCCTCCAAGTTCATTGCTTCCAGCCTCTCTCTCTTTTTCCTGTCCCCGGTGCGCACCCACTAACGCCCCCGAGAGGTCAACCTCTCCTACGCGCTAATCTAGGGCTCCCCGGAAGACCTGCCAATCCACAGCAGCGCTCGCCTCGCCCAGCCCCGCCCCTCTCCGCGTCTCCTAGGCGACGCTCGATAGCCGGAGCCCGACTCCTGACCAACGTCGCCCGCCGTGCCCGGTCCGCTACGCGCCTTTGCTGAAAAATGGGCCTCAGAATATAGGTGTTCTCGGGCTCCCCCGAGCTCCTGTCGGCATCGAACAAGCCCTCGGCGCCGCCGACCGATAAGGACGGGCCGCGTGTGGACGCGGCCATAATCGGGCGTCTGAATCCAGAGGATCTCTAGAGCTAGGCCCGGGCGGTTGCTGCGGCCCCCCAGGTCCCGAAGCGCGTCTCCAGAGCAACGGGTCGCTCACGTGACATGCCACAGCCCCCGCCCCCTCTCTGCGCCTGCGCACTGGCTGCGTCTGAGAGTCGTTAAGGCATCTACCACCCTCTTGCAGCCAGCGAGCCGCCGGACCAAACCCAGCCCAACTTCCTTTTGTTTCCTCTGTTCCTGTTTTTTCTTTTTTTGAGACAGGGTGCATGTAGCTCAGAGTGGCCTCGAATTCGCTAGTAGCCGAAGGTGCCCCTGAACTCCGACCTCGACTTCCCCCGGTTTGCGATAACGGGGATGCAACAACGTGCCAAATTTTATTCTGGAGCTAGAACTCTACCGAGTCACATCCATGCACACTGTCCCTTCTGGTTTTTGACAATTTGTGAATTAAAAGGAGACATAAGTAGAATGCATATATATGATTTTTGTTTTGTTTTCTGAGGCAAGTTTTTTTTTAATTGAATTTTTTATACACTATATTCTTATGCTTTTTCCCCACCCACTAGGTCCTGCCCACCTCCCTGTCAGATCCGAAGGAAACTCTAATTCTCTGAACTCCAAAGGGCAGCCCAAATATCCAGAAACGAGCTCAAGCTGGACTATAGGAATTCTGGCTGTGAGATAAAAGCCAGCATTCCTCAGGAACTTGTGAAACCGGTTCCCTTACCTCTGGCAGAAAGGACATGTCTTCCCAGGCTTTTATCAGCTTATCAAAGTGTATACTGGCCACCAGGCTCCCTCACAGATAGCTCTGGCCACATCCAGTCTCCTGGCCATGTTCAGTCCACATCTTTCTCTCTGCTCTGGACTCTTTCAAATGCCTCTGGCTGTTCTCTCATATCTATAATAAAGACCTTAATCACGGCATGTTCGCAATTTCTTTACTGTCTCCCTTGAAAACACTTCCCACCTCACCCTCAATTCAAGGCCCTTTCTCTTAAAAAAAAAAAAAAAAAAGCCGAGTGTGGTGACACATGCCTTTAATTTCAGCATTCTGGAGGCAGAGGCAGGCAGATCTAGGAGTTTGTGGCCAGCCTGTTCTAGAGAGGGAGGGTAGGTTGATAAGATATACCCCAAACAAAGCAAAACGAAGCAGAAAGTATACCCAAATGCCATTGATTTCTGTGTAAACTGATGCCACGACTGCTCCATGATACGGTTAAGGTTTTCACTGTAGATAGAAGAGAACAGCCAGAGACATCTGAAAGCGTCTAGAGCAGAGAGAGAAAGAAGATGGTCAGCAGACTGGGCATGACAAGGCTACCCGAGAGAGGGGAGATCATCGGGACAGGGATAGAGAAATGTGGTGGGAGAAGCAGGAGCAGAGACAAGACAGCAAGAATACCAGGGTTATAAGGAGAAGGAGTAGCTGGGGCAGGGAAGCCCATGAGATGGAGGGGATTTAGGGAAGGGGAGGAAGGGAGAAGGGCTAGGATGCCAGCGTAGACTTTGAAATATGTAACAGGTACTTGTGATGCTGAGGGAGCCTGGAGGCCAGCGTGGGTTTTGATATGCTGATCGGCCCCACAGGTAACCATATGCCCCTTCTGCTAGAGATAAGGGGAATGCCTTCTTTTGGCCAAAGGGAACCAGTTTTACAAGTTCCTTAGGAATGCTGGCTTTTATCTAACTTCCAGAAATCCTCCTATAGTCCATGGTAAGCTTGTTTCTGGATATTTGGACTGACTTTTGGAGTTTGGGGAACTGGAGTTTCCTTTGGGCGTGACACGTTCATTTTGTGATGACCAACTATTCCTGGGCATGGAGTCTACCCTGCAGTGTGTTTAATATTCCCAGTGAGTCTCACTGGAGGAACCTAATTTTCCTTCGCCAGAGGGTAGCAATCACAGATAGCTTCTTGGTTAGGGATAGGAGCTTGTGTTCATTTTTTACTGTTCAGTTCTGGCACCCTGTCTGGCTTGAACCTGTGCAGGTCTCGTGCATGCTGACACCGTCTCTGAGTTCCTATGTGTCTCAGTCGTGTTGTGTCTGGAAGACACTGTTTCCTTGGAGTCACCCATCACCTCTGGCTCTACAGTCTTTCCACCTCCTCATCAGAAGAGATCCCTGAGCCCTGAGGGGAGGACTGAGTCTTTAAAGACTCACTTTGCACACTGTCCAATTGTGGGTCTCTGTGTTAGTTCCCATCTACTACAAGAAGAAGCTTCTCAGATGATGGTTGAGCAAGACACTGATATATGGGTATAACAGAACGTCACTAGGGGTCATTTTATTTGCACTGTTCCTTTAGCAGAACAATAGTATTTGGTTTTCCCTAGACCTATCTAGTTTCAAGTTCTTTTTTATTTTATTTTATTTACTTATTTTTGGTTTTTCGAGACAGGGTTTCTCTGTGCAGCTTTTGGAGCCTGACCAGGCTGGTCTCGAACTCACAGAGATCCGCCTGGCTCTGCCTCCCGAGTGCTGGGATTAAAGGCGTGCGCCACCAGCGCCAGCTCAGTTTCAAGTTCTTGACCATCCTAGTAGTATTAGGCATGGGTTCCAGCTGTAGGCTTTAAATCCAAGCAGAGAGTGGTTGGTTACCCTCACGACGTTTGTGCCATTATTGTCTGCCGTCTCTTCCAGGCCGGTCACTATTGTAGGCACAGGCAGCACTCAGAACCCTTCCAGTGCCAGAGGCTAGTGAGTAGGGCTGAAGCCTCTAGTGAAGCACTAGCTTGAGCTCTCCATATTCAGTCAGTGTTGTCTCCAGCAACAGGGCCTTCCCATCAGTTGAGGCAAGGTTTTGATAGGTATAGCCTGCAGTTCTACCCTGGCCTCCAGGGTGCTGGGATTACAGGCATCACAACGATCCCGATTTTATATTTTTGTAATAACTGTTAAGTCAAAAGAAAAAACAAAAAGCAGAACATGGTGTGGTGGCACACTCCTATAATTCCAGTGTCAGGAGGCCAGCCAGGACCAAGAATGAGACCATTTCAAAACAAAACAGAAAGAAGAAATGGTATTTGTGACAAGTGAGGATTACAGAAATTGAAAGTGCTTTTGTTGTTGTTGTTTTTTTCCAGACAGGGTTTCGCTGTGTAGCCTTGGCTGTCCTGGGACTCACTCTGTAGACCAAGCTGGCCTTGAACTCGGAGATCCACCTGTCTCTGCCTCCCAAGTGCTGGAATTAAAGGCATATGCCACCACTGCCTGGCTCAGAAATTGAAAACTTTACTGAAACTTTCATTAAAAATTTCCAAAACTTCTTCTTTGTATAAAATCACTGGAACACAACATACTCATTTACATCTTCCTGGCTGCTTTCATATTTCTGAATATGCAGAAATGAACACAAGGACTATATGACCCTCAACACCTAAAATCTTATCTGCCCCTTAAACAAAAAGTTTGCAGAGCACAGCTCCAAACCCTAATCGCAGCCTGGGTCATTTTGCTGCATCTATTCCACACCTGCTCTGGCGCACAAATCAGGAAGGAGCAGGTTTAGGCTGCTTCAGGATTACAAGCACCAACCCTGGATCCTCTCTTAAAGGCTATAGATCTTGACCCCTTTGTTCTTCAAAAACTAAGAAGGCTGTAGAGATGGCCTGGTAGTTAAGAGCACTTACTATTCTCACAGAGGACCTGAGTTGGGTTCCCAGGATTCAAATCAGGCAGCTTACAATTGCCGGTTCCCAGGATTCAAATTAGGCAGCTTACAATTGCCGGTAACTCCAGCTCTAGAGGGGATCCAATGCTCTGGCCTCTGAGGTCACCTGCACTCATGCATACATACCTACATAGACAGACAGACAGACAGACAGACAGACACACACAGACACACACACACACACACACACACACACACGTAATTTTAAAACTAAGAGAAAGACTCTCCCCTGGTGTCCATCCAAGCTCCTTTTGTAACCTTCAACCTGATGGTTTTATTAAGTTCCAAAATAGCCAGGTGGTGGGGGCACATGCCTTTAATCCCAGCACTCGGGAGGCAGAGGCAGGCAGATCTCTGTGAGTTCGAGGCCAGCCTGGTCTACAGAGCAAGTTCCAGGACAGGCTCCAAAGCTACAGAGAAACCCTGTCTAGGGGGTGGAGTGGAGTTCCAAAATGTCTTTTATGACATTCAGAGGGGTAGTTGCTGGGGAAATACCCTGTTACAAGTTCCAGCGGAGACTAATTTTACTATTCAGATTTTGGTTCAAAATGTTCCTTCTTCAGCTAGACATAGTGGCACATTTGGGAGGTGGAGGCAGAAGGATCAGGCGGAGTACAAGACCATCCCCAGCTATATGGTAAGTGTGAGGCCAGCTTGAGCTGCATGAAACTCTGTCTCAAAACAAGAAACAAAAACCATATTCAGGGAGCCTAGATTGATGTCCCTGGTTCTAATTCCCAAACCCCACTTTCCCTGACCATCCTTTGGAATGCCTCAGAGTGGCTTTCCTATGTCCCTATGACATCTTTCCGTGGCTCCTATGGCTGTCCTCTAGCATTCAAACTACTTTGCCTGTGGGTAACATTCCTCATGATCTGACTGGCTGGTTATGCCTTCCTCCTGGCACTGGCCAGCATACTGAGATCTGTGGAGAAAGACCACCAGCAGGGTACACAGCCCACACCAGCTCAGTGCTCACAGCCTCTTGATGAGTCCCTTGGCTCAACAGCAGCAGCCCTGTCTCTGGCATGAGCCTTGCCTCCATAGACAAGCTTGAAATCTGACACCGTGGTGCTTTGAATGAGAAGGGCCCCCATAGACTCCTACATTTGAATGCTTGGTCTGAAGTTGGTGAACTGTTTAGGAAGGATTAGGAGGAGGCGTGGCACTGGAAGTGGGCTTTGAGGTTTCAAAAGCCCATGCCAGGCCTAGTCTCTTTCTCTCTGCCTCCAGACTTTCAGATAAGATACAAAACTCTCAGCTACTGCTCCAGCACCTTGCCTGCCTGCCTGCTGCCATGCTCTCTGCCATGGTGATCATGGACTCACTCTGTGTAACCGTAAGCCTCAGTAAACTTTATAAATTGCCTTAGTCATGGTGTGTCTTCACAACAGGAGAGAATAACTGAGACACCTCTCACCCCTCTTTGCTGGACTAACTCTTCCAAATACCATCAGCTCAGAAGCAACCAAAGCCTCTTCCTTAGGCTTTCTCTGGAGCTCACTGTTCTTCTGAGCAATTTGGCACCTGTGTTCAGTGCTAACACAGTTCTTACCATATGATGCCCGAATTATGACAACTGGACCATCAGTCTGAAGGGCAGGGCAGGGACCAAGGGCAAAGAGTTTGTCTCGGGCACCTGTGGATTGGATTGACAGCTTGTGCATCCGTGCAGACATACAGGGGGTACCCAGAATACTGTATACTACTGCGAAGAGCCCTGGTCTGCTAGGGCCGCTCTAACAGATTTCCTCAGTCTGGGTGGACTAGTCAACAGAAGTCTGTGGTTGTTGCCAGTTGAGACAAGTACTTTCTATTCAGCCAAGACTGGCCTTGAGTGCATGATTCTCCTGCCTCAGGTTCCTGAGTGCTGGTCTTATAAGCATGAACCGCCATATCCATATTTTATGGCAGTTCAGTAAGTTAGAAATTGAAGATCAAGGTAAGAGCAGATTAGATTTCTATGGAGGCTTGTCTCTTCAGATTGCAGATGGCTGACTTTTTTTTTTGGTTTTTTTTTTTTTTTTTGGTTTTTCGAGACAGGGTTTCTCTGTGTAGCTTTGTGCCTTTCCTGGAACTCACTTGGTAGCCCAGGCTGGCCTCGAACTCACAGAGATCCGCCGGCCTCTGCCTCCCGAGTGCTGGGATTAAAGGCGTGCGCCACCACCGCCCGGCTTGTTTTGTTTTTGAGACAGGGTTTCTCTATGTAGCACTGGAGTCTATCCTGGAACTCACTCTGTAGCCCAGGCTGGCCTCAAACTCAGAGACCTACCTGCCTCTGCCTCCCTAGTGCTGGGATTAAAGGCATGGCCACCACCGCCTGACAGATGGTTGACTCTTGCTCAGTCCACCCCCACCCACACACCATCCTCCTTCTCCTTCTCATCCTTTAAAAAAATTGAGGCTGGCGGCTGAGAGATGGGTCAGTGATGAAGAATACAACCTGCTCTTCCAGAGGACTCAGGTTTCAATTCCCAGCACCCTCATGGTAGCTCACACCATCTGTAAGTCTAATTTCAAAGAATCTCACACCCTCATCTGGCCCCTGCAGATGCATGCAAGGACACAGACACACATACAGGCCAAACATCCATGTACACAAATAAAATAAAACACATTTTAAATTAAAAATTACATTTATTTAATTTGTGTATGGGGTAGGAGTTGTGCATGTGCCACAGTGTGTGTGTGTGTGTGTGTGTGTGTGTGTGTGTGTGTGTGTGTGTGTGTAGAGGTCAGAGGACAATTTACAGGAGTCTGTTCTTCCACCACATGGTTCTGGGGATTAAAGCTCAGGTCTTCAGGCTTAGCAGCAGGCATCTTTATCCAGTGAGTCACCTTCAGTGGTCCCTCTTTTGAAATGGCTTAGGAAAGGTCAGCTTACCCTGAGCCCACATCTCCTCTCTGGAGTCTCATCTTGCATGTAAACAAAGGATTCTCCCTCCTTCTGATAAAGGATGCTCGAGGGTGTTTCATAGGTCAAAGGTTCCTTCTTCCCTGCTAGAAGAGGGACAGATGCAATGGAACCATTTCTCTAAGAACTGACACCTGTATGATGTTTTACAATCAAAGGTTTCCTCCCTCCCTTCTGGAAAAGGGTCCACCTGCACCTGGTGGGATGTGATTGCAGCCTTCAGACTTTAAGAACCCTATCCTTGCTTCCCTACCAAGAGTTTTTCTGAGGCACTTGCCTGCTCTTGATCAGCAGCTAATAAAAGACCCAGAATACTCTTAATAGTCTTCATTGGCTTAATAAGCATGGTGATCTCTAACTTTCTTTCATGGAGTACTTCCGTCCATCTGTCTGTCCATCCGTCCGTCCCTCCCTCCCTTTTCCAGTATTGGAGACTGATCCCAGAACTCTGCTCTGTTGTAACAGTAAGCTACATCCTTGGCCCTATTATTTTGAGACAGGGTTTCTCTAATTTGCCCAGAACTCCCATCCTCCCTGCCTCATCCTCCTGAGTTTATTTTGTTTGTTTGAGACAGGGTCTCAATATGTAGCCCAGGCTGGTCTAGAACCGATGATCCTCCTGACTCCACCATGCCCAGCTTCTTGCTCTTCCTGCAAGAATGTCAATCCTACTGGATCAGGACCTCACCTTTATGACTTCATGTATCCTTGATTACCATGTAAGGCCCTGTCTCCAATACAGTCACATTGGTGATAAGGGTTCCCATCTATGATTCTGAGGAAACGCAATTCTGTCTATTACAGTTGTAAACTTGAATTTAGAATTTGAAGGTGTTCAGTTGGAACCTTCAACTTGCTCCTGCGTGGTCTGAGAAGCCCCATCTCCTTCTCTCCAAACCCCACCCTCTCAGAGAATCTCCAAGAAAGAAAAAGCACCAAAAAGTCCAGTTCTGCATTCTTGGCAGCTGTGACAATTCCTCCAATGAAGTTGCTAGCAGCCCAAGTCCCCACCTAAAGTGCTCAGCTTTTGACCATACTTGGACACAAACCCAGCTTGTGGCAGATGCGTCATCACCCCTCATCTACAGGCTATATAACCTCCCTGCTTTAGTTCAGGTGCATGACTTCTCTGGCCTCGTTCTCTGGGACTGGAGAACTCACCCAGGAGTTGCTTTGCTCAAATAAACCTGTTCTTTTACTTTTTCAGTTCAGCTTGATCTGGCTTACTGCATCAGTGGAGAAAACCTATTATCAGGGTTCATAAGGGGTTCACGTAGTTGTGTGTATGAGAGTCTCAGCTTCTCTGTCTTAATATGTGGCCAACCTTTATGGGGTTGTCAAGAAGCTGAAATGAAATCATTTTAACGAGTTAAAAAGTTCCTCCCTATACACTAGCAATGACCTTGCTCTTTCTCTTACGGTGTCATCTTCAAAGTACACAGCATGACTTTCATTTTATTGTATCATTCCCCCTATGTGCAAGAAAGTGCTGGTGGCCTATAGGAAGGCCTCAAAGGGAGTCACACCCTATTCTTGCAGAAAGGGTTGGAGGAAGCATGTAGTGAGAACACTGGTTCCTGAAAGGACATCCTTTACCTAGGACTTCTCACAGAAGCTGCAGAACAGGCCAAGGATGCTATTGATGAGATGGATGGCCACCAGGAGAAGCTGGAGGAGGCTGACACACAGGAGGGTGGAAAAGAAGGCCACATGCCAAACCACAGCCTTAGAGGGCTCCAGGCAGACGGAGGTCCAGAGTGAGCGGTCATACAAATAGTTCCTAGACCCAAGAATAAGGGGGTCAGGGGTGGGGAAATAAACAAAAATACCCAATCAAGGAACTCCAATAGAAAACACAGGACTGGGACTCCCCTGGCCCAGGTCAGGGGACTGTGCTTGTGAGGGTGACCATTACCTGTTGGGCAGGTCTTTGAAGGGATAACCAAATTTCCAAGCTTGTGTCTGATTGAAGGATGAGACATCAAACATGCAAAAGGGACCGTCTTTCAAGGCTGCTCCAGAAGTGACAAAGCAAACCAAAGCCCCAAGAAGAGCCAGGCCACTTGACAACAGGGCGATGAGCATCTGTAGAGGAAGCAGGGGACAGAGCTTACACAGAGCTGTGGTCAGGGGCCTGGTGGGGTGACACGGTCAATTCTAACTTCTCTGGTGGCCAGGCATTCTCGCACCCTACGTGGGAGGGTGCGGGGTGACACATTCCTTTAAAACATGTCCCAGGGTGGTTGATGAGGTGTCTAAGAAGAAACTGTTGAGAAAGGCCAGAAAGACAGACAGACAGACACATGGATCTGCAGCTCCTCACTGCACAGGGTCTTTGGACTCTCTAGCAGGTTGATATCTCCTTGCTAGGCTACTGCAGTGACTCAGCTGTGAACTAGCAAACTGCTTAGTGCAGGTCCACTTTCTCCTCAAATTCCCACTCTTGAGCTCTTTTCAAATCAAGCATAAAAGGGAGGAAGGAAGCAGATGAGGAGTTGGCTCGGATGTTAGAGGACTCAGACTCTGTTATTCCGTCAGAAGCCCAAGGCCATGGCTCTCCTAATGCAGCATCAACACATCACCTGGGAATGCACAGTTGCAATGCAGACTCTCTCCAACCCACTCCAGACTTCCTGGGTCAGAAACCCAAGGTGAGACGGAGCAATTTGTGTTTTAACAAATGCTTCAGAAAATTGGATGCTCACCCAAGATTAATAGCCACTCACTCAGCCAGGTGGTAGTGGCGCACGCCTTTGATCCCAGCACTCAGGAGGCAGAGGCAGGCAGATCTCTCAGTTCGAGGCCAGCCTGGTCTGCAGAGTGAGTTCCAGGACAGGCAGGGCTATACAGAGACACCCTGTCTCGGGGGGGGGGGGGGGGGGGGGGGGGGAGCCACTCGCTCAGGCGAAAGAGAACAGAGAATAGTAGATGAAATGCTTGTGAATTTATATTTAATGTTTTAGCACGGAACTCAGTCGGAGGGCTTCCCGGCGTGCGTGTGGCTGTGGGACTCAGGGCAGGTCTCCTGTGCAGTGACTGTAATGAGGCGCCATGTGAGGCTGAAGAAGCAATGGGTACATATGTGCCGCTCTGTTTTTTGTCAACCTGCCACAAGCTACATTCAGTCTGGGAGGAGGGAATGTCAGCCGAGGAGCTGCCTCCATCCTTGGCCTTTAGGCAGTCTGTATGGAATTCTCTTGATGGTTGACTGAAGGAGGGGGGCCCAGCCCACTGTGGGGCGGTGCCAGCCCTGGGCAGGTGGTCCTGGGAGGTATCAGAAAGGTAGCTGACCAGTAGCCTGGATGCAAGCCAATAAGCAGCACTCCTCCATGGCCTCCTCTTCAGTCCCTGCCTTGAGTTTCCGCCCTGACTTCCCCCAGTGGTGGACGGTGACCTGGAAGTTGTGAGATGGAATAAAACTTTTCCTCCCTAAGTTGCTTTGTTTATGGTGTTTATCACAGAAGGAGAAAGCAAACTAGAATAACATACATGCATATGTGTACATGACATACATACATATGTACACACACACACATACATGGAATCCAGGGTGATCACAACTACTTAGCCCAGGATGACCTTCTCCTGTCTCCACCTTCCAAAAGTTGGTGTTAAAAAGGGGTGAGCCACCGCACTCGGCTTGAGGTTATTTTGAAAATCTATACCGATGCAGCTGTGATTAATGAAGTGTAATTTGACTCTGGTCCTGTCATCATCTGTAGAGCAGAAGAGTCAGATTATAAACTGGTGGTTGGCTTATTTCTAATGGGAAGAAAAAAGTCTGTGTGTGTGTGTGTGTGTGTGTGTGTGTGTGTGTGTGTGTGTGTGGAGGGGGTACATGTACGTGGTTTGTTTTGTTCCTTGGTCGGTTGTTTTAGTGCTGAGAACTCACTCCAGCACCTCATGCATGGTGGGCAAATGCCTCTATCACTGAGCTGTACCCCAGCCCTCTAAGAAAATATTAAACCAGCCAAGAACCAGCAGAGTGCTTCACACCTATGATCCCAACACTGGGGAGATGAGGCAGGAGGATTACAAGTTCAAAGCTAACTCCAAACTACATAGTGAAATCCTGTCTCAAGGAAAGCCCAAATGGGGGTTGGAGAAAGGATGCTCTTCAGAGGATCCGAGTTGTGTTCACAACACCCACATGACAGTGCACAACCAGAAGTAACTCCATTTCCAGAGGCTCTGACACCCTCTTCTGGCCTCCACAGACACCAAGTACACACACGGCACACAAACATACAATCAGCCAAAACACCATAAACACATGAAACCAAACAAGAAAAAGAAAAGAAAACCCAAAAATAACTAAGTAAATACATAAAAAAATAGGACATTTTCTGTCAATGATATATGATTACTGTATACTTAAATCCTATTCAGATTACTCAGTATCAGAGAAAATGACAGCTTATCACACTTATGCAGACATCTGAGGTGCATTAGCCACTTCATCCTTGGCCCTAACCCTTCCGAAGATGAGCCCGGAAAACTAAGGCACTGCCAAGAGTTTGGGGATGTTAAAGGGCGGAGTTAGGGACTGCCTTCAAGCCTGAAAGCTAAAATGCCTCTTGAGCCCTCTGCCTCTAGGGTAGAGAGTGTGAGAGTCGTGTTAAAGGTGGGGCCACTGTGCTTACACGCAGACAGGGGGCGCTCTTGCTGAAGTAGCCCGTCACGGAGATGAGAGTCGCTGCCACGAGAAACCTGGAGAGCAGAGAAGTGTGTTAAGAGGAGACCGAGTGGGGCTGGAGAGGTGGCCCAGTGGTTAAGAGCACTGGCTGCTCTTTCAGAGGACCCAGGTTTGGTTTCCAGCACACACAGTGTCTTACAACCTCTGTTACTCTAGTTCCAGAGAATCTGACGCCCTCTTCTGGTCTCTGGAGGTTCCTGCATCCACATGGTACACATACATACATACACACATAGGGTCAAAATACCCACACACAAATAAATCTGGAAGAAGAGACTGGGTTGATTTGCATTTCTAGCTGCCGCGCACAGCTGTTGAAATGGACTTAGGGCCCAGGTTGAACTTAGTCCATTTTGACTCTGTAGGTGCTAACACCCATCTAGCCCTTCCTGGTTCCAAGGTCCAGCAACCCATGACAAGTCCCCGTATTTCTTTGGGCTGCTTATGGACCCAATACCAATCTGTTGGAACACCCCGACCACCACCACCTCCTAGTTCCATCCCTGAAAGAGGCTTTGGGAATTCCCACTCACAGAACCCAAGGCATGTACGTACCATGAAACCCCCTCCCCAGAGTCCCGAGCCCAGCATGGCATGCTTGCCAATGAGACCCCTCGTCAGGTAGGTCACATCCCAGCTAGGAAAGAGGAGTACGATGTTGGCCCCAGCAGCAAACAGGGATGCAGTCCCGAGGCTCAGCCCGATGAAGCGGGAGCAGGTCCGTGAGCAGGCGGTCACACGGGGGAAAGGACAGCATCCCGGAAACGATGGCAAGAGGTCACACACAATGTGCTAGAAGACAGAACGCAGACGGCTTCTGTGAACAGGTCATATCAAGGACAGGTGAGGAGCTTATTTTGTTTTTGTTTTGTTTTGAGGCAGGGTTTCTTTGTGTAACCCTGGCTGTCCCGGAACTCACCTCTGTAGACCAGGCTGGCTTTGAGCTCAGAGATTCATCTGCCTCTGCCTCCCGAGTGCTGGGGTTAAAGGCGTGAGTCATGACACCCAGCTATGCTGAGGAGCTTTTAAAACACACTGCCTTTCAAAGCCTTCCCCAATAATTAGAGTTATGCCCTCCATTTTCTGCCAAGCATCAACCACACACATTACCAGTCCATCATATTTTGTGTGTGTCCTATTTATAACCAATGATTGTCTATTTTTTCCTTTTGAAAATTTTATTATACTTTATTAATTTAGAGAGAGAGAAAGTGAGACTGTGTGGACGTGTGTGTGTGTGTGTGTGTGTGTGTGTGTGTGTGTGTGTGTGTGGCATTCCTGTGAGACACATCACATGTGTGGAGGTCAGAGAATAACTCTCTTCAGTTTTTTTTAAAGATTTATTTATGTATATGGATGTTTTGTCTGCATGTACATACATCTATCTGCACACAAGAAAAGGCCATCTGATCCTATGAGACTACTGTTATGGATGGTTGTGAGCCACCTTATAGGTGCTGGGAATTGAACCTCGGAAAGAGTAGCCAGTGCTCTTAACCACTGAGCCATCCCTCCAGCCCCAGAGGAAATTTTTCTGTTTTCTTTTCTTTTTCTTTTTTGGTTTTTCAAGACAGGGTTTCTCTGTGTAACTTTGGTGCCTGTCCTGGATCTCATTCTGTAGACCAGGCTGGCCTCGAACTCACAGAGATCTGCCTGGCTCTGCCTCCCGAGTGCAGGGATTAAAGGCGTGCACCACCACCACCCAGCCCAGAGAACAATTTTCAAGAGTCCATTCTCTCCTTCCATCATGTGGGTCCCAGGGATTGAACTCAATTTGTGAGGCTTGGTGGCAAGCACCTTTACCTGCTGGGTCATCTCAACAGCCCAATGACTATTCCTATTTAATAAAACTTTTAAAGGTGCCGTCAAGATGCCCATTCTCCACGCTTCTAGCCAATGGTATTCATTTGATGCTGTTGTTGTTTGTTTTGAGACAGGGTCTCACTATGTAACCTTGGCTGGTCTGGAACTCAGTATGCAGAGCAAGCTCTCAAACTCAGATTTATCTGCCTCTGCATCCCAAGTGCTGGACCAAAGTTCTTATTGCTTGTCCAGTGTGATGAGAAAAAAAAAGGCATAAACAGGAAGTGACATTATTCAAAGATAATCTGGCTATATATGCAGAAAATCCTAATCAATCTATTAAGAATTACTTGAACTAATAGGTGAGTTTAGCAAGGACATAGAATAAAATATCAATACTGTATTCTATCCCTGTACAGACAATGACAAGTTGAATTTTGTTTTGTTTTTGTTTTTTGGGACAGGGTTTCTCTCTGTAACAGTCCTGGCTGTCTTGGAACTCACTCTGTAGACCAGGCTGGCCTCGAACTCACAGAGATCCACCTGCCTCTGTCTCGAGAGTGCTGGGATTAAAGGCATGCGCCACCACTGCCCAGCCAAGTTGGAATTTTTCACTTGAAAGATATTTGTGATGCACAAAACAAAAATACCTATGGCTATATTTAATAATGTGTACAGGATATGTATGATAAGAATTACAGAGCATTGTGGAGAAAAGGAAGACCTCAATGACCCAAGCCAGTGTGGCTGTGCATCTCTGTAATCCAGCTATGTGGGAAGGGGAGGCAGGAGGAGGAAGACCACCTGAGCCCAGGAGTTCAATGCTAGCCTGGGAAGGGAGAGAGGGAGAGACAGACTGGCTGACTACATACCCTGGCCATTGTTAGAGGTTTGTTTTGTTTTATTTGAGACAGGGTCTCACTATGTAGCCCTGGCTGACCTGGACTTCACTATGTAGATCAAGCTGGCCTCGAACTCACAGATATCAGCCTGCCTCTGCCTTTGGGAGTGCACCATCAACGACATCCAGTCTTGTTAGCGTTTATAAATGTATATAACTGTGGGCGAGGGTGAGAAGCAACTGGGAGGGTCCCACATTGCTGGTGAGAACGTAATGGTTAATCCGTTCCGGAAACAGTGTGGTACTGTCATGTGCCTAAACATCCACTTACCAAACCAACCAGTAATTCCTCTGCTTTATGAGAGTGCAGTGAAAATGCTTGCCCACACAAGCACTGATATTGAACGTCCATAGTAGCTACTCATAAAAGCTAAAATTAGACATATGTCAATAACCCGAGTGTCCATCAACAAAATATGTTTTATATGCATATAGGGGAACATTTAGCCATTTAAAAAAAAAAGTCCTGATCCATGATACAGGTGGCTCACACCTGGAATCCCAGTAACTTAGGAGGTTGAAACAAAAAGAACGTAAGAGTGAGGCCAGCCTGGGCTACACAGTGAGTTTCAGGACAGCCAGGACTACAAAGAGAGACCCTGCCTCAGCAGCCACAACAACAACTGAACACAAATCAGGAAAGGACCTCAAACAAACAAACTACAGTTTATGGTAAGGAGATGGTTTCCAGGGACAGCACTGAAGAGGCAGGCTCTTTCCTCAGCGGGTCCCCACAGCCCTTGGTGGCTTGGGATGCCTCTCAGTCCATGTTCCCCTCCCCCCATGCGCCTCCCTTCCTGCTGCTGTTAATTCTGTTCTGTGTGGTGAGCGGCCTTTACCAAACCCTTTCACACTGAATGGAGGAGCGGGTTCCAAGTGAAAGCATGTCTGGGTCTTGCTAGAGGAGAGGGACATGTTAGGGGAGCTGGGGGGGTGGGTATGAAGAGCCCTTTACCCAGAGACACCAGGAACCTGGAGGGAAGGAAGTGGTGAGGAGCCAGGAAAGATGATGGAGGCCTCCTTTGGAAGCCCATGCACCAGATTCAGCCTCCCAGCTCCTGTCAGGCTCTGACCCATGTCCAGCTATCGAGAGGCAAGGCCCTCTGGAAAACGTTCCTTCCCACCATGCTGGGTCCCCCCCCCCCCCCCTTGTACTGAGTTCCTCATCATCTTGTGATTTAGGCAGGCTTCCCTCCTCAGACTATCTTGCCATTTAAGGGCAGTGCTCCGCTTGCGACATTAACCCACTGTCTCTCAGAGGACTGATTTTGTCAGGGCCCAGTAAGGACTGATATGTTACTGGCCATTCGGGAATATATTTTGAACCTGGCCCTTCAGCACCTGCTCATAATTACCTGTGAGTGAGGTGTATCGAGAACCCCAATTAGCAAAACCAAACTCTCCTGTTTCTTCTCAGGAAAGTCACAGGAAGGGGTCGAAAATTATTGAGCCTGTGCCAGGCATGGTGGCACAGACCTATAACCCCAGACTTGGGAAATAGAGGCAAGAAGATTAAGAGTTCAAGGCTGCCCTCCACATAGTGAGTTTGACGCCAGCTGTGGCTACAAGAGACCATGTCTCAAAAACTCCCAAACCAAACACACAAGAAAAGACTCTCAGTTAATACTGAACTTCAGATAATCAACAAATGAATAATGCTTGAAGTCAGGCATGGTGGTGTGCACCTGTTATCCCAGCTCCTTGTTATTGGAAGCAAGAGATCTGGAGTTCAAGGCTAGCCTTGGCTACATAGTATGTTGGAGGCTAGCCTTGAGGCTAGGCTACATGAGCCTAGGCTCAAAACAAAAACAAAACAAAACCGATTTAGACAAATTAGAGGAAAAACGACAAACCTTAGTGTGGCCTTTTGGGTGAGTGGAATTCAGAGACCCTATAACTAAGCACGGTGGGCTCCCCATGTTTTGGTGAGTACCAAGCCAAAATCAGCATGGCCAAGATGTAAACGAGTGAAGAGAGATGTATTACATGTACAGTCAAGGAGAGCAAATGGGGTCTATGCATAGTGTACATAAGTACACATGTATGCTATGTACATATGAATGCTCAGTTGTCATTCTGAGCAAGCTCAAGTTAAGTCATAACCTAAAATGAAAATCTAGACTTATTTTGGAGAGTGCACATATGTAGACTCAATAGACAGAAACGTCTCTGGGCATGCTCAGCTTGCAACATAAAATTTTAAGTTATAAGTAAAGCATAGCTCTCTGAACAGATAGGTTCAGATAGGTCTCTTCTGTATCCCAGAATCGAATCAATATTTATATGTATAATTCAGCTATCATTTGGCTTAAAAGGGCTTATTGGGAAATGTTATCATTTATACTATTTTCTACAGAGAAAATATTTTACTGTTTAAAATAACCCTGGACTTTTGAATTATAACCTGTTTTTATGTTCGGGCTATCTGAGTATTATTTCTCTTGCAGTTGTACATAAAATGTTTTTACATTAAAAAAAGGACAAATACTATAGAATTGTATTACATGAAATATATAGAATATACAATTTCACAGAGACAGAAAGACTAGATGCTATCTCACGACGGAGAAGAACGGAATATAGAACAATGATTTCCTGAGTACAGAATCTCTGTTTTGTGTGATGGAAAAACCCCACAAATGGACAGGAGTATCGGGACATAATATCATGAATGTCATAAATCAACACAATTAATGTAATTAATGAATATCATAAATATAGTGATTGAATGAATACTGTAATGTAATCAATGAATACCACAAATGTAATTAGTATCATGAGTGCAATTAATAAATATCATGAGTCTAATTAAAAAATAACTTTAAAAAAATTTAAGTTAAACTAGAGGAAAAGGATACCTGCAGGAGCATTAACCCAAGAGTCTGCCCCTGAAGATGCCAGCCTTGCTTAGTCACTCCTGACCCTCAGCTGGCCTGCCCATCGGACTCTGCAGTAAGAACAAGGAGGCCCCACTCTGTCTAAAGAAGGGGTTTTGACTTTCACTTCCTCTCCATGACCTTTCTTAGAAATCACAGCACTCTGAGAAACCCTTCCAAATACAGTGAGTCAGAAGATTAGCAAAGAGGTTGTCTCGTTTTCATGTGAGTAGAGGCAGGCAGGATCAGAAGATCAAATTTGGGTTGGTTTGTTTTTGAAACAGGGTCTCTTGTAGCCCAGGCTGGCCTTGAATTTCTGCTCTGTCTGCCTCCACTTCCCAAGCGCTGGGACCTCAGGCATGCACCATCATGTAGAGGAGGCCCGGGTTCAGACCTGGGCAGGCTGGGTGAACCAATCAAACACCAGCCACTGTCTGGGCACAGGAGCAGTTGTCTCGGAGAGCACACATTCTGGGTCTGTTTTCCATACTCCCCACCCTTCTCTTCATGCCTCAGTGGATATTAATCAAATGCCCAGTCTTTGCCCGGCACCTATGCAGACAATGGTGGAAAAAACCAGTCCCTTTCCTTGAGAACTATAAAGCTAGGAGGAACAGGCATGAAGCGGGGGAGAATGAAGTGTGGTAAGGGCAGGAGCTCACACAGGACTGCTTAACCCTTGCCTGCAAGACAAGGCCTCCGGGAAGAAGTGCTGTCCCGGAGAAACTTGACTGTTAAGGAGACGCTGGATGGGAAAGGTACTCTAGGCACGTACAGAGGCCTGAAGTTCCCTAGGAGACTATTAGAGACGGCCTTGAGTCCCACAGCGGCGAAGTGGCAGAGCCGGGACCCTGGATTGCAGGATTGGCGCTCTTAACCCCTAGGTCCTGCTGTCCTTGGACCCTTTCATCTCGGCTTACCTGTGTCTGAAGCAAGAGTCAGGATGGAGACCAGGAAAGTGAAGGACGCTCTGTTTGAAGTGGGCCTTGGCTCCTGCAGCCCCGGCTTCTTTCCCAGGCTTGCAGGGTCGGGAAGGTTCTGTATATGTAGAGGTCGCCCCGGGGAATTCATGTGTGAGTGGGTGTGTGTGTGTGTGTGTGTGTGCACAGCTGCCCACGGGCCGCCACTGAAGGACCATTTTGTCACAGGCGAACCCTGTGCTCGTGACCCACTCTCTGCTCATTTTCATGTGATCCCAAGGAAGGAAGCAAGAGGCATGGCTGCATGAGCTCAGTGGTCTCAATGAGTCACGGGGGCAGCCGGAGCTACCTCAGCTCCGCCACCAGCGCCCTTTCCCCACACCCACTGCCCCAGCCTGCTGTATCATCCTTGCTTGTAGAATCTGGACTCTGTGGGAGTAACCCTGAGCACAGCCCACGCTTTCTTCCTTCTCGCCCCTTACTTGGCCTCACAGGGCTGTTCTTCCTTCTGTGTTCAAGCACCAGGCACCGCCCTCTGGTATCACAGTCACCCTGTGAGGGCATCTCCAGACCTGCCCCCGCCACCGGATGTGGAAGCTCCCTGCCATCCTCAGGAGACAGAAGTGGAAGCAGGAACCCTGTCTCAAAAGCAACATATAACAAAAACGAAAATAAAACAAACAGCTTAGAAAAATTCCGTGGCATATTAACCGTAAAGATGATAACTAATATCCAAGAATTATTGTCTTTTTTTTTTCCCCTAGAAACCATACAGGTAAAACATTTTTCCTTAATTAACTTTCTCATACTTAGCAGGGATAATTACGGGAGGCAGAATGCACTACATTTGGTTTTTGGTTGTAGTGGCTAGCTTAAGAATTTTTAGAAAATAGAGCTAAGCTCACTATTCTGGAAAAGGGGTAGGGGGAACACATCTCTTCTAAAATTAATATAATTATGTAATATGTATGGGAGTTTTGTTTGCACACACGTCTGTGTGTGCCTGGTACTTGCTGAGACTAGAGGGCACTGGATCCCCAAACTGGAGTCACAGATGGTCGTGAGCTACCACGTGGTTACCATAAATCAAACCCAGGCCCACTGGAAGATCAGCCAGTGCTCTTGATGCTTCCAACCACCTCCTGAGGCCCAACCACAGACATTTTAATCACTCAAATGGCCTTGTCGAACGTTTTCTGGGAACTTCAGTTGACATAACTGGTCCTAGAGCAGTGGTTCTCAATGGGTGGGTCGCGACCCCTTTGAGGTTGAACAACCTTTTCTCAGAGGTTGCAGCAGAAAACACAGATATTTACATTATGATTCATAGCAGTAGCAAAATTACAGTCATGAAGTAGCAACAAAAGTAATTTTATGGTTGGGGAGTCACCGCAACATGAGGTATTGAAGGGTCACAGCCTTAGGAAAGTTGAGAACCACTGTTCTGGAGGGTGAAGGTTGTATCTTACCCGATCTGAATACACTGAACTCACATGATAGAAGTTCAAGAATCATTTTACTAACGAGTTAATTCATGTACCAGATAAAGTAACACACACAGTCTTTGCCTAGAATTTACTTCTGTTGATGAAACAAAGTGAACCAAAATGACTGAAAAAAAACAAAAACAAAACCCTATGTGTATGTATCTGAATATGTGCATCCCAGGCATGCAGTACCTGTGGAGGCCAGAAGAGGGTGTCAAATCCCTTTGGAA
Source organism: Peromyscus californicus insignis (assembly GCF_007827085.1). Taxonomy (NCBI): domain Eukaryota; kingdom Metazoa; phylum Chordata; class Mammalia; order Rodentia; family Cricetidae; genus Peromyscus; species Peromyscus californicus. Next base: position 14,940,307 of record NW_026294458.1, on the reverse strand, counting down.
CTCTAGCTGCCTGTTAGGGATGCTGGGAACCAAACCCCAGTCCTGTGGAAGAGCAGGGAGTGCTCATGACTGCTGAGCCATCTCTCCAGCTCTAGTTAAAGTCTTTTATTATTTTATTTATATAGTTAATTAGTTTTGTTTTGAGACAGGGTCTCACTGTATAGCTCTGGCTATCCTGGAACTTGCTGTGTAGACCAGGCTGGCCTCAAACTCACATAGATCTGCCTGCTTCTGCTGCCCAAGGGTTGGGATTAAAGGTGTATGCCACCACTCCCTGTGGGGGTCTCTACAAACACCAGGGTCAGCAGAATAACGATCCATGTGAGGCAAGAAGGAAGTCCAGTTCATCATGACTTAGTTAGCTGGTGTTGGCTCAAGCTTCTAGAGGCTGATGCTGAGCAGTTTATAATAGGCATATTGAAGTGCAGCGCAATTTGGAAAAAAGTTTTCTGATGTAACACAATCCTCTGTGCACAAGGAGGCATAATCACCTTCTCAATTACCTTCATAATTACTCTTCTCAAAGTCCATGTCACTTCTTCCATGAAGATGGGTTCTAGAAATAGGCTATACTTCTTTTTTTATAATTTATTTTTATTTTATATGCATGTATGTCTGTGTGAGGGTGTTGGATCCCCTGGAACTGGAGTTACAGACAGTTGTGAACTGCCATGTTGGGTGCTGGGAATTGAACCTGGGTCCTCTGGAAGAGCAGTCAGTGTTCTTAACCACTGAGCCATCTCTCCAGCTATACATATCTTAAGAGCCCAAGGGAAGTGGTCTCTGTCATACAGATAGTGTAGAGATCATCTAGGCTATTAGCAACCTCCAGTCCTGGTTAGGGGAGCCTCTGGCCATACAGATAACCTAACCTATTAGCCGCCCCCTGGCCCTGGTTGTGGGAGGTTGGTATGGTTTGGTTGTACAGGGTTTTGGGTGGAAAACCAGGTTATCTATCTTTCCTGTTGAAGAGACAGTTCTGCATGTTTAACATTCCTGATTTCCCCAGTGCTAACCTGTGAGCACAAGGGTCTTGTGCTCCCAACAACTTCCAACTGAGTCTTTTAGACTGTATACAAGCTGGGTTTTGTTCTTCCTCACCCTGGTACTCACCATGTTTCCCAGGTGGTCTTGAAGTAGGGCAACTTCCTGCTTCAATCTCTTCTGTGCTGGGATTAAGGTGTGCTCCACCATGCCCAGCCTTATGTAGGCATGTTTATATATGTAAATGTGCACATGCCTACAGAAATTTTCATTAAATAGAATCTAAGCTGGGTATGAAGGATAGTATGTCTTGGCACACAGAGGCTGAGGTGAGAGGACCACCAACCTGGACAACACAGTGAGACGATCACTCAAAAGCTAAATACGGCTTAGTTTTCATTTCATTATAAGGGACAATAATTTAGAGCTTAAGTGAATTGCCCATCTTCCCAGAAACTGGAAATTCAATAGAGATACCAGTCTGAGTATAACCATCCTGGCAAGAATGAGAACAACCCCCTCCCCCCACCAAAGACAGTTCCTCTGTGTAGCAGCCCTGGCTGTCCTGCAACTCTCTCTGTAGACCAGGCTGGCCCTGAACTCACAGAGATCCACCTACCTCTGCCTTCTGAGAGCTGGGATTAAAGGTGTGGGCCACCACCCAGCTAGAATGAGGACATCCTAAGGAGGCACTGTGGTCCAGCTCTGGCTATCAGACTGTTGAAACAATGGTACTCAAGAAGTCATTATGGGCTGGAGAGATGGCTCAGAGGTTAAGAGCACTGCTTGCTCTTCCAAAGGTCCTGAGTTCAATTCCCAGCAACCACATGGTGGCTCACAACCATCTGTAATGAGATCTGGTGCCCTCTTCTGGCCTGCAGGGATATGTGCAGACAGAACACTATATACATAATAAATAAATCTTAAAAAAAAAAAAAAAAAGTCGCCGGGCGGTGGTGGTGCACGCCTTTAATCCCAGCACTCGGGAGGCAGAGCCAGGCGGATCTCTGTGAGTTCGAGGCCAGCCTGGTCTCCAAAGCGAGTTCCAGGAAAGGCGCAAAGCTACACAGAGAAACCCTGTCTCGAAAAACCAAAAAAAAAAAAAAAAAAGTCATTATTTCCCCCAAGCATCTCACGCTGGAATGAGGAAAAGCCTGAAGTTTGGTGCCAGCTAGATGAAGAATTTGTCTGGGAAAGATTTTATAAAGTTCTCACAACTTTTCTGACCACTTGCAGAAGTGGCTGGAACAGAAACAAGAACCCTTGACCGGGACTGCTTAGCCACGCTCACTTCCTTCCCTCTCCTGAAACCTAAATCTCACCTTAGGATGCAGAAGAGGGTCTTGGGGGTTGGATGGGGTTGGTATTTCCCTGCTTTGCTTTTCACTAGTACTTCAGCCCATTAATGATGATGAGTGCCAAGCCTGGCTGGTTAGGGCTGTTATAAGAACGACCCCACATGCTCTTGATCCCAGCACTCAGGAGGCACAGGCAGGCCGATCTCCGAGGCCAGCCTGTTCTACATGGAGAATGTCAGGTCGGCCAGGGCTGTGTGTGTGTGTGTGTGTGTGTGTGTGTGTGTGTGTGTGTGTGTGTGAGAGAGAGAGAGAGAGAGAGAGAGAGAGAGAGAGAGAGAGAGGCAGACAGAGAGAGAGAGAGAGAGAGGCAGACAGAGAGAGAGAGAGGAAAAGAAAAGAACCCCCTAACTTACAAAACACACAAGCTGGGCTGGAGAGATGGTTCAGTGGTAAAGGCTGCTTACTGCTCTTCCAGAAAACCTGAGCTCAGTTCCCCAGCACCCATGTCAGGCACCTTTAACTCAACCTCTAGAGGATCCATTCACTCTTCTGATCTTCATGGGCATTCCACACAGTCATACATACACACAGACACTCATGTGTGTATATATATACATATACATATATATGTGTTTGGTTTTTTTTCCTCCCAGAGCTGAGGACTGAATCCAGGGCCTTGTGCTTGCTAGGCAAGAGCTCTACCACTGAGCTAAATCCCTAACCCTATACATATATGTGTATGTGTGTGTGTGTACATATATATGTATACACATACAAATTTAAAAACAAACACACAAATTAATTTATTGGACAAGTCCAAAGTATGCAAAAGAACTCTGTTAGCTTCATTCTGCAGATAAGGAGATCACAGGCCAGTGGGATATGGCCTGCTCCAAGTTGACGGTGAAGTAAGGCTGAAAAAAGTGATCCATGTCCTGACTCTATGCTCTGCAGTCCGCACATTGATGGCCGAGGTATTTTCCCTCCAGCTCCGACTCTATGTTAAGGTGTTTCTTCCTGGAGGCAACAGTGACACTTTGGCACTGGAAGACCTGAGTCTTAGACACGCTGTGAATATCCATTAGCTGTGTGAACTTGGTAGTGTTCTAGTTTGCTGTGATAAAACACTGACTAAAAGCAACTGGAAAGGAAGGGGTTTATTTCAGCTTACAGTCCATCACTGAGGGAAGTCAAGGCAGGAACTCAAGCAGGACAAGAACCTAAAGGCAGGGACTGAAACAGAGGCCATGGAATGGTGCTGCTTACTCGCTTGCTACATATGGTTTGCTCAGCCCACTTTCTTATACAAGCTAAGACCACCTGCCCAGAGATGGCACCGCTACCAGTGAACTGGATCTTCCCAGGCACCAATCAAGAAGATCCCCCACAAACATGATTACAGGCCAATATGATGGAGGCAGTTCCTCAACTGAGGTTCCCTCTTCCCGGGTTACTCTATATGTGTTAAGTTTATGAAAACTAACCAGCACAGTTTATTGAGCCCCCATTTTTTCTGTTATAAAATAATGCCTCCCTCACAAATTTTTAAATAAGATACAAAGCACATCTTTTTAGTTCTTTCCTTCTAGTCTTGGACCTCAGCATAGCAGTAGGAATTATGTATGTGGTTTCTGTTAGAACATCTTATATTCAGACCATTAGTATAATTGGAATGCCAATTGCCAGTTATCACTCAGTTTTTTAGTATCATTGTTTCTAACTCACAGGCTTACTTAATAGCTGACAATTTTGTATGGGAAGTATATTTATTTTTGGTTTTTCCGAGATGGTTTCTCTGTGTACCCGTGACTGTCCTGGAACTTGCTCTGTAGACCAGGCTGGCCTCGAACTCCATCTGTTTCTGCCTCCCAAGTGCTGGGATTAAAGGTGTGTGCCATCGGCCGGGCGATGGTGGCGCACGCCTTTAATCCCAGCACTCGGGAGGCAGAGCCAGGCGGATCTCTGTGAGTTCGAGGCCAGCCTGGGCTACCAAGTGAGTTCCAGGAAAGGCGCAAAGCTACACAGAGAAACCCTGTCTCGAAAAACCAAAAAAAAAAAAAAAAAAAAAAGGTGTGTGCCATCACTGCCTGGCTTGTATGTGGAGAAATAAAGCATGGCCTGTGGAATAGGGGAAGGGGCTGTAACTAGCTTTAAATCTTAAAGAGCAGAGCTGAGCGGGGAACCTGTAATGGCAGCTGGGTCACTGCTCCTTAAGGTCAATCTGTGACAACTCAATGATTAATCTCACAAACAACACAATCAAGAGACTCAGTGGGCAAAAGGTACTGCCTTCAAGACTTGGAGGAAGAGAATGGATTCCTCCAAGCTGTCCTCTGACCCCACTCAAGTGCTGTGACACTTGCACACCCACACGAAATAAATGTAACTTTTCAATTTTTTTTACTTTTTTTTTTTTTTTTTTTTTTTGGCTTTTCGAGACAGGGTTTCTCTGTGTAGCTTTGCACCTTTTCCTGGAACTCACTTGGTAGCCCAGGCTGGCCTCGAACTCACAGAGATCTGCCTGGCTCTGCCTCCTGAGTGCTGGGATTAAAGGCGTGCGCCACCACCGCCCGGCCAATTTTTTTATAAAGGAACTACATACATACTTGCAACCAACAGGTTTACAAAGGCCAGTATGAGGTCCGTTTCCTCATGGAGCTCAGCTCTGGGAAGCAACAGAGCGTTGCCCACCATCCTTTCAGACTGTTAGCCTCAGAATTTGGTTCTTACAGACACGATCTGGATCTCACCTCACCAGTGCATCTGCAAATCAGATTACGAATCGGCTGAGATGGGCAGGTTAATGCCATATAAGGCTACATCAGGCTGCAAGGCCCGGAAAAAAACAGGACAGATGTTCCATTCTCAGGGGTACGGAGGTGGGATCCTGAGACAGAAAAGGAAGTTATGACAACAGGATTTGAAGGAAGGGAAAGGGGGAAGACAGGCCCAGCAGGCCAGCTGTTTTCCAGTCTTCTTTAGAGAGACTGACTAATCCTCCTCCACTGACAGAACAGAGCACTGTCTTTTAACTGAAGGATGGAAAGAAGGAAGTCTCAAGGGTTGAACGAGACACCAGTCACCTGAGAGGAAGTGTGGGTGTTTTTTCCTTCCTTGGTATAAAAATACTGAAAACTTGGGCCCACTCAAGCTAGGCTTCGTTTCCAGCGCACTGAAACTGCTTTTGGTTGTCAGGGGCTGACTCTAATGAATACCTGTCTCTTTCTTCTCGACATTGTATGTAGCTGATTCTTGAACATCCTCCCTCAGTTCCCTGGCACCTCACTGGCATCTCCCCTCCCTCCTGGACAGTTCTCTTTACAGGGTGACCCTGAGGCTTTGGCCCTTCTTGACTTCCCCTCAGGGAACCTCATTCACTCTCAGCACTGAGCTCCACCTATACTGGCATTTCTTGGATCTAACTCCAGTTCACCTCTCCTTCTAGCTTCATTCTGTGTCCAATTTCCTATGCTATGCCTTTTTTTTTTTTTTTTAAGCTGAGGATCGAACCCAGGGCCTCCTATGCTATGCCTATAATCAGAAGTTAACGCCTGCTCTTACCAATCATGTCTGATGCATTCAGTAAGGTGCCCACCTGCCAGAAACTTAGGTTTTCCCATCATCCCAGATCAAACTGCAAGCTCCATTTTCTACCTCCCAATGCCTCTCAACTACACATTACTCTCCAACCCACCCCCTACACTCAAATGCCACAAACCTAGCTCTCAGAACCTCAACCTCTCTTCCCCTCTCTACAGTCTCTGCATTTATTCTCCTGCTCCTAGATTAGCTGTCAACCTTCAGTATGAAAATGAATTTGCCAACATGCTATCTACCCCACCCCTCTTTCCTAGACTGGATACTAAACCTTCAACAGGGTAGATTGAACTCTACCAATACCCTATCCTTCAATATTCCAGGGAAAACAAAGTCCCCCAACTGGTTCCTTTTCTATCTTTTTTTTTTTTTTTTTTTTTAAAGATTTATTATCTATGGTGCTGTATCTGCATGTACAACTATATGCCAGAAGAGGACATCAGATCCCCTTATAGATAGCTGTGAGCCACCATGTGGGTGCTGGGAATTGAACTCAGGACCTCTGGAAGAGCAGTCAGTGCTCTTAACCCCTGAGCCATCTCTACAGCCCCACGTTCCTTTTCATACCTTAGTAAAATCTTTGGTTTCACCCACTCCTTGAGGACAGGGACTATGTTACTTTACCATCTTCATACATTTTTTTTTCTGTTCACATTTTTAAAGATTTATTTTTATGTGCATTGGTGTTTACCTGCATGTGTGTCTGTGTGAGGGTGCCAGACCCCCTGGAACTTGTGTTCAGACAGTTGTGAGCTGCCTTGTGGGTGCTGGGAATTGAACCGGGGTCCCCTGGTTAAGAGCACTGGCTGCTCTTAATCACTGAGCCATCTCTCCAGTCCCTTGCTGTTCCCTTTTTGAGATAAGGTTTCATTCTGTAGCCCAGGCTGGCCTTCAACTTACAGCAATCTTTCTGTTTCAGCTTCAAAATGCAGGGATCACAGGTGTTTTGGAACATGGCAAGTCTGGCGCTTAGCGACACTAACAGTCCAAATAAAGGAGAAGTACAAACTGACCCTTGGTGAGTTAGGCAAAACCACAATGCCTATTGTACAACATGATCATATCTCCTGACTTTTTGCCCATTTAGTAATTGTTTTCCCTTCATTTGTTTAAATGGAGTTTTTAGTTAGTTTGTTTTTTTTAAACAACTTTTTTTAAAAAAGATTTATTTATTATGTATACAGTGTTCTGCCTGCATGTGTCCTGCAGGCCAGAAGAGGGAGCCAGATCTCATTACAGATGGTTGTGAGCCACTATGTGGGTGCTGGGAATTGAACTCAGGACCTCTGGAAGAGCAGCCGGTGTTCTTAACCTCTGAGCCAACTCTCCAGCCCCCTTAGTTTGTTTTTGAAGTAAGAGCTCATGGAGCCCAGGCAGGCCTCAAACTTGGTATGTAGCTAAAGATGACCCTGGACTACTGATGTCTCCACCTCTAAGTGCTGGCATTACAAGCAGACACCATACATACCCACCTTAGCTGATTTTAGTCATTATTACTGGTGTGAAAGAGTAAACGCTTCATTGCCCAAATTTGTGAAATATATAATTGTACTTTCAAGGCTCATAGCTAACCCAATGCTTTCCTAACAGTGTAATCCAAGAGTTCACTCTATTACTAAGAATGGAGCAGAAACAAGGGCAAAGAGCACCTGACAAATACAAACGGACCTTTGTCAATCAAAACTAAGCGTCTTAGTTTTTTATTTGTTGGTTGATTTTTTTTGTTTGGTTTTTAAAGACAGTATCTCTCTATGTAGCCTTGGCTGTCCTGGAATCTGATATGAAGACCAGCTTGGAACTAAAGGCATACTCTACCACGCCCAGTTGTTTTTTGAGAGAGGGTTTCATGTTGTCCTGGCTAACCTTGAACTTGCTATGTAGCCCAGGCTGGCCTTGAGCACCTGATCCTCCTGCCTCAAAGTACTGAGAAACCAAGTTTTAAAAATATAACTTAAGGGCCGGGCGGTGGTGGCGCACGCCTTTAATCCCAGCACTCGGGAGGCAGAGCCAGGCGGATCTTTGTGAGTTCGAGACCAGCCTGGTCTCCAAAGCGAGTTCCAGGAAAGGCGCAAAACTACACAGAGAAACCCTGTCTCGAAAAACCAAAAAAAAAAAAAAATATATATATATATATAACTTAAGTGCCTCAAACATGAGAATTTAAGGACAAACTTTTGTAATCTGAATTATATGAATGAAAAGTAGTATCTGTTACTTGACAAAAACAATGACACAAAAAACTAATACTGAAAAGTTTTTGCTTTTATTTCCAAGATCAAATATTACAACAGGACATTTACATGTATTTATAAAAAATGCAGCAGTTGAATTTCTAGATCAGAGGTTTCCTGGAATTTGGTCCCTCTCTCAGCACAGTGAGCTGATGTCTTCAAGACTTCTTCATTCCCCTCCCCCCCACCACTGCCCCACCCCCCCACCCGAACTCAAGTTGCAATATTAATATAAAGCAACTGGGTACAACACATCGAATATTCACAATTTGGTACAGCCCAAACCAGGAAATCATCAACAGAGAAATCCTGACTTCAGAAAGCATTTGCCTATAGCCTCTGTGTGTCCATGGAAACATCACAGCCAGGTGTCTAACATGCCCCACACTCAGAGCACATGGAGTCGTGTGCTTTCGCCAGCAGTTAGAGCTCTCCTGCCTCCACATGCCTTCTGATTTCAGACTTCCCCTAGCACCTTTACAATCACCACATATTCGGGAGGGTCCTTCACAAACACTTCAGTGGTCTCAAAACCTTCATTCCAATTTGGGGAAGCATTCTAACAATAAATGATCTCCTAGTACTGTGGAATCAATGCCCAGAAACCTGAACACTCCCCAGGCATATTAGGGAGCACTGGCCAGAAACACACCACAGGAAGTAGCTCTGTCCACTATTTTCTTGGATTCAGCAACAAGCTGAACTACAGATTAAATTTAGAGCCTGTTCTTTATTCAGAATTCAAATCTCAGTAAGACCACCACTGTGTCCAGGGCAAACTGAGCACACAAACTGCCCAGGAAATACCTACACACTGTGTTAAGAACTGCTAGAAAAACACTTGTAAAGCAAATACCCCAAACTGACTTCAGTTACCTCTTGATAAGACAAGAAGTGAGGTTTGGAAAAAGACATGAGAGACATGTTTAAAATACAGTTAGTGAAGACGTGCCAGAACTGGGCACCCAGATGACTCTAAATGCATTGTTCAAACTGAACTCATACAAAACATGCAAAGCTCACAAACACTCCTCAAGTTTCCACAGAACAACACTTTCTAGAAAAAGGACTTGCTTAATAGTTAAGGAGGAAAACAAAAAGACGTCTAGATGCTTAGAATTTGTTAATAACCAACAGAAAAACTGTTTGGAAAAAAAAATTCTCAAGAGTGAAAAACTTATGTCCAATATTCATGTAAAAACTTGGACAGAAGCCCCCAAAGTCTGCATCTCACGTCAGTATCCAACAGCACTCATCTCTCCACATCTGAGGCTTGCGGCTACCTCACAGCTGTCCTGTCTGCTTCCCAGGCGCTACAAACAGCCTTTATGACCTCGAGGAGTAGACCTAGAAAATAAGGTCCATGTCTGCAAAGGGCAAGACAAACAGCTCCCACCACAGGCTTGTTACTCATGAATGAGAGGTGGAGGCCACAGGCTACTTTCACTAATTAGTTGGTAAAGCAGGGGGCTCTCTGGAGGCAGCAGAACATCAACACAGTTAAGGGTATTTGATTAGTTTCATGAGCCTATTTGTATTTTGAATCATATCACTTAGCATTTATTGATATTTTCCACTGTTAAGAAAACAGCAGCTGTGAGAAAAGCACACCATAAACTCATTTTATGAAAACAAGGTATCCAACTGAATAAAAATATTCTAATGTCATTAGCTTGAAATTAACCCTGGGGACACATACTGCAACACACAAGGAAGAAACCAGGACAAGAGTGAACGGTTCCCTATCAGTTAAGAGTCCCACAGGAGCCCATGAAAAAAGTAACGGATTCTGAGAAAGGGAAAAATTCAACTTCGGGTCAGAACTTATCTCACTTAAAACAGTCCCCAGTTTTTAATGATCACTAAGTGACTCTCGCTATCCTAGTTGAAAAGCTGGTCTTCGTGGTCATGCTGGAGATCCAACCCAAGGTCCTGAGTACACACCAGCCTAGAGATCCCTTTCTGGTGGAGACAGGTGGTCAGGGGTCACCTGTTGTTCCGGTTTAGCTGGACTCTTCTTCCCATTGAGAACCAAGTCACCTTATAAGGCATATAAAATCTTAGAGCAATTTAATTGCTAGAAGAAGTACCATTACATAATAAAAATCTACTGATTACTGTCAAAGAATTAAGTGCAAGGATGTAACTTCCCATATTTATAATGTGATTGTTCTTAGGCAAAATACTATCATTGGTATTCACATCTCTAATTATGTGAGCAGATCTTTAAACAAATTTTTTATTTTTATTTATTTTGTGTGTATGACTGTTTTGCCTGCATGTATATCTGTGTACCACATGCATGCCTAGTGCCCTCAGAGATCTGAAGAGGGCATCAGATCCCCTGAGACTGAAGTTATGGATGGTTGTGGCCCACCATGTAGGTACGGAGAAATAAGTACATGCAAGGACAGCATGTACTCTTAACTGCTGAGCCATATCTCTGGCCCCATATTTTCTGGCTTCTTATAAAATCAAACATAAACTCACTATATAACCAGTAATTCTATATATCTCACTATTTTCCTCCAGAGCAATGAGACTCGTGTTCATACAGACACTTGTATGTGGCATTATAGTAGCTTTAATTATAATTCTTGAAAGAATAATGATATTTAATTGGGGCTATAAGAGCATTGCAATGTACAAATACACGTCACAGTAAACTACCAGTATATTCAAAAGGGTAAGGCAAGGAGAATTTTATTTTTGAGTCAAGATTTTGGTATACAATTTCAGGTTGACATGGAACTAGCAATCCTCCTGCCTCAGCTTCCTGTGCATGCCTAGTAGCCTCAGATTCAGAAGAGTTGGAGCCTCTACAACTGGAGTTATACAGTTGTGGGCTGTTATGTGTTGCTGGGACTCAAACCCAGGACTTCTGCAAGAACAAGTGCTCATCTCTCCAGCCCCATGAGCAAATTTTTTGTAAACTTCTTCACTATGTTTAATCACGTAGTTAGTTCACATGGATAACCCAAGTCTATTTTGGGATTATATGGCAGAAAGGCCATATTAAAAACAGAGTCAAAAGTAATCAGGTTAAGCCAGGTGTAGTGGCTTGTACCTATAATCCCAGAAAAGCTCAAGACCAATGTAGGCTAGTGAGTTCCAGGCCGGCCTGGGCTACTGAGTGTGCTTTAAACTAAGTACTGGTTCAGCAGTTGTGTCTTTAAAAAACAAACGTTTATGAGAATGGTGAGATTTAAGTAGGGCAACCAACAATCTATAAACTAACTCACTGCCTTGGGGTTTCTCAGAGCCAGCCATCCTCTTACTGAATGGGAATTCTCCTTAGGAGGAAACAAGCGGTAAAAAGGATGTTTGCCTCCAAATGTACCCTTCTATGTTAACTTACAAAAAATGAGAAATAGTATACATTAAAGCTTAGAAATAGAATTTCAAAAAACAGCCAAATATATTAAATAGCATGACTAATTTTTTGAGAAATTAGATAATGAATGAAGAAGAGATAGGCATGGTGGCTCACTGTAATCCAAGAAGGACCCAGAGGTTCAGGGTCATGTTCAACTACACAGTCACTTAAGAGGCCAGCCTGATCCAAGGAGACAGCCAGGACTACATACAGAGACCATGTCTCAAGAAAAAAAAAAAAAGAAAGAAAGAAAGAAAAGAGGCTAGCCTGAACAAGACAAAACAAAACAAACAAACAAACAAAACAAAAAACAGAGAGAGAGAGAGAGAGACAGACAGACAGACACGCAGGCAGAGAGAGAGAGGGAATGGAGAAGAAAGATTAAAAGGTTGTTTCACTTCAGGGTTTCATCATCTCCAATAACCTAGGTAACCTCATTCTTTAATGAGGAAACTAACCAAGGCTACAATAATCTCTGTTCTTAAAAATAAGCAAACCACATAACTCTTATTTCTAAGCTGTCTCATTATCATCACTAACACAAAGGTTGAATCTAAAATCCAAACACTCATCACTGAAATACTAAACTGTATTTACAGGAGAAATCAATCTATTAGAATGGTATAGTCTTTGGTTATTTTGAGTTCTAAAGAACATTCCTGTCCCATTCTAAAATGTGAACCAGGGATTCTAAGTTTCACAGAAAACAACTGAAATATTAAGTAAGGCAAACCAATAATAATCGTTCACTGCCCACGGGACCTTTCTGCTCAAGGACAGGGGAGTAACTCAGGTTACAGTAGAGTGACTGCCTAAAAGCAGTCTTCTCATTAAGGCTTAAGCTGCTGGAAAAGTGAGCTCCTGAGTGGCTGGCTCTTCCTATCCTCAGTACTTTTCAAGTTTTGGTTTTACACAAGGCATCACTATAAATTTGTACTCCGTAATTTACTATTAAGTACATAAATGAAAGATCTCTAAAAGGTGTGACACCACAAAGATCCACTCTATGGGACAAGAACTATTTTTAAACATCAGTTTAATGGAAATCTTGAAAAGGTCACGTCTGTCCAAACCAAGTGTGAATTTCACAACTTAAATAAATTAACTTCACAACTGCTGAGCCAGTACTTAGCTTAAAGCACACAAATTCAGCTTCAGTGTTGGGGACATCTGCTTTGCAACTCATTACATTTCAGTCATTCTTAAAACTCATTAGGCTTACAGCACTGAATTTTTAAAAAATAATTAGCTGTTTAAAGATCACTAGATCTGTAACTACTGTACACTGCTTTGAGGGATTTCCGTCATCACAGTGAGGTCTGTAAGAGATTGGGTCATAGATACTTGGACACAGGAAAAAAATGAAAGGAACTTATTAACAAGTACACTTTTAACACTTTAATTAGTCTGAGAATGATATAAAATAAAGGGAGAGACCAGATTCATAAAACTTTTGGGTGGATATAAGTTTTTCTGTAAGGGCTATGATTCCAGGTGCACATTTCCTCCATGAGGTTAATTCTATTAGTAGTTAACCTTATCCTTCCCCACTCATGTTAAAACTTAAAAACATCTAAAGTCCTTGGACTTGAAAAGATAGAGAACTACTAATCTAGTATGACTCTGTTTTTCAAACAAGAAATTCGAGAATCAGAGGAAGGAAGGAAGTTGCCAAGCCGCCGCCGAGAAGCAAAGCTGTTATCCAAGTGCACTGAACCCTCCAGGCACCCTTCTTTGTCCCAGGATCAAACACCATGTATTGTACCCAGGGGGAGAAATCCTGCCTTCATTTTTCAGGAGCCCTCTGGTATTTTTCTTAAGTGTTCAAGTGAGATTCCTGCTAATTAAAGAGTTTTTAGTACTGGAGTTTAAAATTCTTTATTACTTGGGCAAAGGTCTTGACTTACTGATAAACTTAATGCCAAATCTAGTATTTTCAAGAGGCGGAGTCAAAGACTGAGGCACAGAGCTTGCTACCATCCATTTTTCTTCTCTGTGAGAACACCCCTAACTAAACCTACACTATCCTTCCCTTCTGAGTTCCTAATATAGTAACAGTTCAACCCTGAAAGGGGTAACATTCATCTTCCTGCTGTTATCCATGTATATAGATGACTCCATAATTGGATATAACAGTCTTAGTTCTCAAAATATTTCTAACTTCTGACTACAGACTCAAGAGTGCAAATACAGTAGAGTTGTAGACAGGAGAAAACAAAGAGGATTGTTCAATACCTAGATAGTCGTATCTTCCTTTTAAAAAAATCTTTTCTATGCCTTCCATCTATTCTTGGCAAATAATGATGCAATTATTTTCCTTACTGGATTATTTAAAAAAATAAACAAAAAACAACAATGGACAACCGTCAGTTAAAAATGGCATAATTGCCGGGCGGTGGTGGCGCACACCTTTAGTCCCAGCACTCGGGAGGTAGAGCCAGGCGGATCTCTATGAGTTCGAGGCTCCAAAACTACACAGAGAAACCCTGTCTCAGAAACAAACAAACAAAGGCATAATTAAGATTTTATAAGGATAGCACAAATCCCACAGTCTTGACCCTCCAACTACTCCTTCCAGCTTTAAGGAAACAAAACCCCTTAGTTTACAAAGCCAAACAATAAGATGGCCTTCGAGTAACTAACTGATGTTGGACAACACACCACCAAGGGTGAAGAACAGACTCTGGGCTTTAATTTTAATTTGCCCTTACTAGTAATGACACAGTGAACAAGCTGTATGATTCCAGTTTTCTTCCTCATTCACAAATGAGTAGAATATACTGTGTAGGGAATGCATGAAGACAGAGGAGGAAACACACACACAGTACACATAGCACATGCTAGCTACTCAAAACCAGTCCTGCTCTTGCCTCACCCGGTACGTTCTCAAGTCCAGACAGCATTGCTCTCACTTTGCTCACCTGTTTTCATTCCCTTTCTTTATATGTCACTCCCAAGTCTGTCTTGTCCCTTTCCTCCTTACTTTAAAAACTTCTGAGCTGTTTCTACTACCTACAGGGAATCACTATGTTTAACTAACCTCACAGACCTCATTTAACTGTCCAATAAAAGCTCTCCCTTGAAAGACAAATAACTTGCAGAAGAACTAAGACGAACCCTTATGTAGGTTAAATATTTGAGCAAGGCAATATTCCCATTTATTTTTCTCATGTATAATCCATAACCCTTCCTCCCATGGGCCAACCCTGATAACCACACTCCTGGTCAAAATGAAGTAAAATCCCCTACAGCTCACCATCCTGACTAAGCTTGAGAAATGTACAATGCCCTGTCTCTTACCTCACACATATGCTCAGTCATCTTAATTTGCTTTCTCATGAATGGATTTGCCAGTGCCAAGAACATAAAAAGCACTGCATACGCACTCTCACTCTGAACATCCTGTCTCAGGTTCTCAAGACAGGTTACTAGATAGAGAACCTAGCCGAACAGGACAAGAGGACGCAACAGAGTCCTCTGGGGAAACCTTGACTGGTCTGGGCTTTAGCTGGGCCTGTGCTGGGAGTGGAGATGGTGCCCGCACAGCAAAGCTAAGGACTCTCTTTCACTTTTACCCTGTGACTCCGGAGGCTTTAGGCTGCTGACCTTGACTATTAGTTTTGTAAAACCTTCTACTGTACATTTCAAAGTACACAGCTCTATTCCTCAGACAGCCAGTTTTTATTCACGTTCAGAGCTACAACTGAGGAATTATCACGCTTGCTCTATCAATCCAAACTGTTGGTTAAGCCTCAAGCGCTATGAAAAACACCAAGTGGTATTATTCAGTCCCCAATCTAAAGAGAGAACTTTGACTCAAAGTAAAAATGAAACTGTAATTATATAAATATATTTATAAATATTTATACAATTATATACTTATACATAAGCACTTACACAGACTTAGAAAAAATGTAAGAACATTAATTCAATAGGACTCACTGAAAAATAACAGAATTTCCCATGATTTCCTTGAGGAGATACATAACCCATTCTTTAGGGAGGTCCCTCAAAATCCAACCATTAACAACCATAGTCTATCATCACATACTAGCAACACAGCACATCTCTTTAGCTTATCTTTTTAATCCCCTAGTTGCCAAGAGAACAGTCTGCAAATACACAGGAACCCAAAGGTCTCTGAGCAACCACAATTTCCTCAAGTATAAGAATCAATCAAAATTTCCAATTGACAAGATAGATCATTCTATTGAAACGATTTTATAACCAGTTTAAAGTTTTGATTTCCCCACCAAATCACTGTTGCCCTGCTAGAGCACTCCATCTGAAAGCTCAAGGAAAGAACTGAGCACATAGTGAAGCTGAAGGCTAGTACTATATAGACTCAGGGGGCCTTTTCTAATACTGAAAAAAAGCTTTCACCAAATACAATTTGAATGTGACTTGTTGGCAGAAAAAGACTCACATCTGATGGTTACTGGTAATGTCCCTCTTACTAACTGTTGTCTTATGAACCAAGTTTCAAGGTCTTCCTCTCAGAGACTTTCAGTTTTGATATTTTCTAAAATAAAACAGCATGAGGAATTGAAGTCAATTAGTTACCAGAGCATTTTAGAGATTATTCCAATTGGGGGTAAAAAAAAAAAAAAAAACAAAACAAAACGAAATCACCATTTCTAACCAAAAGAACATCTCAGCTGCAGCCCCCCCCCCCCACCCTACCCACCCACCCCACCCTGGGACATACCTAAGTATGCCTTAAGCACATGGGACAATCAATAACCATAGTTACAATTATAAGCCATTGTACTACATGATTATTGAACACCTGCCTTCCTACAGAACACTATAGACTCAGACAATGGAGCCAAAGAAACTAATTTGCTGTGCAGGCAGAAACAGCAAGCACCTTCCTAGACCAGACACAAGATGGTCATTAAAGGTCCATCCTAGGACTGAAAAGAGGAATATAACTAATAGAGTAATAATAGAGAAAACTGTCTCAGGCTAGGACATTGAAAGCCACCCTGCGATACACACAATACACTGAGCACTCATTCTGCCAATAACACACATCATGGAAATAACTCTTGTAACTGGAAGATGGGAATCCTTGAGGGAAATTTAAAATACAATGAGCAATAGTACAAGGGATGCTTTCCCCACATAAACAAAAGCCTGGATAGTTCAAGAGATCTTCCTACATAAAAATTCAAATGCATGTTAAAGAGAATTTCTTTTCTCTACCAATAATGGGGGCTTACAAAAATGGAGGTTGTTTTTAATTCTGATTCTAGCCATTCTTTGTCAAAAGAGTCTAGGGTTAACATCACTAGATCCCAAAAAGGTGCCACACAAGAGACCACTTATTAGAACACACATTTCCTGCTGCCAGTACTAAGAGAGATCTTATTCTTATCTTTACACTTCCATTTGGTCACCACATTTGGTAAGAAAGAAACAAAGTGAGAAAAAGAAGAAAATCACAGAGAGAGAGGAGAAAGAGATAAGCAGGAAAAAGACTAATTACAGGTGACAGAAAGAAATAAAGGAAAGGCAGGTGACTTGCTTGCCCAGCTTTGGCTTTATAGTCCTATGAGCCAAAATGCATACTTAGTGACATGGTATCTCACAGGAAAAGGGAAAAAGGGGTAAGCTGAGAGAGGTCAGGCCATGGTGTTAATTTCTTTCCTGTATAAAGACAGTCTCTTGAGGACAGAGGCCCGCCTCTTGTAAGGTAATGTCATAGTCCAGATGAGAGAGCTTCCTCCGAGGGAAGTTGGTAAGAAGTTCAAAACGTTCATTTGGATATCCTTTAGATTGAACATGCTTCACCAAAGCCTATGAAAATCAAGAGTAAGACAAGTGTTAGCTGGAAATAACACCATGCTGACAAATTTATAAGAGTACTCACTTTTTATCATATTAGATAAAGTAAGTTATTCAGATAATCAAAGCTCTTTGGATAAGAAAGATAAATCTATATCCAGTAACTTAGGGCTACTATGTGATACTAAAAGAGTCATTGCTATCTTCCTAATAAATAAACCCAGTCAGTATTTATAGAATACAGCACTGTTTTTCTTCTTTATCAGGGAACATGTCCTTTCATTCTGTCTACGATCAACCACGACCACAGAACTGTCTGTTACAATTTCAACACTTTCTTCTCTACAAATGCTTTCTCATCAGAAAAACATGGCCAGTTTTCTCCAGTCACCTTTTCCCTTTACCTACTGTCTAGTTTTCTACTGAGTTTTGCAACTAAACTTCTCAAAAGAGTGGTCTACACAGTAGTAACCCTTGTCCCTAGGAAATACGTACCATGACCCCTGGGAGATATCTAATGATATAGATAGTACAGACCTCTGTATATTGACAACAACTAATAATAAAACACTATGTGTGGTGGTATTGTGTTCCCCAAAATATTGTGCACCCTAATAAACTTATCTGGGGTCAGAGACAGAAAAGCCACTAGATACAAAGGCTAGAAAATGGTGGCACTCACACCTTTAATCCTAGCATTCCAGAGACAGAAATCCCTCTGGATCTCTGTGAGTTCAAGGCCACATTGGAAACAGCCAGGCATGGTGACACACGCCTTTAATCCCAGAAAGCGAGCCTTTAATCCCAGGGAGTGATGGCAGAAAGCAGAAAGGTATATAAGGCGTGAGGACCAGAAACTAGAAGCATTTTGGCTGGTTAAGCATTTGGCCTGGTTAAGCTTTCAGGCTTCTAGCAGCACAGTTCAGCTGAGAGCCATTCGGATATGAGGACACAGAGGCTTCCAGTCTGAGGAAACAGGACCACCTGAGGAACTGGCCAGGTGAGGAAGCTGTGGCTTGTTCTGTCTCTCTGATCTTCCAGCATTTCACCCCAATAACTGGCCTCAGGTTTGATTTTATTATTAAGAACTTTTTAAGATTCATGCTACAACTATGGGTTGGGGATTTAGCTCAGTGGTAGAGTGCTTGCCTAGCAAGTGCAAGGCCCTGGGTTCAATCCTCAGCTCAAAAAAAAAACAAAAACCCCCACTATATATACATATAAATTTTTATGCATGCATATATATATGTGTGTGTGTATATATATATGTGTGTGTATATATATATGTATGTATGTATGTATGTATGTATGTATGTATGTATGTATAAATGCTAGCATTACTTCTTTTAAGCTTCGGGACCATCAGTAACTAAGAGTCACTAAAAAGCTGCAAAATTACACATACTCACATTTAAAGTGTGTATGTGTGTGTGTATGTCTATATATCCCTAAGACAGGGTTTCTCTATGTAGCTCTGGCTGTCCTAGAAGTCACTCTATAGACCAGGCTGGCCTTAAACTCAAGAGACCCGCCTGCCCCTGCCTCCCAAGTGCTGGGATTAAAGGTATGCACCACCAAGCCCATCAAAAATATTTTTTTAAAATACAGATTTTAAAAGTTTTTTGAAGTTCCTTGACCAGAAACCCTGTGGTAACTATAACATTCATTTGGTAACTAAGATGGCTATTGCCTCTTAGGTATACACAGCCTGGCTATTCTGGATAAAGGGATAAAGGTGATAGGGTAGGATGATAGGAGGTTTCATTGTGCTATTCAGAGTAATATGTAATTTAAAACTTAGGAATTGATTCTGGAATTTTCCACTTAACATTTCTATACCAAAGTTTGCTATCAGAACTAGAATGGTGGAGAAAAAGCGCACCTATCATATTTGTTCTTTCTCTTGCCTCTGTCCCATTTTAAACAGTAGTAGCTTGGTAGTCTGGCACCAGCCAGCAACTTCTTCTTGTCTCAGTCTTCAACCTAAGTATCTTCAGCTGTCTGGTTTCAATTTCAATGTCCCCAAAGGCTCATGTTCTGAGCTTTTAGGAGGTGGGGCCTGACTGGCAGAGTAGGTCACCATAGGCAGGCCTCTGAAGGTTGGTCTAGTTCCCATCACTAGAGAGGGAGCCTCTGCCATGCTCTCACTGTCATGACTATCCCGCTCTGCTGGGAAGACATTTCTTGGAAACCATAAGCCAGAAGAACCCTTTCCTCCCTGAGTTGTTCCTGTCAGGTATTTTGTTGCAGAAATGAGGAGAGTGACTGACCCCAGTCATAGTGACAGGCCAGGTATAGGTACCGGACCAAAGTGGGGCTAGGGGGAGGGGCTACCCATAGGTTAAGCTATGCTGGTTAGACCAATTTCCTTTTCCAGCAGTTAGGCCCTTAAAAGCACCATGACAGGTGATGTCATGTGCAAACCAAGGAGTAAACAAAACTTACAGGTAAACAAAGAAGGAAATGGAATAAAATAGAGAATCACAAGAAAAAATTCTACCAGACCACAGAAGAGATACAGAAGAACCTTGGTTCTTAACTACTTTGTAGTAACAGCTACTAAGAAACCCAAGACCCCCACTATCGTCTTCAGATAAACCCACCACTTCTTTTCTAGAACGCAGTGTATTCCACACACAGATCTGAAAAGAAACCCAAGACCCCCACTAGCGTCTTCAGATAAACCCACCACTTCTTTTCTAGAACGCAGTGTATTCCACACAAACACAGATCTGAAAAGCCTTGGTTAGCCTGTGACTTGCCTAAAAGAATGAGGAGAAAATAAACTAATTAAAAAGAAGACAGTCATGGTAGCTCATGCTTATAATGGCAGCACTTTGGAGGCTAAGCAGAAAGACTGTTTTGAGTTCCAGGCTAGTGTGGGCTATTAAGTGACACCCCACCTCAAAAACTACCACAGCCTTAATTCCAGCATTTGGGAAGCTGAGGTAGGCAAATCTTTGAGTTCCAGACTAGCCAGGGTTACACAGTGATGTCCTGTGTCAAAACAAAAACAAAAACCAAGTAAAAAAACCACAACAACCCCCCTCATAAGATTTAAAAGGTAGACTATTGAATCTACTTTTAAAAAGCAACTACTAGTTTTAAATATTTTACACTGGATTGGATTTTTGTATATTGTATACAAATTGTGTATATTGATACAAAGTTGAGATTATTTTTGTTGAAACATACTATACACATATTTCTACTCTTGTTCAAGGTATTGTACTTATACATATTAGGTATGTTTCAAGGTCAAAGAGATATTTTAGATAGACAGGTCATCTTCAAACACTTCAGAGATTTACAGAATATGGCATTTAAGGTTTTTTAATAACATAGGTTCTTTTTTTTGTATGACAACGAGACATGTCTGCTCCTGGCAGTACCATCTACTTCAGAGAAGATGATGGGCATCGAATAAACTCCCTATGGAATTTACTTTGTTTGTGGCAAAAATTAGCCACTAGGCAATAAAATGCCCTTGCCTCAACTGCTGACAGTATGCTGTCCAAATGGGACAAACAGGATACAAAAGAAAGGACTGCAGAACTTTGCCAAGATATGGTAGGACAGCCCTTCAGAAAATTCTGCTTCACAGATAAGTCTGTCAGATATTCTAGGCCTGTAGGCCAAAGATGTAAGCCCTAACATTGCAAAGGAGCCTTGGGTGATTGTCCAGGCAGCCAGATGTTTCTGTCATTTATCACATTTTTTGGAAGTTGCTTGTTTGCACTTCCTGTTTACTCAGTTAATATTATTTCCTTCTGGGGTATCTGATGGGAGTTGAAGACTAGATAGTTATAGTTCTCCTTGTTAACAAATTCAGAAAAGAAACTCACTAAAGAGGTGGAAAGTATATAAATTTGGAAGACATCAAAAGATAACTTTTCAGTTGGTAATACAAGTTAGGATAGAAAGTGAATTAGGTACAACACTTTGGACTCACCAAAATAGGATAGATAATGGAGCATTTTCTCTGAATTTGTCAAATGTTAATGGACTGGACATTGTTACTGTAATTCTTGCCTGTATATAATTATTGTATTTATTGTACATAGTTTTTCTTACATTAGTTATAATCTTCTTTTATTATTTTAGACAATAAAGGAGGAATGTGGTAATATTTTGTTTGTACAAAAATTTGCCTGGAGATCAGTGGACAGAGCCAGCCACTAGATTAAACACAGAGGCCAGATAGTGGTGGCACACACCTTTAATCCCAGCACTTGGGATCTCATGCTTTTGCTCCCAGTGCATGGGAAGCACACATGCCATTAGTTCCAGCACTAGGGAGGTTGAGGCAGGAACTGATATGGCTGGGTGGAGAAAGGCATCTAAGATGGGAGGAGACAGGAACTCAGTCCTTTTGGCTGAGGACTCGGGCATTCAGTCTGAGGATTCATGGAGACAGGATCTTCCCCTTTCAGCTGAGGAGTTGGTAAGGCAAGAAGTGGTTGTGGCTTGTTTCCTCTGATCTTTCAGCATTGACCCCAATATGTGTCTCTGGGTTTTTATTAATAAGACCAATTAGGATTTGTGCAATAGCCACCCCACCTCCCCGGGCAAAAAAAAAACTAAGACTCTTGACAATGAGGTTTCGAGTTAGACACCAGACATCCTACATCTATGTCAGAGAGTCGAGCAATGCCTACTTGACTTCCATTTTCTACATTCTCTACGTGAGGGTACAGGTTTAATCTCTAGCACCACCATCAGTTTCTTTGCTTCAACCAAATGTTTCAGTGAGATAAACTTACCAGCAGTTTAGCTTGCTCTGGCAGAGTGATCTGCTCCCTTTTCCCATCTGGGTACCGAAGCATCAGCTGTGCTTTTGGTCCTAAGGAAGAGTTATACACACACAGTGTTTAATATAGGAGATTAACTAAAGCAAGCCATTCAGTACATTCAAGTTTAGGAAGTAAAGCAGGTCTATACTGGAACCCACCATTTACATCTATCCCCTCCACCATTCCATCTGACTTTTCGGGTGACATCTCCAAGACCTCAGGATCCATGGCTGGCAATCCTTGATGGTTTGTGGCTGTGCCGGGCTCAGTTCTGGCTGGAGGCTCACTCAGTGGCCTTCTGTTCTCCTCTTTTCTATGTCCTAGATCTTTATGAGGAGACTTTCTGGACTTAGCAAGATTCTCTACCTCTTCTTCTTCATCAGAACCACAAACCGATATGAATTCCTCACTGCCAGAAAAAAGTTCCGATTCAGATTCTTCATCTGAGCGGCTATCCTGTTTTGCCTGGGCTGAGTCGAAATGTGTCTCCTGCAAGGAAGCTCTGATGGCAGCTTCTAGCTGGCTGTCTTCACTGGCATCTATGAGGCTCTCCTATGAGGGATAGTCAAAACACAGGTGGAAAGAATACAGTTAAACCCAAAACCACTCACTCAAACAGGATATAAATAACATCCCAGTCAACATGTCACTATGATTGTCTGTCGAAGCAGAATCTGTTTCTTGTACAATATGGGATCAGAAAGCCAAGTTGGAATAGATATTTTAAAGGAAAAAAAAAAGTTAAATATCCATTAAGTTGGATATAGTGGCACATACCTATAATGCCATCATTCATGAAGCAGAGGTGGGGGGCTGCTCAAAGTCTGAGGCTAGCCTATACTACACAGTGAGACACTGTTTGAAACACAAATAAACAACACAAAGATCTCATAGTACCTAGTACACTGGTGTTTTAAGCCCAGGCATTTTTGGCATCAAAATGAACAAAGCCAAGAAAATAGCTTCTTATTTTTTGTTTAGAAAAAGAACTGAAGTTTTAAATATAAAGCTAAACTACTATTCTTTAAAATGATTAAACATCAGAAGTCGTCTCCTTTGCTTATCATTAAATGCAATGATTCTTAGCATTCAAAACAAGAAAATACCATCACCAAAATATGACATGGTGGTGTATGCCACACCAGTCCTCCCAGATTTAACACTTGGGAGGCTGAGGTAGGAAGCTTGCAAGTTTGACTTCCAGCATGCACTATGCAGTGAGATCTTTTCTCAAAAACAAACAAAAACAAAGGGAAAACATTCGGGGTCTATGTGCGTAGATTAAATTCTCGAAAGCTTAGTAATTATAATGAAGATTTTCATTATGATAATGAGAAATACAAATTTGTTTTATTTATATTGTGTGTATGTATGTGTATGGCTGCACAGCCAGTGTGTACACATGTAAGTCAGAGGACAACTTTCAGGAGTCTGTTCTCTCCTTCCACCACGTGGGTTCTAGAGATTAGACTCAGGTTGTCAAGGCTGGTAGAAAGTTTCTTTACCTACTGAGCCATCTGACAAACAGATATGCAAATTTCTAATATTTTCTTGTTAAAGTTTTGAACATCACAGAGTGCCCCCCACCTTTTTTTTTTTTTTGGTTTTTCAAGACATGGTTTCTCTGTGTAGCCCTGGCTAGAACTCGCTATGTAGACCAGGCTGGCCTCGAACTCAGAGATCGGCCAGTCTCTGCCTCCCAAGTGTTAGGATTAAAGGCCTGTGTCACCACTGCCCAGTCACGGATTTCATTTTTTATTTTCTTTCTTTCTTTCTTTCATTCATTCATTCATTCATTCATTCATTCAGTTTTTTGAGGCATGGTTTCTCTGTGTAGTTTTGGTGCCTGTCCTGGATCTCGCTCTGTAGACCAGGCTGGCCTCGAACTCACGGAGATCTACCTGGCTCTGCCTCCCAAGTGCTGGGATTAAAGGCGTGCGCCACCACTGGCCAGCTGGATTTCATTTTTTAAAAGTCACAAAATATGGACCACCTGAATGGAACTTAATTATGCATGTATACCATGTGCATGCCCAGCACCTATGGAGTCTAGAAGAAGACAGGGAATCCCCTGGAACTGGGGCTACAGGTGGTTGTGAGCTGTCCCATGTGGGTGCAGGGAACTACACTAGGGTTTTCTACAAGTGAAGTAAGTGCTCTTATTCACGGAGTCATCTCTCCAGCCCTGTGTTATTTTTTTAACATAGAGTTTTATATAGTCCGGCTTGGCCCAAATCACACTATGTGGCTCAGGATGGTCTTAGAACTCTCAATCCTTTTCCTACTGCCACTTAATAATTTTTTAAAAATTAATCAGGCATGGTGGCACACACCTTTAATCCCAGCACTTGGGAGGCAGAGGCAGGTGGATCTCTGTGAGTTCAAGGCCAGCCTGGTCTACAGAGTGAGTTCTTGGACAGCCAGAGTTACATAATAGAAACTTGTCCTGAAAAATAAACAAAAAATAACTTAAGTCTAATTTACCATTCACATAAAGCAGGTAAGACTTATTTATGGTACATGCACTAGCTTAAGTGATTGGATTTGCAGTAACACTGTACAGCAGGAAGACAGCAGACAGCACCAGGTTCCTAGCCAATCCTCACTCTTCCCTGAGATTCCTTACTTACAGAACCCAAATTATGGTTATAAACAAAAACATCGGGGGCTAGAGAGTTGGTTCAGATTAAGATAACCTGCTACTCTTTTTAGAATTTTATTTTTATTATTTTAATGATGTATATGTGTGTAGGGGGGTATATGCACATTAGGTGCTCAGATACCAGACTTGGAGCTGGCTATGAGGCACCTGATGTGGGGTACTTGGACCTGAACTCAGTTCCTGTGGAAGAATAGTACATGCTCCCACTAATCCATCCTTCCAGGCCTACCTGCTGCTTTTTTAAAAAATGTTTTTAAAAATAATTTAGTTATCTTTATTTTATGTGCATTGATGTTTTGCCTATATGCATGTCTGTGTGAAGGTGTCAGATCTTGGAGTTACAGACAGTTGTGAGCTGCCATGTGGGTGCTGGGAATTGAACCCAGGTCTTCTGGAAGAAGAGCCAGTGTGTTGTTAACCACTGAGCCATCTCTCCAGCCCCCCACCTGCTGCTCTCGCACAGGACATGGGTTTACTTCCTAAGACCGCACATCATGGCTCATGACCATTCATAACTTCAGTTCCAGGGGATCCAACACTTTCTTGTGGCCTCTGAGGGCAGTGCACACATGTAGGACATACACACACATACAGGCAAAACACTTAAATACATAGAATAAAAACTAAAATTTTTTTTAAATAAAAAAATGTCTAATTAAGAAAGTCCATGTACAACTTGCCCTATAGTATTTATCTGCTTGTTTTGTCTATGACTTGTTTTGAGACAGGTCTCACTCTGCAGCCTGAACTAGAACAGAATTCATTAGACAGCTCTGACTGTCCTCACACTGTCCTCCTGAGTGCTGGGACCACAGACCTGTGACACCCTGCAAACTAAGAATAAAAGGAATACAGGTAGGAGGTGGAGGCAGAAGTATCAGAAATTCAAGGATATTCAAGGATATCCTCGTCTACATAGAGAGTCTGAGTCCAGCTGGACAAGATCATAACCTGTCTCTAAAACAAGGAGGAAACCTCAGTAACCTGATAAAGTACATCTTAATAAATATATGGACTAGAAGGACAATCAGTAGTTAAAGAGCTTACTTCAAAAGCTTGAGGACCATCGCTTAGATCCCCAGTACCCTTATAAATGCTCAGTGGGTGGCAGCCAGGCTATGATTCCAACATTCTGTAGGCAGAGACAGGGGACTGATTCCCATAGCAAACTGTGTAACCAGATTAGCCATATTTATGAGCCTTGGGTTCAGCTGAGACCCTGCCTCAATGAATAAGGAAGAGGGCAAGGAAGACAATTGAGTAAGGCTCCTGATGTCAACCTTGGGCTTACATAGCCACACCCACATGCCCCATACACAGGAACATACACACACACACACATCACACACACAAATTAAAAAAGGAGCTATATAACCAGACAGAGGAACTTCTAGCAGTGAGACAAGCCTCCAAGAGCTAGGAAAGGAGCACTGAGTGACTTCAACAGCCAGATTAGTGCTTCTGCTGTTTTAGTTCCAGAAGCTTCTTTCTGCAGTGGACAATGGTAACTGCAAAGACTCCTAAGTGGTTACAATATGGAGAATAAGTGTTGAATGTTCAGCCATAAATGGGACTACAGCATTCATAGAAGCCTCTCCAGGGTTCAGGGAACATTGTAGAAGAAAAGACAGAAAGAATGTAAGATGGGAAGGATGGGGTGGAGGGATGTGGAACAGTATTTTCTGGGCATGACAAAACTGAACTCCTAAATGCAGTGGCTATGATCACCTGTATAAATCCTGTACAAGGTGACCCACCACCACCTGCCATGAGAAGGACTCACAAGGGTACAACCTCTCTAAGATAACTCTAAGCAGTTAATGGTCACTGGGAACAGGGTGTAGCCACTGGTAAGGTGCCAATGCTCCTGTAAATGATTTCTCACCTAAGCTTCTACAAGTCAGTTTGGACCACAAAAATAAATAAATGAATAAAAATATAAAACTCTATCTACATACATCTATACACATATGTACATACATACATACATATGTATATATCAGCTAGCAGCAAGCTGTGTCATATCAGCCATTCAAATTAATAAATGTGTTTACTGAGGCTGCACTCTAAGGTCAGTACGAAAGAAGGAGAAAACACTGCTGGGGGAAATTAAAGACACAGAAGTAGGGAGATTATTCCATATTACTAGACCTCAAGATTCAATGACTAGACGTCCACAGAACCAGTGCAATTCCAATGAAAATTCTAGCACTTTTTCTTGTATTAAATAACAAGCTGAGCTGGGCAGTGGTGGTGCACGCCTTTAATCCCAGCACTGGGAGGCAGAGGCAGGCAGATCTCTGTGAGTTCAAGGCCAGCCTGGTCTCCAAATCGAGTTCCAGGAAAGGCGCAAAGCTACACAGAGAAACCCTGTCTCGAAAAACAAAAAAACAAAACAAAACAAAACAAAAAAACGCAAACAGCAATTATAACCAAAGCGAGGCTGCCTTACATTTGAAGATCTTTTACTTGAAACTAATTGTGATGTCAATTAGCAAAGATGTCTGCATAACATATTATAGAGATTAAGTGTAAAATAAACTGGGAGCCAGGCAGTGGTGGTGCACGCCTTTAATCCCAGCACCCAGGAGGCAGAGCCAGGCGGATCTCTGTGAGTTCAAGGCCAGTGGCCAGCCTGGTCTACAGAGTGAGATCCAGGACAGGCACCTGTCTTGGGGAAAAAAAAAAAACCTCTGGGAGAGCCAGAACCCCAGGACCTAAAGCTATTTAACCAGTAATAATGCCAACTACTATCCCAAGTGAAAACCTTACGACCACTGCTACTTCAGTCTGGCATGAGAAGCCCTCCCAGAGCTGCCCTAGGAAGAAGATGCCTCTACCAGCAGCCTGGCCACATCAATTCTCCTGCTCTACATATTTATATTTTTCCTTTTTAGGTCTCATTTTTATTCTCCAATTGTGTATGTATGTGGGGGTTATATATATATATATATATATATATATATATATATATATATATATATATATATATATATATATATATATTATGATTTCATTGAGTAGATGAAATTCTTCTGTAGAAAACTATCAAAAAAAAAAAGTATCTAAGAAGTACAGCCAGAAACTCTAACTGTTCACTACTTACATTATTCTAAGTACTACTGTAACACCAAATATTTTATATAAGATGCTGACACACAAGTCCATTCAGTCGCCCATCACTTATACTTACTGATCGTGCACATTTTTTGGGAGGGCTGCTAGAAAGTCCATCCAGTTGCCCATGTTCACCCAGAAACCCTGTTACTTGGTCCAAGAAAGAAGATACATCTAATTGGTGCCACTCTACAAGCTTCTGACCTAAAAAAAAAAAAAAAAAAAATCAGGACATGTAAACATAAAAATCAATAATAATTTCTAACCATGCTCATTAAATAATTGCAATATGCATAATTAAAATTTGCTACAAATTCATATCCCCATCTCTCACTTGCTAAAGTCACACAATATCATCATAACCTACCGACAACATCAATTATAACTCATTGATAGATTCCTACCCATCATGACAGGAAAATTATCTGCTGGTACCACTTACAGCCATTTAGGAAGAAGAAATTCAAACAAAGCAAAATTTAAATAAAATATAATTAATAATGAAACCAGCCCACCCTCTAGTGCTCTAGAGGAATACAACTAGTACTTAAAATAATCTGAGCCGGGCGGTGGTGGCGCACGCCTTTAATCCCAGCACTCGGGAGGCAGAGCCAGGCGGATCTCTGTGAGTTTGAGGCCAGCCTGGACTACCAAGTGAGTTCCAGGAAAGGCGCAAAGCTACACAGAGAAACCCTGTCTCGAAAAACCAAAAAAAAAAAAAAAAAAAAAAAAAAAAAAAAAAAAAAAATCTGAACGATTTAATAATAGAAAACCTAAGGAGACTCTTATGAAGAGATGATCGCACCTGTTTTCCTCTGAAAGAACAGAACTGTTCAAACACAAAATGCTGTTGCCCCTCAAGTTGTTAGAAATAGATTCCCTAAATATACACATTCAAGGATGTTTACACAATTATAATGGTAATAAACAAAAGAACTTTCCTTAACTATTACATTGCTAAA
This sequence comes from Peromyscus californicus insignis, assembly GCF_007827085.1. Taxonomy (NCBI): domain Eukaryota; kingdom Metazoa; phylum Chordata; class Mammalia; order Rodentia; family Cricetidae; genus Peromyscus; species Peromyscus californicus. Next base: position 14,911,497 of record NW_026294458.1, on the reverse strand, counting down.
ACCAGATCCAGTTAAATATTAATCAACTATTTAGGTATGTGGAAAAAAAATAATAGGTTTAAGGCTATAATTTGATGTAACTTACCTGTCCGTGGGTCCAAGATGGAAACATAGGGGAAATCCCCTAGTTTATAAAACTGTATGTATCTCTGGCCTTCCTCACTGTCGTGATAAACCTGTTAAGCCAGTGATACAAAAAGCCTCTTTAAAAAGGGTTGACTGCAATGTTATCTACTAACAGCAATAGACTCTTCATATAAGCCTTTGATAAACATGTTAGGTTCTCATTCCCATGTGAAAGGGGAAGTAAGAACAGGTAGACTGACATCCTACTCTCAGCCCCGTCTGAAAACTCATCATGAACACACCAACCTATTCCTCCTCCCTTCTCGGTTCAGAAGAGGTACTAACTCTTCCTTTTCAATATCTGTCCATCAATGGGTTTTTTGTTTGGTTGATTTGGTTTATTTTTGAGACAGGGTCTCACTATGTAGCTCTGGCTGTACTGGATCTCGCTCTGTAGACCAGGCTGTCCTTAAACTCAAGAGATCTACCTGCCTCTGCCTCCCAAGTGCTGAGATTATTGGCATGTGCCACCACCGCCCGGCTTTTTATTTTTATTTTTATTTATTTTGCATACAGTATTCTGCCTGCGGGCCAGAAGAGGGTGCCAGTTCTCATTACAGATGGTTGAGAGCCACCATGTGGTTGCTGGAAATTGAACTCAGGACCTCTGGAAGAACAGCCAGTGCTCTTAACCACTGAGCCATCTCTCATAACCATCTACAATGGCTCATAACCATCTACAATGAGATCTGGTACCCTCTTCTGGCCTGCAGGCATACATGCAGACAGAACACTGTATACATAATAAATAAAATAAATCTTAAAAAAAGTCTTAAAAAAATAAAAATTAAAAGAAAAAGAAAATAACAACAACAACAAAAAAACTAAAAAGGAGGATGGAGATTAGCTTAATGGTGGAGCACTTGCCTAGCTTGCAGGAGGCCCCAGGGTAAATCCCCAGTAGCAAGCCTCTCCAACAAAACCCAACCAAACAAAAAGAAGGAAACAAAAGGGAAAGTAAAGGTAGGCTACCTACTTTTAACTAGATAATTTACACAAAAAGATATCACAACTGGAACGCTCAGGAATACTAAGCCAAGAACACACTGTCAAAGAGTAACAAACTCAAGCTAAAACACAAGTTTTAATGTTTCTCTGTGGTGATATATTGTGTACCTAATAAATGTGCCTGAGGATCAGAGGACAGAGCCAGCCACTAGATTAGACATAGAGGTCAGGAAGAGATCCATCTGGATCTCTGTGAGTTCAAAGCCACCCTGGACTACATGAGATTGACTCAGTCTAGGAGAGAAAACAAAGCCAGGCAGTGGTGGCACACACCTTTAATCCCAGTACTAGGAAGCACACACATCCCAAAAAGTGATGTCTGGGCAGAAAAAGTTATACAAGGCGTGAGGAAACAGGAACTCACTCTCTTTAGACTGAGGATTTCATAGAGTTAAGAACTAGTGGCTGCTTCTCTGATCTTTCAGCTTTCACCCTGATATCTGGCTTTGGGTTTTTTATTAAAAGACCATCTAAGATTTAAACAACATTTCTCCAACGTTCTAAGGTGTTTTCCACGTGGCTACTCACCTTGCATGGCTATTAAACAGTAGAAATTGACTAATTCATGCAATAAGCATGAAATACATGCCATATCATTGAGACTTTAACACACACACACACAGATCATGGCATTATGATGTTAATGTTATATCATCTATTGATTTCACCTGTTTCCTTTGAACCTTTTCAGATGGTATTTCTAGAAAAATGTAACCTGCGCAGGCTTACACTGCTTTCTACTGAACTATCCAGCTGTAGACTTTCAAGATGCTCCTGAAGCCTAAGTACCACATGACTCCATTCATTTTGCTCCTTCTATTAGTTCTTCACTGCTGCCCTTATCCTTATTATTTACCCATGACAGGGAACTTATACTATAAATGAATTCACTTTTCCAGTTTATAACCCCATTCCTCCTCCACAACATGCTACACTTAAAAAAAAAATGTATCTATCTATCTATCTATCTATCTATCTATCTATCTATCTATCTATCTATCTATCTATCTATCTATCTATATTACAAGCCAGGTGGTGACAGTGCACGCCTTTAATCCCAGCACTCAGGAAGCAGAGGCAGGCTGATCTCTGAGTTCAAGGCCAGCTTGGTCTACAAAACAAGTTCCAGGACAGCCAGGACTACACAGAGAAACCCTGTCTCAAAAACCACCCCAGATAGATAGATTAGATAGATAGATAGATAGATAGATAGATAGATAGATAGATTAGATAGATAGATAGATAGATGATAGATAGATAGATAGATAGATATAGATAGATAGATAGATAGATAGATAGATTAGATAGATAGATAGATAGATAGATAGATAGATAGATAGATAGATAGATAATATTACAAAGTTTTTAATTAACTGTCCTTCTCACCTGCCAGAAAATGAAATGTTCACGGATAATATTCTTCACAGCTTCATTGCTCCACACATCACGATTGAGGCACTGGCATGCAAAGTCTTGTACATTTTGAATGTTTATCATCAGCCACTTATTCTGCATCTGGCCACACTCTTTGGCCTATAAGAATAAAGTTAAATATTTTTAAAAAATAGTTTCTAACCAGGCAGTGGTGGATCACACCTTTAATCCCAGCACTCCAGCAGGCGAATCTCTGAGTTCAAGGCCAGCCTGGTCTACAGAGCCAGTTCCAGGGCAACCAGAGCTACACAAAGAAACCCTGACTTGAAAAACAAAACAAACGAAGTTTCTATTTAGTCCCTGGTGTAGTTCAGCATTCAGGTGCTGTCCTTTCCATGTGAACACTAAGCATTCTTTTAAAATTGACATCGATGACTCATTACTTCTTTGTGCAGAGGACAATGGTTACTGCATAAACTCACAAGTGGTCCAAGAGCAGAGAAAAGTGTCAGGAGTGCACAGCCCCAATAGCCCCAGGCTCAGCAACCATCATGAAAGAGGGTGAAGAATTTGAAGAACCAGAAATTGGAGAGGACCAGATTGCAACAGTGTCTTCCTGACCGTGACTCAACAGCTCTGAGTGTCTGCACAAGGCCTATACAAAACCAAGTCAGTCAACATTCTAGCATGGAGTATGGAGAAAAGGACATGAACCCCCCACACCCAACTGAGGAGCTACTGACAGATGACGGCTTCTAGGACAGAGAGAGTCCATCTTAAGAGTGTCATCCCTGTAGGAATGACCATACTCCAGTGGATGTCCCCTGAACCATCAGTATAAGGGTAGTGCAAATTAGTCTCGATGGTTTTAGACAAGGCAGGGACAGAGGCTACAGAAGTTGAGAGGGGCCAGGCAGTGGTGAAACACACCTTTATCCCAGCACTTGGGAGGCAGAGGCAGGTGGATCTATCTCTGTGAGTTCCAGGCCACCCTGGTCTACAAAGAGAGTTCCAAGACAGCCAGAGTTATTACAGAGAGAAACCCTGTCTCGAAAAACAAAAAACAAACAACAAAGGTTGAGAGGGAGTCAACTCTCCCAGGTCAGAGATGTGAATCTGGGAGGAGTTAGGAGAACAGGGAATGAATATGATTAAAATACACTGTAACAAATTCGAATATGCTCAGTGGCTCATAGTTCCAAAGGATCTGATGTCCTCTTCCGGCCTCCGAGGGCAACTTCATGCATATGCATTTATGTGCACATACATACACATAAATAATAAATCTTTAATCTAGAGCTCTCAGTATTTATACATTAATATTTTGCATATACGTAATCCTTGTGATAGCTATCAACGAGTGGATTAGGAGAAATCAAGACTGGTGAAATTACACTTTACAGAGCACAGACGTTTAGGATAGTGACTGGGAGGAAAGGCCCACTCAGAAGTTAGCTGGCACCAGCCACCAGATGAATGAAAATTGGAGGAAGTATGTATGTACACACTTGCAAGCCCCGTTCCCTCTCAATGTGCACATGTGGCCATTGCCACTGTCAGACTCCACCTCTCCAGGAAGTTTCTAGGACTTGAGCACCAGATGGGATGGCTGAAGCACCCACCTTCTTAGATTGAGCAGCTCAAGTATACAGGCGGCCACTGCTGAACTAACTACCACCCAGTATCATTAAGGCAACCTAATAAATCCCTTTTTTTTTAATAATAATATGCACAACAGTCTTGATTCTGCTCCTTCAGAGAACTTCAGTAGTCTATAAATCAGAGAAAAGGGAATGTTAGCTTTAAGCTAGCTGCTGGAACCTCACCTAAAAGAAATGGTGCTGCCCACTTTCAGTAATACAGTCTTACCCCTCAGCAAATCCTCTCTGGAAATTCCAAGTATCTTGACAACGTGACAGTTTTGTTTTAATTTTTGTTTGTTTTTAAAGGCTTATTTGTTTTTATTTGTTTGAGTGCATGTTTATGAGTTTATGTGCATGCCTACTATCTGGAGAGACCAGAAGAGGGCATCAGATCCCCTAGAACTGCAGTTGTGAGCCACCATGTGAGTGCTAGGAACTGAACCCGGATCCTCTGCAAGAGCGGCTGTGGGAGCCCATTCTCGGGTTCATCGTGGCTTTACCCAGCAGGTCCGCATAGAGGATGATTAGGACCACGGGCCTGAGTGCAGGTGTCTGAGATGGTCTGCACTTGGCTGTGGGAGGAGGTCTTTTGCTCCACCCCTTGGCGTCTCTATAAAAACCCTGGGGCAGAGACAGCCGGGGCCCGTTGGAATAGGTTCCAGGCCCTCTCAAGGCTATCCTTTATTTTCTATCTGTTTATCTCCGCGATATTCTCCGCAATAAATCCTTCTATCTAATATTTCCTGCTGCTCGAACTCAAGAAAACTCTGGGGAACTGTGGGGGTGGTGGGTAAACGCCCCACAAGCGGCAAACACTCTTAACTGCTAAGCCATCTCTCCAGCCCCTATTGCTGTTTTCTTGATGACAGTTGTTTTTGCTGTGGTGAGAAGGGAACACATTCCCCTTGCTTTGCTTAAAAGTTAACAGACGGTCAGGTAAACCTGCCCCAGGAAGTTTCCCTCTGGGTTTAGGAAAGATAAAGCTGGGAAGAACTAGGGGGAGAATATATTCTGCAATTTGATTCAGACCTATTTCCAATATTCCCAGGACATGTCTGAAACCACAAGTAACAAATATACACAAATTTAATGTATTGTCCACTCTAACCAAGCACTGCCCCACCAAGACTGAACTTTTACAACGTCAGATATGACAGCAAAACTAGTAAAAAATTCTTTTTCCTTCTTCACAATTTCATGGATAATTCATTCTTACTACAGACCAAGACTTACCACTCTTTTACTTAAAGGAAACACTTCACAGTCTTCCTGTGATATACCCAATTACCAATATCACTAGCTAAATTTGGGGTCACAATGAAGGAAACATAAAGCATTAAGCACAAGCATTTAAGACGTTAAAAAATTGAGTTGGGTGTGGTGGTGTACACCTTTAATCTCAGAGTCAGTCTGGTCTATATAATGAGTTCCAGAACAGCCAGAGCTACATAGTGAGACCCCGTCTCAAAACCAAAAAAAACTAAATAAGTAAAATGAAGATATTATAAGTTGATCAATGTTTTTTCTTTTTGTTTTTCCAAGACAAGGTTTCACTGTGTAGCACCAGGTGACCTGGAACTCACTCTGTAAATCAGGCTGGCCTTGAACTCAGAGATCCACCTGCCTCCTCCTTCCTAGTGCTAGGTGTGCACTACCACCACCCCAGCAAGTTGATCAATTTATATTACCCCAGATCAGTTAACTAAATAATAAACAGGTAGGTAGGGCTGGAGAGATGGCTCAGCTGTTAACAGCACTGGCTACTCTTCCAGAGGTCCTGAGTTCAATTCCCAGCAATCACATGGTGACTCACAACCATCCATAATGAGATCTGGTGCCCTCTTCTGGCCTGCAGGGATACATGCAGGCAGAACACTATACATAATAAATAAATAAATCTTTAAAAAAATAAAATAAAAATAAATAAACAGGTAGGTAATAGATATTATATAGATATACTGTCCTGAGTGGATGGTGAGATTTCATCACGCTACTTAGAACAGTGCATAACTTGAAACATATCAATTTTTATTTCTGGAACTTTCCATTTAATATTTTGAGACTTCATATATATTTTTTTTTTTGTTTTTTGAGACAGGGTTTCTCTGTGTAGCTTTGCGCCGTTCCTGGAACTCGCTCTGTACACCAGGCTGGCCTCGAACTCACAAAGATCCGCCTGCCTCTGCCTCCCGAGTGCTGGGATTAAAGGCGTGAGCCACCAAACACCCGGCGAGACTTCATATAAATTAAACCTAAGCAAAACTGCAAATGAGGAGACAACAACATAGGCAAAAGATGAATACAAATAATTTATAAATGGTTAATAAATATAACACTACATACCCAGCAGTAGTAAAAGATACACACATTTTCAAAACTAAATTTTTTTTTGGTTTCTCTGTGTAGTTTTGGTGCCTGTCCTGGAACTTACTCTGTATCCCAGACTGGCCTTGAACTCACAGAAATCCGCCTGGCTCTGCCTCCCAAGTGCTGGGATTAAAGGCGTGTGCCACCGCCACCTGGCAATTTCAAAACTAAGTTTTTGAAAAGAAGCTTTCAAAGTGGTAAAGATTTTACACTGATGCCACACAAGGCTAATCAAAGGCTCTCAAAATAACCAATCTCATACACTGTTGTTAAAAATATACTTCATTTACTGCCAGTAAAAATATAAGTCAGTGGTTCTTCCAGAGGTCCTGAGTTCAATTCCCAGCACTCACATAGTGGCTCACAACCATCTGTAAGGAGATCTGGCACCCTCTTCTGTATATGTAATAAATAAATCTTTCAAAAAAAAATGAAAGGCATAGAGGACACAGAGGAGGCAGAGGCAGACCCATCTCTGTGATTTTTGAGGCCAGCATGGTCTATATAATATGTCCAGGCCACATGGTAAGGCCTTGTCTCAAAAAGGGGGTGGGGAGGAGACACAAATTGTAAACCCGTTTATAGTTACAGTACAGAATCTTCAACAACTTACTGTTTCAAAGCTGCCTTTGTGCATCAAGTCGATTGGGGGCCGGAACAGATCTGCAAGGGTTGTTAGTTTCTTATCTATTGCTCCTCCATTTCTTAATTCCTGTTCTTGCCTAACTACAATACAGAAGGATGGAAAAGTTTTAATTAGCCATAGAATAGAAGTGTTAAATTACATAATAAAACAAAAGGCCTTATACTGACTGAAAGAATTATTGCTTGGTCTCAAACACAAAAAGTTAATGACTGAAAAAAATACAAAGAAGCAAGAAAAAAAAAACATTTTAGGATTTGGTGGTGGTTACTAGCCAAAGGATAACAGTAGAAAATTAAATTAGTTACAATAGTCATGTATAGAATATTCAAGGCCCTGTCTGTCCCCAGCAAAACACACACACACACACACACACACACACACACACACACACACACACACACACACACACACTCACTCACTCACCAAAATAAATTCCTTCACGTATTCATAAGCAACAAAGAAGAAAGCTTTCAGAATCATTTCTCTAGTTCTAAAAGTGACTCTAACCAATCTATTGTAGCTAGCTCCCATTTTTAATGACTCTTGAAATAGAGGGTATGGACACCCATCTACTAGAAGAGCACAGATTCCTTTGAAAACTCAAGCCTTCTCTTTCAACTTTTTCCAAAGTTACAGGACCTGTATCCTGAAGGGGCACAGAAAAATAAGTTACAAAACTAGACACAGACCAAAGCATTTCCTATGTATTATCTAAAAGTAACTGTCCTGGGCCAACTAGATGGCTCAGTAAGTCAGGGCACTTGTATATGGAAGGACAGAATCAATTCCAATAAGCTGTCCTCTTGATAGAGGACACATGAACATCATGGCTTATACACCACCCCCCCAAAATAAACAAAAAATGTCCTTTCTTTAGAACTCTTTAAAAGTGTGAGGCCAAGATACTTCTGAGCTGCACCACAGAAAGGTATGAACTGTGCTGACTAGTATGTCAACTTGACAAGCTAGAGTCATCAAAGATGAAGGAGACTCAATTAAGAAAATGACTCCATAACCACTAGGCTGGCTACAGGCAGGCCTGTAGGGCAGTGGTTCTCAACCTTCCTAATGCTGTGACCCTTTAATACAGTTCCTCATGTAGTGGTGACCCCCAAACTATACAATTATTTCACTGCTTCTTCATAACCATTATTTACTATTGTTATGAATTGTAATGCAAATATCTGATAAACAGGAGATCTGATATGTGACCCCAGTGAAAGCGTCACTTGACCACCCCTGAAAGAAAAACAGTTGTGTCCCTCATCTTGAGAAACACTGCTGTAGGGCGTTTTCTTAATTAGTGATTGATGGGGGATGGCCTAGCCCATTGTGGGTGGTGCCACCCTTGGGCTGGGGTGGTCCTGGGTGCAGTAAGAAAGCAGGCTGAACAAGCCATGAGGAGCAAGCCAGTAAGCAGCACCACAACGTGGCCTCTGCATCAGCTCCTACCCCCAGGTTCCAGCCCTGTTTGAGTTCCTGTCCTGACTTCCTTTCCTCCCCAAGTTGCTTTTGGTCATGGTGTTTCGTCACAGTGATAGTAACCAAATGAGGGCAGTGTGTGTGTACACATATGTCAGGGTACACATGTGGAGTCAGTTTCCCTCTTCTCATCACGTGGGTCTGAGGGATCAAACTCAGGCTTCACAGCCAGTATCTTTACCCAAATCTTAATGTCTCTATAATATCACCTTTTAAACCCGGTGAATCCTCACAGTAATTAGAACTAATACTAATCATCTTTTTCTTTTTAACAGAAAGGAAGTGGAAGAGGGAGGTGTCAGACTGGTTCACAAATACCTACTAGTTTCAGTTTGAAAATCTCGGAAACCATCAAATATTGAACGTGCAGGCCTTCGTCTTTTAGGGGCTGTAGAAGAAAAACAGAATTGGTTAAAAAATTAAAACATTAATTCTGAAAATTCTCAAGATATTCCTCACATAAGCATTTCTTTTTTTTATTTTGTTTTCTTTTATGTGTATGTATATTTTCCCTACAATGTAAGTTTGTGCACCATGTGACCAGAGGAGTGTCAGATGCCTTGAAATTGGAGTTATAGACAGTTATGAGCCACTACATGGGTGCTGGGAATTGAACCCATGTCCTTTCAAAAAGCAGTCAGTGCTCTTAACTGAGCCATCTCTCCAGCCCCATATGTATTTTAGAACGCTCATATTCCTAACAGTGCCTTCTCTCAGAAAAAAAAAAAAAAGTAAAGAAAAAAGAGCTGGAGAGACGGCTTGGTAGTTAAAGAGTACTGACTGCTCTTCCAGAAGAACTGAGTTCAATTCCCAGCACCCACGTGGCAGGTCATAACTGTCTGTGACTCCAGTTCCAGGTGATCTGACACCCTCACACAGGCATACATGAAGGCAAAAACATCAATGCACATAAAATAAAAATAAATTACTAAATTCCAGGACAGCCAGAGCTACACAGAGAAACCCTGTATCGAAAAACAAAACCAAAAAAAAAATCACTTAAAAAAAAAAGAAGCCTGGCAGTGGTGGCGCACGCCTTTAATTCCAGTACTCAGGAGGCAGAGCCAGGTGGTTCTCTGTGAGTTCAAGGCCAGTCTGGTCTACAGAGTGAGTTCCAGGACAGACTCCAACGCTACAGATAAACACTGTCAAAAAAAAAAGAAAAGAAAAGAAAAAAAGAAAAAGAAGAAAGAAAGAAAGAGGGAAGAATATATATATATATATATTTACATTTTTAAGTCAAGGCTTGGTGTGATAGCAGCACCCTTGTAATCCCAGCACCTGCAGCATGAGGATCACTGCAAGTTCTTGGCCAGCCTGAGCTACAAAGCAAGAGCCCTCATCTCAAAAAACAAAATAGCTCAGTCAGTAAAGTCCATGTTCTGCTCTCAAAATAAACAAACAAAAAAGTCAAGTCTTTCAAGTTATGACCCAATCATCTTATCATACAAATAAGAAAATCAGAACTAGGTAAGAGAGACCAGATGAAGATTTATAGGGTTTCTCTGTGTAGCCCTGGTTGTCCTGGAACTCGCTCTGTAGACCAGGCTGGCCTTGAACTCAGAGATCCACCTGCCTATGAGTGCTGGGGTTAATGGTGTAAGCCACCACTGCCTGGCTGTAAATTCTTCTCTTTGTAGAAAGGTCCTCATGTTGTTACATACCTTTTATCTCAGTATTTGTGAGGCAGAAGTGGACACATCTCTGTGAGTTCAAGACCAGACTGATCCACATAGTGAGTTCCACATAGTGAGTTCCAGGACAGCCACAGCTATATAGTGAGACCATGTCTTGGGAGGAAAAAAATGCTAGGCAAGTGCTCTATCTACCTACAGCCCCAGCCCCTACATAAGTTCTACAACCTAGGATTTAAAAATTCTATCTTAATGGATGCACACAAAGAATAATAAACACTAAACATACACTGTAAATTTCTGAAGTGTTCCCATGATTACACAGGACAAAGTTCTTCTGCTACCCTTGTAGAGAGCCTATATTCAATTTGTAAATATTGTACATAAGATTTAGAATGCATTAAATGAAATGTTACCTTCTCTTAGAAAAATGTTCTCAAACTTTAAAAAAAAAATGTACCAAATTACTCATGCACATCATAGAGAATGGAATTTTGTTGATGTTGTTTTGCTTTTTGAGACATGGTCTCTCTATACAGCCGTGGCTGTCCTAGAACTCACTATGTAGACTAGGCTGACCACCAGATCAACCTGTCTTAGAGCTGGGATTTAAAGACATGTATCACCATGGCCAACTGAAAATGGAGATTTTAAATAATTCTTTCAGTGTAACAGTTTAAACTGACTTATATATGGTGAGCCTGTCCAGCATATAACCAAAACAATGTCCCACATTAATGATTAGAAGATAAGATAGAGAGTCCAAAAGTCTCTTACCCCACATCAAAGCAACTTTCTACAAACTATGCTATCACTAAGTCAGCCGGCAGTGGTGGCGCACACCTTTAATCCCAGTACTCAGGAGGCAAAGGCAGGCGGATCTCTGTGATCCTGGTCTACAGAGCAGGATCAGCCAGGGCTACACAGAGAAAGCCTGTCTCAAAAAAAACAAAAAAGAAAGAAAAGAAAAAAAGAAAGTACTAAGTTAAAAGGAAAACGAAACTACAAAACAGACAGCCCAGCAGTTGGAAGCAAGTGCTGCTTTGTTCAGTTCCAGCACCGCATGGGTCAGCTCATAGCCACTCCAACTCCAGCTCCATGGGATCCACGCTCCTTCTCTGCATGATCGCGCGTACACACGTGTACACACACACACACACACACACACACACACACACACACACACACACACCACAAATTAAGTCTTTTTAAAGATTTATTTATCATGTATACAGTGTTCTGGCATGTATCCTTGCAGGCCAGAAGAGGGCACCAGATCTCATTACAGATGGTTGTGAGCCACCATGTGGTTGCTGGGAATTGAACTCAGGACCTCTGGAAGAACCACCTCTGAGCCATCTAAACCAAAACTTAAAAACTCAGGGCTCATAGTAAAACTCAGTTCGTAGAGCTTGCCCAGCATGCAAGAAGCCCTGGCTTCCATCCCCAGCACCTCATAGTCCCGGTGTGGTTAACACATGCCTATAATCAGCAGAAATTTAAAGTCATCTTTGACTACATGAGTTTAAAGCCAACCTGAGCTGGCTACACAAGGCCATGTCTCAAAAAATAAGAACCCAAAATGAACTTCACTGTTTTTGTTGTTGTTGTTGTTTTGTTTTGTTTTAAGGATGTTTCTTTTTAATTTTATTTTATAATTTAATTTAATTTTACATATCAGCCACGGATTCCCTTGTTCTCCCCCCCTCCTGCCCCCCCCCCCACACGATCCCCCCAGCCCACCCCCCATTCCCATCTCCTCCATGGCAAAGACTCCCCTGAGGATTGAGTTCAACTTGGTAGATTCAGTCCAGGCAGGTCCAGTCCCCTCCTCCCAGGCTGAGCCAAGTGTCCCTGTATAAGCCCCAGGTTCCAAACAGCCAGCTCATGCACTAAGGACAGGTCCCGGTCCCACTGCCTGGATGCCTCCCAAACAGTTCAAGCTAATCAGCTGTCTCACTTATCCAGAGGGCCTGATCCAGTTGGGGGCTCCTCAGCTATTGGTTCATAGTTCATGTGTTTCCATTCGTTTGGCTATTTGTCCCTGTGCTTTTTCCAATCTTGGTCTCAACAATTCTCGCTCATACAAACCCCCCTCTTTCTCGCCAACTGGACTCCTGGAGCTCCACCTGGGGCCTGGCCGTGGATCTCTATATCTGGTTCCCTCAGTCATTGGATGAGGTTTCTAGCACGACAATTAGGATGTTTGGCCATCCTATCACCAGAGTAGGTCAGTTCGGGCTTTCTCTCGACCATTGCCAGTAGTCTATTGTGGAGGTATCTTTGTGGATTTCTGTGGACCTCTCTAGCACTTTGCTTCTTCCTATTCTCACAATGGAAGAATTGTGAAAATTCAGCAGAGAAAAACAATGACATCATGAGGTTTGCAGGCAAATGGATGGATCTAGAAAAAAATCCTGAGTGAGGTAACCCAGACTCAGAAAGACAAACATGGTATATACTCACTCATAGGAGGATACTAGATGTAAAACAAAGATGACTAGACTGCTACTCACAACTCCAGAGAGGCTACCTAGAAAACAGGACCCCAAGAAAGACACAGGGGTCACCCAATGACAGAGAAATGGATGAGATCTACATGAACAACATGGATGTGAGTGGGGGTAATGAAGGGCAAGGGTCAAGGGAAAGAGAGCTTAGGGGAGCGGGAGATCCCAGCTGGATCAACAACAGAGAGGGAGAACAAGGAATGAGAGACCATGATAAATGAAGACCACATGAGAACTTCACTGTTTATACTATGTTTAAATGCCATTCATATAAACACACACAACCACCAATATTTATGTTAAACTATCATAAAGCCACACATAGTGCTACATGCCTGGAATCCCAGTATGAACAGGAGGTTGAAGGTCACAATGAGCTATATAGTAAGTTCAAGGCTGGACTACATAAGACTGTGTGGTTGATATATTGTTCACCCCAATAAACTTATCTGGGGGTCAGCGAACAGAACAGCCACTATATTAAACATAGGCTTAGGCAGTGGTAGCACAGCCTTTAATCCTAGCATTCAGGAGGCAGAGATCCATCTGGATCTCTGTGAGTTCAAAGCCACACTGGAAACATCCAGGTATGGTGAAACATGCCTTTAATCCCAGGAAGTGATGGTAGAAAGCAGAAAGGTATATAAGGCGTGAAAACAAGGAACTAGATAGAGCCTTTAGGCTTTTTTTTTTTTTTTTTTTGGTTTTTTCGAGACAGGGTTTCTCTGTGTAGCTTTGCGCCTTTCCTGGAACTTGCTTTGGAGATCAGGCTGGCCTCGAACTCACAGAGATCCGCCTGCCTCTGCCTCCCAAGTGCTGGGATTAAAGGTGTGCGCCACCACCGCCCGGCAGAGCCTTTAGGCTTTTGAGCAGCAGTTCAGCTGAGATCCATTTGGATAAAGACACAGAGGCTTCCAGTCTGAGGAAACAAGACCGGCTGAGGAATTGGCAAAGTAAAGTTAGCTGTGGCTTGTTCTGCTTTTCTGATCATTCAGCATTCACCCCAAGACCTGACTCCGGGCTTGTTTTTATTAGTAAGACCTTTTAAGATTCCTGCTACAAGACTGTTTCAAAAACAAAAGAATCACAATTATCTTCAGGAAAAAAGTTTTTTTTAAAAAAATGGTTAGTATTAAATTTTTAAATAGTTAACCCAAATTGAAAAAAAATTAAACCTAATTCTTTTCATTCTGTTCCCTTTTCATGTTTAAAAAAAAAGTTGAAGAATTGTGATTCTTTTCAATCTTTGAACTACTTTTAATCAAGAATTTCTATTTAAAATGTATGTTTGTAGCAAAAATACTTTAGGCTCAATGCCTTTGTTGTTGCTTTGGTTTTTTATAGACAGGTCTTGTATCTAGGCCAGGCTAGCCTGGAGCTCAACATCTGCTACTACCTCAGCCTTCTAAGTACTAGAGTTACAGTCATGTACTACCATACCTGGTCCCCAAACAATGTCTTCTGAAAACTAGTTACATGATAGGGTTTTTCATTTTATTTTATTGTGTGCTTTGCCACAGCCCATGTGTATGGATCAGAGGACAACATTCAGGAATTGGTCCTCTCCTTCAACCAGGGGTTCCAGAGACAATAGTCTACTTACTTCTAAACTAGCCAACAGCAGCCCGCCGATAGTCCGCCACACTTCATGTCACCACTCTTTCTCCCTTTGTGAAGCAGCTCATCACCTTGAGGCCTTTACTACTCCTTCATTATCACTAGCCCTCTACCCAGCTCTTATCCATTCTCGGGCTCATCACCAGCTCCTATTTGCTCCCTCCTCATTTATCAGACCTTCACTTAGAGCCTCTTTTCAAGCTACAGCACTTCTCGCACTAGGACCTTTTCTCCAAGTGCCCCCTTTCTCTTGCAAACCAGTTACTATAAGCAAACACCATTCCTCTGTAATCATCCTTCTATCCACTCAGTAGGTATGATATTCATCAAGGCCAAAAAGACTAAGCTACAAAAAGCTAAAAGAAATCCACACACATAGTAAAGTCCTATACATCATAGAGGAAGACAAGGACTAGCAGAGAAGAACAATACAGTGAGCAGAGCAGCACTGTTTTCACAAATCTGTTAATATCTAGCTTAAGAGAAAAACAACTAGGTTTTCATTTCATCTGCATTAATTTACAATCAACTGCTTAATTTAAATTCAAGTATAGGAAGAACATTAAAATCCAGCCCCACACAGAAATATAGCAGTAAAGAAATATCATTTTAGATAAATATGAATATTCTTTGATATTCCAAAATTTAAGTAGTGGTGATTCCTTAAAGATCTGTGATAAACTGGGGTTGGAAGAGTTGGTTCAACAGTTAAAAAGAATGTAGCACTCTTCCAAAGGGTCTGAGTTTAGTCACCAGCATCCACATCAGTCGGTGCACAAGTACTTCTAACTCCAGTTCCAGGGGATCCAATGACCTCTTGCCTCCTTGGACAGATATACACACTCCTACCTGTAAATGCCAGCTCCAAGATAACACACACACACACACACACACACACACACACACACACACACACAGCTAAAAATTAAAAAAAGAAATGAATCTTGAGCTCAGCAGTGAGTGCATACCTTTAATCCCAGCACTCAGGAGGCAGAGACAGACGGATCTCTGAGTTCAAGGCCAGCCTGGTCTAGAGAGTGAGTTCAGGACAGACAGGGCTACACAGAGAAACCCTCTCCCAAAAAAACAAACAAACAAGTAATAAGTAAATAATCTTTTGAAAATGGTTTGTGCAAGTTAAAATCTAATTGGTTCTTTATATTCCGTCTCAATAACATTCATTGTTCTGAGTCTTAGGCAGCGTCACAGACTTTGGCTCTTTCACTTGCTTTGTACTGAGGATACAGCATCTCTATCCAACAGCTTTGAAGGAAACCCTTCTTCCTATGATTTGGGTGTCATCCCAAAGGCCCTTGTGGTAACGGTTGGTTCCCGCCATAGCACTATGAGTAGGTAGTGAGCCCTTGAGAAGTAGTATCTAACAGAGAAGCTTTGGTCACTTTGGGTTATGCCCTTGAAGAGGGCATGAAACCCTGGTCTCTTTTATTATCCTTTGTTTTTTGGCTGCCAAGAACTGAGCAACTTCTACCGTACACATTCACTATGATATACACTACCTTGCCACAAGCAAAGGGACTAACTAAAACCCCCAAAAGTGAACTAAAAGTGTCCTCTTTTCAAGATAACTAACTCAAGTATCTTATTACTATAACATGAAGCTGTCTAACCCATCCCCATCTCTAAGTATCCACAACCTGTAGGTGAATATCCAGGGTAGGATGACATCTTAGCAGCAAAAGCACTTGCTGTACAGACCTGAAGAGTTAAGTCTGGACCCCCAGAATCTAGGTTAAATGCCCAGTGGGCTCAGCAACTGAATGGCACTATTAGGAGGCGTGGCCTTATTAGATAGGTGTGGTCTTGTTGGAGGAAGTATGTCACTGTGGAGGCGGGCTTTGAGGTCCTTATATGCTCAAGCCACACTCAGTGAGACAGACCACTTCCTGCTGCCTGAATAAGATGTACAACTCTCAGCTACCTCTCCAGCACCATGTCTGCCTGCACACCACCATAACCTACCATAATGATAATGGACTGAACCTCTGAACTGTAAGTCACCAAATTAAATGTTTTCCTTTGTAAGAGTTGACACGACGTGGTTGTGATGTCTCTTCACAGCAACAGAAACTCTAACTAAGACAGCAACCCACCTGTAATCCCAGCCTTGGAAGGTGTTGTATAAATTTCCTCAGATTAAAATATTCCATCCTGCAGGATGCTCCTTAAGCAGGAAGGTAAACATCTCAAAACAGCTTCAGGAAGTCCCTGAAACTGACCAGATTCATTAGGCCACTCCCTGAAAGAGTTAGCAATAAAAGCTAAGCTACAAAGACTCTCAGATCAGACTCACTGTCTGGAAGAAAATTAGCTGAGCTGCCTGGAAAAGGTTTAGACCAATTGAGGTACTTGGAAAGGACACTCTCCAACCTGTTGAGATGCCTGTAGGCTGTGCATTGTGCTCCAGATTCCCAGCTTTTGTGAGCTGTCACTCATGCTGGGTGGGCTTTGGTGATAGTGCTGTCTTTTAGATCCCTCACCCATATTCCTAAGTAACCCAATAAACTCCTCAGTTCACCAACTTGGACTTTGATGGTATCCCTACTTTGGTCTGTAATAAGTTCCCCATCTGATGTGAGTTACGTATGTTTTGCGCCTCCCAGGAAAAGTTTTGTCACACAATACAATGCAAAAATGGGATCCCCAGAGCAAGCTGGCAACCCACATCAGAGAGCTCTGGGTTTGATTCAGAAACCTTCCCCAATGAATAAGGTAGAAGAACAATCGAGGACGATCCCAAGCTCTGGCCTTTACATGCATGCACATGCACACATGGGCACATTTTTCAATGTACTTTATAATTTACACTATCTCTACATTACTTACTACACCTAATATAATATAAATGCTTTCTAAATGACTGTTCTGTTGTTTAGGGAATGCTGACAAGAAAAAAGTCTATGTTCAATACAGATGGAATTTTTGCACTGCTAGAGGTAAAACCTAGTGCCTCACACATGCTAGGCAAGTGCTCTACTTACGAAGTAAGTATTGACACCTAATGGGTAACTTTTTAATCCTTTAAAAAAACAAAAAAAACCCCAAAAAACTAGTGCCCCTTCTTGCCTGGTATAGTGGCACACATCTTTAATCTCAGAATTCAGGAGACAGGGGCAAGCAGATCTATGTAAGTTTAAGAGTATAAGAAGCTCCAGACTAGCCAAAGACACACAGAGAAACCCTGTCTCAAATAAGTAAATAAATAAAAATTTAAAAAATTATTTCTCTTTCCCTATTCTAGTTTTTCCACTAAACTTAAAAATAGGTCTTTTATCCTCCTGTTTCAAACCAGTTCTCTGTACTAGTGTTCTCATATACATTTCACCACCTGTTTGTCCTACCACAGTTAAGATTCACCTATTTTTTAATACCTAAAAATATTTGCCTCATAAAAGGAAGTAGGTACTTATTAAACTATTACTATTACTGTTCTTTAAAACTGATTAAGCCGGGCGGTGGTGGCGCACGCCTTTAATCCCAGCACTATGGAGGCAGAGCCAGGCGGATCTCTGTGAGTTCGAGGCCAGCCTGGGCTACCAAGTGAGTTCCAGAAGAGGCGCAAAGCTACACAGAGAAACCCTGTCTCGAAAAACCAAAAAAAAAAAAAAAAAAAAAAACTGATTAAATACCCCATAATTTAGCATATTTTGAATTCACCCAGACTGCTAATTTTTTTTGGGGGGGGGGGGTCATGGAATAAGAACTATTTTTCTCTTCTGTCCAAAACAAGAACAACACTTGGAGAAATTAAAATGAGAGAAGGCAAAGCACACAAAACAATAAAGAGCTGTAAGTCAAGTGTATATTGAGCTATCCGTCCTATGTATATCCAGAAGACGACACAGCATAAAATTAAGAGTTCTTTTTAATATAATGCCATTGGTTTCCACAAGATGCAGTGATTCCAAAGGGAGGATGTGTGTGGTGGGGCAGACATGGTAGCGCGCATCTTGAATCCTAGAATTTAGGATGGAGAGCAGGCAGTCTCTGAGTTCCAGGCCAGCTAAGGCTACAGTGACACCCTCCCTTACAAAAAAGACAGCCTTTCTTTTTGGTAAGCTTCCTCCTCCTCATTATTATTCCCTGTTAAGGAATGCAGCTTACCTGGGGGAAAATATAGACATGTAAGAAAAGAACTGATTCTATAAATGATGAGACAATCTTTGAGTAAGCCCTCAGATCTCCAGTTCATTTTATTAAAATCCTGGACAATAACAAAGTCAAATAAAGTTAACTTACCACCAAACAAAGGTTCTGGCTCCACCAATATTTCTTGCTTTTGAGGAATTGGGGCACGAACTTCTTCTCTGTTAGAAAAAAGTACGAAAATATCAAAATGAAAACTTTTTGTGACACCTATTTTCCTTCTAAATTGTGAATGTATTCAAATTAACAAGTGAAACAAACGCATGCTATTTTAGAAACTATAGTAATCAGAATAAAGAAGTTGTAAATGATTTCTACAGAGATTAACTAGAATAAAATATCTAGCACAGAAAGCAAAAACAGTTTACAAAGAAAGAACAGACAGAAAAGAAGATCTCTTTCCATCTCAGGTCCCTTACACATTAATTTTTAATTATGGGGGATAAGGGAGAGATATGCATAGCTGAAACTTCATTTTCCCCTGAAGCTGCAATTACAGGTGGCTGTGAGCGCCCAACAGCTGGAAACGGAACTTAAGTCCTCTCCAAAAGCAGTATGTGCTCATAACCACTGAGCCATCTGTGCGTCTCAACCTAACTTCAATCAATCTCTCTCTCTCTCTCTCTGGAGACAAAGTCTCACTCACTATGTAGCTCTGTTTATCCTGGAACTCACAGAGATCCACCTTCCTCTGCCTCCCAGGTGCTGGGATTAAAGCTTGTTCTACACTACATCTAGGCTACAGTTATTGTTTTGGCCTTTCACACCCCACTGCCAACTAAAAGCTGAACCCAGGGCCTTGTACTTGTGAGGCAATTTGTCTACCACTGAGCTAAATCCCCAACCCCCAACCCTCCCTGAATTCTTTTTTTTCTTTTAAGATTTTATTTTTAGTTTAATTATGTGTGTGGGATTATGTGTATGTGACTGTAGGCCCTTGGAAGCCATAGGTAACATATCCCTCTGGAGCTAGAGTTACAGGCTGTGTGGAGCTGTCTCTCCAGCACCCAGCCTCCCTGAATTCTTAAAGATAAGGAATTTATCCAAAAAAAAAAAAAAAAGATTGGAAAAATATAGGCTTACTAGAATCAATATAATTACTGCTCTATCACATAATAATTAAAAGACAAAGATATATTAAAGTAAACTTTAACAATAGGTAATAAATTTTATGCTATCATAGGTATAATCTTAAAAGTATTTACTCAACAGATCCTACTATACATAAAAGGAATATTGTATATAAAAAATAAACATATAATAATGTATAAAAATATATAATAAAATATAAACTCTTACTTTTCTTGAGATTCTTTTTCTTTCTGTTTTTTTCTTTCTTTCTTTTTTTTTTTTTTTGAGACAAGGTTTCACTATATAACAGCCTTGGCTGTCCTGGAACTCACTCTGTAGACCAGGCTGGCCTTGAACTTAGAGATCTGCCTGCCTCTGCCTCCTGAATGCTGGGATTAAAGGCATGTGCAGCAACCATCACCCATTGAGATTTTATTTTCTAATGTGTACGAATGTTTGCCTCAATATATGTCTTTACACCATGTGCATGCATGTCCTCAGATGCCCTGGGACTGGAGTTCAAACCGTTGGGAGCTGCCATGTGGGTGCTAGGAACTTAGTTCTCTAGAAAAGCAGCCAGTGCTCCGACCATTGCACTATCTCTGCAGCCCCAGTGATTACACATCCTTTAAAAGATTATTCTGGTGGTAGGCAGAGGGCTCAGTGGAGAAAGATGCCTGCCCTCATGTCTAATGACCTGAATTTGATTCGCATGCACAAGATAGAAGGAGAAAACGGAATTTGGGGTCCTATATTTGATCCCCAGCACTGGAAATAAATTAAAAATAAAAACAAAAAACATTCTTGTCAAAGTTTACTTTCATACACTCAATATAATTACTCACTAATAACTCAGTAAAAATATTTATTTTTATAAGCTTTATTTTTTCTAGGAAGGTGAAACCTAAATCATTTTTGATAAATGGTTTATACCAAGGCTGATAATTCAGTGGTTAAGAGAGTTAGCTGTTCCCCCAGGTTTGATTTCCAGCACTGATATGGTGGCTCATAACAATCTGTAACGCCAATCTTAAAAATACAAACAAATGGGATCTGGGCATGGTGTCAAATGCCTTTAGTCTCAGTACTTGGAGGCAGAGACAAGTGAATCTCTGCAAGTTCAAGGCCAGCTTGGTCTACATAGTGAGTTTCAGAACAGTGAAGGATACGCAGAGACCCTGTCTCAAAAAAACAAAAAATTAAAAAATAAGTGGCATTTTACCTTTAAAATCAGTTTATTTAAAGTTATAACCAAATAATAAAAGTGCTTAATATTTTTTGGCTTAATTGTCATAGAGAACAGCAGTAACTTATAAGACTTCTAAGATGACTCAGCAGGTAAAGGCACTTGCCACCAAGGCCTGACCACCTCACTGGATTCCCCAGAACCAATACTCCGAAGAGGGAACTGACGGCCTCAAGTTGTCCTCCGACCGTCCCAGAAGTGATATGGCCACCCAGACACCGGGGGTGGGGGTGGGGGGTGGGGGTGGGGGTGGGGGGTGGGGGGGGTATAAACATATAAAGATCAGTTTAAATTAGGCCTAATGATTTCTAGCATGTGTTCTCATGTCCTGCAAAACCCCGTGCCCACCACACATTTTTTCTGAGCCCATTTCTGAGCCAGGGTCTAACTAGGCTGGCTTCAAACTTCAATCCTCATAACTGAGCTGGGGATGCACTGCCCGTGTTAATGTAAGCCTTTAATCCCAGCACTAAGGAGGCCAGCCTGATCTACATAAGATCAAAAAAAAAAAAAAATACAGCAAAGGATGCTGGGATTACAAACGTGTCATCAAATCTAATGGGGCCCTATTTTTTCATTATCTAACACTTGGAATTTCGCTATCTAACACTTGGAATTCCAAGACATACTTTATATATTTTTAAAAAACTACGAATATTCATCTGCCGATGAACACTAACATTCTATAACTAAAGAACCACCAGTTAGACAAATCTATAATAAGACAAATGATTGAAGAATAATTCAAGACTATGTCAAGAATTCTTTCCTACTTTTTGTTTACAAGTCTTACTACATAACCCAGGCTGGCCTCAAGCTCAAGATTCTCCTGTCTCAACCTTCCAAGTGCTGGGATTAACTTGGTGGTTCAGTGGTAGAAGTCTCACCTGCCATGTGCTGGGGTTATAGAAATGTGCCACCACACCCAGCTGCTCTTTCCTACTGGACATAGGTCACTGCTCATACGCAGATTTCAATAACCTGAAGGAACAGACAATGTATCTGTAGAAGGAAGTTTAGTAAATACTTCAATCAAAAAGAAACAAGCCAGTTGGTTTTGGTGACCCATGCCTATAGTGCTAATTACTTCAAAGGCTGAAGCAGGCAGTCACTTGAGCCCAAGCCAGGGGAAACAAAGAAAGACTCCATTTCAGGGAGAGTAAGCAGGGGAAGGTAAAGAAGGGTCCCTGAAGTACCTTTAAAAGATTTAGCAAAAAAAAAAAAAAAAAAAAAAATTTGTTACAATAGAGTATCATGTAACCCAAGCTGGCCTTGAACTTGTTATGCAGCCAAAGCTGCCCTAGACTTTTGATATTTCTGTCCCCACCTCCCAAGTGTTAGGATTACAGGTGTGCACTATCATGCCAAGCTTTAAAAAATATCTTTTATCCAAATAAATCTTTTCTTAATTGGTATATACTGCACTTCATAGGGTATGTGTAAAATTGCCTCAATATAAGACAATTTACTCACTAAACTGTAATAAATTAATTAAATTAATAGTTGAATAAATTAATAGTCTTGGGGATGGAGAGATGGCTCAGTGGCTAAGGGGGCTTGCTGCTCACTCAATCATGAGTTAAGGTCCCATCATTCACAAAAATTTGTAACTAGCTCCAAGGGATCCAACACTCCCTCCTGGCCTCCATGGGCACTCACACACACACAGGTATGAGCACAAACATACACAATCTTTAAAAAAAAATTTTAATGTCCCTATAAGGTAAGACTTAATTACTGTACATCTGAAGATA
The DNA here is from genome assembly GCF_007827085.1 of Peromyscus californicus insignis. NCBI lineage: Eukaryota > Metazoa > Chordata > Mammalia > Rodentia > Cricetidae > Peromyscus > Peromyscus californicus. Next base: position 14,888,855 of record NW_026294458.1, on the reverse strand, counting down.
CTTGGCAGTGTTAACTACAATGAGTGGAAAGACAAAGGAGAAGGTGAATTGGAAGGGAAATTCTAGTTAAGGAATTAGGAGATACTATTAAATGTTCATCTGTTAGCATATAAACAATCTAACCAAATCATGATGTAACTAAGTAGGAAAAGATACTCATTTATGAGAAATATTTGCTACTTAAAAGGCTCAGTAAAAAGAATCTCTGGGGCTTAGGTGTTTGAGACTAGCTTAGACAAAGCAATGAAATCCTATCTCAAAAAGGTAAAAATAAATGCTACAGTGCTAGGATTTAACTCAATGGCAGAGTACTTGCCCAGGAATGGTGAGGCCCTGGGTTTCATTCATCTTACACACACACACACACACACACACACACACACACACACACACACACACACACACACACACACAATGCTGTCAGAGTCATTAAACAAACAAAAAAAAAAGCCAAACTGGTGGCACATCCCTTTAATCCCAGCACCCGGAGGCAGAGGCAGGCAGATCTCTGAGTTTGAGGCCGTCCTGATCTACATAGCGAGTTCCAGGATAGCCAGCAATATACACTAAGACCCTGTCTCAAAACAAAAACTAATATTTCAGGCATAATCAAAAATAAATAAATAAACAAACAAATAAATAGAAACATTTACATGTATATGTGCTCCCCCATATCAACCGCAAATATCTACTATTAAAGTTTTTATCAACTAAATCACTTTTCAATATTATTTATTTATTTATTTATTTATTATTTATTATTTATTTATTTATTTATTTATTTATTTATTTATTTATCTATCTATCTAACTATCAGTCTGTCTATTTATTTATTGGAACAGGCTAGCCTGGAATGTGCTATGTAGACAAGAATGGCCCAGGAACTCACAGAGACCCACTTATCTGCCTCCAGAGTGCTGGGATTACAGGTGCATAACGTATGTGACTCAGCACTGACTCCCATTAAAGCTTTAAGCCATGTGGGGACGGGATCACACTTGAGACAAGTGATCAACAGAAAACAAACAACAAACAAGTAGAAACTTTGTAAGCTACTAATAGGATTTCTGAAGTTCATAACTCATGTAGAAACAATATTCCATTAATCTGAAACTAACTCAACAAAGGAGCAATTATTCTTGCAAGTGACCTGGTTCTTAAATTATGTTTGATTTAATAAAAATAAAACCCTGTCCCTTTGCCTGTTGTACTTAAGGACTTTTTTTTTTTTTTTTTTTAGGTTTTTCGAGACAGGGTTTCTCTGTGCAGCTTTGCGCCTTTCCTGGATCTCGCTCTGTAGACCAGGCTGGCCTCGAACTCACAAAGATCCGCCTGCCTCTGCCTCCCAAGTGCTGGGATTAAAGGCGTGCGCCACCACCGCCCGGCTACTTAAGGACTTTTAAATTAAGCGTTTTTTTGTTGGTTTTGTTTTTCAACTGAGTGCAGAGGCATGTGCCTATAGTAGTCCCAACAAGGTTCAGGTCTAATACTTTCCAAAGCCTGATGAAATTTTGCTCAAGAGTTAGGTATTTATCGCAAACTCTCATTAATCAAATATAAAGGACTAGAAAATCAAATATATACAGTTCTATATACAGTGGGGATGTCTTTAGTGATTAGGTAGGTAACGAACAAATAAAAGACTAGAATTTTTTTTAATGATATATTTTATGTGCATTGATGTTTGCCTACATGTATGTCTGTGTGAGAGTGTCAGATCCCCTGGAACTGGAGTTACAGACAGCTGTGAGCTGCTATGTGGGTGCTGGGAACTCAACCCAGGTCCTCTGGAAGAGTAGCCAGTGCTCTTAACCACTAAGCCATCTCTCCAGCCCCTAACTAGAATTTTGTTTATATATTTATTACTTTATTTATTTTTTAGTGCTACATCTTAAACTCAGCTCCCATGCATGTTAATCACACATTCTACCACTAAACTATACATTCAACCTTAGTTTTCAAAAATATTTCAAGATAACTCATTTTCCTACGAAAATCTACGTTTGGAAATATGAATTTCATTAAACTGTATCTGTTTTTTAACTGCTGTGTAGCTTAGGAAAAAATGGCCATACTCTAGTTTCCTCAGAGGCAAAATAATAGTACCAATCTATAAAGTTCTTAAAAAGAACAAAACCAAAACCAAAATGGCTTCAAGCTTGCTATGTAGCTGAGGATGAGCCTGAATCCTCCTGTCTCCACCTAAGTGCCTGGATTCCAAGCATGTGTCACTAAGTCTGGTTTATTCAGTGTTAGGGCTTAAACTCAGAACTTCTGGAATGTTAGGCAAATACTCTACCAACTGAGCTTAAATCCTCAGCCAACAAAATCCTTTTTGTCATATAGCTGGTGGCTGTAAGGCACACAAACCCGTCTTAGGCCAGTTATAATCAAGCAGTTGCACCCTGTACTCTGTCACCTGCCTGCCCGCCTCTAACCCACACAGTTCTTGAGGACTGAAAAGAAGAGAAGATTAAATAGATAAGACGGCATGCTCTAGCGAATTTAAGGTATAGTAAATACAAACATTTCCACATAGTATTTTTCAGAGGCTTTCAACCTTAAATGTCTGTCAAAATTAGAAAACTGACCTAACTTTGATAAAAATGCAACTAGTTAATTTAGGCAAAGAGTAACTGCTACAATAAATAATAAATTCATACTCTGTGTGTGGTCTGACAGTAGAGACACTTGCAGAACTGGTACTGGGCTCCTCAGCAATTCCTCCACCATCCAAAAACATAGTGACCGCCATCTCCAGGTTGTTGTTACAAGCTTCAAGCATATGTTTTCCTACACTTTCACTTGCACCTGAAACAGCAAAGGAACAGAAAAGTAAGTTAAAAATGGTATCTTACATTCAAGCTCACGTTAAAACATAGAACTTCCAAACAGATTAACAGTCCTTCCCCCTTTAAAATGACTTCTACAAAAACGCATTTGTTTACTTCTGTCCTGCTGGCTGGCTGGTATAAATACACAGAGCTAGAAAACAACACAACAGCACCATAGCAGTACAGACTCTTTCACAATAATATGTATATGTAATATAATAACAATATGTATGTATAGATATAGATATATACATACATACATACATACATGGGCATTTCTTTTTCTTTTCCTTCTTTTGTTTTTTTGTTTGTTTGTTAAGTGTATGTGTGGGTTTTTTTTTTTTTTTAAGACAGGTCTTACACTGTAGCTTGGCCAAGTGTTCAACTCAGAAATCCTCCTGCCTCAGCCTCAAATACTAGGCTTACAAGAATCAGCCACTACCACGCCTGGCTATTTGCCATTTCTTTGCGTATATGTGTGTATATGCATGTATGTACATGTGAGTATGCCATGGCACATGCACAGAGGTCAAAGGACAACATCTGGTACTGTTCCTTGCTTCTACCTTGTCAGTCTCTTATCTGCCACCACATACGTTAGGCTAGCTATCTAACAAGCTTTCAGGAGATTCTCTAGCCTTTCATCTCAATATAGGAGCACTGGGATTACAGATGTGTGCTACAGTAACTGGCTGTAGGTTCTGGGGATTTGAATCCAAATCCTCATGCCTGCATAGCCTCAGCTCTATTTACAATTTCCTTTTTTTTTAAATTTTTTTTAAGAAGTATTTATTTATTATGTATACAGTGTTCTGCTTGCATGTATGTCTGCAGGCCAGAAGAGGGCACCAGATCTCATTACAGATGGCTGTGAGCCACCATGTGGGTGCTGGGAATTGAACTTAGGACCTCTGAAGGAGCAGTCAGTGCTCTTAACCTCTGAGCCATCTCTCCAGCCCCTATTTACAATTTCTTTATATGGCTAAATTAACCAGTGTGATAATACATACAAGCACACCTGAGAGGCACTCAGAGGCAGGCGGATCTCTGAGTTCAAGGCCAGCCTGGGACTATACTGTAAAACCCTGTCTCAAAAACAAAACAAAAAAAACAGGATAAATATATTATCTTTTAGTAATAATAAACTGAAAATGGGATAAAGAAAAATTAAAGACTACATTCTAGAAAGTTAGAAATATTTCCTGTTAGAAAGATTGCAATTCAATTAACATTTTTATGTATTCAAAAAGTTTTTGAGGAGGGGCTGGGCTAGGGCTCAAACTCAGAACACATTTTTAATATCAAACCAAGAGAAGTAAACGAGACATTTTTGTCTAAGATATAAATATCTGGTAAGAAATGTCAATCTTTGCTATTTAAAACTGGTCCAAACAATCATTTGTAAATAAAGCCAGCACAATCTGTTGAGTGAAATGTAAATTGGTAAGTCCTCTTAAAAACAATTTTACATGTACCAAGAAATTCTTTTTTACACAGTTGTACAGACTTATAGAATCAAATCAACATGAAATACTATATGCACAAACATGTCCAGAAATATGTTCAGAGTAGATTCAGTTAATGAAGCAAATTTTGAAACATAAAGCATCCTATAATGGTAAACGTGAATCATAGTGTGTATTTGATTTAAATATTATGTGGCCACTGAAAATCACCTTGAGCTTTCTATTTGGCATAAGTTTTCTTCATCTGAATTATATCCCTTGGAATCTCGTTCTGTTGGTAGCAAATGCACTAAGATTTTTGTCTTGAAATGTCTATTGTGAAAGCATTTTACTGAGTATGCCATTTCAAGGCTGACAGCTGTTTTGTCTCAGTACACAAGACAGAATTCCAATGTCCTCTGGCTTCTGTTGCTACAGCTGGGAAATCAGTTGTCAGCTTAAAGAAAATTATTTTTATAGCAGTCTGTTGGTTCTAGAGCTTTTAAGGTTTCTGTCACTGGCCTGCAGTTCCACCGTGACTTGTTAAGGTTAATCTTACTTATTCCTTGGGGTTCACTGGATTTCTTTTCTTTTTGTTTTTTCAAAACAGGATTTCTCTGTGTAACAGCCCTGGCTGTCCTGGAACTCCTTTTGAAGACCAGGCTGGCCTCGAAGTCGCAGAAACCCACCTGCCTCTGCCTCCTGAGTGCTGGGATTAAAGGCGTGCGCCACCACTGCCTGGCATCAATCTTTTTTAATGCTGCCTCTTTATATCTTCATGTTGCAGTGTTAGCAGTATCTTGTTTGTTTGTTCCTTCTGAGATAGGGTTTGGCTCTGCAGCCCAGGCTGGCCTCCTCCTGCCTCAGCCTCCCAGCCCTGGAATTACAGGCACATGGCAGCTCACCTGACTTGGTGATATCTTCACTGCTATCTTCTAGTTCACATATTTTCTAGTTCACATATTTTCTCTTTAGATATACCAACTGATTTAACATGATTTAATCCTTTATAAGTAGTTCTATTTTTGCTTTGTTCTTCATCTGACCATGTTTTAAGAAAGCCTTAATTCACATTCCTATTTCAACCTTTAATTTCAATAACCTCTATAATATAAAACATATACCACTACAATATAAACTTCCTGTAATATCTATGCATCACTATCTCTTATTTTTTCCTGGTTCTCACTCATTATCCAATGTTTTTGTGTTATTTTAAAATTTTTATCTTTTCATTGTATATATATTGTTGCAGGATTTTGTTCACATTGACACTCCAAGACTGCCAATAAATTTAACCTTGAATCGGGGGAGGAGTCAGCAACTAGCTGACCAGAATTAGCCATAAAGGTTTTAGAGGACCCAGGATACATATATAGAGACAGGAGTAGTAGGGAGGGATTTAGAAAGATTTGCAGGCCTTTTTGAATCAGGGAAGGAGAGAGGGTGGAGGTCACTGGCCACTTCTCTGATCAATCAGGTTTTTAGCCCAATATCTGACTCCTGAGTTTTATTTAATAATAGAACAATATAAGTAAACACTTCAATATATGTGTATGAGGTGGGTATATACACATGAATCCAGAGAGGGTATCAGATTCTCTCAAGCTGGTAGTTTTGAGTCAATGCATGTGCTTGGGTCCTCTGCAAGATCAGTTTGTGCTCTTAACTGCTGAGCCATCTCTCTAGCCCTGTAATTTTTATTCTTTTCATTATTTAGTTGTATTGTGTATCTGCATAAGTGTATGTACATGTTTGTGCAGTTGCACACATCCAAAAGCACAGAGGCCATTGTATGGTGTCTTCGAACCTCTTAAAGCTGGAATCCCAGGTATTTGCAGGGAGCCCAACTTGCTACATGATGGTGGGAGTAAAGCTCTGGTCTTCTGACTGTACAGCAAGAGCTTTATGGTATCCTTCTCCATACATAGGACTCCTTGCCAAGACTGATATCAAAATGTCAGCTTCCTTGAGCAGGAGTCCTTTTGGATTCTTTCAAACCTTGGGCTTTGTTTGCTGGGCTCCATTATGCTATGAAAAGAAGTTCAAACAAACAAACAAAAAACAATTTGGGCAGATTCCACAGGATGAAAGATTGCCAGGTGGTCACAAATGCCTTTAATCCCAGCACTGAGGATGCAGAGGCAGGTGGATCTCTGTGAGTTCAAGGCCAGCCTGGTCTACAGAGCAAGTTCCAAGACAGCCAGGACTGTTACAGAGAAAAAAGCTGTCTCAAAAAACAAAAACAACAAGAAGCTAGCTAACATCTGCATTCCCAATTTAATTTCATTTTTAACCTTTTGGCAGCATGATGGACTATAAAAGATTTTAAAATACACTTTTATTTTATGCGTATGAATATTTTGATTGCATACATGTATATGTACCATATGTGTGCCTTGGTAACAAAAAGGTCAGAAGAGGGCTTTGCTATCCTCTGAAACTAGAGTTAGACAGTAGGCAACCAACATATGAATACTGGGAACCAAACCCAGGTATTCTAAAAGTGCAGTTAAATGCTCTGAAATTGATATGCCGTGGATCCAGTCCCCAATACCACACATTTTATTCAGCAATTTTCTTTGAAGAGGAATCATTCATGATATTACATTAGACAAACTATGAAAAATGGAAGTACTAGCTCTATCCTAATATCTCTCATTCTCCTCCTCCTCCTCCTCCCCCTCCTCCTCCCCCCCCCCTCCTCCTCACTCCCACACACAGTTTTGAAACAGTCTCTTATTGTTGCCCTGGATAGCTTGAAACTCACTGTGTAGGCCTGAGATTAAAGGTGTGTGCCACGACACTTGGCTTTTATGTGTGTATCCATACTGTGTATGTGTGTGTGTGCGCACGCATACGTGCATGTATGTTTTAAAGACAGGGTCTCATACGTAGCCCTGGAGGGCCTGGAACCCATTATGTAAAACAGGCTAGCCGTGAACTCAAAGAGAGCCTCCTGCCTCTGCCTCCTAAGTGCTATCATTAAAGGTGTGTACTACTCCTGACATTTCTCTATAACTACTTCAGTTACTACTACCTCAAGTCCTTTACACTTTTTACTTAATTACTACAACAGGCCCCTAAAAGAGCATCATTCTGTTTTGCTGCTAGAGTATGCTCCAAAATACAAGGCTAATTATACCACCCACCCAGACTTCCTTAATGGCTTTCTCCTGACAGCTACAAGATAAATCCCAAAGCTTCAAAGTCAGTCTTTCATGATAAGGTCTCAGTTTGTTTATTTTACTTGCTTTGCCAATCTTCTCCATTCTATAAAATTTACTAAACTCAAAAACAAATTAAATACTTGGGATGCCATTATATCTACCTCTCCCATGTAGTTCAGGCATCCTGAGAATCATCAAAAGTGTTAATCTGTCTATTCTATCCACAGACTTATCACTAAGGAGTAAATGCTGGTTTATTTTCTTGCTCCAACACAATGAAAATAATTTTTTGTTTGTTTGTTTGTTTGTTTTAAAGACAGGCATTCCCAATTTAATTTCATTTTTAGCCTTTACGCCAGCACAATGATCAATATAAAAGATTTTTAAAATCCTACACCTTTTATTTTTATGTGTATGAACGTTTTGCTTGCATGCATGTCTGTACACCATGTGTTTGCCTTTGTATGTGTCTTATGGGAAAAGAGAAATGGAATTTCCACACATCCACATGTACACTTTATGTAGCACTGGCTGTCTGGAACTCTGGAACTCTGTACACCAGGCTAACCTTGAACTCAGAGATCTGCCTGCTGTTGCCTCCCCAGTGCTGGGATTAAAGGCGTGTGCCACCAAATCTACCCAGTAAAAATTTCGTGAAAGAATTGTGGCTTCACATTTGTACTTGCATGTTATCGATGAGCTCACTTAGAACTGTTTCATAGCAAGGAATGGAGAAAGGGCGCAGCCATCAAGCGCACTTGTTGCTCGTCCAGAAGACCTAAATCCCAAAGCTCATTAACAACCTGTTATTCCAGCTCCAGAGAATCGGACGCTCTCTCCTGGCTTCCAAGGGAACCCACACACATGTAGCAGACACTCACAGAGACACATACACATAAATAAAAATAAAATCTTTAAAAAAAGAGAGAGAGGCCAGGCGTGGTAGCCTTGGGAGGTAAAGGCAAGTGGATCTCTGTGAGTTCAAGGCCTACATAGAAAGTTCCAGGACAGCCAGGAAGACGTACAGAGACCCTGTTTCAAAAAATAAAAAACAGAACTATTTCACAGCACTTTAGCTGTTTACAACAAAGAAAAAGGAACCAGAACCACTAAAAACCTTTTCGATGTTTCTGAATTTTGTATTGTATGCATGTATTTGATTCAAATTTAATATAAAAGCAATTTACTTAAACTAAAATAATAAATAGCATGTGGAAAACTGGGTTAAATAAATCTGACAAAACTTTCCAATAAAGAGAATCACACAAATTTTTAAAAGGGTGTATCTCAAACAATATAAGAAGTAAAAATGGCAAAGATCATTATCCAATAAGCTGTCAGATGTCAAGGAATAGCTATAGCTCTTTCTCCTAGCTTATGAAGATAAACATCTAAGATAGAAATGAAAAAAGAGGGTCTGGAGAGATGGCTCGGCGGTTAAGAGCACTGACTGACTGCTCTTCTAGAGAGGACCCAGGTTCAATTCCCAGCACCCGCATAGCAGCTCACACTTGTCTGCAACTCTAAGATCTGACATTCTCACACAGACATACGTACAGGCAAAACATATATGCACATAAAAATAAGTAAGTTAGTGGGCGGTAGTGGCACACGCCTTTAATCCCGGCAAAGCCAGGCGGATCTCTGTGAGTTCAAGACCAGCCTGGTCTACGGAGCGAGATCCAGGACAGCCACCAAAACTACACAGAGAAATCAAAAAAGTAAATTAAAATAAATAAATGAAAAAGAAAGTGGATAAAATTATTTCATGAGGGTCGATGAGATGGCTCAGTGGATAAAGGCATCTGGGCCAAGCCTAATGGTCTGAGATTGATGCCTGAGACCCACATGGTAAAATGAGGGAACCAATTCCCTCAAGTCGTCCTATGATGCATGGATGTACAAACAAACAAACATACATACACACAATAAATAAGCTAAAAAGTAATTTCTGCCCGGTGGTGGTGGTGCATGTCTTTAATCCCAGTACTAGGGAGGCAGAGACAGGCGGATCTATGTGAATTCCAGGCCAGCCTGGCCAACAGTTCCAGGCCAGCCAAGGCTGCACAAACAAACCCTCTCCTGAAAAACTAAAAAGGAAAAAAAGGGTAATTTTTTATTGAAATTAATTTCAATTAATCTTTTGTGGGGGAGGAGAGAATTGGATGAATATAAAATTATCTTTCATGTGGCATGACATGAAATATGTGGGTCTTCAGTCTTATTTCCTAGCATACAATTTCAAAAATCCTTGGAATCCTCAAAATGGCACTCTTTTGTTTTTCCAGACTGGGTTTCTCTGTAGCTTTGGAGCCTGTCCTGGAACTCACTTTATAGACCAGGACTGTCTCTGCCTCTTGAGTACTGGGATTAAAGGTGTGGGCCCAAAAAGTATCTGAAAGCATGCAATTGGGGTTGACTGATGGCTGAAAGCCCATGTCGGCGTTCAGGATGGAAGCTGATCAACCGAAAGACCAAGGCAGATTAAGTAAGGGTATAAATATTAAAGGTTAATCAATCACACATGGAATGAAATCTCCATAAAAATGACAGACTTCAGAGAGCTCAAAAATCAAATGTGAGGTTGTTGGAGGGTGGCATGTCTACAAAGGGAGTTTAGAAGTTCCATGTCCTTCCAGAACTCATCCTATACATCTACCTGTATTCTTTGTAATATCCTTCGTAATAATCTGGAAAACAAGTGTTTCTCCAAGATCAAGAATTACTCAGGAAATCAATTAAGCCTAAGAAACAAGAGGCTGGTAAATCTGAGAAGCTTTCCAAGACTCTTCACCTCCCCCACCTATGAACACCATCAAGCAGCCAAGTCATACAGTCCCATCTTAAGGAGCATCACTCCTACTCAACTCTTTCCAAGTTGAATAAAGTCCTACTACAGACCTGTCATGCTCCTTTTTAAAAAACATTTAAATGAGTGAATGTAGATTTATTAATGAAAAGTGAGAAATAACATCTGAGAGAGGGGTTCCCGGGGAAAAACACATTGATATGCTTTTTTTTTTACATTGTATTTATTTATGCCTAGCTCTATTATTTTTTTTTTCACATTTTAAAACTTACATTGGGTGTATGAGGTGTGTGCATGTCACAAACTTGCAGGAGTCAGTTCTCTCCAAGTGAGTCACAGGGATTGAACTCAGATCATCAGGACAAGTGCCTTACCTACTGAGTCAACATCACACCAGTACCCTTGATACACTTTTTACATAGCAAAATAACATGTGATTCTCTTCCATTTCCTTTTTGAAAACAATCAGTCTCTCTTGAGCTACTGGAGCTAGAGTTTTCCTGCCTGGCCCACAGTCAGGACAAATCTCTATCACTCGCCAGTCTCACAGCCACTCAGACCTGACCAAGTAAACACAGAGACTTATATTGGTTACAAACTGTATGGCCGTGGCAGGCTTCTTGCTAACTGTTCTTACAGCTTAAATTAATCCATTTCCATTAATCTATACCTTGCCACATGGCTCGTGGCTTACCGGCATCTTCACATGCTGTTTGTCATCGTGGGGGCTGGCAGTGTCTCTCTGACTCAGCCTTCCACTTCCCAGCTTTATTCTCCTCCTTGTCCCGCCTACACTTCCTGCCTAGCCAATGGCCAATCAGTGATTTATTTATTGACCAATCAGCAACACATTTGACATACAGAACATCCCACAGCAAGCTACATACAAGATCTATAAGACAGACCTTAGCCGGGAGGCTAAAGCAGGATTAAGACTAACCTGCACTACAGAATGCAACTCCACTTCACAAAAGAAAAGGAAAAAAGAGAGCAGTTCAAGTGACATATGACCACTGCACACAAATCTTTACTGTCATCTCCCACCACCTCATCCTACCAGAACTCCGAAGACACTTCTGTTGTGAACTGTGAATTAAATAAGATAGTGTAAGCAAGCACGGTGACATACACCTGTAATCCCAACATCTGGGAGGCAGGACGAAGGATTACACATTTTGAGGCAAGCCTGAGCTAGACAGTGACACCCTGTCTCAAAAAATAAACAATAAAAAACAAAACGAGGAGGTTGTTAAGCCAATCCTCTAACAAATTGCCTATCCCGCACCCCCCAAAAAAAAATTTGGCCTGAAATCAGGATAAGATTTCCAAAAATTTTTCTTTCTTTCTTCTTCCTTTTTTTTTTTTGGGGGGGGGGGTGTTCAAGACAGGATTTCTCTGTATAACAGTCCTGGCTGTCCACCACCGCCTGGCAGAATTTCCAACAATTTCTAAAGTGGCACTATACAAACTTCTGCCATCATGATATACTTGGGCAGCACACTGATTACAAAATCAAAATACTGACCAAACTCTGAAAAGCACTGAAGATAGTTTACATCCTATAGTATCAAATATTCATCTAAGAGTTCTTTATTTAAAAAGTAAGCATATTATTATGCAAATTTGTTTTTGTATTTAATAATAGAAAAATTATACGTATACCAAAGAACTGCTTTAAAATAAATGTCTTGGCACAGCAAGATGGCTCAGTGTGTAAAAGTACTTGTCAAGCAAGCCGGAGAGAGAACCCTAGAACCCACAATGGAAGGATAAAACCAATTCTTGAAAATTATCACCTGTCCTCCTCAAGCACACTGCATGCACCACCAATTCCCCGCCAATACAGACACACAAAGACTAGGCAGGTGTTGCACACCTTTAATCTCAGCAGTGAGTTCGAGACCCGCCTGATCTACACAGTAAGCCTAGGGCCAGACAGGGTTACAAAGTCTCAATAATAATAAATAATAATTAGCCAGGCGGTGGTGGCGCGCGCCTTTAATCCCAGCACTCGGGAGGCAGAGCCAGGCGGATCTCTGTGAGTTCGAGGCCAGCCTGGGCTACCAAGTGAGTTCCAGGAAAGGCGCAAAGCTACACAGAGAAACCCTGTCTTGAAAAACAAAAACAAAACAAAAATAAATAAATAAATAAATGAATAAATGAATGAATAAATGAATAAATAATAATTAAGTTAAAATTCTTGGGCTGCAGACATAGGGGAAAGCATCCTAGCGGGCACTAAACCCTGAGTTTGATACCTGGCACCACATCAAACTGGGCATTGTAACTGTGATGGTTTGAATGAGAGTAGCCCCTACTGGCTCAGATATTTGAATGCTTGGTCTCCAGTTGGTAGAAATGTCTGGGAAAGATTAGGAGGTATGTCACTGGGGGTGAGCTTTGAGGTTTCAAAAGCCCATACCATACCCAGTAAGCTCTTAGCTTCTGCTCTAGCATCATGCCTGTCTGCCCCCATGCTCCCCACCCGGATAGTCATGGACTAAACTAAAGCTCAAGTCCCAATAAATGTTTTCTTTGTTTATTTATGGTAAATAAGTTGTTTTGGTCATGGTATCTCATTATAGCAATAGAAAAGTAACTAATAGAGTAACATAAACCTGTAATCCCAGCACTGGAAGGTTAGATCAGGAGGATCAGAAATTCAAGAACATGCTCTGCTATATATCAGATTCAAAGTCAGCATGGATTTATATAGACTTTTGTCTCAATAAATAAATTTGATTTATTAGCAATAAATGTTTTATGTATACTACTTTAGGTACCTATGTACCTAGGGTCAAACTAAAAGGAGTCACCAGGAGCTAGAAAGATAGCTCAGCAGTTAAGAACAATTGCAGAGGACTTGCATCCACATGGTAGCTCACAACCATCTGTGGAATTCCAGTTCCAGGGGATCAGATGTCTTCTTCTGATCAAAAGCACCAGGCACACATGCAGATCATATACACATAAATACATGCAAGCAAGCAAAACACTCACGCACATAAAATAAATCTAAGATAAATTTTTTAAAGGGGAGGGAGTTTAACCATTGTGAAAAATTTAAGCCCTGGTAACAAACTGAAAAAAAACTGATGTACCTGGGGATGGAGAGATATAAAAAAGTTAGAATCAGGGCTGGAGAGAAGACTCAGAGGGTAAGAGGCTACTCTTCCAAAGGACCTGGGTTCAATTTCTAGCGCCCACATGGTAGCCCACAACTGTCTGCAACTCCAGTTCTAGGGAATTCTACACTCTCACAGGCAAAACACCAGTACACATTTAAAAAAAAAGTTAGACACAAGCCAGGCAGGGGTTGTGTACGCTCTTAATCCCAGCACTCGGGAGGCAGAAGCAGGTAATCTCTGTGAGTTTGAAGCCAGCCTGGTCTACAAAGTGAGTTCCAAGACAGCCAGGGCTACACGGAGAAACCCTGTCTCAACAAAACAAAACAAACAAACAAGTGATCTATAAAAACTGCATGCCCAGCCTCTATACTCAATAATAATGAGAAAACATTCTGCACATTCCTTTCTGCACATAGGCAAAGGAATGTACACAACACAGATAAAGATCCTGGACACTCCTCAGATAAATTTGGTTCCAAATCCTAGTCATGTCGTCCACTGGTTGTATGATTAGGTAACTTACTCATGTCTCTAAGCTTTAGTTCTCTCAGTTATAAGATGGAAATACTAACATCATGGACTATGTGAATTAAGAAAATGCATTTGAGGGGCTGGAGATATAAGATGGCTTGCTGGTTAAGAGCACTTGTTGCTCCTGTAGAGGACCTGGGTTCAGTTCCCCACACCTACACTGTGCCTCACAACCAACCCTAACTCTAGTTCCAGGGGCTCTAGTGCTCTCTTCTGACCTCCACAGGTACCAGGCATGCATGCAGTGCAGAGTAATACATTCAGGCAAACACTAACACAAATAAAAGTAAAGTAAATCATCAAAAATTAAAGAAAAGAAAAAGGAAACGCACATAAGGGTATGGGGTATAGGTCAGTGGCAGAGTACTGGACTGGCATGTATGAAATCCTACGTTTGATCTCCGGCAAAGACAGGAAGGTTGAAGGTTTCTCCTGCCCTACCTCCCCAGCACTGACATTGTATTAAGAGTGTGACCTACTACAACTCCCTTTTCTATTTGAGTTTCTGGGGACAAATAAGTTCCTCTTCCTTGGGCAGAAAACACTTTACAGACTGGGCTGGCTCCCTAGCCCAGCACAGCTCTTAACCAACAAACAGCTAGTTGTTACTAAATGTAATGTCCAGGTTGTATGGCCCTAAAGCTATATGCAAATGACCAACGAATAACATACAGAGTATGCAATGTAAATACTTATATAAACCATTTAAGGAGAACCATTTTGTCACATAGTATACAGGCCAAGTAAGGTCTTAGTTTTCTTTCTCTTGTCTATCTGATACTATGAATATATACTTCCCTCATGTTATATACTCATTTAGATAATAACAGAAATGCTGGGCCTGGTGGCTACTTTAATCCCAGCACTCAGGAGGCAGAGGCAAGTGGATCTTTGTGAGTTCAAGGCCAGCCTGGTCTACATAGTGAAGTTCAGGACAGCCAAGACTACATATAGAAACTGTCTGGAAAAACAAAAACAAAAACAGAACTGTAAAAATAAGGCATGTTAAACCATTTTAAACTACTGAAATATTTGCAGTAGGTTGTTACCCAAAGGAAACCAATAACACAAGAGTTAAATCTTTTGTAATAGATTGAACAGTTCTGCACCACTAGAAATTCATCCGTCAAATTCCAATAGAAGTTTCCTCCCCAAATAAGTGGGAGGGAGTAAGGTTAACTGAAAGGGGATGGGGATGGATGGTGGGGAGCTACGTGATAAAGGATAGTGCAACACACTTAGTGAAGTCTTCAGTTTCAAGCCCTAATAATAATTGGTGGATCAGCTGTAAAAAAAAAAAATCACTCTTGTTATTTTTACAACAAAAATCATGCTTTCCAATGACACGAATATAATAAACTTGAGGATTTAAAACATCTATAAACTTGTTTACATTTATTTGAGATCCTAGTAGTATAAATAGCAGCAGAATAGCTTAATCTCACCCAGGAGTCTATATATAATCTAGGGTACAATTTACACCCTACAGCTTGTCACCAGTGTATCTTTTTCCCATTTATCCCCTTATCTTTTCCTCCTTCCCACAATAAGGTTGCTAGTAACAAAACAGGGCACTACTTAACCTAGCCTGGGGCACACAGTTTATGAGAAGTGATTTCCTTGATGCTTGCTGTCTCTGAGTTTACACCCTTTCTCCATCTATGAGGAAACAGCTCCAAACCTATAACACAGTCTAGTTCACATCTCCACCAGAGCTAGTAGAATCAAGGGTTATTCCGAATGTATAGTCCTTATGCCAATTGCTGTATTACTTTTAGTGTCAATACAAGGACTTAACTATCATTGAGGAACAAACAATATTGAAGAAGAAAACTGTGGGACAAGGTTGTTCACATCTATAATCTCCGCTCTCAGGAGGCAAAGGAAAGAAGATAGAAAATTTGAGGTGAGCCTGGGATATAACAGTGAAACTCTGTCTTAAAAAAAAAAAAATAGGCGTGGTGGTGCACGACTTTAATCCCAGCTCCCTGCACTTAGGAGGCAGAGGCAGATGGATCTCTGTGAGTTCGAGGTCAGCCTAGTCTACAAAGTGAGTTCCAGGACAGCCAGGGCTAAACAGAGAAACCACCATCAGCAGCCTAGAGGGGTTACTTTTTGGTTCCAAGTTCACCCCAGCAAAAGTTTTAAAAAAAAGGTAAGTCAGACTATCTACCAATGAAAATGAAAGAAGTGGGTGATGGCTGTGAGAAACTGAAACCTTAACAATTCAAACCTTAACCTCAAAAGTCTTCAATCCCGGAGTATTTCAACTTCAGTACAAAGCTTTTGTTCATTGCTTTGTTTTAAGACAAGGTCTCATTATGTAGTCCAGACTAGCTTTTAACTCAGACTCCTGAGTTCTGGATTATAGATGACATCACAATACTGGCTAAAAAATTTTTTTTAAATGCATACACCAGCTCTTTCCACCATTTTGGCACCTGTGGAGATCTGCTGGGAAGAGAATATCTAAAAGGAAAAGTATGTCTAGAAGGCTGTGGTTCAAGGCCATTTTTGCTGGCTATAAATGAAGTCTTGGGAACCAAACAGAGCACACAGCTCTTCTTAAAATTGAAGGTGTTTATGCCCGAGATAAAACTGAATTCTACGTGGGCAAGAGATGTGCTTATGTGTATAAAGAAAAGAAAAAAAACAAACAATACAGTGCATTCTGGAGGCAAACCAAACAGAAGCAGAGTAATTTGGGAAAGGTAACTCAGGCCCATGAAACAGTAGCATGGCTCTCACCAAATTCCGAAGCAACCTTCTTGCAAAGACCAATGGACAAATAATCTGTGTGATGCTGTACCCCTCTCAGATTTAAACTAATAAAAAATAAACAAGTGAATTTGTGCTTTTGTTAAAAAAAAAAAATGTATGCACCAAAATCGCACTTAGTAAGTTTAGGGAAAGGAAACAAATCAGGTTAGAAAAAGCCAATCTTTCACTGCACTGAGGAGCACAACTCCAGTGACTAGAAAGTAACACCATGGAAACTTAAAGAATAAAGGAATAAAGAGCTCAAGCTCTGTTCCCTGTTCTGCAGTTACCTTGACCAGAGATACCCAATGTACAAACAATGGCTGAAAGAGCCTTTGCTGTCTGACAAAGCAATGTTTTTTCTTTTTTTTGGAATGTATTTATTTATTATGTATAAAGCATGTATGACTGCAGGCCAGAAGAGGGCACCAGATCTCAATACAGATGGTTGTGAGCCACCATGTTGTTGCTGGGAATTGAACTCAGGACCTCTAGAAGAGTAGTCAGTGCTCTTAACCTGAGTCATCTCTCCAGCCCGCATTGTCTTTTCAAACTAACAAAAGTTGGGGCATGAGAGGTTTATGAATGGTAAATTATTATATGTAAAAATGTCAGTAACAACTGTCACTAAGGAGATGCAAATTAAACCCACAACTGTATTACACTTAATACACACGTATAGAAAAGGCTTTAAAGAAAGTTTAAAATAACAAGGGCTCACAGAATGCAGAGAACTGGAACTCTCCTGAACTGCTCAGGGGAATGCAAAATAGCACGGTAGCTTTTGGGAAACCATTTGGCAGCATCTTACATTTATTCATGTATTAAATGAGCCAGTAAGTAAACCTGTAGGAATCAGTGTAAGGTGTGATGGTTAATCTTCATTGCTAATTTGACTAGATTAGATTACCCAGGAGACATACTTTTAGGTATCTTTGATGGCATTTCCAGAGAAGTTTAACTAAGCAGGAAGACATACCCTAACTGTAGGTAGTACCACGCCAGGGCTGAGTTCCTGGACTAAATTATTAAAAAAGCGAAGAGTCCTGAGGATCCAGCTCTGACTTACACTCATCCCAATAGGCTGTACCCTCAAGTTATGAGCCAGCACAGACCCTTCCTCCCTTAAGCTGCTTTGGTCAGGTATTCCAACACAGCAAGGAGGAAAGGAAAAAGACAAAGGAAAATGTGTATTCATATGCTTTATTTGTAATTTTTCTAACTGGAAACAAGTGTGCCTCCCTCTTTTAACTCTTCTCAAATACTAGAATTTCAGCCACCACAGTCCTGTGCCACCATATGCAGCATACATGTCCTTCTCTTAGTAAATAGATAAACAAAAGCGTGGAATCATAAAATGATATACTATTTACCAGTAATAGAAATGAACCACTGAGACGGGTAGTGGTGGCTCACACCTTTAATCCCAGCACTTGGGAGGCAGAGGCAGGCAGATCTCTGAGTTTGAGGCCAGCCTGGTCTAGAGTTCAGGCCAGCCAGGATACACAGAGAAACCTTGTCCAAAAAAAAAAAAGGAAGGAAGGAAGGAACAAAGGAATGAACCACTGATACTCCAAAATATGATTTTCAAATGTAATATGCTAAGAAGCCATACTCTTTTTTTTTTGGTTTTTTCGAGACAGGGTTTCTCTGTGTAGCTTTGCGCCTTTTCCTGGAACTCACTTGGTAGCCCAGGCTGGCCTCGAACTCACAGAGATCCGCCTGGCTCTGCCTCCCGAGTGCTGGGACTAAAGGCGTGCGCCACCACTACAATAACATAATTCCATTTGTGACATTCTGAAAACAAGAGTGAAATAAATTAGGCTCCAAGTACAGAAGCAACTACAAGGGAGGGAGCAAAAGGAACTATTCTGCAATTTTCTTTCTCCTTAAGAATCTCACTTTATTGTGTAGGCTGGTTTTGAACTCTTGGCCTTAACCAATCTTCCTACCTAGGCTTCAGAGCAGTTGGGACACTACTAGTAGGTGGGTACATAACACCATGGCTGGTTTGCTCTGCATTTTGATAGGTCATAATTATAGAATTTATGCATTTACCAAAACTTACAGAATAGGCCAGCAAGATGGCTCACTGGGTAAAAGCACTTGTCATCTGAGTTTGATCTTTAGAACCAACATGGTGGAAGGAAACCTGACTTCCTCTGGCCTCTGGCCTCCACATGCTTGAATGTATGTACACACATACCTCCTCTCCTCTCCTCCCTCCCTCTCCCACCCCTCTCAAACAAACTTACAGAACTAGCTGGGCATGGTAGCACAGACTTAGACTCTAGCTATTCAGGAGGCTAAGGCAGGAAGATTAAGTTTGAAGCCAGCCTCAACTACATAGAAAGTTCAAGGCCAGCCTGGGCAAAACAGTAAAACCCTGTCTCAAAACTGATCTAGGTGCCGGGCAGTGGTGGCACATGCCTTTAATCCCAGCGCTCATGAGGCAGAGGCAGGTAGATCTCTGTGAGTTCGAGGCCAGCCTGGTCTACAGAATGAGATCCAGGACAGGCACCAAAACTACACAGAGAAACCCTGTCTTGAAAAACAAAAACAAAAACAAATTGATCTAGGCATATATAACCCAAGTCAGTTCACTTCTCTGAATAGTTTTCTTGTTTATATAATGTAGAAATGGATCAAGATTTTCTAAGATCTTCCAGACCTTTTTCTTTTTTTTTTTTGGTTTTTCAAGACCAGGAGTCTCTGTATAGTTTTGGAGCCTGTCCTGGAACATACCAGTCTGGCCTAGAACTCAGAGATCCACCTGCCTCTGCCTCCTGAGTGCTGGGATTAAAGTCATGCGCCGCCACCCGCCACCCCCCACCCCCCCACCCACCCCCCCCACCCCCCGGCTATCTTCCAGACTCTTAACAACAACAAAACCTATTATTTTCTTTCTTTTCTAGTGAGAGAGGGAAAAAAAGGAGTGATATGAATGTGTGTGGAAGCCAGAGGTCAACTTTAGGTTTTGATCTTCTGTGGGAGCCTGGTTTTGTTGTTTATTTTTTGAAACAGGGACTCTCACTAGACTCGTTGATTAGCTTAGAGGGGTAGGCTGGCTGGCCAGCAAGCCCCAGGGATCTGCCTATCTGTCTTCCCATCCCATTCCAAGCATGCCCACTTTCTTTTTGCCTAGGTCCTAGATTCTGAGGATGGAACTCAGCTCCTCATACTTATGAAGCAAGTTTTTTCAAAAATGAGCTATCTCCCAACCTTTGTTTGTTTCTTCTATTGGAGCCAAAGTCTCACTATATAATCCCGGATAACCTGGTACTGGCTACTGAGCCAAGTGGCTACAAACCAGCAGCCATCCTCCTACTCCAGCCCTCCAGAATGCCGGATTCCAGGCATGTAACCCATTTCCAGCACAACTCCATGAGTTCTCATTTCCTGCAGAGCTTATCTGACATCTGATACCCCACCACACTCCTGACTTCACTCCCAGATCTCTGGTTTAGTCTTCTCTGTAGTTTCCCCAGGTGCTTTATGCCCTGGAGCCTACATTTCCTCACACACTTCTCTCCTTTAAAATGTCTTTCTTATTGTTTTATTTAGAGCCTCATCAGCAACCAATATGGCAGACTGTCTTCCCTACAGATCCAAGTATTCACTGACTTACTAAACAGCTCCATTTGAAATACCTACTGGCAGCCCCTACTTATCCAAAACTGAACCTAACCTCTCCCAAACCTCTTCTACAACCCCATACCTTCATGAACAGTATTGTTATACATCTAGATGCACAAAGTAGATCTTAAACTGAATTCTGACTCCCAGATTTCTTTATCTTTTGAAGTTCACTTTTCTCTGCTTCCTTACTACAAACTTTCTTGCATTATCCAACAGGTGACTAAAGTATCTCTTCTCTACTGTAGCAAAGAAGCTCTTTCTTTAAAAAGCCCAAGCACATAATAGCCAAGGTTCCTGAAATGGCTCTTTTAGCTGCACTCACTGCATCTCTCTTATTCTTTTGGAATTCTCACCAACTCCCTAGACCTACTGTCTCTTCTCTCACTGTGTGCTCGCCCTCTTATCTCCAAGCCTTTACATATGTTCTTCCTGTCAGAAATGTCTTCCAGGTTCAGATAGAAAATTCTTTCTTCTGGGAAATCTCTTTATCTCCTCCTGTGTTTTCACATTAGCTTTTGGGTTGATTTTCTTTTTGTTTTTGACACAAGGTGTCACCCTGTAACCAATTCAGACCCGCTTGCCTCAGCTTCCCAAGTGTCAAGATTAAAGGTATAAGACACCATGCCTGGCACCTGAATTGTTTTGTTAAACTTTATTACCATCTTTTGAAATTGTTACTAAAATTCCAGGGGTTTTCCTTTAATACCTAGATCATGGCAATGTTTCCTTACCTAATGCTCTCAAATACAGTTTAATATCAATCCAAGAGAAATATGCAGAAAATAGAAATGGAAATTGACCATAAAGCCAAATACTACACACACCAATACTTTTTTTTTCCAGGGCTGAGGACCGAACCCAGGGCCTTGCACTTGCCTAGCAAGCACTCTACCACTGAGCTAAATCCCCAACCCCCACACCAATATTTCTAATGTTATAATAAATATCCAGACCAGGTATGATGTTGTACTCCCAGCACTTGGGCAGATCTCTGAGTTCAATGCCAGTCCGATGTAATAGCGAGTTACAGGACAGCCAGGGCCACACGGTAAGATCCCATCTCAAATAGTAACGCTAATAAACCATTCATTCAAAAATTTTAGAGAAACAGTAAACTAAGATCTCTTCTCCAATGGGAGTCTACAACTTTTTGAACTAGACCAATACCTACCATGCAGAAAACTCTATGAAAATCTCTGTGGTTGGAGAGAAGGCTTTGAGGGTAAGGCACTATTGCTCTCTTGCAGAGAACTGGAGTTTGGTTCCCACCACCCATACATATCATGAGTCTCCCAACCACGTAACTTGAGCCCCGGGGGAATCTGACACCCTCTTCTGCCTTCCAGACACAAATACAGGCATGTACATAAACATACTTAAGTAAATAACTTTAAAAGCTTCTTAAATTCTTCTCAGCCTCCAGTTTTTTAAGTTTATTACAGGGCTGGGCATGGTGACACATGACTTTAATCCCAGCACTCTAGAGGCAGAGCCAGGTAGATCCTTGTGATGCTGAAGGACAGCCTGGTCTACATAGTGAGTTCCAGGATTGCAAAGGCTATATAGAGACCCTGTCTCAAAAACAAAAGCAAAAACAAAAAAAGTTGTATGTATGGGTGTTTTGCCTGTATGCATGTCTGTGTACCATGTGCATGCTTAGTGCCTTAAAGGGTCAGAAGAGTGTCAGATCCTGTGGAACTGGAGTTACAGATAGCCAGCCATAAATGACAGGTGAGTGGTGGGAATAAAACCTAGGTTCTCTGGAAGAGAACCCTCCAAGCCTTTTTTTTTTTTTTTGGTTTTTCGAGACAGGGTTTCTCTGTGTAGCTTTGCGCCTTTCCTGGAACTCACTTGGTAGCCCAGGCTGGCCTCGAACTCACAAGAGATCCGCCTGCCTCTGCCTCCCGAGCGCTGGGATTTAAAGGCGTGCGCCACCACAGCCCGGCCCTCCAAGCCTTTTTAAAGACAAGGTCTCAGCCGGGGCGGTGGTGGTGCACGCCTTTAAATCCCAGCACTCGGGAGGCAGAGGCAGGCGGATCTTTGTGAGTTCGAGGCCAGCCTGGTCTACAGAGCGAGATCCAGGAAAGGCGCAAAGCTACACAGAGAAACCCTGCCTCGAAAAACCAAAAAAAAAAAAGAACAGAGGATATAGATCAATTGCCAGTGATTCCCAAGCATGCACAAAGCCCTGGGTTCAAGTACCAACATGGCATAAATTAGATGTGGTAGCACACAACCGTAATTCCAACATTTGGGAAGTGAAGACAGGGAAAGCAGGAGTTCAAGATAATCTCCTTGTGATGGATTTGAGGCCAGCCTAAGCTACACAAAACCCTGTCTCAAAACAAAAATAACAAAATTTAGTAGGACTAATTTTCTTACTTCTCTCTTTTTTAATGTTTTTACCTCATTTAGAGAAAGAATGTGAAGGGGTGTGGGGGGGGTTATGTGTGTGCGCGCAGTGGTGTACACAAAGGAGAGCTCCTCTCCCATCCACCATGTAGGGAATGGAAAGGTGAGTAGGCACCTTTACCTGCTGAGCCATCTCACTCACCCTAGTTTCTTACCTAGCCTTAGACAATGAAGGTAGGCTCCTCATAAGTTCACATCAAAGACTACCAAAATATTGAAGATGTAATTGTTAAGTGAAGTTGTCTGGAATCTGTATTACATACATATACCATGATCCATAGTGCACAGCGTCAAATATATAAAAGTATATAAAGCATTTGTCCCAGACTTGAGAGGAAGAAGCAGGATGACTATAAGTACCAGGCCAGGCTGGGATACACAAATGAGGAAGAACATGTAAAATATACAATACTGCTGTGGTGATACTGGAGAAGTAATGCCTTCCATTTTCCCAAAAACTACTTCATAGTGTCATACATCTTTTGAATAATTTTTGAAGATTTAGTCATTTTTAATTTATGTGTATGAATGTTTTGCCTATATGTATGTCTGCTCACAAAACATATACATTCCTGGTCCCATCAGAGGCCAGAAGAGGGTGATGGATCCCCTTAGACTGGAGTTACAGATGGTTGTAAGTCATCACGTGGGCCTGCCTGCCTTCTTTTTTCGTAAGAAGGGGTCTCACTATGTCACACACGATCAAAATCTTCCTCAAGCTGGACATGGTGGCACAAACCTTCGACTCCAGCACTTGGGAGGCAGAGGCAGAAGGATCTCTGTGAGTTTAAGGCCAGCCTGGTCTACATAGTGAGTTCCAGGATATCCAGGACTTGACAAAGAGACTGACTCAAAAACAAAACAAAACAAAACAAAGATTTCCTGCCTCAACCTAAGGAGAACTAACTGCATATCACTACATCAGGTTTAATCAAGTTTCAAATAGTTCATCACAATCTTCTAAAGAGTCCTAAAATTCATCCATAGAAATTCAAAGCCTGGCTGGTATACAGCTCTGGTGAAGCAGAGGCAGAAGCAGGCAGATCTCTCTGTTGAATGCCAGCCTAATCCACCTAAGTCAGGAGTCATATGGTGAGACCCTGTCTCAAAAAAAGAAAAAAAGAAAAAAGGAAAAAAAAATAAATTAGTGTATAGTCTGGTTGACATTGTAGCTCAGAAGCTTAACAGCATTCAGCATTCACTCCCCACCAATGACTCCCCCAAAATATTTGTAACTTTTAGGGGGCTTTGAGTACAGCTCAGTGGCAGAGTGGGTACTTAACACATTCAATACCTTGAATTTAATCCTCAGCACAAAAAAGAAAAGAAAAAAGAAAGAAATTAACAATAGTCTAAAGAGCCAGGCATAGTGGCTTATGCCTGTAAATGCAGCAGAGGCCAAGGCAAGAGAATTCAAGCCAGTCTGAACTATAAAGTCAGAACCTGCCCCATAAAAGGAATTTTTTCTTCTGTAGATTTTCAGAAACCACTATGTACCAGGGGACTCCAATATGATCCAGCAACACAGAGGCTTAGGCCAGAAACAAGACTGGCAGACAAAAATAGTATTAAAGCAATTGAGTCTTATTTATTTCAGCACATTCTGGTTTCTGTGTATATGTTTTGAAAATGTTGCACAGGAAATAATGTGAGGTTAAAACAATTAAGTTTCTCGCTGGACGGTGGTGGTGCAGGCCTTTAATCCCAGCACTCGGGAGGCAGAGGCAGGCAGATCTCTGTGAGTTCGAGGCCAGCCTGGTCTACAGAGCGCGAGATCCAGTACAGGCACCAAAACTACACAGAGAAACCCTTTGGGGGGGGGGGGGGGATTGAGTTTCTGAAAAATGAAATGGTAGCAATCTGCCCAATAACCTAAAATTAAACAGTGATACCTTAAACTATCTCTAGGAAACCCAGAGAAAGATTAGTAATATTTCTCTGTGTGACTCGTTATTTTTCTATGCAAACAATGCAGCAGTATTAACTTCTATACACAGAAATCTAATTTCTTTCCATAATGTTGGACACTAGAAAATCCACATATAATTACAATAATCTGACCACAAAGCTTAACAATATTTTCAGTTATCTTACTTTTCACCTCAATTTTATTACAAATCTTATTTTACCAGCTTTGATATACTTCATGTGACAAGACAAAAAACAATGCATCAACCATCTAATTATCGTTTCAGATCAAAAAATAAAACTAGCTTCAATTTTAAAACTGCAAACAACGTGTATTGGTTAAAATACCATGTCTTACAGATCTGACACGTCAAACATAAACCAGAAATATTCTCCACATCTAACAAATTATCACCAAAGAAAAGAAAGCCCTGCTGAGAGCGAGAACCAACTTTCTGACCTCTTTTCAAAATGACAAACTAGAACAGCAAAATCACACTCAGGCACATGGAGTACTCCTCTCTCAAATCACTCCACAGAGAACTTCATCATTTGCTCCGCCCTCTAATAACTCATGCAAAAAAAAGTTGAGCACCATCGGAGAGAAACAAGACACAGCGTATTCATAGAATGGCTTGGAGCCTTTCCTCCGGGCTAAGAGAACCTGCGTCTGCCCTTCGTCGGGGTACGGAGGGAAAGAAAAACCTAGGCCTAAGGTCTCGCGGATACTGACACCAGAAACAGATTTCTCTGCAAGAAGTTTCTGCCGCCATCCCTATTTTATCAGCAAACGCTCAGGCGCCATCGTCTCGATCTTTGATTTTATTATGAGGATGTGGAAAAGGCCACCCAGGATTACTCTAGGCCTCCCGCCCCCCATTAAGCTTAGGGGTCCCCCCCCCTCATTCCTATCTTAAACCCTCCGTCCGTAAGGTACTCCTCCGCACCCCTTGTTCCTGGCGGCAAGTCCCCCGGGATGTGCAAAGGCGCGGCAGAACCCCCCCCCGGCCACGCCGTTAAGGCGAGAAGGCCCTCGCACGCCAGGGCCACCGCCAAGGCTCCGGGGGGGGCCCCCGCGAGGGGAAGGGCAGGCAGGGGCGGAGGGACGATGACCTGGCCGGGAAGAGAGGACAGCGTGAGGGGACGCACGGCACCCCCTCGTCCGCCGGCCGCACGGTCGCCCCAGGAGGTGATGAAGGAGGAAGAGGGCGGTGGCCCGGGTGCGGCCCCCTACTCCTCCCGCCCGCGGGTCCCCGGCCGCGGGGACCGCGGACTCGGCCCATCCCCTGATCTGGGCTGGCAGGGGGCGTGGGGGCCTGTCTAGGAACTGAGAGGAGACCGAACCGAGGGACCAGGGGGGAATCGCGGGATGGGGGGGGGGAGCAACCTCCCGCCCGAACCGCAGACCCCGGACGCCGTCGTCGCCTGTTCCTCCGGAGAGAGGACAGGAGCTGAGGGGAAAGCCCGAGGGAGGAAGGCATGAAGGTGAGGTGAAGCCGGGGGCAGCCCCGACAGCCTCCCGGTCCCCCCCCCCCCCCCGACTCTTCACCTTCCCGTAACCGCATCTCTTACCGGTGATGGCCGTGAACTGCTGGATTAACCCCTTCAGCGCCGACGACGCCGCGGAGCCCCCGTGGGCAGCCATCTTACCGCCGCCGCCGCCGCCGCCGCGGAACAACAACACAGACACACGCACGCACACACACACATACACACGCACGGGCCTCCCCGCCCCTACGCCGTTGCGTGCTGCGCGCAGGCGCACTGACCGGCCCAAGGCTCCGCCCCCCTCCTGCCTGCGCGCGGCTCGCGCAGGCGTACTCTGCGCCCGCCGCCTGCGCGCCCAGCCGTGGTGTGATTCCCGCTCTGCTGCCCTGCTGGCCTCGTAGTCTTTGAAACGTTGCACGCCTTCTTCGAGCTCCGAAGATGCCCTCCTCAATACCGTGTTGAAGCCCAGTATTCCGAAAGAAGCTTCAGAGCTGAAATACCAAAACCTTCATGCTACGCGCAGGGTTTCACATCTAAGTAGGTATTTTGTTGTTCTGTGAGATTAGTGCGTTTCTTAAATTCTAAAGTGTAAATTTAAAAATTAGGCAAAAATGAACCAGTCCGCTGGGCGGTGGTGGCGCACGCCTTTAACCCCAGCACTCGGGAGGCAGAGCCAGGCGGATCTCTGTGAGTTCGAGGCCAGCCTGGGCTACAGAGTGAGTTCCAGGAGAGGCTCCAAAGCTACACAGAGAAACCCTGTCTCGAAAAAAAAAAAAAAGAAAGAAAGAACCAATCCATAGAAGACTTTAATAAATGATTGTTCACTCTGTTTTCCTTCAACAAATGTCGCAGTATGTCTCCCCTAAGGGTCATTCTTATTTTCTTAAGATAAAAATGAGGAGGTGTCGGGTTTTTTTTTAAAACAAAGATAGGTATATATGTAGATACAATAAATAAAATATATAAGGAGAACACTGAAAAATGGTCCTGAAAACACTGATAATGATTACAACTAAAAAAGAAAGAGGCAATGATGAAAGAGACGTCTAGCTTGGTTTTTATCCTTTATTTTTAAATAAGATAATAGTATGTAACTTGCACAATTCTAAATACCTAATGTCTCAGTTATTAAGAATATCTTTTATTCAGCACTTGGGAAGCAGAGGCAGGTGGAGGCCTGAGTTGGAGGCCAACCTGGTCTACATAGCAAGTTCCATGACAGCAACGGATACACAGAAAAACCCTGTCTCAACACCGCCCCACCCCCCAAAAAAGTTAAACGATGGAAAGATGGCTCAGCTGTTAAGAGCACTTGTTGCTTTTGCAGAGGACTCAGATTTAGTTCCCAGCAACTGCAGTGCAGCTCACAACTGTCTGAACTCCAGTCCCAGCAGATCTGAGAGCCTCCTTGGGCACCACACACATGTGGTACACAAGTATTCCATGCAGAGCAGAACACCCACACACATAAAATAAAACGAAAAAAATTATTTTTAAAAATAGAAAAAAAGGGCTGGAAAGATGGCTCAGAGGTTAAGAGCACTGACTGTTCTTCCAGAGGTCCTGAGTTCAATTCCCAGCAACCACTTGGTGGCTCACAACCATCTGTAATCAGAACTGGCGCCCTCTTCTGGTGTTCAGGTATACAGACAGACAGACCACTGTATACATAATAAATAAATCTTTTTTAAAAAGTAGAATGAGCCGGGCGGTGGTGGCGCACGCCTTTAATCCCAGCACTCGGGAGGCAGAGCCAGGCGGATCTCTGTGAGTTCGAGGCCAGCCTGGTCTCCAAAGCGAGTTCCAGGAAAGGCGCAAAGCTACACAGAGAAACCCTGTCTCGAAAAAAAAAATTAAAAAAAAATAAATAAATAAAAAAATAAAAAGTAGAATGAAAAAAAAAGGACGCAATGTAATTGGATGGTCCTAAAGTTATAGATCAAAAAGTCCAGATCAAAGCTGGGCAGTGGTGGCTCTGCCTTTAATCCCAACACTCAGAAGGCAGAGGCAGGTAGATCTCTGAGTTTGAGGCCAGCCTGGGCTACAGAGTGAGTTCCAAGACAGCTAGGGCTATACAGAGAAACTCTGTCTCAGAAGAAAAAAAAAAGAAAGAAAGAAAGAAAAAGTCCAGATCAAGAAAGAGAAAGATCCCTTTAAAACCTAGCAGAGGAAGGCAGGTAGGTCTCTGTGAGTTTATAATGTCACAGCCTGGTCTACAGAGTGAGTTTCAGGCCAGCCAAGGCTACATAGTGAGACTGTCTCAAAGGAAAAAAGACGTAGGGAATTGCAGGCAGAGAAGAAAGGAAAAAGAATAAAATTGGGCTTTGAACCCAGACAAGAATAAGCGAACAAGATTGGGGGATGGAATACAGCAAATGCAAAAAGAAAGTCCAGAAATAAAAGAAGATCTCTGTTATTGGGGCCAGGCTAGGGAGATGATTCCGTATAAAAGCACGTGGCCAAGCCTGCCGGCCTGGGTCCAGTCCCCTTGGCCAGTCTTTTAGGTAGACCCAGTGTTCCCACCATCAGAAACAAATATTAGGACTCAGTGGAGGAGAAGCATTCACAAGACCCTTGTGACTTTGGTTTGATCCCAGCACATAGAAAAAAAAATGTGGAGTAAACATTCCTTTACAGCATTCAGCTGTGTTGTATCAGGAAAGCCCATCTCAGCCGGCTCAAACAGCAGGGACAGTGAGGGGAGAGTTTATGCATAGCGCTGCAGGGCTTCAGCTCCACGTCTAACTCTGCAGACACACCTGTCTATGTGAGTGTTGTCCCAGGCTCATGGCCAGGTGGCTGCTGCACTTTGCAACACCACATGGAGGTCCCTCAGGCAGAGGAAGAAGCACCATCTTTCCTGCTAACAAAGGGACCGTTTTCTAGAAGTCTCTTTGGAGGCTTTCCTTCAGAGTCCATTGGTTTGAACTGAGTTCCAGCTCCCTTCCTGAGCCAGTCCCTAGGCCGGGGGTGGGAGAGAAACGTAACTGGTTTAGTATAGCATATGGCTTTGTGGAGGAAGGTGCTTTAAAGCACCAGAATGTGGTACTTGAAAAGGAGACAGGAGGAGGAGGCATTGATGTTAATTAGGCAACAAACGGACTCTTTTCCATTCATAAAACTTCCCTGTGAACATGATGAAATTCCCCTCCACTTCCCTTTATTCTGGTTCTCCTTTTACCCAGAATCCTTCTGAGTAACAGTTTTCCAGGTTCTTTAATACCAGGAAAACAATCACTAGAAACTTCCACCTCTCAAAGTGAAATTTAAACATTGATATTATGCGGTTAAGAGCACTAGTTGCTCTTCTAGAAGACCCAGGTTCAATTCCCAGCACCCACTGGGAGCTCACAGCAGTCTGTAATACCAATACCAGGGGATCCAATACCTGGCTTCCTCAGGCACTGCATACAGGTGGTACACAGAAATAGGCAGAGGCAAAATTCTCATACACATAAAAAATAAAAATCAAGGTTAAAAATGTTTAAAATGATATCGTAAAAGTAGTCAGAATTAAAGTCGCTTTTGTCAAGCCTTCCTTCATAAGGAATAAACAAAGCTGAGAGGTTATGAGGGAGAGAATCCCATTTGCGTAGGCTGGAGAGCAGGATTTGTTCACAGAAGACTTCTGCAAGCACAGCCGTACACAAGGGCCATTATACCTTTCAGCTGATACCCCAGTGCGGATGTTAGCCCAGCACCTGTCTGTTTAATCTCAGACCAAAGCCATCATACAATAGACACTTGTAGCCAGCGATTATAGCCCCAGAATACGTTACGTAATCCTTTGCATTTCACGTTTATATATTCCTCTTGTTGCAAGCTTGGTGGCACAAATCCCGGGAAGTGAAATCCCAGGAAGCTGAGACAGGAGGATTACTAGTTCCATGTCAATCTGGAGTTACATACCAAGACCCTGATTCAAAAGTAAAATTCTCCTTGCCTCACCCTTTTTGAATACAACTGTGCTTTACTGTGACATGTATTTGTACATTGCAATGCTCTTAGAGCCAATTAAATATTAGTCTTTCAAGAATTAAAGCTACTATAGTGCCACATACAAGAACTTGTGTCTGTATGACCACAAGTCTTACTGCTCTGGAGGAAAATAGTGAGATATAGAATTATTGGTTTATATAGCCACTTTATGTTTGATTTTATAAAAAGCCAGAAAACATGGGGCTGGAGAGACGGCTTAGTTGTTAAGAGCACTTCCTGCTTTTGCAGAGGACTTGGGTTTATTTCCCACGTGGTTGGCCACAACCATCCATAACTCCAGTCCCAGGGGATCCGATGCTGTCTTCTGACCTCTGAGGGCACCAGGCACACATGTTATACACAAAAATATGTGCAGGCAAAACAGTCAAACACATCAAACAAAATCTTTAAATTTTTTTAAAGGACCCAGAAAACTTCCTTGTGGTTTTAAATTTCAGTTGGAGAAGGCTAATTGGCAGTCGTCATTTTAACCAACTGATAGAACTTAACATTACTAACGTTAGAACGGTTTAGCCTGGCAGGGTGGTGTAAGCTGTGATCCCAGGTGCTCTGGAGGCTTAGGCACACCCCTGGCAAAAGCCTATATTAAGATAGTTTTGCAGCCGGGTGGTGGTGGCGTAGGCCTTTAATCCCAGCACTCGGGAGGCAGAGCCAGGTGGATCTCTGTGAGTTTGAGGTCAGCCTGGGCTACAGAGCGAGATCCAGGACAGGCACCAAAACTACACAAAGAAACTCTGTCTGGGAAAAAAAAAAAAAAAAAAAAAGATAGTTTTGCTGTTTTTTAAAGATAGCTATGGATTGTTTTCCTCACATGAGCAAGACCCTCGTTCAATCTCTAATAGCACACACTCAGAAAAAGAAAAGACAATATTTTGTATTCCTAATGATATGTGTTAGGAAGTGCCAAGTAGCACCCATGACATATTCTTGGCAAAATTGTTACCAGTTAAACTTATGAGTTCTACTTTTCGAACTAGAAAAAATACAGGAAGATAGGGGATGAGTTAAAAGATGCTAGAGGAACCCCTCTAGACAATCCCGAAGATTGGCAGTCACAAGACAGCTGCCCGGGTCACTTAAAACAGTTTGTGTTGAGCGTGGTGACGTGTCTGTGAGCCTAGACAGAGAGACCAATGCAAGAGGATGGAGGCTGGTTTGGGGTCTTTATCCAGTGACTCTCCCAACAGAAGAGCTTTGCAGAAGCCGCAGCTGCATTGTGGTGAGGTGATAGTGCATTAAAGACTCCATTAGCTCCGATCGTGGAAGCCCTCCAGGAGAGAGGGAAGGATGTGGCTCCGGAGAAGAAAGAAAATCAAGAAACAGAGGTAGAGGGACATAGGGGCTAAAGAAGAGGTCAAAGTCAAGAGCAGCCTCAAGGCTTCACCCCTGGGGAGGGGGAACGGTGATGCGCCGGCTAGTCTTATGTCAACTTGACACAAACTAGAGTTATCGGAAAGGAGGGAACCTCAATTGAGAAAATGCCTCCATAAGATCTGGCTGTAGCCCATTTTCTTAATCAGTGATTGATGGGGAAGGCCAACCCATTGTAGGTGGTTCCATACCTGGGCTGGTGGTCCTGGGTTCTGTAAGAAGGGAGTCTGAGCAAGCCATGAGGAGCAAGCCAGTAAGCAGCTCCCCTCCATGACCTCTGCATCAGCTCCTGCCTCCAGGTTCCTGCCCTGCTTGAGTTCTTGTCCTGACTTTTTTTGATGATGAACAGTGATGTGGAAGTGTAAGCCAAATCAACCCTTTCATCCCCAACTTGCTTTTTGGTCATGATGTTTCACTGCAGCAGTAGAAACCCTAACTAAGATAGGCGAAAGACAGGTGAGTTCAAGTTGTAAAATTAAATATAACTCTTAACCTACAAAGTCATATACTAATAAGTATAACTTTACTTTTCTGTAATTCAATTTTTATTACTTCCAGGCAAGGAAGGTGTTATAAAACCATGGATGGAGTAGGATGGTGAATAATCACCTACATTATTATAGTTAATTAATTTTACCATCAAAATATTTTATTCTCAGGCTGACAAGATGGCTCGGTGGGTGAAGGCATTTGCTGCCATGCCTGACGACAGATCCCTGACCCCATATGGTGGAAGGAGAGAACCACTTTCCACAAGTCATCTCCATACACCTGCTGTGGTATGTGTGAGTGCGTACACACAACAAGGCAACTTGTGGAAGAGTTTATTGGAGGCTCACAGATTCAGAGGATGAGTCCGTGACCATCATAGTGGGGAGTGTGGAAGCAGGCATGGTGCTGAAGCAGCAGCTAGAACTTACATCCTGAGACAGAACCACCAGGCAGAGGAGCGGGCGTGGGCGCGGGCGAGTCAGCTTTTGAAACCTCAAAGCCCACCCCCAGTGATACCCCTCCTCCAAGGCTACACTTCCTAATCCTTCCCAAACAGTTACACCAGCTGTGGACCAAGCTTTCAAATATACAGGCCTGTGGAGGCCATTCTCATTCAAACCGCCATAAATGTAATGATGATTTTTTTTGAAGTATTTATTCCCATGGAGAGCAATAGGGTGTTTTATTGCAGAGCCCTTAGTAAACAGTTAAATGTCCCCTTTTCCTAAGCCAGTTGCCAAGGACAAGGACAGAACAGATGAGTTGTGAGGGAGGAAGAATGGTTTTGTGGGACTCTGGGGACAGATGAGACCCCAGGCACTAACGGCAGAGATGGCTGTTTCTTGTTCTAACAAGTTCACTTTCGGTGAGGTAACGGTGGAGTCACTAAGTACCACGACTCTTGTAAGTGTTGGGTACTGATGACACCGTTATCTCATCTGGGTAGTATCTGAATTTCTACTGAAGGAAGGCCGTTCTGTTTGAGGGTCACGACAGGAAGTTTCTTGAGCTTTGGCCGTGGAGCCCAGCACAGTTTAGCATACATGAGCTCCAGTGGGGAGCAGGCTTGCTATCAGCCACTTGATTAGATAGTTGTTTTCATACTTGTATCTCCTCAGGAACCAGAACCCCCAAGGGAGACTTGCAGTTAATTTCCCCCAGAGAACTTAAACGTGTGCATCTGCACACAGACACAGGAGCCGTCTAATGACAGTCTCCAAGTAACCACTGACTTCCTCCCTATGTTGTGGCGATGTGTTCAGGTCACCATCTTCTCTGCAAATCATCCCCTGTCCCCTGCCACAGGGCTCATAACCTAGCAGGATCTGGTTTCCTAAGCATTTCCAGAGAAGAGGCAGAAGTCAGGGAGAAAGGTGGCACTTGGCTTCTAGACCACAGATTAAAGGTGTGCACCAGGCCAGCAAGGCTATATAGTGGCACCTTGTCTCAAAACCAAACCAAAACAAAAAAACTTGTCTGAACTTGGTAGCTCATGCCTTTAATCCTAACACTCAGGAAGCAGAAGTGTACAGATCTGAGTTCAAGACCAGCTTCATCACCAGCCAGGGCTACAAAGTGAGAACCTACTTCAGAACACAGACACACACACACACTCCCAGTGGCTTTAGTATTAGAGAGTTGCTTCTCTTAATCAAAAGGTAGGCAGAGATGGACTTGTTCAGTGAAGTCAGAACTGATCTCTTTGCCTTTTGCACATGTTTCCAAGATAGCTTTTGTAGCTCCAGCTATTACAACAAGCATCTATCCCATGACTTAAAAGATTTAAGGCAGGAAAAAAGTGGAAAAGGGCAAATATTATTAGATTCCCACATCAGATTTCTGCATTTTCCCATTGACTATGATTATGTTAGAGGACATGATTACAAAGCACATTTCTCGGTTTTGAGAAGTCCCTCCCTGTAATGATAAGACCTGGATAAAGGTTAGAGCTATGACCAAAGTACCTGAGCAATGAAAGGAGTAATGGTTTGTCTCACAGTCTGTCATCGCTCCTCTAGTCCCCAAAGGTTCATGGCTCTCTGTCTTAGTTACTGTTTTATTACTGTGAAGACACACCATGACCAAGGCAACTCTCATAAAGCAAAGCATTAAATTGTGTTATTGTGGGGCTAGAAAGGTGGTTCAGCGGTTAAGGGCACTGATTGCTTTCCCAAGGACCCAGGTTCAAATCCCAGCACCCACATGGCAGCTAATAACTGTAACTACAAGACCTGACATCTAACTGTGGTGTCCATTAGCATACCAAAGTGCATGCTTGGCTTCTAGGCTTACTCAGTACCTGTAGATTCTGCCCATCCCCCCAAACCTCTCCAGCCTAGGGGCTTTCCTTCCCTCCCCCCAGCTTCTCTTTCTTATATAAACCTGCTCTTTTGGCGGCCATGTGCTCTCAGTTCTCTTTTACCCCCCTTTTCTCTCTCTCTTCTCTTCCTCTCCTCTCCCTCCCCTCCACTCGTGGCCCTGTTCAGTCTAGACTCCTCCAGATGCCTCTGGCTGTCCTCTACTCATATCTACAGTAAAATCCTTCTCCTCAAACACACCTTGGAGTGGTCATGTCCTAATTTTCATTCAGTTTTCAGAGTGTATTCAATGAACCAAGCTGTCATTGATTGATTAGCTAGGTTTATAACCTGTTCTTGTTACCATGGATATAGACTGAAAAATCAATGTTTTCCTAGGAGCATGGGGAGTCTTACTCTCCTGGGGAATTTTTTTGTAACTCGCTACAGAGAAAAAGTCAATTTTCCAAGTGTATGAAGAATTCTCTGGAAATTGAGAAAAAAAGACCAACATCTCAACAGAAAGAACTCAAACAGAAAAATAAATACAAATGGTCCAGAATGTTGAAAGAACAACTAACTTTATTCTGGAGCATTGGTAGCTCAGTGGTAGTTAGCTGAATGAATGAATACGGCCCTGGGTTCATCCTCAGCACCAACACAGAAGCACCTCAACCTCTTCGTTGTTTTGAAATTGACCTTGTGCAGTGTCTATATCATACAGTGTCTCGTGTAAACTGTGGTGTCTTGTGTATATCATACAGTGTATGTATAATGTGCAGTCTCTCATGTATATGTGCATAGGTGTGGAGGTCAGAGGACAGCTTCCAGTTGATTCTCTCCTTCCATCTTGTGGGTCCCAGAGATCAAATTCAAGTCATCAGGCAAACAACTCTACCCGTTGAAACATCTCAAAGGCTCTCAACTTCTTTTGTAAATTAATGCTTTATTTAACAACCATGTGCAAGGTCCTTCAGAAAAGCACAAACCACAGCCATGAAATTAAGGTACAATGCCGGGCGGTGGTGGTGCACACCTTTAATCTCAGCACTCAGGAGGCAGAGGCAGGCGGATCTCTGAGTTCGAGGCCAGCCTCGTCTACAGAGTGAGTTCCAGGACAGCAAGGACTAAACAGAGAAACCCTGTCTTGAAAACCAAAAAACAAAAACAGAAATTAAGGTACAATATCAAAGGACAGTTAATGCATATGCCACCCAATTTTAAAAATATGTGTTTATGTCCAGGAGGCATAATCAATCCTTCACAAAGAACCACAGGCAACTGAGGAATGCTGAGAGCCAATCGTCTCCCCAAGGAAGAGCACAACAATTGGTTATCCAATACCAAATGGTCAGCCCTGAAAAATTCAAACAACACTCTATAGACTGCGTAGGTTGTATTTAGGAGTATGTACGTATATACATATATTATTGAAAACATATATATACATATATTAATGAAAACAGAGGCCATGAATTTGAGAGTGCAAGGAGAAGTATGTGGAATGATTCAGAGCAGTGGTTCCAACCTTCCCAATGCTGTGACCCTTAGTACAGTTCCTCATGTGTGGCGACCCCCCAACCATAGAATTATTTTCGCTGCTACTCATAACTGTAATTTTGCTACTGTTATGAATTGTAATATAAATATCTGATATTCAGATGGTCTTAGTCAATGTTAGATTCAAAATTAAGCCCCACCTGCCCAAGGACCAGGTAACTTCCTGAGATTCTAGGAATTGTAGTTCTTGGAAACTGACAACAAAGCCTCATGGGAAAGTATGGTGGCCTGTGGGTTTTGCCCATATTAAGCTCCACCAACAGTGTCTTGGGGCCACTTACCTGGAAAGTTTCCAGTTGATGATCCTGGCCATATTCCATCTTGGTCAGTATTTAGTATTTTTAATAAAAGCTTGCTTAAATTCAGCCAAAATGGTAGAACTGTTGTTTTCTGGCGCATTTCAGGATTAACAGTCAAGCCCTGTGAAAAGGGACATTTGACCCTAAAA
Organism: Peromyscus californicus insignis; assembly: GCF_007827085.1. Taxonomy (NCBI): domain Eukaryota; kingdom Metazoa; phylum Chordata; class Mammalia; order Rodentia; family Cricetidae; genus Peromyscus; species Peromyscus californicus. The sequence continues at coordinate 14,852,564 of NW_026294458.1, read as the reverse complement.
GGGTCTCAACCCACAGGTTCAGAACTATTGATTTTTAGATTTATAAAAACAAAGCCTGCTAAGCACTCACCAGTGGTGGGAAGCAAGCTGCCTGCTCTAAGTGTGTGGGTGATCTGATGTCAGTGCCTCTTGCTAAGTGTTACTCCTAGTCTAGCCTTATTCTCTATAATTCAGGCTCACTCTCGAGAGTTACTTCACTAGGCTCCATTTCCACTGGTTCATGTGCCCTCCTTTTAAGAGAGACATCTGATCTTATCCAGGAGCCCGACTCTGTTATTTCTAGGGTGTATCCTGCTAGCAGTACTGGGAATGTAATGATTATGTCTAAGGGCTTAATTTTATGAGGAGGCAATTTCAAAGAGGAATTGTTGGCCCCCTCGTGAGTGAGGAATTGTACAGGCTGGAGGGACTTGTAAGGACTCAGTTAACAGCCTGTGTATGGAGTGGGGCACACCCCTTATCCTTTTGAATCAGCAGCTCTAGTCTTGGTCAACCTGAACACTCGGGCCTTTTGTGTCCTAACTAACGTCCTCAGTTATGCTTCGATTGCTTCAGTGTTCTCCTGTAGGGTAAAAAGTCTGAGCTCGCCGGGCGGCGGTGGTGGCGCACGCCTTTAATCCCAGCACTCGGGAGGCAGAGCCAGGCGGATCTCTGAGTTCGAGGCCAGCCTGGGCTACCAAGTGAGTTCCAGGAAAAGGCGCAAAGCTACACAGAGAAACCCTGTCTCGAAAAACCAAAAAAAAAAAAAAAGTCTGAGCTCACTTCCAGGTTTTGAAAACCCACCAATCCCCGGGGCTCACCCCAAGCTCAGGACTTGAAATCACACCAATTCCCACCCTTGAAAATCCTGCCCCCCAAGAAACCCTGTGTAAGCCTGTCTCCTGCTCAGTTAGCTCCCTGCTGCTGCTGCTGCTGGCCCCAGCAGAGGCAGCCACCTCTTGTGTCTCTCCCAATAGATCTCGTGTCCACTGGAGTATGTGGCTCTGGCAGGCCTGGCTTGCCCTTCTGCCCCATTCCCTCTGCCTTGCTAAAAACCATTAGATTACACTTCTAAAGCCAGCCATCAAGGTCTAGTCCCGTATTTGCCCACTTCTTCCTCCTGAGGCTACCTGGGACTACCAAGGTCCAGCAATCAAAAGCCCCATTTGGTTCACGTAATTAACATGCCCAATCAAAATATACCACCACATCCTGGTCCTTGTGTAAGCATGGACTAGGATGTGGTGGTAGATTTTCTCACCTTAAAAATTACACCTGCAAGGTCAGAAAGCAGCCACTTTAATTTTTCTTCCTCACTTAATAAAGGATCTCTCTGCGAAAACAGGTGCTTGTTTGTGGTTTGTGCCTAATCCAAGGACCCAGGAGTGAACCTCTGCTGTGTGTGTGTGTGTGGGGGGGGGGGGGGGTGGTCTCCTTCAGTTGTGCAGAGTGACTTTGTGATATTCCTTGGCTCCAGACTGCCAGGATACTTTCCCCCTCAGAGCTATAACACACCTTCACTTCACGATCACCTGGATAGCCAGTCTCCATATTCAGTACCCACTGTTGAAATGGTCCTTGCGGGTTCACTTTCTTTGACTTCTTTTATAAGTGTGTCTTGCCAGCATGTGTCTCTGTGCATCAAATGTGTGGCTGGTGCCCAAGAAGGCCAGAAGTGTTATAGATGGTTGTGAGCCAACGTGTGGGTGCTGAAAATTGAATCCAGGTCCTCTGGAAGAGCAGCCAGTTGCTCTTAGCTGCTGAGCCATCTCTCCAGCCCCTGCTTTTATTTGCTTCTTTGAAACAGGGTCTCCACTTTGTAGCACTATGGAGACAAGGATGACCTGGAACTCAGAAGTACCTGCGTCTGCCTCCAGAATGCTGGAATTAAATGCATGAGCCACTACATCCAGCTATATCAAAATGTTTTTTCTTGTAGACCTCTGTTGTAGGTTGTTTTGTTAACCAGTGCGCTTTCTGAGACTACCTGCTGCATGGGTGAGGAGAGGTTGCTTACAGGCCCATGGTGACAAGGCAGCTGTTGAATTCCTGAAAAGCCCACTCCAGAATGGGTACCACTTACCAAAGCTGCATCCAAGGAACTCCCCATGCAACTTGCAGGAGTTTCATGAAGAATCTTCTCTTCTAGCAGTTGTTACTGTTTATATGACCCTGGGGAGGTTGTTCAGTTTGTATTTTTGAGACAGGGTCTAAAGAGAACCCAGGGCAGAGCAGCTGTAAATCTCAGATTAGCTTTTAATTCCCTGTGTACCTGAGGGATCCTGATCCTCCTGCCCATTCAAAGTGGTCGGATAATAGTCTCACATACACTCTCTCCCCACCCCACCCACTGTGCGTGTGTCACTGAGTATTGAACCTAAGACCTTGGGGCTGTCAGGCAAGTACTCAACTTGTTCTATTTCAAGTCTATTATTTATTTATTTGGAGGGGGTGGTTTGAAACATGGTTTCTGGGTGTAGCTCTGGCTGCCCTAGAGCTGTAGATAGACTGGCCTTAAACTCAAGAGATCCACCTGCCTCTGCCTCCTGAGTGCTGGGATTAAAGGTGTGCACCACCACCACCTAGCATCATTTTTGATCCAGCTGTTCTTTGTTCACAGCAGGTTTGTAGGCCTGCCACTATCCTATCTGGAAAGCCTAAATTTTGTTCCAATGATTTAAAAATACATCAAAACAAAATAATCCAAAAAAAAAATTTCAATGCTCCATTTCTTCCTTGCTGAAAAAATTCCTAATTTGAAACGGTGGTGGCGCACACCTTTAATCCCAGCACTCGGGAGGCAGAGCCAGGCGGATCTCTGTGAGTTCGAGGCCAGCCTGGTCTATAAAGTGAGTTCCAGGAAAGGCGCAAAACTAGAGAGAAACCCTGTCTTGCAAAACCAAAACCAAAAAAAAAAAAAAAAAAAAAACTAGCTGTAGGCTGGGCGGTGGTGGCGCACGCCTGTAATCCCAGCACTCGGGAGGCAGAGGCAGGTGGATCTCTGTGAGTTCAAGGTCAGCCTGGTCTACAGAGCTAGTCCAGGACAGGCTCCAAAGCTACAGATAAACCCTGTCTCAAAAAACCAAAACAAGAAACAAACAAACAAAAAAAAACAAACAAAAAAACCCTAGCTGTTTGTGGTGGCTTGTGCTGTTACACATATACTGAGAAGGCAGAAATATGAGGATCACAAGTTCAAGGCCAGATTATTCCTCACAGTTAAGAGAGTAGCAGGGGTCTAGGAACAGGATCAAAATACACTACACACATATGAGAATGGCATATGTCTTACACCATTATGTATATTCTAATACAAAATTAAAATGCTAAACATGACAAAGCAGCCACGTGTAGTAGTACAAACTGAGCTTTATAAACACCATGGAGTATTTTAAAAACATTTAATGTTACTTCGACTATTTTCAGCATGATTCAGAATTCCAAAGTATTAAAGATGTCTCTTTGAGAAACTCTGTTGTGCCCTTTCTTCTCTTAATTCTCCTGCTTAAAATCTTAATTAAAAAAAGCCTTGTAGGACATGCAAGATGGCTTAGTAGTCCAGTCTCTGTTGCTTGGATTCTAGTGGCTCCCTCTGGGGAGAGGGTGAGAAGGCGCAGCATCAATGACACAGACACCAGGAGTCCATTGAAGGCAATAACAAACTCATTTATTCAATAACAGGGAAGGCCTTATATACTGTCCTCCCAGCACCCACTCTGTGTGGTCGTCCCACATTGACTGGGCACAATCAGGAACTCTGACATTGATCAGGAACCAACAGTGACTGTTGCTAGGCCCTCAGGCAGACTCAGCATGACCAGGAACTCTGACAGCTCCTGTTGCTAGGCCCTCAGGTAGACTCCAGGTTGGCTCATATGGGGTACGTTATATGCATGCCTTGGCAATTGGTCTGAGCCAATTTCCTCGACTCTATGGGCCTGTCCTACTACAAGTCTCCAGAAACTTCATACTAAGAACCAACTCTTCCAAGTTGCCCTCTGACCTCCACAAGCATGCTGCGGCACATAGCTGCCAGCCTTCACAATAAATGAATGCAAAGTAATTTTTTTGTATGTAGCTATGTAGCTCTGGCTGTCCTGGAACTATGTAGACCAGGCTGGCCTCAAACTCGAAGAGATCTGACTGCCTCTGTCTCCCAAGTGTTCAGATTGTAGGCGTGTGCCACTATGCCCAGCAACTATGTTCTTAAGTTTTATGGGAGTTTTGTTATAATGCGTAGCATCTAATTTTTATGTAACCAATTTTTGTTTTGGCTTTTGAGATAGAGTTTCACTTGGGCTGGGAATGTAACTCAGTGAGAGAATGCTTACCTAGCATGTGTGAGGCTGTGGGTTTCCTCTCTAGTACCATAAACAGGGTCTTAATATGCAGCCCAGCTTGGCCACTATATCAAAATCCTCCTTAGCTTCGATAGGATTGGCATGTATCACCATGCCTGGTTTGTAGCCTTTTTTTTTCTACTAAAGTGTAGTAAAATAAACATGAGAGCCAATTTTTTACTAATCATTCTTTTAATTAATTAATTATATATGTTTTAGAACTCACAGAGATGCCCCTGCCTCTGCCTCCCAAGTACTGGAATTAGTTAGGCATGTACCACCATGCCCGGCCTCTTTTTAATTTTATTTTAAACATCTGCACAGCTTTAATATTCTGAGAAAATTAAATGTTTCCCACAAAAATGAGGAAAAAACAGTTCACTAATGACCAATGAGAAAATGTAACACTCTCTAACACACAGGTATAAACAGTAGGAATAACAGAAAGGCTAAAAGAGAAACTATAAATTTCAAAACCAACTCCAGTCAAGATGAGGTCCCCAGGGACAAGCAGGTAGAGAAGTATATAAACTCTAACATACCACTTCATGGACTGTTTTTCTTCTTCCCTTTGGTCATTAACTATCCCAGAAAGATTCACTGTGATAACTTTTAATTTCGAGTTCAACACTTAAAGCATTAAGGTAAATTGCTCTTAGAAAAAAATTATGCCAAGATAAACATAAAAACAATCTCAAAAATGGAAGAAAAAGCTCAAGCTAAACACTGCACTAGGATAGTTCATTATGTTAACAATAAATGGATGCCAGGACACCAGAAGAAATACTATTGGAACTATGGTTTGCTAAAAGTTGTTTGTCTTAATGAAAGGGAAGATAGTAGTACAAGTTCAATTTCACAAGATAAAGTCAGTTTCCTTTGGATTTACCTTTCAGGGCAGGCATGGGCAAACACCACATACCACTTTCTATCTCTGTGCAAAAACACAAATAAAAGTCTGAGCCAGTAGGCAATAAGGATGGGAATGCACAGTCCGACAGTAAAGTCCTTTTTCTAGAAGAGATCAGTAAAAATATATCCCAATATTTACAAAGATACCACAGTGTGAAAAGCTGTGAACCTAAAATATTTTGTCACTTAACAAAGAAGGGATGAAAGAGAATGTTCTGCCACAAGAAATTCAGTGCCCATTCTGGACCCAGTTTCTAATACAGTTCCAGTGACCCCTAACTGCCAGCCCGCCACTCAGCCCCATCCCACTCTTAAACCCTTTTGTGTTAACAACATAGCATCCTTTTAGTCAACTAGTTGACGTAGATCCTAATCCATCTTCAATCAAAGGAAAGGCTGGGATGCTTAGATTAAAGCAGGTCTGGGAATGAACTACTTTAGTGTTATGGAAGCCACCCATGTGGATTCCTTACCCATTCAAAACAAAAGAAAGGCCATAAAACATGGGAGTTTTGGAAAGGGAATGGTACCTGAAGATGTCCTGACCTAGGCATTTTTATAGCTAACTGTAAAGATGGTCACAATTAGAACACAGCAGTTATTGACAACGGAAACAATTAAGGACCTTTCCTTATCACTGACTTTTGCAGAAACATATTTGTAGACTCTTCCTGTGTAACCATACCTTAAAAAAAGGAGAGTAAGTGTGCTTGCTGAGCGGAAATAATGGCACATCTTAAGATTTTATGACTGAAAAGAGCTAGCTTTATAATACAGCTTTACTAATTACGGAACACTCTCTTTACTCATGCTTTGCTTGGTTTATCTCTGAAACATCTGAATAATACTTTTCTGTGAATTACTAGGCTGCTGGGAATAAATGCTCTTGGATGCATTACTACAATCATCTTTAGCTGGACCTGGCATCTTTCTTCCATTAACTGAATCCTTCCAAGTGCTTTTAAAGGGTTGCCAATATTCATCTTTTGTGCTCCTCTGAGATTTCGAACACTCTGAATTAGTCTGCTTTCCGGAGTTCCTATCTCTGGAATTCTTCCTCTGTTTATTCAGCAGCCTGTCTGGGGGCGAAGATGTGCGCAACTGGTACTGATCTGGGGACCCTTTCTGTCGGTTTAGCATCATTTGCTCTTTATCCACCTCCTTCTGAAGTTGCAATGCTAACAACCGGTCCTGTTCTTCTTGCTTATGTCTCTCAAAAAGCATACGTTCCAAATCTATCAGTTTTTGTGTAAAATTCCCTTCTGATTCTTCTTGATCTGAGGATTTGAGGAAAACTTTCCTCCTTTTTGCAGAAAAGCATGGATCCATGACTGCTTCCAACACAGATTCCTGGTTTTCTCTTTCAGAAATCTTCTTTCCAAGTACTAGATGATACACTCTACTTTCTGGAACTCTGTTACCACCAGCTAACTGGGTCACACTTGACACAGAGCACTCTTCATTTTCTATTTTACCAGAAGGCTTAACTGTAGCTTCGTTAGAGTAGGAAACTTTGGCTTTAGGTCCCTCATGATTTACAACACATAAATCATCAGGATTGGTTGACAGTGTTTCAACTGTTCCTTCAAGGCACTGTTTGGCATCCCTGGCAAATAACCATGGCACAGGTGATTCTCTCAAAGACTCTGAACCTTGTTCTTGAGTTTCTAGGCATATCTGCGGAGAAAGTGTTGGCATATCTTCTTCAATTTCTGTGTCTTGCCACACAGGGCTCTTTGGGTCACTACTGTCAGTTTCCTGTAGAGAACAAAATTACTGACTATATAAAGGGAAAACATTATATAAGCCACCTGATACACTGACACCAGAGGTGAACAGCCACTATACACTATCACATAGTACTAATAAGGTGTGTTCCCATCACCTCTGCTCCCCCACCTTTCCTTCACATAGTACTAATAAGTGTGTTCCCATCACCTCTGCTCCCCCACCTTTCCTCCTCTGACATTTTAAAGATTTTATTTTTAATTAATTATGTGTATACATGTGTGTGGGAGGGGCAGGGGACATATGGACATGAGTGCAAATGTTCACAGAGTCCAGAGAAGACACTGAATCCCTGCAGCTGGAGTTACAGTCAGTTGATGGAAATGCTGGGAACTAACTGAGCCATCTCTCCAGTCCTTCCTTGGTACAATCTGATCTGAAACTCTAGAACAAGAGATTCTGCCCCCTCAGCCTTCCAAGGGCCATGACTACAGGCATATGGCACTGTGCTTCAAGGCCTTTGGTTTGGTTTTGGTGTTGCTGGGATCAAACTTGGGACCTTGCCACATGCTGGGCTAGTGTTCTACTACTGACAGCCAGAAGTTTTGTTTTTTTTGTTTGTTTGTTTTTTTTGTTTTGTTTTTTTGAGCTGAGGACCAAACCCAGGGCCTTATGCTTGCTAGGCAAGCGCTCTACCACTGAGCTAAATCCCCAACCCTTGTTTTGTTTTGTTTTTTTTTTTTGAGGCAGGGTTTCTCTGTCTAACAGCTCTGGCTGTCCTGGAACTGGCTTTGTAGACTGGGCTGGCCTTGAACTCAGAAATCCTCCTGGCTCTGCCTCCTGAGTGCTGGGATTAAAGACGTGCACCACCATTGCTCAGCCAGAAAGTATTTTTAAATGTAAAACTTGAGATAACATGGTCTTACAAGAGGAATTGTAACAAGATTATTATAGTATTTAAAAAACAAAAGTGTGAGCTGGGAGTAGTGTTACACGCCTTTAATCCCAGGAAGTGGGAGGCAGAGATAGGTGGATCTCTGTGAGTTCGAGGCTAGCCTGGTCTACATAGTGAGTTCTAGGACAGCCAGAGTAAGACCTTGCCTAAAAACAAAAAAACTCAAAGCAAAAAACAAATGTGTAAGAGTTGGGGATGTAGCTCAATTGGCAAAAAGATTGCCTAGCACGTAAGAAATCCTGGATTCAAACCCCAGCACCATATAACACCAGGCATGGTGGTGTATATTCAAAAATCCAACACATAGGAGATGGAAACAAAAAGATCAGTAGTTCAAGGTCATCCTTGGCTACATAGCAAGTTGAAATCTAGCCTAGGCTACATGAGATCCAGTTTTGTTTTGTTTTTAATCCACAGAAGATATTTATTGATAAACTAAGATATAGTAGCAACATGAATCATTTGTATCTCAAAGAAGAGATGATTATTAAAAAATGTATATAAAGTATAAGACTTGTTTCCCTTCCTTACCCCTTTTCTCCTTGCTTCTGGGGATCAAATCTGGCCTAACTTTATGTGCACACTGTACTACTCATCTACACTTCCAGCCCCATTCTGTTTCTCAGGCTCTTGACAGGCACACAGATTCATTTTAATATCCTTTATGAACATGTCTGTTTGAGAGAAGGTCTCATGTAGCCCAGGCTGGCCTCAAACATAAGATCCTCCTGCCTCAGTCTTCCAAGCCCTGGCATATGCCACCACTCCTATCCAATACTTGTGTTTCCTCTAATGACACAGTCACAAATACCATTACCAGCACCATGGTTTGTTTTCTATATTAAACATGAAAAGAAACACTAAATTAGAGATTAGAAAAAAATACATACTCTTTTACTTAGCCCTTAGGTAAAGAACTTAATTTGCAAGGCTGCAGAGATGAGTCAGTAGTTAAGATAACTGGCTACACAGCAAGAGGACCCAAGCCAGAGGACTGAAATTCAACTTCCAACACTCACATGAGAGCTCACAGCTACCTATAACTCCAGTTCCAGAGGATCTGTCGCCCTCTTCTGGCCTCCACAGGCACCAAGTACACAGACATACTTGTAGGCAAAACATACAAGTTCCTTAAAATTTGTTTGTTTGTTTATTTATTTATTTAGGCAAGGGTTTTACTCTGTGTAGTCCTGGCTGTCCTGGAACTTGCTCTGTAGACCAGGCTGGCCTCAAACTCAAAGAGATCTGCCTGCCTCTGCCTCCCAAGTGCTGGGATTAAAGGCATTCACTACCACCACCTAACAAAATAAACACATTTTTTAAAAAAGCCAAAGCTTGAAGTGACTTATAACTCTGACTAGGCTTGTTCCTTACCAATACCCCTGAGAGCTGTACATTAGAGATGTTACCAGAATTGGCTTTTTTTTGAAACAAGAGTCTTACTATGCAGTCCAGACTAGCATGGAACTTGCAATGGAGTCCAATTTGCAGTCTTCTGGGCACAGCCTCCATCTTCCTATGTGAAAGGATTATAGGTCCACAGCACCCTGCCCAGAAGCCACTCTGACATGGAGTTTGAGTGCCAGCACAGTGTTGCTTGGTGTTACTTTTAGGCTACTGCTGAGGATCTCAGTGGTGAGGACCCCTCCTAACGTGGACTTCCCATCTTAACGTCTTCTAGGTAAACTGGTGCAGATGTGGTCTATTCAGCTGTGTCAATGATGCCACGTTAGTCAGGGATTAGAAACCGAGGGCCAGAAACCAAGTCCATCCTGCTGCCTATGTTTGGAAACAGTTTGGGCTGGAGAGGTGGCTCAGTGGTTCAGGACACCTGTTGCTCTTGCTGAGGACTCAGATTTGACTCCTAGCACCAACATGGCAGCTTCCAACCATCTGTAACTCCAGTCCCAGAGCCATATGCCCTCTTATGACCTTCTTGGACACCAGGCATCTACACGTTGTACATACACACATACAAGCAAAACACTTATATATAAGAGGCTAGATATATGTGGCTTAGTGGTTAAGAGTACTGGCTGCTCTTCCAGAGGACCTGAGTTCAATTCCCAGCCCCCACATGGCAGCTCACAGCTGTCTGTAACTCCAGTTGCAGGGGATCTGGCACCCTCATGCAGGCAAACATGCAGCCAAACCAACAGTGAGCATAAAAATAAATCAATCATTAGAGCTGGGAGTGGTGGGGCACACCTTTAATCCCAGCACTCGGAGGCAGAGCTGGATCTCTGTGAGTTTGAAGCCAGCCTGGGCTACAGAGCAAGTTCCAGGACAGCCAGGGCTACACAGAGAGAGCCTGTTTGTGGGTTGGGTGGAGTGGGAAAGGGAAAGTTTCCCTGGACACAGATAAGCTAACTTGTTTGCCTACATACTAAGGAGGCATCCACTGGCAGCAATGGCAGAGGCCCTCTGATAACAAAGACTAAAGTATCTGTCCCTGGCCCATTCAAGAAAAAGTGAGCTGAGGACGGCACAGGTACTCACAGGTACCCAGAACAGGATTCAATGCCCCTGAGAGCTTCTTCAGCACCAACATACCTTAGATATTCCGCTTTTATCCTCTCCAGGTACAGCTTCACAGGGCCATGCTGACCGAGACTTCAATTTAGGTGACAAATACCTTTAAACAACAACCACCGAAAGTTAAGTTTACTAAAACTCAAATGCTTTGAAAAACCTCGATATGCTAATAGTAGATGAATCACTTATGCCTAAAGGTTGTATGTCTGGTGGCTATTTAACCCACTGGAGCAGATTTCATCTCCAAGTCTCAGGTCAACTTTAAAACACAACTTGGGGGCTGGAGAGATGGCTCAGAGGTTAAGAGCGCTGACTGCTCTTCCAGAGGTCCTGAGTTCATTCTCAGCAACCACATCGTGGCTCACAACCATCTGTAATGAGATCTGAAGAATGCCTTCTTCTGGCCTGCAGGCATATATGGAGACAGAACACCATATATATAATAAATAAATTAATTTAAAAAAAAAAGACACAACCTGAAACTTTGAGTATTTCAGGAAGTGAGAGTGCCTGGCCAGCAGCTGGAGGGCCTAGCTTACTGCCTAGCACTGCAAGGGGTGGATGTGGGGGTGTTCAGTACAGTATTTTAGTGTAAAAATAGAAAAGAAGAAAAGGTCACATTAAATATCTCACAACTCTTGAAAAGAGTTTAAAAGGCTGATAGGACCAAACAATTGAAGACTACAAAGTTTCTCAAAATTAATGACAATATCATTTGAGGCTGGGAGTGGTAGTGCACACCTTTAATCTCAGCACTCAGAGTTCAAGGCTAGCCAGGGCTACACAGAGAAACCCTGTCTCAAAAAATCAAAACCAAAAACAGGAAGGAAGGAAGGAAGGAAGGAAGGAAGGAAGGAAGGAAGGAAGGAAGGAAGGAAGGAAGGAAGGAAGGAAGGAGTGAATCTCCTTGAAGGGAACAGAAACAGTCTATCATGCCACTTATTTCTCTAAGACATTATGCCTATTCTTAACAACAGAAAGAACAAATGAATCCGATTGGTTGGATGGAAAGACTTATATTCTGTCAGTTGACAATGATGGAACACACAAGGAAAGATCCCGTTCTCTGACTCCTGACTGGTGAAAAATGTAACTGTAATTTGGCACAGGTGTTTTGGTTTTGTGCTTATAGACCTCACTACTGCCCCTGCTCTGGACTGCCATGAGAAACAAGGCTCCTGAGTCCTTGTCCTGCAGTGACCCTGCTTATGTGGTGATTTATTAAAGACTTCTGGACCCATAAATGTTATATCTCTCCTTCCTATAACACACAATGGACAGGGTATAACAACCTATTTCTTTTGTTTTTTGATTTTTTGAGACAGGGTTTCTGTGTTAACAGCTCTAGCTGTCCTGGAACTTGTAGACCAGGCTGGTCTCGAAAAAAGGAGATTTCTTTCATTTCATTTTTAAGATTTATCTTTATCTTTTTTTTGTTGTTGTTGTTTTGTTTTTCGAGACAGGGTTTCTTTGTGTAACCTTGGCTATCCTGGAACTAGCTTTGTAGAACAGGCTGCCCTAGAACTCACAGAGATCCAGCTACCTCTTCCTCCCGAGTTCAAGGATTAAAGGCATGCACCATCACCTCCAGACCTTCTACATCTTTTTTTTGCAAACCTACATTGTTTAAAAGAGTCATTTTATTTTTACTTATGAATATGTCTGCATGATTGTATGCTATATATATGTATGGTCTGTAGAGGCCAGAAAGGTGAATGGTAACCCCAGAGAAGGTTATGAGACACTTCACCTGATTTGAGTCCTAGAATTGAACTTGGGTCCTCTGAAACAGCAACAAATGCTCTTAACCACTAAACCATCCCTCCAGCTCTTAATTTTTAAAACAGCTTTTTGGTAAAGATGGGTCAGGAAGTATAGGTACTTGTCACCAGGCCTGATGGAGACTCAGTGCTGTGGAATAATCCTTCTATGCACTGTGAAAATGTGCTGCTCTCATTGTTAATAAAAAGCTGATTGGATTTTTGGGGCAGAGACAAAGCTAGGAAGAACGGCAGAGTCAGAGGAGTCACAAGCCAGATGGAGAGAAAGCAGGACATGCAGGAGAGGTAAAAGCCGTGAGGCACCACATAGATTAATTAACATTGTAAGAGCTAGTTAGTAGTAAGCCTGAGCTACTGGCTGAACATTTATAATTAATATTAAGTCTCTGTGTGGTTATTTTGGAAGCAGCTGCTGGAACAGGAAACCTCCGCTTACAACCCAGGGTCAGTTCCCAGCGCCTATACTACAACACATAACCATCCATAACTCTAGTTCCAGAGGATTCAATGCCCTCTTCTGGCAGCCTATGACACCAGGCACACATTCAGTGCACTTATGTACATGCAGGCAAAACATTCAAACTTGAAGAATTGGTGGTCAATAAAAACAAAACCCAAAGGCATACAGTAGATGATCAATGGATAAATGGCAGTTATGTTCACTTACTTTTGAATATCTCCAAAGTTTTTTTGTTTGTTTGTATTTTTCTTTTGTGACTTGTTTGTGACTGCATCTGACTTTCTGGAACTCGAAGGAGAAGCCAAGGTATTTTTCTCGTAGTTATTGTTCTTCGGTCACAAGAAAAACATACAAAGACATTATTAAAGAGAACTTTATATAAAAAATAAAAAGCTTTGAATTCTATGAACTCAAAATCCTTAACGTTTTTTCAGAAATTGAATTCTTTTAAGTTCTTTGAAGAATACTGAGCATGTTCACACTTCATTCTCATTACCTAGACTTTATTTTGCAATAGGCATCCACATAGCATTTACATCATATTACAGATCATAAGACATGATTTAAAGTCCATGGGCGGCGAGATGGTTCAGTGGCTAAGGTGCTCATGCTAAGTCTGACAACCTGAGTTCCATCTCAGGACCCATATGATAGAAACAACCAACCGTCACAAGTGTCCACTGACCTCCACACAAGATGCTGTGGTACATGTGCATACACACACATATACACTCATCAAACACATAAATGCAATAAAAATAAATATACAGGAGAATATGTTTGTGTTATATGCAAAGCCGTGCCATTTTATGTAACATTTGACTACCTTTAGATTTTTATATACATGGAAGATCCCAAAACTAATTTATATACCAAGGGATGCCTATATAAACAAAATTAAGCTCATTCAAGTTTGCCTAAATTAAATACATTACTATATACATCTAATTATACTATATTTTTGTATATATAAAATGAAGCATAACACACACACAAACACATACACACAAATACACTCCTTCAAAGAAATGATAACTAATCTCCTAGCTGATAATTTCATCCTTTTGTTTTTTAAAAAAGATTTACTTATTTTACCAGCACATATGGATGCCCCAGGAGTTGAGAAGAGGAACTGTAGTTATAGAGGGTTGTAAGCTGCACCATGTAGGTGCTGAGAATCAAATCTAGGTTCTCTGCAAGTATAGAAAGTACTCTTGACCACTGAACTATTTCACCAGCTCCTGACAGTCTCATGCAATTGCAGCTACCTTATTCTAGTGAGGAAAGTACTTAAAAGTACAAAGTATATCTGGAGCAAAAGTTCCTACACAGAAATAAACCATAATTGTTCACTATCTCCAAAATTTACATTAAACCAAAGATTACCCTAAAATTTCAGTAATTCTACTCGGACCTCGTGTGACTGAAAGTCAGATACAGGTGACTCCAAACTCCCCTCTTCCAACGTTTCCATCTGACTCCACTCACTATTCACTGATTTTACTGGACAACCTCTTCCTTTCCTCTCATCTCTCTCTGCTGTTTGCAGACAGTGTTCCAACTATGTAGCTCAGGCTGGCCTTGAAACTGCAGTGACCCTTTTGCCTCAGCCTCCCAAAGTGCAAGGGGTAACCCTCAGCTGGTTAATTTTTTTAAATTTCCAGACTGTATATCTTTCCAAAATTTCTACACAAACAGAGAAAAGGATATACAACGGGGGGGGGGGGGGGGGATATCACAGAGCTTAAGATTATATTATTAATGGTAAGATTCATAAAAAAAAAAATTCTAGGTATACTTCATTTGGTGAAATATATTCTCAGATGTGTTTTTCAAAAGTAGGGGAGTTAATTCTCAGAGGCTCTGTATCCTCAATATTTCAGACACCCTAGATCTCACTGGAGATAGTACTCACTAAGGCTCATCCCCAGAGAGTCCAAGTCAGTTTGGTTTAGAGTAGGTACGAGAATTTGCACTTTATTTTAAAAATATTTTAAATTCACCGGGTGGTGGTGGCGCACGCCTATAATCCCAGCACTTGGGAGGCAGAGGCAGGTGGATCTCTGTGAGTTCTAGACCAGCCTCAGCTACAAAGCGAGTTCTAGGAAAGGTGCAAAACTACACAGAGAAACCCTGTCTTGAAAAACCAAAAAAAAAAAAAAAAAAAAAAACAAAACAAAAATTATTTTATTGATTTCTTCATGTATGGTTGTTTTGTCTATGTGTATGTCTATGCACTACATGTATGTAAGGTACTGGGGATCAAACCTAGGTCCTCTAAAAGTGCAGCCAGTGCTGTTAATGCTGAAACATCACTCTAGCCCCCGAGAGTTTGTACTTTAAAGGAAGCCTAAGTGAGCTCAGGTATGTAGCTCAGTGCTATAGCTTGTGCTAAGGCTTTGGCTTCAGTCTGCCAGGCTCTTTTAAGCCACCAGGTTCCAGAACCCTTAGGTTTTAGTGTATGTTTTACCATCTTGCCTTTCATTGTTCTTTATGAACAATAATTTAACAGTAAGATAAGGAAATCCAGGTTCAATATATTTAAGAATTGGGCTAGGAGGCCCGGTGAGATGGCTCAGAAATAATGCACTTGCCACCATGTCTGGAGACCTGAGTTCGATCCCCAGAACCCACATAGAAGGAGAGGACCAACTCTTGCAAGCTGTCCTTTGACTGTGACTCATGTAGTGCCCACACACTAAATAAATAAGCTAAATGTTAAAATAAGACAGGACCAGGATGAAGGTACAGCTTACCTGTTTAGCATATCCAAGGTACAGGGTTTGATCTGTACCATTGATAAGTATGTCCCCAGCTACAGGAAATAAGTAACAATACACAAAAATGTTTCATTCATAAAAGTTTGTTGGGCTAGGAGTGGTGGTGCACGCCTTTAATCCCAGCACTTGGGAGGCAGAGCCTCCCTGTGAGTTCAAGGCCAGCCTGGTCTACAGAGCAGATCCAGGACAGGCACCAAAACCACAGAGAAACTGTCTCGAAAAACAAAAACAAAACAAAAACAATAAATAAATAAATAGCTAAGTAAATAAATAAGCAAATAAATAAAGTCGTTTTTCCCCTTAAGTAGAACAACGATATCCTAAAACCCCTCTAACCGTTGTGACGCCTTCTTCAGGAAAGCCAAAGCGATGGGGCACCCCCAAGCGTGCACACTTACAATACTGATGCTGAGCCTCCGCGCCAGCTCCTCATCGCCTTTCAGCTGCTCTTCCATCTCGCTTCTCCTTTTTTCTGTCTGTCTTTTCTCCTCCTCCTCCTCTTCCGCCAACAATCTCTGTATGTATTCCTCACTGGCTTTGTTTTCTTCTTCCTTGCTGGCTTGTCGTTCAGCCTCCACCTTAAAAATAATAAAGGATATCCTTTTCTGAAATTTTTAATATACTCATATTTCACAATAATTGTAAAAATTGTAATTTTCACAAGAAGTGAAAACTGGCAAGAATTTATCTCCATGAAATTCAAATCTCCACAGGGAAACTTGTGTACAGCAGTTCAAGGTCCTACCTCAAGAAGCCCACCCCAGTCAGCCCAACAAAGGTTTGGTTGAAGACTCCAACCTCGTGCCCTCTGTCCTTACCAGTTTCCACCGCAGTACGACCCAGACACGCAATGCTTCCTCGGTTCACGGAAAGCCATGTGCTGACTAAGGTAGACCTAGCTGCCTCTGCTGCTGCTCTCTTTAGCAGAGCACACAGATTTACTAAGGGAAAGAGAAAGAACTCCTGAGGAGAAGGGGAGCCAAAGGAGGAATGCCCTAGAGCTAGCTGCTGCTGCCTCTTTTGTTTTTTTAAAGACAGAGTCTCACTATGTAGCCCTGGCTGTCCTGGAATTTACTCTGTAGACCAGGCTGGCCTTGAACTCACAGAGATCCGCATGCCTCTGCCTCCTGAGTGCTGGACTAAATACATTCACTACCATGCCTGGCATTTGTTTGTTTAATTTATAAATATTATTTGTATGTGAAAACAGGATCATTGGGGCTTGCTGGCTTCCAGACTAGCTGATTAGGAAAAAAAAAAGCAAGTCCCAAGTTCAGGAGACATTTTGCCTAAAAGGAGTAGGTGGAGAATGACAGAGGACACCCAACTCCCTCTGTGCACACACACTATCTTTATAACTAACACACAGAACCTTGACATTCGGTGGCTGTGAAGATGGTTCAGTGTGGTAAACTGCGTGCTACACAAGCGTAAGGAACTGAGTTTGGATTCCCAGCAGCACATAAAAGGTCAGTGTGTAGCCGGCGGCGGTGGCACACGCCTTTAATCCCAGCACTTGGGAGGCAGAGGCAGGCTCTCTGTGAGTTTGAGGCCAGCCTGGTCTACAGAGTGAGATCCAGGACAGGCACCAAAACTACACAGAGAAACCCTGTCTCGAAAAAACAAACCAAACAAACAAACAAACAAACAAAACAGTCAGTGTGTCAACATCCGTCTAAATCCCAGGTGTTCATAGGTTAGCCAGTCTAGCTGAATTGATAAGCTCCAGGTTCCATGAGAGACTGAGCTTCAAAAGACAAAGTTGAGAATGATCAGGAAAGATACCAGATGTCAATGTCTGGACTCTACATGCATGGGCACACATGTATACACATAACAAAAAAAGCAAAACCCAAACATTTGACGTTAGCTGGATGTGGTAATACACACCTGTAATCTTAGCACTTGAGAGCTAAAGTAGGTGGACTGTTGCAAGTTCAAGGCCAGTCTGGGTTAGATCATGAGACCCTATCTCCAAACCTCTCCCACTTCTCCTAAATCAAATAAGAAATCTTTTTGGAAGTCATACTGGGTGAGTAAAATGTTCCAATTCTATTAGCATTTAGGAAGCAGTTTCTGCAGCCAGGAATTTACTCCTGAACTCTGTGGTTCACTGTTTGGCAGCTCTGACTCTAAGCTCGCTGGGAATCTCCCTTCCTTCACTCCTGTCTTAGATAATGCCTCCATGAATAACAACTTGTCATCTGCATAGAACTGTGCTTCCTGTAGGTCAACAGCTCTTTCATTTGCTAGATCAGCCTCATTTCATTCATTAGAAAGCTAATACCCTATCAGGGCTTGTTTGCTTCTGAAGTGTCACCCTCTTTTGTGATGGTATACACAGCTGCTGTGCTCCTCTGTAGCAGATTGGTGCTGAGCTAAATATAAATACATGCCCAATTTAAATTTAGCTGGGTCACCCCCACAGATTTGGGGTTAGAAAAGCAGCCCCCAGTGATACTCTTGAAATTCAGATTTCCCTGTAACGAAGAGAAGCACTAGGCTTGCTTCCATGACAGCAAGGTGTCCCCAAGCACTCATTTCAACTGGTGTGTTTTAGTTCCAGGCCTTGGCCTGTGGAGTAGTTCCAGGCCTTGGCCTGTGGACTCTTGTTATTTCTCAATTAGTCATAATTCAAACTCCTAAAGGAACTTCCAGGACACGGGAATCAGCTATTTTCTTGGTGGAGGAAAGGTCAATGACTAACTCCAATGTAGCTATTCGCCTATAATACTAGCCCTGAGGAGGCTTATGGCAAGAGGATCATCAGCTGGAGGGCAGCCTAGGCTATACAGTGAGTTCCAGGGCAGCCTGGGATAGAGCAAGACTCTGTTTCAGAAATGTAAGTGTCCTCCTAGTAATAGTGCCATACTAGTGAAGCTCAAATGCCTCACTGGAAGCCGAACCTCTGCCCACTGTGTTTCCAGTCACCCCTTACACTTTCCTCGCTAAACCCACAATCTACCACTTCTTTACCATCATCCTTTTTAAGGTAAAACTCCAGAAAAATCAAAGACATTTTTACACTTAAATGCTTAGGCATTATAATAATTAATAATCACATAGTATTAAGGTAGCCATTGCTACACAGAAAGATCCTATCTAAAAACAAAAGCACCCCTCATTGATGATATATATGTAATAGAGGCTAATTTATTATTATTGTTGTTATTGAATATTTAAAAAGGGACCTTGGGGTGCTGGAGAGAGGGCTCAGAGGTTAAGAGCACTGGCTGCTCTTCCAGAGGTCCTGAGTTCATTCTCAGCAATCACATGGTGGCTCACAACCATCTGTAATGAGATCTGGTGCCCTCTTCTGGAGTGCAGGTATACATGCAGACAGAACACTCTACACATAATAATAAATCTTTAAAAACCTTGGGCCACACAGATGGCACACTGGTTAAGACTACAGGCTGCTCTCTAGAGGACCTAGGTTTGCTTCCCAGCACCCACATGGTGGTTGACTATAGTTCAGGGAATCCTATGTATGCCCTCTTCTGGCCTCTAATGAATGACACTAGGCACATGAGTGATGCACAGACACACATGCAGGCAAAACACCCAAATACATAAAATAAAATAAAAATGAAAAGTAAACAAAAATGGGACCTCTAGGTGTGCTTAGGTGGCACACACTTTTAATCTCAGTACTTGGGAAGCAGAGATAGGATCTCTGTGAGACCATGTCTTAAAAAAAACAACAAAACAACTTTTAAAACCAGGTGTGACATCACTATTTGAATAACCCCATCATTGTGAGATGGAGGCAGGAAGATCAGTCAAGTTCAAGGTCATCCTGGGCCAGATTGAGTTCCATGATACTATCTTAATTGAGGGTGGGGGTAGGGCTTATAAAGTCATTAAAGTTACTAACATTTCAGTCCATGATAGTTATATATAAATTTGAGATTTCTAAGATTGAAAGCATAGCAAAGACATTTTCAACAAAATAAAAAAATCAAAAACTAAACTATTTCATACCTACCTTGCTTATCTCCTCTTCATATTCTCTTCTCAACTCCCCAGGTTTACTTAACAGACGAACTGGCTGGTAGTCATCAACTGTTTCACATGGGGAAGAAAACAGTATCAGGGCAGCAGAACTTTATGACTGACTTTGGCCTCCCTTTAAAATTCAATGAACACAACACACACACACACACACACACACACACACACATACACTTCCTAGACTCCATAAAAAATAACTACAACAAGCAGGGTGGTGGTGGTGCACGCTTTTAATTCCAGCACTAGGGAAGCAGAAGCAGGTGGATCTCTGAGTTCAAGGCCAGCCTGGTATACAGAGTGAGTTCCAGGACAGCCAGGGCTACACAGAGAAACCCTGTCTCAAAAAACCAAACCAAACCAAAACACCTGTAAAAGACAGAGCTAGGGACGTGGTTCAGTAACAGAGCTCATATCTAGCATGTACCAGGCCCTGGGTCATAAAAGCCCATTAACAGAGTACAAAGAAAAAAAAGTAACCCCAATAGTATACTGAGATTAAGAGGGAAAAATAATTTAAAAAAACTGAGACAAGTACAAGCTTCCAACTTGAGATCCTCCTGCCTCAGATTCCTGTGTTGCAATTAGAACCAGCATGCCCAGCTAAGTCTTTGATTTCTCTAAGTAATGTTTTGTAGTTTTTCTGAGAGGAAGCATTAGATATTGTGTTGAGCTGAGTTCTAATTCTAAACTCCAGTGCTTCAGGATAGGATCTTATTTGGAAATAGGATCTTTCAGAAGTAAGCAAGTTAAAGTATGGTCATTGAGGTGAATCTTAATTATGACTAGTAAATATGGGACAAATTTAGACACAAAGACAAACACAGATGGGAGATGGTATCAAGACATGCAGAGGGGCTGGAGAGATGGCTCAGAGGTTAAGAGCACTGACTGCTCTTCCAGAGGTCCTGAGTTCAATTCCCAGCACCCACATGGTGGCTTACAACCATCTGTAATGAGATCTGGTGCCCTCTTCTGGCCTGTAGGCATACATGCAGGCAGAACACTGTATACATAATAAATAAATAAATCTTTGCCGGGCGGTGGTGGTGCACGCCTTTAATCCCAGCACTCGGGAGGCAGAGCCAGGCGGATCTCTGTGAGTTCGAGGCCAGCCTGGGCTACCAAGTGAGTTCCAGGAAAGGCGCAAAGCTACACAGAGAAACCCTGTCTCGAAAAACCAAAAAAAAAAAAAAAAAAAAAAAAAAAAAAGACATGCAGAGAGGGGGCCTGGAGAGATGGTTCAGTGGTGAAGAGCACTTGTTGCTCTTGTAAAGGACCTGGGATTCTCAGCACCCACATGGTGGCTCACAACCATCTATAACTCCAGCTTCAAGAGAGCCAACACGGTCTTCTGGCCTCTGCAGGCACCAGGCATGCACATGGCACAGACACATATGCAGGCAAAACACCAATACACATAAAAGCTCAAAAAGCTACAAAGAGGTGAGGAAGAGCTCTACTTCCAACTTCAAAAGTCAAGGGCCCTGGTTATATCTTGACTTCTAGCCTCTAAAACTATTAGGAAATGTTCATTTTTTAAACTCATCCAGCTTGTGGTACTTTGTCTTTCTGCCTTAAGAAACAAATATAGCCGGGCGGTGGTGGTGCACGCCTTTAATCCCAGCACTCGGGAGGCAGAGGCAGGTGGATCTCTGTGAGTTCGAGGCCAGCCTGGACTACCAAGTGAGTTCCAGGAAAGGCGCAAAGCTACACAGAGAAACCCTGTCTCGAAAAACCAAAAAAAAAAAAAAAAAAAGAAACAAATATATAAATTTGTTCTCTTTCCTTTCTTTTTCTGGGTTGTTTTTTTTTTTTTTTTTTGGGGGGGGGGTGTTGAGACATCGTTCATTCACTGTGTAGCCCTGGCTGTCCAGGAACTCACTCTTTAGACCAGGCTGGCCTCAAACTAAGAGATCTGCCTGGCTCTGCCTCCCAAATGAATGCTGGGATTAAAAGCATGTGTCACCATCCCACTCCACCCCCCCAGCTTGTTTTTTTCCTTATAATTTTAATTTTTGTCCATATGTGTGTATGCCTGTAAACTTTATGTGCAGCATGGGCATGCAGTTCCAATGGAGACCAGAAGAGGGCAGGACCTCAGATCCTTAGCAACTGGAGTTAGAAGGGGTTGTAGGTGCCTGGTGAGGGTGCTGGGAACTGAACCCAGATGCTCTAGAAGAAGTACTGTTAACTGATGAGCCATCTCTTAGCCCCTTGCTCTGCTTTCTCCAGACAGTCTTGCTACATAGCCTAGGCTGTCTCAAACTTGCAGCAGCCTTCTAAGTGTTGGGATTACAAATGTCTGCTGTCTGCATCCAGCTTTTATTATTTTTATTACATTTAATTGCTTTGGGGTGAGGGGACATGCACCATGGACTGCGAGTGGAGGCCACAGGACAACCTTCAGAAGGTTGCCCTCTTTTCTACCGTGTAGGGTTCCCTGGAATCACATTCAGTTGTCAGACTTGGCAACGAGCACCTTACCGGCCCCAATGCATCCACATTTTTTTCCCCAAAGACATGGTCTCACTATGTAGACCAGGCCTTCCTGGAACTTTTTGTATGCAGACCAGGATGGCCTGAACCCACAAAAACCTGCCTGCCTCTGCTTCCTTCAAGCTATGCCTAGAGATGCTTGCTACACGCCTAGCTCCACCTTAGGACTCAACTATTTCCTTGGCTTTCCTGACAGTCAACCCTTACTACTGAACTTTTTTTTTTTTTTTTTTTTTTTTTGGGTTTTTCGAGACAGGGTTTCTCTGTGTAGCTTTGCGCCTTTCCTGGAACTCACTTGGTAGCCCAGGCTGGCCTCGAACTCACAGAGATCCGCCTGGCTCTGCTTCCCAAGTGCTGGGATTAAAGGCGTGTGCCACCACGGCCCCGCTACTACTGAACTTTTAATTCTTCATCAAATTCCCAAGGTTTAGCCTGGGATGTAGTCAGTGGCAGAGAGCCTTGGATATACATATATACAAACATGTGCTCGTGAATGTGCGCAAACACACACACACACACACACACACACACACACAGAGCTTTTAAAAATGAAGAGCTAGGCTGGGTGGTGGCACACACCTTTAAATCCAGCACTCAGGAGGCAGAGGCAGGCTGATCTCTGTGAGTTTGAGGCCAGCCTGGGCTACAGAGTGAGTTCCAGGACAGCCAGCAAGATGACTTAGTGCCACCAAGTGTGACAACCTGAGTTAAATCCCTAAGACCTACATGGTGAAGGAAAGAACAGACAACCAAAAGTTGTCCTTTGATCTCCACTTTGGTGTCTACACTCAGACAGTAGTAACACAGGCAAGGTAAAGAGGAAGGGTTTGAAAGGGAATTGATGAAGAGCGAGAAGTGTGTGGGTTTTACACACAGACTTCTTAGAAAAAAAGGTTGCTCCAGGATTGAAGAACCATCCTTAGAAAATCCAAATTTCCTATTTGCAACTGTCATTCTGCAGAAAGCAATGCAGGCAAGAGTGATAAATAGGTATTAAATCCTTTGCTGGAAAATCTGTAGGAGAATCAGTCTCAAAGTATCATTTCATAGTTACATTAATTCCAAGGGATACAGTTGAGAAGTCTGCCATTATGAGTCAGAATATGATATATGAGACAACCTAGCATCATGTACTTACTATATACTGTGTGGAAGGCATAACCTGAATGTGAGAAAAAAAGACAAAAGCATGCCTCTAACTCCACGTTCTAGAATTTGCCAATTTTGTTCCTGTTAGCCACCACTGCTATGACAAAATGCCTCAAACAACTTGAGAGAGGAAAGGTTCACCTTGGGCTCATACAGAGGTTTGCAGCCATGGGTTTTTTTTTTTATGCCTGTGCAAGGTAGAAACATGGTGGTGAAAAGACTTGCTGAGGGAGAGTTGCTTACCTCAACAGCAGCCAAGAAGCAAAGAAACCCAGCAGGGACCAGGAACAATCCACACCTCTCAAAGCCATTCCCCAGTGACCAGTGTATTTTCTCCTACCAGCCCATTTAGTATGAATTCATCAGTGGACTGACCCATTGATGAAGCCAGTACTCCCCTGCTACAATCATCTCAGCAAGGACAGCTGAAACAAAGTCTTCATCCCACATTAAACTTGAACAATTCCTTTCAATGGGTGAACAGTATATTCTGTTGCAGACATATATACATTTAGTTCATCCATCCATTGAGGACATTTGGGCTTGTCTACTTTTTCATTATTTTTATATGTTTTACAAGTTTTTACTAATACGGTCTCATATTATAAAGGCAATGAAGAGGAAAAACCTTCCTTTTCCTATTTGAGTCATCTGAAAACAGAACTATATATTTTTTAAAAACTTTCATTTGGAAAACAAAAAGATAAATTCTGCACTTGGAAGGCAGAGAGAGGCTGATCTCAGAGTTCGAGGCAAGCCTGGTCTACACAGGGCTACACAGAGAAACTGTCTTGCAAAACCAAAAGAAATAAAAGGCAGCTTAAAATCTAAGATAAAAATGTTCATTTTACTAAGTTAGCTGTCTCCAACAACATCCTCTTGTTTTGATTCAGTTCTTCCATCTCTTGCTCTTCTCATGGGTCCTGTACCTCAACCATCTCTTATTCCCTTCCCTGGACCTGTCCTCTCTTCCTTTGGGTGGCCCAGGATAGGCAGGTCTCCTTCCCTTCAGACTTCCTTCTAGGGATTCTTGCTGACCCTCTATGATCTTTTCCCCAACGCTTCTTTTCCACAAGTCATCCAAATGAGTATGAAAGCAGTGGTAGTGCCTCTATCTCGGTGGTTTTGGTTTTGATTTGTACTTTCCTAATGACTAGTGATATGGACCATTACTCCATTAATGACATTCAGATGTCTTACTGGTAAGCTAAACACCTAAATATCATTAATGAAGTAATATCTAAATTCTTTGCCCAACCCCTTTCTTTTCTTTGAGACATCACTATAACTCAGGCTGTCCCAGAACCTACTACATAGCTCAGGCTTACCTTGAATCGAGCCTCTTGAGTGCTAGGACTATAGAAATGAACCACTTTACCTGACCACTTTTACCACTTTGAATTGGGTACTTTTAAGTTTTTTGAGACAGAATCTCACTAGTCCTGGTTAGACTGGGACTCTTTGATGGAGAGATTCCTGATGAGTTATTTTTGTAACAGGGTCTCACAACATAGCCCTGCCTGGCCTAGAATTTACAGTGACCCTCCAGCTTATATTTGGGTATTATCTTACTTTCTATGATTTAAAAATATTTTCTATTTTGTGAGATGTCTTTTGCTCTCTTGATAGCTTTGCTATTTTTATTTATCAAATGGACTTTTTTTTAAGAATAACAAATTTCTGAAAGTTGGAGAGATGGCTCAGTAGTTAAGAATGCTTACTACGCCAGGCGGTGGTGGCCCACGCCTTTAATCCCAGCACTCGGGAGGCAGAGGCAGGTGGATCTGGTGAGTTCGAGGCCAGCCTGGTCTCCAAAGCGAGTTCCAGGAAAGGCGCAAAGCTACACAGAGAAACCCTGTCTCGAAAAAAACAAAACAAAACAAACAAAAAAGAATGCTTACTGCTCTTCCAGAGGACCTGGATCTTTGGTTGGTTCTTAGTACCCATGTGGCAGCTCACAACTATCTGTAATTCCAGTTCTGGGGGATCTGATGCCTCTTTTGACCTCAAAGGGCTTCTGTGCGCGCACACGCACACGCACACGCACACACACACACAATTAGATACATATTTAAAAGATAAGAAATCTCAGCTGGGCGGTGGTGGCTCACACCTTTCTTTTTTTTTCTTTCTTTCTTTTTTTTTTTTTGTTTTTTTTTTGTTTTTTAGAGACAGGGTTTCTAAAGGGACTAAAGGCATGCGCCACCACAACCCAGGTCACACCTTTCTTTAATCCTAAGGCTCAGAAGGCGGATATCTAAATTCAAGGCCAGCCTGGTCTACAGGGTGAGTTCCTGGATAGCCCAGGGCTACACAGACAAGCCTGTCTTGGAAAAAAACAAACAAAAAAGAAACCTCAAGTTTTCCCTTCCTAAGCATCTGCAATCGCTTAATTCTGCCACCTCCACAGATAAAGAATTTTTAAGAATATTAATAGGGATATTCTAAGCCAGGGGCTACTCTGACCAAGTTTGGCCCTTATCTTTTCTTTTTTCCTAAAGAAATTTTATGAAAACACAGGCACTACCTTCATTTACAAAGGGCAATGTAAACTAATGTAATGTCTATGGTGCTTTTGTTTTTACAGCGGCAGACCTATCTTCAACAGACTATACAGTCCTTAAAACACTATTCTGACCTTTACAGAAAAGGTATGTCAGCCCTCATTAATACTACATAATAAAGGATGGCTTCCAGCCAGGTGTGCTCCTGCACACCTGCAAGTCCAGAATTTCTAAGGATAAGGCTACCCCAGGCTACCTAAAGAAACCTTATCTCAAAACAAAACTAGGGGCCCAAGACATGGGTCAGTGGGTGTGGGGCGAGTACAAATGTGAGCAGTGACTGGCACACACACGTGGAGGACAGAGGATAATTTTCAAAGTCAGTTCTCTCCATCCTAAGCTCTAGGGACGGAACTCAGGTCGCAAGGCTTGTGTGGCAAATACTTGAACCCACTGTCAGTTACTGTTCTAATGTTGTGAAGAGACACCAGGACCAAGGCAACTCTAAGAGAAGCCATTTCATTTGGGGCTTGCTTAGGGTTTAAGAGGCTTATTTGATCCATTCACATCATGGGAAGGAGTGAGGCCGCAGGCAAGCAGGTATGATGCTGGGAAAGCAACTGAGTAAGTACTACATCCTGATTTGCAGGCAGCAAGGAGAAAGCAAGACACTGGACCAGTCACAGACTGTAGAAACCTCAAAGCTCCTTATCAGGGCCCCAACAGGGACACACCCAATCCTGCCAAGTAGTTCATCAACTGGGGACCAAGCAAGCAAATAGGAGCCCGAGGGTTTCTTCCTATAGCCTTGGCTATCTTGGAACCAGCTTTGTAGACCAGGCTGGTCTTGAACTCAAGAGATCCACCTGTCTCTGCCTCTGGGATTAAAGGCATGGCTGGCCACATTTTGGGGTTGGTTTTGTTTTGTTTTTTTTTTTTCAACACATAAAAGGCAAGTACACCACAAACACCACATTCAAGGCTTAAAAGGAAATACTGAATGGTTTGTAATACAGGCAAACTGCTAAAGACTAGGGACCAGTTTATAGCTCTTTGCACCCCCAGACTGGAAGGGGTCAACCAAAAATGACTGAACTAGATGGAACTGGCAATGGGAAGCTAGTTTAGGCTTGCTGCATACTTAGAACCACAGGTCAGAGAAAGTAGCGCAAAGCCAAAGAACTTTGGAATTTAACCGCAAGTCTTTAGACAACTCGAAAGTGACAACTCTATTTTTTTGGTTGTTGCAGTTTTAAAAACTCAATCACAGCTGGTGAACACAACTTGAGCTACATGCGGTAAAAAATTTGCCCTTGACTTTATCCCACCTGGGGGCGGGGTTCATAAAACCACAAATCAAGATCAATTTAAACTATTTAGTCTTCTTTTTAAAATAGAAAAATAACGGTCCCTTCTCTAAAGGTTTTTGGGCCTTTTTTCTTTTCTTTTCTTTTTTTTAACTCAATAAACACGTTGACTTTCACTCACCGATTTCCTTTGATTCTTGTCCAGAAACTCGAAGCTTACATTCCTTTGCATAGTGTTTTTGAATCATCTCCCACAGTTTTGTATTGACAAGAGAATTTCTTCGGGTATGGTACCGAGTCCACGAAGAGACCCGGCGGCGACAGAAGGGACAGCACAGGTTGGCCTTTTCAACAGTCGACTGGAAGCACGGGTTGCAGAGCGTGTGGTTGCAAGGAAGGGTTACCGGCTCTAGTAGTATTTCCATACAGATCCCGCACTGACATTCGGCTAAGGAAGGGATGGCGTCTTTGGAAGCAGCCATCTTCCTATGCTAATGAGGCCTACTCAACGTCAACACCTGGAAGAAACCAGATTCGTCTTTCGGCTAACGACGCAGTCCGGAGAAAGTCAGCGAGCGGTTTGTTTATTCCGACAGACAACAGCGTACTGGAATCCGGGCAGGCGAACCTTCCACGGGCCCGAGGCACACAGGCGCTGTGCTGTCAGGCGAACAGTTATGTCCCGCGTCCAGCAAGGGAATGAATGAACGTTCCTTCGGGAGCCCGGCGGCCTCGGGGCGGGGAGTGGCTCTGGCGCCCCGCGCCGCCGACAGTCGGGTCCAGCTCCCCTTCTCACCTGGTGAGGACCCGCCTCTTTGCGCGAGGTCGCCGGGCCTGCCAGGGCCGGAAGCCCGGAGTCCGCCGCTCCGAGAGTACCCCGTACCGCCCGGAAGCCGGGCTCGGGCCGCCGCCGGACTTCCGTCTCGCCGTTGCGGCGGTGGCAGCCCTCCGTCCCCGCGCTCCAGCTTCTGGCCGCCTCGCGGTTCCCCAGGGGCCCGAGACCCAGCCGCTCAGACCCGCAGTCCCGCCAGCCAGTGTATTGGCGGCGGCCGAAGCAGAGACACACGACCTACTGACGTCACACTTCCCCGCCAAGAACGGCACTTCTCACCCAAGGAACCGCCCACTTGGGCGGGACTTCCGGGAGCTGTGCGCGTTGTCGCGTGCCACCTGCCAGTCGCAGCTCCTCCTGTCTGCTATAGTTGAGGCTAACGTAGGCTACAGAAACTTGGCTAGTCACTGGCTAAAAACTAAACTCTCTAAACAAGCTCCAAACAGTGATTTTTTTATAATTATTCACTTAAACTACTTTTTGTTTCTCCTAACAAAGCTTTCCAAAGTTTTTAGTGCCATGTGAGTTCTTCTTTTTTTTTTTTTTAAACTGGCTTGATCAGACACCTGGCCTGGGAATTGAACCCGGGTCTTCTGGAACAGTTTTTAGTGCCAAAAGAAAAAATCGCAACAAATTCAGCTGAAAGATTTTTGTTGGCTTTTATTTGCAACACTGACGTTCTATAGAATGTGTCTTAGGACGAGCAGATATTGGCTTTATAGACAAGTAATGTTCAAGGAAAACAGCAACAAAAAGTTGAACTGATGGTTTCTAAGAATCCTTGTAAAGGTTGAAGTGGGTAAGTATCCTTATGGTACTGGCTGGAGCTCAGCAGTTTGGAGATTTGTCTGTTCCTGTTCTCTCCCTCCTGGTTTTTGGATGCTTAGCTTGGGCCCTGTTCCCTGAAACTTCAGCATGAGTAAATGCCTATTGAGTTTGCTATCAGAATCTGAAGAGCTAAGCAAAGAGACACATGCCTGTAATCCCAGCCCTTGGAAAGTAGTCACAAAAGGATTATTATAAACTAGCCTTTGCTACGTAACTGGTTCCAGGCTAACCTGGGCTATATGAGACCCTGCCTCAAGAAGTCAATCAGTCTGTCCCACACAACCTAAGTCAGAAGCTCATTTTCTAGTAAAATGGGGACCTGTAGGACCCTGGCCCCTGTTTTGGGTAACTGTTGCCTTGCTTGCTGACCTTGACCTTGATATCCTCCCTATGCTAATTCCCTCCTGGGTTTCACCCTCCTGAATGCTTAAGGGACATTCTTTGTCTGTGTTTCCTGCATATTGGGCGTTAACAGCTTAGAGGTAATATTGTAAAACATCGGTATCGAACTTATGCCCTCCGGGGTTCTCCCATTGTGCTGTAAGCCTGTATTTAAGACCTCCTCCCTCCTTCAATAAATGACATTCTGCATTAAACAAAAAAAAAAAAATGTCAGTCAGTCAGTCAGTCAGTCAATACTGGATCCTCATCAATAGCCTATATTTTATATAATATTAGAAAAGTGTCTATGGCCAAGCATAGTGGTGCACAGTTAATCCCAATACTTCGGAGGCAGAGGCAGGAGAATCTCTGTGAGTTAGAGGTCAACCTGGTCTACACAGTGGGTTCCAGTACTACTCAAACAGACCCTTTTTCAGAAAAAAAAAAAAAAAGTATGAGTTAGGTGTGGTCACACGTGTCCTGTAATCCAGCATTTAGGTAGTAAAGGCAAAGACAGAAGAAGCAAGGGGATCTAGAGTTGGAGTCCATTTGGGAAACCGAGAGTTCTAGGTCTAAGAGATTCTGGTTCAACTCTCCTGTAAATCTGTAAGAAGGCTGCTCTCACCAGGAAGTTGCAAGTTTGGGCCAGAGAATCCTCAGACCTGTGACAACTTGACATTTACACTTCCTCCTATGGCACAGCCCCCTGGTGTCTGCAGCCTTCCTTTCTAAGGACTTAAGGCCCATAAGCTTGGCAAGAAGTATCAAGACTCTATCTGTTGTTGGGATAATCTTTTTTGTACACTGTGTGAAAAAGTGTCTCTGTCCTTCCTCACCTGCCTAAGGCACCTTCTGATTGGTTTAATAAAGAGCGAACAGCCAATAGCTAGGCAAGAAAGGATAAGCAGGATTTCCAGGGAGAGACGGAAACTCTGGGAAAGAATCTGAGGTGTGAGAGATTCACCAGTGAGAATCAGAGGAAATAGGACTTATGGTACTGAGGAGCGATAACAAGCCATGTGGCAAAACATAGGTTAATATAAATGAGTTCATTTAAATTTTAAGAGCTAGTTGGGAACAAGCCCAAGCTAAGGCCAAGCTTTCAGAATTAATAAAAAGTCTCCATGTCATTATTTGGGAGCTGGCAGACCAAAGAAAGAGCCGTCGTTATCTTCTGTCCTGGAGCTGTGGTTGTAAGACACCTGGCATAGGTGCTGGGAATGGAACTCTTAGCCACTGAGTCATCTCTCCACCCCAATATGTTATTTTTTTTTATTGAGTAATTGCCTTTTAATAGGCATTCAAAATTCACAATGTTTGAAATGAACATTCTGACTCTTTCTAGAGAAACTAAAGAAATATCTATTTCACCCAGACACCAAAGATAATCCAAAGAAGAGATTCCATCCCAGTTCAGCTTGGGGAACCAATGAGTCCATTAGTCTTACAGGAACTGAGTGCTTACAGAAGCATGGATTGACTCAAAGGCAAGCCACACCACCTACAATTCCCACCTTAGTGTGGGGATGACCCACAAAAGCTTCACCACTAGATTCCCAACCACAGTCAACTGTCCACCTCCTGTATGCTCTAGCATCCCCTAAGACCAGGGGGAGCAAGATTATGTACAGCTTGTGGCTGGGGCTGGAATCTCAGCGGAAAGTAACATTTCCCTTTCCCTTCAATGAGGAAATGACAATAGCCCTATCTCATGACCATGTCCTGTGGCTGATCCCAGCTTCTCTGATGAAAGACAGGGATGCCACGTCACACCTAGAGAGCAAGTTCCACCATCCAGTGAAAAGAATTTCTTTCCTTTTGGCTCTTAACCTATTTGTTTTCCCCCTAAAATAATATTTCCTAAGTATCACTGTAGAAGTGTAGATATCTACACTAATATACAGTATCTTTTAAAAATATCATAGATATGTATATATAGTTGGTTTTGCCCCCTTTTGTACTTACCATTAGATAAATATTTAAATGAAACACCACCAAATCTGAGTGATGATTCCATATAAACTTATTTTATTTTTTATGTTTATGGTATTAGGGATTGAAACCAGGACCTCCTGCATACAAAGCATGTACTCTTGGCTACACCCCCAGACTATTTCATTATAAAACATTTGCCTATTTTTTTAATATGGCTACACACACAAAATATTCCTTGTGCCAATTTGTCATAATTTCTTTAATGCTCTTTCCACTCTTGCTTATAAAATAAGCCTACAGTAATTAAATTATTCATTTTTGTTTTTGCAATACAAATGGCTGAAAGTGGGATTGCTGAGTTATTGGGTAACAGGTTTGTCTCTGATTGATGGTATCAATTCTTTTAGGGATGCCCTTTGGTGTTCAGGGGTCCTCACTGCTTTCCCCTTCTCGATGACCTGAACAGCTCGCAGCAAACCATCCTGCAGAGCCTGGTTCTTTACCATGTTGGTGATCATGAACGTGACATCTTTGATGTACATCCGTCTTACATTAGCAGCATAGTGTTCTGCTTTGTTGCCGTGGGCAATGAAGAAGGTACAGAGTGCTGTGACATCTCTCTCTTGCAACCCATATTCCTCCAGGACAGACTCCCACACAGTTCTAACATGCTTGTTCTTGACTTGTCGTCTAAGGACGGAGGCTAAGGTTGGGAGACTTCTCACCAGGTCTGGAAGCTTCTGAAGCACTCGGGTGTGCAAACAGATAAGGACTTCAATGACATAGCTATATAAAATATTCAGTTCCATTGAGGTGAACCTATGAGAAATGTGGAAAGCTCCTTAAATGGAATAGTCTGTGTACAAACGTAAGTTACATTTGATTAGGTTGACCCAATGTAAACCCACTAGGAAACCAGCTATGTATTTCAGAAGTACGGCCTGCACCAAACTGCGTAGCTGAGTTCTCAGGCCACTCATTGGATGAGCGTCCCATGGTGAGGGAGTTCTGTTACTCATCCCCGTCCATAAGACCAGCCGGTAAGAGACTCACAGGGTGGGTACTGTGGTGCCTGGCATCAACACAAGTGCTCAGATCAACCTTTTCTGAATGAAGGAAGCCAAGCCTGAGTAATGCCGCTGGGACATACTAAACATAGTTTTAGAATGGCCACCGAAAACTCTCACAAAGCCACAAAAGCCAGGATTTCTCAACTGTTGCTCACCCGAGGGCCAGAACTGCTGTCCATATCTCATCGTGGGCTGCTTGGCTTGCCAAAGTCTTGCTGTGGTGTTCAAATTGCTGTGTCAGGTTATCCTTGGTGACGTCTAGTTCTCTGAATTGAATGTCTAGAGCTTGGAGCTTGTTCTCTACTCTACAGGATTAAAGAATCAAAGGTAAGTTCAGGCCAGGGTAAACCTAAGACTAGTAGATTATTTACAACCCCTGCCAAATTTAGATAGGTACTTAAAGTTAAAATGTGACCAGGGTTCCCATTTGCCAAGCCCTCTGCTGCCCTTGCTCTTCATGTTGGCAGACTTCTGGCTGTCTAATTGGTTGTTCCTGTGTCTCGTTCGACACTTACACTTCACAGACTATCAACAAGCATCACTTCTCATGACTCTAAGAAGTGAAGCTGTCAGTTGTTGCATTTTAAGGACGGATTTATTTTGTGTGTGGAGGGAGGGGTCGGGTGCATATGTGGGAGTCAAAGGACCAATTGTAATTGTAGGGGTTATTTTCTCCTTCCACTATGTGGGTCTTGGGGTGTGAACTCAGGTGGTAAGGCCTGGGCAGCAAGTGCCTTTACCAGCTCAACCATGTCACCAGCCCCATTTTCACTTTTTAGTGAGGGAAAGTTTGTTAGAGCTGTAAAAGTCCTGATTTTGCCTCTTTTTGTTGTTTGTTTTTTGTTTTGTTTTTCGAGACAGGGTTTCTCTGTGTAGCTTGGCACCTTTCCTGGATCTTGCTCTGTAGACCAGGCTGGCCTTGAACTCACAAAGATCCGCTGCTTCTGCCTCCCGAGTGCTGGGATTAAAGGTGTGCGCCACCACTGCCCAGCCTGATTTTGCCATTTTATAGATAAAGAAATTAAGTTTGAAAAAGACCAAATCACTTAAGTGACTAGCGCTAGAACCAGTGGACATAATAAAGTGGCTTTCTTTACCCTGTTAGGACTTTGCAGATCCATTTTTACTTCAAGGATCAGCTCAAATTCCACTGTGTGTGTGTGTGTGTGTGTGTGTGTGTGTGTGTGTGTGTGTGTGTGTGTGTGTACACATGTGTGATGGTAATGCTGGGGACTGAACCTAGGACTTTATACCTTCTATGCCAGAGTTCTACCACTGAACTATGTCCAGCCCTCCATACTCTTCTTAAACCCACTCTCTGGGAAATCCTTGCCTCTATCATGCAATACTTCTTGCTTCAGTTTGCTTTGCATGAAGTAAAGTATAAATTCTATATAGGAGATGAGTGGCCATTTCTTAGACATTTTATTCCTGTCTCCCAATAACTAGCAGAGGCATTATAGAGAAGTGGTAACTTATGTCCGAGTCATACAGCTCACACCTATGATGAGAAAGAATGACCTGCTGAGCAGTCACAAGGGGACTGAAGTACCTCTGAGTAGCCCCAAACACCAGAGGCACCATAGCACTGAGATTGCACCTAAATGAGCCACAAAGAGCTAGGGTGACAACTCACTGGCCTGAAAACACCACATGGTCTTTAATGAAAGAAGGGATAAGAAAATACAGTTATCTCTCCAGTGACCTCAACACTTGTGGCTGCCCAAGATTATGTCCTGACCCTGTTCTCTTGGTCCTCAGTTTCTCCCAATAGTAACTGAGTTTCAGGTACCAATTTTGTCTTAGACTTATATTCTCATCTGTTACGTGCATTTCTCCCTAGGTGGAGACATCAAATCCAACTGTCCTAAGCTTAACTTTATTTATTTATTTTTTTTGTTTTGTTTTTCGAGACAGGGTTTCTCTGTGTAGCTTTGCGCCTTTCCTGGAACTCACTCTGTAGCCCAGGCTGACCTCGAACTCACAGAGATCCGCCTGCCTCTGCCTCCCAGTGCTGGGATTAAAGGCGTGCGCCACCACTGCCCGGCAGCTTAACTTTATGAACTCTCTCCTTCACCTTCAGAAATTGTGATGGAGGAATTTTCTCTCAGTTTTGGTACCAATTTACACCTAGATAAAAGTTGGTATGAAATGTGTATTTTATAGGAGTATGAAGCCTGTGAGGCTTATATGCAGCAACCTCTGTTTTCAAGTCAAAACTATGTCACCTGACAGTCTTTAACTTTAGACTTGAAGCTGTAGTGCTGTAGATCATTGCTAGTTTGAACTCTAGAGATGAGCTGTAGCTTGTTGATAACAGTTTATAATTGCAGAAGTTCTTTGGAATACCCCGCCAAAAGACATGCAGACCACTCTAATAAATGTTTAAAAAGAATGTACAGATGGCTCATCAGGTTAAGGTGCTTACTGCTGACCTGGTGACCTAACTTCCATCCCTTAGCCCCACATGGTGGAAGGAGAAAACCAACTTCTTCAAGTTTTCCTCTGACTTCCACATGGGTGCCTGTGGCATGCACAACCCCTCCCCACCACATAAATAAATAAATATATTTATTATATATTAGAGCTGGGCGGTGGTGGGGGGCATGCCTTTAATCCCAGCACTCGGGAAGGAGAGGCAGGTAGATCTCTGTGAGTTCAAGGCCAGCCTGGTCTTCAGAGCGAGTTCCAGGACACTTAGGGCTACACACACACACACACACACACACACACACACACACACACACACAACTGTCTCAAAAAACAAAAACAAAAACAAACAGACAAAAAAAGGGCTGGAGAAATGGGTTAGTAGATAAATGTACTTGTTCTTGAAGACCTGGGTTTGACTCCCAGCCCCCACATGGTGACTCATACCTCCAGTTCTAGGGGATATAATGCCCTCTTCTGACCTCTGAGGGAATCAGGCACACATGTGGTACACATAAAATAAATAATGTGGTTTACATAAAATAAATAATTCTAAAAAGAATTTTTAAATTTAAAAATGTAAATCTGAGAGTAATGTTTCCTACCACAATCCCCTAGCTCAGTTAACAGCCTTACAGTTTATTCAATTGTTTGAATTAGAAATCTAAAAATAATTCTCAACCCCTCACCCACAACTGATATCTATTTAACCCATCTCCCACTTGTCATACCCAGTAAACAAGTCCATCAACTTTACCCTGGTCCTAGAACTACAGTAGTATTACTGGGCCCTTGCTCCAGCCTCCAATTCAACCTTCACACATTTCTCTAAAATACTGTTATGATCATATTTTTAGATTTATTTATTTATGTATATGAGTGCTCTATCTGCATGTATGTCTTTATGCCAGAAACAGGCATCAGATCCCACTACAGATAGTTATAAGCCACCATGTGGCTGCTGGGAATTGAACTCAGGACCTCTGGAAGAGCAGCCAGTGCTCTTAACTACTGAGCCATCTCTCCAGCCCTATTGTGATCATTTAACTCAGCTAAAAATGTATTTTTATGCCACCTGACTTTAAGAGACGAACTGGATCTCCTCACCAAGAAGCATAATGCCTTTCTGAGTCTTCTCACACATTCTAGTTGCTAATCTGTAATTCCAATCTTTTATGAGGTCAAAATGTAGTTTCCTCACTATAAAATTCCTCCTATTTATTTCCTCATAAACTCACTCAGATGCTATGATCCGGCAAAGTATCCCTCTGTAAAGAGCCGCTTCCTTAGGCCAAATGGATTGATTCCTCCTTCATGTTCCTTTGGCCTTTTTGGAACATCACTTGTATAAGGTCACGTGTATTAAACTGTATTTTAAAAAACAATTCTACTATTCCTGTAGGCTATGAGCTCTTCAAGGGAAATAGTCACATTTTACTTATGTCTGTGAATCTAGCATGAATTAAATGGAATTATAGCGTAATAAAGCAGATTTTTTTCTTGATTCCATGCATGTGAGTGAGTGTGTGTGTGTGTGTGTGTGTGTGTGTATGTGTGTGTGTGTACATGCATGCACATGCAGATGCAGGGGATTTAAAAACCAGGGCCTTTCAACTACACAAACATTCTACTACTGAGCTAAATCCCAACCCCCAAGATTTTTCTTTATTATCAGTTTACATGTTTTTTGAACCTGCAAGACTCCAACCACTTCAGCAAACACAGTTCTTATCGTATGGCTGCTGTTCCCTGCTTATTTCTACTCTTCATTCTTCATCCCCATCTTGTGAGAAGAGCAGACCCTGGCCTGTTCCCTCCCTGGAGCCCCGAGCCACCTTCTCATTGCTTCCTTCAAGGATATCAGGGTTGTGCTTTCATGGTTCATCTTCTTTAGGAAGGGGAAAGGAAACAAAGCAAGATGAAAACCCTGTGGAGGTTGAGAGCTGCGGTTTTCCGCTCCGCAATAGGCAGCAGCAATGGGAACATCCTATCTGAATTCTGCCTGGAAGGTCACTAAGTACGTGAAGCTTTTAATAGCTTCAACATCCAAATATAGTTTCAAAGAACCAATGGTGTGAACACAGGTGTCCTGGAGTGCACTATGACATTTGCCTTTGAGAACAGACCAAGCCACTACAGGACAACAAGGCACCGTCCACAAGTACAGCTTTGTTTACACTGGAAAACTTCTACAGGGACATACAAACATATATGCTACTCTACAATTAAATTTGATGGAGATGCTACTTTCATTTAAAAAAATATTTATTTGCTGTACATGAGTGTTTTGTGTGCACATAAGTCTGTGCACCAGGTGCCAGAAGAGGGTGACAGGTCCCCTGGAACTAGAGCTACAGATAGTTGTGAGCTCTCATGTGGGTACTGGGGGGCCAACCTAGGTCCTACAGAAGAGCAATAACAAGTATTGTTGTTGTTTTCAGACAGGGTCTCTCTGTGTAGCCCTGGCTATCCTGGAACTCTGTGTAGACCAGGCTAACCTGGAACTCACAAAGATCTGCCTACTTCTGCTCCCAAGTGAAGGGATTAAGGATGTGTGCCACCATGCCTAGCTAACAAGAGCTTAACTGTGAGCTATCTCTCCAGCCCCGGGTTTCATATTTTAGTTGCTTTTTTAAAAACTAAATTACAATCTAAATCAGTTTTTAAAGAGTGCCTTACATTTTTATGATGATAATGATGGTTTTAAAGTTAAAAATCTAACCAATGGTAGAAATTATTGAGGGCTTCTAGTAGTATAAAATGAGGAGCTGATAGAAAAATACACATGAAACAGGACTTCTCTGTGGTACAGTGGTTTGAGTCTCTAGTCCCCCTTTCAAGAGACTAACACAGGAAGGTCTTCCCAGCCTATGAACTCAAGGCCAAACTGGGCCACATCTCAGAATCCTTTCTCAAAACACAAACAAGTTACCTGTTGTTATTATTTTAAAAAATGTAGTAAATAGGCACAGACTCCAAAAATCATAGAAGATGACAGTAGGCCATGAAGGTTGATTAGGAAAATGCTCACACTGAAGTAGGAAAGTGCTCACACTGACAGTGGGTCTTATCCTTAAAGGGAAGTGTTGTTATCGGAGGGGGGGCAGATATGAGGTATTCTACAGACTGCAGAATTTGTACGAGCAAGGTCACAGAGATGGCAATGGTAAGTGACTACTTCAGGATTTATGAGTGTATGTTTGTTTCTTTGTTTTTTGAGACAGGGGTTTGCTATAACTCTCTAGCCAAGCCCTGCCTCTACCTCACAGTCCTCTTTGCCCTAGCTTCCCAAGTGCTAGGACTACAGGTGTGCACCAAGTCCCGCTTAGGAAGGTGTTTTGATCAAATGATTCATGTGAGCTTAAGGAAACATTTAAGCTTATAAGAACTAAGTCATGTTTGTTCACTCACTGAAGAATTTCTTCCCATCAATACTCATTGAACATCATGAATGGTAATTAAATGAATAATACCTGTGAATGATGAGAAGGCAAAAATCCTCCTCTCCAGGGAATATGCTAACAGAGAGGAACGGGGATAACAAAGCTAAAAATGCTGCCGGATAGCAAAGCAGTCAACAGAGTGAAGAGACCACCTACAGAACAGGAGAATGTAATTACAAATCACACCTTAAACAAGGGCAAACATCTAAAATATATACAAACCTCCAAAACCTCAATAGTAATATACTAAAAATAACACAATTTCATTTTATTTTATTTAGTTTTTTTGTTTGTTTTGTTTTTTGAGACGGGGTTTCTCGGTGTAGTTTTGGTGCCTGTCCTGGATCTCGCTCTGTAGACCTGGCTGGCCTCGAACTCACAGAGATCAGCCTGGCTCTGTCTCCCAAGTGCTGGGATTAAAGGCATGTGCCACCACCACCCGGCCACAATTTTCTTTTAAAAATTTGAGGTTTATTTATTTTTATGTGTACATGTGTTTGGCTGCATGTGTCTGTGTACCATGTGCATGCAGTACCCATGGAGGCCAGCAGAGGGTTCAGATCCCCTTGGAACTGGAGTTACATATGGCTGTTAGCAGGTTATGTGGGCAATGGGAATCAAACCAGGTTCCTTTGGAAGAGCAGCTATCTCTCCATCCAGGACAATAAACCTGCCTGAGATTTTGAAACTGAAGGAAAGTGTGATGGCTATTCTTGTCAACTTGACTACATCTGGAATTAATTGAAATCCAAAAGTGGAGGACACACCTGTGAGGGGTTTTTGCTTAATTTGAAGTAGGTCAATCCACTTCTAATCTGGATCTTTGAGACAGGAAGGCACATGCCTTTAATCTGGATCTTTGCTTTATCCCAGCCCCCAACTTCAGCAGGCATTCCCCGAGAACACGCCAGCCACGCCTGCCAGAGAAGCAAACAGGCCAGCAAAGCATGTTAGCTAAGATCTTCATATCTCCATTCTCCCCACTCTCCTCCATATCCAGTGCCCAGTCCCATGAGCTCTGTGGCAGACTACCAGTTGTGGCCTCTCTTCATTCTCTGTTCCCATTCCCAGAGGACTAAGCAAATTCTGGTGGAATAATCTGTTTTCCTCCCTCCCAGAAACTCCCCCAGCCTTCCCCCTCCTAGTGCATCGCCATTCCTAAGTATCCGCTCCCAGTACCTAGAAACACGTTTTACCTGGAACCCCCAGTGGCCACACCTATCAGAATGCTAGAAGAATTTCCTACCAGACAACACACAGTCACTACACTCTCCAAAGAACCAGATACTGCAACAGTAACCAAGGCGCAAAACACCCACCTCATAAAGACAACCACATGTCAGCACCTAGAATTACAATCTTCCCAAACCCAGATGCCTAGATGCCAGCATAAAAACACAACAAGAGCCAGGACAATATGTCTCCACTAGAGCCCAGCAACCCTACTACAGTTTGCACCAGAGCTGAAACACAAGGCAAAGACCTTAAAATAGCTTTTATGAATATAAGAGAAGCCCATCAAGAGGAAATAAATCCCTTAAAGAAATGTACGGAAAAAAAAAAAAAAAAGAGTGGAAGGGAGTAAAGGTTCAAGACCTGAAAGTGGAAATAGAATCAATAAAGAAAACCCAAACGGGCTAGAGAACTGGCTCAGTGGTTAAGAGCACTGGCTGCTCTTCTGGAGGACACGGGTTCAGTTCCCAGCACGTACATCTGGGCAGCTCACAACTGTCTATAACTCCAGTTCCAGAGAATCTGACACCCTCACACAGACATATATGCTAGCAAAACACAACTGCACATAAAATAAATTTAAAAAAGAAAGAAAACTCAAACAGAGGGAAATCTGGAAATGAAAAAGTTAGGAAATTGAAGAGGAACCTAGGAGGCAAGCCTCACCAACAGAATATAAGAGATGCAAAAGAGAATCTCAGACAAGAAGACATGAAGAAACGGACGTCAAAGAAAATGTTAAACCTAAAAAATGTCTGGCACAAAACATCCAGGAAATCTGGGACACTATAAGAAGACCAAATCTAATCATCTAAGAATAGACAAAGAATGGGGCTGAAGAGATGGCTCAGAGGTCGTTGACTGCTCTTCCAGAGGGCCTGATTTCAATTCCCAGCAACCACATGGTGGCTCACAGCCATCCATCTGTAATGAGATCTGGTGCCTTCTCCTAGTGTGCAGGCATACATGCAGACAGAACACTGTACATATAATAAATAAATAAATCTTGAAAAAAACAGAGGAAGGAGAAGAAACTCAGCTCAAAGGCACAGAAAAAAAATTCAACGAAATCACAGAAGAAAAATTCTCTAACTAAAGAAGTAAATGCCTATCAAGTTACAAGAAACACACAGAAACTGGGTGGTGGTAGCACATACCTTTGATCCCAGCATTTGGGAGGCAGAGGCAGGCAGATCTCTGAATTCGAGGCCAGCCTGGTCTGCAGAGTGAGTTCGAGGACAGCCAGAGCTACACTGTGGAACCCTGTCTCAATAAACCTAAAAAAGAGAGAGGGAGAGAGGGAGGGAGAAGGAAGATAGAGAAGGACACTACATACTCATCAAAGGAAAAATCCAAGACATTGAAATTCTTAACATCTATGCACCAAACACAAGGGCACTCAAGTTCATAAAAGAAATACTACTACAGCTTAAATCACATATTGATTCTCACACTGATAGTGAGAGACTTTAATATCACACTCTCACCAATAGATAGGTCACCTAGACAACAATTAAACAAGGAAATGCTGGAGCTAAATGACATCATTGCGAGTGGTACAGCTGTGGAGGGAAAGGTATCCTGACTTGTCAGGAAGTCAGGCTATACCCGAAGTTGGGGTGTGGTGGGGGAATGGTCTCCCCGCAGGATGTAACAATCCTGCTCCTCTCCAAGAGAGAGCCACTACAGCTGAGCTCTGATCTGTTCCCCTAAGGGAATGTCCTAGGAGAGCTATCCATTTCTGCTCTGACTCAAGATGTTACTTCTGCTTCACTCTGATATAGGGGAAACCCTGCAGAAATGCAGCAATCTCCTCCGGCTCTGGCGACATGTTGTTACTCCTTCCCACGCCCCACCCTCTCTTAGTCCCCCTAAGGGAACCTCTCAGCAAAGGTTCTTCTGCTCATGCCAGTGAAAGAAGATCTTCACCCAAAACTCTTTTAAGAGATTTGGTACTGCCGGGCGGTGGTAACACACGCCTTTAATCCCAGCACTGGAGGCAGAGGCAAGTGGATCTCTGTGAGTTCAGGGCCAGCCTGGGCTACCAAGTGAGTCCCAGGAAAGGCGCAAAGCTACACAGAGAAACCCTGTCTCGGAAAAAAAAAAAAAATTGGGAAGGAGGAGTCCAGGAAAATGGCTACCTGCACCAGGGTAGGAAAGGACAGCCCACAACTGAATAGGCAGAGGGGCTTTTATATAGGGCTTCTTGGGGGTGGAGTTTCTCCAGGGAGATGACTTTCTCCTCAGGGATTGGTTAGTTTTCCTGCTCAGGGATGGGTTGGTTTAGTCGGTCAGGGGCAGAGTTGGTTCTGGTTTCAGGGCCAAAGTGTGTGTCTTTCACTGGCCCTTTTTAGCCTTTTGGCTCTAGTTTTAGGGCCAGGGCGTATTTCTTTCACTGGCTCTGGTTCTAGGGCCAAACTGTGTTCCTTTGGCTCTGGTTTCAGGGTCAGGGTGTGTTTCTTAGGTTCTAGGTTCAGGGCTAAAGTGTTTCACTGGCTCAGGTCTCAGAGTCAGGGTGGGTTTCTTAGGCTGGCCATTTCCCCCTACAATCATAAACCAAATGCTCCCCAGTAATGACACGAAGACTTATTATTTGTTGTGTGATATTTTGTTTGTGCATTGACAAAGCTTGCTTGGGGTCAGAGGGCGGGGCTAGCTACTAATTAACCATACAGGCCTGGAGAGCAGTACAGAGAGGAGACAGGAAAAGACAAGGCAGGGGGAGAAAGGAAGTGCTAAGGCAGGGCAAAGACAAGATCTCAGCCCTTTTGAACTGGAGGAACAGAAGAGGTAGGAAGCTCCCCTGCTTCTCTGATCTTTCAAGTTTTTACCCCAATACCTGACTCCCAGTTTTTATTGATAAGATTAATTAGATTTATGCTTCATCTGGTGCTGTGGAAAATCCTTCGTACACTGTAAAGATTTATCACTGTGATTGGTTTAATGAACATGCTGCCTGGCCAATAGCTGAGCAGGATAAAGTTAGGCAGGAAAACCAAACTGAGAATGATGAGATGAGGAAGGGAGGAGTCAGAGGATTGTCAGCCAGAGAACAAGTCAGGCACACAAAATGGAATAGGGTTAAAAGCCACAAGCCTCGAGGTAGCACATAGATGAATAGAAATGGGTTATTAAGTTGTAAGAGCTAGCTAGTAACAAGACTGAGCTATCGGCCAAGTATCTATAATTATTATAAGCCTCTGTGTGGTAATTTGGGAAGCAACTGCTGGGTATTTGGGAATAGACAGTCAGGATAGAGAAATGTCTGGTTGCAATTATTAATTATGAAAGCTCAGCTGATAGCTTAGGCTTGTTACTAACTAGCTTTCACAATTTAAATTAACCCTTTTTTTCAAACTACTTTTTGTCTTGTGTTTTTATTACCTTAACCATACACTGCCCATGCTGCTTCCTCTCCATCTGGCTGGTGACCCCACCCTTCTTCCCAGCAGTCTTTCTGCCCCCCAAATCCTGCCTAGGTATTGGCCATTTAGCTTTTTATTAAACCAATCCAAGTAACACTTCTTCACAGTGTACAAAAAGATTATTCCACAACAAAATGGACCTAACAAATATTTACAGAACATTTCATCTCAACACAAAGGAATATTCCTTCTCAGCACCTCATGGAACTCTTTCTAAAACTGACCACATACTCAGACACAGAGCAATCTCAACAAATACAAGAAAATTGAAATAACTCCCTGCATCCTATCAGACCACCATAGATTAAAGCTGGATAAACAACAGGAGGCTTACAAACTCATGGAAACTGAACAACTCACTACTGAATGAAAAATGGGTCAAGAGAGAGATTAATAAAGAAAGACTTTCTACAATTGAATAAAAATGAACACACAACACACCCAAACTTAGAGGACACAATGAAGGTCATTCTAAGACCAAGTTTATAGCACTAAGTGCCTACATTAAAAAAAAAATTGGATCTATCTCATACTAGCAACTTAAAAGCACACCTGAAAGTTCTAGAACAAAGAGAAAAAATCATACCCAAAAGGAGCAGATGGCAAGTAATAATCAAACTCAGGGCTGAAATGAATAAAATAGAAACAATACAAA
The DNA here is from genome assembly GCF_007827085.1 of Peromyscus californicus insignis. Lineage (NCBI taxonomy): Eukaryota > Metazoa > Chordata > Mammalia > Rodentia > Cricetidae > Peromyscus > Peromyscus californicus. The sequence continues at coordinate 14,809,392 of NW_026294458.1, read as the reverse complement.
GAATCAATGAAACAAAGAGTTGGTTCTTTGAGAAAAATCAATAAGATTGACAAACCCTTATCCAAATTAATTAAAAGGCAGAGAGAGAATATCCAAATTAACGAAATCAGAAATGAAAAGTGGGACATAACAATAGACACCGAGGAAATCCAGAGAGACATAAGGACATACTTTAAAAATCTGTACTCCACCAAATTAGAAAACAAAGAAGAAATGAGTAATTTCCTTGATACATACCACTTACCAAAGTTAAAGGTAAGATAAGTAATTTAAACAGACCTATAATCCCTAATGAAATAGAAGCAGTAATTAAAAGTCTCCCCTTCTCCCCCAAAAAAACCCAGGGCCAGATGGTTTTAGCACAGAATTCTACCAGGGTTTCATAGTAGAGTTAATGCCAATACTCCTCAAATTATTCCATAAAATAGAAACAAAAGGAACATTGCCCAATTCATTTTATGAGGCCATAGTACCCTGATACCCAAACCACATAAAGACCCAACAAAGAAAGAGATTTCAATTTCCCTTATGAACAAAGATGGAAAAATTCTCAATAAAATACTTGCAAACCAAATCCAAGCACACATCAAAAAGAACACCATGATCAACCCAGAGATTCAGGCATGGTTCAACATACACAAACTGATAACTGTAACTCACCATATTAACAAATTGAAAGACAAAACTACATGGTCATCTCATTAGATGCAGAAAAGGCTGCTGACAAAATCCAACACCCCTTCATGATAAAAGTCCTGGAGAGATTAGGGATACAAGGGACATACCTCATAATAATAAAGGCAGTTTACAGCAAGCCCATAGTCACCCTCAAATGGAGAGAAACTCAAAGCAATTCCACTAAAGTCAGGAATAAGGCAAGGTTGTCCACTGTGTGTGTGAAAGTCAGAGGACATCTTTGTGGAGACATTCTCCTAGGCTATCTTACATGGGTTCTGGGTGTTGAATTCAGATTGGTAGCTTGCACAGCAAGTAGTTAACCTGATGAGCTACCTTGAGGGCCTGAGGACTGCATTGTTATTACTTTGAGACAGGGTCTCACTATGTAGCCCTGGCTGGCCTGGAACTCAATATGTAGACATGGGCAGCCACAGAGAGAGCACCTATCTTGGCTTTCAGAGTTCTGGGGTTAAGGTGTGCTCCACCACATCTGGCCCCAATGACTGCATTTTTTTTTTTTTTTTTTTGGTTTTTCGAGACAGGGTTTCTCTGTGTATCTTTGTGGCTTTCCTGGAACTCACTCTGTAGCCCAGGTTGGCCTCGAACTCAGAGATCCACCTGGCTCTGCCTCCCGAGTGCTGGGATTAAAGGCGTGTGCCACCACCGCCCGGCGACTGCATTCTTTTAAAAGAAAAAAATTATTAAATGTTTAGGGCTTATCACTAACTCTTATACTAAAATTGTGTATAAAGTTGCTTAAATAGGTCCAAATCCAACATTAGGTATTAGCATCTTATACATACAGTTCATTAGCAACAATGAATTCAAATCTAAATTATTAAATGCAAGCCAAATTACAACTATTTAAATAGCAGCATTAATTTAGTATGAGCTGAGGCTGTTTCACTAAAACCAAATCACCTGCCGAATCATGTGTCTGAAGCTGGCTGCTTTAGAGCAGGTTCTTTCACACTGGACAAGATACTATCACAGGCAGAGAAATGACTGTTATGTCAAACATAAACTTCTCTAGAGCTAGGCATGTGCACATGCCTGTAACTCAGCACTTAGGAAGTGGAGGCAGGAAAATCAGGAGTTCAGGGTCATCCTCTGTAGATGTAACCAACCGTCTTATTAAATAAGAAACACAGAGCCGATTCAGAGAAGAAAGCCAAGAGGCCAGAGCCAAGAGCCTCATCCTTCCTGCTTCAGCGATCCTCTTCAGCCAAGAGAGCTCTCCGAAAGGGAGCTACTTCCTGTGTGTTTGTCTTTATAGTCTTTCTGTTCTGCCTTCTCATTGGTTGTAAACCCAAACACATGACTGCCTCTGTAGAGACTTCCAGGTCTTGTATGGTTGGGATTGAGATTAAAGGCGTGTGTCTCCAATGCTGGCTGTATCCTTTTACACACGGAGATCTACCTAGCTTTGTCTACCAAGTGCTGGGATTAAAGGCATGTGCCACCACCGCCACACTCTTGCTATGGCTCTAATAGCTCTGAACCCCGGGCAACTTTATTAACATACAATTAAAATCACATTTCAGTACAAGTAAAATACCATCATAATCCTCCTTTATGTAGTGACTTCAAGATTTGCCTGCACTGTGTAAGACTCTTGTTTCAAAAAAGAACCAAGCCGGGCGGTGGAGGCACACGCCTTTAATCTCAGCACTCGGGAGGCAGAGCCAGGCGGATCTCTGTGAGTTCGAGGCCAGTCTGGGCTAAAGAGCAAGATCCAGAACAGGCACCAACACTACACAGAGAAACCCTGTCTCAAAACAAACAAACAAACAAACAACTCCTGGAGGCCATGGTACGAAGCATATACCCACAACCCCAGCATTCAGAAGACTGAGGTATGAGGATTCCAACCAAGTTCAAAGATGCCTTGGCTACACACATTAGAAAAAAAAAAAAAAGAAACAACAACAACCCCCCCCCCCCTCAAGCTGAGGACCGAACCCAGGGCCTTGTGTTTGCTAGGCAAGAGCTCTACCTCTGAGCTAAATCCCCAACCCCCCCCCCTTTTTTTTCTTTTTTAAATTTTTTTTTAACAACAAACCTTTTAGGCCTGGAGAGATGACTCCAGGAGTTAGTTAAGAGCACTAGCTGCTAGCAGTTCAAGAGGACCCTGGTTTGACTTCAGCCCACACGGTGGCTCACAACTATCTATAACTCTAGTCCCAGGGGATCCCAGGGGATCCATCAACTTCCCCAGGCTCCACAAACATTCAGGCAAACACTAGTACACATAAAGTAAAATTAAAAAATAAATAGATCTTCTTGCTGAATTAGTATATCACTTGCTTTATGCATTCTCTAGATTTTTTTTTAAGATTTTTTTTTTAAGATTTATTTATTTATTATGTATACAGTGTTCTGCCTGCATGCCAGAAGAGGGCACCAGATCTCACTTCGGATAGTTGTGAGCCACCATGTGGTTGCTGGGAATTGAACTCAGGACCTCTGGAAGAACAGCCAGTGCTCTTAACCTCTGAGCCATTTCTCCAGCCCCCTAGATTTTTTTTTTTTTTTAAGTCTTGAATATTTTACCTTTTTTTTTTTTCTTTTTGGTTTTTCGAGACAGGGTTTCTCTGTGTAGCTTTGCGCCTTTCCTGGAACTCACTCTTTAGCCCAGCCTGGCCTCAAACTCACAGAGATCCTCCTGGCTGTATCCCCCAAGTGCTGGGATTGAAGGCATCATTCACCACTACCACCCATCCTTTATCTGCTATTTTAAAAAAACAAAACAATTTGCCAGGTGGTGGTGGCACACGCCTTTAATCCCAGCACTCGGGAGGTAGAGTCAGGCGAATCTCTGTGAGTTCGAGGCCAGCCTGGTCTACGAAGTGAGATCCAGAACAGGCTCCAAAGCTACACAGAGAAACCCTGCCTCGAAAAAACCAAAACCAAAATAAAATAAAATAAAAATGAAAGATACTTTGACATGAAAGGTAAAAGTTTTCTCATTATTTCTTGCTACTTCCACTGCTACTGTGGAATGGAGACTAGATGATGGATTATCAAAGAGGGAGCGTATTTACTCTTGTGTAGAGTGACAGTTAATTCTGGGGTCTATGCATTATGTCTACCAAACAACCAAAGTATTTTTTGAATGTATGACTGCTAAGAAATATCCTAGGCCTGGCTCATTCAGTCAAACAGCCAATAACTGAATCCTTTTATTAAACATTAGAAAAATATCTCTGTGGCTCAGTGGTTAAGAGCACTGGCTGCAGTGACTGACTGCCTTCTTCCCACAAACAAAACCATGGGCTAGTGCTGGGGGTGGAGCTCATGGGTAGTCACGTGCAACTTCCTGGGCTCCATATCAGCTTGAGAGATGTGGGTGAAGGGAACACAGGACAGGAAAGACCTCAGGTAGTGTGGGAAGGTTTTGTTTTTGTTTGTTGAGACAGGGTCTCACTATGTAGTTCTGACTAGCCTGGTATAGACCAAGCTGGCCTTGAACTCATGGAGAGCTGCTTGCCTCTGCCTCTTGAGTGCTAGGATAAAGGCATATTTCATTACTTCTGGAAGTGTGGATAATTTTAAATGACTGTCACTTACGGTCCATCCTTGACCATGCCCAGTGTGTTGCTGGACATAGGAACATCACAAAAGCAGGACTCTAGTGAGAATGCTACTGACCTTGTCCAGTTGTTCCGACAGAATGGCAGTGTGCGACTTCACAGCATGCGGTTTGCTAGGGTGGATGTACATTTGGTCACGAATTAAAAGACCTTGGTTAATCCTAGCCCTTGGAGGCAGAGGCAAGCAGCTCTCTGTGAGTTTAAAGCCAGTCTGGTCTACACAATAAGTTCTGGTTATTGAAGGGGAGGCTGGAGAAAGAGTTCAGCAGTTAATAACACCCACTGCTCTTGCAGGGGACCCGAGGTTCAGTTTCCAGTACACACCCATAGGAATGAATGAGCTGCCAGGAACTCTAGTTTGGGTGGGTGGGTGAGGATCCAATGTCCTCTTCTGGCCTCTGAGAGCACCTGTGTGCATATGGTGCACATAAACACACACACACACACACACACACACACACACACACACACACACACACAAATTAAAAAAATGACAATGATCATTGAAATACCATACAAGCAGGGCAGTGGTGGCATATGCCTTTTATCTCAGCACTGGGGAGGCAGAGGCATGTGGATCTTTTCGAGTTCAAGGCCAGCCTGGTCTACAGAGTGAGTTCCAGGACACCAAGGCTAAACAGAGAAACCCTCTCTCGGGAGAGGGGAGAAGGAGGGGGAAGTTGAGAAGAAAAAGAAAAGAAATACCAGAAAATCATGTCAGAAAAGCCCACTGCATTGAACGTGAAGGCGGTGTTTTCCAAGCACAGGCCTTGGAGTATAGCAGATAGCTGTTCCAAATTTTCAGTCATTAGAATATAATGTCAGACACAGCAGACATGGCCTCTGTCTGCATGACGAGTTAGCCTGGACAAGAGGCACTGAATGAGTGCTCTTCTCCTGACGTGTTGGAGATGGAAACCAGGGCTCGCCAGTTCAGCACTCTGCCACTGATCCCCAACATTAACCATCTGGACCGGGAAGCCCAGGGTGCAATACAATTGAGAGCATCACTGGGGATTCCAAAGTGGCTTCAATGTTCGGGAAAATCTCCCCAAAGAAATGATGTCGAACAGAGACCTGAGAGATTTGCCAAGCAGGCTGGAGAGACACTCAGCCGTAATGAGCACTGGCTGCACTGGCTACTCTTTTTTTTTTTATTTTTTGGGAGGGGGGTGTTTTTTTTTTTTTTTTTTTGTTTCTTTTTCGAGACAGGGTTTCTCTGTGTAGCTTTGTGCCTTTCCTGGAACTCACTTGGTAGCCCAGGCTGGCCTCGAACTCACAGAGATCCGCCTAGCTCTGCCTCCAGTGCTGGGATTAAAGGCGTGCACCACCACCGCCCGGCTTAGCACTGGCTACTCTTGCAGAGGACCCAGGTTCTATTCTCAGCACCACATGTAGGTTCACAACCATCTGTAACTCCAGTTCCCAAGCATCCAATGTCTTCTTCTGGTTCTTCTTCATTGGGCACCAGGTATGCATGTGGTTCACAGACATATATACAGGCAAAACATTCACGTATTAAAAAACAAAAACAAAAAACCACTAGCTGCTATTGCAGAACACCCAGATTTGAATCCCAGTACCCAATTGCAGCTCCCAAGCACTCAAAACTCCAGTTCAGGGAATCTGATGCCCTCTCCTGGCCTCTAAGGGCACTGCCTGTACATGGTGTAGAGTCCACATGCAGACAAAACCCCCATACACATGAAATAATAATTTTTTAATTGAAAAGTAAAAAAAAAAAAAAAAAAAAAAAGAGAGCACTGGCTGCTCTTCCAAAGGTCCTGAGTTCAATTCCCAGCAACCACATGGTGGCTCACAACCATCTGTAATAAGATCTGGTGCCCTCTTCTGGTGTGCAAGCATACATGCAGGCAGAACACTGTATACATAATAAATAAATAAACCTTAAAAAAAAATCTCTGGCTGGGTGTGGTGGAGTAGCCCTTTAATCCCAACACTGGGGGTGGGGAGGGGCAGAAGCAGGAGGATCTCTGTGAGCTCAAGGCCAGCTTGGTCTACAAAGGGAGCAATGAGACATCCAGAAAGACCTGCCTCAAAAGAAAAAAAAACAAACCCCAAGCCAAAACAAGATATACTTCCCTTCCTTCCCTTTCCTACCTTTCTTTCTTCATCTCTTTCTTTCTTTCCCTCTTCCCTTCCTTCATTTACCTTTCTATTTCTGGGACAGAACTCACTACGTAGCTCAAAACCCGGTCATCGGCTCAAGTTCCTGAATGCTGGGGTTACAAGCATGCACCATCTACCTGGATATATTTTAAATTATAAATTAAATCATAATTTAAGAAGAGATTTATTTATTTATTATGAATACAGTGTTCTGTCTGCATGCACGCCTTCGTGCCAGAAGAGGGCATCAGATCTCATTACAGATGGCTGTGAGCCACCTTGTGGTTGCTGGGAACTCAGGTCCTCTGGAAGACAGCTGGTACTCTTTAACCTCTGAGCCATCTCTCCAGCCCCCTAAGATCATAATCTTAAACAAGAAAAATATGGAAAAGTATTAAGTTGGAAAATCTAACAAAATTTCTTATTTTCATTGGGAAATGACGAGAAATCAAAGTCAGACAAGAACACAGTGAAAGTCCCAAACTGTGTATGTGGGAAAATGAAACACTGTGTAAAACATCTGGCACAGTTAACAGTCAGTGAATAGTTGGTAGACAGTTAATACTCAATCTCTTCACCCGAACTCTAATGTCACTTACTATATGAAATGTTATTCAGTGATCTTCTCTTGTTCAAATTGATAAGATCCTACATATGACAAATAGTTTAAAGCAAGATTTTTTTTAACCTAAAAAAATAAAAGTTCTGTCAGCAGAACAGAGAGGTGGCTCATGCTTGTAATCTCAGAATCTAGAGACTCAGACAAGAGGACTGCTACAAATTTGAGGTCATCCTGTGCTATGTATGAGTTCCAGACTAGCCTGGGCTCCAAATGTGAGGCTGTCTTAATAAGCAAGAAAGAGACAAACAAAAAACCAAAAAGACTTTATCAGAGTTCTACAGTGCTTTTTATTGGGCCTAAAGTTCATTTAAGGGGTACACAGACACACAGCTCGTCTGATCAGCCACTAAGAGGCTTCGGTGCCCTTTTATCTGGGTACTCAAGAGCCAGTTCACTTTTTCCCCATGTTCAATGTCCAGCTTTGGCACAGTCCTCGCATGTCCCTCCTCATCCGCTGCTGTGGCACTGGAGTTCTCACCACCCTGCTTGGGGCACGCTGCTCTTTTTGCTTTCTTCCTGTGGGTGTGCTTTGCAGGACTCTTCTGTTTCTTCTCTATTTCACTGCTCACATCCCACAACCTTATCTTCCCATCATTCCCTCCAGTAAGCAGCAGATAGGACTCAGGCACAAAGCAGACCTGGGATACCCCCAAAGTGTGACCCTTAAATCCCAATTCTCGATCACATTTGACTCCCATCACCCTGAAGATGCGCACCTTACCATCCTCTGCACCACAGCTGAAAACATTGCCACATGATGCCACAGAGACAGAGTGGGCTAGTGCAGGGTTTAGGAGCCGACCGGGGGACTGGGGGCCTTCCATTTCCTCTGTTTCATCTTCTTGTAAATTCGTAATCCAGACGGGACGGGCTTTTTGAAGACTCCACAGCATCACCTTTAAACAAGGTGAAGTTACATAGTCACACAGTGTTCTAGCCACATTTCTCAACTACAGTGCTTACTGAGCTTCTAATAAAATATGACACGGTTCCTCTACCATTTTAAATGGTCAGAAGCTACTACAACCTGCCAGGGTAATGCTACTTGACACTAGACTAGAATGCAGAGGTAGAGGTACGATTTACAAAGCCAGACCTCAAAAACTTTACTGACAAGACTCCAGGAAAGTACAATTGTTGGGCTGAGGATACAGCTTAGCGGCAGAAGACTTATTTGCCATCTGCAAAACCCTGGATACAACCCCAGCACTGCTCCCCAAATTTAAAAAAAAAGAAGAGAATTAAAACAAAAATGAACAAGCCAGCCAGCACGGGGGCACATGCCTTTAACCCCAGCACGCAGGAGGCAGAGGCAGGTGGGTTTCTATGAGTTCAAGGCCAGCTTAGTCTACATAGCCAGTTCTAGACCAGCCAATGCTGTCCAGTGAGACCTTGGCTCAAAAAACAAATTAACAACAAAACCCCTTTTTTGTACATTTCATATTGGATTTCCAAACAAATTCTTGGTTTGTTTCAAACCAGGTGTCACTATGTAGGACAAGCGGGCTTTGAACTAATGGTGACCCTTCCGCCTGCTTGCCCAGTGCTAGGGTCATAAACATGCATCACCAGGTCTCGCTCAGACTCTTTTTTAATTTAGTGAAGAATCTTTTTTTGGGATAAGTATTATTGTAAAGCCAGCAAACCTAGCATTTGGAAGGTAGAGGTGGGGACTCAAGGTCACCCTCTGCTATATAGTGAAACTTTACCAGGTAAATTAAAATAGCAGTTATCCGGCCCTGTCTTTTATAGAATATTTGAGGATGTAAGTTCTCTAGCAGCAACATGACCCTAAAATGTCTCACCTAGACTTGCAGGCAAAATGCCAAATTATTTATGTCCATTTAAAAAAAAATTTTTTTTTTTTGAGACAAGATCTCACTACATAGATCAGGCTGAGCTTGAACTCATAGAGATCTGTCTGCCTCTGCCTCCAAATGCTGAGATGGCATGTGTAACCATGTCCAGCCCAGAAACATTTATTTCACTTTTATTTGTGTGTATGCATGTGTGAATGTGTGTGAATGTGCATGTGTATGTATGTGTGAATACCAATGCCTTGGGAGCCCAGAAAAGGGCATCGGATCCCCTGTAGCTGGAGTTACAGGCAGTTGTGAGCCATTTGATATGGGTGCTGGGAAGCTAACTCAGGTCTTCTTCAACAGCAGAGTGAACTCTTATCATTGAGCCTCTCTTCAGCCCGTCCATTTCCAATCTAACCTAAAGAGTACAGGTCACTTCTGCATATCTAACTTATAGCCACACCTATTGGCTAATGAGCCAGTGATGAAAATTGGTATAGCCAAAGGATGAAAGAATGACTACTGTATCTGATCATTTATAACCAACAGCCATCTGGCTATACAGATACTCTTGAAAATCAGAGGAAGATCCAACCTGAGGGTAAAGAATGCAGATTTAGGAAGGATATGCCCAAAAAACCTAGTTGGAGGCTATAGGGAAATTGCCCTATAAATACAGAAGGATCCTGGTGTGGTGCACGCCTTTAATCCCAGCACTTGGAGGCAGAGGCAAGTGGATCTCTGAGTTCAGAGGCCAGCCTGGTCTACAAAGCCAGTTCCAGGACAGCCAGGACAACATAGAGAAACCTTGTCTTGAAAAGCAAAACCTCCTAGAATAATTCTGTATTGAATAATTCTGTATAGAATTTCTACAGAGGTACTACAGATATTTTTGAGGGGGAGTTCTTTATTGTTTGGGGAGTGTCCCAGCACACAGGGCATGGACTGATTCCACTGCCATGCCCTCCAACCTTATGGATGATACTGATTTTCTCCCCTTTCGTCTTTTGAGACAGGGTTTCTCTGTGTAGGCTAGGCTGTCCTGGAACTTGCTCTGTAGATCAGACTGGCCTTGAACTCAGAGACTAGCCTGCCTCTGCCTCCCAAGGGTGCTGGGATTAAAGATGTGTGCCACCACTGCCCAGCAATTCTGATTTTTTGTTGTTGTTGTTGTATCTAGTTGTTCTTGAGACAGGATCTCTCTATTACATAGCTCTGTCTGGCCCCGATTCACAGAGATCTGCCGGCTTCTGTTTCACAGGAGCTGAGATTAAAGGGAGAACCACCATGTCAAACATAAATGATACTTTAAATACCTCTTATAATAGAGAAAAAGCACGGACTTTGGAGGCAGAGACTGAAGTCTGTTTCTAGCTAGATGGTTCATTTACAATAATAATTTTAAGAAAGGAACAACAGGGCTGGAGAGATGGCTTAGAGGTTAAGAGCACTGACTGCTCTTCCAGAGGTCCTGAGTTCAATTCCCAGCAACCACATGGTGGCTCACAACCATCTATAATGAGATCTGGCGCCCTCTTCTGACCTGCGGTCATACATGCTGTATACATAATAAATAAATAAATCTTTAAAAAAAAAAAAAAAAAAAAAAGAAAGGAACAACAGGGAGCTAGAGATAGGGCTTAGCAGTTAAGTCAACTGTTTGCTCTTCAAGAGGACTCTGGTTTAAATCTCAGCATCCATGTGGTAGCTCACAACTGTCTGTAACTGTAGCTCCAGGGTATCCAATGCCCAGCTCTGGCCTGCACAGATACCAGGCACACGAGAAGTACACAGACATCATGCAGCAAACCATCCACACACAGAAAATGAAATTACATTTAGAAGGGACAGTAATTAGGAGGCATGAGTACAATGAAGACTAATAGGTGCAAAGCACTTCAAGTCCCAAGCACTCAGCCCTGGTGATGGGATTTTTCTCGTGCAGGAGGAAGGACAGTTGCTATGGAAAGTTCAAGCTATCTAAAAACTCTCACATTAATCCACTCCCCTGAGAACAAAAAATTAAACCCCACCAGCTTTCCCTATACCTCCATCTCTTACTTGTGGTCTCCTCTGAACTCCGGCTAATTTGTGATGTTGCTTTCAAAGTCCAGCAGTGCAGCGAGTGCTCTGCTTCTGGTCACTCACACACATTTCACAACATATCTCACATTTTAAAGTAAGAAGAGACCTTCTTACCCCCCTCCCACCACCACACATACACACTTAAACCATTCAGTGTCTAAAAGCTGGGGGTGGTGCACGCCTTTAATCCTAGCACTGGGGCAGAGGTAGGTGGATCTCTGTGAGTTTGAGGCCAGCCTGGGCTACAGAGCAAGTTTCAGGACAGCCAGGGGTGTTACACAGAGAAACCGTCTTGAAAAACAACAACAAAAAGGGTTTCTAGAGTGTGGATCAACTCTACATTCAGCTCCCTTTTGTGTGTTTGTTTTGTGAAGTTGACATAAAGCTACCCCTTGTTTGTTTAAGGCAATTTTTAGAAACAGGTACTTGAATCCTAAGGTCAGGATGTCTTTAAGGATGGACAAAGGAAGACAAAGGACTTATGAATAAAATACAGTAGGTTCTGTCAGGCTAGCATGGTAGACGTAAGGCTATGGTTCATAATGGGGTAAGAAATGTTAGTAGAGAATAGAAAATACTTGCTCAATAATTCGATTCTAGGGGCTGGGGGTACAGCTCAGTGATAGAGTACATATTGATCATGTACCAGTCCTGAGTTCAATTCCCAGAACTGCCAAGGAAACCAACCAAACATATACTTGATTTTGTTAGCAAATCCTGCTCAGAAATTACTCAAGTGTTCTTTGCAAAAACATCACCTGCATATCCAGGCCGCATGACACCAGGCTCTGAGGCCTCTGAGGTCGGAAAGCTACAGCAGAACAGATGTTAGAATGTCTCTTCAGGGATCTGGTAACTTTCTTCTTTTCCAAGTCCAGGATTTTGATTGCCCCAGAGTCATCAGCAGAAGCCAACAGACTTTCGGGTTCATTTAGTGAAAGACAATTGATTTCTTCATCATTCACGTGAAAATGGTCCACGAACCCTTTTAGAGACCTGACATCTAGTAAACTGATGGTTTCCCCGTGGGAGGCATAGAGCGTGGTGGGGCAGGAGTGAGAAAACAAGACGCTGGTGACATCATTGGCCCCTTCCAGCTGCACGTGTCCTAGTGGAGTCCCGTCTTCACCCCAAGCCACAAGATCTCCACCCTCTGCTCCTGAAGCCACCAGCCCATCTTTACTTGCATTCAGGCAGAGGATAGAAGAAGAATGTCCACCAGTCCACTTGACTGCCATGATGGCCTGCGAAACTCTGTGAAGAGGGAGAAAACCTGTATCAGATGTTATACAACAGCTTGATGCTCTGAGACAAATAAACGACATTTCAACAGTTTTTAAAGATAGCCTAAAAACACAATTATCCCCTTGCCCTCTGAAGTGGGACACTGATGCAATGGGCCAGGTAAAATTTATCAGGGAAATGAAATCAGTAAGATACACTCACGACACAGAACAAAGCAGATGCCGCTGCTGACCCAGCTGTCGTTGTCCTGCTCTCCTGTTCAAGGGTGATGGGAACCAACTGCAAGCCACACTTCTCCGCTGCTTGCTCCTGCTCCGACCACCCAAGAGAGAGCGTGAGACCCCTTTCCTCCATTCTTATTTGGTCACATACTCCAAGAAGACCATGCCCCATAGGGCTAGTAACCCCAACACCATTGGCTGAACAGACTGAATTCCCAAAACAGCCCTCTTCTCTCAAAAGATATTTAAAAATCAAATCTACAGAACTCTAGGTAAACATAAGCTGTGTCTAGTATTTCTGCTTCTCTGGTACACATCTATTCACAGGAGAATATATATATTATAAATAAATACTAGCAGGTGCAAGCTTTTGCAAGTTTCCTCATCTTATCTTTTTTTGGTTTTTTTTGGGGGGGTGGGGGAAGATATTGGCTCAATTTTAAAGGTACTTTTGGCTAATTTCTACCCCAAAGCATGAGAAGTTAGTCAATGAATAGATTTTATAGTTAAATAGACTATTATAGACAATACAGTTCTGATCATTTTTTCCATAATGGATCTAGTAGTAAATCTTTTCATTAATCCCACAAGATCCAAGAACTGAGGGGGTGGAGTGGGGTGGCGCACAACAATACTAAATTTCCAGACTAAATCACATGGCTATTCACTGATCACTTACATAATCAGAAAAATAATAAAGAGCTATTAATGGGACTGTTAAAAAAAGGTTAGGAAAGCCTCAAAAATGTGTCTATTCGTTGGGGGCCACAGAGGTGGCTCAGTGGTTAGAACTGGGTTTGCCGCTTTTGCAGACGACTGGCTTCGTTTACCAGCACCCCAGCTCCCAATCAGAGTAACTCCAATTCCAGGGATCCAGTGCTTTCTTTGGATCTCTGAGGGCACCAGAAATGCACATGGTACACACAAATACTTGCATACTTATGCTTATTTACTCATTCATATCAAATAAATAAAGCTAAAAAATTTTGTTAGAATAAATAAATATTCAGTGAGGCTTTTTACTGTAGCCAGTCAACAATTATCATGTATAATATTCATTTGTGATCCAACTAGGGCCTTCAAAATCATTTATTTACTTGGTCTACAAAACATACCCAAAGACCATTATTAAAAGTGTTAAACCAGCCAGGAATGGTGGCACATACCTGTAGTCCTAGCACTTTGAGGCTGAGGCAGGAAGATTTTGAGTTCTGGGCCACTCTGGGTTACATATGAGACCCTGGAGGGAAAAAAAAGGTCAACCACTCAGAATGCTAGGGCATATGGAGGAAATGTACTTAAGAACTACGTCAAAACAATCGAGAAGTGAGTTGTCTGCAAGCCACTGTTCTTGAGTTTGTACACTTGGACTGGACCACCTAGTAGAACTAGGTTAATGTCGATATTCTCTCACTCGTTTATACGTTTGTCTTCTCCTGTGTAGTTGCTTAAAGGATTAAGCACAGAATTTCCTCATATCCAATTATGGATTACTTTAATTAGATAATAGATCATTTCCTCTAACTCCTAATGAGATCATGGAGTGCAGAAGAACAAAGGAGGGTATGTTAAGAGCATTTTATTAAAGGGTGGAATGCCACAAGGAGCAGTTCTAAGCAGGTGGACTACATAATGACAGGGGGAAGGGGACAAGGTGTGGTTCATGAAAAGTAGGTGGAAGACTTGTAACTAGAAAACAAGAGAGTGATAAAGACAACCTTTTCTACTTTGATATTACCCTAATGTTAGCTGAGTGATAATATGCCACTAAAAGTTATCTGAATAATGGGTGAAGGGACAACAGCCGGGCAGTGGTAGTGCTCACCTTTAATCCTAGCACTTGAGAGGCAGAGGCAGGTGGATCTCTGAGTTAGAGGCTAGCAACGGTCTACAGAGTGAGTTCCAGCACAGCCAAGACTACACAGAGAAACTCATTCTGGGGTTAGGGGGAGGGAAGGAGAACAGAATGATATCATTAGATCCTTCAATGATTTGTCTTAAGGGAGACAAGATAAAGGCTTTCAAAGTATGTGATAAATGAATGATCTCTATTATCAGTGTTTTTCTTCAGTCATACCTTTATTTATGAATTTCTGCTATTCGAGTGCACAAGCCTCGGAGAGAGGGAGAAGCAGAAATTGACTGACTCTGTCTTATCCAGTTTGGTCCCAAATTCCTGGCTCGTGTGACCTCTCACCTGAGGTTCCCAAGTAGCTAGAACTATAGTCTCTTTGTACCAGGGTGCCCTGTCCATGTCTCTCAATCTAATCATTCTGTATAGTTCTTTACCTCCTTTTCAGATCTACCAGATTTAAAGGAAATGTAATTGTCATTCAGACACAATTTGGTTCAACATTCAGTTACCACGGAGAGAGATGGCCATTACTATAATGTGTGGGTCAACACTTTCTCATAGATTTGGGTTTTCTAAAGTTAGTCCTGATGTGGAGAAACTGGTAACAACCAAAACAACTAAAAGACTGTGGCATTAGCATTGACAAAATAGACCAAGAATTTGGGTTACTTAATTTAGTGAAAGGCATTCTGAGGAAGGGATTGTTAAGTAATAAGCATGTAATTATAGCAGAGTAAGGAAGTAGTTACTGCCCATTGTTTTTTACTAAAAAACAGGAAGTGAATACACATAGGTGGATCTCAGGCAGATTTCTTACTACATAAGATTGCATGACACTGGGATTGACTACTGAGTCTGTGAGCCCTATTATTATAATAATCACTTAGTAGAGCTGTCTTGAGAAGTATATAAATACCAGATTAAAATACCTCACATAATGCATGCTCACATTGCAGTTCTTTTATTTTACTTTATGTGTATGGCATGTACACCCCAGGAATGCGTGAAACCAAAAGAGGGCTTGGCTCACCTCAAACTGAAGGTACGGATGGCCTTGAGCCTCCACATGGGTGCTGGGAATGAACCCAGGTCTCTGCAAGGGCAGCAAGTGCTCTTAACCACTCAGCCATCACTCCAGCCCTCTAGTATTCTTTTTCTAAATGCTCTTTAAATTTTGGAAACGTAGTATGACTAAATAATGCAGGATTTCTTTTCCTCCCTGGAAACTATCATTATGCCTTTATTTTATTGGGATTGTTTAAGAAATTAAACACACACACACCACACCACATTTCCTTAATCTTTTTACTAAGAGAAGGATCTGAGCGCACTACATTTTGTCCAAAAAGATTGTGACACTTAGTATTCAAATGACACTTTGAGATTATTTTGTTTTTGGCTGCGTATTTACCAGAGTTGTTCAAATTTTGCCACCTTACTTTGAGAAGTAAGTGGAGTACTGGTACAGATGTTCTGATCAGTCCCTACGGTCCTGTCCAGGAAAAGACTATGTCAATTGCCCAGAGTAAAAAAATAAAATGGAGTCGGGCGATGGTGTCGCACGCCTTTAGTCCTAGCACTCGGGAGGCACAGGCAGGCGGATCTCTGTGAGTTCGAGGCTACAGAGCTAGTTCAGGACAGCCAAGGCTACACTGAGAAATCTTGTGTCGAAAAAAACAGAAATAAATACATTAATTAATTAATAAACAAAGAAAGTGTATCTAACCTGACCAAGACAAGAGGTCCTCAACTGCCCAAAGGTAAAGAAAATGGGTCCAATCGAAGTAAAGGTGCAGGAACTAATTATCTAGCAAAAAAGGGGAAGTGTCATACACAAGCTGTAGATTGAGCAGGAAGCAAATGAAACAGGAAACTCCGTAGGAAGAGAGGCCAAGGAGAGCCGACTGAAGGCCATTAGTTGAAAAGGAGAAAAAAAAACACTAGCGAGTAGACCGTACCCACTAGCAACAGCCTCATACCTGGGCTTCCCGTTCCCGGTCGGCGCCTCGTGATGACCTCACACGCAGCCTCCAATCCCATCAAGCTTAGGGAGCGAGGCGCCTCCGCGGCGGCGCAGTCACTTCCGGACTGAGAGGCGCGGCGGGCGAGCTGGGCGTGCGCCCTTGCTTCTTGCCCTCAACCCGCATGGCGGATCCCGGGGTGCGTCGCGAGGAGGCCGGGCGAGGCGGGTGGTTCCGGCGCCCGCGCTGAGCGGCTCCGAGGGGCGGGGACCCGAGTGGCCCGCGCGTCTGCCCTCAGTGAGGCGGGGCACGCGGCGGACGCCCCCGGGCAGGGGCGGGAGCGGTGGAGGCGCTGGTGGCTGGAGCTGCTGAAAGGGGTGGTGAGCGAGCAGCTCGGATCTCTAGGCGAGGCTTGGCCTCCGGTGCCGAGACGGGGCGAAGCGGCGGCGGCGGCGGCGGCCCCCGGGCCGGCTGGTGAGGCGATGGCGGCGCCGGGCCCGGGGGCTGGGGCAGCCTCGGGCGGCGCTGGCTGCGGTGGCGCGGGCGCCGGCTCGGGGTCCTCCGGGGCGGGCGGCCGACTGCCCAGCCGGGTGCTGGAGTTGGTGTTCTCTTACCTGGAGCTGTCCGAGCTGCGGAGCTGCGCCCTGGTGTGCAAGCATTGGTACCGCTGCCTTCACGGCGACGAGAACAGCGAGGTGTGGCGGAGCCTGTGCGCCCGCAGCCTGGCAGAAGAGGCTCTGCGCACGGACATCCTCTGCAACCTGCCCAGCTACAAGGCCAAGGTGAGGGGGATCCCGGGCCACGTCGAAGCCCCGCTCCTATCCTGCCCGCCGCTCTCGGGCTTTACCTTCTAAGCTTGAGTCATGTTTCACCTCATCATCCCGCCTTTCCACGGCTTCAGCCAGTCAGTACCTTTCTCACACCTCCTCTCCGCAAAGATCTTTCCTTTGGATTGAAGTTCTGCTTCGTAACCCACCTCACTTTTGAAATTATTAGGTGGTTTCCCATCACTGATTTTCATCACTCGTTCTACTTTGGACAGTCTTTGCTCTTACAGACAGACCACCAGCCAGTACCCTTGGTTTTATGTTTTCCCTGGCCTCCAAGTAGGCTTATGACATCAGTTCATCTTGCTTTGGTTTAAAATGGGTTTAGTTCTGGGATCTTTGCGTTCACCTCATCTTTTCCAAGCTCTGATTAATAAGCACATTTTCATTATTTTCGCCCACGTTCTCATACGGCTACAATATTTAATGCTTCCATGTGAGTTTGGGGTTTCGCATCCTGCTAACTAATTTGCAAGAAAGAGACTCTAATAGAACATCTTCCCATTGGTGCCATATAACTCATAAAGCTGCCTTGTGCTACTATTATTGATTACTTCCTTGATATCTTTTTAATAGTTCTACCCAGTTGATGTCTCTTCTGTCGTATTTATTATCTAATATGTTGGTTCCTGTTTTGCTGGGGTTTGTTTTGGTGTTTTTTTTTTCTTGATTCTTGTGTTTTCATAACAAAATTAGAATGCTAAGTAACAGGTTGTGGCAGGACCAAGGATTCTCCAGCTCAGACAAAGGGCCTTGGGTTAAGGTTCATTAGACAGATAATAATAGCTCTTTAGAATAGCAGTCATCAAGAGCATATATGAATTCGGGTGTAGTGCTGCAAACCTTTAATCCCAGCACTCCAGAGGCAAAGGCAGGTACATTTCTGTGAGTTTGAGGCTAGCCTGGGCTACAGATCAAGTTCCAGGACAGCCAGAGCTACACAAAATAAGAAACTCTGTCTCAAAACAAAACAAGGAACATATATGAGAGATGATAAAATCTAATCTGGAATATGGTAAACATATCCTTTTTTAATGCTATATTGCTAGTAAGCATCGAAGTAATTTTTCATGTGAAATAGATACACTATTTCTTTTAATATACATGTATTATAAAATGCATGTACACATATATTATGCCTCCCTTTTTGGAGACAGGATCTCACTGTGTAGTTCAGGTTGGTCTCCAACTTGGTACCTTTCTGTCTCTTTGAGAGTGCTGTGATTATAGTATGGGCCACTGCTATTGGTTTATTCTTCTATATTAAAACAAGTTTTGATGTGATAAGAGAAGGAACACTGCTGTTGAATATGTCAATTATCAAATAGATAGTCTTTCTTTTTTTCCTGAGACAGGGTCTCACTAGCAGCCCAGGCTGGCCTGGAACTTAACAGAAACCCACCTGACTCTGCCCTCCAATTCCTGAGACAAAAATGTGACCACTCTTGGCAAAATATTTTTTGCATTTGTGTGGGAGTGTGTGGGTGTGCGTGTGCTCGTGCATGCACACTTATGCATTCATGAATATGTGAATACTGGTACCCACAGAGTCCAGAAGAGAGTGTTATCCCCTGGAACTGGAGTTACAGGCAGATGTGAGCTCCCCCCAAAACACACACACACTAGGAACTGAACTTTGGTGCTCTGGAAGATCAGGGAGTTTTGGTTTGGTTTGGTTTTTCAAGACAGGGTTTCTCTGTGTAGCCCTGGCTGTCCTGGAACTTGCTTTGTATACCAAGCTGGTCTTGAACTCAGAGATCAGCCTGCCTCTGCCTCCCGAGTGCTGGGATTAAAGGTGTGTGCCACCACTGCCAGCGAATTAATACTTTTTTGTATTTACTTGTGATAGTTACATTTACATGAGTCAAGATTTAGATAAAAGGACTGGGAAAACGACTTAGTAGGTAAATTGCTTGCTGGGTAAACATGAGTACCTACCTGAGTTCAGATTCCCAAGCTGGCTATAAAAGCCATGCTGGTATGCGTCTGCAACCCAGCACTGGAGGCCAGAGACAAGTGAATCTTGGGCTGCCCCTGGCCGGCTAGATTAGACAAAAATTGCAAGCTTCAGGGTTAGTGAGAGACTCTGTCTCAAAAAATAAGGTGGTGAGCAAAAGAGGAAGCCATCCAGTGTTCACATCTGGCTAATGCACATGGGTAAGTACACTGCACACACACTCATACACCACACACATACACAAAAGGTTCACATAGCATACAGTAGACAATGTATCCAGTAAAAATAACGTGTCTTCCTTTGGCTGCTGTCCCGCTGTTACCCATTTCTCATCCTTGGAAGCAACCTAAATTGATATTAGTTTTGTATCTTCCCAGAGAGATTTTAGTTTTCTTAAGTTTCTAGTACTTTAACTTTCTGCTGTGTGTACTTCAGCTACACGGTGGACTTGTACTTATCCTGGTTTTAGGTGAATCTTTTGAAGATGGCAGGTTAATTTAGGAGGGAAGACTCAGTCAGAGTCTAGAAGTCCTTGGAGTAGTCAAGGAGGGAAAGATATAGAAATAACACACCGGCACACATTTCTCCTTAGTGTAGTGTAGGAATACTAGAAGTTCACTGAAAGGGAAAACTTAGGAGTTGAGTGGAGAATCAGAAAAGGTTTGACTTTAAGATGATACTAAGCTGAACTTTAGGATGAGGTGGATTTGAAAAGTTTATGAAGAACATAAAGGAAAAGCAAAAATGCAGTCTTACCAACACTTCGCCTTATGGGGATTATAGTCTATGGAAGGCATGTGCATATGCATGTTGCGTGCCTGCCTGTGTTTCTCTTTTTCAGTACTGGGGATTGAATACATGCTAGCTACATCTCCAGCCTTGGGGAAATAGGTGTTAATCTGATAATTGCAGTTGTAAAACTTCATCTGGTAAGTATTGTGAATGAGAGTTACATGGTGTTCTGAGTGTCAGTAATGGAGGATTTAATTAGGTATGGAAGGTCAGGAGGGCTTTCTTATAAGACATGATGCATGAACTCAGTGAGACCTAAAGGGTGAGGCTAAAAGGCCGAGAGAAGAAGCAAGGAGAGCCTACAGGGAATCTGGCTGGTATGAGAAGCAAAAAGAATGTCCGCGCTTGCTCCTAGGGCAGGTGATGCTGCTTTGACTAAGATGAAAAGGGGTGGGACAAACTATAATGAAGCCGTTTCTAATTGTAAGCAAGAAAAATGGACGTGGGGGGTGATTTGAGTAGTTTGTATTTTAAAGAGGTTACTTTTGACTTCAGGATGGAGAACAGGTTGGAAGAGGACTTTAGAAATCCTTTAGTTCTATTAGAAAGGAGATGGAGAGAATGGACAGACAGGAAATAGAATCCACAGAATTTGATGACTGTTCCCCCTATTGCCTTAGGTATGGCACTAGGATTTTAGGTCATCATACATTAAAAATGATTTTTTTTTCACTCAGAGAATATTAAGATATTGGGATTATCTGTGTATTCTCTGAAATTTGCGGGATCAAACAATTTCTTAAAAAGAATCTACAGAATTTGGCAGTAGTTTTGAAATGGAAATGAGGGGGGAGGAGGAGGAGGAAAGAGTGACTCCTAGGTATCTGGCTTATGTCATATATCACTTGAGCTAGCGTGTAGAGGAGTGACAGCAAGTTCATTGTGTTTGAGATATTCAACAGATTTCGGATAGGCAGCTCTTGGTGGCCAAGGATCAGAGGAAAGTTCCAGGCTAAAGATAGGAAGTAATTTTTAGTTGAGTGAAGGGAAATACGATTGTAAAGGTAACCTGGAACTGGATATATCCTGGAAGGCCTTTTGAAACACAGGGTTTGAGATATTGTTTGGCCTTTATTCTGCAATTGGAAAAACCATACAAGACTGAACAGGGGAATGATGAAGTGAAAGCTGTGCTTTAATAGGACCAGGTATGAGATGCAGAGGGCACGTAGAGGAGAGAAGGACACACTGGGAAAGCTGTCACAGAGATCAGCTCCACACAGGTGACAGCTGACAGGGTGGATCCAATAGGGCCCCGAGGAGCCTGGGCAACGGAAGGACTGGGGTGAGGATAGCGTGGCACCAAAAGTCTGTAGTTGGTTCATCCTTTTCTTCCTCCTTCCCTTCCCTATGTTTCATCTCTCCGTCCATGCTGTGCCTCAAACCTGGGACCTGATGTGATGCATGGTCAGCACTCACCTACCACTGAGCTGCACCGCATTTCCAGAAACGTTCTTTTTTATAGCTCATGTTTTGCATGTCTCCAAGTAGCATTGGTTATCCCAAATACTTTGTCCAACTGTACTTCTCTAAATTTCAGACTTATATCCTAAGCTAGGCCTTTATTTTTGTTTTTATTTTAGAAACAGAATTAGAGACAGTTTGTTGAGAAATGGAGAGTACTCTGGAGAGTGAGGGCGGGCTGGTAAGCTGAGGGGAAACTGTGCTCAAAAGCCCAAAGCTAGGTCTGTACTAATGCTGTTGAAACAAAAAAATCTAGGTTGTTCAGAAACTGAGACAGAAACTTGACTTTGATTTTGCTCTATTTTTGTTTTTCAAGATAGGATTTGTTTCTCTGTGTAGCCCAGGTTATCCTGGAACTCACTCTGTACACCATGCTTGCCTCAAACTCAGAGATCAGCTTGCTTCTGCCTCCCTAGTGCTGGGTTTAAAGGCACATCTGGCATTAAACTTTATTAATTGGGTATTTTTTCCATTTCATTTGAATTTTTCAGTATTCTTTAAAAAAGACACATAATCATGATACTACTGTCATCTCTAAAAAGAAACTGACAGTAATTTAATACAACATTGCATTGTTACCTCAAATGTGAAATATTGTAGTTTAATTTATAGTTTATTTAATCAGTATCTGTATACGTTCTCATGACAAGGAGTTGCTAAGTCTTTTTAGGCTATCTCGGTCTGCAGATTGATTCCATCCGCACCTCTTGCCCTGTAATTGTTACTGTCCTAGGTTTCTGATTTCATTCTCATGGTGTTGCTTAATGTGCTCTTCTGTCTTTCTCATTTCTTGCATGCTCTACAATGTAGAGCACTGATCAGTATAGGTGACATTAGTTTTTGTTTATTGTTTCTGCAAAATACTATTTAGTAGAATCTTGTGCTCAGAGGTATGTTAGAAAGCAAGATCCTTATAATTAAGTGTTGTGTGGTACAGACGATAGTGAATGGGAATTCGGGAGAGGGGAATGATGGGATTGGGTGACCCTGGCTAAGAATACCTTCATGGAGGTGATGTTAGAGGACAGCAGGTAGGGCACTAGGAGCCGGGTGAGGCAGGTGGGATAGGAAGTGCATCAGCCTGCTCTGGAAGGCTTTGAAGCCAGAAAGAACTTATAGTTGATGTGCTGCTATGTGGGGAGCTCTCAGAAGTTATTAGCTGGCATGAGAGTCAGTGAAGATACTGTTTGAGAAAGAGCTCTGGAAAGAATTTAAGGTTAAGGACTGAGTTTGTAGGCTTCTATGGGGCAGAGGAAGGGAGTCATTAAAAATGAATGCAGTAGAATCAGGTCGGCAAAATGGGAAACTGTGATAGGCTGAGGAAGAGGCTGTCAGTATCACTGTGACAGAGGGAAAAATTAGAGAAAAAGCAACTAGAATTTGTAAGAATTGTGGAGTAGGCTGTGAGGAAATAGTAATTTAACATTATCATCAGGACTTAATTCTTTCTGTGTTGTTCTTTTGATTTAGAAAATTTGCTTGTGGATATTTTTATATACACAAGCAAATTTTTCTCCCTTGTTTACTCTTATGTTCTGATTCTTTAGGTGGATAAAAGCATGTATCGAAGGGTTGGAGAAAAAGCTCAGCTTAAGGGCACATACTGCATCCTTGTCAGATGGCTAACAACTTAACTCCTTGAATGCCAGTTTCATGGAATCGGATTCCCTCATCTGGCCTCCACAGGCACTGATCTCATGCATGTGCAATCACACACACCACATACACACACCACACCACAGCACACCACAACTAAAAATGATACAGAAACAGGTGGAAAAAATTCATGTGTCCATTTTCCCTATGGAACCAGGATACTTAAACAGTTACTCTGAGTGTGCAGGGCAGCAGGGAAACAGGAAAATGGCGGCTGTTGGCACAGGAGCTTGTGACCTGGGGTTGAGGCCCTGGCTCTTTTCTGGGTCTCCTACACGAACTGGCTGTTGTCCTTTAGGTCTGTCACCTCATTCTTTGTTTCAGATCTCTTTGTTTTCACAGAAAGACCAAGAAAAAAAGATGTATTTGTTTTTATTTTGTGTGTCTGGGTGTTTTGCCTGCATGTATGTCTATGCACCACATGCATTCAGTGCCCACAGAGACCAGAAGGGTGTTAGGTTCTCTGGAACTAGAGCATGTGGGTGCTAGGAGTTGGTCTGAGATCTTCTGCGAGAGCAGCAAGTGTTCTTGCCTGCTGAGCCATCTCGCCAGCCATGAAGAAGGGATTTTTAAAGTAAAATAGAAACAAAAACGTGTGTGTGTGCACATGTGTGTGTGTGTGTGTGTGTGTGTGTGCACACGTGTGTGTGTGTGTGTGTGTGTGTGTGTGTGTGTGTGTGTGTGTGTGTGTGTGTGTGTGTGCGTGCGTGTGCGTGTGTATTTATGTGTTGGTTTTTCCAGACAAGATTTCTCTCTGAAGCTTTGATTGTCCTGGAACTTGCTCTGTAGATGTGACTGGCCTAGAACTGAGATCTGCCTGCCTCTAACACCTAAGTGCAGGGATTAAAGGGGTGCACCACCACCACACCTAGCTCCAAGTTTGTTTGTTTTTTTTTTATGACAGGGTTTCTCTGTGTAACAGCCCTGGCTGTCCTGGAACTCTGTAAACCAGGCTGGTCTCCAACACAGAGATCCTCCTGCCTCTGCCTCCTGAGTGCTGGGATTAAAGGTGTGCACCACCATGCCCAGAAAGTTTTATATTTTTAAAACCTGAGAATTTGTCATTATTTGTACAAAGGAGCTATTTTAATACTCTTTTCATGTTAGGAGCGTTAAAAAACCTATCCCATTGGTGGCTGACCTTCCGGTTGAATTTGTGTGCCATCTAGGAGATATGAACGAGAGTGATGATGTGTCAGTGTGTAATACCTAGTAAGTAAACTGAGGATCTAAAGTTGTTTGTGGTCACTGAAACCTTCCATAAGCTTAAGAGCTGCTATAACTAAGATATTTTGTATAATATTTTATGTAATACATGTAATGC
Source organism: Peromyscus californicus insignis (assembly GCF_007827085.1). NCBI lineage: Eukaryota > Metazoa > Chordata > Mammalia > Rodentia > Cricetidae > Peromyscus > Peromyscus californicus. Next base: position 14,785,180 of record NW_026294458.1, on the reverse strand, counting down.
ATACACACACTTCCCCCTTATATATATTGGGCCAACACTCTACCAATGAGCTTGGCCCTGATGTAGACTAGGTTGGCCTCATATTTAATATGTAGCTGTGGATAACCTTGAACTTTGGATCCTTCTGCCTCTTTCCTAGCAGTGATCACAGCAAGAGTCAAATTAGGCTGTAATTCTTTTTGATCACAGCACTGATAACGTGGAAACTGCATCACTTAATCAAGTGTAAATAAAAGTAAAGAACGTAGTTTCCTGAATTTCCATATGCCATCTACACCAAGCTTTACCAGTGACTCATGACGTCTAGTTTCATGTTTACTCTGCCTCTGGCTGTTTCAAAGCAATTGCCATGTATCATTATTTTATGCATAAACATTTCAGTAATATCTCTAAAAAAAGTACAAGGATAGTTGTGTGTATGTTTTGATGTTTCAAATTTACTTGTAGAAATTATACTACAGTTTGGAATTTAAGACAGTTGGATTGCTCCCTCCCTTTCTTTAGATAGGGTTTCTCTGTTTCCTGTATTCATCTTAAACTGGTTCAAGGGATCTAGAGTAGCTAGGACTGTAGGCGTGTGTTACCATGCCTAGCTCTAGCTGGGAGTTGTTTTTAATGAGATATAATATTTAATGTTAGTTTCCCATCCAGAAGCTTTACTCATTATTTGGAAATAGTGTGTTATTTAAAAGTTTATAATCTTATTATCTGTAAACCCAAAGCCTCAAGTTTTTCGGTTTTTTGGTTTGGGGGCAGGGGAGAGAGATGGGGTTTTGCTAAGTAGTCCAGGCTGGCCTTGAACTTTCAGTCCTGCTTTAGCATCCCAGAGGGCCGGGACCACAGGTGTGAGCCGCCACATTTAGCTTGCTACATTTTAATTTTGCTCTTGAAGAAAGAAGTCAAGTTTATTCTTTGGGTCTGTTTCTCACGGTTTTAGGTACGTGCTTTCCAGCATGCCTTCAGCACAAACGACTGCTCCAGGAACGTCTATATCAAGAAGAACGGCTTTACGTTGCACCGGAACCCCATCGCTCAGAGCACCGATGGTGCAAGGACCAAGATTGGCTTCAGTGAGGGCCGCCACGCCTGGGAGGTGTGGTGGGAGGGCCCGTTGGGCACTGTGGCCGTCATAGGAATTGCTACGAAGCGGGCCCCTATGCAGTGCCAAGGCTACGTGGCATTGCTGGGGAGTGACGACCAGAGCTGGGGCTGGAATCTGGTGGACAATAATCTACTACATAACGGGGAAGTCAACGGCAGTTTTCCACAGTGCAACAATGCACCAAAGTATCAGGTGAGGAATGGTACTTCCCCGTGTGGGCCACTTCAGATCACACCGTAGTTCAAAACAGACCTTTTTATATAGCCCACTATATCTTTGTTTCAGTAATTTTTAAAATAAATGGTAGAAGGTTATATGTCAGTATTTCTTAATACATATTTGAGCAATCCATCTTTGCCCTGGGTCAGAGGTTGCCAAGCTTTTTCTGTACAGGGCCAAAGAGTAAATATTTTGGGCTTTGTTGTCCATGTTGTCTCAGGAACACTTTCAGCTCTGTTGGTATAGCATTACATCATGTACATAATGTGAATGAAGAGGCATGGCTGTGCTTCAAAAGACCTCATTTATGAGCTACAGGACCAGTTTGACTCAGGAGCTACAGTGTGTTGGTTCATGTTCAAGATTGTCATCTCTCCTGTGTCGTGAAACATCCATGTTTTTTTTTTCTTTTTTTTCTCGTTACCTCATCACAACAAATGCATGTGCATATGAATGCATATTTACCCTCTGCTTCTAATATATGGATTGAAAGCCCTTGGAGGTATTAGTGTTTTCTGTAGAGACAGACAAGTTCAGGCAAACTGCTCCACTTCTTTATTTTTCATATCTTAAATTTGTTTTTAAACTTTATTTTATGGGTGTGTTGTTTTGTCTACATCTGTGTCTGTGTACCATGTGTGTACCTGGTGCCCCGGAAGCCAGAAAAGGATGTCAGATCCCCTAGAATTTAGTTACAGACATTGTAAACCACTATGTGGGTGCTGGGAATTGAACCTGGGACCTCTGGAAGAGTAGGCAGTGTTCTTAACTGTTGAGCCACCTCTCTACCCCATATCCTTCCATCTTAATGTCTTGCATTCATTTGATTCTAGAATTAAAATCGCAGTGCTTGTGTCTTAAAGCCATATTATTATAGATTCAACAGAGGATTAAACAACCATAAGATTCCAAAAATTGTACTGGAGAGTTGTCTTAGTGTTTAAGAGTATTTGCTGCTTTTCCAGAGTTCAGTTTCCATCACCTACCTTGGACAGCTCACAACTACTTGTAACTCCAGCTCCAAGGGCTTCAACTCCCTTATCTGACCTCTGTTGGAACCTGCAAATATTTGTGCACACACAATTTTTAAAAATACCTTTTAAATAGTCTCAAAGCAGAAGCCTTGATGGACTGTAGGTTTCATCTTTTGGAGCCACATGTAGTTTGAAATCTCTAGCTTCAATAATGCTTTCAGAAGCTGGCAAGGTGCTTCAGCGGTTAAGAGCACTAGCTGCTCTTCCAGAGGACCCAGGTCCAATTCCCAGCATCCTTGGCAGCTCACAACTGTCTAGAGCTCCAGTTCCCAGGGATCTGATGCCCTCTTCTGGCCTCCACAGGCACTGCCGTGCAATGATGCCCAGACGTACATACATTTAGGCAAAAGACCCATACTCATAAAAAGTATAATAAAATTATCAGCTCTGGCACACTAATGTAAAAGGTAAAATATATATCCATTTCTTGAAGTGCAAAAGCTGGAAGGATTTTCCTTCATAAAATCATTTCCTCATCTGTTTTGTTGTTGTTTTTTGTTTTTGTTTTTTTTGTTTTGTTTTGTTTTGTTTTTTGAGACAGGGATTTTCTGTATAGCTCTAGCTGTCCTGGATCTCACTCTGTAGACCGGGCAGGCCTTGAACTCAGAGATCCACCTGCCTCTGCCTCCCGTGTGCTGAGATTAAAGGTGTGTACCACCACTGCCTGGCTTATTTCCATTTTTTTAAAAATATATTTATACTAGTTTAGCCAGTTCTTAGATGGAATATTCTGGAAATCATAGGTCAAATGGATTGATAGGATTTAAGTCGTCTATATTGTTACTGGTTTTTCTGTTGAAGTCTCCAGCTGTGCTCTCTAGCTCGTCTATTTTTCTTTTGGGTCTGTCAGTTTTTGCTTCAGAGACTTAAGGGCTCTAATTATTAAATTTCTCTGTTTATATTACAAATGACCTTTGACTCTACCAACATTCCTATGTTTGAGTATGCATTGTCTGATGTTAGTATAGCCACTCTAGGTTTGTATGGAGCACTATTACAAAGCATCCATCCACCCTTTTGCTTTTGATTCATCTTGTTATTAAAGTGGGACCCCTAAATAGTATGTGGTTGAGTCTTCTTTATTTAAAAGCATTTTACAATCTGTCTTTTAAGAGTTTAGTCCATTTACACACATTGTAGTTGTTTGACCGCTTAATAGTATCTTTGTGTCCCTTAATTTATGATCCTTTTATTCTTCATCCACAACCTTTGTTTCTCTTTTTTTATTGTTTTTGAGACAGGATCTCACTATATATCCCTAGCTGACCTGGAACTCACAGATATCCACCAGCCTCTACCTCCGTGTTACTGGAATTAAAGGTGTACGTCACCATGCTTGGCACTCTGTCTTCTTTGATTGCATAATTTCTGTTGCTCTAGCTTCGTGTCCACTGCCAATTTATTCTACCATCTCAACTTGTTGAACCAGGCTAATGAGTTCTGGTTATTATGTGCTTTAGATCTAGATTTCATTTGGTTTCTTTTTCTGTATCCATTTCTCTATTGGGATTTCATGTTTTGTTCATTCTTTGGACAGATTTAGAATGGCTGTAATATCTTAGTGCATATATATTATTTAATTGCATTTCACAGTTACATATACATATATGTATACGCACATATAATAACTGTAAATACTTTGAATTCTTTGTCGAATTAGAAAATCTATGTCTAGGTAAGAGTCAGTTTTGTTTGTTTGTTTGATTTTCAAGACTGGGTTTCTCTGTGTAGCCCTGGCTGTCTTGCAACTCACTTTGTAGACCAGGCTGGCCTTGAACTCACAGAAAGCTTCCTACCTCTGCCTCTTGAGTGCTGCCACCACTGCCCAGCAAGTCAGTTTCTTTTGATTTCCCATCACTTCGAGAGTCATGCTTTTCCTATTTTATCCTAGTGATTTTTTTAATTGAAAATTGCACGTGTGGGTAAGATGGACTATCAACTCTAGAATGTCGTCTTTTTGTAGAAACTGCTTTATTCTTTGGTGTACGCAGGTTTTCTCATAATGGCAGACAGTTAATTTGCCAGAACTCAGGACTGCAAACTTCATGCCCCTGTGTTATGCAGCAGCAGTTTTTGGCTCTGGTCTTCTCGGCCTCTCTGCTTTCTCAGTCCACTTCGCTGGGAGCTTTTCATGCCCATGTTGTCTCTGTGGTCTCACATGGACCGCATGTGGAGCTCACACGGTGGAGCTTGTGTTCAGATCTGGATGCTCCCGTCTTTTGCTCCTTTCCATGGTGTCTGGTCGTTCTGCCATCCACATTTTTGTTTGTTTTTAGAGACAGTGTAGTGTTGTGTAGCCTGCTGTGCTGGAACTCACTCTGTAGACCAGGCTGGCTTTGAACTCAGAGATCCACCTGCCTCTGCCTCCCGAGTGCTGGGATTAAAAGTGTGCGCCAGTACCTCCTGGCCTGCCACCCACATTTTACCCACTGCTACCAACACTAGTGAGGCTTGTGCTTTCAACTCCTTTACCGTAAATGTACCTGTGGCATTTTTCAAATTGAAGCAAACTTGTGAATTTCAGCAGGATGAGTTGTCTTCTTTTTGTTGTTGTTAAATTTTATTTTACAGTATAATTTAATGTTACATATCAGCCACAGAGTCCCTTATTCTCCCCCCTCCCGCCCCCCTCCCCTCCCCCCAGCCCACCCCCCATTCCCATTTCCTCCAGGGCAAAGACTTCCCCAAGGATTAAGATCAACCTGGTAGACTCAGTCCAGGCAGGTCCAGTCCCCTCCTCCCAGGCTGAGCCAAGCATCCCTGCATAAGCCCCAGGTTTCAAACAGCCAACTCATGCACTGAGCACAGGACCCAGTCCCACTGCCTGGATGCCTCCCAAACAGATCAAGCCAGTCAACTGTCTCACCAATTTAGAGGACCTGATCCAGTTGGGGGCCCCTCAGCCATTGGTTCATAGTTCATGTGTTTCCATTTGTGAATTGTCTTCTTAATCTGCTGCAAAATAGGGTTAATTCCTGAGAATCTAGAGGACTGCAACATAGGGCATGTCAGTGGTCGACTTGGGCAAAGAGTGGATAATAGCAGATGTTGACAGTCATTTATGACAGGAAGTAAATGATGGAAAGTTAATAACAACAGCAGAGTTACCATAATCAGGGAGGATTGAATCTCAGTTATAAATCTCAGGACTTTATACACCTTTTACCCGCTTTGGAGACAGGAGCTCATGTAACTAGGCTGGCTGTGTAGCCAATGATGACTTCCACCTCCCAGATGCTGGCAGGTATGTAGTGCTGGGGATCGAACCAGGGGTTCATGTGTGCTAGGCAAGCATTCTGTCAGGGGAGCTCTGTGGCCAGTCCTACTCTCCACTTTTCAGCACACAAATGCAGCATTCCTTTATGGATGCAAACTATAACGATGACACAGTCTTACTGTTGTACTTTTCAAAATGAGTGAAGAGCCGAATGTATTGAGTTTGCACTTTAAATGGTCAGTGTTGCTGTTCCTTTAGTCCCAGCCTTCCAGAGGGAGACGCCGGTGGATCTCTTGAGTTCCAGGACAGCCAGGGCTGTTACATGGAGAAACCCTGTCTGGGGAGGGGGTTAGATTTTTACAATCTTATTTTATTCGAGTGTTTTGCCTGCACATATGAAAGTTTATCCTGTGTGACCGGTGTTGCAGAGTTCGGAAGAGCATGTTAGATCTCTGAAACTGGCATAAGAGAGGGAAGTGAGCTCCCGTAGTGGGTGCTGGGAACCAAATCCGGGATTTTTGCAAGAGCAGCCTGTGCTCTGAACTGCTGAGCCATTTCTGTAGCCCCCAGAAGTCTTTCTTGGTTCTGAACATAAGCTGTTGTCACTAAACAGTAGTCTCCACCTCCCTGCTCCCCAGCCCCATTAACCTCTGATCTGCCTGTCTCTGTGATCATTCTAGATACTTAATGGAGTCACAAACTTAGCTTTCTCTGGCTGCCTTGTTCTACTTAATGTTGTGTTTTCATGTTTCATTCAAACTAGCATTTGGGAGGCAGAGGTGGGCAGATCTCTGAGTTTGAGGCCAGCCTGGTCTACAGAGCAAATTCCAAGATGGCCAGGGCTATTACAAAGAGAAACCCTGTCCTGAAAAACCAAAACAATCAAACAAAAATATCATTTATTTTTCTGGCTGTTTAATATTTTATTTAGTGTATATTGCAGCAATATGAGGAGGTTATTTAGATAGATCCTTTTGGTAAAATGTGCCAAGTTACAGATAGTGGTGTTAACTTCCTTAAGAAAAGGCTTTGCCGGGCGGTGGTGGCACACGCCTTTAATCCCAGCACTCGGGAGGCAGAGCCAGGCGGATCTTTGTGAGTTCGAAGCCAGCCTGGTCTCCAAAGCGAGTTCCAGGGAAGGCGCAAAGCTCCACAGAGAAACCCTGTCTCAAAAAACCAAAAAAAAAAAAAAAAAGAAAAGGCTTTGAGCAAAGAGTAATTTAAAGTAACTAGTGTAGATCCCATGTGAATCTTTTAAAAAAATGATCTAAATAAGCACTTGTGTTGAAAATGATGTGTGTTCCTCCTTCTGGGTGCTTACCTGCCACCAGAAAGTCCCCTCTCGTTTGCAGAGATAAGTTAGAAGATACAGAGCCTTTGTGCTTTTTCCACTTTCTAATTTGTATCCTCTTTCTTCTAGCCGCGCTTTTGTGGATACCCTGCTAACCTTGTGATATCTGTTTACAGATAGGAGAGAGAATCCGGGTCATCTTGGACATGGAAGATAAGACTTTAGCTTTTGAGCGTGGGTATGAGTTCCTGGGAGTTGCCTTTCGAGGACTTCCGAAGGCCTGCTTATACCCAGCAGTGTCTGCTGTATATGGCAACACAGAAGTGACTTTGGTTTACCTTGGGAAACCTTTGGATGGATGACAGTGGCTTTCTGGGAAGAAGGACAGTGGAGAAGAGATCTACTTGTGGGAAGTAGAACCATGAAGTGATAGTGTCATGTGTGCATGCCCAAGAAACATCCTGAAAACACATGAAGTCGAGAACCAGAGAAGCAGCTGTACAACAGAGATGATCTTAGTGTTTCCTCTTTCCACTGGGCCAGAAAAATCCTCAGGGTTGCAGTTGGTTGAGTGGGCAGTTGACATATGCATGTTGCCACAGACTCTTCTCTAAGTTAGCAGTGAGTTACTTCCAGCTTAAAGGTGAGGTTCAGAGATGCTGTAAAAGGGAACCGCAGGATTGTATGTAGTTTTACAAAGAAGGTTCAATCCCATCTTACAACTGCCTGTTCTTCCTCCAGTCCCTTTACTTCTAGCCAGCTTGACTTAGAAAGTATGAAACTGGCTGGGTTTTATTTAATATTTTTAATATATTGAGAAGCATGGTCTGCCTGGACTGCACTTCTCTAGCAATGAGAAATAAAATTGTGCAGCTATTTTAAAAGTTGTATATATAATGTGTGTAAAAACTGTTAAAAAAAAGGACAAAGGGATTGCTTTGTTCTAATTCAGTTTCTTAAATATCACTACATGGTACAAAATTAGAGTGACATTTGGGGACAGTGGGGTAATACAAACAAGGAGAGGAGACATGTTGTACCAGCTCATTTGTGTTTTGGGCTTATAGTCCATGGCTGTAACAGAATTATGGTTAAGGTTCCTCAGTTGGCTAAAGACTGGGGAAATAGATCTACTTATAATTATGCATATGCCAGCAAGGGCTGTTGCAGACGTAATAGGAATGTGCGTCTCTTGGCATCTGGCTTTAGTTTTTGGTCTTCTGAGAAAACTGGTCTCCACACAGAACAGTCCCAGCTGCTCTTACAGTACTCAGTATGAGCACTGTTAATATAAACCCCAGGAGAACACATGGTCAACGGTTCTTTTATTTCCTAACTTTATAATGCTGTAGATGTTATGAAGAATTTTTAATTTCATATTGTTTACATTATACAACAATTGGAGCCTCAAAGTCTCCACTGGGGCTGTCAACAAAATGTTTACTCACCCGTCTGAAACAGTGCCATCCCGAACTCTGGTTAAGAGTGTTCTTAATCACCTAGGTATTGCCCCATGGGACTGAACGCTGAAAACCTAGGTTGGCAACAATTAGAAAGTTTCATTGGGAAGAGTTGAACATTATTTCCTATTTTGACCCATAAACCTTCTCACTAATACTCTGGAATTAATAATTCAACACACATGAGCTGAGGGTTTTGTTTTTTTCTGTTACAACAGAAACATCTTTCTGTATGAAAGTATAATTAATATGACTCAGATACATAAGAATTGATGAAGGCAAGTAAAATCTTTGTACTTTTTACATGACTGCTGTATGTATATTTTGTTTTAAATCTAATAAAATTAGGGACAGCGAGCAGCTTGCTGGGGTTCTTGAAGTCCTTGAGAATTAAACTTGTCAATATTGCTAGGAAGCAGGAGGCTTCAGCCATAGACAGGCCTGTAGTCGCCTCTTGAAAGGGTTACAGGTATTTATTATGTATTTGCTGTGTTGCTTAAAAAAGAGAAATTTGTTAAAGATTCTTTTTTTATAATCTGTATCGAGAAGAAACTTTGTACAAAGTGGAATTATATGTTAAACATATTAGGGAAGATAGCTGGCCCAGGAAATGTTTTGGCTTTCGTTTTTTTGTTTTGTTTTGTTTTGTTTCCTGGTCTAGAACAACTCAGTTTGGTGGTAGTAAAGTTTGATTAAAGACCTGGTTAAGGATGGACACGGACTAGTTGAGAGGTGGTAGCAGACCTTAAGTACTTGCTGCATCTTCAGGTTGTGACAGTTGTTGAGCTGCTCATGAGTTTGGCTTATAACTTTGTTTTTGTCTTGTCATAAATGTTAATTTGTAACAACATTCTGAAGGTGCTCACTGGAAAACAAAATCCCATGGTTATTCGTTCCTTATTGAACCTAAAATCATATAATTGCCTAACTATTGAACACCAAGCTATTTCTGTGTTTTGTTTTTGATTTTTTTAAGACTGATTCTCCATATGTAGCTCCAGCCTCCTTGAACTCACAGTGATCTCCCTGCCTCAGCCTTCCCAATACTGGGAATACAGGTGTAGGCCGCCATTTTTAGGTCAAAGATCGAATGTTAACGGAGAGCCTTCATTTATAGCTGGGTCTGTTTGTTACTAGAGCCCTGTAGTGGCTGTCACCTAAATCAGTGCTGCTCCAGCTTGACTGGATTTTGGAGTAGCTTAAAAAAATATTTAAGCTTAGGCCCCATACCCCTGATTCTGGTGGTGTTGGGATATGTTCTGACCATAAGGATTTAAAAATGTCCTCCTGATTTCAGAATGCTGCCAAGGGTTGAGAGCAGTCGTGCTGAACTTCACCTAGACTTTTCTCATCTACAAAGTCGGAAATCCTTGCTCCCCTCACTACCTCACAAGGATACAGAGGGTCCAAGGGAGAACACTGAGTACTGGTGGTGTGGGTGAAAGGCTGCCAAAGGCGAGCCTCTGTTACGTTTCAACTGCAGCTGTGATCAGGAAAACATATGTAATTGAATTTGTTGCTGCCGTGGGAGCTCTTGTGTCGTTCTTTGAGGAAGCATGCATGGGTGGAACAGAAGTTAATTACTACTCCTCGGACTCACTATGGTCTCCTGTCCTACTTGAGATAGGCTGTTACAATTGTCTGGTTTTTCATAGGAAAGAAGAAATATTAAGACTTAATTCTGTAATGTTCATTGGCTCATAATTCATTAAAAATTCATACAAGGAATTCTGTGGTAGTAGATGTCATTTCATAGTCGCATTGTTTTTTCATTGTTGACTTTTGAATGTCAGGCCATTTATTTCATCTCATTTTTACTCAAATAAGCTTAGATACAGATTTGACAGTGCGTCTGAAGCAAGCTTGCTGGGTTCAGCTGAGCATCTGAATGGCTCAGGTATCTCCTGCCTCTTGGGTCTGATTTGATTGGGAAGTTTGATAAACGGCACAGAAATTACAGTTAACTTCATCACTTTTGTATCTTTTAGTCATTTTAAGGAATGAACAGTCGCTTTGACGACTTAAGTTAGCGCTGTCCATGCCCAACCCAGATGCAGCCCTTATAACATTTCCCTCTCTTCCCTCGGGGAGTCCCACCTTCCTTGCAGCCTCCCTGGTTTTGTTTTTAATGCATGCTTGACTCAAGCTTTGTGGCTTTGCAGCTTGCTCACGAGGCTTGCTTATTTACTCTGTCTAGCTCCCTACACTAATGCAGCGTCTCGGATGAGCTCGTTGTCTTGGTGTCCAGTCTCTAAGCCTAGTAAACGGGCTCATGTATTTCCTGTGAGAAAGAAGAATTTGGAAGAAAAACTAAAGCACTTCTAAATACGCAGACCAAAGTACAAGCAAAGACATATGAGAGAAATTCTGTGTCGTAATCCAGGTGGAGCAGGAAGGCACAGGATGCAAGTCTGAGCGAGTGAAGCAGTTTTTGCCGGGGCTTTTGGGCCACTCCCCCTTATTCAGAAACACTGATAAAATGACTTTCTAGTTCTTGGTGTAGATTTCATATTTGTTTAGAATAGAAAATAGAATATTGTGTTCTCATTTGGGGTACGGGGATGGCTGTTTTGCAATTTTTTCCCCCTGAGACAGGGTTTCTCTGTGTAGTTTTGGTGCCTGTCCTGGAACTCACTCTGTAGCCCAGGCTGGCCTTGAACTCACAGAGATCCGCCTGGCTGTGCCTCCCAAGTGCTGGGATTAAAGGAGTGCACCACCACCGCCTGGCTGGGATGGCTGCTTTGCCTTAGCTTCCTAATAAAAAATCTAAACTAGGGCTGTCAAGATGGCTCAGCAGGTAAAGGTACTGGCCACCAAACCCTGTGGCCTGTGTGTGATCTCTGGGGCCCACATAACTGGAAGGAAAGAGCCGACTCCCAAAAATTACCCTTCACATACAGGCTGTGGCACACAAGTGCATGCGTATTGCAGACAAAACGTAAATATTTTTTTAAAGAGCTAATGCCTAGGGAATATAGCTCAGTGGTAGAGTGCATGTCTAGTATGCAGAAGGCCCTGGGTTCAATCCCTAGTACCACAGATAACAAAATGCCAATGTCCAAAGTTTAATTCTAAGCGTATTATAATGGGAGTAGGCTAGACATCTTCATTTTAACATGGCTGACTCGCTTCCTTTCCCAATCTGTATTTAAGGAGATTGTTTTCTGTGCTCCTTTGTTGGCATGCATTCATTGTAAGAATGCCGGTTGCTAGGCTGTTTTCATCTGTATACCATGCGCTGTGGTCACACCCTTCCCATTACCTCTGTGCTCCCTCCAGCCCTTCTGCTTTGATGTCCTGTGTGTGCATTGAAGTCTGGACTCAGCACATGATGGAGATGCAGCATTTGTCTGAATCACTGTTTTTGTTTTTGAGATAGGGATTCACTAGGGAGTGGAGCAGGCTGGTCTTGAAATTGTATCCTTCTGCCTGTGTCTCCAGAGTAATGGGATTACAGATGTGTGCCACCGTAGTTGTGGCACATCTTCACTTTTGAAGGAAAGAAGCCTTTAAGATTGGAATGAAAGCCGGGCGGTGGTGGCGCACACCTTTAATCCCAGCACTTGGGAGGCAGAGCCAGGCGGATCTCTGTGAGTTCGAGGCCAGCCTGATCTACAGAGTGAGTTCCAAGACAGCCAGAGCTGCCAGAGCTGTTATACAAAGGAAACCCTGTCTCAAAAAGCAAACAAAAAATGAAAATTGTTAGTGACAGTTCTCTTCAGAAGCCAAAGGTGATAATCATTTCTAGCCAAGGATCCCCGAGTGGTGAAGGTGTGCACACATGATCACTCACTGAAAGGTGACAGGCTGGCTGCACAGGGTGTTCAGAAGCAGCTGAGTGCTGCCCGCCCACCCTTTCAAGCACAGACTCCAGCGAGCTTTGGCACTGTGCATTCACCACATGGAAGTGTTGGTGACTCCCTAGGCCACACTTTTCACATGTTTTACGTGGCTGTAGTTGAGCTGCAGCTTCTGGTGTCATGAAAGGTCTCCCCAACCACCCTGCTGTTAGCCACCTACTCGAATTTAGAAAGAATGAAAAAAATCAGAAAAGTCAACTCAGAATTGATTAAATATTTTGTCGCACCCACCACACGCCAGGCTCTCGCCAGCTACTGTGGATATAAATAGAAAGAGAAGAACAGAACTAGCAGCAACGCTGTTCCGCTCTTGCTCCCAATGGTAGGTGTGAAGATGGCCGCAATACCGAAAGAATCATTGCCTTAATGGACGGAAGCATGGGTCCCGTGTGACGGAGGAGAATCAGTGCTCCAATCCTGGAGTGGTGTAGTAGTCTCAGGAGATGAAAGTGTAGACCACTGTTCTAGGCAGATGGCAGTCTGCTGTGAGGGGAGGTAAGTAGTGTCTGGGAACTGCATGCTGGACAAGTAGTCAGACAGGTCAGGTCCAGGATGTTGAGGCCAGGTCACAGCTCTCAAACCAAGAGCTTTGGGCTTATCCCGTCTCGTGGGGAAGCCATTCAAAGGTTTGCACAGGGTCCCAACATGACCCATGACCTGTGAGTTCCATCTGCAAAAAGTAACCGGCGATCAGAACAGGAAATGACGGACCTAACCAAGGCAACTAAGGATATGAAGGAGAGATGTGTTGAGATTTCTGAGGGGATGGGGAGATGGCTCCGTTGTAGTGTTTGCTGTGGAAGCAGCCCTGAGCACCACAAGCTGGGCTCGGTGGCACGTACCTGTTACCCCAGTGCTGCCGGGCAGGGGAGGGGGGTAATTCCTTGGTTTACTGGCCAGCCAGTTTAGCTGAATCTTTGGTGTCCAGGTTCAGTGGGAGTCCCTGTCTCAGGAAAGAAGGTGGAAAACAACGCAAGACAACACCCAACGTTGACCTCTGGCCTACACTGCTGTCTTACTCTTTCTGTTGCTGTGGTAAGCACATGACCAAAAACAGCTTGGAGAGGAAAGGGTTTATTTCCACCAAAAGTATATAGTCCCAGCTGAGGAGAAGCCAGGACAGCAACAGGGCGGCAGGAAGTGAAGCAGAGGCCTTGGAGGAACTCTGCTGACTGCCTTGCTCCATTATAGGCTGCTTAGACTGCTTCTTTATATCATCCAGGACCAAGAGATGGTACCACCATATCAATCATTAGTCAATAAAATGCACCTATAGGCAAGTTAATGGAGGCATTTGTTCAACTGTGAATCTCTTTCCCCAGGTGACTAGCTTATGTCACATTGACAAAATCTAGCCAAGACAACATACATGCATGCGCACATGAACATCTACCTACACACCTTACCCTCCACCCCCCCACCAAAAAAATAGAATAGGAAGGTCAGTGGACACTATTTGTACATGAAGAACAAAACACTCTTGCTGTGATCGGCTGATAATAGGGCCGGCTCTTCATTAAGACAGGGAGCTGAAAAGGAGGAACTGGCTGGGTGGTAGTGATCTCAGTTTCAAACATGTCTGAAGTAAAAATGTTCAGAGTCGCCGGGCGGTGGTGGCGCACGCCTTTAATCCCAGCACTCGGGAGGCAGAGCCAGGCGGATCTCTGTAAGTTCGAGGCCAGCCTGGGCTACCAATTGAGTTCCAGGAAAGGCGCAAAGCTACACAGAGAAACCCTGTCTCGAAAAAACCAAAAAAAAAAAAAAAATGTTCAGAGTCATTGGAACTAATTTGTAGCTGAGGTAGACAGTGAATGATGGTCCATTAAAAGAGCTGCTGATGGGGTCAGTGAAGTGGCTCAGTGGCTAAGAGCTCTTGGCATCAAGCCTGAGGACTTGAGTGAGATGCCCAGAATCCATATGATGGGAGGAGAGAACTGACGCCTACAAGTTATCCTCTGACCTCCTCATGTGCACCGTGGCATGAGCATGCACACACATACACACTCAATAAATGTAAGAGGGCCGGCTCTGGTGACACAAGCCTTTAATGGCAGAACTCAAGAGGTAGAGGCAGGAGGATCTCTGAGTCCGGGCTGGCCACGACTACATCATGAGACCCTGATTCAAAAAAGAAAGTTTTAAAAAGGAGCTGTTGGTCTTGCTCTCCTCATTGACTTTACCAAATCTACAAGCTAGTAGACCTGTGAGCCAGCACTTAGAGCGGGACCCAGGAGGACCAGATTCATGGTCATCTTCAGCTACATAACAAGTGTGAGGTCAGCCTGGACTAGATAGATAGTAAGTTTTGACACGTATATATTGATCACAGTCAGGACACTATGTCCCAGGAAGGCTTTTTAAAAGAAGATACCCAGGTAATTCTGCAAAGTAGGAGGATGAGTTCAAACATCGACACTGACATTGTTACAAGTTTCCAGGTAATTTGCCCTTGAACCAGAAGACCACCTTTCGGAAAGAAAACAAAATTAAAATAGATGGACAAGATGGTTCAAAGGTAAGGGGTTTTCCACCAAGCCTAAAACCTGAGACTCACTCTTGGCACCATATGGTGGGAAGAGAACCAATTCCCGAAAACTGTCCTCTGATCCCCGTGCTGTACCATACCCATACACGCCATATACGAAGTAAATCAGTAAAACGTAATAAATTCAGGACAAATTGAAGTTAAACCCAGATCCATTCATTGCCAGAGCCTGGACACTAACTATTTACTATTTGTTAGTGTTCGTGTCTGTGCATGAGGTAGGGGTGGCTGTGGCGGGCTTTCTTGGACCACCAGCCGCCAAATCATGACATGGAGACTTACTAATTATAAATGCCCAGCCTTAGCTTAGGCTTGTTTCTAGCTAGCTTTTTTTAAGAACGCAACCCATTTCTATTCATCGGTGTGCTGCCCCAGGCTCATTTTCCTCATCTACGTACTGTCCACCTGGCTTTCCTGCTTCCTGTGTGTCTGGCTGGCCCCTGTCATCTCCTTGTCTTTCTCCCTCTTTTCTCTCCAGTCTAGAGTCCTCCTACTTACTCTCTCTGCCCACCAGCACCACCTATCCCTCCTCTGCCTAGCTATTGGCCGTTCAGCTTTTTATTAGATCAATCAGCTGCCTTAGGCAGGCAAGGTGAAACAGCAACACGTCTTTACATTGTTAAACAAATGCACATAAACAAATGTAACGCGTCTTTACATAAAGTATTATTTGACAGCAGGTGGCATTTGTGCCATGTGCACAGGTTTTTAGAGGACAGCTTTTGGGAGCGGGTTCTCTTTTGCACTATTACGTGGGTTCTGGGAGATCTCCAACTTGTGTGATCCTCCCTTTGCTCACTAAATAGGTCCGTTTGTGCTTATTCTTTACTATTCTTTTTTGAAATGTCATTCATGTATACAATACATTTTTATCATATCCATCCCTTGCTCCCCCCTCCAGTTTTCCCCCAAAGTGTCCCCAGTACATTCCTCTTCCTAACTTCATGTCCTCTGGTGTTTTTGTTAAGACAGGGTCTATGTAGTCTGGCTGTCCTGGAACCTCACAATGTATACAGGCTGGCCTTGAACTCACAGAGATCCGCCTGCCTCTGCCTCCCGAGGGCTGGGATTAAAGGTGTGCGTCACTACCATCCAGCTGCTGCTGCTTCCCCTTCCACCTCCCTCTACTCCTCCTTTCTTCTCCCACCGAGTCCTGCCTCTATAAGCATGGGCATGGGGCCCTCCACCACATCATGGTCAATTTACCAGTGATCACACCCCAAATTAAAAAACAAAAAACAGCCGGGCGGTGGTGGCGCACGTCTTTAATCCCAGCACTCGGGAGGCAGAGCCAGGCGGATCTCTGTGAGTTCGAGGCCAGCTTGGGCTACCAAGTGAGTTCCAGGAAAGGCGCAAAGCTACACAGAGAAACCCTGTCTCGAAAAACAAAACAAAACAAAACAAAAAAAAAAACAACAACAACAAAAAAAAAAACCAAAAAAAAAAAAAAAAGACGACTCTTCCTCCCCCGAGAGCCATCAGCGAGCCCTTCCTCACCTCTGCCGACTTGATTTGGGGCAGGTACAACAGCTGCGTGAGTCCGTGAACGCAGCAGCCATGCCTGGTTCCGATGACAGCATTTCACAGCTCTCCACCTCGACAGTGTTTCCTCTCTTAATTTTTGTTAATTTTTATGTGCATGAGTATTTTGTCTGTAGGTGTATCTGTGCATCGTCTGTGTTCCGAGTTTCTGCGATAGGCCAGAAGAGGGCACTGTATCCCCTGGACTGGGGTTGCAGTCGGGAGCTGCAGTGAGGGTGCTGGGAATTGAATCCAGCCCTGGGAAAGCATCTGTGAGTGCTCTTAAGCCCTAGGCTATCTCCAGCCTCCCTCTTCTCCCCCTCTCCTGCAGTGTTCCTTACGCCTTGGGCTGAGCTGGAGGATGATACGGATGTTCCATTTAGAGCTGAGCACTCACAGCCACTCACTCATTCTCAGCGCTCTGAGCAGGTATGGGTGGGTGCACATGTGGGTTTCCTCGCGTTTGTAGATTTATTTTATGTATATGAGTAGTTTTGCTTGCATACATGTATGTGCACCGTGTGCATACCTGGTGCCTGAGGAGACCAGAAGAGGCCACTGGATCCCTGGAACTGGAATTACACATGGTTGTGAGCCACCATGTGGGTGCTCTGTAAGAGCACTAAATGCACTTACCCAACAACCATCTCTCCAGCCCCATGTGTTTAACCTGTGCTGGCTGATCACACGTGTGTAGTCATGGTATCATTAAATCTTCTTTTTTCTTTTCTTTCTTTTTGTGAGGGAGGTGTGTAGATGTAACCAACCGTCTTATTAAATAAGAAACACAGAGCCAATACAGAGATGAAAGCCAAGAGGTCAGAGCAACAGCTAAGAGCTAAACACCTTACCCTTCACTATCGCGGTGGTCCTACCTCTCCAAAAGAGACCTACTTCCTGTGTCTGTCTTTTTTTTATAGAGTTTCTGTTCTGCCTTCTCATTGGTTGTAAACCCAGCCACATGACCTCCTAGTCACGGTCTGTCTGTAGAGACTTCCAGGTCTTGTATGGTTGGGATTGAGATTAAAGGCGTGTGTCTCCAATGCTGGCTGTATCCTTGAACACAGAGATCTACCTAGCTCTGCCTACCAAGTGCTGGGATTAAAGGTGTGCGCCACCACTGCCTGGCCATTTAAACATTTCTTGTTCAACATTTAAAGTAAATAAAAAAGAGGCTGATGAGATGGCTCAGGGGGTGAAGGTACTTACTGCCAAGCCTGACCACCTGAGTGTGAACCTTGGGGCCGCACGGTAAGAAGAGAGAACCAGTTCCTACAAGTTGTCCTCTGACCTCTGCAGGATCCCCATGGCTCAGTCACATACACACAGACTAATAAATAAATGCAGTAAAATTAAAAAAAAAAAAAGCTGGGGATGGATTCGATGGCTCAGTGATTAAGAGCACTGGCTGCTCTTCCAGAGGATCTGGGTTCAATTCCCAGCATCCACATGGTCGCTCACAGCTGTCTTTACCTCCTGTTCCAGGACTTCTGACACCCTCACACAGACATACATGCAGGCAAAACCCCAATGTACATAAAATAAAAATAAATTATTTAAAAAAGAAAAAGCCCCAGACTCGCCGCCATGGGCCGTGTGATCCGAGGGCAGCGGAAAGGTGCGGGTTCTGTGTTCCGCGCGCACGTGAAACACCGTAAGGGCGCCGCGCGCCTGCGTGCTGTGGACTTCGCCGAGCGGCACGGCTATATTAAGGGCATCGTGAAGGACATCATCCATGACCCTGGTCGCGGCGCTCCCCTCGCGAAAGTGGTCTTTCGTGATCCCTACCGATTTAAGAAGCGGACGGAGCTGTTCATCGCCGCGGAGGGAATCCACACTGGGCAGTTTGTGTACTGCGGCAAGAAGGCCCAGCTGAACATCGGCAATGTTTTGCCCGTGGGCACCATGCCCGAGGGTACTATCGTGTGTTGTCTGGAGGAGAAGCCGGGGGACAGGGGCAAGCTGGCACGAGCTTCTGGCAACTATGCCACAGTCATCTCCCACAACCCAGAGACCAAGAAGACGCGAGTGAAGCTCCCTTCAGGGTCCAAGAAGGTCATTTCCTCAGCCAACAGAGCTGTTGTTGGTGTTGTGGCCGGTGGGGGCAGAATTGACAAACCTATCTTAAAGGCTGGCCGTGCCTACCACAAGTACAAGGCAAAGAGGAACTGCTGGCCACGTGTCCGGGGTGTGGCCATGAATCCTGTGGAGCATCCCTTTGGAGGTGGTAACCACCAGCACATTGGCAAACCCTCCACTATCCGAAGAGATGCCCCTGCTGGGCGCAAAGTGGGTCTCATTGCTGCCCGCCGGACTGGGCGACTACGTGGAACCAAAACTGTACAGGAGAAGGAGAATTAGAGCTCAGGAGCTAATAAAGTCTGTCCTTTGGCTAAAAAAAAAAAAAAAAAAAAAAAAAAAAGAAAAAGCCTTGCCTGGCTGTGGTGTCATACACCCTTAATCCCAGCACTCAGATAGCAGGTGGATCTCTGAGTTCAAGGCCATCCCAGTCAACAGAGTGAGTCCCAGGACAGTCAGAAACCCTGTCTTGATAAACCAAAAAGAGAAAGCAGAAAAAGAAAAAGCCTTGCCTTACTGAGAGCAAGTGGCTGGCAGAGTCCACGTGAGTAACCGCCGCATCTCATGTATCATTTAGATGTCAATATTTTCTCTACATAGCCCTGGCTGTCCTGGAACTTATGGAGGTCTGCTTGCCTCTGCCTCTCAACTGTGGGGTTAATGTCATGTGCCACCTTGACTAACCTAGATGTCAGTATTCTGATTTTTTTTTTTTCTGAGACAGGGTTTCTCTGTGTAGTTTTGGTGCCTGTCCCGGAACTCACTCTGTAGACCAGGCTGGTCTTGAACTCACAGAGATCCGCCTGGCTCTGCCTCCTGAGCGCTGAGATTAAAGGCGTGTGCCACCACCGCCCGGCCCTGATTTGGATTTTTTTTTTTCCAGAGACCTTGTAGTTGGTCCTTCTTGAAGTGGTGGCAATAAAATTTGGGTGCTAAACCAAAGCTCAGAAGCTGCGGCTGTTGTTGGTCTATCTTAGAAGCAAGATTCCACTTGTTTGATGAAAGAGGAATTACTTATTGAAAACTGCTATTGGAGCCGGGCAGTGGTGGCGCAGGCACCAAAGCTACACAGAGAAACCCTGTCTTGAAAAACAAACAAAACAAAACAAAAAAAAAAAGGGAAGAAAGAAAGAAAATTGCTATAGGAAAGAAATAAACCTAATGGTATAGGTTGAATTATGTCATATGTTAAAATTTTAAAATATTTCATTGTGTGTGTGTGTGTGTGTGTGTACCACATGTGTGCAGGAACCCACAGAGGTCAGAAGAGAGCATTGGCGCTAATCACAGGTGTCTGTGACTCGCCGTGTGGTACTAGGAAGCCTCTGCAAGAGCAGCAAGTACTCTTAACTGCTGAGCTCTCTCTCCAGCTCACATGTTAAATTCTTTTTGGTTTTGTTGTTGTTGTTTATTTTGGTTTTGTTTTTCGAAACAATGTTTCTCTGTGTAGCCCTGGCTGTCCTGGAACTCCCTCTGTAGACCAGGCTGGCCTCAAACTCAGAAGATCCTACGTTAAATTCTTAACTCTCAGGTACTTCAGAATGTATCCTTTCGAAAACAGGGTCATTTCTGATGCAATTAATTTAGATGAGGCAATCCTGGGTTAGAAGAGGTCCCTAATCTACAATGGCTAATGTAAGCATTACAGCTCAGATGGAAAGGTATCCTGGCAGTCGGGAGCCAAGGACTACCACATAGTCACACCACACAACAAACCCCACACATTTATTTGGGAGGGAAAAAACCAAGAAGGTGTTTGCCTCTGCTCAAGCGAGAAACAGCAGGGAACTGGGCAGAAGGTGGGGCTTGTATAGAGTTTCTTGGGGGTGGGGGTGGACCTTTTCAGGGTGAAACTTCCCAGGGTGGGGATTGGTAGGATTTCAAGTCCAGAGCTTGGGCTTTTTACTCTGAAGGGTGGGGGCATGGTCAGCCTTTAGGGCAGTTAGAGTGTTCTGTGGGTGGAACTTGGCAGTTGGAGGTCCTGGTGCGGGGGGTGGGGGGGGGGGGGTGGGGGGTGGGGAGGGGTGGAGGGGGTGGGGAGGGGCGCTTCACCCATGTGCCTCGAGAGGCTTACAGCTATTGTCCTTAGAAATGGAGACACTTAGGCAAGACGTGAGCACAGATGAATGCCTTAGGAAGATGAAGACATGGGCTGGGTGACCGACAAACCAAGACACCCCCAGAAACTAGGGGGAGAACCTAGAACAGGCTCCTTTTCCTAGCCCTCAGGAGGTGTCAGCCCAGCTGGCACCTGATCTGGGATTTTATCTTTCAGAATAGTGAGGCAATGGCATTGTTGTTACCAGTTTGTGACACTCTGCTGTGACAGCCCAGAGGTAAGTTTTTTTGTTTTTTTGTTTTTAATCAATTTTACTTATTCTCTGGAGGGAACTTTGATGCCAGATTTGGAGATTTACTAAAACAAAGACCACGATGGTTTTAGGGGTGACGTAGAGTTGGTGGGAGGTCTCTTGCTGGGTTGCAGTACTGTAGTCCAGTGTTTGAAAAATACATGGTGTAGTGGTTAAGGATGTGGGTTCTGAAATGAAGGCCGTTAGTATCCAAACCCCGGTGCAAACTAGTTACTACTTGGACAGGGTATTTGGTGGCTCTGTGCCCATTCCCCTGATGGACACAGTGAGGTGGGAGACAGTGCTGGGTTCTTTTACGTTTATTTATTGTGTGTGCGAGTACATGCAAGTGCCACACACACATGTGGAGGTCAGGAGACAACTTTCAGCAGTCCGTTGTGTCTTTTCCTCTAGGTGGCTTCTGGGGATCAATCTCAGGTCATCAGGCTTGGTGGCACATGACTTGACAGGTTGGGCCATCTTGCCAGCTCAAGCTGAGCACTTTAAAAGAGGGTGTTCGGGTTCGTGGACACTGATCTGTTTAGGATAGTGTCAGGCAGAGAGAGCATCTACTGAACTTCTCCTTAGTGATTCTGAGCTATTCTAAGTAGTCAATACTAGAAGCCAACCATGGGAATGAAGTGAGCAAATTGTATCTTTAAATACAAGATGCAACTTATTTGTTTCTAAAATTAAGAATAGTTAAGAATAGGAATTTTTACTGGTGGTGGTGGTGGTTGGTTTGGTTTGGTTTTTCTTTTTTCTTTCTTTTTTGGTTTTTCAAGACAGGATTTCTCTGTTGTAGCTTTGTGCCTTTCTCAGGCTGGCCTCAAACTCACAGAGATCCACCTGCCTCTGCCTCCCAAGTGCTGGGATTAAAGGTATACACCACTACTGCCACTGCCCGGTTTTAAAAATATTTTTAAAAAACAATTGAGTTGGAAGTAATTTAAGTAAATAGAGGTAATTACAGAGATAGAACAGAAAAAATCATAAATTTTACTCATAAGGACCATAGAAGTCAGAGCTTTAACCATTGCTTTGGAGAATAATAAACTGGGATCCAGAGGCTAACATGATGTTGCCCAAGGTCAGTGTTCATCTGTGACCCCATTGGGTCTAATTTTAACCTGCTTTCCTGCAATTCTATTACCCCATGAAGCAAACTGAAAAGAAAAAAAAAAAAAAAACATTAAAAGTTAAAGGCCTGGAAGGTAGGAATGTAGCTCAGTGGGCAGAGTGCTTACCTAGCATACATGAAATTCTGGGTTCAATCCCAAGCACCACAAAACTGGGTGTGGTGGCAGCAGGGTCCGGAGATCAGGGTTATCCTCAGCTATAAGGCAATTTTGAGGCCAGCCTAGGACACATGTCTTAAAACAAAACCAATGCCAGGAATGCATTTGGACTTCATATGAGTCTTGAACTCAGCAATGGAAAGCTACCTCTGGTATAGCAGTTACCCCTAAGGGTAACTGTGTTGTTCATACCTCGATCCCTTTCTTATGGACATAATACTTACATACCTCTCTCCTCCATTCAAGAAATCAGCAGGCTGAGGAAGCAAGATGGGTCCATGGATAAAGGTGCTTGCTGCCAAGCTCAAGGACCCGAGTTCAATTCCCAGAATCCTCACAATGGAAAGGAAACAACCCCCACTAGCTGTTCTCTGATCTCCAAACATACACCATGTTGAGTGAGCTCTCTCCCTCTCCCTACATCCAGCCCCCACCATACGCACACTAAATAATTATTATCCTATGAAATAATTCAACCCAGGGTGAGATTGGAGTATGATAGGCTAAGTGTCCAAGACAGGGAACTTGTCCCCAGTTAGTCCAAACAGCTATGGTCATGGGAGTGGGAGCAGATTCATAGTATCTAGGAGGCCACTGTGCTCTAAGACTGGGGAGGAGATGGGTTGGGGGTGGGATTGTTAGGTGAGAGACACTAAAACAGGCTCCCCCCTTCAAAATCTGGCTATATAAATAATAGCGTATTTAGAAAATCTGAAACACATCAAATGGCTAGGTGTGGTGGCTTATGCCAGCCCAAAGGACACTGAGGCAAGAAGGCTGCCTTGAGTTGGAAGAGGGAGCTGGGTGTGGGGGGCACCTCGAGCCTATGTGTGTTCTCTGGTTTCCTGGTCAGCCCTGGCTGTCACCCCTACTGCTACGTCTGTCACTCAGGGAGCCCCATGAGTTGAAAGGCTTTTCTGTGCCATCCTGCTCGTGAGGACCCATACACTGGCTATGGCAAAGCACAAAAGTATTTAAGACCTTGTTTCCCTTACATTCCTCTTTTAGACCGTCAGAGGCTGGCATTGGAAAACGTCTTCTGTCTCCACCAGAACCATGGCTAACAGCAAGGATGGACCACTAGGAGCCAGAGAGTCACTACAGAGTGCATGTCCTTACTTGACTCCTTCATCCACCCAATAGCACCTCCCTGGAGCACAGAAGGCATTGCTGGTTTTTGCATCAGGTCCCTGCATCCTAGCTCTGTAAAGCCACTGCATGTCATATTTCTGGGCACCTACTATGTGCTTTACATACATGTTCTCATTTATCACAGCCTCTTAGTGGCATTCACATTTTATAGGGGGAAACTGAGGCCTACAGAGGCTGAGTTACTAAAGCCACCCAGCTTTAAATTCCACAGGCTATGTTTGATACCAGATTCTCTGACTAAAGCTTAGTCACTTTCTATCCAAGGCACAGGCAGGCATGTCAGTCAGTGAGTGTCTTAGGAGGCAAGTGCTGTCAGAGCACCCAGTGGTGGCGAGGTGACCAACCCACATGGAGGTGACACCAGGCTGGAGAGGCAAGTGGGAATAGAACATATCCCCCACCCAGGAGGCATGCTCTGGTCTGTGTAAAAACAAAACAAAATAAAACAAACAAACAAAAAAACAAACAAACAAAAAACCCTGACCTATGTCTGGGCTGCCAGACGATTAGGCAATGCCCAAGGAAATTCCAGATATGTAAGTAATATTTTAATACAAGTATGTCCCCAGTGTTGCATGAGATAAAATGATGCTGAAGAATTTTGTTATTTGTCTGAAATTTAAACTTCATTGGTCATCCTGTATGATTTCTTTTTTTTAATTTATTCATTCATTCCTTTATTTATTTATTATGTATACAGTGTTCTGCCTGCATGCCAGAAGAGGGTGCCATATCTCATTACAGATGGTTGTGAGCCACCATTTGGTTGCTGGGAATTGAACTCAGGACCTCTGGAAGAGCAGCCAGTGCTCTTAACCGCTGAGCCATCTCTCCAGCCCCCCCTGTATGATTTCTTTAAAAAAGATTTATTACTTTTTAGCCGGGCGGTTGTGGGTGGTACATGCCTTTTAATCCCAGCACTCTGGGCAGAGAGATCTCTGAGTACAAGGCCAGCCTGATCTACAGAGTGAGTTCCAGGATGGCCTGTAAAACCTGCCTCAAGGGGCTAGAGTGGTAGCTCAGGCAGTAAGAGCATCTGGGTTCAACTCCCAGCACCCACATGGCAGCTGACAACTGTCTGTAACTCTAAGATCTAATACCCTCACACGTATACATGCAGGCAAAACACCAACGCACATAAAATAAGAATAAATAAATAAATTTTACATACATATATATGTATGTAAACATAGCCTGTCTCAAAAAAAAAAAAGATTATTACATTTTAAAATGTGTACTGGTATTTTGTCTCCATGTGTCTGTGCATGACTTGTGTGCAGTGCCCTCTGAGGCCAGAAGAGGGCGTAGGATCTCCTGAACTGGAATTACAGGTGATTGTGAACCACCATGTCCTGCTCAGAATCCAACCTAGGTCCTATGAAAGAGAAGCCAATGCTCTTAACCAATGAGCCATCTCTCTAGCCTTATCATCCTGTATTTTTTTTTCATTTTTTTTCCTTGTGATAAAGTACATGAAACATGCAATTTAGTGTCTTAATCCCTTTTGGCCATACAGGTCAGTGACATTAAGTATATTCATAATGTGTATAGTCACCACCACCCTCCATCTCCTGAACTCTTTCTTTCATCTTGCAGAATTGAAAGCAAAGAAAAATAGAGAAATTAAAGAAAACTCTTCACTTCTCCCAGCCTATGATCCCTGGCATTTTACTTTATGATTTTTGATTCATCTAAAATGCTTTATATAAATGGAATCATAGAGCCTCTGTCCTTTGTTGACTGACTTATTTCACATAGCATAAAGTCTCCAGGGTTTATGTTCTTATGGGATGTGTTAGAATTTCCTTCTCTGTAAATAAATGTGTGTGTGTGTGTGTGTGTGTGTGTGTGTGTGTGTGTGTGTGTGTGTAGGCCAGAGGACCACCCCAGGTATCATTCTGAGGAAGCCTGTCCAGCTCCTGAGTGACAGGGTCTCTCATTGGCCTGGAACCTACACTTAGCTGGCTAGCAAGCCCTAGGGCTCCTGCTGTCTCTGTCCCCAGCACTAGGATTACAGACAGGCCACCATGCCTGGCATTCCTGTGTGTGTTCTGGAGACCAGTACTTGACTGACAGAGGCCCCCAGCCTTCCTTCCGGTAGGACTGAATAATACTCCATTATGCTTACCACGTTTTCATCTTCATTCACCCCCTTGGACATGGGGTGCTTCCCCCTTTGCTCATCGTGGATAACACTACTGTGCTGGGGTGCAGATCTTACTGCCCTGGGGTGCAGATCCTACTGCCCTGGGGTGCAGATCCTGCTGCGCTGGGGTGCAGATGCTGCTGTGCTGGGGGTGCAGATGCTGCTGTGCTGGGGTGCAGATGCTGCTGCCCTGGGGTGCAGATCCTACTGCCCTGGGGTGCAGATGCTACTCTGCTGGGGTGCAGATGCTGCTGTGCTGGGGTGCAGATGCTACTGCCCTGGGGTGCAGTTGCTGCTGTGCTGGGGTGCAGATGCTGCTGTGCTGGGGTGCAGTTGCTGCTGTGCTGGGGTGCAGATGCTGCTGTGCTGGGGTGCAGATCCTGCTGTGCTGGGGTGCAGATGCTGCTGTGCTGGGGTACAGATGCTACTGTGCTGGAGTGCAGATCCTACTGCCCTGGGGTGCAGATTCTACTGTGCTGGGGTGCAGATCCTACTGTGCTGGGGTGCAGATGCTGCTGTGCTGGGGTGCAGATGCCACTGTGCTGAGGTGCAGATGCCACTGTGCTGGGGTGCAGATCCTACTGTGCTGGGGTACAGATGCCACTGTGCTGGGGTGCAGATGCTGCTGTGCTGGGGTGCAGATGCTACTTTAAGACTCTGCTTTTGACTCTTCCTGATGTTTCCCAGAAGTGGAGTGGCTGCACTATATGGAAATCTATATTTAACTTTTTGAAGAACTGCCATGAGGTTTTCTAAAGTGGCTGCACAATTCTTCAGCAGTGCTCAAGAGATTCAAATTTCTCTGCATCCTGGAGCACACTTGCTGTTTTCTGTTGGTTTGTTTTTGTTTTTGTTTGTAACAGCCACACCGATGAAAGTGGGGTGAGAAGGCATTCCATTTTCATTTTATTTTTACTCACTGATGTAACAACCTTAAATTCCAGCCAGACTTCCTGCTGGTCCAGACCAACCCTCAGCAGCCTGACTCTTTGTACCCTTAGCCTTCTTGTGTGGAATCCTGATTCTGGGCTCCTGATCCCCACCCAGCCATATGCCCTGGACCTGGAGCTGAGCATGAATCCAGCTCCTGGGGGGGAACTGCAGGCATGATTTTCCCACAGTGCTTCTGAAAGCATCTCCTTGGAACAGCATCAGCATCTTGGGGTTGTGGCTGAGCCCGGCGACAGAAACTGATAGAGCACATGAGTCTAGAGGAGAGAATCTGAGATGGCAGATTTGCACAGCACACCCAGACAGTGCACATGGCTGCCAGAATTAGCTTCAGGTGTCAACCTGACAGACCCGGGAAGAGGGGCCCTCAGGTGGAGCATTGCCTCCATCAGATGGGCCAATGGGCATGTCTGTAGGGCATCTTCCTCACTGCTAATTGATGCAGGAGGACCCAGCTCACTCTGGGTGGTGCCGTCCCTGGACCAATGGTTCTCAGCGGTATATGAACTCAAGCTGAGAAATCCGGAAAGAGCAAGCCAGTAAGCAGCATTCCTCAGGTCCCTGCTTCAGTTTCTGCTTCCAGGTTCCTGCCTTGAGCTCCTTGCCCTGGCTTCTGCCAGGGATGGACTTTACCTGAAAGCTGAAATAAACCCTTTCTGCCCCGAGGTGCTATTGCTCACAGTGTTCATCACAGCCACAGACAGCACAGTGGAACCGCTGGTTAGGACAAACATCCTGCACGCTTCAGGCTGGACCAGGTATCCACTTCGTTATCTGTTTCTCTCCTCAGCAAGGTCTCTCTGTTCATAGTCTTACCAAGCACCATGAGCACCACACCTTCAGGCAGGCGAAGGCAAAGGAGCCAGTGTCTGCAGGATCTGGCAATCCACCAAGGAAGTCAAGGCCTGTCTAAGCAGTTGTAACATTGGATAGACAGAAAATGAGGGGCCCAGGGGACTCCAGGAGGAATGCTGTGTGACAGGGATGTTGGAGTGAGGCCGGGATTCAATCCCAGTGACCTCATGAAGGAGGTGTCATTTGAGAAAACCTCCAAGGGAAAATAGAATTTAAACATGGGTCAACATGCAGAGTGAATTTGGAAATGCAAATTTGTTAACAGCCGTTGACCAATTTTGCTCAGTGAAGTTTTATTCTTCTTAACAACCTACTAAATTTATAGTAATTTATTTCTCACCTAGGCGTCCAAATAGATGTGTGTGTGTGTAAATATATACATACACACATGTATATATAGATGTGTGTGTGTGTGTATATATATATATATATATATATATATATATATATTTATGTTGTGTGTGCATTTTACCTGCATGTATGTTTGTATACTATGTGCATTTCTGGTTCCCAAGGAGATCAGACAAGGGAGTCAAATCCCCTGGGAGTGGTTGCGAGCCACTATGGATATGCTCAGAATCGAGCCTGGGTTCTCTGCAGGAACCAGTATTATTAAGTACTGAGTCATCTCTCCAGCCCTGGTTTCTATTTTTCTAATTGCAGGTGATGTTCACGTCCCAAATGTTCAAAATACCACCAGGTTGTTTTCTGTCTTCTAGGCAAGTTTCAACCCATTTTGTTGCCTCCTTGGGATTCCTCCGCCACTTCCGGGCTTAGTTCCCACGGGGACACCTCCCTCAACACACACTGCAAATACTTGCTTGTTTTTTTGTTTTTGTTTTTGTTTTTTTTCTGTCACATTTAGTCTTTGACTGTTCGTTTAAGTGTATAGAGGCTGGCAAGATGGCTGAATGGAGAGACGAGCTTGCATTCAGACCCCACAACCTCCATTCGTCCCTGGATCCCTCAGGGTAGTAGGAGTGATTCCTGAGAGCTGCCCTCCGCCCTCCAGCCGCGTGCTGTGGCACTCATACAGCTGCACAGATGCACACACATAAGCACACACTCACACACAATTTAAATAATTAAGCGTGTGTATTGCAGGGACTGAACCCAGGGCAGCACACACGCCAGGCAAGCACTCTCCCAGCCCTTTTAAATCCCCGACACTGTTGAAACAGGCAGAAGCGTAAAAAGAGTGGCCCTGCTCAGCTGTGATCACCGGAAGCAAAGGACTGCTGATGCAGTTGCAGCCTGCGCTACCCACCCTGCCCAGCTTGCAATCCCAGTCCTCCCTCCCCGCTCCAGAGTGTGACACTTGTCATTATTGTATCTGGCTTTGTGCATTTTCCACACAGGAATGACCCCATAAAGCAGGGTTTGGTTTTGTGCTTTACCAAACCGCCACGTGTGTGCATAGCCACGAGCCACAAAATGACCACATACGTAATGGTGGCCCCGAAGATTACAGGAGAGTTGAGACACTCCCTTCACTAGAATTTTTACTGTCCTGTGTTTAGATACATTTAGATACACGAATGTTTACCACTGTACTCCAGAGGTAAGTACCATACTGTAACAGGCTGAATAAGTTGGTAGCTTAGGAGTAATGAGCTATAGTATATAGCTATGGTTTGTAGTAGGTGATACCATTTAGGTTTGTACAATTACACCTTATAACAGCCACACAATGATGAAATCAGCATGTCCCCATCAGTAAGTGACATGACTGTGTGTGTGCATGTGCCATAATGCTGCTGATGCCATCCTGTAACATACACAGTCTTGTGAGTTATTCATAGAACACTTAGAGCTGTTAAATCATTTACCCCATCATACCGATACACTACCATCTTTTCTTCCCCGATCACCATTGAGGTTGTTTCAGGGTTTTGTTATTATAAACCAGTGGTTCTCAACCTTCCTAACGCTGCGACCCTTTAATACAGTTCCTCATGTTGTGGTGACTGAACCATAAAATTATTTTCATTGCTACTTCATAATTATAACTTGGCTACTGTTATGAGTCTTAATGTCAATATCTGTGTTTTCCGATGGTCTCAGGCGAACCCCTGAAGGGGTTGTTTGACCTCTGCCCCCAAGGGGTCTCAACCCACAGGCAGAGAACCACTGTTATAAACAAAACTGGGGAAGGCTGGAGAGATGACTCAGCAGATACACACACTTGGGGCTGTTACAGAGGACCCACCCAAGATAAGTTCCCAGCACCCGAGTCTGGTGGCTCACAATGACCTGTAACTCCAGCTCCAAGGCGTCAACACCCTCTTCTGGTATCCAAGGAGGAATCCCGACCCACACACACATAAAAATGATAAAAATGAGCCGGGCGGTGGTGGCACACGCCTTTAATCCCAGCACTCGGGAGGCAGAGCCAGGTGGATCTCTGTGAGTTCGAGGCTAGCCTGGGCTACCAAGTGAGTTCCAGGAAAAGGCGCAAAGCTACACAGAGAAACCCTGTCTCGAAAAACAAAAAAAAAAAAAAAATGATAAAAATGGAGTTGTTCATCATAGTACTCGGAGCAGGTCCCTCTCCCCCAGCAGCAATAGTTTATGAAGTCAGCACAGCCAACGCAGCAGTGCAGGCATGCACGGCCCAAGCATGCACAGGAGGATGCACTCTATGGGGCAGGTGCCGAGGCCGGGCACAGCTGGCCATGCTGCATGCTGTGTACAAGGAGAGGGGCGCTATTCTGTCAGTCCGCACATTTATAGAGGGGTTTGAAGGGATCAGAGAATGCCAGCTGGACTTTGTGGTGAAAGTTTCCATCTTTCTGAACTAGAAACAACCCAGTGATCCAGAGGGCATCGTGTACATTGAAGTTTTGCAGCCCGGTAAGAGCCAACCCCACCCCCCACCCCCAGCCGCCCAAACGTCACCCAGCTGACAACTGGTTTACAGGTCTGTGTCAGCCTCTGGCCCAGGGATGTATTAAATAGGCTTATAGCCCTGGGTGTGTTTTCAGTCACCAGCACTGTGACACATTTACACCACAGGTCACCAGATGCATAAAAGAGACTTGGTGGCGTTTCGTCCCTATGTGTAACACAAAGGAAAAAAGAGTGTTAAACATTTTTATACAGGTTTCTAATTCGCTACCTCTATCACTTGCTTTTTGTTGTTGTGATGAAACACCATGACCCGAAGCAGCTTACAGAAGAAAGTTTATTTTGGCTTAGGGTTCCAGAAGGAGAGTCCACAGTGGTGAGGAAGACATGGACGGCATCAGGAAGCCAGATCAAGATGATAAGAGATCACATGTCAACCATACACAGGAAACAGAGAGTAGACTGGAAGAGGAAAGGTTATTGTGTTAGTTTTCTTTTTTTTTCCTTTTTTCTTTGGTTTGGTTTTTTTTTTTTTTTTTTAAGATTTATTTATTATGTATACTGTGTTCTGCATGCATGCCAGAAGAAAGCGCCAGATCTCATTACAATGGTTGTGAACCATGTGGTTGCTGGGAATTGAACTCAGGACCTCTGGAAGAACAGCCTGTGCTCTTAACCACTGAGCCATCTCTCCAGCCCTGGTTTGGTTTTTTTGAAACAGGGTTTTTCTGTAAGAGTAAGTTTCAGGACAGAAAAGACTACGGAGAAACCTTGTCTCGGAAAAAAAAACAACACCAACAAAAAAAACACCACTAACAAAAATACCATGTGTTAGCATTTCAGACGCCTGACCCACCCAGCACCCTGACAACATCATCCTTCACAAAGTCCCCTTTAAAAGAAAACTCCTCCCCCACCCTCTATTCCCATGAGGTGTTCACCTCTCTCTCTCCTCTCTCTCCCTTCCTCCTTCTCCCCCCCCTTTTTTTTTTTTTAAGATTTATTTATTATGCATACTGCGTGTGTCCCTGCAGGCCAGAAGAGGGCACCAGATCTTATTACGGATGGCTGTGAGCCACCATGTGGGTGCTGGGAATTGAACTCAGGACCTCTGGAAGAGCAGCCAGTGCTCTTAACCTCTGAGCCATCTCTCCAGCCCCCTCTTCCTTCCCCCTTTAATAATAAAACTTTTCACGCGAGTGCTGCCTCCGTGTTATGTCTTTCCCGCTGCTCCCACTTGCCGTGACCACCACAGGCTGTGTGTGCATGGCTGTCTTTCTCACCTGCTATGGGGCTTCTGGGCTCCAACTTGCCAAAGCCTGCCAGTTTTACAAAACCATGACCAAGCCAACTTACAGAAGGAAGGGTTTATTTGCCTTTTTATTGGTTCCTGAGGGAGAAGAGTCTGTCGTTGCAAAGAACTATGGTAGCAAACAGCAGGCATGGCAGCAGGAACTGGCGGCAGAGAGCTCACATCTTGAACCACAAACACCAAACAGAGAAGGAGCATCAGGACCGGCGTGATCACTCAAAGATCACTCCCAGTGACGTACTTCCAGTAAGGCTGCACCCAAGCCTACACATCAGTGCCCCCAACCAGGGACCGAGTACTCAAACATCTGAGCCTACTGGGGGCGGGATTCTCATTTAAACCACCACTGCCATAAACTCTCACATCACCAGTGACATGCTTCCTCCAGCCAGGATCAGAGCCTGAAATTTCCATAACCTTCCCACACAGCACCACCGCCTGGTGACCAAATACATGAGCGTGGTGGTGGTGGTGGTGGTGGTGGTGGTGGTGGTGGTAGTCTTTTTCAAACCACCACACAAATCCAACCGTATTTATAGTCTAGTTCCTGCTTCCCTCCATTGATGGGTAATCGCTCTTTCACTACTTGCCAAATTTGGATCAAGGTCTTGCTATATAGCTCAGATTGGCCTGGAATTCTGTTTAGGAGGGTTGGTTACAAGTTGTTATTGGTAATGGCCAGGAAAAGAGCTGAACAAAGGAGATTAGATTCAGGATGTTGTTCTAAAAAGGAAAAGGGGGGATATAGACATAGGATAAAAAGGTAGATTATTGAATCTATTTTTATTTTTTTTAAAAGATTTATTTATTTATTATGTATACAGAAGAGGGCGCCAGATCTCATTACAGATGGTTGTGAGTCACCATGTGGTTGCTGGGAATTGAACTCAGGACCTCTGGAAGAGCAGTCGGTGCTCTTTACCTCTGAGCCATCTCTCCAGCCCTATTGAATCTATTTTTCGATCAAAAAAGCAATTACTGGTTTTAAATATTTTATATTGGCTTAGATTTTTGTATATTGATACAAATTTGAGGTTATTTTTGTTATACTGTATATATGTTATAGAAAAGATGGGATAAAAAGGTAGATTATTAAATCTACTTTCAAACAAAAAAGCAACTACTAGTTTTAAATAGTTTACATTGATATGGATTTGTATATATTGATACAAATTTAAGGTTATTTTGGTTTGAACATACTGTACATATGTTCCTATGCTTGTTCAAGGTATTGTACCTATACAGCTCATTTAACAATGTAATGTAAATTTCTAGTCCTTTACAGTTATTATTATAAACTATTTAGAATAATAAAGAAATCAGGTTAGTAGTTAGTCACCTATTACAATCAAACTTGTAGTCATGTTAGGTATGTTTTAAAGGCCAAATAGAGATATATTATAGATAGACAGGTGGTCTTCAAACACTTCAGAGATCTAAGAACTAAGAATATGGCATTTAAGATCTTTTTTTTTTTTTTAATGACAATGAGACATGTCTACTCCTGGCAGCACTGATCTACTTCAGAGAAGATAATGGGCATCAAAGAAACTCCAAATAGAGCTTACTTTCTTTGTGGCAAAAGTTAGCCACTGGGCAAGAAAGTGCCCTTGCCTCAACTACTGTTTAACTAGTAGGAGACAAGCAGGAGAGAAAAGAAAATGACTACAGAACTTTGCCAAGACAAGGTGGGACAGTCCTTCAAAAATCCTGCTTCACAGATAAGTTTGTCAGATATTCTAGACCTGTAGGCTGAAGATGGATGCCCCAACATTGCAGAGGAACCTTGGGTGATGGTCCAGGAAGCTAGCTGTTTCTGTGTTCCTGTCATTTCTTATTTTTGGAAGTTGTTTGCTCTACACTTTCTGTTTACTCAGGTAATAGTTTTTCCTTCTCGGATCTCTGATGGAGTTGAAGACTTTTTTTTTCTTTTTAGCAAATTCAGAAAAGACATTCATAAAAGAGGTGTAAAGTGTATAAGGTTGAGAGACATAAAAGGATAGTTTTGGGTTGGTAATGAAAGTTAGGATAGAAAGTGAATTACAACACTTTGGACTCACCAAGATAGAATGGATAATGTAGTATTTTCTCTAATTCTGTCAAATGCTAATGGACTAGACATTGTTAATGTAATTATTGCCTGTATATATTTATATATAGTTATTTTACTTATTGTATATAGTTTTTCTGTTAGTTAAAACCTTTGGTTTTTAGTTTAGACAAAAAGGGGTAAGTGTGGGGACTGGCAAGATGGCTCAGAGGTTGAGAGCACTAACTGCTCTTCCAGAGGTCCTGAGTTCAATTCCCAGCAACCACATGGTGGCTCACAACCATCTGTAATGAGATCTAGTACCCTCTTCTGGCTTGCAGTCATACATGCTGTATACATAATAAATAAATAAATCTTTAAAAAAAAAGGGGGGGGAAGTGTATGATATTTTGTTTGTGTTCTGACAAATAAAGCTTGCCTGGAGATCAGAGGGCAGAGCTAGCCACTAGTTAACCATACTTACTATATTTTCTTATCTGTTACTGTGGGTGTGTGAGGAATTTTACTAACATATCTATCTCATTTTCAGATATTGTAGAACAACCTGATAAGTTGGGTATGGTTATTGTTCTGATTTTAGATTTTTCAATTTTCTTTTTCTTTTTCTAAATTTATGTTTATATGTGTGTGCTTGTGTGAGTTTATGTGTATCACCTTAAATGCAGTTGCCCTCAGAGTCCAGAAAAGGGTGTCTGATTCCCTGGAACTGGAGTTACAGGTGGTTGTGAGCCGCCTCATGTGGGATCTCAACTCAGGTCCTCTGCAAAAGCATTGTGTGCTCTTCACCACTGAGTCATCTCTCCAGCCTCTATTGTTCCTATTTTACATGAGGAAATTGGGTCATGGGGGGGAGCAAAGTCACCTGCTCAAGGTCACGGGTCTAGATGCAGAGCCCTGCTCTGCTCCAGGCACTGCCCCATACACCGCTTGAATTTCTTTCAGCCAATACACGATATCCATGACAAACAGGGCCCGATTTTGTTACTTCAACCCTATTTGTGGGCATTTAGTTTATTCCATTCTTTTCTTACTACAGATGCAAAACAAGCTGTCCTAAAATTCATCTCATTCATTTTCTGCCCCACACTTGGAATGAATTGTTCGCCTTCTCCCCTTTCTCCTTGGAGTCTCATTCTGTAGTACAGGCTGGCCTTGAACTCACAGACATCCTTCTGTCTCAATCTGGGATTACAGCAGGCACAGCCACTGAGCTCGGTAGTTTTAATATTATTATTATTATTATTATTATTATTATTATTTATATAGTCACACACTTTGCTTCAATATGCCAAAGTCTGCTGTTCTTGTATGTCTCTACTTGGAAGTCAGTGTATACTTTTTATATGAGGAATCATTTTTTTTTATACTCTAGGACAATATAAATGGTCTCAATTCCCCAGTAAAAAGACACAGGCTAAAAGAATGGATATGAAAACAGGATCCATCCTTCTGTTGCATACAAGAAACACACCTCAACATCAAAGATAAACATTACTTCAGAGTAAAGGATTAAAAAAAGATTTTCCAAGCAAATAGGCCCAAGAAGCAAGATGGTATAGCTATTCTATTATCTAACAAAATAGACTTCAAAACAAAATTTATCAAAAGAGATGGAGAAGGACATTTCATACTCATCAAAGGAAAAATCCAGCAAGATCACATTTCAATTCTTAACATCTATGCCCCAAACACAAGGGCACCCACATTTGTAAAAGAAACATTACTAAAGCTTATATCACACATTAATAGGGGAAAACTTTAATACCCCACTCTCACCAATGGACAGGTCATCCAGACAAAAACTGAACAGAGAAATAATGGAGCTAAGAGATGTTATGAATCAAATGAACCTAACAGATATCTACAGAACATTTCACTGAAACACAAAAGAATATATCTTCTCAGCACCTCATGGAATATTCTCCAAAATTGACCACATACTCAGGCACAAAGCAAGTCTCAACAGATACAAGAAAATTGAAATAACACCCAGCATCCTATCAGACCATCATGAATTAAAGCTGGAATTTCAACACTAACAGAAACAACAGAAAGCCTATAAACTCATGGAAACTAAAGAATTCCCTAATGAACGACTACTGCGTCAAGGCAAAAATAGAGGAATAAAAAACTTCCTAGAATTCACCAGCGGTGGTGGCACATGCCTCTGATCCCAGCACTTGGGAGGCAGAGGCAGGCAGATCTGTGAGTTTGAGGCCAGCCAGGTGTACAAAGAGCATTCCAGGACAACCAGGGCTACAAAGAGAAACCCTTTCTTGCAAAAACAAACAAAACAAAACAAAACAAAAAACACAAAACCTTCCTAGAATTAAATGAAAACGAACACACAACATATTCAAATTTATGGGATTCAATGAAAGTGGTGCTAAGAGGCAAGTTCATAGCACTAAGTGCCTACATAAAGAAACTGGAGAGAACTCATACTAGCAACTTAACAGCTCACCTGAAAGCTCTAGAACAAAAAGCAGCAAACACACCCAAGAGGAGTAGATGGGCAGGAAAAAATCAAACTGAGGGATGAAATCAACAAAAGAAAAATGAAGAGAACAATACAAAGAATCAATGAGGGCTGGAGAGATGGCTCAGTGGTTAAGAGCACTGGCTGCTCTTCCAGAGGTCCTGAGTTCGATTCCCAGCAACCACATGGTGGCTCACAACCATCTGCAATGAGATCTGGTGCCCTCTTCTGGTTTGAAGCCATAGATGCATACAGAACACTGTATACACAATAAATAAATCTTTAAAAAAACAAACAAACAAACAAAAAACAAAGAATCAGTGAAACAAAGAGTTGGTTCTTTGAGAAAAGCAGCAAGGTAGACAAGCCCTTATCCAAACTAAAAGACAGAGAATATCCAAATTAACAAAATCACAAGTGAAAAAGGGGACATAACAACAGACACTGAGGAAATCCAAAGAATCACTAGGTCATACTTCAAAAACCTGCACTCCACAAATAAGACAACTAGAGGAGAAAAAGAAGATACAAATTGGAAAGAAAGAAGTCAAAGCATTGCTGTTTGCAGATGACATGATGTTAGTTTTTCGACTGCGTTGTGGGATTACCCTGCAAGGAAATGCCACGAAACACGACAGAATCCGCTAACAAGAGTTTTATTAAAGGGACAGAGAGTGAGCAGGCCTGTGGGAAACACGTGTATGGAGAGGAAGAAGGAACCGGGAACATGGCGCCGGATTTTAAAGGCTGGGCGTGGACAGATCAGCGTCACTACTACACGCAAGCGCGTAGATCACATGGCCACGTTGCGCGCTTACGTGGCTAGTGGGACGTCATGGATCTTGGTCCCGCGAGATGCCCTGACCCGGAAATGGCTATCTGGACCTGGACCTAGCCAGGCGGAAGTATCCGCCAGGCATAGGCAGACACGCCTGACCGTGGGGGCTTGTTGTAAACCTTTCATTCCTGACTCTTTCTTTTTAAAAAAGAAAAAATTGTGGTTGGCTGGGTATGGGGGCGACGTTTCTCTCAAAGACTGCTTCCAGCTGAATAGTGGGCGTTGGTTGGCTCTTGGGGAGCAGGGGGATGAGAGGATATCTTGTGAAGTCCTGGGATGGTGGTGGGCAGGTCCTGGAATGAAGTTCTGCCGTCCCCTCGTTCTGTGGCTGTCCATCCGTGCTGTGGCTGGGAACCTTCTGTTTGACAAGATACTGTTGACATAGAAAAGGCTTAGAGAGAAAGAATCATTATTATTTTATTTTGGAGTTGGCATTTGTCTGAGGTAGATCTGGCCTGTCCAGATAGAGACATGTGATATTTACCTGAGGTAGATCTGGACTTAGTACTTTGTTTGATCTCTATCTGAGACAAGCCTTATTAGAGGTAGTTTATTTAAGGCACCTGTTTCCCTTATTAGGTTAGCATTTAGGAAACGCAGGTGATCAGGTGCTGAGTATTGAACAATGATAGATTATTGCATTACGTTATTCCTTACCGCCTGGATATTTTTGATGGTCCTTTTTGCCTCCGGCTCTGTGTGGCCCTGGTTGGGAAATGAAGGGGTGATACCTTATTCCTCTGGAATTGGTGACAAGGCAGTGGATCCTGGTGTCCTCTGGAGCTTGAGAGTGAGAGGCCCTGTTTGTTTCACTGTATATGAAGAGAGATTTTTCTGGGATGGAGGTGAGATAAAAGGTTTTAGATGAGACAGGTGGACCCAGTGAGGAAAGCCTTCGAGTTTAGCAGCTGTAGGAGTCACAAGAATTACCTTGAAGGGTCCCTGCCACTTAGGGGAAAGGGGTAAAGGGCGCTGGCCTGGAGGGAAAAGAAGGACCTGATCCCCAATCTGTATTGGAGGTGGACAATTATTGTCACACGGCTGAGGTAATGAACAGTCTGCGTAGCTCCATAGAATAGACCTTAGGTGACATAAAAGAGGAGTTAACAGGCTATCTGGAATAGTTGGAGGTTTGGATAAAAGACCTGGTGTTAGAACTGGCCTTCCATACATTAGTTCAAACGGAGAAATTGAAAGAGGCTTTTTAGGAAGAGCCCTGAGCCTGAGGAGAGCTAGAGGCAATAATCTTACCCAGTCGAGATGAAGTTCCTGTGACATCTTAGTAAAAATAGTTTTTAAAGACCGGTTGGTACGCTCCACCTTACCTGAGGATTGAGGACGGTATGGGATATGGAAATTCCAGGGAATATTTAACGCCTTAGCTAGTGTCTGAGAAATCTGAGAAGTAAATTCTGGGCCATTGTCAGACTGGAGAGAAGCAGGGACTCCAAACCGAGGAATAATTTCTCGGAGAAGGAGGTCTGCAACTGTCTGAGCCCGCTTATTAGAAACCGGATATGCCTCCACCCAATTTGAAAATGAGTCCACCATCACGAGGAGATACTTAACTTTCCTGACGGTGGGCATATGGGTAAAATCGAGCTGCCAGTCACTCCCTGGAAGGGAACCTCTAGCCTGGTGGGTGGGAAAAGGCTGACTCCTGTACTTGGTATTGGGATCTGTTTTTTGGCAGATCTCACAAGAAGCAGTAATAGTTCTTAAGAACTGTAAATCCTCAGAGGTGGGCTGCAGGTGAGCTTTTACGAATTGAGACAGAGCAAGATTATTAGGATGAAAGAGCTGGTGTAGATAGGACAGAATTTGTCTAATGTCTGGAGTTCCCTGTGAGGGTGTAGGCTGTACTGTATGGATTCCCTGTGGTGGGTGAGGTGAGACTTGGCCCTGGAGGGCCGCTGTCCTGGCTGCCTGGTCAGCCCGGTTGTTTCCCCTAGAGATGATGGAGCTATCCGTCTGATGAGACCGGCAGTGGACAATTCCTATAGCTCTGGGGAGGTGGGAAGCCTCCAGCATGGCCATTATTTGGCCTGAGTTAGATATGGATCCCCCTTTTGTTGTGAGAAGGCCACGCTCCCTCCAAATAGCAGCGTGGGACAGGAGAATATGAAAAGCATATTTGGAGTCTGTGTAAACATTTAAAGATTGTCCCTGTGCCAATTGGAAGGCACGAGTGAGAGCTATCAGCTCAGCCTGTTGGTTGGTGGTGTGTGTGGGTAATGCCTGTGCCTCTACTATCTCAGTATCTGACACTATGGCATAACCCGCTTTCCGGGTCCCTTCATATAAGAAGGAGCTGCCATCTGTGTACCAAGTATAAGTAGCCTGAGGCAATGTGCCCTCCTGTATGTGTGAAGGGTGAGGTAGCAGCTCTTCTAAAGTTTCAGTGCAGGAATGAGAAGGAGAATAGTCAGCGTTAGGTTGAGGAAGGAGGCTTGAAATATTGAGAGGTGGACAGGTCCGGAAAGTAAGGGTCGCATCCTCTAGTAATGCCACCTGGAGAGAAAGAACTCGGGAAGGAGGTAAAGTTTGTAAGCCTTTATAAGTTAAAAGATGGGACAGATTATGGTGAGAGAAAACAGTAATAGATGACCCAAAACTTAGCTTCTTTGATTCCCGAATAAGGAGCTCTGCAGCTGCTAAGGCACGGATGCAAGGTGCCCAGCCTTGACTGGTAAGGTCTAGCTTCTTTGACAGATAGGCTACAGGTGCAAAGGAGGGTCCCAGCTGATGCCCTAGAGTTCCCAGGGCAAATCCCTCTTTCTCTGCTACATAGAGGGAAAAGGGACGGGTTAAGTCTGGGAGATGGAGCGCTGGAGCCTGAAGAAGAGCCTGCTGGAGCCTTTGGAAAGGTTTAGTGACAGGATGAAGGAGGGGCTTGTGCGGTGAGCCCTGAGCTGCCTCGTATAAGGGGCGAGCAAGGAGAGAAAAAGATGGAACCCAGGACCGTACAAAACCCGCTATTCCTAGGAAAGACAGAATCTCCTGTTTAGTAGAAGGGACTGTGAGGGACTGGATTAGACGCTTTCTGTCTACAGTAATAGCCTTGTGAGTTGGAGTAATGGATAGGCCTAAATAGGTGACCTGGGGAGTTGACAGCTGAACTTTAGAAGGAGATACCCTGTAACCCCGGCTGGATAAGAAATTTAGGAGAGCAGAGGTGTTAGTTTGGCTAACCTGTAAGGATGGGCTACAGAGTAAAATATCATCTACATACTGTATTAGTTTAGAGCCAGGGAGAGACAGAGAAAGCAGGTCAGAGGCCAGAGCCTGACCAAACAGGTGTGGACTGTCTCTGAATCCCTGTGGCAGAACAGTCCAGGTCAGCTGTGTGGACCGGTGGGTGTCAGGGTCAGTCCAGGTAAAAGCAAAGATATTTTGAGACTGAGGACTGAGAGGGATAGAAAAGAAGGCGTCTTTGAGATCTAGAACTGAGAAGTGAGAGGTTCCTGAAGGGATAGTGGACAGGAGAGTATACGGGTTAGGCACTACAGGATGGAGAGGGACCACTGCAGAGTTAATGAGCCGGAGGTCTTGAACCAGGCGGTAGGTTCCGTTAGACTTTTTAACTGCAAGAATGGGAGTGTTAAAAGGTGAA
Source organism: Peromyscus californicus insignis (assembly GCF_007827085.1). Taxonomy (NCBI): domain Eukaryota; kingdom Metazoa; phylum Chordata; class Mammalia; order Rodentia; family Cricetidae; genus Peromyscus; species Peromyscus californicus. The sequence goes on along the minus strand of NW_026294458.1, from coordinate 14,744,960 downwards.
GAGGTTAGGCGAAGCAGCTTTTTCCTGAGAAGGTCAGAAATGATAGGCTTAAGTCCTCTCAGGCTCTGGAGTGAGAGAGGATACTGAGCTTGGGTGATATACCTTGCAGGATCTTGTAGCTGGATAATAACAGGCTGATGGTGTCTAGCAATAGAAGGGTTCTGGGTATCCCAGACTTTTGGGTCTACCTGAGAGGCTGGTAGGGGAAAAGAATTGTTAGAGTCAGAAGAGTGAATGGCTAGAAGTAAAAGTAAAGGAGCTGCTGGCGCGTCTGGGATGGAGCGAATGTGTGGAGCGAAAGAAATGGACGCTCCTACCTTAGCTAGAAGATCCCTCCCCATTAAAGGTACAGGGCAGCTTGGCACCACTAAGAACGTGTGTGTGAGAGGGATGCCTCTGAAAATGCAATTGAGTGGTGGTGTCTGATGAGGTAGATAAGGCTGTCCCCCAACCCCGACAATAGGGAGACGAGCAGGAGAGGTGGGCCCCCAAAACTCTCTCAGGACAGAGTAGGTAGCTCCGGTGTCCAAAAGGAACGAGATGGGGCGCCCATTGACCTTTATAGTTACCCTAGGTTCCCTGTGTGAGATGGGAGTGGCCGGGGCGGAAACCGGGCAGCGTCAGTCCTCGCTGTAAGCCAAGCCTACAAAGTCAGCTGAAGGGTGGTCTTCATCTGGCGTTCCTACGTCACTTGGGACGTTAGGACAGTCAGCTGACCAGTGACCCTTTTGGTAACAGTTTGGACAAGGCTTTGTTGATGCCCTTCGTGGGCCGGCGGTGCAAGCCCGGGCCCAATGGCCTTCTCTCCCACATTTGAAACAGGGACCAGACGGCTTTCGGGGAGCCGGTCGGACAGTGCTTGCCAGCATCTGGCAGCTCCTTTTATGGGCTTTTTCATCTCTCCCATGGTACACCTTAAATGCTATCGCCAGCATATCTGCCTGTGGAGTTAGAGGGCCGTTCTCCAAACGTTTAAGTTTATCCCTAATGTCAGGGAAGCTCTGTGAGACAAAGTGGGTCATTAGCAGCTGCCTGCCCTCAGGGCTCTCTGGGTCTAAGCTAGTGAACTGAAGTAGAGCCTTGGTGAGCCGCTCTAGAAAATGAGACGGATTTTCATCTTTATCTTGAATAACCATTTTTAGTTTCTCATAGTTTACTGGTTTTAGGGCAGCCTTACGGAGACCTGTCAGGAGACAGGTAATAAACCTATCTCTGGCTAGACAGCCACCCTGGGTGTTATAATCCCAGTGTGGCTCTCGGTCAGGAACCGCCTCAGCTCCTGGAGGGTGTGAGAGGTTAGTTTGATGAATTTCGTCTGCATGAATCCTAGCCTGCTCCCAAACCCGCCTGCGCTCCTCAGGAAGTAAGTTATTAGAAAGTATCATGAATATATCATGAAAGGTGAGACTATAAGATTGAGTTATATATTGAAACTGTTTAATAAAGGCAGCAGAATTAGAAGTATAAGAACCCAGCTTACTTTCTATCTGAGAGAGTTCTGCTAGAGAGAATGGAACATGAACTTTAATCAGTCCATCCACACCAGCCACCTCTCGCAAAGGGAGAACAGTGGAAGGTTTTGGATGGCTGGAATCCGGCAGTTTAGCAGCCCGAGAGCGGGTGGTAGGAGGAGTGAAGTTTGGAGCTAGGGCAGGGCCTTTGGAACCGGCCGCTGCCGAGGAAGGAGCAGCTTTAGAATAAGAATCTGGAAGGGGAGCGGAAGGAACGGTTTTCTAGGAGTTGGAGCTGGAGGTCGAATAGGTGGAGGTTCGTTAGCAGGATCTAGAGTCAGAGATTCCGGAGTCAGAGAATCCTCCAGTTTAGGCATAGCTAAGAGCATATGAGCAGGAGAGAAGGAATTCAGAAGAGACAGTTTAGCACTGAGAAAGAAAAATGCTATAACATAGGGCAACTCTTTCCATCTGCCTGAGCGCTGACAGTAATTAGATAACTCCCGTAAAATATCGGGATCTAAGGAGCCGCTCGGCGGCCATTTTGTTGTTTTCTAAAGAATACTTTGGCCATTTTTTAGAACATAGACGAGTTAGCTTAGGAATCTTTATGTAAGGCATTAAACTGAGAGGTTTTAAAGCTTCAACAAGACAGCCTAACGGAGAGGAAGGACTAACAGGGTTGGAAGCCTTGTTTCCCATGTCTGCAGCGGAGAGGCAGAAAAAAATAAAAAAGAAAAAAAACAAACGTGATCCGGAGCCAAGGCCCCAGGCGTCCCCAAGGCCAAGGACGGATCCCGGGCACAAGCCGCTCCTTGGCTCGTCAGCCACAGAAGCGGGGGCCCCTGCCACGTGAGGAAAGGATTCCCCGGGAATCCAGACAGCATCTGCCGCTTAGTCAAGTCGGATGAACGTGTCGGCCCCACGTGGCCCCCAGGACGCACCCATCGGCGGTGGTCCCAACGCGAGAAATATCTCAGGCTGCAGACGTGGGAGAGGGCTAGAAATCTGAGGCCTGCGATAGGGGCCGACCGTAGTCAATGAAGACCGTGGTCGGGGGTTCCCCGGTCTCAAGAATACTGGTGAGGCGCCGGATGATCAACGGTCATTCTCACAGATTCAGGAAACCGTTTACACTGGCCGAAAATGGGGGGACTCACCAATCGGAGAAAGCGGTGTTGCATGGAATTTTTGCGGTCAGGCGAAATGGAGAGCGGTCTGTCGCGTACGGAGCAGAGTGTTGCAGTCCCCGGCTTACGGGTTTCCAGGCGCCAGGCGCCGGGCGCCCGGAAGCGCCCGCTCGGTTTCGGCACCAAAAATGTTAGTTTTTCGACTGCGTTGTGTGCTTACCCTGCAAGGAAATGCCACGAAACACGACAGAATCCGCTAACAAGAGTTTTATTAAAGGGACAGAGAGTGAGCAGGCCTGCAGGAAACACGTGTATGGAGAGGAAGAAGGAACCGGGAACATGGCGCCTGATTTTAAAGGCTGGGCGTGGACAGATCAGCGTCACTACTACACGCAAGCGCGTAGATCACATGGCCACGTTGCACGCTTACGTGGCTAGTGGGACGTCATGGATCTTGGTCCCGCGAGATGCCCTGACCCGGAAATGGCTATCTGGACCTGGACCTAGCCAGGCGGAAGTATCCGCCAGGCATAGGCAGACACGCCTGACCGTGGGGGCTTGTTGTAAACCTTTCACATGATAATATATATAATCGACCCCAAAAATTCTACCAGGGAACTCCTACAGCTGATAAGCACCTTCAGGGAAGTGACTGGATACAAGATTAACTAAAAAAAAATCAGTAGCCCTCCTATATACAAATGGCAAACAGGCTGAGAAAGAAATCAGGGACCCAACAGTCTTCACAATAATATAATATATAAAGAGAGAGACAGGTGACTCCATGGTTAAGAGCACTGACTCATGTTTCAAAGGACCTAGGTTCAATATATAATATAATAATGGAATTTTCCCAGGGGCCTGCCCTGAGAAGATTCCTCCCAGAGTCCTGGGGAAGATCCTATGTCTGTCATGGGGTTATCTGAGGGAAGAGAATCTATGTACACCATGCTCTTTTGTTTGTTTACTTTATTTCTCTAAGACAAAATTCTATCTATACAGCTTCAGTTCTGTCTTGACATTCAATTCCTCTCTGTACCTACTTTTTCTGTTTTCTCATAGTTCTAACTAAGCTCCTATGTTTTTGACCTCATCTTCGTCCTCTGTTCATTCACCCTCCATCTTTCCTTCCTTGCTCCTTGCCCCTGGCCCTGAGAAACTCTGCCTTCTTCTCTTCTCTCCAGTCATGCAGCTCAGTCTACAATCTACAGAAACTCTCCTTGTTCTCTTTTCCCTGTCTGCCTCTGGAATCTGCTCCAGTCCTTACTGCACCTGGTTATGCAAAAGGCCCTATTGTCCTGAGTCAATCTCTCTGCAATGCTACTAGGCCTGAAGGCAAGGGATGGTCTGAGCTTCATTTGCACAAGAAACAAAGCTATGTATCTGCAGCCCACCTGTCTCCTACGCCCTGCAGGGGTGTTAGTTACCTAGTGGATCAGCAGTAGATCTGAGAAGCTAAACTATTTGCCAAATGGCCTAGTAGTATATGGGCGCACAAGAATTTCATAGCAGAAGATAGCTGATATATATTAATAAGCTAAATAACACCAAATATTCCTTGGTAAATGGCTTCCTCTTGAAGGACAGCTTGGTTGATCAAGGTATAGCTTATTATATACAGCTGAATAGAATATATTCTTGTGGCTCGCTGCAATACATAATATATAAATAATATAAAGTATCTTGGGGTAACTCTAACCAAGCAAGTAAAAGACCCATATGGCAATAACTTCAAGTTTTTGAAGAAGGAAATTGAAGAAGATATCAGAAAATATAAAGATCTCCCATGCTCATGAATTGGTAAGATTAACATAGCAAAAATGGCAATCTTACCAAAAGCAATCTACAGATTCAATGCAGTCCCCTTCAAAATCCCAACACAATTCTTCACAGACCCTGAAAGACCAATATTCAACATCACATGGAAAAACAAAAAACAATCCTGAATAATAAAAGAACTTCTGGATGTATCACCATCCCTGATTTCAAGCTGTACTACAGAACTATAGTAATAAAAACCCTGTGGTGCTGGAATAAAAACAGACATATTGATCAATGGAATCAAATCAAAGACCCAGACATAAATCCAGTACCCTATGGACACCTGAATTTTGATAAAGAAGCCAGAAATACACAACAGGAAAAAAAAGACTCTTCAACAAATGTTGCTGGTCTAACTGGATGTCTGCGTGTCGAAGAAAGCAAATAGATCCATATTTATCACCCTGCACAAAACTCAATTCCAAGTAGATCAAAGACCTAAACAAAAAAACAGATAACTGAACCTGATAAAAGAGAAAGTGGGGAATAACTTTGAACACATTGATACAGGAGACAACTTCCTGAACAGAACACCAATAATGCAGATATTAAGATCAATAATAAATGGGACTTCATGAAAAGCCTCTATAAGGCAAAGGACATGGTCAATAGACAAAAATGGCAGCCTACAAATGGGAAAAGATTTTCAACAGTTCCACATCTGACAGAGAACTAATATCCAAAATATATAAAGAACTCAATAAATGAGATACCAACAAACTAAATAATCCAATAAAAATGGGGTACAGATCTAAATAGAGAATCCCCAATAGCAGAATCTCAATGGCTGAGAAACACTTAAATGTTCAACATCCTTCGCCATCAGGGAAATGCAAATCAAAATGACTCTGAGATTCCACCTTACATCTGTTAGAATGGTTAAGATCAAAAACACAAGTGACAGCTCATGCTGGTGAGGATGTGGAGTAAGGGGAACACTCCTCCATAGGAATGCAAACTTGTACAGCCACTTTGGAAATCAGTATGGTGGTTTCTCAGAAAATTGGGATTCAATCTACCTCAAGGCCCAGCTATACCACTCTTGGGCATATACCCAAAGGATGCTCAATCATACCACAAAGACACATGCTCAATTATGTTCATAGCAGCTTTATTCATAATAGCCAGAAACTGAAAACAACCTACATGCCCCTCAATCAAAGAATGGATTAAGAAAAAGTGGTACATTTATTTACACAATGGAGTATTACTTAGCTGTTAAAAACAACAGCATTGCTGGGTGGTGGTGCATGTCTTTAATCCCAGTACTCAGGAGGCAGAACCAGGTGGATCTCTGTGAGTTCAAAGCCAGTCTAGTCTACAGAGCGAGAGCCAGGACAGGCACCAAAACTACACAGAGAAACCCTGTCTCAAAACAACAACAAAACAAAACAAAACAAAAAAAAACCAAAACAAAAAAGCAAAAAAACAATGGCATCATGAAATTTGCATGAAAATGATGGAACTAAGAAAAAAAAAAAATCATCCTGAGTGAGGTAACCCAGATCCAGAAAGACAAACATGGTATGTACTCACTTATAAGTGATATTAGCTATAAAATAAAGGGTAACTATGCTACAATCCACAGACCCAGAGGGTTCTTGGGGGGACACCCAAACTCCCTGGGAAGGGGAAATAGAATAGATTTCACTGTGGGGGGATAGGGGGTGGGAACAGGAGGGATCAGGTGATCAGGTGTAGCAGGGGAATACTGGGAGAAATGACCGGAATTAGGGGCATTTCCTGGGTGAGGTAGAAACCTAGTGCAGTGGAAACTCCATGGAATCTACAAGAATAACCCTAGCAAAGACTCCTAATAATGGGGGACACAGAGCCTGAACATGACATCTTCTGTAACCAGGCAAGGCCTCAAGTGGACACCATCAAGCCACAAAACCTTTGACCTAGTGTGTCCTGCCTGCAGAGTGTCCTGGAATTGGACCTAGAAGAATTGTTATCAAAGAGATTTATTTCATCTAGCAACCGATGGGAGCAGATGCAGAGTCTCAAACCCGAACATTAGGCAGAGCTTGGGGAGTCCTGCCAAGGAGGGGGAGGAGGGATGGAGGAACCAGAGGGGTCAGGGACATCATGATAACTTGATAACACAGCTCACAGAATCAACTGACCAGAACCCCTGGGGGCTCGCAGAGATCAGGGAGTCTGTATGGGTCTGACCTAGGTCCTCTGCATATATGTTATGGTTATGTAGCTTGGTGTTCTTGTAAGACTCCTAACAGTGGGAGCAGGGGCATCTCTGACTCTGGTCTGCTTGTGGGACCCCTTTCCTCCTGCGGGGTTGCCTTGTCCAGCCTTGATGTGGTGGTTTGTGCCTGGTCTTATTGTAGCTTGTTATACTGTGTTTGGTTGATGTCCCTGGGAGGTCTGCTCTTTTCTGAGGGGAAGCAAAGGTGGGGATGGATCTGAGGAGAGGGGTGGTAGGAGAGTCTGGAGGAAGGGAAGGGGAGGGGAAACTGCAGTTGGGATGTAATACGTGAAAAAAAAAGAAAAAACTAGCCAGGAAAAAAGTGAACAACACCACCACCAAAAACAAAACAAAACCAGGCAGAGGGGGCACACCTTTAATCCCAGCACTTGGGAGGCAGAGGCAGGGGGATCTCTATGAGTTTGAGGCCAGCCTGGTCTACAGAGAGAGTTCCAGGACAGCCAGGCCTACATAGAGAAACCCTGTCTCGAAAAACCAAACCAACCAACCAAACAACCGACCAAACAAAAACACCCACACCCACACCAAAACCAAACCAAACCAAACCACAAAAATTTACCTGTTCTGGCTAGGCATAGTGGTGTGTGATTTTTTAATTCCAGCACTCGGGAGGCAGAGGCAGGGGGATCTCTATGAGTTTGAGGCTAGCCTGGTCTACAAACGGAGTTCCAAGACAACCAGGGCTACACAGTGAAACTGTTCTTTTTTCATTTTTGTTCAGTTTTGTTTCATTCGTGTGTTTTGTAATATATATATGTGCATATACATATATACATATATATTACTATTAATAGATTTGTAAGTGTGGGTAGGAGAGAACACACACTAGAGCGACTGTGGGAAGAGAGGAGGCAGAGCGTGGGCTCTGTGAAGAGTACAGTTGGAAGCACAGCCCATGCCAGGAGGGAGAGTGGGAAGCAAGGACCCACAAGCTAACACGGGGGGAGGGGCTAAGTCCGGAGTCTCTGGGATAAGAGAAAGGAAAGGATCACTGAAGGACCTGAACGCCACTCTCTTAGCCATGGAATCTTCGCAAACCTTCCTGGCGAACTGTACCACTGCATTTGGGGAGGGGAGTACACTTGGGACGTACCCAAGGCGTGAGGCAGGCAGCCTTTAAGCCTCCACCTCAGGAGGCTCCCTGCCCCCGATTCTCTCTTGCTCTTCCCTTTTCACAAGCTTGTATTGATCACTAGCCAGAGGTTTTAGACGTTTCCAGAACAGATTTATTTTGGTCTCTGGCTATATTTAAATACTGTTTTACTGCCTGCCTCCTACAGTTCCTGCCTGGATGTGGAAAGAGGCAGCCCTCCAAAGGGGGTCCTGCAGGGCTCGTCCAGCAGGGGGCAGCAGCAACACACTTCAGGATGGGGTAGGTTGGGGTGCCAGGGGTAACCCGCAGGGAGGAGCTTGCAGGAGGAAACTCATGAAGTGGGGAAGGCTGACTGTTCCTCAGCTCCACTTCCCAGTCAGACCCACACCCTGTGGTGAGTTCTGCCCACATGTTTTCTGCAGAGCTGAGGAGTCTTCTGAAAGGATCGACTCGACCCTTTTGAGAACCCGACTTTCTGTGCTTCGGTTTTTTTTTTTTTTTTTTTTTTTTTTTTTTTTTTTTTTAAAGGTTTATTTATTTATTATGTATACAATATTCTGTCTGCATATGTTCTTGCAGGCCAGAAGATGGCACCAGATCTCATTATAGATGGTTGTAAGCCACCATGTGGTTGCTGGGAATTGAACTCATGACCTCTGGAAGAGTAGTCAGTGCTCTTAACCGCTGAGCCATCTCTCCAGCCCCTGTGCTTCGGTTTTTACCTAATACATTATCATCTGCTTCAGCCAGAAAGTTCTGGTTTCTCTCTCGCTGCTCCTCTTCCCTTCTGCAGTAGTTTCTTTTTCCTCTTGCTATAAGATGACGTGGCAAAAGTAACCTAAGGGAGAGGGTTCACAGCACGGATTTCAGCACCTCGGGAGCCTGAGGGCAGCGGTCACATTCATCCCCAGTCAAGAGGCAGAGACAAGGAACGCGCACACAAGCTGGTGATCTGCTCACTGTCTCCACCTGATAGAGTCCAGGATTCCCTTCCTGGGGAATGACACTGCCCACAGTGGGCAGGAATTCCCTTTCCATTAACTCAATCCAGATAATTTCCCAAAGTCATGCCCAGAGGCCCATTTCCCAGGGGAATTCTGGGTTCTGTCAAGTTGACAAGACTAACCATGACATCTTTCATTTCTGACATTTTTTTTCCTCTCACTGTCAGGATTGTGGGTCAATCCATGTGACCTTGCAATCACCGTGGAACTCAGAGACACAGCATGAACTAGAAGGCTGTTTGCCCTGACCCATCACATTTACCTCCAAGATTACAGTCATCTGGAAGGCAAGGGCTCCTCCAGTTTCTCATGTCTGTGCTCCTCTCTCAATTGCTGGCTCTTCTGTTGACAGGGCAGGGCATGGACTCTGCCTGCAATCATGCATGTAGCTTTGCACACACATGGACGCCACAGGGAAGGTGCCTGGGAACAGGACATGCATGATTAGGGATCAAAACAGAGTGGCGATGAAGAGTTCTGTAAAAGTCCCCAGAGAATCTGATCGTAGGCCCTTCTGTTCTTCTCCAAAACCCACAGGCACAACACCCTAAATAACCTCTCCACAGCGACGTCACAGTGGAGGCAGTGTGCAGAACGTCTCTCTACTGATTGCCTAAGTCAGTCACGTGCCTAGTTTTACCTGCTGGATTTCAGGTGAGTCGCTTGTCCTTTCTGAACCTCTGCTGTCTGGTCTGTGAACGGGTAGTAATGACACATTTCACAACCACCTCACGTGATTGAGGTACTAGAGTGAGTAAGGTAATGATGGGAGAGAGTTTCACACATAATGGAGTGCTTCAAAACATTTTCTACAAGGTTTATATGTGTGTGTGTGTGTGTGTGTGTGTGTGTGTGTGTGTGTGTGTGTGTCTTCATGAACGTATGTGCACTTGTGTATTGAAAGGGAATGGTATCGATTAGGACACCCCAAGACCAAGTTCTCAGCACAAAGATTTATTTGCCCCACAGGGACAGAGGGCAGGGAATGAGAGACAAAGACAGGAGACAGAGGACGAGGGAGAAGAGAAGGGAACAGGGAGAGGAGGGAAGGGTATTCGTCCTGGGGTGGAGGGTGGGGGGTGGGGGCAGCAATGACAAAGGTCTGCCTCTGGATAGAGAGAAGACAGACATGACCCACAGGAAAATGGCAGTTTATAAAGGTACAAGGGGAAGCCCTGTGTTAGGATGAGGAGTTTAATTTTAACTGGGCATGTTAATTAGGGCAGCCAAGGAGGGCTTTTCATAGCTGGACCTTGGTAGTCAGCCTCAGGAGGAGGAAGTGGCCAAATAAGGGAATAGATCTTGGTGGCTAGTCTTAGGAATGCAATCTAATGTTTTTTAGCAAGGCAGAGGGAATGGGGGAGAAGAGCAAGGCCCGCCAGAGCCATGTTTGCCATGCTCGGGCTGGCTAGAGTCCCTTCATGTATGTGAGGTATAAAAGCCAGAGAGGGTGTTGGACCCTAGGATCTAAGTCTCAGGTATTTGCAGGATAGTCACTAGGCATGTTACATGGCTCCTGAGAACTGGACTCCCATGCTTACGATGTCCAAGCAAGTGTTCTTAAGCACTGAGCCATCTCTCTGGCTCTTTAAAATAATCATTTATCCTTAAGAGCACACTGGCTTCTGTTTCATTGAACTAAGCCCTGAAATCAGATGTTAGGAAAAACTGGATCCTTGCTAGTTGGGGGGTCTACCAAAATCAAGACAGGAATGACAGGGTAGAATTATTTCTGGACATTTGGCTTCTAGCTCTTTCTTTTCTTGGGGCCGTGGCAGACTAACAGGGAGACCTACTTTTAAAACTGGATTTGGAATGATTGGACCAAAGGGACACTGGTTTTAGACTATTTCTGAGGGGCTCTCTGAGGCTGCATCTAAACCGCCCGGGATGGCTAAGACGGATATGGGATATAGTCTGTTTGCTTGCAAATTTCCAGGGAGATTCCACTTCATCCCTGGCAATGCAGGACGAAGAATGTTTTATAGGGAGCTGTTCTTTATTATTTGATGTTTAGCTTTCTAGTGCAATTGAAGGCTGCGAGTGTTTTGAGGGTAAGAAAAAAAGCTATTCATCTTTATATCCTGTCCAGCACAAAGTGGCCCTGGGGTCCCATTTCTTGTCCTGACTGCATTGTTCTTTCCTCTCTGGAACTCGGAAATATGCTGGCCGGGGTTCTTTGTCCGATTTACAGGCAGCATTTGCAGAGTTCAAAACAACCCTTGCTTTAATTAGGCTTGCAATTCCTCTCCTGTTAAATTCCCCTGTGGTCCATGTGGGATGGGATAGGGCAGGAAGCTTTGACATGGAACACCTGCTTCTGCTTCAGGGCCATCGCTGTTCCCTGCGGTGCCTGGTTCCACGCCCCCATCCCGTCCTTATCAAGTGAAATCAGACACTGGGGAGGAAGCAGGCCAAGAAGCTGGGGCCCTTCAGGGAAACCAGGAAGCACCGAATGAACTCGGAGCGCAGCTGGGTCAGGGGCCACCTCCCTTTCTGCCTCTCCATCATTTTCTCGGCACCTCTGGATCCACCGTCCTAGCCTAGCCTAGGGGTTGGCATCTGGGGCTGCAAAGCGCTTTAGGGGTCTTCAAGGCCTATTCCTTGCTCCAGTTCCCTCCTGACCACGCTTTTCGCTGCAGTTGACATTCCCAGGGCTGGGATTTTGCCGCTTCCCCAGAAGATCAACAACATTTGATTTTGTTGCCCCGCAGTCTGCCTCTGTGGGTCCAAGAGGACCCCTCTGCCCCATGGGACAGTCCTGGAGACCTTTGTTTCTAGTTCATCCCTGGGAACAGCCCTGCAAGGCAGGACTTTCTCAGAAACTTACAAACCGAAAAGGGAGTCAGGAAGGAAAAGAGAACAACGCAGTGATGGCCTTCCTCCTTGGGGTCTGAGCGGTAGCGTAACCTTGGCGTTTAGCACATCCGTAGCTGCCCCGCCGCATTCTTCTGTGTGCCAGGTGTGCTGTGGGACAAGCGGTCACTCCTACCTTAATACCCTTTTGTTTGTCATAGTCTCCTTGTGTGGCTCCAGCTGACCTGGAAGCCACTATGTAGCCCAGGTGGACTAGAACTCCCAATCAGATCCTCCTGCCTCAGTCTCCAGAGTGCTGGGAATGACAGGTGTGTACCATCATCCTACGCTCATTTTCTTGCTTTTTGTTGAAACTTTAAAAGTCTGTTTAAAGGCATTGCGATCATAGTGACAAATATTAAACATTTCAGTATACACAATGTAGAGCATATCACCTTGAACATAAAAACGTAAGTGAACAAGATTAACGATAATTCTCTAACACTGATACCTCATCTATATTCAAACATCTACAGTTGTTCCCCAAGTCTTCTCTGCTGCTGTTTTGTCCCAAGCCAGAGTCTGATCCAACACTTAAGGGCTCTTCTGTGTAGGACCGGGAGGAGTGGAGGAAAGGCCTCATTTCCTCCTGCTGCCGGAAGGCCAGCCTTTCTGTCCTATGCAGGTCTGGGGTCAATAGCAATCTGCTTTGCTCAGAGTCTGCTGGGGAATATTATTTTAAGGTGTGTTATTTTTGTTTATGTTGCATTTGTTTAACTCTGTGAAGCTGTGTTACTGTGCCTGTCTAAAACACCTGATGGTCTAATAAAGACCTGAACAGCCAATAGCAAGGTAGGAGAGAGAAATGGGCAGGGCTGGCAGACAGAGAGGATATATAGAAGGCGATGTCTGGGAGAAAAAAGAAGTAGCTAGAGAAGGAGGTGGACTCCAGGGGCCAGCCACCCAGCTACACAGCAAGCCACGGAGTAAGAGTAATAGAACTGTAGGTATGTTGGGTAGTGTCTGAGGAGAACAAAGTGATGGAGATGTGGGGACTGAGCACATGGGACCTGAGCAGGCATCTTCAGATGGATAGCATTCACACCTGACCACAGGATAGAATATTAGTCTGGAGCTCACACCTTGAATCTGGACACACACTGGATTTTTCACTGATGCTCAATGGTGAACCCCGGGGCCTTTGCACATGCTAGACAAGCTCCAGCTCTGGTCCTTGGCTTTATTTGTTTGTTTTGTTTTGGGTTTTTTTTTTTGGGGGGGGGATTCTTTGTGTATCTTTGGAGCCTGTCTTGGTACTTGCTCTGTAGACTAGGCTGACCTTGAACTCATAGAGATCAGCCTGCCTCTGCCTCCCAGCTGCAGGGATTAAAGGCGTGCACCACCACCACCTGGCATGACCCTTGCCTTTTCAAGACAAGACCTCACTATATAGCTCAGGCTGGCTTTGAACTCACTTTGGTGCCGCAGCTGTTCTTGAATTCCTGCCTCCTGCTTCACCTCCTGAATACTGAGATAGAAGGGGTAGACCATCACCATGCCCAGTTTAGAGACTAAAAACAACTAATTTTCAGGTTTATTTATTTTATTTTATGTGTATGGGTGTTTTGTCTGCATGCGTGTATGTGCACCATGTGCATGCCTGGTGCCCCTGGAGGTCAAAAGGGGGCCTCAGATCTCCTGGAACTAGAGGTACAGATGGTTATGAACCACCATGTCAACGAAAAACAATTGCTTCCAATGAAAAAGATTCCATATGACTAAAAATAAAAAAAATTAATAAAATTGTAAATAATGTCCAGATGTGGTATGGCACGTCTTTAATTCCAGCACTTGGAGGTGAGGCAGGCAGATCCCTCGGTAAGCTAGGGACTAGCCTGATCTATCTATATAGTAAGTTCCAGGCTAGCCAGGGCTACATAGTGAGACCCTGTCAAAGGAAAAAAGAAAGTAAGAAATATCTCAAGTGTTATGGAAAGACAATGAGAAATTAAATTTTCTTAAAAGGGAGTTTGTTCCAGAAAATACAGTTCTGATATAAATAATTAATGCTGGCATAATTCGTCTGAAATGCCTGTGGTATTGGGATATTGGGCCTGTCATCACAGTACCTGGGAGGTGGGAGCTGGAAGATGTTGAGCTAGCTCAAGGGCAGCCTGAGCTACACAACAAGGCTCTGTTTCAAAGATGGAGAGGGACCAAGACCCTCCTCAAGGACAAAAGTGACAGGAATTGAAATGTCCAGCCCGCTCCCCTGACCAGGAGGAGGCTGTGTCACACAAGGAGTGATACATGCTTTATTAACTTTCCAATTAGGTCTGGGCTGCATGAACACAAGGCTTACGGTTCCTGGAATTGAGTTTCCTCAGTTTGGAAAATTACAGTGTCTGCCTCCAGAACTCTACCTGCTCCTTAGACAATGCCTGAGGACCACGCCACTTCCCCCCCAATCTACACCCCCCCCCCACACACACACACACATTGAAGCATAATTTACTCGGTCAGCTCTCTGGAGTCTACACAGGGGCCCCACAGCAATGTGTTGCAGTCTTTTTTCCCATCTTGGGTTGACTTTTCCTCTGGGCAACTCAGTTCTCAGAACAGTCTTTCCCTTTGACAGAGAAAATGGAAGCGAAGTACACATCCTGCAGTTCTGCTTTCTGTCAGCGCCAACAGGACAGCACCAACCACAAGCAGCCCATCCCTTTCTGGCCTTACAAAGCTCCTCCCAGGCCCCTTCCTGTGTGGCTTTCACTTTCCCAGAGGACTAGTGCGCTCCTTCCCCTCACCTTCCTTTGTGGTTGCTCTCCCTTGTCCAGCCTGGCCTCACTTTCTCCCACAGCCAGAGAAACGGCTGAAGCCAAGATGCTTCTTCAAGCCCTTCCCTTTGGAAACTGCACTTGAAATCTCACAGGTCAAGAGAATGTTCTTTAGCCGTTACAGGGATTGAGCTCAGTGGTGGACATCTTGCTTGGATTGTGCAAGGCCCTGAGTTGGGGCCGGGCGGTGGTGGCGCACGCCTTTAATCCCAGCACTCGGGAGGCAGAGCCAGGCGGATCTCTGTGAGTTCGAGGCCAGCCTGGGCTACCAAGTGAGTCCCAGGAAAGGCACAAAGCTACACAGAGAAACCCTGTCTCGAAAAACCAAAAAAAAAAAAAAAAAAAAAAGGCCCTGAGTTGGGCCCCTCGTGGTCTGACAACCTCCTACCCCGTCAAAGTTATGAAAATCTTTGGCTTTCTTCCAATGTGGTATTTCCTCAAGCTGCAGTGTGTTCTTTTCATTTTAAAAGGATTTATTTATTTGTCTGTATATGTGTGTGCCAAAGTCTGCTTGTGTGGACCCCATGCATGCAGGTGCCTGCAGAGAGTAGAGGGTGATGGATTCCCTGAAGTTACAGATAGTTGTGAGCCGCCATGCGGATGCTGGGAACTGAACCCAGGTTCTCTGCAAGAACAGAAAGTGCTCTTCACTGTTAAAAGCCATCTCTCTGTCCCCTAATTTAATCGTCTCTGTTTTCTGAAACAGAATCTCATACAGCAGTTTGGGCACAATACAGCCAAAGATAGCTTGAACTTCTGATCTTTTTGCCTCCCCTGTCAGAACTCTAGCAAGCACATCTAACTGTCACACACTTGAAGGCACAGCTGCTTTCTCCCAACCTCCCTGTCACTTCCACTCTGCCACCCAATTCCTCCTTCCGGCCAAAATTAGGTGCAGAGTGGCAGTTCCCCTCATCACTTCCCCTGGCTCTCTGGAAGATGAAATTGTCAGTCAGCATTAATAATAGCCAAGATCTCCCGAGCTCTTGGTGTGTGAGAGGCACCTTTCCCACAGGATGTGTAGGCAAACGGAAGCCAAGCACTTTGCTGAAGTTCATCCATGGCAGGTAGTGGAGCTCTGGCATTACAGCCGGGCTCTGACGGCAGAGCCCAAACATAGGCTCCTGTTCTGACTACCTATCAGAGTCTGGATAGACCAGGGGAGTAGGGGTCTGCAGATACCAGGTCCAGCAGAGTGTCATCTACATGAAGCAAGAAGGAAATCTGGTTCAACGAGACCCAAAAGCTGGTGTTGGTTCAAACCTCTGGAGTCTGGCCCCAGGCAGTTTACTTTGGGCATATTTTTTCCAAATAGAAAAAGGTTTCCTCATGTTAATTAACTCAGTCTTGTGTGTACAACGAAGCTGAAGGTGTGATTAGACTGAGTATCTGTGGCCTCTTCCTTGCAGGGAGGTTCTATTGACTGAGAAACAATGCTCAACGGTCTAGGGAGAAAGAGTCTGGGATAAGACGTAAGAGTCTGGGGGAGTCAGGTGTGGCCTGGCCCTACAGATAGCTAGGTCACCAGGCTACTAACTACATCCATTCCCAGCCTTCTGGGCGAGAAACGGGTATACACCTCTCCCTTGGAAGAGACAGCCCTGTGTGTTTAACATTCCTGGTTCCCCTAGCGCTGATCTGGGAGCACAAGGCTCTCGTGGCCTCCACAGCAGACTTGCAGCAGTTTGAGAAGTCAAGCTCTGCCTTGGGTACCACTCTGCCTTGGCTACTTTTGCCACGGCATGGAGAGGTGGAGGAGTTTGTGCTTCATGTCCTGAGCTTCTGGTTCTGGGATCTCTATTAATCCCCCCTGAATCTCTGTAATACCTCTTTTCTGGTATTTCTCCTGCCACTCTTGGCTGCCTCTTTTCCTCATCATCCTTCTCTTTCTCCTCCTCTCCCTCCTCCTTTTTAATCAAGCTTCATTTTGACCAACATTTATTGTTCTTTTACAAACTACCAAAGTTTTTTTTTTTTTGTTTAGAAACTGCTTTTAACTAGCTTTCCAACAGTAACTCAGAAAGTATCAACATACTCTCTCTATAAAAGCACCCAGCAGCCACGCTCCCCTCCCAATCTGCCAGTCAGTTTCTCTACTAGAAAGGAAGGGTCGGGCAGCCTTGAGAGGCTCGCAGACGCTCTACTGTGGTGGTGGGTAGATTACCTGCACTGCTCCAGTTTTGGGCTCAGAGAACTGCAGCCCAGCCTCACTGCACGACCTTCCCTCTGCCTCCCAAGAGCTGGCATTACAGGCATGTATCACCATTCCTCCTCAGCACACTTAACTTTCGATCCTTGTGACTCGGGTGCCCCTCTGTTCCTCCCAGGAGTGCCTTGGTTACTCTCC
Source organism: Peromyscus californicus insignis (assembly GCF_007827085.1). Taxonomy (NCBI): domain Eukaryota; kingdom Metazoa; phylum Chordata; class Mammalia; order Rodentia; family Cricetidae; genus Peromyscus; species Peromyscus californicus. The sequence continues at coordinate 14,728,254 of NW_026294458.1, read as the reverse complement.
TGGAGTCCTCATCCTGCGAGTTCACACTGAGGCCCCAGAGTGTTAGGTCCCTCTGCTGTGCATACCTCTGGAGACTAAATTAGTGGTGAGTTCCAAAGACAAAGCCTGTGCTGTGGAGCCTCCTCTAAAAGGTTGTGTGTTTTCCTCCCCAAATGTAGGTGTTTGTGCAATGCCACACTACTAGGTTTCTTTGGTTGTTTTTGGTTCTTGGAGACAGGGTTTCTTTGTGTAGCCCTGGCTGTCCTGACACTCACCCTATAGACCAGGCTAGCCTGGAACTCAGAAATCCGCCTGCCTCTGCCTCCTGAGTGCTGGGATTAAAGGTGTGTGCCACCACCATCCGGATTTATTTTTTTTAATTGTGTGTGTGTGTGTGTGTGTGTGTGTGTGTGTGTGTGTGTGTGTGCGCGTGTGTGTGTGTGCGTGCTCACACATGCTTCTGCTTCTAGTAGCAACTCAGAGTACACTGAACTTCAGGCCAAGTAACCAAAACCCCAATGGTCATGATACAAACAGCTAATGGCCACTGAGTTACCAGGGTTGACAGTGGCCACATTTAATTTTCTTAATGACTCTGTGAAGTATGTTCCACTATCAGATGCCTTATATATGTAGACTGAAGCACCAAAAAGCCAACGGGACAGAGCCATGCTCCAGTCTACACAAACCTGTCAGTTCCCCCAACAAACTTTCTGTTATTATTTTCAAATAGTCCACGTGGTTGATGCATTTAGGTAGAAAACACTATTTCATGAAAATAGTCTGAAATTTACTATTATCAAACTGAGTCTGACAACTATCATAAACCCAATACTCTTTTCTTATTAATAATTCTAATGATCATGTTCAGAGTTACAGTGATACAGAATTGTAATTTCAGAATGGCTTTAATGATGTCTGTAACCCAAACTACAAATGTGCCTGTCTCATAATCAATTATGAATCGATTCTGTTCATTCTTTTTTTTTTTCTTTTTATTATTTACCCAGACATGTGTATGTGTCCTATCCAACCTCCTGCTATATCTCACATGTGTGCTGGGACTTGAACCCAGGTCCTCTGGAAGAGCAGCAGGTGCTCTTAACCACTAAGCCATTTCTCCAGCCCCCGATTCTGTTCATTCTTCTTTTTTTGAGTCTGCTCAATGCAGACTGGTAAATGCATTTATTGTCTACTGATGTTTCTGCTGACATTTTGGGCATGCTTTGAACATGTCAGTTCTTCCGATATTATTATTCAGTCTGAGATAATACTGAACTTCTAGGTGTTTCCAGGCCTTACTTGCCCTCCCTAACATATCCCTCAGGAAACATCTAAGCACATCAGACGAGACTCTCTTGGAGGGGAATTCTCTCATCTGCTCAAGTGACTTGATTTCCTCTGGAGCAAGCTGACTGTCATTTTTGATGTTTGCTATCTGGACTACAGCACTGGATTCCCCGGGGGTTCCAGGGCACCCACAGAGCTGCAGGCAATGTGCTTTTGCTCTGGGAAGACTGGCAGCTATCACTACTTCTTGGTTACTTCAGGAGGAAGCTTATTTTGAAGTCCATATCCCAGGACGGTCTCCCTTCCCATCTCTCTTCTGAACCCATCGTTCTGGCTTTGGGCGATTTTTAGTCAGCTGTTCCACACGAGTCAGGGTTCCTGGTTCCAAGCAGCAGATGATTGGCTACAACGGCAGGAGAGGAACTTACTGGAAGGGCCGTGGGGAGACAGCAGTATGACGGCTCGAGATCCAGATGAGGAAGCGGGCAGCATCGCAGGGAGGTGGGCAGCCATGAGCACACCCTAGTCCTCACACCCACGGAGCAGCTGGTTAGAAGCCTTGGTCACTGTGGCTGCTGAACACTGCCTCTGGTACTGCTGTCACTGTGGGAGAGATCAGAGGTCTCCGCCGCTGGCAGCATCCTCACTGTGAGCTCCAGACCTGTGGGTTTTGCATGGCTCACAGCCAGGGACACAGCCTGGATTATAGAACCACCCTTTAATTCTCTGATTTCCTAGGGGCATGGCTCTTTCTTGAGACTATGTAATGAAGTGTTTCCCTAAACGATAAAGGAGTCTGGGTGTTGTCAAAATCCCAGCAAATAATGACTATTATAGACACCAACTCCAGGAATATAACCCCCTCTTCTCCAAGGGAAGAAGGGAATAGCTTCTTCTCAAAGGGATAAATGTCCCTTTCTTCTTAACAAAGAATATCCAACACTAGGGAGGCAGAGGCAGGTGGATATCTGTGAGTTCCAGGCAACCTGGTCCATAGAGTGAGTTCCAGGACAGCCAGAGCTACACAGAGAAACCCTCTCTCTCTTTTTTTTTTTTTTGGTTTTTCGAGACAGGGTTTCTCTGTGTAGCTTTGCGCCTTTCCTGGAACTCACTTGGTAGCCCAGGCTGGCCTCGAACTCACAGAGATCCGCCTGGCTCTGCCTCCCTAGTGCTGGGATTAAAGGCGTGCGCCACCACCGCCCGGCTGAGAAACCCTCTCTTGAAAAACAATTCAACAACATAATAATTTTCTGGACATTTCTGATCTATAACAATGTGTAATTAATTTATGGAATCAAATTATACTACCTTATAAGTATTTAATATCTATTCCATTATATAATCATATTCATATATCAATACTAAAATAGCTATTTTCTTAATGTAAAATAATAAAATTGAAATATTAATGATCCCCTTAGCAACCATCTCCAACACAGGACTGTATCTGAAATAAATCTATAGCATCGAAATCTTCAAAACATAGTGTTGAAAAACATGTAAACATGTTAAAGGGATAGTCCAATAGCGGTAAATATTTTTTACTTTAAGAGGCCCAAGCCAGGGCTGGAGAGATGGTTCGGTGGTTAAGAGCACTTAAGAGCACTCTGTTCTTCCAGAGGACCCAGGTTCAATTCCCAGCACCCACATGGCAGCTAACAACTGTCTGTAACTCCAATATCTGATACCCTCACACAGACATACATGCAGGCAAAATACCAATGCATATAAAATAAAAATAAATAAATTTAAAAAAAGAGGCCCAAGCCAAAAAAGACCACCACATTCAAAGACTCTCTCAAGTACTTCCTATGCATCTCTCTATCCATCTTCTGGACTCCCTCTGGACTCCCTCTGAGTCTCTGTGACTACTTTCTGTCAACTAGTTGCTGAATCCACTTCCTGACCCAAGGTTGATTCTATTTGATTGACATGGTCTCAGGTTCACAGTGTGATTGAATATCCTGAAACATTTCCCCCTTTTTGTTCAAATAAAAAAAGAAAGGTTCTAATACAGTAAAACTATCTACAAAGAACAATTATCAAGTAAAATTACATTCACAATGTCCATTTGTATTTGGCAACTTTGGAGAAGGTGCTCTATTATCTGTCTTACCTTGGTAAGTCCAAAGTTGTGTACCTAAATCACTTTTTTTTTTTTTTGAGACAGGGTTTCTCTGTGTAGCCCTGACTGTCCTGAAACTCACTCTGTGACCAGAATGGCCTGGAATTCACAAGAATCTACCTGCCTCTGCCTCCCAAATGCTGAGATTATAGGAGTGCACCACCACCACCTGGCCCTAAATCACTTTCTATCATAACTTGTATTACCAACCTAAAAGTATCTTTTTAGATCTTAAAACTTTTTTTAAACAACTTAAGCTTTTATGTCTCTCAACATTTACAAACTTTACATCTTTTTTTGTGAGTTTCTTTTTTTTAATTTGGTAACAAAGAAAACAGTAAAACTATAACTATCTAGTCTTCAACCCCATCAGAGACCTCAGAAAGATAAAATATTACCTGAGTAAACAGGAAGTACAGAACAAGCAACATCCAAAAACTCTAGAAATGACAGAGACAGCTGGCTGCCTGGACAGTCACCCAATATTCCTCTGCATCACTGGGGCATCTGTCTTCAGCCTACAGGCTCAGAATATCTAACAGACTTTTCTGTGAAGCAGGAATTTGGAAGGACTAATCCTACCTTGTCTTGGGAAAGTTCAGCAATTGACTTCCTTTGTGTCCTGCTTGTCCAATTTGTACAGCATACTGTCAGCAGTCAAGGCAAGGGCAGTTTCTTGCTCAAGGGCTAACTTTGCCACAAAGAAAACAAACTCCATATGAAGGATCTTTCTTTTTCTTTTTCTTTTTCTTTTCTTTTCTTTTCTTTTTTTTTTTTTTTTTTTTTTTTTTTTTTTTTTGAGACAGGGTTTCTCTGTGTAGTTTTGGTGCCTGTCATGGAACTCGCTTTGGAGACCAGGCTAGCCTTGAACTCACAGAGATCCGCCTGGCTCTGCCTCCTGAGTGCTGGGATTAAAGGCGTGTACCACCACTGCCCAGCTTATATGGAGGATCTTTGATGCCCATCATCTTTTTTTTTTTTTTTTTTAATGGATTGGTGCTACCAGGAGCAGATGTGTCTCACTGTTATAAAAAAACCTTGTGTTATTAAAATATCTCAAATGTCATATTCTGTAGATCTCTGAAGTGTTTGAATACCACCTATCTCTAAAATACATGAGTCTAAATAAAGCTTATTTCTGTCTACATCTAAACCTTTACTACAAGTTTGGTTGTTATCTTAATTATCCTAAACAGTTTGAAATAGTAGTTTTCAAGGACTAGGATTTTATGTTACAATTTTAAATGAGTTGCACAGGTACAATGATGTAACAAAAATAACCTTAAATTTGCATTAATATACAAAAATCCATACCAATGTAAAATATTTGAGACTAGCAGTTGCTTTTTAGTTTAAAAGCAGATTCAATAACCTACCCTTTTTTCCTATCCTCCCCCCTTTTTTTTGGATAAGAGAAGATAGAGGAAAGGAAAAGCAAGAAGGAAGGAAATCCCTTAATCTAACCTACTTTGTTTAGTTTCCTCCCTGACCATAACAACTTGCAACTAACCCCCCTAAATGATGACAAACATCCATAACCCACTGAATGACCAAAAAAAACACCCACTCCACTTCTTGGGAATGTGGGCATCATGTTCTTAAAATTACTTCCTATTGTCTGGGGGCGCCAACATTTTTAGGGGACCCTGAGAAAATCAGGATAATGGTTAAGTCCTGGGAGAGCTAGCTGTATCATTTGTTGTCCAGTCTGTGTGTGAAGGGAAAGTGCAGGGCTTATCTGAAATCCTGGCTGGAGGAGTCTGAGGCTGGACCTTGTTAGCTAACCGCTTTGAAGTTGTCCTGAACAGTTTGTAGCCTGAAGCTGATCTTTGGGTGGTATTTGTCAGCTTAGTGGCCCTTACCACAATCCAGGTAGAAGCATCATTGCAGGGCCTCATCCTTTTCTTGGAGACCTCAAAGGTTACTCCTAGGAACAGTCATGATTCACTGCAGAAAACTTAAACATTTTCAGTGTCATATGAAGCAGATCTCCAAGAGGCTAAAGGACCACAATCTGTTAAATACGTCCAGAGTACACAAACTTAGTTCCTAGTTACCTGCTTCAGACTCAAAACCTGAAAATATGTACAGGAAGGTGGAGGAAGTTTATTTCTAGAAATAGTACTTTATATGACCACTAATACCATGACAGGAAGTTTACATAATTTTATAGATTTTGAGATAATATTTATACCTTAAGAAAAGTTTTAAAGAGTCAATGAAAACTAAAGGATGATGAGATGATGTTCACACTCAACATACATAATTAAAAATTCTTAAAAACTTCAAAAAATAGATTCTCTTGATAACTGGAAGTTATCAGTTTAACTGTTAACTTTTTATTAAGATTAAAAAAATCTTCTTTAATCCCAGCATTTGGGAGGCAGAGCCAGGTGGATCTCTGTGAGTTTGAGACCAGCCTGGTCTACAGAGAGAGAGATCTAGGACAGGCACCAAAACTACACAGAGAAACCCCATCTCAAAAAAAAAATTAAGATTAAAAAATATTTAGACAGGGGCTGGAAAGATTGTTTATCATTAAGAGCACTGGCTGCTCTTCCAAAGAACCCAGGTTCCCAGCACCCACATGGCAGCTCACAACTGTCTGTAATTTCCAGTTCCAGGGGACCTAACACTTTTACACAGACATACATGCAGGCAATAGATGAATGCACATGAAATAACAATAAATTATTTTTTTTAAATCTTTTTTTTACATGTCTTATCATCAAGACAGGGGAGGGGTACGTGGGATTCTGCTCTTTCTATGTGCTTGTTTATTTTTGGTGTTTTGATGAACTGTAACTCACATATAACGGAAGTCATACATTAAGGTGTCTGAGGCAATGTTCTTCTTAGCACATCCACTGAGTGGTGAAACCATCACTACTTGGGAACGTTTCCATCATCCCACCAGGAAACCCCATGATCATTTGCAGCTGCTCCTCTTTTTGCCAAGCTAAATCTAGGTGACCACAGAGCTTTCTGTTTCTGTTCGCCTATTCTGGGTTTTTCATACACAAAATGAAACCAGAAAGTATGCAGTCTTCTCTCACTAGATGGAGTGGTTTAAAGTTGTCCATTTGCAGTGTGCCTCAGGATGACATTCTTTCTGTGTGTTTATGTGCATGGTGTATGTGGATGTGTTTCCACATGTGTGTAGAGCTCAGGGGTTGATGTTCAGTGTCTTCTTCAGAGGCTCTCCACTTGATATTTTGAGATGACCGAATGGTCTTTCACTGAACGTGGAGCTCACTGATTCAACCAGGTTGGTCAGTGCATCAGACACCTCCGGTCTCCACCTCCCTAGCATTGGAATTCCAGCTGAGCTTTCGTAGTACCCTGCTCTGACCTGGGTGCCTCATGCCTGCACAGCCACACTCTGACCCACTGAGCCACCTCACCAACCCCCGCTCTATCCTTTTCATGGTAAGCGGTTAGCCCATCAAATGATCTACAATTGGCCCTGTGCATTTAAGGAGTCCACATCCACAGATTCAACCACCACTCATAGATAGAAAATACATTTTTATTATTTTTATAAACATTTAGTTATGAGGCCAGGGAGCTGGCTCACTGGGTCAAAATATTACTGCACAATCCTGATGACCTGAGTTTGATCCCTGGAACCCATGTAAAGTTGGAAGGAGAGAAGGGACTCCACATGGTAGTCCTCTGACCTCCACACTCACACATACTACCATATATGCCATACATACCCCCATATATATATATAGAGAGAGAGAGAGAGAGAGAGAGAGAGAGAGAGAGAGAGAAATAAAAGCACAGACATACAGCCCTCCCAAAACTATTTAATTAAAATTTTTAGGCAGTATACAAAGTAATGGGTGTCACTATGACAGCGTGCGTGTATGTGTGTGTGTAATTGTACTTTGTTCTTATTCCCCCCTCCTCACCCCCCTCTTGCTAGTCTTGTCCTCCTCCCCATCAGTCCTTCTGCTTTCATATCACGTTTCCTATCGCCCTTTCTGGCCCCTCGCCCTTTAGACTTCACCCTCCCCCTCACAGTCCCTTTTATGCTTCAAGCTACACACACACACACACACACACACACACACACACACACACACACTTAAATCTACATAAGAGTGAACATGTGATATTTGTCTTTCTGATTCTGAATTATTTTGCTAATATGATCTTCCCATTCCATCCATTTCTTATGTTATAATTTCTTCCTTTATTGCTCAGTAGACTTCCATTGTGTGTATATCACTCAAAATTCTACTCATCTGTTGATGTGCCTCGAGCTGGTTCCATATCTCGGCTATTGTTAATAGGCAGCAAGAATCATGGATGAGCAAGTATCTCTGGGATGTGTGGACTTAGGTTCTTTTGAGTGTATACCCAGAAGTGGTGTATCTGGGTAGTGGTAAGGCTGGTAGTTCTATATTTAGTCTTTTGAGGAACCTCCACACTGATTTCCAGAGTGGCTGCACCAGTTTACATCCCGACCAGCTGTGTATAACGGTTCCTCTTTCCCCATGCCCTACTAGCGTGGGTACATGCCTACAATCCTGGCCCTTGGGAGGTCCAGGCAAGAGGACTAGAAGTACAAGGTCATGCTCAGCAGCACGGCAAGTGTGAGGCCAGCCTGGAATACAGTGTCTAAAGCAAAACAAAATAAGAAAGAGCCGGGCGGTGGTGGCGCACGCCTTTAATCCCAGCACTCGGGAGGCAGAGGCAGGCGGATCTCTGTGAGTTCGAGGCCAGCCTGGGCTACCAAGTGAGTTCCAGGAAAGGCGCAAAGCTACTCAGAGAAACCCTGTCTCGAAAAACCAAAAATAAATAAATAAATAAATAAAAATAAGAAAGAAATCATGCCTGACAAAGGATAAGGATACAAATGTATGAAAATGCCATTATGAAACCCATCATGTTGCATACTAACCTAAAAATAAATTAAATATCTATTGAGTAAGGTTAGATTTTTTCCTGCCATATCCGTAAATAATATGGTATAACAACCATTCACACACGCACATGTATCAGGCATAGCAGAGGTATTAGGGAATGGTTTACAGTACATGGGAGGGGCTGGTGAGCTGGCTCAGTGGGTAAGGGGTTTGCTGCTAAGCCGGACAACCTGAGTTTGATCCCCAGGACCCAAACAGTCGGAGGAGATACTGACTTTGCAAGTTGTCTTCCAACCTACAAACATGCCTAAACACATGTGTGTGCACACATAAATGATAAATGTAATTATAAAAAAAAAAACAAGTACATGGGAGGATGTTCGTAGGTTACTTGCAAATACAACACCATTTAAAAATTTTAAAATTACATTTAGTTGTTGTGTATGTGAGTTGAATGTGGGCCTGCTTGCCGTGGTGGATGCACAGGGGTCAGAGGACAACTCGCAGGAGTCAGTTCTTTCCTGCCATGCTGGCCACTACAGAACCATCTTACATAAGGAATAAAATGATTCCAAGGATGCTGATGCCTTGGAGTCAATCCTCCCACGGTCCCATGTTTCACCCACTGATCAGCAATGGCCATTTGTCTCCATTTTCATGAATGTTGCAATGAACCTGCATATATTTTGGTCACCCAGAAACAGAACTGGCAAGCACTGATAAGTCTTAGGCTGTTTCCCAAAGCCTCCACACCCTCACACATTCCCACCAGCAGCACGTCAGGACCCGATCTCTCCACGTCTTACTGATACTGTGAGTTTTCCGTTCTATCCACCTCAGTGGACATCAAGGCATGTCTTGATTTGTATTTCCCTGGTGAACGTGAACATTTTTGTGTGTGTGCTTATCGGCTGTTAGTAGATCTCTGAGAAAATGTGTGTTCAGAACCTTTGCCCGTGTTTGGATTATCTCTCTTCCTCCCTCCCATCGTCCTGAAACCAGGGTCTGGTGCACATGGTAGGCAATTACTCCATCCCTGAGCTACACCTCTAGCCTCGGAATTCCCTACTGAGTGAATCTGATGTATCTAGAGGAACTGTCTTTTTAGGAGTATCTCTTGAAGTTCATAGTGATGCAAAGGTTCTCAATGAGGACTGACTTTAGGACACAGTGCTGTCAAGAACAAGAAAGTAGGTTGATGGGCTGCGGAGACTGCTCATTGGTTAAAAGAGTTTGTACTGCTCTTCCAGAAGACCAGAGCTGGTTCCCAGCACCCACGTCCAGCAGCTCAGAACCACCTGTAAGCTGGGACCCAGTGCTCCAGCCTCTGTAGGCATCTGCACTCAAATGCACATACCCCTCCCTATACACAATTAAAAATAACAAAATCTTTTTAAAAATATTTACTTTTATTTCATTTGCATTGGTGTTTTGCCTACATGTATGTCTGTGTGAGAGTGCTGGATCCCCTGGAACCTGAGTTACAGACAGTTGAGAGATGCCATGTGGGTGCTGGGAAATTGAACCCAGGTCCTATGGAAGAGCAGTCAATGCTCTTAACCACTGAGCCATCTCTCCAGCTCCCCCAAAATAATAAAATCTTTTAAAAGCAGGTAGAAGACTACATTATCATATCTCTGTGTGTCCTTTTCTTCTGCTATTGACCCTTATCCTCACAATTCAAAATGGACATGATTGCTCTAGGGCAGTGGTTCTCAGCTTTCCTAATGCTGTGACCCTTTAATCCAGTTCCTCATGCTGTGGAACCCTAACATTATTTCGTTGCTACATCATAACTGCAATATTGCTACTGTTATGAATCTTTATGTAAATATCTGATATGCAAGATATCTGACATTCGACCCCCATGAGTCCATTCGACTCCCTGTGGAGTCATGACCCATAGGTTGAGAACCACTGCTCCAGAGAGGACAGGGCTGGGGGGACCACTCAGCTTCTCCCAAGCACAAGACATCTTGTTTTGAGAGTTCGGTGCTAGAATCTGGGCAACTGGTGAGTTTTAGGGGAAATCAGGGGCATTTTATGCAAGTAGAGGTAGCTGGAGTAGAGGGGATGATCACTACACTTGGGGCAAGTGTTGGGGAGACATTTGTGGACTCCTCAAGAAAGTAATGGGAAAGACTGATAGAAAAGACCAGGAGAGCAACAGGCGAGCTTGGGAAAGAGAGAGAACCTGGAAGAAGGGAGAGGGAGTGGGGGTGCAGCGGCATCTGAGCACCTGTCTTCGGGATGGCAATGGGAATCGTATCTCTGATGGGTGTGCTCTTGTAAATACTGTGTGAAGCATGGAGAGGAAAAGCACCTTTCTTAGTGGTTGAGGGGTCTGACTTTAGCTTTTGAGCTCAGAGCGAAGCTGGTAAATGCTTCTGGGGTTCATCTTCCTCTGGTTTGTTGGTGTGAGAAAAAAAAAAAAAAGCTTCGCCGGTTCCGCCTCAGTGGCCCCTCTCCTCTACCGACCCCACCCTGCTCCCCGCTTGTGGCTAAACTGCCCAACTGCCAATTGAAACCCACATTTCCCGGCATGCCTTGCACCACTCAGAAGTCTCAGTTCCTTCCATTCACCCTGCACTTCAGCTGAAAGGAGCTTTAGTCAGTCACTTGCATTCACCACAAGGCAATGCACTCTCTCTCCCCTGGCTTCTGCCTCCACCTCCCCTGGTCCTGGGAGAAACTGCGAGCACTCCACAGTAAACCACACTTGAGCAGCAAGAGCCTGCCCACTGCACTGGCCCACATCACCGGGAAGCAGTGCCAGGCTCTCCTTCCTCAGAGAGCTCCGCAGGGTCTCCTCTGTGGGGTCCTGACCTTGAGTGCAGAGCTTCTGGTGATAGGCGGGGGAGGCGGGGGAACTTGAGCTGGGGGCCTCTGTGGCAGTTGCACCTTGGCCCCACTGCCAGGGCTCTTCTGGGCTGCCAAGAACTTCCTCTTAGCTCGTGCATTTCCTCACAACTCCGGAAGCTACAGCTGACCCTCCACCCCCACCCCCAGGCCTGCATCCCTCCCTATTCTAGGAATTCACCTCCCTTTTTGTTCATTTGGCCCGTGGGTATGCCCTTCCCTGGGCTGAGGCCAGGGGCGGGTGTGTGTGTGTGTGTGTGTGTGTGTGTGTGTACGATTCTGAACTCCAAACAGCTCTGAAAACCAAAGGGCTGTTTGGGTTTCCTAGACTTAGGTGGCAAAAAGCTTTTTGTTCACTTTGTGTATTGCCCGGTGATTGTGAATTTCACACTTGTTACCAAAAATATCACTGGGTTGATTTGGCATCGTGGCCCTGGATGGAGGAATCTTGCAATCAACGGTGTCGTGGCTGTAAACGATGAGACACTGTGATCTTTGGCACTCTTCTGGTCCCCAGAAAATAGAATGAGGGATTTGGACCTGCGCTAAGGTGCCACACAAAGGACTGAATAGTTACAGGCATCCATGTGACAGAAAGCTGTCGGTGGAGCTGTGGACAGAAGACAACCCAACTGCTGCAAATTATACATTACAACGCAAATTTACAAGAAGCTTGCAGAATGATACAAATGATACATATATTACTATAAATAATTTTATATCATTGCACGTGCATAGGGAAAACTTGAAAGGCAATATAATGATAACAATAAATAGCTTAATAGGCTTTTTCTTATTTTTGCCTTTCTTTAGCAGTCAGAATACATGTGGGGTATGTGTGTATGTGTGTGTGTGTGTGTGTGTGTATTTTGGGTTTTCAAGACAGAGTTTCTCTGTGTAGTCTTGGCTGTAGACCAGACTGGCCTTGAACTCACAGAGATCCACCTGCCTCTGCCTCCCGAGTGCTGGGATTAAAGGTGTGCGCCACCACGACCCGGCTTTAAAATTTTACTTTTTATGTGTATGAATACTCTGCTTTCATATGTGTATATGTATATGTGTATGTGTGTGTGTGTGTGTGTGTGTGTGTGTGTGTGTGTGTGTGTGTATGCATGTGAACCACACATGTGCCTGATGCCCATGGAGGTTGGAGGAGGGTGTCAAATCCCCTGGAATTGAGTTATGGACAGTTACGAGCTGCTGTGAGGGTGCTGGGAACTGAACGAAGGGAATCTGCAAGAGCAGTAAGTGCTCTTAACCACCGAGTCACTACTCCAGTCCCCAAATAATTTTTATAAAAACGCAGTCAATATTACAGTGGTGGGGCTGGAGAGACGGTTCAGTGGTTAAGAGCACCTGCTGCTCTTGCAGAGGTCCTGAGTTTGGCTCCCAGCACCCACATGGTGGCTCACAGCCATCTGTAACTCCAGCTCCATGGGATCTAACACCTCTGACCCCCACAGACACCCACATTCATGTGCATAGAGCCACAGGCAGACACCTGCATCTACACATAATTTAAAGTAAACCTTTGAAAAACTCAAACCTAGTTGGTACTTACACTTTCTACTATGCGACCTTGAGCGAGTCACTCAACCCACCAGCCTGAGCCCATGTGCTCTTCCGTAACCTGGGACTACTGGTACCTCTGAGCCGAGTCGCTGAGGGATAGCATACAATGTATGTACCTGGATGAAAACAGCTGTGACGCTGGGCTCCATGTCAGTCTGCTGTCTTCTCTACCAGGTCTGGGTTGTCTGCTGTCACCATTCAATAGTGCAGACTGAGAGTCCCCACGGGACACCTGTCTCTCCCCACCCCCGTTTATTTAGTGTGAGTGAGTGTGTGGGACACACAGGTGACAGTCAGAGGATAACTTGGGGACTTGGTTCTCCACCACAAGGATCCTGGGGGTTGAACTCAGGTTGTCAGGCATGGCAGCGAGCATCTCTACCAGCTGAGGTGTCTCCTCAGCCCTCACCTCTGTCTTTCCAGATGTGTCTTTGTTGATGCTCAACAGGAGTTTCAGGTTTCTTTTCTCTGCCCAGATTACATCACCATATGCAGATGATTTTTCACTTTGTCAAAGCTAAACCATATTTTATGGACACTAGGTCCCACCTCTGCTCATCTTCAACTGATCTGTTTTGTCAAGGAAACAGGTGCATTGTGGGACAATTTATATATGATATTTATGTAGTCATTTCCCACTTTTAAAGATTTATTTTATTATTTACAAGTAAATGTGTGTTTGTGTGTGTGTGTGTGTATACATACCAGTGCCAGCTTGTGTGTATGTGAGTGCATGTGAGTGTATATGCTGCCGAGGCCAGAAGAGGGCACCAGATCTCCTGGAGCTGGAGTTAGAGGCAGTTTTGAGCCACCTGATGTGCATGCTGGGAATGAAACTCAGGTCCTCTGGAAGAGCGATTGTCCTTTCCTGTTTTCACCCCAATACCCCAATTTACTAATTGAACAACACATGCAACTTGGCTCCTGACTTTACCACTCTATTGAAACTTCTGAGTATAATCATTTATTCACTCACTAAATCATGTCCACAGAAATTCATGAGCACCTGACATGTGCCATGCTCTGTTGTCAGCCTTGTGGTACAGCAGTGAGTTTACAGGTGCTGTTTTCCTTAGGAGCACATCATCTAGTTGGTGACTGAGATAAATTAATTAGTAAAATATAATTAGTGAGTAATTATATAAAAGTATTGTGCAGTGACATAAGTAAATGTACTGTGAGGAAAAAGCAAAGTTGGGAAAAAGAAAGTGACAGTGAGTTGGTATTTAAGTGGTGTGATTAGAGATTCCCTCTTTGAAGATGAGACACCCAAAATGAATTTAAGACATGAGCTGTTAGGTATATGGTACATAGGTGTAGGTGGACTCTTCTGTTCCACCAGCCAGTTCCCAAATAGGCACACAGAGATTTATTGCTAATTATAATTGCTCGGTCAATAGCTTAGGCTTGTTACTAACTAGCTCTTACTTTTTTAAAGATTTTTTTTTAAGATTTACTTATTTGTTTGTTTATTTATTTATTATGTATACAGCATATATGACTGCAGGCCAGAAGAGGGCACCAGATCTCATTACAGGTGGTTGTGAACCACCATGTGGTTTCTGGGAATTGAACTCAGGACCTCTGGAAAAGCAGTCAGTGCTCTTGACCTCTGAGCCATCTCTCCAGCCCAGCTCTTACATTTTTAAATTAACCCATTTCTGTTCCTTTACTTGCTGCCATGTGGCTCATGGCTAGTTACCTCATTTTGTACATGTCCCGCTTTCTCTGTGTCTGGCTGGTGACTCCTCAGACTCTGTGCTTCTTCTTCCCAGCATCCTCCTAGTCTGGCTCTCTTGCCCAATCTCTTCCTGCCCAGCTATAGGCCAGTCAGCTCTTTATTAACCAATGAGAGTAACACATATTTACAGTGTACAAAGATTGTTCCACAGCACACAGGGGCCTAAGAACATTCTAGGCCTAGGCAGGAAAAAAGGTGAAAGCCCCAAGGCATAATTCTTTAAAAATTTTTATTTTAGCTAGGTAGCAGTGGTGCATGCCTTTAATCCCAGCGCATGGGAGGCAGAAGCAGGTGGATCTCTGTGAGTTCAAGACTAGCCTGATCTATAGAGCGAGTTCCAGAACAGCCAGAGCTACATGCAGGCAAAACGCTCACACACATAAACAAACCTAAAAATATTTTTAAAAGGAAAAGTCCTCTTGAGTTACCAATGAATGGCTTCCCAAGTCCTTAACCTCTCCAAACACTGTGGAGGAAATGACAGCAGCCTGCATTTGGTTAAGGAACATTTGCACTGCTCCTACAAGGTCCTTAGGCTAAGGAAACATAAACACAACCAAATCATAGTGGCAGCATTTGGAGCTCAGGGTTCCTAGGGATGTGAGAACCATAGTAGATGACTACGATTCCCCTTCAGCATTGAACAGAGGCATGGAGAGGCCTCTTCTTTCCCATAGTTTGCCCCTTCTGGCCTTATTTAAACTTTCCCTCATCTTGTCAGTCTGAGCCACACAAAGTCCAGCTCATAAGATCCAGCTCAGATATTCCGGAAGGGTCTGTCTTCCATAGTTATGCTGTCTCCCTCCCTCAAAGCCCCAACACCCAACTCCTGTCCATCATGATGGTCCGCTGTGAGGCCTCACCTAACTGCCTCCTTCATTATCTTTGCACAACATTTGATCTTTGGTTAATGCTGATACCATCAGCGTTTCCCAAACAGGAAGAGGTGGTGTGCCCATAGAGAAAAGTCACCGCAGTTAGTGACTGAGAAGACCAGGAACAAGAGGAGATGGCTTCAGGGTTTGAGACCAACCTTGTGGTGATATTGTGTTCCCAAGGAACACAATATCGTGCACCCTAATAAATTTATCTGGGGTCAGAGAACAGAACAGCCACTAGACAGATATAGAGGCCATAAAATGGTGGCAATCACACCTTTAATCCTAGCCTTCTGGAGGCAGAGATCCATCTGGATCTCTGTTAAGTTCAAAGTCACACTGGAAACAGCCAGGCATGGTGACTCACGCCTTTAATCCCAGGAAGTGATGGCAGGAAGCAGAAAGGTACATAAGGTGTGAGGACCAGGAACTAGAGTGGTTAAGCTTTTAGGCTTTTAGCAGCAGTTCAGCTGAGATTCATTCTGGATGAGGACTCAGAGGCTTCCAGTCTGAGGAAACAGGATCAACTGAGGAATTGGCGAGGTGAGGTGGCTGTGGCTTGTTCTGTTTCTCTGATCTTCCAGCATTCACCCCAATACCTGGCTCAGGTTTGTTTTTATTAATAAGGCTGTCTGTGTTTCGTGTTACACAACCTCATTCTCCAGCTGGCTAGAGAAGAGTAACCCTCTGGGATGGACCCTGTGGTAATGGTGTCCCTCATCCTCCCGAAACCCCGGGGTCTTTACGCTAACCTCAAACCTTCCCAAAGTTGGCATCATGCAGTACCAGTGCGGGTGGTGACCTCGCCTCTTTCTGGTTTGGATTTTTGGTTCTTCAACTTTTTATTCCAAATGAGGGAAATGAAACTACCGAAGAGTCTCCTGCAGCAGCCAGTTGACGTGGGGCAAGAGGACAATTCCCAGTGAAGGCCTCAAAGGAAATCCCCTCCCTGTCATGTGCGGAGGCTGGAAGAAGTAGAGCATGCATCAACCCACTGCTTGGCCAGGCCCAGACACCAAGATGAAAGGCCAGGATAGGAAGGTTGCCCTATCTGTGGTGAGGGGAAGAGAACCCATGGCAGGTAGAAAATGCCAGAGGTGAAGCAAATGGACAGTCTCTGGACCCCAGGTGACCTTCTAGGCCTAATTCTTGCCACTCCATGGCTGGGTCACAAGCACTGTCTCCTCTTTCCCATGGACACCTCCGCAGGAGGAGGAAGCTGGGCCTTTTTCTCCCACCTGCTCCTACCCAGATGTGTGACCCTTCAGTCTCCTGACCCTGGACCTGAAGAGTATCTGGTTATCGGTAAACAAAACCAGTGCCTTTTGATTTCTGTGGGAGACTGAGTGGCCCACAATTGACAAGCTATTAGGAAGCTTAGTTTAAGAAATAGAAATAGGCCGGGCGGTGGTGGCGCACGCCTTTAATCCCAGCACTCGGGAGGCAGAGCCAGGCGGATATCTGTGAGTTCGAGGCCAGCCTGGACTACCAAGTGAGTTCCAGGAAAGGCGCAAAGCTACACAGAGAAACCCTGTCTCGAAAAACAAAAAAAAAAAAAAAAAAAAAAAAAGAAATAGAAATAGAACCAGAGGTGGTGGCAGTCACCTTTAAAGTCACCTTTAATTCCAACATTTGGCAGACAGAGGCAGGAGGATAGCTTTGAGTTTGAGGCCAGCCTGGTCTACATAGTGAGTTTCAGGATAGCCAGGGTTATGTAGAAAGACTTTGTCTCAAATTAAAAAAAAAAAAAAAGAAAGAAAGAAAGAAAAGAAGCTAGGCAGTAGTGGCACACACCTTTAATCCTCACACTAGGGAGGCAAAGGCAGGTGGATCTCTGAGTTTGAGGCCAGCCTGAACTACTGAAAGAGACCCACAGAGAAATCCTGTCTCAAAAAAAGGAAACTTGTTTTAGTTATTTGTCTATTGCTGTGACAAAACACCATGGCCAAGGCCAATTATAAAAGACAGGGTTTAATTGGGCATGTAGTTTCAGAGGGTTAGAGTCCATGATGGCAGAGCAAAGGCTTGGAGGCAGAAACATCTCGGAGCTTACACCTTATGGCTTGAGTCTTTTGAAGCCTCAAAGCCCGCCCCTAGTAACATACTTCCTCCAGCAAAGCTACACCTCCTAATCCTTCACAAACAGCAGCCAACTAGAGACCAAGCATTATACAAGACTCTTCCTGGGGAGACGCAACACACACATCTACTCACTCCAGAAAGGGAGCCCACGACAGACCAAAGTATGGATACCATCAAAGCCCAACTCGGTGAACCACGAGTTGTTTTAGGGTGTCGTCTTAGCTGATGTTCTATTGCTGTCAAAGAGACACTGGGACCAACGTAACTCTTACAAAAGAAGGCATTCAACTGGGGGATTACTTATAATTTCAGAGGTCAGTCTATTATCATCATGACAGGAAGCATGGCAAGCTGGAGAAGTAGCTAAGAGCTATATCCTGATCCGAAGGCAAGCAGGCAGGCAGAGAGACTCTGGGCCTGGCATAGCCTGGTGTAGACTTTTGAAACCTCAAAGCCCACCCCCAATGACACACTTCTTTCAATAAGGCCACACCTACTCCAACAAGGCCACAACTCCTAACCCTTTTAATCCTTCTCAGTTCCACATCCTGGTGATTAAGCGTTCAAATATATGAGTCTGTAGGGGCCATTTTCATTCAAACCACTGCAAGCCACAAACCACTGCAGGAATATGGGTGAGGGGTTTCTTACAGGAGCAGAAATGACTCAAAGACAAGCGTGTCACCAAAGACCACCCCAGAATGGGTAACAGCTCACAAACGCTGGGAACCTGGAGCATACAGCATGGCCTGCATGCAGGCAGCTCCACAGGTGGGACAGTGTCCTTTCCAAGTGCCTCAGTTGGTCTAACCTTCTTCCGGGCAGCTCAGCTGGTTTCTGCTCCTCCCAGGCAGCTGGTCTAGTCTGAGAGTGACCCTCGGGAGTCTTTATTGCTTACTCTGGTAGGGAGCAGCCTAGTGAATCTGGTCAGTTTCAGGGACCTCCTGAAACTGTTTTGAGCGGCTTACTTTCTGGTTTAAGGAGCTTCCCTGCAGGATAGAGTACTTTGCTCTCAGAGGAAGCTGCCTCACAACACCAAGTGTTCAAATGTAAGAGCCTATGGGGGTCACGCTCATCTAACCATCACAACCCGACAACAACCCTCAGAAGTCAATAACTGGAGAATCATGGACAAGATAGATAGATTGATTGATTGCCAATCTCGCTCTCTTCTTTCCTTTCCCCCTTTCTTCTTTGAACAAATGTTTACCGAGCCTCTTTATGCACACTAGCCTGTATGGTTTTTGGTATAGCAAGTGGTTGTTACCCTCAAAACTTGACAGTGTGACTGGGGAAACAAGACCTAATTCCAAACAGATAAATCACAACATAAGCTCTGTCGTGAGGCTGGAGGGAGCTGTATACAATGTGTACAGAAGAAGAGGTTTCTGAGGCAGGGAAAAGCTTCCTGAAGGAAGGAGCCCCAGCCATGCCTTTAGACGCTTGCCTCAGACCACACAGGAGTGTACAAGCACTGTTTGACAGTGTGAGGGTTAATATTGACCGTCAGCTTGACAGGATCCAGCAGAAGAGACACACTTCATGCTTGTGAAGGATTAACTCGATTAGATGGGGGTGGGAAGACCTGCCCGAGCTGTGAATGGCACCATTCACGTTCACCATTCAATGGGTCCTCTGCTGGGTAAAATGAAGAAATCGGGGTGAGCACTAACATTCGCCTTCCTCTTTCTTCCTGACTACAGGTGCAATGTGACCCACACTGTCCTCGGCTCATACCGCCATGACTTCCGCACTATGATGGAGCTTGGAACTGTGAACCCAAATACCTTTCGTTCTTTAAATTGCTTGGGTCAGATATCGCCATGGCAACAAGACAAGATGCTAATAATCTAACACACAGCCTGCACTGTTCAACAGGAGCCAGACCAAACCCCATAGGCCAAGAAAGAGGCACACAGCTCTGCTGAGAGGGGTATGCCTGGCCAGTGGCAGCGGGACCACTCTGGGTTGTGTTGGAGACCAAGGACTGTGATCTCTGGGCTGTGGGAGGGAGCCTAGAGCATCCAGATGAGCAGGAGAATCCTGGCTGGACACTCAGACTTTCAGCCCTGCTGGCATGAGAAGTGTCCTGTTTTCAGCTTTACCTTAGTGTCCCCTGCAAGTCTTTGGGTCCTTCTGCTGCTACTATAGGAGAGAGCAATCTGTGCTATTTTCCAGCTGATTGCCTTGGTTCTCCACAAACTTTAAGACCTCCAGTTTTTAAGTTTCCTTGAAAGAAATCTTGCAGAGAACTCCAATGTATAAAGCATATACAAGTAGATGACTTGGGGGTGGGGGGCACATGTAAAACTCCAGTGCTCAGGAAGGGACCGTAGGAAGATCAAGTCAGGGCCTGCTATGACTATGTAGTGACTTCCAGGCCAACCTAGACTAAAATGAATCCCTGTCTTAAAAGAAAAGTAGCCAGGCGGTGGTGGCACATACCACCCAGCACTTGGGAGGCAAAGGCAGGCAGATCTCTGTGAGTTCAAAGCCAGCCTGATCTACAAAGGGAGTTAGTTCCAGGACAGCCAGGGTTGCACACAGGGAAACCTTGTCTCGAAAGAGAGAGAGAGAGAGAGAGAGAGAGAGAGAGAGAGAGAGAGAGAGAGAGAGAGAGAGAGAAGTGGATATGGATGTTAGAACTCAGACATTAATGATTCTTAAACCAGCTGAATCTGGATTTAAAATTGGTCAGGTAAAGGGTACAATGGTAAGTCATAAAAACCCTAAGGAAGGAATGAACGGGTCCCACACATTTTTAGGACCGTGCCCCATGAAGGATAGGTTAGAGTCTGACTTGGAGATGAACAAGGTTTAGTTTTGTGTTGGCCATCTCCTGCTAGGCATGGGGCCTGCCCTTAAGTGTGGTTTGTATACCCAGTGAGACACCCTTGGAGAAACTAACTTTTCCTTTGTGAGTGGTTGGGGATGGGCGCGCATGTCCACTTCTCCATCTCAGCCCTGAGACCAGGTGTGGGTTGGATCTGCGCAAGCCCTAGGCACACTGCTACCACTGGCAGAGAACTTTCTACAGAGCAAATCAAACAACCGACCCATACTCAATAGAGCCGAGAAGTTCACGGTACTGACAGTCTACAGTGCAAGCTCCATTAAAAACAAACCCTTTCCCCTCTGTGTCTTCCTATGTCCTTGCTTACTTGTTTGCGGCAGGGCAGCATGAGCCCCAGGGCAGCCCCAAACTTGCTGTTTAGGACAGGACAATCTTACACTCTGGTCCTCTTGCCTCAGCCTCTCCAGGGTTGGTATTACACGTGTGTGCCACCATGGCCAACTTTCTTTTCCATTTATTTACTTAATTAAAAAAAAAAAAAGCACGGTGCCCATAAAAAATGATTCATAAAGACTAGCTGAGTAGATAAAAACAAAGATTAATGGGTGGACAACCCTTCTAAATGGTGGACTCGTCCCCTTGTCCCATTAAACAAAGTTGCGTTGCCCTTCACCAAATTCTATCCCAACTTGATCCTCGGACAGAAGCGTGGAGAAGATGTCCTGGGATCACCGACCACAAGCCAGGCTCCCGTGCTCACCCACCCAGGAGGGGAGCTTAGCGATCCTGACGTCTTCGCAGGCTGCACCTGCGTGGTGACAGCCCTGCAGGTCCTCCAGGGGTCGTGTGCCGCCCGCGTCCTTGTCCCACCCCACCCCGCGCGCCCCCCGCGGTGGCAGTTCCTTCTAAGACACTCGCTGAGTGCTGAGTCGCTCGCTGAGCGGCGGCGAGCTCTCCATGTGACTTCAGTTTCCGTCCTCTGTTCCTTCCGCAAGTGCTAAAATAATCTGATGCCCCAGAGCGAGTAGGCAGCGCGGCAGCGGCAACTGCTGTCCAGGAGGCCGGGGCCCCCCGGAGACGATGCTCCCCGCGGAGTCGCCTGGGCTTGCGGGAGCCGGGAGTATTTCGTGCGTGGGCTCACCGCCGGGCACCGCCAGGCTCCTCGAGGTGAGCGCGAGCTGGGAAAGAGTTGGGTGGTGGGAGGTCAGGCAGCGCCCCTGCCCCCGCGCCCGCGCCCCCGCGCACGCACATGGTGAAGTTGGGTTTGCGGGTATCCAGACTCCCCCGCCTCGGGCTGGGTTTGGGGGCTACAACCTCTGGTGTAGGTGGAAGTCCCTCCCTCCCTCAGGAACTCTTCGAGCTGAGAGAGGGGGTGTGATGTGGGCTTCAGAACCCGCTGTGGTTTGATTCCTGCCCTCTGCAGGGAGACTGTGAACGGGTCAGTGAGTGTTGTGAGCCGTGCTTTCTCATCGGTACAAAGGTTAACGCTCCTTGCCTGGTCCGAGTGACCGGACATAAAGAGACAACGCTGTGAACACTCAACTCAGCGTGCGGGTGTTTGCATCGGCTCTCTTTCCCCCTGACATAGACATAGGCACGGAGACTCATCTACAGTCACAAGGACTTAACGGGATCTTCCCAGGGTCAGCTGCGTGTGTTCATCCAAAAGACGGCAAAAGCCCTTCTCCTAGTCTTTGTCCCGGGTAAAATCTACTAGGATGTTACTCTGATCCACAGCTATCGGAATATCAGAGGGAGGCAAGAGCCAGGCTCTTCTGACTCCCGTTCAGTGCTCTGCTGTAGTTGTCTTGGCCTCTCCAGGCACAGACACACACCCATGTCCTCACAAACACCCGGGAGCTGGGCAGGAAGAAGCATTACCCTCAGAGCGGTGGCTGGCTCCACGTTGCTCTACGGAGATGAACACGTGCCCCACTGTGACTAGGATTGGAGCAGACTAAGGCAGGCTTTCCAGGGTCCCTTTTTGCTACTGACTGTGAGACACAGACTATTTCCAACGCTGCAGGTGTTTGAGGCCTTTCTAGCCTGGGGACACCCCCGTAGGCTGTTTATGTGGGCCTCAGAGTTCCTAGATAGGGTTATAAATTCGTGGGCCCCAGGAAAATAACCTCAACACCTGCCTTTAGGTTAAAAACCAAACTAAACAGCCTCACAGAGAAGGTGCCTTCATTTGATGGGTCCCTCCAGGGAGCTCTGTGGACTTGCACACACACTCCACCTGGCTGTCCTGGAATTCACTACCATGTTTCTTCAGCCACCATCCTAATGCCACAGGAGCATCCTAGAGAGAGCAGGCTCCCAGTGTCTTTGTCCTGAGGGCTGTGTGAGGAACATGTGCACTGGTCCATCTGTCCCTGGTCTTCTAGACTTGAAAAAAGACCCGGTACAGACCACAGGCTGCCTTCTGGCTGTATGTAGTGCACATCCCACCATGGAGTGGAGGCCAGACTCCTCTGTGGATAGCTGATAGCTCAGTTTATGCTTCATCCGTGTGATAACCACATAGATCAGGAGAGAGTGGGTTTGCAACCAACACCGAAGGGGATTGGTCATCTTTCCTGGGACCTGTTTGTAGCACAGTCACAAGTGTCACTGACTTCTGCTCACACGTCATTTCAGTGACAAATTTGTCATATGTATATGTCTCTGCCCTTGGTGGAATTTATTATTTACTCCTTTCCCTCCAAACCACTCTCTTCAGCCTGATTGCTGAGGGAAGGCTCTGTGTGCAACCTGATGGGTTAAGCCAATGGCTTCTGAAAGCTTGGAGGGGCAAAGAAGAAACCAAAAAAGGGCCGTGACACTCTGAGATCATGATGCCTCCTGGATAGCGGTAAACCTGATTTCAAGGATCTAGAAGATAGGATTGTTTTCACTGCTTATTTATTTATTATTTTGGTGGCATGGGGGGAATCAAACCCCGGTATTCGCACATGCTAGATAAGACTCTGCCAATGAGGTACACAACCTCGCCAGCCCTAGACAGGATTATTTAAACTACAGATAACAAAGCCCAACTGAAAGCGGCTTCATCACAAAAAGAGGATTTGTTATGTCATATAACTGAAAAAGTCTAAAGGCAGTTACTTCAGGCATGACTAGATCCAGGTCTCCAAAATACCACCAAGAATCTGTCTGTCCTCATCCAGCTTTGCTCTCTTCCTGGGCAGGTCCTGGAGACAGAGACAAAGGCTACCTTCAGCTTCCAAGCTAATCCCCACCGCCGGGCCATGTGAAACAGGAGAAAAGGTCTTTCCCCTTAGTGGTATTGTCCTTGGATCGATACTGTGTCTAATATAAGTAAGTCACTCTGATTAGGGACACAGAAGGTTGAAACAGGGACAGCCTTCTTTCTTCATAGTCCCCAGAGTGAGGGGTTGGGATCAGACCCAAAGAAAGAAACAAAACCCCAAAGAAACAAAAAACTGGACTTCTTAAGAAAGCATGGGATAGCAGAAGAGTGAAATGTACTGGATGCTACTGAATTGTGTGCCTAAAAATGGTTCCGGTAATCCATTCTATGTGAAAAAACGGAGGGGGGCGGAGAGAGAGAGAGTATGTGTGTGTGCTTCCCCCAAAAGCAACCCAGCAGAGCAACCCAGAAGCAGGAGAAATGAATGTGGGCAGATAGAACTTTCCAGGATCAGCAGAATCAGGCACTGAGAGCAGTGTGTGTCTTCGGTGTGAGACTTCAGCCCCAGCAGAGGACACACAGGAGGAAGTAGGGAACTTTACCCTCTTTGTCACCAGTGAGGTGGGCATGAAGAGCAGGACTGGGAGCAGCGATGGGCTCAGCGTGGCCACAAAGCTCTGTGAGGTCCCCGGGGACTCCCCTCCTTCAGCCCCAGCCCCCACATTTACCACAATCAGGCACTGCACTTGGCTGGCGCCCAGCTCGACTGCCTGCTCCTACCTCTAAGAAAGATAACCATCGGGGAGGGGATTTCTCCTCAGGAGACAGCATTTGGGGCTCTGACTTTGCACACTGCCCCTTCTCAGTGAGCCCTGGATATCTGAGGTAGACCCTAGTCTCTCATGGCTTCCCTTGTCTCCCTTGGGTGCCAAGACTGTCCTTCAGATTACAGAGTCAAAGGTGAATAGCTCTCTCCCTGCCCTGACTGGGGCCACCTTTTTCAACTTCAGTCAAGCAATGGTCCCTTGAAAGTTGAAGGGCACTCGAAACTTCCACATGGGACTGCCCTAATGACCTTTCTCTTGCTCTGGTTATTGGCTCCTTCTTCTGGTTCTTAAATTGAAGCTTCTGTTTTAGCTATTAATCTTGGCTTGTTTCTTTCTAATCCCCAGGGCTTCAAGGTCATTTAGCTCACCCCTCCCCCGAAGGCCACCCTGCCACCACAAGAACACTAATCAGAATATCAAAGACAGCATGGCATTGATCTCTGACCAATCAGAATAGATGCTGTAGTTAGAAATAGGATCCTAAGGGTCAGATGTCACCTCTTTGGCTGCTGAATTACAGTGGTTGAGAGTTCTAAGGGAGAGGCCAGTTATCTGGGATAGAGGCTCCTGGCTACTCACCAACAAATAGGTATCTACTTGTGCACCCCAGCTGAGCACTTAAATGACAAATAAAACACCTTCCCAGCAGGAGTGCCTCCAGCACCTTCTTCCTGGACTGAACTCAGCTCTACATGACCTGAGTCACTATGAGTTGACGCTGGCCTTTTTGAACTGTGGATTTCTTTTTGGTTTTTCGAGACGGTGTTTCTCCATGTAGTTTTGGTGCCTGTCCTGGATCCTGCTCTGTAGGACCAGGCTGACCTCAAACTCACAGAGATCTGCCTGGCTCTGGCTCCCGAGTGCTGGGTCTAAAGGCGTGCGCCACTGCCGCCCAACTAAACTCTGGATTTCTGAAAAATGGAAATCATAAGCAATGTCTTGAGCAGATATCTGTATGGTGATGTTCAAATGCAGCATCATTATTCACAATGACCAAAAGATGTCCATCCACTGATGAGTGAATAAACGAGCTTTCAAAAGGGAATCCTGACGTATGCCGTGCCATGGATGGACCTTGAAAGGAAAGCATATGTGATGTGAATAAGCAAGACACAAAAGAAAAACTATGACACGATTTTCTTTAGAACAGGCAATCCCCAGAGGAAAATCCGTGGTCACCACTGTGCCAGAGAAGGGACCATGGGGAGTGACTTCAAATGACAAGGGCTGATGGGAAGGTTAAGGTGGTGGACCACGGGATGGTTACCTAACAGTGTGAATGTACTTAATGCCACTGAATTATGTTCAAGAGAGCTAAAGTGGTAAATTACATGCATATGTTACCACAATAAAAAAAAAAAAAAAAGAAGGAAATCACCTCTAGTGCATAGTGCTGTTGCTGGTGTTAAATAGTGAATCAGGGGCTGTCTGTAGGAGCCTTTGCAAGTTCAGGCGTTAATATTACGAACTGAACACATTAAGTTACAACCCAATTCTCTTGGCTTTATACAATAATTTTTTGTTTGTTTGTTTTTGTTTTTCAAGACAGGGTTTCTCTGTGTTGCTTTGGTGCCTGTCCTGGATCTCACTCTGTAGCCCAGGCTGGCCTCAAACTCACAGAGATCCACCTGGCTCTGCCTCCTGAATGCTGGGATTAAAGGCATGTGCCACCACCACCTGGCTTGCAACAATTTTTTAGGAGTCCATTATTTAGGAAGGTAACTTTTTTTTTTTTTTTTTTTTTTTTTTTTAAAGATAGAATCTCACTATATAACCCAGGCTGGTCTTCAATTCTCCATCCTCCTGCCTCCGTGTTCTGAGTATTGGGATTACACTCATGTACCAACATGCCTAATTTAGAAAGGAAATTAGAAAAAAAAATCATATCCCTCTCATTTCCCCATGAATTCAAAATAAACTCTTCCTCTCCTCCTCCTCCTCTTCTTCTTCAATTTATTTTGAGAGAGGGTTTCTCTGTATAGCTCTGGCTGTCCTCGAACTTGCTCCGTAGACCAGGCTGGCCTTGAATTTAGAGATTTGCCTGCCTCTATTTCCCCAGTACTGGGATTAAAGGTGTGTGTCACCACCACCAGACATCAACAGGAGGATTTTAATTTTCTTTTTAAGTTTGTTTTGGGGACAGGACCTCACACTGCAGCCCAGACTGGCCTGGAATTTATGTAGCCCCTGTGGGTCTCAAACTCATGACCATCATCATGCTTCAGCCTCCTCAGTGTTGGTCATAGAGGTTTTTGAAATTTTGTGTTTATTTTCCTAATGGGCCTGAGCAGAGGCCAGAAGATGTTATTGGATCCCCTGGGACTGGAGTTAACAGTAGTTGTGAGCTGCCATGTGGGTGCTGAGACTTGAACTCAGGTCCTCTGTAGGAGCAGCCAGCTCTTAACTACTGAGCCACCTCTCCAGCTCCCTCACAGCAATGTTTAAAGAGTTAAATTGTTTTAGATGCACTCTGAAGTATTTGGGGAGAGAAGTACTGATGGCCATAGTCTGTGTTTGTTTATTCGTTTGGTGTTGATGGCTGAACCCAGGTCCTTGTGCATTAGAGGTCTGTGCTCTTCCGCTGATCTGCCTCTCACTCTGTGTACATTTTGTTCTGAGGACAGGTCATGAAATTGCACAGACTGGCCTCAAATTCACCATCTTCCTCCCTCAGCCTCCTAAATGTTAGGATTACAGGCATGTACCACCATGCCCAGCTATTGGTATTCTTTTCTAAATAGTTATTTAATTTTACCTGTGTTGTATGTGTATGCATGTGTGTATATGTGCACCACATGCATGCAGGAACCCACCATGTCAGAAGAGGGCATCAGATCCTGTGGAACTGTAGTTACAGGCAGCTGAGAGCTGCAATATGGGCACTGGGAACTGAACCCACCTCTTTTGCAAGAGCAACAAGTGCTCTTAACCAGTGAGCCATCTCTCTAGTCCCCATCTATTTGTGCTGGCTTTTTGTTTTGTTTTGTTTTAAGATCTATTTTTATTGCTTTTTAATTGTGTGTGGGTGTGCGTGTGCTCGTGTGGGTGCCTGTGGGGGCCAGAGCCATTGAATCCTCTGGAGTTGCAGATGTTGTGAGCCTCCAGATGTGGGTGTGAGAAACCAAATGTTGGTTCTCCAGAAGAGCAGACATGCTTTTAATGGCTGAGCCATCTCTCCAGCTCCTTGTAATCTATTTGTAAGCACAATAAAAAATAAGATGAAGTGAAGGATAAGTAAAAAGCATGATAAAAAATAATTACAGTAAAGTGTTATGAGTGGAATGTAGGTGGTGGGTATACAGTGGTCACTGACCGCAGGTTTTTTTCAATTTGGCTGTATGCTAAAGTTTTTTCTTCATATGTAAATGTTGGAGGAAAGTTGTTATTAATAATTAATAACTACTCAAATTGCTTCTCATAAACATAAATAATAAAAAAGAGAGAAACTGCAATATCCTATCATAGCATGTGGGCTATCAGGTTATTCTTCAACTAGACTGTTAGGTTCTGAACAGGAGGAAGGTACATGGAGGAGAAATAGGAATTTGGTAAAAGACGACCACAGAAAGGGTCTTTCCTGCAGAGGAAACAGCTTGTGAAATGTGTGATTCAGTCGAGGACTGCATGCATCCCAGGGTGGTTGGGGTTTGTGGTATTGGGGTTGAGCTGATGCGGAACTCACAGGCTTGCGTTTGAATGGAGGCTCCACGCTCACCAGGCATTCGGCCACACCTCTGTGTGCCTCCGGTCCCACAGGGATGTGGCATTTCTACTGATCTGGGCAACTGTGAGGGGTCCCCGCAAGTTGTTGCTCTGTTGTGCCTTCTCAAAGAAGCCGTGCTGGAGAGGAGGTGTTTTCATCCCCACTCCAGGATAAAATGAGCCGCGGTTCATCTCTGTGGTGTGCACAGTGACCCACGGACTCAGGGTAGTCAGTCACCTCCTCCGGGAAGCCCAAGACTCCAGGCATCCCCCTTGATTGGGGGATGGGATAGTTCCTTCATCCTTTCCCACACTGACCCCATTTGCACAGAAGACCTCCCCTTCCCATTGGTTCACAGGATACCTGGCTTCACCAAGGCATGTGTCTGCCCTCTGGGTGGGAGGAGAGGAGACTGCTGAAGGCTGTGGAGGTACTTGTGGTGGTCCCTGATTCCGTGAAACCCTTGGCATTTCTTTATGGAGACAAAGCTTTCGCTTGCATGTTCTTTACTTCTGTCTTGACCCAGCCTTTTGATGTGTTACTGTCACCTGTGGCCATTACTGGAGAGGATCCAGCTGTGGGTCTAGGCCGTACCCTAGTCCAAGTGCCCCTCCTTTACACAGTCCTTTCCTAGTTCCTCTTGAAGAAGCATGGTGGCTGGCCCTTACTCTTGCAGAAATCACTGGTGGGGGGATCTGTGAAAGGAACTGAGAAACTAATGCAATACACGTTGGGTGACTGAAGAGATTATTTTCTCATATACAGAGGGGATCCTGGGAACCCACTGCCAGCCACAGTGAGACACGTAAGAGCCAGTTGTTATTTCTCAGTGGGAACACATTGGCAGTTTTGAAGATCTGTGGCTAGATGCATTCTGTGGCTGTGGACTGGATAAAGTAAGCTGACCTCCGTGGGTTTGGATGGACTGGCCCTGACCATATGGGCAGTTGATTTACTTACCTATGGCCCTGGGGAAACGGAGTCTGAGTAGGTAGTAAGCGCTAGAAAGAGGTCAGTGAAGGTAAGTGCTGCTGTGGCCCTTAAGCCTCCTTTCGAATAGAGGCTAGGGTAGAGGCTGGCCAGACCTGGTGCTCAGGAGACATCCTGACATCGGTATTAGCTCTCCCCAGGCCGGCTGCCCATGCCACTCTATCCATGTGGGAGGCCAGCTCCCACCTTTTACAGGGTTCCTATAAGGAGGAGAGAGGAATAAGGAATTTGTAGATAGAAAGGTAGTGGAGAGGAGACAGACAGAAACACAGGACAGCTTCGGGAGGACCTGGGTCAAAATCCACCGGCCCCTTCTGTCTCTTCAAAAGGGCTTTTTATAACAATGTCAAGGGGTGGGACAAAAGAGCCCCCCTGCTAGATCAAAGCACAGTGTACAGCCCAAGTGCCGACCCTTCCACACACCTTGTAACCACCATGTGGTCAAGCAATCCCCTTATGCAGCCCTGCCGCGTGTAAAGCAAGCTCAGATCTCACTAGGAAACCTCTGTGGGCCTCCACATATCCATTTGTTAGGATTTCCAGCTATAAAACAGTGCCGAATGGTCCTTTGGGAAATGGTGCTGGTTAGTTTTTGGTCAGAAGGAACCTCACTTAAAAATGCTTTCATCAGACTGTCTGGGGGACATTGTTTTGATCGATGATTGATGTGGGAGGGCCCAGCTCTCTGGGGATAGTGAGGGGCATATGGTCCTGGATGCCATAAGAAAACAAGTTACAAGGTGAGGAAGCAAGCCAGCAAGCAGCACTCCTCCACAGCTTCTGCTTGAGCTCCTGCCTCCAGGTTCCTGACTAAGTTCCTGCCATGACTTCCTTCAGCTGTAAACGGAAATAAGCCCTTTCCTCCCTGAGTTGCTTTTGACTATGGGGTCTCTCACAGAAATGCTGAGTTTCTTAGTTAGAAACCTAGCCAGAACAGAAATGCTACTTTTTCTCAAAAAGGTAACCAACTACAAAATTGGAATTAAAATTTATTTGCTAGAGGGGTCATGGGAGACAAACCTTTATACTTCATGCAGAGTCTCAGTACTATGTTCAAGGGGCAGTAGTCCAGTGATTTCCAATGCTTCAATTCCTTACCTGTTTGTCCAACCTGTGTCCCAGAGACCAGCATGATGGGCCCTGGTAGGTTAATCACCCGCTTTTGAGGATGTTATCCTACCCTAGATGTGTGTGAGCACAGGCTGATTGACAGCTCATGAGGTGCTATCAGGCTGCTCCTAATCCAGTAACACCTGCAACACCTCTAGTCTCGTTTTGCTGGAGAAGAAACTTTTCGGATCGGAATCATTGAATTACAAAGAATGCATACATTGAAGGCCTTTGATCCACTGAGTAAAGTTGTCTTTCAGGGGGGAAAGGTGTATTTTTATCTCATATTCTTTATTTTTTTTAACTTTGAAAAATTTCAAGTTATAGAACAGTTTAATGAAAGCATGATAACTTTTAAAAAGCACACTGTTAAATTGACCAATCGGTTGACCAGTTGAGGTAGCACTTTGCTTTTACCCTGACTAACCCATTGGATGTGGGATTTTTATATATATAACTGATGGTCGATAATACCGTCTTTGCTTGCTTTTTGATGGGGAGCTCAGTCTGTACCCCAGGAACTCATGGCAGCCTTCCTGTCTCAACCTTGTGGGGTTATAAATGTGAATCACTACACCGGGCAAGACTTTGACCCTTGAAGGGTCCAAGTCAGTTGCTTTGTAGGGCAGTACAGCTTGGATCTATGGGGTTTTTGTATTGACTGGATTCGGGGCATGCACTCTCTCGCCGGGGGCTGTGAGAACAGAGTGTTGCGCTTCTGATGTACCACATCTGGAGCTCAGAGCTCAGGGCTCACATTGGGAGTTGTTAGGTTTGAACTTTCCTGAAGGTTGGAGTCCCACGAATCTGGTGCTAAGAATCAAAGCCAGCCAACCTGCTTGCCTGGAGCTTTCCACAGTGGGTGCTTCCCTGGCACCCGGGCCGTTTGATGTAGTCACGTTGGAGATGCTAATGTCCTTTATTCTGTAGTCTGTGACCAGCTGCCCTCCCCTTTCTTCCAAGATCCCAGGGGGCGGTCGCCCTTTACCTTCACACAGAGGCAGACTTCCTTTCCCTCAGAGCCCCTCTCTGGCACATAGTCGCTCTGTGTATTCATGGGTGCTACCTTCACACGCTGACCCTGTATACCTGCTTCTGATGATCCCCGTGCCCCCAATCCATAAACACTTGTCTCTAATACAAAATACCTCTGCCGGCTGCCTGCCTCCTTCTCCACAAAGCCTCTTTCTTTAAGGCTTCTTTGGCTTTTCTGATCATTTGAGGAGAAAGTTAATTATGTGGTAATGCATGTATGACACTTGATAATAGTTCCTTCAGCAAAGACCTTGCAGCCCGTTGTCTGGCAGCCGCTGGCATGGTAGTAACAGCTGGAGAGGTGGAGAGGTGAAGAACCGCATCCCAGCAGAAGGCTCCTGGGATTTTTCCGGAGATAAGATAGCAGTGCTGTTTATCTTGGACCCTGTGGTGCAGTGTCTCTCAGGAGTGTTCTGTAGATACGTAGTCTAGAAGAGTGTTTCCAAACTGAAGGTTACTTTGTTACTCTTTCTCAATGGTTTCAGGCCTCTATTTTCTTATAGGACTGGGGCTTGTACCCAGGACCTCCCACGCTTCTCTGGTGCGCTCTACATCCTGGCCCAAGAACACTAGCCGTTTTCAGTTTTCATTTTGAGAGTCTCAAAAAGTTGACCAGGTTGACCTCAAACCTGTGATCCTTCTGCCTCAGCAGGAACCATCACCTCTCATTCTGTATTTTCGTCGAACATAGCTTCAAGGCCATGTTCATTTGCATCGGTAGTTCAGAAAGGAAACAGAGGTCACCTGGACTATTTCAAATGGGAAATGTCGTGCAGGAGACAGACAGGAAACGATGGAAGAGGCTAAGAGGCAAACAAATACTAGCCTCTTGCCATGCAGGAATCTGTGCCCTAGGCAGGAGGGAGGAAGGAGGGGTGGTGGTCCCTGAGTCTGGGGACACCAGGAAAATCTCAAGGGGAAAGGGAAAGGGAGAGATATTTTGGATTCTCCGTTCTCCTGCCTTCTAACATGCCAGCTGTGCTCCCAACATGCTGTGGGCCAGCTGCCACTGGGGCTTGTGGACCCTTCAGAGCCTGCCATAGTGAGCAGAGCAAGGCAAGATGAGGTCATCACTCGAGGATGGATAGCTTTTTACCAGTCATCACCCCCGGATCACCCTATTCTTTTCTTTAAAACTCAGCCGGGCGTTGGTGGCGCACGCCTTTAATCCCAGCACTCGGGAGGCAGAGCCAGGCGGATCTCTGTGAGTTCGAGGCCAGCCTGGTCTCCAAAGCGAGTTCCAGGAAAAGGCGCAAAGCTACACAGAGAAACCCTGTCTCGAAAAAACAAAAACAAAAACAAAAACAAAACAAAAAACAAAAAAAAACTCCCCCCGACAAAAAAAGGAAAAATAAATTTATTTTTAGTTATATGTATGTGTGGGTATGACCACATACACATGTGTGTGTGTTGGAGGGGGTGCCCTTTGAGGCCAGAGGTGTTGGATCTCCTGGAGCTGGAGTTGTAAGAGGTTGTAAGCCACATGACATGGGTACTGGGAATCACACTCGGGTCCTCTGCCAAAGCAGTAAACAGGGTTCACTGCTGAGCCATGTCTCCAGCCCCTTGCCTCATTTTTTTTTTTTTTTTTTTTTTTTGGTTTTTCGAGACAGGATTTCCCTGTGTACCTTTGCGCCTTTCCTGGAACTCACATGGTAGCCCAGGCTGGCCTCGAACTCACAGAGATCCGCCTGCCTCTGCCTCCCAAGTGCTGGGATTAAAGGCGTGCGCCACCACTGCCCGGCTCATTCTTGATTCTTAATATAGACTTTTTAATCCAGCCTTTCTGAATAGATTATTCAGATATTGGTATATCGATGCCATCATCCCTCTAGCCATAGTATTAACTCTTTTTTTTTTCTGTACTATCCTAGAGATGATACATAAGAACAACAACCACTCGAGCTGCTCAGTGCTATTTGGAATTCATAAATAATAATTAGGTTGTTAGCGGCTCTCACAGTTAACGAAGCACCTTCACATACAGCAGCCTGAACGGCTCTCATAAAAGTCTACGAGGGGTTATTATTGCTCCCGTTTTATGGGAGGATTACCCAAGTCTTGGAGACGCTATACAAATTATGGAGAGTGGAGGCAGCATTTAAACTCTGGACTGTCCAGGTTCCAAACTCTATAATCTTTCCATGACATTCTGTTACTTAATGCCAGATGTTGCCCTTGTGGGCATGGCAAGATTTTTTTTTTTTTCCTCTGAGCTAGTTGGCTGAGGAGAGAATACCTTTAAATTTTGCAACCATTTTGGTGTCTCACAAATTAAAATTACAGTGGGTGTAGTGGCCCAGGCTTACCTAGCATGCCAGTCTGAAGTGTTGTGAGCCCCTAGAGAGCTGTACCCTTGTTCTTCACACATCGAAATTTAGTTTGTCAGTGTTCGGTGTACAGCTGCGTGGAGCAGCCCACGCATGACAGGAAGTGGAGAAAAAAAAAAAGACTTACTGTATAGACAATTCCCATTTCCCCATCTCCTCCATGAGCTGCAGGACACTCGGTGAGAGGAGAATGTGAGTGAACAGTTTCTTCGTGTCCTTGGCATTTACTAATCTGGCAGCCTTACCCCAGGATGGGCGGGGATCCCAAAGTTTCAGGGGTGCTTGTGTGTGTGTGGGGGAGAGTGCTGGAGGATGCTGAGGACAGGAGTCCAGATGGCTCTGCGTGTGCCATCTGTGCCCTGTGTCGGCCGTGAGGTAATAATTCCTGCACAGGTGCAGGGAAGGGAAGAGGGCCTTGGAAAGGATTCCCAGAGGCTGTCAAGGGCTGATCCCACCCCGGTTGTTTGTGTGGCGCAGAGGGCCGGCCTGGCCTCCAGTGAAAGCTGAGGTTGATATGTGTGGTTTTTTTTCTGATAGTCTGTTTTTACCAGTGAACATTCAGATCTGATCAGGATGTGAAGTTACCCTTCGGGATGGGTAAGCACACTAGAAGATGAGCAGAGAGGTCTGAGGGTGGCATGGAAGATGAGCAGAGAGGTCTGAGGGTGGCATGGAAGATGAGGAGGTTCGTGGCAGCCTGGTGCTGCTGGCCCAGGGAGAGGCTGAAGAGCTGCCCTGTGGTCCTTCTTGCGGGTATCCAGGCAAGGAAGGAGCAGATGGAACTCTGGACCAGGTGCTTGCTTCCTGTGGGGGCAGAGGAGGGCAGGGATGCCCCTGCGCTGTCAGATCTCACACTTGGAGGGTTGTCCATGAAATTACATCTACGGGGGTGGGGTGGGGGACGACTCCCTAGTTACCCACCCTGGAGCTCAGAAAGGGGACCTGGGTTGCTGTCAGTCCAGTCCATTTGGAACCCTGGAGAGGCCAGTGTTATCCCGGGACCGCTGTTCCCCCGACTTTTGTGCAGGTGATGCTGTCACCTCCTCATCGGAGACTTCTGTTGATGGCTGTATCACTTCCAGCCTCCCATGACCACTGGTCTTTCTGCATTGGCCAGACAAGAGGGCTATAACTGCACTTCAGAACTTTTTTTTTTTTTTTTTTTTTTTGGTTTTTCGAGACAGGGTTTCTCTGTGTAGCTTTGCGCCTTTCCTGGGACTCACTTGGTAGCCCAGGCTGGCCTCGAACTCACAGAGATCCGCCTGGCTCTGCCTCCCGAGTGCTGGGATTAAAGGCGTGCGCCACCCCCGCCCGGCCCAGAACTTTTTAATCTATCCAAAGATTGCTTTTGCATTTTCTCAAGGTTTTTTTTTCCTTGTCCAGGTGAAAATCTGAACATCCTTTTTTGAAGGGCCATATTTAAATAAGAACCAATGTGATGGACATATTTCTGAAAGCCTTCTTTCTTTTTCTTTTCTTTCTTTTTTTAAATTGTTGTTGTTGTTTTCTGAGGCACAGTTTCTCTGTGTAGCCCTGGCTGTCCTGGAACTCACTCTGTAGACCAGGCTGGCCTTGAACTCAGAGATCTGCCTGCCTCTGTCACCTGAGTGCTGGGATTGATGGCGTGGTCCACCACTGTCTGGCCTGAAAGCCTTCTTTCAACAAGATAATTAATATGTCTAAGTCCAGAGGCTACAGTCAGTGTTTCTATCCTGGTGTATCCTTCCTTTGCCCATTTATTTATTTATTTATTTATTTATTTATTTATTTATTTATTCATTCATTCATTCATTCATTCATTCATTCATTCATTCATGGCATGTACCTCAAGCTCATGCATGCATCAGGCAGAAATGAGCTTCATAGAGGAAAACTGCAGAATGGCAAAGCACAGGAAACCGTCAGTGACCTCAGGCCTGGTATTCAACCAAGTCCTTTGCATCGCCTGTCCTGCCCCTTTGGGGTTTCAGAGGTCAGTCACCTGCCCATTGAATGGCAGAGGCAAAATGAAAATGAGTTCTTGCCCATAGGGTCAGCGAAAGGTCGAAGGCGCTGGCTGAACAGAGAGACTTGAATAATTTGTGGTTTTCTACCTCCGTGTAGTTGTGGGTCCTTCTGCCCGTGCTGAACAACCGGCCCTCTCGGCTAACCTGTCTTTCTCAATTTGTCCTGGTCTCTGTCCACAGTGCTGTGCTTGAGATGGAGTTCCTGCCCTTTTGGCTCTGCCTGGGTTTTCCCTTCTTGGTTGTGGAATGGAGGCACGGAGGAGGGGCGGCCGCTGCAGCTTCCCAAGGAGGCTGCAAGGTGGTGAGTTTCTCCTTGGTTGCGATCTCTCTTTTGCCCCTATCTGCATGGGGCTTGCTTGGTCTGCTTGGAAAGCTCATGATTTGTCAGTCGAAGAGAGCATGAAGTGAATGGATCTGATTCAGTGTGTACCTGCCTAGTGCAGTGTGCTTACTGCTCTTCAGCAGGAGATTTTCAAGAGGGCACTTGGGAAGGACCAGGAAGTTCCTGCCCCACCTTTTCATGTGTACTGATGACAAGAGGCCCCAGGAAAAGGCCTACATCAGCCACCAACAGCAGGAATACCTGACTAATGAGCTCCACTAATGCTACCAGAGTCACTGAGGGAGACACACCAACCCTGGAGAAGTCCTGCCTGCGAGTTCATGTGTGAGCCAACACAGATGCTTCAGCGGCCCTGCAGAGAGCGAGCTACCCAAACCATACTGCAGAGTGATGCTCACGACCAAGCTTAAGCTTCTGAAGGTCCATGGGCGGGGTGTCCTGAGCCTTCGTGATCATCTTTTGAAGACTTCCTGTCTGCACGTGAAGATAGATTTAGGTCATCGTTGAGCTCAGTTCTAGAAAATTGCCTGTACCTGAAGGATATCAAACATCTGCTTGAGAAACACATGCCTAATAAGCGTTCCTCAAGCCCAAGAATGGGAAAGACAAATTGGAAGCCAGGGTTACAGGATTACTTACATTCAAGAATTTTTTTTCAGTGTATTTGGTGACAGGGGAAGAAAGTGTTCTTAAAGTTGATTAATCTTAAAAAGCACTGCTTACCTGGAGACCCTGAAGCCGCTGTCTGCCAATTTCTTCATCTATAAAACAGAAGCAATACTAATGATATCTGCTGATCATGATGGCACACACCTGTCAACCCAGTACTCAGGAGGTAGAGGCAGGAGGGTCAAGAGTTCAAGGCCAGTCTCAGTTACATTTCAAGTTCAAGACCAGTCTAGGCTACATGAGACCTATCAATAATAATAATGATGATAATAACAATAATAATTTCTATCAATGATATCATGAGACTGGGCTGTTTTGGTGATTGATTTATAACAAGCGCTCACTATGAGGATGCTTGATATACAGTGAGTACCATGTGTTTTTGCCAGTTATCATGAATACGTTATTATCAGTGTCAGCCCAGTTACACGTGACTGCCACCATTCCCTTACAGAGGCAACAAGTGATTTAACATCACAGTAGCTATTTGGGGGCCACCAGGCATGGGAAGAGAAGGGAATAAAGTGTGAGATCTTCAGCCACTTTTCAGGGCTCAGTCTGGATTCTCTGCCTGGTGGGAAGTGGTAGAGACTTGACCATCAAGGAAGTCAAAGAACAGATTTCCTTTGACTCTTAGGACTTGAGGAGTCTGGAAGCTCAGGCACTGCTCTTCATTACATTAGCTGTTCCACCTTGGCATAGAATGGGCATGTAAAGTTTCTTGTGTGCTCCGGTGACCACATGGTCCTTGGCAACACTTTGGTGGGAATTACGAAGGTCTGAACCCCCTTGGACTACAGCAGCTGTGGAGGAACAGGGTCCATCACAGGCTGAGGAAAGCCACTAAGTGTGGTGGTCTCCAGAGAGGCCACAGGAAAATACAGAGCTAATGTCGGTCTCAGTGCCGAGATTGCATTTGGAAAAATGTCAGTTCTCCACACATTAATGCAATCATTAAATGCAGTAGGCTTTGGGAGGGGGAGCGGAGGAAGGAAGGAGCCTGGCAAGTTCATTCTAATGTCTATGCTGAAATTAAAAAAAAAAAACCACCTCAAGTGCTCAACAATGAGCATCTTAATTAATTAGCGCACACTGGTAATTACAACTGGTACGCCAACACTTATTAGCCATAATAAATGTGATAATCAGCAATCACACTCAGAAAAAAACCTTATGAGCCCAATTACAAGTAATGGACTCATAATGGTTAGCGACTTTCATCTGAGGGAGAAGCTGAGATTATCTGAGTTTCTTTTTTTCTGCTTTTGATGCAGGGTCTCTCTAAATAGTCCTGTCTGGCCTGGAACTCGCTCTGTAGACCAGGCTGGCCTCAAACTCATGAAGACCCACCTGCCTCTGCCTCCTGGGTACTGGGTGCTGCCACCACGCCCGGTTACTTTTCAGTTTTTTATATTTCAATATAGCATCAGTTTTTTAGTTATTATGTTTTATTTTAATAACCAGATGAAGAATTTGAGACTGTAAGAGGTTAGTTCCTCTCTCAGGGTCAAATCAGCATACTGCAGAGTGGAAGTCCGGCCTTGAGTGCTAGCTCCAAACCCGGGTGCCGTCCCTTCCTGGGGTCTTTTCTCTTTGTCCTCGGAGACTGAGCTACTCCGTATTCACTTGTAAGTGAGATGCGCCTTGACTCACCGACCAGCCTATAGGAAGCGATGACATTGCTCTTCCTAACAATTTTTTTTCCTGGACACTTAACTAACATCAGGCTAGCTAACTGCTTTTGCAAACTACATTTCTGTGCCTCAATTCCGTGTTTTTGGACCTAGGTGGATGGAGTCGCTGACTGCCGGGGGCAGAACCTTGCTTCGGTGCCCAGAAGCCTCCCATCGCATCCCTGGATGCTCATTCTGGATGCCAACCCTCTCAGGGTCCTGTGGAATCATTCCCTCCGGGCCTACCCACGCCTGGAGAGCCTCAGTCTGCACAGCTGCCACCTGGACCGTATCGGCCACTACGCCTTCCAAGGGCAGGGCCACTTACGCAGCCTGGGCCTGGCAGACAACCGCCTCTCCGAGAACTACAAGGAGACAGCGGCAGCCCTCCACACCCTGTTAGGACTCCGGAGCCTGGACTTGTCCGGAAACTCCCTGACGGAAGACATGGCAGCCCTCATGCTTCAGAACCTCTCCTCGCTGGAGGCTGTGTCTTTGGCAAGGAATGCCCTCATGAGGCTCGATGAGTCTGTCTTTGAGGGCCTGGAGCACCTCAGGGAGCTGGATTTGCAGAGAAACTACATCTTTGAGATTGAGGGTGGTGCTTTCGACGGCCTGACTGAACTGAGGCGTCTCAACCTTGCCTACAACAACCTCCCGTGCATTGTGGACTTCAGCCTCCCGCAGTTGCGGTTCCTCAACGTCAGTTACAACATCCTGGAGTGGTTCCTGGCAGCCAGGGAGGAGGCGGCCTTTGAACTGGAGATCCTGGACCTGTCTCACAACCAGCTGCTCTTTTTCCCTCTCCTGCCCCAGTGCGGCAAGCTGCACACCCTCCTGCTACGGGACAACAACATGGGTTTCTACAGGGACCTCTATAACACCTCCTCACCGCAGGAGATGGTAGCCCAGTTCCTTCTTGTGGAGGGCAACGTGACCAACATCACCACGGTCAACCTCTGGGAAGAGTTTGCCTCCAGCGACCTGTCAGCCCTTCGCTTCCTGGACATGAGCCAAAACCAGTTCTGGCACCTGCCGGATGGCTTCCTGAAGAAAACCCCAGCCCTTTCCCACCTGAACCTCAACCAAAATTGCCTGAAGATGCTCCACATTCGGGAGCACGAGCCCCCCGGGGCGCTCACTGAGCTGGATCTGAGCCACAACCAGCTGGCAGAGCTGCGCCTCGCTCCGGGGCTCACCGACTGCCTCAGGAACCTCCAAGTGTTCAACCTGAGCTCCAACCAGCTCCTGGGAGTCCCCACTGGCCTTTTCGACCACGCCAGCAACATCACTACAATTGACATGAGCCACAATCAGATCTCACTCTGTCCCCGGACGGTGCCCTTAGACTGGCCGGGGCCCTCCAGGTGCGTGGATTTCAGAAACATGGCCTCCTTGAGGAGCCTTTCTCTGGAGGGCTGTGGCCTGAAGGCATTACAAGACTGCCCATTCCAGGGTACCTCCCTCACTCATTTAGACCTGTCTGGCAACTGGGGGGTTCTGAATGGAAGCATCAGCCCTCTCTGGGCTGTTGCCCCCACGTTACAGGTCCTGGCGCTCAGGAATGTGGGCCTCAGTTCCGGCCCGGCAGAGATGGACTTCTCTAGGTTTGGGAATCTGAGGGAGCTGGATCTTTCCGGAAATTCCTTGACCAGCTTCCCAAGGTTCAGCGGCAGCCTGGCCCTTCGGACTCTTGACCTCCGCAGAAACTTCCTCACGGCCCTTCCCCAGAGGGCTGTGTCTGAGCAGCCGCTGAGGAGTCTGCAGGCCATCTACCTCAGCCAGAACCCTTACGACTGCTGTGGGGTGGAGGGATGGGGGGCCCTGCAGCACTTCAAGACCGTTGCAGACTTGGCCATGGTCACGTGCAACCTCTCTTCCAGGATCGTCCGAGTGGTCGAGCTGCCCGAAGGTGTGCCTCGGGACTGTAAGTGGGGGCAGGTGGACACCGGCCTGTTCTACCTCGTCCTCATTCTGCCCAGCTGCCTCACCCTGCTGGTGGCCTGCACCATCATCTTCCTCACTTTTAAGAAGCCTTTGCTTCAGGTCATCAAGAGCCGATGTCACTGGTCATCCATATACTGACCTACGTGCCGAGGCTGGAAATTTGATCTGTGCGCGGAAGGATGCTTTTCTGTGACGGGTCTTCACATCTGCAGTGGCTGGGTGTGACGCATCGAAGGTTAAATTAAAATTTAAAAAATGCCCGTCTTCAGTCCCATTAAATTCTTCTCCCACCCTTGTGATTTATCCTCATCATCCTGGTGAAATATTTATTAAGTGACATTCTGTTAGAATAAAGGGCGCAGCTCATAAATATTTTTTTTTTTTTAAATCAAATGCATCGTGTGTAATGTCCTCTGATGGGTTCCTTTGGGTTATTTTTCAATGACCTTTCTTTGGTGACAGCCATGGAGGCAAAGGGTGACAGTCTGATGCTACTTGACAATAAATACATCTGCCACTGCATGTCCCGGGAGGGTGAGAACCAGCATCCTAGAAATGTATCCCAAGGTACTGCTGGAGGGTGTGGCCCCAGATGTGAACTCCCTGCTCTGCTGATGGCCGATAGCCACTGCAGTGAGAAAGGGCCAGCGGCAGGGCCCTTCCCAAGGGCTCTGGGTTCACATCTGGAGTCTCTAGTGGGCAGACATGATGCTTCCATGGACCAGCTAAGAGAATGGTAGCGCAGCCTGATTTCCCTGTTTGGGACCCAAAAGCCGTGCTTACTCTGAGGCAAAGCAGAGGAATGCCAGACAGGAAGGAAGCCGGAGCCTGCTACCTGTGGATCCTCCCAGTCCACACCAGTCACAGTAGTAACGTTCAGCACCGGTTCCTGAAGTCCTTTCTCCCTGCATTCTTCCAAGAAAAGCAGACTAAGCATTCTTCCAAGATAAGCAGACTATTCCTGTGCCGCTCACTCCCTGGGGGACAACGTGAAGTCACAGTCCCTATTCTTTGGGTAAGAGTGAGTTCACACAGTTGTTGCTTCTCATCTCCACTTTCTGAGTCATAAAAGAATTATACTAAGTGGAGAGGGCAGCTGAGGGGACAGAAACTGATTTCTGTTACCGTGTAGACTAATGTCGGGCAGAGCTGTCAAGGCAAATCAAAGAGAAAATGGTCTTAACTTGGCAAGGCGGAAGTTTCCCCTGAATGTTCTATGCAGCCTTCCCAGTAAATCATATTCCATGGCCTCAGTGGCGACCCCTAGAGTCCGTTAGATTAATCACCATATTCCATGGCCTCAGGGGCGACCCCTAGAAGCCATTAGATTTTGCCCTTATCGTCACCCATCTTTCCTATCAGTGACACATCCTGCGTAACCCTTGCCAAGTACTTCCTGGGTTCCTGACGCTGCCTTGAAGCCTCTGCCCTGTCCCGCCAGGAGAGCCCTCTCAGCCGCTGCTCGGAAACCCGGGCTCACACAATCTCCCCGTTAATAAGACCCATTCCCTGGGGTCCTGCTGTTTTCCAGAGCCATGACCAGCTAGTTAGACAAAGTAACTCAGCCAGGCGGCGGTGGTGGCGCACGCCTTCAGTCCCTGCGCTCTGGAGGCAGAGGCAGGTGGATCTCTGAGTTCAAAGCCACACTGGTCTACAGAATGAGTTCCAGGACAGCCAAGGCTACACAGAAAAACCCTGTTTGGGGCGGGGGGGGGGGGGGGGGGGGGGATTTGACAAAGGAACTTATCTGTGGCTGGTCTTGAGTTAGTATGCCAGTCTTGTGTCAGTGGGGTGCTTTGAGTATCTCACACAAAAAAAGGTTGATTCTACCTGATTAAAGCATCATGGGAATTTAAGCAAAAGGATCTTGGGAGGTTCTGAACACTCTGGGGAGGCTGAGGCTCCACCTTGGGGAGTGGGTGGGAACAGAGGGTGACATGTCACCATTAGGACCACAGTCTAAACCGTGCCGGAAACGACGATATTGAGAATGTGACTGCAACCAGCCGTGGATCACAGTTCACAGCTCCTAGGGCCACAGTCATCGTTGCTGACACGAGCGACTGCTCCCTACATTCTCTCTCCTGTGCCACCAGCTGATGCACGGCCTGGAGCCGGTGCATGGTAAACTGACCATAGGTTCCGTGACCCTGCCTGGCCGACCACAGGATGGGCCTCTAGGTGAGATGTTTTTTAAAAAAAGGAGGGGAAGGAGGCGCTGTGCTTCGGCAGATGCTCAGATCAGACAGAGTCTCCAAACATGGGAAAGAAAAAAGATGCTGAAAAAACCAAAAGCCAAAAAGCATCATGCCTTTTTAGGCAATCATGCACATTTTAGCAGAAGACTTCTAAAAGCAGGTTCTCAGCATAAATGATTTACTCAAAAGATGGAAACTTCAAGAGGAATTTCAGTTCACTGGGGAGATATTTGGGGTCTATGAGGCCCTTGGAAGCTCCTCGAGTTATACCATGTAACCAATGTCCTTAGGACCCATCTTATCAGGACTGCAGAGAACTCAGGACAGAGCCCTATCCTGCTGCTGTCCATGGCTTCAGAAGGTTGTGGCTGTCCTGCTAGTTTGGTCTGTCACTAGTGTCTGAAGGCTTCTTTCAAAGGGGTGAAAAGTTTGGTTAGGGCAGGTGGATTTTTTTTAAGTTTTTTTTTTTTTTTTTTTGACAAAGTTTCTCTGTGTAGTTTTGGTGCCTGCCCTGGATCTCGCTCTGTAGACCAGGCTGGCCTCGAACTCACAGAGATCTGCCTGGCTCTGCCTCCCAAGTGCTGGGGTTAAAGATGTGTGCCACCACTGTCCAGCTCTGTCTCTAGTCTTGATCTGTGGTTTCTTCCAACAAATTCTGTACCTTTGCCCTCCCTGATTTCCCCACCCACCTCTTCCCTAAGAGTACACTGTAACACATTCTCTCAGGACACTGGAGAGGGGAGAGCCACACAGCCTGCTGCCAGAGTTCTCTGGTGGGACCCAAATGTCTGTTTGCCTGAGATCTCTTCTATAGCCAGACTGTGGGTAGGAAATTGCCACATGCCGGAATACTCAGATGAGAGAACATTGAGAATCAAAGGATAATGGGAGGCTTGTTTGTTGGCACGAGTCACGGGCGCTCAGATTTTGACAATCTAGTCACGAAGCAAAAGCTTGAGGTCTTCCTAGAAATGCAAAGCGAGTTGTTGGAGATCATCGGAGTTTTAATAGTCCCCAGTTTCCAGGAATTGAATGACCTTCGGTCTGATTCGGTCTGGTCATCATTTAGCCATTCGTGGTCTGCTTTTGTTTACTTAGTGTGTCCGATAATTTCCTCTGCCGTACCAGATCGGGGTAGTCCACCCTACCTGGGAGGCAATTTGGCTAAATAGGAGCCTCAGCAGATTTGAGGGGGGACAGTGTGTGTGTGTGTGTGTGTGTGTGTGTGTGTGTGTGTGTGATTTTGTTTCCCTGATTTCTCTTTGTGGTTTGTCTTAAGCCGACTGCACCTATCAGCCAGAGGTCACACTTCTCTCAGGGTGGTCTGTTAAATCTCTGTCTTGGGGTCTGGGCCCCACTGGCTCCAACGGTCCCTACCCTCTGGGTTTAGGGATGGGTAGCAGTTCTGTGTCACC
This sequence comes from Peromyscus californicus insignis, assembly GCF_007827085.1. Classification (NCBI taxonomy): domain Eukaryota; kingdom Metazoa; phylum Chordata; class Mammalia; order Rodentia; family Cricetidae; genus Peromyscus; species Peromyscus californicus. Next base: position 14,684,657 of record NW_026294458.1, on the reverse strand, counting down.
AGACCCACGTCAGTGCCTTGTCCTTTAAGGGGTGCCTTTCCCTAATGGCTGCTTTGTAGTACCTCGGGGCTTTGTTCTCCCTCGAATGTACTCTCTGGTTCCTTTGGGGACCCTGGGTGGTAAAGTCCCTTATTTAGTAATACTAGCTTGGAAACCCTAGTGTTTGCATCAAAAAGCCACAGGATACTGAGAACACAGCCAGAGCCGGGAAGGCCAGCCCTGAAAAAGGTGTCCCGCGGACTCAGTATGGGTGGACTGGAGGAAGGCAGTGGCTATAAATAGCTGGCATATCTCACTATATTACAAATTGATTTAGACTTTGCCCAAATTACCATGGAAGATATTTCTAACCCAAAGAGTGTGGGTGTTGTGACAGCTAAGGGAAGGGGCAGTGGAGCTAGGGAGAAGGTGTTATTACAAAATACTCCTGCCAGGCCGTGGTGACACACATCTTTAATCCCAGCCCTCGGGAGGCAGAGGCAGGCTGATCTCTGGGAGTTCGAGCCAGCCTGGGCTACAGAGTGAGATCCAGGACAGCCAAAGCTACACAGAGAAACCCTGTCTCAGTAAAAAAAGAAAGAGAGAGAGAGAGAGAAAGGGAGGAGAGGGAGGGGAGGGGTGGGAAGGGAAGGGAAGGAAAGGGAAGGGAAGGGAGGAGAGGAGAAGAGAAGAGAAGAGAAGAGAAGAGAAGAGAAGAGAAGAGAAGAGAAGAGAAGAGAAGAGAAGAGAAGAGAAAAGAAAAGAAAAGAAAAGAAAAAAGAAAAAGAGAATACTCCCTGGAGCTTGATGGTATATGTGAGTGAGGGGCTGAGTAAAGAGACCTCCCAAATGGCCGCAGTTTCATTGTGAATAAGAGAGAACATCCAGAGGCAACTGGAATTGTCCAGAGCCAAGAGGAAAAGCCGCAGACTGGACATGGCCAGGGCTAGGGCAGCAGGGTGTGGAAAGCCATGCAGGTTATGAGGAGGATTGGCAGTTGGGGGAGAGGGCCTGTGAACTGGAGCAGCCTGGGAGTTTAGGGAAGAGGAGGAGGTGAGAAGGACAAGGATGCTATTGAGGGGCCTTTGAAATGTCTAACAGGTACTTGTGAACAGGGACTGAGGGGCCTGGTGGCCAGCATGGGCTTTGATATGCAACCATAGGTGTATGTCAACGAAGAGTCATATGTCCCTTTTGCCAGAGGCAAGGAAAATGACTCCGTATGGTGGACAGAAAACCCTGAGGTTTTCTCGAATTCCTGGGGAATGCTGACTTTTATTCAACTACCAGAAATCGTTCTATAATCCAGTCTGAGCTAAGCCAAGGCTGTCCTGTGCACTTCCTGGGACCTAACAGTGGCCTGGTGGTTAAGAGCACCTGTTGTTCTTGCGGAGGACCAAGGTTCAGTTTCCAGCACCCATGCTGGGCAGCTCACAACCATCTTTATCCAGGGGACTTAATGTCCCTAGCCTCTGTGGATGGACACACACACACACACACACACACACACACACACACACACACACACACTAAAATAAAACAGAACACTCCCACATCACATTTTCTCTCCTGCATGGACGAGAGAAGGGGGACTAAAGGTCTAACAGGAGGAAGGGGGGAGCACAAGAGTGATGGAGCAAAAAGAACATCAGAGTGTGACTGTATTTGGAGCCAAAATATTTATCTACAGAAAAAGAGAAAGTAAAAAACATAAAAGTGATTTTTTTAAAGTGCATTTTCTTTTTAATAAGGACAATACTATTGCCCACAGCAACTTGACTCCATGGTGGGCGTGGCCCTGCCTGTTTCAAGGTGCTCCCTGTGGGCTTTCAGCATAGAGATTCTGCTGTTCCATGGAGTTAGAGATGATCATGTTGTTGGAATGCAGCCGGAAATTCAGGACAAAACTAAACAGGATACTGCAGTGTCCTGGCATTAACTTTAGAAATCCCCACTTGTCATCTCCTCCTCCATCGTCTCCAACAATTTCCAAACGTTTCCTTTGTGCTAATGTTTTAGATAATTTCACTTAATTTGAAGAAAACCCTGGGCTGAGAGCAGTTAAGGTTTGCTGAAGGTCATATAGAATTAAGGTCAAGATGGTATCAGTGTAGGCAACCTCAGTGCCTTGCCTGTCTTTATCAGGTAGATCAAACCGTTAGCCCTGCATGGTTAGTGGTCCCTGAAAAACACACGTTTACTGATTAAATGGCAGATTGGTTCTTATGGGGCAGAGGTAAGGAGGCTCAGAATTGTACTTGTCACCGACTGCACAACATGGAGACAGCCTGGAGGTCATTCACAGCCAGTCAGTCTCACTTGGTTCTTTATTTTTTTGTTTGAGAAGGTGGTCCCATGCAACCCAGGTTGGCTTCAAACCCACCTTGAATCTCCCCTTCTCCTGTCTCCTAAGTGCTGGGATCACGGCACCATGACACCATGATCAGCATGGGCTTCCTCCATTAAAAAAAAAAAAAAAATTAATGTGTGTGTGTGTGTGTGTGTGTGTGAGAGAGAGAGAGAGAGAGAGAGAGAGAGAGAGAGAGAGAGAGAGTGGGAGGGAGAGAGATGCACATGCATGCCAGGGAACTTGTAAAGTTGGTCTTCTCCTGTCACAGGCCCCGGGTTTGAACTCAGGCTGTCAAGTTTGTTGGCAAGCACCGTTACCCACAAGCTGAATCAGTTTTCAGTGGAGTTAAAGGTGGCCTGAGTGTTGCTGCAGCCCAAACTGTGGTGCAACCCCATGGACCTCTGAAGATCTTGGGGGTGGGTTGGGGCCAGGATGGGAGAGGGCATAGAGGGGGTGGGTGGGCAGAGAGGGTCATGCTTTCTAGAGGGTGTGTGCGTTTCTCTTTCCGGCTGATGTTTTCAATGTGGTGAGCACATCCCTTTGACGGAAAGCCTGGAGAGGAAGCCCGGCACTTCCTGTTCTTACCAATGCTGCAAAAAAAAAAACGCAAACAAGAAGTGAAGAAAAATGGGGAAAGGGAAGAAATGGGAAGCTCTTGCTAGGTCAGGATGCCTCAGGATGCCGGATTCCAGAAGAACCCAGCTGGCTTTTGTGCTGGAAATGCCCAGGAAGAGGCACCATTCCCATGCCAGATGCTCAGATCAATCAGGACCCAGGAAATAATTTCTCCACATGAAAAGAGCACCTTGAGAAGCATCTGAATGGACAGGACAGTTGAAGATCTTGAAAGGGATGAAGAGATTCATAGAGGGTGAGCTGCCAAAGAAATACACGAAGCCCAAACGCTGCCCTTGACTTTTTCCATTCCAGCCCCTGCAATGTTGGAAAGAATCATTTTAATCATTTAATAAGATCATTTTAATCATTTAATACAAAACTCTGCTTTTTGCCCTTGGGAGGAACATCTTTGTTTCCACAAGCTGTTTCATAGGATTTAGCAGGAACAGCTTTTTAAACAGCATCCTGGTTTCTGGACGGAAGTCCACAGGCGCTGCTGACAGGTGATGATGGGATGTTTATATGTTTATTTTTTTTTTTTTTTTTGGTTTTTCGAGACAGGGTTTCTCTGTGTAGCTTTGTGCCTGTCCTGGAACTCACTTCGTAGACCAGGCTGGCCTCGAACTCACAGAGATCCGCCTGGCTCTGCCTCCCGAGTGCTGGGATTAAAGGCGTGCGCCACCACCGCCCGGCTATATGTTTATTTTTATCACAAAAACCAAGCCAAGGGGCTGGAAAGATGGCTCAGTGGTTAAGAGCACTGGCTGCTCTTCTAGAGGACCCAGGTTCAATTCTCAACACACACATGGAAGCTCACAACTGTCTGGAACTCCAGTTCTAGAGGATCTTGACACCCTCATACATGCAGGCAGAACACCAATGCACGTAAAATTAAAAAAACAAAGACAAACAAACAAACAAAAAACTAGCCCATACCTTTCTTTCTTTCCCACAGCACCACCAGCCTGCCCTTTTCAGAAGAGCCTGTCCATGCCTAGCTTTTCTCTGTTGTTTGCTTTTACTCTTTACTCTTTTGGGGGGCCTGCCACCCAGCGCCCAAATAAATCATACATGGAGGCTTATTCTTAATTATGAATGCCCAGCCTTAGCTTGGCTTGTTTCTTGCCAGCTTTCCTTAACTTAAGTTATCCCATCTACCTTTTGCCTCTGGGCTTTTCCCGTTCTCTTACTTCTGTAAATCTTACTCTTACTCCATGGCTTGCTGTGCAGCTGGGTGGGTGGCCCTGATGTCCTCCTCCTTCTCTCGCTCCTCCATCTCATTTCTCCCAGATTTCTCCTTCTATCTATTCTCTCTGCTGCCAGCCCCGCTTGTCCTTTCTCCTGCCTCACTATTGGCCGTTCAGCTCTTTATTAGACCAATCAGGTGTTTTAGGCAGGCACCGTAACAGAGTTAAACAAATGCAACATAAACAAAAGTAACACACCTCAAAATAATATTCTACAACATGTCTCTGATATTTTATTCTTCAAAAACCACCAGCCTCCCCTCCAATGGCCGGGGCAGTTTGCCACATGCCTTGTTCCCGCTCTCCTCTTAACGCCACGAGGAGACCTTTCACACTGGGGTCACTGCTCCTAACATTTGGAAAGTGAGCAAGAAGCTTCATACTAGCTTTTGGGCCAGTCCTGGTTTTCTTGAACTAGATCTCAAGTAATATTGCCTTCCTCTGGTGCCCGTTTCAGTGGAGAGGACATCCTTTCTCTGAAGAGAGATAGCAAAAACGAAAAAATCCCACTTTGATCTTAATGTTTGATTAGGAAATGCCCTCCAGATTTCTAACTTTTCAGAAGTGCCACGCTTTCCCTTGCGGTCCTTCACCCAGTCATACTGAGCTCTTCCCCCCCTCCTCTTTTTAAAATTAAGATTTTATTATTTATGTATTTATTGGTTAATTGATTGTGTGTGTGTGTGTGTGTGTGTGTGTGTGTGTGTGTGTGTGTGTGTGTGTACACTCACACACCATGCTGGTGTGGGTGCCCACGGAGGCCAGACTAAATCTCTGGATCCCCTGGAGCTGGAGTTACAGGCACTTGTGAGCCTCCTGACTTGGGTGCTGAGAACCCACCTCTGATTCTCTAGAGAGCAAGAAGTGCTCTTGACCTGAGGTGTCTCTCCAGCCCTGCACTTTTGTTTCTAAAGATGCTTCCTACTTTTTCCCTTTAACCTGAAGTGCCAACTGCATGTTCATTGACTTTTGGACCAACTTTAATGGAAGCTTGTCAAATGCTCCATAATCTCCATTAGGTCCCCATGGGTGACAAAATGACAAGATGGCCATAGAGGCAGCCTGCTCTGTCAGCTGGGTTAAAGCTGCAGTGGTGGCAACATTGTGACATGAAATGAATTAAATTCTCTTTGGTTTTTCCCTGTTGAAAACTGAAGGAGGAGAAGAGGAGGAGGAGGAGGAGAAAAAGCAGCAACTGTCATGTTGCCCAGGTGATCACACTTGTACTAAAGCATCAGTCAACGGCTGGGAAGATGGTCCGGTGAGAAAGTGCTCGCTGCACGAACATAAGAACCTGGGTTTAGAGCTGCAGAACTGTCTTACAAAAGCTAACCATGGCAATTACATCTACAATCTCAGCGCTGGGGAGGGAAGACCCTGAGGCTCCCTGGTCAGCCAGACTAGCTGAATCTGTGAGCTCCAGGTGCAGTGTGAGACTCTGTCTCAAACATAATATGAAGAAGTGATTTGAGGAACTCTGGCTTCCATAGCATGTGCATGAAAGGACCAAGCAGATGCCATAACAGGCTGCTCAGTCTTCTCTCAGAGATCAAGCCTCAATTTCAGTTTCCTGAGACTTGAACAAGCAGTTTCTGGGAGGGCCATGAACAAAAGACATAGTCCTTGCAGTAGCTCCCTTTCTGCACATACTCTGACTGCTCAAAGTTCAGCCAGATGTTTACTGTCTGGGGCCCCTCACCAACTTAGAGTTATGTGCAGTACGTGCTTGGCCAGCCAGCCCCCATGGTGGCTCAAGGACAAAGCCTGGGACTTGTGCTGGACTGCCCCCAAAGTAATAAATTGTAACCACCAACCAGTAAATTCAAAGGTTACATACCCTCACCCAATTAAAAGAGAACAGAGATTAAAAATAAACCAATCCAAGTTGCACCCGTGCAAAACTCCCCCAACCCCCCTGAAGGGCTTGTGGATTTTTCCTTTAAAAAGCTAGCCACACAAAGAAAAAGTAAGTTCCTCCTGGCCTCATGGTTACTACGAGTGAGTGCTTTGGATCGAGCTTCCCTGCCCACGGCTTGTAAACAAACAGAAATAAACCATGCTATTGCATTCTGTACCTAAGGTCTGTGGTGGTTATCTTTGGGGTCCCAATCTGGGCATAACAGTGCACACGTGCACACAAACACACAAAAACTTGAAGCAATTTGTACTAGAACGATGATCAGAACAAACGTAACACAAATGTTCACTAGGAAAGGGGTGCCTACGGGGCCGGAGAGATCGCTCAGTGGTTACGGGCACTGGATGCTCTTGCAGAGGACCTGAGTTCAATTCCCAGCACCCACACGGTGGCTCACAACCATTTGTAACTCCAGTCCCAGAGGATCTGACACCATCCTCTGTCCTCCTCAGGCTCTATGCACATGTGGTACATAGGTATACATATAGGCAGACTATATATATAGATATATATATACATATATATACGTATATATATTTGTATGTATATTTAAAAATAAACAAGTTTTAAAAAGGAACTTAGGACTGCTGGTGTTTTTACTGAGGGGTCAATACAGGATGCCCTTCTTCAACTATTTAGCTTTAGGTTTTAGGGTGTCCCAAATTTCCTTTCCCCTGACCTTATCCAGAATCCAGGAGCTAAAACATCATTGTTCATATAATTAAAAGCTTATTTAGACTGAAGGAAAAATACTTTAGCAACTTGATTTTTGTAAATTTTATTTAATGTGTGAGGTGTCAGATCCCCTGGAACTGGCGTTTCCAGACAGTTGTGAGCTGCCACGTGGTTGCTGGGAATTGAACTTGGGTCCTCTAGAAGAGCAGTCAGTGCTCTTAACCACTGAGCCATCTCTCCAGCCCCAGAAACTTTATTTTTTAAAACATGTTCATAAGTAGTCCAGGCTGGCCTCTACTTCCTATGAAGCTGTGAATAGCCTTGAACTCAGGACCCTCCTGTTTTCATCTCCCAAGTGCTGAGATTACAGCCATGCACCTCTATGCTCTATTTATGGGTACAAGGGATTGAACCCAGGGCTTCGTGTTTGGAGGGTAAAGCATTCTACCAAACGAGCTACGTTCCCATCTTTCTTCCCCTCCTTCTTCTAATGGCTAACTTGAGCACTCTCTCTCTTTTTGGTCTTTTAAAATCTTATAATTGCCTGGTATTGGTGTTGGCACACACTTTTAATCCCAGCACTCAGAAGGCAGAGGCTGGCAGATCTCTGAGTTCAAGGCCAGCCTGGTCTACAGAGTGAGTTCCCAGAGAGCCAGGGCTACACAGAGAAACCCTGTCTCAAAAACAAAACAAAACAAAACAAATCTTATAAATAAGTACAATCTGTTTCTTGGGCTTCAAAGGGAGGAAAGCCCTGATGCTTGTTGATTTGGGAAGTTCAGACCTGGGCCTGGGGTAGGACCTCAGTAGTTCATCACTGAATGTAGTTCATCAATGAAGGTATCGTCTTCCTTTCCTGGTTTTTATTGAGTCTGTTTTTTCCTTCTTGAATTTTGCACTTGCCTGTCGCTGAGGGCAAAAGCCCGAGACTCCTTGTGGCTTCTCTGTCTCCTGGTCCACTTAGCCACACAGCTGGGCAGTGCGCTGTCACCTGCACACCAGCTTCGCTGTAGGTAACATGTCCCACCTCAGGCTGCAGTGACAGCTGCCTAGGTTACATGACTGGGACCCGAGGGTCACTTCTGTTGAAGCACTGGCTCTTCTCTTAGGCCGGCAGATATCTGAGGGGTGACGGGAATGGGATGGAAGGCTAGACATCTCTTCATACTGTGTCTGTCTCCTTTGCTGCCTTAACCTTTTTCTTGGGTTGTCCTTGTTCTGTAGACTGTTCGCTGGAGTGTAGTCGAAAGATTTCCTGTATCTTGCCCAGCCCGCTGTTGGGACAAATCTCGTTCGCCCACGGGACTGCAGCCGCTTATAAAAATAATCACTCAAAGGCTTAATATCAATTACAAACTGCATACAGTTCGTATGGCTAAGAATTATTGCTAGCTAGCTCTTTCATCTTAAACTAACCCATTTCTATTAATCTATGTATTGCCATGTGGCCGTGGCGTTACCGGTCTGCTGGCATGTTGCTCCTTGGGTGGTGGGCTGGCGTCTCCTCCCACTCTCCTTTCTCCTTCCTGTCTCTCCCTTGAATTTCCTGCCTGGCTATAACCTGACTCTCCATAGGCCAGAGCAGCTTCTTTATTAACCAATCGTAGCAACACATATTCACAGCATACAGAAGGACATCCCACAGCACTGGAGCTGGTGTGCTCTTCTACTCCATCCTTATGCTGTGTCAGCAACTTCAGCAGCCGGAGCACCTAAAGTTCTTCATGATGAGGCCCAGATAGGGCCTGGAGAGACGGCTCAGTGGTTAAGAGCACTGGCCGCTCTTCCAGAAGACTCAGGTTCAATTTCCAGCACCCACGTGGCAGATCACACCTGTCTGTAACTTCAGTTCCAGAGGACCCAACATCCTCTTCTGCATGCTAGTGAGTACCAGGCATGCACACAGCACATAGACATACATGTAGACAAAACGCCCACACACATAAAATAAAAAGAAAAAGAAGAACAAAAAGACCCAAACAGGACTTCCTGGCCAGAATGTTTATGCAGGGAGATGGTGTCAGTTGCAAGGGAAAACCAGCAGCCTAGGGACAATGGGACTGCCTGTGAACTATAAGACAGGATGTTTGCACACAAAAAGTAAAACACCTTTTGAAACTGTCCATTGCCAGTGGAGAATTTCCAGCTCTTACATTAAATCATTCCAGGAAATCAATACCAGGTTCTCTTCAGTGCGTGGCCTGGTGTGTCTTCGCAGTACTGTTTGGTTTCTGCTCATAAGCTGAAGTCCCAGCTAGACCTGACTGTGTGTCTGTGGTACTTGGCTTGGTGTCCTCAGTACTATTTCTATGTCCAAAGGTCCTGTCTCTGAAACATACTTACCCTCCCTTTCCTCAGGCATAGATGTTCTTGGATGTGCTCTTGTGAGTTCATGACAAAATGACATTGCATTTAGGTGGGCTGGGTTTTCTAATGTGGGTTTGTTTTCGTTTATTTTGTATGTGTGTACGTTCCTGTGCGTGTTCGGAGGCCAGAAGTGGGTAACTTCCTCGACCGCTCTCCCCTTTAACATTTAAAAAGTAATTTATTATTATTATTCATGTCTGTATGATTGCACACGAATGCAGGCATGTCTGTGCTTGGCACATGTGCAGAGGTCAGAGGATAACTTTCAGGAGTTGGCTCTCTCCTTCTGCTCTGGGTTCCGGTGATTGACTCAGGTCATTGCGCTTGCACAGCGAATGCTTTCTACCTGGTAAGCCATCTTGTCAACCCTTCCCCTTTTTCTTTTTTTTATACAAGATCTCACCTTGAACCCAGGCATCCTCCTGTCTCCACCTCCCCAGCAAAAGGATTGCAGGATATGCTACTATGCCTGCCTTTAATGCAAGGCTAGAGATCCAAACTCAGGCCCCCCCGTGCGTACAGGACAAGCACTTTAACTACTGGCTTTTGTTTTTGAGACAGTATCTGTCCTAGTTAGGATTTTTATTGTTGTGATAAAACACCGTGACCAAAGGCAGCTTGGGGAGGAAAGGGTTTATTTGATCTTACACTGCCATATCACAGTCTATTACTTTGGGAAATCAGGACAGGAATTCAAACAGGGCAGGAACCTGGAGGCAGGAGCTGACATAGAGGCTATGGAGGGGTGCTGCTTACTGACTTGCTCTTCATGGCTTGCTCAGTCTTTCTTCTTACAGCACTCAAGACCACTAGCCCAAGGACGGCACCACCCCAGTGTGAGCTGGGCTCTGACATATCTATCTATCAGTCAAGAAAATGCACCACAGCTTTGCCCACAGACAAATCTGTTGGGGGCACTTTCTCAATCAAGGTTCCCTCTCCTCAAAAGACTCCAGCTTGTGTCAAGTAGACAAATAACTAACCAGGACAGCATTTCACACCTTAGCTCAGGCTAGTCTGGAATTATTATAGCCCAGGCAGGCAACAATCTTCCTGCCTCAGCTTGTTGAGTGCTAAGAATACAGCTGTAGGCCGCCATACCTGGCAAGTGTTGCTGTCTATATTTACCACTCACATTTCTTGTAGATAATGTGAGCTTCCAGGTGTGTGGGAAGACCTATACGGATCTTTCTCATGCTTGAGAGTTTTACCTAACTCAACATGAAACTGGAACCTGCTCAAAAATCCAGTAACCTTCTTGAGGACCGATGGGTCTCAGCCCTACCCTTCCACGGGAGTTCCAGGATCCACCTGTGGCAGAATGACCAGGATGGAACCTCTCTCTTAAGTGCTCCCCAGATGGGCTGGAACTCCCCTCCCCCCAGCTCCCAAACCAACAGACAGCAAGCAGAGAGACAGGGCTAGAGGAAGATTACAAGTTACTGAGCATGACAAAGGGTACTCCCCAGAGAACTGCCCACGGATTTCTTGGTATCTGTCTAGTGGTGTTTTAGAGAAACAGCTTCGTCAGCCCACCCGCATATCCTCGGACCAGCGAGCTGTGTGTAGCTCAGGGTTGTCTGTGATTTCAGGATCATGAACAGTAAGCGCGCCAATCTTTAGGAACATGCATTTATTATTTTGGCTTTTTTTTTTTTTTTTTTTTGTCTGAACACACCAAAATACTATACCCTTGTTTCTGTTCCCTTCTGTGTTTGCCGAGGGGAAAATGGCCACTCATCCACTCGGAAACATTTGTAGAGCCCCAACTTGGTGCCAGGTACTGCTGAGCCCTGGGGCAACATCCAGAGTGGGGTTTGGGGGCTTTGGATTTTTTTCTCATTGGTTGTTACAAATCCTCTCTCCTCATTTGCATCTCCGTCCCTCCACTGCGTTTGAGTCTCAGCATCTGTGAGAGCTGAGAACTGACTGCTGGCCTATGTGGGACTAGCCACGAGCGTGTGTGCAGTATCATCCCTCTTGGGTCCCTTCAGCTTTCTTAATTCGGTGAGGTCCCAAGAGAGGGACCAGTTTCTGTCCCTGTGTGATCTGTGCATTTGCTTCGTCATGGGACATAATCGGTCCCAAAGCTGGGTGACACAGAATATCACATTCACAGATTTAGTCATCACACAGGTACATTTCTCCAGGCTCTCATCTCTGAATCATAAAGAAACTAAACAATATCGCTTTCGCCCTGACACCAGTCCACAGCCTCCTTACTTTTAGACTAGTCTTCACTCTGCTCTGCTTTCCTCTGTGTCCATTCATAGTATACAAATAAGTTCTTAAATGTGAGGGGGGAGAATCTTCCTTACAAAATGTCAGTCATGTATAGAAACGCCCCTTGATCTGGGATGTCACGGTCAACACCCACCCATCCCCCTCCTCCACCCTGCTTCCTAGTTTTCTGAGTGTGGGCTGGAGTTTATGACTCATTTCAGAAGAAGAGAATATGAAGAGGGCAGGTGCTGGAGGGAGGGACCGCTCCGTGGTTAAGATGCATCCTGCCCTTCCAGAGGGCCTGAGTCAGATTCCAAGCACCCACGCCTGGGCGGCTCACGACAGCCTACAATTCCAGCTCTGAGGGATCTCCAGCCCTCTGCTGACCTACACACACACACACACACACACACACACACACACACACACACACACACACACGTACACAAATAATAAAATAAATCTTTGGAGTTTTTTGTTTTGTTTTCTGGAGACAGAGTTTCTCTGTGTAGCCCTGGCTGTCCTGAAACTTGCTCTGTAACCAGGCTGGCCTTGAACACCCACTGACAGACTTATTTTAGCCAGGTGGGAGTGTAGGTCTTTAATCCCAGCCTGGGAAGCAGAGTCAAATTCCAGGACTACACAGAGAAACTCTGTAACAAACAAAACAAAACAAAACAAGAACCCAAAAGCAAAACAGGAAAGGAAGAAGAAATAAAAATTAGAATATTGCTACATTGTGAAATGATAAGATGATATATCTTTTTATTGTTTTTGTTTTTGTTTTGTTTTGTTTTTCTAGACAGAGTTTCTCTCTGTAACAGCTCTGGCTGTCCTGGAACTCACTCTGTAGACCAGGCTGGCTTTGAACTCATAGTCCACTTACCTCTGCCTCCAGAGTGCTGAGATTAAAGGCATGCACCACCACAGCCAGGCTTAAGCCTTAAATTTTGTTTGTTTGTTTGTTTTGTTTTTCCAGACAGGGTTTCTCTGCTTAGCTTTGGCACCTTTCCTGGAACTCACTCTGTAGCCTAGGCTGGCCTCAGACTCACAGAGATCCACCTGCCTCTACCTCCCGCATGCTGGGATTAAAGGCGTGTGCCACCACCGCCCAGTTTAAGCCTTACATTTTAAGAGATGGTGGAACATGCCTTCAATCTCAGCACTCAGGAGGCAGAGGGAAGAGGATCTCTATGAGTTTGAGGCCAGCCTGGCGTACACAGTGAGGTGTGTGTGTGTGTGTGTGTGTGTGTGTGTGTGTGTGTGTGTGTGTGTGTGTTTGTGTGTGTGTGTGTGTGTGTGTGTGTGAGAGAGAGAGCGGGGGAGCATGGAGGCTGGGGAGGAACATTGATTCTTGCTGTGTTTCTTAGGCTGGCTCAAAAATCCTGGGCTCAGGAAATCCTCACGTCTCATCCCACATTGAACAATATGGAATGAAATTATCAAGTTCTTTGGAAAACACAAGTAAATAAAACGGATACGAAAGAAAGAAAAACATCTGAACAGAGCTATAAACCGAATCTGTAATTAAAGCTTCCCACTAAGGAAACTCCATTTGCAGATGGCTTTGCCAACTACCGAGATGATTAAGGAAGAAACATATTCTTCAAGAACATTTAAACAGTGGGAAAAGAATACTTTCCAATTCCGTTTTTTTTTTTTTTTTTTTTTTTTTTGCTTTGAGACAGGCTCTTACTATGTGGCCTAGACTGCCCTCTAAGTAGAAATCCTCCTGCCTCAGCCTCCCAAGTGTTGGGATTGTGTATCATCATGCCTAGTCCAATTTGTATGTTTGAGACAGGGTTTCTTTTTCTTTTTTTTTTTTTTTTAAAGATTTATTTCTTGTGTATACAATGTTCTGCCTGCATGTATCCCTGCAGGCCAGAAGAGGGCACCAGATCTCATTACAGATGGTTGTGAGCCACCATATGTTTGCTGGGAATTGAACTCAGGACCTCTAGAAGAGCAGTCAGTGCTCTTAACCTCTGAGCCATCTCTCCAGCCCAAGACAAGGCTTCTTTATACGGCCCTAGTCTGTCCTGGAACTCGCTCTGTAGACCAGGCTGGCCTCAAACTCACAAAGATCCACCTGCTTCTGCCTCCTGAGTGCTGGGACTAAAGGCATGCGCCACTATACCCCACCCAATTTGATTTGAGATATGCATAATCCTAATATCAGACCTACAAATGACATTGCAAAAACAGATGATTGAATGATACCTTTAATGAGCCCACACACAACTACTCTAAATAAATGCTAAGAAATCAAATGCAGAATTATACAAAAAAAAGACACAATACTTTTGAAGGAGACCCCACTGCCACGGTGGGGCCTCCCTCCCAGACCCCAATTAGGCACAAACCACACCTAAACCCCTGTTTTCACAGAGAGATCCTCTATTAAGTGGGGAAGAAAAGTTAAAGTGGCTGCTTTCTGCCTCAGGCAGAAAAACAGCAGCAAATGTCTTTGCAGATGTGATTTTCAAGAGAAAGGGGAGGTGTGTGTTAGGATGCGCTAGGGGTAAAGGAGATCGAGGAGCAGGGAGATGGGGAAGGGGACAAGGAAAGGGCAGGGACATTTGTCCCAGGGGGTAAAGGACTGCCTCTGGATAGACAGGAGACAGATGTGGCCCATAGGAAAATGGCCGTTTATAAAGGTAAGATGGGAGACCCTGTGTCAGGATGAGGTGTTTGATTTTAATTGGGCGTGTTAATTTGGTGAGCCACAGGGGGCTTCTGATTGCCAGATCTCGGCAGTCAGCCTCAGGAGGAGGAAGTGACAAATAAGGGACAGGACGTTGGGGGCTAGCTTCAGGCCTGTGATCTCACGGTTGTCAGCAAGGCCTGCCAGAGCCACGTGCTCCGGTGGGCTAGTGTCCCTCCAACCTGGATGAGGAATGCCAGGTGTATCCAAGGACTATATCAATGTATGACTCCAAAACCAGTGAGTGCAAATTTAACAGCAGCAGACTAAGAGAACAGCTGCAGCTACCTCAGGGTGCCAAAGGCCCTGGACAGAATATAACGTGTGTTTATGTAGTAAAGCTTGGGCAACCACAGTAAAAATTTCTGATAAGTTATGTGCGTCTATTAAAAGCCTATAGATTCACTCGGGAGGCAGAGGCAGGCGATCTCTGTGAGTTCGAGGCCAGCCTGGTCTCCAAAGCGAGTTCCAGGAAAAGGCGCAAAGCTACACAGAGAAACCCTGTCTCAAACAAACAAACAAACAAACAAACAAACAAACCCCCCCCAAAAAAACAAAAAAAAAAGGCCTATAGATATAAAACTTAATATATTATTCCATTGCCCTGATACCAGAAGCATGATGGTAAGACTGTAGTGTATGGACCGGAGGGCTCTACCAGCTACTATAAAGAAGAAAAAACACAAAACCTGGAGATAAATGAAACTAGCACAAGACTAGACCCTCCCCCCACCATCACCATACACACATACACACACACACACACACACACATACACACACACACACACACACACACACACACACACACACACACGCTCAGGTTGCTGAAACATGTTTGAATCTCTCAGTTTTCTTTCTTTCCTTCTTCTTCTTTTTCTTTCTTTCTTTCTTTCTTTCTTTTTGTAAGTTTGTGTGTTTCATCTACATGTGTGCCTATGTACCATGAAGCATCTGTGCCTGAGGAGGCCCAAAGAGGAAATTCCATCCACTGGGACTGGAGTTACAGATGGTTGTGAGTCCACCAGGAATCGAACTCAGGTCCTCCGAGAGAGAAGGCAGCGGTTTTAACCAGGGAGCCGTCTCTCCAGCCCCCGAGCCCTTCGATGTCTAATTGTGCCACAATGTCTGATTGGTGGGCTCCAGGCCAATGACAGACCCGGTCTCAAAGGTGGACAGCGTTCCTGAGGCTGTCTCATGGCCCAACATACGCATGTGTGCGTGTTCACCCAAACACACAAGAAAATTGAGATTATTACTTGGAAGAACAAAGCGGAGGAGGATTTTGAATTCATGGTCACTCTGGGCTATAGAGCAAAATCCAAGTCAACCTGGGCTATGGAGTGAGATTGTCACAGAAAATAAAAATATATAAGTAATTGAGATTATTTATTGAAGACACTATTTACAAAGTGAAAAGACAAACCTTGCCCTGGGAGAAGAGATTCATAATGTGTGGAGCCAATGAAGGACTCACTATCTGTATATAGAAACAACTTATATAATCAATGAAAGGACAACAAAGGGGCTGGAGGGATGCTCAGCAGTTAAGAGCACTGGCTGCTCTTGCAGAGGACCTGGGTCTGACTCCCAACTTCCACATGGTAGCTTACAACTACCCATAACTCCTGTTCTAGGGGATCCACCACCTACTTCTGACCTCTGAGGGCATGAGACATGCATGTGGTACACGTGCATACATTCAGGCAAAGCACTAATGCACATCAAATAAAAAATAAATAAGTCTTAAAAAAAAAAAAAGTCAAGCGCCCTAGCGAGGCAGTGGTGGCGCTCACCTTTAATCCCAACACTCAGGAGGCAGAGGCAGGTGGATCTCTGAGTTTGAGGCCAGCCTGGTCTACAGAGTGAGTTTCCGGACAGCCAGGGATACACAGTGAAAACCTGTTTCAAAAAAAACTGAAAAGAAAAAAAGAAAGAAAAGAAAAAAGCAAGCACCCTAATGCTTTTTAATTTATCTGTATGAGTGTCTGCCATGTGAGGTCAGGTATCCTTGGAGGCCAGAAGGTCTGGAGGATCTTGGAGGTTCTGCCTTAGGGTTCCTATTGCTGTGAAGAGACACCATGATCACAGCAACTCTTATAAAGGAAGGCATTTAACTGGGGCTGGCTTACAGTTCAGAGGTTCAGTTCATTAGCATCATGGTGGAACATGGCAGCGTACAGCAGATATTGTGCTGGAGAGGGTGCTGGGAGTTCTCCATCTTGATCTGCAGGCAGCAGCAGGAGACTGTGTGCCACACTGGGTGTAGCTTGAGCATATAAAAGACTTCAAAGCAATCCTCTGCAGTGACACATTTCCTCCAACAAGGCCACACCTCCTAATAGTGCCACTCCCTATGGGTCAAGCATTCAAACACATGAGTCTATGGAGGCCATTCCTATTCAGACCACCACAGACCCCGTGGAGTTACAAGTGATGTGAGTTTCCCCATGTGGGTGCTGAGTGTCATTTCCATCCTCTGGAAGAGCTGCAAGTGTATTTAAACGCTGAGCATCTCTCCAGCTCCAGTGTTGGCTCATGCCCATAATGCCAGCACTCAGGAGGGAGATGCAGGATGATGGCAGGAGGCTTGAGGCCAGCCAGGGCTGTGTGGCAAGACCCTCTCTCAGAAACAGAGGATTCCAAATAAGCCAGAAAATACATAAGATGCTCAACTCAGGAAAAGATGCAGATTCAACCTCTGTTAATTTACTAACACACCCCTACAAGAAAGAGCTGGTCTCAAAAACACAGGTGATACCAATTTTTTGCGGATAGGGAACCACTAATCTCTGATAGGAAGGCAAACTGAGGCAATTGGAGGAATTTTATGATAATATCTACTAAAGCAAATATAGAATACATATATATGTTTTCTACAGTCCAGCAATTCCATTCCTACTATACAAGGAAAACAAGCTTGACAGAGGCATTTATATGAACATTTGACATTATTCACAATAACCCTAAACTGGCAACAGTCTAAAAATCTGTCCACAGGGGGCTAGATGACCAAATTGTAACCCAGCTGTCAATGGAACACCACACAGCAATTCAAAATAGTAAACTGCCACTGCACGACAGTGACCTCACTGCACGACAGTGACCTCACTGCACGACAGTGACCTCACTGCACGACAGTGACCTCACTGCACGACAGTGACCTCACTGTCCTGTGTAGAGCAAAGAAATCAGCTGCCAGAGTATGCATTGCAAGATCCAGTGATGTTTAAGATGGAAACAGTGTGGGCAGAATTTAGAACAGCTGTTTCCTTTGGGCACTGGGCTTTGACTGGGGAGGAGGTGAGGTACCTGTCACGTGCAGATGTGTTGTACCTGCATCCTGGGGGTGACCACACAGGCGTACATTTATTGGGCAGGACATGTAAAGCAGGTGCGCCTTGTACTTATAAGATGAAGGTAACTATGGGATAACAATGGTGGGAAACTGGAGAGTGGACAGCAGACAAGGAAAGCAAACGTGGACATTTCATGAGGGAGGGAGTCACAGTTCGTGAGACTGATGCCTGGGGACTTGGAAGAAACAACAAGGACATCTCCCTAGAAAAAAGAAAGGGCTAACATTAGGCATCCTGTGATGAACATATACATGTATTTTCTTTGCAATTTTATATTTTAAAGAACACTAATTCCTTAAATATTTGATAGAAACATTTTTTAAAAAGTGAATCGCTGCCAGAGGGTGCTGTGAGCTAATGGCCATCCTGATCTACACAGTTAGATCTACCAGGGTGGCCAGGGCTACACAATAATACCCTGTCTCAAAAAAACAAAAACAAAAGACCCAGAATGTAGCAATTTTTAGACCAGCTAGGGCTACATAGTGATACCTTCTGTCAAAAACAAAACAGCACTGGGCAGTGGTGGCAGAAGCTTTAATCCCAGCACTCGGGAGGCAGAGGCAGGTGGATTTCTGTGAGTTCAAGGCCAGCCTGGGCTACAGAGTGAGTTACAGGAAAGGCACCAAAGCTACACAGAGAAACTCTGTCTTGAAAAACCAAACAAACAAACAAAAACCACCACCAACAAAAAACAGAAAAAAAGAAAGAAACAAACAAAGAATCACGTAAGTGTTACAATCTACCTTCAGAAAATTTGCCAAAGGGCTTGTTCATTACTGAACACATCTTGTGTATAAAGCAGTAGATAATGGTCCTTCAGTCAGGTGGTGGTGGTGCATGCCTTTAATCCCAAGTATTCAGGAGGCAGAGACAGGAGGATCTCTGTGAGTTCAAGGCCAGCCTGGTCTCAGCATGTGTGTCAGGACAGCCAGGGCTACACAAAGAAACCCTGTCTTAAAAGAAAAAAAGTCCTTCAAGTAGCAGAAAGGGGAGAGACACTTCCTCTACTAGGACATAAAGACCCTTCTCTCATGGAAGATGTATTTGTCAGGGAGACTTTTGGGAAACAGGTGTGAACAAGATATTGTGAAACAGCCCAAGGCAAACTGGCTGCTAACAACCATTAGGGGTTCCCGACCCACCACCTCAATGCCACAAGAAAAGTAAATAGCCCCAATTTGGTCACATGTGTACCATGTTTATTGTAAGATACATAAAGAAATCATCATAAAACATGTTTGTGGATTTATGAAGCCTTAGGTTTCAGGAGGCAGAGACAGGAGGATCTCTGTGAGTTCAAGGCCAGCCTGGTCTCAGCATGTGTGTCAGTGTAGCCAGGGCTATACAGAGAAACCCTGTCTTAAAAAACAACAACAACAACAACAACAACAAAAAACGGCACCCCCGTTCTCCCACAAGGAGGTGGCTGCCATCTTGTCAAGTACTAAGGGCCAAGACAAAAGTCTTTCTGAGTCAGCAGTGAATTGCAGGACCATTTAGAACAGGCTCGAATGCCCTTCAGTCATGTGGGTCATAGGCTTGTGGCCCTGCTTGACAATGGCAGGGTTTCTCAATGGCAGACATAATGGCAAGGTTAGTGGATGTGGCCACGCCTCTCTCTTTGATATTCAGTCCAGGGCAGGAAGGACTGAAAGGGTAAAACCTTGGCTAGGATTTGGCTCCTTTGGTAAGGTACTTGCCTAGCATGCATGAAGCACCAAACGAAAGTATTATCACAGGTGCTGCACACCTATAATCCCTTCACCTAAGGGGGATGCAGGAGGATCAGAAGGCCGAGGTTATTTTCAGTTACATAGTGAGCGTGGGTCCAGCCTGGGGTACATAGGGCTCTCTCTAAAAGGGAGGGGGGCATGGAGAGCTAGGGAGATGGCTCAGTGGTTCAGAGTACTTGCTGCTCCTGGAGAGGACTGGGTTCAGTTCCCAGCACCCACATCTGTCAGTAACTCCAGTTCCAGGTGATCTGATGTCCTCTTTTGGCCTCTGGAGGTACCTCACATACATGAACACAAACACATAAATAAAAGTAAATGGGGGGAAAAACAGGAAAAATTAGTGACATTATCTGATTTTTAATTTTTTGTTTTTCTTTTTAGTTTTTTTTTTGAGACAAAGTTTCTCTGTGTAACAGCCCTGGCTGTCCTGGAACTCGCTGTATAGACCAGGCTAGCCTCGAACTTGCAGAGATCCGTCTGGCTCTGCCTTCTTGGTGTTGGGATCAAAGGCTTGTGCCATCACCACCCAGTGGGTCTGATGTTCTCTTTAATGCAGTCTTGCCTTTAGTAAGGGGAAGGGGGTTTGCAGAAATCAGTTATAACTTCCAGTGAGCTCTACAGACCCTAAACCACGCATTAAGCCCTGCCTCTGCCATTCACCAAATGCTAGGTCACCTCCTGTTCACTTCACCCACTCCTAAGTAACGTCTGTAACTTCCCAATTCCTCCCAAGGATCTCACAGAAAGCCCAACCCCAGCTGGTTAGAGACGTTGAGCCACCAGAACACTCCTGCCCCCTGGTGGCAATGTTTACAACTGTGTGGACAGGGCCGGAGGCGAGTGTGTGTGTGTGTGTGTGTGTGTGTGTGTGTGTGTGTGTGTGTGTGTGTGTGTGTGTGTCCGCGCTGTGTGTGTGAAATGTGGAAACCATGAAACCAAAACCGCGAATGACTGGCTACCTTCCTTGCCTCCCCGGCGCTTCCTGTCCTTACGTTAGTGTCCATTACACCCTGCAGGAAGTTTCAGAAGCCGCTCACCTACTCACAGGAATTGAAGCTCCGCATCTTTCCTTTTTATTTTTAATTCTCCTTTAGTGAACTTGGATCTGTTCCTGTCTTCCTGTCATTAGGGGATATGATCAGAGTCCAAGCCTCGGGACAGATACAAAATCCAACCAACAGCAATGTAAATGAGTAGGCCTACGGAGGCATGGGCAGGTGGAAGAACACAGAAAGAATTCAAGACTGAACGAAGCAGCAAATTGTTTAATTGGGTTTAACTAAGGGGAAAAGCAGCTGGGTCGTGGAAGTTCCGCCAACCATAGCAGGTGCTGCAGTGGAAAAGATCTTGAAGTCAGTTAGGCTTTCAGGGAACTCAAGGGAAGGGGATTCCAACTCCAACCCTGTGGCAGGGCGCTTCTCTTCTTTAAAAAGTCTAGTATCTGATTTATATGTGTGTGTGTGGAGTTGGAGAGGGAGAGGGAAGCAAACTACTTAGGGAAAGACGAGGAAGAAAGGGAGGGAGGGAGAGAGAGAGAGAGAAGAGATGGGATTTGGGTAAAAGAAGAGGCGGAAACCAAGTCTTTGCCTTCAAATGCTGCCCCCAGCTCTGGCTCTGTCCCTCTGCAGCAGGCTGCCCTGCTGGGGCTTCTCAGGAGGTGGGTGGGTGTTGGGAGGGGTTTAGAAGCTGATGGCTATTTGGCAACTTGCTTTTTCTCATCTGTCATGGAGCCAAATCTCTTTCCAGGCCACCGCTCTGGCATTCCCTGCTTTTGCTAGCGTCTCCGGTACATACGGGATGGTTAGATTTGTTTTATTTTTGTTTTCCCTTCTCGAGACAGGGCTTCTCTGTGTATCCCTGGCTGTCCTGAACTCACTCTGTAGACCAGGCTAGCCTCTTCTTCCTGAGTGCTGGGATTAAGGGAGTGTGCCACCACCCTTCGGAGTGATGGTTAGTCTTAACCATCAGTTTGAACCAGTCTACAGTTACCTAGGAAAGGGGGGGGTGTCTCAAGGAGTTACCCAGATTAGGTTGGCTCTCAGGTGTCTGTGAGGGATTTTAATTGAGGTGGGAAGATTCCTCTTGACTGTGGGCAACACCATTTCATTGGCTGGGAGCTAGACAGGAAAAAGCTGGAGCTGAGAAGTGCGCATGCACTAGTTCTCTCTGCTCAGGCTATCTTGTGACCAGCTCTTCCAAGCCCCTGCCACTGGGACCCCCCTGCTGTCGAGGAGTGTGAGCTAGGCTACCCCCCTCCACCTCCGCCCCAAATTGCTTTTGTAAGGACACTTTTTCCGCAGGAGCCGAAATGAAGCTCATTCAGGTTGCCACAGTGTAGATGCTCCAATTAATTTCACAGATGTCTGCCTGATGGATGCGTGGGTTGTTTCCAGGGGCCCCTGCCATTCATGTTCACTTCTCACTCTTCTTTTCAAAACCGGCGAGCCGAGGGCAGCCTTGCTTCTCCATTTTACCGCTGTAGCTCATTTCCTATTGAGCAAAGCTTCCTCCTCAGGTCGGTTCTTGCCACACCCTGCAGGGGCGAGCCCTTTTTCCACAGAAAGAAGAAGAAGGACGGGCCCTGGGCCTGAGGAAACACATCCGCTCCCCCGGTGGTTGCACACCTCCGCGCCCAGAGGCTCCCAAAGAGCTCAATCATCTGCTGGCACAAAAGTCAGGAATTCTCAGTGCAGGTTGGCTGTACTTTCAGGTCACATTGGTTCCGGCAGCAGACAGGCCCCTCCTGTGGAATAATGTACTGCCTCAGTGCTGTCCCAGAACATGCTCCTGCTTTCCGGGTCACCAACAACACGATTCCTGTGTCAGCATGCCCCTTCCTCCTGAACAGATAAATGTCCCTTTGAGGACGAACTTGAACCTAGTCCACTTTTTAATATGTCCCAGTTGTTTCAGCCTACATCAACCCTTCCTCGGCATAGTGCCGGTGTGAGGGTGAACCTGTGAGCCACATGGGTGGCTGTGGGAAGGTAAACTTGGATCTAATAGAATTATTATGAGTGTTCCATAAACAGAGCCACAGTGGTGGAGTTCTCAGGAACACAGGAGAATTGTGGATTTCCAAAACTCAAGTACAAAAGCCTAGCCTGGTGGTTCTCAAAGTATGGTCTGAGGATGCTGGTTCTCAGTCCTACCCTAGGCTTGTGGGATCAGAATCCCTGGGCCAGTGATCTGAGTTGCGATGGGTAGATAAGTCTGCCCACCCTGAAAACCACGACCTTGAGTTAGAGGCTCGAAGGTCATGTCTTGATAAAGTAGTGAGTTTTGTACTCAAAAGTCCCAGAAGATGTGAAGCAAGTTGAAAACAGCTACTGCTATCCCATTTCTGTACAACTGGGTGCCAATGAGATGGCCCAGTGGTAAGGGACCCACCGCCAAGCTGAAGCGAGTTTGAACCCATGAGGTCCACGTGGTGGAGGAGAGAACCGACTCCTGGGAGCTGTCCTCACTTCTCAGTGCACAGACTTCCAGCAGCACACTTGGCACATGCTGAGCTCCATCCCCACAATTAATAAGTATTAATTCAAAATAAAACTGGTACCCCGGCAAGAACTGAGGAGTATTCTCTGCATTGAGGTTTTTTTGGGGGGCTACTAGTTTCAGGAATGACCAAGTATACAGCTGCCACTGTCTATGCAGATGCTGGACAATCTACAGTCTCACAGGAGAATGTTGTAGAATATTATTTTAAGATGTGTTACATTTGTTTATGCCGTGAAATATTTGTTTAATGATGCAAAGATGTGTTGCATTCTTTTCCGTTACATTTGTTTAACTTTGTGAAGCTGTGTTACTTTGCCTGTCTAAAACATCTGATTGGTCTAATAAAGAGCTGAACGGCCAATAACAAAGCAGGAGAAAGGATAGGCGGGGCTGGAGGACAGAGAGAATATACAGAAGGAGAACATATGAGGAGATGAAGGAGCCAGAGAACAAGGAGAGGAGGACGTTAGGGGCCCGCCACATAGCCACACAGCCACACAGCCACCCAGCCACACAGCCACACAGCCACCCAGCCACCCAGCCACACAGCCACCCAGCCACCCAGCCACCCAGCCACCCAGCCACACAGCCACACAGCCACACAGCCACACAGCCAGCCCTGGAGTAAGAGTGAAAGTAAGATACACAGAAGTAAGAAAAAGAAAAAGCCTAGAGGCCAAAGGTGGATGGGATAATTTAAGAAAAGTTGGCTAGAAACAAGCCAAGGCCGGATATTTATAAGAAATAATAAGCCTCCATATGTATTTATTTGGAGCTAAAAGAACTAAAGAGCAAAAGAGTTTAAAAAAACAAAACACAAAACACAACCAGCCACAGGAGGAGGTGCCAGGCTCCGCAGTCACCAGATGAAGCCCTCTGATTTGGAAGGACAGAAAGAACTGCTGGTCCCTTCCACATGGGGTGACAGGTTTTCAGCCTTGTGAATGAAGTCAGAGGGAAAGAACTCCAAACTACAAGGATCAACTTGGATTTAGGCATGAAGCGATTGATCGTAAATTCCCATGAAGTGTGACTCGGCCGTGCAGTATCCTTCCTGTGAGAAACCATAACTTGCAAACAGTGGCTCTGTCAGGCCTGAACCTTCCCCTCCTTGACCTTTCAGGTTCTGCAGCAGGGAATGATGGCAGTGGACACTGACCTCATGTCACCGCACTTAACCTGCATGGCACTTATGGCCATATGATATTTTTATTGACATTTCTCCTTAATGAAATGTGAGCTGTTTGTCCTCTGTGTTCCATTACTGGGGACAGCACTTGGCATCTTGTCAGTGCTTGAAATAAATCAGATGAATAAAGAATGACTCTAACCAGATATCCTGGCACCGTAAAAAGGTTATTAAAAGGTGACAAAGGTCGAGAAAGGCTCACCACGGATGTTAACCAAGGCATAAGTGACAAAACACACTGCTTACATCCTTCTGCTGCCAAGGGGAAGGTGTCTTTGATAAGTTAAAAAACAAATACTGCCCTCTGACGGTAGTTTTTTTCCCCCCACTTTTCGTTTTAGCAGCAATAAACATCCTGCTTTTCTTATGATGAAAATGTGCTGCACGCAGGCTAGGTGTGGTGGCACACGCCTTTAATCCCAGCACTCGGGAGGCAGAGGCAGGCGGATCTCTGTGAGTTCGAGGCCAGCCTGGTCTACAGAGCCAGTTCCAGGTCAGCCAGAGCCATACAGAGAAACCCTGTCTTGAGGGGGGTGGTGGTGGTGGTGGTGGTGGTGGTGGTGGTGTACTGGGTGTTGTGGTTCTCAGCTTCCAGCACTTTGAGGACTATTGAGGACAGCCTGAGGTAGAGTGAGATGCTATCTTAAAAAAAGTGTGGTGGGGCTGGAGGTTTGGCTCAGTGGTTAAGAGAACCTATTCTTATGCGACTTGGGTTCAATTCCCAGCACCCATATGGTGGCTCACAATCGTCTGTAATTCTAGTCCCGGGGATCCAAGGCCTTAGATCTTCAAGGGCACAAGACACACGTGGTGCACATGTGTACATGTAAGCAAAACACTCATGCACATTAAATAATAAAATAAATAAAATTTGCCAGGCAGTGTTGGCACATACCTTTGATCCTGGCACTCAGGAGACAGAGGCAGGCAGATCTCTGTGAGTTCGAGGCGAGCTTGGTCTACAGAGCAAGTTCCAGGACAGCCAGGGCTACACACAGGGAAACCCTGTCTTGAAAAACCAATAAATAAACAAATAAATTTAAAATTGCAATTAGAAAGGGGTATGTGAGATGTCTTAGTGGGTAAAGGAACCTCACATCAAGCTCCATGACCTGAGCTCAAGGTCCAAGAAGCACATCGTGGCAGGAGAGAACTGGCTGCCAGTGGCTGCCCCCTGGTCTCCACACATGAAAGAAACACAAGCTAGGTGTGGCGGTGCATGCCCGTAATCCCAGTATTCAGGAAGTTGAGGTAAGAGGAGCAGAAATTCAGGGCCAGCCTTGACTACACAGTGAGTTTGAGGCCAGCCTGGGCTACATGAGACTATGTCACAAAAGAACAAGGTTAACACTCAGGTTGACTGCAGTAATGCCAGATCCTTGGGAGACTGAAGAAGGGCTGTTTAAGCCCAGCAGTTCCAGACCAGCCTGGACAACACAGTTAGACCCATTTTGTGTGTGTGTGTGTGTGTGTGTGTGTGTGTGTGTGTGTGTGTGTGCGTGTGTGCGCCTGCCAGTAAGATGGCTTAGTGAGAAAGGACGCCTGCCACCAAGCCCAATGACCAGAGTTTGATCCAAGACTTACATGGTAACAGGAAAGGATTCCTGCAAGTTGTCCTCTGACTTCTTCTTTTTTTTTTTTTTTAAAGATTTATTTATTATGTAGACAGTGTTCTGTCTGCATGTATCCCTGCAGGTCAGAAGAGGGCGCCAGATCTCATTACAGATGGTTGTGAGCCACCATGTGGTTGCTGGGAATTGAACTCAGGACCTTTGGAAGAGCAGCCAGTGCCCTTTACCACTGAGCCATCTCTCCAGCCCTGTCCTCTGACTTCTATACAAGCATGTTTGCACTCGAACATACACACTCATATACACATGTGCACACACACAAACACATACACAAATGCAATTTAAAAATTAAGAACTCCGCCTTTAATCCCAGCACTCGGGAGGCAAAGCCAGGCGGATCTCTGTGAGTTCGAGGCCAGCCTGGGCTACCAAGTGAATTCCAGGAAAGGCGCAAAGCTACACAGAGAAACCCTGTCTTGAAAAAACCAAAAAAAAAAAAAAAAAAAAAAAAAAAATTAAGAACTCATATAAATATAAAATGAATACATATGAAGATGTAATAACTTGGGCCAGGAGGTCAGGGCACATGCCTTTAAAACCAGCACTCGGGAGGCAGAGGCAGGTGTATCTCTGTGAGTTCGAGGTCAGCCTGGTCTACAGATTACTCAAGTTCCAGGACAGGCAAGGTGGTTCCACAGAGAAACCTGTCTTGAAAAAAAAAATGTATTAACTAGTTAATGAAGAGAAAAAGAGGCAAGTCTGGCTTAAATACTTTAATATTCCTGTTTGTGTGTGTTCTATTCCTTCCCTATTCCCTCCATTTTCTCTCCCAACTTTATGTGGTCTTTTCCTTTCTGTTTTGAT
This sequence comes from Peromyscus californicus insignis, assembly GCF_007827085.1. NCBI lineage: Eukaryota > Metazoa > Chordata > Mammalia > Rodentia > Cricetidae > Peromyscus > Peromyscus californicus. Next base: position 14,658,357 of record NW_026294458.1, on the reverse strand, counting down.
TCAGATAATGTTGAAGAACTGAGAATTTACAGGCATTCACAGAAAGTTGTTAAAATGATTTTTAGGTTAGATATAGAGTGGTTAATGGCTATAGGAAAATAAACCATGTTCTCCATGGTTATCTTCTTTATTGGACAGAGATCTTCAAGTTAACATATAAATGCACAGTACCTAGGCTCTAATAAAAATGTAAATAGCAAAGTTAAGCAGTCATTTCATAGAAGATTAGTGTTGGGGTTCAGGTCAGTGGTAGAGTGCTGGGTTCAGTCTTAAGCTCCAGGGAAAAATCCCTAGTGAAGCTTCTAAGCAATGCTCTAGAATAGTTGAGAAGACAGGCAGTCTTACCTTTCACCTCATTCATAAAATTTAAAACATGGGCAATCACTATAAGTTGATACATTTACTGGCAACCCCACTTTTAGGGAGAGGTAGATTTGTGGAGAGTGATGAGAAAAGAGGAAAGTGGGGAGAAGAGATTAGAGGTCTGGGAGAAAATGAACCTTGAGAATTATATTAAAATTTCATTTTTTATTTCCTTCCCTAACTTGCTCTCATTTTTTTCAAGCCCTGGCTGTCCTGGAACTTACTTTGTAGACCAGGCTGGCCTTGAACTCACAGAGATCCGCCTGCCTCTGCCTCCCAAGTGCTGGGATTACAGCCAAAAATCATCAGTTCAATTTTTTTTTAATAACTGATACATAGACACATACACACAAATTGTACATATCAGTGTGGTATTATTTTATAAATTTTAATTCACCTACTCTATTGATGTACTTCATTATCATAAATAAAAGATACTTTTGTCTTGTTTTTGAAGACAGGATTTCAATGTGTAGGGTAGGCTAGTCTTGAACTCATGATCCTCCTGCCTTAGTGCAGGGCACTGGGGTACAGGCAGGTGCCACCACACTAAAACTAATGCTGGGGGAGTAGAGAATCTAGTGTAACTATGAAGATTCTCTAGCACCTACATAGAACTGGGGAGAGGACAATGTAATTAAGAAATATTTAATAGTAGCAATCATAGATTTTTTGGCTCTGGTTCTAAGATGAGAGGCTTAGAACCAAACTATATTTGGCTACAACTCACAAGGTCATGAGCAATGAGGAAGCAGTCTCAGTCAAACGTGCTAAACTGAAAGTTTCCGAGGTCAGGTGTCCAGGAAATAAAGAGCATTCATTTGATCTGAAGAACACTCTTTTCTGTCCCAAACATGCACTATCAAGGAGGACCATTACAGAATCCTGAAACCCATATAAAAACAAACAAACAAAAACCCCCAAAAACAACCACTCAGAAAATGTAGAGAAAATGGATAAATTCTTAGATACACAGGGTACAGCAAAATTAAATCAAGCAGACATAAACAACACAAACACATCCATAACAAGCAATGAGATCAACCAATAAGGTGTACCCACAAACAACAATAACAACAACCCAGGACCTGATGGACTCACTGCTGAATTCTCCTGAACCTTTAAGGATAATCTAATGCCAGTATCTTTCAAACGCCTCCAAAACACAGAGAGGGAAGGGATAGCATCAGAACCATTCTATAAAGCCAGCCTGATACCCTGATACCAAAACTGGATAAGGACACAACAACAATAAAACTAGAGAGTTGGGGCTGGAGAGATGGCTCAGAGGTTAAGAGCACTGGCTGTTCTTCCAGGGGTCCTGAGTTCAATTCCCAGCAACCACATGGTAGCTCCCAACCATCTGTAATGAGATCTGGTGCCCTCTTCTGGCTTGCAGGCATGCATACAGAAAGAACACTGTATACATAATAAAACTTTAAAAACAAACAAACAAACAAAAAACTACAGACAGATTTCCATGAACATACATGTAGAAATTTTCAATAAAATACCTCAAAACTCATTCAGAAAGACCACCTAATATAACCAAGTTGGCTTCATCCCAGGGATGCAATTGATTTAGTACATGCTGTTCAATAAATGTAATACAATACATAAATGGATAGAAATCACATGACCAGTTCAGTAAAGAAATGGCCTTTGGCGAAGTTCAACATTCCTTCATGATTAAGCCCCAAAGAGACTAGAAATAAAGGAAAATATCACAACACAACAATGACACATATCACCCTTGCCACTTGCAATAAATAGTGTGCTTACTGTCTGCCTTTGGCTTTTCAAATGCTGAAGTAAATACTGGCTATTTGCTCAGATAAGAAAAAAATAAAAATAAAATAAAGGTACATATGACAAGCCTATAGTCAACATAATTCTAAGTGGGGGAAATGTTAAAGCATTTCTTCTAAATCAGGAATGAGACAATGGTACCTGCAGTTGGATTTTTTTTTCCTTTGGTTATTTGGGGGGCCTGCCATCTAACTCACAAATAAATCACACCGAGATGTGTTCTTACTTATGAATGCCTGGCCTTAGCTTGGCTTGTTTCTGGCCAGCTTTTCTTAATTTAAATTATCCCGTCTACCTTTGGCCTCTGGACTTCTTCCTTTCTCTATTTCTGTCTGCCTTTCTTTACTTCTTACTCCATGTCTGGCTATATAGTGGGGTGGCTGGCTCCTGATGTCCTCCTCTCCTTTTCTTGCTCCTTTCCTCCTTTTCTTCCCAGATTTCTCCTATATTTCCCAGATTTCCCTCTGCCTGCCAGCCCTGCCTATTTCTCTCTCCTGCCTCACTATTGGCCATTCAGCTCTTTATTAGACCAATCAGGTGTTTTAGACAGGCACAGTAGCACAGCTTCACAGAGTTAAACAAATGCAACGTATCTTTGCATCATTAAATAAATGTTCAACAGAATAAACAAATGTAACACATCTTCAACTAATAGTCTACAACAGGAACCAACTCTGCTTGAGATTCCAGTAAAGCTGCGAGAAAAGACGACAGAAAAGGGGAACAGAGAGGAGAGTGTGCTGGTTAGGTTTTTTGTCAACTTGACCCAAGCTAGGATGAGCTGTGAACAGGGAACCTCAACTGAGAAAATGCCTCCATTAGACTGACCTGTAGGCAAGTCTGTGGAGCATTTTCCTGATTAATGATAGATGTGGGAGGGCCCCTCCCAGTGTGGGTGGTGCCACCCCTGGGCAGGTGTCCTGGGTTGTATAAAAAAAATGAAGCTGAGCCGGGCAGTGGTGGCGCACACCTTTAATCCCAGCACTGAGGAGGCAGAGGCAGGCGGATCTCTGAGTTCAAGGCCAGCCTGGTCTACAAAGTGAATTCCAGGATAGCCAGGGCTACACAGAGAAACCCTATCCCCAAAAAACAAAAACAAAAACAAAAAAGAAAAAGACAGGAAGGTGAGCAAGTTGTGAAGATCCTCCATGCTCTCTGCTTCAGTTCCTGCCTCAAGTTCCTGCCCTGACTTCCTCAATGATTGACTAACTCTGTAAGATGAAATCGCCCTCTCCTCCCCAAGCTCTTGGTCCTGGTGTTCATCACAGCAATAGAGAGCTCATTAGGGCAGAAAGGAGACAAAGAAGTCAATTCATCCCCATGACATGACCCTAAAGATTCCTAAAGACCCCAAGACTTTACCAGAAAACCCTTATACCAAGCATCAACACACAAAATAACTAGTCTTTCTACATACAAATAACCAACTTGCCTAGGAAGAAATAAATCACGCCCCACCCTCAGCCGAGGGGCCATTGGCAGCTGACAGCCACTGGGGGAGGGGAGTCCACTTTCTTTAGTGGTGTGGCCCGGGGTAGGTTGCCCATGCACCAGTGGATGGCACCCTATACCCATGGGCACACAGAAAGCACTAACTGGACTCTGTGGTATACAAACAGAAGTCATGAAGGTGGGAAGGAGATTTGGGGAGGTGTTGTCAAGGAGGAGGTGGAGCTGGGGAGTGGGCAGTGGAGATGATCTAAACACATCGTATTCATGTGTGAAACAAAGAAATAAACCTAGGAATAAACCTAACTAAGGAGGTAAAAGAACTCTATAATGAACACTGAACACTGAAAAAAAATAAAACATTAGACTGCCCATGCCTATGGATTAGAAAAATTAATATTGGAAAAATGTTTGTATTACTGAGAGAAATTTAAAGATTTAATGTGGTCCCTATCAAAATTCCAGTGACGATCTTTACTGATGTAGGAAAAAACAGTACTAAAATTCATATGAAAGCACAAAAGACCTTGAAGAATCAAATGATTCTAAGTCAACAACTACAGACATACTCAAACATCCATGTTTACAGCTGTTATATTCACAACAGCTAGGAAATGAAACCAGCCTAGATATCCATTAATAGAGAAAACAGTAAAGGAAATGTATACATATACACAATGCAATTTTATTTAGCCTTAAATAAATGAAATTATGATATTTACAGGAAATGGAGAGAAAAGGACATCATGCTGTATAAAAGTTCAAAAAGACAAATACAACATTTTCTCTCGTATACAACAACACCAAAAATCTATGTTATTTTTTGTTGTTGTTGTTGTTGTTTTTGAGACAGGGTTTCTCTGTGTATCCCTGGCTGTCCTGAAACTCACTCTGTAGACCAGGCTGGCCTCATACTCAGTGATCCACCTGCCTCGAACTGCTGAGTGCTGGGATTAAAGACGTGCACCATCACCACCTGGCCAAAATCTAGGTTTTTATATGGGTATGGATGTGCTGGGGTGGGGGACTAAAAGGGGCACTATGAGAAGGAACTTTAAGGGGTACAGAAGGCAACAGAACACAGGGGACATGAAAGCAGAAGAGGGTGACTGGAAAGAAGGGGGTCAGTAAGAAGACAAGGGGACAGAGGTCGGGGGGATAGGAACAGAGGTTATTGATATACCCCTGAAGATGCCATAATAAAGCACGATCCTTTGTCTAACTTTCACAAATCAGCAACCCCTGGCAACCAAAACACCAGACTGAAGGAAAGAAAAAAGGGAGGAAAAGAAAAACTGGTAAGAGTTAACACTCAGCTCCAGCTTTATTCAAAGAGTAAGAGTTCCCTTGTAGAAAACCTATGATTTCTATCAATCAGATAATAGTCTAGTAAGAACAAACACATCTGCACACAGTGGCCGTGCTAAACAGATCAGTGCACATCTAACTCCTGTGCAGGTCTGGACAGGAGAACCTATTGCTCACTCATTGTGGGTGAACTTCCCACCGTATAAACCAGCCTCTCACAGGAAGTGGTTCTGGTTTCAGAGTAACTTTAGTGTACATTTCCTGATCGTGGGGGGACAGAATTGCCTTTGTCTGTCACACTGCCTACACTTGCACTGTGAGGCATTTTGCAGGTGCTTTTGTCTACCCCGGAGTCAAATACACAGGGAGACATAATGAACACAGGTTAATTCCAATCTTGTCAAACTATAATTATTCACTCTTTCCCAAAATCTTCTATGTCGTGACTCTTTACTACACCCTTCCCCCTTTATTTCATCCAGATTTTTACAAAAACATCTGTAGCATTCCAGGGCCATGCACAGGACCCTTTCTGCTGAGAGAAAGTCTTCCTTGCTATTCTGGGAGCCATAATCCAGGTTCTCACCCTCTTCAGCCTTCACTGAAAACCTGGCTCTAGTCTCTCTCCTGAGTAATATTATTAAAATATCTGTTTACACGTTTCTGAGTTACCTTCCCTTTAGACTGCCAGCTCCTTACAGAGCATTCCCACACTGTTCTTCTGTGTTTCTCATAGACCCACACAACACACGCAAGTGTTTTGGTTTTATATGTACATTAGTGTTTACACATTTTCTAGGACCGATCTTTGTTCTTTGTGGAGACATGGAGCAGGAGGTCTCAGAACTCATCCGCTGACTCTGTGTCCCAGCTGCAGGACAGCAGCTGTTCATCCTGAGGGAACTCAACTTCCACGTCATACACAAAGCTGGGGTCATCCTTTCTCTTCTGATTTTTCTCAAAAAGTTCATCCATGATGCTCTTCCTTTTGGCCAGCTCCTTGTCATCCAGTTTATTCAGGTCTTCCTCGGGGTCAATGGTTGTTTCCCGTTGAATCTGCTCCATGGTTTCTGCCAAGCTCTGTCCCTTCAAGTAACCGCGTAAAAAGACGAACAGCTTCTCCAGCTGTTTCAGGGACACCTGTTCTAGGTAACTCTTGTGCCGTGGATTATTCTTTAGTTGTTCAGCAGCTCGGGTACAATCTAGGAGGGAGAAAAGCATACATAAAACACACAGATCATACCTACCACAAACTACTGTAAGGACTAAGACAGACCAAAACCCTGAGATCACTAGCTCCAAGGTAGCCAACTAGCTAAAGAGGTTTATGGAAATCAATTATTATTCTTTAGAACTATTCTTTTACAGTAAATTGAGTTTCATGGGATATAATCATGTTGTTATGTAGCAGTTTATTTATTTACTTTTTCTGAGATTAAAACATAACAACCTGGTGTGGGGGAAGGGGGAGGGAAGAGGAAGGAGGGGAAACTGTGGCCGGGATGTAAAATAAATAAATAAATAAATGAATAGATACATACATACATACATACATAAATAGATAAACAAATAAACAAAGAAAGAAAGCTTAAAAAACAAAACAACAACAAAAAACAAAACAAAACAAGCATTCCATCCTATAGGCAAGCTCCTTCAGACAAAAAGAAAATGATTCAGAACAACTCCAGGAAATCCCTAAAACTGACCAGATTCACTACATCCTTCCTTCCTTGGAATAAACAAGACTGCCCAGGCCACTCTCAGAGGAGCCAAGCGGCACAAAAGACCCTTGAGAGCAGCCAGACCACCTAAAAGAAACAAAAACAAGTGCAGCTGCCTAAAAGAGGCTCCGGCCAACTGAGGCCCCCGGGAAGGACGCTCTCCCACCTGGGAGCTGCCTGCAGGCAGTGCGGTGTGCTCCAGCTTTGTGAGCTGTCACTCATGCCAGGTGTGAGTGACACAGCTGTCTTTGAGTCATTTCTGCTCCTGTGAGCAACCCCTCACCCATATTCCTATAAGGAACCCTCTAAAGCTCACTGGTTCACCAGACTGAACTTCAGTGGTATTTACACTCTGGTCTGTCATGGGCTCCCTATCTGAGATAAATACACATAAATATGTTGTGTCTCCCTAGGAAACGTTTGTCACATAGCACACACACGCCTGTAATCCTAGCATTTGGAAGAATTGGGAAGACAGACTGTCTTAGGCTCGCCTGGACTACTTAACCAGATCCTGACTTATAAACAAAAAACACAACTGGATGATATGGAGGTACATGTTTATAATTGCTTCTCATCCCAGCATTAGGGAGGCTGAAGCAGGAGGATATTCATGAGTTCATGCCAGCTGAGGTGACAGAGAGATCCTGCCTCAAAAAATACCCAAAATAGCTGGCTGGTAGTGTCACATGCTTTTAATACCATGCCTTTAATTTTATATGTATGTTTGCCTAAATGTATGTGTACCATGTGTGTGCAGTACCAGCAAAGGCCACAAGGGGGTGTCGGATCACATGGAAGAATTAGAGGATAGCTGTGAGCCACCAGGTGGGTGCTGGGAACTGAACCCAGGTCCTCAGCAAGAGCAGCAAGTGCTTGTAACTGCTGAACCATCTCTCTAAACCCTAAATAAAACATTTTAAATAAGTAAATAAACTTAGCTTTGGTGTGGAGAGAACAATATGGATTTTTTTCTTTTCTTTTTTACTTTCTTAACTAAAAAATTACTTTGGGGGATGTTAAAAACTTTCAACTGTCAAAGGAAGAAAAATGCCATAATTTTTATTTATTTTAGAGACTCACTATGTAGCCTTTTCTGGCCTAGAGATCACTCTGAAGACCAGGTTTGGCCTTGAACTAACAGAGATCCACCTGCCTCTGCCTCCTGAGTGCTGGGTTTAAAGGCATGCATGCCTGGCAAAAAAAAAAATGGCATAGTTTTTAAAAGGCAGCCGTGTGACACTAATAAAATGCTGTCTACAAGTAAAAAACATTTGGAGAAAGAGAGAAGGAAATTTAGTATTATTAAACAGTAGTATATCATTTAATTCATAACTATTCTAAAATATTAAATCACCAATTCTTTAACCGTTAAAAAGAATAGATTAGGAAACTCTTAGTTAGGGCTTCTATGACCATGATAAAACACCATGATCAAAAGCAAGTTGGAGAGAAAAGGTTTATTTGGCTTACACTTCCATGACATAGTCCATGATTGAAGGAAGTCAGGACAGAAACTTAAACAGGGCAGGAACCTGGGGGCAGGAGCTATTGCAGAGGCCATGGAGGGTGCTGCTTACTGGCTTGCTCAGCCTTTCTTATTCCACCCAGGACCTCCTGCCCAGGGGTGGCACCCCCCCCAGTGGGCTGGGTCCTCCCACATCAATCACTAACCAAGACAATGCCCCACAGGTTTGTCTACAGGCTAATCTGTTGGGGACATTTTCTCAATTGACAGTCCCTCTTCCTAAACGACTCTAGCTTGTGTCAGGCTGACACAAAAATACCAGCACAGGAACTGAAGTTTATAAACAATAAGTGATTTCATCAAGGTAACAATCTAGTCCCTGATAAAGTCATGATTTAAACCTAAGTTTAACTCTGAAGAACCTCTCATTCCATTGCATGAAACTAAATACCTCTCTCTTCTCTCTCTGTCCCTCCCTCTCCTTTTCTCTCTCAGTGGGGACTGCATCCAGGACCCTGCACATGCTAGGTAAGTGGTCTACATTCCCTCCCCAACAGAACTTTTTGTTTTTTTAGACAGATTATCTCAAGTTATGCAGGCTTGCATTTTCAATTTTTTGGTCTCAGCCTCTTTAAAGTGTTTGGATTATAGGTATATGCCACTACACCTGATTATGTCAGGCTATTTTTTTTTAAAGATTTATTTATTTATTATGCATACAGTGTTCTGGCCTGCAGGGATACATGCAGACAGAAGAGGGCACCGGATCTCATTACAGACGGTTGTGAGCCACCATTTGGTTGCTGGGAATTGAACTCAGGACCTCTGGAATAGCAGCCAGCACTCTTAACCACTGAACCATCTCTCCAGCCCCGTCAGGCTATTTTTTTTTTTTTTTTTTTTTGGTTTTTCGAGACAGGGTTTCTCTGTGTAGCTTTGCGCCTTTCCTGGAACTCACTTGGTAGTCCAGACTGGCCTCGAACTCACAGAGATCCGCCTGGCTCTGCCTCCCGAGTGCTGGGATTAAAGGCGTGCGCCACCACCGCCCGGCCCCGTCAGGCTATTTTTATTAAGTGATTGAAGAATATTTAAGACAGGAGGCAAGGGCTGGAAAGATGGCTCAATGGTTATGCGCACTTGCTGTTCTTACAGGGTTCCCAAGTTCAGTGACCCAATCAAGCAACTCACAGGCTTGGAGCTCCAGCTTCAGGGATCTCATGTCCTCTTCTAGTCCCTGTAGACACCACGTGCATGGCAAACACTCACACAGACACATATACATAAATAAATAAAAATAAAATTTAAAAGATAGGTGGCAAGATAAAACAGGGGTACCTGAGAACTTGGAGAAGTTTCGGACTGGCATGATGCGCTGGCGACTCTTTCCCTGGGTTTCGTTGTCATATATTAAGATGATGGCTGGGGGCTGAAACCTAATTCCGCATTTCTTGGCAACACATTTCATTTTCACATAAAATTCAGGGTAAACTGAAGGAAATCTGATAAAAATGGGATAGCTGTATAACAAGTTCCAGAAAAAGACAGGTTGAATGGAGCTGGGTATTGAATAAATCTGCCTTCTCCTTCTCCTTAGTGGATCTTAGCCCCAGAACTGTTTGCTCAGCTAATGAAGTTCAAGACTTTGAGGGCTACCTGGGAAGTTCAGTTTGGCCCAGGCTAGCCTCGTTTGTTGGATCTCTGAGTCTCTGCTTGGTTGGGATGCAGTTCGTTCCCACATGAGCTAGGTAATGCCATTTGGTCTGGACCCCTTAGTGTACTGCATTCTTACCAGAGATTACACAGGAACCTGAGCCCAACAGTTGACCTACAGAACCATTTGGATTTTCAGTTAAAGGACGTCTGAATCACCTCTGTCAATAGCAAGGTATTATGGTCCTTCACACTTTCTCCTTTTTTGAGTCAGTGTCTCATCTAGCCCCGACTGGCCTTGAACTTGTTATGTAGTGGAGGATGATCTTAAACTTCTGATCTTCCTGTCTCTACTTTCCCAGTGTTGGAATTATAGGCATGTGCTACTGAGCCTGGTTTCTGGGGTGCTACAAATGGAGCCCAGGGCTTCATGCACACTAGGCAAGCACTCTGCCAGCTAGGTTACATCCCCAGCACTTTTTTCTTTTAGATAAACATTTTTTTTTTTTTTTTTTTTTGGTTTTTTCGAGACAGGGTTTCTCTGTGTAGCTTTGCGCCTTTCCTGGAACTCACTTGGTAGTCCAGGCTGGCCTTGAACTCACAGAGATCCGCCTGGCTCTGCCTCCCGAGTGCTGGGATTAAAGGCATGCGCCACCACCGCTTGGCTTAGATAAACATTTTATACTGAGAGGTTCACTATTGTTGGTTGTTTTTGCTCTTTTTAAGGGGCCGCCACCCAGCTCCCAAATAAATCACACACGGAGACTTATTCTTAATTATGAATGTCTGGCCTTAGCTTGGCTTGTTTCTAGCCAGCTTTACTTAAATTATCCCGTCTACCTTTGGTTTCGGAGCTTTTCCTTTTCTATTCCTGTATACCTTTCTTTGTTTCTTACTCCGTGGCTTGCTGTGTATCTGGGTGGCTGGCCCCTGAGTTCTCCTCCTTCTCAAGTGCTCTTCTCTTCCAGAGTTATCCTTCTGTATATTCTCTCTGCCTGCCAGTCCTGCCTATTTTTCTCTCCTACCTTGCTATTGACCGTTCAGTTCTTTATTAGACCAGTCAGGTGTTTTAGACAGGCACAGTAACACAGCTTCACAGAGTTAAACAAATGCAACATAAACAAAAGTAACACACCCTGAAATAATATTCCCCACGACAGTTCACTAGACCAGATCTACCCCCCCCCCACTGTCTTAATTCTTTTCTTCATCAAGAGGTTATTTTTAAAATCATTACTTACCATCTATCTTCCCTGTTAGTCTACTTGCTCTAGGAAGTCAAGAAGTGTGTCCATTTTCATTAAGCTCTTAGCACATATCTGGAACACAATAAGGGTAATACTTGTTTAATGCTGTGTATTAATATAAACTAAGGTTCCTATACATTATCCTGGGGCACTGGGGCAGGAGTTAAGTGCTGTTTGTTACACATTGTGAAATAATATGAAGGACTGTGAGCTGTTACTAGAATTGTTAGTTTGTGTTGCAGCTTCTTTCTGTGAATGATTGAGATCATGCAGGGCAGTGGTTTCGCAGGCCCTTCTCTTACACCTCGCTGCCTGGAGTGGGGAACTGTAAGCCAAGCAGCCCCTTTCCTTGTAACTGGACAGACTCAGATTTCCTTCCTTTCTTTACTGTTTCTCTGAGGATACTGTAGAAGAACCACAGCTGAAGAGAGCCATCATGAGCACTCCAGCCAGCCTGCACAGGCTTTGGAAAGCAAGGGCACACCAGGCCCAAGCCTCAGTGAGTGTTGGTAATCCTATGTTCACCCAAGCCAGAGGGGCAGTAACCCTGGTGACTCAGCAGCGGGTCATTAAAAGGCTTTTCAAACGGCCTTTTCCATCCTGCTTTTGATCTTTAGTATTAGCACACCAGACTGAGCTATCGACACAAAGAAGACATGGTAAAATTGGCACACTCATAGCAGCCTCCATCCTGGCGGTAGTAGTCACAGCCCCAAGAAGACAATGGAAGGTTCCAGAGAGTAGGTAACTGTGGTGGTCTGAATAAAAATGGCCCCTAAAGGTCCATAGGGAGTGGCACTATTAGGAAATGTGGCCTTGTTGGAGTAGGTGTGGCTTTGTTGGAGGAAGTATGTCACAGATGTCTTCCTGTTGCCTGTAGATCAAGATGTTGAACTCTCAGCTCCTTCTCCAGCACCAAGTCTGTCTGCCTGCTGCCATGCTCCCTGCCATGATGATAACGGACTAAACCTCTGAATTGTAAGCTAGCCCTAATGAAATGTTTTCCTTTATAAGAGTTGCCATGGTCATGGTGTCTCTTCACCACAATAGAAACTCTAATTAATACAGAAGTTGGAGAGGCAGGCGGATCTCTGTGAGTTTGAGGCTGGTCTGGTCTACAAAGCGAGTTCCAGGAAAGGCGCAAAGCTACACAGAGAAACCCTGTCTCGAAAAACCAAAAAATAAAATAAAATAAATAAATAAATAAAACCAGAAGTTGGTGCCAGGAGTGGAGTATTACTGTGATAGGCCTGACCAATGCTTTTATTTGGAGGAATGTGGACTCCAGATTAGAAAAGCAGGTGAAATCTTTAAGTGGGGCTTAATGGGTCATACTAGTAGGAACATGGAAGACAGTGGTGCTGAGGGCAATTTGAACAGTGGGGACTGACTCAAGAGGTTTCAGAGGAAAAGAATGCTAGTAAGTGGCCTAGAGACCGTTCTTGTGGTGTTTTGGTGATGAATGTGACAGCTTTCTGCCCTTGTCCAGAAAAAATCTGCCTGAGCTAAATTGAAGAGTTTTGGATTATTTGTGTTAACAGAGGTATGGGAACCCATTTGGGTTTCCTCGTGGCTTTACCCCGCAGGAAAAAAAAATCTGCCTGAGCTAAATTGAAGAGTTTTGGATTATTTGTGTTAACAGAGGTATGGGAGCCCATTTGGGTTTCCTCGTGGCTTTACCCCGCAGGTCCGCATGGAGAGTATGACTGGACCACGGGCCTGAGTGCAGGTGTCTGAGATGTCTGCACTTGCTGTGCTGGGGGAGGTCCTTTGCTCCACCCCTTGGCATTTCTATAAATACCCTAGGGCAGAGACAGGATCTAGGCCCTCCCGAGGCTATCCTGTGTTTTCTATCCCCTCTATCCTTCTAACTAATATTTCCTGCTGCTCCTACTTAAGAGTACCCTGGGGAAAAAGTGGGGGTGGGATGGCCCCACACACAGAGGAAATAACAAAACAGCCTAGTATTGAACCTGTTGTGTGGTTATTAGTGTTCACTCTTAACAAGATTTATAATGAAAAGAAGCAAACTGAGCAAGGAAAAATACAAAATGTACAGTTCAAGGAGAAAAGGGCACCAGAAAGTGGAGGGAGCTAAGTCCTGTGCTCAAGGAGATAAACAGATTAAAGAAAACCTGATGTTAGATGGAATAAAGGGAGTAGTGACCTCAGGGCAAGATGCTACCCAGTTAAACTTCCAACTTGTGAAAAGGAATTAAAGAAAATCTCAGAGCCAGTGTGGTGGTGCAGCACTCCAGAGGCAGAGGCAGGCCAATCTCTGAGTTTGAGATCCTTTGAGTCTACAGAGTGAGTTCCAGGACAGCGAAGTGCAGGCATCCTTCCCCAAAACCAGAAGGCTGGTGAAGATGCATTTGAACAAGGGGGTCATATTCCAGTCCCAGAAAGCAGCAGAGCTTGGCAGCTTCAGCCATGTGGTTCTGGGTCAAGGAAAGAAGAAAGAGGTTATGGAATTCCCCCACCCCGACATGACTAAGGAAAGCCTCTGAGGCCAGGCATGTGTCAGGGGTTTCCTTACATGGAGGACCTACAGAGGCCATTGCATGAAGCTGTGAAGGAGAAGCCTGGATTGCCTTCAAGACCCCAAGATGCTGGAGATGCCAGAGCTGTGGGATACCTGCCAAGGAGAGCTGCTAGCAGGGAGTGGAACCAGCCCAAGAGAAAGAGTGTGTTGCAGTCAACAAAGCTGAATGGAGTTGGAGATCTGAAGAGTGTTTTGTCATCAGATATTGAGATGTGGAGTTTGGAGTTTGCCCAGCTGGTTTTTGGTCTTGCTTTGGTCCAGTATTTCCTCCCTATCCTCCATTTTGGAATGGTAATGTATATCTTGTGCCATTACAGGTTGGAAGTATGTGATCTGTTTTTTTATTTTGATTTCATATGGGATTATAGTTAAGAGACTTCATGAATCTCAGAAGAGACTTTGAACTTTGGACTTTTAAACACTGTTCAAACTGTGATAAATTATGGGGACTTTTGAGGTTGGACTAAATGTATTTTGCATTATGTTATGGCTACAAGCCTGTGGGGGCCAGGATAGGGAGCAGCACTTTTAGGAGGTGTGGCCTTGTTGGAGTAGGTGTGTCGCTGTTGGAAGAAGTGTCACAGATCTCTTCCTGCTGCCTGCACATCACAGTGTGGAACTCTCAGCTCCTTCTCCAGCACCATGTCTGCCTGCATGCCACCATGCTTAATGCCATGACGATAATGGACTAAACCTCTGAACTGTAAGCCAGCCCCAATTAAACGTTTTCTTTATAAGAGTTGCTGTGGTTGGGAGGAGGGAGGACAGGGGAATCTGTGGTTGTTATGTAGAATGAATAGAAAATCTCTTAATAAAAGAAAAAAAGAATTCTGATAATTGAATCAATCTGTACAAATTTGTCAACCAGTACATTTTGTTGTTGTTGTTAAAATCTGAGTCTCTGAGAATATTAAAAAAAAAAAAAGAGTTGCTGTGGTCATGGTGTCTCTTCACAGCAATAGAAACCCTAACTAAGACAACAGCTAAAGCAGAAACCCTAGAGAGTAGAGGCAGCAGAAGCTCTGAGGCCTAGGTGCTGAAGAGTTTCAGGGGGTTTCAGGCCTAAGGGCTTAGGGCTCTTCTACCCTAGGCCCAACAGCGATAATATGAACCACTGTAGGAATGGAGAATCTCAAGGCCCCCAAGAGCTGCGACTTAGTTCTGCTGGAGAACAAGTACAGGCACACTGTTTAAGAAATTGACAGCATTTATATTTGTTCATTACAGGAAAATGGGGACAAAGGAGGGCGGAAACATGAACTATTCACCTAACTTCTTTTTTTCTAGCTATAGGGATACACACATACATACGCACACCACAGTATATTTTTATATCATAGGATTTCCTGAATTAAAATGCAAATTTTACGGTTGCCAAGTAGATTTGTCATACAGGGCCATAATCTGTATTCTTACCCCTACTGCTAGATGTGAGAATTTTTACTTTTAGGAGGTCATAATAAGAGTTGCTTTTCATATTGCTGTGCTCTGCCTTTGATCCGAGTCAATGACCAGATACGACTCCCAGCTCACCTCGTTAAAGTATGATGTTAGCATACTTTCTAAAAAGTACTACTAAACACACTACATGGTCCACAAACACAAACCAATGGCCACACTTGTGAATAGAACTGACAATAGTGTAGGGCTTTGACTATAGAGTTTTGCTTTTTATTTATTTTTAATTTTGTTTTTTGAGACAGGGTTTCTCTGTGTAACGTCCCTGGCTGTCCTGGAACTTGCTCTGTAGACCAGGCTGGTCTTCAACTCTGACACCCACCTCCCTCTGCCTCCTGAGGGCTGGGATTAAGGGTGGCCTGGATATTTGGGGGGGTGGGGGAGTGGCTAGTGTCCATATTTCTTTCTTTTCTCTCTCTCTTTCTCTCTCTCTCTCTCTCTCTCTCTCTCTCTCTCTCTCTCTCTCTCTCTCTCTTTTAGGTTTTTGGAGACAGGGTTTTTCTGTGTGACAGTCCTAGCTGTCCTGGAACTTGCTTTGTAGACCAGGCTGGCAGGCTGGCAGGCTGGCCTCGAACTCACAGAGATCCGCCTGGCTCTGCCTCCCGAGTGCTGGGATTAAAGGTGTGCGCCACCACCGCCTGGGAGGCACTTTTTCTTTCCGGGGATCAATGACTGTGTTCTCCACAGCATCTAAAGGGGTACGGATTTCCCCGAGCACAGACCCGAGTTTTCCTTACTGATGTCCTCACTAGTGCAAGGCGACCGACCCTTCTTACCCGTGAAGAAGTACAGGAAGTGCACATCTGAACAGCAGTGAAAGGGTTGTTTCCATCCAACCGCATTGCACAGAGGAGCGCTTATATCGACTTTGAGGCGGAGTGGAGCTTGACGCTGCAGGAAGAGGCGACAGCCATTCTCTACAGGGGTAACACCATGGGGTGAACTCAGACGCAGCGGGCACCGTCCGCACGCATCCGGCTGTGGACCGGAAGCGGGCCTGAACGCGGCGAGTGCGGGCCCAAGACTGCGCGCTTGGTTTCCACAGCAACAGCGCGGGCGCGCGGGCTGCGCTTGCGCAGCTTCTCGCCCCGCCCCGGCTGGGACGGCAAGGGGCGGGGCCGAGGGCGGGCTTCCCGGGGACCTGGTGGTAACCCAGTGCGGGCGCTCAGTGGGTCCTAGGGGACTTGCCCGCGGAGCGCTCCGTCCCCGTCACCGGGCCGGCGGGAGTGCGCGCTGCGGCGTGCGCAGCCTCCTTCGGCCCCCGCAGCTTGTAACGCGCGCCCCTCCCGGGCGTCGGCGCTCCGGCGTCCTGGCTGCCCGCGCCCTGGCCTGGCTGCTCCTCTGGGCGGCTGGGCTGGTCGGCAGGCTCGCCGCGGACCTCAGCGATGTCCCCTTCAGCTCTGGTAAAGGGCCGGGGGGCGGCTGAGGGGGCGCGCGGAGCTGGGGCGGAGGTGGGACGGAGGTGGGGAGCAGCCGTGGCGCCTCAGCCCCGCGGTTTGCCGAGGTGTTACGGGTACCAGGGGCGGGAGGAGGGTAGCAACAAAGGCCGCGTGCGTCGCTCCCCTCCCTGCCTCCCTGTGATCTTTGCTCGGGATTCCATCCCGGACGTCGGAGCCGGGCTTTGTCCTTCCGAGGAGGGACTGGCCACACTGTGACAAAAGTACTAAACAAGTCCAGCCACGAAGCGTCTTGGGATGCTTAGGGTGGTACCCCAGAAGCTGCTTTGTGCTGCCTGAGAGGCCAGGGAACCCTTCGCGTCCCAGGAGGTGTGAGAATGCCCCAACAGCGTGTAAAGGTGAAGGGGTGAGCTGGTGTGTTGAGTGACAGACTTCTAAGGGAGATGCAACACACACACACACACACACACACACACACACACACACACAGGTCTACTCACCCCAGAAAGGTAGCCTTTGTACACACCTATTAAGTGATGAACTAGGACCTGGATCCAGACAATCCAACTCCAGTGACGATATTCTCAACCTCCACGATGTACTACTGGAAATAGATTTATATGTAGCTCAAACTGCTTGCATTGAAAAATTTTACCTTGCTGTTAGATGGTTAGATTTTTCTAGCAAGTAAAGCATATTCTAGTAGTTATTTTCTAACTATTTAATATTTCTTTTAGTATGTTTAATTTTTAACATCTTGATTTTTTTTTTGTAGGTATAAGGGCCACTTGTTCTGAAATCATTTTGAGGCAAGAATTTTTGAAAGATGGTTTCCACAGGTAAGTTGCCCATTGATTTCTACTTATATTAAAATACTGGCTCAAGATTTACAACAAGTAATTGATAGTTGAAATATGGATAAATTGAAAAATTGTTTCCATTTTTGTTTGTTTTGAGAAAGGGTCTCATATAGTCCAGGCTGGCCTCAAATTTGTTATGTAGTTTGGAATAACCTTGACTTCCTTGATCCTCCTGCTCATTCAAGTGCTGGGATTACAGGTGTGTGCCACCAAGCCTGGCTGTTGCCTCTCTCTCTCTCTCTCTCTCTCTCTCTCTCTCTCTCTCTCTCTCTCTCTCTCTCTGTTTTTATTTTTTTGAGACAGGGTTTCACTGTGTAGCCCTGGATGTCCTGGAACTCACTCTGTAGACCAGGCTGGCCTCAAAACTCAGAGATTCACCTGCCTCTGCCTCCCGAGTGCTGGGATCAAAGGTGGGCACCACCACTGCTTGAGACAAAGTATTGCTGTATAGCTCAGGGTGGCTTGGAGCTTAAGATGATCCTACTGACTCAGCCTTCCAACTTGCTGGAATTGTAGGTGTATACTATGATTCCTGGCTTATTTTGCTTTTATTATTATTAATTAATTGTCTTTGAAAAAAATCACTTCCCAGCATTTTGTTTATGATCAAATATATTTTGCCTCTTTTTTTTTTTTTCTTTTTGTAGAATTTTGCTCCCGGAAAGCTAATTCCGGACGGATAAGTCCTTTCCCTTCTGGCTTGTTCTTGACTTCGTTGTGTGACCTTTCGCTTTGATAGCCTTTGTCTCCAGTGACTGTATGTAACATGCCTTGGTGTGGTTGTGTGTGTGTGTGTGTGTGTGTATTTCCTGCTTGAGGTTTGCCGAGCTGCTTGGATTTATGGAATCATAGTTCTCATCAAATCTGGACAACGTGGGGCCGTATGCCCTCTCTGTGTCCTTCTCTGTCTTTCCTGGGTGCCACTGAAGCAGTTCCTATATGCGCGCTTTATTTCGAGGTCGCTGCTTCAGTTCCTTCTTCCCTGTCAAGTCCTTTTTTTTTTTTTAAATTTTTATTTCATGCACATTGGTGTTTTGCCTGTATGTATGTCTGTGTGAGGATGTTGGATCCTCTGGAACTGGAGTTACAGATAGCTGTGAGTCACCATGTGGGTGCTGAGAACTGAACTCAGGTCCTCTGGAAGAGCAGCCAGTGCTCTTAACCACTGGCTCTCTCCAGCCCCCACCTGCCTGTCTTTTTTCTTCTTTTTTTTTAATTAAGTAATTTTTTTCATTCGTTTTTACACTATTTTTCTTCTCTTTTTTTTTTTTTTTTTTTTTTGGTTTTTCGAGACAGGGTTTCTCTGTGTAGCTTTGTGCCTTTCCTGGAACTCACTTGGTAGCCCAGGCTGGCCTCGAACTCACAGAGATCCGCCTGCCTCTGCCTCCCGAGTGCTGGGATTAAAGGCGTGCGCCACCACCGCCCGGCCTTTTCTTCTCTTTTATACTCCAGTTTTCATGGTTTTCTGTGGCTGTCTCCAAGTCATCGGTCTTTTATTACTCATTGTTTAATTGCTTTTAATCACACATTTAAAATTTTTATTTTTACGTATTTTGAAGTTACAGTCCAGTCTTTAAAAATTAAAAATGAAGTTGGGCTGTTAAATGGCTCAGTGGGTAAAGGTGCTTGCCACCAAGCCTGATGACCTGAGTGGGAGCCCCGAGACTAACATGGTGGAAGGCGCGAGCTGACCCCCACAAGGTGTCTTCTGACACTCACATGTGAGCCATGGCAGGTGCTTTATAAACACATTAAATTTTTTCGTTAGATTTATTCATTTTATTTTATGATCTTTTGCCTGCACGCATGTATGTGTGGCATTGGATCTCCTGGAACTGGTGTGACCCACCACGTGGGTGCTGGGAATCAAACCCGGGTCCTCTGCAGGAGCAGCAAGTGCTCTTAATCTCTGAGCCATCTCTCCTGTCCCATATAAAGACTTTTAATGGTCACCTGCCGTTCCATTTCTGTCTTACCATCATAAAGAAAAAAGGTTTCTTTAGGCTCCTTATTCTGAAGGCATAAGGTTTGAAGTTAGGGTCTCTCGTGCCGTGATTAAACACTTGAACCAGAAGCGACACAGGGAGGAAAGGGTTGATTCATCGCAGCGACTCTCAGGTCCCGCTCCATCACCCAGGGAACTCAGGCAGGAACCTGGAGGCAGGAGCTGAAGCAGAAACCATGGAGGATGCTGCTTACAGGCTTGCTCCACATGGCTTGCTCAGTTTGCTCTCTTGTACTGTTAAAAAAAACTCCCCCACAGACTTGGCCTGCAGGCCAGTCTCATGTAGGCATTGTCTCAGTCGAAGTTTCCTCCTCCCATCTGACCTTGGCTTGTGTTCATTTGACAAAAACAAACAACAACAACAACAAACCCCAGAAAACCCTAACCAGCCCAGAAGGCCGCACCTGGTAGTGGCTTTCCTGCTGACCAAATCTAAAGGTAGCACAGGACATCACACGACAAGGCAGAAAGCAGCAGGCCCACGCTGGCCTCTTCCTGCCGACGTTTTCTGGTAGTTGCTCATATTTTCTGGGCTCTCGACATGTTTAGTCGTATTTGATTGATCGCTGAACCCGGACAAAGCCCTGATGTTTGTCGACTTAGTTTTCTTCCTTTCAAGACTGTTGGGCTCCTCCTGCTGCCTGTAAAGGTTTTCACTGATCAGCTTGATCCTGTCAACTTGGTGTTTGTTGAGTTCTCAAGTTACAGTGGTCTTCGCTGTGGGGCTAATTTGTCTAAGTCCCCTGTTGTCTAAGTCCCCTGTTGGGGACTCCCTGATGCTTCTGTTTATGTTTGATTGGTCAGAACTTGAATGCTTTCTGATCATGCATGAGATTTTGGAATGTTTTACTTTTCAGCTCCTTGGTCACTTTTTTGTTCAATATTCTGGACTTCTTGTTTATGTTTAGCATTTGGCAAAAACAAGAAATTTCTAGTTGGATTTTTTTTTTGAACTTAAAAAAAATGATTTTATTTATTTTTCTCTCATACCATACATCACAACAGCAGCCCCCCCCCTCCATTTATTTTTAATATAATCTCCTTTCTGGATTTAGTTCTGTGACTTCCCAGCTCCTTCAGTCTCTGGCAGCCCGTCTTGCTGTTTCCTTAAGCAAAAGCACCATGCTGTGCTTGGGTCCTCTCTGCACTGTGGTCCAGAGTTTGCCTCTGGACAGAGCTGGGGCAGTTACACATCTCATTTCATATCATTGTTTTGTTTGTTTTGAGATAAGATCTCACCAAATAGCCTGGGCTGGCTTTGAACTTGGAGAGATCCTTCTGCATTGGCCTGAGTGCTGAGATTGTGTGTACCGGCTCTCCCAGTTTATAATCTGTTTTAAAATGTGTGTACATGAGTGCAGGTGTGTGTACCTGTGGGCATGAGTATGTGAATGCAGGTGTGTGTACCTGTGGGCATGTGTATGTGAATGCAGGTGTGTGTACCTGTGGGCATGTGTATGTGAATGCAGGTGTGTGTACCTGTGGGCATGTGTATGTGAATGCAGGTGTGTGTACCTGTGGGCATGTGTAAGTGAATGCAGGTGTGTGTACCTGTGGTCTGTGTATGTGAATGCAATTGTGTGTGTACCTGTGGGTATGTGTATGTGAATGCAGGTGTATGTACCTATGGGCATGTGTATGTGAATGCAGGTATGTGTACCTGTGGGTATGTGTATGTGAATGCAATTGTGTGTGTACCTGTGTATTGGTGAAATTATTAAGGCCACTCCACGTAGTTAAAATGGCTACCCACTACACCTGTGGGTATGTGTATGTGAGTGCAGGTGTGTGTGTGCCTGTGGGTATGTGTATGTGAGTGCAGTTGTGTGTGTACCTGTGGGTATGTGTATGTGAATGCAGTTGTGTGTGTACCTGTGGGTATGTGTATGTGAATATAGGTGTGTATACTTGTGATATGTATATGTGAATGCAAGTGTGTGTACCTGTGATATGTATATGTGAATGAATGCAGGTACTTGAAGAGAGACATATGACCCCCTATAGCTGGAGTTACAGACTGTTGTAAACCACCTGGCATGGGCACTGGAAACTGAACTCAGGTCCTCTGAAGAGCAGCACTCTCTTAACCATGGAACCATCTCCAGACCTAAGTTAATTTTTGTAGATGGTTATGAAGTAATCGCTCTTTTTCTACAGTGTCAGTACCATTGTTGAAAAGACATTGGTTTCCTGTCAAATCATATTAATTCTTTTCTTGGAAATGTTAATGCATGTGTGACTACTTTTGGGTTTTATTCCTTTCTATTGATCTCATCTGTGGTGGGTTTTTGTTTTGTTTTGTTTTGTTTTTGTTTGTTTGTTTTTTTTCTGAGACGGGGTTTCTCTGTGTAGTTTTGATGCCTGTCCTGGAACTCTGTAGACCAGACTAGCCTTGAACTCACAGGAATATCCCTGGCTCTGCCTCCCGAGTGCTGGGATTAAAGTCATGCTCCACCGCCGCCTGGCCTTTATCTGTTTTTACATTAATGCTGTGCTATGACTCCTGACATGAGTTATGAGACATCTAATGGGTGATCTCTTATGGTATAAGTATTTCATTTGACATGATAATCTACTTTTGGACAATGAATTTGAAATATAGTGTCTGTGCTATTCTGGATGTAATGTTAATCTATCTTATTTAATAACTGAGTGGAGAGATTTACTTTAAATGCCCTTATCTTACAGAGACCTTGTAATAAAAGTGAAATTTGGAGAAAGCATTGAGGACTTACAGACTTGCCGGCTCTTAATTAGACATTACATCCCAACAGGATTTTTTGTGGATCCGTATGAGTTGGCTTCATTACGAGAGAGAAACGTAACAGAGGTACAGTTATTGGGGGATTTTTAAAGAGAAATTAATACAGGAGTGCTGTGATTAGATTAAGGTAAAATGGTAGATAAGACAACATTGTAGTTTAAATTTTGTTAAAGTTTCTGAGTCCTTTTTTTTGCAATAGCATAGGTGAATTCTTCAATAAATGAGCGACAATTGTCAGGATTAAGCCAACTAACCTGAGGTAGTTGAATGCTTTTCATTGGTATAGTTCATAGTTCAGTGACTAAGGAAGTTAGTGTGTGTGTGTGTGTGTGTGTGTGTGTGTGTGTGTGTGTCTGCATCTAAGAAGATTAAGGATTGCTAAATAGTACTCAGCTTTGTTAACAGGAAAGACATACTGGCTTTTTGCTTTACTTTTTAGTGTGTATGTGTGCTTGCATTTGTGCATATACCTATACACGTACATGTGAAGGCCACAGGTTGACATAGGATATGTTCCCTCTCTCTCTCCCCATCTTATTTTTTGTGGCTGGGTCTGTATTAGTTACTTTCCTAATGCTGTGATAAAATACCAGACCAAGACAACTTATAAAAGAGATTTTTTTTTTCCTTGAACTGAGGACCGAACCCAGGGCCTTGTGCTTGCTAGGCAAGCGCTCTAACACTGAGCTAAATCCCCAGCCCTATAAAAGAGATTTTAATTGGGATTATGGTCCCAGATGTTAGAGTCTGTGGCGGCTGCTGTAGCAGTAGCTGAGAACTCATCCATAAGCAGAAGGCAGAGGCACAATGCTGGGGTTGGGTGGAAGCTTTTGAAACCGAAACACCTACACCAGGGACACACCTCCAATAGGGGCACACCTCCTAACCCTTCCCAGATAGCCACCAACTGTTCCCAGGCGTGTACCACCACGCCCAGCATAACAACATATTTCTAAAGGAAGTAAAAAATAGCAAATTAAAGAAAAGTGAAAATACACCCTCACAATTAGTAGGCTGCTAAAACTACTTAAGAAGAAATTCATAGCCCTAAATGACTAAAAAAGTAGAAAGATCTGAAATAAATAATTAAGGTTCTGAGCTTGGCAGTGGTGGTGCACACCTTTTATCCCAGCACTCGGGAGGCAGAGGCAGGCCGATCTCTGTGAGTTCAGTGCCAGCCTGGTCTACAAAGTGAGATCCAGGACAACCAGGACTGTTACATAGAGAAACCCTGTCTCCAAAACAAAACCAAAATAATAATAATAACAACAACAACTAAGGATCTGGAGAGAAGGCTCAGTGAGTAAAAGCACTTGCTATACAAGCATGAGGGCCTGAATTCAAGTCCCACAACCCGTTAATCCAGGTGCTGATAGCAAGCATCTGTAATCCAGTGCTTCTATGGGGGAAGGGGAGGCAGAGAGAGGAGCATCGGAGGGGTGCTGGGAGCTCACAAGCCAGCGAAGCCACCATAGCAGTGTCCCAAATAAGTTGGAAGGCAAGGACTGATCTCACACACACACACACACACACACACACACACACCGCAGACAAAAAAGACCTCGGCTTCCTAAATGCTGGGATTATAGGTATGTGTCACCATGTCTGGCTTTAGTTCTAAAACATTTAATTTTTGTTTGTTTTCGTTTTTTGAGACAGAGTCTGACTATGTAGCCCCGGCTAGCCTTGAACTCATAGAAGTCCACCTGCTTCTACCTCTCAAGTGCTGGAATTAAAGGCATACACCACCATGCTGAGCTCTTAGCACTTTTTAAAAAACACATAATTTTTATTTTATTTTTTAAAACTTTTATTTTATTTTTAGTTGTGTATACATATGTGTGTGTGTTGTGTGGATATGTGTATGTATGTGTGGGTGCCTATGGGGACCAAAAGAGGAATTAGATCTTTTGGAGCTGGAGTTATAGGCAGTTATGAGCTGACCAACATGGGCACTGTGAACCAAACTCAGGTCCTCCATAAGAGCTTTTAACCCCTCACTGAGCCGTCTCTTTCTGTCTCTCTCTGTCTCACTGTCTCTCTCTCTCTCCAGCCCCTATTTTATTTAGTGTTGTGTGCAGGTGTGCATGCCATGGCACACATGGAGAGAGTAGAGGACATTTTTTTTTAAAGATTTGTTTATATTTTTATTATTGATAATTATATATGTGTCTGTGTGAGTGTACGTGTGTGGGTGTCCACAGAGTCAAGAAGAGGGTGTTGTCAGATCTTTTGGAACTAGGGTTCACAGGCATTTTTGAGCTATCCAGTGTGGACACTTGGATTCCAGCACTGGTCTAGAAGATGGAGAAACACGTACTGTTAACCGCTGAGCCATCTCTTCAGGCTGGTGAAAACCTCTGGGAGTCAGCTCTTTCCTTCCACTGTGTGTTCCAGAGTTTGAAGACTTGCATGGCTAGTCCTCCTATCTATGGAGCCATCTCTCGGAGGTTTAAAACAAAAAATGTGATTTGCGTAGGGCGGTGGTGCACGCCTTTGATCCCAGCACTTGGGAGGCAGAGCTCTGTGAGATCAAGGCCAGCCTGGTCGACAGAGCGAGTTCCAGGACAGCCTCCAAAACTACACAGAGCAACCCTGTCTCGGGGGTGGAGGGTGGGTGGGGGGATGGATGTAATTTGCTGGTTGGGAATGATGGTGGATGGTACATACCTATAATTTTAGCACTTGGTAGGGCGAGGCAGATTTTCAAGTTTGTGGCCAGCCTGCGCTGTAGAGTAAGTTCAAATCCAGCCTTAGCTAAACAGTGAGACACTGTGTGTGTGTGTGTGTGTGTGTGTGTGTGTGTGTGTGTGTGTGTGTGTGTGTGTGTGATTTGTTTGAAGTGGTTAAATGTTGTTCAGTGGTAGATCCCTCACCTAGAGTGTATAAAGCCTGGTTTTGAGCCCCAGCACCACAAGAACGAAGCTGTTTTTCACCTCTCCGTCATATCCCCGCTCTAGAAAGTTGCTGATCTTTGTTCGGCTTCCTGCCTGCCGTACTCACTACCATTTTACTTCACCAGAGAACAGGAAATGGCCAGGATGATACCAGTCATTTTAACCTAACACAAGCCAAATGGTTTCTGTCCTGGTTGTTCCCTAGTTTACTTTCATTATTCGTGGATCACATCCTGTGTTTTCTACATACAAGTGAGGATGAAAAGGGAATGGAAATGGCCTATAACAGGAATACACTTGATGTCTCTGCCTATCTGTACAGCAGTTTCTGGGTTTTACTTTTGTATTTTATTTTATTTCTTTTTTATTTTTCTTCATTAGTATTTCTTCTTGATTAATATTTGTTTTCTCTTCAACAGGCAGTGATGGTATCAGAAAGTTTTAATATAGAAGCCCCCAACTATTTGTCCAAAGAATCCGAAGTCCTCATCTATGCACGACAAGATGCACAGTGCATCGATTGCTTCCAGGCCTTTTTGCCTGTGCACTATCGCTATCATCGGCCACATAAGAAAGATGGAGACACCCTGATTGTGGTCAACAACCCAGAGTTACTGATGTACTGTGACCAAGGTGAGGGTTGACAAGAAGAGTAAAGATGTGGTGGCAGGCCTTAGTCAAGGACAAGAATGGCAAATGTCTTCCTTTGTTAACTTGTAGTGAATTGTTGTAAGACAGATACCTCTAAGTACCACCTAGGTCAGGAAATGAAACTTTACAGGCCTGTAAGATGGCTCGGCAGTGAAGGTGCTTGCTAAGCCTGACCAGCCGCATGCATGATCCATAGACCCACATGGTGGAGGGAGAGCCCAGCTCCTGCATGATGTTCTCTGACCTCCATATGTGTGCAAGGTGCACATGTGTACACACACACACACACACACACACACACACACACACACACACAACTGTAACAAAACATTTTAGAAGAAAAACAACTTTTCCACTTACTCTGGCAGCTAGCCCATGTGTTCTGTCTCTATTACAGTCTCCTCTTTCCTCTGAAAGACTGACTGAGTTTCCTGACTTGAACACTTGCTTCCTCTCTGAAGGTTTTTAACATTCTGTGTATGTTTGTGTGTCTCTGTGTGGGTATGTGAACCTGTGAGTACAGTGCCCAGGAGCCAGAAGCAGGTGTCATATCTAGAACCAGAATCAAAGGCAGTTGTGAGTCACCCACCATGCATGCTGGGAACCAGGTTCTCAGGTGCTGTGGAAGAGCGAGAGGTGCTCGTAATCTCCGAGCCTTCTTTCCACCCCCAACCCTCACTTCCTTAATGGGCATGACTCTTTTGGGGGGCAGGCGATTTCGAGACAGGGTTTCTCTGTGTATCCTTGGCTGTCCTGGAACTCATTCTGTAGACCAGGCTGGCTTCCAACTCCTGCCAAGTGCTGAGATTAAAGGTGTGCGCCACCACCGCCTGGCAGTGAGCATGATTCTTAAATACTATAATTTTAGTCTTGTCCATAACAACAACAAAATGTTGTTTCTATTAAGTTTCTTTAGTTTTGTTTCCCTTGTATCTCTCTCTTTTCTTTGAAATTCTTTTGAAAGGCCCATTGACCTGAAGGTTTCTTTCTTACGGTTTGGGCCTTTGTGATTGCACTCATGTAAAACTCTTGTTTTCTGGAATTGGCTAATGACTCCAGAGATAGGATCAGATTCATTCATGTTTGCTTCCTTTGGTAAGACCATAGGTAATACTAAGTCCTTTTATGAGTAGACATGTAATATCTGGTTATTTCTCTTTTCAGGGGAAGGGAATGAGAGAGGATCTTCCTGTGTAGGCCACTCTTGTCTTAAACTTTCTTTGTAGCTCACAGCCCAGCCTTGAAAGTCTTGATCCTTTTGTCCCATATTCCTGAGTGTTGTCTCCTTTTTATAGTGATCTACCTCCCCTTTGCTGCTTTCTGTTTTGTTTTTAGACTTACTTTATGTATGAGCGTTTGCTTGCATGTATGTATATGCACCACATATGTGCCTATGGGTGTTTGTGAGCTACCCTGTGGGAGCTGGGCACTAGACTTGGGTCCTCTGTAAGAAGAGCAAATGCTCTTGAACTGCAGAGACCAGTCCCTGCTTTCTGTTTTTAAAACTGGCTTATAGGACTTAGAGGGGTTTGTGCTTCGTTTCTTCTGTCCTGTGCTGTGTTGGTGGGGATACTTGATCACCTACACTGGTTGCAGACTTAGTTCATGAGCTTTGAGAATCACTCTGCAGTTGTGTTTTTGTGTGGAGATTTGGGTAACTTACAAAACTACTCTTGCTGGGTTTGGTGGTGCACACTGTAACCCCAGTCCTCTGGTGGTCTAGGGTAGAAGGATAAAGACTTGGAAGGCATTTGGACTGGGCAGTGAGCCCCTGTCTCCAAAATACAAGAGAGTGTGGAGACAGGAGGATCAGGAGTTGAAGACCATCCTCACCCATGCAGTGTGTTCAAGGCCAGTTTAGGCTGCTGGAAATTGTTGTGAAACAAGACTAAAAGTCCTCTTCTTTGACTGTTTCTTCACAGTAGCTCAGAGTCAAGGCATTTTTTGTAGTTTGAGAAGCTCTTTCAAATTTTGATTCTTCCTAGTCTTTAAATGTGGGTTACTTAGGAAAGCTAACAACATTGTTACTAATAACCAGTAGAGGGAATTTTTAGTCTTATGTTGTCACTGGGAAGCCTTTCCTTATGAGAATATTCAAGGCTTTTTCATTCTATTCACGTTCTTTATCCAGGCATGTTTTCTGTTCCTGTTAATGACACCATTACTTGTCCTAAATAAGCTTTGAAGAAGTGTTTCTCCTGAGAGAACACAGAGAATTCTGATAGTTTGTTTTGATCTGAGTGCTCTTTGTATTAATGTTTGATATGAAAATTTA
The DNA here is from genome assembly GCF_007827085.1 of Peromyscus californicus insignis. Lineage (NCBI taxonomy): Eukaryota > Metazoa > Chordata > Mammalia > Rodentia > Cricetidae > Peromyscus > Peromyscus californicus. The sequence goes on along the minus strand of NW_026294458.1, from coordinate 14,630,493 downwards.
TCAGGCTGTGTACTGAAGATGTGTTCGTTTTTCTGAATATAATTCATATCCTTCAGAAGAGGTTTTTGAAACAATGTCTTTTTTTTTCCTGAAGTGATGCTTCAAAAAAAGGTAACATTACACTTTTAATGAAATCTGTAAACAAAATGTGTTTCATTTCTGTGATCACGACTACAATCCCATATTGCTTGGGCATCCACATAAGAAAGGACATCAGCGTACCATCATATGATGGATGTGGGTTCAAATCATCTGTGCTGTGTGTTGAAATGTTTGAATTCTCATATCCTAGCGTGCATGATTCCTGGTGAAGTGCAAGACAAGCTACAGCCTTGAATCCAAATACGAGTTTTCTGAGATCTTGTTTTCTCCCTTTTTTCAGAGTTTCCTGTTTTGAAATGCTGGGCTCAGTCAAAAGTGGCAGCTCCCTGTGCTTTGAAAAGTGAGGAGATCTGCCAGTGGAACAGCATGCAGTATAAATCAGTAAGATGCTTTGTGCTGCTCTTCAATGGCACTGCCTCGCTTCCATGTCTTTCTGTAAAGGGTCAGCATGTTGTAGTCCATACAGAGCACTTTTGTTGTTTTAATATTGTTCCTTTGCTACTGGTGGCTGCAGTGGGTAAAGTCAGTATTCTTTGAATTGGGGGCTGGTAGTCAGTGAGTCCAGGCCTCATTGGTTCAGAGTGTCCGTGTAGCTGGTATACTTTGTAAAGGTGTGAAATGGCAAAGACAAACAGTGCAGAGTCATTCAGTTTTCCTTCAGCAGGAAGATCAGAAATTTAAGGCCACCCTCAGCTATATAGTGAGTTTAAGGCCACTCTGGGCTGTATGAAAACATGTGTCAAAATAACACAAAACCAAAAAAAGAACGTACTGTTTTTAGAAAAGGAGGTCCCAGGATGTAGGTTACTGGTAGAGTGCTTGATAACATGTGAAAGACACTGGGTTTGTACCTCAAAATATAAAAATTAAAAATTTAAAATGGAGAAAAGGCCAAATATGATATAACATGTCTATAATCCCAGCACTCAGGAGGTTATAGCACAAGGAATGTGAGTCCCAGGCCAGCCTGGACTACATAGGGAGTTCAAGGTTAGACCCTGTGTAGGGGACCAGCCCTCACACTTATTTACCCCAGGAACTCTTGAGGAATGAGGGATAAGAGACTTAGTTAGAAATAGAGAGAGATAAAAAACACAGGATAGACTCAGGTGGGCCTGGATCCTTATCCACTGGCCCAGAATTGTATTCCAAAGGTCTGTTTATAACAATGCCAAGGGGTGGAGCAAAAGACCTCCCCCTTGCTAGTTAGACCCTTACAAACACCAAGTACCCAGGCCGGTGGTCCAATCAACCTCCCGTATAGTCCTGCTGGGTACAGCCACTAGGAAACCTATTGGGTTCAAACAACTCTGTCTCTTTCTTTTTAATTTTCCTTGTTATTTATTATTTGTGTGTGTGTGTGTGTAGGTGTGTAGGTCAGAGGACACTTTTAGGAGTTAGTTATCTCCTTCTACCCAGGGTTTCTTTCTCTTCTTGTGTTTTTTTTTTTTTTTTTTCTTTCTGAGACGGGGTTTCCCTGTGTATCCCTGGCTGTCCTAGAACTTGCTCTGTAGACCACGCTGGCCTTGATCTCAGATCCGCCTGCCTCTGCTCCTAAGTGCTGGGTTAAAGGCATGCGCTAACATGGCCTGGCATAGCCACCACCACACAGCAAGGGTTCCTTTCACTGTGGGTTTGGAGCTCAAACTCAGGATATCAGATTTGGATAGCAATACGTGCTTTTACCCACTGAGTTATCCTGTCAGTAAGACCCTGTCTTTTAAGAAAAAAAAGTTAGAATTAATGTAAACTTTTGAGTTATGAGAATCAAAGAAATATTCTCACCATGAGATATGCATTTAAGTGAATCTAATTTTTTTTTTTTTTTTTTTGGTTTTTCGAGACAGGGTTTCTCTGTGAAGCTTTGCGCCTTTTCCTGGAACTCACTTGGTAGCCCAGGCTGGCCTCGAACTCACAGAGATCCGCCTGGCTCTGCCTCCCGAGTGCTGGGATTAAAGGCGTGCGCCACCACCGCCCGGCTGAATCTAATTTTTCTTAGGTTTTTTTTTTTTGAGACAGGGTTTCTCTATGTAGCCCTGGCTGTCCTGGAACTAGTTCTGTAGATCAGACTGGTCTCAAACTAAGAGATCTGCCTGACTCTGTCTCCCAAGTGTTGAGATCAAAGGTAGGAGCCACCACACCTGACTAAGAAAACTTTTAAGAATAAAAAATATTCTTTTAAAAAAGAAAGCAAAGCTGGGTGGTGTAGCTAGAGTTTTCCTGCCTGGCCCACAGTCAGGACAGATCTCTATTACCTGCCAGTCCCACAGCCGCTCAGACCCGACCAAGTAAACACAGAGACTTATATTGCTTACAAACTGTATGGCCGTGGCAGGCTTCTTGCTAACTGTTCTTACAGCTTAAATTAATCCATTTCTATAAATCTATACCTTGCCACATGGCTCGTGGCTTACCGGCATCTTCACATGCTGTTTGTCATCGTGGCGGCTGGCAGTGTCTCTCTGACTCAGCCTTCCACTTCCCAGAATTCTTCTCCTCCTTGTCCCACCTACACTTCCTCCTGCCTGACCACTGGCCAATCAGTGTTTTATATACTAACCAATCAGAGCAACACATTTGCCATACAGAACATCCCACAGCAGGGTGGTGGTGGCACATGCCTTTAATCTCAGTACTCAGAAGCAAGTGGATCTCTTGAATTTGAGGCCCACCTGGTCTGCAGAGCCAGTTCTTGGACAGCCAGGACTGTTACACAGAGAAATCCTGTCTTGAAACACACCCAGACACACACATGCAGACAGACAGACAGACACACACACACATTTCTTACACAATGTATATAGATAATATCTATCTACCACTGTGCCCCTCCAGCTCCCCCTAATGCCACACACCCTCCCAAGTTCATGTCCTCTTTTTTTTTTTTTTTTCTTTTTCCGAGACAGGATTTCTCTGTGTAGCTTTGCGCCTTTCCTGGATCTCACTCTGGAGCCCATGCTGGCCTCAAACTCACAGAGATCCCCCTGCCTCTGCCTCCCGAGTGCTGGGATTAAAGGCGTGTGCCACAGCCGCCTGGCTTTCATGTCCTCTTTTTAAAAAAATATTTATAAGCTGATGAATCTAGTCAGTGCTGTCCATGTACACATGGATGTGTGGCTGTGTGGCCATCCACAGGGGCATGAGCAACCTGCCAGTGACATGTTCCCAAAGGAGAGGGACTCTCCCTCCCTTAGCAGCCATCAGCTGCCTATAGCTCCTCCACTAGCAGTGAGGCCTCAGAGGCCCCTCCCCCAGCTGTGCTGCAGATTTCACTGGCTTGATCTTGCACATGTCTTGTGCATGTAATTCCAGCTGCTGTGAACTGATACAGGCAACAGGCATGTCCAGAAGTATGCATTCAAAGCTGTCTTCCACATATTCTGGCTCTTACATTCTTTCTGCCCTTCTTATGAGAAGTTCCTAGAGCCTTGAATGGTAGGAGCTTGATGTAGATGACCCATCCATGGTTGAGCACGCAGAATTATTAAATGTCTCTGATTTTCTGTTTCTCCCTCTCCACAGATACTTAAGAATTTGACCCTGCAAGTTCCTGTGGGACTGACTATACACACCACTTTAGTGTGTTCTGTGACTCTGCTTATTACCATCCTGTGTTCTACTTTGATCCTGTTAGCTGTTTTCAAATATGGCCATTTTTCCCTGTAAGTTTTATATAGTTAGATGTTTTCTAGGAACCTAATAAATGAGATCTATTCCTTTGTGACAAGAAGTGTTCTTTTCAGAATTAACTGGCTATTTTTTCTTTGTTTGTGGGTAAAATTATGTTTCCAGGCAGGTCTCTGTCAGTTTATGGCCAGCCTGGTCTACATTGTTAGACCCTGTCTATAAAACAAACAACAACAACAACAAAATTATGTTTCACACAGGAAATTTTGGGTCATTGCTAGCTAATTGCAAAATATAGTGTTCTGTGATGTGACCCTCAAGTGCTCTTGGGTGGTCTAGTGGAGGAGGCTTCCTCATGTTAGATAATACTTAGAAGTGGCTGTCTTCATTTGGTATAGAGTAAGTTCATTGTTAAGCTAGTTACTTGTATTTTATGTGCACTGATGTTTGTGTGTGTGTGTGTGTGTGTGTGTGTGTGTGTCTGTGTGAGGGTGTTGGATCCCCACGAACAGAAGCTCCAGACAGTTGCGAGCTGCTATCCAGGTGCTGGTAATGAACCTGGGTCCTCTGCAAGAGCAGTCAGTGCTCTTAACTGCTGAGCCATCTCTCCAGCCCCGAGTTCATTATTAGTGTCAAATTGTTCTCATTTTGTGAATAGAATCTTTTAATTTACACTAAACATAGAGACACCCTTACAATTAAGAATAAAATAATTTGGATGAAAATTAAAGTAATTTACAGTTGTTAAGACCATTTGCTGGCTGGGTGGTGGTGGCACGCGCCTTCAATCCCAACACTTGGGAGGCAGAGACAGGCAGATCTCTGAGTTCGAGTTCAGCCTGGTCTACAGAGTGAGTTCTAGGACAGCCAGGGCTACACAGAGAAACCCTGTCTCAAAAGACAAAAACAAAAACAAAAGCATTTACTGATCTTGCAGAATTCCTGTACTCACTTGGTGGCTCACAACCGTCTTCAACTCCAGTCCCAGAGGACCCCGTACCCTCTTCTGGCTTCCTCAGACACCAGGCACCCAAGTGGTGCACAGAGAGAACTGCGGACAGAACACCCACAGTCATCAAATTAAAACAAAAATTACATTTCAGTTTCATGAAAATACTAAAGCTACTTATATAGAGTTTCAGAAAAAATAAAGTTGGCAATTAAGCAGTTATTAATATAAGTCGGGCTAGGTGGCACATGCCGATCCCAGCACTGGGAGGTAGAGGCAGGCAAATGTCTTAAGTTTGAGGCCAGCCTGGTCTACAGCACTGGTCCAGGGCTCTCACCCACTGAGCCATTTCTTAAGCTGAGAGTCACTGTATTTCCTTTGACTATACAGATTAGCAAAGGGTTTGGGGAAAGTGAGCACTAGGACTTACCGATGAGTTTGTCAGACACCTCATCTGTTAACTCAGTTTTAGTTTTTTGAGACAAGAGCTCATGTGTTCCAGACTGGCCTGAAACTGGCTAAGTATATGAAAATGATCTGGAACTCTTGACCCTCCTGCCTTTGTCTCTCAAATGTTGTAATTACACATGTTGCCACCACCTCTGGCTCAGATTGTCATTTGAAAAAATATATTTTGGCTGGAGAGATAGCTCAGCAGTTAAGAGCACTGACTGTTCTTCCAGAGGACCAGGGTTCAATTCCCAGCACCCACACGGCAGCTCACAACTGTCTGTAATTCCAAGATCTGACACCCTCACACAGACATGCGTGCAGGCAGGCAGAACACCAATGCACATAAAATAAAAATAAATAAGTAAATATGTTTTATGAACTTACGTATTTACAAAAAAAGAAATCTTCAGGTGATTTTTTTAAAGGTGATTTTCTTTTTAAAACAGTTTTGATTTAGTGTTACACTTGGTGAAAACAAAATAACATAAATGCCACAGGCTAATTAACAAACACACTTCACAGCTAAGGGAGACGGTCTGGTCAGTGAAGTGCTACGCACGCACGCACGCACGCACGCACGCACGCACGCACTTGTGAAGACTTGAGTTCGTTCCCTATAAAACACTGTGTGGTGAGTGCTTATCGCTTCAGGCCTGAGGGCGGAGATCCCATGCTGGCCCAGACTGATTGGTGAGCCCAGGTCCCAGAGAAGAAATTTGGCTCAAAAACTAAAACACTAGGTGGATGGCTTCTGGGGAGTATCCACCCAAGATTGACATCCGGTCTCTACAGACACATGCACACACACACACACACACACACACATCTACCTTTTAGAGTAAGAGTGTTGACTGGGTGTGGTGGTTCACGCCTTTAATCCTAGCACTTGAGAGGCTGGGATTATTTTTATATTGAGTAATGGAAGATGATTAAGTGTTTATATACATATAATTACTTACTTTTCCAAAGTATTTTGGTGTTTTTATGAAAATAAATCTTTTATAATTTTACGCTTATGATTTGATTTGTCACAACAACCCTTACTGAAGTCATATTTGGGTTTAAATATTAGAAGAGGCAACCCAGTGCTATAAAGTTAGAAAATTAGAACTTTTTTTTTTTAATTTTGGTTTCTCCTACCCCTGCCTCTGCCTCGCAAGTGCTGGGATTAAAGGCATGTGCCACCACCAGAAATCTATAAAGTTTCAACCCAATCTAGTTCCATACCTGTTTTGTGTTTTTGTATAAGAATTCCAAGCTGGGTGTGGTAGCACCTGACTGTAGTTTTGTGCTAGGGTTCTAAGTCAAAAGAAAGAGCAGGAAAAAAAGAAAAAGAAAAAGAAAAAAAGGAGCAGGAGGAAAGTGGTGGCGCACGCCTTAATCCCGGCACTTGGAAGGCAGAGCCAGGCGGATCTCTGTGAGTTCGAGGCCAGCCTGGTCTACAGAGCGAGATCCAGGACAGACACCAAAACTACACAGAGAAACCCTGTCTCAAAAAACCAAAAAAAGAAGGAGCAGGACTTTGAGGGTTAGTTTGGACTACATAGTAACACTGTTTCGTGTATATGTGTATTTCATATGTATTTGAAATGCAAATATATATTTGATATTAATATATATGATATGAAGAAAAGTATTTTTTAAATAGTGGTTCTTTTCTTTTTTTTAATTTGTATTTATGTGCATTGGTGTTTTGCCTCCATGTATGTCTGTTTGAGGGTGTCAGGTACCCTGGAACTGGAATTACAGACAGTTGTGAGCTACCATGTGGATGCTGGGAATTGAACCCGGGTCCTCTGGAAGAACAGCCAGTGCTCTTCACTGCTGAGCCTTCTCTCCAGCCCTCTCAGCCTATGTTTTACAAGTGTGAACTATGGGATTAATAATGTGACATTGAAATGGGGATTACCTTTTTTTTTTTCTTTTTGGAGTGGGGATATGACATTTATTGAGTTTATCTGCTAGAGTGGAAATAATGTCTATAAACTTCCAAATGTTTGTTACTATACTTCCATAACACAATTAAAATCCAGGTGTTTTCTGCCAGGTGGTGGTGGCACACTCCTTTAGTCCCAGCACTCTGGAGGCAGAGGCAGGTGGATGTCTGTGAGTTCAAGGACCGCTAGGAGTACACAGAGACTCTTGACGGGATGGCATCCAAGTGTGTTTTTTTTGTTTTTTGTTTTTCCGAGACAGGGTTTCTCTGTGTAGCTTTTCGCCTTTCCTGGAACTCACTCTGTAGCCCAGGCTGGCCTCGACTCACCACCGCCCGACTCAAGTGGTTTTTAAAAAATAGTAAACTCAATCAAAACTCATTACTTCAGAATCAATAGTTTCTTTTAATTCACAATAATACTTAAATAGGATTTAAGAATTGAACGCAGAAATTTCATTGGTTGGTTGTTTGGAAAGCTGATTAAACTTCCAGCTTGCTCAAATAATATCACAAAAAGTCACAATTGTGGCTTCGAAGAGGCAGAGTCCACTAGATTCACCAACATTGGACAGCCATCAGGAATTTTTAGAGCTAGGCGTAGTGGCTCATGCTTCTAGTTCCAGCACTTAGGAGACAAAGGCAGGTGAATCTCTGTGAATTAAAGGCCAACTTGGTCGGCATAATGAGTTCCAGGACAGCCAGAGTTTTATGTTTTTGTTTAGTGAGTTTGTGTTTAGTGAGATCCTGTTTTTTTTTTTTTTTTTTTTTTTTGGTTTTTCGAGACAGGGTTTCTCTGTGTAGTTTTGCGCCCTTTCTGGAACTCACTTTGTAGACCAGGCTGGCCTCGAACTCACAGAGATCCGCCTGGCTCTGCCTCCCGAGTGCTGGGATTAAAGGCATGCGCCACCACCGCCCGGCGAGATCCTGTTTTGTTATCTTGTGTGTTTGTGTTTAGTGAGACCCTGTCCCAAAAATTAAACAAAAACCCCAGGCTATTTAGAGTGGGAATGGTGTTGGGGTTGACAGCTCCCACCTGTAATCTCGGCACTTAATAGAGAAAGATAATCAGGCTTTCAGGACTAGCCTTCACTCCATAGCCAATTCAAGGTCAGCCTGGACTACATGACACCTACTCACTCCTTAAAAAAAGAGAGAGAGAATTTAGTGTCCTGAGATAATACTTAACCAAGCATCCAAGACCTTTCTTTTGTTGTCCTTTCTTCCCAGTTACAGATTTGTGAAGGTGTAGCATGGTACCACCACTAGCAGTGGTGGCCTCAATCAGAGTCCAGTTCTTCATCTCCACCAGTAACAAGTTGTGAGTGGTGTGGGGTGATGTGCCTTACGTTTCAGTCTTTTGGTACATTTCCTGCCGCTTCTGACAACTCTGCAGTGAGGTACTCCAGGATGACTGCTCTCTTCTCAGCAGCAGCTGAGCCTGTCCACAGATGATCATCCTAAATTTCAGGGGTAGGTGAATGGAGGGAATTGCAAGCTGCCTTGCTCTGAGTGGGAAATCATTTTTGTCCTGGTCTTTCTAGAGCAGTGTTTTGTTTTGTTTTGTTTTGTTTGTTTGTGTTTTGTTTTTTGTTTTTCAAGACAGGGTTTCTCTGTGTAGCTTTGGTGCCTGTCCTGGATCTCACTCTGTAGACCACCAGGCTGGCCTCGAACTCACAGAGATCCACCTGGCTCTGCCTCCCAAGTGCTGGGATTAAAGGCGTGCACCATCAACACCCAGCCTTAGAGCAGTGGTTTTCAACCTATGGGCCTTGACCCCCAAAGACCATCGGAAAACACAGGTATTAGATTCATAACAGTAGCAAAATTACAGCTCTGAAGTAGCAACGAAGAGGAACTGTATTAGAGGGTCAGAGCATTAGAAAGGTTGAGTCCACTGCTCTAGAGTCTTACCAGGCCTTACCAGTATTTCTTTTGGAATCTGAAGCTCAAAAGAAGCAGGGTATGGGGCTTGTGAGATGGATTATAAGTAGAGTTACTTGGGCACAGGCCTAACTCTTCCTGAGTTGAATCCCAGGATCGCCAAAGTGGCAGGAGAGAACTGACTTCTGAGAGAGAGAGAGAGAGAGAGAGAGAGAGAGAGAGAGAGAGAAAATATACACAAGAAAGGAAGATTTATTTATGTATGTGAGTGCTCTACTTGCATGTATGCCTACATGACAAGAGTGCATCAGATCCTATTATAGATGGTTGTGAGCCATCATGTGGGTGCTGGGAATTGAACTCAGGTCCTCCGGAAGAACAGCCAGTGCTTTTAACTGCTGAGCCCTCTCTCCTGCCCCTGGAAGGAAGATTTAAAGATAAAAACAAAGCAGAGAGAAAACTAGTCATATAAAAACCTAGATCCTACTACTTACTCCTTTATCCTATGGAGAGTCAAACTGTATTAAAACTGTTTCTATTTTATTTTGTTTATATGTCTGAGTGTTTTGCCTGCATGAATGTATGTGCACCACATGTGTTCAGTACCCACGGAGGCCAGATGAAGGCATCAGATCCCCTGAAATTGGAGTTACAGATGGTTGTGAACTGCCATTTGGGTGCTGGGAGACCAACAGGTCCTCTGGAAGAGCAGCAGCTAGTGTTTTTAGTTGCTGAGCTATCTCTCTAGCCTTTCTAAAACCTTTATTTAATAAACTTCACCTTTGCTTAAATATGGATATGCATTGTGTGCATCCTCGTGAATGTAGCTGTGTATGCAAGTATGCATGTGTGTGCATATATGTGTGTGTATTTAAGTAAAATATTTGTTTTCTTCAGTTGAACCAAATTTTATCCGTCTTTAAGCATAAAGTTAATATTTAAGATTGTCTTATTATATAATCGAGTCTTGTATTCATTTATACGGGTTTCAAGAAGTACAAGAAAAACATGTGAATGACAACACAAACTTTGATATGACTCTCATTGCCTAATCAGTAAATGATGCTAAATTTGATATAAGCACATGTCTGTGTTTGGCCTCCTTAAATTATCTTCCTTTGATAGATACAAGTAGGTGTTTTATATTTTCAGTCAGTTTTGTAATTCCATGTGTGGTCCTTTTTGTGTCAGGCCAAGAGAATGGATCCTGCTGTCTTGTTCATTATGTCCTAGTATTTGTTCCACCTTTGTGATTTATTTATCTTAAAGAATTGTGTTAGGTTCTTTTGGATGCAGAAAACAGAAAAACAGCTCATCTCAATAGGTGTGGTGGTAGGGATGTGTATTAGTGTGTATCTTAGTTGTTTATCTATTTTGGAGAATGCTACATGCTTTAGGAACTAGAATGAGCTTTTGCAGCTCTAATGAGTTGGGATATAATGAATTTCAGGATTATTCTAGGGAAGCTACTTAAATGTTCAATGCTATTATTTGGAAATGGAATTAGAGTAAAGTGACCAACATCCATATCCCTCAGACATACATCCTAGCAGGTTCCTAGCAGGTGGCTGAAGTAGGATTTGATAAACTACAAGAGAGTGAATGCTATGCACCAAGTGTTCACTTCAGAATTGACCTAAGCAGTGATAGTTGTAGTTATTCATCTTATTCTCAGCTATTTTACCTTAATATCCCCCCCTTGGGTGTCATATGGCTCATCTGGCCTCCAACTCACTGTAACTCCCGAACCCCTTACCCTTCCTCTACCTCCCAGGTGCTGGGATTTCCAGCTTGCACCACTATGCCTGGCATGAATTATATCTTTCTAGATCTCTGTTGGTAATGTTTCTGTTTTAGTTTGATGATTTGGCTACATGTACATTTCTAGGTTTAGTTATTTCCCTCAGTACTTTCAGGTTTTTATTCCGTTACAGACTGGCACCCATGGTTGCTTTGGAGATAGAAGACTTACTGCCTCTTTGTAACAGGGTGTCATGTTATAGCCCAGGCTGCCCTCAGATTCACAGGTGTGAGTCACTGTGCCCAGCTAAGAAATGGGTGTGAATTGAGTAGTTGCTCATTGGTAGAGAACTGTTTGTTTGGGTTTTTTTTCCTGGTCGCTTTATCTTGGGTCTATATCTTTGGTAGTCTATAGCCTCACTGCCCTCTCCAGAGTAGCAATAAAACCCTAGAGATTTTCAAGGAAAGCTGGTATTTTAACCTCAACAAACATGGCTTCATTCACTCTGCTTTTCTCTTTGTTTTTGGGGCTGAGCCTGGGGTTTGGAGAACTACCAGAGGGGCATTCTTCTCTAGTGACCACTTCCCTCTGTTTCTGTAAGGGTGTCACATTCCAGCAAGTGCCCATAGGTTTGACAGTGAGAGCACTTCAAGTTATCTTGAGTCTTTTTCTCTGCTCTTCCTAGCAGTTTTTCTCGAAACAGAGAGCATTTTCTGGAATCCTCTTGGAATCACTCTCCCTAGTTCATTTCCCTCTCATTTTTTGGGGGGGGTGGGGCAGGGTGCAGGTGTGGAGGTTAGAGTTCTCTTCTACCATGTGGATTCTGGGGAATGCAACTGAGATGGTTAGTCTTGGTGGTAAGTACCATTCAGTACCTGCTGAGCTATCTAGCTGTCTAGCTGCCTGATAAGTATTTTTGTATCCTTGGTTCTAGGTTTCTCTGCTGATGCAATAAACCATATCAAGCTGAATTAAAAGTCCAGGGTTAATGAGCCAAGCACTCTCTCAGGTGACTCTCAAGCCCCCCAGAAGTGAGGGGGGTGGAATCACATGGCAGGTCTATGGACCAGAGCTTAAATACCCTGTAGGCTTGGTCTTGAGCAGCTCTGGGGAGAGGAGCCACGGCTTGTTGGGCTTTCAACTAACACTGCCCTGCCCCCCCCTTCCTCTTTTTAAAAAAAAAAAACAAAACTGAATTATTATATGTGATCCAGGCTGGTATTGAACATTTCTGCCTTAACCTCCCAAATGCTGGGATTGCAGGCATGCACCATCGAATCTGACAATCTAATGAGCTTAAAGGGTAAACCAGGTAACATTACTCCTGTTTAAAATTGTTTAATGGCTTCTTGAAGTAAAGTGCACACTTCTTACCATATCAATCCTGTCTGCTGTGAAGTTTGTTTGGCTTGGTTTTGTTTGTTTTTTGAGATGGGGTCTTGGTTTGTAGTCAGCCCCAAACTCAATTCCTCATCTAACCTCAGCCCCCCAAGTGCTGGAATTGCAGGTTTTCTCCATCATATCTGTTGTACTCCAGTGCACCATAATATACCCATCTTGCACCAAACTGCAGCTACACAGATCTTCTTATATTTTTGTTTGTGAGCCTAACTTTCAATGGCTGAGTCATCTCTCCATCTCTACATGGAGCTGAGGCCAGAACCCAGGGCCTTGCGCTTGCTAGACAAACGCTCTACCACTGAGCTCAATCCCCAACCCTCTGTGGGTCTTCTTAACTGACCTTGGCATTCCTTTTCCTTCCTGCCTGTAATCCTTTCCTCTATGTGTTTCTGGCTCTCTCTTTCTGTTTTCACTTTAAATATCACCTTCTCTGTCAAGTAATCTCCCTCAGTTTTTTCCTTGTAACATATCAATGCTTTGATTATTGTTTTCATTATTTATAAACTTTACAAAGACTAGGGAAAGCGTGTCCATCCTTGAATCCCTGGTACCTAAAGGTGTCTTTTATAGGCATTAGACACTGACATAATTGTAGAATAAGAATATATAGATTAACTCCTCCGTTGATAAAATATAGAGGTATTTGTTTGCAAATAGGGAAGACCTTATTTAGCAGCATAATCTGGTTTACTTTGTAGGTTAAAAAAAGTTAAATAATGAATGGATAAATTCTCAGAAACAAAGATCCTGTATACACAAACATGTATGGATCAGATGTTCTCCGTCAGCATCTTCAGTAGGTAAAACGTTACTGCAGACAATGCAGAATGCTGAATTAAATGAGGGACAAGCTTTCTCTAATCCCAAAACTACCTCCCGCCCGCCCCGCTCCAGCAAATGACTGGACTACGTTTCCCAGCAGCCCTGTGTGGGCCCGCCCCTCGGGAGTGACGCCACGGGTGGGGCGGGTCCGTGCTCAGGCCCCGCCCCTCGCCCTGCCACCGCCCTCCCCCAGGGTTGTGGCCACGCGCAGCAGCAGCGGTTGTTCCGCTTCCCCTCCGGCCCGGGCCGTCGCCATTGCCGAAGGCTCCTGCCCTCCCCTCCCTGGCCCGCGGGGCTCCGCGCCTCACGGCCTCGGTAGCGACGGCCGCGCCCCGAGCCGCTCCCCTCTGCCCTGCCCTCCTGCCTCTCTGCTGCCCAGCGCAGCGCTCGCCCGCGTCGGCCCGGCAGCCCGCCCCGGGACGGGCGGAGACCTTCCTTCCCTCTCTGGTAAGTGCGGACGCTCTCGCCCGGGCCCGGCCGCCGCCCTCCTCCCGCCTCCGCGGCCTGGGCCCAGCGGGCCGGGACGCAGGCACCTGCGAGCGGGCCTCCGGCTCCGGGCGGTGGCTCATTGTCTGCGCCCGGGCTCTCCTCGGCTTCGGCCGAGAGGAGGCTTGCCGGGCTGCGGGGACCCCTCTCTGCCCGGCCCCAGCCCCGCCGCCCTCGCCCCTCTCTGCCGCGGCGCTGCACCGGACAGCTCGGGTTTGTTCCTGGATGGTCCCTCCTTTACCAGCTGCGTTCGCTGCAGCCTTGTGGCTCCAGAATCCTGTCGCGAGCCCCTTAGGTTCCGTCTGTAAGCTCTTCCTCATTCTCCACATCAGGAGAAAGTTTTGCCGGGCTCCGGGACCCTCCGCTTAAGAAGAGAACTTAAGGATCTTCTCACAGTTTTTGCTTGATCTTCAGCCAGGAGGTGACTATTTGCTTCTTAAGGTTAACTTGCGTTGAGGTTGGCTTTTCACCATGTTTGGCTGTCTGAAACACGCGCGCCCTCCTTACTCACAAAAACGTTGCCGCAAATAACTTAGTGGACTCAACCTTTTGATTAGTTCTTCAGAGATCAAGTCATCCAAGACAGAAGTGTGTGAAATAATGGCTGTTGTGGCTTGATGGGAGGTTCTCCCTTATCCTTTATCTTAATTTAATAGGAATAGGTAGAGTGGGAGAGATTTGTTTCCTCTTTGATTAAAAAACAAAAAACAAAAAAAAAAAAACAGCTCCCATTGATAGCAGCCAGGTTCTTCTTTACAAGTGACCTGCCGATTTTCTGTCTTTTCATTTCTAACCATTTAAAGTCAACCAAACCGGTTAGGCCCAAAATTAGACGAACTGTGTTTTGGATGAAGGTTGTGCACGTCACGTTTTTCCCCTGCTGTTTGACTCTTCCGCTCATATAAGTAGGCAGGATATTGAAATAAATACACAAGAATTTGCTCTGGGGATTTTTTTTTTTTTTGGTAGAGTTATCCAAAAGAATAGTACGAATAAAATTAGGTTGGGATGAAGGCAGTGAATAGTAATTTTTAAAGCAGGTTAGGGCATGTCAACTCTGCCAGAAGCTCAGTGGCATTTGTAGAACATTCTTGCCCATCTGTACCCCAGCTCTTCAGTCGGTGTGTGTGTGTGTGTGTGTGTGTGTGTGTGTGTGTGTAAAAGGGAAGGCCCTTTTCATGTGCTTTTACATGTATCCTCTGCCTTTTTTCTAGACAGGGCTGCCTCATTCCTGCTCAGGCTGGCCTGACACTTCCTAGGAGGCTCAGCCTTAGGTGCTAGGCTCACACGTGTGAGCTAACCTATTTGGCAGCCTCTGCTTTTAAACCGTTCTAGAGATTAATTAGCCAGGAACATTATTGTACATTTACATCATGGAAACTGAATTTCATGTTGCTTAGATAGCTAGGTAGGTAGGTAGATAATCATTTTAAAGTAACTTTTGGATTTCGGTAAAAGAGGTTGACCTAAATTCAAAATGTTTTGTTGTTTTCACTAAATAGTCTATCATTACCTTTCCCTCTACTAGGCTGTGGGGAAAAACATGGCTCAGTACCGGGTACTGTCATCCATTGGTACTGTCAGTTGTTCTTACGTTAATGAGATGTCTTGGCATGAGGGGTTTAGATGTAGAAGTGTCGGGGAATGAAAAAGTGCCTTGAGGTCAGCTGCTGTTTTTTTCTCTTTTTTAACCCCTTGTACTGGATTGAACCAAAGCCCTCCCTATGATGCTAGGTCAGCACTCGATCACTGAGCTGCAACCCCAGCCCTCTTTAACCTTTGAGACAGTCTTGAACTCTGTGTGTTCTCCTGTCTCAGCCTCCCTAGATTCTGGGTTACAGACCTGCACCAACAGAAGGGCTCACTTCTTTCCAAAAGCAGGTGTCTGTTTATTTTTCTTTGGAGATCGGCTCTTTCCGTGTTACCCAGGCTTGTTGCAAACTCTTGGACTCAAACGTTTGTCTTGCATCAGGCTTCTAGTAACTGAGATTACAGGTGTGCACCATTGTGGTTGGCAAGCAGACATTAAAAAAAAAAAGTATTCTTGGATATTTCACTTCTCTTGGGGTCATGATTCTAAGTTTACCATCAGAGAAAAAGAGATTAATTCTTCTGGACCTTGTGTTATATGATACCAACGCTGCAAACCTAAATTTATGAAGTATAGTTTTTAGTTGATGTATGTCTGCTAAAGGAGTGGGGCTTCTCATATTTCTTTGATCTTTATCATAGGCAGGTTTCCAAGTAGACATGATGAGGGGTAGTTTATATTTCAGTTCAATTACATGTTTTAAATGAGGGAACTTAGAACTTGTTCTGGTTAGTTAAGAATAAACTTTGAATTATACTTTCACAGAACTCAAGAGCTTGTATAGGTAGCAAGTAGGTATGGTTGAATCCTTACTATCATTATCATTATTGATTATTACAGTAATAATGTTCAGTATGCATTTCTTTTGGCTTTCTGAGATTTCTGGTTTTGGTTTAAATTGGACTGTGGTTCAAGTCTTGAGACTAGATCAGGTTCACCCGCCACTCACCCGTCACACACCCACCACTCAAGTGCTTCTAGTTACAGTATTAACTGATTCTTGTCTAATGAGAAGGAGGTTGTTACTTGCAAATTGTGCTTCTGAGTTCTTCTTGTATATATATTTTTTAAATATTCATTGATGTTTTGTCTGTATATATGTCTGTGTGAGTGTGTCAGAAGTCCTGGAACTGGAGTTACAGGTGAACTGCCATGTGGGTGGTGGGAATTGAACCTGGGTCTTCTGGACCATCTCTCCAGCCCTCCTTTTTTTGTTTGTTTTATTTTTATTTATTTATTTATTTATTTTTTTTGGTTTTTCGAGACAGGGTTTCTCTGTGCAGCTTTGCGCCTTTCCTGGAACTCACTTGGTAGCCCAGACTGGCCTCGAACTCACAGAGATCCGCCTGGCTTTGCCTCCCAAGTGCTGGGATTAAAGGCGTGCGCCACCACCGCCCGGCCTATTTTTATTTTTTTAAAAGATTTATCTATTTATTATGTATACAGCATGTATGACTGCAGGCCAGAAGAGAACACCAGATCTCATTATAGATGGGTGTGAGCCACCATGTGGGTGCTGGGAATTGAACTCAGGACCTCTGGAAGAGCAATCAGTGCTCTTAACCTCTGAGCCATCTCTCCAGCCCCCTTTATTTGGTTTTTCAAGACAGAATTTCTCTGTGTTACAGCTCTGGCTGTCCTGGAACTCACTCTGTAGACTAGGCTGGCCTCTGCCTCCTGAGTGCTGGGATTAAAGTCGGGGACACCACCACCCGGGGCTCCTTTTATTTTTTAAGAATTATTTTTGATGTGTATATGTGTTTTGCCTGCGTGTGTGTGTGTGTGTGTGTGTGTGTGTGTGTGTGTGTGTGTATGCAGCACATGGACACCAATGAAGGCCATTAGAGAGAGTCAGACCCCTGGAACTGGAATTACAGACAGTTGGGAGCGGCCATGTGGGTGATAATTGAACACCAGTCCTCTGGGAGAGCACTCTGTGCTTTTAACTGCTGAGCCATCTCTCCAGTCCCCCATTGCTGACAGTTTTATTTAATAAGAAGCTCGAAGGAAGCAACTATTCAGAGTGTGTTTTTTAGTTGATTTAAATTATTTTGTTTAGTACTTCTGGGACAGGGTCTCCATATGTAGTGTGGCTGGCCTTGAACTCATGGTGATCGATCCTCTTTCTGAGCCATCCAGGTGCTTGGATTATATGTTGAGCTACCATGACCTGTTTACCTTGATTTTTAAATGGGGCGGAGTGGGGGAGGACCCTTGTGTGTTGATTTCCATATCAATACACACAGTGGTACCTGTCTCCTTAACAGTGAGGAGTTATCTGTGCTCACTGTGGTTTTCTGGATCTGAGTGGGAGAGCTTAACCAGAGTCCCTGTCAGATATTTTTGCACATGTGCATGTTCATGTGCTTTCTCTAAGAGGACTGAATTTTTTTAAATAAATAAACATTAAAATAATAAACATTTTTTATTTTATTTTGTTTTGTGTGTGTTGTGGGGGAGGGACATGAGAAGGTCAGAGGGCACCCTGTGGGAGCTGGCTCTCTCCTTACAGTGGGTTGTATTGAACTTAGACCATCAGTCCTGGCAGCAGGCACCATTTTCCCAACCACGAGGATTTTTTTTTTTTTTTTTTTTTTTTTTGGTTTGGCTTGGTTTGGTTTTTCCAGGAAGGGTTTCTCTGGAACTCACTCTGTAGACCAGGCTGGCCTCAAACTCACAGAGATCCACCTGCCTCTACCTATTGGGATTAAAGGTGTGTGCCATCACTGCCTGGCTTGATTTTAAATGGGCATTTTAAGGTGTTTGTTTCTGTTTTGTGGCAGTGAGGTAATGGGGGAGATGCTCTCAGATGTCTTTCTTTTGCTGTGGTGCTCACACTGGCTTAGAATGCATCAGCCTCTCTTGATGCTGGGTTTCCAGACATATGCTGTTACCACACTTGAGTGCATTGCAAGGGGGTGGTTTGGGATGGGTTCTTAGGTCCTGGGGATTAAACTCTAAGGTAGTTTAAGTTTGGTTGCCTTTACCTATGAGCCGTCTTGCCCACCTCGGTCTACATTTTGATAGCTGGTAAACTGACCTCTAGAAAGCTCTCACCCATGTAAGTTTCCTTATCTGTCCTCCTTTATTGAATGGGTATTCATTTTACCTCTGTTGTAAAATCTTGCCTATTACACTTACCCAAAAAAAATCCATATTTTATTTTGAACTTTTAATAATAATTATTTACATATGTGTATGTATGTATGTATTTGTGTGTGCTTTGAATGAAAATGCCCCCCCATGTTTGAATGCTTTTTTTTTCTCTCTTTATTTCTTTGACTCAGATCTTCAAACAAATATATAGGCAATAAGTATGTGTTCGTTAAGTAAATGTCAATTTCTTATATGTTTTTAATTATTTTAAAATTTAATTTAGTAGACTTTATATAACAATTTTAGGTGCATAGCAAAATAGAGCAGAAAGTATAGAGTTCTCAAAGTTTCCCCACCATCAGTAACTGTGCTTGTAAGTAGGTCTTTGATAAACTTAGGATGGACCAGCAGTGACATGTTAGTACTACCCAGAGTCCAAGCTTATGTTAGAGTTTACTTGTTATATGTTGTATGGGTTTTCACAAACGTATAATAATGTGTTGAAGAAATACACACAATCATTTTATACACAATCAAAATTTTGTGCTGGCCAGATGTGGTGGTTTAGGTCTTTAATCCTGGCACTTGGGAGGCAGAGTTAGGCCTGGTCTACACAGTGAGTTCAAGTGTAGCCAGGGGTACACAGAGTGACCCTTTCTCAAAAATTATAAAACAAACCAAAAAACATTGTCTGTTCTTTCTATTCATTCCTCTTTCCCTGAGCCGGTAGCAGGGAACTGAACTTGGGCTCTCTGAGAAACTACGTAGCCCTACTATTGAGTCGCCACTCTCTTGGTTCTGTCTGCCGTGTGTCCAGATGGTCCTCCTGTCTGTCCCTGCTTCCCGGCCTCCTGAGCGGTGCATGCCACACACACAGTGTCTAGCTTTGGTGGTTCTGGGAATCAAACCCAGGACATCATCAGGTTTGCATGGCAAGTGCTGTTACATACTGAGCTGTCTTCTCAGCCCAGGACTTTCTTTTCCATTTTGTCATTGTGGTATAAAATACACATGAGGATGCTTACCATCTGTAACGGTCTCTAGGTTTACATGCCATGCATTATAGCTCCACGGTCACACCACTATAGCACTCTTCATCTTATGACACTGAAAGTCTGTGCCTGCTAACTAGGCATTCCTTGCTTTATTTCAGTCTCCATGATCTTGACTGCTTATGTAAGTTCATTTTACCTTTGGCTTATTTCACCTAGCCTGATAACGCTCAGTGTTCATCCGTGTTGTAGCATGTGTTAATGTACCCTTCCTTTTATGGTCGAATACTTCATTCTGTTGTATGCACCACATTTTGCTTAACCAAAAGAGCCAAAGACTGAATGGTGCAATATGGATATCAATATATGTACAGCTTTTTCTTCAAAACGTCGTTTTCTCCAGAACTGAAACTGCTGGCTTGTGTAGCGACTACTTTTACTTTTCTGAGGAGCCACTAAATTGTTTCCCATGGTGGCTGTGTCTGTGTCGTTTTACATTTCTACCAACAGCCACTGTCTTCAGTTTCTCCACGTCCTTGCCAGGTCTTCATCTTACGTTTTTTGTTTTGTTTTAACAGCAGCCATCTTACTTGTATGAAGTATCTCGTTGTTGTTTTGATTTACATTTTTATAATTATTAGTGACATTGAACGTCTTGTTGTGTGTTTGTTGTCATTTATATATCTTATGATAATGTCAACTAAGATTTTTGTTTTTGTTTTTGTTTTTGTTTTTCGAGACAGGGTTTCTCCGTGTAGCTTTGCACCTTTCCTGGATCTCACTCTGTAGCCCAGGCTGGCCTCGAACTCACAGTGATCCGACTGCCTCTGCCTCCCGAGTGCTGGGATTAAAGGCGTGCGCCACCGCCGCCCAGCTACAAGTCAGTTTTTCTGAGGACATAACTTTTCTGCTGATGGGGTTAATTTAAGGAGCTGTGTTGTGGCAGTGGTATATTTAGTTGCATGAGAAACTTCAGTACTGTTTTTCTAAATTTTTTTTTAATTTTATTTTTATTTTTTTGGTTTTTCGAAACAGGGTTTCTCTGTGTAGTTTTGGTGCCTGTCCTGGATCTCACTCTGTAGACCAGGCTGGCCTCAAACTCACAGAGATCAACCTGGCTCTGCCTCCCGAGTGCTGGGATTAAAGGTGTGTGCCACCACTCCCTGGCTATTTTGTCAGTTCTTAATAGAGTCGTTCATTTCCTGTTGCTGGGTTATGAGTTCTTTGTATGTATTTCATGTAGTAGTCTTTTATATCAGGAACGTTTTTTGTGAGTGTCTCTCCTGTCTGTAGCTTGGCTTCTCATTCTCCTAACTAATGACTTTGTGTTCTGATGTCAGATTGTTTGGTGACTGAGTTCTGCACTGGTTGATCTTTTTTTTTACAGATTGTGTTATCAGTAAAATAATTGTCGTATTCAGTATTTTTGCACGAAACATTTAATTTTGGCATTTCTGTGATGGGGCACAGGTGCTTCAGAGGACAGACTTCTTGCAGAGATCTCCCCATGCAGTTCAATGGATGGACTCAGGTTGTCAGGCTGGGCAGCAGGGGCCTTACCCATCTCACCAGTCTCCCTGTTTTCTGTTGGAGAAGGAGTCTTATGCAGCCCAAGCTGATCTAGAACTCACTGTAGCTGAGGATGAGCTTGAACTCTGATCCTCCTGCCTAACTCCTTGCACCTCCCTAAGTGCTGGGACAACTGGCGTTACAGGTGTGTGCTGTTCTGCCTGGTTATCTTAGGTTTTGTCTAAAGTCTGTGTCTTTTTGATTAAGCTTTGTCTTCCTTTCCAGTTTGGTTTTGTTCTCTCTTTTCACTTACCTGTCGTCTGGTGTGGTAGCACACAGGCCTGTAATGCCAGCACTTCTGAGGCTGAGGCAAGAGGGTGGGAAGTTGGAACCTGGTTACATACTCATAAGAAATACCTGTGTACAGTTTATTCTTACTTTACTCGAAAATGGGTGTTTAAAAGTTTTATGTTTTATTGTATAGGTGATAATAAATGATTGCTTTCTGATGTTCATTTTACTTAATGATTGCCTTGTACTATGAAGTGACTATCTTAACATTTTTGCTTTCATTTTTTATGATACAAAAATAGCTTATTACAAGGTGTGTGTGTGGTGGCTCATGCTTCTAATTCCAGCACTTGGGAGACTGAGGCAGGAGGATCTCTGTGAGTTTGAGACCATCCAGGCCTATGAGTTCCATATCAACCAGGGCTACATAGTATACCCTATCTAAAAGAAAAAAGTTGCAAAGTAAATGCAACCAAAACATCTAATAATTTACATTGTCACCTGTGCTAACTCCAGACTCCTCTATCCTTCTTTTCCTGTTAGAATTGATGTGTGTGTGTGTGTGTGTGTGTGTGTGTGTGTGTGTGTGTGTGTGTGTGTTTGTTGGGGGGGGTGCTGTTCTGGTTCCCCAGTTCTGGGAGTAAGGAGAAAAGGAGCACCCTCAGTGTGTGAACCATGGTGCCATCTGCCTTACTCTATTTCTGTATACCTTTTCTTTCTTTCTTTTTTATTTGTTTACTTATTTATTTATTTATATTTATTTATTTGGTTTTTCGAGACAGGGCTTCTCTGTGTAGTTTTGGAGTCTGTCCTGGAACTCACTCTGTAGACCAGGCTGGCCTCGAACTCACAGAGATCCACCTGCACCTGCCTCCAGATTAAAGGTGTATACTACCACTGCCCAGCTTTTCTTTCCTCCTCCTCCTCCTCTTATTTTTTTTAAAAATAATTTACTTAATTTTATGTGCATTGATGTGAGGGTGTCAGATCCCCTGGAACTGTAGTTACAGACAGTTGTGAGCTGCCATGTGGGTGCTGGAAATTGAACCTGGATCCTCTGGAAGGGCAGCCAGTGCTCTTAACACTGAGCCATCTCTCCAGTCCCTTCTCTTTCCTTTCTTATTCTGTGTCTAGACCTGTGGCTAGGTGGCTGGCCCTTGGAGTCTTCCTCTCCTCCTTTTCTCGTTCCTTGGTCTCTTTTCTCTCTTTTTCTCCCTCTATTCTCTCTGCCTGGCAACCCCACCTATCCTTTCTCCTGCCTTGCTATTGGCTGTTCAGCTCTTTATTATACCAATCAGATGTTTTAGACAGGCACAGTAACACAGCTTCACAGAGTTAAACAAATGCAACAAAAAGAACGCAGCTCATCTTCACATCCCTGTGTGTATGTGTGTGTCAGAGAGAGAGAGAGAGTACCGTGGACTCGTGTGTGCTTTACATATGTGTGGAGGCTGCAGGCTGACATGGGGTATCTTCTTGGTCCCTCTCTGCCTTACCCATTAAGTCACAGTCACAGCTGAATTCACAGCTAGCCAGTAGTAGTAGCTTGCTCTGTAAACCAGCTTGTTCCTGGGGTCTCCCAGTGTGTCTACCTGCTTACGAGCTGGGATTCCCAACAGGCCAGCAGCTCCACCTGGCATTTGTGTGAGTTCTAGGGATATGGACTCTGGTCCTTACGCTTGCATACCACTTGAACCACTGAGCCATCTCTCCAGCCTTATTCTAGATTTTTAAGACATACTACACTCCAGGTTCGGTAGCACAACCCTGCAGTCTCAGCACTCCCAAGACTGAAGGAGAGATGGGCAGTTCCAGTCTGAAAAGAAAGAGGAAAGGGAAAACATATTGATACTTAGTCAGCTCAGCCTTGACCTTCATCCTTCAGTGAAAAAGTACTTTGTTTTAGACTGTGTGGCATTACTTTGATAGGAAAGAAGCATATTGTCCCAGTTTGCACCTCTTTGCTATTGAGTGAAGCTGTGCTTCTCATGTATTTACTGCCCTTTCTGCCCTCTGCTTTGTGTGTGTGTGTGTGTGTTGTTGTTGTTTCCTTTGCCATTTAGAGTTTGTGACTAGACTTAAGGAAAACTAGATTTCTAGTATTCAGTTCATTGTTTAGTTTTTAGTAATCTGTGTTGCTTGCCTGTTCTCTTTCAGAGCATTTTTTGAGCACAGCACTTCCTTGTTGGTCATGTTTTAGTCTATAAGTGTGGTGCTTAGGGGGAGGCCAAGGAAAAAGAAGGTATCACTGTGGATTACAAAATTTCTTTACACTTGCTGTTCCCTCTGAATACCTGGCAAATTCCTTCTTTAGTTTCAAAAGACGGTGTGACTTCTGGCTAATAGTGCGTAGAATCAGGAGCCTTTTTCCCACCACGTCTCACTGGCCCCTGGTAGCCTTGCATTGTTGCAGCAGGATGCTATTTTCCCATGGACTGGCGTCAAAACCAGGACTAAATCTTTGCCTTCTAGGATCTGGCAAATGTTGTACACTAACTAAATATTTTAGTGTTTTGTTCTGTATTTGTTTATTTATTTTGGTTTTTTTGACACAGGGTTTTTCTTTGTAGCTCTGGCTGTCCTGGAACTCAGAGATCCACCAGCCTATGCCACCACCCAGCTGTTTTGTTTGTTTTTAAAACACAGTCTCACCATGTACCTCTGTCTATTCTGGAACTCTTTTAGACTAGGAACTGGCCTTGAACTCTCTAAGATCCACCTGCCTCTGTGCTAGTATTAAAGACATAAGCCACTATGACCAGCTTAAGTAAATACTTGAATGAATGAATGAATGAATGAATGAATGAATGAATGGAGAATCAATAGGAATCTTTATTCTCCAGTAGTGTCATTTCACTTCTAGTGCAAAAATATAAAAAATAGGTTATTTCTGGAAAGTAGGATAATGAGTATTCTTTATTTCAGACTCTATCCTGGGTTGAGAAGGGTTATTTTTGGACCGGTTATTAAGATATTTTAAAATAGGCTTAAGAGACAATTAAGGGAGGGGTCCTCAGGAAGACTTGCCTCAGGACATGTGTGTGGTCTCTAAGAGCATTGTAGGGTTGGGGATTTTGTAATGACTGGCCATATACTGCTTTTATTTTGAGAATAAAACACTACTAAAACTAACCCCTCACAAATTTGTAGTGGTTTCCTGTTGCCCAGGAACTGCAGGTGTAGCTGTATTTCCTACCACCTGCGGTGTGCCCTCCGACCTTACTGTCTAGGGAGTTAGCTCACTCCTGTTCCTCTTGCCCAAATCCACCTTCTGCTGAGTGCTGCTTGGATGAGTAAGTTCAGAGCATCTAAGGGCCTGGCTTTGTCTTGAACATGAAGTGGTGAAAGTGTGAGGCTCCTGGACCTGTTTGATTAATTATTAGGATCAAGAGAAATGAAAAGTTTTATTGTCTTGGTTTTCTAAAACATGACCTTAAAGAATAGTAATATATCTTCTAATATCAGGATCTTTATCATCCTAAAGACCAAAAAAGCCCATTATTCAACTCTAATACCATTGAACAGAAAAATCCTTTCATCCATATTCACTGCACAGCTAATTAAATTTTTTTAGTATTTTTTTGTGTATGTATGTATGCATGCTTGAGGGTACACATGCCAAGGTGCTCATAAATGTCAGTGGGAGTCAGTGCTGTCCTACAATGTGCGTCTTGGAAGTTGAACTCAGGTTGTCAGACTTGATAAATAGGTGCTTTCACCAGCTTGAGCCATCCGGCCAGCCCAGCAGATACTGTCCATTACTACTGTGGGCCAGGAACAGTGTTCAGTCTGAGTGAAGAATCCTGGTAAGCAGAGGACTCACTGGATCGCTGCTTGAGGGCTATATAAGTGGATAGGGAAGAAACATTCATTCACTGTAGTGAGTATTATGTTAGAGGAAAATTAATGCCATGGGCATA
Organism: Peromyscus californicus insignis; assembly: GCF_007827085.1. Lineage (NCBI taxonomy): Eukaryota > Metazoa > Chordata > Mammalia > Rodentia > Cricetidae > Peromyscus > Peromyscus californicus. The sequence goes on along the minus strand of NW_026294458.1, from coordinate 14,605,696 downwards.
GTGACAGGCCAATCTTAGAGAGGTGCTTACCGGATAGCACCGAGATAGAGAAAATAGGTGATCCTGGTTTGCCCTGAGCACTGAAAAGTCCTACGACCCAGGAACCCCCTTGGTTCTGGGGAGAGGGAATGGTTAGTCACCAAGCAGAAAGCCTTTTTGGGGAGGTCATGGGTAATTGAGGTGGCTGGTAGAAAAACTAAAGTGGATATACAAAAAAGCTCAAAGAGAGCAACTGAAATGATGTGCGTCTGGATAAAGTGGCCTGGTCCTGAAGGTATCATTGGGCTTTATCCCAAACCCCTTTGAAAGGCAAATTTTATACAGTGAACCAATACCTTGTGATATTTCTAAAGTTACTAACTGCCTTGTGAAGGATAGACTCTGAGAATATGAGAGTGAAAAGTAATCTTGGAGTAATTGGTAGCAATGATTAAATCATAGGCTAGAGTGATTTGAGAAATCTGTTTTGGAAGGTGTGGAGAGTTTGGGAATTGAAAATTAGAGCAAGATATGAAAACTTAATGATTTTTTTTGTTTTGTTTTTTTTGAGACAGGGTTTCTCTGTGTAGCTTTGCTCCTTTCCTGGAACTCGCTTTGGAGACCAGGCTGGCCTAGAACTCACAGAGATCCGCCTGCCTCTGCCTCCCGAGTGCTGGGATTAAAGGTGTGCGCCACCACCGCCCGGCCGAAAACTTAATGATTTTTAAAAATCATCTTCTAAAATGTTAATTTCTTAAAAATGGAAAAACCTAAATTTTTTTAAACTTTATTTTATGTGCATTGGTGTGAAGGTGTCAGATCCCCTGGAACTGGAGTTACAGACAGGTGTGAGCTGTCATGTGGGTGCTGGGAATTGAACCTGGGATCTCTGGAAGAGCAGCCAGTGCTCTTCACTGCTGACCCATCTCTCCAACCCCTAAATATTTTTACTTTAATTATTTTTGTCACTAAGTGGAATTTTTACTAGAAGAATAAATCTAGATAAACAATGTCTGCCCCCCCACACACACACACACAGACACCGTTCAAAGAACTTTGACAGCCTGGCATGGTAGTCGTTACTTTAATCCTAGCACTTGGGAAGCAGAGGCAGGTGAATCTCTGTGAGTTCAAGGACAGCCAGAGGTACAACGTGAGAGCTTGTCTCAAAAAACAAAAACAAAGCAACAATGACATAAAATACAGAAGGATAAAATCATGAAAATGACTTTCCCAGAACATAACAGAATCTATAAATGGTATTGTCGCTTTCTAAAGTAGATGTACTCAAGAGCTGTGTGATACACCACTGGTGCTACCATTTCATTATTCAAATCACTTTTAGAACTTTTTAAATTGTTCTAGAAACACCTGATATGTTCTGCAGAGCCTAGTTATTTTTTCATAAATTAAAAAGAATTTTTATTTTATATGTATGGGTATTGTGACTGCATGGATGTCTGTGCACTATGTATGTGTATTGCTGTGACCATGGAGGTCAGAAGAGGGGGCATGTGGTCCTCTTGAAGTGGAGTTATTCATATGGATGCTGGGACTTGAACCAGCTGCTCTGGGACAGCAACCAGTGTTCTTATCCTCTGAGCCATCTCTAGCGTGTGTGTGTGTGTGTGTGTGTGTGTGTGTGTGTGTGTGTGTGTGTGTGTGTGTGTGTGTGTGGTTTTTTGAGACAGGGTTTCTCTGTGTGGCCATGACTGTCCTGGAACTCACTCTGTATACCAGACTGGCCTTGAACTCAGAGAGATATGCCTGCCTCTGCCTTGAAGTGCTGGGATTAAAGACATGCACTACCATACCTGGCTAATTTTTTTTCTATAAACAAAATTATAAGAGCTGTGGCAGCATCATTACATAAAGCTGCCCTTTCCTATTATACCCACCATTTGGCGATATTCTATCCAATTAAACTCACAGTGTAATACCATTTCAGAATCAGCAGAATGACCATATTGAGAAAAAAACAAAACAAAACAAAAAAAACCCCAACACCGTGGGGCTAGAGAGTTGGCTCAGCAGTTAAAAGCACTTATTACTCTTGCAGAGGACTGGGGTTCAATTCCCAGCACTCACGTGGTAGCTTACAACCTTAACTCCAGCCCCAGAGGATCCAATGCCCTCTTCTAACTTCTGAAGGCACCAGGCACATGCGTGGTACACAGACATACATGTAGACAAAACACTCATGCACATAAAATACTAAAATAAATCGGACATGTTGGTGCATACTTTAATCCCAGCAGTTGGGAGGCAGAAGCAGGTGGATCTCTATGAGTGTGAGGCCAGCCTGGTTTATGTAGTGAGTTCCAGGAGCAGGGTACTAGAAGACTCCTACCACTGTTTTGCCTCTTGTTATCTTTCAAACTTGTATAGCTGAGATTGGCCTTGAATTCTGATCCCCCTGCCTCCACTCCCCAAATGCCAGAATTCCAGGCGTGTGCCACCACTACTGGCTTGGTTAATCTTCTTAATTATTGCCAGGATAAAGTGGTATCTGCTGGTGGCCTTATTTACATTGCTGCAATATCTGAGGTTGGCCATAGTCACATGCTATTTGATTATTATTTATTAGATTCTTATTAAGATTTATTATAATAATCACTGTTTCAGAAAGGATGATATATACCACCATCCTCCTGATATGGGGTAGTTTTCTGGCTCCCATTATTACATGTTTTATATGTCTGCATGAGTTCCTGCATGTATGTGTGAGTACCATGTGTGTGCCTGATGACTCAGAAGGTCAGAAGAGGTATTGGATTCCCAGAACTGCAGTCACAGGTAGTCCTGAGCTGCCAGGTGGGTGCTGGCAGTCAAACCCAATTTCCTGCAAGTGTTCTTAACTGCTGAGCCATCTCTACAGCCCTGTTTATTGGGTTTCTTTGTCTTTTCATTTCTTTATCCAAAGTATATTTAAAAATCGTTCTTTTAAATATCAGCCAGTTTCCTGCTTTGGTTGTCTTGTGTAGACTGTAGACCTCTTTACTAGGACATGCTCTCTGTGTCTTAATACAGTCTCCTGTGTAAAGGTGTTCTGTAATCATTTAAAGAATTTTGACTTTCATATTCAGTCTTTAGTTTGAAGTATTTTTGATGTTATGTCTATAAAATAAAGTAGAGCTGTTTCTTTGCCTGGATCCCTCTAGGCAGAAGGTGAGGCTAAGGGCTTATGTAACTATACCTTATTAGGAAGTACATTCCCAGAGAACAGAAGTGTGAGGAAAGGGAAGTGAAGCCTGGAAGGAGTAGTAAGTAGCCAAAGGGAAGTGTAACCATTGGCTCATTGCACTGTCTCATCCAACACAGGGTGAGAAAGAGGAATGACCCACCCACAATTAATCCCCCGTGCCACCAGATTGCATATGTATGGGTACCACATAACGTGGCAGTGTTGTGAAGTGTTATCATGTTGTATCTGAATGAAAAAGTTGACCTCAACAAAAAGCTGTTTGCTGAGGTAGTAGTAGTTTGAGAAGATGTGCCCAGAGGATCTGAAAAGCTGCAAGTAATGCAATATCAGAAACTAATTTTGCAATGTAAAATGTTTTCCTATTAGGATGAGCTAAATGTATAATTATATATCCATATAATTATTCTTCCAAAGCGTCCTTACTGTTCCCTGGGCTTTTGGTCTTCCGTAGAAATTTTAGAATTGCTGTTCTATTGCTTCACAAAGGCTTCTTGGAATTGGTGATGATTGTAATGAATTTATAGATCAGTTTGAGGAAAGTCTGCATCTTTACAATTTTGAGTAAATTCGTAAACATCGATATCTTTCTCCACTTAGGGCTTCCCCGTCTTTCAGTACATTTCCCCCTTATATACATGGTGTAAGTCCACAGTTTCCAAGCCATGCCAAGGCTCTGGCACCCCGCTAAGTTCATCGGTACCATGGAGTATTTGTAGACTTTAGAGTTAGTGAACAAAATCCATTGGACTCAGCAGGTTTCTTGTTCTAGGAAGACTAGCTTCAACATTGGGTCGTGATCTAGTTGATGTCCACGTAGTAAAGTAGCTGTTGAGATGGAAGGACGATAGTCAGTGTGGAGTAAGAAAGTGAGGGTGGATGGTGTCGGAAACTAAACGTGTTACCGTTCAGAAATACTTGTAACTCAGAATAAAACAACGTTTTGGTCTTTTTTTCAACTTACATGTGATGCTTGTTCAAGTAAGTACTGCCTTTTTTGTTTTGTTGTTTTGTTTTCGAGGCAGGATTTCTCTGTGTAGCCCTGGCTGTCCTGCAACTCACTCTGTAGACCAGGCTGGCCTCGAACTCACAGACCTGCTTCTGTCTCCTGAGTGCAAGCAAAGGCACAAGCATGGTGAAATGTTGGGATTTCTCAGTGGTTTTGTTTGCTCCCTTCACTATGCTGAGACTCACTGGTTAAGGTCTTTTCATTCTTTTCTGCCCGGTGAGATTTATTTTGATTGGTCCCTGTAGACTCCAGCGTTTTAGCTCCTAGCTTTATGTGAAAGGGACTTCTATTAGAGTTTTCAAACTCAGGCAGACTGGTTTTGTTTCCTGTCCCTTCTGACTCCCATCAAAGTAGCTTAGTGGTTTAGTCAAACATCATTGAGAATAAGTGGGTTAACAAATGGCTTACTCCAAGTAACTTTTCACCTTGTTTGTGGACTCACTAGAATTCTCTCTCATTTTATTTACTGGTATCATTTGTGCACTAAACTTTAAAAACTTTGGTTTTTACACTCATTTAATTTGTGTATGCATGGGGGGGGGGTCAGAGGACAACACTTGAGGGTGTGGATGCCCCTTTCACCCTGTGGATTCTGAGATAGAACCAGGCCGTCAGGCTTGGCAGAAAGTATCTTGCCCACTGAGCCGTCCCGCAGGCCCCATGACTTGAGATCTTTGATCAGTCACGCAGACTTGTATTGCTCTGAATCGATGCGGTCTCATTTCCCTTTGTTCTCCCCTCTTTGCTTTGGAGCTTTGCCACATTGGCCTGATGATCTGACTGCTGTTCTCATGGTGTAGGGGGGGGATGCACTGCTTCCTCTCCAATTTGGAGGCCTCTGTCTGTGTGTGGCAGCACCTGCAGGTAATTTGGGTGTGTCTCCATCTATACTTATGCTCAGAGAGGTTCTTAACGGTTGGGGTGCAATGGTATCAGCGTATGGGGAAATTGTTAGAGTTCTGGTCAGTGTTACTACATTAATAAGTTACTGAAAATATATAAAATGTAAGTAGAAGTTTGAATCAGAATGACACTTTACCGTGTTTTCCAGTAATGCGTTTTTCACTTGCTGTGCCATGGTCAGTCACAGTAGATTATGATAAATTCATTTTCACTAGTTGGACTGACTGGTTCCAAACACCACTTCTTTATTTCTGCTGTGTATTTAACTACCCCTGGTCTTCTTCAGTACACAATTGAGTAATTGTTTGTGTTTGAGGCTCGTCGCAGTTCAACAATGGGCCTGTTAAAGAGTACAGTGTGTTTGGGCACACTTTCTGTTTGGTTACTTGTTTGTCACTGAAAAGTAGCAAAAAGTGAGCAGGTTGGAAAGTGGCACTACTTATTTGCTTTTTTTTTCATACGTCATTTTTGAGTAGTGGTAGAACAGAATATAGGGTACATTATCATTTTGTCTGTCTATATCTATCTATCTATCTATCTATCTATCTATCTATCTATCTATCTATCTATCTATATCTGGTTTTTGAGACAGGGTTTCTCTGTGTGGTTTTGGTGCCTGTCCTGGATCTTGCTCTGTAGACCAGGCTAGCCTTGAATTCACAGAGATCCACCTGGCTCTGCCTCCTGAGTGCTGGTGGTGTGCGCCACCACCGCCCGGCATATTATCATTTTATCATGAAGTTTGTTTGACTTGGTTTGATTTTGAGACAGTCTCATGTATCTCAGGCTGACTTCGACTCCTTATGCAGTCAAGGATGACTTTGAACTTCTTGCCTCCAACCTCCCTGTGGTAGGATACATGCAATGCACCCCTTTGTCTAGTTTTATACAGCACTGGGGGTTGTACCCAGCCAGGGCTTCATGCACACTAAGCAAGCACTCTACCAACTAAGCTACGTCTCCAATCCAATGAATTGTTTTTGTGTCTATTGTTCTTGTCTAAAATACAAGATGGAAGAATTTTACCAGGACCTTATTAGGCACTTGCAGGCACTTACCTCTGTCAGTAGAAACATTGCACAGACAGCTGCTTTGTAGGAAAGAGTCTAAGGTCATAAGTCAGCTGTGAGGGGCAAGCATAAAGCTTTTCAGAGATAATCCTGCTAATATGGCATGCTTTCTGTGTGTCTAGTGAACTGCTGTGTGAGAAAATGACCACTACATTCAGGAAAGATAGACTTCATCAGGAATAGAATGGTTGATGTAGTCAGTCAGCATTCCTGTCTAAGATATGCAAAGCCCTTGCCCTTTGGACTTAGTGAAGTGTCGGGGAAGGAAAGGACATAAATCATGACTAATTGTCACAGTTGTAATTCAGTGCCAAAAGTCATCTAGTTCTGTATTAGCAGAGAAAAGCACGAGGAAGGAGCGAGGATATTTGGATTCTGGTCCTAGTATTCGATCTGTGTGCAGGTTTTAGGTAAGGCTCTTGATTTTTGGTGGGTTATTTCTTTTACTAACCAAATGTGGCAGATAATGTATGTCAGAGTAGTGCACCAGAGCAAGTAATTTGTGACATACTCTGAAAGAAATGAAAGCTGTAAGATTCAGAGGGAAATAATAATGTCTGCATCTCAGTTATTCTCAAATTAGAGCTGCTTTTCTCCAAGTCCTAGAATTTGAACTAAATTGAAGAAGTAAAGATTATTTTAAATTTTATGTGGATGCTCTTGGCTTTTTATTGTAGATAAACAAAAGTTTCCTCACAAAAGATTAATATCCAATTACCATTCAAAATCTTGTTTACTGAGGAGTTCTTTGGTTTCCTAACATACATACTTTTTTATCAGAATTTATGTAAGGTAGGGATCTTTTCCTGCTGTAACCTACTGTTTTAATAAGATAAAAGAGAGCCAGTGAGATGGCTCAGCTGCCTCCAAGCCTGATGACCTGAGTCTGATCCTCAGGACCCACACATTGAAAGGAGCAAATTCACCTACACAAACACCCTCCTTCATGTGCACACAAAATAAATAAATAATTTGAAAACAAAGTAGGGCTGGAGAGATGGTTCTGAAGGTGCAGCACTTGCCAAACTAGTGTTAGGACCTGAGTTTGGATCCCCAGAACCCATGTAGAGTCAGGCATGGTGACACACATGCCTGGCATGCACAGCAGTAAATGGGACACTGACTGCTCCAAAGATGGCGGAAAGCGAGGCTCACACCTGCAGTTGCCCTGTGACCTGCACACGCACACATATGCACACTCTCAGGAAGATTAGCAAAGACGAGGAAACTGGAGAGGCAGCTTCAGCAGCTGTCTTCAAGAGGATAAAGTTCAGACTCCAGGTTCTTCAGTGCAAGGGATCAGACACCTACTTTTGGCCTCCTCAGGCACCCACACACAGAATACACTCACACGTAACTATTTTTAAATATAAAAGACATACTAAATATCTATACTTGTACGTAAATGAGGCTAAAATTTTCACCAAGTTAGCTATGATATGTCATCTGTGTGTAACACAAATTGCTAAATGGTCTTTTGATAAAAAACCTAGAGCCTAATATTGGGGTGAATGCTCTAAGATCAGAGAGACAAAGGAACAAGCCACCTCTTACCTCTGGGCTCCTCAGCCTGAAAAGCTTTCCTCGGTCAAAAGACTTTAGTTCCTGTCTCCTCACGCCTTTACCTGTGTATCTGAGCAGGGCATTACAAGGTGACAGATGGATTCTTGGCATTACAGCCACACTGATTCTTGGGCATGCTATACATTTAACTTTATCACTGTACTTGGATCATTCAGGTCCCATGTGTCAGATTTTCAGAGACTGACCCTTGCGTCCATAGCACACAAGTTGTTGTGCAAGTATATATTGTATTTGAGCCCTTGACTCCCCAGAATGCCCTGTGCTCCCTTTTCCTTGCCTATCTCATTAGTTCCCTCTGTCCCTTCAGACACTTGTATGTGTCACATGCAGTCCATATTTTCTTTATCATCTTCTTGGATGCCTATGTCTGTGCCATCGTGTAGCTCCGGAACAGTGCTGTAGTGAGCACTGGCCTTCAAGTGCCTCTGTGACATCCTGACTTGGAGTCCGTTGGTAAAACCATCAGTGATGTCACTGGGTCTTAACAGAAGTTCTTGTGCTGGTTTTGGGAGAAACCTCCACTGTTACTTTCATAATGGCTGGACCAGTTCACACTCCCACCAGTAATAATCCTCAAGGGCTCCTTTTGGACTCTTTGATAGCGTTTATTGTTGTTTTCTTAATGACTGCCATTCTAATTACTGATATTGGAATCTCAGCTTAGCTTTAATTTGCATTATCCTGATGGTTTATTGAGGTTGGATATTCTTTATATGTTTATTGCTGTTTGTATTTCAGATTTATTTTGTGTGCAAGTGTTTGTGAATGCAATAGTGCCAAAGGACATGTTTGGAATTCAGTTTGCTTCCTGTCACCTTGTAGGGTTCTATCACAATGTTGTCGGACCTGGATGCAAGCACCTCCATCTACTGAGCCACCCCACTGCTCCTGGATTTTGCTTTTTGAGAACTGTTAATTTCATTAGCCCACTTATTGATCAGGCTGTTTGATTTCTTGTTATTTAGGTTTGTTTTGTTTTGTTCTTTAGTTGTTTGTATAGTCTGTCAGGCATGTCCAAACTGCAGTTCATGGGCCACATGGGTAGAAAGAGACCCAAAACAAAAGTATTAAACTTAGTTCAAACATTATGAGGGGTGTGTGTGTGTCCATCCCTGGCTGTCCTGGAACTCGCTCTGTAGACCAGGTTGGCCTCACAGAAATCTGCCCCTCTGCCTCCCAAGTGTTGGGATTAAATGTGTGTGCCACCACCACCTGGTTTATTTTTCCTATTTTTGTGAAAAGTGGCATTGGAATTTTAATGATTGCCTTGAATCAGTAGATTGCTTTTGGTAAGGTGGCCATTTTTATAATATAATATTATATTTATATTGCAGTCCATTATCAAGGAAAGTCGAGGCAGGAGCTTAACCATGTGGAATGCTGCTTGCTTGTTGGCTTGTTCCCTGTGGCTCGAGAAGCTTGCTTTCCCGTGACCCAGGATCTACCCAGGGAGGAACTGTCACAGTGGGCTGGGCCTCCCACCTTAGTCATCAGCTAAGGAGCCACCCACAGACCTGCCCACAGGCCAGTCTGATGGAGGCAGTTCTTCACTTACTTTCCTCTTCCCAGGTGACTCCAAAATGAGGCAACACACAAACATGTCCATTTTTATTTTGGAATCATCTCAGAACCATTGGTTAGTTAAATCACTTGTGATGTGTTAGTGTGAACATGTTCTTCAAGCATTTTTGTGTCTATTTAGTGGAGATTGGTTTTATTGAGACAGATTTGTTTTATCTTTTATCATTTATTTATCCAAATTTTACTAATGTCCCTAACGGGGTCACATTTTCTAATTTGCAGCTGTGGTGGGGGTAATTACTGTCTGTGTTATCTTTTTTTTTTTTTTAAGATTTATTTATTATGTATACAATGTTCTGCCTGCATGTCTGTCTGCAGGCCAGAAGAGGGCACCAGATCTCATTACAGATGGTTGGGAGCCACCATGTGGTTGCTGGGAATTGAACTCAGGACCTCTGGAAGAGCAGTCAGTGCTCTTAACCTCTGAGCCATCTCTCCAGCCCCAAAAGGCAAGATTTTTTTTTTTGTTTGTTTTTTTTTGTTTGTTTTTGTTTTTGTTTTTCGAGACAGGGTTTCTCTGTGTAGTTTTGGAGCCTTTCCTGGAACTCACTCTGTAGCCCAGGCTGGCCTCGAACTCACAGAGATCCTCCTGCCTCTGCCTCCCGAGTGCTGGGATTAAAGGCGTGCACCACCACCGCCCGGCTCTGTGTTGTCTTTAACCTTGTTATTAATTGTTTGGGGGTTGCTCTCTTGCAGGCCATTTCGTAATTCTGAATCATGTCTGATAACGGAGAACTAGAAGACAAGCCCCCAGCACCTCCTGTGCGAATGAGCAGTACCATTTTTAGCACTGGAGGAAAAGATCCTTTATCGGCCAATCACAGTTTGAAACCTTTGCCTTCTGTTCCAGAGGAAAAAAAACCCAGAAACAAAATCATCTCCATATTCTCAGGCACAGAAAAAGGTAAGCAGCTGCTATATAATTTTAGAAGCTTCACATTTGCTTATGATATGTTTCCCATCTTGATATCTTCTATGGTGAATAATAAACAGATCTATGAAAACACTTTCAAGCTGGAGAGATGGCCCAGTAGTAAGGATCACTTGCTGCTCTTGTAGAGGATGACCCAGGTTTGATTCCCAACAGCCATGGCAGTTTCCCAGGGGATCCAACACCCTTTTCTGGACTCCAGCCTCCACCTACACCAGGCATACATCTGGTGCACATACGTACACACAGGCAAACACCCATACACATAAAATAAAAATAAATCTTTTTTAAAAAAATGCTGGTAATAGGAACTATTAAACAGACTCTCATGGGCTTGCTGGCACAAACCCTTACTTAGTACAGGAGGATCACTTGAACTCAGGAATTCAAGGCCAGCCTAGAGGACACAGGGCTACCCTGTCTGTAAAACAGAACACAAACAAGCAAGACTTGCAGCGTCTTACTGTGTAGCCCGAGCTTTTGGTCCTCCTGCCTGCAGGGTGTGCTGTCGTGCCTAGCAAACTACCTGGTAAGTGCGATTGTTGGTTCAGTCTGCTCGCTACAGACAGTGTGTTTCTGTTCGTGTCTTCGTTTCCTGAGGCCTTTATACTGCTTCCTGACATAGTGAGATTTGTGACTGCCCCAGTCTCTTTTGTACTTTATGTAGGCCTGGTGGTACACACCTATAATCCCAGCACTCAGGAGGCAGAGGCAGAGGCCAGCCTGCTCTATATATTAAGCTCCAGTGATCTAAGGCTATATAGTGAACTGTTTCTAGTGGCTAGAAACTCCAAACAGCACAACCCTGGTGTCTGATGAGGTCAGTGTCACAGATGGTGAAGATTCAGAAGAGGAGCCAGCTGCTTATGGGAATGTTCAAGATTCAGAAGCAGAAGAGTCAGGAGGGGCCAGTCACCCTTGGTGGGAACCTGCTTCCTCAGAAATCATTGTGCTCTCTGACAGCATTAATCTATTCTGAAGGTTGTCATTACCTCCTATGAGGTCCTTCTTAAAGTTCCAACTACTTTCCTATACTATTTTTATTGTTGTTGTTTGGTTGAGTTTTTTGTCTTTCGTTTTGTTTAGACATTCTCTTATAGCTGAGGATGGCCTCAAACTCAATGGAGAGACAGGCCTTCTGACTTCTAATCCTCCTGCCTCCACCTCCTAAAGAGCATGAATGATTACAGGCATGCAGAACCATACCCTGCTCTTTTCTATACTGCTGACTGGGGATCAAGCCTCCAAGACATGAACCATTAGAGAACAAGCCATATCTAAACCATAGCAGTGATATTTTTGAGGTCCCATGCTCATGATGGTTAATCTCAGTTGTCAGCTTGATCTAGAACCGAGATGGAAACACCTGCCCACTGTGGACTGCACTATTCCCTGCCTGGGATCCTGGACTGTCTCAGTAGGAAAAGGGAGCTGAGTCGAAGGAAACATTCATCTTTTTTTAGTTTCTGGTTGTAGTTACAACATGAGAGTAAAACAAAATGAAACTGAGACAGTGCTGGTATAAGAATGGCAATATAGAAGCCTGAGTTCAAGTCCCAGCACCCACCTAATGAAGAGAACAAACTCCCACACCACATGCACATGTACGTTAAAAGAAAACAAAGAGGCAGTGTGGGATGGAATCAGTGGGTAAAGTCCTTGTTGGGCAAGCATGAAGGTCTGAGCTCTGTCCTCAGCACCACATAAAAGGCCACATGTGCAGTGTGTGCCTGTAACGCCAACATTGGGAGGGTGGGGGAGGGAGGGGACAGGCAGTCCAGTCAGTCTAGCCGGCTGATGAGCCTCAGGTTCAGTGAGAGACAGTGTCTCAGAAAATGAGGCAGAGGGTGATGAGCACAGTGTGTAGACCTCTGGCCTCCAAGCTGTGCTCATATACACATAAAAGAGATGGACAATATAGGAGGTCACAGTCTTCTGAAATCTTTACTCAGCTGTGATTTGAAATTAAGAATGTTTCTTATTTTTCAGTGGTAATGTACCATTTTGTCCTGTGTTCTGTCTAGTCAGAAGGAATTGATGCAGCTTCCACATGTCTTTTAAGAAATGTCTGTCAGGGCTGAAAGTAGTGGCACACCCCTTTAGTCCCACAGTGCCAGCACTGAGAGGCAGAGACAGGCAGGTCTCTGTGAGTTCCAGGCCAGCCGAAGCAAAACAAACAAACACAATCCCAAACGGTCCGTTCAGATGGCCTGTCCATCTTTAGTCAGTTTTTTTTTTTGTAGGGTTTTTGTTGTTGTTGTTTTGTTTTGCTTTGTTTTTTTGATTGTTGAGTTCCTCATATACTCTGAATATTGATCCCTTGTTGATTAAATAGTTTGAATATTTTCTCCCATTCATCAGGTTGTTTCCTCATTCTGTTGACTGTTTTCTTTGTGTTGGAAAAGCTTGTCAGTTTGATATAATCCCCTGGAATTATACCTTTTATAACAAATTCACTGAAGGGATCCTTTTTTCTTGCCTATTAATGTTTGCTCTGTGTGAATCACCAGGAATTAAATGATAAGCAAAGCAGATGGTGTCCCTACCCTTACAACACTAGTCCAAAAGCTAGTGGAGCTGGGACTGGAACTTGTGGGTACTGCACTTGCCTAGCATGTTGTGAGGCCCTAGGTTCATTTTGAGTGATGGACGGAGTGTCCCATAGCATGTAGTTGAATTGTGAAAGCTGACACAGTGGTAGTGTAAGATGTCTGACTAATTTAGAGTGTTTAGGAAGGCTTTCTTTTTTTTTTTAATATTTATTTTATGTATATGAATGACTTGTCTTCATGCACACCAGAAGAGGGAATTGGATCCTATTACTGTGTGGTTGCTGGGAATTGAACTCTGGACCTCTGGAAGAGCAACCAGTGTTCTTAACCGCTGAGCCATTTCTCCAGCCCCCTAGAAAGGCTTTCTAAGGACATGAAAACAGAGCTTTAAAACTAAAAGGTTAGAATGAAGCAATGGTTAAAGTGTAGTCTGTGCCTAGAAAAAAACCATCAGTGGCCCAGCCACAGGGTCATGGTATACTCACGGGACTGAATGTAGGCCAATGTGATTTAAAAACAAAGAGGGCACATGATAATTACAGGCAAGTGTGATGTTCACATGGAACTGCACACAACAGAAACTGAGAAAGTGGGAAAAGATCTGGTCACAAAGGGCCTTGTATTCTGTGCTATAGAACTCAGATTTAGCCGGGTGGTGGTGGCGCACGCCTTTAATCCCAGCACTGGGGAGGCAGAGTCAGGAGGATCTGTGAGTTCGAGGCCAGCCTGGTCTACAGAGTGAGATCCAGGACAGGCACCAAAACTACACAGAGAAACCCTGTCTTGAAACCCCCCCACACCCCCCCCACCCCGCAAAAAAAAATCTCAGATTTTTCTTGTTTCCTGAGGAACCATTGCAGAATGTAAACCAGGACAAGAGCTGGCCACATTTCTGTTTGAGGTACAGGTGACTGGTAGCCGTATACAAGTCATGTTTTGTTTTAGGTCTGAGACTATCTTGGAAACTGTCAGGCTTTTGCAGGAGCCTTTAGCCAATTTAGTAGTTTTAATAATGAAAATGGCTTATTATAGGCTCTAGTCAGATAGCTAGTGTTGAGTTGATAGTGTCCATCAGTGGAGTCAGCCTGTGTGCACTTTTCATATCCGATGGGTTATGAAGATGGTATGTAAACATCCTTTCTTGTCCAGAAGTCCAGTATTAATATTAATACTTGAGAATAAAGACGCTTCTGTGTGATGGAACAAGTTTAGTTTCACTGATTTGGAGATTCCATCACTGGTTGTTAGACTAGAAACTGAGGAGTCTTCCATTTAAGTAGATAATTGTTCTTTCTTCCTCTTTTCTGTTCTGGAATGCACAGAAGTCTTGGGCCTCATTCTGCCAAGTGCTGGGGTCGGAGGCATGAGCCCCCAGGCCCAGTTTCACATGAGGCTGTTCGTAATTGTGACTCCAGCTAGGTCAAATGTAGAAAAAGGCAGTGGCCCTAAGATTCCATGTCAGCATGTGGCTCAGAATTTTACTTCCTTCCTTCCTGCTGCTACTGTTTTGTTATTTAATAGGTTTCAGAAGTGATTCAAAGAAGTTTCCGTGGTCCATTATTTCCCATCAAGTGATCTGCTATCTGTAGACATCTTATAGATTATTATGTTTGACAAGCAAAAGTGGGAAGTTGACTTATTTTTTAAACATGAGCAGATTTCTTCTCCAAAGATAGGATGTCTTGCATAATTATTAATTTCTTCCCAGTGTTGGCATCTAGAGTTGCAGCCAATCTGTAGAGCAGGTTTGTCTAGTACATGTTCATTCTGAGGCTTGCTTTCATATGTTTCAGATGCTGTTTCTAAAACTTCAATCCTCACCCAGGTGCTACTAAAATATGGCCAGTACTTGTGAAAAAACAAGTCGATTAAACAGATTTTAGTTTTAGGATATTGTGTCATTCTCTTTTTTTAATTAAAAAAATAAACACAAACAAAAGGATGTAGTGGCCCACGCTTTAATTCCAGCACTCAGGAGGCAGAGGCAAGTGGATCTCTCTGTGAGTCTGAGGCCAGCCTAGTCTACATAGTGAGTTCTGGGATGGCCAGAACTACACAGAGAAACACTTTCTCAAAAAAAAAAAAAAAAAGTTATAATTAAACCAGGTGACACATGTCTCTAATTCTTGCACTTAGGAGGTAGAAGCCAGCAGATCTCTTGAGTTTGACGACAGCCATGGCTATATATAGAGAGACCCTGCCTCAAAAAACAAAGATTTATATTTATTGTGGGTGTCTGTATGCATACCTGCAAACTGTGGTGCATATGTAGGGGTCAGAGGACACTTTGTGAGAGTTGTCTGTCTCCTTCTACGATGTGTGGAGATTGAGCTCAGTTGTCAGGCCTGGCAGCAGGCATCTTTACCCACTGAGCCACCTGGCTCCCACTGTAGTGGGTAGCCATTCCAGCTTTGATCTGGAAGTTCCAACCCCCATTGAGACTTGGGCAACTGTCACGCCTACAAGGCGGGGCCAAGGGAGGCGCCTGGGGACCCGAGATCTGGAGAGATCTGGATCGGCGGGCGCTCTCTCGGTTCCGGGACCCTGGATAGTGGAGGTGGACCAAGCAGAGCTCCAGAGAACACCGCTGGACTGTGATACACCTTCCCCAGACCCCACGACCTACCTATCCCTTAATTTGTAAGTTACGCCATTAAATAAATCTCCTTTTAATTACGTGGAGTGGCCTTAATAATTTCACCAATATCCTACCATTTTCCTTTGAGTGGACTAATATATCTAGGTACATCTCTTAGCTGCTTAATTATGTTCATGTCTTCCTATAACTTTTTGTTCTACATCACTAACATTTATGAAATGTTCTTTTATGTATTTTTTTATTCTTCAAATCCCAAAACTGGCTGGACCTTAGATACAACAAGACCCAGGGATGTTTTTGCTTACACTCTCTTCTTTCCTCTTCCCCGTACTTGTTTGCTGTCCTTTGCTGATTTAGACTGGACTTTTTCCTTGTGTTAGGAAAGGGAGCTTTCAACACCAGCTGGCCTTCCTTATAATCTGGTCACTGGAGCCATGTTGATTTTCTGTAAGTCTGGCATAGCTCAGTCACCCTGTGACGCAGTTGGCCGGAATGTTAGATGGGGGACCAGGGCTAATGTGGCCTGAAGTTGGTGCCCACCTTGGATTAGGCATCTGTCATCTTAGGTCATCTAAGGAAATGGCATTTTTTCCAGTCATACAATACACATTGGGAAATAGTGAAGAAATTCATCAGGTAACAGGAAAAAAGCCTCTACAACTGACTTTTTAAAATGAAGCAGCAGATATTTTCATAATACACAGGGGTTTGTTTCTCTGTCATCTTTACAAAAATGATATAAGTAAACTATTAGTTCATAGCCAACAAATGCTTTCTCCTGTTTGCAGTATAATGAGTTAGAAGCCCAGGGACATAAAGAGAACTAGAGGTCCTGACCTCAGATTACTCAAGTCAGTCTGGTGGAAAATGAAAGGTTGCTTATGATAGATGTAATTATGTGTTGTAGTAAAGACAACACAATTTTTTTTTTTTTTTTTTTTTTTGGTTTTTCGAGACAGGGTTTCTCTGTGTAGCTTTGCGCCTTTTCCTGGAACTCACTTGGTAGCCCAGGCTGGCCTCGAACTCACAGAGATCCACCTGCCTCTGCCTCCCTAGTGCTGGGATTAAAGGCATGCGCCACCACCGCCCGGCGACAACACAATTTTATGTGAGCTTAATAATTGCCTTTCCTTCTGCTCCTTTCCACAATGGGTGTGACCTGCCTTCTTGCCACAACTCTTGTTGGTAAATATGTACACCTGGAGAATCTAGAGGAAGCATGAACATTTTGCAGAAATGTGTCAATATTAGTCAAAAAATGGTATTGTTTCCTGTGAGTGCTAGATTAGTAGTGTCTTTATGAGCAAAGAAAAGCATGTGCTAGTGTGTCTATGTACAGATTTATCAAACAGCAGTGCAGTAGGATCTTTTTGGTTAAACATGGCATATTAACCACATTTTTAATTACTCAGATTCTTTTAAAAAAAAAAAATACTGCCGGGCGGTGGTGGCGCACGCCTTTAATCCCAGCACTTGGGAGGCAGAGCCAGGCGGATCTCTGTGAGTTCGAGGCCAGCCTGGGCTACCAAGTGAGTTCCAGGAGAGGCGCAAAGCTACACAGAGAAACCCTGTCTCGAAAAACCAAAAAAAAAAAAAAAAAAAAAAATACTTTGCTCTTCCCCCTGAGACTACTAAAATACAGCAAGTACTTGTGAGAAACAAGTGGAGTCAAACAGATTTGGGTTTTAAGATACTGCAATATTTTATTTTTTTATTTTAAAACATTTGCATTGTGTCTCCGTGCATATGCCAAACCTCAAGATCCAACTAAAGTGTCAGTTGAAGAGTCATTTGTTTCTAAAGTCCCTGTGAGGGGAAAGGAAAGGAGAAGCGGCGGCGGCGGCCGTGTCCAGGAGTTGTTAACAGGCGCTTCGAGGATTGCAGAGAAAAGGAACATGCCTGCCTGAGTGGACAGAGAGACCGTGACTGCAGAGTGGGGCGTATGAGAGAAGGGGTCCCCTTTCCTCTCAGAGTCTCGGTGACTCAGGATTCGAGACTGTAGGGAGGGGAGAATGGGATAGCCAGGGTAAACGAGAGGGATCACTTAAGTCTGCATAGGAAGTTATCCACTCCATAAAGCCGGCCATACAGATATTTTCATTGCAGATCCCAAAAAGTTGAAGCATCAGAATAAAAAATGCAGATTTGGTCCAAATCATCACACGAAACTCCTTTCTTCTACCTTGTGAACATGCAGAGTACTTTTTGCCTGTCCTGGCCCTCAGACCAGACACTGGGAGGCTTTCCTCTGGATAAACAGAATGTTCTGGGGGGAAAATACTTCAGATGCCCTGAGCCTTATCCTCATCTTTGATCTAGCTTGTCTCTCAGTTAGTTGTGTAATGTTTTTCTGTAAGAATGAACAGCAAAGGGTCACCAGACATCTGAAGAAAACACTTAGATATTAGAGCCCAGAACAATGGGAAGTACCAGATGGCACATGCCTATGAGGCCTACCTGGATAACTAAGTGAAATCAAGGCTAGCCGTAGCCAGATAGCAAGACCCTGCCTCCAGGAATCAGGTAATTTTATTAAACAAATTTAGAAGAAGCATTCCACTTCAGGAGAAAATCAACAAAGCAGAAAATCCATCTGCCAGCAAACATGTATGTACAACATAATCTTTGAGGAAAGACAAATTCATGAAATAAAAGAATTTTCAGAGGAAAAAAAATGCTGATTTTCAGAGGGAAAAAAATGATCAAAGAATGATGAGAAATAATTCTTGGAAAATCACTGTTTAAAATTAACAGAATAAATGTGATATCAATGGAAGGGTGAAAGGATAATCAAGAACATTCTCCCAGAGTTTAAAAAAAAAAACTCAGATAGGAAATGTAAACGAAAACAATTACAATGTTGCAATAATGGACAAATTAAATAGAATTCAGGAAATAAAGAAATAATGAGAAAAAAGACCCAGGGGCTGGAGAGGTGGCTTAATGTTTAAGAGCACTTGCTCCTCCTGCGAAGACCTGGGATTGGTTCTTTTTGGTTCCTACCCACAGGATGGTTCCCAACCATCTGAAACTCCAGTTCTAGGGATCCAGTACTATTTTCTGACCCCGTGGACACTTCACATAGGTGGTGCACTTAGCCTGTGTGTGTAAAACACTAGTTCACACTAAGGAAGGCTGAAGAGATGAGTCGGCAGTTGAGAGCACTGGACACTGCTGTTCTTTTTTTTTTTTTTTTTTTTTGGTTTTTCGAGACAGGGTTTCTCTGTGTAGCTTTGCGCCTTTCCTGGAACTCACTTGGTAGCCCAGGCTGGCCTCGAACTCACAGCGATCCGCCTGGCTCTGCCTCCCGAGTGCTGGGATTAAAGGCGTGCGCCACCACCGCCCGGCGGACACTGCTGTTCTTGCAGAGGACCTAGGTTTGGTTACCAGCATCACATCTACCTGTAACTCTAATGTCTTCTTTTGGCCTTGAGGGTACCTGCACACATACACATAAAAATAAATACAATACTGAGAAGATTATTATTTGATGAAGGGTTACAGTAAAGCAGGAGTAGAATAAGGAGTAATTACTAATGGATACAAGGTTTCTTTAGGGGATGATGAAACTATGCTAGTTACATGGTGATAATGTTTATGGGATTCTGAATATACTAAAAGTCATTGGATTGTACAATTTAAACAGGTAAACGTAACACAGGAGATGGAAGAGAATAATAAAACTTGATTCAAACGATTGCAAAAAACGATCAGTAAAGCAGCCAAAACTACATCCTCTAGGAAATCCACTTCGTTTTTGTATGAACTTGCATGTTAGGTTAGATTCAAAGGTTTGCTGGGGTTGGGGGTAAAAGTCAGGGTAGAATGCTTGAGTTCCAGGTTCATTCTCCACTGAGAAGACAGAGGTAATGTTGTGTACAGGTATATACTGACAAAGTTTCTCTGTGTAGTCCTGGCTGTTCTGGAACTCTTTCTGGAGTCTGTAGACCAGGCTGGCCTAGAACTCACAGAGATCCACCTGCCTCTGCCTCCCACTTGCTGAGATTAAAGGCGTGCACCACTACCACCCCACTGAAATTTCTTTCCTTAAGATACAGATTTCCAAAGCTTACTTTAAAAAAAAAAAAAAAAAAAAAAAAAAAGATTAGCCGAGCAGTGGTGGCACATGCCTTTAATCCCAGTACTCGGGAGGCAGAGGCAGGCAGATCTCTGAGTTTGAGGCCAGCCTGGTCTACAGAGTGAGTTCCAGAAAAGGCTCCAAAGCAACACAGAGAAGCCCTGTCTCAAAAAACCAAAAAAGAGAAAGAGCTATACATTTCTTGAACATAGACAGTCTTGGCAAAGTCTTAACAGTGGTAATCCAACAGTGTATAAAAAGGCAATAAGCCGGGCGGTGGTGGCACACGCCTTTAATCCCAGCACTCGGGAGGCAGAGCCAGGCGGATCTCTGTGAGTTCGAGGCCAGCCTGGGCTACCAAGTGAGTTCCATGAAAGGCGCAAAGCTACACAGAGAAACCCTGTCTCGGAAAAAAAACCAAAAAAAAAACCAAAAAAAAAAAAAAGGCAATAGATCCCAGGACTGCAAGCCTAAACATTTGAAAATTGGTGTAACTTAGGATAAGCCATATGATCATTTAAGTAGATGCAGAAAAGACATTTGACATAATCCAATATTCATTTCTGATGTAAGTGTTGAGCAAACTTGAATTTGAAGAAAATGTACTAAATTTGATAAGGGCGTGTTAGAAACATTGACTGTTGATATTAAACTAAAAAACAGTGACTGTTTTCACTCCCTGGATCAGTAAAACACAAAAGTTCCTATTACCACCTTTATTGAACCATGTTGTAGAGTAGGGACTAGCCAGTTCAATAAGGTTAAGCAAGTAAAATAAAAAAAAAAAATAGCCAGAGTGGCAGCAGAGCCAGGCAGAGACACAATCATAATAAAGAACAGAAACTGAGCTTTTACCCGCTGAGGAGTTAGTGAAAACATGGAGATTAAGAGCTTGGAACAGGGACACCTTTAATCCCAGCACCCGGGGAAGGAGCCATCTCAGTGGGACGCAACCAGAACAGATCCGAACATTCTGCCTGAGGCCAACCCAGGGCCCAGCTGCTGATCTTTCAAAACCCAACAACTTGGAGGTGTTGGGTGAGATTGCTGTACTGAACAACTTGCTCAGCTGAGATCCATTCGGGAGAGGTTTCAGAAGCCTACAATCTACAGTCTGAGGAAACAAGATCAGCTGAGGAGATGATGAATGAGCAAAACGTGACCTGAGAACACAAAAGAAGGTGCCGCCCAGCCACTGAACCAGATCACCAGAATCATAAGCCTACCCTACACCAACTGGGAACAGGTAAGCCTCCATCTTCAGACTGGCAGATCAGGTCTCTAGCCCCTAGGCCCTACCCATCGGAGTCCCAGGGACCAGACAGCTACCTTTCCCTGCTCCCCCATCAAAAAAAAAAAAAAAAAAAACCCCTACGAACCTAACAACCACTGGAGCCATAAGCCCACCTGCACCAGTTGGGAACAACTGCTCCCTGAGACAGAACCACTAACACTGATTGGACTAAGCTGCTCTGGGAGAAACAGAACCTAACAGCACCGATTTAACCAAGAATTCCTAGTGGACCAAGACTAACAATTAGAACAAGAGAGGCACCTTCAGACACAGACACTGCCTACTCCGAGCAGAGGAAGAGATGAGTAGATGCCAGTGCAAAAATACAGGCAACAACATAAAGACCTATATGACAACATCAGAACCTAGCGATTCTACACCTGCAAGACCTGAACATACCAAGGCAGAAGAAGCAGAAGAAATCAATCCTAAAAATGACTTTAAGAAGATGATAGAGGCCCTTAAAGAGGAAAAGAAAAACTCCCTTAAAGAGAAAATAAAAAATTCTCTTAAAGAAATGGAAGGAAAAAATAAAATAAAATTATCCAAATTAGGACATGCAAGCCTTTCCTTAGTTTACCACAGAACATTACTTTATAGAAAATTCTGTGATGCCTCAAAAATTTTAAAAATAGCCGGGTGGTGGTGGTGCACACCTTAAATCCTAGCACTAGGGATGCAGTGGCAGGGGGATCTCTGTGAATTCGAGGCCAGCCTGGTCTACAGAGTGAGTTCCAGGACAGCCAGGACTTTCACAAAGAAACCCCAGGGGCGGGGTTAAAAGTAAGTAGAAAAGATCAGTCCTGAAGAATGAGTTTTATTTTGTATTTCCTGGTGGGGCTGACCCAAAACTGCAAGCATGCTAGATGAGCACAAGCAACCTCTGAGCTGCATCCCAAACCCCAAAACTATCATTTTTAGTAGCATCAAAAATTAATAAGTCTTCCTGTGCGGAAGTATGATAAAGTAGTGGCAGAATCTGTATTCTGTCTCCCTATACCAGCAAACATTGCTGAGAGAAATTAAAGACCTAATTTATTGAGATTTGCTGTTGGTCAAGGATCAGAAGGCAAGGTGTCAATAAACTCTAAATAGATTTATAGATTAAATACAGTTCCTGTCACAGCCCTAGAAGGCTCTTTGTAGAAATTTAAAATATTCTTCATTTCTTAGAGTAATGTAGAGAACCTGAAATAATCCCAGCAGATTTGAAAAAAGTAAAAAAAAAAAAAAAAAAAAAAAAAGGACTTAGACTGTACTTTCAGTGTTTGTATAAAGATGACAGTAATCAAGGTACCAGGGTTGGCATAATGATAGACATGATTTGAAGAGAGCAGAGCATCCAGAAATAGACCCACAGGTTTAGGAGCTACAGGTTAGAGGAGGAGGACTGGTGGGGAGAAGGCATTGGTGTGTTTGAATTTGCAAAGGATGTTACAGTGATGTAGCAAGAGTGTTGAAAAAAAAATTTTTGCAGTGGAACCATAGGAAAGTTGGATAATATAAAGATGTTACATTTACTAACTATAAATAGTTATATATAAACTATAAAAGGAAAGTGTAAGCCATGTGTGGTGGCTCATGCGTTCAACCTTAATATCTATAGGTTGATACAGAAGAATTATCGTGAATTTGAGGCCAGTGTACACTGGAGAATAAGGCCCTGTCTCAGAAAAGCAAGTTGGAGGAGGAGGAGGGAGAGAAGGAGAACTTCAGCTTGCTCAAGTGGCCTCTATAAATGTGTCTGTGGAGGCACCTCCAGCAGGGTGCAGACTGTGTGTGTGTGTGTGTGTGTGTGCGCGCGCGCGCCAGTTTCCTATCAGCTATTGTTCCCAGTGGAAGATTCTTCTGCAATAACTTCATTCCTCACCAGTTTCAGGAAAAATACAAACACAATAACAAATGCCGTAATTAGCTCTGTTTAAAGAGATTATTTTCTCTCCCTACCCCCATGCCCTCTAGGAAGTAAAAAGAAAGAAAAAGAACGGCCAGAGATTTCTCCTCCATCTGATTTTGAACACACCATCCATGTTGGCTTTGACGCTGTTACTGGCGAGTTCACTGTAAGTTTACCTAAGTGAGGTTTGTTTTTGACAGTAAAACAGTGCTGAAGGGTTGCAGGGATTGTTCAGTGAAGAGAAGCACTTACTGTACAAGTGTGAGGACCCAAGTTTAAATCCCCAGAATGCACACAACACAATACAGAAGTAATTGTAGTACTCCTACAGTATGATGGGAGACTAGAGAATCTGAAGGCTCACAGGGCAGCTAGCGTGGTATATAAGTCGTAAAAACAAGAGACCTTGTCTCCAGGTGGAAGACAGTGATGTCTGAGATGACCCTGTGACCCCTGCAGATGTGTACACACTCAAGAAACTGAAAAGGGTACTCAAGCATCTTTAGTAAAGTTTGAAATCAGTTTTTCTCTCCTGTTTTTTGAGACAGGATTTTTATGTAGCCCAGGCTGGCCTCCTGTGAACTCGTTTTGTTTTTGAGACTGGTCTTGAACTCAGTCCTCCTGTTTCTGCCTTCCATGTGCTGGGGTGATAGCTATGGGCTAACATGACTGGTGTTGAGCTTTTCTATCCCATGTGATGATTAGTTTTTTTTCCTTTGTTATTGTTTGTTTAAAGCAAATTCTTGCTATGATCCCAGTAGAACCTGGAACTCTGAATCCTCCTAAGAGTGTGGGGTTACATGCTGACTATTATAACTAGCATTAGTTGTCAGTTCTTACTGTTTTATGTTTGTCCTAAAAATATTAGTAATTGGGGCTGGAGAGGTGGCTCAGAACTACATAAATGTAGGCAAAACATTCATATACATAAAATAACTGTTAGCTGTGTGGTGGTGGTGCACGCCTTTAATCCCAGCACTCAGGAGGCAAAGCCTAGTGGATCTCTGTGAGTTTGAGGCCAGCTTGGTCTACAGAGTGAGATCCAGGACAGGTACCAAAACTACATGGAGAAACCCTGTCTCAAAAAAAAAAAAAACCTTTAAATAAATTAGTAGTTGGATGACTTTTTTCTCTAGAGAGCTAAAACTATCAATTATAGTTACAAAAAAAACAGATACAGAGGAATGGACTTTTAGGGCTGAGTAATGGCTCAATTGACTCAGATGACCTGAGTTCAGGTCCCTAAAACTCAAAAGCCAGATGTTATGCTGTGATCCTGCACTCCCAGCCTACTTGTAACATTCTAGGTCAGTGGAAGACCCTATCTCAAACAAAAATGGGGAGCCACCTGAGGACTACACTAGAGTCTGTTTTTTGACCACATAGTCCTTTAAAAAAAAAACAAAACTATACTTTTGGCAGGATGTGGTGGTGTATACCTTTAATCCCAGCACTTAGGAGGCAGAGGCAGGCCTATCTCTGAATTGGAGGCCAGCCTAGTGTACAGAGTGAGTTCCAGGACAGCCAGAGAGAGCTACATGGAGAAATCTTATCTCAAAAAAACTATATATCTGTAATTCCAATACCAAAGCACCTAAGGGAAGTATTGTGAATTCCAGGCCAGGCTGAGCTGTATAGTTAAAACTTTGTTTAAAAACTAAATAGGGGCTGTAGAACTGCTTAGTAGTTAAGAGTACTTGTTCTTGCAGAGGACCTGGGTCCAATTCCTACACTCACATCTCAGTTCACAACCATCCATGACATGTGCTGTATAGACAGACATATATGTGGGCAAAACATTCATACATAAATCCAAAAAAAGAATAATACATTTTTTAGAAACTTTTTTTAGCGAAGCCTAAAATGTGTGTGTATTGGTTGGTTGTCCTTGGTCTATGAAAATGTTCTTTGTTAGAGCAGTTCACATCATAACTGACCTATGGATTACTTCTTGCTAGGGCATGCCAGAACAGTGGGCGAGGCTGCTGCAGACCTCCAACATCACCAAACTAGAGCAGAAGAAGAACCCTCAGGCTGTGCTGGACGTCCTGAAGTTCTACGACTCGAACACTGTGAAGCAGAAGTACCTGAGCTTCACTCCGCCTGGTAAGACGGCAGGGAGGAAGAGACGGGGCCAGCTGCTGTCCTCCTCCTGCATACATCTGCCTTCAGAGAGTGACGACGGGGGTCTCATCGTTTGCCAGAAATGGAGTAGGGCATGTTTTGGCTCTGTTTTTTCAATCTTTTCCTCTTTGGTGCTTTTAAATGACTGCCAGTGATAGAAGGCACAAAAGGTCTGAATTTATAGACAAGCTCGTGCTGGAGATGGTTATTGTTAGTGGGATAAAATGAAAGTTTTTATATAAATAAATGGCAGGCTTTGAAATGAAAAGTGTTTTTCTACTCAGCTGGGTGTGCTGAAAAACACCCTTAATTCCATCTGGGTGGCAGAGATAGGCAGATCTCTGTGAGTTCAAGGCCACTCTGGTCTACATTTTGAGCTCCACACCACCCTAAGATCCTGTCGTCGTCGTCCCCCAAAAAAATGGACTGGAAAAATGGCTCAGGATTAAGAGCACTTGTTGTTCTTAGAAGACCCAGGTTCAGTTCTCAGCACCCACACAGTGGCTCAGACCATTCCTAACTCCAGTTCCAAGAAATCCAGTGCCTTCTTCTGACCTCTGGGGCACCAGACATAGGTGATGCACACAGATGCATGAAGGCAAAACACTGGTGTACACAAAATAAATAAAATCTACATTTGGGGTGGGAGAGAAAGAAAGAACGACTAGCAGGGACTATATAGCAAATACCAGGCCAGCCAGAGCTACACAGCAAAACCCTCTCTGCCTTTTGTTTTGTTTTGTTGTTTGTTTGTTTGTTTGGTGGGCTTTTTGCTGGTCATATCCTAGTTTTCTCTTTCAAATTGGTAATATCTTTTCTGTTTCACATTTAGAGAAAGATGGCTTTCCTTCTGGAACACCAGCAGTAAGTTAATAATTTATTATAGTTTATGTTCTAATGTAGGTTACCTAAAACAAACCTTTTTATTTTGCTTGCTAAAATATAAAACAGTTAGATGTGATAACCCATGTCTCTAACCTCATCACTCAAGAAGCCAAGGTGGTGAACTCACTGTGAGTTTGAAGGACCATGTCTCAAAAGACATAACATTAGCCATCAGATAAATATCTGTGTAGTTTTTGTTTTTGTTTTAAGTTAGCTACTTGATTAGTTGAAGGAAAGAAGCCATATTAAGTAAGTAGGATTTGGGTGGGCACTTTAAAGCAACTAAACTTTATAAAGCCCTCCAGAGCAATTTAGCTACTTCTCCAGTGTTGCAGTATTGAACTTGAATATGGTGAACTGGGTGGCTTACTCTCTTCTCCCCAAACCTCCTATCACTACCATCCTGAGTATGATAAACTGTGGCACTTTCTAAGTAGCTAAAACATGCCCGCTCCTTTTCTTGCTTTATTAACCTGGATCTTTAATGCCTCAAAGTGAGGTTTGTGTCTCCAGCATCCGAGGACCTTTGCTTTTGTCCTGTGAGTAGATTGCTTCCTTACAGAGCACTGTGTGTGCTTATGTAAAGGACAGGAATAGTACTCCAGTATACTTGAGAGCCATGGATGTAGCTCAGTAGTAGAGCAGTTACACCATACACAGGCCTTGGGTTCAAGCCTTAGCAGAGCCGCCTCCCCACTAAAAATGATACTGACTGTATGTATTCATTTACTTTGTAATTGGTTGTATCAGATCCAGTGAAATTCATGTGTTTTTAAATGAACTGTTAAAGAAAGAAACTTTTAAAAATATTTTTAAAGGGGCGTCACATTTTAACCTTTTAATTTTTTTGGCTTATCCTCCTTTTTTGCTCCTGTGATGAGTGCAGCTGAATACCAAGGGATCAGAAACATCAGCAGCAGTGACAGAGGAAGACGATGATGATGAAGACGCTGCTCCTCCTGTCATTGCCCCTCGGCCAGATCATACGAAATCAGTGAGTGACTGACTGACGACCTGCACTGTGTGTTTTTAAAAACGTAGTCAAGATGCTTAAAGGCCCTCAAGCTTAAAATATTGTAGTACGGGCCAGGCCACGGTGGCACATGCCTTTAATCCCTGCATTCGGGAGGCAGAGCCAGGCGGATCTCTGTGAGTTCGAGGCCAGCCTGGTCTACAGAGTGAGATCCAGGACAGGCACCAAAACTACACAGAGAAACCCTGTCTCGAAAATATATATATATTAGTGTGGAGAAACTTGGTTATTTATCAAAACGTACTTTTTGGAGCTGATGGAGTGACTCGGCAGATAAAGGTGTTTACCACCAAGCCTGACAGTGTACATTCAATCCCCAGGACCCAAATGGTAGAGGGAGAAGTAGCTCCTACTACTTGTCCTCTGACCACCTGCTGCACATTATGATGCATGTGCATATACACACAATAAGTAAATTAAAACTAATAAAAACTACTTAGAAAAGTAATGTCTTGAGTAGGCGTGGTGGTGCCCATCCTAATCCCAGCATGATAGGTGGATCTCTGGGAGCTGGAGGCCACATTTTAGTGAGTTCCAGGCCAACTAGAGCTACATACTAAGACCCTGAACCTCATTTCTAAAAGCAAACAAAAAAGACAATTAACAGCTTCTTTAAAAGTTAAAGTACTTAGCTCACTGGGTTTTCCTTTTTTTTCCCTCTGTTCTAAAGATCTATTTTGTTAGCTTTCTCAATATAGATAGCTATTATATCTAAAACTAAATCATTGCTGTTCCCTGGGTTATATATTTGACCTTGCTCTCAGAGACTGTATGTTTATTCAAGAGGCATTTAGGAGTGAAATTACTTACTGACTAAGAGAATTTTAAGAGTAGGAGCCTTAGTGGTGCCAGCAGTGAGAACCCGTTCCCGGACTGTCCTTCCTGCTGTGATGAGGTAGAATGCAGTATGGTGCCTGTGCTGCCCGGGACTCCACTCCACTCAGCAGACAGAGCTGAGACTGATGCAGTGGTAGAGGACTGTTTTCTTTATGAGTCCAGGACTGGCTGGCTGAGAGGAAATGATCAATGTCGAGTTTGTGTAACTCACCTAGAGGGTGTGGTTCTAGTTATTTCAACACCAAGACTTATTCTTTTCTGTTACTAAGGTGTGTGTTACTAAGGTGTGCTTTTTATTTATTTATTATTTTTATTTTATGTGTGTGAATATTTTGCCTGGGTATATATCTGTGCACTACATTGTACCTGTTGCCTATGGAGGTCGGATAAGGGCATCATATCCTCTGGAACTGAGTTACAGATGGTTATGAGCAGCCATGTGGGTGCTGGGAATTGGACCTGGGTCCTTTGGAGAAGTAACTAGTGCTCTTAATCACTCAGCCATCTCTCTATCCCCACAAGTGTGCTTCTTTTCATTACATTGTTCTCAGTACTTTAGATATAGCCACACTGGAATTTCATGGACCTATTTTGCTAGATACTTTCAAAACACATACATGCTGTGACCAAAAAAAGTTAAACATTGTTTTCCTGGTTACTTGTTGTGGGGAGGTAAAAGGGTCTTACAGTAGCTCAAAGTGTCTGTCCTTTGACTTCCTGTATCTGCCTCCAGAGTGCTAGGCTTACAGACATGCGTCACCATGCCTGGCAGTTATGTGTTTGTTGTGTGAATATACTGTCCCATTCTTCAAAGCTGTAGGAAAGATAACTTAGTTTTGCTATTTAAAAAAAAAAATGCATTTTCTGCTACTAAGACCATCTGAAAATGTTTTTTTTCTCAAGTCTCAACAGTGAACTATATTTCTACAGATTTACACACGGTCTGTTATCGACCCTATTCCTGCTCCAGTTGGTGATTCTAATGTTGACAGTGGTGCCAAGTCTTCAGACAAACAGAAAAAGAAAGCCAAGATGACAGATGAAGAGATTATGGAGAAATTAAGTATGCAGTCTATATTTTCCTAAAAATATTTGGCCCAGAGCTGGGGATAACTGCTGCCCAGGGGAAGCATTTGCTTAGTGTGTGTAAAACCCTTGGTCCCTGCCAGCCACATCCAAAGGACATAGTTTAAAACCCTGTCAAAGGGGCTTGTATGCAGCTTCTCAATACAAACCTATAAAAATGTCCCTTGTGTGCTGGTGAGATGGCTCAGTGGGAAAGGACACTTGCCACCAAGCCTGATGACTGAGTTCGATCCCTAGCGTCCACATGGAGGAAGGAGAGAACCGACCACCCCAAATTTTCTGACTTCTGTGTATGCAGACACATGCATGCACCCACACATATACATACATACTAAACAAAAAAGAAACATAAAGTGTTCCTAAAGAATGTGACTTTCTGTAATATGTATCAGCATACAGTATGTAGGGGGTTCTTTTTCTTTCCTTATAGTCTACCATTGTTGGCTTAGGTCAAGCATTAAAAGGTAACAATAGTATCTGTTGACAAATCTACAGCAGCTCCACAGAGCACTGACCTAGGAGTCAAGGAAAGATTCCCTGTAGCTAGTTATTGCTTTTATTCCTCAACACTTTCAAGTACGAACCTGCTTTTACCCCAGCAGTTTGTGGAAATACATAATGTCCTTCTCTTTGGCAAGCTGCTCCTTTCAAACACTAGACCAGGACAGTGGCTGCCACCATTTAGTCATGACCTCTAGTTACCTGCCCCTTTGCCGAAGTTCTTTTCAGTGTCTCACTGGGGCCTTGGCTTTGTGT
The DNA here is from genome assembly GCF_007827085.1 of Peromyscus californicus insignis. Classification (NCBI taxonomy): domain Eukaryota; kingdom Metazoa; phylum Chordata; class Mammalia; order Rodentia; family Cricetidae; genus Peromyscus; species Peromyscus californicus. The sequence continues at coordinate 14,576,296 of NW_026294458.1, read as the reverse complement.
TTATAGCTTGGAGCGGTGCAGTACTTAGGTAGATTATAACTTTGCTTCATCTAGTCATGTCTTGCCTTAAGCAGCTGACAATGCTGAGTCATTTTCTCCTGTTTTGACTTAATAGTAAATATGAGTTTAAGATTTTTTTCCAATTTCTTGAATTTAATATTTATTTCTTAGTATATTGAAGTTTTTTCAAAATACTTAGTTTTTCTGGGCAGTGGTGGTGCAAGCCTTTAATCCCAGCTCTCGGGAGGCAGAGGCAGGGGGATCAACCAGCCTGGTCTACAGAGTGAGTTCCAGGACAGCCAAGGCTACACAGAGAAACCCTGTCTTAAAACAAAACAAAACAAAACAAAAGGTGAAAGATGGACTGGAAGAGTTTGAAAGGCATTTAAGGGTCTTTCAGTTAGCTTTTTACTCATTTATTATTTCTGATAGTAAGTCTTTCACAGCTTATCAAAGTCATAGATGGTCATGGTGGCTTTTACCTGTAATCTCAGCATTTAGGAAGTTGAGCCAGGAGTATTGGTGTGAGTTCAAAGCTAGCCTGGACCACATATTAGGTTCTGGATTAGCCAAGGCTATCTCAATCAATTAAGAAAAGGGCTGGGGGTGGAGCTGAGCTGGTAGAGTGCTTACCTAGCATGCCCTGTTGTATAATGGGTTCACATGGATCCATGGAAAGAAATACTGGGCACCTGAAGGATAAACTTTTATCCTTTCCAGCTGCAGGGTGAATTCGCCCCTAAGGACTGAATCACCCTTGCTCAGCAAAGGGCCCTTTTATTGTTACACAAATTACACCTTTAACAAGTCAATTTCCATATACCAAAGTCTTTGATCTAAGCCCCCCAGAGGGATAATGCCAAATGCAAATTCTCAGTAACAGTACCACAGTTTTCTGGGTTGTTAGTAAGTTTGCATAGGAAAATTCTCAGATAAGACTTCAAATAGAAGGTATGGAGCCGGGGTGCAATCACAAAAGGCAGATCAAAGCCAGGTACTAATACTCTAGTTTCAAACTGGTTATAGCTTTGTGGGAATTCTCCCATCAATGCCCTAAGATGTTTGATCTCCAGCACTACATAAATGGGACAGGATGGTGCATACTTGCATCCCAGCATCTGTGAGGTAGAAGCAAGAGGGTCAAAAGTTTAAGATCATCCTCAACTACTTAGTAAGTTCAAGACTAGCCTGTGATACAGGAGCCTGGGTTTTGGTTTTGTTTTTACACACACGCGCGCGCGCGCACACACACACACACACACACACACACACACACACACACACACACACACACACACACACTATACCCCCTGCATCCTGAGAACCCCATGAGTTTCAGGCTGACTGAGATAGTTGGTTATACTAAAATGTCTTTTTTGTTTGTTTGGTTTTGTTTTTTGAGATAGGATTTCTCTGTGTAGTCCTGGCTGTTCTGGCACTCAGTCTGTAGACCAGGCTGACCTCAGAGATTTGCCTGCCTCTGCCTCCTGAGTGCTGGATTTAAAGGCGTGTACCACCACTGCCTGGCAAATGTCATGATTTTTTTGGGGGGGTGGGTTCGAGACAGGGTTTCTTTATATAGCTTTGGAGTCTGTCCTGGAACTTGCTTTGTAGACCAGGTTGGCCTCGAACTCACAGAGATCCGCCTGGCTCTGCCTCCCGAGTGTTGGGATTAAAGGCGTACGTCACCACCACCTGGCTAAATGTCGTGATTTTTAAGAAAGTGATTAAAATGTCTAACCTGGTCTAACCAGTGAAGGCAAACATCTTTAATCCCAGCACTCAGGAGGCAGAGGCAGGTGGATCTTTGAATCCGAGGCCAGCCAGGTCTACAGAAGTGAGTTCCAGGACGGCCAGACCTACACAGAGAAACCTTGTGTGTGTGTGTGTGTGGGGGGGGGGGGTCTAACCCAATGGAGAAGAGTGTCACCACCTTTTATTGCTTATTTTTCTTGGTTTCTTTTCAACTTTAAAATTTTATGTGTATTGAGTGTTTTGCCTATATGTATGTATATGCATCACGTGTATGCCTAGTGCCAGCAGAGGTCAGGAGTGGATATTAGATCCCCTGGAACTGGAGTTATGGGTGTATGTAAGCTATTATGCGGGTGCTGGAAACTGAACCCAGGTCCCATGGTTTTAACTGTTGAGACATTTCTCCAGCCCCTGCTTATTTTTCTTCAGTATTGATTGTTTAAAGCAAATTATTTTTTGAAACTTCGTGTATGGAAAAGCACCTTTATAATCAGTGCAGATTATTAAAAGGAATAATTACCAAATTTTATTTACATTTAGTTTGCTTGACTGGCTTCTAATTTTGTTTGTTTAAAATAGGAACTATTGTGAGCATAGGTGATCCTAAGAAAAAATACACAAGATATGAAAAAATTGGACAAGGGTAAGTTTGAGTCTGTTGATTTCATATTCAGTCCTCCTAGGTATACAGAATCTTCCCTCATACACTGAGTACTTAACTATTCTGGGTGTTACTTGGGAACTTGTGTAAATACATAACACAGTTGTGTGTCGAGACTGTTACAGCAGCACTGTACTTCTGAGTTGGGTATAATGATACATACTTGTAACCCTGTCACTTGAGACGCTGGGGTAGGATTGCTACAGATTGGAGGCCAGCCTGAGCCCATAATAAGACCCTGTCTCAAAAAATAAAAGTAATCCAGCACTGGTTAATAGTAACTTTATGTTGTCTATCCTCCCTCCTCCCTCCTCCCTCCTCCCTCCTCCCTCCTCCCTCCTCCCTCCTCCTCTTTCTCTCAACCTGTTCTCCCCTTCACTTCCTCCATCATCGTCTTCCATAGGGACCTATGTATATGTAGCCCAGGCTGGCCCCACACCCACTGTGTAATCCAAGTCTTAGTGATCCTCCATCCTTAGCTTCCCTGGTGCTAGGACTAAAAGTGTATGTCACCATGTGTGGCTTTCATTGCTTTTTCCCGTAGGTGATGAGGGATCAGATAGGTAGAAAGATTACATATATAATGTATTTTAAAGATAATTAAAATATTTATTGCAGGCTATTGGCAGTAAAAGAAAAAATCTTTAAGTCAAGTATTGAGTTTTTGGTTTTTCGTTTTGTTTCCTCTTCCAATCTTAATTTAACATGGATTTTAATAACAAAAAAATTGAAAGTCACTGTTTTCAGTGCTGGAGATTAAATGTAGAGCCTTGTGCCTGCCAGGCAAGGGTTCTACTACTGAGCTCCATCTCCAGCCTTTTTTATGTTTGTACTTTTGAATAATAATAATTAATTAATTACATAGTAATGATGATGAATGAATAAGAATAATGCTTACGCATATGAATGACAATCACTAATCCAGTGTTGATATTGAAGAGAAATTCTTGAAACAGAACTTTGTGAAGTTTAAAAATGAAGTCAAGTATATTTTCTTCAGAAACATATCCATGTCTTTTTTGCAATTAGAAGTCCAGAAACATGTTTAGGAGTGGTACATGTCAAACCCAGAATACACACAGAACGCAGGCCAGTAGGTCCTGTTACAAAGGGTAGAAAGGCAGCCTTCAAGTTTTGTCATAGTTTATTGTTTGATTTTGTTGTTTGGTTTGAATTTTGCTTTCTTTCTTTTTTTTTTTTTTTAAATTTTTTTTTGATTTATTTATTTACTTATGTATGCAGTGTTCTGCCTGCATGTATGCCTGCAGGCCACAGAGGGCACCAGATTTCATTACAGATGGTTGTGAGCCACCATGTGGTTGCTGGGAATTGAACTCAGGACCTCTGGAAGAATAGTCAGTGCTCTTAACCTCTGAGCCATCTCTCCAGCCCGAATTTTGCTTTCTTGAGACAAACTCTGTAAAGCCCAAACTAGCATTGAGCCAGCATCACCCTCCTGCCTTAAACTCCTGAGTAAGGGCTCATAGACATATGCACCCTGGCTTACTTATTCATAGGAGTGGTTTGTGTTGTTTTTCCCTTGGGGGTTTTTGTTTGTTTAGTTGGTTGGTTGGTTTTTGTTGTTATTTTGGTTTGTTTTTTTTTTATTGTTGTTGGTTTGGTTTTTTTTGTTGTTGTTGTTTATTGTATGACAGGATCTTTCTACCTAGCCCTGGCTGTCCTGGAACTCATTATGTAGACCAGGCTGGCCTCAAACCCACTGAGATCTGCCTGTCTCTGCCTCCTGAGTGCTGGGATTGAAGGTGTGGGACACCATGCCCTGCCACTTCTTTGTTTCTTAAGCATAGAAGTAGATTTGTGAGTGTATGCTGTTCTCTTCTTTTTCTTCCCTTATATTTTTATAGTTCTGAAATATTTCCTGGGTAAGTTTTGGCCACAAGGATTGTCTTTTTGTCTTTCCCCTCTTTTTGTTTTAGAAGTCTTGAGTCTTAAGATGTTAAATAACTTTTCAGTTGTTTACAGTGTTGGAATAGTGTGAATGGTGTAACTGTCTTTTCTCCTCCAGGGCTTCTGGCACCGTTTTTACTGCGACTGATGTGGCACTGGGACAAGAGGTAGCTACTGTTCCATCGGCTCTTTGTGTAGGGAGAAGGGGTCAGGGTGGAACCGTGCTGTGGGTACACGGGGCTTGTGTGCTTTCGTGTGCATAAATGTGTAGCAGCCAGAGGCTGTCCTCACCAAATAAGTGAGACTGGCTGATCAGGGACCTAGGGGGTCTGCCTCTGTGGACTTCCCAAGCACTGGATTTATAAATCCGTGCCCCCACAGCAGGTTTGGGGACAGGAATGCAGATCTTTGTCCTGGGAAGTGCTTTAGCAGCTGAGCTATCGTCCCAGCCCTAGAATGTATTGTAAGAGTTGATCTGTCAGCCGGGCGGTGGTGGCGCATTTAATCCCAGCACTCGGGAGGCAGAGCCAGGCGGATCTCTGTGAGTTCGAGGCCAGCCTGGGCTGCCAAGTGAGTTCCAGGAAAGGCGCAAAGCTACACAGAGAAACCCTGTCTCGAAAAACCAAAAAAAAAAAAAAAAAAAAAAAAAAAAAAAAGAGTTGATCTGTCAGTCATGTTAGGGGAATGAAGAATGTATGTATTCACTGTCATAAATAAGGAAATGTTTTAAAAATATTTGCCAGTTTAGAATTTTAAACAATAATTCCTGGTATAGACTGACCTTAGTTGGTTAGTAAACTTGAAGATAAATCTAGGGTCAGTGAGATAGCTCAGCAGGTAAAGTCACTCACCACCCTGAGTTCGTTCCCTCTGGTTTCAGCATGTGCAATATGGCACATGCATAACCACACACATAAAACAAACAAAATGCCATTTTAAAAACAAATTCAAATATAATTTAGAATCTGTATCACAAAAACATTGTGCATAGGCAGCATACATGTAAAAACATCATGCATGAGTAAGTTACAGTCTCACTGTGTGAGGTATACATATTTAAATAACTTGCCAATTGGTGCTTGTAACTTTGTCAGAGAATTAGGAATGCTGTTTTGATGTTTCAAATATCTTTTTATTATAGGTTGCTATTAAGCAGATTAATTTACAGAAACAACCAAAGAAGGAATTGATCATTAATGAAATTCTGGTGATGAAAGAATTAAAGAATCCCAACATAGTTAACTTCTTGGACAGGTAAATATGAATATGTTCTTTAAAATTGAGATCAACTTGGGTAGTGATTCATGACTGTAATTCCAACATTGGAGAGCTGAGACAGGAGGATGGAAGAGTTCAGGGCAAGCCTAATTAGGCCCTGTCTTAAAAAGGAGAATGAATGAAGGAAAGTAAGAAATGAGAAAAAGAGGCTGGAGAAATGATTTGTGCTCTTGCTGAGCACTTACTGCTCTTGGGGAGGACCCAGCACCCACATGGTAACTTAGAACTGCCTGTAACTCCACTTCAGAGGATCCATGCCCTGTTTTGGCCTCTGCTAACACTCACATAGTGCACATAAACTCACTGTGGCAAACATACACAGGTAAATTACATAGATAAATCTTAAAACAAAAAATTAATGAGCAAAGAAACAAACATGCACTGGGATAAAAGTGGACATTTAGGGCTGGAGAGAGGGCCGAGCAATTAAGAGCTCTTGCTGCCTTCTAGAGGACCCAGGGTTGGCTTCCAGCACCCACATAATGGCTCATACCCACCGTGACTCTGGTCTAGGGCAGTCAGCTCCCTCTTCCAGTCTCTGTAGACATACAGCATTTGAGATTGAAATACCAATGCTGAAAAGGAAGCCAGAGAGGGAGGGCAGAAAGGTGAAAACGCGCACACTGCAGAGGGCCTTTTCTGAAAGCATCTCACTGGGCAGGGGAGAGGACATCTCAGTGAAGGGCTCTGCTGGTGGAGCTTGTCGTCACTGAGATGAGCAGAGCAGAAACATGAGGAAATGGCTGCCTGGGATTCGTGCTGTGGTCTGTCGCAGAGATGATTAGCCACAGGTTTCCAGCTGTGAGATTAGTTGTTATTTTATGTAACCCAGGAGGAAAGCCTCAAGCCTGTGGTGGGCCTGCTTTGGCCTCTCAGGAAGCTGGGGTCAGAGCATGTGTCCCCATGGCCAGACAGTTTTTATTACAGGTGTTACTTTTCATGTTTCCATTTCAAGTTGCTGTCAAAAGATCTCTGAGCTTAGCTATTGTGCTAAACAACAAATAAAGGGCAAAATATAAAATTGTGTGTGTTACAACTGGTTTTCTTTACAGATTTATTTATTTTTATGTGCATTGGTGTTTTGCCTACATATATGTCTGTGAGGGTGCCAGATCCCCTGGAACTGGAGTTAAAGACAGCTGCCATTCGGATGCAGGGAATTGAACCTGGGTCCTCTGGAAGAGCAGCCAGTGCTCTTAACCACTGAGCCATCTCTCTGGCCCTACAACTGATTTTTTTTTTTTTAAAAGAATCTCATTTACTTAAGTGAATGACCACCTAGGTTGTATTAGATAGTAAGACTTTAGTGAATGATAACAGATTGTATTAGATATAGTATTTAGTGAATGATAGCATAGTTTGCATTAGATATAATAGATTGCAGATGATTTTGTTCTATATTTAAATTTGCTTAGACTTTGACCCTTATTTGTAAGGACTTTATTCAAAGAAACAAAATTTTCAGATCCATTTCCTTGCTTGCTTTTTGAAATCTTTTTTGTTTTTTGAAATTCTGATATTACCTGTGCCTTCTCCTTTTAAGAATTTTTTAATTATGTGAATGCGTGTGCCTGCTTGTCTATGTGCACTGCTTCGGATGGTGGTGTCTAGAGAGGCCAGAAGAGGGAGGGTCGGAGCCTAGAACTGGGTAGAGAGGTTTGGAGCCTCCTGGTGTGAGTCCTCTGGAAAGACAGCTTCTCTTAACACTCCAGCCACCCATTTTTGCTTTTTTGAACTATCAATTTCACAGAGCTAGAGAGATGGCTCAGTGGTTAGGAGCACTGGCTGCTCTTCCAGAGGACCTGGGTTCAGTTCTCAGCACCCACATGGCAGCTCACATGTCTCTAATGCCAGTCTCAGGGGCTCCAGCACCCTCTTCTTGCCTCTAGGCATGTTGATTGGTACTCACACACATGCACAGACAAAACACCCATATGCATAAATTAATTTAAAATTTTTTAAAAATAAAATATTGTTCCCATCAGCACAACATGAAAGCTTAGACCAAGCCTAGGCTTTGGGGTTACTGGTTGGCTGAGGATATGTCAATTTCTATATGTGTGACCTCGGATGAGTCACTGAACATTTCCAGATCTCCCACTTGTTCGTTCCCCCTCTCACACACATACGGGGGTTGGGGGTCTCGTTTTTTCTTTTTGTTTGTTTTTTGTTTTTTTTTTTTTGAGACAGGGTTTTTGAACTTGCAGCTCCCTACCTCAGTGGCTACCATGCCTAGCTTGCCCCAATCAAATGATTCTTTTTTTTAAAGCAATTATATTGGATTATTCTAATTGCAATAACATATTTATACACTCTGACAATGTGGGAAAACTATAACTTTAAAATGATTCTGAAACATTTTTGTTTTCTGGCTTTCATTTGTTTTGTTTGAGACAGTGTCTTATCTATAGCTCTTGTGGCCTCCAATTCAGGGCCATCTTCCTATCTGCTTCTTGAGTGTTGGGATTGTAGATTGCTACCAGCTAAGGACATCTTAAATTTTTGTTTGTTTGATTGTTTTGTTTTTTCATACGGGGTCTCATTATGTAGCTCTGGCTGTTCAGAAACTCACTATGTAGACCACGCTGGTCAAACTCACAGAGATCCAGTGCTGGGACTAAAGGTGTGCACCACTCTGCCCAGCTGAGAACATCTAAATCTGTGCTGCTGTTGTACCTATCTAGTGCTCTTCCTAGTTCTCAAACTGTTGGCTCTTTGCTTTTGTTGTTAATATGCTTGGCATTTTAATTCCTCAGTGCAGAGAGCCATGTTCTTAGAAAAAATAAAAACCCACGTGTATTTTGTATGTTCTGTTTTCAGTTACCTGGTAGGAGATGAGTTGTTTGTGGTAATGGAGTACCTTGCTGGTGGGTCCCTCACTGATGTTGTAACAGAAACCTGCATGGACGAAGCACAGATTGCAGCTGTGTGCAGAGAGGTGGGTCTGCGTCCTTTGGATGTTAGAGTGCATACTTAGCAAGGATGAAGAAAAGGATTTTTTTGTGTATGTGCAGAGACTTTTTCTCTGTATACTTTTTATGTGTTCTTTTTTTTGCAAGTTCTTCCTCTATTATTTCATCCCAGATAAGAGCTTCAATCCTGCTGGGCATGGGGATGCATAGGGAGAGCTCTATAAATGTGAGGCCAGCCAGGACTGCATAGTGAGACCCTGTCTCCAATAAAAACAAAAAGGGAAAAAAAAAAAAAAAGAACTTTAGCCCTTTCCTTCCTTTGGAACATAATTTGGGGACAAAACATGGTCCTGTGAGGTATAGAAGTCACAGGCAGACTTTAGCAGTGTGATCATCATCTAGATAGGAAAATAGAATACCATTAAAAGTGTGTGAATCAAAGCTGGGTGGTGGTGGCGCACGCCTTTAATCCCAGCACTTGGGAAGCAGAGCCAGGCAGATCTCTGTGAGCTCGAGGCCAGCCTGGGCTACAGAGTGAGATCCAGGACAGACACCAAAACTACACAGAGAAACCCTGTCTCCAAACACAAAAACATACAAAAATGTGTGAGTCAGTAGTAGAAACTAGAACCAGTGTGACAAACAAGATGTATATGCTTAAGTATCTGTGCGATGCCCTTGGCTTTAGTAAGACCACTGAAGGTGATGAACCTAGTTATTTTCTTGTATACATATATTTTAAATTTTTATTACATTTTTACTTGTATGTATGTGCATATGGGTGGGCATGTGCATACCATGACACATACATGGAAGTCAGAGGACAACTTGTGGAGGTTTGTGCTAAGTTCATAGGACTATTTTGTGTTCTCTGTGGTTTGTCTTTAGCCTTCAGCAATGTACAGTGATACAAATGTGAACTGGAAAGGTTGCAGATAGGAGGTCTTTCTTTTTCGGCTTTTACCAAAGGTATTTAAAACCCAATTCTTAGAAAATATCAACTGCTGCTCTGTGAGATAGGGCCTCCTGTGGTCCTGGCTGGCCTCAAGCAATATGCAGGAGGATGACTTCATTGTGGTACTCCTAGGTGCTGGAATTACAGGCGTGCACCGCTGTGCCTGGTGTCACACAGAGCTCTTTAATAGTTCCAAATAGCACACATCCTTTAACGAGTACATTGGGTCACTTAAAAGCTGGCTAAAATTTACAAATTTGTGTTTCGTTGGTTTTTCTAGCAGTTCTGCTCAGTTGATCCAACAGTTTTAGAAGTTCTGTTATCTACCTGGAGAAATGGCTCAGCAGTTAAGAGCACCTGGCTGCTCTTCCACAGGTCCTGAGTTCAATTCCCAGCAACCACTTGGTGGCTCACAACCTCTTCTGGCCCACAGGCACACATGCAGACAGAATACTGTATACTCAATAAATAAAGTTTTGTTACCCATTCACTTTGATTTTCTTTCTGTGCCAGAATTTTAGAACTGTGACAGATTTGTAAATTGTATAAATATTTCCCTACCCTTTATCCTTCCCAAGAACCTGATTAGGTGTACTGACACAGATCTATCTCCCCAACTTAAATGAACAGTTCATAACCAGGCATGGTGATACACCTTTAATCCCAGCACTTGGGAGGCAGAGGCAGGTGGATCTCTAAGTACAAGGACAGCCAAAGCTACACAAGAGACCCTGTCTCAAAAAGCCAGAGGGGGGGGGGGGGGCAGTAGTTGAGATTTTGGAATAAGATTTTTAGTTGTTGAAAATGGTATACAAATTTTGATCTACTCTGATGGGAATAATAAAAAATACAACTGAGTTTTCTCAGTTTTACAATTCAGTCTCCTTTTATGTTTAGAAACACTAGACCAGAGTTTTGTGTGAGATTTTGTGTATTGTATTTTGTGTGGGGGGGTGTTTGGGCTGCACGTTTGCCTGTGTACTGTATGCATGCAGTACCCAAGGAGGCCAGGAGAGGGCATTGGGACTGGAGTTAGAGTTGTGAGCTACTGTGAACCCAGGTTCCCTGGGAAAGTGGCCAGTGCTTTTAGTGGCTGAGCCATCTCTCTAATCCCCCGAAAATCTCATTTTCCGTTTAAGGAAAGGAGAAACTTAGTCTTTATACTCAATGCTTTCTGGTATGAGGCATCAGAGGAAAGGTATTTTTTTTTAAATTCATTTATTTTTACTTTTATGTGCATTGGTTTTTGCCTGTGTGTATGTCTGTGTGAGGATGTTGGATCCTGGAGTTACAGACACTTGTGAGCTGCTCTGTGGGTGCTGGGAACTGAACCTACATCCTCTGGAAGAACAGTCAGGCTCTTAACTGCTGAGCCGTCTCTACAGCCTCGGAAAGTTACTCTTTTATACTAAGGATTCTTTATTTCGTTTTTGCGGTGCTGGCGTTGAACCCCAGAGCCTCATGCATGCTGGTGCTGTGCCACTGAGCCCTGCCACCGCCCTCTCCTTTCATCAGGCTGTGGATACAGTTTGATAGGAACTCCACCATGACAGTATGAGGACGTCTGCTTAGACCACATTGAAGCCTTGAACAAATCCTAACTACTTATTCTGTAGTTAAAACCAAGACTCTGGGGTAGCTCAGGTTCTAGTAGGAATAATCACAAATACACTCTGTTTGTGTGGGTGACAAGATCTTACTATGTAGCTCTGCCTAGCCTTACAGAAATCCTCCTTCCTCTGCCTCCTAAATGCTGGGATTAAAGGTGTGCACCCCCATTGTTATACCTGGTCACAAGTCCACTTAAGGTTGAGATCATTTCTCAAAAATCTGTGTGTGCTTACCAAGTGCGGTGCAGTCTTAGACATTTAAACCTGAAAAGGCCTAGAAGTTATATAGGCCCAGTCTTCATTTTATAAGTGAGCCACTGAAAACTACGTTTTGAAAATCAGTGAGAAGTGGAGCTTGGAAAGATGGCTCAGTGGTTAAAAATGCTTCCTGCTCTTCCAGGGAGCTGGAGTTTAGTTTCCAGCACCAATGTCTGGCAACTCTCAACTGCCTGTAATTCCTGCTTCAGGGGATCCCATTCCCTCTTCTGGCCTCCAAAAGCATTGAACCCAGGTACACAGCTATCCCCACACATAATCAAAGATCAGTGAGGAGAAACAGTCTCCAGGTACGGTGCCTTGCACCTGCAGTCCTAGTACTTTGTGAGACTGAGGCAGCAGGTTTACGAGGAGCTCCAAGCCAACATGGGGTACAGAACAAAAACCCTCCCCCCAAAAAAAGCAGTGACCAAGCAAACAGATGAGGCATTAGTTAATAAGCCTAACGTAATGGCCCATCCCTGTAATCCCAGCACTGTGGAAGTAGAGGCAGGAGGATCAGGACTTCTGATCATTTTTCACTATACAATAGCGTTCAAGGGCGGACAATGGAAGAATATCTTGGGTTGTTTTGTTTGTTTGTTTGTTTTTTAGGCTATTTACTTATTTGTCAGAGGCAGGGTTTGTCCGTGTAGCCCTAGCTGTCCTGGAACTCTGTAGACCAGGCTGGACTCAAAATTCAGAGATCCATCTACCTACGCCTCCTGAGTGCTTGATTAAAGGCATGCGCCACCACCAGCCTTCTTTTTTAAAGCAGTGTTGCTTTGTACAACTCAACCTGGGCTATCCTGGAGCTCTCCATTCTTCTCCTTCAGCCTCCCAGTGCTGAGAATACAGCCATGTTTCATCATGCCCAGCCAAAGTTGTAGCTTTTGTTTGTTTTTCTTGACTTTGCAGGTAAAAGGATATCTTTTCTCTCCAGATATTAAATCTTGGAGGGCCTCCTACTGGGCAGGGCAGTGCTCAGACCCTTGCACTGTATGTGACCTCCCTTGGACTTGTTGGGTTGTTTTATTGATAGGTGTTCTCTGTATTCAGTGTTTACAGGCCTTGGAGTTTTTACATGCTAATCAAGTGATCCACAGAGACATCAAAAGTGACAACGTGCTCTTGGGAATGGAAGGCTCAGTTAAACTTAGTGAGTAGCAATGAAGTGACGTTTTAATGTATCTGTAGTTTACTGTCTGAAGGGTGGGTGACTTGTTAAATGTGCATTGTGAACTGGACAACTTGTGTTTATCTTACTACTTGATGAGTATTTTGCGCAAATTACTTGATGTGTCTTTGTTTTTTGTGTTTTGTTTTGTTTTTTCATATGAACAATAGGGAAAATACTAATGTTGGGAATTATTTTTGGAGATTAAAATAAAACAAAATGATATGCAGAGGACTGATATCTGGGCTACCCTGATAGGATTCTGTTTTGTAGGAAATGTGACTGGGTGTAATTGTTGGCGTATTTTTCTCAGCCTGCCCCTTCACCCTCATAGAGTGTTTGGAGACAGCCTAATCGGAGAAAGACTGTGTGACCTTGACCTCAGAGTGACATGGAACAGTCTCCTTTCCTAAAACCTTATCTGTCCGACACAGGAAGTCATGAACCAGCCAGACTTTTTCCAGGGCCACAGTCCAAACTACATCCCCTGGAGGACCACTTTCAAAACTCAAAGCATTATCTTGAATCAAGAAACCAAAAGCTTTTTTATTTTAAATCTCATCTGCTAAAAGGGCCTTCTCCCCTCCCCACCCCCTTCTCTTAGCCACACTCTCTAAAGTGTTATTTGATAATCAAGTGGTCGAAACACTTGTTATTCTTTTGCATTGGGGCTTGCTCTATAGCCTGGACTGGCTGTAAAGTCACTACACAGCCCAGGCTGACTGAACCTGCAGAAGCCCTGCCTTTTGCCTCCCAAGTGCTGAGGGCACAGGTGTGCCACCACACCCAGTTTTATGCAGTTTAGGACTAAACCCAGAGTACCAAACTGTGCCTCCCCCCCCCCCACCCCTCACCCCCATGTTTTTGAGACAGTATCATGTATCTCATCTGGCCTCAAGCTATATATGTATTCATCTTATAAATATGAGACCCTATCTTCACAAAGCCAGAAATAAAGCCAGGTGTGATGACACAACCTTTCATTCCAGTGAGTTCCAGGCCAGTCTTGTCTATACAGTAAGACTATCCCAACACACCTTTAATCCCAGCACTCAGGAGGCAGAGGTAGTTGGATTTCTTGAGTTCAAGGCCAGTCTGGTCTACAGAGCAAGTTCCAGGACAGCCTGGACTGTTACACAGAGAAACCCTGTTTTTTTTTGTTTGTTTGTTTGTTTGTTTTTAAAAAAAGTTATAGACTAAAAAAAACAAGCAGTTCTTTGATAGTTTTTATACATAATAACAGTAAAGTCTAAGGGTAACAAGGCCACTTGCTGACAGGTTATGTAAGGAGTCACATGGTAGTGCATCCCTATCATCTCAGCACTCAGAAGGCTGTTGGGAGTCTCACAAATTCATTTGGGGGGATTTGTTTTTGTTGTTGTTTTGAGACAGGATCTCACCACTTAGCTGTGGCTGTCCTGGCACTCACTGTATGAACAGGCTAGCCTCAAACTCACAGAGATGGACTTGCCTCTGGCTCCCTATCGATTGCTGAGATTAAGAGGCATGCACCACCTTGACTGGCCTTCAAGGTCATTCCTGACTACATCTTGAGTTCAAAGCCGGCCTAGGCTACCTGAAACCCAGTCTGAATAAAATCTAAAAAATTAGCCGGGCGGTGGTGGCTCACGCCTTTAATCCCAGCACTCGGGAGGCAGAGCCAGGCGGATCTCTGTGAGTTCGAGGCCAGCCTGGGCTACCAAGTGAGTTCCAGGAAAAGGCGCAAAGCTACACAGAGAAACCCTGTCTCGAAAAACCAAAAAAAAAAAAAAAAAAAATCTAAAAAATTAGGAGTTAAATGGGTTTAACAACAGAAGAAACAAATTTATAAGTTCTCATCCCAGCTAGTGTAGTATCAGGTACTACAGTAGGCATCTTGTTCTTTAAGCGTAAATGAGACAGTTAAGTGTGGACTTTTTCTAGGCCTTCTGCTGAGTTGGATGCATAATGAATCTAGCTCTGGCTGTTTTATTAAAATTTCAATTCCTGCTGGCCAAGTGGTTCAGCCAGTAAAGGTTTTGCTATCAAACATGACAGCCTGAGTTCAGTTCCCAGAACCCACATGGTTAGAGAAAATGAACTCTTGAATATTGTCCTCTGAATTCCCACGTGATCTATGACACATGCACCCTACATACACAAAATAAATGTTAAAAGAAAGTATTAAGAAACAGTAGCCAACCAAAAAAAGAAAGAAATGTAGCTTCCATGTCTTGAACATTGCCAGGTTTAATCACTGCATTTAGGTTTTTGGATTTGTTTGTTTTGGATTTTCGAGACAGGATTTCTCTGTGTAGCCCTGGCTGTCCTGAAACTCACTCTGTAGACCATTTGGCCTTGAACTCATAGAGATCTGCCTGCCTCTGCCTCCTGAGTGCTGGGTTAAAATGCATGCGCCACCACCATCTGGCTCACTGCATTTAGTTTTATTGTTCACTTTGGATAATTTTTTTTTACCACTTTCAATTTTAACTCTGTAGAAAAGAATTAGTTATTCAGAAGAAAAAGACCTGATACTGTGTATGTTGTTGTCAAAAGTAAATGTGAAAATTATTAGTAAATAACATCCTCAAATTTTAAACTTACTGTTCTGCTTTATTTTCAAATTCTTTGCAAAGAGGAAGGTGGATGATGAGGGTGCAGCCACGTCTGCTGAGGGGGACAGATGGAAGTATCCCTTGAAGCCAATAACCCTGGTGCTTTGCTTTCTTCCGTAGCTGACTTTGGCTTCTGTGCCCAGATCACCCCTGAGCAGAGCAAACGCAGTACTATGGTTGGAACGCCATACTGGATGGCACCAGAGGTGGTTACACGGAAAGCCTATGGCCCCAAAGTTGACATATGGTCTCTGGGCATCATGGCTATTGAGATGGTTGAGGGAGAGCCTCCATACCTCAATGAAAATCCTCTGAGGGTAAGACCAGTGAGATGCTAGCCTTATTGTAAGGAAAAACCTCGCTTTTTCTTTAAAAAGGTTTTGCATTTCTTTCTTTCTTTGAGTGTGTGTGTGTGTGTGCGCGCGCGCGCCACAGTACGTGTTGGAGGTCAGAGGACAACTGGTGGGGATGGTTTCTCCTCTTAACTCAGGCTGTCAGACTTGGCAGGGGGTGTCTTCACAGGGAGCCATCACTCAAGGCCAGGAGGAAGTCCTTTTCTTCAACAAACTGGGTACTTGGCTTATGTCAACCATTAGACAAGAATTTAGAATATGGTTGATGAGATCTAATCTCTTTCTCTGTATACAATAAAAATTGTATTGCCTCTGAGTTACAGAGTAGAGAGTTCAAAAGTCTATAGATTTGGGGTAGTGAGTCATACAGTTTTGTTAATGTGAATGGAATTGCTTTTCTACAGAGTTGAAGTACCCTAGATAGTTGGGTTTTTCCTTCTTGTTGTGTGTGGGGGGTGGGGGTGGGGGCTGCTTTATAGCTGAAGATGACCATGAGTTTCTGATTTTCCTACCTCTACCTCCCAAGCACTAGACATGCAGATGTATACCACTACCACCCAGTTTTATGTGATGCTGAGAACTGAACCCATGGCATCATGCATGCTAAACACTGTCAATTGAGCCACATCCCCAGCCCATTAGGTGCCTTTTCCTACACATTTAGGTACCCTGGGTATAGCAAGGTTATCACCAATGAATCTTGGCTCCTAAGTCCCAAGGATGAGGAAAGTTAGTTCTCTGAGGTAAGATGCCCAAATGGTAATGTTAAAGCCTATATTCAAACAAAAGAGTAGACTGCACTGAGTGCTCCAGCAGCTGAGAGGATGGACTCTACCTCTCTCTCCAACCTTTACATTTCCTAACAGTAGCTCAGGCCTCTAATGTGGTACCAAGAGGCTGAGGCAGGAGGATGGCCACAAGTTTGAAGCCAGTCTCAGCTATATCTTGAGTAGCCAGGGCTACAAAGCCAAGGTCCTGTCTCAAGGGACAAGGAGAGGGTCAGGGGAGATGGCTCAACAGTTAAGAGCACTGGCTGCTTTTGCAGAGGACCTTGACTTTAGTCCAGGAGGCAGAGGCCGGTAGCTCTCTGTGAGTTCAAGTCTGCCTGGTCTACAGAGTGAGTTCTAGGATAGCCAGGGTTACACAGAGAAATCCTGTCTCGAAACCTCCCCCTAAACTCCCAACATAAATAAATAAATAAATAACAGGAAGGAGACTAAATGGAGTGGGGGGGGGGGGTCTTGTTTGGAAGATTCTTGATTGGAAGCACTAAGAACCTATATGAGGTAGTAAGTGGTGTTTTTACTTTATTTGGGTTGTTTTGTGTGTCCAGCCTGGCCTAGAACTTGCTATGCATAGACCAAGTAAACCTCCTGCCTCTGCATCTGGAATGCTGAGATTCCATGCCTAGTGTAAGCAGATGTCAGGTTTAAGGGATGTCAGCCAGAATGGTTTTGCCTTTTCTTTTTGGTTTTTCAAAACAGTGTTTCTCTGTGTAACAGCCCTAGCTGTTCTGGAACTCTAGACCAGGTTGGCCCCCACAGCAAAGCGCTTGTCTAACAAGCACGAGGCCCTGGGTTCTATCCCCACTATGCACCCACACACACAAAAAGGGCATGATGGACACTGGGAAGATCAGTGGAACCTGGGTTAGAATTGCTGGCATTGGCCTGGCAACGGTGGCGGCAGTGGTGCACACCTTTAATCCCAGCACACGGGAGGCAGAGCCAGGCAGATCTCTGAGTTCAAGGCCAGCCTGGCACCAAAACTACACGGAGAAACCCTGTCTCAAAAAAACCTAGATAGATAGATAGATAGATAGATAGATAGATAGATAGATAGATAGATAGATCGATAGATAATGAATGAATGAATGAATGAATGAATGAATAGTTGCTAGTGTTGGGGTACTAAGAGTGAAAAAGACGAGCTGTGGAGTAAATGAGTTAGTGCAGTTACTAGTCCTGGTGAAGAGAGTGTGTGCCCATAAACATACATCTGAGGAAGCGTCAGGGGAGAAAGGGTCAGGGAATGTGGTGTGCTTCTCTATGGCTACAGAAATCACCACAGATTAGGAGTAACATTAGAGATTGCAGTGTAAAGAGCTATAGTGAAGAAGTGAGGAGGAGGAGGAGCCTGGAGTCCCTGGATGTTGAAACAAAGATCCATACACCATCAGAGCATGAGTTAGGAGGTGGATGGTGAAGGTCTCAGAGCAGTGGGGAGCCAGAAGCCCTCAGCCTGTAGTGCCTGAGTTGTGGGAAAGAAGACAGCTGCCCCTGGAGAGCACAGGGCGACCGGCCAGAGGATGAAGCTTGATGCACTGTCACTTTGTGAGTGACTTTAATATGCCAGAATCTTCTATGTTTTAGGCTTTGTACCTGATAGCAACAAATGGAACTCCTGAACTTCAGAATCCAGAGAAACTTTCCCCAATATTTCGGGATTTCTTAAACCGGTGTTTGGAGATGGATGTGGAGAAGAGGGGTTCAGCCAAAGAACTGTTACAGGTAAATTTGGTGAAGGTAACTTTTGGGGGGTGGACTTCATAGTGTCGGCGTCTCCCTATTCACTGGCTACATGTCCGGCAGGTCCCCCACAGCAGGCTTTCATTTCTAGCAATGAAGTTTTTTAAAAACTTAACTGTGGTGGCCGGGCAGTGCTGCCGCACGCCTTTACTCCCAACACTCGGGAGGCAGAGGCAGTGGGTCTCCGTGAGTTTGAGGCCAACCTGGTCTACAGAGTGAGTTTCAGGACAGGCACCAAAACTACACAGAGAAACCCTGTCTCTAAAAACAAAATATTTAGCGTGTGTGTGTGTGTGTGTGTGTGTGTGTGTGTGTGTGTGTGTGTGTGTGTGTGTGTGTCTCGAGCACATTTGTATATGTAGACAGACATTATGGAGGTCAGAGGAAACTTGCAAGAGTTGGTTCTCTCCTTGCACCAAGTAGGTCTCAGGGATCGGTACAGGCCATTAGACTTGCCAGCAAGTGCCTTTACCTGCTGAACCATCTCTTCAGCCCTTAAAAAACAATTTTTAATTGCATAAAGTTTTAATCATAGTAGTAAGTTTTCTATACTAAATCAAATCTTGGACCTGTTCATTGCTGTCATAAGTATATTTATGGGTCTTAACTCTGTAGAACTATTTTGTCTTTATTCATTTATGTATATATGGCCCAGGCTGGCCTACAGCTCACCAGTGTGGTTGAAGATGGAGAATGATCTTGAGCCTCCCAAGTGCTGGATTACAGAGATGTACCACCATCCTCCTGTGCAGCGCTAGGGACTGAACCTGGGGCTTTCTGCATGTAAGGCAGGCACTCTGCCTTCTGAGCTATTCTCCTGGCCCCTTAAATCTGTAGATGTTATGCAGTTAGGAAAACTTATTGGGGGTTGATGAAATGGCTCTCTTGGTGAAAGTACTTTCCATCAAGCCTGAATACCTAAATTCTATCTCTAGACACACACACACACACACACACACACACACACACACACACACAAAAAAATGTAATTTAAGGGGAAAAAAAAAAGGACAGGCTGGAGAGATGGCTCAGTGGTTAAGAGCATTGGTGCTCTTCCAGAAGCCCTGAATTCAATTCCCAGCAACCACATGGTGGCTCACAACCATCTCTAGTGAGATCTGATGCCCTCTTCTGGCAAAAAGGTATACATGCAGACAGCACTCATAGACATAAAATAAATTTTTAAAAAATTAAAAGAAAAAAAAAAGAGAGCTAGGCATGATAGTTCCCGCCTTTAATCCCAGCATTCAGAGGATCTTTAAGTGAAGAGGACAGCCAGGGCTACACCAAAACCTCGTCTCTAAAAGCCGAAAAGAGAAGAAGGGAAGGGAGCAACTTCTTAGGGAGTCGGCAGACATTGCTGTGAGTTTGAAGTCAAGATAAGCTACAGCTCAAAAATCAAAACCAGGGCAGGGGAGATGTCTGTGTATTCTGTACACTTTATATGTCCGTACACTCCAGTGCTGGCGAAACAGACAGATCCCTGGAGCTTGTAGCCAATCAGTGGACACCAGAGTCAGTGACAGACACAAGAAAAAGTGATAGAGGAGGGCTCCTGACATTGAACTCTGGCCTCCACACATACACACAAATATGAAAACAACGGACGGACACAAACAAGCTCATGCACACACACAAACCAACTCTCCTTGGAGCTGTAAAAGTGATATACCGAGTGTGAGAATTTTAGGAATCAAAGTACATGTTTAGTTTATTAAATAATGACCCATAGGTAACTTGGGGGGCTTTAGTTTCTAACTGAGTAACATTTCTGCACTTCCTTTTTCCCCTCCTTCTCGCAGCATCCCTTCCTGAAACTGGCCAAACCATTATCTAGCTTGACGCCACTGATCCTGGCAGCTAAAGAAGCAATGAAGAGCAACCGCTAACGTTGTCACTGAAGCCTCGTATTCTTCTGTCCATTTTCTAAAAGAAGTTTTCTAAAACATGAAATTGTTACTCTGAGGGGTGTAAAGACAGTCTGCATCACATGGAGAAAACAAGCAAACTACTATTTTCTAAAGATGACCAAGAGAAAATTGCAGTGAGAGAATTAGGACTTCAGATGAACCCCTGCTGTAGGGTCCAAAAGGAATCGTGGACTGCATTGCTAGCCTTACATTTCCAGCAGACAGCGCTTGACGTTTGCGTACTGTTCTGATGACTGCCACTACAGTAGATCTGTTTGTTGTCTCCTTTGGGGTGTTTCCATACTTGAATGGCAGATTCGAGGTGTCTGAGTATTTCATCTGCTGGTCTTCTCTCTCTCTCCTCTGTAGCCTTCCCTTCTCTGACCCGTTCCTTTTGAGTTTTTCTCGTGCCTAAATTCAAGGCAAGTGTGATAGGAACTATGTAGCTCTTTATATTGGCAAAGGAGCTTGACATGTTTTAACTTTTTATAGACGTTAGGACCAGCTGTTGTACATGTAGTAGTTCAGTTTAGAGCTTAAACTGAAAGGGGGAAAGTATGTGATTTTTACCTTTTTTAACAAATGTGAAAGAGTCAACTTTAGAAATTTCATGGTAGTGAGTTTGACATTTGTTACATGTATAGAAAGAGGACTAATAATCTATATTTATAACTAAATCATTGATACAGAGAAAATCCCACTGACTGTATGTTCTTACCATTTTTGTCTTTTCTGCCTGTTTCTCCAGATTTGGCTTTAGGAACCAAAGTGATCTGTTGTTCTTCCGCTCCGGCTTTACGCCTCTGGTGCCGCCCCTTCCCTCTCTTCCCTTGGAAATGAGTGTCTGTATATGTTGCGATTCTAGGTGTCGGCTTTTGTTTGAATCAACCCTTATTTCATATACACCCCTCCACCCTCTAGGGCAAGTAATAACCATTGAATTTTCAGAATTTAAAAGCTAAGAACTTTTTTCTATTTAAAGGAAAAGTATTTGGGAGTAGCAAAAACCAAGAGCGATTTGAACCTTGCTCAGTTCCTGGCTAGTTGTAACAATGAAATGTTCATGTTGTAGAGATGAGGCTCGCGGCAGTAGCCTGTAAAGACTCACCTGCTTTACAGTGTTCCCAACCCATTATCAATGTTTTACTGTGAGAGATGAAATAGCAAAGCACGTGGCGGGTCATTTGAGGTGTTGGGGGTACTTGAGTTTTTGTTTTTCCGGATGAGTAGAGTATTGACGTAAAAAACTGGAGAAAGAAAACCGCAATGTGCGTATTGATAGTACTACTTTTATTTTAAAGATTTAATGAAAGGTCTGCGACCTGTAGCATTAGCTGTTAGCCGGCCCTCCCCTCCTGTCTTTCCTCTGCTTCTCCTTATTGCGTTGTTGTTTGGCCTGTGGAGGAGGACTTGTCCGTTCTGCGTTCCTGGGGCCACAGAAGAGAAAGCAGTGTGGTTGGTTCAGGTGCCTGTCCCCACCGTCCCCTTTCGAAGAACTTAACACAGGCTTGCCACTCTGCACAGTAGAGATCATGATTGAATAAGTTTGCTCTTGGGGATACTTGGGAAAAGGGTCAGAGTTTCATTTCCTGTTGTGCCCATTAAGATATGGGGAAAAGCTGGGCGGTGGTGGCGCACGCCTTTAATCCTAGCACTTGGGAGGCAGAGGCAGGTGGATCTCTGTGAGTTCAAGGCCAGCCTGGTCTACAAAGAGAGTTCCAGGACAGCCAAGACTGTTACACAGAGAAACCTTGTCTTGAAAAACCTAAAAAAAAAAAAAAACAAACAAACAGGGATAAGAGGAGGTCTCTGGGGTTCTCATAATGAAAAGGTTTTCAGTGAAACTCAACATCTAGAGCACTTAATGACCTATTTTCCATGTGATTTCATTTTTTCTGTACTATATTTGGCCTTCTACAACTGTCACTAAATTACAGAAACAAACTGGTTGATTTCTGGTGGGATGCTGTGGTGCCCCTTGAGTTCCAGATGTGAGTATTGTTTGTAAACAGTTGTCTGGATAGATTATGATGGTGATGCTGCCGACAAAGGAGATGATGGAACTGGGTGTCTGTCTCATGACTGCTCAGGAAGGCACTCCATCCTAAGTCATAGAGACTACCTGTGACATATGCCAGTGCCCCACCTTATGCTGGGACTCCACAGGGCTTTCCCTCAACAGAAGCAGTTTGGGGTTTGTAGTTACAGTTTCTTGGATGGTTATTTGCACGTCCATTGCTGGCAACGGACTCTGTCACTCAGACCTGACTCCGAGGTTAAGGGAGCTGCACTGCTGTTTATTCTCTCCTGACCTGGACAGACTAACCTGTACTAGTTAATAGTAATGGTTCATTTGAGATGTGTCATTTTTAAACAAATAATCTTTAAAGCAATAGAGAATTGTGATTTATTAGTTAATTTTAAATTAAAATGTTGAGATCTTGTTGAAAGACAATTGTATGAATTCATGATTCATATTTTTTTAATAATTACCTTTTGTACTCTCGTCATCTCTTAGAGGAAGAAGCCCCATTGAACATGCTTTAGTAGGTAGTCGTCCTCTGTGTCGGCAGGAACTGTTCCTTCGCACTTGTCTGTGGTCTTACTTGGTGGTGGTCCCAAAGGTATCTTCTCTTGTTCCTTTTGCTGCCTTTACAGAACATGGTGTCCTACCTAGAACAGTAAAGAGTGACTGCAGTGTTCCACACCATGACCAGCACAGCTCTGCCTTCATGGGTTGAGTTCCTGGAACAAAGGAGGAATCCTGTTCCATTCCACATAAAATATTAAGCTGCTTGAAATGTATCCTAAACATGCTTTGCCTTTGACAGGCAACTTGAAGCTGCCTAGAAGTATTTCTTCATGGGCTCCTGTGTATACACTCTGTTCTTACCAGAATGCTGCTAGGCCTTAACTCTGGTTAGAGTTAGCAAGCAGGTGTTTAAACAGCATGCATCTGGTTTTGAATATGAGAATGTTTGAAGTATACTGAGATCTGTAGTCAGTAAACTGTCAATATTATGGGGCCAGCAAGCAGTGGTCAAGGGCATTTTCTGCTGAGCCTAGCCACTAGGATTTGAGAGAACTGACTCCTGCGAGTTGTCATCTGACCTCTATATACACTCACGCACACACAGAAGCGCATGTACATTCGCGCGCGCGCGCACACACACACACACACAGTCACATGGGTAAATGTAATTGTTCTTTCCTTTTTGAGACAGGGTCTCACTATATAGGCCTGGCTAGCTTAGAACTCATGTAGATGAGGCTGGTCTCAAACTCACAGAGATCCACCTGCCTCTGCCTTCCAAGTAGTGGGATGAAAGGCGTGCACCACCATGTCCTACACTTAAACTGTTTCTAATGTAATTTCAGACTGTAGTTAATGGGACTGGAGGTATAGCTCAGTGGTAGCTTACTTGCCTACCATGCACAAAGCTCCAGGCTTGATTCCCTAGCTCCAGTAAAAACAGAATCTAGGCCACTATTTGACATTATTGCATAATTTCAAATATAAAAAAATTTAGTTATTGCTAAAATCCAGTTAAACACTTGTATTTGGTTTTTCTAACAGAATCTCATAGCACTATACAAAACAGATGGGTCTTCGGTGCCACCCCTGTGCCTGTGATAGATATTCCAGTGGTCTTCTGTAGCCTTTGTAAGGAACTCCACACTTGCTTACCCCCTTGTCAGTCCATTCGGCGACCACTCTGGCAAAGATGCTGGAGTTAGGGGCAGAATCAAGCACTGGCTTGCCCTTGAAAGAGCTCAAGTCTTTCTCCTTCCCTGCTCTGTGTTACCCAAAGAGCAGAAGAAAAGACACAGAACCTTGTCAAACATGTTCATTCTGCATCCAAAAAAAAAAAAAAAAAAAAAAAAATTGGTTGAAATTCCAAATTTTTGCTTGGAAAATAATCACTTTTTCTATGTTTTTGTTGTCTTGTTATGGTAGGTAGAAATTGAGTTGGATTTTAAAAAGTAACCTATTTCTGTTTTATCTTCAAATTTTATATTGCCTTCTATTTTTAATTTAATCCCACATAATTAACTGTATTTTGCTATTAACTGCTGTATCTCATGACTGAATAATTTGTTCTTTCAGGGCTAGAAATAAAATTTCATGTCCATTTTTTCTTTTCTTAAATATCCACTTTTTGTCAGAATAGCATCAAAGAATATTTAAAAGTCTTAATAGGTTTCCAGCCAGGCAGTGGTGGCGCACACCTTTAAACCCAGCTCCTGGGAGGCACAGACAGGCAGATCTCTGAGTTTAAGGCCAGCCAGATCTATAGAGTGAGTTCCAGGACAGCCAGGGCTACACAGAGAAATCCTGTCTCAAAAAAAAACAAAAAAAAAAAAAAAAAGGAAAAAAAGGTTTTCAGAGAAAATATTAGCATTTTGAGGGGGGGCAGAGTTTCGCATAGCCCAGACTGTCTTCAAACTTGCTATGTAGCCTAGGGTGACAGACTTCCCCTTCCTCCTGTTCCCAAGTGCTGAGATTATGGGCATACACCACCACATTCAATTTCACACAGTGCAAGGAATTTGTACTATGCTAACAAGTACTCTACCAGCTGAACTAGATCCCCACCCTGTATGCTAGTGTTTTTAAGGATAACTGTTTACAACCAGTTAATGGTGTCATGGTACCATATTTGTTTGTTTGTAGCCCGAGCTGGCCTGGAACTTGATATATAGCCATGGTTTGTCTTGAACTCCTGATCATCCTCCTGCCCCACCTTCCAAGAGCTGAGATTACAGGCTGTGCCGCCACACTTGGCACTATCTTGACTCTACCAAAGCTCCAAATTAGGGAGGGTCTTTAGAGCCTGAGCAGGGGACTGGAGAGACGGCCCAGGGATGAAGAGTACTTAATCTTGTAGAGCATTCTCACAACCATCTGTGACTCCACTTCCAGGGGATCTGATGCCTTCTTCTGGCCTCCCTGGCCACCAGGCATGCACATAGTATACATACATCCATGCAAGCCAAACACTAATGAACATACAATTTTAAAAAATAAACCATGGTTAGACAGAAAACACAGTCCTTCTCTGTTCTAAATCTGATTCAGAATAAGCTTCTTAAAAACAGTTGTAGCCAAGATAGTAAAGTGCTTTACTTTAGTCAGTAAAGCACTTGCCAAACAAGCATGAGGATGGAGGTCCTGGCACCCACAAAAAGAGCTGCGGGGGTGCCCTGTACTTAAAATCTAGCGCTGAAGATGGGGTAGGGGCGGGCAGGTCCCTGGGGCTCTCTGGTAGCTGCTCCAGCCAATTCTGTAAGCTACAGATTCAGTGAGTGCCAGACACCACACTACCTCAAAATACAAGGTAAAGAGTAGCTGAGAGAGACACCTTACAGCAACCTCTGGCCTCCTAGTGCACATGTGGACACACAACCCACTGTCCTGGCTGCTGGGGGAAGCATTTTTGATGTGCTTGAGCACCTTAGAAACTAATGTTTACCTGGGTGAGGTACTAAGGAACTGGCCAGAATTTCTCTTGTGCACCAAGAACTCCCTAAGAGTGTATTACTTAAGACATGTCATTTGTAATGGATAGTATAACTTGAGTGTAACACCTGTAACACAAAAAGTCCACTATGAAAAAGCAGAAAATGTGTATTGTTTTAGGCTGGGGTACAAGGTATAAGCAATGATTACTTACGGTGTATTTATTACACTATTGGGTTTGGTTCTATTCTAACATATACATTTTGGGGATGGGGGACTTAGATGAATTAATGCACATCCTTAACATATGTTATAACTTTATTTGTGCATATGTTTCTTTAAAGTTTTTGTTAGCATATATTATACATAATGGATTTCGTTTGATATTTCCTTAATCTATATAATGTCTTTGATCTTAGTCACACACACTTCATAACTCTCATGTCACTAGTCCCTATTCTACTTCAGGTTTGGTTTTATTTTGGGGAAAAGACCCCAATGAACTTAATTATGGTTGCTTATAGGCACCTTACCAGTGACTAACCATGAAGAAAATGTCTCTCTTCCCCCAGCAGACATTAACTGCCTGCAAGTCCCGGAGGTGGGGTGCTAATAAGCCACATTTACATACATTCATGAGTGCATGCATAATTTTGTTTCAATGGCTTTTTTCTTGCAGCAAGGTCTTTTCTGTGCTCCCCAGACTGACCTTAAACTCCTAGAATTAAGTAGCGCCCTTACCAAGTAGCCAAGGCCATAGGCACAGACTGCCAGACCTGCCTTCTGACTTTTTACAGCTCTCAAAGCATTTGCCTAAGAAAGGTTGAAAAGTGCCTCGATGGTTGATACCAACTGTTTCTGTGGCTTACTGTGTGCTTCTCGGTGATGTCTCTCTCATTTCCCCTCTATCTCAGCAAAACCACACTAGCCAACATCACCAGTGACCTCCTAGTTAAGTTTACCAGCCCTTTGTTGTTGTTGTTTTGTGTGCGCGCACCATCAGGAAGTCAGACAACAACTTGCAGGAGTCAGTTCTCCTTCCACTGCGGGTTCTGAGATTGAACTCAGGTCTTGAGGTTTGAGCATCAGAGCATTTACCATTGAGCCATCTGTCTGGCCCTTCACCAGCTCTCTTCAGTCTTTCTGAGTGACTTCTGTCATATTGGGCATAGCTGACTGACTCAAAGAAAAAGATTAAAGCTGTTGCTGGGCGGGAGAGATGGGCCAGTGGGTTAAAGTGCTCGTCGTGAGCACGGCTTGAGTTCAGATACCCAGAGCCCACATAAAGGCCAGATGTGTAGCCAGGTGGTGGCGCACACCTTTAATCCCAGCACTCAGGAGGCAGAGGCAGGCAGATCTCTGTGAGTTCCAGGACAGCCAGGGCTACACAGAGAAATCTTGTGGTGGGGGGTGGGGGGTGGAGGGGCGGGTCCTGGATGTGTAAGCAGGAGCATTTGTAATCCCAGCATGCCATGGGCAGGTGGGAGGTAGAGACAAGATAATCCCAGAAGCTAATGGGGTGTACTGATCTAGTGTACACAGCAGAAAAGGACACCCTGTCTCAAGTAAAGATGGTTTGCTTTGTTGTTTTGTTTTGGAGACAGGGTTTCTCTGTGTAGCGCTGGCTGTCCTGGAACTTGCTCTGTAGACCAGGCTGGCCTTGAACTCACAGAAATCCACCAGCCTCTGCCTCCCAAGTGCTGGGGCTAAAGGTGTGCGCCACCGCTGCCTGGCAAGAAGTTTTTGTTTTCTTTTGAAAAAAAGACTGTCTGAAGGCAGAAGTTGACCATCACCTGATGTTGTCCTCTGACCTCCACCTGCTCACTGTAAAGTCTGTGCCCACATTTACAACTACTCAACACAACACACATGGTATACAAGCGCAAATTGCTTGTTTGAGACAAAGACTCTACATAGCCCTGGCTGTCCTGGAACTGGGTGTATACACTACCTGCCTCCGCCACCCAAGTCCTGAGTAAAGCCATGCACGACTGCCCAGTGTGCACAAAATTTAAAAAGTGGGGGGGAGCAGGAGAGAAAGTGCGTGGAGAAATGGCCTCTCTTGGCCCCTTCTCCTTTTTACTCTCTTCTCTCCCTCTCTTGCCTTCCATCCCTCTCTCTCATGGTCCAGTTCAGACATCTTATGTTTCATGTATACCTTACACACGTACAGTCTAAAGACCTGTGTCTGTGACATGTTCCATGAGAGCCGAGTGTGAGGTTTTGTGGTACCATGTCAGTGCTCACAACAGTTTTGGAATTGGGCCATTCTGGATTTCTGATTGGGGCTGCTTAACCTGTTCCCCAAAGCTGCCTGCTACGTCACCTGCTGTCACTTTGCCTGGTTATGTTCCATGGCAAGTGAGACATTTCCTGCTTTGCTGCCTTCTAAAAATCCAAACAGGAAGAATGCCATGCACACTTAGTATCTTCACGCTTAGGTTTGGTTTTGCTTTTGAGACAGGATCTCACTATGTTGCCTTCAACTTAAGAGCCTCCTGCCTCTGGCTCCAGAATGGTCAAATTACATTTGTGCCCTCTTGTGTGACCTGCACACTCACGACACACAACACAGACACATAAATAATCTTTTTTTTTTTTTTAATGGCTCTGCCAGCAAGATCTAGCTCCGTGGGTTAAAAAAACTGCCATGGATGCTGATTGGTTCTTTGTCAAGTTGCTAGAGTCATCCGGAAAGAGAGAACTGCAGACAGTACTAGGGCATTTTCTTGATTAATGGCTGGTGTGAGAGAGCCCAGCCTCCTGGGGCAGTGCCACTCCCGGGCAGGTGGTCCTGGGTTGTATACAGCAAACTGAGAAAGCCATGGGGAGCAAATCAGTAATCAGATCCTTCCATGGCCTCTCTTCATGATGGATTATAAACTGTGAGATAAAATAAGCCCTCTCTTCCCTGAGTTGCTTTGGCCATAGTGTTTATCCCAGCAGGAGAAAGCACATTAGAACACCATACGAGCCTAAAGACCTGAATTCAGTTCCCTAAATCTACAGCGGAGAAGAGTCCTGAGAAACGTGATTTCCACGTTCGCCATGGCGCAGATACACCTGCTTGCTCTCACACACATGCCCATGTTTCACCTCCTCCCCTCCCCCACTTCTCTCCCTTCCACATCTAAATAAAACATTTAAAAATGCATTACCAGCTGGGTGGGGTTGCAGAAAGCAGTATTCTGAAAGCAGAGGTAGACATGTTCTGTGAGGTCCAAAGCTAGTCTGCTCTGTACAGTGAGTTCCAGTCCAGCCAGGGCTACATGGTGAGACACTGTCAACAACAACAAAATGCATTGCCACTAGAGAAAGGCTGTCTCCAAAAAAAAAAAAAAAAAAAGCCAAAAGGGGGTGGGTTTATTATTTTTGTTTTGAAACAGGGCCTCTATGTAGCCCTAGCTACCTTGTTACTAGACCAAGCAGACATTGAACTCAAGAGATCCACCTGTTTCTGCTCTGGAGTGCTGGGATTAAAGGCGTGTGCCATTATGCCTGGCCTCTTTGTTTGGTTTTTTGGACATAGTCTCACTGTATTTAAAATGGTCTCAGGCTCTCAGCAATCCTGTTATGGGCTCCTTCCTGAGTGCTGGGATTATAGGCATAGCACCCCACCCACATTGCAGTCTTTCTCAGTTCCCTTGTTTGCTTTTACATTTATTTACTAAGTATGGGCATGAGTGTGCCACAGTACGCATGTGGAGATCACAGGACGGCTTTTGGGAGTCCATTCTCGCCTTCCATCATGTAGGCTGTGGGGATTAAACTCAATTTGCCTTGGCGACAAGCTCCTTAACACACTGAGCCATCTTGCTGACCCCTCAGTTTCTTCACTTCCTTTTCCTATATTTAACAACAAAAGTGCACCCTTTTCAAAAACTGCTTAAAGCCAGGCATAGTGGCTCGTGCCTGTAATCTCAGTATTGAGGGGGTTGAAACAGGAGCTTTGCTGCAGGTCTGAGGCCAGCCTGGACTACAGATTGAGACCAGAGAGAGACAGATCACCTTCTTATCTCAGCAAAACCACGTGGGCCTTATATAAGATCAAGGGTTGCCTAGCTGGGCATAGTGGTGCATGCCTGTAATCATAGCAGTAAAGGAAGGTCAAGAGTTGAAGGTCTGGTGGGGACACTAACTTTAATCCCAGCACTTGGGAGGCAGAGGCCAGACTGGTCTACAGAGTTCCAGGACAGCCAGGGCTACACAGAGAAACCTTGTCTTGAAAAACCAGAAAGGAGGAGGAGGAGGAGGAAGAGGAGGAAGAAGAAAAGAGTTCTGAGTTCTAGTTTGGGGCCAGAGAGACAGCTCAGCGGTTAAGAGCACTGGCTGCTCTTCAGAGGACCCAGGCTCAATTCCTAGCACCCACATGGCACTTCACAGCTGCCTCCAACTCCAGTCTCAGGGGATCTGACACCCTCTCTGGCTTCTTCAGGCACCAGGCATGCATGTGGTGCACAGACATAGATGCAGGCAAGCCACCCATACATACAAAAATAAAAATGTTTAAGAGTTCAAGATCGCCATCAGGTGCATAGGAAGTTTGAGGCCAGCCTGGCTACATTCGAGTTTGTCTCAAAAGCAGTTCCCAGACAGCCAGGGCTACACTGAGAAACCCTGTCTCGGGAAACAGAAGGACAGTGGGGGAGGGAAGGAAGTAGAGGAAAGGAGAAGGGCGCAGGGCAGGAGTCAGTGATGTGGCGACCAGACAATACAAAGAACCAACGAGACAGAAAAGACCCACAAACCCTGGCCAAGAGAAGAGGACAACCCAGAGGCATGTGACTGGGGCCTCACCTACCTCTGGGCGCTGACCAGCTGTGTGCCGTGTGCAGCTCCCCACAGTGTGGTGTACCGCCCCTTTTCCTTTGCCTCTGCTCTGTCTCAGCTGTGGGGATAGTGTTTTCTTATTCCTGGGATGAAATTTGGAGCGAGAAGTCAAGCAGTTTTACTATCAAGTGGTGCAAATATTCAAAGGAAAAGCCATCGCAGCCCTGCCAAACTAGTTCAGAATACGTGGGGACACCCCAAATTCTGATACGAGCAAAGCCATACAGGCAAGGAAGAATTGTGAGGCAATTGCCCCCAATGACAGATCACTAATGAGCCAATTCTAGCAGTTTCTTTGTATCTTGAGTGAAGCAGGACTGTGCAAAGTTCATGACATTTGAAAAAATTCATAATTTCATTCATAAAAAAATTTAAACCAATTACAACTTAAAATATATATTTAAGCGGACTGGAGTCAACATCATTTACACGACGAAGTGACTCTATAAACAACAAAAACCACAGTAAGAATTTGTAGGCATCATGGTGGTGCAGGTCTTAATTCCTGCTACTCGGGATGCTGAGACAGAGGGATGGCAAATCCCATGACAGCTTGGGCTATAGAGGGAGTCTAGGTTAGCATGAGTTAGAGTGAGACCCTGCCTTAGAAAGGGGGAGAAGTAAACCAGGCGGTGGTGGCGCACGCCTTTAATCCCAGCACTCGGGAGGCAGAGCCAGGAGGATCTCTGTGAGTTCGAGGCCAGCCTGGGCTACAGAGTGAGATCCAGGACAGACACCAAAACTACACAGAGAAACCCTGTCTCCAAAAACAAAACAAAGAACAAAAACAAAAAAGAAAGGGGGAGAAGTAAGAAGTGGGGTGAGAATATTGCTTAATAATAAAGCATGTGCATAGTGTTGTGAGGTCCTGACCTCAATCCCAGGTATATGGAAGAAAGAGCTGGAGTCATGTACATGCAGTGGTACACTTAATCCCAGCACTCAGGAGGCAGATATCGGTTATTTAGGAGACTGAGGCAGGAGAGTTGTGTCTCAAAAAATTCTATAACAGACCAAAACTATGAATCATCTAGAAACAAGTAACCAAAAAATGTGTAACACTTGGGTTGGAGAATTGACTCATCAGTTAAGAGCACTGACTGTTCTTCCAGAGGACCAGTGTTCAATTCCTAGTACCCACAATGGCAGCTCAGAAGTGACCACTTCCAGAGGATCTGATGACATCTGGCCTCCACAAGCACCACAAATGTACCACATATGCAGGCAAAATCCTCATACACATTAGATAGATAGATAGATAGATAGATAGATAGATAGATAGATAGATAGATAAAATTTAAGTATATGACACTTTACAGAGAAAATATGAGGATTTGGTTGGAAGATGTAATTTGTACTGGGAACTGCTTATGGATAGGAAAGTTTAAATTGGGGTTATTGAAGAGAAAATGTGGTACGGTACAACCGGGGACTGGGCATGTGGCATGGTGGTACATAGATGGTGCCAAGCTTGCCCAGGGCCCTGGGTTTGATCCTGAGCGTTGCACACCAAACAAAGAATCGGCCTGAAACACTGGTTTGAAGTCAGGATACATAATCCCTGGAAGACACAAGGTCCTAAAAGTTACCCATACTAATCTAGCCAGTTTTTCCTCTCCAGTGTTTTCTGTTTGGTTTTTGGTTTCATTTTGAGACAGGGTCTCTCTATGTTGAGTGGCCTGGAGCTTGTTATGTAGACCAGGCTGGCCTCAAACTCACAGAGATCCACCTGCCTCTGCCTCCAGAATGCTAGGACCAAAGGCACGTGCCAGCCACCATGCCAGGCTTTGCTTTTGTTTTTACGGTATATCTATTTCAGGCTGTCCTGGTATGTAGCTAAGGATGAGCTTGACTAGCTGATCTTCCTGCTTCCACCTCCCAAGGATTGAGATTGCAGGCATGTGCCACCAATACCATGTGTACTCTGCATGCTAGTCAAGCACTTTACCTAGTCAGCTGCATAACCAGACCCCCTTGCTAGTCAAGCACTTTACCTAGTAAGCTGCATAGCCAGACCCCCTTGCTAGTTAAGCGCTTTACCTAGTAAGCTTCATGACCAGACCCCCCTTGCTAGTCAAGCACTTTACCTAGTAAGTTGCATAGCCAGACCCACCCCCCAAGACACACTCCCGCTTTTTGTTCATTTCTAAGACAGAGGTTCATGTATCCCAGGCAGACCTGAAACTTATTGTGTGGCTGAAGATGACCTTGAACTTTTGACCCTCCTGCCTCTACCTTGCAAAGAAGGGATCAAAAACAAGTACAGCAATGCCCAATTTAGACAATACTGGGACCAAACCTTTGTGAATGTTAGCCAAGTGTTTCACCAACTGGGATCTAGCCATTTCTTTATCATAGTTTTAATTTCTTATTACATTAATCTGTGGTGAATATGTATGGTCTATTGTGAGCCTGTCTTGTGGGGCAGCGAATGTCCTGTGACAAAACATGCCCTGGGGAGACACAACGCACCTCTACTCACTCCGGATATCTGGAGCCCACGATAAACCAAAGTATGGATCCCACGGAAGTCCAAGTCCAACTTTGTGAACCAATGAGTTTCTTTTTTTTTTTTTTTTCATGATTTAATTTCATTTGTGTTCAGTCTGCATGCGTGTCTGTGTGAGGGTGTTGGGTCCCCTGGAACCAGAGTTATAGACGGTTGTGAGCTGCCATGTGGGTGCTGGGAATTGAACCTAGGTCCTCTGAAGAGCTGCCAATGTTCTTAACCGCTAAGCTATCTCTCCAGCCCTGAACCAATGAGTTTTGTTGGAGTTATTAACAGGATTATGGGTGAAGGGTTACTTACAAGAACAGAAATTACTCAAAGGCATCTGCAACACCCCAGCACGGCTGACAGACAGCTCACAAAGCTGAGCACACTGCACAGCCTACAGACAGCTCAACAGACCGGACAGTGTCCTTTCCAAGTGACTCAGTTGGTGGAAACTTCCAGGCAGCTGGTTTCTGCTTCTTCCAGGTAGCTGGTCAGTTTCAGGGACATACTGAAATCTAAGGAGCTTCCCTACAGGATGCAATGTTTCTATCTCAGAGGAAACTCTTTTCCAACAGAGAAAGAAGGCACAAACTGAGTTTGAAGACTGGCCCTGTTCAGAATTGCATTTTAAAATTCTCTCTCGCTCTCGCTCTCTCGCTCTTCCCATCTCACATTGTAAATGTGGACATCAACTTCCTGTAAGACAACTTGCCGGAGTGGGTTCACACCTCCCACCATGTGAATTCCAGGAATTGAACCAAGATCTTCAGGCTTAGCAACAAACACTTTTACCCACTCTGCCCTGTCACGGCCCCCACAGACACTTTTGAGACTGTAGACTCTGAAGGGAGCAGAAAGAAAGTTCGGGTTTGCACTCAGTTTGTTCATGCTTAGGTGTCCTAGATCCCTTCCCATTACTGTGAGGTGAACCTAGGCTCTCACACATGCTAGGCAAGTACTCTACCCCTAAACTAGGTTCCCAGCACCTTTTTTTTCCCCCTACTTTTTGAGACAGTCTTGGTACATTCCGAGCTGGCCTTCAATTCACTGTAGCCTAGACCAGCCCAGGATCTTGCTGCCTCAGCCTTATGAGAGGCTGGAATTACAGGCCTGTGCCACCAAGGCAGACATGCTTGGGTTCTTTCATGAAAAGGTTCTGTGAATTAAACAGTCTCGGGGCTGGAGAGATGGCTCAGCAGTTAAGAGCACTGACTGCTTTTCTAGAGGACCCGGGTTCTTTTCCCAGCACCCAGGTGGCAGCTCACAACTGTCTCTAACTTCAGTTCCTGGAAACCCTCACAGACATATATGCAGGCAAAATGCCAATGCACATAAAATAAAAATAAATATAAAAAATAAAATAAAAAAACAGCCTCCCTGCCAAAGTATAATGAAATCAAGTATTAAACGGGAGGTAGTGGTGTATTGCGTCAGCATTGTGGCAGAGAGGAGGATCAGGAATTTGAGGCCAAGCTCAGCTCCACCAGCTTGAGACCAGCTTGAGCCACGAGACCCTGTCTCAAAAAAGGATGTAGGCTCAGCAGGTAAGGCACTTGCTACCAAGCCTGACCTGAGTTTTGTTTCATCCTTGGGACCCACATGGTAGGAGAGAACCAATTTTTTTTTTTTTTTTTTTTTTTTGAGACAAGGTTTCTCTGTTTAACCCTGGCTGTCCTGGAATTCACTCTGTAGACCAGGCTGGCCTCGAACTCACTGAGCTCTGCCTGTCTCTGCCTCCCGAGTGCTGGGATCAAAGATGTACGCCACCAGTGCTGGGCTCCCAATTATTTTTTTCTAAAACATTATAAATGCTTTATTCTAATCTTTTTATTGATTCTTTGTGGATATCATACCATGCATCTGGATCCCACTCACATCCCTGTCCCTTCAAGTCTGCCCTCGGACCTTGCAACCTCCTCCCCAAGAGAAAACAAAGTAAAATTAAAAGAAAACTCCCATCATGGAAGCTGTAGTGTGACTCAGCGAGTCACGCAGTACACCCTCTTGTCCATACAGCTTTACTTGGAAGTGTTCATTGCAGAGATGATTGGTCTGGTTCAAGGCCTCTGGTTTCTGCTACACTATCGATACTGGGACTCCTCTTGGATATCCTGTTGTTGCCCTGTGTCCTGGAGATCCTGCAGCTTTGTGTCTGCAGGACCCGTCAGTCCCTTCACATGCTCCAGCAGATCACAGATGGGGTGGGTGTGGGGAACTCATACTCCTGGTTCTGGGCCTGGGTGGTTGATGGGTTGGTTGGTCAGCTCGCCAGCTCTCCCCCATCTCCAACACCAGTGCCAGCTCTCCAGCACCACCCCAGCTAGCTTGCCCTATGTGGTAAGCAGCAAGGGGCGGGGCCAGCAGAGACCCAGTTCCTACAACTGTTCTCTGACTTCTAAATGTGCACCACACCGCATACACAGCCACCGGCCCGCAGAAATAAATAAATGTTAACAAGCTAAAAATAACAAAAGTCTCAAAACAGAACGGAAAGGAAACCAGAAGGAAAGACAAAGGACGAAACTCACCTGGGGGGAGTTCTAGCATGTGGGATTCTGCGCACCTCCTAAATGGGGTGTGGTGGTGGCGCACGGCTACAATTCTGTCATTTACACAGTGGAGAATCAAATGTGCAAGGTCATCCTTGATGTGCTGGAGAGTTTTATGTCATTTTGACACGAGCTGGAGTCATCTGAGAGGAGGGAACCTCATAACACTGGGCTGTTCTGCCTGGCGGTGGTGGCGCACGCCTTTAATCCCAGCATTCAGGAGGCAGATCCAGGCGGATCTCTGTGAGGCCAGCCTGGGCTACAGAGTGAGTTCCAGGAAAGGCACAAAGCTACACAGAGAAACCCTGTCTCGGAAAAAAAGAAGAAAAAAAACAAAAACAAAAAACATTGGGCTGTTCTTTCTTTTTTTTTTTTTTTTTCTTTTTTCTTTTTATGAACATTAGTGTTTGGCCTCATGTATGTCTGTGTGAGGGTGTCTGGTCCCCTGGAACTGGAGTTACAGATAGTTGTGAGCTGCCATGTGGACACTGGGAATTGAACCCCGGGTCCTTTGGCAGAGTAGTCGGTGCTCTTAACCTCAGAGCCATCTCTCCAGCCCCATAAGGCATTTTCTTAACTAGGGATTGATCTGGGAGGACCCAGCCCATTGTGAGTGATGCCATCCCTGGTGATCCTGGGTTCTATAAGAAAGCAGGCTGAGCAAGCCATGAGGAGCAAGCTGTGGAGGCAATACAGACTCCATCTTAGAGAAGGGCCACCATCTCAGACCACCTGCTGTACTCAGTTCCAGGAAGGAATGTGCCATGACAACTCGAACAGACACAGGGCAGTATGCTCCTGCAGACATTCTGTCTTCGGTTTATGGCCCTTGAAGATATCTAGATAATACTGTTGAGCAGCCCAGATAATCCTGCTTGGCAAGTTGTGATTCTCCACCAAAAATCCAACCCAATAGCTTCAAATGTGGTTTTGTGTGGTGGTATTGTGTTCCCCAAAATATTGTGCACCCTAATAAACTTATCTGGGGTCAAAGAACAGAACAGCCTCTAGATACAGAGGCTAGAAAATGGTGGCACTCACACCTTCAATTCTAGCCTTCTGCAGGGCTGGAGAGATGGCTCAGAGGTTAAGAGCACTGAATGCTCTTCCAAAGGTCCTGAGTTCAATTCCCAGCACCCACATGGTGGCTCATAACCATCTATAATGAGATCTTGCACCCTCTTCTGTATACATAATAAATAAATAAATCTTAAAAAAAAAATCCTAGCCTTCTGGAGGCATGGATCTCTGTGAGTTCAAAGCCACACTGGAAACAGCCAGGCATGGTGACTCACACCTTTAATCCCAGGAAGTGATGTCAGAGGCAGAAAGGTATATAAGGTGTGAAGACCAGAAACTAGAAGCTTTTAGCTGGTTAAGCATTCAGGCTTCGAGAAGCAGTTCAGCTGAGATTCATTTGGACAAGGACTCAGAAGCTTCCAGTCTGAGGAAACAGGATCAGCTGAGGAACTGTCGAGGTGAGGTTAGCTGTGGCTTGTTCTGTTTCTCTGATCATTCAGCGTTCAACCCAATACCTGGCTCTGGGTTTGATTTTATTAATAAGACCTTTTAAGATTCCTGCTACAGTTTTGCACCAAAAGTCTAGATCAATAGTTTCAAAAAAATCACTTTGCCCCATATCCCTTCTACCCAATCCCAAATTGCCAAAGCATGTAATTCCTGGCTTGTGGTTTTTCCCTATAAAAACTCTCTACCCCTGGGCCCACCACAGCTGCCACATTTCCCTCCACCTGCCTTGCAGTGGCCCAGGTTCGAACCTGACAACAAAAGGACCCTTATGTGCTTGCATCAGAAACTGGCTCCTTGGCGGTCTCTGGGGGTTTCAACAAACATGTGCAACACAAGCCAGTAAGCAGCACGCATCCATGGCCTCTGCACCAGCTCCTCCAGGTTCTCGCCCTGTTTAAGTTCCTGTCATGACTTCCTTAGATGATGAACCGTGGTATGGAAGTGTAAACCAAATAAACTCTTTCCTCCCCAACTTGCTTTTGGTCACGGTGTTTCATCGCAGCACTAGAAACCCAGACTAAGACACTTGGCTACATAGATTGAGACCAGCCTGGGATACAAGGGATCATAGCTCAGAAAGAAAGGAAAAAAGGGAGGGGGAGAGACAGGGAAGGGAAGGGTGGAAGAAAAAACGTCAGGCCTCGATTCTGTCACACATCTAGAAGTCAATAGCAGAAGTACGCGCCCAGCCTGTCTGACCGTTCCTTGGCCAGCTCTTCAGGCCTCTTAGTACTCTGCCTATACCCAGTCTGAAGGTTCAACTGAGGCAGAGAAGGAAACAGAAGCCTGGATTCTGTTACCTTTAAAGATGGCGTCATGTAACTGTAACCATGGTACCAGAGTGTGTATTGCCTGTCAGCACAGTGAGCAGAGACAGGCATTGAATCCTTGAGCTGTTCCTCAATTCCAGAGAGCTGGCAGGTTGAGACAGTGACACACTAGCGTCTTTAAACCGCCGCCTCACCGTGTGGGCTGTAGCTTAGTGAGTGGAGTGTTTCTCACGGTACAGATGAGGCTCTGGATTGGTTCATTAAAGACTACCAAATACGCCAGGTGCAGTGGAACACACCTGGATGTAATCCCAGAATCTGGAAAGTGGAGGCAGGAGGATCAGGAGTTCAAGGTTATAGTCGGGTACGTAGTGTGTTCAAGGCCACCTGGGCTATGTGAGACTACCTCCAAAACAAAACAAACAAAAACATGCTATGCGCTTTAGAAGGAGGGGAGCCAAGGCAGTCAGTCGTTCCAAAGTTCCGCTTTGCCTCTCTGGTCCGGTAGTTAGCCTTGTCTCTGAGATTGCTGATGTTGGTGTCTCTCATTATTATCTCCTACACCCTTCCTCTCATGACGGTCTCTGCCGTAGAGCTTGCCTGCTCCCACGGCCGCTGAGACCTACCATCCTTCTGAGGCAGCTCCTGGGTTCAGTCAGAACAGACACACCGTTAGATGTGTCCATGTCATTTACAGTGTGTAAGTGAAGGTTCCTTCCTACAAATGTGTGTCTTTGGAAGACAGAGGGTGGGTGAGATGGCTCAGCGGATAAAGGCTTTCGCTGTCAAGTCTAACTCCCTGGGTTCAATTCCTAAGACCCACATGATGGGAGGCAAGAACTGACTCCCACACGCTCTCTGACCAGCACACACGTGCTCTGGAATGCATCCCTCCGTAAGCAAATGTAATAAGTTATAAAATAACTCTTCTAATGAATTTCTCGTGCAGAAAGATAACTCAGCACCTCAGTGTCCCTCTTGAACCCCAAACCAGGACGTTTCTTCTAATTTTTAAAAAATTAGCTAGGAAGTGGTGATGCACCTTTAATCCCAGCACTTGGGAGGCAAAGGCAGGCGGGATCTCTGAGTTTGATGCCAGAGAGAGTTCCAGGACAGCCAAAGCTACGCAAAGAAACCCTGTCTTGAAACAACAACAAAAAAAATTAAAAATTACATGTATTGCCGGGCATAGTGGCACATGTCTTTAATCCTAGCACTCTAGAAGCAGAGGCAGGCAGATCTCTATGAGTTCAAGACCAGTCTGAGCTACACAGTGAGTTCCTGGACAACCAGAGCTACATAGTGAAACCCTGTCTCACAAATAAAAACATGACATTTATTGTGTGTGTATATGTGTGTGTGTGTGTGTGTGTGTGTGTGTGTGTGTGTGTGTGTGTGTGTTCTGGTTCCCTTGCTGTTGCTGTGATAAACACTCTGACCAAAAGTAGCTTACGGAAGGAAGAGGGTTTATTTGATGTTAGACTTGAGGTCACAGTCTGTCACTGAAAGAAGTCAGGGCAGGAACTCCAAGTGGCTGAAGGCAGGATTTCTTGCAGCTCCATTCAGCATGACCTCTGACCAGGAACTCACATGCAGGAAGTGCAATAGAAACTATCCAGGAACACTGCTTGCTGGCTCATGCATGCTCTCCTAGCTTTCTTATACAACCCGGGGCTGCTTGCTAAGGGATGGTGCCACTCGGAGTGGATTGTGCCCTCCTTCATCAATCAGTAGTTCAGACAGCCCCCATAGCTGAATCTGATCAAGGCAGTTCCTTAGATGAGGCTTCTCCTCTTCAATGGCTCTAGGCTGTGTCAAGTTAACAATGCTAACCAGGTCAGTGTGTGTGTGTGTGTGTGTGTGTGTGTGTGTTGTGTGACAATATTCCCAGGGAGATGTCAACAAGCATCTACTCCCTCCAGATAGATAACCATGAACAGATGAAAGTAAGGGTACCACCCAAGTCTAACTCAACGAGCCAAGTTCGGCCCCACCCTCCCCAAGCGTATATAAGCAGTGAGGACTGCTGAAACATGCTCTCAAAGCAGCTGAGCTGCCTGAGGAGAGACACTCTCCACCCTGTCCAGCTGCCTGCAGGCTGTGCAGTGCGCTCCAGGTTCCCGGCTTTGTGAGCTGCCATTCCTGCTAGGGTGGACTCTGGTGATGCAGCGTCTGAGTCATTTCTGTTCCTGTAAGTGGTCCCTCCCCCACGCTCCTGGAGGTGATCCCTCCCCCACACTCCTGGAGGTGACTCCTCCCCCACACTCCTGGAGGTGACTCCTCCCCCACGCTCCTGGAGGTCCTCCCCCACGCTCCTGGAGGTGACTCCTCCCCCGCTCCTGGAGGTGATCCCTCCCCCACACTCCTGGAGGTGACTCCTCCCCCACACTCCTGGAGGTGATCCCTCCCTCCTGGACACACTCCTGGAGGTGACTCCTCTCCCTCCTCCCCCACACTCCTGGAGGTGACTCCTCCCCCACACTCCTGGAGGTGACTCCTCCCCCACACTCCTGGAGGTGACTCCTCCCCCACACTCCTGGAGGTGACTCCTCCCCCACACTCCTGGAGGTGACTCCTCCCCCACACTCCTGGAGGTGACCCTCCCCCAATAGGTGACACTCAATCTTTACTCTTGCTTATTCTCTCCTTCTTTCTCTCTTTTTTAGAGAGGGTGTTATGTAGCCCAGGCTAGACTTAAACTCCAGATCTTTCTGATTCCACATAGTTCCAAAGGGCTGGGATTACAGGCATCGTGCCTGGCTGTTTTCTTGCTTTTTTCTTTTTCTTTCTTTTTTTTTCCCCCCCCTTCAAGACAGGGTTTCTCTGTGTAGCCCTGGCTGTCCAGGAACTCACTCTGTAGACCAGGCTGGCCTCGAACTCAGAGATCCGCAAGCCTCTGTCTCCCGAGTGCTGGGATTAAAGATGTGTGTCAGTCTGTCTCCTTCCTTCCTTCCCTTCTTCTTCTTCTTCTTCTTCTTCTTCTTCTTCTTCTTCTTCTTCTTCTTCTTCTTCTTCTTCTTCTTCTTCTTCTTCTTCTTCTTCTTCTTCTTCTTTCTTTGTTTTCTTTTTTGGTTTTCCGAGACAGAATTTCACTATATGTAGCCCTGGCTGTCCTAGAACTTGCTTTGTAGACCATGCTGGGCTTGAACTCAGAGATCCATCTACCTTTGGCCACCAAGTGCCGGGATTAAAGGCTTGTGCCCCCACTGCCCAGCATCTTTCTTAAATTCCAATAAAATTGTCCTTCCTGAGTTTCCTTCTGAGTATCTTTTGTTTACAAAACAAAGATCTCATGAAAGAGGCTGGAGTTTCCTAGGGCAAAATTTTGCCTGAACAGCCCTTGGAAGCTAGGCTCCGCTTCCTGTCTCTCGGACACCAATTCCAGAGATGTGAAAAGCAGAGAGAAGACTTACTCATTGTGGTCTCAGCAAGAAGGGGAATGAGTGGAGCCCAGTGGTTCCACATCTGTATCAAGAGTTCAGTGTTCGTCTTCCAGGCTCTGATATGAGGGCTAGGGTTAAATAGAAATCGAGTGGTATGCCCAATTAAACAGCCAGTGGTATGCCTAATTAAACGGTCCTGGTTGAGAGGGAGTCCAGGCCACCCCAGAGCTGTTGTTAGTCCCGGGCCTTCCTGCCTGCAGGGTGCTAGGATACATTGTTAAATTGCTTGTCAGTCTGAGAGGGGACAGTGCTAACCGCATAAATCAGTGATTCTCGCCAGGCGGTGGTGGCTCACGCCTTTAATCCCAGCACTTGGGAGGCAGAGGCTTGCAGAGCTCTGTCTGTGAGTTTGAGGCCAGCCTGGTCTACAGAGCCAGATCCAGGACAGGCACCAAAACTACACAGAGAAACCCTGTCTTGAAAAACAAAAAACAAAAACAAAAACAAAAATCAGTGGTTCTCAACCTGTGGGTTGTGACTCCCTTGAGGGTCGAATGACCCTTTTACAGGGGTCACCTAAGACCATCAGGGAAAATACCGATATTTACATTACAATTGGTAACAGTAGCAAAATGGCAGTTATGAAGTAGCAATGAAAATCATTTTAGCCAGCACTCGGGAGGTAGA
Source organism: Peromyscus californicus insignis (assembly GCF_007827085.1). Lineage (NCBI taxonomy): Eukaryota > Metazoa > Chordata > Mammalia > Rodentia > Cricetidae > Peromyscus > Peromyscus californicus. The sequence continues at coordinate 14,534,690 of NW_026294458.1, read as the reverse complement.
GCCAGGTGGATCTCTGTGAGTTCGAGGCCAGCCTGGGCTACAAAGTGAGTTCCAGGACAGGCACCAAAAACTACACAGAGAAACCCTGTCTCGAAAAACAAAACAAAACAAACAAACAAAAAAAAAAAACCGAAAATCATTTTATGGCTGAGGGTCACCACAATGTGAGGAACTGTATTAAAGGGCCAAAGGAAGCCTTGGGAAGGTTGAGAAGCACCTAGTCTCCATCTAGGGGTGGGATGGGCTCTGTTTTGTAAGGTTTTGTTCTTCTTGGAATTCAAGATTTGAGAAGAAACTTACCAGTGTGCTTCCCATCAGAATCCAGACCAAAATGAAGGCAGAAGATGGCAAACTTTACTTCAACTTTTCCTTACATTTTTGGTACAAGCGAGTAACCAATGCTGCTTGGCAAAAGCTTGTAAATGTTTGTTTCAGGACCCTGCCATTGGTGATGAAATGGCTTGTGAGGGCCTAGACTTGACTTTACAGGTTCATTTTAGGGAAAGGTCCACCATCTCAGACCACCTGCTGTACTCAGTTCCAGGAAGGACCTCAGGAATGACAACTTGAACAGATACAAAGCAGTATCCTCCTGCAGACATCCTGTCTGTAGTTTAGGCCCTTGAAGATATCTAGATAATCCTGTTGAGCAGCCCAGATAATCCTGTTCAGCGGGTTGTGGTTCCCTGCCAAAAGTCTAACCCAATGGTTTCAAATGTGGTTTTGCGCCGAAAGTCTAGACCAATAGTTTCAAAAAATCACCTTGCCCCACATCCCTTCTGCCCAATCCCAAATTGCCAATTCCCGGCTTGTGGTTTTTCCTTATAAAAACCCTCTACACCTGGGCTCGCAGCCGCCACCACATTTCCTTCCATCTGCCGGGCAGTGGCCCAGGTTGAACCTGAATAAAAGGACCCTTATGTGTTTGCATTGGAAACGGGCTCCTTGGTGGTCTCTGGGGGTTTTGAGAAATGGGTATAACAGGCTGAGAAATCATTGACAAGAAAATTTATTTATTTATTTATTTATTTTAAAAGATTTATTTATTTATTATGTATACAATGTTCTGTTTTCATGTATCCCCGCAGGCCAGAAGAGGGCACCAGATCTCATTCCAGATGGTAGTAAGCCACCATGTGGGTGCTGGGAATTGAACTCAGGACCTCTGGAAGAACAGCCAGTGTTCTTAACCTCTGAGCCATCTCTCCAGCCCCCAACAAAGAAAATTTAATCTCTCTCTCTCTCTCCGTCTCTCTGTTTCTGTCTCTGTCTCTCTCTGTCTCTCTGTCTCTGTCTCTCTCTCTCTCTCTGTGTAAAAATGTATGTATGTTCACCATGACAATGCCATTTTGTAGTGTCTCCATTTTGGTTAAACAATGACAGTTCCCCAAACTAAAGTAACTCATTTGTCTAGATTCTTCCCCCAGTGATGGTTGCCCAAGGGAGATGTTTGTCTATCACTTGACATTCTTTAACCTGCTACTCATCTTGTTTCCCTAGATACCCCTAGCAACGGCCAACCATGGGCCAAAAAGAGAAAATTGTAATCTTCTCACTCCTGTGTCTCTGCTCTGTAACGAGGGCCTGGCTCCCTGTTACACACTAGAGACCCAGTGAGTTTTGAGATGTTTCTCTCTTCTCTGAAAACTGACATTCTGATCACCCACCAGGTAGACTTCCCAGAATCCTTGGTGCCAGATAGAGCTTCCCCCTGACCATGCTATTCCTGTCGTGGAGACCAGTGGACACGGCCCTCTTCCTCTCCATGGGCATCTCACTGAGCAGAGTGTCTAACTTGTGGGGATGCCCTTGCTTTTTTGCCCACTTCAGGCCAGGAAAAAATTTCCTTTCTAACTCGTCCTCACAGCCACAGACCAAAAATCCCTCCAGTATGCGGAGGAACTCTCCTTTTGCGTGCCCCCTCACAGATTTCCCTACCCTGGGCCTAAAAGGCTCTATGGTGACAACCTATCTCAAGTTCTACTTTAAGACTTCACGGCCACAGTACACATTCTTGCCAATGGCCACTGCTGCTCAGAGGAGGTAAATCTGGCTTCCAAATTCAAAGGGCCCCTGAAAGTGTTCTACGGCGGAAAAAGGCTTTGTTTATCCTGATGATAATACAGCTCTTTCAGTTTCTCCACGAAAATCCCCACCAATCTCTCAAATCAACCCTCTCTGCTCTAGTTAGCTTTCTGCTGTTGTGATAAACATCAAGACCAAAAGCAACTTGGGGGAGGAAAGGGTTTATTTCATCTTTCAGGCCATCATAGAGGGAATTCAGGACAGGAACCCAAAGGCAGGAGCTGAAGCAGAGACGGTGGAGGGGCGCTGCTTACCACACTGTTCTCTGTAGCTCACTCAGCTTGTGTTGTTGTTTGTTCTTTGGCTCTGTTGGGGGGCCCGCCACCCAGCTTCCAAATAGATCACCCACAGAGGCTTATTCCTAAGTATGAATGCCCGGCCTTTGCTTGGCTTGTTTCTTGCCAGCTTTTTTTTTTTTTTTTTTTTTTTTTTTTTCTCTATTTTTTTTTTTGGTTTTTCGAGACAGGGTTTCTCTGTGTAGCTTTGCGCCTGTCCTGGAACTCACTTGGTAGCCCAGGCTGGCCTCGAACTCACAGAGATCCGCCTGGCTCTGCCTCCCGAGTGCTGGGATTAAAGGCGTGTGCCACCACCGCCCGGCTACCTTTCTCTATTTTTGTATGCCTTTCTTTCTTACTCCATTGCTAGCTGTATAGCTGATTGGCCAGTAGTCAGACAGGAAGTATAGGCGGGACAAAGAGAGAGGAGAGGTCTGGGAAGTGGAAGGCTGAGGCAGAGAGGTACTGCCAGCCGCTGCCACGAGAAGATGTTAAGATACTGGTAAGGCACAAGCCACGTGGCAACTTATAGATTAATAGAAATGGGTTAATTTAAGATATAAGAACAGCTAGTTAGAAGCCTGAGCCATTAGGCCAAACAGTTTAAATAATATAAGTGTCTGTGTGTTTATTTTATAAGTGGGCTGCAGAACTGCCGGGACTTGGAGGGACCCGGAGAGAAACTCCAGCTACAACTTCTCTCCTCTTTTTTTCTCCCAGATTTCTCCTTCCATATCTTCTTTCTGCCTGCCAGCCCTGCCTATTCTTTCTCCTACCTTGCTATTGGCTATTCAGTTCTTTATTCAACCAGTCAGGTATTTTAGACAGGTACATTAACACAGCTTCAGAGAGTTAAACAAATGCAACATAAACAGAAGGAACAAAACCTTAAAATAATATTCTGCAACATTTCCCCCTTTTTATTTAAATAAAAATGAAATGGTTTTAACTTAAACATGGTAAGACTATATACAATAACAATTTTTTTTTTTTTTTTTTTTTTTTTTGGTTTTTTCGAGACAGGGTTTCTCTGTGTAGCTTTGCGCCTTTCCTGGAACTCACTTGTTAGTCCAGCCTGGCCTCGAACTCACAGAGATCCGCCTGGCTCTGCCTCCCGAGTGCTGGGATTAAAGGCGTGCACCACCACCGCCCGGCCCAATAACAATTATTAAGTAAGGATTACATTCACAATATTTCTGTCCATTTGTACTTAGCATATTCAAAGAAAATAATTTATTATCTATCCTATCTTAGTGAATCCAAAATTTTACACCTAATTTACCCTCTACCATAACTAAGGAAAACTGCAACTATAACTAATTAGTCTTCAACTCCACTAAAGGTCCCCAAAAGGATATGATATTATTTGAATAAACAAAAAGTGCATTGTAAACAATTTCCAAAACTCTAGCAATGACAGAGACATATGACTGCCTGGAGAGTCAGCCAAAGTTCCTCTGCAACATTGGGGCATACTTCAACCTACAGGCCCAGAATACCTGGCAAACTTTTCAGTGAAGCAGGATATTTTAAGGATTGTCCTGCCTTGTGTTGGCAATGTTCATCAGTCACTTTCCTCTGTGTCCTGCAGAACATCTGGCAGACTCTTCTGTGAAACAGGACTTTTTTTTTTAGACAGGATTTCTCTGTGTAGCTTTGGAGCCTGTCCTGGAACTCACTCTTTAGACCAGGCTGGCCTTGAACTCACAGAAATCCACCTGCCTCTGCCTCCTGAGTGCTGGGATTAAAGGCATGTGCCACCACTGCCCGCTGAAGCAGGAATTTTGAAAGACTGTCCTGACTTGTTTTGGCAAAGTTCAACAGTTTTTTTTCCTGTGTGCCCTGCATGTCCAGGCTGCACAGCAAATTGTCAGCAGTCAAAGGAAAGAGCAGTTTCTCTGCCCAGTGGCTGACCTTGCCGCAGGGAAAGCAAACTCCATCAATGCCCGCCTGCCAGGAGCAGATGTGTCCCAATGTCATAAAAAACTTTAAGTTAACAAAACATTTCATTTTATTCAATTAATTAATTTATTTATTTTGGTTTTTCGAGACAGGTTTTCTCTGTGTAGTTTTGGTGCCTTTCCTAGTACTCGCTCTGTAGACCAGGCTGGCCTCAAACTCACAGAGATCTTCCTGGCTCTGCCTCCCGAGTTCTGGGATTAAAGGCGTGCACTACCACCTGGCAACAAAACATTTTAAATGTCATATTTTATAGGTCTTTGAAGTATTTGAAGACCACCTACCTAAAATATATCTATTTAAACTAAAGAAACATACCTAACCTATCTACAAATTTGATTGTTATAAAAAACTAACTACTGACCTATGCTTCTTGATTGTCCTGTATAGTTTATAATAGCTTTCAAAAACTAGAACTTTACCTTACTTTTTTTTTTGTTTTTTTGTTGTTTTATTTTGTTTTGTTTTTTGAGACAGGGTTTCTCTGCGTAGCTTTGGAGCCTGTCCTGGATCTCGATCTGTGGACCAGGCTGGCCTCGAACTCACAGAGATTTACCTGCCTCTGCCTCCTGAGTGCTGGGATTAAAAGCATGTGCCACCACACCCAGCGGAGGCCAGTTATTGATTCCTGCCATTTTGTTGAGCTGATAGAGTTTGGGGTTTTTGCTCTCCCCTGCTTCCTTAACTGTTCTTCTGATATGGGCTGTTCTTTCCTGTAGCCTCATGGATGGATTTGTTTTTTTTCTTCCCCCTCAGTCCTAAGGATCCACTCAAGTATCTTCTGTAGAACTGGTTTAGTGCTATACATCCCTTTAGTCTACTCTTATGGTGAAAAGTTATCTTTCTTCAGTTATGACAGTTTTGCTGGGTATAGTAGTCTAGGTTAGCAGTCGTTAGTTTCTTTATTAAAATTTTTTTTAGATTTAGTTATCTCATTATTTTATGTGTATGAGTATTTTACCCGCATGTATGTGTGTGCACCACAGGAGTACCTGGTAGCTGAGAAGGTCAGAAGAGGGCACCAGGTCTCCTGGAACTGGAGTTGCAGATGGTTGTGAGCCTTCATGTGGGTGCTAGAAATTGAACCTGGATCCTCTGCAACAGCAACATGTGTTATTAACCACTGAGCCAACTCTCCAGCCCCAGTTACTAGCTTTCAGAACTTGAAATAGGTCATTCCAAGTTCTTCTGGCGTTTGAGTTTCAGGTAAACCATCTTGTGTTATTCTGACGGACAAGCCTTTGTTGTGAATTGATGTTCTCTCTTGCCACGTCCATACACTTTCTTTGTTCTGTATATTTGATGTTTTAATTGTAATGTGTGTGTGAATATATATATATATATATATATATATATATATATATATATATATTTTTTTTTTTTTTTTTTGGTTTTTTGAGACAGGGTTTCTCTGTGTAGCTTTGCGCCTTTCCTGGAACTCACTTGGTAGCCCAGGCTGGCCTCGAACTCACTGAGATTTGCCTGCCTCTGCTTCCTGAGTGCTGGGATTGAAGGCGTGCGCCACCCCCGCCCGGCTTGTTTTAGCTGACGGCAAAAGCTTGAAGGGAGCTGACAACCGGAAGTCGGAAACCTGCCTTGTGGCACTTGGACTAACTTTAGATGGCAGTTCCTCCCCATTCTGCCAGTGCCCATCCAGGGAGCAGCACACCCAGCTTCTAGGAGCAGGCGCCTCTAAGCCACGCCCCTCGCACTAGGCGTAGGCGGAGCTTCTGGCGGAAGGGCACGGAAGCAGGAGGAGGAGGTGACGCGCAAAGCGGGCGCCCGGATCGCGCCGCGGCTGGGAGGAAGCTCGGCAGCCCCGCCGGCCGTGAGCAGGCCGGAGTCCGGTCTCTGGCCGGGATTGTCCCGGTGTGGGCGTGGGCGAGGCAGCGGTCCCGGCCGCTGCGGCGCTCGTCCGGGCAGCGGGGTCGGTGCCGGGAGCCGAGAACGTAGGTAAGCCGGAGCGGGGCAGCCCAGGCGTCCGCAGCGCTGCTGACCAGCCCTTCCCCGCGCCAGCTCAGCGCCGCCCGAGGCCCGCACGCTTCCCCACGGCCGCGCCGCAGGCCGCCTAGTGGGCGCTGGTCTCCGGGGACCGCGGCCCTCCTCCTCCTTCCTCCGCAGCACGAGCCTTGAGAGCCAGACAGCCAGAAAACCCACTCCTCGGGCCGCTCCTTCCGAAGCCAGGGGAAGCTTTGCCTGAAGATCGCTGTCAGGCTCCCAGCTCCTGCCCAGTCGGAAGTCGAGGGGGGTTGAGTTGATCCGACAGCTCGGCTTCCTTCTTGCTTTGGTTCCTTCCTACCGTGCTTATGCCTGATACTCTTGGGCTTTAGGTTGGTGTGACGCTACTTTTTTTATTCTGTCTGTGCTGGGCAGTGTTAACTCCGATTCCACTGTGGGGCCATTAAAGTGGGATGCAGAAAGGTCATGGGAGTTTGTACTTAAGAGTCTGGAGGAGCTGAATTGAAGCGCTCGCCTGCCATTTGGTATTGTTTTTAATTCACCACCTGAACATAGGCATGTTCTTATACCTATACAAATTAGTTGGAATAATTGAATGAAAAATCTTAAGGCTCTGGTTAAAACGCCGTTAAAGAATATTCAGGACACATGGTACATTCCTAATTATGCTTTTGCCTTTTGTCCAGAATAAGCTTAGTATCGAGAAGGGTGCCAGGAGAGATGCCAGAATCTTGTGTAGTTGGAACTTAACTGCAATCTGTGCTTTGAGTGTGCAGCATCCAAGAAACCTAGTCACTCAGATGCCTTGTGCTTATCGATAAAACACTGGTATTAGAAGGATAACTCATAAGTTTCTGTCACATTTGTGCACTAGGCCTTTAGAAAAGGCCCGGGAGATGATTGATTGATGTTTCGTCCCATTTAGGAGGCCTTTGCACCTATATCTCAGATTGCCGATACTCTGCTCCTAAAACATTTCGTGTATAGCTCAGGCTGGGAGGCAGTTGGCTGGGAGGCAGTTTACTGTGTGGATTATGCTGGCCTTGAACTTGCAGTGGTCCCCCTGTCTCAGCCTCCCTAATGTTGGGATTACATGCCCAGTTTGTACATACATCTTCTCCCTTTTGCTCTCATTTCTGCCACCTCACCATCTTTTATCTTAAAAACTACATGCATATTTCACCTGCATCTGTGTGCACCACATGCTTGTCTGGTGCCTGTGGGGAGCAGAAGAGGGTGTTGGATCCCCTGGAACTGGTGTTATGAACGGTTGTGAGGCACTGTGTGGATGCTGGGAACAGAACAAGTGTTCTTAACCACTGAGCCGTCTCCCCTGCCCTCCTACCTTTGCCCTTGTTTTCTTTGCCTTTCTCCCCCTCGTTTAATTTTATTATTGTTATTATTATTGCTGTTATTATTATTATCATTTGAGTGACGCCAGGGCATTATGCGTGCTAGGTGATCACTGAGCCTGGTTCCCATGTCTTCTTGATTTACTCTCTCATTTTGTCATGGTACTTCTTATCTTGTGGCTCTTTGAAAAAGGTATATGGGAGGTTATACTTGGATAAGTCACCTGTCTGAAAACCTTTTTCTGTTTTCAGTCATTAGTTCTTAGATGGGCCTAAAATTCTCATATTAAGTAATTTTCCCTCAGAACTAGGAAGACCTGAAGACATTTCTTCACTGTTTTCTAGTTTCTAGTCAAGTGGAGTGGGGTACACTAGCCTGTGTGGGGATGCATGATGGGAAGGTTAGGATATCATCCTGAATCACTTCTACACGCTATGTGTCGAGACAGGAGCTCTCACTAAATGTGGAACTCACCCATTTGGCTGACAGGCAGACCATCAAGCCCTAGGGATCCATCTTCTGTTACTACCCAGTTCTGGGATTATGTGTTGCTGTTCTCAGCTTTTATGTGGATCCTGGGGACCCAAAATCAGATCTTCATGTTTGTGTAGCAACCATTCTTCCCACTGAGACATCCATCTCCTAGCTTCCTTCCTTCCTTCCTTCCTTCCTTCCTTCCTTCTTTCCCTTTCCTTTCCTTTCCTCTTTCTTTCTCTCTCTCTCCCTCTCTTTCTTTCTTTCTTTTTTAACTGAGATAGAATCTGGAGATTTAGCTAATCTGATGATCTGTCTACCTCAGCCTCCTGAGTACTTGGATTATGGGAGTGTAGTTACACCTGGCTGAGTCAGTTACTTTTTTAATTTTATTTATTTATTTATTCATTTTGGTTTTTTGAGACAGGGTTTCTCTGTGTAGTTTTGGTGCCTCTCCTGGATCTCGCTCTGTGGACCAGGCTGGCCTCGAACTCACAGAGATCTGCCTGGCTCTGCCTCCCGAGTGCTAAGATTAAAGGTGTGTGCCACCACTGCCCAGCCACTTTTTTTTTTTTAAATTGTTTTTTTTGAGACAGGGTTTCTCTGTGTAGCTTTTGGAGCCTATCCTGGAACTCACTCTGTAGACCAGACTGGCCTCAAACTCACAGAGATCCACCTGCCTCTGCCTCCCTAGTGATGGGATTAAAGGCTGGGGCCACCACTCTAGGCTAGTCAGTTACTTCTTACAGAGATGGCAGATCTTATTTTTTCTATTTCTTTTATTCATTCTGTTTTTGTGTTTGTTTTTTGAGACAATGTTTCTCTGTGTAACAGTCTTAGCTGTCTTGGAACTCACTTTGTAGACCAGCCTGGCCTGGAACTCAGAGATCCACCAACCTCTAATCTCTCCTTCCCCATTCCTCAGTACTGGGATTAAAGGCCTGCACCACCATGCCTGGCTTATTCTGTATTTTTTTAATTTGAAATTATGTATAAGGAAGATGTCCCTTCTACCAGTTTTGCTACTCTTTAAAATTATACAGGACATAGTGATACATGCCTTTAATCCCAGCACTCCAGAGGCAGAAGCAAGCTAATCTCTATGAGTTCGAGGTCAGCATGGTCTATATAGCAAGTTTTAGGCCAGCCAAGGCTACATGGTGAAATCCTGTCTATCTGTCTGTCTGTCTCTGTCACTTAGATTATTTATGTGTATGTTCTGGCACCACAGTGACATTTCAGGTTCATATTCTGCTTTTTCTGCCCAGTTCTGCAATCTATTTTTTTTGGAGACTACAGTTCAGGCTGGCTTTCCAATGGTCTGTGTAACTAGTGATGACTTGATTTCCTTATGTTCCTGTCTCAGCCTCCAGAGTGCTGGGATTTCAGGCTTGAGTCACCATGCTGCCACCTCTTGCCGTAGATGAGTATATTTAGAAACCAAGGTCTGGTTGTCAGGGTGCTCACTTTCTGCTGGGGGTGCCCTGCTTCACTGACAGTCTGTGTGTGTACACTTCCGTGTCTGTATCCAGCTGGGTCCATAGTGGTACCTCCAGTTTGTCTCTCGTCATTTCATGAGTCATTGTTTCTCTAGTGTGGAAAGTCTAGCTTTAACTATCCACAGCATATTTTACTTATTTGCTCAACTTGGAATACTGATGATATCAGAATTGACTCCTCCTTCCGTGGAAAAGCACATTTGCTGTGCTTTGTGCATTTTCTGTAAGCACTCTTTGCCTTTAGCTCTTGATGTAGTCAGAATATTGTTTTCTAAGGTCTGTTCATCTTCTCCTTTTGTGGTGTGGTTGTATTAGTCATTTGAAATACAGGGGCTAAGAGATACAGCTCAGTGGTGGAACGCCTGCAGGGCATTCATGAGGCCCTAGTTTAATGTCCAGTACTGCAGAGAGGAAAAGCAAGCAAGCCAGGTTCATTTGAGATGTGAAGCATCAGGTTTGTCCTAAAGCCAGACCAGCAGGAACACAACGTACAGAGAAACAGCCCTTCCCTTCTCATTTCCTCCACTTACCCCCCTTGGAACTCACCTGAATTTCACCTTCGTCATCTAAGGATGGATCCTCTAAATCACTGCATGCTGGTTGCTGAAAGAATCCTTACTCCAATGAAGCTTCATTCATGTCAATATACTAGTCTATTCAGCCATGCTCTTGCTTGTGGGCATTGGTTAAATATTTGCTATTGTAAACAATATTGCAATAGATAGCCTTGTCATTGTTATAGCTGCGTCTTCTGTTCAAATTGCTTAAAGTAAGCTTGTCATATTGAAGGAAAAATACTTTTGTGATTTTTATGAAATCTTACCAAATTCTCTTCCAAAATGATTATGTCAGTTTGGAATTCCATCAGCCAAGTTTGAAAATGCCCTTTTCAGTCAGGTGGCATAGGCAGGAGAATTGCATATTTGAGGTAGGTCTGGCCTACAGAGTGATACTTTCAAAACAAAGTATCTTTTGGCTGGAGAGATGGCCAGCTGTAAAGAAAGTAACTTATCTCCTGAAGGAGAATGTGTTACAGTTTTTCTTTTTCTTTGCCAGTGCTGATCAAACCTGGACCTTTGACACATGTGGGTTAACACTATCTTTGAGCATAGCCCCAACCATGACCTCTTTTCTTAAGAGTAAAGTGGAAGATATTTTTATGGGTTTTTTTTGGAGGGGGGCGGGGTTTTGAGACAGGGTTTCTCTGTGTAGTTTTGGTACCTGACCTGGATCTCACTTTGTAGATCAGGCTGGCCTGGAACTCACAGAGATCTGCCTGGCTCTGCCTACTGAGTGCTGGGATTAAAGGCATGGGATTAAACCACCCGTAAGCTTTTTATAGAATTTTCATTGATACAACTTCTGTATTTTCTAGGCTCGTCATCTTTGTGGTGGTTACAGTGTGTGTTTATTAGTGTGTTAGTTGATGGAAGGAACCAGTGCGGTGGCTAGTATTTATTAGAAGACACTTCACATCACATTCCAAAAAGTTAATGCAGGGACTCAGTGGGTTAGCTGATGGGGTTCCAACTTGGGGGAATATCTGTGTGTTGATTTACAGATTTTCTCACAAACTAACCAACTTTTCTAGAGGATGAACCAGCGAATGCCACAATCTCAGAGGATGAGTTGAACAAGAGTGTTTATCTCATTGACTATATCATTCTCCTTCAAATTGTCCTCACATATTACCCTTTTTGAAGGGTAAACTTGTATTCTTGGGGAAGAAAGGAGCAGTGAAATTAGGATCTGGAGTCTAATACATTTCTTTGACGTCAGAATACATCGAAGAATAATTGTTCGGCCTTTTGGGGGGAGCATTAGATATGATCTTTTCTCTTTAAATGATCTTCTCTTGTCCCGTAGGAGTGGTCTCCTCATGGCAGTATATCCTTATAGAGTGTTGGTGAGGAGGGCAGGTTCACAGCATGAACTCACTTATCTCAGCTTGCTCTGCTCTGTGCTTTCCTACTGGCGTGACTCTCCTGACTCATCTTCACCAAGAAAGGGAACAGGTTCTCTCTCAGGGTAGAAGGCAGGATTGGGGTGGAACTTCCTCTTCAGACTTCCTGGGACCTTCCTTTTTCAGCTCTGTCCGTATTCCTAACCTTCATAGGTATTTGTTACCTCTCACTTGGGGCCTTTCTGAAATCATGTAGCTTACTTCATGGCATCGCCTTTTTTGACCTGCTGAGTGTGTTACTCATTATCTGCTGTTTATTTCTTGAAACAAGGTCTCACTATATGACTTTAACTGACCTGAAACTTGCTATGTAGACCAGGCTGGCCTTGAACTCATTAGAGATTTGAACTTGGAGATTCTTCAGACTCTGCTGAGATTTTAAAGGTGTATGCCACCAAGTGTGCCTTTCTTCTAGAAATTTAATTAGTCTTGTCTCCTCTTTCATTATCTTTGTCTCTGGGGCTTTTGCTCATTCATTCATTCACCCATTCATTCATGCATTTTTATGATTGACAGGATCTCATTATATAGCACCAAAACTGGTCTTTAATTTGTGATCCTCTTGCTTCTGCTTCCTGACTGCTGGGATTATCGGAGTGTGTGCTTGCTGCACATAGTGGACTTTTGCCTTTTTAAAAATCTAACTTCCATTGGGCTGGTGGTGGCCTGTGCCTTTAATACCAGCACTCAGGAGGCAGAGGCAGGAGGATCTCTGAGAGTTTAAGGCCAGCCTGAACTATAGAGTGAATCCCGGGACAGCCAGGACTGTTATACAGAGAGGAACCTTGTCTCCAAAACCCACATGAACACACACAAAACTCTAACTTCTAGCTGTGCGTGGTGGCCTGCATATAACTCCAGCATCTGTGAAGCAGAGGCAGTAGGATTGCTAATTCAAGGCGAGCCTGAGTAATTTAGAAAGATCTCGCCCCTCCTCCAGTCCAGTGTTTATCAGTGGGTTTGGAGAAGGGACCGACCGAGGTAAATGTATATTTAGCCCCTCATGTTTCTTTCCTCACAGGAAAGTGATGTATAGAAAGGTAATGTGGCTGGGCGGTGGTGGTGCACACTTTTAATCCCAGCACTAGGGAGAGGCAGAGGCGGGCAGCTCTCTGTGAGTTGGAGACCATCCTGTCTACACAGCTAGTTCTAGGACAGCCAGGGCTACACAGAGAAACCTTTGTCTCAAAAACAACAACAACAAAACAGAGGGGGGTAATGTGTGTGTGGTGGTATGTGGGGAAGTGGAGATGGGGCCCTTTTCTTAATACATTGTTAGCAAACTTAAATTACGTAGTATGTATTGGTTTCTGGTTCAGTCTGCTGTTTCTTCCACTCCTCTTCGTGGCTAGTGTCCGCAGAACTTTTAGTAATAGGAGACATTGTTAATTTCTGAAATCATGTGTTCGGTTTTTCTTTTTCATATTTGGAGGCAGGCTATATACCCCAGACTGACTTAGAACTCATGTGGTTGAGGATGACCTTTTCCCCTCTTCCTTTATTTACTTGTTTCAAAATTTTAGATACATAAACACACACAGTATTCATCTCTCATTATCCTTTCTTATCCCCTGTCATAGAACTCCTTCTTCCCTGTAGGTCTACCTCCTACTTCATATCTCTCCTCTCCCTCCCCCCTCTCTCTTTTTAAGATTTATTTATTTATTATGTACACAGAAGAGGGCGCCAGATCTCATTACAGATGGTTGTGAGCCACCATGTGGGTGCTGGGAATTGAACTCAGGACCTCTGGAAGAGCAGTCAGTGCTCTTAACCTCTGAGCCATCGAACTCACAGAGATCTTCCTGCCTCTGCCTTCCAAGTGCTGGGATTTCAGGTATGCGCTCCCATCACCTGGCCTCTTTCTCCTTTTTCCCCTCTGGTGTCCCACTACATTTAATTGTAGTTGCTTGCAGGAGCATGGGTGAGGGGTTATTACTTGAGAAAGAATAACTTACCCAGTGGCTGCATTGCTGGAGAATATGAGCCCCCTCGCCCAGTAATCTTTCATTATCTCTATCCTCAGGGCAGAGTGGGTGAGCCTGTCCTCCATCCCTGATGGAATGTTGACGGGCCCAGTCTCTACAGGTCCTAAGTAGATAACCATCACTGCTGTGAGCTCCTGGGGGCAGCAGCCTTGCCACGTCACGTCAGAAGACAGCGTTCCACAGCACTTACCTTTTGTCCCTTCTTCCTCCGTGTTCCCTGAGCCCTGGAGGGTATGATACAGATGTCCCTTTGAGAGTCACATACACCACTTTCATCAGTTATGAGTCTGCATTAACTGTTGCCTGCTCGTCTAGAAGCCTCTCTGACCCAGGCTCATGGGTATGGACAGAAATAGCCAGACGGCAGTGTGATACCGTGTGCATTAGTCAGAGCTCTACTACTTGTCGGGCCCGTCACCTCCCCAGTCCTGGACCAGGTGTACAGTACCAGGCATGAATTCCCTTCTGTGGTGGCAAACCTCAGATCTCACTGAAAATAGTGCCATTCCTGCTCCAGTGGCATGTCTTGCCTGGTCGCTTGTAGCTTGCAGGGTTCATAGCTGTGTAAGACTGATGGACCTTCTCTCACAGACCTTGAACTGGTCTTCCTACCTCATTCCCTGAGTGTTAGGGTTGATTGTGTGTGTGTGTCTTTATGGCTGGTTTTATGTGGTACTGGGGATTGAATCCAGGGCTTCATGCATGCTAGGCAAGTGTTCTATCTCCAGCCTCATCTTGTCTTGTTTATTGAACATAGGGCCCTGTGCATGCTAGGCTGGCACTGACTAGTCTGGCTTTGTGTCTGATTTTCATTTATTCCTCCTCACCTTTCACCTCTATGAGCTGTTCCTGAAATTCTGTGTGTGTTTGTGTTTGTCCGTGGTCCTTATATTCACTTGAGAGCCAGTAGAACTGGATGAGAGCAGCGGACATGAAGTCTTCTTCCTTGCAGACACTTAGACTCTGACGTGTAAACGCGGAGCCTGGTCTCCTTGAGGTTGAGGGCTATGTGGGCCAAAGATACTTTCCCCTTAAAAACATTGCCATCGAAAGTTGTTTTTCTGTGGGCAAGTTATAAATAGATATGAAATCTGTCTGAAGTGGTTTTTGGTCCCTCTCACTTTACTATCTTTCACTTTACACTTGAGAACACAGAATCTGAATGACTTGCTGAAAGTCACTTAGCTAATGAGAAACAGAGTCAATACAAGACATTCTGTAGCTGGCAAAGTGGCTCAAGAACTGACAACACAGAAATTTTCTTCTGAATCGCGACCTGTGTGTTCTATTAGGAACTGATGTGCAGTGACCTGAAGAGACGGCTCAGCATTTAAGAACACTTGTTGCTTTTGCAGAGGACCCAGGTTCAATTACCGGCACCCCCATGGTAGCTCACAACCATCCATAATTACAGTTCCAGGGGATCTAACATCCTCTTCTGGCCTCCTCAGGCAGTAGGCACATAAGTGGTGTACCACATGTATGCAAACAAAGTACTCATGCACATAAAATAAAAATAAATCACAAAAACTGGTGTATACTGAGAAATTTTTTGTTTATTTGTTTTGTTTTTGTTTTTGTTTTTCCAGACAGGGTTTCTCTGTTTAGCCCTGGCTGTCCTGGAACGCGATTTGTAGACCAGGCTGGCCTCAAACTCACAGAGATCCGCCTGCCTCTGCCTCCTGAGTGCTGGAATCAAAGGTGTGCACCACCACTGCCCCGCAAGTTTTGTTTTTTTGTTGCAAGGTGTCACTATACAGCCCTGGCTGACCTAGAACTCACTAGGTAGAAGAGGCTGGTCTTGAACTCACAGGATTGAGGTCCACCTGGCCTCAGCTTCCCCAATGCTGGTATTAAAGGCATGTGTGACTGTATCCTGCCAGAAATGATTCTTGAAACATCCCCATCAGAGACAGGTATAGAGAAAATGGGGCCTTGTTAAATGCTCACATCTTCCTTCTTCCCAGTTCTCCTTGCAGTGGGAACCTCGATCAGGTAGGATTTCTTTTTCTTTTTCTTTTCCTTTTTTTTTTTAAAGAGATTTATTTATTAAGTATGCAACATTCTGCCTGCATGTATGCCTGCAGGCCAGGAGGGGGCACCAGATCTCATTATAGATGGCTGTGAGCCACCATGTGGTTGCTGGGAATTGAACTCAGGACCTCTGGAAGAACAACCAGTGTTCTTAACCTCTGAGCCATCTCTCCAGCCCAAGGTAGGATTTCTTTATGGCTTATAGAATAAATTGGAGTGCATATGCTCTTTTTCATTTTTTTTCTTTTTTTTTTTTGGTTTTTGAGACAGGGTTTCTCTGTGTAGCTTTGCGCCTTTCCTGGAACTCGCTTTGGAGACCAGGCTGGCCTCGAACTCACAGAGATCCGCCTGGCTCTGCCTCCCGAGTGCTGGGATTAAAGGCGTGCGCCACCACCGCCCGGCTTTTTTTCTTTTTTAAGGATGTATTTATTATGTACATAGTATTCTGCCTGCTTGTATTCCTGCACACCAGAAGAGGGCACCAGGTCTTATTACAGATGGTTGTGAGCCACCATGTGGTTGCTGGGAATTGAACTCAGGACCTCTGGAAGAGCAGCCAGTGCTCTTAACCCCTGAGCCATCTCTCCAGCCCCCCCCCCCTTTTTTTTGGTTTTTTGAGACAGGGTTTCTCTGTGTAGCTTTTGGAGCCGGTCCTGGAACTCACTCTGTAGTCCAGACTGACCTTGAACTCAGAGATCTGCCTGCCTCTGCCTCCCCAAGTGCTGGAATAAAAGACGTGCACCACCACTGCCCTGTTCAAAATCTTAATTGCTATGTACCTCTATGACATATTTACACTGAAATTTAACTTTACATTTTTTTTTTCTGTATAGGTACATCAGTTCTCATTATGCATCAGAAAAATGAAAAGACAGAAGAAAATTCTATGGAAAAAGGGAATTCATTTAGCTTTTTCTGAGAAATGGAATACTGGATTTGGAAGCTTTAAGAAGTTCTATTTTCCTCAAAACTTGTGCTTTCTGAAAGCTAAGGTGGGAAGGCCAATTGTTTGGGGTCGACAGTTGAAGCATTTCCAGTGTAGTAAGAAGACTCTTCACATCCAGAAATCATGGATCCGGGATGTCCCACCTTGTGCAAGGGCGAAGTCTGGAGCGGCCACTCACAATGGTAGTACTTTGTATGCCAAAGTGAAAAGAAAGGACCCCAAGCACTTCGTTTCTTCCTCCAGGCGTCTCCCGAAACACCAAGCAGATAAGGTACTGCCATCAGCAAAGACCTCAGACCATGAGTACTGCAGAGAGGAAAGTCTCCTGAAGGCAGTTACTGGCCTGTCAGCAAATACTGTCTTGGGTAAGGCCAGTGGGCACAAACCTCTGACAGGCGCACAAGCTTCCGACTTTCCCATGAAGTTCAATGGGGAGAGCCAAAGTCCAGGTGAGAGTGGCGAGATTGTGGTCTTGAACAAACATAGAAAACGCATTTGCTACGGCTGCTGCCAAGGGCTAGAGCACCACAGGAATGGGAAACCATTGATTGCAAAAAAGTTCCAACTTAATCAACATCGAAGAGTCAAAGTGTCTCTTATGATGTATGAGAAATTATCCATGATTAGATTTCGGTATAGGATTTTGAGATCCCAGCACTTCAGAACGAAAAACAGAGTTTGCAAGCTAAGAAAAGCCCAGCGAAGCTGGGTACAGAAGGTCACTGGGGACCATCAAGAGAACCTTAGGGGTAACACTGAGGGTGGCGGCAGTTGCAGCCCAGTCCCTTCCCCAGAACCTAAGGACCCTTGTCAGTGTCCGCCATACTTTCCAGACATGGACGCCAGTGTTGCGGTGAAGGGGGAGAGCTCTCATGTACCTGATGGCCACACTAAAGAAAGCCCTTTCTTGGACAAGGAGCATAGTTTAGACGAAGCATTCCCTGACCAACAGAATGGCAGTGCCACATACGCCTGGGACCAGTCCCCCTCTTCTCCTAAGTGGGAGTGTACAGAGCAAGTTCCTGAAACCCCTTTAACCGAGCAGCATCCTTCTAGCACTAAGTTCCCTCCGGAAACGGGCAGAGCGAGTCTGACTCTGGGTCAGGAAAGTGGGACAAGTGCTGCCGGTGACGACAGAGTCACACTGTCAGTGTCTGGAGCAGACACGTCTGTGAGTAGTGTCGATGGGCCTGTGTCTGAAGAGCCTCCTCAGAATGAGAA
Organism: Peromyscus californicus insignis; assembly: GCF_007827085.1. Classification (NCBI taxonomy): domain Eukaryota; kingdom Metazoa; phylum Chordata; class Mammalia; order Rodentia; family Cricetidae; genus Peromyscus; species Peromyscus californicus. The sequence continues at coordinate 14,516,934 of NW_026294458.1, read as the reverse complement.
CTTCCAGATGGAGGAGGATGGATCTCTCAAGCAGAACATTCTTAGTTCTAAGCTGCTGGACCACCCCTACTGTAAAAGTCCTCTGGATGCTCCCTTGGTGTGCACTGAACTCAAAGTAGAAAGCCCAGTGGCGGGTGGCAGGAGCAGTCAGAAAGCTTCTCCCGTGGATGATGAGCAGCTCTCCACCTGCCTTTCTGGTATGCACTGTTCCTTGTTGCCCTCCAACCTCTGGCCCACGCTTGGTGTCCATTATCCTTTCCAGAAGAGTCTTGGTTTACCTCCCACACATGGCTTTCCCTTTAAGCCATTAGATGTTCGTGATGCCTTTTACAATGCTCCGTTATGGAGATGTTGCTTAGCTCCCTTCTTGGTTTGTTGATGGACACTTGTATCGATTTTGCTATAAGGATTCAGTGAACTCTCTTATCCAATTGTTTCTTTAAGTTAAATTTCCATTCTAATTGCCGGTAAAGAATATTGATACTTAAACATTTTAATTGGATGGCCAAATTACCTTTTAAACTTAAGTTTTACCAGTTAGTCTTACAGATTACAGATGAGAATTTTGTAAGATTGGGTGTCCAGGTAGCCCAGTCTGGCCTCAAACTTGCCATGTAGTTGAGGATGACTGTGAACTTGTGATCCTCTCAAGTGCTGGGATTACATGTGTATTACCACCGTACACGGGGGCTGTGGGGGGGTCTGTGGATTGAACTCAGAGCTCATGCATGCTAGGCAGACATTCTATCAACTGAGCTCTGTCTCCAGCCATGATGACTTTTGTGTGTGTGTTTGACTGCATTTTATTGGTACATAGTTTTTCTTTTCCTAGTTTTCCTTTGCATTGTTTCTCTTTTATTAATATATAAGAAGCTCCTGTATACCAGCCAATGTTCTGGTTTCTATGAACATAGCAACAAGCAGAATACACTGATCTCTGCTTCCATGGACCACCATATCAGTCTAATTGTGAAGATGCTAAATTAATTGTAATTGCCAAGGATTGTCACTCCCAAAATATAACATTCTTTAATACACAATGTTGTTTATTGTTGCTTTAACAGAAATTTTAGTTCTTATTGCTTTTTTTTTTTAAAAATAGAGTATTGTTTATTATTTCTTTGACAATTCCATACGTGTACAGTGTCCTTTTTTTTTTTTTTTTTTTAAGTTGGGATCTTACTATATATCTCTTGCTGTCCTGGAATTTGCTATGTAGATCAGGCTAGCCTTGAACTCACAGAGATCCTCCTGCCTCTGCCTCTCAAGTACTGGGATTAAAGATGTGTGCCACCATGCCTGGTGTTGTACAATGTATCTTGATCATATACAACCTAACTTTCTCCCTAAAGCTTCCCCACCCCTCCCTCCCCACCGAGTCCTGATTGGAGAGTGGTGCCTGTTGGGATGTCGACTGATCTGTCGGCCTGACCTTGTGCTGGCAGCCATAGCTGCAGTGAGCCCACAGGTGCAGTGGTCATAACTGGTCCAGAAGACAGCGTTTCTCAGCATTTCTTCCCATCCTCTGGCCCTTACAGTCTTTCCGCCCCCTCTTCCTCAGCGTTCCCTGAGCATTAGAGGATTGTGATAGATGCCCCAGTTATGGCTGACTGACCACTTAAGAGACATTTATTCTCAGCATCATTTTCCCCCCAAGATAGGGCTTCTTTGTATAGCCTTGGCTGTCCTGGAGCTCACTTTGTAGACCAGGCTGGCCTCAAACTCAACAGGTGGATCCCAAGTGCTGGTATGAGCCACCACCGCCAAGCCTATTCTCAGCGTTTTGATCAGTTATGAGTCTCTACATTAAACACAGTCCATGGCAAAAAGAATCTTCTCTGTTTGAGATTAAGTACTAATCTATGGTTCTAAACATAAATATTTAGAAGGCACTTTGACAGCTTGTTCATTTAGAAAACAAACAGTAGTAGGTCCCCCACTAAAGCCTTTAACCTCCCAGCCCATGGGCTTCTGGTCAGGTCTTCAGTATCACGGATGAATTCCTTTCCTGCGGAGCGGGCTCAGATCCAGCCAGGAAGTTGGGGGTTACATCGTAGCCTTCATGCCACCGTCTCACCAGTGGACACATGGTGCCCGCCTGTCAGTAATGTAGCAGTCAGGGTCCAGGGCCAAGTGCTGGTAAGACCACTGATATTTTTTCTTTCCCTGTAGCCTGCACAGCACTCTGAAAGCAGCCAGTAGGAGGAAGTTGTCAGCACAGTTCCAGCTTGATTTCTCTATGAGAAGACTGCTCTTTTTAGTTTAAGGAACATCAATCAAGATTGTAGAACCTAAAATTTAATTTTTGTTGTTGTTTGGGATATCCCTCCATTTTTCTTTGGGGTAAAATTTCTTTATGGTTTCATTTTGTAATTTAAAATATTTGTTATAAGTTAGCATACAAACTAATGGGTTTCATTATTACACGTTAAAAATATTTATATATTTTAATTAATTAATTAATTACCCGGAGCTGAGGACCAAACCCAGGGCCTTGTCCTTGCTAGGCAAGCGCTCTGCCACTGTGCTAAATCCCCAACCCTATTTTTAATTTATTTTTAATCATGTATATGCGTGTGTCTGTGTAAGTATATGCCATGCAAGTGTAGGTGCCAGTGGAGGCCAGAGGCATCAGATTCTCTGGAGCTGGATTCACGGGCGATTGTGAGCCACTCAATAAGGGTGCTGAGAACTGAAATGTGGTCCTCTGAAGAATAATAGACTCTCTTAACCTCTGAGCTTAGCCTTCCAACCTTATTACATTTTAAAACGATTCAAATTTTTATTTTATTATTGTATATACATACCTGGTGTTTCTGTGTGGGCAGGGCATATCCAGGTGAAGGTCAGAGGACAGTTTTGTGGAGTTAATAGTCTCTTTCTACCTGTATATAATTTTCCACTTAAATGCAGTCTTTCCAAATATTAAGGTTTCCTGACTTGTGTTGGGGCCATTCTTTCATGTAGACATAAGACCCCTGTGTAGAAACAAGGTAACTATTAAGATAGACAGGCTGGGAGTATAGCAAACATCAATACTCTCAGGACTAGAGAACTAGCTCTGTGGTTAACAGACCTGGCTTATGCTGACACCCAGGTTATATCCTAGCACCCCCACCCCACCCCCCATGACAGCTCACATCTGTAACTCCAGTTCCAGGGGATCTGACACCCTCTTCTGGCCTCCTTGGGTGTCAGGCATGCATGTGGTGCACAGACATATATACAGACAAAATACCCATACACATAAAATAATAAAATAAAAAATTTAAAAATGTTATGTGTTTTATTGTTAGAACCTCCAGTAGAGTGGGTGGAGAATCAGAGGTAATGATTTATAAAACGTAGGGCCGGGCTGGGGAGATGGCTCCGTGGTGAAGGGTAAAGGCGTTGCTGCCAAGCCTGATGGCCTGAGAGCCATCTCCCACACGTTGTCCTTTGTCCTCTGTCTGTGCTGCTGGCAGGTGTCCCTCACTCTACACACACACACACACAGTGAATGAATGTAATGGAGAGAGAGGAAGGAAGGGCTGGGCTGCAGGTCTGTGGTTTGTCTAGCATGTTTGGGCCCTGAGTTGGGTTCCCAGCATTGCAGAAAGTTGGGAGCCACTCTGGTGGGGGATTAACAGGGTTTTCACCCATGTTTTCCTGTGCAAGAGTCCTTTCCACTCTGAACTGACAGCCTAGCAGAAACCACTGTTGGGAGCCCAGAAGGAGCTGGTTACGATTTTCCCATCATAGTCCAGATTTAATGTCAGCCTGGTAGGCTGTTGCCCTCCTTTTCAGCATCATCCCCCAACCATGTTTCTTCCTCTGTGAGCCCTTACACCTTCCTCAGCTTCTTGTTACCCGGAGAAGTAATGTTGGGGTTCTGTTTCCTGGGGCTTGCTCGGTGGCCATCATTGAAACCATCAAATGAATATATACATAAATTGACTGGAAGATGGCCTTATAATCTGGCTGAAAGGTCCCTTTTGAAATTGTTTCCTTGGCTGTAGATGTAGCTCTATTGGGAGAACTCTTATCCCACAGCTAAATAAATAATAAAAAATTGTTTTTTAAAAATTCCCTGTTTTAAAACAGGTCTCTTGAGCTGTCCCAGCACTCGGGAGGCAGAGGCAGGTGGATCTCTGTGAGTTCCAGGCTAACCTGGGCTACAGAGTGAGTTCCAGGAAAGGCTCCAAAGCTACACAGAGAAATTCTGTCTTGAAAAACCAAAAAACAAAAACAAAAAAACCCAGGTCTCTCTAGAGCTAGGCCTGGTCTGTAATCCCAGGTGCCGTGGAGGCTAAGGTGGGAGGTCTTAGGCCAACCTAGGCACCTGAGGGAAAGGCCTTGCTCACTGTTACCTTGTCAGGCTTCCCTCACAGTAGTTAGTGGGTTTGCTCTTTGTTTGGAGACAAGGTCTCACTCACCATGTGGTCTGAAATTTGCTGTGTGGATGAAGCTGCCCTCAGACTTGCCAAGATCTTTCTACCTGGGCCTTCTTAGTGCTGGGATTACAGGCATGTGCCACTGAGACCAATTCATTGTTGTATTAACAATGATCAATGACAATCATATTTTTTTTTAAGAAATTACTCCTTTAATTACTGGAGGAAAAAAGGACATATTTAACCAAATGGTTAGCGCTCATCCTCCCTTCCTCTTCCTGTCTAAGAGATAGCATCTGGCTATGTTACCGTGGTGTCTGAGTCGCTGTTCTGTGGACCAAGGTAACATAAAAGTATTTAATAGGGGCTTGCTTACAGTTTTAGAGGTTTAGTCCATTATGATGAGGAGCATGGTAGCACACAGGTAGACATGATGCTGGAGAAGTAGTCGAGAGTTCTACATCCTGATCTGCAGGCAGCAAGGCATGGCTTGGCGTGGGCTTTTGAAACCTCAAACCCCACCCCCATTGACACACTTCTTCCAACCTCCTAATCCTTTCAAATACATGAGCCTGTAGGGGCCATCCTTGTGCAAACCACACCTGCTATCCCAGAATGCCCTAGTGATTGGCCTCTCCAGAGCTGGAACCACAGGAGCATAGCACTATGCTTGGATTTTTACAAGTCCTAAGGAGAGGTTTCCACTTCAAGATCACACTATGGCAGTGTCTTTAGTCTTCACTAGCCCCTCTAAGTGTGTCCGTAGTTTAAAAATATAGTATGAGCTGGGCATGGTGGCACACACCTGTAACCCTGGCATGTTAGGAGGCCGATGAGATTGAGACCTAGTCTGTGTTATATATAACCTCCAAAAAAGAAAAACCGCCACCCCCACCCCCGAACTGCTTGCCCAGCTTTTCGCTAAGATCAACCGTGAAATAACTCAAAACCTGATGTGAAAGAATAGTTGCGAGCACTTCTTTGTGAACGGCAATGGTGGAGGCCCAGACACGCACCTTTTTAAAAAATGATGTAACTGTATTGTTACAGATGATGGTTGTATGCTATAACAAATGTAAGTAGTATGTGTTATGAGAACAACTTTGCTGAAAAAAATTTCCCATGTTTTTCTTTTTCCTTTATGTAAGGATTCCTAGATGAGGTTATGAAAAAGTATGGAAGTTTGGTCCCACTCAGTGAAAAAGATGTCCTTGGGAGATTAAAAGATGTCTTTAATGAAGACTTTTCTAATAGGTATGTCAGTGATGCAAAAGTTAAGTCCTTAAAGACAGTTATTGCCAAAAATGACTTTTCCCTTAAGAGAAAAGAAATAATTATATGTTGAAAAAATGCATTTTAACCTTTTCTTTCAAAATCTGTTTTAGAAAACCATTTATCAATAGAGAAATAACTAACTACCGGGCCAGACATCAGAAGTGCAACTTCCGCATCTTCTACAATAAGCACATGCTAGATATGGATGATCTGGTGACCCTGGATGGTCAGAATTGGTTGAATGACCAGGTTAGTGCATTGTGGGCTTTCAGGGTAAAAACTTTCACAGGATGTTGCCCAACTAAACCTATCTTTTGGATTGCCTTTCCATTGATCTTTAGAAACAAGGTCTCTAATTTTTACTGAAGTGACTCAGGTTTTATTACCTTCACTACTATCAACATGTTAACTCATACTGCTGGGGATGTTCTGAATTGTACAAGACTAATCAGCAGGTTTTAATTTTACAGGTTATTAATATGTATGGTGAGCTGATAATGGATGCCGTCCCAGACAAAGTAAGTGGGAACTCCCTCTTCACTAGTGTGCTTATGTTGTTAATAGTAAGGTGGGGGTTGGTTTTTGTTTTAAACAGTACATAATTATCTGATATCTTTAGATTAAATGGTTGGATTATGTCTTGATTGTGCATTAGAGTCTGCCATATTTTCTATGAGATCATTTTCACTCAAACTGAGTGCAATTGTACACCACCTTTATCCAGCACTTAGGGAGGTAGAGCAGGAGGGTCAGAAGATCACCCTCGGATTCATAGCAAATTTGAGGCCAGTGTGGGCTATAAAAGACTATGTTTCAAAAAAGAACAAAACAAAACATTTTTGCGGGGCTGGAGAGATGGCTCAGTGGTTAAGAGCACCGCCTGCTCTTCCAGAGGACCTGGGTTCAATTCCCAGCACCCACATGGCAGCTCACAACTGTCCGTAACTCCAGTTCCAGGGGACCCGACATCCATAGCAAAACACCAATGCACATAAAATAAAGTTTAAAAAAATTTTTTTTGCTTAAGATCAGTGTTCTGCCAGGTGGTGGTGGTGCACGTCTTTAATCCCAGTGCTCAGGAGGCAGAAGCAGGAAGATCTCTGTGAGTTTGAGGCCAGCCTGGCTTACAAAGTAAGTTCCAGAACAGCCAGAGCTGTTACACAGAGAAACCCTGTTTTGAAAAAACAAAACAAAAAAATAACAGTGTTCACATTTTCTTCCTTATTTACTTGTGTGTATTTATTTGCACCCAAACTGAGCTTTTTTTTTTTTTAAAGATATCTTCAACAAGAGTTATTACAGATTTTAAATAATAGTCTTGGGGCTATGGGGCTATTGGAGAAATGGTTAAATGCCCTGGTTGCTTTTTCAAGGAACCTGGGTTGAATTCCAAGCACCCACATAGTGGCTTATAACTGTCTATAATTCCAGTTTCAGGAGATCTGATGCCCTCTTCTGACCTCTGAGGGCACCGGATGCAGAGGCAGATGGATGTCTTCTGAGTCCCCTCACAGCCAGGGCAATACAGAGAAACTGTCCCGAAAAACCAAAACATCAAAGAATAAGTTAAAATAAAATCCAGTGATAAGCAGAATGGTTCTTTTTTTGTTTTTAATTTGGATTTTTGTGACAGGGTCTTGCTATAAAGCTCTGGCTGGCCTGGAACTCACTATTGTATGTCAGCTGGCAATGACTTTAGGCCATCTTCATGCCCCTGCTGAAGTGCTGGGGTGATAGATGTACCCCAGTGCACCCAACTTTTTTTGTTGTTGTTGTTTTTGGAGACAGGGTTTCTCTGTGTATCTTTGCGCCTTTCCTGGAACTTGCTTTGTAGACCAGGCTGGCCTCGAACTCACAGAGATCCACCTGGCTCTGCCTCCCGAGTGCTGGGATTAAAGGTGTGTGCCACCACTGCCTAACAACACCCAACTTTTTTTGTTTGTTTGTTTTTGAGACAGGGTCTTACTATGTAGACCAGGCTGGCCTCAAACTCACAGAAACCACCTGCCTCTGCCTCCCAAGTGCTGGGCTCCTAGCTCTTTTTTCTTCTTTCTTTTTTTTTTTTTTTTTTTTTTGGTTTTTCGAGACAGAGTTTCTCTGTGTAGCTTTGTGCCTTTCCTGGAACTCACTTGGTAGCCCAGGCTAGCCTCGAACTCACAGAGATCCGCCTGCCTCTGCCTCCCGTGTGCTGGGATTAAAGGCATGCGCCACCACCGCCCGGCTCCTAGCTCTTTTTTAAGGATATATATTGAAGACAGTGTTCACTGTGTATCCAGATTGGCCTTGGTCTTGGGATCCTCCTGCCTCATCTTCTCCAGTGCTGGGATTAAAGGCTAGAACCACCATGCCCAGGTTACATAGTTCTTAAAAGAATTCCCTTTAGACTTAACCTGAAGGCATATAAAAGCAGGTTGCTGTGACCTATCCTGGAGTTTCAGCTTTACTAGATCTTGGGTGGGCCTGAGAGTTTTGATTTTTTTTTTTTACATTCCCAAGTGATGTGATTACTTTGGTCTGATGACCATACCCTGAGATTCACAAGCACCCAGGGGATGGATAGTTCTATACTAGAAAGAGAGTTAAAGGTAGAGGGAACACTTTAGGACAACTCTGTGGGACTAGAGATTGAGCTCAGTGATAGAGCTTTTGTCTACTATACACAAAAGCCTGTGTTCAGTCTCTAGCACTCAATACATGGCAACAATTGTAATGAGTATGAGTATGCTCTCAGATGAGCAGATACTGCTTTAAAACAAGAACTCTAAGCTTAGCATGTAAGACCTGCTGTTTCATTGACCAAGGTAATTCTTGTAGCTAGAGATGACGGCGCACGCCTTTAATCCCAGCACTAGGAGGCAGAGGCAGGTGGATCTCTGTGAGTGAGTTTGAGGCCAAGCCTGGGCTACGGATAAGAGTTCCAGGCTGTTACACAGGGAAATCTTGTCTCAAAAATCAGAAAGAAAAAAAATTAAAGAAAGAGAAAGAAAGAAAAGAAATGATAGTGTTCATAGTTATTAGAGAGAAATCTCCAAATCTCCACCCTTCAAATTGGGTTAGTTTCATAATTCCTACCCTGGAGTTTAAGGTAATCATTAATTGTTTTTGCTTGCTTGTTTGTATTTTTGAGACAGTCTCTCTGTGTAGCCCTGGCTGTCCTGGAACTTGCTCTGTAGACCTCGAACTCAGATCCATCTGCCTCTGCCTCCTGAGTGCTAGGATTAAAGGGATGCTAATAATCCTGTTAATGAACATTTGGAATAGACCCTTCTGTTAACTGTGTAATCTATTTTCTTCCTCTTGACCGACCTACCTACATTCCCCCCTAACTTCCCTCCCCCCCTTTCTTATAGCTGCATGAGAGGATCTCATGTAGCTTGGACTGACCTCAGACTCTGCTGTAGCTGAGGATGGTTTTGAACTTCTGAACCTCCTGTCTGTAGCTGGAGTTTTCTCTCCGGGTCCCGCCAAGCCCCGGCAGTCTGACAGCCCACTTATAAAATAAACACACAGACGCTTATATTATTTACAAACTGTATGGCTGTGGCAGGCTTCTTGCTAACTGTTCTTATATCTTTAATTAACCCATTTCTTTTTTTTTTTTTTTTTTTTGGTTTTTCGAGACAGGGTTTCTCTGTGTAGCTTTGCACCTTTCCTGGAACTCGCTTTGTAGACCAGGCTGGCCTCGAACTCACAGAGATCCGCCTGGCTCTGCCTCCCGAGTGCTGGGATTAAAGGCGTGTGCCACCACCGCCCGGCTAATTAACCCATTTCTATTAATCTATAAGTTGCCACATGGCTCGTGGCTTACCGGTACCTTACATCTTGCTTGTCATGGCGGCGGCTGGCAGCGTCTCTCTGACTCAGCCTTCCACTTCCCAGAATTCTCTTCTCTGCTTGTCCCGCCTATACTTCCTGCCTGGCTACTGGCCAATCAGCATTTTATATATACAAAGCAATATCCACAGCACCTGTCTCTAAAGGTTAGGATTGCAGGTGTGTGGTGCCGTACCCAGCTTTTGTGGTCCTGGAGATCAAATCCAGGGTTGTGTGCCTATGAGGCAAGGACTCTTCCAGTTAGGCCACATTCCTGGGCCTTGAGTTTTTTTCTCATTTGTTTTATTTTGTTTTTGAGACAGGGTCTCTGTGTAGCCTTAGCTAGCCTGGATATCACTATGTAGATCAAGTTGGACTCTAACTCACAGAGATCCACCTGCCTGTACCTCCTGAGTGTAGGATTAAAGGCATTCATCCACACCTGTCCAGGGTTAGGTTTTTAATAAAAAACAAAACAACTTTTCATTCAAAAAAAGACAAAGCTGGCGTGGCAGCGCACACCTTCAGTCCCAGCACTGGGGGAGAGGAGGGCGGCTCACACCTTCAGTCCCAGCGCTGGGGGAGAGGAGGGCAGCTCACACCTTCAGTCCCAGCGCTGGGGGAGAGGAGGGCAGCTCACACCTTCAGTCCCAGCGCTGGGGGAGAGGAGGGCAGCTCACACCTTCAGTCCCAGCGCTGGGGGAGAGGAGGGCGAGGGGCAGTGATGGGACAGAGGCAGACAGATCTCTGAGTTCCAGTCCAGCCTGGTCTACAGAACGAGTTCCAAGAGACCCACAGCTACACAGAAAAACCCTATCTCAAATTTAAAAAGAATGAAAGAAAGAAAGAAAAACACTTTTCATTCCTCTTTTGTTCATTTTATGTTTTGCAATTCTTCAGTTCCCATTTTTTTGTGACGTTGACTCGGAGTGTGGCGTGACGTAACCTGGTTGATTGTGCTTGCTCTTCCAGGTCCACTTCTTCAACAGCTTTTTTCACAGACAGCTGGTAACCAAAGGCTATAATGGAGTTAAGAGATGGACTAAAAAGGTATTCCGTTTCCTTTTATACTGAATTTCAAATGGATAAGCTACTCTTGGTTGGAGGATCAGAGCTTTAATAACATTATGGTGTCAGTTAGAGCCTTCATGTGAGTGCTGAATATCTCTTATCTTAATGTTTGGTGAATAAGACACTAGTAAACTCTTGAGTCTGTGGATTCGAATGAGCTGTACGGCAGGAGTACCAGTCTGGGAGTTCATGATTGCAGCAATCCTCTTAGCCTGCTGGACAGCTTGGACAGGACATTTAACTTGTCTAATTAGATTGCTGAGTGTTAGAATAAAATGCTAAAATATCTAAAGTGCCTTTAGTGACTCTGTCAGAACCTTTTTTTTGTGGTGGTGAACTTGGGATTGAACCCAGGGCCTTTCATAAGCTAGGCAAGTGCTTTTGTCACTGAGCTCCAGCTCTCGCCTTGGTTTATGTAGTTTAGGCTGGTCTCTGACTTGCAGTCTTCCTGGTCCAGTCTCCCAAGTGTTGGTTACAGGTATTCTTCATGAGGCCCGAGTGGAAGCACTTTTGACAAAGTTACTAATACATTCAAACTCAAACAATAAATATCGAAATAATTTTGTGTTTTGTTTGTTTTTTATAAAAGGGATCAGACTCATGTAGCTCAAGCTGCTCTGACACTCGATATGTAGCCAGAGTTGGCCTGGTCGTCTTGCCTCGAACTCCTGAGTACTAGGTAGACGCGGGCCACCATGCCTGGCATACGTTTCACTTTCTTTTTTTTTTGGTTTTTCGAGTCAGGGTTTCTCTGTGTAGTTTGCGCCTTTCCTGGAACTCACTTTGTAGAACAGGCTGGCCTTGAACTCAGAGATCCGCCTGACTCTGCCTCCCGAGTGCTGGGATTAAAGGCGTGCGCCACCACTGCGCGGCATACTTTTCACTTTTAAGCTGATTGGGAGGACTCGGGAAGTGAGGGTGCGTCCTCGCTGGACTCTGTAGCCTGTGTGGAGGTAGGAAGACCAGAAGATTGAGGCTGGTCTGGGCTGAGTGAACCTCTCTCTGTTTGTTGTCATTTTAAAAAGAAGCCAGGCAAGGTGACACACGCCTTTAATTCTAGTAATTAGGAGGTAGAGGCAAGTGGATTTTTGTGAGTTAGGACCAGCCAGGGCTATGCAGTGAGATCCTGTCTCAAACCAACCAAACAAAACCAAGAATAATAACTCAATGGAAGTAAGATTTATTTCTTTATTTAGACCCCAAGCTGGCCTGGAATTCCCTGCATAGCTGGGAATGACCTTGAATTCCTGATCTCTCTACCTGTACTTCAGACTGCTGGGATTCCCAGTGGGAGTACCACATCTGCCTTATGTAGTGCTGGGGATCGAATCCAGGGCTTTGTGGATTTGAGGCAAATACTTTACCAAGGGAGCCATGTCCCCAGACCTGGAAATAATTTATATCAAGTACAGTGTCTGAAGTATACAAATCTAAGAGAGAGAGAATTTATATGCCAGTTTGGTGACTTAACTAGCTGTGACTTGAGCACACTTGCTTAATTATCCTGAAAGTCAGTCTTCTCTGTAGAACAAGAGGTTTACAAGGTATTTATTCTGTTGGGAGAATAAATGAGATTATATTTAGCAAACCAGTAAACACATTGTAAAATACACAGTAAGATGCTGATTGTCATGATGTACATGGAAACTCACCAAGTGCTCATTTCAGTTTTTTGATGATCCAATCACTAGGTCTTTATTCTAAAGAAATCTGGAAAAAGAAAGATTTGTAGAAAGATGCTTATGAGATTGCTAATTTTAGTAAAATTAAATTTTTAAGTAAATTGGTACTTCAGCTTCATGGAATTTTAAGTCATTGGTAAACCTTATGGTTTTTAGTCACTATTTCTTTTTTTTTTTTTTTTTTAAGATTTATTTATTTAGCCGGGCGGTGGTGGCGCACGCCTTTAATCCCAGCACACGGGAGGCAGAGGCAGGCGGATCTCTGTGAGTTCGAGGCCAGCCTGGTCTACAGAGCGAGATCCAGGAAAGGCGCAAAGCTACACAGAGAAACCCTGTCTCAAAAAAAAAAAAACCAAAAAAAAAAAAAAAAAAAGATTTATTTATTTATTATGTATACAGTGTTTTGCCTGCACATACGCCTACAGGCCAGAAGAGGGCACCAGATCTCATTACAGATGGTTGTGAGCCACCATGTGGTTGCTGGGAATTGAACTCAGGACCTCTAGAAGAGCAGTCAGTGCTCTTAACCGCTGAGCCATCTCTCCAGCCCTCACTTTTTCTTTTTTTGTTGTTTTTTTTTTTTTCGAAACAGGGTTTCTCTGTGTAGCTTTGCGCCTTTCCTGGGACTATTTCTTATAGTACATATATACATATATATTTTTGTTTGTTTGTTTTGGTTTGGTTTTTTGAGATGGTGTTTCCTGTGTAGCCCTAACTGTCCTGGAACTCACTCTGTAAACCAGGCTGGCTTTGAACTCAGAGATCTGCCTGCCTCTGCCTCTTGAGTGCTGGGATTAAAGGTGTTTGCTACTGCCACCACTGGGCTATATATATATATATATATATTGGTTTTTTGAGACAGGGTTTCTCTGTGTAGCTTTGTGCCTTTCCTGGATCTCGCTCTGTAGACCAGGCTGGCCTCGAACTCACAGAGATCCACCTGACTCTGCCTCCCGTGTGCTGGGATTAAAGGCGTGCGCCACCACTGCCCGGCCAATAAATATATTTTAAACCAATAAAAATTTTAACAAAGCCAGAAGTTAAAGACATGCCATTAAATCTTTTTTTTTTATTATTATTTGTTTTTTTGGTTTTATGGTTTTTTGAGACAGGGTTTCTCTGTGTCGTTTTGGTGCCTCTCCTGGATCTCGCTCTGTAGACCAGGCTAGACTCGAACTCACAAAGATCCATCTATGTCATTAATTCTTAAAGGTTTTTAATTTTAATTTAATTTAATCATTATTTTTAATAGAACTGGAGAGATGGCTCAGTGATTAAGAGCACTGGTTGCTCTTGCAGAGGACCTGGGTTTGGTTCCCATCATCCACATGATGGCTCACAACCATCTGTAGCTCCCGTTCTGGGGATCTGGTGCCTCTCTTGCCTCTGTGGGCGCTGGGCATAGATGCAAAACACTTACATTATGCAGGCAAAATACTCACCACACAAAATAAAATAAACAAATCTGTAAAAACAAAGGTGCCCCAGAAGCAGAGTTGAGGGTGGTCAGGAGCCACCATGTAGGTGCTGTGCAGAAGCAGTGATGCTCCCAATTATTGAACTATCTCATCGTGTCTCCAACCTCTGTATCCTACCTTTTTTCACAGTTGGAAGGCAATAGTTTTATTTCTGGAATTTGAAAACCAAAGGCTAAATCACACCTCACTTGTACCTCCTTCCTCAGCCACATGCTGCAGCTCTGTTTGCCTTCTGGAAGCACTCAGCTTTGTCTCAGAGACGTCTCCCTTCCTGTGAGAAGTGTGTGTGTGTGTGTATACACATACATACATCCTGTGAGAAGTGTGTCTCTGTATACACATACACAAAAACGGCACATTCTCTCCTTTACTGTCTTCTATCTTCTCCCTCAAACCAGGATCTCTGTGTGTAGCTTAGGCTGGTCTTGAACTCGTCATTCTCTTGGCTCAGCCTCCCAGTGCTGGGATGCCAGGTGCCATCACTGGCCACCTCCCCTGGCTTCTCTTACCTCAGCTTGTTTTCCTTCCCAGTATATTTCGCTGCCTGGCTTGTAGAATGCATTTATTGTCCCTTCTCTCTATTGGGGTGAACTTTTCATGGCAGGCTTTGTTTTAGGTAGTGATATCAGAACAGTGAATGCCATGAAGGTAGGCACTGGTAAGGACTGAAAACACACTCTAGGTAACTGGGTATGGTGGCAGGGGTCTGTCTGCAGTCCTAACATGCAGGAGGCCAAAAGCAAGACCTCTGTGCTCATTGTACTAGTAGTGTTTTTCTGGCTCTTACCACTGTGGAATTCAGCATTCAGTCGTTCAACACTGAGTGAGTTCCGCTGCCTTGGTTTTTGTGTGTGCCCGTGTCTGTAGAGGCCTGAGACAGAATGGGGTATTGTTCTTCTAGGGGGCCGTCTACTTTGCTTTTCGGTTGCTTTGTTTGTCGTTCTTGAGGCAGGCTATTTATGTTGCCTTGGACGGCCTGGAACTCAGTATGTAGAGATCCACCTGCCTCTGTCTACCTCCTGGTGCTGGGATTAAAGGCATGCTCCTGGCCTACCTTGTATTTTGAGACAGGGCCTCTTACTGGCCGGATCTTGTCAAGTAGGCTGAGCTGTCTGAGCAGTGTGCTTTAAGGATGTAACTCTTTCAGTCTCTCCAGTCTGGGGCTTGAAATGTGTCTTACACACCCAGCTTCCTCCATGTGGCCTGGGGAGCAGTCTCCGAACAAGCACTGACTCCTGCACTCCCCAGCTGAGGGGTGCTGATCTCTTTTCTAGGAGTAGATGAGGAAAATAAAGCCCTTGCTCTGTCTCATGGCCTTTACAGATCAACCAGGAAATAAAAGCCAATGAGAGTGGGTAATGTAGTTTGATTGCCTGCGGAGACACTGAACAGACAGAAGGGGAGTGTTGCTTTGGCTTTTGTTTTCTGAGACAAGGTTTCTCTGTGTAGCCCTGGCTGTCCTGGAACTAGCTCTGTAGACCAGGCTGACCTCGAACTCTGCCTGCCTCTGCCTCCCCAGTGCTAGGATTAAAGACATGTTCCACCATGCCTGGCTTTTTTTTTCACATTTTAAAATTTATATTTTTTGTGTGGATAATTCATGTCCCAGGACATGTGTTTTTGTTGATGTTGGTTTTGTTTGTTTCTTTCTTTTTTTTTGGAGACATATAATGCTTGGCTCCCCAAACACTACCATCATTAGAGTCATTATGTAGGCATGATTGCTTAGAGACCATGGTCATGTTCATAGGAAATATTTGCAAAATAAACATTACTTTGTTAAATGAAAAGATATTATTCTAGTCTCTGAATTCTTCAATTAGGGTAACTAAAAAATATTCCAGCCATATGCTAAATGCTAAGAAATTAACAAAATAATATGAAAATGAATGTTTGAAAAATAAATGACACTTAACTGATGTTCTGGGCAAAGCAAACCAAACTGAAGTAGCAGGGAAGCCGGTGTGGTGATACATGCCTTTAATCCCCAAACGCCCAGCACTCAGGCAGAGGCATGCGGGTCCCTGAGAACTGGAGGATAGCCTTGTCTACATAGTGCCTTCTGACCCTCTCAGACACCTACACTCACATGCTAATACACACACATATGCTTGTACATAACACCCTCAGATACACACTAATAAAAACAAATCTTTTTAAGAAATACATCGCGCCGGGCGGTGGTGGCGCACGCCTTTAATCCCAGCACTCGGGAGGCAGAGGCAGGCGGATCTCTGTGAGTTCGAGGCCAGCCTGGTCTACAGCGCGAGATTCAGGAAAGGCACAAAGCTACACAGAGAAACCCTGTCTCGAAAAACCAAAAAAAAAAAAAAGAAATACATCGCTAGTGGGAGATGTCTCTCATGAGTAAACCTCGTAGAAAATAATTAAGGTCGCAAAACTTAATACATTCAGTAGACTTGCATAAGTATATTATTAATAGAGCATTCTGTTCCTTAAAAAGAGAACATGTGGCAGTGAGGTCGCTCCTGAGATGACTCATGGGAAAGGTGATTACCTCCAAGCCTGACAACCTGAGTTCAGTCCCTGGAACCCACATTGTGGAAGGAGAGAGCTCACTCTGGAAATGATCATCTGACCACACATGACCTGTGACTTGCATTGTGTGTGTGTGTGTGTGTGTGTGTGTGTGTGTACACACACACACACACACACACACACACAAATGTAAATTTTAAAATGTGAAAAAAAAAAAAAAGCCCAGCATGGTAGAGCATGTCTTTATTTTTTTATTTATTTTGTTTGTTAAAAAGATTTTATTTATCATATATACAGTATTCTCCATACAGGAATGCCTACATGCCAGAAGGGGGCACCAGTTCTCATTATGGATGGTTGTGAGCCATCATGTGGTCTCTGGGTATTGAACTCAAGAACCTCTGGAAAAACAAGCAGCGCTCTTAACCCCTGAGCCATCTCTCTAGACCCTATCAGTCAGCGCTGTTAACCTCTAAGGCATCTCTCCAGCCCTAGAGCACACCTTTAATCCCAGCACTGGGGAGGCAGAAGCAGGCAGATCTCTGTGAATTCGAGGTCAGCCTGGTCTACAGAACAAGTTCTAGGACAGGCTCCAAAGCTACAGAGAAATCCTGTCTCCAAAAAAAAAAAAAACAAACAAACCAACCAAAAAACAAAACAAAAAAACCCCTAAGATTCTCCTGGTGGAGCCATAGGATCACAGCTGTAATCCAAACTAAGCAAGTAGAAACAGGAGAGGAGGCTTATAAAGGAGTTCATGGTCATCATCATCTATACAGTGAGTTCTCCCAAACACATGAAGGGAAGGAAATGAATGGCCTTAAATCTCATTATTATCTAGTAGTCACCAAATTCAATTCCAGAAAGACAAGGAAGTCAACCAGGATTTGAATAGGTGGGAAAGAAGACACAATAAAGTAGTAACAAAATGTGGAAGGAGCTTTGAAGTTTAAAATGGTGTTTCTGTGTGTGTTCCAGTGTGCTTGTTGGGGTGCACACAGGTGCCTGCGCACCACAGCACACACAGGCAGGTCAGGAGACAACTCTACAGACTAGGGTCTCTTCTCCCACCTTTCGGATCAGAACTAGTCATCAGGCCCAGCAAGCACCCCAGACTATTACTTTGCGATAGGAATTCACAGTTACATAGGCGGGCCTTACGTGTGTGCTGTCCTCCTCCAGGCACGTGACACTGAGTCATTTAGATAGGGTCTCTTGGAGCCCACTCTCCTGGAACTCTCCTGTAGCAGAGGGTGACTTTGGACAACTTTTGCTATCACCTCCCAAAATCTGGGATTACATGATGTGCTGATGTCCAGCTCACTCACTTTTATAGGTGTTTATGGAGTATCTACTACTTCGTTATCCTTTGGAATTTTTAATTACATCAATGTCTTTATTATGTGTGAGTGTGTGGGTAGTCAGAGGACAGCTTGTGGGAGTCAATTCTCTTTCTACAGTGTTGGTTCTGGAATGAACTCGGGTCATCAGCTTGGTGGCCTTTACCTGCAGAACCATCTCACTGTCTCCATCCATTGGAAGTCTGAGCAGAATAACAATCTTTCCAGATTATAAAAGACAGGTTTTAGACTATAAAGGGCATGTTAGGAGTTTTTTTGTTGGCTTGTTTTTCGAGACAGTTTCTCTGTGTAGCCCTGGCTGTCCTGGAACTCACAAGAAATCTGCCTGCCTCTGCTTCCCAAGTGCTAGGATTAAAGGCATGTGCCACCTCTGCCTATGTTAGGATTTAAGGATTTATTTGAACTAAAGGGTGTATAGTATTATCAAGAATGTTTTCTCCCTTTTAACATCAGAGACAAGACTGCAGGGTTCACGTGTGCTGAAGTACATTAGTATGTGTATTCATGTTCTTCTCTTATTCTTTAGAACTGCATAAAGTAGGTATTGTTGTTTCCTACATGTTACACTCTAGGAAATCAGGGTATAAAAGGGCAAATAAAACAGATAAAGCCAAAGGAAAAGAATCAGTATTTGAATTTAAGGAGATTTGCTTGAGGTTGCATGATCTTTACTTTTTAACTTTATTTTTTTTAAACTTTGTTGCTTTGTAGTACTATTTGATACTAGCCCTAGTATATGCTAGGATCCCTAGCCCTTTTTTAAAACAAAATCCAGAACCCACATAAAGGTGGAAGAAGAGAACCAACCCCACAAGGTTGTCCTCTGACACACGTACACATTATGCATGTACATTCACACATTAATAATCAATAAGCTAAGTCATATCAGACAGATGACAAAAGTAGTTTTTGTAGAGTAAGTGAAAGAGAACATTTTTATATTTGTCATACTTTTGAGTATTTTAACTTAGTAATTACAGACATGGGCTTAAGATGAGACATAGGTTCAAGTTCTGCCTTACCACTTCTTAGCAGGGCAAAGGTCAGTAGATGAGTGATGTTGTTGGTTCTGTGGTGATAGCTCCTTTTCTTTCTCTTAATCAGGTGGATTTGTTTAAAAAGAGCCTTCTGTTGATTCCTATCCACCTGGAAGTCCACTGGTCTCTCATTACTGTGACACTCTCCAATCGAATTATTTCATTTTATGATTCCCAAGGCATTCATTTTAAATTTTGTGTAGAGGTAAGTTAATATTCTGTCTATTTTATTTTTTATCTGTGATTGACCATGATAGATCACAGCCCTAGCAGAGCAGTAGACATCAGAGCTGCTTCAGGGTGGTAAGAGGCCATAGGTCAGGGCAGGGCGACTGAGCTGTCAGATCTGGGGCCCCCTTTGGAGATTGAGCATTTTTTTTTTTTTTGGTTTTTCGAGACAGGGTTTCTCTGTGTAGCTTTGCGCCTTTCCTGGAACTCACTTGGTAGCCCAGGCTGGCCTCGAACTCACAGAGATTCGCCTGGCTCTGCCTCCCGAGTGCTGGGATTAAAGGCGAGCGCCACCACCGCCTGGCTGAGCATTTTTTAAAAGTTAATTAATTAATTTATTTATTTATTTAGTTTTTTGACAGGGTTTTTCTGTGTAGCTCTGGCTGTCCTGGATCTCACTCTGTAGACCAGGCTGGCTTAGATCTCTATCTGCCTGCCTCTGCCTCCTGAGTGCTGGGATTAAAGGTGTGTGCCACCACCGCCCAGCTGGATTAATCTTTTATTTATTTACTTATTTATTTTTTTGTTTATGTGCATTAGTGTTTTGCCTTTAAGGGGGTGTCAGGTTCTCTGGAACTTGAGTTACAGACAGCTGTGAGCTGCCATGTGGGTGCTGAGAATTGAACCTGGGTTCCCTGGAAGAGCAGTCATTGCTCTTAACCACAGAACCATCTCTCCAGCCCCGGGATTTAGCATTTTTAAGGAAACACAGAAAAATTCATTTTTTCCTGTATTTCCTTAAAAACAAAATGCATTGAGTGTGGATAGAAATTATTTTTTCTTCTTTCTTTTAGAGCTAAGATTGTCTTAGATCTTCAAAATAACTGTTATTCTGGAACAAAATATTAGAGTTCAGGTAAAGACATGATCTGGCATAGCCCATGTTGGTCTCAGAACTGGTCAGATGACCTTGAACTCTTGCTGGTTTTGTGTCTACTCCCCAAATGGGAATTGTAGTGGTGTGGCACCACACCCTGTGGAGTCCAGCTAATATCAGTACGAGTGCAACAAGGTGGGGAATCACAAAAATCAGCTTTCCTGGGTTTTCTGCCTAATGAAGAACCAGTTAGAAAAGTATGCCTGATGCTGGGTGGTGGTGGCACACGACTTTAATCCCAGCACTCGGGAGGCAGAGGCAGGTAGATCTCTAAGTTCGAGGCCAACTAGGACTACACAGAGAAATCCTGTCTTGGAAAACCAAAAAGAAGCAGGTTGTATTACTAAAGTATTGGAGCCCATCATCTGGGGTATTCTGCAGTAAGGAATGTACAAAGCCTCTAGGGTGAAGAATTTAAAGCTTATTATTTGGAGGAAATCTGAGTAGCTCGAGAAACAGGCAGCCTCAGTATTAAAAAGAGATCCATTTTTACCAAACTAACTTCTAGCAATTTTCATCTCATCAATTCCCCAAGATTTTGTTTTGTTTTATTCAGAGAAGGACTGCTGTGTAGCCCATGCTAGTACCAAACATATGATCACCCTGCCCTCAGCCTCCCAAGTCCTGGGATTATAAGTATACAATATCATGCTTGGTGTTGAGATGAGGTCGAATATAGCCCAGGCTGGCCTTCAGCTTGCTATGTGCCAAGGATATCTTTGAACGCCTGGTTCTGCCCTTACTACCCAAATGCTGAGATGTTTGGTGTGTGTCACCACATCTGGCTTATATGGTGCTGAATTGAATCCAGAGCTCTATGCATGCTAGGCAAGCACTTCACTGAGCTACATCCCCAGCCCATTAACAGAACTTTGAGAGGCCTGATGAGCTTCTAAAATTCATGTGCGTGAGCTGGAACTGGAACAGTGAAGGAGACTCATCTAGTAGATGTCAGAGCATGTTATCAAATTTTTAAAATTAAAATGTTACTTATATTGGCTTAGGGGCATAGATTGTTTGGAACATCTACCATCAAGAATCCACAAATAAAAGTGTGTCTGTGTGTAGAATTAATATGTGGTAAAATTGAGAAAAGACCAATTTTTCAGTTATGGCCCTGGGAAAACTAGCTGCTATTTGGAAAAGTTACAGAGGCTTGCATTGTACTGTTTATAAGAACAGATAGAACATGCACAAGCTGGGCATGGTGGGCCAGCCTTTAACCCCAGCATTCAGGAGACAGATACAAATGGATTTAAGTTCCAGTTCAGCCAGGGCTACACAGTGAGACCCTATCTCAAAAGAAAAAAAAGCATGAAATCTTGGGTAAAATATAGAAAATGTTTTATTCATTCATGGAGCAGGGAAGGCCTTCTTACACAAAAGAAGAAGAAAACAAGAAACCACTTGGTAAATTTAACTGGATCACAAAATCTGTGTCTATGTCAGATTTGGAGTTATAGCTCCGTGGTAGAGTACAGGCTTACCATACACATGGCCCGCGGTTCATAAAGTTTACAGACAAGTGGTAGACCTGGAGAAATGTTTGTGATACTAACTGCATCTCTACAAATGAGTAAGGGTTGGGAAACGGCCTGAGAAAGACATAAGAGAGGGGCTGGAGAGATGACTCAGGGGTTAAGAACACTGGCTGCTCTTCTAGAGGACCCGGGTTCAATTCCCGGCAACCACATGACAGCTCACAACTGTCTGTAATGTCTGTAACTCCAGTTCCAGGGGACCCGACACCCTCACACAGACAGACATGCAGCCAAAACAACGATGCACATTAGAAAAAAAGAAAAAAGAAATAGACGAGAGCTGGAATGTTCATTTCACTTTCATTATTAATGATTTCAGCATGTTTTTCTTCTGTCTTTAGATATAAGACAAGGTTTGAGATGTAGCAAGTTGACCCTCATAAAATGTGCTAATACAGTGTCCAAGTCTTGAGTGCCTACTTCAGTACAGGCTGAGTGGAAACTTGAATACAGGTGTCACGTAGCTGGAGACTGTAGCCTCCACCTTGGTTTCTGTCTGGTGGTGGGCAGTTTCCATGTTATCACCAACTATTGGAACACAAGATATGTGTTGTGGTTTCTTTTTAACCAGAATATAAGAAAGTATTTGCTGACTGAAGCCAGAGAAAAAAACAGACCTGAATTTCTTCAGGGTTGGCAGACTGCTGTTACAAAGGTAAGAGCGTGATAGAAATGAAACCCCAGCATGTGCATGGGGGGGCAGTGACCCAAGTGTGGGTGCCTGCTGAGAGATCTGAAGCCTGGGGACCAAGAGCCTCCAGGAGATTCCGGCAACTCAGAATAAAGCTTATTTAGTACTTAATCATCGTGAGGCTCAGTTTCCCAGTACTTGCTGAGAACAGGTAGCATAAATCATGTCATCCTTGGTGTAGTTAGTAATTGAGTGGTACTCTATGGAAAACAGCATTTCGGAGGGAGGGGTCACACCTTGCCTTGTAGTTATGTTTCCATGGGATACATAAAGACTCAGACATGGCGCTAAAATGACAATTTTGCCCACAAAGGGACCAGGATGGGTACTTTCCAAGAATGTAGTTAAGACCCAATTTTGTCTTGCCTGTAGCAGGAATCTTAAAGGTTCTTATTAATAAAATCAAACCTGAGGCCAGTTACTGGGGTGAATGCTGGAAAATCAGAGAAGCAGAACAAGCCACAGCTACCTCACCTTGCCAGTTCCTCAGCTGATCCTGTTTCCTCAGACTAGAAGTCTCTGAGTCCTCATCCAAATGGATCTCAGCTGAACTGCTGCTCAAAAGCCTGAAAGCTTAACCAGCCAAATGCTTCTAGTTCCCCGGTCCTCACACCTTATATATCTTTTTGCTTTCTGCCATCACTCCCTGGGATTAAAGGCTCACTTTCTGGATTAAAGGCATAATAAGTTTATTAGCGTGCACAATATTTTGGGGAACACAATACCACCACACTGGCCCGTAGACAGTAAAGCAGCTCTACGTGGAGCAGAGTGCTGAGGCAAACGGAGCCCCTCAGTTTTTCCTTGTGATGATCTCATGTGATCCTTACAGCCTGTGTGGTGGGCAGTTCTTTAGGGCTAGGAAGCCTCTTTATTTTATAGACAAGAAAACTGGATATTGGAACTATTTTTAGAGGTAGGTCCTTGAACTCAGGTCTGTCTAGGTTATTGGCCCAGTTTTAGAGGCAGGGTCTTGACAAATGTTGATCCCAAGCTCAAAAGATGAAGATTAGTTCATCTTTGAACTGAGTCAAATACTAAACTTTAAAACTGAGCCATAGTTTTTTGTTTCTAATAATTTACATGAGAAATGAACTTGTAGAGTTTTATTTTTAAAAAACTGTCTGATTTACACATTCAGCTCGGCTAGGTATACTACATCCCTCCAGAGTCTTTCATATTCCTGCCTTCGATACAGTAACCGGTTCTTTTGGAAACACACTCTTTGCCTTTATGATTTACTTCAAAGAATAAAACAGACAATTATATAATCTGAGGTGAAAGGTTAAGACTACAGAGAACTTTATTAGGTAATTTTTTTCATTGCTGTGACAACATACTTGTCAGATAAGGGAGAAAGGTCTTCCCGTGGCCCACAGTCTGAGAGTACAGTCTGTCACGGCTGTGGGGGATGCTTGCAGCAGAGGTTACATTGGGTCTCTAGCTGGCAGCAGAGGTTACATTGTATCTCTACCCAGAGGGATGAAAGTCGGTGTCCCAGCATGTGCTCCTGGATCCACATTGAATTGATAGCACAGCTAATTAGCTAGGTCTTTAAAATGATTTTAAAATTTGGTTTTCTCGTTTCCCACATTTAAATTATGGTGGCCACTTGAAAGATCTTTTCATGTGGCCATAGGCCTCCCTTATTAAGGTATTTGGATAGTGGAGATATAGACCAGCTATCTGGGAGAGAGCGAGTTTTCCCATCTCTTGTTCATTTCCCCATGGAAACAGTTTTCTTATGTGAAGAGATACTTGATATATGTTAATGACCATCTTATTTTTCTCTTCAGTGTATTCCACAACAGAAAAATGACAGTGACTGTGGAGTCTTTGTGCTCCAGGTAAATACTGTTGTTTACTGTGTGTGAATTGGTTGTTTTGTTCTGAGAGAATGGTAGTCCTGTGTGTATACAGTATTAGGGAAGGCATCCCTTCCCTTTGTTGTGGCTGTATTTGCGGATGAAATCATTAGGAAGAACTGCCCCCCCCCCCCCCCCCCCCCCCCCCGACCCCGGGCCTTAGTAATCAGCGACAGAGAAGTACATGTGTTTATGGGAAAATATATGAACTCAGCTTTACAACCTTGGGAGATAGCCCCACTGTACACCTCACACCCTCATAAGGAAACTCAAGTTTGCACTTTGTTTCCCTGGGAGGTCCAAGTGCAGACCCGGCACACTGCACTCAGGCAGGGTGGAAGGATGCCCAGCTGTACGCGGGCCTGGAGAGCTGACTCTCATCTGATTCTCAGGTTGAGTTTAGCGGCTTAACCCTAATCCCAGCACTCGGCGGCAGAGCTCTGTGAGGCCAGCCTGGTCTACACAGCAAGTTCCAGGACAGCCTGGGCTGTTACACAGAAAAACCATCTTGAAAAACAACAACATGATTTTCCAAGAACCAAAAACATTACTCTGCAGCCTTAGACTGTTAGGGGTGTGTGTGTCCACAAGGCAGTGGCGGGGAGGGAGCACAGCCACACCTGCCACCCAGCTGTCTCTGGGACGGAGGACATTTTTTTTTTTTTTTTTTTTTTTCCAGTACTGCAAGTGCCTCGCCTTAGAGCAGCCTTTCCAGTTTTCTCAAGAAGACATGCCTCGAGTACGGAAGAGGATCTATAAGGAGCTGTGTGAGTGCCGGCTCCTGGACTGAGACTCAGCAGGGACTCCAAAAGGCTGGCCATGTTGGAGCAGAGAGTTTGTTACTTGAATCTCCAAACACTTACTGAATTTTTACAGATCTTTCAGATTGGTGGTATTGGGCCACTATTGTTACCTCAAATTTATTTTTGCCCTTCTTCATTTCTCCTGCTATCATGTACTTTTTTTAATGTTCAGTTTAGTTTCATTTTAACTTTATGGATTCCATACATCCCTCCCATATTTAATATTTATTATCCAAACGCATGCATATAGACAGAGCATGCAGTAAAGAGTATTAAAAAAAGCCTAGTAGATTTGGTGCCGCTTTTGAAACATAGTTAGATGTGAACTGAATACAGGTTTAAAATTTAACCCCAGAACTTAAAACTGCAGGATGTTTTTGATGCAGTGTAGCTCAAAATAGATGTTCCCTATGGCATAAAGGGGAGCACAGAGTGGTTGTGAAAAAGCCAGTCATGTTTTACGTATACCAGCAGCACTTTTCCTGATGTCCCTCAGACGAGTCTCTGAGCATGAGATGCATTCCTTTCGAGGGTGAGAGGGCTGTTCTGCTTAGGGACACAGTGCTTGCAGGCACAGTGCTGATTTGAGAAGAATTAAGGTATGAGAGGAAAAAAAAGCAGCGTCCTTGAAGGCCAGTTAATTTAAAGGTTTCTTTCGTTTTGTTTTGTTGTTTTGAGACAAGGTCTCACTATGTAGCCCAAGCTGTCCTGGAACTCACAGTAGCTAGGCTGGACTCAAACTCAAGCTAATCCTGTCTCTGTCTCCCCAGGGCTGGTAATATAGGTACATACCAATACACTCTACAATAAGGTTTCCATTTTGGTCTTAGGATTATAATACATGGATTAAATCTCATAAAGGCTTTTCTTGGGACACTGAATTTTCTTGGATTTTTTTCCTGGGTTTGACTTGTGGAAAAAAAAAACAAACCCTTAGCATCCATCAAACTCATAAACGAGAATTTGGCTTTTCATAGAAGTAATTTGCTAGTTCTCACTTCTCTTTGTTGCCTCCCATGCACTCCAAGGTATTTAAGATTTACAGGAATGGTTCTACTTGAAGGTATCTGAAATACAAACAGTCACAGTAGAAGACTAGCTGAGTTCTTCTGCAGATGGTGGGAGAAGAGAGGGCAACACGGAGGAGGTCTCTGGGGAGAGAGCACACGAGGAATGTTTTTCTCCAGTCTTCTCTGGTGGCCCAGTATCTTGAGGGGTCTTTAGCTTCTGCAAGAATAGTCTGAATCCTGTACTCAAGAACTCCGTTTATTTAACTCCGTCCCCTGGGGACGGCTGTAGAGTAGCCTGTTCTGTGGATTAGGAAGAAAGTGGTAGATCCTGTGTCTTTAATCTGGTCTTTTGTGACACGTTTTCAAGAAAATAAGTAAGATGCATATTAAGCCTAACCAGTCAGTTTTTTCTGAATTGAAGGAGGGAGAGCAATAAACTTGTGCAGAAAACTACAAGTAAATGGCAGAAGGTAACTGCCTAGTTAGGCATGAGCCGTTTGAAAAACAGAACAGGTGAAATGGCTGAGCAGGGCTTACTGCCACAGGTAAGGGCTGAATCAAACTGAAGTTTACGTGCACGATTCCCTGCCACAGCATGGACACTGGGCAGTGGCCCTGGCACTCTCCTCTCCTTAGTCATCCAGACTCCAAAGTCCTTAGCATAAAACCAGTCAGTGTTTCTTGTGCTTCAGGTTATTAAAGAGCCTGAGAGTAGAGGTACTTTGTCACAGGTAAGGTGATCACCACTGGGGAAGATGAAGTTAGAAGGGGAGACGTCTCTTCCATTCCTGTAGAACTGGGGATTGAACCAGCGTCGTCTGTGTGCGAGGCAGGTGCTCTGCCACTGAGCTGCCACCTTAGCCCTCTTTGTGCTTTTGTATTTTGAGACATGGTCTCATGAAGTTGTCCTGTTGGTTTTGAATTCACTCTGTGCCTGAGCCTGGCCTCGTCTACACCCCTGACACCTGAGTAGCTGGAATTACAGGCCAGCCCTGCAGGCCAGACTGCTTGAAGATCTCCTAGGGAAGGGGTTTGGGAAACAGGGTCTCAATGTCAGGCTAGCCTCAAACTCATTATGGTAGCTGAAGATGACCTCGAATTCCCAGTTCTCTCCCAGGTGCTAGGATTATAGGTTTGTGTCACCATGCCCAGCTAAAGATGTGGTCTAAGACTTTCAGACATAATTACACCAACATGAGCATCTTCAAAACTTATATCCGAGATACAGCATGGGTTTTCGTTGCTGTGCCTATACTGAAATAGCCAGCAATGAGATGATGGACTCAATGTCTTGAGTGAGGAAGTATCTATCTCACTTCCCCAATAACAGACCCATCAGGAGAAGTTACAGTTGTATTCCTTTGAGAATCTTGTTGAAACAGGGTCTTTGTTTAGCCCAGCCTGGCCTCAAATTTCCAGTCCTTCTGCCTCAGCCTCCCTGATGTTTGGATTACATGGGTGCACTAGCATTTTCAATCCTAGGAGAATCTTAATGCCCAGAGCCTGAGTGGCCTCTTCTCCCGACTGAGAAATGGTCATATCAGCACTGAGGCATGCAGGAACTCAGCTGTCCAGGTCCAGTCAGTTACTCTTCCTTCTAACATGATAGGGCACCGTCTGGTGTACTGCTCAGCTTGCTTTAGCCTAAATGCTGGATGTTTTGAGTATGTTCTAAGTCTTTCTGTCATTAGTGAGGCTTGGTTTCAGAATACATAGTTGCGCTCTCTCTTCTTGCGACTACATGTAAACTTCTGTTTAGCTTTCAAGTCTTAGGTTGTAATTTTTTGTCTTGGTGTTTGCAGGAATGCTTTCTGTCACTGGCTTGGCACCGAACTGTTGATCCCATAAAGTAGGCAGACTGTGTCACTGGGATGAATGTAAACCCTGCACAGACTTAGAGCTATTCATATAGGATGAGCCTTCATAAGCTGCCCAATCCTCACGGCAGACTTACCTGGCTGTGGTTGCTTCTGTCCAGTGGTCTTTCCTTTTGTTAAATTTCTAGTAATGAATATAGGTTTAATTCATCTTTTAGTTTCCTTAGGCATCATGAGAATTAACTTTCAGTTGGCTGCTCAAGGAAGGAAGAGCAGTTGCTGCCAATAACTTCACAGTGCGGTTTGACTTTGCACTGTACTGTTTACTATTGAATATGAATAACATGGTCATCTTGAGTTTATCTTTGGAATACGACAATAACAGACCTAACTGGGGACACAGCCAGGACTTGCCGAATGGGAGTTATCCCTTTTCTCTGCAGTTGTGGACTGCTTCGTCCATGCATGAGAAGCAGTCGGGGGTCTGAGTGGGTCGGGGTCAGAAACAGTGAGCTAATACTGTACTTCAAATACACTGATTATCTGCTCTGCTTCATTAAGAGACCAGGTTAATCAAGTTATACAGCGCATACTTCTGCTGTGTGCTAGGCTCTGCCTCCTGGCTGGTAGATATCTAAGATCTGGGGAATAGCATCTAAGAAGTGCTATTGTATTTGGGGTTACAAAAGCAGACCTAGACAAGTTGTTCACTTGAAAGATTATGATCATGTAAAATTACAGTCAGTACTCAACCCTTCTAGCAAACTATTTTTTTGAAAAATAAACTAAATGCCTTTATAAACATGCGTTCTTGTGTTGAATAACATGTAATGCTTGGTGGATAGTATTTCTTAGAGTCATTCCAGTGGTAACAAGGCTCACTGAAGAACAGTGACCATCGTAAGCCCTACCTAGCTCTAGCCATTGAGCTGGGCACTGCAGCTGGAGCGCCTTCCTGGATGGATGTGTCCTAGTTTATCTGATACCATGGCTACTTGCCAACATGCAGCTGCCGAGTACAGAAAATGTGCTTGGTGTGACTGAAAACTCAGGCTTCAAATTCTCTCTCTCTCTCTCTCTCTCCTTTTTTTTTTTTTTCCTTTTCATTTTTGGTTTTTCAAGATAAGGTTCCTCTGTGTAACAGCCCTGGATGTCCTAGAACTTGCTTTGTAGACCAGGCTGGCCTCGAACTCACAGAGACACACTTGCCTTTGGCATGTGCTACCACTCCCCAGCTAATTTTATTCTTTTTATTTACAATGTGTGATGGCGCACGCCTTTAATCCCAGCACCCAGGAGGCAGAGGCAGGAGGACCTCTGAGTTCGAGGCCAGCCTGGTCTACATAGTGACTTGCAGGCTAGCCAGGACTACCTAGAGAGATATTGTCTCAAAACAACAAAGAATCACAACAATCATTTATTTATTTATTTTGGTTTTTCGAGACAAGGTTTTTGTGTAGCCTTGGCTGTCCTGGAACTCAATTTTCTAGACTCACCTACCTCTGCCTTCCAGTAATCCCTAGAGCTGGGACTAAAGATGTGCACCACCACATCTGGCTAACAGTCATTACAGTTTACTTATGAGTGTTCTGCCTGCACATAACTGTACCATAGCTTATGTAGTCGGTACTCATGGGGGGCATTGGATCCCATGAAACTAGAGTTACATAGAGTTGTGAGCCACCACATCAGTGCTGGGAAGTGAACCCAGGTCCTCTGGCAGACAGCAGGTGCCACTGAGCCATTGCTTCAGCCACCACTGTATGATTTTTAAATAGCCACCTGCGGTGTTCTGCCACCATATTGGGTAACAGCTCTAATCCAAGTCTCAAGTTTATACCTCAGTTTACAGTGCATAGGAAGCTATTGACTTTCAGGTCTCAGGACGGCTGCTCTGCTCTTCACTCACACACTGCAGCCTACCTGTCTCTGTGGACTGTAAGTTCTTTGTAGTTTTGTTGCTGTTGGGGCTAGAGATGGGCTTTGCCTTTTGAGATAGGTTTTTGCTGTGTAACCTTGGCTAGTTTTTTCCCTCACCTTCCCAAGAATTAGGATTACAGGCATGTGTCACCACACCCATCTCAGCATACATTTCTGAGAGCTCACTTTCTTTGATTAAAATGGGATGTTGAGATAGGTTTTTGCTGTGTAACCTTGGCTAGTCTTTTCCCTCACCTTCCCAAGAATTAGGATTACAGGCATGTGTCACCACACCCATCTCAGCATACATTTCTGAGAGCTCACTTTCTTTGATTAAAATGGGATGTAGTTCAGATACTGTATCCGCAGTAGGAAAGAGGGGTGTGGTGGTTTAAAGAAAATGGTCCCCATAGGGAGTGGCTTAGGAGGTGTGGCTTTGTTGGAGTGGGTGTGGCCTTGTTGGAGGAAGTGTGTCACTGTGGGGGTGGGCTTTGAGGTCTCCTATGCCTAAGGTATACCCAGTGTGGAACACAGATTCCTGCTGCCTACGGGTCAAGATACAGAACTCTCAGCTACTTCTCCAGCACCATGTCTGCCTGCATGTCCCACCATGATGATAATGAACTAAACCCCTGAAACTGTAAGCCACTTCATTAAACGTTTTCCTTTGTAAGAGTTGCGGTGGTCATGGTGTCTCTTTACAGCAATAGAAACCCTACAGCACGGGATGTAATAGAAAAAGACTGTCAAAATTAGCATCCTCAAGCCCAAGAAACATCCTCTTAATTCAGCCCCATCTCCTTCCTGTCCCATCATCTAGAGTCTACATCCTGGGAAAACTGGCCTCTCTGCCCTCCTCCTTCAGTAGCTGCTTGGTGCGTCTTTGTCTTCACAGGGGACCCACACTTCCTCTCATGCTCTGCCATCGTAGTTACAAATGTCAGACTGAAATGGACATACGAGTTTTGTACATTACCTCTCCCAGGGTACAGGGCATCAAAACATCCTTTTTTATAGGCAAGGAAATATACACAGAATAAGTTGGTCTAAATTTATTGAAACTTGTTACAGAAGATAAAATTCCCACTGTTTTGGGTCACAAGATTATAGAAATCTGAGTTATATTTTACTACAAAAGAATATGATAAACAGTTCAAACTACAGTACAAAAACCTTTATTTTAAAACTCAAGTGTCTCCTCATTAAGTGTTTGCAAATGAGCTTCCTAAGCTGTTCCATTACAGTAGTTACAGCTCCAAGAAAATCACACTTAATTCAGCCTCAAAGATGTTCTGCCCCAACTTTGAAAAACTAGTGAGAATTAGAAGATGCTTTAGTAAAGTAACAGATGAAGAGATTTCCTTTTTTTTTGTATCTTGAAAAATTACTCATATGTAGTATTAGAAAGAAAATGCAAAATCCTCTAGACTCTCTCTGTGGAGACCTCCAGCATACTGTTAATGCACGGGCCTCAGCAAGCACAATTTGAGGGAAAATAAGAAAACAGACTGAAGGATGTGTACCAGTTACAACAGACATTTCCTGGAGGAGGCTTTCTGTTGTTAAACACTACCAGTTTTCAAACTCTTTTATTGTTTAGGCAGTCCTAAACCCAGAACCACTCACATAAGTACCTAACCACTGTGCCCCCCCACCCACCCACCTCCCCCACCCCTTTTCTGTTCCTATTTTGAGGCAGACTCAAAGGTGCCCCAGCTGGCCTTGAACTTTTGATTCTCTTGCTTCAGCCTCCCAAGTAGCCAGGATTATAGGCCTGGCTGAAGCCCCCTTTAAAAGCCCATTCTAGTCCAAGTCATTTTGAAAATAGGAAAAAATAATCCAATGGCCCAATCGCAGCTTCCATGTCCAGGCAATGTTTGAACTTTCATTCCATTCCCCACTGACAAGTGTCTTCCCCGACTTCTTAGGATAACAGAGGCTCTCTGTCTAACAAAGTCCTTGGAGGTTTTTGTTTGTTTCTGCGTTTTCTGTTGTTTCTTGTTTTGTTTTAAACTGTCAGTGAAACATTTGTATCTTTTGAGGAATGTGTTTAGTGACCACTCTTCAAGTCCTGATACTGTCCTGATAATATAAAGCACAGAAGCAGGTAGCAGCCTAGGACCTTAATTAAGGCTGACTTTTGTGCCAGCCATATTGAAATATAAAAAGCAAATCCAGTTGACAAGTACCTGTTCCTAATTTAGAGCAAGGCTACAGACTATAGGAAAATCTCAGCAATACACATGCAAACCTAAAGTGTAAAAAATGACATCACTTCCCATGAAGACTACCAGACTACTTGTAAAGTCAATTCTTTTTTTTTTTTTTTGTCTTGTTTTTTGAACAGGGTTTCTCTGTGTAGCTTTTGGAGCCTGTCCTGGAACTCACTCTGTAGACCAGGCTGGCCTCGAACTCACAGAGATCCACCTGCCTCTGCCTCCCAAGTGCTGGGATTAAAGGCATGTGCCACCACCGCCCGGCTATAAAGTCAGTTCTTAAAACGAAGTGTTGATTCCGGCTGACAGTTTAATTGGCACAGAACGAGTCTGTTGCCCAGGATTACAGTTTTTGACCTAGTAACAGAAAATCAACCTAATAAGACCAGAATTAAAGGCATTCTTTTGGATTCTGTCTTTTAATATTTCAGAAGAAAACCGGAAGTGGCTTCCAGTGCAACAGAGATCTGATCAAACCTTGGGTCATGCTCATCAACAGTCAAGAGTGAGCTGTGTACTCGGGGCTCTCTCCACTCACTGTTTTTGTACCAATTTGCCATAGCCGCCTCTGCCAGCATCGTAGTCATCCCGATATTCATCTCGAACCTAATTGAAAACAAACAACAGAGCACCATGGGCCGTTGATATAACCAACAATCATGGCAGCATAGCTAAACCCTTTCAGATGTCCACGAACAAGCAGGGCATAAAGATTACAGTAAAACTCATTGATGTGCATTTTGCTTTAGTTCCAGACCTTGTTGCAGGAGGAAGGCCCCTAGCATGAGTTCAGTAACACTTAAAGAAATGTACAGAATATTTCAGAGTCTGAAATTTCCTTATCGTTGGCCCTGGTGCACACCCATCTGTGATTTCAACATTCAGGAGGCAGAGGCAGGAGGATCTCAAGTTTGATGCCAGTTTGGCTACATGGCCAAGATCTTGTCTCAGGAAAACCCCATCAAAACTAACAAACACAAGCTCACAGAAAAGGATTTCCACACATTGACAGAGCACCTGTATTATAACTGGAACCCCAGGCAGATTAGCTCAGATGCATACCTGACCCCCAGATCGTCCACGTCCATACTGCCTGCCCTCCTTAAAGCCTGCATCCCAGTCTGTGCGGATGAGCCGGTCATCCAGACGAGTTCCGTTTATGTACCGCATGGCATTCTCCGCATCTGCTCTCGAATAGTATCTTAAGTGGAAGTATTAAGGAACACCACCAGCATTTCTTCAAACAAGAGACAGGAAGCAACACATCTAACGATACAGAGTTGCTAAAAAAAAATTAAGTGAAAAGCTAGCCCAACCAGACTAATAACAAAGAAACTCATTTTGTAGAAGCCAGTTCAGCCTTGTTCTAACAGCACTTAGGGACACATAAAGGATAAGTAAATGACATTTGTCCAGACCTGAGTCAGTCATGATTTCCTAGGTATATCTGCTAATAATTATTTGGTCCATGTTTTGATTTGCAAATAGAAAAATATGGTCAATGTAATATTCGACCACAAACTTCTTATGCAGAACAATGATAAAGTTGGACATAGTGGTTCATGTCCATAATCCTAGCACTCAGGAGGCTGAAGCAGTGGGATTTCTGTGAGAGTGAGGCCAGCCTGGACTACAGACCAAGATTCTGTCTCAAAACAAAAACAATGTCAAAAGGGGTGGTGGTGGTGGTGGTGGTGGCCGGAGAGACGGCTCGATGGTTAAGAGCACTTGCTTTTTCTGAGGACCTGGGCTTGATTCCCAGAACCTATGTGGTGGTTTACAACAGAACTCCAGTTCCCAGATCTGATGCCTTCTTAGGACCTCAGAGGGTATCAGGTATGCACGCAGTGCACAGACATACATGCAGGCAAAGCACTAACATCAAAAGTTAAATATAATAAAAAGTTTAAGAACCACCACCAAAAAAGAAAAATCTTACTCATATACATGCATAAACATATACATGCTTATACATATGTAAATTAAAAAAATCCTAATTACTGACTTAAGCAATTATAATTCACAGCTGGACTTGCTGCTTTTTTTTTTTTTTTAAAGATTTATTTATTATGTATACAGCATGTGTGCCTGCAGGCCAGAAGAGGGCACCAGATCTCGTTACAGATGGTTGTGAGCCACCATGTGGTTGCTGGGAATTGAACTCAGGACCTCTGGAAGAGCAGTCAGTGCTCTTAACCTCTGAGCCATCTCTCCAGCCCCCTGGACTTGCTGCTTTAAATGAGTCTTTCCTTGTCTTTAGATAGGGAAACCTTTGGTGAAATTCCAGCACCTGACACCTAGACAATGCCTAGCAAGCAGTAGGCATTTAATGACTTGTTTCATGAATGCTCGACAAAGAGCAAAACCAGTGAGCAAGAGTAGGCTTCTTTTTGTCCACTTATCATGAAATTGTGGTGGCAAGGGCCCCACCTGCCTGGAGGCTTATCCCAAGAGTGGAGAGCTAAACAACATAAGATGATGCCTTTTTTTCCCCTTTGGAGACGTTCTGTATCTCCAGCTGTCCTGAACTCATTATATAAACCAAGCTGAGTCCAAACTCACAGAGATCCACCTGACTCCACCTTGAGTGCCAGGATTAAAGTGATCCAAGGTGTGTGTCACCATGGCTAGAACTCTTTTTGGTTTTTCGAGACAGGATTTCTCTGTGTAGCCTTGGCTGTCCTAGAACTCACTAGGTGGACCAGGCTGGCCTCAAACCCAGAAATCCACCTGCCTTTGTCTCCCAAGTGCTGGGATTAGACACTTTTTCTTAAAGATTCATCTATGAACAAAATTTCTGAACAGAACGCAGTATCAGTTTCACAGTTTACAGAATATGACTCATAGGAAGAACTGAGAGGAAACTATAGGGATTATAGTGATGGCTAGAGTTCCAGTCAGCCAGGGCCACACAGTGAGACCCTGTCTCAAGAAAAGAAAAGGAAAAGAAAAAGGCAGGTCCTCCGGCTCTTGTGTCCTGTCCTGGTTCGACAGTTACATCAGATCCCCAAGGATACTCCACAAAACAGAACCCACATGCCGTCTTCTTCATTTTATCCAGACCCATGATGATCTTCTTTATGTCACCACTTTTGCTGAAGAGTTCATAAATCTGTTCTTCAGTTGTATAAAAGGAAAGATTTCCAACATATAGTGTACAGCTTTTCTTCAGTAATTTTTCTTGTTCTTCGTTGTCACCCTAGAATTTCAAATAGAGACGAAGTTAAACATTACAACCTAAAAAGAGATCTGCTTACAGCTAGGGCTACTGAATGCTCAGCGGGTAAAAGCACCAGCTGTGCAAGCCTGGTAACCTGAGTTTGATCCCTGGAACCCAAGTGAGAAGCTGGATGTGGTGGCATGCACCTGAAATCCCAGAACTCCTACAGGAGATTCTCCTTGAAGCTTGAGGCCAGCCTTGCCTGGAGTACACAGACAGAGCAGAGACAAGAACGAATCCTCAAAGAGGAGAGAGGTGAGAAACCATTCAAGTTTCCTGTGCCCTCCGCAAGCATTACACATACATAAAATGAACAACAGACTTGAGCCTTGCTTAAAGTCCTATTCCTAAGTATAATAAAGAAGCCCATTCTGATTTGGAAATTAAAGCCTCTCATCACCCTGATTCCTAGCATACTCTTCCATGCCATGAGAGGTGGTTTTGGGGGTTTGGGGGTTGGGGTGGATGCAGAGATGACTATTCCAGAGGACACTGCTCAATTCCCATTGCCCACATGGCAGCTTAGGACTGTCTAATTCCAGTGCTAGAGGATTCAACGCCCTCTTCTGGCTTCTGTGGTTGGTCACCAGGCATGCATGTGGTGCACAAACGTACATTCAGGCAAACGCTCATGTACATAAATAAAATATATTTTAAAGTGTGGATTGGTTTTGGGTGGCGTTGGAGATTGAACACAAGATGTGACACATTAGGCAAGAACTCTACCAGCCTGGAAGTATTCCCGTTCTAAAATACAGCCTGCTTTTAGTGGAGAAACAGAGCATGTAACTCCTCCTATACCACACTGCCCTACGAGTGGCATGGAAAGAGAACTCTTTCTTTCTTCTTCTTCTTCTTCTTTTTTTTTTTTTCAAGACAGGGTTTCTCTGTGTATCCTGGCTGTCCTGGATCTCGCTCTGTAGACCAGGCTGGCCTCGAACTCACAGAGATCCGCCTGGCTCTGCCTCCCCAGTGCTGGGATTAAAGATGTGCACCACCGCCGCCTAGCAAGACTCACTTTCTTTAAAAGACAGGGTGAAGCCAGAAAGCTAGGAATGGGAGTCAAGTGGGCTTCAGCCCATACAACAACCTCCAGGGCCACAGTGGTTCACTGTGGCCTAGACCTGGTGTTTGATCACTGTGGTTATGGGGAACAGACTCAGGTTAGCATGCTGAACAACAACCCCACGCCAGCTTTGTTTCTCTTTTCTCCAGGACCTTACACTGTAGCCTAGACCAGTCTTGAACTTTCAACACCCTGCTTCAGCTCTCTGAATGCTGTGATTACACACGAGCCACCACACTCAACTAGTACAGTATTTTAGGTGTCATCCCTGCGCTTTCTAGCATTCCCGCTGGAAAGGACACAGATATACAGATGTGGTCAACAGGCCCACCAACGACCAGACATTTTTAGCCTAGTGTGAGGGCCCAGACATTAGCCATATGATGGAATCCAGCTGGAGAGTAGCTGAGAAGACTCATGTTCAGGGCATTCACTCAGAAACACTCCATTTTCCATTTAGCAGTCCTTAGGAAATGTTGATCCAGTTCTCTTTATTCTGAGAATATGAGTGCATTAATCACTTCTGAATTCTTTGTAGCACAGAACTCAGGCTAGCAGTATTTATTATGTATACAGTGTTCTGCCTGCATGTATGCCTGCAGACCAGAAGAGGGCACCAGATCTCATTACAGATGGCTGTGAGTCACCATGTGGTTGTTGGGAATTGAACTTGGGAAGTGGAAGAGCAACCAGTGCTCCTAACCTCCAGCCCAGAATAGTAGGTTTTATGTGAGCAAATTTAGTGATAGATTAGAGAAACATGGAAAAACTGAGAGGAAACTAAAGAGTCTGGCTTACTTCCCCATGGCTTGTTCCAGTTGGGGCTTCAGTCTTCCAGGACTAGGAACTGCTAGAGTTTTGTTTGGTTGGTTTTTTGTTTTTAAAGATTTTTATTTAATGTGTTTTGCGCGCGCGCGCGCGCGCTGCGCGCGCGCGCACACACACACACACACACACACACACACACACACACACACACACACACGAACATGTACCACCTGCATGTAGTACTCATGGAGGCCAGAAGAGGGAGTTGGAACTGCAGTTAGAGATGGTTGTGAGCCACCATGGGGTTGCTGGGAACCAAACCCTGGTGCTCTGCAAGAGCAGCAAGTGTTCTTAACCTCTGAGCTATCCCAAGTTGGAGTGAAAAGTGAAAGAAGAGACAGAGTATGAAGGGTCAATTTAAATGTATGTCTGTATGTTTGTGTGTGGGAACATCCATGTGAATGCAGTGCTTTGGAGGCTAGAATAGGGTGTTGGATCCTCTGAAGCTGGAGTTACAAGCAGTTCTAACCCATGTAGTGTGGCTACTGGGAACCAAACCTGGCTCATTTGCAAGAGTAGCATGTGCTCTTAACACTGACCCATCTCTCCAGCTCTGTAGTTTTGTTTACTTTTTAAGTTATTCCCTCGGCCGGGCGGTGGTGGCACACACCTTTAATCCCAGCACTCGGGAGGCAGAGCCAGGCGGATCTCTGTGAGTTTGAGGCCAGCCTGGGCTACAGAGCGAGATCCAGGACAGGCACCAAAATTACACAGAGAAACCCTGTCTTGAAAAACAAAAAACAAGTTACACCCCCCCCCCCCCCCCCCCGTGTGTGTGTGTGTGTGTGTGTGTGTGTGTGTGTGTGTGTGTGTGTGTGTGCGTGTGTGCGCGCGCGCGCGCGCGCGCATAGGCATAGGATTCCCTGAAACTGGCTGAGATACCTGTGTACTAGGGACTGAACTAGGGTCCTCTGGTAGAGTACTACTTCAGCCATCTCTCTAGACCCTTGTTTTGTTTTATTGTTTGCTCTTTTGTTTTTTGAGACAGGGTTTCATGTAGCTCAGGCTTTACTGAACCTACAATGCAACCACGATGACACTGAATTTCTGATCCCCCTGCCCCCACCTTCCAGTAAGCACAGGCATTCACCACCACTCTAGGTTTATGTACAGCTCAAGATTTACCCATGGGCTTCATGTGTGCATGCCAGGCAAATATTCTACCTATTGAGCTATGTCTATTAGCCCAATTGGTTTGTTTTATGTTTTGAGATAGGACCATAGAGCCCAGTCTGGCCTCAAACTCCCGATATTCATGCTACCACCTCCCCGAAATGCATGGATCACCATGCCCATCTCCAAGCTACGGTTTTGTGGGTTAGGTTTATTATTATTTTATGCGTATTGGTGTTTTGCCTGCTTTTATGTCTGTGCACCATGTGCATGGCTAGTGCCTTCAGAGAGCTGAATAGGGATCGGATCCCCTGGAATTCATTAGAGATGGTTGTGAGGCATCATGTAGGTGCTGGGGACTAAATCCAAGTCCTCAAGAACAGCCTGTGCTAACCTCTGAGCCATTTCTGTAGCCCTCCACATCACCGTTTTAAAAGTCAGACATGCAGCTATACACAAGAAAATAGTAATTCTGCCTGCCCCGGGGAAGGCTCAAAGGACTGCAGGTCAGAAAGCTACATATACGTTGTTTTATTTAATTATTATCAGAACTATATGTGGTAGGTTCTAATGCATCATTCCCATTTTACATGTGAGAAAAAACAGTTGAGTCACCTAAGGTGAAACACAGGAGTTATAGCCAGAATTTGAACTTAGTCTTGGGCTGAGCATGGTGGTATACTCTTAATCCCAGCACTTGGGAGGCAGAAGCAGGTGGGCCTCTGATGAGTTCAAAGCCAGCCTAGTTTAGTTCCAGGTCAGCCAAGGCTATATAGTAAGACCTTGCCTCAAAACACAAAACAAGTAAAATTCTGGTCTTATCCCTACTGCCACATTGCCTTAAGACCACTCTGGGACTGAACAGGTGAAGTCTGTGGAACCATAGTCACTGTGTGTTCAAACAAACAGCCGGGCGGTGGTGGCGCACGCCTTTAATCCCAGCATTTGTGAGGCTGAGACAGGCAGATCTCTGTGAGTTCGAGGCCAGCTGGGTCTACAGAGGGAGTTCCAGGGCAGCCAGGGCGGTTACACAGAGAAACCCTGTCTCAAAAACCAAACAACAAAATCACCAAACCAAATGAACACAAGGTTTTAGAGCTTTAGATGAGCCGTTACAGAAAACAATCCCTTCACCATTTGCTTTTTACATGTGCAGGCTGGTCTCAAACTTGTGATCTTTCTGCCTCAGTCTCCAGAACACCTAGGACTACAGCTGTCCACCACCACACCTGGCTAGCAGATTTACTTTGTACTGCTGCTCTTTTCTCAGATACAAGTAAAATCCAAAGAGTCTACAGCATCAGTGTAACTTAATTTCACACTCAATACAGCACTGACATTGCATTCAGAAGACACTAGAAAAAGCACACGACAGAAATTGTTACTGTTCGAAGAGAGCTACAGGCTTTTGACAGAAGAAATGAATGATTCCTCTCCTGGTTTTAACCTTGCATGATGCTTTAAATTCAAAATGGGTTAAGTGACTGATGCGGAACTGTTCAAAGTAATGAGAACTGTAAAAAGCGGTAGAAGTGAAACTCATACCAGACGCACAGCATACGTTTTCAAATTAGGCTGGCTGAGTTTCTTTTTGTTTTTGTTTGTTTTTCGAGACGGGGTTTCTCTGCGTAGCCAATGGCTGCACTGGATTTTGCCATCCAGACCACCTTAATGTGACTCGTGTGGCTTGTCCATTCTGATGCCTGTCAGACAGTAAAAACGAGACTCAACTGGGGAGTCTCCCTACTGCCAACTTTGTAGGACTGACTTACAACACTAAGGAAGGACTGCAGTGCCAATCGGCAGGGTCTGGCTGATTATAAAAACAAAAACTGCTATAGCGTCTACTCAGCCGCCGCAGGGATACCTCCTCTTCATGACAGTCACTTTCCCCAAGCAGGACAAACAAGCCCATCAAACAGCCACCCTACTACCCAGACCTGCCTGCCTTGGTGCTGGTACCAGCAGCGGCATCAAGAGAATGTAAAAACAGGTCTCAAGTTCCCTAGGAGATAAAGTGGCCTCAGTGATCTCCAAACACTGCTAGGACCCCAAGAAAACAGGAAGACCCAGTAAGGCAGGTGCAAGCCGTTTCTCAGCATTCGAGCCCAAGGCTTGCCCCTCTCGTGGCCCGGCCCGCCTCACCCGGAAGTGCTGGTCCCGGTACTCGCTGAGCTCCACGTAGGAGTCGCTGTGCAGCGCCTTCAGGAGGCCACCGGACATGGTGCAGAGACACGAACCACGACGCGGCCACGGCTGGAAACGACCAGGCGGCGGCAGCGGCGGCGGCGGCGGAAACGGAAGCGTGTGCGGCCTGCTGCTGTAAGCGGACGTGGTCGGGGCCAATCCTGGGGCGGCCGTGTCGTCATCATGCGGCGTCGGCGTGTCCGTCGTCCGGCGTGGCCGGTGGGAAGGCGAGTGCGGCGGGCCCCGGGTTCCGGGGAGCTCGGAGGACGATGGTTTTCCGGCGGTTGCTGGCTGCCCTGCTGCACAACCCGCAGCTGGTGGAGCGGCTTTCCGAGTCGCGGCCCATCCGGCGGGCGGCGCAACTCACGGCCTTCGCGCTGCTGCAGCTGCAACTGCGCGGCCACGACGCGGCCCGCCGTCTGCGAGCCCTCGCGGATCAGCCCCCGGGCTCCTTGGGTCGCCGCGTCGTGCGGTTCAAGGACACCTTCACCCAGGAACTCCGCCGCCGCCTCCGGGACCGTCCAGGACCACCCCCAGGTCATCAGAAGGGCCCGGGCGCCAACGCGTAAGCACAGACTGGACTCTCCCGGGCCGAAGTCACGTCCCCTCCTCCCTTCAGTGACCTACACCGACCCCAGTGTTCATGAGTTATCTCGGGCACGATGCACGGCTTCGAATCCTGACTCGGATTGTCAACATGCAGATGCCTAAGGTCAAGTGGACCTGTGCGTGCTGGTCCTGTGACTAGGCAGGACTCAGAGGGGAGTCTAGACCAGAACATAGCATGACTGAGAGCCATGGATAAACAACCAGAAAGAACGCCTGCCTTCTACAAGCGGGACTGAAGCTGAATAAATGCTGCTGCATCCGCACTGGTTCAGGAGAATACCAGGGAAGATGGTGGATGGAATGACAACCCTAAAGTTGCCAAAATCTGATTAAATATGTAAGCTGGTGATAAGTCTGTAGGATCTTGCTAATAATAGTTAACACGTTAAGCGTCTGTGTTGATATTTGCTGTTGCATTCTGTGTGGTTTATGACTTAAAACCCCATTCGTGTGAGGAAATGGAGGCCCAAAGTCTTGCAGTGAGGTGAGCCCTGGCATGGGACTCCCAGGTCTGTGTTCTTGATCAGTCCCTACTCTTTGCAGGATTTACCCTACTCAGGGGCTGCTTTTCCACCACTACTGAGCGCTAAAGCCTCTGATACGGTGGCACATGATGCTTGGTTTCCCCTTCTCTATTTTGAGGGTCTGTCTGGGGTACTCGCTATGGTAGCTAACTCAACTGTGATTAGGGAACCCATGCATGTAACCTGCCTTGTCATTGTGAGACTCCTAACTCAGTTTCTAGACCTCTATTTGAGCCCCTCAGTTAACCTTAGCATCTAGAAGGCTTGCAGCTATTGGAAAAGCTTTTAAACTGAGTACCAGATTCTGAGCCGTCTGTGTTCCCAGTTCCCACTGGGGCAGGCTGAGAAGGCCTCACAACAGCACTAAGAAGGGAGGACATCTGGGTTCTTCATTGTAGGAGCGTGATTTTTTTTTTTTCTTGGTGCCGGGGGTAGTTCCTACAGCCTTGAGCATGCTGAACAGGAACTCCACCACTGAGCTACATTACCCAGTCTTTGAGAGAATGGCTGGAAAAATCCCTCCACTGCCCTCAAAGGAGCAGAAGAGGCTAGGGAGGTATTTTCTAGAATGGCTTGTTTTGCTTATACCCAAACACTGAGTCCACAGACTCCAAGGTGCCATGAAATAAGACAGAACTACGGTTTCCTAGTTACAGACCCTTGTAGAAATGTGTTTATCAGACTAGGGGACCTGCGCTACAGGCTCCAGGGCTGACACTGACCTCAGGACCCTCCGATCTGTTGTAAGATTGGGTGGTAGGTTGACTGAGTGGAAGGGACTTCCTTAAGATTACAGTTTGTGTGTCACAGACCGGGGACTAGAGCTGAATGGGAGCCACCTGCTGTCCCTACTTCACACTGCCTTTGTTTAGAAAGCCAGATTGGAAATCAAAAGATTGTCATGGTAGCAAGAAGTCAGGCATTGTGGGAGGTGGGAGAGGCCACTCGGGGATGTCATCAGCAGTTCATTGTCTTTGATAAGCAGGTGCTACTCTGTATTTGAAACATGACACAGCTATTGGAAGTGACAGCATGGAGAGAGACATGTGCCAGTGGGTATGCTAGGTTTCTTTGGGGACCTTGGCATTGGGACCGTGACTGGTCAGGTCTTTGGTGTCTAAGGGAAAGGAATGTGGGCTCACCTGGAGGAACACCCGCGGCTGTGCCCGGGAGAGACAGCAGGGGGAGTCCTGTTGCAGTGTCCCAGCCCAGCAGCCCGTGTAGAAGGTCGCGTGGCACCGTTCTATGGCTGGCTCCTGAGCCGTGGCTCCTGTGTCACAGCAGGCCTCCCCTCCAGCTCTATGACATGAAGACTGAGGTGGTTCCTCCAAGCCCGGCTGAGCAGAGAGGACAGGGCTGGAGGGTCCTCCAGGGTCAAGTGGGGAAACAAGAGGGTCTCATTCTTGAGAGGAAAACTGCACTTCTCCAGAGCATGCCTGTTGGTCCCGGGAGTTACCACAAAGAGTCGGCAGAGCTGTGGCCCACCAGCCATTTGGCAGGCTGGTTGTCTGCTGAAGTCGTTCAAGGCTTGGCACAGGACCCAGTCCTCAGCGCCACCCATGTCCACCACCTCCACAGGCGATCCCAGGCCGGAGAGGTGTAGGAGGTGCCGGGGAGGCATGTAAGTGTGAGCGAAGAGAAGTGTGTAGCGGGTGGTCGTGCCTGGCAGGACAGGCGCGTGGACTATGTGCTCCAAGTATTTCAGGCCAGGTACCAAACCTCCCTGATGCAGGCAGCCAAAGACGAGAGCCCCTAGAGCATTGAAGAGGACCAGGGTCCCCTTCCAGGGTATAGGGTGGGTTTGTGGACTGCAAAGCAGGACTAGCGGGACTATGAGGGGAATCAGGAATCTGGCCTCTTGGTGGCTGAAGGCAGATAGCAGGAGCAGGGGTGTGAAGTAGAGGAGGAGGAGATAAGACTTGGAGCTAGACCATGCACCCAGCACCCCCAAGAAGCCCATCTGCGGGAGCACACGGAGGCAGCTGTGGAGATGCTGCCATGCAGCCTGAAGGGCCTGAGCATGCAGTACCCCAAAGAGCAGGAAGCCATTGACCGCCAGGTGAGTGAGCCGTGCATGCGTGCCGTGCCTTGCAAGGTTTTGGGGATCCAGGTTGTAGGACAAGAAGTTGACAGGTGTGAGGACAAGGCTACCGGATGTCGAGAGGCTGGAGAAGTACCAGCTGTCCGTAGTGATAAACAGCATTGCAGCAAGAGCAGCCCCTGGCAGGAGCACCAGGGCCTCCTGGATCAGGGCCTTGACGCCAGGTTCCAAGGCCCTGTGAATGCCCCAGAGAGAGAGGGGAGCCAGAGTAAAGGCTAGAAAGGTTGGCCGATTGAAGAAGCCAGCCGCCACGATAGCGCCAAGAAGGCAGCTGTGCCACCATGGACCTGGGGTAGGCTTCTTTGATTTGGGACTCCATGCCACATAAGGGGACACCAGCACCAGCAGCCAGGTGAAGAGCAGTCCCTCGATGGTGTTGGAGAAGGTCCTTGTGTAGAAAACCAGGGTGACGTAGGACCCCGACAGCAGGCACATGGCATTCCAGCGATCTGCCCCCCACAGTGGGGCCAGATAGTACACAGCCCAGTCCAGGGCAAAGGAGAGGATAGTGAGGAGGAGTCGGG
This sequence comes from Peromyscus californicus insignis, assembly GCF_007827085.1. Taxonomy (NCBI): domain Eukaryota; kingdom Metazoa; phylum Chordata; class Mammalia; order Rodentia; family Cricetidae; genus Peromyscus; species Peromyscus californicus. Next base: position 14,473,205 of record NW_026294458.1, on the reverse strand, counting down.
GCCCCACCAGCAGCATGTAGCCACTCACCAGACCAGGCCAGAGCCCCAGCTCTTCCCAGAGCCTGAGCAACCAGAAGGTAGAGCCAGAGGTCAACAGTGGGAAGACCACGGTGCGGCAGGAGCTGCTGGGGTAAAACTCCCAGGGCCGTGAAGCCTGCACACCCAGGATGTCCTCTGCAGAGAGAGAGGCGGGGGTGAGCCAGTTCCAAGCTTAGGCTTGTGCTGGGAAGCGTTCTGGCCTGGCACCAGGATTGCACGGCCCCCTAGTGGACAACCCCTGGGACTGCACAGGGTGGGTTTTACTCATGCTTGGGTAAAGCTACTTCGTGGGAGTCTCGGGTGGCCTGTCCTCTCCTCCTAGCCCTTTAACAGCAGAGAGCCTTCACCTGCGTGCAGAGAAGACAGGCAGAGACACACAGCGGGAAAAGGGTTTTATGTGTCCCAGCTGGTTTAAGGACGAAGGGGCTGCCGGCGACAGTGTGGATGACCTCTGGAAACACTTAGGGTTCCATAAGTGAAGTGAATAAAATTCTGCCGACAGGAATGAGCTTGGAAGCCAGGTGGCATGTGCCTGGAATTCCAGTGCGTGAGAGGCAGAGGCAGGAGGATCAAAAGTTTAAGGTTATTAGTGAGTTTGTGACTAGCCTCTGCCATGTGAGAGAGGAGACTCATCTGAAAAATACAGGAAAGTAGCCTGAACTTTCCAACTCACGGTTCAAATCTACCTGTTGAGCCCTGTGGCAGAGTTAGGTCCCCCATGCCATGATTCTTGTTCTCAAGCCGAGTGTGCTAGTGCACACCTGTAACATTTGGGGGCTGAGTCAGGACTGCTACAAGTTTGAGGCCTTCCTGGACTACACAGTGAGTTTGCGGCCAGCCTTAGCTGTCTAGACAGATGTTATCTCAAAAGGGCAAGAAAAACAAGCCAAGCCAAGTGTCTTTGAACTTTCTCCTTTAGTCTCTTAGCTGGGCACATGGCCGGATATAAAGACTTTCTCAGCTGTTTCTTTAGCTCACGTGGGCATGTGATACATTCTGACCAGTGGGATAGAAGTGTCGAACAGGGTCAGGTGTGTGTGGTGACTCCCAGAAGCCTTACTAGGAACAGTGCCGTGAGTTTTAAGGGCAAGCCTGAGCTACAGTGTAAGGCCCTGTCTCAAAAAACAACAACAAAAACCTGCCTGCCCATTGTGCACAAAATCCTGGACTCAATCCCAAGTACAGCGTAAACCAGGCATGGTGGCATGATCACAGCACTCTAGAAGTGGGAGCCAGAGAATCAGGGGTTCATGGTCATAGGCAGTTCAAAGCCAGCCTGGGCTGCAGGAGACCTTGTGTAGGAGGACCTTTGTTGAGTTTGAGGCCATAGTGAGCTCCAGTACAGCCAGGGCTTCATAGACCATGTCTTAAAAAAGAAAAGAAGGGCTGGAGAGAGGACTTAGCAGTTAAGAGCACTGACTGCCCTTCCAGAGGACCTGAGTTCAAATCCCAGCACCCACATGGTGGCTCACAGCCATCTGTAATGAGCTCTGATGCCCTCTTCTGGCCTACAGGCATACATGCAGACAGAGCACTCATACCTAAAATAAAATAAAAAAATACATAAAGAAGAAAAAAAGAAAAGAAAAAGCATTTGTGTGTAACTACTAAACATGGTCTTAAGGGAGGAGACCCTTCCTCCTGAGCCTACACGAACAGCTTTACAACTTTCCCAAGTCAGGCAAGCTTCCCTAGCCACTGGGAGAGCCCAGCTCTGAAGTCAGTCCGCTGACAAGTCCAGCAGAACCATCATTCTGAAGGACTTGTTGGCCCAAGCAGGAAAACATGGAAGAGGCTCGTATTTCATAACCATTCTCCAGAAGGTGAGGAAAATGCCCATTCCCCACTTCCAGTTCTAATCCCAGAGAGGCTGCAACTCTGCCTGTTCATTCATCCCCACGTGCGTGTCCTTCCCCACCACATAGGGACCGATGCCCCAATCACATTAGCAGGACATGGGGGTTTTACCTGCCATGACCTCGGGGGACTGGAAGAACTCATCTGGGTGTATGTAGCCAGTCTGGGGAAGGAGACACCACAAGACTCGAAGCAGGCCGAGGCTAACCCAGATCACCCTGGCTGCCATCTTCACATCAGATTGTCAAACACAGGGCTGACAGCCTGGAATGACTTCACGGCTGTCACGGGTGCCACTCTGGAGATCTACATCTGCTGAGAATGACATTCGGTAGTTACTGTAACGGAGACTATACCACAATCTGAAGACGTCAACGTAAAAATGATAATGATAAGATGTGATTAGTACACATCTGTAACCCCAGCATGGGAGAGGTTGACAGGTTGACACAGAAGGATTTCAAATTCCAGGTCAGCCTGGGATACATGGGAAATACTGTCTCAAACAAAACAAAATGGAAAAACGAAGTCAGACATGGTAGTGCACCCAGTAATCCCAGCACTCAGGCAGACGTTGAAAGCTCAGGTGAGAAACCAGAACAAAAACCACATTACAAAGAAAATGAATGTTAGGGATGGTTAGAAGTACTTGTTCCTGGGGGGGGGGGGGGCCCAGATTGGGTTCTCAGCACTCACATGGTAGCTTATAATCACCTATAACTCCAGTCTCAGAGGGTCCAACGACCTCTTTTTGGTTGTTTTTGGTTTTGTTTTGTGTTTTTCAAGACAGGGTTTCTCTGTGTAGCCCTGACTGTCCTGGAACTCACTCTGTAGACCAGGCTGGCCTCGAACTCACAGAGATCCACCTGCCTCTGCCTCCTGAGTGCTGGGATTAAAGGCAGGCACCACCACCACTCAGTTTCAACAACTTCTGCCCTCCACCATGGGCATGCACATGGTACACATGCAGGCAAAACATTCATACACATAAAATAATAAAATATATAAATTTTTAAGAAAATGAAAATTAGGGCCTGGAGAGATGGTTCAGAGGTTAAGAGCACCGGCAGCTCTTCCAGAGGCCCTGTGTTCAATTCCCAGCAACCATATGGCGGCTCACAATCATCTGTAATGAAATCTGGTGCCCTCTCGTGGCGTTCAGACATACACGCAGGCAGAACACTGCATCCATAATAAATAAATTTTAAAAAGAAAATGAAAGGGTTAAAATGGCAAGGTTGGTAAACTGAGGAAGATGAATAAGAGGGCTTGTATGAGACAGACCAGGTAGGAAGGGCAAGGCTCTACCCAGCAGGCTCTGGAAGGATCCCAGAAAGTGCCACCCCCAGGAAGAACCCCACCTCCAGGAGCAGGTACAAAACATCACTGTCCTTTCCCTAGTAAATTCTAAGCTTTTGGGATAGTTAACTTTACATATGTATATTCTGCAAGAACCCTTGCCTGTTCCATAGTCAGCTTCTCAACTTTATGGCTTGTTGTACCTGTATACGTATTCCTTTAATTGTGTCAGACTGAATTGTGGGAAAGGATGGTTTCTAAGAAAATCTCCACCTCTTCCAGGAAGCAGTCCCCAAGACAGCCTCAGAGATGGACAATGGGAGGAGCCACGGTATATAAAGACTTGCAAGTCTCAGCACTGGAGGCCGCGCTTTGCTGTGGATTCCGGGCTGGGTCTGCCTTCCACTCGAGAGTACACCTCCGTTCTTCCTTCTCGCCCGCTGAAGTAAACCCTGACTGCTCCAGCTCTGGGCCCCCGTATGAGTTCTTCAGAACTGAGGCTGCCGATGTTGGGATTAGAGGGCATTTGGGAGGGGGGCATCTCTCCATACCCACAATCCAAGTGTACTGGGTCGTTTTGTGTGTCAACGTGACCCAAGCTGGAGTCATCAGAGAGGAGGGAGCCTCGGGGCTGAGGAAATGTCTCCTTGAGAGCCAGCTGTAAGGCATTTTCTCATTTAGTCATCAGTGGGGGAGGACCCAGCCCTCATCCCTGGACCATTGGTCCTGGGTGGGATGAGTGGGTCAGGGAAAACAGGCCAGTAAGCAGCACCCCTCCACGGCCTCTGCGTCAGCTCCTGCCTCCGGGATCCTGCCCTGTTTGAGTTCCTGTCCCAACTTCCTTCAGTGATGAACAGTGATATGAAGGTGTAAACCAAATAAACCTTTTCCTTCCCAACTTGCTTTTTGATCATGATTTTTATCACAGAAATAGAAACCCTAATTAAGACATCAAGCCAACAGAGGAATCGGGGAAAGACTAGATTTGTCTTCTTCCTCCTCCTCCTTTTTTTTTTTTTTTTGAGACAGGGTCTCCCTGTATAGCCAGCCCTGGCTGTGCTGAAACTCACTCTGTAGACCAGGCTGGCCTCGAACTCACAGAGATGCCTCTGATTCTGCCTCCCAAGTGGAATTAAAGGAATTAAAGGAATGTTGAAACACTCTTCAGATCTCCAACTCCATTCGGCTTTGTTGACTGCAACACACTCTTTCTCTTGGGCTGGCTCCACTCCCTGTTAACAGCTCTCCTCATCAGGTATCCCACGACTCTGGCATCTCTGACATCTTGGGTTCTCCAAGGCAGTCCAGGCTTCGACTTCACAGCTTCATGAAATGGCCTCTCTAGGCCTCCATTCAGGGACAACCCTGACACATGCCTGGCCTCAGTGGCTTTCCTTAGGCGTGGAGAGAAATTCCACAGTCTGTTTCTTCTATCCTTAACTCTAAAGCCAGAATAATATGGCCGAAGCTGCCAAGTTCTGCTGCTTACTGGGGCTGGAACATGGCCCCCTCGTTCAATTACATCTTCACCAGCTCTGTGTCGTTTTTGGCTGTCATGGAACTTGCTCTGTAGACCAGGCTGGCCTCAAACTCAGAGATCTGCCTGCCTCTGCCTTCCAAGTGCTGGGATTTGTGCACCCCCACACTGGGCTCTAAGCTTTTTTAGTGCCCTTTCACAAGAGAAGAGCAGGAGAAAGAGGAAGAGGAGGACCACGGACAACCAGAGGCTTCAATCTCAACAAGTCAGAAAATAGCCTGCAAGTTTCCACGCCTCTGTCTATTGTAACTGGAAGGATGAGACAGCTGGAGACTAGCGCCCAAACCTTGTCAAACTGAATCCCCAGCCTTGAGGGGGCCTGCTGTGAACATCTGAGGGTCTGCTGTGAACATCTGAGGGTCTGCTGTGAACATCTGAGGGTCTACTGTGAACATCATCTGAGGGTCTGCTGTGAACATCTGAGGGTCTACTGTGAACATCTGAGGGTCTACTGTGAACATCTGAGGGTCTACTGTGAACATCTGAGGGTCTACTGTGAACATCTGGGGGTCTACTGTGAACATCTGAGGGTCTACTGTGAACATCTGGGGGTCTACTGTGAACATCTGAGGGTCTGCTGTGAACATCTGAGGGTCTACTGTGAACATCTGAGGGTCTACTGTGAACATCTGAGGGTCTGCTGTGAACATCATCTGAGGGTCTACTGTGAACATCATCGGGGGGTCTACTGTGAACATCATCTGAGGGTCTACTGTGAACATCTGAGGGTCTACTGTGAACATCTGAGGGGGCCTGCTGTGAATGTGATGAACATCAACTGTAGAGGAATGGGATCCCAAACATTGGAAACTGAGGGAAATGAAAGACAGAGATGGTCGTGAGCTGCCTTTGCTGGTACTTTCCTCTGATTATACCGGCTTTGGGATTTTTTTTTTTTTTGAGACAGGGTCTCACTATGCATCCCTGGCTGTCCTGAAACTTGCTGTGTGGTTCCATCTGGCTACACACCTCCGCTCTGGTGATGGTGTCTCTTCACAGCAAGGAAACCTTAAGACAGGTAGGGTCTTGATATGTAATTCAGGCTGGCCTGGCCTTGAACTCATAGTCTTCCTGCCTTGTCCTCTGGAGTGCTGGGTTATAGTCATTATTATATTAGTCAGGGTTCTCTGGAGTCACAGAACTTATAGAATGAATCTCTCTCTCTCTCTCTCTCTCTCTCTCTCTCTCTCTATATATATATATATATATATATATATATATATATATATGTGTGTGTGTGTGTGTGTGTGTGTGTGTGTGTGTGTGTGTGTGTGTGTGTGTATGTGTGGACGTATGCTGCAAGCCGCAAGAAAATGTAATGGACTCCAGCTACTATCACAAAAACTACTACTTGGAAAGGTCAAGGACTTTTCCAAAGGTCAAGCCATGGCTTAAGAAGTCTTGGTGATATTTTAGCTTTTGTGTATATATTAGCTGGTTCCTACAATGGTTTTCTTGTATGCTATGCTTGCTTCCAAGAACTCCTAACAGTGTATTTATCTAAAATACCTATCAAGCATCTCCTGAACTAAGGTAACACCCTTATGGAAACACGCCTGTCTCCTCGGTCAGGCAGCTAGCTTTATTTCTTGTGCAATTTAAGGTGAGAACCTCCTTTCTTTTCTTTTTTTTTTTTTTTTTTTAGTTTTTTCGAGACAGGGTTTCTCTGTGCAGCTTTGCGCCTTTCCTGGATCTCGCTCTCTAGACCAGGCTGGCCTCGAACTCACAAAGATCCGCCTGCCTCTGCCTCCCAAGTGCTGGGATTAAAGGCGTGCGCCACCACCGCCCGGCGAGAACCTCCTTTCTTATACAGCCTTACTAACAGTATAGCCTCCTAACTTCTTACCTAACCACTTCTAGGAATGTAGACTGAGCACATAGCTCCCCCTTTTGATATACCAACCAATATTAGCTCTCAGTTGACCTCCTCCTTTTACCACTTCCTTTTTGGGTTGTAAAAGAAAGCCTGACGGCCACTGTCTGAGGACAGTTCTTACTGCCTTTATGACCCTGTAGGAATTCAAGCCTGGGGACCTGGCCGGAGCGGGAGGAGTGCTATCGCTTGGGTTTACAACGGAATACCTCAGAGACTTGGGGAGAACTGAGAGGGAAAAGGAGACTTAGAGGAGGATTTTGGCGAGAAAACTTGAGGACCAGACGGAGGGGAGGAAAGAGAATGGAAGAACTAGATGGGTAAGAACTGGTGAGGAATGGACTAGATGGGAAGAACTAGATTGAAGGGCTAGAAGAGAGGACTAGAGGAATGAGATGGAAGATGAGGAAGAGCCAGATGGGGAAGAACAAGATGAGAGAGAAGGAGATGAGGAGAGGAGCTAAGATGGGAAAGAACTAGATGGATGAGAACCTAGATGAGGTAAAATTAAGATGAGAGAATTAAGATAGAACTTAGAGGAGACAGCAGATAAATGTGGAGAGAAATCAGGAAAGAAAGGAGCTAGACACGAGAGCAGAACAGAGGCTGTGTAGAGAGAGAACCATCACAGAATAATAGTGTATGGACTAAGGGGTTTCGTGTACATAGATTCATTTCATATCATCAAAGATTAGATTATCAGCTGGTTGCAGATTCTTCCTGGACCCTGGGAGAGGACTGTCAAGGGGCAGGACCCCCATAGTCTCCATTATATGTGTGTGTGTGTGTATATATATATATATATATATATATATACACACACACAAAACACACACACACACACATAATTGGAATGACTTCCTGGCTGAGTCCAACAATGGCTAGCTGTGAACTGAAAGTTCAAAAACATATATATATATATATAATATATATATGCATATTATATATATAGGGGAATTTATTGGGATGACTTACAGGCTAAGTTCAACAATGGCTAGCTGTGAATGGAAAGTCTAAGAATCCAGTAGTTGCTCAGTCCCACGAGGCTGGGTGTCTCAGCTGGTCTTCTGTTTATGCTGGAATCCCGAAGAAGTCGGCTCCAATGCCAGTGAAGGAATGGATGTGCTGACAAGGTGAGGGCAAGCAGGAGAAGAGTGAACCCTTCCTTCTTCCATTGTCCTTACATAGGCTTCCAGCAGAGGGTGTGGCCTTCCAGCCTCAAAGTCCGGATCATAAATGTGCCCTCCATTTCTGGATTGTAGTTCATTTCAGATATAGTCAAGTTGACAACAAGAACAGCCACCACGGTCATTATGGCTTTTAAACCTACTCAGCCAAGAGAGCCCTTCCCCCAAATCCCACAGCCCATTCAGAGAACTCACCCTTAAGTTTCTGCCCCTCTGCAGGGCTTGGTAGCTCACACCTGTCATTCCAGGTACTTGGAAGGCTGAGGCAGGAGGATTGTATATTTGAAGCCAGCCTCGTCTACACAATAAGTTCTGGGTAACCCTGGGCAACTTATGAAGACCCTGTCTCCAACCAAATGGTTTTTTAAGGGCTTGGGGTGTAGCTTGATGAGAGGACACTTGCCTAGCAGGCACAAGACCCCAGGTTTAACCCCAGAACCGCAGAGTTCTGTTCTTCCAGCTCCACTGTCCCCAGATCTGCCCTACATCAGAGAACCACAATAGTGAATGTACCTTCAGACTCATTGTGAGGGACCTCATTAAAAGGGACTGGCTGGACACGTCTGGATCTGTAGGACAGGCCACTGGGAAGTCGGACTGGATGCAGTTCTGTGGCAGAGCTAAAGCTGAAGTTCACGGAGGGAACTGATGGCTCTGTCTTTGTCTTTGTTGTTGTTTTTAATTTTATGTGCATTGGTATTTTGCCGTGGGTGTCGGGTCCCCTGGAACTGGAGTTACAGACAGTTATGAGCTGCCATGTGGGTGCTGGGAATTGAACTCAGGTCCTCTGGAAGAACAGCCAGTGCTCTCAACTGCTGGGTCATCTTTCTATCCCCTCTTCTTAATAGGGAGACAAGGCCCTATTATGTAGCTCAAACTGTCGTTGAAGTCACTGTGTTGCCTAGGCTAGCCTTGAACTCCTGATCTTCCTGCCTCAGCCTTCTGAGTGTTGGAGTCAAGGCAGGCGTGCATCAGCTCTTGATGACTTTTAAACTTCTGTTGTTGATTCACATGCTCCAAATCTTTATCTCTCTAGGCTGTAGGTGGCAGGTCCATTCTGTCTCCCATACCCCTAACTATTAAAAAAAGAGCTGTCTCTGCTAAGCCCTGTTTAAGAAGATTTATTTTCATAATTTAATAATGTGCACATATGGATGTCTGTGCAGGGGCTGGCAGAGTCCAGAAGGGGGCGTTGGACCCTTGAGCTGGAGTTACAGGCAGTTATGAGCTGCCCAATGTGAGTGCTGGGAAGTAAACTCAGGTCCTCTGGAAGGGCAGCCAGTGAAGCAGACTGTGGAGGCAGAGGGCAGAGGCAGGAGGATCAGGAGTTCAAAGGCCAGGGCCAGCCTGGGTTACAGTGTCTCAAAAAAAAAAAAAAAAAAAAAAAAAAAAAACTGAACAAAACAAATACAAAGAATGAGGGTGAAACAAGATTTTCAAAGAAACAGAAACTCGAAGATCATCAAATGCAGACCTTTGGCCGGGCGGTGGTTACGCACACCTTTAATCCCAGCACTGGGGAGGCCGAGCCAGACGGATCTCTGTGAGTTCGAGGCCAGCCTGGTCTACAGAGTGAGATCCAGGAAAGGCTCCAAAACTACACAGAGAAACCCTGTCTCAAAAAACAAAAACAAGCCGGGCGGTAGTGACGCACGCCTTTAATCCCAGCACTCGGGAGGCAGAGCCAGGCGGATCTTTGTGAGTTCGAGGCCAGCCTGGTCTACAGAGCGAGATTCAGGAAAGGCGCAAAGCTACACAGAGAAACCCTGTCTCAAAAAAAACCCAAAAAAAAAAAAAAAAAAAAAAAAAACCAACCAACCAAACAAACAAGAAACAAAAAAGTAGACCTTTGGCTGATTCTAAAGGGTCTGTATCAGACAGATGGAAAAACAAATTTCAAACACATCTGAGACAGAAGCAAAATACAATGATGCTGGACAGTAGCTGAGAGACATCTGGGAAACAGAGGTCAAGTGAGGACCATCCCTTCCCTCTAGGACCATCCTTCCTGTTCCTGGTGTCAGGGGACTGTTCTGAAGGGACAGTTCACGGTCATCGGCAGCTGGCTGTGGGGACGGAGGCAGCTCTGACGGTTTGCCAGTGACTTTGTGATCTTTGAGCCCAAAGAAAGCACTGTAGTCTTGACTGTAATGGTGCCCGTGGAGGTCCGCTAAGTCCACCCTCTCCTGTAGGAGACAGGGAACGTGGCTCCCCCGGCTCTGTGGTATTCTAGGAGTTATTTCAGGAGATGCAGCCAAGAGCTTGGTCATCTCATGTAAGTGGCAGTCCCCCACATTCACCTCCTTTATAACTGAAGTACGTCGTTGCTGGTAAACAGTATCAGCAATGAGAACTCAGAGTCACGCTGTACTGCCAGGATCTGCCGCTGCATCTAAGGATCCTCTGCTGGTGGCAAGGTGGCTGAACCAGTTTCGCCATCCTGTGCAGACCAGACCTCGTGGAAAAGAGCCTGTGCCGGAGGCTGTCTCCACCCGGCTACCCCTTTTGTTGTTTTGTTTTGGCGGGGTCTCACTATACAGCCCTGACTGGCCTGGAACTCGCTCTGTAGACCAGGCTGGCCTCGAAACTCACAGAGGTCCTCCTGCCTCTGCCTCCCGAGTGCTGGGATTAAAGGCGTGTGCTACCTTGCCCAGCAAGACCATCTCCTTTTTAAAATAGCTTCATTGGGATGTAGTTAATATACCATACGAAATCACCCACGTAAAATGGCTTTTAGAATATTCACATAGGTATAACCACAATGGGTAAGCTGTCAGCTTGGCCCAAGCTAGAGTCATCGGGGAGAAAGGAGCCTCCGTTGAGGAAATGCCTCCCTGAGATCCAGCTGTAAGGCATTTTCCCAATTAGTGATCAATGGGGGAGGGCCCAGCCCATGGTGGGTGGTGCCATCCCTGGGCTGGTGGTCCTGGGTTCTATAAGAAAGCAGTTTGAGCAAGCCATGTGAAACAAGTCAGTAAATAGCACCCCTCCATGGCCTCTATCAGCCCCTGCCTCTAGGTTCTGGCCCTGCTTGAGTTCCTGTTTTGACTTCCTTTGGTAATGAACAGCAATGTGGAAATGTAAGATGAATAAACCCTTTCCTTCCCAATTTGGTTTTTGGTTATGGTGTTTCATCACAGCAATAGAAACCCTAACTAAGACACACAATTTTTAGCTTTGTTTTAACTTTACATATATTGGCGTTTTCCCGCATGTGTGTCTATGCACCATGAACATGTAATGCCCTTCGAGGCCAGACGAGGGCGTAGGATCTCCCTGAACCGGAGTTACAGACAATTGTGAGCTGCCATGTGGTTGCTGGGAATTACACCCAGGTCCTCTGGAAGAGCAGCCAGTGCTCTTAACTGCTGAGGCACCCCTCTATCCCCAAACCACGGTCTTAAAAATGATCTCTTTTATGTTTGTTTTAGAAGATGGTGTTTCCCTATACTGTCCAGGCTGGGCTTGCAACTCCTGCTTCAGCTCTCCAGCTAGCCGGGAATACAGGCACATGCCACCATGCCCCCTGCTCACTATTTCAGTTTATTCTCACATCGTTTAACCCTGTTATCATCCCCTCCCCCTTTAAAAACCATGTATGAGCCGGGCGGTGGTGGCGCACGCCTTTAATCCCAGCACTCGGGAGGCAGAGCCAGGCGGATCTCTGTGAGTTCGAGGCCAGCCTGGGCTACCAAGTGAGTTCCAGGAAAAGGCGCAAAGCTACACAGAGAAACCCTGTCTCGAAAAAAACCAAAAAAAAAAAAAAAAAAAACCATGTATGGGGGTTTTGCTTGCATGTGTCTATGCACCATGAGCATGCAGTGCCCATGGAGGCCAGAAAAGAGTGTGCACCATGTGCATGCATGCAGTGCCAGTGGAGGCTAGAAAAGAGCGCAGGATCTCCCGCAGCTGGAGTTAATGGAGAGCTGTGAGCCACCACCGGGTGTCACTGTACTTCGGCAGTTGTCTCCTCCTTTCTTTGCCCTGCTGGGCTGGGATTCCCCAAGGCCTATGATCTACTGGGATCCAACTTAGAGCCCCCAGGGTCCTCTGCAAGAGCAACAGACACAAGTGTCCTCAACCACTGAGCCCTCTCTGCAGCCGCGTTATTCCTTATAGAGAAACCACGGTCTTTTGGCCTGAGCTCCAACAGAACCGTTAAAGTGGTGAAACCAGGACTTGGGCCACATCTGGCTGACTCCACAGGCCCTGGCACTCAGCCTGCAGCTTTCTGGACTTCCCTTGAGCACAGCCAGCTCAACAGAGCCTCATCTTCCCCAAGCGAGTCAACGCGGGCTCCTTCCCTTCTTCACCCCTCACTCCGCCGTACCAATGTTGCTTTAATGATTCATCTAACGTGGTTCTTCATCCCACTGCCGCTGTCTGAATCCAGGTGTGCTATGTCCTTGTACACGTAGCCCGGCACTCCTCAGCCCTGGAGATGGCTATGCAGGGCTTTGGGTGGCTGAAGCCCTGCTGTGGGTCGCCTGGAGCTGGACTCAGCCTTCTCCTTCACTGCATGGCACACAGGCTTGTGTAAGGAGAAAGAGGTTGAGAGGAGTCGAAGCAGACACTGTCCACCTCTTTGCCCTCACTTTCTGCTGCCTCTCTCCTGGCAGTGCCCTCCTTCCAACTGCAGCTAGAGACCAGATCTCTATGGGACCCCTGTGGGAAGCTCAGGGGTTGGGCTCAGTCCACAGCCTAGATTGCTTCCTGGAGAGCTCTTTTAGGTGGAATTGGTGCTCCAGCCACACTATTTTTTTTTTTTTTACAGCTTCTCTACTGAGACATTTCGCAAAGCTTTTTTGCTTACTGCTGCTGCCGTTGCTCGTTATACTGATAACATGGAGCATAAAAGCAGCTGTGGCGTCGGCAGCTTGGGGTTCAAGTCCCTATCCTGTCACTTGCTGGTGGTAAAACAGCATTCAGTCTCAAAACCCCAATTTATATCTCGGCTGTGAATGAGTGCCTACCTTAGCATTGTGGAGAAAAGAAAAAAAGATAAAATAAGGCAGGGGTAACAAGCAGTTGGTTTCGGATCCGTTTTGTTTCAACTCTGTTAGCCGGCTTGCAAAGCTCCCGATGCGGAATCCTGCTTTTGCCAATCGCCTGGTCATTTCTTTGCCCTACTGGGCTGAGATTCCTCCGAGGTTAGGATCCTCTGGGCTTCAACCGAGTCCAGAGTCCAGTTCAGGTGGACCCACTGAGGACATCTGTCAAGAATAACAGGAGGTCCCCAGGAGGAGGTGGCCAGATGGGGGGCACTGACCACAGGTGCCAGAATCTCGAGACCCGGAGCACACCCCCAGCGGCTCCCCAGGTGGACACCAGGTTACAGAAGCGGGCTTGGTGTCTCCCGCAGACACCCTAGGGGCGGAGTCAACGCGGGGGCGGGGGGGGGGGCGCTGGCAAATCTCACCCAACCCGGGTTAGTCTGCTGGTTCACGCAACTGAACACAAAACACCTGCCCCGAGCTCGGGTCCAGATCCTGCGTCTCCCGTCTCCCGAAGCCCCCTGGCTGTGAGTCTCCCAGAGAGCAGGGGACATGCTGCGTTAAAGAGAGCGCTCCCGGGACGTGGAGATGAGACTGTGGGGCGTGAGAGTGGGCGCGATGATCAAGAAGATGGGGACTACCGGCGCGTCAAGGTGCGAGGCAGGCAGCAGGGAGAGACCATGTTGGTGGCAGGGGTACAGCAAGCGAGAACCACAGTGCCGGGCACTGGGTGGGGGTGGGTGGGGAGCGGGGGAGGAAGAGGTCACCATTTGTGGGACCGGAGAAGGGATGAAGCAAGAGACTGCCCGCCGAGTCAGAGACCTGGGTCCGCTTCCTGGTACCTGGTGTTTCTCTGACGCCCAATGTGTGTGCAGCACCGTACCGGCTCTGGGGGCTGCAATTGTGTGTGGCTCGGTTCAAGGAAAGTCCCTCCCTTCACACTGAATCTTCCTGACATAGCTGCTGGGTTCTTGCTAATGGGAGGGGCGGAGGTCCTTAGGATGGATCCTCCTGGATCCAGCGTTTGGAGGAATTTTTAACACCGTGGGAGAAGGGCCCCAGCGCGATCACCCAGTGCTCCTGTTCCTTCAAGGCTAAGAACTCGCTCAGTCTCCAGGATCTATCCATGTCAGGCACAGAAGGAGAATGACTCTCCTAAGTCCATGTTCCTGTTGGCTGACATTTCATTCACCCTCAACTTGACCCTGAGGCTGCACTGAGCTCTGCAGGGGGCTCTGCCTCTAAAGCCGCCTTCTTTAGGTTGCCAGAAGGGACGGTTTGTTCTTTGACATGGAGCACAACAGTCAGTCTGCGTTAAACACATCAGGAGAGTGGAAGAGAGCCAGGTGGCCCCATCGACTGGGCATACCATTTAACTATCCACACCCTCGCAGCTCCAGACCATAAAATGGGAACTCCACTTTGTACTAGGAAAATTCAAGGCCCTGACCATCTTGACAGTGCTTCTCAATGGTTTGAGGTAAAGGTGTCTGGAAGAGATGCGTGACATTTGAGGACAGGGGAAGGATGTCCTCTTCACCGAAAGCAGCAACGGTCCCTGCCATGATGACTGTGTTTCAAAGACCTCCATGACCACCACGAGGAAAGCTTGGCGCTGGCCTACAGGGCTCCCCCTTTCCCTTGTCCTTCCCCCCAAGGGACTCCTGGGTCCCATTCTCTCAGCGGGAAAAGCAGGCTTGGCTTGATTTTCCTCGCTAAAATTAGGGGAAATCTCTCGGTGCACACAGACGTCTTTCTCCACACTTGGCAGCGTATTTAAGTTTCAGTTCCACAGAGACCTTGCTGCTGTGTTATATATAAGTGGGGACGCTGAGACTCAGTATGGCTGTGAAACCACCCAGGAACCCCGGCTCCCCAGACAAGTCTAGTAACAGGAGAGGACACATACCTAGCTAGGCCTCTCTGGGCCCTAAGCCAGTGCTCTAAAATGGAAAGTACCCCGAGCCTCCCTTTCCAGGAAAATGTCATCATGAGTCCCCTGTTGTCCCCTAGGTTCCTGGCTGGTCAGTGCTCTCACAGCTTGCAGAGCCCTTTGGGGGGAAAGCTGCCGGTGAGCTTGCTGGTTCCCCTGCTGGTCTGTGGGCTGCGAGCAAAGATCAGGGTGGACCCGGTTGCCTGCCCCATTGCGCCCTCATCCCGTCCCCAGCCACTCTTCCCAGGCCGGGACTGACTCACCCACGCGCTGCCTCGGGGCTGCACCTGCCGCGCTGGCTACCAGGGTCACCCGGAGCGAGGGCCTGCACCCGAGGCCCTAAGGCCCTGCGCCTGCGGGACAGAGGACCGCGGGGCGGGGTGGGGCGATGGCCTTCCCTCTCCACAGCCGGCTCTGGACTTCCACCAGGGAATTAGGCCAAGAGATCAGGCAGAACTCGCTAGGCGGGGCGGCGAAGGATGGGGACAATTGTGCGTGCCCCCACCCCCAGTCCCGCAGTCTGCAGTGGTCGCGGTGGGAACTCCTGAGGGACTGATCCCACTTTGCCTGTGCTGTGAGTGCGTTCTATCAGCAGCCCCTCCTCGTCAACCTGTGCCCGATAAGCTTCCTTTTTTAGTGCTAGCATGGTTACGCCAGAGCGTTTCTCGCCGTACATTCTGTTTGGCTTGTTTTGAGACAGGGTCTCGGTGGTCTCGAACTCGCCATCCTCCTGCTCACCCTCCCCAGAGCTGGATTACAGGCATGCGCCACCACACCAGCTTTTCGGCCACACTTCTTTGGTCGTTCGAAACAATCACCTTGTGCTGGGTGGGGTGGGGTTGGGGTAGAGAGCTAGCCTAGCATGTATGGGGCCCTGGGCTCCTCTTTAGCCCCCAACAAAAACAAATCTCACTAAAACCAAACCAAACTAAGATGAACGCCGCGGAGTTTCCTGTGCCAGGCGCGGCGATCGCCTAAGGGAATGGGACTAGTAACTGGCCCTTCCGCACGCAGCTGGTTCAGTTCTCTCAGGATGCTGAGCACTCCGGGCAATTGCCGGAGGCAGCGCCTTCCATGCGGACACGGGACCGTGCTGTCCCTTTGTGCATGGTGCAGGCGGGGACGTGCTACTTGCCCAACCGCCGGCTGGAGAGAAAAGGGTCGCAGGAGTCTCGGCCCCGCCTGCGTTGCGGGGCGGGGCGGGGCGGGGGGAGCTTCGGGGCGACTAGCATCGGAGCCCTATGCGAGAAGAGCCGTGCGCAGAGCGGAGCCACGCGATGCGGTGCCCACCACGCAGGGACGCGTCACCGCCCCGTCACAGCCCCCCTCCGCAGATCTATGCACCACTCGGGATCCGGTAGCTTCCTGTAGCTTCCGGGGGTCCCTCCAATCCCCGCCTACAGCTGGAGGGGCGTGTGGCTCGCCAGGCTGTGATGCTGCCCCCTGGCGGCACGATGCTTCTCTAAGCCTCTCGAGTAACTAAGCTGGTAGGGAGAGGTTGGCTCCACTCTTCCAAATCCTGATTTTGTAAGGTCTGGACAGTGACCTGCCTGTGCTCCTTTCGTGATCCACAACAGTGTTCACATTAAAAATCAATCAATCTGTCTCGAAAAACCAAAAAAAAAAAAAAAAACAATCAAACAAATAGGCAAAAAGCAAAGGAAACTAAAGAACTACTGTATCGAGATATTATTTACATACAATAAATGCCAGACATTGTTCATATTGTCTGAGACCTGAGGCTTTTGACAAATGGCCCAATTCAAGAAACACGTTTTCATCCCCTCGCAAAGCTTCCTCTTGTCCTCTTTCCAGCCTTTTGACTTCTTCCACTGCTCCAGACATCCACTGCTCTGATTTCTATTACTGTCCCCTGTCGTTCCCAGAATGTCCTCTAAACAGAAGCGGTCAGCCAGGGATGTTCGTGCCTGGCTCTTTTCACAGAGCACAATAGCTTTGAAATCCACCCCAGTGGCTGAACACAACAGACGACTGTCTTCTCTTCTGACTCTGGGTTGAGGTCTGTCACTGGACAGGGTCACATCCCTGGCCTTGGCCTCGTAGCGCCCCGGACTCGGACTTAATGTTTACACAGGACAGTGGAGGGCAGCCAGCTGCCTAGGTGTACGACCTATGACCACACGTCCCCATCACAGGAAATTTGTTCACACTGGCAAATTTGTTCACACTGAATATGGGTGGTGTTTTATAGACCCCAGGGAAGGCAGGGGGCGCTGGACCCTTCCCCTTCACTGTCCTCAACCAGGAGACGGACAGGTAGGCCTTGACCAGAGCCAAGAAGACACCCCAAGGCAACTTCTAATTGGTTTGTTTAGTTAAAGCAAGCAGGCTTGAGTGGGGTTCCTAGGAAGCGGGCAGTGTAGGTTAGATGCCTGGATCACATTGAAGCCGGGAGAGGCAGAGCTGGAAACCATCAAAGATGATCAACCTTTGCTCGGGAAGGAGTCAGCGCTGGACTCAAAATGACCTCCGAGGCAACATACCATCTCTAGGCCTTGCTGGAGAGTGTCTCTATGATGTCTCCTTTGTTACCGGGGTTTTCCTCTGCATGGAGACACCTCACACTCTTAACCATTTAAACACTCCAGGCCGGTGTTGAGGCACCCTCTCCGAGTCCCTAAGTGAGATATTTGGGCTGTTTCCAGCCGGGGATACTGTGAATAAGAATGACTTTCATATGTCTTAAAAACTCATTGTAGGGCCGGGCGGTGGTGGCGCACGCCTTTAATCCCAGCACTCGGGAGGCAGAGCCAGGCGGATCTCTGTGAGTTCGAGGCCAGCCTGGGCTACCAAGTGAGTTCCAGGAAAAAGGCGCAAAGCTACACAGAGAAAGCCTGTCTCGAAAAACCAAAAAAAAAAAAAACCAAAAAAAAAAAAAAAAAAAAAAACCTCATTGTATGCACACCTGTTTTCATTTCTTTGGGGAAAGTACCTAGCAGTGGGTGGGCTGGCTCATGGAGGGGGGGGGGATTTGTTTTCTGTTGCAGCGTTGGAGGTTAAAGGTGGGCACTGCACATGCGTAGACACTCTGTCACTGAGCTATTAGCAAGCCCCACCTCCACCCCTTTAACTTTTTATTACGAGACCGGGTATCACTGAGCTGTCCAGGCCGAACTTAAATTCGCTCTGTAGCTCAGGCTGACCTTAACCTGGTTAGCCTCCTACAGCCTCCCAAATACTCCCCGTAATTCTAATTACAGGCTCGCCGTACCAGCAGACCTGACGAAGCTAGCCCTTCTCTGCAGCTACAGGAAGCTGTCCAATTATTTTGCAAAGCAGTTACACTACTTCTTTTAAAGTCCATGGCAACCTATGGCTTGGCTTTGAGTCTCTGTTCACTCATGTTATCTTTCTCTTTCTCCGTCTCTCTATCTCTATCCATCCGTCTGTCTGATTGTCTCTCTAGGGTCTCACCTAGCCCAGGATGGTCTTGAACTCATGATTCTCCTTACCTCCACCGGAGTATGGGTTTACTGGCATTCAGCACCATGCTTGGCTCACTTCCTGCCTCTCTCCTCTCTCTGGATCATGCTGGGTTTGGTGTTGGGCTCTGTGTCTGCTAGGCAAGTACTCTATCATTTAGCCACACCCTTATCCCTTAAAATAGGTGTGTATATATGTGGGGGGAGGGTGTTTGTGTGTGTGCCCTTATGTGTTCATGTGTGTGTGTATGTGTGTGTGTGTGTGTGTATGTGCCAGAAATGTTAATCACAAAGGGGTGTCTTCTCAATGGAGGAGGTAAAAATCAAATACCCAGCCTTTAATTCCAGCACTTGGGAGGCAGAGGAAGGCAGATCTTTGTGAGTTCGAGGCCAGCCTGGTCTACAGAGCTCCAGAGTTCCAGGACAGGCTCCAAAGCTACGTAGAGAAACCCTGTCTTGAAAAAACCAAACCAAACCAAAACAAGACCAAAAAAAAAAAACCCCAAACGAACAAACAAACAAAGAAAAAACCAAAAACAAAAATCAAATTCCATCCAGAATGCTGAGAGTGCATGTTGTTAATGACCTGGTGACCTTTTTGTTGTCTGTGAGGCAGACCTCACCCACCTTTTGCTATAGAGGCAGACCTCACCCTAATTCACCAGAATGATTACCCCAGACTCTTCCCTCCCTAGACCGTTACCCATCCTTAGGGGAGATGTCACAAGTACTTCATGGCCTGCTGACCTCTATGCTGTCGGTCAGAGACCACACGAGATTCTAGGCCTTGAGCTACAGAACCCACCCTCATGGTCACACGTACTGTGTAAAGGAGTCTCTATGTAGTTACATCTTAAGCTTTATTGTGCATCTAGAATTGGACTGATTGTTGCCTGGAAACCTTTCCCCAAATTGTACTGTGTTTTAAATACGCTGACAATGAACCGCCTGGCATTGGACTCTCTGAAGTCTGATCCAGGTTGATGACGTCAATCTGCACCGGGTTTTCAATCTCATCTTGTTGAGCGGTTCTCCTTCCTGAATGACACCGGAAGGAACCCCCTCAATTTGCCTTTAATCCCAGCACTCAGGAGGCAGAGGCAGGCAGAACTCTGTGAGTTTGAGGCCAGCCTGGGCTACAGAGAGAGTTCTGGGACAGCCAGGGCTACACAGAGAAACCCTCCCTGTCTTGAAAAACCACAGAGAGAGAGAGAGAGAGAGAGAGAGAGAGAGAGAGAGAGAGAGAGAGAGAGAGAGAGAGAGAGAGAGAGAGCTCCACATCTTGCCATTTGAGTTTTTGGGGCAGAGTCTGCCCCTGGCTTCTGGCTCACCAAGTAGGCTGGGCTAACTGGTCAATAAGTCCCAGGGACCTCCCCTTTGCCTCTCCAGTACTGGAATTTCAATTTCACACACCTGGCTTTTTACATTAAAAAAAATTTTTTTTGAGACAGGGTCTCACTATATAGCCCTGGCTGTCCTGTAGCTCACTATGTAGACCAGGCTGGCCTCCAATTCACAGAGATCCAACTGCCTTTGCTTTCCAAGTGCTGGGATTAAAGGCATGAACCCCCACTGCCCTGCCACACCTGGATTTTTACATGGGTTTTGAGGATGGGATTCTGGTCTTCAAGCTTATGTAACAAGTACCTTATTCATCTCTCCAGGCCTAAAAATGTTTTTTTTTTCTTTCCTTCTTTGAGACAGGGTCTCACTAGGTTATTTAAGCTGGCCTTGAGCTCGCTTTATAGTCCAGGCAGGCTTTGAACTGGTGATCCTCTCTTTTAGAATCCCGAGTAGCTAGAATTACTGGCCTGTACCTTCAGGCCTGGCTTGGAACATGGTTTTGGATTAAAGAAAGTTTTGCCCACTTTATATTTTCCTCCTATGTTTTTTTTTTTTTTATTTTTTTTATTTTTTAAAGATTTATTTATTATGTATACAGTGTTCTGTCTGCATGTATCCCTGCAGGTCAGAAGAGGGCGCCAGATCTCATTACAGATGGTTGTGAGCCACCATGTGGTTGCTGGGAATTGAACTCAGGACCTTTGGAAGAGCAAGCAGTGCTCTTAACCTCTGAGCCATCTCTCCAGCCCTTCCTCCTATGTTTTGGTCTGTAATTGAAGACGTTGTATCACTGTGTTTGGATGTCTGATACAAGCAAATTCATTTTTCCATATGATATGTGGAGGAGGTCAAGACTCATCTCTCCCTTACGTGGATATCTAGTTTTTCAGCTTAGTTGAAAAGACTTCCTTTTACTGTTTCATTTACATTGATAACCTTCTTAGGATCCAGTCCATTGGGCCAGCACTAGCAGGACACACAATGGCCTCTGGACACCTTGAAAAGACATCTGTTACTCCAGGCAGAGGCCTGTTGGCACCTTAGTGAGTTGTGGTGTCTTTTTGTAGGTTGAATTGTGTGGGTGTGGATATAGGGTGCAGGGGTGTCTTGCTAGGAAGTATATACACTTTATCCTGGGGATGATGAGGGGCTGGTGAAATGCTCTCAATCATAGGACAGTGGCTTGGCCAGATTTTCAGTTCACACATCTATTATGGCTTCAGAGCAAAGAGGGGAGGTCAGAATGCGGCAGGCGGACAATTAGGGCATCATTCACTATACGCCAAGCGGGTCTCCCCGTTAATCTTCTCAACTGGGGTAAGCGGTGTTGTTTTGAGGTAGGGTCTGGCTATGTAGCTCAGGCTGACCTTGCAGCTCTTTGCCTTAGACTCACGGTGCTAAGATTAGTGAGGGCCACAGTGCTCCTCAGGCTGTCCTGATAATGTCATTGAGAGATGATGGGGGTGGCGCTGAAGCAGTCCATTTTTTTTTTTTTTGAAACAGGGTCTCACTCTGTAGTCCTGGCAGCCTTGAGCTCGTGGCAATCCTCCTGGCTCTGCTCCTGAGTGTGGAGATTACAGGTCTGTGTCCCAAAGACCAGATTCGGCCATCTTCTTCTTCTTTTTTTTTTTAATTTTATGTGCATTGGTTTTCTGCCTGCATGTATGTCTGTGTGAGGATGTCAGATACCCTGGAACTGGAATTATAGACAGTTGTGAGCTGCCATGTGGGTGCTAGGAATTGAACCCAGGTCCTTTGGAAGAGCAGCCAGTGCTCTTAGAGAGCCACTGGCATATGTGTGGGGGCTCACACCTGTAATCCCAGCAGTGTGGCTAGAGTTTTTCTCTCCAGGTCCCAACAAGCCCCAGCAGTCCTGCAGCCCACTTATAAAATAGACACACAGACTCTTATATTATTTAAACTGTTTGGCCTAATGGCTCAGACTTCTAGCTATCTAGTTCTTACATCTTAAATTAACCCATTTCTGTAAATCTATACCTTGCCACATGGCTTGTATCTTACATGTTGGTACTTATGGCGGCGGCTGGCAGCGTCTCCTGACTCAGCCTTCCTGTTCCCAGAATTCTCTTCTCTGCTTGTCCCACCTATACTTCCTGCCTGGCTACTGGCCAATCAGCACTTTATTTATACAGAGTGATATCCACAGCACAGCAGTCTGGAGGTTGAGGCAAAAGGATTGCCAGGAGTTCAAGGCCAACCTGCACTACTGTCTTAGTTAGGGTTTTATTGCTGTGAAGAGACTCCATGACCATGGCATCTCTTGTAAAGGAAAACATTTAACTGAGGTGGTGGCTTACAGCTTCGGAGGTTGAGTCCATTATCGTCAGGGTGGGGAGCAGGGCTGCAGGCAGAATGACGCTGGAGAAGCAGCTGATACAGGTTGATCTGCAGGCAACAGGAAGTAGACTGTGACACTGGGAGTGGCTTGAGCATAGGAGACCTCAAAGCCCACCCCCACAATGACACACTTCCTCCAACAAGGCCACACCCACTCCAACAAGGCCACGCCTCCTAATAGTGCCCCTCCCTTTGGGAGCCATTTTCTTTCAAACCACCGTAGCTACACAGTGAGTTCCACATGTAAACCCGACACTTATTTAACTCTGATCTCTTACTAATGGCCCCCATCTCATCAACCTGGTGGGGTTAAATACTTTACACAGGGGATTAAACTTTCCCAGCAACCAGATGCACACCACTAATCCCAGCACTTGGGTGCTGAAGGCGGGAGGCTTGGGAGGCATTAAATGCTGTCAGCTAAATGAGACCCTGTCTCAAACAGTAAAAGGAAGAGGGGTAGGGCCACAGGATGGCTCAGCAGGTAAGGGTGCTTGCCGCTAAGCCTGATGACCTGAGTTCAGTCCACATGGTGGAAGGAGACACCCGACTCATGCAGGCTGTCCTCTGACCTCTGTCTGTACCCTGCAGGGTGACCTCTGACCTCTGTCTGTACCCTGCAGGGTGACCTCTGACCTCTGTCTGTGCCCTGCAGGGTGACCTCTGACCTCTGCCTGTACCCTGCATACTGTCCTCTGACCTCTGTCTCTGCCCTTCAGGGTGACCTCTAACCTCTATCTGTGACCTTCAGGGTGACCTCTGACCTCTGTGTCCTGCAGACTGTCCTCTGACCTCTGTCTGTGCCCTTCAGGGTGACCTCTGACCTGTCTGTACCCTGCAGGATGACCTCTGACCTCTGTCTGTGACCTTCAGGGTGACCTCTGACCTCTGTCTGCCCTGTGACATATGCATTCCTCACATTAAATAAACATATAGAATAGATTTGTTTGGGAAGAGACATCAGTTGAGGAAACTCTCCACCAGATTGGTCTGTGGGACATTTTCTTAAATCGTGATTGATATGGGAGGGCCCAGTTAACTGTGGGCTGGTGGTCCTCAGTTCTATAAGAAAGCAGGCAGAGCAGCTCCCTTCCACAGCCTCTGCATCAGCTCCTGCCTCCAGGTTCCTGCCCTGGTTGAGTTCCTGTCCTGACCCTCTTCCTCAGTGATGGACTCCGCTGTGGCACTGTAAGTGGCCAAGTTGGTTTTGGTCAGGGGTGTTTTATCACAGCAAGATTAACTCCAAATAAGACAATAAATAAATGGGAGAAAAGAAAGACATTTTAAAGAACTAGAGAAACCCACAAACAAAACAAGGTAAAACTTTAATAGCTTTAAGAGAAGACAGGTCATAGCAAGGACATTCTCCTGTTTAACCCTTTGTGTGTCGTATTTAAGAATGACCGTGGGCCAGGCGTTGAGATTGGGAAGGCAGGTGTGCGGAGGATCCATTATCTGCCCCAGTTTATGAGCAGCCTACAAGACGTTCCATGTTCCTTCTTTACCCTTCATCTTCATAAAAAACATGGTTCTGTGTGTGTGTGTGTGTGTGTGTGTGTGTGTGTGTGTGTGTGTGTGTGTGTGCGCGCTCTGTGTGTGTCTGTTTATCTGTGTCTGGCTGTCTGTGTGTGCAAGTGTGTTCAGCTGATACACGCTGTTATGTGCTAACCGATCTCATCTCTTTCTCACTTAGTGGTGGATATTCCATGGTTACCTGAGATGCTGATGTGAAATGAAACTATGCCGCCCCTGTAGAGACAATCAGCCCATCTTAGAGCCATCTGCTACTTTCCCTGAACTGCTAAACTCCCAGCATGCAGCAGTCCCGAAGTAGTGTGGGCCAAAAAGATTAGCTTTCCCAATTAAGGCGTTACCTCCTACCTAGTACCCTCACAGATCCTTCAAACTCAGAGGCCCCTGGTGCTGCACACAGAGACGCTTCCCCTCTCCTCAGATCCCCTCTCTAGAGTCTGTGAAAGGGATTGCTGTGTTCTCGGGTCTGCTGTTGGATCTCTTACCCCAGCTTCTCCCACTGCAGGGGTGTTGTTACTAAAGGATATTTCACCTGAAATCCACCTCTGTGCAGCTCCCTATCAAACCTAAATAATACGGAAGGAATCCGTATTATTTAAAACATACAATTCTGAGAACTAAAATTATTTCAAAATAAAACTTAAGTGGTAGAGCATGCATTTAGCGTTCAAAGGCTCTAGGTTCAATCCTCCAGCAGTATATACATTCTCTCTCTCTCTCTCTCTCTCTCTCTCTCTCTCTCTCTCACACACACACACACACACACACACACACACACACTCACCGATGTGTGCACACACAAATGCACACAGAAAGAAGTTTAAATATATATGCATATTTATGAAAATATATTCATGTATGTTTGTATTTGTAGGTAATGAGAGAACTGAAGAAATAAAGAAAAAATAAAATGAAAAACATTTCTTGTTAGGGCTGGAGAGATGGCTCAGCTGTTAAGAGCACTGTCTGCTTTTTCAGAGGGTCCAGTTTCGACTCCCAGCATCCACACGGTGGCTCACAACTGTCTGTAACTCCAGTTCCAGGGATCCGATGCCCTCTTCTGGCCTCCATGGACACTGCACACACCAGGCTCAGCGGTTAAGAGCACTTGTTGCTCCTGCAGAGGACCCGGGTGCAGATCCCAGCACCCACTTGGCAGCTCACGACCCTCTGCAACTCCAGTTCCAGGGGATCCACTGCCCTCCCCTGGCCTCTGTGGGCACCAGGCACACAAGTGGCGCCTGAGGAAGGAAAACTCGACTCCGAAGAATAAAGAAAGGGGGCTGGAGAGATGGCTCAGCAGTTAAGAGAGGTGACTGCTCTTCCAGAGGACCCAGGTTCAATTCTTAGCACCCACATGGCACCTCACAACTGTCTGTAACTCCAGTTCTAGGGGACTGGACACACTCACACAGACATACATGCAGGCAAAACACCAATGCACATAAAATAAAAATAAATAATTTTATGTTTTGTTTTATTTTTTTCCAAGACAGGATTTCTTCATGTAGCTTTTTGTTGTTGGTGGTGGTGGCATTTATTTATTTATTTATTTATTTATTTATTTACTTATTTATTTATTTATGTATACAGAAGAGGGCACCATATCTCATTACAGATGGTTGTGAGCCACCATGTGGTTGCTGAGAATTGAACTCAGGACCTCTGGAAGAGCAGCCAGGGCTCTTAACCTCTGAGCCATCTCTCCAGCCCTCTTTTCATGTAGTTTTGGTGCCTGTCCTGGATCTCGCTCTGTAGCCCAGGCTGGCCTCGAACTCACAGAGATCCGCCTGGCTCTGCCTCCTGAGTGCTGGGATTAAAGGCGTGTGCCACTGCCACCGGCTAAAATTAAATAATTTTAAATAAAAATTAAAAAAATACTAAAGAAAGATAGAAGATAAAGGAGAGAACGCTGCCAGGCACAGTGGCACAAGCCTGAATTTCAGCATCCTGGGGGCTGAGAAAACTCCAGCCTGTCTGAGACCGGCCAGGACTATATATCAAGACCCCATCTCAAGAAAAAACCTTAAAAAGAGGGATTGCTGTGTAGATAAATGCAAATAATACATCCAAGTCCCAAAAGCCCTTTTGAAATAACAAGAGTAAGCTTGACATGGTAGCACATGCCTGCAATCCCAGCACTCAGGAGTCTGAGCCAGAGGGTGGACGCTCAAGTTCAGCCCGAGCTTTATAGCAAGACCTTGTCTCAACAATAAATAACTGTGCACAGTGATTGTACAGGTAATATCAAATTTCTCTACCCTGGAGTCGTCTAGCAGCTTGCTGGACACCATAAAAAACCATCCGCTCCAGCAGGGCGAGTGTCACACACCTGTAACCTCAGTCACCCAGGAGGCAGAGACGGGGGCATTGAAACCAGGCTGGCCTCAAACTCAGAGATCCGCCTGTCTCCGTTCCCAAGCGCTGGGCTCAAAGGCGTGTGCCACCATGACCAGCTCTACTTTTCAGTTTGAGACAGGGTTTTACTCGCAGGGATCTCTAGTTTAAGAGCCTTCCTCTTCCGGTTCCTGAGCACTGGGATTACTGGGGTGTGTCCCGATGCCAAGTTTTCAATTTAGTTTTTAACTATGGTAAAATGAATGCACAGTTTAAAAGCTTTAGATAGATCCATGAGCTTAAAAAAAGCTTTAGGTAGACAGACTGAGTTTTTGGACATCTGGGACGGAGACTTTCTCCGGGGAAAGACGGGAGCAGTCAGCTCTGAGGCTTCTCTAGTCAGGCAGCTCCAATGTCACCTCCCGTCAATGGTCAGGACCCCTTCCTCCTGTTGGGGAGTCCCTCTCACTTCCTCTGTCCTCATTCCCTTTCATCTCCTTCCCAGTGTCACCAGGACTGAGCCCAAAGATGACGTGGCCCTCAGGCAGCTGGAGACTGGCCCAGAGCCCGCATGACAGCTGTCTCCCACTGTACCAGGCTTTTTCTTTTGGGACACCAACCAGCTCCCAAATCACAACATAGAGACTTCTTATTAGTTATGAATGCTTGGCCTAGCTTAGGCTGGTTTCTGGCTAGCTCTTTTTTTTTTTTAATTTTTTATTTTTATTTTGCAATACAATTCAGTTCTACATATCAGCCACGGATTCCCTTGTTCTCCCCCCCTCCCGCTCCCCTCACCTTCCCCCCAGCCCGCCCCCCATTCCCATCTCCTCCAGGGCAAAGCCTTCCCCACAGACTGAGATCAACCTGGTAGACTCAGTCCAGGTAGGTCCAGTCCCCTCCTCCCAGGCCGAGCCAAGCGATCCTGCATAGGCCCCAGGTTTCAAACAGCCAACTCATGCAATGAGCACAGGACCCGGTCTGGCTAGCTCTTTTAACTTAAATTATCCTGTTTCTCTTTCCTTTTGCCTTGGGGATTTTTACTTTTCTTTCCTTCTGTGTATCTTACTTTCACGGCTGCTGGCTGGTTAGCAGATGCCTGGCTTCTGGCCCCGGGCATCTCCCAGGTTCTTGCTTCCTCCTCCTTCTCCTGTTCCTCTTTTTCTCTCTGGAGCCGAGATTGCTCGTCCTATTTATTCTCTCTACCCACCAGCCCCACCTATCCCTCTCCTGCCTCGCTATTGGACATTCAGCTTTTTATTAGACCAATCAGGTGCCTTAGGCAGGCAAGGTGAAACAAATGTAACACATCTTTACATAATTAAACAAATGCAGCATACACGAAAGTAACACACCTTTACACAGTTAAAGTAATATTCCGTGGCATAAACAAATGTAAAACATCTTTGCATAGTTAAAATAATCCTCTACAACGTCCTATCCTTTCTTTCTCTCCCCTGGTTGTACAGGGGGGTACAAAGGCCTGAGTCATGCCAGGCTCTAACAGCTGACCTCCAGGTTCAGGTCCATTGTGGTTTTCCTGTTTCATCCGGTTGAAAGTAGTAGCAGCAGGTCCACCTCCTCCTAGAGGGGCCGGAAGGACTTGGGACAGTGTCAGAACCAGGGAATAGGTCCTAGCTCTCCACCAACTACAATTGTGACCCCTGGCAAGCTGTCTTTTCTCCGGGTCCTTTGATTTCCCTATCTGCCATACCACACTGTCGCCTTGAGGAGTCACACGGTTCCGTGTCCTGGAGACAGACAATGTGACGTAACCCAGACTTTCTTGGGTCATTAGTGCCCTGACAGTGTGCTGAGGAGTCAGCCCACAGGATCGCAACAGAGAATGGCATATGGCTCTGATTGGACTCTGGGGAGCTCCCCGCCCTAAGCACAGCTTTGCCAGGCTGCAGTCAACCACAGCCTCTTCCCGTTGCCTCTGTGTTTCACACACACAACACACAACACCAAATGTGTATGCCTGCCATTCGGTTCAGTGAATGTTGTTGTTTTTTTATCACCAATAAAAAAATTTCAATTAAGAACATTCAATTTGAATGACACCAAGTTCTGATTAGTCTTTTAATTAAAGATTTGTTTGTGTTTGCCTGAATATATAAAAGAGTACCATGTGTATGCCTGGAGCATGTGGAAGTTAGAAGGGCATAGATCCCCTGGAACTGGAGTTACAGACGGTTGTGAACCACCATGTGGGGCCTGGTCCTCTGCAAGAGCATTAAGTGCTCTTAACCATTGAGTCATCTTGCCAGCCCGTGTTTTTAAAATTTAAAAAACATTTCCCTAGCGGTGGTGGCACATACCTAATCCCAGCCCTCAGGAGGCAGAGGCAGGAGAATCTCTGTGAGTTCAAGGCTTCAAGGCTAGCCTGATCTACAGAGTGAATTTCAGGACAGCCAAAGCTACACAGAGAAACCCTGTCTCAAAAAAAAAAAAAAAAAACAAAAACAAAAAAAAAACAAAAAACAAAACCAAACAAACAGAAAACAAAAAACCAACCCCAATAAAACAAAACCATTTATTTATTCCTTTAGAGAAAGTGTGTGTGTGTGTGTGTGTGTGTGTGTGTGTGTGTGTGGTTTGGGGGGCTGGAAATCAGGTGGTCAGACTTGACAAGAAGCACCTTTACCTGCTGAACCATCTCACAGACTCTAAAAACGCTATGAAATGGATTTATTTATTTAATGTGCACGGACATTTTGCCTGCATGTATACCTGTGCACTACACTTGTGTCTGAAGAGGGAGTAAGAAATCTTGGGACTGGAGTTACAGGCAGTTGTGAGCTACCCTGTAGGTGCTGGGAACTGAACCCAGGTCCTCTGGAAGAGAAATCAGTGCTCTTAACTACGGAGCCATCTCCCCAGTCCCTTCTAAAGCAATTTAATAATACCTGCTTTAGGTCTCTGAGTTCGAGGCCAGTGTGGTCTACAGAGCAAGTTCCAGGGACAACCAGGGCCACATAGAGAAACCCTGTCTCACAAAAACAAACAGTACCTGCCTTCATGGTTCCATATGAAGATATTCAGGTGTGTGTGCCCTCCATGGGGCCTCATGGCATTTGGTGTCTGGCTTGGAAGCGTTGAGCTCAAGCCTGGCTCTGGCGGACTGGGCTGGAGGACCTGCCCAGTGTCACACATCACTGGAGACTTGATTTTTCTCATCGCTAAAAAGAAACAGGAGTGCCTTCCTTTACCTCAGGAAAGAAGCTTGTATCACGTAAGTGCTGTGGCTGTGCCCAGAGTCCAGGCCCTTTTCAATTAGCTTGTGAAACCCCGTTCCCAGTGGGAGTGCCACGGGTCAGTTGTTTGTCGCCATCCGTGAAGCAGACCGTTCTCTCGTTATAGCCACTAGGTGGCACCATGGATCCGCTTCTGTGAGTGTTTCCGTCTCAAAGGCAGCAGTGGGATCTGGTTGAATCTTGCTGGTGATGCTGCTTTTTTTTTTTTTTTTTTTTTTTTTTTTTAAATCGGCCATTTCATACGGTTCTCCTAATGCATGTCTATCTAGTCTTCTCTCCTGGGCACTTGCGCTTGGCTTATGTCGGCTAAATCACCTGCAGAGATTCCCTTACCAGACGGTAGGATTCTCTGTGCAGCCCTGGCGGCGGGGTGACCAGAGGCCCAGGGCTGTGTCTGGCATGGATGGAGGTCTCCCTCCTGGAATCCTATGCAACCTGTAACCCTCAGGTCTTGCTGCCAGAAACATGGGGACCCTTGCTGGGCGGAGGACTGCTGCAGAACTTAGGGGGGAGAGCCAGCAAAGGTCGCAGAGGTTTGCGCCACGAAGTGAGGCCTCCTGTTTCTCGTTGGGCAGATTTCCCTGGCTCCCAGGAGCCTTTCTCAGCCAAGGACAAGCCATGCGCAGGTGACACCGACTTTCAGTTCCCTGCTTCTTGGCGCCCACAGGCAGGGCTTTGGGCCCCCAGCGTTGTGAAAGAAGCTGAGATACATCGGGAAGGTCTCCAATCATTAACAGGATTGCCGATGACCCTAAGTAAGAGTCGGGGTGACTCACCCGAAGGCTGGGTGCGCGGCTTCAGCCAGGTCCTCATTAAGGAGCCCCTGGATTGACCTGAAGGTCAAAAGTGCATTTGTCCTGATCGAGGAGGTCTGCCGGTCTCTTCCCCTCAGAGTGGCCGGAACGCTGAGCAGTTCATGCACACACAGCCCTCCCACATCTGTCCTGTGGCTCTCTTCAGATACAAGGGCTCAGATAAGAACGCCGCAGCTGTCCTTTGTTTAGCTGTTGTGAGTCTCTGTTCACTTGCTGCGGGGGTCACTTTTTCCCTTCTAGGGTCCATTGAATTTCTGCTCATGTGGCCCCCTTTCCTTTCCTTTTTAAAAACTATTTCTTTTATTTTTTGAAATTATAATTACACAATTTTCCTCTCCCCCTTCTCCCTCCAAACCCTCTCATATTCCCCTTCTTGCTCTCTTTCAAATTCACGGCCTTGTCTTTTCATTAATTGCTGTTATGTACACATATGTATATACATAATATATTACCAAATACAGAGATACAACCTGCTCAACCCGTATAACTCATGTGTGTTTTCAGGGCTGACCACTGGCGCTGGATAACCAGTTGGTGTGCTCTTCCTGGGGATCTCTCTCTCTCTCTCTCTCTCTCTCTCTCTCTCTCTCTCTCTCTCTCTCTCTCTCGGTTCTTTGTACAGGGTGAGGCCCCACGGCCTTGTCCTCATCCACGTTGACATGTCTGTGGGTGTCTTCCCTGTTCAGCTCACATCTGGACAGTCATGCTGGTGAGACCTTATGTGTCTTCAGACATTACTAGGAGACAGTCTCACAGCAAACTCCCTGATCCTCTGACTCTTCAGGCTTTCCTCCCACTCTTCCTGATGGTTCCCCAAGGTTTTGTATCTGCTGGGACTCTGCAGCTGCTTTTTTAAGGGCTAAGGGAAGAAAAAAAAATTAAATTGTTTTGGTTTGTTTTCTTTAGGAGATGAGGTCTTCCTGCATAGTGAGGCGGCAGGACTCAGCGTCCCAAGAGCTGGGGTTACAGCCAGGCTCTCAAAGGGGTTACAGGCTAAGAAATTATTTAAAAAGTTACCTTAGTCAGGCATGGTGATGTACACCTTTAAAAAAAGATTTATTTATTTTTATTTTATGTGCATTGGTGTTTTGCCTACATGTACGTCTGTATCCTCTGGAACTGGAGTTACAGACAGTTGTGAGCTATTATATAGGTGCTGGGAATTGAACCTGGGTCCTTCTGAGAAGCAGTCAGTGCTCTTAACCCCTGAGCCATCTCTTCAGCCCAGTGATGCACATGCTTGAGCCCAGTCTCTGGAGGCAGAGGCAGGTGGATATCTGAATTTGAGGCCAGTCTGGTCTACAGAGAGAGTTCCAGGGCAGTCAGGACTACACAGAGACCCTGTCTCAAAAATAAATAAAAAATGAAATAAATAAAAATAAATTATCTTGCAGAAATATAAGAATGGTTCAGCTGGGCATGATGGCATAAGCCTGTAATCCTAGCACTTAGAAGGCAGGATGATGAATTTGAGGGTATCCCAGGCTACATAGTGAATTTCAGCCAGCCTGGGCTATAGATTGAAATGCTGTCTCAAAAACAAAATAAAAGCTTCACTACCAGGAAATTAATGTAATTTATCATACTACCAAATGAATAAATAAAAGGTCAGGGCTGGGAGATGGGAAGTGTCTGCCACACAAGCATGGGGCCTGAGTTCGGATCCTCAGCATCCGAGTTAGAAGCTGGGTGTTACAGGCAGCAGGCAGCCTGTAACCCCAACTACTGTGGGGTGGAGGGGAGACAGGTGGATCGGCTACTCTAGCTGATTCAGTGACTACCAGGCTGAGTGAGAGACCCTGTCTCAAAAATAATGAAATAAGCCAGGTGGTGGGACACACGCCTTTAATCCCAGCACTCGGGAGGCAGAGCCATGCGGATCTCTGTGAGTTCCAGGCCAGCCTGGTCTACGAAGTGAGTTCCGGGAAAGGCTCCAAAGCTACATAGAGAAACCCTGTCTTGGGGAGAGGGGGGAGAAGGTATGTTTATCATAGTATCAGAGCCAACATCATGCTTTATGGGCACAAAATAAGAGCGTTCCCTAGTCTGATGTGGGAACAAGAGAGATATAAGCACCTCACAGGTGTTAGTTAATGTTTTTCTGGATTTGGCAGAAACTAGAACAGAGAGATACTGATTCCAAAGGAAGAAACGATCCAGACAGCATCGTCTCATACCTGGAAAACCCAAAGTCCTTGAACTAAGAAGCATTCCAGATCTAAGAAGGATGAACAGAAGGGCCCGTTTGTTGCCTGTGGGAGGGCGAAATGGCACAGCCGGGCTGGAAGTCTCTTCAGCAATTCCCCACAAAAGTGAGATCCTGTCACCCTGTGAGGCAGCAGCTGAGCCCCTTGGTGCTTATCGAAATGAAACCAAATCTTCGAACCACGTGAAACCTGAACAAAAATGTTTGTATTAGCTTCACCCAAGTTGCCAGAGCTTGGGAAATAATCAAGGTGCCTTCAAGGGGTGAGTGGATGGTCCGGACTCTCCAGACAACGGAATATTATCGAGTGCTAAGGAGAAATGAGCTTTCAAGTCTTGGCGACACCGAGAACTTTCGAGTACATATGACTAGGGAAGAGGGGACAGCAAAGCGTTTGGACAGTCCCTCTGACTGTGGGACCTTCTGGGAAACCCAAAGCTGTGAAATGGTAAAAAGATGAGAGGTTGGCCAGAAGGAAGAGGAAGAGCATGAAGGATTTTGTTCTATCGATGAAACCGTTCTATGTGGGATCAATTTGTCCAAAGCCATGCGATGTACAGTTCCTAGAGTGAGGCCAAGGTGAACCACAGAGCTCAGGGGAGGATGGTCTATCCATTTGGGGTCATGGGTGGAGCAAACATGTCCCTCTGGGGCCAAGGGTGGGGGAGGGTGTGGAAGTATGGGGGCAGGGGGGAAGCAGGGAGTGTGGAGAAATCCCTGAAGAGAGGCAAGGTTTCTCTCTGTGTCTCTCTTTGTTCCTCTCTCCCTTCTTCCTCCTTCCTTCCTCCCTCCTTTTCCCAATATAGTATTTTTATTGTCTTTTGAGAATTTCACAGAATGTATTTGAGCACTGTGGTGGTTTTAGTGAAAAGGGCCCCACAGGCTCATAGGGAGCGGGACTATTCGGTGGGGCAGCTCTTGACGATTTCCTTTGGACCACCAGCCCCCAAATAATGACACAAAGACTTACCATGAATTATGAAAATTCGGCCTTAGGCTTGTTTTCAGCTAGCTCTTATAACTTAAATTAACCGTTTCTATCAATCTGTGTTTTACTACCTGGCTCTTTACAGCTCCTCAGCACTGTGCATCCGACTCACTCTGCATCTCACTGGAGAAAGCCACGCGGCTCAGATTCTTCCAGTTCCTCTCTCCCCCTGGAAGTCCCGCCTATCCTCTCCTGCCTAGCTATGGGCCATCCAGCTCTTTACTAAACCAATCAGAAGGTGCCCCAGGCAGATGGGGCAAAACAGAGACATATCTTCACAGCGAACAGAAAGATTGTCCCACAACAATTAAGAGGTGTGGCCTTGTTGGAGGAAATGTGTCACTGGGGGTGGGCTTTGAGCTCAAGTCAGGTCCAGTGGTGCTCTTTCTTCCTGCTGCCTGCTGATCCAGATGTAGAACTCTCAGCTGCCTCTTCAGCACCGTGTCTTGTTATGTAGTCCTGGCCGGTCCCAGACGGGCTGCAGTTTTCTTGTCTTGGCCCCCAGGATGCTGGGATTCAGGCTTGTGCCACTTGCCCGGCAGCATTCCCTCATTTATTTTGTGTTGTGAGGTATTCACCACAGAAGAGTGCTCCGACATGGGTTTAAGCCAATAGGAAGTCTTTATCAGCTGGCCAGCGACTGCATTGGGTGTTCAGTACCCCAGTGTAGCCCTGAGCCTTTCACAGGGTGATCTTTTAAACACAAAGCCATGTTCTGGGTTTATATGCTTCAGTTAACGAGAACAGTTAGTCAGAAGCAGAATTGCAGAAGCTAAAAAGCAAGGTTAGTATATTAAAGACTTTCCCAGAACTATGTGCACTTTGATGGAGTAGGTCTTTGTTTTAGTTTTGGCAGGAGGTGCTGCCTACATGCTGGGTTTTACAGACTGAACGGCGCTTCCATCATGGAGTCAGTTGTGCTAAGGCCTGGGGGCCTGCTACATCTTGTATCTTTCTTTATTCTTCCGAGTCGAGTTTTCCTTCCTCAGGTGCCACTTGTGTGCCTCGTGCCCACAGAGGCCAGGGGATGGCAGTGGATCCCCTGGAACTGGAGTTGCAGAGGGTCATCAGCTGCCAAGTGGGTGCTGGGATCTGCACCCGGGTCCTCTGAGCCGCATCTCCAGGCTGGGGAAAGACAGTTTCAAGGGTTTCCAGTGCTAGGCCGACAGCTGTCTCCCGTCAACATCTGCACGATTATAGTCATGAGTGTTAATATTCTGACCCACCCCTTGGAAACTCGCCTCTTGGAAACCGGCCCCTTGGAAACCGGCCCCTTGGAAACTGGCCTCTTGGAAACCCGCCCCTTGGGGCCGCCCTGCGTCCTGATGGAAAAGCCTGATTTAAGGAAAAACCTCTCCCTTCTCTCTCTCTCCTGCTCTCCTTCTCCCCATTCCCACGAGGTGTGCGCCCTTGACCCCCTCCCGCTCGTCCTCTCTCTTCCTTCTGTCTTTTCCACTTTCCCTATCTTTCTCTCCATCTCTCTATTATAATAAACTCATTTCTGAGGACGCAGCGCCTGGGTTGTGAATGAATGACGTGCCGCCTCCGCCACCACGTCTGCCCAGCATGTTTTCCCTCGCGTGGGACTCCCTGGTCCAGCCAGCAGGGAGGTCCCCCCCCCCCCCCCCCCCCCCCCCCCGCGCACAATATCACAACAATGAGCTCCTGTCTTCTTTTGTTGAGAAGGCTGCCAGTTGCCCATTCTTTGTGGGTAACCTCTCCTTTCCTTCTCTTCCCTCTTGTTTTTACAGAGGTAAGTGTTGTGTGCAGATTATTTATTTATTTATAATGGTAAACAATGTTCATACAATATATTTTGATCATGTTTTCCTCTCCCTCAACCCCTCCCGTATTCTCCTAACCTCCCTACCCACCTAACTTTGTGTTCTTTCTCTCTCTCTTTAAAGACAAACAAAAAACAAGAAACAAAATCAAAATGGAACAACAACAAAAAACCCCAAGAAACACAAAAATGAAAAAAAAAAAAAAGCCAAAATCACTGAGTGGTGGTGGCGCACGCCTTTCATCCCAGCACTCGGGAGGCAGGGCCAGGCAGATCTCTGTGAGTTCGAGGCCAGCCTGGTCTACAGAGTGAGTTCCAGGACAGCCAGAGCTACATAGAGAAACCCTGTCTTGAAGAAAAAAAAGTGCCAAAATGAGACAAAATGTTGGCCAACCACTCCGGGGCATAGGGTCTTCCCTGGAATGTGGTTGATATACCCAGTGAGATCTCTCTGACAAACCTGATTTTCCCTTTCCCGCAGCTATCAGTTCCAGAGAGCTTCTCGGTTAAGGTTGAGACCTCACGTCCACTCCCTCGCTCAGTGCTGGGACCCCATCTGGCTCGACCCTGTGCAGGCCTGGGATTGCTACCACAGTAGTCTCCACATCAGTCCGCCTGTGTCTGGAGGACACCGATTCCTAGGGTCATCCTTCCCCTCCGGCTCTCACCTCTTTCTGATTCTTCTTCCACATAGATCCCTGATCCCGAGGGAGGGGTTTGGTGTATTTGTCTTGCTTGCTGTACATTAGTATTCCTAGACCCATGATATGCATTTCAGTAGCTGTAAAAATACCATAGATATATATTTTTTTTAAGTCTCTTTAATCTGCATTTTTTGTGTGTGCTCTCTCTCTCTCTCTCTTTCTCTCTGTCTCTCTCTCTGTCTCTCTCTTTCACACACACACACACACACACACACACACACACACACACACTAGCGCTCCTTTTACATCCCCACTCCCGTTCTTTTCTCAGTGTTTCACCTTTGGTAGATTATTATCTGGTTTATCTCATTCTCTCTTTATCTGTGTCTGACTGGCAGTTTGAATTTTTCTTTAAACTTTATTTTTGTTTTATGAGTATAGGTATTCTGCGCGCATGTGTGTCTGTGCACCATGTGTGTGCAGTGCCTCTGGAGGCCAGAAGAGGGCACTGCATCCCCTGGAACTGGAGTTACAGACAGTTGTGAGCTGCCACCGTGGGTGGATGCTGGGAATTCGAAACTGGGCCCTCTGAAAAAGCAGACAGTGCTCTTAACAGCTGAGCCATCTCTCCAGCCCTAACAAGAAATGTTTTTCATTTTATCTTTTGTCTTTTCTTTTTGGTTTTTCGAGGCAGGGTTTCTCGGTGTACCCTTGGCCATGCCGGAACTCACTCTGTAGACCAGGGTGGCCTTGAACTCATAGAGATCCACCTGCCTCTGTCTCCCGAGCGCTGGAATTAAAGATGTGCACTGTGGCCACCACTACTGGTTAAGAAATGTTTTCATTTTACTTTTTTCCTTATTTCTTCAGTTCTCTCATTACCTACAAATACAAACATACATGAATATATTTTCATAAATATGCATATATATTTAAACTTCTTTCTGTGTGCATTTGTGTGTGTACACATCGGTGAGTGCATGTGTGTGTGTGTGTGTGTGTGTGTGTGTGTGTGTGTGTGTGTGTGAGAGAGAGAGAGAGAGAGAGAGAGAGAGAGAGAGAGAGAGAGAGAGAGAGAGAGAGAATGTATATACTGCCGGAGGATTGAACCTAGAGCCTTTGAACGCTAAATGCATGCTCTACCACTTAAGTTTTATTTTGAAATAATTTTAGTTCTCAGAATTGTATGCTTTAAATAATACGGATTCCTTCCAGGTTTGATAGGGAGCTGCACAGAGGTGGATTTCAGGTGAAATATCCTTTAGTAACAACGCCCCTGCAGTGGGAGAAGCTGGGGTAAGAGATCCAACAGCAGCCCTGAGAACACAGCAATCCCTTTCACAGACTCTAGAGAGGGAATCTCTGAGGAGAGGGGAAGCATCTCTGTGTGCAGCACCAGGGGCCTCTGGGTTTAAAGGATCTGTGAGCGTACTAGGTAGGCGGTAACGCCTTAATTGGGAAAGCTAATCTTTTTGGCCCACACTACTTCGGGACTGCTGCATGCTGGGAGTTTAGCAGTTCAGGGAAAGTAGCAGATGGCTCTAAGATGGGCTGATTGTCTCTACAGGGGCGGCATAGTTTCATTTCACATCAGCATCTCAGGTAACCATGGAATATCCACCACTAAGTGAGAAAGAGATGAGATCGGTTAGCACATAACAGCGTGTATCAGCTGAACACACTTGCACACACAGACAGCAAGACACAGATAAACAGACACACACAGAGCGCACACACACACACACACACACACACACACACACACACATACACACATACACACTCGTTTTATGAAGGTGTAGGGATTATCCCAAGCCCAGTAGAATGGATGCTTGTGTTGGGAACAGGGAGGGGCAGGAGTGGCTGAGAGATGAAGGGAAGATAAGGGATGTGGAAGGGCTTAGGCTGCCAATAAACCACGGCAGATAATGAATCCAGCCTGTGCAGTCCATGGGAACTCTAATCTTCGCTATCAGCAGAAAGGTTTGTGTGTGTGTGACCTGTCACATGGCTGGTGCATGGTCTTCCTGGAAAACTGCAAGCCACTGGGGGCCCAGAGGAGAGGCAGATGAGTGACCCACTCTCTCAAGGTGTCAGCTGTCCACCCAGTCCAGTCCAGGTCCCCAAAGCCCGCAGCACTGTCTAGAGGAGACACAAGCCACCCATGGAGTCCTGCAGATGCTGCCTCAGCTTGGCTTGGGCTTCTGGGTTTTTCAAGAGAATTGACTCGAGGGTCTGGAGAGATGGCACTGGATGCTCTTTCAGAGGACCTGGGTGTGACTCCCAGAACCAACACTGGTGGCTCACAACCATCTGTAACTCCAGTTCCAGAGGATCCGATATCCCCTTCTGACCTCCACCGCAAGCACAAACCTACATGCAGGCAAAACAACCATACACATGAAATAAAAACTGAAATTTAGAAAGAAAAAGGCTTGAATCCTGTCAGCAAAGTTCTCCAGTGTGTCCCAAACCTGGCTAGAGTTCTTTTTTGAGTCCCTTCCCCACCCACTTATCTAGACATATCTGAGTTAGAAGCAAGTCTGGACCTCAATGCGCCACATGATATCCCCAAGAGAAAGGCTTCAGTGACAACCTTCAGGGCACCCAAGAGTTTTATATTAATTATCTTTATTTTTTGGTTTATGAGACAGGGTCTGGCTATAGCCCTGACTGGCCTGGAGCTCGTGATGTCAATTAAGTTGGCCTCAAACTTGCCGTGACCCTTCTGCTAGGGCCTCGCCAGTGCCGGGATTACAGGCGCACCACCGCGTCCCTAAGGAGGAGAAGTCTTAAAGATGTAAAGAACTTGCTCAGGGACGGGAAAGCTGTGTCCTTGAAGAAGGTGGAGAAGTGGTGGTGGGGAACTGGGAGGAGTAAAGGGAGGGGAAACCATAATCAGGATATATTGAACGAGAAAGAGAGAGAGAGAAGCAACTCATGTCCGCACTGTCAACATACTGTTAAGTGTCCATTGACAGAGAAACAGAGTGTTCCGCTAATCACCGGGAAATGTAATCCCAAACCGCAGTGAGGCGATGCCTTTCATCTATTAGGAAGGCTCCTCTCCAGAAAACAACAAGGGCTGAGGGTGTGGCTCAGCGGTGAAGCGGGCACTCAGGACGCGTGGGCACTGGGCTACCTTCCAGCCCTGCACAAAACAGAACAAAACCAAGAAGCAGTTGTTGACGGTGAGGTGGAGAAACTGGGGACTTGGATGGTGCTCGGGGATGGGAACGGTACAAGTGCTGTGGAAAACAGTTTGGTGAGTTCTCAGAAAACCAAAATAGAAATACTGTAGGAGCTAGCAATTCTACTTCTGGACACATACGTGTAAGACTGAAAGGCAAGATCTGGAACAGATGCTCGTGGAGGGAAGAGAGGGCGGGGGCGGGGGGGAGGAGTACAGGAAGAGACAGCTAAAATTAAGGGCCATTTGAGGGGCAGCGTGGACACACCTAATACAGTTGGAGCTCCCTAAAATATGTGTGTATATGAAGGCGATTTAAATGAAACTGCCAAATAACAGGGAGACAGAGCCCCAGCTGGACATCTTTTATCACCAAATGGAGCTTCCGGTACTGAGAATGGGTTATATCTAATGGAGTTGTTGGCCAAAGGGGTCTCATGGGGAACCCCAAACAACCCAGGCTGCTGCCAAGAGTATAGGCTACTCTCCACAAACTGACATCAAGACCCCACTGCTGAAGACAACAATACACAACTCATGCCTACCTAGATCCTTCACCCCTACAGGATAGTGTCCTTGGCACCAGAAATGCACGCTGCAGGCTACCAAAGGAGAAAGGTAAACACTAATCCGGCTACCAACCCTGCAAGATATGCTAGTACAGTGGTGGCCCGGAGCTTGTGGGAGTCACCAACCAACACTTGATTTGACTTAAGACCCGCTTCATGAGATGGGACCCATACCAGACACCGCTTGAGGCTAGATAACGCAGAGACCTAGGGGGAAACCGAACACTACTGCTCTACTAAAGGAACCTAGCAATAAAATGACTCCTAAGGACATTCTGCTCTGCTCATAGAGGAGTACTTTTGGTCAGCCATCATCAGAGAAGCCCAGGAAGAGGAGACGCCACAGAGCATGTCCTGACAGTCCTTGGTGAGGTCTCAGAGGAAACTCAGGTTCAGTTAATGAGTCCTTAGCCTCTGATGGAAATGGTAATGAAGGATGCACACAAGCTCTGAGCCTTGAGACCTCCCTGGGTGTGGCTGCGTCATGCATCCCTCTGTCTCTGTGCAGGAGGAAAGGCCCCGGTAAAGAGGTGCGTGCGTGCGTGCGTGGGTAACGCCGATGCTTATGTACTCATGGCTGTCACAGCTTTGCACAGTGCAGGGCTGGGAGCTTTAGCAAAAGCAGTAACTAGCCCATCCTCTGGGTCTCAGTAGCTAGGGCGAGTGGCACTTTTCAGCTCTGCAGGTCACTGGTCTCCATTCATACCCATGCTATGTTGTGGGGTTACAAGCCCCCTCAGCCAGGAGGCTGAAGGCAGGGAGAGCTGCTCTCTACTCACCTCTGGCCCACCCAGGCCTAGCCTGGCAGCCAGCGCAGGCTAGAGAGCTGTGCTGTGGAATCCTGTCCTCCAAGAGATGAGCTGGCGCCCAGCCCATCTAGAAAGGGCAGGGCCAGCACTTCTCTTATCGGGGAAGAGCCTCTGCTTCCTTCAGCAAATGCTCACAGGGCCTCTTGGCTGTGGGGGCGCCTGACTCAGTGGCCCCCAGATGATTATGGAGATGGGGAGCAGAAGAGATAAACGCAATTGCACCTGGACTTTGGCCAGAGTGTCCTGGAGGCTACAGGCAGGTAGCCCAGTCAGGCCTGCAGAGGACGCTGGTTTCCCAGCAGCCGGTGCTCAAATCCCAGCTGGCTCTTCCAGTCTTCAAGTCTCATTTTCAAAACCCAGAGAGCAGGAGAACATCACCCAGCTCCCCTGCCGGAGTGTGGGAGGGAGCGGAGGCCATGGTGCTTCCGGGAATTGGTAATTGGTGGTACACTATCCTTGGGAAGTGCCACAGACCTCTGCATCCTTTCCACCTCTGGATGGAAACAGCCAGCACCTGATGCCACAGGACACTGGAGCTGGGGAGAGCAGGGACAGAAGGGAAGGGGTGAGAGGGGACCGCTGGTGTACCCCTTAAACACTGAGCCCCACGCACGGAGCTCTGTGCCAGGAGAACAGGCTTCTTCCCTCTCCCTGACATGAGTCAGCCAGCAACAGAGAGCTCTCCAGCCAGGTCACTGCAGGTCAGCGCTGCCTGCTCCCTTGATGCTCTTGAGGAAAGGCAAGGGGAAGGTCAGAGCATCTAGACAGTGCTTCACAGGTGAACGGACCTTCTCTCTAGTCCAGACTGTCACAGTGTCCTTTGACATTTTATCATAGATGGGAGTAGGGACCAAGAGGGCATGGTAGAGGCTCTGACGTTCTGTGCTCAGCCTAGACCAGCAGAGTAACAACAGATTGTGGCAGATTGAATGGCTCCTGCTCAGATTCCAATGTTGAAGGTCTAGTCTCCTCTACCTCAGGATTTCTTTATGTAAAGTCGGGTTGAGACCTGAGGCGCAAGGGTGACGAGGATAAAGGGCCATCCACCCAATCACTTTCCAGCTCTGTAAAACCAGGCTCCCAGAGTCTTAGGGACCATGCTTCTGCGGAGATGCTTAGCTAAACACTAGGTGTCTGGTCTTGGGCCATGAGTCGGGTGTGGGGGTGACTGGGGGTGTGGGGTGTGAAGAGGTATGGGGGTGTGGGGGTGGGTGGGGGTGTGGGGGATGGGCTCTGGGGGGGGGGTCCCTGCAGGTGTCCTTCAGGGAAGAGAATTGTGCAAAGAGATAAGAATGAAAACCCGGTGCAGATTGACTTCATCAACCTGAATCATCAAACTTCAGGGAGTCCAATGCCAGGTGGTTCATTGTCAGCGTATTTAAAACACAGTACAATTTGGGGAAAGGTTTCCAGGCAACAATCAGTCCAATTCTAGATGCACAATAATAAAGCTTAAGGTGTGACTACATAGAGACTCCTTTACACAGTACGTGTGAC
Organism: Peromyscus californicus insignis; assembly: GCF_007827085.1. Lineage (NCBI taxonomy): Eukaryota > Metazoa > Chordata > Mammalia > Rodentia > Cricetidae > Peromyscus > Peromyscus californicus. The sequence goes on along the minus strand of NW_026294458.1, from coordinate 14,431,713 downwards.
CATGAGGGTGGGTTCTGTAGCTCAAGGCCTAGAATCTTGTGTGGTCTCTGACCGACAGCATAGAGGTCAGGAGGCCATGAAGTACCTTAGGGAAGACATCTCCCCTAAGGATGGGTAACGGTCTAGGGAGGGAAGAGTCTGGGGTAATCATTCTGATGAATTAGGGTGAGGTCTGCCTCTATAGCAAAAGGTGGGTGAGGTCTGCCTCCACAGACAGCAAAAAGGTCACCAGGTCATTAACAACATGCACTCTCAGCATTCTGGATGGAATTTGGGTATTTGATTTTTATCTCCTCCATTGCGGAGACGCCCCTTTGTGATTAACATTCCCTGGTTCTCTTAGTGCTTCTCTGTGAGTACAAGGAGCCCTGTGCCCCCAACAGGGCTACTCTAGCCAGGCTGTATTTCCTGCATGTGGAAACCCTGAGGATTTGGAGCAGGCAGCCTGAGGGGAAGCCGAGACCCGAGGCAGGTCCTGCTTCCTAAAGTAGTCAGCAGACAGTCCCAAAGGCCCTGCAGATCAACAGAGCTGTGTCCCAAACCTTGTCCCCTCCACTGCCTGCCCCTGCCAGTGGTCCTGAGCCTTCTGCCAGGCTGTGGGGAGATGGCAGAGAGGTCATCGGGACATAGTGGACTGAAGTGCCAAGATCTGCCTGATTGCTCAGGAGGCAGGGACCCCACGGGAAACCTCCTCTAGAGCTCTCCAAGCCCACCCCCCTGCCTGGCTTATTCACACTTACGGCACTCCCCCCATCCACCTACAGACTAGGAAGGCAGGTGAGGCCCCTCTTCCCTCCTTCCAACTAGCCATGGGGCAGATGCTTAGGGCAGAAGCAGAGGGTCTCAAGAGCAGTAACTTCTCCAAGGTCACATGGCGATGGCACAGCTGCACCTACATCTGGGTTGAGTGGTTCCAGGTCTGGGCTCCTTGAGCAGAGACAAGAGCCTGTGTCTGTGACAGTGGAAGGCTTCCTTGTTATTACTGCCAGTGCTTATTTGTCCATTCAAGATGAAAAGGATTATTTATTCATTCATTCACTACCGGGCTAGAGTTTGAACCCAGGACCTCCCTCATACGAAGACCAGCACTGTACTGCTGAGCTACGTCCTCGGCAAATTTTACTTTAAATGTTTTGCAATTCAAAATTTAGAGTTCCAAGAAACTAAAAATAAAGTTTAAAGAAAGTAAAACTCACCCTTAAATCCTACCAACTGGAGAGAGTCACTTTTAACAGTTGGCTGAACAGAATCCCAGACAGCGCTGTGCGTGAGTGCTGGGACTTATGGTGATGGAATCGCATACTGTTTCATAACATGCTCTTTTTACTCAACAATATGTCACAGGGATCTTCCCACCTCAGGGAAGGCAGCCCCACCCTTTACATAACGGCTGTCGACTGTCCGCTGCAAATGGAGGTACATTCTGGATGCATTGAGATGTTTCCAGAATTTTGCTGTTCCTAAAATTATATGGTGAATGTTATACCATCATCGTCACGGCCCCAGCTGCTGTTTAGTATATTTTAGCAGGCTGGTCATTTATCCATTATTGATTTATTTAATTCTATTCAATTTGTTTATTTACTATTTATTTATTTTTTGAGTGTGTTCACATTTGCACATGAGTGCAGGTGTCCACAGAGGCCAGAGGCACTGTGGATCTGGAGAGATCCAGATCCCCTGGATCTGGAGTTACAGGCAGCTGTGAGTCACTGGGCATGGGTGCTGGGACCTGAACTCTGGTCCTTTGCAAGAGCAGCGACTTCTTAACTGCTGAGCCATCTTTCCAGCCCAGAGTTCCAGGGTTTTAATGGGCAAATCTTGCCAATGACTCTATTGCATAAGGCTCCTAGGTCACCCTTGAGGAGGGTGATGAGTCCTGGGCTGATAGACACCAGGCTGATATGGAAACATCTTTCTGAGCCACCAGTTAGGGGGTGAGAACTCCACAGAAGGCATTTGCCAGGCTCTTTACATTCCTCCTTCTTCTTGGGGCCAGGAAGTCTCCTCCCCACTGGAGAACTGCACGGTGCTTTCGGGATCCACCCGGGTCAGGTTGGAGGGTAGAGCAGGTTGGGGCCCTATGCCCCATGTTTCACCCTAGAAGTTTGCTCCCTTTTCTTCTCCCCTCAAGCTTTCTATTTCTAGTGGGGTGCCCTGGCCAGCGGGGAGGAATCTGCCCCACAGAACCAGGCCTAAGTCAATGCACATGTCACTGGCATTGGCTGACTCGTGGCCTGGGGGTCTCCAATGCAGAGGTTTCTTTCTCTCCAGCATAGCACCAGACCCTGCCCTTCTCGGGCAGTAAAGCACTCCAACAAGGTTCCGTTAGCTAGAGGGGTGCGAAGAGGGAGACAGAGCTTCGGGCTTCTTCTAAGACAAATGTGGCGTCCTGGGTCAAGGTCAAGGTCAAGGTTAGGGGGATACCTAGAAACACTTGCCTGCCGGGTTAAAGGGCTTGCAACAACTGAGCTATTGGAGACCCCTTGAATTTCGTGCCTGGAGATCGTTTTTTGTTTAAACACCAGTCAGATAACTCCCAGGATGTTGCCATCCCCAAGGTGACTTTCTGCCCTGTCTCTGAGCTCTACCATTTCCAGCATTGTGAGTGAGCCAAACCAGGGCATGAGGAAACTCCAGAGGCCTGGTTCATCCCCACAGATGGGAAACCAGGAAACATGAGTGTCAGCTGCTCCTGAGTCACGCGGCCTGCTCAAGGCCACGAGTCCACCCAGCACTCTTCGCGCCCTTGCCATTTTTAGTGGTGACAAGGGACGCAAAGTGGCCGTTAGATGAGGTCCGTCCAGGCTGCTTGCCCTGGATGCTGTCATCTTGCCCTGCCCTCTCTACCATGTCATTCTTTTCCTTTGCCTGTCACTTCTGTGTCAAGGTGGTCCGTTTTCAAGCCACCATGCCTGCTTTCTGGGCAGGACGTGGTGAAGGGCTTCCCCCCACAGCTTTCCTGGGCTATATGTGCCCAAACCCAACTGATACATCCCCAGCGCAAGCCCTACACCTGAGGCTCAGGGAAAATCACAGAAGAGGGGCTGAAAGGCGGTAAGAACCGGAAGTCCAGGATGTCTTTGGTGAGATCGCATCTTCTGTAAATGACCAGGAAGCAGGCCCCCATGGACTTTCAACAATATGGCTGCCAAGCGGGGCCAGCATAAAAACACCAGCTGACTGGCAACCTGGAAGAGGAAATTCCATCCCCTAGACGAAGAGCCACAGGTGGCCAACGAGAGAGAATCAGTCTCCTGTGAGAACGAGCCCCCACAGAGGTTGTCCAGCCCAGGACACATGCACACATGAACACCAATGACTGGACTCAGCAGATGATAGACACGTGTGCATATATAAGTATATACATGTAACAATGATAATTAAGAAGAGACCATGAATTTGGGAGTGGAGGGAGAGTTGGAGGTGGGGGGGCGATGACATAGATGCAGGGCTCACGCATGAGAGTCTCAGAAAATAAAATTTTCTGAAGCTGACACCCTGTGACCTCCGCTCAGTTTTTGTTGGCTTGAACTCAGCTGTCTGGCCAGCCCTCGTGTGTCTGGCTGAGACTGAGAACAGAACCTAGGGCAGTAGTTCTCAACCTTCCTGATGCTGTGACCCTTTGCTACAGTTCCTCATGTTGTGGTGACCCCCCAACTGTAAAATTATTTTCATTGCTACTTCATAACTGTCATTTTGCTACTGTTATGAACCATAATATAAATACTTTTGGAGACAGAGGTTTGCCAAAGGGGTCTTGACCCACAGGTTGAGAACCATTGACCTAGAGCCTTGTGCATGCTCTGCAGGTGCCCTACCACTGAGCCACCTCCCCAGTCCTGGTCAGCCCTAACTGAATATTTTCTACACTGGGGAATGAACTTGGGACTTTGTGCATCTAAGCAAGGGTTCTATTGAAGAGCTACACACCCCCCTAGGGCCCTTTTTACTTTACGTTTTGAACCAGGGTCTTGTTAACAGTACAGACTGGCCCTGAACTTAATCTACAACAGGGGCAGGCCTTGAACTTTCGAACTTCCCACCCCAGCCTTGTGAGTAAATGGGCTTACAGGACCGTGTCAGCGGGCCTGACTAAGTGGATAGTTTAGCTGGGTATATGGCCATAGACCAGAAGTAATCAGGTTCTGCTAGAAGGAAGATGAGAGAAGGAATCAGGTGACCAGGGAAGTTAGCCAGTGAGGTTGCTTGGGTGAGGTCTTGGCTAAGGACACTTGGTTCAGCAAGCCACTGGGCTTTTTCTTCTCTTTGACCCCATGTCTCAATGGTGGGCACAGCAGAGAATATCACGTTTGAGCTGCAGGTTTCTGGGGACTTCGGAAGCTAAGGAGAATAAGGAGTAGTCTGAGCACACACACCCCTCCCTGGTGAACCTTTGGATTCTCTCATCTTCCTACAGGCTGGAGGGAAGAGTCAGTGGCTGGCTGGAGGCAGGTGGCTGGAGGCTGTCCCTTGCAGCTGGCTTGTTGGAGTCCACAGCTAGGTGATGGTGTCTTTCAGTACATTCCGCCTCCCCCCACAGGGTACTGCAGAAGCCACAGTCTTTCTCCAGGTAAGACCCAGCTTATTGCACAATGGCCTTTCGACGACTCATCCTCCTGATCGAAGCCCTAGGCGCTGGTGGGGCAGGTACCTGCTGAACGGTCTCAACCAATGTCAGCTCTCATTGCCTCTAACCGCGGTCTTCAGGGTGAGGAAGCCTACCCCACAGCATCAACTAGACATGTGTCAGAAATACACACTCTCAGTCCCCACCCCAGACCTGTGGAACATGAGCAGCAGGATGCAGCAGTTTGTTCAACAAGGCCTCTGGGTTATGCAACTGTCAGGCTCTGGGTGTAAGAGTCCCCAGGTGCAGTGACTCCCAGCCCTGAGACTGCTTCTGCCCCCACAGCAGCCACACCAAAGGCTGCTGGGAAAGAAGAAATGAGGGAGACTACCTAGCCCTCTGTCCTTCAGTTTGGGCTGTGAAAACTGACTTTTCTTGATTTTGTTTGTTTTGAGACAGAGTCTGGCTGTATACCCCTCACTGGCCTCAAACTTTCAATTTTTCTGGCTCTGTTTTCTAAATATGGAGTGAGACCACACCTAGCTAAAGTGTTTTTATATATGGCTGGCCTCAAACTCTAGATTTACATGGTAAAGGGCCATCACCATGAGAGAGAGGAGCATAAAGCCCATTCTGAGTTTCAGTCCAGGCCAGAAGAGCCCACTTCGAGAACTGTGGGCCTTCTCCCCCACCAATGAGTTAACAGGGAGCTTGCCAAAGATAAGGTGTGGGCAGCTTATTCTGTCGACACAGGGCAGGGGCAGTGGGGATGTTCTCATCCTCCTCGGCATCCAGTCCCCAGAGAAGCGGACACCCAAGAGGCTGAGGGGGTGGAGGCAGCTGGCATGAGCCAGGGATGGGGATGGCTGAGGCATTGCGGGGGCCAGAGAACCGGTCCAGATGGAGAAGCTAATGGAGGCCGCAATGGCTGGAGCGCAGAGTGGTCCCTGACTCTGGCTCCAGTCAACGGGGCACTAAATGATCTGTGCCATCTTGGGTAAGGCAGGTAGGCTTTTGAGCAACAAAGAAAACAATTGAGCCATTGACGGATGCACAGTCTCCATCACAACCCAAGCCTCTGCATACGCAGGGATGCTTGTCTTTATTTAAAAAGGAGCCAGTGTCTTTCTTTAGCACTAACACAGCAGTGGCCCTTGGCAATCAGACGTCATTTGCACAACACTCTTGGAAGTCACACCTGCGAGGCACACGGCACAGACATCACACTTTGGGCAGCACGATCGCCCACACAGAATACATTTCTCACTTCCAAAGTCTCCTTTAAGAAAAATATCAATCCCCAGGTCAGAGCAGAATGGATGGCTCTGTCCTGAGAGGAGGGGCTTGCTCTCCAAAGCAGCGTGGTGGTGACCGAGATTCCCCAGGAAGGTGTGACTCCAGCTGGGACACTGCCAGGGCCCTTCTCTACTGCTGAGAGATAGAAAGGAGCTGTCCGTCGCCCACAGGTGGGGGCGAGCCACTGGGAACCTGGGCCTGTCATCAGCATCCTGAGGCCCCCACACAGACCAGTACACAAATAACTCCAGGCCTACGCTGCTTCCAGGGCTGACAAGGGCTGCTTGCTCCTATTTCTTCGTTTTATTATTTTACAGGAACAAAATTTGGAGTAAAAGCTGGTAGCTCTGGAAAACTTTTTCTGGCTCTTAAGAGAACAATGGCAAACTGGAGTGGAGAGAGGGTCACCTCTAGACTTTCTGTTGACTCTCCCGGTGTGCAGGAATCAGGGGCCCTTCGATGCCAGGTGCAGGGTTAGGTGGGGAAACCAGGGCTCTTGCCAACCCCGTGGCTCAGGTGTGTTCCTCAGGCCCAGCTCATCACAGGGGCTGACTCTGGGCTAGCCCATGCTCCTTCAGACAAGGCATAGAAATGCTCCCACACAGACAAGGTTTTGTGTGTGTGTGTGTGTGTGTGTGTGTGTGTGTGTGTGTGTGTGTGTGTGTGTGTGTTGACGGGGGGCAAGGGGCACAGTGAGGCAGAGAGGAAGATAATGTTGAGATTGACCCCAGAGGAGGGAACAGTGGATTCTAGGAAGCATCTCACTATGCAGTGAGGTCCAGGCAGGGCAGGCAGGTCCTACACAGGAACTGCTAAGCAGGAGAGATCCCACCCTGCATCAAGCTCCTCAGTCACTAACATTCTTCTGGGGGAGCATTCCTTCATCTGAGGTTTTCTACAGGACTTCATCCCCACAGTCCAGTTCTGGCCTTTCTCCTATCCCATTCTGGTAGAATCTGCTGTCCCGAGGGTTGGGCTCCTTGGTGTCACAGAAGGTTCAGGTGCTCAGCAACCTTGCTCCTCTGAGGAGGGCTCCTCTGAGCCTTGGTGGGCAAATGTCCTCAGGAGAGAGCCGTTAAAGCAGCGAGAGCAGGGGCTGAGGGGTGGGAGTGTGCCACTGAGGTCCTCTAGGTCGGTGGTGGGCCCCCTGCCTTGACACCTCCCCAGGCGACTGGCATAGAGGCTGGTGTGGGAAGTCGCTCCACGGTTGCCATGGCAACCGGTCTCTCTTCCCCAGCCAGCCCGGAGGGCTCCAGGTGGGAGGCACAGGTTTGCTGCAGGCGCCGCCAGCGCCAACGTGGGAGGCATGACTGGGCTACTCGCCAGTCGCCTCAGGTACCGAGGGCTCGGGCAGGTGGGAAGACTTGGCCTTAACAGTCATCCTGATTCCAGAAATTTCTCTTTGGGTTAGACTCGCACATCCGAGGGCTGTGTATGAGAGACCTCACCTTGCCTCTTGCATCCCGCGCTCTCCTGCAGGGTTAGCCGATTTCCAGGTTTCTTGGGTTGGACTCTGCAGCTTTCCCTGCTCAGGCTGCCGCCTGCAGCAGCCACTGTTCAGAGAACGTGCGGGAGGAGGCCTGCAGCCAGGCCCAGCAGGAGCAGGGACAGCAGGGGGACTCGGTGCACCACGGCCACTGGGGGTGGGGGAGGGGGGAATGACAGGTAGTTAAGGCTGGAAGCACCAGGCCTGTGGGAGGCCAGCTTGGTGCTCACACACAGGCAGCGCTATTTCTGTGTGCTCCACTAGCTCCAGTCTCTTTTCTGCCCCACGACTATCTTGCCTTTCCCCGGTTTCTTTACATATGCATTTCCTTCCAAATTATGCTGCATGCATATTTATGCCTTTACCTCAGATCCACCAAGGACTATCATTTTCAGCATTTATGTTCATGATCCTGGTCTATTTGGGTGACAGGCCAAAACTCCTGACTCGGTTATCTGCAAGCCTCCCTGTTTGGACTTTCCTGGGATACTTCACCTTGACAGTGTATGAAATAGGACGTCTTCCTCTGCCTCATCCAGGCCTGGGATACCCTTCAGTTTCCTCAAAGTTTTAATTCCACACCCCCAGTGGAAATGGGGTTGTCTCGGGGCCCATCACAAGTGTTGGCACAGAAGGCCTGCTCCCCTACCTGCACCTGAGCATTGCTGAGACAGCATCCCCTCCAGGGCCACCACGTAGTCAGGACCCAGCCATTCCAGGTATGTGGTTTTCTTCCCAACAGGTATTGCTCGTACTGTAGCGTCTTTGAAAAGCAGGTCTTGGCTGTGGTATTTGGAGGAATCAAACATTTGGAACCCATTCTGGTTGTGGTCATCTCCAAACAGGTCCTGGAAATACCAAAAGCAACTGCTAGGTGTGGGCTTACGGAAAATCACAGGGGTCCCCAAGAGCAAGCATTTCAGGGCACCAAGACTTTCAGCTGAAATCACCTACTTAACCACTGACGAGCTTCTGTCCTGGAAGGAGTTTGGGGAAAGCTTTGCACAGAGGCACCGTCCAAAGACAGCCAGATAGGTCACACCCGACCGGTTCCTGAATGCAGAACTGAAGTGTGAGGTTTAGAGCAAGAAGGACCCAGAACTGAGAGATGGTGCAGATGCAGTGAGTCAGGGCTTGGCTAGGCCCGCTCAACAGTTCTCAATCTTTTTGGCAATGCTTTCCCGTCAATCTTATGGGTATCCTTTCCAATGAGCCAAGACAATCTCACAGAGAGAGGCCTTTGTTCCGTCACCAGGACTAAGAGAATAGGGAGCTGATGATGCCACTACTAACCCCCATCAGTGTGTGTGTGGGGGTGACCCTGCTACTTGCTTCCCTGATGGGACTCCTTGGAGGGAATGTTTGTTGGACAGCTCCAAAGCGCTAGAGGAAGATGAGACACAAACACAATGGCGGAAGCTGTACATACAGCCAGACGTGGTGGTCTATGCTCATACTCCTAGGACTCAGAAGCTGTTTATGCATACCGTGTGTCCACTGTTAAGTAACAATCAAGGGACAAGGAGGAAGTGGCCATGGCCATCAGTCCTTTTGGAGGGAACTTGTAGATTCTCCTGAAGCTATCTACTCTCTCAGAAAAATGTACACCCACACAGTCTTCGTCCCCACTTCGGAGAGCATGAGGGACCAGTCGGGGGGAGCCACGGCTTGGAGGGGTTGCTCTTGGAACAGAGTACATATAATTCCAAAGTTTAGAAACAGTCCAGTCTATGGTTCTGGTGGGTCAAAAGAGGGCACATTCACCCTAATAAATGGAGCTGGGAGGAGAGCCAGTCTGGTGTGGGGACCTGAGAGCCAATGAGAAAGTGATTCCAAGAAGAGGGTGAGGCTCAGGGGGAGGGAGCTTCAACCAATGCTGATGTGAGCTCAGGAACAAGAAGGTCCTAGAAAGTGACCCTTGGATCCCGCAACATGGGTCACGGTGCCCATGACAAGAGCAGTTTCAGGGACCTAGTAAAGGTTGCCCAGAGTAGTGTGACCTCCAAGAGAGCCCAGGAGAGGGACGGATTGGCCATAGGGTGGAGACAGCTTTGGAGGAGTTTTGCTCTCAAAGGGAGTGGAGGGGCACTTCCCGGGCACGTATGAGGCTCTAGGTTTGAACTACCAGGGCCACACAACAGTAACAGCAGGAGCAAGGAGTGGGGCTGTAATTATCAGAGGTACGAGGCCAGGAGGGTTCGTTTGCTACTTGTAGATGGTGAAACAGCATGTTTGTCTGTTGGTGAAAATCATACAATTGTTGCCTAGCCGCCTCAGTTTCTTGTGAAGGTAGGCAGACGCCACCTAGGGGCTTGGCTCACCACTGCTGCCCACCCTCTGAGGTCCCTCTAGCTTGGCTCACCTGGGCCTTGTCCAGGAGTCCATACACAGTGAAAATGTTTGTGTCCGGATGAACCATGACAGCTTGGGATGGTATCTGTGCCAGGTTGCAGGCTTGGAACTGGCTTACTTCAGCCCGGGCCCCATTGGGGCACAGTAGCTCATAGTCTTGCGACCTGAGGTGAGCAGCCCAGGGCTCAGGGTTGTGGCCTGGGAGATGGAGTGGGGTGGGAAGAAGTGGGAGAGAATCCATGAGACCCTTCGTCAGAGGAGGTGGTGATATCTAGAATGCTTCCCAGACGCTGTGCTCTGTTCTGTCACAGGAGTGACAGAACCCAGCTGGGCGAATGTGATGAGGAGGAGTGGTCAATGGGACAGGTGTGGGTCACAGCCACTGCCTATGACACGGCAGCGTTGGCATTATCACCTCCACTTTACAGATGACAAAACCAGGGCTCCTAATGTTTTTTTTGGGGGGAGGGGACAGGGTCTTGCAATATAGCCTAAGCTGGCCTCAAACTATGATCCTCCTGCCTCAGCCTGCAGAGTGCTAGGATTACGGGAGTGTGCTGCAACGCCAAATCTCGATATCTTCCTGACTTTCCCTCCCAAGCAAGAAGTCCTATCTGTGGGTTATGCCCTTGAGCCTGGGCACGGGTGACCTCGAAAGCTAAGTTCTCAGAATGCAGAGGGTCTGATGCCACCCATGGGTGTAAAACGCAGTTCCAAGGGACACTGCCTGGGAAGAACCTCACTCTGCAGATCTCGGGGCGAGGCAGGAATCTGTGTTTCCAACCAGCACTTGTGATGCTGAAGCAAGTGCCTGGGCTCAGAGCTTCCCAGAAGCTGACACCCTGGGGAGTCACATCATTTTTTTTTGTCTTAGGCGTTCACTTAGCATCCGCCCTCCTCTCTTTCCAGCAGGAACACCGAGCGGGTTCCACATGGAGCTAAAGATAAAACAGCACCCTGGGGGGCAGGTGTGTCGTGGCTGCCAAATCTCCCCCAGCCCTCTCCAACACTGCCAGGTTTGGGGGACTAGGCAGGGCTCTCAGGCTCATGCGGGGAGGCCAGCTCCCTTCCCTGGAAGGTGGGACCAGAGGTTCTAGGTGGCAGTTGGGCAAGGAAGCGGGGCTATAGCAACAGGGAGGGCTTTCTCCAGCTCGGCTGGGGCTGAGTCCTGTGACCTCAGTGGCCTCCGGGGACTTCGAGTGGAATCTGAATTTTGAAATACTGATGTTTTTCCTACGTGTCTTACTTGCCTTCCGGGCCACAGCTGTGCCCCCTGAGCTGTGTCTCTGAGAAGACAGTGGAAAGGTGAAGATGACTAAGCCTGGTTTTGGGGGATGTCAAGGCCTGGGGCACAGCAGGTAGGTGAAAAGTACAAGCATTAAGTGCTGTGGACTCAGCCCCAGCCTTTAACACAGATGTGGCTTCTCCACCTGGGTGCGGGGTGATGGAAGGTGAGAGGCACTGGACTCAGGATCTTGGAAGTAGCTTTTGGGGTCCTGGGGGCTCTTCTGCCCCAGTGGAGACTGGGAGAGTGACTCTGGGAAACATAATGGTCTCTGTGATGAACCTGGCTGGGCCCTGTCTTAGTGCGACTTGAGTGGACTTCCTTGCACAGGGCACTGACCTGCTCGTGACCAGTGACCAGAGGAGAGGTCTTGCAAAGCCCCCCCCCCCACACACACAGGCTTCAGCGCCCCAATAAATACCTGCAGAGGGGCTGAGATGCAGTTACCACATTGCAGTGGGATATGAACTTGAATTCTGGACCAAAAGAAGGCGTCCCCAGCCGAACCTTCCAGACTCAGTCTCTCCTGGATGCTGCTCGGTCTCCAAACCCAGCAAAGCCCTATGCCTGGGTTGTTTTGGACCAAGAACAGCCCTCCCTCCCACCCGCCTTTGCTCCGGCCCAAGCCCCCTCGTGTACCATTTGTATTCTCAAAGACCGTTGTGTGCTTGACAAAGGCGACGTCCCCTGCCTTCTCCGCAAGGCACCTGCCACAGGAGAGAGCAGGGCAGCGGTCAGAAGGAATGCCCCGCCGGGGGGCCAGGCCGGAAGACCCCCGCCCTGCCCGACAGCTGCCACCAAGTACCTGAAGGCCCCGTCGTAGCCGTAGTACCGCTCCTGGCTGCTGCCCACACACCTGTTCCGGCCATTCTCGTCTCCCACGCAGAGCGCACACAGCGAGGAAGGGTAGTTCCTCGGGTTGTTGACGGGCACACAGCTGCCATTGAAGAACTCGCTGACCGCTGGGGCCGAAGGGAAAGGATGGGATGAGGGGCCCCCCCGCAGAAAGAGAGCCCCCAGGGAGGGGAAGGGCTGCAGCCTCTCCCCCAGCCCGCTGGCCTGGGCCTGAACTTCCTCAAGGATGGGGAGGTCACTATCCGAAGAGCTAGTCGCCCTTCTGGAGCAACTGCCTACTGTCAGGAGAGGGGGCGGTCAATCCTAGTGTCCTCCACGTGCTTTGAAGTAAGAAAACTGTTTATTTTCTCTGAGTTCCCAGCCAGGAGAGAGAGAGGAGTGGGGCCAGTCAGCTTAAGGACCTCACTGGCTTTGGACTGTGAGGCTGTGGGGAGAGATTTGCATGAGACGCATGGCGGGCAGCTAGCAAACATTTCTTATTCCGTTCTCATCTTAGCACGTGGAACATTGAAGCACTTTCTAACAAGGTCCTCAAATGCGAGGGGCTGCTAGGTGTGGGGGCCACCCAGGCCCATTCTCGTTCCCATATACCTGTGTTGGCCAGTGTAAATTCTACTCGGATTGAGTGTCTGGAATCCTTAGCCATACCATGAAGCTGTGTGTGTGTGTGTGTGTGTGTGTGTGTGTGTGTGTGTGTGTGTGTGTGTGTGTGTGTTGGGGTGCAGCTCTCAGGACCGTGTCAAGAACAAGACCTGTGAGGGTGGATTCACAGGCTCCCGACCCTCAGAGCTGACCACCTCCCCATCGGATCCGGAACAGCTTCGGGATCCGTGTCCCTCAGAGGGAGGTACCTGTGAGGACATCACAGTCCTTGGGCCGGATGAAGCCCCGCTGGATGAGGGAGCCTATGGGCACATCCCAGCCCGCAGGACTGCCCAAGCCTGGGTGGCAGGAGCGCTTGCTGCGCAGCTCATCCAAGGTGAAGGAGTAGGAGCTGTCTCGCCTCACCACAGCCACCACAAAGTAGGAGTTGCTCCTGTCCTCCTCTGCAGGGAGATGGGCATCTTGAAAGGGGTCCTTTATCAGAGCTGTGATCCATGCCTCAACCGTCCCCTCCTGTTTCTCTATCTCATCTTGTGGGTACCCCACAGGCTTGGGGGTGCCCAGGCTGATGTCCCAGGACCCTTAGCGAGCAGCTGGTGTCTCCACTCTTCACCCGGCTGAAGCACCCCAGGAGCCCTTACCCATGATCTTCCTCACACCCAGGTGGTATTATTCTCACTTTCGGGGAGAAAAGCAGGCGCGGCTGAAGCCTTTAGGCACATTTCCTAAGCCCAGAGATTTCTCACAGCCAAGTGGAAGGGACCAAATGTCCCAAGGTCAGTCCTTAAGAGGACCAAGGACAAACTCAAGCCCCAAGCCACCGAGAAGGTGTGACTGAGTAAATAGGCAGAGGGCTCCACGTAATGTCAGGGAGAGGCCAAGGACACCCTTGCAAACTGTGGTCTATACGTATGGCCTGGGTCGGCCGGTAAGAAGGGCTTTTATAGTTGTTAACAGGAATTTAAAAATCCGAGGAATATGCAACAGAGACCGGCTGGGCTCTGCAAAGACTACGGACCCTGCCCAGAAAGTTTTCAGACGCGTTAGAGGTGTGCATTGCTCAGACTGGTAACTGAGGCCTGGGGTAGGAGGGGCTCGCTTCACGACAGAGATGAGGCACCAAGAGGAAGCTGGAGGCTCTCAAAATGATTTAGGGTCTCAAAATGATTTCAGAGTTATAAAAGAATGGGCCACCAGACAGGGGCAGGTACACTCACCGGCATACAGCTCCCCAGCGGCCGGGACCAGGCCGTACATCTTCCCTGCTGTGTAGATGTCCTCTCCTGTCAGGGACACTGCATCAATATACCCCACCTGCAGGGGACAGAGAGAGTCGCAGTATGCTTCCGGATGGCAGGAATCCCTGGAAATGGCAGGCCTTTTCCCCTCTTGGGGGAAAGAGTGGTTTGTGAGCCCTGCCTCTCTTCCTTTGGGAGTCACCCTGGTTGGGAGAATCCCATTTTGTTCCTACCCCGTCCGTCCCTTCCCGTACTCGTGAAGATGCCAGGCCCAGAGCTGCTGGGCAGATGGAGGGCTAAGGGCAGCCAGTACAGGCGCGGGGGGGGGGGGGGGGCGGCGGCACCCCAGCTCCTGCCAACATAGTTTTTGAGAACATGGCTGCTGAGACTCCCAAATCCCTGCTTGGTCCCAGGGGACTGCCATCTCCCAGAGGCCTGAGGTCTCTCAGTACTCCTCAGTGGGTGGCACATTGCAAGGACAAGATATACCTGCAATGGCAGAATGGCCCAGAGATGAGAAGGTGACAAATCTGGGGCCTCAGGAGGATTTTCCTTGAGTGTTAGGGGCAGATCCTGTCCGAGAAGGCAGCAGGCAGCTCTTCTCTCCAGCTACCCTGGACCTTTCCTTCCAGATCACCTACGCCCTACCCCACCTGCCCATTCTGGAGCCTTTTGATCCTAGCCTAGGTAGCTAGCATCCTAGAAAGGGGTTATGTGGCAATAAAGCCACAGGAATATGATACACCCCAAGAGAAGGGCCAGGCTGGAGAAAGAGGGGTCCGGCACCCTATGAGGGTACCCCCACACTATATAGCCCACAGGTGTGAGGAGGTAACAGTGGGGGTGCCTCTGTAAGGGCTTTCTGTTTACTCAGAGTTCCTCACACTTCTGTGATATCAAGGAGGACCCAGCCTGAACCCACAGCCCCAGGGCCCACTCACTGTGGAACTCAGACTAGGGAGGAGAACGCCACACTGGACACCAGCTCCAGAGTCTGGGAAGCTAGAACTCAGGCTCACTGGGGCCTCTTGCTGAGCTTCCGAGGGGGCCTGGGGCAGACTCTGCTCTCCACAGGCCTGGGTGCCCCTTTCTCTGCCAAGCCCCTCTGAGGCTGAGTGGAGGAGTCTCCAGCTGAGAGACAGCTGACCCTGCCCTTCCAATCTCTTTGTGCTGTGGCATTTGGAAAGAGCTACCCAGACGAAGGCCAGTCTGCCAGGCACCAGGACAGAGACACCCTCTCCTCCCAGCCTCCCTTTGCCTTAGTCTCCAACCAAAGAAGCCAGGAGGATGGACTGGATGGGCTCTGAGCAAGGGCTGGGGTTTTCACTGTGGATCAGTGGGTGCCAATGCCCCTGAATGGATCATAGAACGTGCTCAGGGCAAAGACTAAAACCAAATGCAGTAGAAAGAAACACCACACATTCTTTCTATCCCTTTATATGGAGGATGCTTGGTTTTCAGACATTCCTACTAGAAATTTTTTGCACACGAGATCTCCAAACACAGTGAAGTCTACTGAGTGTGGGCCGCCCCAGAAACTCCAGCGAAGGATAATCTCCCACTCTCGCCATGTACAGGGGAAACCGAAGGGAGGGAGACTTTCTCAGACCAAAGGTCTGCTCCCAATCAACTGTGCTCTTTCTTCTTCCCTTCCCCTGTGAGCTGGTCACAGCCTCCCCCTCCACCCCCGCCACCGTGCATTGGGATGGGAGATAAGGACCATGCCAGGTACTGCAGCTGCCTCTTCCCTGGCCCACTCCACCTGGATCTGTTCCATGCAGTGCTCAGTGGACTCAGCCGACACACACTGGATCTCTGGCTTCAATCTCTGCCGGCTGAAGGCCACAGCCATATCTCCGCACTTCTGGATCTCGGGTGTGGACAGCACGCACCAGCGTAGGTAGGGGGGCAGCCCTGTGTAAGGGTACACATGGGGGCGGGTTCTTCACCAGGAAGCCTTTCAAGCCAGAGATGCTTGAGGCAGCCTGGCTGCTGTGTATTGAACTCAGTCTGGCTTGCTGTTTCCTTGGCCATAGCGATGAGGGCTGGAGGCCGGGAGCCCGCTTATAGGCTCCTGCATTACTCTACACAAGAGATAACACCTGAGCCCATAAGGTGATGAGGGAGGAGCAGGAAGCTGTGAAGTGAGAGTTGACAGTTCTGAATCGTTCTAAAACAGGCTCTGATGGCCTGGGTCCCAGACCCTGGAAGCTCTCCCAGGGTTCCACAGGTCACACAACTACAGGACTGCTTCCTCCCCAAACCTGAGGTAGAAGTGACTACAGGGGCCACAGGCACACTCCAGACTGCCTGGGTAGGTGTCCTGCCTGGCAGCCTCATACAGACAGAATCCTGCCATGTTGCTTAGGCAGGGATGCCACTGGAAGGGCAGGGACCGGAGGACTCACGGTTGGGGTCACACAGCAGACCCTTCATGGCATGCAGGTATTCCTGGCCCAGCCAGGCCTCGTAGTTCTGTGTGGCAATGGGCACAAGCTCCAAGGTGGAGTCTTTGAACAGCAAGTTCTTCTGGCCGTAGGCCTCGGAGCTGAACATCTGGAAGCTGCTGGCCTCATGGCCGAACAGACTCTGCGTGTCAAGGGTAGAAGCAGGGTGGTGAGGGGATTGCGGGCTGCATCCCGTCCTCCCAAGTTCAGTCACCTGAACCTCTTCCTGCGGCCTCAGGCCGGGTGCCCACTCTGCCAGTTCTCCGCATTGCCTTCCCCGACCCTCTGCTCCCTCCGCACCCCTCTGCTTCTGCCTCATCGAACCCCACCGTTTGAACACAGGGCTCGTGGCCCAGGTTTAGATGCTTACGAGCACAAGTAATGACTGGGCAGCGACTGCTGTAGCAGGGTCTCTGCCAAACACTGTTTGCCAGTTAAGCAACGGCAGCTGCCATCTTATTTGCCCATAGGTTGTGGCTTTGCTCTTCAGAGGCACATGCAGGAGGGGCATCCACTGAGGGGGTGCCCATGCTCTGGCCATCCCTGCCTGCTTGCAAAGTGCTCTCCGTTTCACACTGACCTGGCTGCTGGTCCCATTAGGTCTGTTCCAGGTGGAGTCCTTCCAGACCTTAGCCCCGAGTCCCCACCCTCCACCCGAAGGGGCCGGGGCTACCTGGGAGCTTTCAGGGTCCAGCATCCCTCCTCACCTGGCCTTCACTGAGCAGTTGGAATATGAGGTCCCCATTCATGTCATCCCTGACCACCACGGCATGCGCAGGCACCCGGGCCAGGTGGCATCCTCTCCACTCAGTGACATCGGCCCGGCTGCCATCCCTGCACAGTAGCTGGAAGTCCTGTGACATCAGCGCCTTGCCCCAGGACGGCAGGGTTTTCCCTGGAAGGTGGGAACTGGAGAGTCAGCTCCTGTGCTCATAGAGGGTAGGAAGGGCAGTGGGGGATAGGAGAGGGGTCTGGAGGAGGCTGGGCATTTTGGTGGTGGGAATCTAGCACTCATAATGAAAGCCCTTCAGCTATACACACCACCTTGGACATAAACACTTTCTACCTCTCACAATTTCTGTTCAGCTATACACACCACCTTGGACGTACACTTTCTACCTCTCACAATTTCCTTTCACAATTGAGATAAATGTGAGGTAGCGTGCCACAAGAGAACACACACAAACCTGGCCACATACACAGGACAAGAGGAGTAAGAAACCAGAGCTGCTTAGGGTGAGAGAGCCAAATGTAGCAAAGAAGGCAGGGATAGGGGCAGGGGGGAGGGGAAAGGAGCAGGGGACAGGGGGCAGAAGACACAGGGAGTCACCTGGCAGAATCCCCAGAGCTGTGGCCCCGAGGGAGAAGGATAATCCTCCAATCTTTGCCCAAAGCGCCAAATGTTACTATTTTGGTTTATTCCCCCTTAAGGTCTTTTTTCTAATTCACCTTCTATTTCTCTTTTCTAACGCCTTGAACATAATTAAGCACATCGTTAATTTTGCACACTGCGTTTTCACCTATCTCTACATTTTCCGCATTATTTTTATAAAGTCTATGTTTCCTTTCTGCAGATTTATTTATATTTTTGTTTGCATCTATTCGTGTCTGTGTGAGTGTGTGTGAGTGTGTATAGTTCTCCGTGGAGGCCTAAAGAGGGCATCAGATTCCCTGGAGCTACAGTGTTTGTAAATTGATTGATGCCTGTGTTGGGACTTGAACTCAGGTCCTCTGGAAGAGGAGCAAGTGCTCAACTGCGGAGCCATCTCTATTCCCAATTTCACACATTCCTTAACAGAAACACAGTATTTATCTGAGATTGGCAATCAATACTAAACAGGAGTATTATGAAAAGTCATCTTAAGGACTAGACCCAAACTACAGTGGGTCCTACCTACTGATCCCCCTGTAACTGCTAAACCAGTGGTCCTCAACCTTCCTAAGGCTGTGACCCTTTAATACATTCCTCATGCTGTGGTGACCCCCAACCATAAAATTACTTCATTGCTACTTCATAACTGTCATTTTGTTACTGCTATGAATCGTAATGTAAACATCTGATAGTTCCGATGGTCTTAGGTGACCCCTGTGAAAGGGCCATTTGACCCGCAAAGGGGTCGCAACCCACAAGAACCGCTGCTCTAAACTCAAACCAGGGGACTCTGCTAGGAAGTGGGACGGCAAAGGTAACCTGTGGTTATGATCATGAGAACTCTCACTCACAGCTAGCAAAAAACCAACCCCTCAAGCCGCAGGCACACCCAGCAAGGCTGTTTCCACTCAGCACACAGACATGGAGAGCAACCTCACATCACACAGAACGCGTCTCTCCACATCCGGCCTCTCTCCACTTTAAGCTGCTGAAAACCTGCCAGTATCTGTGGTCTAAGAGCCAAGCACGCCTTTCAGGCCTCCATCTGCCATTCTTACTTCTCAGCTTCTAGGAGGATCTCTCTATGTAGCCCTGGCTGTCTTGGAACTTGCTCTGTAGACCAGGCTGGCCTTGAACACACAGAGATCCACTCTGCTTCTCTTTTCCTAATGCTGGGATTAAAGATGTGCACCACTATACCTGGCTCATGAAGATGTTTCTTAAACAACTAATTCTTTAGAAACCATTAGATTACTGCTCAAACTTAGAAACACAACAGCAACCACACACACACACACACACACACACACACACACACACAAACAAAACAACAACAACAAAATGATCTGGGGCTGGAGAGATGGCTAAGCAGTTGAGAGCACTGGCTGCTCTTCCAGAGGACCCGGGTTCAATTCCCAGCACCCACACGGCGGCTCCCAACTGTAATTCCAGCTCTAGGGGATCTGATGACCTCTTACGGCTTGCTTGGGCACCAGGTGTGCAAATGATGCACGGACATACATACAGGACAAACACTCATGCATACATAAAACTACAAAAAAAAAAAATTAAGTGCTGATTCAAGCTCAACACATCCCTATTTTCCGCCCTCCTTCCAAATTCTTCTTTGCCTAACCCATCTTGGGGCCTGTATCCGGGACAGTTCATTTAGACCTTTACAAGATTGGACCCATCAAATTGTCATGGAGTGGGAGGGGCTATCAAGACCCAGTCCCCCCTGATTCCATAAGCAGTTATTACTCCTGAGGGAGGAGGAAACAGTTTTTCCCCCAGTGGTGTGTAGCCACTAGGGCCCACACTCTCGAAAGTAACTCCTCACCTCTGCTCCTATAAGTAATCCTAGTTAAACTCATTGGTTAAAAATCTACAAGGAAAGCCGGGCGGTGGTGGCGCACGCCTTTAATCCCAGCACTCGGGAGGCAGAGCCAGGTGGATCTCTGTGAGTTGGAGGCCAGCCTGGGCTACAGAGTGAGATCCAGGACAGGCACCAAAACTACACAGAAAAACTCTATCTTGGGGAAAAAACAAAGACAAAACAAAACAAAAAACCCTAAAACAAAAACAAACAAAAAAGTAAATCTTGCTGCATATAATTTCTACTTCAATTTAGGGAGGGAAAAAAAAAACCCTTATTGATATCCAGGTAAATCCAAATTAAAGGACAGTTCCAGCCGGTTCTGTAATCCTAGCACTCGTGGCAATCCTCCTGCCTCAGCCATCCAATTACTGGTATCATAGGCATGAGCCACCATGTCTGGCTGAATGTGCTAAAACTCAACTACTACAAAATTAAAAACAAAATGAAACCAACACATCCCGGCAACCCATCTTCAGCGAGACTGTCCAGGAGCAGGCCAGTCTTCTCCAGGTCACTGGGGCCACCAGGAAGGGACAGGGCAACCCACAGCATCTTGGGCAGGGTGTGTAGACTCAAGTGGTCGGGGACAGAACCCCACTCCGAGCAGAGCCTTGCTTGGCCCCCACTCTTGCTGCCCCAGGCAGTAGGACCGTCGCCGGTGAGACCCACCGTCCGCCTTCTGCAGGTGGGGAGCTAAGGTACATAGATGTGGGGCTTGTCCAGAGTCCCCGGGGAGACTCGGAGCAGCACTCAGCCGGACTGCTTGCTGCCATCCGGGGCCAACCCGGGCAGCTCCGGCCGGCCGGCCGATCCCACTCACCATCAGTGTTCTCCAGCACCGTGCTGTGCTTCACAAAGGCTACGTCACCTGCTCCTTCCGCCAGGCACCTGTGTAGGAAAAGGCACCAGCCTAGGGAGGGCGTGACCCCTGCTCCGGCCACTCAAGCCCACCCATCCCCGGAAGTTTGACCAGGGCTGCCGGGGATGATTCTAGGAGGCATATTTTCACAGCTCTGCCGTTCTGGGGGGTGGGGGGTGAGGGTGGACTGCCCCCAGATTGTTGGCTGTGCGGCTTTGCCAAGTTGTGGACCCTTCCTGGCTTCATCATGTGTCAGGTGGGACAGTAAGGTAAGTGGGGTGGGACTCCTCTGAGCTTGAGTGCTCTCTGTCTGTCTGTCTGTCTTTCTCTCTCTCTCTCTTTTCAAGACAGGGTTTCTCTGTGTAGCCCTGGCTGTCCTGGAATTTACTTTGTAGACCAGGCTGGCCTTGAACTCAGAGATGTACTTCCCTCTGCCTCCCAAGTGCTGGGATTAAAGCCACCATGCCCAGCTATGAGTGGTCTCTTACAGTCAGTGCAGGTCCTGAGCTGCCTTCCTTGGCCTGCTGTCTGAAGCCCAGACACCCGAGGTATTTTGAAGATGACTCTCCTCTGACACAGGGGACTAGTCTAAGAGGCCTTTCATGCCATACCCAAATATCCCAAGTGGAAAGGATCTCGACTTTCATATATTCTCCCAATATGGGAGGCAGGTTGGGAGCTCCTGGGCGAAGGGGCTCCTTGGGTCCTCACAGTAGACTGGACTACTGTGAGGGGGCAGGGGTGGGGACAGAACACTGGGGTCTCTGAGGGCATAAGGAAGAAGGGGCAGATAGCCAGGGACATGGGGGGATGGTAAGGACTTTGTCCTTTTTCTGCGGTAAAACTTGTTCTCTCTTGCCACCGGGGAAGCCCCCATCCTAGGCGGGGACACTGAGGACTGATTGCTACAGGGTCTAGGATTCTCATGGCATTAGACATGAGCCCTTGGGCTCTCTCTTAGGTCACGAAAGGCTAAAGTGCCTGTCAGGACCAGCATAAGGAAAGACCCACCCTGATGGTCAGACATCGGAATGGGGGCCCGGGAGCAGCATCCTGAGATGGATTTTTCCATTCTCTCTGGTCAGAGCCCTCCCTATTCTAAATCTACCAAACATGTTGACTTTGTGAGCAAATCCTGCCTTGGCACCGTCCGGTTTCGTGTTTATAAACTAACCCGGACAGCTGGGCACAAAGAGCTCTTTGGCGGCGCGGCCCACACCGTCATTCCCGCGCACACTTAGCTCTCTCGCTGCACCCTGCCCCAGCCCCAGCCCCCTCACCGGAAGGCCCCACTGTAGTCAAAGTATCTCTCTAGGGGGCTCTTGTCGCACACGTTGTGCCCAGAGGAGTCGCCGCGGCAGAGACGACAGAGGGACTCAGAGGAACTGGTTTCTCCTGTTCCAGGGACGCAGCTGCCCCCAAAATAGTCACCAACAGCTGTGGGAAGGAGCAAAGAGAGGTCACTGACCCCACCCTGGGAAGTCAGGAGAGGCACCAGCCACCGCATTCCAGCGCCAAGTGAGGAAACCCCAGTATTCCCAGACTGGGCCCTCGGACCCGGGTGGGGCTGCTGCCGTGGATGGGAAATAAAATGTTTTCTCTAAATGTCTTCGTAGGACGACAACTGGATGAAAATTGGATTCTGTCTTCCCTGTAGGGTTTTCAAATCAGTGACCAGCAATCTTACCAAAAGAGGGGGAAAGTACTGAAGAGACCCAAGTGGTCAAGTGGTCTGACCCACTGGTCTGCATAGATTTTGCGGGTTTTCCTTTTCTCTTCTTCCTCATTGGTAAGAGCCCCAGAAGCACTGCTTCCACAAGTACTTGCCCATACGACTGGTGGACCACCCACCCTCAGCCACCCTGAGAGGCTGTGGCCCTGTGTTCTCCCAGGTTGTCAGTTATGCCGTGGCTGGGCCCACAAGCCACTTGGGGGCCTGTGGGTGGCGTCAGTAGCATGTCTGGGTCCTGAAAATGTAGTTTCTGATCCTGGAGAGCTCGGGACATGTGTCTAGACAGAGACCACCCTCGCCAGCCTACACAAGGTCCATCTCTTCTTGGTTTTCTTCCTACAGCTGTGGTTGGGTCCTCCGTCTGGCTGTGTTACCTGGGACATGGGAATGGGCAATGTGCTCTGTAGTAGCCAACCAGCCAGAAACTCAAATGGAGGCCACCAGGCCTGGCCAGCAGAGTGGAGGGAGGGACTGCTCCGGCTGTAGTCAGGGAAGGCTCTCACAGGAGGTGGGGCTTTGCAGGTTCCAAGGGGGCGAGGCGTGAGAGTGACTTGAGCAGACTCAGCTGAGAAGGGCCTGAGGTCCTCACCTTTGAGCACATCGCAGCCCATCACCGAGAGCTGGCCACTCTCCACTAGGTAGCCAATCGGCACGTTCCAGCCCACAGTCCGGTTGACGCCTGTGTGGCAGGACTTGGCGCCCTTCAGGGTGTGGATGGTCACATTGGAATTCCTCCTGACCACAGCCACGGCGTAATAGGAGGTGCCAGCGTCTAGGAAGAGAGAAGTAAGGAGTGAGGACAGCCCGGGAGAAGGACACAGGTGATTCCAGGAAAGGCTGGGCGAGATGGTATTCAGTGCGCATGCGTGTATGGATGAATGCCTGGACGTGTGCTTGGTTTCCTAACGTTGAGAGAGCTGGAGGGCATGCTCTCTTATACCACAAGATCTCCCCTACCCCGCCACGCCCCTCCTCTGCCTCATGAACTAGACAGTAATTCATTCAACTGTTCTCATTTCCCTTCTCAAGCCATCTGGCCATTGCCGGGTCTCCATTTGCTCGAGTCAGGGGAGCCTTTGATTTCTAAAAGCTGAAACCCTTAGGGGGACGTGGGGATTTGAAGGAGGGCACCGCGGTTATGGAGAGAAGATAGCTGAGGGAGCAGGGTAGGAAAAACCACATCATGGTGTGTTGAGCTGTGGGGGTGGGAGTGGGGGTGGAGATGGGGGTGGAGATGGGGGTGGAGAGACACAAGGAGCTAGTGACGCAGCCCCAAGTCACTCAAGACCATGAATGGTTCTGCGCATGTGAGCTCTGCAGCCCCACAAGACTCGCCTGGGCCCGCTGTAGAGAGGGGTCATTCAGAAAAGGCACATCTACAGGGACTGAAGACCAGGTCAGTCACATACACCACACACACACACACACACACACACACACACACACACACACACACACACACACACACACACCGGTCTCTGTGTCTCCCACATACACACACAGCGTGTGGTCATGGATGTTCATGATCAGAGCATGCTTGGGTTTGAGAAAATTAAGCAGCTGTTTCCAGCCATCAGGTCCTGCCTCTCTCGTGAGTGACAGGAGCGGTCAAGACCTCTCCCACCAGGCCCATCACTGGAGCCCCGCCCCATCACTGGAGCCCCGCCCCATCACTGGAGCCCCGCCCCATCACTGGAGCCCCGCCCCATCAGCCTTCTTTTTACCCTCCTCTGTAGGCTTTCTGGCCTTTTCTTTTCCGCACAGTACTTGCCCTGTGGGGACCTGGGGTTTGGGGGTGCATGTCGGCTATCTGAATCCTGCTGTTGAAGCAGGATCTCTTCTCACCACTCCGTTCCCGACCTGGGTACAGTGGGGGTTCAGTGGGGTACTGAGTTAACCAGAGGAAGAGCTGTGCTAGGGTCCCATGAGCCAGGGCTGTCGGTGGCCTTCTCTGGCAAGTGTGAAGACTTGGATGAGGTACCCATCAGAGGTTGGCAAAGCGGAGGGGCAAGGCCTTAGGTAAGGCTCATGGAGGAGAATCAGAGCTTGGGGCACCCTTCAGAGGCCCTTTACAAAGACCGGAGGGCCCCGGAGCTCATGGGAGGATGTGGCTGCTGCCTCGCCAGCCCAGCCGCAGAGGCTGAGCATTGGTCAAGCTGTGGGAGACACACAGAGCATGTCCAATAGAGGGAGCCTGGCGTAAGTGAGTCTGGAATGGGACATGGGATGGGCTGAGGAATCTGCCCCAGCTGTGGCGTGGTTCTGGGTCTGCTGGGCTCCGCAGCTCTCACCTTCCTGTTCCCATCCCCCACAGGCTGCCTCTGAGAGGGGCACTGAAGTGTGCGTACATATGGGCACCTTGGTCACCAGGCACCTGCACATTGGATTCCACCTAGTCCTGCCCCAGGCATGGCACTGCCCCTCAGTAAGGCCTGGTGAACAAAAGTTGGGGTGTGTGTGTGGGGGGGGTGCTGTCGGGCCACCCAGGAAGAAGAGCAGACTCGGTCAGCTTTTATGTTCCCGGCTGTCCCACCTGAAGCTTTCAAGAGAGAACTAGGACCTTCTCAGAGGGGCTTTCTGCCTGGACCTCTGGAAGTGTCTGTGGACAGAGCCGGTGACCAGCCTAGGGGCTTGAGGGTCACGTGGCCAGACTGGCCTGCTGACTGTCTTCTGTGTGGGATCTTTGCTTCTCCCAGAACCAATGCCCCTTACCTTGGTCATATACTTCACCCACCACTGGCTTCAGGCCATGCTCCTTCCCTGCCTCATAAATAGCTCCTCCATCCAAGGTGATGGCATCAGCTTTATGGTCCTGATAAGAGAGTGAGGGTCAGCTAGGCCAGCTGTGAGCCAATTCAGCCAGAACTCAGCGACACTCACAGATGTCCCAGAACCCCTCAGGAAGCGCGGGAGATCACCAATGCCTTTTGCATCTGACCCAGGAGCCTTATCTTATCTTGGCCCTGCCCTAAGGGCCCAGGACTTCCCCCTTTGGCAGGTCCAGAATTCAACCTGGCTTTACCACATTTACTCTTTACAAATATTAGTTACTAATTTTACAGGATCATAACAGACACACACACAGTGAAAAACCAGAAGATGCAAGATGGAGCTGAGCAGAAGTATCTCTTCACTGTGAGGTCCTCAGCCTTTTGCCCCGATTCCCAACCAGGCTTTTCCTCCAAGAGAGTTCACGCAGGACCGAGGCTGAGAGGAACGGTCATTCATTATTGCGGCCTTCTGCCCTTACAGGGCTGGCCCCACGAGTGGATCAGTTCTCAGAGGCCTGTTGGGGGTCAGGCTGCAATGGAGACCCAGTACCTGTCCTATGGTTGATGCCAGTTCAATGGGTCTCCCATCACCCAGACTAGCTTTCCTTTCTCACACAGTTACTCAGGACCCTAGAATGGAACCTTACAAGCCTCATTCTGGAAAGCTCCATGGCAGTGAGTAATCATCATGGGCTATGAAGTCACTGTGTTGGTTAACCCCCCCCCCCCCGCCCTTCCCCCCACTTGGACTTGAAACAAGCTACAGTTATCTAAGAAGAGGAAACCTCAGTTGAGAAAACACCTCCATCAGATTGGCCTGTGGAGTATTTTCTTTTTCTTTTTCTTTTTTTTTTTGGTTTTTCAAGATAGGGTTTCACTGTGTTGTATAGTCCTGGCTGTCCTGGATCTCACTCTGTAGACCCGGCTGGCCTTGAACTCACAGAGATCCGCCTGTCTCGGCCTCCCCAGTGCTGGGATTAAAGGTATGTGCCACCTTTGATGGTTGGAGCCTTTTCTTGGTTGATAATTGCTATGGAAGGGCCCAGCACAGTGTGGGGAGTGGCATCCCTGGGCAGGTAGGTGGTCCTGGATTGTATAAGAAGGTAAACTGAGCAAGCCAGGAGGAGCAAGCCCATAAGCAGCACTCCTCTGTGGCCTCTGCTCCAGTTCCTGATTCCAGGTTCCTGCCTTGAGTTCCTGCCCTGATGGACTATAAGAAATAAACCCTTTTCCTTCCAAGTTGCTTTTGGTCATGATGTTTATCACAGCAGTAGAAAAATAAGCCAGGACAGTCACTGTGGCTTGCTCTCTCCCCCATAAGTGGGGAGCATCCCTGTTGCCACCCTGGCAGGGCCATTGTGCAAGGAAAATTCTACCAGAGGATTTTCTCCACTTCTTCCTTTCCTCACTGGTGACTGTCTGGACTACAGCCCCCTCCATTCCCCCCCCCCCCGCCCCCACCTCCCACCTGGAAGGAAAAAGTCAGAAGCTTGTTGCTGGGAAAACTCCAGATTGTATCGCCCAGCCTTGGCAGAGGGACACCGGCCTCTTTCCCAGTGAATGGGGCTGTTGTGCTCCTCCTGAGTCAGAGCCCTCTTGTCTGGGCCAGGGGTGGGGAGCGGGCAGGAGGGAGAGGTCTCACCTTGATGAGCTGGACACAGTGGTCAGCAGAGGTGCCCTGGATGCAGAGGAGGGAAGGCTGGATGCCAGCCCCCTGGAAGGCCCTGCTCATGTCTTCGCATTTCTGCTGCTCCGGATCCGAGATGGTGCACCAGCGCACCTCCATCACACCGAGTGCTGTGGGGCAGTTGACATCATATCCTCACCTCTCTAGCCCGTGGTGACCCCACCAGCCTGTATGGCCAGTTCCCTGCCACACAGCCTTGCATTCACACGGAGAGGCGGCGAGATGCAGAGGCAGGCCAAAGCTGTGCTTGCAGATGGGTGGTTCAGAACGCAGCCCACTACACAGCCATGGAAAATCCCTGCCATGGGGCTCAGGCTGGGGAAAGTGGGCACTGGCCCCAAGCCTAACAAATTCTTGTCCCCTTCCAAAAAGGGCACTGGCCCAGGATCCCACCTCAGCTCTGTCCCTGCCCTTCCGCTCAAGAACGGGACCGCATGACTGAGTGGGTAGCTGTGGGTGCCTGCCTTCTGCAGTGGGGGCAGAGTCAGGTCCCTGTCAGGGAACGTGCCACAAGCCAGGGAGGCTGAGGAGTGAGTAGGTGGATTCATGTTTCTGCTCCCTTAAGGGTGACTTCAGGAGACTTATTAGCAGGTGAGAAGCCCCCCTTCAGTGTTGGAAGTCAACCTATGCAGAGCAGGACACACAGGGCTTCCTTCTGAGTTCCTTGATCTGACCAGGTCAGAGTCCTAGGGAGCGTCCCAGCAGGGGCCCAGAGGACGGGGTTCCAGAGTTCCTCGGGGTTGATGACTTTGCAACCAGGATCCTCTAGAGGCCTATACTTCAGGGAAACATTTGGAAATTGCCTTTGGGCTGTTTGTCTGGGGGCTGTGTCCTTTCTGCCGACAGCCTGCTCTCCATCCTCACCAAAGGTTGCCACCTGGACATTCCACTGCCTTCCTGTGCTACAGGGCTCAGAGCACCCAGCCCTTGTCCCCAAGGCTCCTCTCTTCCTCCTCCTTACCCTCTTTTTCTCCTCCTCATAAGGGCTGCTACATCTCCTAAGCTCCCTCCCGCCTTCCACACCAGACAGGCCACTCTAGGACTTCTTCCCCAACATATGGCACGCATTTTCGAGGCCTGACTCAAGGTTGCCTCCTCCAAGAAGCCCTCAGGACGTCTGTGGTGCGTCCTGGTAGGTGCGAGGGGACCGTAGGCTTAGCATAGCACTGCTGGGTACCCTCCCCTCCCTCGGGGACACTCTCACCAGTGTGCAGGGCCAGGAGCAGCAAGGGAGCCACGCTCAGGAGCCTCATGGCAGAGTTGGATTGGCTGGGGTCCAGGGGGTTCGGGCCTGGCTTTCTCCTGCTTGGTCTCACTGGGCCTCCACTATTTAAGGGTGGCCCTGGCAGAGTCCACGCCTCTGACACACCCCTCCCTGGATACCTGGGCCGGTCAGCACCGCCTTGGCTTTGGCTCTGGCACCCCCTGCTGACGCCTCCTCCGCCCCCAGCTGGTCCAAGGTTGCTGAACCGACACAACTGCTCCCTGGCCCTCTGTCCTCAACAATTTGCGTTCCAAACCATCCTCTTCTATGCTAGAGGACCCCGATGTCACATCCTATTGGACAGGGACACATTCAGATTCGGAAGGAAAAGAAGGGGGAAGGTCAGAATGGGAGCTGGAGGGAAGCTGGTCACCGGAATTCGCTGCCACCTCCTCCCTTCATACGCAACGCACCAAGGGTCTGGAGGCGTGGACGATGAACCTATGTAGCACTTGCCTGTCTGGGGAGGGACAGCTGGTTGGAGGGACCTCAGGGTCTAGGCAACTGCTTCTGCTTGGGCACAGAGAGGAGAAGAGTTTGCCTCCGGCTACCCCTGGAAGTGGCAGAGAAGGCACTAGGCCCAGGTGTCCAGGAGAGCGAACTCAGCATTGTGTTATGAAAGATGGTCCCAGGACCAAGGAGGAAGGAGGAAGAAATGGGAAGAGGAGCAGGGGAGGAGGGCAAGAAGGGGGAGGGGGAAGAGGAGGGAGGGAGGGAGGGAGGGAGAGGGAGGGAGGGAGGGAGGGAGGGAGAAAGCTCACAGAAAGTGTAGTAACTAGCGGAGGCAGGTGAGGCCAGGCAAGGGAGGGAAGGGTGGTCCTCAGAACAGCTGTATGAAGTTCACCCAGGAACCTGCTGGGACTCTGACCTCAGGCCCTTTTCATATCCACTTGGTCCACAGCTCTGCACATGGGGCCATCAACCTCTGTGTGTGTGTGTGTGTGTGTGTGTGTGTGTGTGTGTGTGTGTGTGTGTGTGTGTGTTTTGTCCCCCCCACCTCCCGCCCCCGCTCCAAACAGTAGAGTGTGAGAGCCAGTGTTCCAGGTCGACCGGTGCCCTGGGCCTGGTGTTTTGTTAAGATACGTGGGAAACAGAAGGCCTCCTCTCCTGCTCCCTCCCCCACAAGAAGAGGGTCTGGGAAGTAAGGAATGGAGTCCCTGTGGCAGCAAGTGTGCTGTCAAAGGGGATATGTTCCTACTCCAGGTGGCACTTGTGGGGCCTGGGCTGCTGCGGCCACGTGCCCATGTACGCTGAGAACGCCAGCAATTGTGAACAAAACCTTTTGCTTTAAATATATATTTATATTCTTATTTTTAATTATGTGTAGGTCTGGGCATGCGAGTGCAGAAGCTCTCAAAGGCCTCAGATCCGCCTGGACCTGGAGTTCCAGGTGGTTGTGAGCTAGCTGCCTGACAGGAAAGCTGGGACTCAGACTCAGGTCCTCTGTAAGAGCGGCCTGTGCTCTTCACCACTAAGCCCTTTCTGCATCCCTGCTGTAGCATTCTGAAGTATTTTCTGTGTGACGCTGAAGCTGGATTTAGGCGAGGCCTGCTGGGTTGCATGTGTAAGCTTGCCTTTTCTTCTTTCTTTCATTCTTTCCTTTTTTAGAACAGAGTCTCGCTCCGTAGGCCAGGCTGGCCTTGAACTCCCAGCCTCCTGGAGTGCTAAGATCACAGATGTGGACTGCCACACTGACTGCCAGTGCTCCATCTCTGCTCATCACAGAACCCTAAGGGTGAAGTCTCCCCACTGATTTCCCTGTCACTGTGACAAAAATCCTCTGCCCAGAGCCAGGGAGATGGCCAAGCTGCTAAAGGCCTTTGCTGCCTGCAAGTCTAACAGCCCGGGTTTGAGCCCCAGGACCCACATGCTGGGAGACAACCAGCTCCCACAAACGGTCCTCTGACCTTCACAATGCATGTGGCCTGTGCACTCAAAACTAATAAACATCAACGTGATAAAAACGTAAGAACACTCTGACAAAAGCAACCTAAGAGGAAGGGTTCAGTTCAGCTGACAGTTCCGAGTTACAGTCCATCGCTGGAAGGGGAGTCGCAGAGGCAGGAGCCTGAGACAGCCGCTCACACACATGTTCAGTGAAGCATCAAGGAGCAGGGGATGAAAGCACACCCTCTCCATCTCAGTTCAGGATGCTCTGTCAAGGAAAATGGTACAGTGGGCGGGTCTTCGGCATCCACTGACTGAACGACTTTGTAGACAGTTTTAGAGGCTCATCTTTTAATTCAAACCCTTTCTTTTTCCATTTTATATACCAACCACAGTTCCCCTACCTCCCTTCCTCCCTCTCACACCCCACCTCACCCCTCATCAGTGGACTCCTCAGAGAGGGTAAGTCAACAAAGTCTGGCATATCAAGTTGAGGCAGGACTAAGCCTTGTATGGAGGCTGAGCAAGGTATCCCTCCACAGGGAAATGGGCTCCAAAAAGCCAGTTCACGCACTAGGGATAAATCCTGGCCCCTTCGCCAGTGGCCCCACAAACTGCCCAAGCCACACAACTGTCACCCACATTCAGAGGGCCTAGTTCGGTCCTATACAGGTTCCCCGGCTGTCAGTCCAGAGTCCGTGAGCTCCAACCAGCTTGGGTCAGCTGTCTCTGTGGGTTTCCCCATCAGGATCTTGACCCCCTTTCCTCTTACATTCCCTCCTCCCTCTCTTCAGCTGGCCTCCAGGAGCTCCACCCGGTGCTTAGCTGTGGATCTCTGCATCTGCTTCCGTCAGGTACTGGATGAAGGTTCTGTGATGACAATTAGGGTAGTTGTCGATCTGATTACAGACGAAGGCCAGTTCAGGCATCCTCTCCGCTACTGCTTGGAGTCTTAGCTGGGGTCATCCCTGTGGATTCCTGGGAATTTCCCTAGCACCAGGTTTCTCGCTAACCCCATAAATGCTCCCTGTCAAGATATCTCTTTCCTTGCATTCCCTGTCCGCCCCTCCCCAACTCGACCATCCCTCATGTTCCCTCATGTTTTCTTGTCACCTCCCCTTATCTCGCCCCCCACCATGCTCCCAATTCACTC
Organism: Peromyscus californicus insignis; assembly: GCF_007827085.1. Lineage (NCBI taxonomy): Eukaryota > Metazoa > Chordata > Mammalia > Rodentia > Cricetidae > Peromyscus > Peromyscus californicus. The sequence goes on along the minus strand of NW_026294458.1, from coordinate 14,400,977 downwards.
AGGAGATCTTATCTATTTCCCCTTCCTAGGAGGATCCATGCAGGTCTCTCTTTGGGTCCTCCTTGTTACCTAGCTTCTCTGGGGTTGTGGATTGTAGCCTGGTTATCCTTTGCTTTATGTCTAATATCCATTTATGAGTGAGGACATACCATGCTTGTCTTTTTGGGTCTGGGGTACCTTATTCAGGATTTTTTTTCTAGTTCCATCCATGTGCCTGCAAATTTCATGATGTCATTGTTTTTTACAGCTGAGTAATAGTAAATGTACCACATTTTCTGTATCCATTCTTCAGTTGAGGGGCATCTAGGTTGTTTCCCAGTTCTGGCTATTATGAAATAATGCTGCTATGAACATAGTTAAGCAAATGTCCTTGTGGTATGAATGTGCAGCCCTTGGGTATATGCCCAAGAGTGGTATTGCTGGATCATAAGGTAGACTGAGTCCTAGTTTTCTGAGAAACTGCTGTGGGCCACAGGAATATTATCATAAGAACTCAGCTGGTTATGGCAAAGTCACTACCTGAAGGGATCAAGGAATTCCTTCAGAGGAAGCCAAATTCCAAGGAGCTTTTGGTGTTACTTGGCTTGTTATATATCAGCTGTCTTCTGTTATGAAAATCATGTGTGCCTTCATAGCTTTCCCAATTGATTTTTCCCTAAGAAGGGCTAACACTGTGGACTGATCACTCTCTGGACATACACATTCAAGGTATTTGGAGAACAGCCTCAGGAAAGGCTTTCTCTGGAATCAGATATCTCCCTTAGCCACTTTCAAGGACTAACAATGATAAGCTTTACACGGTTTAGCTCGTACCCTCCCTTCTTATAGCCATACTAACTTTATAGACCTCTAACTCCTCACCTAACCACTTCTAGGAATATTTAGATAACCTTCTGCGCTGACAGCTATGTGCAGCCAGAACCCCAGTTCAAGCCTCCCTGTAATTATCACCACTGGCAGCATCTGGTCAGGTCCATCCCCAGATGGAGGAGAGTACGTTATCAGAGATACCTCTGTACTCTCTAAGAACAGACTTAAGCATCCAGACTACCTGTTTGAGAAGGCCTGGCGGATGTGCCAATTAAGCTTTACTTCTTCTTTCCCAAACCTTACCTCTAGTTCCAGATCTCCCTTTAACTATCACCAAAGGCATCTAGCTGTACACAGGTTGCCTAGTGACTGAGCACATTTTCCCCCACCCTGCAGAAAAACGGCAGATAGCTTGGACAGATAGGAGCCACAGGAAAAAAGAAGGCAGTTTTATTTTCTCCCATTGACCCACTGACCTAGCAACTTATTTCCTGACCGACAGATAGGGAGGAGGCAGGCCGGGTCCAGCTGGTCTCTCCCTGGGGCTGAGCAGGATGATGAGTGTTGAACGGCCCAGACCTCCCCTGTCCACCAGAGAGAGACACACTGGGCCAGGAGTCTTGTTGAAGGAACTCGCTTTATTGCATCAGGAGTGAACTTATATAAGTTGGGGTGATGGGGGGGGATATGGGGTGAGGATAGCTGGCCAATGAGATGATGCCATCTCAGAAGTTACTAGGCAGAGGCCGATTGTAAGTCAGGTAGTACTGAGTCACTTGCATTTGGAAGTCATGTCCCAGGGATAGGTCACCAAACTCAAGCTAGGCTTTGGAAGTTACACTGGGCCTCACACCTGGGCCTTGTGGGGCCCAATACTTATAGACTCTTAACATTTTCTACCAATCATGTTTAAGATTATAGTTGCACACATAAGATCCCTTTTCTTAGATATTACCCAAATTTAGCCTTTAGTTAATTCATTGGTAACTTCCCCTTTGGGTTGTAAATGATAATTAACAAATACTGCCCCTTTATGTGATTCTTATCACCCCTCCATTTGACCCTGGAAGCCTGATAATCACTGCCTGAGGAAACTCTTACCGGCCTTTATGTGATCTGGGTGGAGGGGAGGATTGTGATTGTTTGGGTATATAACTGTAAAACTAGAGACGGAATGATGAATTAAAGTGAATGGACTAAAGAGCTTGGTGTGCTGAGATTCTATTTTCCTGAAAATAGTCCTCGCCATTCATAGTTTCTCTCCTGAGCCCCTGGGATGTATGGTATTAAGGCTGGTTCTTCTGATACTATACAAAAAGAAACCACCATACTGATTTCCAAAGTGGCTGTACAAGTTTGCACTCCCACCAGCAATGAAGGAGTGTTCCCCTTACTCCATATCCTCTCTAGCACAGGCTGTCCTCAATGTTTTTGATCTTAGCCATTACAGGTGTAAGGTGGTAATCTCAGATTTGTTTTGATTTGCATTTCCCTGATGGCTAAGGATGTTGAGTTTTTTTTGTTTTTTTTTTGTTTTGTTTTGTTTTTTCGAGACAGGGTTTCTCTGTGTAGCTTTGTGCCTTTCCTGGAGCTCCCTCTGTAGACCAGGCTGGCCTTGAACTCACAGAGATCTGCCAGGCTCTACCTCCTGAGTCCTGGGATTAAAGGCATGCGCCACCACTGCCTGGCTCTGTATCCCATTTTTTAATTGGATTATTTGGTATTTTGATGTCTAGTTTCTTGAGTTCTTCATATATTTTGGAGATCAGTCCTCTGTCAGATGTAGGGTTGGTGAAGATCTTTTTTCATTCTGTAGGCTGCCATCAGCCAACATCAAAATAAAAGGAGAGAAATTCAAAGTGATCCCACTAAAATCAGGAACAAGACAAGGTTGTCCACTCTCTCCATATCCATTCAATATAGTACCTGAAGTTCTAGGTAGAGCAACTAAGACAACAAAAGGAGATCAAGGGGATACAAAATGGAAAAGAAGTCAAAATTTTGCTATCTGCAGATGATATGATAATATACATAAGTGACTCCGAAAATTCTACCAGGGAACTCCTACAGCTGATAAACACCTTCAGCAATGTGGCAGGATACAAGACTAAAAAAAAAAAAAATCAACAGTCCTTCTATATACAAATGATAAACAGACTGAAAAAGAAATCAGGAAAACATCATGTGGTGATATATTGTGTCCCTCCAATATGTTGTGCACCCTAATAAAGCTTATCTGAGGATCAGAGGAAAAAGCCAGCCACTATATTAAACACAGAGGTCAGACAGTGGTAGCACATGCCTTTAATCCTAGCATTCAGAAGGCAGAGATCCAACCAGATCTCTGTGAGTTCAAGGCCACACTGGGAACAGAGCCTGGCATGGTGGCACATGCCTTTAATCCAAGTACTAACCATAGAGGTCTGGAGGTCTGTACAGAGAGACAGGAAGTGATGTAGCTGTGCGGAGAGAGGAAGTGAGATGGCCGGACAGAAAGGCATACAGGCATGGATATACAGGAAGTAGGTCTCTTTGGAAGCTGAAGAGTCAATAAGGTGAGGTTGGCTGTGGGCTTGTCCTATTCCTTTGATCTCTCAGTTTTAACCCCAATATCTGGCTCTGTGTTTTTTTTATTAATAAGACTGTTTAGCAATTTGCCTTACAACATCACCTTTTACAATAGCCACAAATAACAAAAAATATCTTAGGGTAACTCTAACCAAACAAGTTAAAGACATGTATGACAAGAACTTTAAGTCTTTGAAGAAAGAAATTGAAGATGTCAGAAAATGGAAAGATCTCTCATGCTCATGGGTAGGTAGGATTAACATAGTAAAAATGGCAATCTTACCAAAAGCAATCTACAGATTCAATGCAATCCCCATAAAAATCCCAACACAATTCTTCACAGACCTTGAAAGAACAATACTCAACTTCATATGGAAAAACAGAAAATCCAGGATAGCTAAAACATTCCTGTACAATAAAGGACCTTCCAGAGGCATCACCATCACTGACTTCAAGCTCTACTATAGAGCTATAGTAATAAAAGCAGCTTGGTATTGGTATAAAAACAGACATGTGGATCAATGGAATTCAATCAAAGACCCTGACATTACTCCACATACCTATGAACACCTGATTTTTGACAAAGAAGCAAAAATATACAATGGAAAAAAGAAAGCATCTTCAACAAATGGTGCTGGCACAACTGGATGGTGGCATGTAGAAGATTGCAAATAGATCCATATCTATTGCCCTGTACAAAACTCAAGTCTACGTAGCTCATAGACCTCAACATAAATCCAGCTACACTGAATCTGGTAGAAAAGAAAGTGGGAAGCAGCCTTCAATACATTGGCACAGGAGACCACTTCCAAAATACAACACTGGTAGCACAGACACTGAGAGCAACAATTACTAGATGGGACCTCCTGAAACTGAGATGCTTCTGTAAGGCTCATCTTTTGGGGGATTTAAGACTGTCAAGCTGGCAGTTGACACTATCACAGAGGGTTACTTTTCCGTGTGAGCGATGAAGTTGTTAACTAATGTTAACAACTGTGATGAAGTACTGCTGCTGAGGGAAACAGATGAGACCAGCATGGCCTGGGACAAGGCTGCCCCCAGGGCTCTGCTGAGCAGCTGCAGTGGCATGGTGAGGGCATGACCAGGAATCTAGGTCCGCAGTAGGGGGACATCTTTGAATCTCTCTCTGCAGGTCCGAGAACAACTTGTGAGAGTCAGCCCCCCCCTTCCTTCCACCATGTGGATTCCAGGGATCAAACTCGCGCTGTTAGGCTTGGCAGCTGTTGGGGGCCTAAGAGGTCCTTGTACTCAGAGAAGAGCAAAGAGAACCAGGAATGTTAATCACGTGGGGTGTCTCCTCAATGTCAAATACCCAAATTCCATCCGGAAAGCTGAGAGTGGAGGACACGGTGGCCTTTTTGCATCTGTGGAGGCAGACCTCACCTAAGCCCCCAGAATGATCATCCCAGGCTCTTCCCTCCCTAGACCGTTACCCATCCTTAAGGGAGGTGTCACACGTACTTCATGACCTGCTGACCTCTATGCTGTCGGTCAGAGGCCACATGAGATTCTAGGCCTTGAGCTACAGAACCCACCCTAGTGGTCCCATGTACGGTGTAAAGGAGTCTCTATGTAGTTACATCTTAAGCTTTATTGTGCATCTAGAATTGGACTGATTGTTGCCTGGAAACCTTTCCCCAAATTGTACTGTGTTTTAAATACGCTGACAGTGAACTGCCTGGCACTGGACTCCCTGAAGTCTGATTCAGGTTGATGAAGTCAATCTGCACTGTTTTCTTTTTGTTTTTGTTTTTCAGAGACAGGGCTTCTCTGTGTAGCTCTGGCTGTCCTGGAACTCACTCTGTAGACCAGGCTGGCCTTGAACTCACAGAGATCTGCCGGCCTCTGCCTCCCGAGTGCTGGAATTAAAGGCGTGCGCCACCATGGCCCAACTGCGTTTTCATTCTCCTCTCTTTGAGCAGTTCTCTTCCTGGCATGATACCTTCAGGGACTGCCCTTAGGCAGGGAGTGCCTTTACCCAGAGTCATCTCACCAGTCCAAGGATGGTGACATCTTATCTGCCATCACTCCCAACATGCCTGGGAACATACATGGAACATAGCAACATAGTGTGGAATATTCAAAAAACAATTACAGCATCACTTACTATAAACAAAGGGAAAGGTGGAAAAAAATCTCTTTCAAGAAGAGCACAAGCTTTGAGCACCCAGCTACAGCATCAGTACTGTGTGGAAGAACAAAGAAAAGGGAGAAGGGGTAAGTGGAGGAGACTCCAGGGAGCTCAGTGAGACAGCTGCAGATGGACTCTCCAGAGGAAGCCACCTGGGAAAAAGGGATGGCATTCTAGCTGGGATCTGGAATACCCCCAGTCCACAGTGCTAATGGGAGGGAGTCAGTGAAAACTTTTAGAGGCCTGTCCTAGTGAGATGTAGGTTACAGTCTCTGAAGGGGACTGTAGGGTCTGTGTCCCCACCCCCTCCTCTTCCTTTGGCCATGAGGAGTGGTTGACTAAGACATCTGTTCCTGTCCTGCCGCTGCACCTGACTTGGAAGTAACTGGTCCATCTGATCGTTGGATGGGAGCCTGCAGATGCGAGCACCCCCAGGGGTCTATTACAGGCATGGTCAGTTAACACAGATGGAAAGGGGTCCAGGAGGGTCAGACCCACAAAGAAGTCACTGGGGCTGGTGAAGGCCCGGTGGGTAAAGTGCCTGCCATGTGATCCCTGGGACCCACATAAAGATGGAGGAGAGAAGGGACATGACCAGTGTTGCCCTCTGATGTCCACGCATGTGCTGTGGCACACTCTGTCTACACATCATACTCATACTGACTAAAAAGGAAGTTCCTTTATTCTTGAGCCCACTTTACTATTTATTACTGAGCCAAAGAAGTTTTTCTTTTTTCTGAAAATTCTACTATAAATATAGGTTTTCAATTTGCAATTTGTAGGATTACAAAGATTAAAACATTTTGGTAAGTTTTAAAGCCACTAGAGAATTATCAATTTTACTGAAAAATAATGTTTCAATCTGGGCAAAAACCAGTATAAAAGAAGGCAAGGGTAGAAAGTGAAATTCAGTAAGACTGTAAGTGGTTTGCCATGCGATTTTTCATACCCTCAGTTTCTTCCCAGGAGGCATCAGCTGATGGAGGACGAAAACATCTACCCACAAGAAGATCACATTAATACAAAAAGAAAAGTCACAAAGCAAGATCAGGAAGAATTATACCACAAATATTTCAAAACATTGGGTGCCTTAGAGATTTAAAGTCAGACTTTTTTATCACCTGCTACCTTTCCCACCCTCCTCCCAATCTGCAGATGAAGTTACCCCAACAGTTACACAGGCCATTTTAGACAGAACGCCACAGCAGTGAGGACTGGGCTGTGGGGTTCCAAACTTGCACTGATTCCCTACTCTAGATACTTGCCTGGGGAGAGGAGGGCAAGGGACAAGGGCCCTAAAAAGGGAGAAGAGGCACCAAGTTACATTGTTAAATGAGTATGGGGACTGTGGAGTTCAGAGGGCAAAGGCTGCCATGAAGAAGCCTCTTGTGATGGACTGGAGAGATGGCTCAGAGGTTAAGAGCACTGGCTATTCTTCCAGAGGTCCTGAGTTCAATTCCCAGCAACCACATGGTGACTCACAACCATCTATAATGAGATCTGGTGCCCTCTTCTGGCATACAGGCATACACGCAGACAGAACACTGTATATGTAATAAATAAAAGAAGCCTCCTTGTGGGAGAACTTAGGTTCAGCCATGAAGAAAAGCAGGGCTTTGCTGGGGCGGTGATGTTTGAGATGTAGTGATTTGCATGACAGCCTCGACATGTTCAGCAGAGTATACATAAAAGGTATGGCCAGGGAGGTAGTGGTAGGTGGTGGCTGACTCTGCATACATACTCCATTCTAGGGACCATATAGGCAGATGTATTAGTGTGGATTAGGGACTGATGGAGGCCACTGAGCAGAGACATGGTTCAAGCTGCACTTAAGACAAGTCATCTGGTAGTAGTTGAATCAGACAGGGCAGGGTTTGTGAATCCCTGATGATTTAAAGGACCATTGCAACAACTTCCTGGGAGCTGAGAAGGGACCTGGATCAGAGTGACGTCAGTAAGAAAGGTGTGATGTTTGGGAGGAATTAAAAGTATTTGGTGACTGAAGCCGGGCGGTGGTGGCGAATGCTTTTAATCCCAGCACTTGGGAGGCAGAGCCAGGCAGATCTCTGCAAGTCTGAGGCCAGCCTGGGCTACAGAGCGAGAGCCAGGACAGGCACCAAAACTATACGGAGAAACAAAAACAAAAACAAAACAAAAAAGTATTCGGTGATATGTCAAAAGCACCAGTGTTGACGTTTAGGTGGCTGAAAGAGCATCCTAGGACACAGCCACTGTTAGCCACAGGGAGAGAAGTGATGAGTAGTGGTGTCAGGTAAAGCAGACCTGAACCAAGCATTGAATGTTCAGAGAAACGGAGCTATACTCAGAAAACCATCTCTTCTGGTCTTAAATACCACCAGGGAAGTAGGTATTTTTGATTAAACGACTCACAAGATTTAGAAAATCTTTTTGTAGAGACTCATACTGTGGGACATATGGAGCGTTCATGCGCTGCTGTAGCTGCTCCATCTGGGAAGTAAGAGAGTCTAATTTTAGACACTGAAGACAGATTAGGTCACTCATCTTCCCTAGAGAAAGTTGCCATCATGCACTCATTAGCAACTTTCACATGGTAATTGTTCTGTGTGCTCATTTCCAAGGTTTTCTTTTTTTTTTTTTTTGAGACAGGGTTTCTCTCTGTAGTTTTGGTGCCTGTCCTGGATCTCTTGCTGTAGACCAGGTTGGCCTCAAACTCAAGCGATCCTCCCGAGTGCTGGGATTAAAGGCATGCGCCACCACCGCCCAGCTTGATTTCCAAGTTTTTTACATTAAGAAACAGTGTATATTAACTTACACGGTAATAGATCTGTGATATTTTTGTTCATATTCCATATATTTTTAAAGAATTCAACCATCAGCCGGGCGGTGGTGGCGCACGCCTTTAATCCCAGCACTCGGGAGGCAGAGCCAGGCGGATCTCTGTGAGTTCGAGGCCAGCCTGGACTACCAAGTGAGTTCCAGGAAAGGCGCAAAGCTACACAGAGAAACCCTGTCTCGAAAAACCAAAAAAAAAAAAAAAAAAAAAAGAATTCAACCATCAGTACAAGCTGTTCAAACAAAAACCCACCACTAACCATTCACTGTTTGGAGGAGAGGTGGGTATGTATAAATGTCTGTGCTGTGACAAGATCCCTAAGGGTTAGTCCAGAGCCAATCTAAAGGATAAAACAAAGTCAAAACTCGTGAGAAGTCACATGAGGGGACAGCTGAGGACCACGTGCTGTCTGCAAACTGTACTTTCAGGTTACTGTATGGAGCCAGCTGACAAAAGGATCCTTAAAGACATTGCACTTGAGTCTTCTTTTTGTTTTTAACCTTTCTAGAGCTTTACTGGGGGAAAGGGGGGGGGGGAGGAAGAGGGAGAGAGTGCAGAAAGAGAGCGAGTCTTATTTCTATAAATCATGTAGTAGATTTAAAGTCCATAGGTTACTACACAAAGAAATCAGGTAACTGATTTTTATGGAAAACAAGGTAGAACCATTTGGAGTTCAAAAAACCAGGTTTTCTGAAAAAACAAGGAAAAACCAGACTTCTGTCTCTCCATGGGTTTCTAGCAGGATGGCTGATTTTTAAGTTTGTTACTCTGACCACAGGTATCTTTTGGAATTAGCTCCAGGACCCCTGTGGATACCAAAGCAGGATCAGAGCTAGGTGCTCCGAGTGACCCAGACGACCTGAGTACTTGAGAAGCTGTGTATGAGTTGTACACAAATACAGTATCACTTTCTTGGGACTTGGGCATCCAGATTTTCCTGTACCATGGATCAGTTCTCTCCTTAGATACCAAGACGGGCAACAAGAAAGGAAGCAAATGGCCCTCACAGTCACATTTAAAGTGCTTTTATTTCGTGCCAGCCATGGTATGACCTCTTTGTATAATAGTTTTTAAAACTATTTTTATGTTCATTGGCGTTTTGCCTGTATGTGTGTGTGTGTGTGTGTGTGTGTGTGTGTGTGTGTGTGAGAGAGAGACAGAGAGAGAGAGAGAGAGAGAGAGAGAGAGAGAGAGAGTGTGTCAGATCCCCTGGAACTGGAGTTACAGTTGTGAGCTGTCATGTGATACTGGATACTGAACCCAGGTCCTCTGGAAGAGCAGCCAGTGCTCTTAACTACTGAGCCATCTCTCCAGCCCCATGGTGTGACTTTTTAAAGAAAGGTGAATGCATATATTGAATTGGAATTCTTTCAATGCACCATGATTTTGTGTGCACGGGTGATTGTGAATGGGTGTGGAAGCACCTGTGGCTGTGGAGATCAGAGGCTGATGTTGGCAGTCTTCTTCTAACAGTCTCCTCCCAAGGCAGGGTTTCATGGGAAACCAGAGCTAGCCATTCGATCCAGTGATTTCACTCCAGCCCTCATTCCTCTCTGCTGCTCCCCCCAGTCCTGGTGGATTACCACTACTACTGGTTTACAGAATTGTGGAAAATCAGTGAGGAACTCTACCATACCGGCACCTGCTCCCCAAGGTCTCAGTAGATCAAGCTACCCGACCATCAATTCTGCTCCGCAGACGTCTGGAAAGAAACCAAATACAATGTTCAGAACACGAGACACTCTTCCTGTTCTTCAGAGTGTGACCACTTACTGCACACTTCAAATGGCTTATGCTGGACCTCGCTTGTTGTAAGGTGGTTTTTGGGGCTCTCAACATCTTTCACTTTTCTTTTTTGGTTTTTCGAGACAGGGTTTCTCTGTGTAGTTTTGCACCTTTCCTGGATCTCGCTCTATAGACCAGGCTGGCCTCGAACTCACAGAGACCTGCCTGCCTCTGCCTCCCGAGTGCTGGGATAAAGGCGTGCGCCACCACCGCCAGGCTATCGTTCACTTTTCTTCGTGAGCGTTTGTTTGGAACAATCTACCGTATCTAGTGTAAGAATTACACATACTGCCTCCTGTCTTTTAACTTGTAATGTGGTAAATGAGTCTGATTTAACAAAACAAAACACAAAAACCCCTCCAAAAATTCAAGACACATTTGATATATGGATTTTACAATAAAGTTTATTAGCTGTTCTCCTCTTTCTCATAAATGGAATGGATAATGTTGGTAATTTTTTTTACAAACCAGTACTCATTTAAGAAATTTTAACAAGGTTGCCAAAAAACCACATATTGAATAAACAATTCCAAAGAGCAATGGGAAGCCAAATGATGATAATAATGAACTAGAGAGACCGATTTCTGAAGGCATTCGGCCTCTCACTAAAATTTAACAAGTTTGCTGTAAAGACCTGTGCAATTCTAGTACAGCGCAGCTACACAAGATGATGTCTGGGAAATCTCCAGAGTGGAGCTTGTTCGTCTACTAAGGAGAGAGAACTAAAAGGAAAGGCGGAGGACCCAAATCAAACTCCACGACAGGCACACAACACTGACAGGAAACCTAGGAATCCTCTGGAACTTCTGTAGGAAGGAGGAGAACATGCTCACACGTCTACCTGCAGTCTAGTTTTCTAGGTTTTCCTCACCACCACCATACACTTGCTTTCAGTTCACATGATTAAGGAAGATAGTCTCATCAATTAATACTTAATTTAAAAACCAAACAAAAAGTTAGAAGTAGGTGGCAAAAGAAAAATATATTTTAAATATATATATATGTTTGTGTGTGCAACTATGTAAAGAAAATAATTCCCATAGTTACAGAGTTTAGTTAAAGAAAGTTTTATATATATTTATATATATTTTATTATAACAAAATAGGCAGTTATTGTGGGTAAAATAGTCATTAAAATCTGCCCCCCTCCCTAAGCATACATTAAAATTTCAGGCTATGAACTGGACACCTTCCCACTGACATGATTATCACAGCTCCACATTAACTTTCTTGTCTGTGGAAAGGTGAGCCCCTGAACCCCTCAACAGAGCTGTAATGAGGAAATGTATGGACAACACTAACCAGTGCTGCCCACGCTGACTACAGCACACACCACTGTTCTTCCTAGCAAGTGGACTAGGGGAGGGCTCACATGATAAAGACCTCTCATGAATAACAAATAGCCCTCCTGAAATTATGAGTTAACTCAGACATTCATTTTGAAATAAAACCCCTATCTTTCTTGTCTTTAGTGAAATAATTACTTTAATACCAGAAGTCAACTGAGGAAAGAACTTGAGAGCTATGACGCCGGCCAAACCATGCTATTAAATAAGCGTGCACTGTTGCTCACGGTCCACTGAGTCACTGGTGAAAACCACCTTTCCTTCGTTTGTACTGAAACTGGAAAAGAATGCATATAAAGCTTTTCTGAAAATCTCTGAAAGTTAACTTTCCCTTAAACATTAAGGAATTTCACAATTTTGCATCTCCCCAAACCCTTGATAGCTGGTCCGGCCACTCCTCTTCAGTCTGAAGAATGGCCGGACCCCGAGAGTAACACAGAATAATACAATGATGCAACATGAAGGAGACACTGGATGTCAATAACGGGCACAGGTGCCAACCGTGAGGGGTCTGAGTCAGTGTGAGAGGAGACTCAAGAGACTCCAGGACAGGGGAGAGAAACGAGACCGTGGGAAAGGAACAGGAAAGCCATCTTCATAATTTCTCTTTTGCTGGGACCCAGATATAAGGACCAGACTGCTCTTCTATGACCAGCTTCACCTGGTTGTAGATGTCCTCCAGCGTGTCTCCCTGTACAATGGCTGTAACGACAGAAAGTCCCAAGGGTCCGTGAGTTGTCTTTCTTTGCCATCAACAGTACTGTGGACTGGGAGAAGGCAAACCTTGGAAGCAGTTGTACACAAGGATCTCCTACTTGCTTGGCAACAACTGGTCATTCAGCTAATTTCACTACGTGTACAGCACACACACACAGGGACCAAAGATGAGACGTGGCCATCCTCCTTTACCTTTTGTTTTGTTTAGTTGCTATCATCTGAGCTTGTATTAGCGCACTCACCCACTCATCTGATGGTGCTGGAGCCTGAACCAGGGCCTCGCACAAGCTAACCACATGCTCTATCTCTGATTTATGATTTCCTCAACTTTTGTGGGAACTACAGAGAGCAAGCACAGCCTCGTTATCTTATGGTGGCGGGGTAGGATAGTAGGGAAAGACAGCTGACTGAATTGTGTACTCTGCTGAAGTATGAAGTGAGACAGGTGCTGGGTGTAGGTGGACTGATATACATAACTTGGGGTCTTGTAGTTAGAAACTATTAAAATCAATATTAAGAAATAACGTGTGAATAAAAAGTGGCAACACAGGCATGTATTATGGTGCACACCTGTAATTTCACGACTTGAAAGGCAGAGGCAGGGGGATTATAAATTCTAGGTCAGCAGGGGCTACACAACTAAATCCTGTCTCAAGAATCACAAACAGAGCTGGGCAGTGGTGGTGCACACCTTTAATCCCAGCACTCGGGAGGCAGAGCCAGGTGGATCTCTGTGAGGCCAGCCTGGTCTACAGAGTGAGTTCCAGGACAGGCGCCAAAGCTACACAGAGAAACCCTGCCTCGAAAAATCAAACAAAACAAAAAAAAATCACAAACAGTAACAAGAACAAAAATGGCAGTGATTACTAAGAACTAATTATGTGGGTACTTGGAGCCTCTAGTCTGTAAGGCTCAAAGGTGAGTTAATGAAACTAAAGAGGACTCCATGGAGCCAGGTGGGTGGCTTACAGAGACTAATCCAGCACTCAGAAGGCCCAGGCAGGTCTGTAAATGTGAGGCCCACATGGGCTAGCACTAAGTGTGAGCAGGTGTATGGAAACCATAATGTCTAGTTTCTGATGGCCTGAGACATCTGGAATAAAATGCCAAATGGAGATGAGATGTTAGGTAACACTGTCTGGCTGGTGAATGAGGTTAAGTGTACCATAAGGAGGAACATCTATGTGCAAAAGAAGAGCTTCTACGTAGTGAAGACTGTTGGAGTAATCAAAAGTTTTAAGTTTTATAATGTTTGCAAGTATCAGTTTTGTGATAGAAGTTCACATTCTGAGCTACACAGAGGTATCCTTTAATATCTGCAGAGACACAGACATTTGGCAAACACCAGCTTCATCTTGACTGGCTCACAATGCTTCACAGGGCAGGCCACAGTGGCGAGCAGTGAAGGGCAGCTGCTGAGGTATGCCTTGGGAAACACACACACTTTGTTTACTGGGTAAGTTGTGGTTCTCCTGGGTTGGAAAAGCAAGAGGTCAAGGCCACAGACACCTCAGCCATTACCACTGACACCACCACCACTAGGAACAGTCCAGGATGGCATCCCAAGACTGCATGCTGCAGAGGCTCACAGTGTCGCTTCTTTGACAGGCGTGCTCCAAACTCAGATCCCACATCTGGGGAGATCACAAGCTTCCCACTGGCTTTCACTCGGAAAGCATGTCAAGGTTATGACTGACTAATAAATAAAGGCTAATGGGTAGTTCTAGATTAAAGTAGATCCAATATACATGCTCCTGGATTGGATCCTGAAAATTTTTTTTTGTCATTTCACTCTAACACTGCTAATATCTGGGGAAAGTCTGTATTAAAAGGTAAGATTATCAATGTTAAATTTCCTGAGTTTGATTAGCAGCATTCTCATTATATGAGGGATATAAGCAAACATTCAAATGTCTTTTTTTTTTGAAATATTGACATATTTAGAAGTAAAGGACATCTATTTGTAACTTACTCCCCTGTTTTAGAGATAAAATGATAACATTTGGAAAATATGGGTAAAGGGCACGAGCTGTTCTTATGCTAATATTCGTATGGTTTCTAAGTCTGAAATTAAAAAAAAAAACAGACCCCCTCTGCCTTCAGCACATGGCTTATGATGTCAGAGCACTTACTGGAACTCATGTGATCATTAGTTTAAATGAGGTCTTCGAGGTACTGTGTGTCGTGGTCCTAGCTACTCAGGCAGCAAATGTAAAGAGTCACTTGAGTCCAGGAGTTCAGGGCCACCTTGGGCCACCCAGCCAGATCCTCTCTTTTCTAGCCAAGTCTAAGCTGTTGTACCAGCAGTGGGCTAGTTGCTGCCACAGTGGGGTTGTTCATAGTCCCTCTAGCCCTCTAGTAGCCTGTGTGTGCTGGCTGTCCTTCTGTAGGTCAGACAGTACAGAGGCACTCACAAACTGTAATCCCTTTCATGCTTGAATTCCCAGTCCTCCCAACTGTCAGCTAAAACATTATTGCTCATACCCATTCTACTGTATACTGTTACTGTAGCAGAAAACACACTAAGACACATGATCCAACAATCTCATTTCTGGGTATATACCCAAATAAAAAGAAATCAGTGTATCAAAGAAACACCTGCAATTCTTCATTAACCTCAACATTCACAATAGACAAAATAATGAAAACCACCTATACACTTGTCAACAAAGAAAATACGGGGCATCTAAATATATATATGATGAAAATGGTAGTCAGCATAAAAAGGAGTCCTATCATTTTTGATAACATGAGCGAATATACAAGACACTACACTAAATTAAACAAGACACACAAAAATCCATTTTCCATGGCCTCATTTACCTGTGGAATCTAATCTGAATTCCTAGATGAGTACAGTAACGGCTCCCTGAGACTGGGAGTGGGGGAGGAGAAGAAAACTGATCAAAGGATACACATTTCTCTTTTCAGGAGGACATGTGGCCCTATGGCCACAGCACTGGGAAAAACAAGACCCTCCAAAGACAATTTCTGTATCTGATGTACAGCATGGTGACTACATCAGCCAAAGCAGACCTCAAGTGACCTCACCAACACACACCACACACCAGAAACTGTGCTGATGTATGTACTACCATGACTGTGGAAATCAACTCACAAAGTATATGATATTACACTGTACACCTGAATACCTCTGAATTCTGTAAGTTCTATCTCAGTAAGCCCAGGGAGAATAGATCAAAATTTACAAAGGGTAAGAGAGAAGGCCGAGGCTTCACAGAAGCAGTGAAATTAAATCTAGTTTCCTCTGGTCGATTATGAATTCTTCCTGCACGCACACCATAGGAACACGACATCTTAAGGCTCCCCATTCCCAGCTAGGCTAACTTTTGAGTATTCTGTGGGATAAAACCCACAGATCTTGTAGTTTACTTTGAAAACTACAGGATTAGTTACTACGAGTAAATGTGGATAGAGCAAAATTCTCTCATAAAGGGCACTGTCACACATGGTTCCAACCTGTAAAATGTTCAGTGAATTCCTGTTCCAACTTCATGGCTCTCTCAAATGTTTTTCTGGCTTGTTCTTCTGTTAGGCGCTTATTCATTTCCCTATGCAAACAAATTTAGAAATTGGTGATTACCATATTGTAATACTCTTTGAAAAAAGATGAGAGAAGACATAAAATAATGGGAGTTCAACTCTGGCAAACCGTAGCCGTCACTAAGAACAGCTACAGCCACAGGCCTGCTGCCCAACACACAGTGGGAAGAGGGCTGCAGCGCTTTCTACACCAGCTCAAGGCAGCCAGTGCACTCACCTCGGACAAGTCTCACAGTGCATGTCATGGTACGTGATCCATAGGCCTATATACCAACTCACAGACTGTAAATGAACACACCAAACAGCACAACCAGAAAATACAGCTTGAGGAAACAGTAAAATAACCTAGCTTCTTCGCTGCTTAAAGTGTAGTGGAATGAGAGAGAAGAAAAGGGAGGAAGACTTGTGTACTACAAGTTTAATCATCTGTCCTGAGTAAAACTTACTTAGAACTTGGTTAGAGGGAAAAACTGTAAACATATGACATAAGGAAATCTGACTATATGATATTAAAAATAGTAGTTAAATGCCACATTCGCAGTGGAAATGCTTCTAATTCAGTAATTACTCTTCAAATATATGAAATGACACATGACATTTATTTCAAAATAATCTGGGTGTGTGTGGACAGAAGTAGTAAGCCAATCCTAAATCTTCTTGCAGCGGCATGATGGGTATGCAGGAAGGGATTTGGTCCCACTTGTGACAGGAAGCCTTTGGTATCTCAGCATGAAGAAGAGTATTTCGTGTGGCTATGGTACAATGTTCTTTCAATCAGGATTCAGAATTTCAATCAGGCATCAGAGTTCCCTAGACACTTCTTGTAGGGTAGGTATAATGGTGATCAACTTCTGCTTTGGTTTATCTGAGAACATCTTGACTTCCTCATTTAAGAAGAATTTTATTATTCTATGTGTCATGGTACATGGGCATACATACCATGGCATCCATGTGGAGGTGAGGACAACTTTGTGGTAGTTTCTCTCCTCACCTTCACATGGGTTTCAGGGATTGAATGCACACCAGGCTTATGCAGCAAGCTCATCTCCTTGCTGGGCTGGATCACTGGCCCTTCCCCTACTCTTGCTGGGTGTAGGATTCTTGATTGACAGGCTCTCTTTCTTCCGTGTTTTTGATGCATCGATTCACTGCCTTCGGACTTCAAGTTTCTGACAAGAACTCTGCTGACAATCTTACTGGAAAATCTCTTGGATGCAATGTCATCACTCATGTTGTGTACAACACTGTCTTCCAACAGTCTGACTGTAATGTGCCTCTCAGGGCACCTCATTTCTTTTGCTTGAACTTTACTCAACATCTTGGACATTTATATTCATTTTAAAATAAAATCTTGGAAGTTTCTTCAAATAATCTGTTTCCTGCTCCCATTTTTGGATTCATAATGCATGTAGGTCTATCTGATGCCGTCTCCCAGTTCCTTGAAGCTCTGTTAATTTTTTCTAATGTTTCTAGTTGGTCCTCAGACTTGATAATTTCCATTGTTCCATCCTAAGTTTGATGAGTCTCCTGTCTGTTCAAATTTACCTGAATCCTTCCATTTACTTTAGTAACTGGGTTTTTTGTTTTTGATTTTTTTTTTCATTCTCAGAACTGAAATAAAAGGGAAAGATCTTACTTTCAATTATGTGTCTTTGTGTTGCTGTATGGGTATGTGCGCATGGGTGCATTGTCTGTGAAGCCAGAAGAGGATGCTGGGTCCCCCAGAGCTGGAGCTACAGGCTGTTGTAAGCTGCCTACAGTGGGTCCTGGGAAGCTAAGTTGGATCCTCTCCAAGAGTAGTACGTGCTCTTACAGGGTGAGCAATCGCCAGCTCCCCAGAACTTCACATTTTCGTACTGATATTTTCAATTTGCCCAGACAGACTTTTCGTGACTTTGACCTTGTCTTTTATGTATCTTTAAGGTGTTATAAATATCATATAACATAAGAGCAGAAAGAATACTATGGGGACAAAGAGGGGGACAACAGAGGCGAACACAGGCGAGTATGAGCACTGAATGATATATATGCATGAGAATGTTATATGGAAACCCATAGTTTTTTATTTAAAAATCATGTATTGTAATAAAGTCATTTTACAGTCTGTAGTGAGTTTGACATCTGGTCTGTCTCAGGGAATTTATTTTATTTTTTCCTTTGAAAGGATCATTCTTTGCTATACTTTTGTACACTTTTTAAAAAAAGATTTATTTATTATGTATACAGTGTCCTGTCTGCACCAGATCTCATTACAGATGGTTGTGAGAAACTATGTGGCTGCTGGGAATTGAACTTGGGTCCTCTGGAAGAACAGCCAGTGCTCTTAACTGCTAAACCATCTCTTCAGCCCCCTTTGTATACCTTTTTGTTTTTGTTTAAACATTACATTTGAATCTTATGATTCAGTAACTCTGGACACTCATTTTTGCTGTTTTATTTAAAATTTTTTTATTCAGTTATCTGCTGCTGTAGAGTGTTTGTGTGCTGAGGCAGCCTGATAAACTTTTCTCAGGTACTCTCTGAGACTGTGCCATTCTATGGTCATGTACAATATATCTCTAAGTTAGACCCATATATGTGACTACTTTCAAATGTCCTGGGCTGGATACCAAAAAAAAAAAAAAAAAGACAACGGTCAAGGAGCAGGGGCAGGTCTGTGGAAAGGCACTGAGGCTTCCAGTCTTTGAAAATTACTTAATAACCAGGGGTGGCTTACTGTACTTCTAAGTCAGACACAGCAATCATTTAGCTGGCAGTTCCTCATCCACGAAGACAGGGTCTCTGTTGTGTCCTTGGTGCCTACAAATTGCATGTAGATTGCTGAAGAAATGCATGCATGGCTGCTTGCTATGGGGCTAAAAATAAAGGAATGGGGCGCTGACACCATGCTGAGAGCTAAAATTAACCTTTTAAACCAACGCTAGGGAGCTGTAAGGCTTCAAAAGATTTCAAAGTTCCAAAATAGGCCAAACAGAAAGATCCTGCCATAATCCATCACTATTTGGAGATCCTCTTGGGTGATCCTGCCACCCCCACCCCAGGCTTTGTTTATGGTGGACAAGCACTCTACGCTGGACCTTTAGTGCTCTGATGGATTTTTATACTCTCTCTCTCTCTCTCTATATCCATCCATCCATCCATCCATCCACCCACCCACCCACCCACCCACCTACCTATCTATCTATCTATCTATCTATCTAGGTTTTTTGAGACAGGGTTTCTCTGTGTAGCTTTGCACCTTTCCTGGAACTCTCTCTGTAGACTAGGCTGGCCTCGAACTCAGAGATTCATCTGTCTCTGCCTCCCGAGTGCTGGGATTAAAGGCATGCACCACCACTGCCCGGCTGGATTTTTAAATTTTAAACCAGCCTTATATTCTAGGAATAAACTCTGCTTGATTATTATTATTATACTTTATTAGGTGTAAGAACATGTAAGATTTTCTTTCCTTTTGTCCTTTTCTTGTTAACACTTTTTGAAGTGTAACTTTAAAAACATGGAAGTGTAGTATCTTAAATACTACAGCTTGACAAATGGTCACAAACCTGTGCACTGAGTACTCAGGTCCAATGCAGAGCATTACCAATGCTCTGGAAGTCAAGAATGCCATCCTCAAAGCTAAGTTTTATTTGGTTTTGCAAGAGATGATTAACCCTGGAATTTCAAAGCACACAAACATTTAGTTTGAGATCTTTTATTAAAATTTAAGATTCTTCTATGCATTTGTACACAGCTGGTGACTGCTCACGCTTATTTTTGCAAAATGTTTCATCATGAAAATGTAATTGATGTATTCGGCTGGTGGTAGTCATTTAGGTAGTTTCTAGGTGTTGGCTATTTGAATAGCACTTTTGCTGGCAAGCAAGCATGTTTGGTTAAAACAAGCAAGCATTTCTGTTGTATGTTTCTAGGAATGAGAGTTCTAGGCTAATCATAAATTAGCGTATGTCAACCTTTCAAAGCTACTGTAAATTTATCAGTGTAGATCCACCAAGAGACTGTGAGGCATTTTCAGATGCTCCACATCTGTCAAAGACGTGCACTGTCTTTTTCCCTTTTCGCTATTCTGACATGTGCAGGTGGTAACATATGACACCACGGCTTTCACTGGGTAAGGCCGGTCTCCTGCTGAGTGTGTGCCGACCGACTGACCGTCTGGAGGTGCTTTCAGTGCTCTGTCCACAGCCTGATTTCTATTGGGCCTGTGTCGAACTGCAGCGACTGCTGATGTACACTGATGACCCCTTCCCATTCTGGCGTTAGCACCGGAATGCTTGACTGTGTTTCTTGGTCATTCTTAATATTCACTGTATTTTCAAAGACCATCTTTCCATCGATCTTCTCTGTTGTATGCTGACTTCCTATTTCAATAACTTCTCTTCTGCCTTCTTGGAATTTAATGGCTTCCAACTTCTCTTATGCTCTTTGGAACAGCATCTCTCTCACTCCGTAGCCCAGGCTGGTCTGGATTGTCAGCAGCCTCCCTAAGCACCTCAGTCCTGAGAATGGTGCCTGACAACACGCCTGATGTTTGGTTTCGTCTAGTATATCATTTATAGGCTGTGTAATCTCCTTCACCAAAGACTGTTAGCTGTTTTTGTTTTTTACTTTTTTTTTTTTTTTTTTTTTTTTTTTGGTTTTTCGAGACAGGGTTTCTCTGTGTAGCTTTGCGTCTTTCCTGGAACTCACTTGGTAGCCCAGGCTGGCCTCGAACTCACAGAGATCCGCCTGGCTGTGCCTCCCGAGTGCTGGGATTAAAGGCGTGCGCCGCCGCCACCACCACCCGGCTTTTGTTTTTTACTTTTTTGAGACAGGGTTTCTCTATGCAACAGCCCTAGCTGGTGGATTTTATATGTAGTTCAAAACATTTATCACTTTTTCTGGAATTTCCTTTTTAACTTATTCAGAAGTATAATACTCAGTTTTTAATATACAGGCATTTGAGTTATATTTTTTATTAATTTTGCTGTGGGCAGAGGATATTTGTTTTCAATCACTTGAAAATCGTACCTGAGCAGACAGTTTGGTAACTGTCATGTGTGTTTGAAATCAATGTGGTTCTTGCATATGTTGAGTACAGTATTTAGTGAGTATCGGTGTCAAGTACAGTATTTTAATGAACGGAATATTTAGGTTCATTGACACTATTTTTTTCTCCTTGTTTTTATTTGTGCTTTTTCTTTTTTACTTAATTCTACTAAACAATGGAATTACATTTTTCTATGTATGTATGGAATACGTGTGTCCTTGTATGTGGGTCAGAGAGCAACGTGCAGGAGTCCTTCCTCCCTTCCGCTCTGTGGGTCCTGGATTGCACTGGGTCGTCAGGCTTGGAGGAAAGTGCCTTTATGGAACCATCTCACCTTCTGTCAGGTAAGGAGCCACCATCCTTCATCTTTTTAATGGTTATTATACAGCTGCACTGCCCGTTTACTACTATGAATGAAGATGCTGCTGCTGCTTGAACCTCACGACACCCTCTACGACAGGTGTAAACACTGCTCTCTCCATTTTATACGCGACAGCGCGATGCACGCTGCAGTTAAAGGGAGCACCATAGGCGTTACACTTACATGATATTTTCCATGGATTTGGGTTTAATAAAAATAGATATTGGGTAAAGTTGAGCAATCTGCAATCTCTTTATGGCATTTCCGGACACATCAAGGATACAATGTTTGCCCTAAAATAGAGACAATAAGGAAGAAAATTAAGTAAGTGGACCAAATCTTTTCAATTACATTGTAAGTGTCCCCCACAACTCACCATCTGAATTATGCTTCATTTAGATCCTTTTTATCAAGTAAAATTGACATTTATCAGTAAATTTTAAAAGGAAAATTAAATGAAGAAAACAATGATTATGAATAATTACTTTCCCATTCTCAAAGCCATTTCAAAGAATTAAAATGCAGTTCTCACATCCCTCGTTTTTATAAAGCAGTAACCACTCAATGGGTGGAGAGAGAGCTTGGCGCTAAGTGTACGATCTTCCTGCAGAGGATCTGCGTTTAGTTCATGGCACCCATGTTGGGCAACCTACAGCCACCGGCCAAATTCCAGCTTCAGGGGATCCAAGACCCTCTTCTGGCCACAACTGGAACCTGTGTGTACTCACGTGTACACACACACACACATACACACACACACACACACGTTAAAATATACAATTAATTCCAAAGGTCATTAATGAACTTCATTTTATAAAATGGCATGACCAACAGAAGGTGAAAAAAAATCCTAGAATTCACACTCTTTCAAACCTGTAAATCCTCACTACCACTATTCTTTAAAAATTATTTGTGTTATGTCCACGTCTGTATGTGCTCAAGGAGACCAGAGGAGAACAATGGATGCCCTAGAGCTGGAGGGATAATAGGCAGTTGAGAGCTACCTATGTGAGTGCCAGGAACTGGTTCTCTGTGAGAGCAGTACACACGCTTAACCACTGAGCTACCTCTCTAGCCCCTCACTACCATTAGTCTGTTCGTTCAATCCTCATTTTATTGGGGACTAGAAAATACCATAAATTGCCATTTGGCAAACCCAATTCTGGGTTTATGTAACTTTTCCGACAAGTTCACTGACACAAAAGGTCATTTATATTTTTATTATAGATGAGTATTTCTAGTTACATAGGAAATGAAAATTAAATAATTTTTGTGATATTTAAAATTAGGTCCTCAATCTCATAAAGTACCTTATAATTTAAAGGTTAGAGTTCCTGTTAAGAAATAATATTTAATTTAATATGTAAAAGACTCCAAACATACAGAACAGGAAATGATATACTCACAGCATTAAATTTTATTACTTTTATGTGTATGTGCATGTGTATAGGCCAGAAGCTGACCCGACACCACGTGTTTTCCCTAATTGTTCTCCACCTTCCGTTCTGAGACAGAGTCTCCCTAAACCTGAGGCTTGTCGCTCAGCTGGACTAGCTGCCAGTGGTTTCCGGGGAGCTTCCTGTCTTCGGTTCCCAGGGCGGGACTACAGGTGCACACAACACGCTCTGCCTCTCGTGGTACTCGAGGTCTGAAGTCAGGTATTCATGTTTATGTGGTGAGTGCTTTGCCAGCTGAGCCGTTTCTGTAGTCCGTGTTAGGTTCATGACACAATCAATGGACAAGCTCGATGGACTAGTTAGAAGTGAGGCCTAGCGGGAGGAAGGAGCTCATTGGAAGGGATTCTGCAGGGATTTGTGTATATTTCTACTCTCTCTTCCTTTTGCTTCCTCACCATGGACTGAAACCTCAGAGACATGAGCTAAAACAAATGCTTCCTCCCCCGCTTCCCTTCACTGTGACAGAAAACTAACACACTGGCTTCACTCTCTTCACATAGACATATAAATTCCAGAAATACTACCCACAGATAGTGACATCTACTATATGATCACAGTATAATTCTAGCTGGTCATCTAATGTTCCTTATTGAACAAGCAATAGAAAACTGCTGGTTGAGGTATTGGATTTACTTACAATGTCTGAGTTGCCATCGGTTGGGCACAGTCCCTCAGCACTTGCCATTCCAGATCTGGGTATTTTTTTTTTTTTTTAAGATTTATTTATTAATTTAAGAATTATGTATTTAGTGTTCTGTCTGCACACATGTCTGCAGGCCAGAACAGGGCGCCAGACCTCATTACAGATGGCTGTGAGCCACCATGTGGTTGCTGAGAATTGAACTCAGGACCTCTGGAAGAGCAGCCAGTGCTCTCAACCGCTGAGCCATCTCTCCAGCCCCCCAGATCTGGGTATTTTATTAACTGGTTTGTGTGCTGCACGCGTGTGTGAATGTGGGATGGGGAGGGCAGAGGCCAAAGTTGGGTGTTCTAGCTCCTAACCTTACTTTTTAAGGTACGCTTTCTCACTGAACCTGGGCTACACTGGCTGGCCTGTGAGCTCCAGGGACTCGTCTGTCACCACCCTGCTCACCCCCGACTTGCCTGGCTTTCACACAAATGCTGGAGAAGGGAATACAGGTCTTCCTCTAACTAACAAGCACTTCATCCAGTGAAGCATCTCTCTACCCCAATCTTGGCATTTTAGAAGAGTACGGATCATTCATTTCACAGGATATGGTTAAATTTGGCTCAGTCTGCCTCTTGACTATCAGAGGGCAAGTTATACATTTCTAGAAGGCATACCACTCTTATGAGATATCTATTTTTCTCATTTCTACTGACAATGTGATATTCAAACTTCTGTCTGCTTAGAATTTCTCCAAAATAAAATTATCTTTGTCTTTGTAACTAGTAATTTCAGGGATGACGCTTTTTCAGTATGTAAATAATCTTGTTTCTTATAAACCATCACTTACTGTGATTATTTTAAGATAAGTTTTAATCATCTCTTAATGTTCTTGCCTGAAAGAATTACTACCATGTGGTTTTCTTTCCAGAAAGACTTCCTTACTGTGTCATGCCTTGACCTTGTTAGCAGCCGACATTGCAAGCAAGTAAGCTTCTCCTCCACCTTTTCATTTATGTATTGCTCATGCCTTCACGGGATACTTAATTTTATTTAACCCTATGCTTTGTGAGCAGTTATTAATTTACTTTGACAATCAAATGCTAATTTTAAATTTCAAAATTATACAAAATGTTTACTCAAACGCCACTCCTAGCCTCGTCGATCCATCTCCTATTTTTTCTTCTTTCTTTTTTTTTAAATAAAAATGTGTAGCTAGGCTGGCCTGAACTGCCTCCACCTCCTCCAACAAATCCTACCAGTGTGCACAACTACTCTCCCTGTGCTAGTAACTAACCTCATTAGGTCCCGATTAGTCCTTCCTGTGTTTTCACACAACTGAGTAGATTCGTTTCCTTATTTCTTCTTTTCAAATATCAAATCAAGATGGGCGAGGTGGCACACACCCTTAATCCCAGCACTCAAGAGGTAGAGGCAGGAGGATCTCTGTGAGTTTGAGGCCAGTCTGGTCTACAGAGCTATCCCTAGGACAGCCAGGACTACACAAAGAAATCCTGTCTTTAAAAACCAAAACCAAACCAAACCAAACCAACAAACCAAACAAGCCCCAAAAGATAAAATATAGATCTTTCTTCATGTTGCATATCAATTCATAGATACTTCATCATTTACTAAGTGTAAAGAACTCCAGTTCGCCAACAAACCAAACATCATTTATTAAGCCCCAAAAGATAAAATATAGATCTTTCTTCATGTTGCATATCAATTCATAGATACTTCATCATTTATTAAGTGTAAAGAACTCCAGTTCATGGATATTGGTGATTTTCAATCACTTTTCAATTATCTTTGCTTACCAACATGTACTGAGTCCGGACTCATCAAATACAACTTTTTATCCACTTTCCCTATATTTTTCCCTATCTCTACTAGTTATTAGCCTACCATTGTTACTTTTTTTTTTTTTTTTTTTTTTTGAGACCAGGTACTACTTAACCACTGATGTTGGCGTGAAAGTCACCGTAGTCCAGCCCAGCTTCAAGGTTACAATTCTTCTGTGATGTTTCCTACTGACTGATTTGATAATGCCAGATTGACCTTGAATTTATTGGACAGATTGACTCAGTCATGGTATAGTACCCTTAAGATAGAGTTAGTACATCATCTTGACTTCATTATAAAAACTGTTTTAACCTAATGTCAATATATTATCAGACTATGTTAGATAATATTTTAAAATTACTTGTTGCAGGGCACCTTTAACCCCAGCACTTGGGAGGCAGAGGCAAGTGAATCTCTGCTTCTCGAGTGCTCCAAGTTCAAGGCCAATCTAGTCTACAGAGTGAGTTCCAGGACAGCCAGGGCTACACAGAAACCTTGTCTTGAAAAACAAACCAAAACAATAATAATAAAAAACAAACCAAAACAAAAAAAGCAAAACCAAGACCAAACTAAAACAAAACCCCCAAAACTTGCAGTTACACTGTTTTTGAATTTTTATGCTGTCTTTGAAGACTCTGGAGACTTTTTTGGCACCTACAATTAACATCTTAGTTTTTCTCATGGTTACTTGACTTTAGCCAGGACAAGGTCTGGCTCTAGAAGAGGCCTTAAGATTTTATTTTATTTTACAGATAGATACATGTGACCATCTTATTTTCAGATTTTTACTTAGCTACAGCAGTAACACTAACAGATAGTAAGGCCATGTCATCTATCTTCTATTTCTTCATACAAACTCCTTAGAAACCACACCAGGGTGGCTCTGGCACTTACCTTCTCCGCTACTGCTCGCACAGACTGAACGCTTGTTCCATACAGATGGTTGTTATACTGGCCAGCTTCAATGAACTTATGTTCCTGGATGTCCTTTTCCATCTGTTCCCTTGAAGTCACAAAATGATAATCTCTTCCATCCACCTCATAGTCACGCTTTGGTCTAGTTGTATCTTCAATAAAAAAGAACTTGGGGAAGTGTTTCATATTTTAAAACAGAATAAACACATCTACTTAATTCATTGCTTTTTAAAAAGTTTAACACAATACTTTTAAATCTAAAAAAGAGAAAGTAATATTGAGGATGAAGGAATAATTAATAAAACAATTAACTATAGCCCTTTACAGCAGTTACATTTATTTTTACCAAACAGTGACAGAAAGTGCTAAAACAGTTTTAATTTGGGTTACTCACGAGGGACGCAGGATCCAAATTTGTCGGGAAATTCTGAGATTAAATCATCATTTACCCTGTCTTTCATGGGTCCCAATATAATGACTGGTCGAGTATAATTAACTACAAAGATAAACACATCAAAAAGAATAAATACTTAACAAACACTAATGTGTTTTATTTCAGCAGAGAAGAAAACCATTCTGAAGAATCTCTTCTTTATTCTTTCTCTACATTATGCTGTTTTGTAAATAAATGTTATTAAAATTAAAATTACAACGTCGATCAAGTCAAATTTATCATCTTAGACCTTTCAATATATCGCTAATACCTCATTATAAACAGAAAACAAAGCATGGTGTTTTACTGGTGGTTTCTGAAGTTAAAAACTAAGAAAGCAGAGCAAAGAGGACAGGAACAAGAACAAGCGGGTGTAGAAGTGATGGACGACAGCAGTGATCTAGAAAGACGATCCAGCAGAGGACACAGTGGGCCATGCTGAAGGGAAGCTGGTGGTGAGCATCAGACTAGTGTTGTGGTTGGGGAGTTAGATCTAGTGAGGAAGATTCAACACATGGGATAAAGAGGGAGGGCCCAGAACCTGCCTGGGGGAAGGGGTAAGAAACAAGGACTTTAAAATCATCTCTGACTTTTTTAAAGTTATTTTAAGGGTAGTAATGCAATATTATACATGCTGAAAAAAAGTGGCTTAGGAATACAACACCAATAAAAACCAGCCAAAATAAAATGATTTGGTTCTAATATTCTCTGGGTTAAATAGTGCTTCTTGAAATTCATATAGCAATTTCTACATATATAGTTAAAAACAGCAAAATTCCAATACAATATTTGACTTGTGGGAGTTGTTTCTCTTTTTCCACCATGTTGCTTCTGGGACTGAACCAAGGCCATCAGGTCTGGCAGCAGGCACCCTGTCCAATTGCCTGTCTCACTGGCCCTGAATATATACTTTTTAATAAGGCTAGAAAACATTAACAAACTTCACAAACCTTCTTGTTGGTTCACGGGCTCATACGATAAAACATATTCTTCTTGACCACCTACGGAGAGTTAAAGCAAGGGTAAGGAAATCTCAAGGGAACGGATGTCAATGTCACCCTCGTCCACACAACTCACCCAGTTCCTTACACAGAAGACACCAGGACATTCTGAGAACTGACAAGGTATACAAAAAGGTACTAGAGCAGAAATTATCCAAGGCAAGATTCAGTACAAAAGGGGAAATTATTAAACCATAAAGGTAAGTTTGATAGACATGAGACAAAACATAGATGTACTATTTTTTTCCATAACTTAATGTTATTATGTGCTTCTTCTATTTATAGATCACCTTCCTTTCTAGCTGGAGGTTTAATGTACTGGAAGGCTGCCTGGCTTTGCTCATCAGTACTACAGAAAACAGGCAACAAACAAGTAACAGCCTCCCCAGACAAAAAACCAAAACCAACAAAAATCCCTTCCTATGGACTAGGGCTGGATGTGGGACTGCTTGCCTACAATCCCAGCAAGTTTGAAGTTGGCCTGGACTATGTAGTGAGTTTCTGCCTAAAAAAAAAAAAAAAATCAGAAAAACCCAATAAGCCACAGAAAATACTGTTTTTGTTCCAATTGAGTATATTTACCTAAAGCTATATTTTATTTTTAAAAACAATTATAATCTTGCTTTGATTACAAAAGCACTTCAGAAGTTAAAGCATCTGAAGTTTAAATTAAAGGAGCTTTGGAAATATAAATGAAAAAAAACAAAACAAAACAAAACTACCAACTACGCGAACACCATGAAAATAATTAAACCCTAGTTCTAAACATGTACTATAGAAAACAAACAGATTCGGTGACTGAATGAAAGCAATGAAAACTGAATCATGTATCTGGAAAATGGCCTCCTTATCAAGATTCTGTAACAACTCTACCACCTTTGTGATTGGTTTTCAGTGTGTGTAGCTGTGGGCCTTATCAATCTGTAACAGTGGCACACATATCTGTACTTGCTTTAAACTGTATGTTTAAATGTGTGTGCTTGTTTCCAATCTTATCACTGTAGTATCCCAAAACAGATACTTCATGAGCTGTTTTCTCTTCCTCTCTCTCCCTCTCTCTCAACTACTCATGTATCTAGGCATGGTGGCACACAGATCTCTATGAATTCAAGGTTAATCAGTTCTATGTAGAGAGTTCCAGGCTAACTAAAGCTACACCTAGTAAGAACCTGTCTCAAAAAAACAAAACAAAACAAAACAAAAGTTACTGATGTAAAATATGGCTCACATACTACGAAATCATGCAGTTGGATATTCCACAACTTAATTCATGCAAATGGTGAGAAAAGACAGTATATACTTTCATTACCCCTTTTTAGTCTAGAAAAACCACTCAACTACTCTACAGTGGATTCTGGTTATAAGCAAATAAAGAAAAATTTTCCCATTTGTCTTCCTCAAATTACATAGCATTATGTAGGAAAAAAATCCAACCAACAAATGAGGGTTAAAAGTATATATTGCCAACATGAATATCTGGACTGGGAACGGGATTAACCTTTTGAGCAGCCATACTCGTCTGTAATCAAGATTACTTTCATTTTAGACAGCAGTGAAAAAAGTCAGAAAAACAATTTTAATTTTAAGTTGCTACAACTGATATTCACATACTCTCCCCTCTTTCTACACCCCAATGTGTCTAAAAAAGATCCATAT
Source organism: Peromyscus californicus insignis (assembly GCF_007827085.1). Taxonomy (NCBI): domain Eukaryota; kingdom Metazoa; phylum Chordata; class Mammalia; order Rodentia; family Cricetidae; genus Peromyscus; species Peromyscus californicus. Next base: position 14,371,898 of record NW_026294458.1, on the reverse strand, counting down.
TTATATAGTTTAATTAACATCAAGAATATAGTATTAAACATCAAGGGAGAAAACAGTATTACTTTTTGAGCAATGGTTGCGCAGAATAAAAAGAAAATAAACTAATAATCATTTAGTATTACTAACAAATATCTTTTTAGTGCTTATGTTAAAAACAAAATTACTAAGGAAAATACAAGTTCATTCCCTATCAGATAATTACTTTTTATAAGATACGCACAAATCCATGTACTATGTATCGTATACACAATTAAGTTGGTAAATGGGTTTGCTTTCATTAAAACCTTGAAATTAACCTTTCTGTATGAGTGGCTTGAGGACCTCTTATTCAAAATGCTTGCAGCAAAAATTTTTCAGATTTATTTTTTTGCATTTAAAAATACTTACACAGGCAATCCTGGCTAAGCAGCTCTAAACTGAAAAGTCTGAAAATTAATTTGTTCTAGATCTGAAACTTTTAGAGTGTCACATTGTTGCTAAAGATGGTGAGTTTTGGGTTGGAGACACTCAAGTCTGTACTTTATTTGGCTTTTCCTAGTTTCTCAATCTTAGGTATCTGACTTGTAGTTTTATAGCTTATCCCCGAGGAAGAGCCACTTGAAGGTACTTATTACTTCTACAAAAGAACAAGTAACATGAAACACTCACGGTAACTGCTTTCACTATCGCTGGCATTAGAAGTTACGTGCTCTGATATGGAAGGAAAACGAAAAGAAAAACAAAGAAAACCCAGTGTCACAAATTTAAAAGCTGATAAAAGCAAATTATCAAAATTAGACAAGGTGATACTATAAATGTTGAGATATAAACCACACATAACCACAGAATTTTTATAAAGCATTTTAGATTTTCTATGAAAAAGTTAATTTTTCAACTAAATTAACACGAATTAGCAAGGGGAAATACCTGTAGTAAAAGAAAATGCCTTACTCTTTAAATATAGTTTATGAACAAAATTCTCAGCAAAAACCCACGTAGAACATAGAACAGACACAATGTAATCTTGAATTAGTTCATAAAATACCATATCATAAAATCCAAAAGGAGAAAATATTTGGTACCATTTAGTTTAGGAAAGACCAGTAAGGACACAAGTTCCACTTGAGCTAAGAGAGGCCGCCTCCTGATGGGACAGGTACTTCTATCATTTATAACAGGTAAGGTTTCACCAGAGCTTGTCTCCAGCAGAACCTAGGCTCCAGAGGCCACCTAAAGCTCTGTAGATGACAAACTGTCTCACAGATCACGAAGAAGGAATTTGAGAGGCCGGCACTGTCTTTTAATAGACTGGCATTCCTCAGCAACTGTGCTTTGATAACAGACTACTTTGCAAAATACGAGAACTCCCCCAATAAATATTAGTAAAAAGCCACCTAGCTTTTGCTCACAAGTGGCCCCATTTCATAACTCGGTAAGTAACAGGTGCTCATCTCTCAATAAATATCTTTATATCTTCCTTGAATAAAAGAGCAAAAATTTTATTTAGAAAAACAAAACCACAAACTTTCAAGGACAGAGGGAAACCTAAATTTCTAATGTTAGGGAAAGAACACCACCACCATCACCAACGACATTGTAAGACAAAGGAGTCTGAGGCTAAGGTCTGCTCAGGCCAATTAAGCAGCTCTCAAGAAAGGAGAAGAGTAGACCTCATGCGAGTGAAAATAAACCCATTCATTTTAGCTTGCAAAGAGAAAGACTCTCTTTAAAAAATGTGGGTGTGTCGAGGCCACAGGTCAACATGGAGTGTCTTTTTCTCTAGCTTTCCAGCTTATTTTTGAGACCGTTTTTCACTAAAGCTGGAGCTCACTGACTGGGCAGGACTGGCGGGCCAGCCGAGTCCCAGGGATTCTTCCATTTTCACTCCCAAGTGCTAAGATTATAGGCATGTGCCATTCCACCAGGCTTTTTTTTTTTTTTTTTTTTTTTTTTTAAACATCAGGTCCTCATGCTTCTATGACAAACTCTGCTGACTGAGCTACCTCCCCAGTCTTAAGGTACATACCTTTCTTAATCACAACTTATTTTAAATAAAGGACTTAAAATTTTAAAAATAGAATTGGGGAGGGGGAGTCACTGGTAAGCTGCCCACCAAATAACCCCTCTGCCCCATGCTCAAGGAAGCCCCATGCTCAGTGCACTGAAAAGGGGAGCAAAGACGTCAAAGTAAGAGACTCGTGGGAAGAAGGGTTCAGCGGGGCCAGAGAGCATGATGGGGTGAAAATAACTAAAACCTACACATGTAAGACACTACCAGGGAGGAAAACAGTAAAAATTGTCAAGTTTTTCTTCTGTAAGCTAAGAAATTTCAATAAAATAATTGCACCTAGAAATTAGAAGTAGAATTAATACATGACAAGCACACATTAAAAACAGTATTTTTAAGTGTATATTAAATTTTGTCTCTTTCCATGTTCATGTGTACACATGCATGCTTTACACGTGCATGTGGCTGTGAATACATGAGGAGGCCTGACGGAGAGGCTGCCAATCATCCTCTGCAGCTCCTCCACCTTCCTCACTGAGGCTGGTCTCTCCATCAAACCTAGAGCTCACTGATAATACTGCTAGTCTCTCTCACCTGCTAGTCTGCTTGCCTTTGCCTTCAGAGGCCGGAATTACAGGCAGGCTACCATACCCATTCAACATTTACATGGTCCTGGGGATTTGAACTCTACTCCTTATAGCTATAGGGGCAACTGTTCTAACCACTGCGGTATCTTTTTAGCACTTCCCTCCCCCACTTCTTTTTCACGTTACTACACAGACTTCAATACAATCATTGAGATTCTTGAATAATATTCAATTTGATTTATAATTTATAATTTATCTGTTAAACATTTCAGTTTGCTTTAAACTGTTTTTTAAACAACATTAATAATTCTAAATGTTTTAGCTTATATCACTTTTTACCTATCCTATTTCTTTAAAATTTGTTGTAAGTAGAAATTAAAAATAAACCCTCTGAAGCCTGTATTAGGCCTGGCATTACAATCTTTAGTCTCTAAGTTGTAAAAGAAAGAAAAAGTTATCTGCAGGACGAGAGTAAGTGGGTATGTAAGAGACAAAACTGATTAATGCTGAGCTGGAATTTATGAAGCAGGGTTAAAAGAACACAGAGTTTACATTTACTAGTCTACCCTTCAATCTGACATACTATAGAATAAAAAGTTATTCTTTGTTTTTTATTCACCCCCCCACCTCGAACTCTTCAAAACTCCCAAAAGGCACACTATACTAAACTTCGCAGGTTTCTGCATTTTCTGTACTTAGTTCCTTTATAATAAAACGTTGCTGTTCTGAGCTAGGCTTTAGACTAGGGCAATCACTGGCACTGCTTGAGAATTACACGAAAGGTAAAGCGCCCCTTCTCTAAAAATCCTGTTGGCGGTGAGGCTGTAGCTTAGTGGTACAGCACTTGCTGAGCATGCAGGATGAAGCACATGGGCCCAAGCCCTAGCTCTGCCAAAATAAAAACAAAACAAAAACTTGAACATAATTTGCAAAAGAAAGTTGGAGAGCTAACATACAGCTGAAAAGGTGTTTAAGTTTACTTACAGCACAACCACAGAACCAGACGCGTCAAGCAGAGACAAGGATATAAAGCAGCCAGAATCATCTACTGGGGTTAGGATTGGGGGAGAAAGAGTCTGGACAACTATTTGCCAGCACAGTCATCGCGAAATATCTACCAAAGGTTGGTTCCAGGACTCCAGAGGTAATACAATGTGAGGATGTGAATGTCCCTTTCATAAAACTTGTAGGACTTGTATGTATTCCCCACTTCCTCCTTTCCTTCTAGACAGAGCCCCATGTAATCCAGGCTGTCCTAGAACAGGCAGCTCAGTCCGTCCTTGAACTCCTTCTCACAGGCCTCTAACCTCCCAAATGTTGGGACCACAGGCACAGAGTGACACAGTCGTCTTCCATATACTTTAACCCATTTTTGATTCTGTAACTACAATACAGTGTAAATAATGGCTAAATTGTTCAGAGAATGAGAAGGAAATTAAAGCCAATTCAGTAGACATTACTGGAGGCTGGGAAGTGAATAACAGTACATAAGAGCGCACAGAAAGACTGCGGGTTTGTGAAATGCAGGAAGCTGCAGGAGGAGGATGCCAACACATCAGTTCAGCTCAGTTAGTGTAGTGCTTTGAGGATGTGACAAATTCAAGTTTTTTTTTTTTTTTTTGGTTTTTCGAGACAGGGTTTCTCTGTGTAGCTTTGCGCCTCTCCTGGAACTCACTTGGTAGCCCAGGCTGGCCTCGAACTCACAGAGATCCGCCTGGCTCTGCCTCCTGAGTGCTGGGATTAAAGGCGTGCGCCACCACCGCCCGGCCAAATTCAAGTTTTATGCTTTGCAGATATCTGGACTTTTCTCCCAAGTAATTTCTGTTGTGGAATATTACTTTAACTATGTAAAGATGTGTTACATTTGTTTAATGATGTGAACATGTGCTACATTTGTTTAACGATGTAAAGATGTGTTGCTCTGCCTACCTAAGACACCTGATTGGTCTAATAAAAAGCTGAATGGCCAACAGTTGGCAGGAGGGATAGGCGGGGCTGATGGGCGGAGAGAATAAGGAGGAGGAGCAGGGGAGAGAGGGAGAGGCCTCTGGGCCAGCCATCCAGGCGGCCAGACTCGGAGCAGGACATGTAGGATGAAAAAAAGATAAAAAGCCCTGAGGCAAAATGTAGGCGAAGAGAAACAGGTTAAATTAAGTTATAAGAGCTAGTAAGAAAGGAGCCTAAGCTAAGGCCGAGCATTCATAACTAATAAGTCTCTGTGTCTTTATTTGGGAGCTGGTTGGCAGCCCAATAAAAGCCTGGTAAATTGGTGCCAAGATGCTATTTTACCTTCATCACAGTGGCTGCTCTTTTAATTACTAGCAACTTGGCTGCTCAGGCCATAACCTGCGGGGAATTCTGTTCCCCCAGACAATGGCTCTGTTGCTGCCAATAAACACAGTGCTAACTAAATCTCTATAGTTCTAATAAAACTTGAGATTCAAAGGCTAGGGAGAAAACCTGTGAGCTCAGAGAGTAGCAAATGCCTAACTTTCTCTCTCAGCTGGCATCCCCGGAAGCCACTCCCTTCTACACTGCCCCAAATAAAAAACCCACACTAAGGTCCTACCTGCTACTTCCTGTCACCTAGTTGTTAACCCCGACTCTCTGAGTCTAGGTTATTTTTATTTAATCAACACAAATGGAACACATCTTTACATAGTTAAATAAATGCAGCATAGACAAATATAACTCATCTTTGCCTAAACAAATATTCCACAGCAATTTTCAACCTGCAGTTTGATTAATTCTTAGATAAGGAAACTATGCATATAGAGTCAATTTTGTAAAGCTAAACAAATATATATGTACAACCTAAAAATTTCTCCCTCTCCTATGTATTTCCCCAAAAGAAAGGCATATATCTGAATCTCAAAAGACATGCACAAGAATATTATTTCTGACTGCATATCTAAGGTACGTAGCTTCAGTTTTTTTGTTTGCGCTGTGAACATTTTCCATGTCATCTGTATGTAGATCAGGCTAATCTCAGGCTGTGATGCTCTTGCTGTGTCTTCCCAGGACCAGATTACAGGCATGAGTGACCTGGTTCTTAATATGATTTTCAACTGTCATATAATACTATAAATACAGATAAGTCATATTTCATTAGCCATTTCCAAATTAGACACAGGATGGCTTCAATCTTTTTTATTCTTTTTGCTGTAACTTCTAAATAATGATAAAATTTATCTTCATCTCCAATTATATCCTGAGGATAATCTCCCTGAAAAGGATTTAATGAACTAAAAGAAAATTTTTGAGAAAGGCTGTATTAATTTACACTTTTAATTACAGTGCTTTAAAAAGCTACTCTATAGAACTATCTCCATCATGGAATGCATCTCTAGGCAATGGGTAGAAGGCATTATTTTGTATATGCTGACTACTGGGAAAATACACACGATTGTTCTATCTGCTTATCTTCTGAGCTCTGCTGTGCTAGGGGCTGTACCTGTGGCGTCTCTCAGAGGTCCATAAATGAAGGACTTGGTCCCCAGCTTGACACGAGCAGAAGGTGTAGACACTTAAAGCTGCAGCTTAGAGTGCAGCTTTCGGTTACTGAGGGTGTAATCTCCAAGAGGGCAGGCAGTAGGACACTAGCCTTTTCAGGCTTTTTCTGTACTTTCTGGAACCATGAGGTGAACAGCTTACTCCACCACACACATTCTGCAATGATGTGCTATCTTGCCACATGCCTCCCAAACAGCAGGGCCAAGCAATCATGGACTGCAACTTCCAAAATGAGTCAAATGAACGTCTGTCTTTATAAGCTGATTCTCTTAGGTTTTGCTAGTAAAAGAAAGCCAACACACTTACCTCATTCCTTGTCTAGTTTTCTAGTGGATAGACTGTTTCTTATTGATTCATAAAAAAACCTGTACTTGATGCAAATATATTCTTCAGGTCTAAAAATGCTTGTGGGGTACCTGTCTAGGAAATTTGAGGCCTCAGGTTGAGCCTCTTTAATAATACAGGAAGAAAAAACTCCCTAAGCTTTCTCTCCTCCTCTCCCCTCCTCTGCTTTCCTCTCTCCTCTGCCTCTTCTATTTCTAACACGTTTTACCTGTCTTCTCAAACATTTCCTTTCTGACAGGGTATGTACTATTATTCTCTCCAAATGTTACATTGTCAATTCCAAGCAATACTACTTGACATATTATTTGTAATCAAAGTAAAAGTTAGCCTGGCTTTGGCCCTTGAGAGCTGTGCATAACTGCTCACATCAGCTTTTAGAACAAGAAGAAAGCAGACAGACACAAGAAACCTATGTGGCTAGCCGAGGTGCTTTATAAAATTGAAAACTGTAAAGATAGAAAGGAAATAGAAAATGAGAGCATCTTAGACAGGCGAATTCTTTTCTGAAACTGTGTGTTATGATTTCACTTCAGAGTACCCCATCTACTGCCCATTGAGTTATATCTCCTTTAGTCTTATTTAGTGAGTTTTGAACTTTAGCATACAGGTTAATGAAGCCATAAGTAATACCATGATGTACCCTTCTTCCAGTATTTTCTCTAGAATGAGCAGCCTGTATGCTTTATGTGTTTGTTTTACATGATAACCTCCTTCAAACCCAGTTTTAGAATTCTACTGGTATTTTTCTGTCTCCTTCCAATATTTTCTGAATAAAACCTTGACCTTTAGGTTGCCAAGTTAATAAATTCTTTCAATTCCTATGAAATGAAGCAGATACTTATAATAAAATGAATTATAATACACTATGTAGAAAATCAAATCTTTCTCTAAATGACATTGCCTGATAATCAGTTGTTTTTCATAATTTTTTTCTTAAGGAAGTTTCAATTCCCAATTAGAGAGAGAGACATAGGGTGAGGAGTAAGCATACATAACAGCGTAAGATGCAGGAGCCATAATCATCTATAGCAGCATCAGTGGGAGCCCAGTTCCCACTTAGTTCTTTTTAATTAGTGTTTTCATAGGCCTCTGGTACTTTAAGGAGATTAACAAATTCCAAGTTGATGCATATAACCTCTAAAATATACAAACCACAAAATAAATCCCAGAGCATCTGGGGAGACATTTTCCAGTTACTGAAGGCTTTCATTGACAATTTCCCTAAAATGTAAAGAAGCTGCCACTAGTGATAGGAAATCTGTGGTGCCACCAAATTATATTTTTAATTAAAACTTTTTCATACAATATATTTTGATCATGTTTCCCCCCTACCTTAACTCCTCTCAGATCCTCTCCATCTCCCTACTCACCCAACTAAGAAAACATAAGCAAACATAAAAAAGAGCACAGCATGTCTAGAGCAAAGCGTGCCTAGAATTAAGCATGCCTAGCAGAAGTACTTTATATATAAAGTACACTCTCTTCTGCCTAATGCAAACCTAAGTCATTAAGATCGAAGTAAAAGTAAATCATGAAAATGTAAAAATCCATCATTAAAACTGTAACATTTAATATTATTTAATGATGTAGTTCTTGGAAGGCTAACTAGTTAGTTATCAATAAAACTCTACAAGTTTTCAAAATGCCTAATAATTCTAATGAAATGAACAATTTAACAAAACAATTAGCTTGAATGATTATTTCTATGAGTTATGATCACCTAAATTTTAACTTAGTAATATTAGGTGACTTTTCATATTTCAGTGATTTGAAAATAGTCAATTTAAAACAGTAACTCACTCTGTAGACCAGTGATGTAATTACACTCAATGTTAGTGATGGGATCACACTCAATGTCAGTGATGGGATCACACTCAATGTCAGTGATGGGATCACACTCAATGTTAGTGATGGGATTACAGGCATCTATCACATGCTTGGCTCTTATTCAAATATTTATTAGATTCCTTCTACTTATCAGATCTGCTATATCTTTATATAACTAATTAGTTAGTAGACAGAAGGTTAAGAGCAGCAGCAATAACAACAACAAGAGCACATCAAAGTAAATAACCTGGTTAAGAGAGGAGCACTAATTATAGGATACTCTCTATCGCTTCTTATGGTCTTAAGAGGCTACTTAACTTTCCCCTAGACTGCTGCTTGAACTTGACGTCTATCTTATCCTTTCACATTAAAGCAAGGGGTTTCTAACATATAACTGTAGTGATTTAAACTTGTTTTAAAAAGGGAGACACAAAACTCCAAAGGTATACATGTCAATGTTCTATTAATATGGGCAGGTGGTATCATTTAAAAAAACCTTAAAAAAGTCTATAATTAAAACCTTTCTAGCAAAAGTAACTACTAGAAAAATTATGAAACTCAAAATGTAACTGAGTTTTTCAAGTGGTATCTTAAAAAGGAACACAAGAAACAACAAAAATTGTATTACAGAAATAAAAATCCCAAGCATGTTACAAACATGGAAAGTCTAAAAGCCACCTAAAGCACATACCTCCTCATGCCAGAAAGGCACTATTGTGAATCTCAAAATGTACCCGAATAAGGTAGGAGGTTAAAAAATGACTTGGGAGTGTTTCGATCACTTACTCAGGCCTTTTGATCCCATGTCGTCAGGGATCTCCTGTAGAGAGTAGTCCCCAGAGAGCAAGCAGTAAAAAGACAATCAAAGAGAACAGTCGTCAGTGATGCACAGAACTGGTGCTACAGTAAGAGACAGTTCCAAGACCATCACAGGCACACACATCTCAAGAAGACTGCCGGTATGTTTTTCAAAATTTTCGAATGAGCTACCAACTAAATGTTACTTACAAAAGGAATGAAAATTGGAGCTTGACTCCAGATGATCTAGTATCAGAAACTGGTAGTACTATACCTACATTTTTTTCCCCTCAGAAATACTCTTTGAATGTGTGTCAAGTGCTTTTTATATGAACCCTTACTTCAAAGAATTATATTTATTTTTATATGTAAGTTATAAACAGATAACTTAAAATACTGTTCAACAATTCCTGGGTGCCAGAAAAGTTAAGACTGGCATACAGATTAATTTATGTGTATTAAATTTCTCCTGGTTAAGACAATCAGTCACCTGTTGCAGCTCTTGAAACTGTCTCCATGGTAACAACCAACTGCAGGGCAGTAGGTCCCTCTACATTCTATTTTCAGTTGACCAATGGATCCACATACTTACGGTCAGCATCACTGGTTTCCTGCTCACTCTGGTCCTTGTTCTTGTAGAAGGGAAATTTTCGGGAAAAGAGGTTCTTTTTACGCTTGTCATTGAATGACTGCTGAAGAAGAGAAGGAGGGCAAAACAAAGGGGGTGTCTACTTCTGTGTGCACAAAGGCCCAGCCTAGCAGCTATGGAAGCTGACTCCTGTGACCACAGTGTGCAGTCTGCATCAATTTTACACTGATCACATAAAAAATGAATTTCTGATTTTGTATAAGGTCCTATAATTCTAATATTTCATAAGTGGTAAATATTAGAATTTTAGAGCACATTCAGTTTTATCTTAAATAATAAATGCTACTTGACAAAAGAGTTAATCAGATTACTATTATAGTATAAACCAAGCTAATATTTATTTATATGAATATGTATTTTTCTAGGAAAATTCTCAGGTAGAGTAATAGATATGTGATACCAAGTTATTTTTAATATTATATTGCTGCTCAATTATCTGTCACGTATTAAGTAGTAATCTTGATTTTTTTTTTTTTTTCCGAGACAGGGTTTCTCTGTAGTTTTGCGCCTTTCTTGGAACTCACTTTGTAGACCAGGCTGGCCTCGAACTCACAGAGATCCTCCTGCCTCTGCCTCCCGAGTGCTGGGATTAAAGGCGTGCGCCACCACCGCCCGGCTGCAATCTTGATTTTACTTTGTCCTAATTATGCTTTTTCTTTTGTGCCTTTACTTGTGGTTACAATGAATTAACACAATAGCCACTATAAACAAAGCGAACCTAAAAAATTAAGAGGATGTTCCTAACAAAAAAAAAAAACCCCTTCTTTTAGAAGAGAAAAAGGTAAGTAAGTGTGAACTCTGACATACGAATGGGGAGAACATTTGTGCAGTTACTAATTGAGACTGTGAAGCATGAAGGGGGTTTGTTAAAGAGGAAGCGCTCCCTGTGCAAGTCTTCTGTTACGGGCTTTCTAAGTCACTACCTACCAGTGACATTACATGAATTATCTGGCCTGAGGATGATATGAAGAATTTTTTTGGGGGGGATGGTGGAGGTAGGTAGTGCTAGGGATTGAATCCAGGGCCTTCTTATACATGCTAGGCAAGTGTTTTATCACTAAGCTACACCACTAGCCCAAAGAGAGAAATCTTGTTTTGATTTTCCAAGTTCATCTGTGTCATAAAATGCTACATGCAGCAGCCTTGTACCATCAGCAACCTACTTCCCAGGGCTTCAGTTACCCGTGGTCAACTTGGTTTGAAAATATTAAGTGAACTATTTCAGAAATGAACAATCCCCAAGTTTTAAACTGCATCTTGATATGAGTATCATGATGAAATCTTACGCTATCCTGCTCCAACCTACCCTGGATGTGAATTGTCACGTCATTCTGTCCAGTGCATCTACTGTATACTCGACTGACTCATGAGTGATTTGGTAGCCATCTTTGCTATCAGATTGACTTCTTGAAATCAATGTGTTTATATTCAAGTAAACATCATTTTACTTAATGTATCAAGACACAAGAGTAGCAATAATGGCAATTCTATTCTATTGCTATAATTATTCTGTTATTATTAATCTATATTGTGCCTAACTTATAAATGATACTCATCATAGATATGAATCTACAAGAGAAACCCAGTATATATGGGTTTTGGTTCCATCTATGGCTTCAGGAAACCACTGGAGTCTGGAAATGCATCTTTACACGTGGGGCCATTACTGCACACTCTTCTGCAGCAGCAGCATATTGACAGCAATCTGTACTGCACGTCCTTGTTTATGAACAGGTGGTACGAGCAACTAAGGAAGGAACCTTCAGCTCCACTTCTACAGCTCAAGGTTTACTTTGAAAAGACTCATTATAAATTAATTAGATAAGTAAATTTATAAACCAAGGAAATTATCTTCAAAGTGGAAGGTTCTGAGGAACTAGAACGAAGAGAGCTCTTAGCAGAGGCTGAAACGCTGTTGCTGAGGAGCAGAGTTTTGGGAGATCTGGGTTGACAGCTATTTCATAAACCGTCAAGTAGCATTATGTGATTAAAAATGGCCATCTTTTTTGTATAATAATCACTGACGAATTTATGGTTTTTGAAAAAAATGATGATAAAAAAGGTTATTTACCCTGTTTACTGCATATATAATGGTCAGAGTCAGTTTCCTAGCACACAACCAAAAGAAACATGAAGTTCAAAAATGTTTTGATTTTTGTTATCTTTGCAGTTAGCCAAAATGAGATATCACAAGGACATCATAATACAGGACAGGAAGAAATGTGTGTTAGTTAAGAAATGTGTTAATTATATTAATTTAATATCATCCAGGTGAATTTATTAAAAGTGCAAATAAAAGAAGCATAAGCAAACAAGTAAAAAAAAGTTTATGGAAAATACAAAACTGAAGAGACATGTTACCTTCAGTTTTTCTGTATTTTCAATGAAAATTATGTGTAATTTCTTAATATCATTAATGTCATGTTGTAAGAGTGTAGTAAACATAATAAATGATACAATGCCACAAACTCCTGATACATATATTAAACATAGATACATAATTTCCGTATGTAGCATTTCAAAAATAGCTAAATGAGTGTTAAAAATGTTAATGAGAAACTGAAATGTTAAAGGTTTGCAATAAAAAAGTTTGCAGCTCACTATGTAAGGAAGGAAAAGGAGGAATAGAAAACACTATAGGAAGAAATGCAGTTCTGCATCAATGGCAAGCGTATTTTTACCCCACTCAGTACCATGCATACTTCTGATGCTGTGTTAGAACACAGTGACTGTGTACAAAGTTGGTTACAGTCAACAAACAAGACTAAGATTTAAATGTCGTTAATTAAGTTAACTTTTTACAGAACAAAAGGAAAGTTAAAACATGCAACCTCTTTTTCAACTCATTGATGGTTCACTGTACTGACTTATTTAAATACACACATAAAACAAGTACAGAAAACACTGAGTTATTTAATATCCTGAGTATTTACTTGGAATCTTTCTTCTAATAAAATTTTCTAACTTACATATTACTTCGGGTTATAAGATGTAATTGTGCTTTTGTATGGAGCTACAAGTTAATTTTACAGAAATTTTCACTTTCAAAAATTAAATTATGTAATTTATTCAGATTTAATTTCTTTACAATATTGACGTTTTAAGCATTGGGTGCTTCGTGAGATGTGATGTATAGTGATGAAGGTGTACAGAGAGTAAATGTATTTGCTGACTTAGCTTTTACATTTATTTCAAGTATAATGAAAAGCTTATAAAATTTTGCTTCAGATTAAAGAAACTGAAGACACAAATATTATGAAAAGCATTTCAGTACAGCATGTGTAAAAGTTCTTTCTTCGGCTTACTTAGGGACATTTCACTGCAGGGGGTTATGGGTAATGAGGAATTGCATACACAGGATAACTGAAACCTGTACTATCTTCCTCATCTATCAGCATCTTATATTTTCACATTCAGCAGACTTAAAGTAAAAATACGCAAGAAACTTGATATATTTTCACCATCTATACAACTTCTTTTGACTTTCTTTATTCCCTCCAAATACAGCTTCGTGTTAATCCTAGAATCAAAAACCATGGATTCTAGTAAGAAATTAATTATGGGATGAAGGGGATACAGAACCAAGAACATGACTTCACCTGTAACTTGTGAACTTACACTGTGACTTAGTTCAATGAAACACCCACCCATATACCCTTTAAAGACAAGGTTTTACTATGTATCAATGGATGGCTTGAAATTCACTATGTAGAGCAGGCTGCCTCAATCTCACAGAAATCGCCTGCCTCTGCCTCCTGACTGTTGGGATTAAGGTGTACGCCAATATGCTCAGCAGATAATAATATTTAATGGGAGTTAATAGTATAGAAGAATCACTAAACTAGCTGTTCTATAATACCTGAAACACAAGTATGTCTGTTGCTTATCTGCTTCTCTCTACACCTTGGTATTAGAAGTGCATATCATCAACTCAACTAAAAAAGTATCATCAAACAACTGAGTAACAGCTGAGTCCATATCATTTATAAAAATAATACTGATCAAAAGTTACCAGGAGTCTATCAAATGGCGTAACTGGAAAAGGTGTGCAGAATAGCTACTTTATAATTAATGACTACGACTATTCTAATCTGTGCCAAGAGCACAGTAATTCATACAGTAAGTCTTCTCATTGTAACAACAGAGCTGAAATAAAAATTATGGAAAGGCCTACTGTCTTAAGAATTTCCAGAAGTAAGAGATTTCACAGACTCACCCCTTTGTCTCCTCTTGCTTTAGAATTGAACTTGACTGTCTTTAACCGGGCTCGTTCTTTCTTCTCCACTCTGTCAAAGCACACAAGGTCACTGACTTTGTTGCTGGAGACCGAATCCTAAGCCTTACACGTCTCAGACATATTTTCTAGCACCGACCCTTGATTCCTAGGTTTTTTCCCGTTTTTAAGTTGGACTTTCACTATGTTATTCAAGCTTGATGTGAATTCAGAACCTTGTCTTACCTTCCGAGTAGCTGGGGTTTATAGTCTACATTACTATTCCTGGTTAGAGTAGTTTTCTCTTAAAAAAATGTGTGTGTGTACATGTTTGTGAGTGTACATGCATGAACACATGTATGCATGGAACTCAAAGGTCACCATTAGAGATCTTCCTTACATGCTACCATTAAAAATATCTAGTTGTATGTATGTATGCATAGATATATGTATGTATGTATGCCTGTATATGAGAATGAGCAAATGTGTGGGTATTCAGGAAAGACAGAAGAGCTGGATCCTCAAACTTAGGTCATAAGCATACAATATGATTTGGATGTTGGGAACCAAACTTGGGTTCTCTGCAAGAGGCAATACATGCTTTTTAACTCAGTGGGCCATCTTTTCAGCCCCCTACCTACTTTTTTGAGGCAGGGTTTCTCATTGAACCTACAGTTCACCAATTAGGGTAGACTGGCTTGCTGGCACACTCCAGGATTGTCCTGTCTTTGTCTCCTCCAGCGTTGGAATTCCTGGTGTGCACCATCCTGCACCTGACATTTTGTGTGGGTGTCAGGATTAACTCAGGTCCTGACACTTGTGTGACATTTTACAGACCAAGCCATCTCACCAGTCCCCAGATGTTATTTAAGTCCAATACAATTAAGAGCCTTGCTTGACATCACCTATAATCTAAAATTCATTAGACTTGCTGATAAATGACACATCGTTTTACTATGAAGTCAGAAACCTCTTATGAAGTACCAAACTACAGCATAACGTGTACACTCCCATGCACTCAGTTCATAACTACACTGAACACACTGCCAGACTTCAGTCATTTTCCCAGGTCTCCTTCTTTCCCCTTTAAATACTAGCTTAGCATAGCACATACATAATGAAAATAAAGCTCGAGAGAAAGCAAATGTAGCAAAATTAAAAAATTTGGACACACACTGTATTATTCTTGAAAAATTCTGTACTGTTCTGAAGCTCTGAAATGTAAAATACATATAGAAAAAATTTAAGCTTAATTCCAATAATATATATGTAATAGGTACAATTGTATCTTGTAATATCCAAGTCAGAGCTGAAAAGTATTTTGGAAGGAGAACAGGTAACCTTCATTACGTCTTTGAGGGTGAAAGGTATACTCTGGGAACAGGTTAAGAGGTGCCAGAAGGGCTTTAAAAATATTGAATTTGAACCTTGTTAAAGGAGCATCTATACTGTGCATGGAGGCTCATTGTGAGCTTGAGGTCAGACTGTGTTCCACAGTGAGTTCCAGCCAGGATGGGCTAGTGTCCTGACAAAAGGGTCACCTATTCAAACATGCAAGGAAATGAAACCAAATCTCATTTAGATAGTGACATCAATATCAATCACACAAATTTGGTTTCATGTATATTAAACTTTAGTTTTCAGCTTTTAATTATGATAGCATACTTCAGGAAAACCTAACAGAACAGCCTATGAAAACTATCTAGTTAATGTCTGATTGTGAGTACAAGAGGACCTTAGTACTCACAGATGAAAGCCTCATGTTCTTTAGTACTCCAGAAGAATACTTGGAGTATTTAGTGTACCACTAAACTAGAATTTATTGACTAAACATTTACCATTCAAAAATGGACTTTTCTAACTACTGTTTGGTTTAGTAAATATATTTATTTATATTTTATTATATTAGTATTTATAAATGCTATTCCTTAAATAAAAAGAACTTGAGAACTGTAACTTCATGGTATTAGATTTCTGGATAGAAGATAGTCCTATTTAAGAAAATAAAATTTAAAAACATTCAAGAAAAAATGAAGGTGCCTGTGTCTCCTGAAGCCTGTGGTTGTGAACTGTGTCCAAAGCTGTCAAGGGCACTGTGGAGGAACGCCATGCCTTTCTTTGATATGCAGAAATGGCTGGGGCATTATAAGGCCTAGATTGCTGCCCAACAATCCAAAGTGCTGAACAACCTTTCAAGATCCCCTCTTGGTGCCATGCTTTAGAAAAAGAACAGAATTGGTGCTATCTGGGCTCAAATATAGTGCAATGTAAATACAGAAGATTTTAGGGGCTGGAGAGACGGCTCAATAGTTAAGAGCACTGGCTGCTCTTCCAGAGGACCCAGGTTCTATTCTCAGCATCCACAGGGCAGCTCACAACTGTCTGTAACTGCTGTTCCAGGGGATCTGACATCCTCAAACAGACATACATGCAGGCAAACACCAATGCACATAAAATAAAAATAAATTATTAAAAAATATGTAAGATTTTGATGAATATTTCTTTGGAACAATATAATCAAAGGTATGGGTGACATCAGCAGGAAAGGCTAATTAAAGTGGGGAAGTAACCCCACCTCACCACTTGGGCAAGGGGAAACCCAGGCCCCGAGCAGAGCACCTGGAGGCTGCTTCTTATGATCTGTTTTCCACTGGGAAGAATGTTTAGTGAAAGCTTCTTCAAAGTGTGTAAAAACAAAGAACTACTTCATCTTAAAAAAACAAAAACAAAAACAATAAGGCCAATTTGTTGTGCCTTCCTACTGTATCTCATGGTAGAAAAAAGGATCTCCTAACTCTACTTATGAACTAGGGATGAGTGGACACCTCAGGTGAACCTGTGTTCCTTCCTTCTTTCCACCCAAGTCAGTACGCTTCTCAGCGGGTGAGGGCACATGTGAAGCATTGGTAGGTTACGAGACTCCAGAGGATAGGACAGTTTTTAGGAGCTGCAACTTTGATATTTAAGATGTGAGGTTTCTATCGAATCAAGAAGGCAGAGAAGCATTTCTAACTGAAACACACTATATTCTAATCTAGGAAAGAGGAATGCCAAAGGCTGCACTCCTAAAATAAGATTTCCATCAAACATACGATTATACAACAGATGGATCTTGCTAAGCATATAGATCTAGCTAACAACAGTTATACCCCCCCCCCCCCAATCAGTAATTATCTTGGCAATACTTTAATATTGCTCTTGGGCTTAAGGTGTAGTTCAGTGGAAGAATGCTTGTGTAGTATGCACAAAGCCTGGGGGTGGGAGTGGGGCTGCAAATAAAATATAGTAGTACTGTTTGTGCTATATATGAGAAACAGACATGATACGGTGTATTTTTCAATTAAAAGAAGTATAAATCCAATTTGTCAATAAACTTCATCCTAAATGAATTAATTAACTATAATAAGCATTAATACCAGATTTGCTGGCTATCTTGAAGTAAGTCTAGATAACCGAAATAAAAGGGAATGAAGCATCTGACAAGTTCTTTCTTCTTTTGTGGTACTAGGGATTGAACTCAGGCCTCATGCATGCTAGGTAATCAAACCTGGATCCCCTGGAAGAGCAATCAGTACTCTTAACTGCTGAACCATCTCTTCAGTCCCCTCAAAGATAATCTGGTGACAGAATATTTTGTTTGTTTGAGACAGAGTCTCACTATTTAACCTTGACTGTCCTTGACTGAGATCTGCCTGCCTCTGCCTCTGAGTGTTGGGATTAAAAGTGTGTGCTACCTCAGCAGGACCCCCACTGGTTACATTTAAATGTGATAGATTTAAAGAGTTATGAATCACACCATGAAAAACAAAGCATACATAAAATCACTATTTAAGGAAAGATATTTATTAATTAGCTTTCTCAACTTATTAGTTCAATAATCTTAGGGTTCCAACATTTTAAACTGTGTATATTTAAAGTACAGTAATGCACATCTGCATCCTGGCACTTGGGAGGCTCAGACAGGATAACTGAGAATTCGAGGTCAGCCCATGATACATAGCAAGACCATGGCTCAAAAAACAAGGTTGGGAGATAGCCCAGTGTGTAAAATGTTTAGTGCACAGCTGAGAATCTCAGAATCAACACAAAACATGAAATGGCAGTGTCCCTCCTACGTTGATGGCATGTGGAGACAGGAGGATTTCTGAAAGCTGAGATGAGCAGCCAGCCTGGTGTCTGCAGTGGTGACAAGAGATCCTGCTGCAGACAAAGTGACTGCCACACATGTGCCATGGCACATGTAGGCCCTCCCTCACACATAAAGCCTAGAATTTGATTTGTTATAAATATTTCTGATATTCATAGGTAAAAACAATTGCTATAAATCATGGTATTACATACCTATCAAATCACACAGTTATTTATTTTTTATTTTTTTGTTTTTTCAAGATAGAGTTTCTCTGGTAATGGCCATGGCTATCCTGGAACTTGTTCTGTAGCCCAGGCTGGCCTTGAACTCACAAAAGTCCATCTGCCTCTGCCTCCCAAGTGCTGGTATTAAAGGTGTGCATCACCATGGCCCAGTTCACATAGTTATTTTTAAAACATTCTTTGGGTGGTGAAAATATTTAACAGTCTTCTTACCTACAGGCTCATCAGACCACACAGTAGCATTCTGGAGTTTATTTTACAACTGAAATGACATCTCTCTTGACCAACATCCTCCCTTCCTCTTCCACCCACTCTCGTAACCGCCAGTGTACTTTCCAGACTATTTTGAAGGTCACGTAAAGTGACACAGGGTCTGACTTTCTGTATCAGACTGACTTCACTAGCACAGTGGGCTCCAGGTACAGCCGTACAGCAGAGTGAAGAAATGCCAGCACAAACAGTGACCTCTGAAGGTCTAAGAAAACCATTTACCTGCGTTTACTAGGAATCACTCCGACTTCATCCCTTTCACCATCTGCCGTGACCTGCCTGGCTTGCCACCACTCATCATCTGAAGCGTTGATTACGTGGAGAATATCTCCAAATTTGAAGTTCAATCCTTGACTGGGAAGGCCGCTATCTTTAGTCTTGTCGTAATCAAAAAGGGCTCTAGATTCAGAATCAAAAAGTTCATAATGATTTGTTATAGTGGTAATAATCAATTTAAAAAATATATGGGATTCCAGAAGTATATATAATTTGTACAAATTATTAGTAGAGTATTTTTATAGACAAAATGTTTAGACTTATTTCACATTATATGTAAGACAGTAAGAGCAAACAGGAGTCACAGAAATCATTCTGTAATGGAAACAGTCTTAAGTATACTATTTATTGCTTTCAGTGTTTTAGGACTGGATGCCTATTTATTTGATACAGGGAATTGCTGTATAGCCCAAGTGGGCCCAAAACTCAATATTGTTCTTGCCTCAGCCTCCTAAGTGCTGGGAAGTCTAGCTTCTTTATCTCCCTGTGACTTCTAGGAAACTAAAACTGACACACGTGACTCATGAGCACTGTTTCTATTGGTCGGCGGGGACACAGATGCTTTAGCATAGGGTGGTTCAGTGCTGGGCCCAACACTTCCTGGGGCTTGGCTGTACTTTGTTTTACTTTGACAGTTTATTTCGTTTCACTTTGCTCTTTCTTTCTTTATTAAATGGGACTAATAATGACACATTGTAGAATTGTTCAGAAGATTACATCACATTTTGTAAAGTGTGTAAGAGAAATTTAACAAATCTCTGGGTACAGTCGCCTACACCTGTAGTCTCAGCTAGCCATGAAGTTGAGGCAGGAGGATTGCTTGAGTCAAGGAGTTCAGGGTGAGCCTTGACAATATATTGACACTCATCTCACAATAAAGAATAAAAATAAAAAAATCCAGCACCCAAAATTTCTTTCACTATAATCCAATAACCAACTGTATCGCATTTTTAAATGAAAAGAACTATAGCTATTCTAAACAAATACAGTGTAAACATTAGTTATTGTCCACTTTGATTGGGTATTTAGAAAAACAAACTTGCATCCATAGGTTAACATAGATGTAGAGGTATATAAGACTACACCAACATAGTTTTGATTCTGCCAGCTAGCTACTTCCTCCGCTTGTTTGCCAAGGTAGAATTAAAATACTTTATTAATTTAATCTGACATGCACAGTGTTAAGTCTTTCAAAATTTGTTAAAAAGAAAATAGTATTTGCTACCATTTAACTAATTAACACACACTATTTAAACAAACTGATGGGAAAGGCTGGCTGCAGTGTGCTTGTCTGATTCTCAGCACCAGGGACGAAAGCGGGCTCTGATCCCCAGCACTTTCAGCACACAGCCAAGAGAACCACGGAGGACTGTGGCAAGCAGACTGAAACACAAAACATCAATTCTTTTGTCCGAAGTTGAAAATCGAAAATTAAGGTAAAATTTTTCCATGCCAACCAACACTTTACATTTTTTTTTGTTGTTGCTTTTTTTGGTATTTTTGGTTTAGAGTTAATTGTTCTTTAAAACGTGGTCAGTTTTGGACATAGTGAGATGCAGAGTCTACTGTGTTCTCCACCCTTTCCTTTTACAATATATGTGCTAATGATCTAACTAGTTTTAGAGTTTTATGTAGTCTTTTATAGCATTACTTTTTATTGATATTTTATGTTTAAGAGAATATGCGCAGGTAAATGAGACCCAACCAAGCTTATGTAGTCACTACTAAAACATCAACCTAAATTTTTCTTTAGTACACATTGATTTTGCTTTTCTTTACACCATTATTAATTCAAAGGGTCACATAATTTAAATTATTAAAATTATAATATCCTAACTCTTGAAAGATACAATTCAGAAAATCACTCATGAAAATGTTTTTATTGATTTGCACTGAATTTTTCTATAGTAAATTCAAGTCAGTCACAGTAAAAACCTAAAAGAATCTGTATACATAAATGATTAAGTGATGTCACAATTATAAGACAGACTCACCTGACATAGAGGGACCGCTTCTGGCTAGTTCGAAGAGAACCCGACCCTGAACTAATGCTACTGCTCATCAGCTGCTCCCGTAAGTCATGTATTTTAGCTTCAAAACGGCTGTACTCTGATGGGAAAGAAGAAATAAACTAAATATTCCTAAAAACAAGTTTCTTAAAGGTGAAATGTAAACTATATAAGGTGTCTTAAAACTGACCTAATAGCGGGCGGTGGGGGCGCACACCTTTAATCTCAGCTTTCGGGAGGCAGAGCCAGGTGAATCTCAGTGAGTTCGAGGCCAGCACGGTCTAAAGAGTGAGATCCAGGATAGCCAGGGCTGTTACACAGAGAAACCTGTCTTAAAAAAACAAACACCCCCCCCCCAAAAAAACCCGACCTAATGACCTAAAAACTCTAAATCAGTTAGATCATTAACTTCTAGCCATTAAGTATGGCTGCAAATTTAAAATAGCAATAAGCTTCTAACTGTACCAGAAATTAGAAGTGACTAGTGGGGGATGTCTTTGTTCAAGTTACATTTGATCCACTGAAAGAAAACTCCATGAGCTGGGTGGTGGTGGCATACACTTTTTTTTTTTTTTTGGTTTTTCGAGACAGGGTTTCTCTGTGTAGCTTTGCGCCTTTAAAGGCATGTGCCACCACCGCCCGGCGGCATACACTTTTAATCCCAGCACTCGGGAGGTAGAGCCAGGTGGATCCCTGTGAGTTTGAGGCCAGCCTGGTCTACAGAGCGAGATCCAGGACAGGCACCAAAACAACACAGAGAAACCTTGTCTCAAAAAACCAAAATGAAAGAAAGAAAAAAGAAAACTCCATGAATCAAATAACACTAGTAGTTTTCATTATCTTTTAATTTAGTTGTAAAATTTAAAAAGGACTTATTCCAGTTCTCAATTTAAAACAGAAATCTACAATAATTAATGTCAGATGCTTTGACTGCTGCAATTTTCCTTGTGAGAGAAAAATTCTCAAATACAGAATTTATGCAAAGTTAATAACAATGGAAAACATACCCAGGCCAGATAATAGAACTAAACTAAACTAGTTTATAGTTTTTAAATTGTCAAAATGCCAAAATAAGAAAGGTAATCAGAAGTAATATTCATCAAATTAAAAAAAAACATTTAAATTCTTTTTTTGAAGGTGTCTATTTTAAACCATACTATAATGTTAAAAACTATTAAGTTCCCTGGTACAGTGAACCTGGTCACAAGCTCTGCCTCAGTCAGAACATTATCGTAGTCTTTTTAAGCCTCTGTGAAGTATCTTCTAATTTTGTTTTTTCTGAGTGTCCACAGACCGAGACTGGGCAACTCTGGCAGTAAAACCACAGCAGAGGAGCTTGGATGCCCCCTGGTAATCTACCTACATTTTCATGTCTTCTTGTTAAGTTTGATGATTTTATGTCTCTGGCCACTTGATGAGGGAGGCTGCCTGACGGGTTCCTTCCCCCATTTCAAGTGAGTTGTTGAAACTGTGCACATCTTTTAACTCTTTACATTAAAAACAAACAACTATTCAGTGTGTTGGGGGAAGGTGTGCATATTCCACAGACTGCGTGTGGACACAAGTTGTCAAAAGGTCACTTGTGGAAATTGGTTCTCTCTCTGTTGTGTGGATTTGGGACTGAACTCAGGTCATCAGGCTTGGTCACAGTGCCTTTACCTGCTCAGCCATCTGACTAGCCTATCAAGATTTTAATTAATCAATTAACTAACAGTAGTAAGGACTCATGATTTCCTAATTCATTTAGTAGGTTATAGTTAGTATCATATCACTTATTTATAGCAGGAATTGTTAATTTGGCCAGTGTGTCTTGTTCCACCTTGGATTTGTTTTTCTTTTCTTTTTTTTTGGAGTATGTTTCCATCATTGCTTGAATCTTTTACTTTTTGGCACAGAGTATCACAAAATAACATAGCGTTTTCCCCGCCTGAGTCTGGGAGCCAGCCATCTGTCTAAAAAGCCTCAGTTTTTAATGAAGTATTCCTCATTAGAAGGCAAGACCTAGGGACTATGCATGCTCGTTGCTACTAGGGTGCGTCTGGGTCCGGACTCTCAGTGGTATTGGGGGTAATGAATATGGATAATTATATATGCATATAAAGATGTTTAGATCTATATTTGTATTTACATCTACCTAACCTGAAAATTGAGTTCATACCCAATTTTCTAATTCTAATCCAACATTACAGAGTTTATATTTAGCTTTTTCCTTCCTATATTTAACTCATAAAAACCATGGGTAATACTGGCTTACCATGTGCATTCACTTTAGGATGTTTCTGTATATAACAAGTGTCTGTTCCATCAGCATTCACTACTTTCCTGATTGTGCTGACTACTCAAACAGGACATTACCTGGCAGAAAGCCCTTCTCATGGGTTATGCCCAGTGGACCACAACAGCACTTCTTACCATCCTAGCCCTGAAATGTACCCTGTTCTATGTAATGGTGTCAGGACCAGACTTATCAAGATGTGGAAGAGGAAGCTCCCTAGCTTCAATGTGCAAACATCTCCCCAGTTTCACTACTTCCTTAAGGAAATACTAGTCTTGGTTAAGTTTAACTTCTCCTATTTTAGCGAGTTTTCAGTCTCTGAAGGCACCGCTGTTGGGTGTTCTCTGCATACCCCCACTCTGTTCTGTGAGTACTCCTGAGACATCGCTGTCAGAAAGTCCAAGGGTGTGTCTCCTGGCATGCACCTGTCAAGACAGTATTCTCATTCTTCTTTTCAGTTCTCAAGCAGGTTTCTATGTGATTCGGTCTTGATCTGTTCATTTTTATCTAAAATTAGTTTCCAGAATCCTTTTTTATTTTATTTTTTTTAAAGACAGGGTCTCCTGTAGCCCAGGCTGGCCTTGAACTCAAGAGAGATAAATGCAGAGATTAAATGCTTGGCTTTCCCTAAAATTTTGGGTAGGCTCTGTAATAACTTCATCCTTCTAGACTAGAGCTTCCTCTTTTGCTGTTTCTGTCAAGTGTTCAAAGATCTAATCCAGTATGTGGAGACTCTCCTACTGTATTTTGCATTTACCCTATGAATTTGAGCCTCTTCTCTCCTTTGGTCAAATTATCCATTTACTTTTCCATTTGGATTTTATCCCCGGTAGTTTTTTTCCAAGTGTGGGGTTTTTGAATTGAAAGTGAGTTAGAGCAGGCTGTCATGGGCCCAACTACTGCAGCCCTTCCCAGCTGACTGCAAAGTCACTGTACTCAATATAAAGACTGCACAAAAGCTCTCCCTGCTCCTAGTAAACTGTCCTACTTCACTTGCTACCACTCACTCAAGAGGAGCTTTTCCTATTGCTTTGCCCTGGACAGGTCAGTGATATCAGAGGGGTTCAGTAGTGTTCATAGCTTGCTTAGATCAGTTTTCATTTTGTGACTCATGGAAAGTTCCACCTAGTTCCATTGTAGATTTGTTAATAAATTTTAATTTTTGCTCTCCTAATTATTTTGAAGGAAGGGGCAGAGAAGTTCTGGGACATTCAGCATGAAACCTACCATTTCGTTTTTGCATTTCCTAGGAGTTCCACTGATTCTATACTTCTGATTTTAAAAGTGACTGTATTTATTACTATTACGAGTGCACGTGGGTGTGCACACGTCATGGCATGTGTGAAGGTCAGAGGACAACTTTCAGGACTGGGCTCTCTCCTTCAGCTGGGTTCTGGGTTGAATTTGGACAGTCAGGTTTACACAAGTGCTTGACCTCACTGAGCCATCTCAGCTGTCTCCAGTTTTCCCTGTGTTACTTGTTTTGTTTTGAAAGACAATCTCAGTATGTAGCCTAGGCTGACCTCAAACTTGCTATCTTCCTCCTCAACTTTCCAAGCAGTATGCCTACAGCAGGCACGATCGCTCCAGCTACTCCTATGCTTTATTATCTTTGTTGTTTTAAAAACATGTTAGCATTGTCTATTCTGATAGTTTTATTTATTTACTGTTTTTATTTTTCTCTCTTTCTTTCTTTGATTTTTTTTTTTTGAGACAGTTTCTCTGCGTAGCCTTGGCTGCCCTGGAACTCCACCTGTAGACCAGGCTGTCCTCAAACTCACAGAGATCCACCTGTCTCTACCTCCCAAGTGCTGGGATTAAAGGCATGGGCCACCACTGCCCGGCTTCTGTTTTTTTTTTTTTTGAGACAAGGTAGATGAAAAGGCCTCAAACTCACTATGTAGAGGACAGTCTTGAATTCCTGATTCTTCTCTCTACCCCCACAGTGCCTAGGACTACAGAGACACACAACTATGCCCAGCTACATTTTCCTTTCAGTAAAAGTGTATCCATCTTTAGCCATTAGTTAGTAAAGTCCCCTAAGAACAGACGACTGCTCTTGAAGGGCAGTAACTTCTGTGCTGTGCTAGCTCTAAGTTACGATCTTCTCTTCATGTTGGGTTGATAACTTTACTACTCTAACAACTCTACAATATTTAACAATATGCTCATTACACTTTATGTAGCTGGCATTACTAGTTTTCACCTTGACAATCTGATTATGAGAAGCCTTGGGCAATTTTAAGCATTCAGCATTTTAGAAAGTTGAAAACTTTCTACCAAAAGAGCAGATTACATTTTACAGTGAGGTTGGAGAGTTCTTTCCTGAGAAGCAACGAATTACTACAGAGCAGCAACAGCCTCAGACATTGAACATTTATGATTGGGGAACTCGGATGATTACTAACAATTTCTTAAATATAAAAACAACAAATCACAAGTTTATGGTCCTTACTACTAAGAATTCTTTGTAACATTTGTCTTTATGATCCAAACACTCTTCAACACACTTCCCAATGTTACTTTAAAACGGTACACTTCATTTACCTCATCAAAACTGCCGTCCTCTGCCCTTGTTTCCATCGGTTCCCACCTGTCCTCCCATTGCCACCTTCCATCTACCCTGTGACTGCTTTCTCCTGCTTCATCGGGGAGAATCTGGTCTCCCTTCTTGGTTATGTGGACCCTTCTAGAAATCACACATGCTCTCTGATAGAGCTGCTACCGGGAGAGAACAGACTGTGCGCCACACAGGAGATGTTCTCCAACATTTCAAAGACTAAAGACTAGAGCATATTTTATCTCGTGTGACATATTAAGAGTTATTTGAAAACATCTAAACAGCATGTGCATGCTTATTTGAGGAGAGATAATGTTTAAAGCCCCCTCCCCATTTTAAGATCCACAAATCTGGTATTCAGGAAAATTTTGGAAATAATAAACATATACAAGAGCAATCTATAAGGAAACCACTGAAATAGGAATCACATACTAAATACTAGTATCTAAAAAAATTCTTTTATTCAAAACTTTTTTTTCCTGTTTTTGTTCTTATTCGAGACAGGAATTCTCTGTGTAGCCATGGGTGTCTTGGAACTTGCTCTGTAGCCTGCCTCTTACCTCCGGAGTGATGGGATTATTAAAGGTGTGTGCCACCACTGCCCAGCTTCAAAATTTTCTTTTTAAATTAAGACTAGAATAGTACTGATCTTCACCAGACCTCCACACCCCCCAAAAAGAAACGAGGATCAATCTCAAAGATCATTTAAAGAGAAGCTCAGAAATCACACACACACATACAAAATCCCCAAAAAACCCAAAATAAAACAAGTACAAATACCATAAAAGAGAACAAAGAGGAAAATTTCTGGGCACATTCAGTAACTCTGGAGAAACACTATGAGCAGCAAGTACACCTATTCAATATGGGGCATGTGCTAGACTTAGTTTTATAAAAGTCAGTGGTCATTAAAAAAAAAAAAAATCAAGACTACATGTGTTCTGTTCCACTATAACAATCCTTCCTGTTATCAGAAAAGTTTTTTGTTTTTCGAGACAGGGTTTCTCTGTGTAGCTTTGTGCCTGTCCTGGATCTCACTCTGTAGATCAGGCTGGACTCGAACTCACACAGATCCACCTGGCTCTGCCTCCCGAGTGCTGGGATTAAAAGCGTGCACTACCACTGCCTGGCTAGTAGAAAGTTCTTATGAATGTATTGAATTGAAATTTCAAACATTTACTTTCTAAAGGATTTTTAAATAAATTAAATTGAAATATAAATATATCACTCCCCCTTTCCTTTCCTCCCTCCAAGCCCCTCCCACATTCTTTCACCTTCTCTAATTGATGTCCTCCTTTTATTATTATTGGCACACACACACACACACACACACAGTACATAAACATGTAAGTACAACCTGCTAATTATGGATATGTTGCACAGACACACTTGTTTTCCTTTGACAACATCGCCCTAGCCTATTTTTAGCTTTTCTCGAGCTCTGTCTTATTTTGTTTGCTTTTGTCCTGTACTCCCCAATGAATTGCTGCAGTGTCTCTGGGTTTTGTTAGCTTACCTTAATCTCTCTCCGGCTCTTAGACTTCTACTTTGTAGTTTTTTTCAGAGTGGATGCATAAACTGTTATGGAAGCTGAGGTTACATTTCACGTCACATGTTGTAGAGCTCTGCTGCTACTTTCTGCTGTTCATAACACCTTCATATGAATGCTCAGATTAGCTACTTTTAAACTACATATTACTCTGAGTTGAATTTTGTTGGACCAGGAAAATAAGAGTAAATATAATAGCTGGTAATTGTATTTCTTTTAGATGCTTAAATTATAGAATTTTCATTTAATGCTTAAATTATAAATTATTTAATTTAGCTCCTTCAGCGACATCACTTTTCCTTCCTCATCATATTGTTTATGAACATCAACAAGTATGCTACTATGTATTCTTTTGGGTGTCCAAACTGATCAACTCCACTGAGGTTTTACTAGTGAACTGGTAATGTTGATGCCTACTAGAGTTTTATACATTGTTTACTAGGATATTACCTCACACTTTCCATTATTATTTTCTTCCCTTAGGAATCTAGTCAAACTCTGTCATGATGCTTTAGTGTCTAGAAACACAATATAATACAAACTTCATTCTTCTATTTTAAACAACAAATGCTACTAGAAAATATTATATTAATAAGTATAATCTAATTCAATAAAAAAAAACTCTTGAGTAACTTCATTTTCTTTAGCAGCATTACTACTTTTATTTATGGTTTTTATTAATCTTTTAAATCAATGAGTTAGTAAAAGTGATATTAAGATGTGTTAAATAGGAAGTCAGATTAAAAAGAAACTTGAAAATTAATCCAAATAATGGTACAATCTCAAAAGAGTTGGCAGATGAAGTGTCCCTTACCCTAATGAAAAAACACTTCTGACTTGGAAAATGAATTGGTTTAGACTGGACAAATGCTGGATTAGCAAATTAAAACAAAATATAAAAGAGTTAAGATTAGAAATGAGACATTACTGTGGGCTGGGGATGTAGTTCAGTTGGCAGGTGTTTGTCTAGCATGAATAAAGCCTGTGGCTTGATCGCCAGCACAGTATGAAGACAGGCATGGTGGCATTCAACCATAACTCTGGTATCTGGGAGGTAGTGGCAGAAGGATCATTTCAAGGTTATCCTCAGAATCACACTGAGTTCAAGGACAGACAAGGCTATATGAAAGCCTGTCTCCAAAAATAATAAAGGCAAAAAAGGTAAACATTATCAAGAAGAAGAATGTAAAATTAAGAACATTCAATAGTAATAGGCAACAAGAATTGTATTACCTTCAGGTCGATATTGTGCAACGATAGTGACAGCTTGGCCTGCATTTTTTAATGCGGCTGCTGCTTGCTCATGACTTGCAGCTCTGAGGTCAACACTGTTTACCTATAAATAAAATCAAATACTAATGTAAGAAAACATAGTCTTTGATTAGAAATCAATGGCCTGTTTGTTATGTGAGTAGGCACAGGTTAGTTGCAGTACTTTATTGTTTAAATACATTATACAGTAAAACACCACATGATTATTTTAAACAATTTGATTCACTAACAATACTTTATCAGCAAGAGGAGAAAGTCAAGCATATCCTTGAAGGATTTCAGAAGGCTGGTTACCCAACTAATAATAATACTTTATCAGAATGGTTTCTGACTGGTTCTACTCTGTAGAACCACCACACATTCCCTGGATCAAGTCCTCTTGGCTACAATGTATGACTATATGTTTCTAGATACACTCTATTACTCTGTTGAGGGTCTAAACGTCTACATTCACAAACAATGTAGCTTTCTTGTTCTATCTGTCTGCCTCACAAACTGAGTTGGGAAAATATTACAATTCTTCTGATTTTCAGGAGTTTCTTAATTTTTTGAAAGATTGTCAGTGAAACTGTCTAGTCTTGGCCTTTTGATTTCTCTTTCTTGCTCCATATATATAATCCATATACCATAAAATATATTTATATTGGTATTAGGATCAAATCCATGACTTTACGAATGCTAAGTACATGCTCTATCACAAAATTACAATCCAAACCTTTGATTAGTGATTTATTGTTTGTCCTTTCTTGCCAGCTTAGAGCTAGCATTCATTTTTCTTATTTTTGGTTTATATCTTTTCCAAATTTATGAACAGTGATGTATGTAACAAATACCTATTATTTTAAGTATATAAGCATATGTATACATATATATATATACACATAGATATATTTAGTAACCACTTTTGTTTTAAAGTCTATATTCTTATTATTTGTGCTTGTGAATTTTATCTAATGAGGTACTTAAATGTTTTTCCTAGAGTTTTTAGGTCGTGTTCAGTTTTGAAGATCTTTTTGCACATTTTCCTCTTGCTCCTAAATATTTTTCTCCTTTGCTTTCATGGCACTTCCCCACAGAAGACTAGTAAGCATTTACGTATCAATGTTACTGATGTATATTGTCAAACAATGCTGCCTCTAAACATAACCAGGGTGAGCCTTGAACTCTCTGGAGTGGTCTTGGCTGTGCTGCTGGCCTAACATATTTTGGCAACATTGTGTGTCAGTGAACCACATAAGCTAGTCTCACACTGGCAACTTAAAATTATCTATTATGCTCTGAGTTTTTCACACCAAACCCTATGCCAACTGAAAATGTACTTTGACAGAGGTTTTAAGTGAAGGTCCTAAGCTAATTTTATTTTCCTAACTAGCTAATTTGTTTAATGACACCACCAATTTATCCTTACCACACTAAAACTTATTTTTAAAAGACTAAACTACAGTATAGCTTCAAAAATATAAAACAAAACAAAAAACTCTATGACTAATTAAGATGGAAATATCTGGCAACTATATACACCCATGAAACTCCTTAAAGAACATACATGCCACCTCTATTATCCAGCCCTGACAGTTCTACTGGACACTTTAAAAAAACACCTTTTTATTGATTCTTTTTGACTTTCATATCACGCACCCCAATTCCACCCATCTCCCCGTCCTTCCATATCCTCCCTCTGCCCTTTGAGGTTTGTCCCTCAAAGAAAACAAAAAAGTCAATGTAATAAAAGACAAAAAAATTAAAAAGTGTCCAAAAGTGACAAAAAGACACTTATGGTTGCTCTCATCTTTGACAGAGTAGTGAAGGAAGGAGGAACAGAAGGAAATAAGAAGAAGCCACTAAAGAAAACTACTCAACATCTGGTTTCTTGTAGACTGGGGAAAACAAAATTTCCAGGAAGCCACAAGACAAGTCTATGCCCAACCTGTTAACCTCATTACAATGGATCTTGACTGAGTATTCAAGTAGTCAAGTTTGGGGACTGAAACATAAGCATTAAGAAAGACTTACTCATTTCTGAATTTTAGAGGGTATTTCCAAATACAAGATAGTAACTGTGGTAGTTTGAATGTAATTGGCCCCCATAATCTCAATATGGCCTATTAGGTGGGTGGCCTATTAGGACATGTGGCTTTGTTGGAGTGAGTATTGCCTTGTGTATGTCACTGTGGGGGTAGGCTTTGAGGTTTTCTATGCTCAGGATATCGTCCAGTGTCTCAGTTGACTTCCGGTTGCCTGCAAGCCATGATGTAGCCAGCACCACATCTGCCTGCACTCCAGCACACTCCCCACTATGATGATAATGGACTAAACCTCTGAAATTGTAAGCAAGCCACCTCAATTAAATGTTTTCCTTTCCTTATAAGAGTTGCCATGGTCAGGTGTCTCTTCACAACAATAAAAACCCAAACTAAGACAGTAGCCTACTAAATGTAGATCATGATAATATTCAATGTAGTCAAAGTACTAAAAACTGACACTGAAAATCTGTCAAAAATTAACAAAAGTAACTCTTTACTTTTAGTTGCTTGGGAACAAAGTGAACCAAGAGAGGTCAAACAAAGCCCTCCAAGTCAGTGCAGACAGAAGAGAGCATAGAATGGGAAACAGATATTCCCAAGGTAAAGAACAAACACAGGACGGACATTCAGAGAACACAAAGGACTACAGCACCTCGAAAAGTTGGGAGCTGAGTTATAAAGTAGTTTTGGAAGTTGGCAGCTCAGCTATAAAGATCTTCCAGTCCTCAAAAAATGCTTGCTTGATCCTATTCTTAAAAACCAATCAACCAACTAACCACCAACCAAAAACCAACAAAACAAAACAAAAAACAACCAACCAAATACCCCCACTAAATTAAACTGAAGCTCTAACAAAATATAGTTCAATTACAGATCATGTGCGTACAACTTGATTCTGGAAGCCTTAAACACGAATCATTCCCTAGGATCAATCCCCAATATACAAATCATTCTATTACAGAATAAAAACATATAGTATTTACTTCATGCTTTAAACAAAATCTGGTTATTCAATGAGAACAAGAGAGGAGGGCGGGAGGTGGGGGAGAGACCCGTCGGACTTCCCCACCCAGTTTGCATGCCCACTTCTCCCTGATAAGAGAGAGGAGGGGGGGGGGGGGTAAGGTCAAAGCACACTTGCTACAGCTGGGTCTCTCTTTCCACCCTGTGGGTTCCAGGAACTGAAACTCAGGCTTAGTAGCAATCACCTTGTGTATTATTTTATCCAAAACGTCTCATGATAGTTAAGATTACAAGACAAGAAAAGATGGAAGACAAAGAGAAGTTAGGTGGCTGTGGTGGCACATGCCTCTGATCTTAGTACTAAGAAGCAGAGGCAAAAGGATATCCAAGAGTTGCTAGCCATGCCGGACTACACTATGGAGGGTAGCGGGCCAACCAGGGCTTTAATGAGACCTTGTTACTAAAAATAATGATTATTATGATAAAATCATGATGATGAAAATGCTAACAGCTGTAGAGACAGACGATATGGATGATAAGTTTGGAGAGTTTGAGCAAAGGCATAATAACTATCAAAAAATGAACCAAATGAAATTGCTAGGGAAAAAAATGATCAGAGATTTTCTTTGAAAGACTTAGTAGTATAGGAAAATTACCAAAAGTAAGAAATAGGAAACCTGAACATAAGTCACAACAAGTTTCCAAGCTGAAACTTAAAGACAGGGAAAGACGAAAGACAGACCATCTCATCATCCGTGGAATAGTATCACACAGTTTAACAAACACAGGGGAATTCTGAAGGGATACTGACAGACAGAACTCCTAAAACTGACAGAGGAGACGCAAGACGGCAGGCAGAGCCGTAACAGCACTGCCATGCAAGCCTGTGAACCTGAAGTTGATCTCCTGAAGCCATGTCGGAAGAGAGCTGACTTACGGAGACTGTCCTTGGACCTCCACCCACAGCATGCTTGCTCAATACCCCATAATTTAAAGAAGTGCTGAAAGAGAAAGAAAATGCTGACAAGTTCTATATTCAGTGAAATTATGAGAAAAGGAGGTGAACGAAATATAGTTTAAAAAATCAGTACTGAAGAAAAAGTAAAAAGAAAAATTGGAGAATATTGTAGTGTAAATAAAAAGCAAAGATATGAGACAGAAATCTGTAAGAATTACTAATTAATAACTGTATCCCATCTGGGGATGTAGCTCAGTGGTGGAGCAGATGTGTAGATGTGAGGCCATAGGTTCAGCCGAGTGCCATAAATAATGGTTGGTAATCATTATATAACAATAAACTGTTAGATGCGGAAAATGTCAGTTTGGTTTAAAAACAACAACGACAATAACAACAACAACAACAAACAAAAAACACAAATAAGACTGAACTCGACAATGAGTATCAGAAATATACTTTTAAGTTATTTTTAAAATTCATTTTTTAATGATTAACAGGTAACAGTAAAGACAATAAAAACATCTAATCATCAGATCCTACCGATATAATACGATCTCCTTTTCTGAGCTCTCCACTGAGATCAGCGGGTCCTCCAGCCAGGATGAAGGAGATAAATATTCCTTCTCCATCCTCACCTCCCACAATGTTGAAACCAAGTCCTGTTGAGCCACGATGAAGAACAACTTTTCTAGGTTCCCTAAAAATGAAGAAAAAAATGAAATACCTACAATAAATGAAATGTCATGTAGAACTTGAATTCTCCCCAGAAACACATCCTACTGATGACTCCTCTGAGGGATGAGGCCCTACGATGGCACCCTGGCTGACCTTCAACTATCTGGCCTCAAATTCATAGTGACCTTACCCAGTCTCCAGAGTATGGGGATTATAGGCATGTGTTACTATTACCAATCAACACACAAAGTTAAATGGAAAAAAAAAAAAAATCAAACAAAACAAAACCTAAATGTTATATAAAAGGTTTCCCAAAATTACAAGGGAAAGAGAAATAGAAGGAATAAAAAAATCTAATTTTATATAAAATTAAAAAAATGGTAAAAATCAAGCAAACAAAACACATTTTATAAATATTCAAAGAATAAAAATATCAAAGCTAAGATAAAGTAGTAATCTGTAGTCTGTCAAGAAAATTTGTGCACACTATTGCCTGAGAGTCACCGCAGCCATTACTTCCTAGCTACACAAAGCAGCTATCTCTTTCGCTTGGACTGGAGCCTTTCCTTAAGCTGCAAAGACACCAACCACTCAACTGTAAGTCCAAACCACTCCCTTTTGCTAAGGAGAGGGCGTGACCCTGTTCTGGCCTCTGACGAAGGAAAAGAAAATGTTCTGTCCTTTTCCACAAAAAAAGACCTTAACAAGACGGAACACATTCCTATCCTCCATTCTCATATCACCCACTTGGCCATCAATGAACGTAATGAAATCTCCTTATTGGTTTAGATATACTGCAATTATGGAAGTGAAATCAGAGACCTCAGAGGCGCTATGGGTTGCCCTGCCATCCTGGAAAAAACCCATCTCCAAACTTTTTATTTGAAATAATTAAGCATCTTTAACAATTGGACATGACTGTATGCACCTGTAGTCCTAGCTGCTTGGGAGGCCAAAGAGTGAGAATTACTCAGGACCATGATCTGAGCCCATTGGGGCATCACAGGCAAAGTCCATCTCCAAACAAGAGCAGCCTTCCTGAATTTTATTATCCAAAATACAAAAGAATTTTTTTATTCTGAGTGTTTACTACTTTTTTTTTTTTAGAGAAGGTCTCACTATGTAGTTCTTATGGCCGTAAACTCGCAGAGATCTGCTTGCCTCTGCCTCCCAAGTGCTTGTGATTAAAGGCCTGTAGCATCATGCCCAGCCTTGTTTATTACTTTACAAAATGAATTTTAAGATGGATGCATTTACCTTTTTCTACACATAAAAACTCTCTGGATTGTATCTCCCCATTGATAATTTTCACAACTGTTGGCACAGTTATGTGAAAATCATTCACATCTATCTTAAGGTAAGATCATGAAAGTGCCAGCAGTAGATCCTTTTAAATTTGATGAAATATAGAATTCCACTGACAGACATTACTCTTAAAAAGAATATAGTATATCTGACAAGGATTTAAAATTTTTAATATTTTTTTAAAACGTAAAAGAAAACAATTGGTTATAATAGCTGCAAGAGCTAAATCTTATGTTAAGATGAATTTTAAGAATTATTTAACATAAAATTATACCAATCTTCTTAGGTGCTGGCCTACTCAAAACTTGAAAGAGTACTTTCTACATATATATAGGTAGCCAGCATTATCCAATTTTGCTAACTCTTTCATTGAGTTTATAGTTATTTTTCTTATCAAAAATGGGAAATTAAACAAAATGTTTAGTAAATACATGAGTATATATACATCTATGTGAAAGAAAACATGGATAATAAACTTCAGGAAGGCAGTAATCTGGAGACGCTGAAGGAGAGACAGGGTGGGACGAGGGGCACATGAGTTTCACCATGTTAGGTAGTGGATTTCAGGGTGCAGGGCAACATATGCCTGAATTGTAAATTCAGAGAATTATTATTTTCAAGTTACTTCTGTAGGAAAATACATTCTAAATGTAAACATAATAAATGAAAAGGAGCCTAACAGGAGCTGTCATTAGAACAATTCAACTACAAGATACTTCTGGGGCTCTCCTAAGCAACTGGCAGTGACTGTAAAGTACTTTGATGGTCACTCACGAAGCTAACACACAAACAAGTTACATATGGTCTTGGAACTCCACTCCGGTCTATTTCCTAAATAACTGGCTCACAGCAAGCATCTGAACAGACACATGAATGTCAGTGGTTACCACGGAAGCTGGAAACAATGTAAGTGACACATAGGGACAAATAAACAAACTATTAGTCAGAAAGATGAATGAAGATTAATATATACTAACCCATAAGTGAACCTTGGAAACAATGCTGTGAAATGTCAGTCACAAAAGAAGACATATTGCTTGGTTCCACTTACATGAACTATTTAGATGAATCAAATTTGGAAGACTGAAAGAAGACTCAAGTTACCAAGAGCGAGGAGTAGAGTGGATTCATCTGTGATGATGAAAGAAGTTCTGGAAATGGCTTGTGGGAACACTGAATATAATGCACCTAAAATATACACTGTGGAAATGACTACCATTTTAATTTTATTATATACATATATTCTATCACACTAAAAATGAATGACATGCACTACAAATTATTGCGTGTGTGTATGTGGGTATTGATGTGTGCAGTCACAGGAAAATCTCCAATGTCCTCCTTGGGTACTGAGGTATTCCTCACTGGTCTGGAACTTGCCAGATGGGTGAAGCGGGTGGGCTTGGGGATCCGCCTGTTTCTGCCTCCCTAGTGCTGGGATTGCAAGGGCCCCAACTTGGCCTTTTAGCATGTGGGTCTGGAGTATGTACATATCAAACTTAGATCTTCCGACTAAGCCACTTTCCAGCCCCTCTGTAAACTTAACAAGAGTAAATTATGGTGAGTATCTGAATAAAACTAATTAAAAAATATTTATTTGTTTGTTTGTTTTTCAAGGCAGGGTCTCATAATGTAGATCTGGCTGTCCAAGAACTCACTCTATAGACCAGGCTGGCCTCAAACTCATAGAGATCTGCCTGCTTCTGCCTCCCAAGTGCTGGGATTAAAGGTGTGTGCCCCCACAGTCGAGCCTGAATAAAGAACTATTAAGGACTGAACTTTATAGCAATTAAGTATATGCTGTGGTATTTCTGAAAGGGAGCTGAGAATGAGAGACCACCTCTCAAGAGGCTTTGGCTCAAACTGTGGAGGACTCGCAGTGTTTGGGCACTGATTTTTGTACTTTATGATTTGGGTAAGGAGCCTAATTATCAAATGGGACTGATACAATGCATACCATTTTAAGAAGTCCTATTCAGTAATCAACCATCTGATTTTCACATGAGTATGCAAATATGTACGTCTGTTGTGATAAACATCCAACAGATACTCTAGATATGGGACATGCAGAGAGGCCGGATGGGGACAGGGAGGAAAATGGAAATACAACTTACCCTTTAATTGGCAAAATATGTGAAGATATTAAAGATATAATAGGCACTATTAGCAAATAACAAAAATAGAGATCAGTCGAGAAGTAATGCTTACAAACAATAAGCATTGACCATTCACTCAAAAAAACAAGAATTCTATTTTTTCTACTGATTTTCATTATTAGCCCAACTAACAGGCATTTATTGTTTCCAACACTGCTAACTCAGAAACAAGATAAACGCTTCTATACTAGAGACATCACTGCTTCTTTTCTTTTTAAAGACTTACTTATTTTCATTTTATATGTATGAATGCTTGCTTATATGTATGCAAGTACACCACCTGTGGGCTTGGTGCTTACAGAGACCAGAAGAGGGCATCAGATCTCCTGGAACTGGAGGGACAGGTGGCTGTGAGCCAACATGTGGGTACTGGGGACTGAGCCTAGATCCTTTTTCAAGAGAAGCAAATCCTTTTAAGGATTAAGCCAACTCTCCAGCTCTGAGCCCATTTTGTTGTTGGGGGTTTTTGCTCTCTTGGGTGGCCCACCACCCAGATTCCAAATAAATTCACACATGGAGGCTTATTCTTAATTACAAATTCCTGGCTTTAGCTTGGCTTAGTTGCTAGCCAGCTTTCCTTAACTTAAATTATCTCGTCTACCTTTTGCCTCTGGGCTTTTACCATTCTCTTACTTCTGAATCGTACTCTTACTCTGTGGCTTGCTGTGTGTGTAGCTGGGTGGCTGGCTCCTGGAGTCCTCCCCTTCTTTGGCTGCTAGCTCTCTAATCCTTCTCCCCAGATTTCTCCTTCCATTTATATTCTCTGCCTGCCAGCCCTGCCTATCCTTTCTCCTGCCTTGCTATTGGGCAGTTCTTTATTAGACCATCAGGTGTTTTAGACAGGCACAGTAACACAGTTTCACAGTTAAACAAATGTAACATGAACAACAGTAACACACCTGAAAATATTCTACTACATTAGTTTCGTTTCTTTTCTTTTTCCGGAGCTGAGGACCGAACCCAGGGCCTTGTACTTGCTAGGCAAGCGCTCTACCACTGAGCTAAATCCCCAACCCCTACACCAGTTTCTTAATCTGTAGGTGCCAATCCTACATTGAAGGCACAATGAATGTGGGGATGATGAAAAATTTGGCAAAAGTAAAAGGTTTTTGAATGTACAACAAACAGAAATTAATTCTAAGTTAAATGTGTAAAGACTCTCAGGTGCAGCTATCTCCCGTGCTGCGTCATGGGATAACACTGCACCCTTGCTTCTGAATGTCTCAGGTGTGCATTCTGCACTGTGCATGCTGCCCCACTAACAAATGCTGCTTGAAAACCTCATCTAAGATTTAAGACTGCTGTGCATTTGAAACACAAAGCTCTTACAGAGTTCCGCTCTCACAGGAACCACAATGCTTTAATTACAGAAACAAAGACTTTTTAAATATTTTCCAATCATTTTTCTTTAGTATGTAAATATCTAAGTAGTATATCTTTGGATTGTATAGTAGACGATGTGATTTAAAAACTTGGGTGTTTGAGGCTGGGTGGTGGTGGCACACACCTTTAATCCCAGCACTCGGGAGGCAGAGCCAGGCAGATCTCTGTGAGTTTGAGGTCAGTCTGGTCTACGGAGCAAGATCCAGGACAGGCACCAAAACTACACAGAGAAACCCTGTCTCAAAAAAACCAAAACCAAAACCAACCAACCAACCAACCTACCAAACAAACAAACAAACAGAACTTGGTGTTTGAACTGATAACCTGAGTTTCATAAAAACTAACCAACCAACCATTAAATGAATTCTGGCTTGGGATCAGGATAGAATATCCAATTCCTGAAATGTCCCTAGCCATACTTCTGTTATGTACTGCATTTTTATGTAACACGCTGTTCTCAGCAAACAATGCTGACAAATGTTGAAAATACTCTACAGCCTGCATTATCAAACATTTAGCCAAGATTTAGTTTTTATTTTTAATTAAGTTTTAAAAATTAATTTTACTTATGGAGGTCAGAGGACAACTTGGAGGAAGTGGCTCTCTCCTTCTGCCAGGTTGGCTCCAGGAAGTAAACTCAGGTGGTCAGGTGTGCTGGCAGCTACCAGTACCTGCTAAGCCATCTTGCTGGCACCAAGACTTGATTCTTTATGTTATAATAAATGAGTACATCCATCTGATTAGTATGAAAATTTGGTCTGTAATTTTTTTATAAGATTTACTCTTGCTTTAAAATAAATTATTTTATCAATAAATGCTTGATTTATGTATCTATTTTATATACCCATATATCTGGCAAACATGTAAAATTTCTCCAAAGAAAGGAGCTGTAAAGAGTTTAGGAACTAAGTCTACTGTCTGCAGTCTACTTAGAAAAGCCACAATTCAAACAAACACCGAGGTTCAAAGCCAACAATGCTTACAATGATGAAAGTAATAAAAACATAATAGACATTACTGAGTACATATACAATGCTAAACGCTATAGTTAATACAGTTAATATAAAACACTTGTAAAATTTACAAAGCAAGCTATACCTTGAATAATATGAAAAGGAGCTAAAATATTTCTATCTCATTACAATCCCAGGGAACTTCTTAGACATAAACTTTAGTGCCATTACTACTGTTAAATGAAAGCAAATTTTTGGTGTCAGAGTTTCAACAATATATATCAAGCAATAAAAGTAAGACTTGCTGATTTCTGAACACAAATGCTTACTATAATATTCTATGTCATGTACTGGAAAAAAAATCCCACAAAGTTAGCTTAATGGATCAGTGTTGTCTTAGTTCAGCTTTATCTAAGCTAATCTCTTCCTTTAAAAATAAAAGAGTCTCGATCTGTAACCCAGATGAACCCGAAACTTACTATGTAACCTAGCCTTGAACCTGAACTCACACTCCTCCTGCTTCAGCCTTCTCATGGCTATAACACCAGGGGTATACTAGCATACCAAACTATTTAAGCTACATTTAGTGAAACTTACCTCCCCTTAAGACAGTAAAAATCAGTATTTGAGAGGAGCAGAAATTACTTATTAGCCCTAAAAGGTATGGCTCTCTTTTGTGGCTAATCAAAATGTTACTTAACAGTTGGCTTTA
This sequence comes from Peromyscus californicus insignis, assembly GCF_007827085.1. NCBI lineage: Eukaryota > Metazoa > Chordata > Mammalia > Rodentia > Cricetidae > Peromyscus > Peromyscus californicus. The sequence goes on along the minus strand of NW_026294458.1, from coordinate 14,332,268 downwards.
TGTAAGAAGATGAATATTAAGTGCCTTACCTCGTAATCTCATCATCTCCAAGCACTGGTTTAGAAATGGGTGAGTATCTTGCGGGTGACGCTGGTGTCTGGCCCAAGTAGGAAGATTGGCTAACATGGTTATCAACAGGCTGAGAAGAAGCTTCAAAATAAATTGAGAAATATATCAAAAATGAAAGATGCCACTTAGTACCTAGATATGTGAACTTTAAAGTTAAAGTAGAATTCTTTTTGCTACTTTGTGTAACAGCATTTAGTAGAGAAGATGTCAGCTAAGAACAATGTATAAGCTCAAGTTTCAGGTCAAAACTGGTTTTAACATTCAGATCAATGAAGCTAATTTATTTCACTTGCATTCTTTTGAGAAAATACAACTACAAAAGAGTTTTATATAAGCTGATTTTCAAAATTAAGTCCAGGATAGGTTAAAAATTGTCACAGAAAAGGATAAAATATGATGTATACTAGTAAAAATATTCATTACTATTAATTTTATGTGTATGGGTGTTTAGTCTGCATGTATGTTTCTGCACCATGTGCATGCCTGTTGTCCAGAGGCCAGAAGAGGGTGTCAGATCCTCTGGGCCTAGAGTTACAGGCTTTGAGCTGCCAGTGCTCTTAACTACTGACTTATCTCTCCAGCCCCTTTAATTTTGTTAAGAAGCCATTTGTAGACATAAAAAAAGAAAAAGCACAGATTCACAGAATTATTGTGAATGGAGGCCAGAAGTGTAAAAACAGTAAAGCCTTATAACAGGTTCATAACTGTCTATCCAATCTGTACCTATTTTTAATTATACCCACAAAGAGTGGAAATCTGGTAAAGCACAAAATGTAGGGGTTGGGGGTTTAGTTCAGTGGTAGAGCGCTTGCCTAGCAAGCGCAAGGCCCTGGGTTCAATCCTCAACTCCAAAAAAAAAAGTAAAAAGTAAAAGTCATTTGTTGTTTCCTTTTTATAATAGTATCATACGCACTTGGTCATTCAAGAAAAACTGTAGCACAGAGTTATACTGCAACTCCTGACCACAAAGTCCCAGGCAAGGAACATTTTAGCTATTGTTTACAAAGACACCATCCTTGAAAGATCTGAATCATTGCCAAAATACATAGAAAGCAATAAAGCAATTCAAAACTAGCTGCAATGTCTAACGTTTTTATTACCAACCATTGGCTTTTCCTTTTACTGTACTACTAAACATTTTCTACAGGTAAAGAACCATGGGGAGTATACAATGTGTGCAGAGGTCATGAGTTCAAGCAACTACAGTGGTTGTGAAGGTGACTTTAAATAAAGAAATGAAGGGATCTGAATGAGAGACAATGGGAAATAACTGAACTCTATGGTATAAGGAGAAAATGCATACTCTACTAAAAAGGAAGCAGCATCTATATGTCTCTATACCATACAAAAAGCTAAGAGTGTGTGATGTCTCCTGGCAATATAACCAGAGACATCTACTGGTATAATAAGATAGTCTTTCATATTTTCACCAAAGAACTTCCTACCAATGGTTCTCAACTTTGAAGTCCAAAGTCCTTCCTGGGTGATATATATATGTATGTATGTTTATTGGGTGATATATATTATATATATATATATATATATATATATATATGTATGTTTATTGATTTTTGACTGTCAAGTTTCGTTGCTGTATTATTCTGTTTATATGGAACAAAAATCCAAACTAATAACCACAAAACTGAACAATAAAAATTCTATTAAATGTCAAAATAAAAAATGTATCTTTCCCCTGCTAGATTTAAAGTGTACCTTTATGCAGTGAACATTTGAACCTTTAACCTCACATGTCATTCTATCAGACAGTTAGGACTAAACATTTGGGTTCCTTTCAATCAATTAACCCAAAGAAAGATCAGAAAAAACACTGCTATTTTTATACTTGAAATCTTACATAACAAGATCTCACAGAGAAATGATGGAACAAAGAAATCCAATTTCCTATCATGAAATATCAAAACCAATGACCCAAGACCTACAGGTGTGGACAAAAAGTAGCAGAACTTCAAGTGACAGGGAGAAGAAACTGGAGCGAGATCGTGAGTCTAACAGGAGAATGTAAGCTGACAGGGAGAAGAAACTGGAGCGAGATCGTGAGTCTAACAGGAGAGAATGTAAGCTGACAGGGAGAAGAAACTGGAGCGAGATCGTGAGTCTAACAGGAGAATGTAAGCTGACAGGGAGAAGCTAGGAAAGTGTCATCACGGTGGTGCTGGAACCCCGGTGGTGGTCAGGGATGATGGTGGGCTTTGTCATTAGTAACAGGCATACTTTTATCCCTGTACACCGTACTTAAGTTCCCATCTTGTTTTGCTTTGTTTTTCAGGACAGAGCTTCTCTGTGTAGCTCTGGCTATTCTAGAACTCGCTCTGTTGACCAGGCCTGCTTCTGCATCCCGAGTGCTGGGATTAAAGGTGTGGACCATCAAATTAAAAATATTGGTTGTGCCTTTCCAATTCCTAAGGTTCACAGACAACTTCCATAAACATCATTTTTTTTTTTCAGTGTTCTTGCCAAAAGGTTTTTCACTATCCAGTAAATCAGCTGTTTGCTGCTACCTTTGACATCTGCTCTTTTCTAGAAACTCCCTCTCCCCCAGTCGTGGACAAACACCTCTTAAATCCAATGTGATCTAGTTCTCTTTTCTACAGAAAACGACAGAAAACACGGATAGTCTCTTATTTACCAAGTTAACTGAATTAAGAACTAAAATCTTTCCAACAAAAAATTCCAAGTCTATACAGATGAATTCATTGATAAACTACAGTATCAATATAATTTATCATGTTAAAAGAATAAAAGAGAAACTCTCTGCAAATAAAACATTTGTGCATTTTACAAATTTACAAAATAAACTCTATAAATCCGGAATAAAAATTTGCTTTTTTAACCAGATAATGGGAATCTACCAAAGTCCTGGCAAGATGCTATTTTCATAGATTGAGACTGTGGCAGTGATATGCATTGTCTTTTCTTTTCTTTTTAGAATTTAATTATTTTATGTGTATGGGTACTTTGCTAGCATGTATGTCTGGGTACCATGTGTGTGCCTGGTGCCTGCAGAGGTCAGAAGAAGGTGTCAGTTCCCCTGGAACTGGAGTTACAGATGGTTGTGAGCCTGTGGGTGCTGAGAAATGAACCCAGGTCCTCTAGAAAAGCAGCCAATGATCTTAATTGCTGAGCTATCTGTCCAGCCTCTGTCATTTTGTAACACTGACCTGGAGGTTATGTCAGTCATCACACAAACAAAGGAAATAAATGTTCAGAGAACAGGGAAAAAAATAAAGAAAAACTGAATTTTATACACAAATCACATGGTTGAATACACAGACTTTTACAAAATAATCTAAGGTACTTTTAATGAACTTAGCAATATTAATTATATAATCAACATAAAGAAGCCAGCCATGTTTCTACATATTAATAAAAACAAGAAACATTTAAAAAGCAGTATCATTTATAATAGACTGGGTATCAAGGTTATCCAGTATCTTGGACTAAATGTAACAAAAACAATTATAAAATCTCTATTGTTCTACAAAACACTACTCAGATAAATTTAAAAATATCTGTGTAACTGAGACAAAGATATCACACTCATGAATGACTCAATTTTCAGTTCTTGAAAAACTGCACTGTAGTTTTCTAGTCTTTTCTTTTTTGTTGTTTCAGCAAGGGTCTTACCCTATTGCCAGGCTAACTCTGAACCTCAGATCTTCTTGCCTCAACCTCCTAAGTGATGAGATTACAGGTGCGAGAAACCTAAGCTTGGCTCTATTTGTATATCTGTCTGTATATGGTGCATGCACAAGTCTAACGGTGTGTGTGTGTGTGTGTGTGTGTGTGTGTGTGTGTGTGTGTGTGTGTGTGCGCGCACGCGCGCGCACATAGAGGTCAGGAGTTGACACTGCGTACTGCTGTGGGATAATGCTCTTACACACTGTAAAGATTTGCCACTTGAACTGGTTTAATAAAACACTGATTGGCTGGTAGCTGGGCGGGCAGTTCGGTGGGAAAGCCAAACTGAGAATGCTGGGAAGGAGGAAGATGGAGTAAAGGAGTCAGTCGCCAGCCAGACGCAGAGGAAGCAAGATAAGAATGCTGCACTGAGAAAAGGTTCCGAGTCATGTGGCTAAACACAGATGAGAATTATGGGTTAATTTAAGTGTAAGAGATAGTAATAAGTCTAAGCTATTGGTTAAGCATTTATAAATTATATTAAGCCTCAGAATCAATTATTTGGGAAGCGGCTGCTGGGTATTTGGGAACAGGCAGATGGGAGAGAAACTTCTGCCTACAGGGTACCTTTCTTTACTTGACCTCAGTGTTTGGGCTCACTGAACTTGGAGCTGGCCATTAGGCTGGACTGGCTGCAGCAGGATCCTTCTGACAGGATCCTGTTATTTCTGCTTTCCCAACACTGAGGTTGCCTGGCTTTTCTGTGGTATTGTGCATTTGAACTCAGACCCTCACGCTTGAATAACTAGCACTTTCCCACTGAGCCATCGCCATAGCTCCAACATTGATTTTCATTTTAAAAATCATCCAAGAACTTCAAAGAAGACTTAAAAAAATCTTGAAAATAAAGCTGAAAGACATACAAACAGAAATCAACATGTATTATAAAGTCACTAACACAGAGAATGTGCTGTTGCCAAGAGGATTGATAAATACATCAATAAAGAGCCTAGAATTAGAACTATTCATGTATTCCCTTAATATGTAATAAAATCACCAACAAACTCAGTGGTAAGAATCCTAATCTAAGAGGCAGACAGATCTCTGTGAGTCCTAGGCCAGCCAGGGCTACATATGTTGTGGAATATTATTTTAACTAGGCAATGATGCCGCATTTGTTTAACAATGTAAGGATGTGTGTTTAATTCTGTAAAGATGTGCTGCATTTGTTTCACCTTGCCTGCCTAAGGCACCTGACTGGTCAAATGAAGAGCTGAACAGCCTAGCTAAGCAGTGAAAGGACAGGCAGGGCTGGAGGGGAAAGAGACTAGATAGGAGAAATCTAGGCTGGGAAGGAGGAGGAGGAGAATGAGAAGACACCAGGGCAAGAAGCCTGGCAGATGCCAGACAGACAAACATAGAGAAGCAGTGAAAGAAGATATACAAAAGAAAGTAGTAAGTCCCAAGGTAAAAGGTAGATAGAGAGAAACAGGTTAATTTAAGTTAAAAGAGCTAGCCAGAAATGTGCTTAAACTAGGCTGAGCATTCAAAACTAAGAACAAGTCTCTGTGTAATGATTTGGGAGCTGGTTGGTGGCCCAAAAAGAAAAAAGAAAACAACAACAACAACAAAAACACCTGGTACATACATATTAAAACCTTGTTTCAATAAAAAGGGGCTGTGCATGTCATATTACCTTTGTGTTAATATCTATGCTTCATACATAATCTAACTTGCCTTGCCTTAGAAACTGCATCCTCTAATCAGGAATTCTAAAGGTTTCATATAATATTAAATAAAAAAAAAAACTTGGACTGAGATTTATAATTGAGAATCATTCACCACTGATATAAACTTGAAAAATCCTCTTCTCAGGAAGCCAATGGAAATTAATTCCTGTCCTCTTATTAGAATGATGCTGATATGTGTTTTAGGTTTTTTCATTTCAAATTTCATAATTTGGTCTTATTTACTATAAAAGAGTGAAAAGACATAAATGATACTTTCAGACTGAAAGAAGGTAGTAAGAATTTTAAATTTAGGTAAAAATCAGTGAGTACTATTTTTTAAAAAATTTTATCCTGACATGTCTGGACTACTCTTTTTGTATAAACTTAATATGCAAAAGTATGAACATTTTAAAAATGTTTCTGCTGCTAACAAGTTACCAAGATAGCATTACAAATATTGCTGGATATGTGACTCACATTTGTAATCTCAGCACTTGGGAGGCTGAGGCAGGAAAATTGCCATGGGTTGGAGGCCAAGCCTAGCTTACAATGTGAGATGCTGTCCCCCAAAACATCCCCACAAACAACAACACTAGTATATTGTTCTGCCATAAAGGCTATCTTAGGGGCCTAGGAAAGTGCTCAGTCCATAAAGTACTTGTCATACCAGCCTTGGGGCCTGAGTTTGAACCTGGAGGCAAACAGATCCCTGGACTCAACCCAGTCTAATTGGTAAGCCCCAGATCCTAGGGGAAAACCCTTTCTCAAATGCAGCAAGGTGGATGGCTCCTGAGAAATGACTGACACCCAAGACTGACATCTGGCCTCCACATGCACATATATACATACATACTCACACATATACACAAAAAAGGATATTTCAGGATGCTATTACTCTGCCATTAAAATGTGTGTAATCATGAGTTTTTAAAAAATTCAGTTATGCACATTATGGGATACATTTCTGTTTTCAGATAACTAACCTGGAATCAATTATTTCATTTCTTAATATTCTTTTGGGATTAAAAATTGTGATTAAAAATAATACATGCTTTGTGTTTGTTTAGCAGCTTAAAATTGTCTTTGCATTTGACAATAAGAACCAAAATTTCTTCAGTGTGCCTTTGTCAGCTAGTAATGACAAGAAGTGAACACCTTAAAAGTATTTATGAAGTATTATACATGCATTTAGGCAAGTAGAATTTGTAATCTAGGCTCTTGATACTGTTTTTTCCCCCTAAAATTATTATGTATACAGTGTTCTGCTGCATGTATGCCTGCAGACCAGAAGAGGGCACCAGATCTCATTACAGATGGTTGTGAGCCACCATGTGGTTGCTGGGAATTGAACTTAGGTCCTTTGGAAGAGTAGCCAGTGCTCTTAACCGCTGAGCCATCTCTCCAGGAGTTTTTACACTCCTCACTAGAAACAGGGAACAGAAAAGCAAGCATTCACATGCTTCCCTCATCACTTTAGAGGTCCACGGCCTGAGCCTGACTGCCTTGCTTACATGTCTCACATGTCACTGCATAACTAGAGTGTCCACTGCTGTCTCTGCTCAGACATATTCAGACAGGAATATTCCTGCAAGTCTGACTTGGTAATTATATACTTCATCTCACGGGGGTGTGTCACTGGAGCCCTTAGAGTGGAAGAAGATGGTGGAGAGGTTAAGTGGGACAATGACAAAGATTTGGTCTAGTGCCTGTTTGTTGTGGGGTTTCACTGGCTGCTGACATTTGCCAGTGATCATCTCTGTCTCAATTTCTAAGGGAAATATGAAATAATTCATTGTGCTTATCAAAATTCTAAGTACCCTTTTGTCATTAGTCATCCTAATATAATAGAAAAAAATGGATACACAGAAAGTATTCTTTTGTGTGTGTGTGTCATGTTCAAAGCCTTCAAAATAACCAGAAATAGGTCATTTTGCCTCATTCATTTGCCAAAGTAGCTAATTCCAAGCTCAAGAAATTTTGGTGCAGGTTGATAATATTCTTGTATTTTAGACTGTAAGCTTAATAGCAAGAAATTGTATCAATAATTGTGCAGCAATCATTGCTGTATACCTTTGGTGCTTAACAAATGTTCATAATTATTTAAAAAAGAATCATAATCTGTTTAGTAAATAATGCTGGATCACTGGGGTATCTGTCTGAAATAAATATATTACCTACAAAAACTGAATCAAAAGACATCAGGCTTAGAGGCTACAGATAAACTGTGAAGCTTTTAAGTTCCCTAACATGACCATAGGGTGGGAAATGATCTCAATGAGCCCTTAAAGAATGAAATCATGGAAAAAACAAAAATGCAAACTTCTCTAGGGATGGTGTGAGCAGCAGCTGCCACGGCAAGATCAGTGCTCAGGTCACTTCCTGACATCTAATAGGAGGCTTTTGGGTTCTTTTAAGGCCTCAAGTTTGATATATAGGACCAAACAGAAGTCACAAGAAATGCTGCCTACACTGTGGCTTGTAAAGATTGTGTGCAAGTGGTGGAGGGGGAATTCAGGAACTCTAGCTGTGTATGGTGGCAGTAATTATGTGGTTATCGGCATGGAACATTCCAGGAGGGAAAAATAGAATGGAAGAAATTCAGCATAAAACACTGAACACTTCACATGACTGCTGCAGAATATTAGTTTAAGGTGTGTTATATCTGTTTAATGATGCAAAGATGTGTTGTATTCTTTTACGTTGCATTTGTTTAACTCTGTGAAGCTGTGTTCCTTTGCCTGTCTAAAACACCTGACGGTCTAGTAAAGAGCTGAATGCTCAATAGAGAGGCAGGAGAAAGGACAGGTGGGGCTGGCGGGCAGAGAGAATAAACAGAAGGAGAAATCTGGGAGGAGAAGAGCAAGAGAAAAAGGAGAGGAGGATGCTAGGGGCCAGCCACTCAGCCACCCAGCCACCCAGCCAGCCATGGAGTAAGAGTGAAAGTAAGATTTAAGAAGTAATAAAAGGAAAACACCCAGAGGCAAAAGGAAGATGGGGTAATCTAAGTTAAGAAAAGCTGGCAAGAAAACCAAGCTAAGGCTGGACATTTATAATTAAGAATAAGCCTCCCTCCGTGTGTGATTTATTTGGGAGCTAGTTGGCGGGAATCCCAAAAGAGCAACAATTACCAACAACACATGATGGCTAGCCTGTGGGCAAGAGACCAAACTCGATTTCTTGCTTCCAGTAATCAAACTTTGTACTTCAGCTGCTGATATGAAGATTAGATTATTTACTTGTGATCTTCAAGATAAAAATGAATGCAAGATTTTGGAGGGCCAGCCAGATTTCATGAATAATTTGGTGTTCCATCCCAAAGAAAGCTATGAAATTGCAAGGGTAAGTGATGGCCACTCCTGCAGGGTTTGGGGCTTGGAAGGAAAAGCAGATAGGCCATTTTCTTCTTCATTCTCCTTATGAGTGCGGCATACCCAGGAGGCTGTTAAGCTATGGTTGTAAAGAAGAATGAAACAATCTTGCTTTATGATCTAGGCCCCAAAGTCTCTTCAGTCAAATAGACTGGTGCTTAAAGCATAACTTTAAAAGTTGGTGCTCTTGCAGAAAGTTACTGGCTAATTTGGCATTTTATTTTGTACAGCTACCCTCAAGAGACTAGCCCTGTTCACACAGAGCAAGCACACTTATTTTAGGTGGTCTGCAATTAGTGAACACTTGTTTGCAGCCACTGGTCATCCTAGTAAAGTGATAGATCAGTTTCAAATACATCACTGAGGGCAAGCTGAGCCTGTCCTCGCTAGTTCTGTAGCTGCTGGAGCTGGTCTTTTCCACTACGTGCAGTTGGAGGCTATCACAAGTGGCTGTTTTGGGTGACCAAAATATAAAATAAAAATTTCTCTGTATTTTTGATCTTATACTTCGTGATTTTAGTATTCTGTCCAATTTCTTATTTTAATACCAAATATACCATAAACTCTAGAAATATCTCAGTTGTCTCTTCTGTTAAGTAAAATAGTCAAAAAATTGTTCAAAAATTGTTCAAGTAATTTGATTAAAATATAAAATTTTATTCAAAAATAAGTAGGAACAGAAAAAAAGTAAAACAGCCAGGTGGTGGTGGCACACGCCTTTAATCCCAGCACTTGGGAGGCAGAGCCAGGCGGATCTCTGTGAATTCGAGGCCAGCCTGGGCTATAGAGCAAGATCCAGGACAGGCACCAAAGCTACAGAGAAACCCTGTCTCAAAAAACCAAAAAAGAAAAAGAAAAACAAACAAACAAACAAACTAGGTGGAGATAGTTGCAATTTCTTTAATTCACAAGCCCTCCTTCAAATCAGTAAAAATGTCCAGGCTGGAGAGACGCCCAGTCAATACAGCGCTTGCTGTGCAAGATGAGGACCTGAGTTCAGATCCCACCACACAGAGAACAGCTGTGTTTGGGTCTGCAACCAAAGCTGTAGGGGCAGGAAGGACGGGAGAGAAGTGAATACCTGGGGCTCACTGGCCTGCTGGCTTAGATGAATCTTTGAGTTCCAGATTCAGTGAGAGACCCTCAAAAGGCAGGGCAGAAAGTGAGAGGAGACACCTGACACTGACTAGTAGCCTCATATGTACACCTACGTGCACATATGCAAGCACACGCATAAACATGTAGAGCTTAACTGAATGGCATAAAAGATATCAGTCAAAGCAATAATCACACGAAGGTGATTATTATTCATTAATTACCTAGAAAATACTGATTTCTTTTAGATAATGTAAAATTTTTGCCTTTTCTGGTCACCAGGAAAAATAATAAGATCAGTATGAAAATGATTAATGCATAACTCAATACATATCCATTACCACATATAAGTAATAAAGACTAATGATCCCAAAAGTTGAAGATGCAAAAACCCAGACTATAAAGTGTTTCACATACTTTGCTAATTTGTCCATGGCCATACCACCCTAAACTCACTGGGAGCTCTATAACACAGCAATGTCACTCTAAGAGAAATGGGGTGTATGTTCAAGAAAAATATGTAAACTGGGCATGGTGGCATATACACAAATCAGAACCAAGGAGGCTGAGGCAGGAGAAGCATGAGTTTGAGGCCAGTCTGGGTTATATAGCACAACTCTGTCTAAAACAAACAATGATGGTGAGAAAAAAAAAAAAAAAAAGATGTGCAAAACCAGCCATGGCAGCCATATTCCTTCTCAATCAAAACTGAAAATGACCCAGCAGTAAAACAGAAAATCTGCTGTATGTTCATATAACAGAATACTACACAGCACTCAACAAGAAAACAAACCACCAAAATGATATGACCACACAGACCCCACATACCTTTAAGGTAAGTAAAAGCAGCAAGTTACAAGAGTACAAACAGAAATTGAAGAAGGAGTAGTAGATCTAAAATATCTACATATAACAAAGTAATAAATACACACACAGAGACACAAGGTTCTCTTTAAGAACTAGACAATTTAATGCCACCTCTCCACTCTTGACCAAGGGAGCCCAGTCTTGCCTGGTACTTTTTTCCTAGTCATTCTCTCACTGACCATTCTTCTCTCACTTCTTTTACTTTACATTTACTCCTCAATCTCCCAGAAGAGAACTTCCTTATCACTCACTGTTACTTTCAAATGTCCAGCTATGTTCTGCGGTGAGGGAGAGGACAGTTGGTTGAAACACCGTTGGAAAGAAGAGTCAAAGAACTGGAGGTGTACAGACGTGAGTATCACCAACAAACAGTAAAGCCTGAGCTTAACAACCCATTAGGAGCCGGGCAGCGGTGGCGCATACCTTTAATCCCAGCACTCAGGAGGCAGAGCCAAGCGGATCTCCGTGAGTTCGAGGCCAGGCCTGGGCTACAGAGTGAGTTCCAGGACAGCACCAAAACTACACAGAGAAATCCTGTCTTGAAAAACAACAAAAAACAACCCCCCCCCCAAACCCAAAACAAACCAACAAAAAAACCCATTGGGAAAACAGAGCTATAAGGAGGCGAAGAAATGAAGTTGCATCACCCAAGGTCAAATGAGGTGGAACCGGTAAGAGAAGTGACTGAACTGATAGCTGTGAATGCTTTAATTGTTAAAGGTGGTGAAGGTACTGACAATCTCTGAAAGGATCTGAAGTATCAGAAGGACTTACAAACTCAAGCTGAAGTGGAGGGCAGAAGAGAAAGCAAGAAATCAAGACAGCAGAGAGCCAGGGTGTACATGAGTTAGTGCAGCTTTCTGTCATCTCTAAGAATGGCAATGTGAATAAATGCTGCAAGAAAGATCATGTAAGTATTCAACGAATAAAGCCAGATCTGTAAGGGAGACTCAAGATGATTATAATACAGGGATAGGCAGTAAGCTGAATGCAAGGTCTGACAAGGGCTTAGGAAGGCAAAAACTACTTATTAAAAATAGATTGAAATGCTTAAAAAAAAAAACCCCACAAAATAAATTATTCATGTTTTTTACATACTTAATAAATATAATTTGTAAGTATACCCAAAATTCATGACTGCAATTGCCTGAGATGGGGAATGGTAATAAAACACAAAGCTGTGCTACCCAAGGTGAACTACAATTTTCTCATCATGTTCTCTCAGTTCATTAACAGACAGGAAATGAGAACAAAAAGAAACAGCTCAACATTCCACCAAACTCACATAACCAACAACAGTCATCATTACTTACTCTTCTCTAGGATTACCTCTTCCACTTAAAAATACCATGTCATTATCACAAAAGGGCTAATTTCATAAAAATACTTTTCTGTTTAATGTTTTTCTAGGTAGTAACCTGGCTATTTGTAATACATGTTTGATTAAAATTAGGACATCAATTATCAACTTGTAGAAGAGCTGTCCCAAATGTACACATGGCTGTCCTAAAGAGACAACATTCAAAATGAGACTGATGCCTGAAACAAGAAGCCAGATTGTAGTTTAAGTTGTAAATAAACACATCAGAGTCCCTATGTGAAGTTTATACACAAGATCAAGGACATACAAAAATTACAAGTAAGTAGCAAGGCATTTTCTTTGTCAAAAAGAAGTACACATCTGTTGATTTAGAAAGGCTGGACATCATTAAGAAAATAACTCATTTACATTAAAGTCAGTGCTTCTCAAAGCAGTCAATGAACCAACCAGGAGCATCAGAATTAATTTGCCCATACACAGAATAAGCTACTTGTTTATTTCTGTGCTTAAAGCACGTAACATGAATATGCATTATTTAAAATACCTTTAGTAACTGTTATTTATAGAAAAGCTTAAAAATCAAGGTGAAAACTAATTTTATTATAAAGATTATGACTTAATAGATTCTTAAAAAAACTATCAGATTAAATGATTA